>NC_060139.1:1057836604-1060336604 GCF_021461385.2 Schistocerca piceifrons
CCCTGTGCAAAAAAACAAAATTAAATTCTTACCTCATTGCAACACCTGGTCAAATTTCTGCTCTTGTTGTTGCGCACCGCTTGGAGCAACTGCATTGCAAATAATAATATTCCCTTTTTTTTTTTTTGTAATCTAATTGAAAACTGAAACTTTTGTTTAGGGGAAGTGGAACGAAATAGTTACTTCAATAAAAAATGAAAATTTTATGTAAAATTGCTTTTGAAATCAAAGTTATTATTGGGGGCACTTGTTGAAAATTAGTTTCAATAATTAAACTTTACATTATCCGATGATTATCTTAATTAACAGTATACCTCATTCAGCATCTTGATCAGTGTTGTCGCCAGACCACATCATGCAACCCCACTGGGCTGCCACCACTGACCGACCCGCTCTGCATGACGACTACTAGCGTACTGCACGCCACGACTACTACTAACAGACTGCCCGTAACTAAATCGAGCTTCAGACTCGCAACGACTGACTGACAGACTGAGAACCGCTCGCAACACTCGCGCGGTCAAGCGCATACTCTCTGGTCACAGATGCTACAATGCCTCGCCATCGCTGCTATATGACATACGTGTTTCATAACCCTCCACTGGGGGGGCAAAAATTTGGCAGCGATGGTGAGTCATTTGGACTTGCCAAGCGCGGCAAAATTTTTCTTTAATTAACAAAATTCTACAACTTACAGAATATTTAAATGTTGTGCACACGCACTAAGTACAAAATATATCAGACAAAGACAAAATGTGAGTACAAAACATAGTAGCAAATCAGAAAAATGTATATACAAATTATTTGACAGATAACAAAGTGCACAGGCACTGAAAAAATTCTTTAGCATATTCAGAACAAATAAACAGACTGGCAAAAAATATTATGTTGACAAGTGACATGAGTGCACATGCACTGCAGTTGAGAACATATCAGTAACTGATGAAATGTATGTACAATTAGTAACAAATGGCTTAAGTGCATTCGCATTAAAGTATTGAATATACAGAATAGTAGAAAACATATAGAAAAATGAGATAAGTGTACAGGCACTGAAGTTCAGTAGAAAACATATTAACACCTAACAGAAGTGCACATATACTGTAGTTCAGAAAATAAAAAAATGTATATACAATATAAAAGACAAAAGTGCACATATACTGTACTTCAGAACAAATCGAAAAAAATGTCTTTAGCATTTTCGCAATAAATAAACATAATGGCAAAAAATCATGTCCAAAGTGCACACGCACTGAAAAAATGTCTTTAGCATTTTCACAACAAATAAACATAATGGCAAAACATCATGTCGACCAGTGACATAAGTGTACGCGCACTGGAGTTCAGCAAATCCAAAAAAAAAAAAAAAAAAAAAAAGTATAGCCATGAACATAAATAATGTTAGCAAAAAAACGATTTTCGCTATGTGACAAGAATTAGGATAGGAAAGGGAAGGATTGCATCATGGTTGTAGCACTTTAGATTGCACACAGCTGTTCTGAAAGTCCATATCTTTCCACAGAAGTACAACACCAAGTGACACAACTTGAAGTTCTTTTCCCATCAGAATTTATCAGTGTAGCCAAGACACTGAACTGTCGTAGTAATGTTCCATGTTTTCATTTTGGCAGTACATTAGGTACACCAAACAGTGGGACCATAATAACGTCTTCATCGCTCACGGTGGTGGACAGCATGTCGTGTCAACACCACGCTCTTACAAGGCACACCCACGTAGAATTAGTGCAAAACCAAAGATAGTGCTCCATGATCACTAGGATAGACAGGACAAATGGGCATTGCAGTAATTCAGGGTAGTTAGCTCATGAGGTGAAGGACATCAAGTCACATAATATTGACAATTACAGACTTAATTAGTAGTTTGTGGCATTCATAGCCCAGTTATTGAACATTTCTGTACCAAGTATGTAGTATTACAGAAAAATGTTCATTAATTATTTTACATAGAATCAGTAGCCTTCTTTTCCTAGTTACAAAGCATTATGAAATAATCGCATTCTTTTCCAGTTACCAAGTATAGCATAGTTAATTAATTATTTGTCAGTTAATTAATCATTTGTCATTCCAATAGTAATAATCATTAGTCTTCTCCTAATTACAAAGCATTATTAAAACAATCACATTCCTTTCCAATTACAAAGTATAATTAAGAATCATTAACCTTCTCCTAATTACAGTTAATTAATCATTTGTCATTCCAATCTAGTAAGCATCATTAGCCTTCTTCTAATTACAAAGCATTATTAAACAGTAATTAAGATTCATTAGCCTTCTAATTACAAAGCATAGCATCATTTGTCATTTCAATATAGTAAGAATCATATTCTTTTCCGGTTACAAAATATAGCATAGTTAATTAATTATGTGTCAGTTAATTAATCATTTGTCATTTCAATAGTAATCATTAGCCTTTTCCTAATTACAAAGCATTATTAAACAGTAGCATAGTTAATTAATTATGTGTCATTCCAATCTAGTAAGAATCATTAGCTGGCATCATGGGTAATCGTATTACAATAAACAGTGGCAGTCCTTGGCCAGTTACAAAGTATATTTAGTATGACAGAATAATGTTCATCAGAAGTCTTAGTTGAAAAGGAGAGTCAATTATTGGCCTAGCATTAACATAATACATTGAGTGATACAAATTATTGGCACTCATTGGCCATTAACCAAAACATGAAAACTCAACATGGAAAACAAGAGCTAATTAATGGCATAATTAATAACAATTCATCAAGTGACATTAATTATTGGCACTCAGTGGCCAGCAAGTATTGAATAGAATAAAACATAGTTCATCATTCAGTATTATTCAGATCATTACGAAGTCATTATTAAAAATCAGTTAATTACAGTCATAGCATTAATAATCATGAGCATTATAAATAGTCTCATTACAATAAACAGTGTTCCTCATTCAGTAGTATTCAGATCATTATGAAGTCATTATTAAAATCAGTTAATTACAGTCAAAGCATTAATAATCACAGGCATTATAAGTAGTCTCATTACAATAAACAGTGGCAGTTATTAGCTAGTGACAATGCATTATCTTAAATATATACTTTTTTTGTCTCATTAAGAAGTCATTACTCAAGCGACATACTATTTTTTTTTTTTTTTTGTTAGTGTTGGGATCGATAATTAATTGCTGAGGCATAACAGTATTTGTTTTTGACCTATTGCTGCAAATGACGATAGGCAACGTCATTCGTCATGAGTCAGCTGTAGCAAGGTTATGTAACAAGGCAGTATATGTGATCACATTTATAAATGATAAACACAAATGGGTAAAAAATAAAATGCAAGTACTAGAACAGGTATAATAAGTAACAGGTTTAGTAAGTATCATGAAAAGCTTCTCCTGAAAAAAAAAATACAAAATGGATTATTGACCTGAAAGAAGAAACGCACACTATGCTGAAAAGTAGTGAACTTCGAATTAACAGGTAGTGAAATGTGTATAAAATGTGTTCCATAGCTGTCCTTTCCAAAACTTTCTGTCATCCTACTATGCAATGTAACACCTGCTGTCAAAGCAAACTGCAACAAATACTTAAATAACTACGTAGCATAAATACATAACTTCAACATTATCCTCATCTGTAAAGAAAAAACTTCATTATCCATCACTTCATAACTTCATTATCATCATCACCTGTAAAGAAAAACTTCATTATTCATAACAGCATATCCTTCATCATTATTCATCAGTATTCATTATTATCTGCAAAAAATCACTTCATTACTCATTACATAACTATTCCTTATCTCTAGCATATTTCATCACTAAAACTAAGATGTGTAGTTCTGTCTGACAGCCTGCATCAATCACCTTGTATTCTGAAAGAAAAAAATTAGTTAAGACTGCTATTCTACGATGAGTATAGTATATTCTTGTTAATGCTTGTTAATCCTGATCCATTTACTCTTCCCCATAAAGTTATTGCATCTTCTTTCGTTTATTCCGTAGGTGAAATTCCCGTTTCTGTTGAATTTATTTCTTACACACATCATTTCTTTCTGAAATTGATGAACAAAGATTAACGTCTTGCATTTAAATCATATACCCACTAAATAATAACTGGTTTATGGTAACATACTTAAGCATACAGCCTAACATGACAGAAAACGTAATATGTCAAAGACATTGACAGTGTTCAGATGCAAAAATGTACACAGAATAATACAATGCAGCAGCAAAAAATGTAAAACAGTCACGATGTTGAGATGTCGTAGGGCAAAAAGAATGTCAAAGTCAACTGGTGTGTGTTATATCCTAACTATTTCACAGTGCATATAAACAAAACTGGAATACAATCATACATAAAAAGACAAAAATGTGACGTTCGTTGTGTTCAGCTTGTATAGAGTGTAGTTAATAGAGACGAGAATTAAAGCCTTTAATGGAAAAAAATGTAATGAAATTAACATGTCATTAGCTAACATTGCATAATTAGTCATAAAATACGTAAGTTCGTCTGGAAAAGTATGCACGGTCTGATGTGTAACGACAAGAAAAGCGACCTGCTAACCTTACCTTGTCGGGCACTTGCCAAGAAAAAATACGATAATCATCAGTAATTAGTCAGGTGAAATAATTGCATTAGTAAATGGCATCATAGTGTGTTGAATCATACAGTAGTTTCACTCAATAAACGGTTTAATGTTTGAGATATGGTGATTGCCTTTCGATTTTCTGGTTCTCAAAGTTTCGACGTGTACAACATTGGGGTGAGGGATGCTGCGAATCCGATATGGACCTGCGTATAGAAGTTCAAATTTACTGCACTTACCTTTTAATTTACTGGATAAATAGTGTGTACGTATTAATATCTTCTGTCCAACGTGAAAATCGCGGCGTCTACAAACCTGTTTTTGTTGTCTTCTCCGGCGCTCTGCGGCACGTTTGATGTTGTTCAGCGCAATGTTAATTATTTCGTGGTGTCGTAAGCGACGACTTTTGGGAAATTTTACTAATTCTTTAATTTTGTTTGGTGGTTCAACGTTTTTCAGTATAACAGACGGAGATAGCATAGTGGATTCATTTGGAATGGAATTAATTACATCTTGGAATGAGAGTATGTGTGTATCCCAATCAATATGTCTTTTGTGGCAGTGTATTCGGCACAGCTTACCAATTTCTTTCATTAATCTTTCACAGGGGTTCGAAGAAGCGTGGTACTTGGATATATAGATCGGAGAAATGTTTCTGGCTCGTAACATGCGTGTCCATACGGTACTACGAAATTGAGATCCATTGTCAGAAATTACTCTCATCACATGCCCTACATGAAATAGAAAATGTTTTACAAATGCTTTCGAAACAGTTTTAGCAGTAGCTTTGCGTAATGGAGTGAAAGTAACAAATTTTGAAGTGAGCTCAACAGCGACAAAGATGTAGCAAAAACCTCTGTTCGTTCTCGGAATCGGACCAAAAATATCTACTGCGGCCATGTGTCTTAATTTAACAGGTATAATGGGATATAATGGAGGAATATGTGAAGTGGTGTCTGATTTAGCTTTCTGGCAAATTTTACAAGACGCTAAAACTCGTCGAATACGTTTCTCCATGTTGGTAAAATAACAGTTCTGTCTCAGTATAAGAAAACATTTTCGTGCTCCGTAATGTGCGTAACTTAAATGAGTGTACCAAATTAATTTGTTAACCAGTTCGTCAGGAATGCATAGTAACCAATTGTTGCTGTCAGGATGAGAGCGGCGAAACAGAATGTCATTGCGTAGTGGTTCCTAATCGTAACATTATTCTTATCTTGCCAAAGGTGTTTAATTTCTTTCCACACATTGTCTTTATTTTGTTCTCGTGCTATGTCCTGTAATGACGATGAAATAAAGTTTTCAAATGCAACTTGCTGAATGTACATGACACTGAAATTTGTTTTGCAGAAGTTGGTTGCTACGTCTTGCTGATTGTTGCCGAGAGAACGCGATAGTGCGTCTGCTATAACATTTTGCGTACCGGGAATGTGAACTATTGTAAAATTAAATTCCTGTAAATATAGTTTCCATCTGCTTAATCTGTCGTGCGTGAATTTGGCCGAAAGTAAAAATTGTATCGCTCTGTGATCTGTGTAAACTGTGGTATGTCTGCCATAAAGAAAGTGCCTAAATCTCATAAAAGCCCATACAACACATAATGTTTCAAGTTCTGTAACGGAATAATTTCGCTCAGCAGGTGACAAAATGCGACTTGCAAATGCGATGTTTTTAATTACTGTAGAACCATCTTCTTCAATGATATTTAATTGTAAAAATACAGCAACCAGCCACTTTTTAATGCGTTTTTATTTATGCCAATATGCATTTCGGGTTTGCACCCATCTTCAGCTGGCAAATTACATGGATCTTCAGTTACTACAGTAGTACAATCTCGACAGCAGTTTGGATGCTGCAGCAGACCTGTGCAAAAGCAACGATTCTAATCATTTTCTTCAATTTCGCGAGTTTAAAGTTATGCACTATCAGTTGTTCATTTTACTTACATTCTCCTCTCCTTGTTTTTTTCTTAACTTTTCTTCTTTCTTGCAACAACACAAACACTTTTTACCACGTATTTTACACAGGCGCACTGCGTTATCCACCATGTTGTCGACTGACAGTTTTTGTTTACATACAAACGGTTTATCTATGGACAGAGTTATATTTTTCGAAAGTGTTGAGGTTATAAGATAAGCTACTGTTTTCCAAACATTGACTTGCGTGACAGAAGTATTATAAGTACAATGTATACAATTTTTTTTTTTTGTAGTATTGAAGATAATAAACTAATATAACACATTTATACAACACAGTAATCCATAAATTTACAATATAACAAAGATAGAATTAAGATTTTTATGTTTTATACTATTACATGCATTTGGTTAGGTTTATATTAGATTATGTTATTTCTTGATTGTGCTTAGTGAGTGGTTTGATAAGTAGAGTGTGGAAGTTTTTAAGAAATATTCGGTTTGGTAGCTCTGTTTGGTCGTTAAGTATGTCAGAAGGGGATGCATGTTTATGTGAATAAATTTCGATTTCTTCTAGGAGGTTCATTCTTTTTCCTTTGTTGGCTAGGTGGAGAACTTGTAGGTTATGGGATATGTCTGTTACTTGATGTTCTTCTTCTGCTACATGTTGGGCGAATGTGGATTTATTTAAGTTTTTTAAACAAAGAGCATCCATGTGTTCTCGAAACCGTATGCTGAAGTTTCTCCCTGTTTGGCCTATGTATGTTTTTGGACATGAGTTGCAGTTAAGTTTGTATATTCCTGATTGATTGTACAGTTTGGTATTATTTTTAATGTTATGGATAGCTTTGTCCTTTATTTTGTTATTTGTATAGTAGCTAATTTTGATATCTGTTCCTCGGAACAGCTTTGCTATTTTATATGATAGCTTTCCTACAAATGGCAAGCTTACATATTTTTCTTTTGGCTGTGTTGTGGCATTCTTTAATGTTGTTTTGTTATTGTATTTGTTTATGTGGGGATTTATCTTAGAGTTTAGTTCATCTATTAATTTTGGATTGTAACCATTATTGTAAGCAATTGCTTTGATGGTGTTTAGTTCTTCTATTTGATCAGCTGGTTCTAGTGGTATTTTGTGCATTCTGTTTAGCATTGCTCTGTATGAAGCCGTCTTATGTTTATCCGGGTGGCAGGATGATTTATTAATTGTGTTATCTGTGTATGTTGGTTTCCTGTATACTTGAAATTTGTGTTTGTTGTTGGAGTTACTTATGCAGAGATCCAGAAAATTTAAACCTGCTTCTGTCTGGTGTTCTACAGTGAAGATGATGTTCTGATGCATTTTATTCATTTCTTTTGCAAGGTTATCAATTTCTTCTGCTGTGCCATCAAATAGGATTATTATATCATCAACATACCTTTTGTAATAAATTATCTTGTTTACTATCTGGGGGTTTTCTTTAAAAAATTTACATTCTAAGTTATTGATGAAAATATCTGCAAGCAAACTGGCAAGGCAGCTACCCATAGCCAGGCCCTCTTTCTGCTGGTACATTTTGTTATTAAAAGAAAAATAGTTGTGTGATAGTACTAGTGTTAGTAGATCAATGAATTCATATATTTCTGGTAATGCCAAATTTTTATGTTTAAGTAAATTGTTTTTAATTATTTCTATTGTTTCTTTGACCGGTATGTTTGTGTCGAGGTTTGTGATGTCAAGTGATGCAAACCTAGCAGTATCAGGAATCTGAATTTCCTTTAGACAATTAATAAGTTCATAACTGTTCTTTACTGAGTATGTCTCTTCAAATTTGAATGTGTTGCTAAGGATCTCATTCAGTTTCTTGCTGATTTTATAAGTTGGGCTACTCCGAGAATTAACAATTGGACGTATGGGACAGTTAACTTTATGGGTCTTGGGTTGTGCTCGTAGACGTGGTGCATAAGGGTTCATAACAGTGCATTCATGTATATCTTTTGCATTTAAGAGGAAATCACTTTTTTTCATCATATTTTTAAGTTTGTTCTGTAACTTAAGAGTGGGATCAGACTGAATTTCTACTATATTATTGTTACTGAAAAATTCAATGGTTTTTCTTACATATTCACTTTCATACATTACAACAACAGCATTGCTTTTATCTGCTTTTACTACTAAAGCTTTATTGTTGCTTAGTTTCTTATTAACATTTTTAAGTATTGTAGTGTCATGGTGCTTTATACTATTATTATTATTTGCTTTCTCTATTTGTTTGGTGATAAAATTGTTAACTTTGTGGCCTATGGCAATCTGATCATTCTGAGTTAGTTTTGCAGTATCACAGGCTATTTTGGTGCCTACTATTAATTCTTTAATATTATTTTCAGTCAGAGGTGGGGTGATATTATGTTGAAGCCCTTTATTCATCAAACTTACTTCTTTATCACTGAAGATGATGTTTGTTGAATTTACTAAACGTTTGGAGAATTTATGCTTAGTGGAAGGTACATTGTCATTCACCTTTGGAATTTGTGACATAAGCTTTTTCAACTTATTGTTATGCCTACATCTGACTTTATGCTGTTCTTACATAGCTATTATACTGACAAAGTCGAATGCATGGTTGAATTGTGTGGGAGTAAGTTGTTTACCTAGCTCTAAATGTAATCTATATAACTGGTGGTTTAAAAACTGCTTCTTTCTGTGTTGGTTTCGGATTTCAGATTGGAGCCATATAATTTCACTTCTTTCTTTAGCTATTTTCGCTGCTTTGCTTTGACTGTTGATGTTCACTTTGACATATTTTGGAGTTACATTCGCACTTAAACACTTTTTATTGAACTTGATACTAAGAATTGTTCTTTCTAACTTAATTTTGTACTTTCTGAAGTCATGTAAAGCTCTTAGTACCTGGCTAGGTAGTGTCAATAACAATTTGTCCATTATATTTGGACTGTTGAGCTCCGTGGCCGTGGATAATGATATTTAATTGTAAAAATACAGCAACCAGCCACTTTTTAATGCGTTTTTATTTATGCCAATATGCATTTCGGGTTTGCACCCATCTTCAGCTGGCAAATTACATGGATCTTCAGTTACTACAGTAGTACAATCTCGACAGCAGTTTGGATGCTGCAGCAGACCTGTGCAAAAGCAACGATTCTAATCATTTTCTTCAATTTCGCGAGTTTAAAGTTATGCACTATCAGTTGTTCATTTTACTTACATTCTCCTCTCCTTGTTTTTTTCTTAACTTTTCTTCTTTCTTGCAACAACACAAACACTTTTTACCACGTATTTTACACAGGCGCACTGCGTTATCCACCATGTTGTCGACTGACAGTTTTTGTTTACATACAAACGGTTTATCTATGGACAGAGTTATATTTTTCGAAAGTGTTGAGGTTATAAGATAAGCTACTGTTTTCCAAACATTGACTTGCGTGACAGAAGTATTATAAGTACAATGTATACAATTTTTTTTTTTGTAGTATTGAAGATAATAAACTAATATAACACATTTATACAACACAGTAATCCATAAATTTACAATATAACAAAGATAGAATTAAGATTTTTATGTTTTATACTATTACATGCATTTGGTTAGGTTTATATTAGATTATGTTATTTCTTGATTGTGCTTAGTGAGTGGTTTGATAAGTAGAGTGTGGAAGTTTTTAAGAAATATTCGGTTTGGTAGCTCTGTTTGGTCGTTAAGTATGTCAGAAGGGGATGCATGTTTATGTGAATAAATTTCGATTTCTTCTAGGAGGTTCATTCTTTTTCCTTTGTTGGCTAGGTGGAGAACTTGTAGGTTATGGGATATGTCTGTTACTTGATGTTCTTCTTCTGCTACATGTTGGGCGAATGTGGATTTATTTAAGTTTTTTAAACGAAGAGCATCCATGTGTTCTCGAAACCGTATGCTGAAGTTTCTCCCTGTTTGGCCTATGTATGTTTTTGGACATGAGTTGCAGTTAAGTTTGTATATTCCTGATTGATTGTACAGTTTGGTATTATTTTTAATGTTATGGATAGCTTTGTCCTTTATTTTGTTATTTGTATAGTAGCTAATTTTGATATCTGTTCCTCGGAACAGCTTTGCTATTTTATATGATAGCTTTCCTACAAATGGCAAGCTTACATATTTTTCTTTTGGCTGTGTTGTGGCATTCTTTAATGTTGTTTTGTTATTGTATTTGTTTATGTGGGGATTTATCTTAGAGTTTAGTTCATCTATTAATTTTGGATTGTAACCATTATTGTAAGCAATTGCTTTGATGGTGTTTAGTTCTTCTATTTGATCAGCTGGTTCTAGTGGTATTTTGTGCATTCTGTTTAGCATTGCTCTGTATGAAGCCGTCTTATGTTTATCCGGGTGGCAGGATGATTTATTAATTGTGTTATCTGTGTATGTTGGTTTCCTGTATACTTGAAATTTGTGTTTGTTGTTGGAGTTACTTATGCAGAGATCCAGAAAATTTAAACCTGCTTCTGTCTGGTGTTCTACAGTGAAGATGATGTTCTGATGCATTTTATTCATTTCTTTTGCAAGGTTATCAATTTCTTCTGCTGTGCCATCAAATAGGATTATTATATCATCAACATACCTTTTGTAATAAATTATCTTGTTTACTATCTGGGGGTTTTCTTTAAAAAATTTACATTCTAAGTTATTGATGAAAATATCTGCAAGCAAACTGGCAAGGCAGCTACCCATAGCCAGGCCCTCTTTCTGCTGGTACATTTTGTTATTAAAAGAAAAATAGTTGTGTGATAGTACTAGTGTTAGTAGATCAATGAATTCATATATTTCTGGTAATGCCAAATTTTTATGTTTAAGTAAATTGTTTTTAATTATTTCTATTGTTTCTTTGACCGGTATGTTTGTGTAGAGGTTTGTTAATAAGAAACTAAGCAACAATAAAGCTTTAGTAGTAAAAGCAGATAAAAGCAATGCTGTTGTTGTAATGTATGAAAGTGAATATGTAAGAAAAACCATTGAATTTTTCAGTAACAATAATATAGTAGAAATTCAGTCTGATCCCACTCTTAAGTTACAGAACAAACTTAAAAATATGATGAAAAAAAGTGATTTCCTCTTAAATGCAAAAGATATACATGAATGCACTGTTATGAACCCTTATGCACCACGTCTACGAGCACAACCCAAGACCCATAAAGTTAACTGTCCCATACGTCCAATTGTTAATTCTCGGAGTAGCCCAACTTATAAAATCAGCAAGAAACTGAATGAGATCCTTAGCAACACATTCAAATTTGAAGAGACATACTCAGTAAAGAACAGTTATGAACTTATTAATTGTCTAAAGGAAATTCAGATTCCTGATACTGCTAGGTTTGCATCACTTGACATCACAAACCTCTACACAAACATACCGGTCAAAGAAACAATAGAAATAATTAAAAACAATTTACTTAAACATAAAAATTTGGCATTACCAGAAATATATGAATTCATTGATCTACTAACACTAGTACTATCACACAACTATTTTTCTTTTAATAACAAAATGTACCAGCAGAAAGAGGGGCCTGGCTATGGGTAGCTGCCTTGCCAGTTTGCTTGCAGATATTTTCATCAATAACTTAGAATGTAAATTTTTTAAAGAAAACCCCCAGATAGTAAACAAGATAATTTATTACAAAAGGTATGTTGATGATATAATAATCCTATTTGATGGCACAGCAGAAGAAATTGATAACCTTGCAAAAGAAATGAATAAAATGCATCAGAACATCATCTTCACTGTAGAACACCAGACAGAAGCAGGTTTAAATTTTCTGGATCTCTGCATAAGTAACTCCAACAACAAACACAAATTTCAAGTATACAGGAAACCAACATACACAGATAACACAATTAATAAATCATCCTGCCACCCGGATAAACATAAGACGGCTTCATACAGAGCAATGCTAAACAGAATGCACAAAATACCACTAGAACCAGCTGATCAAATAGAAGAACTAAACACCATCAAAGCAATTGCTTACAATAATGGTTACAATCCAAAATTAATAGATGAACTAAACTCTAAGATAAATCCCCACATAAACAAATACAATAACAAAACAACATTAAAGAATGCCACAACACAGCCAAAAGAAAAAATATGTAAGCTTGCCATTTGTAGGAAAGCTATCATATAAAATAGCAAAGCTGTTCCGAGGAACAGATATCAAAATTAGCTACTATACAAATAACAAAATAAAGGACAAAGCTATCCATAACATTAAAAATAATACCAAACTGTACAATCAATCAGGAATATACAAACTTAACTGCAACTCATGTCCAAAAACATACATAGGCCAAACAGGGAGAAACTTCAGCATACGGTTTCGAGAACACATGGATGCTCTTCGTTTAAAAAACTTAAATAAATCCACATTCGCCCAACATGTAGCAGAAGAAGAACATCAAGTAACAGACATATCCCATAACCTACAAGTTCTCCACCTAGCCAACAAAGGAAAAAGAATGAACCTCCTAGAAGAAATCGAAATTTATTCACATAAACATGCATCCCCTTCTGACATACTTAACGACCAAACAGAGCTACCAAACCGAATATTTCTTAAAAACTTCCACACTCTACTTATCAAACCACTCACTAAGCACAATCAAGAAATAACATAATCTAATATAAACCTAACCAAATGCATGTAATAGTATAAAACATAAAAATCTTAATTCTATCTTTGTTATATTGTAAATTTATGGATTACTGTGTTGTAAATGTGTTATATTAGTTTATTATCTTCAATACTACAAAAAAAAAAATTGTATACATTGTACTTATAATACTTCTGTCACGCAAGTCAATGTTTGGAAAACAGTAGCTTATCTTATAACCTCAACACTTTCGAAAAATATAACTCTGTCCATAGATAAACCGTTTGTATGTAAACAAAAACTGTCAGTCGACAACATGGTGGATAACGCAGTGCGCCTGTGTAAAATACGTGGTAAAAAGTGTTTGTGTTGTTGCAAGAAAGAAGAAAAGTTAAGAAAAAAACAAGGAGAGGAGAATGTAAGTAAAATGAACAACTGATAGTGCATAACTTTAAACTCGCGAAATTGAAGAAAATGATTAGAATCGTTGCTTTTGCACAGGTCTGCTGCAGCATCCAAACTGCTGTCGAGATTGTACTACTGTAGTAACTGAAGATCCATGTAATTTGCCAGCTGAAGATGGGTGCAAACCCGAAATGCATATTGGCATAAATAAAAACGCATTAAAAAGTGGCTGGTTGCTGTATTTTTACAATTAAATATCATTATCCACGGCCACGGAGCTCAACAATCCAAATATAATGGACAAATTGTTATCTTCTTCAATTTCCTGGAAAATGTGTACGCCTAAAGCGGTGTTGGAACTGTCGGTGGCAATGGAAAAATTTCTAGTAAGATCTGGGTGCGATAAAAGTGGAGCATTCAACAGAGCATGTTTCAGGTTCATGAATTCAGAGTGTGCTTGCTTATCCCAAGACCAAATAGTGTTTTTACCTGTTAATTGGCATAATCTGGGTGTGTCTAAAGCAGAGTGATGAATAAATTTACGAAAAAAGTTAATTAAGCCCAAAAAACTGCGTAATTGCTTCTTCGTCGTAGGAACACTAATGTCACGTAGAGCTTGAAGTTTTTCCGGATCAGGTGCAATGCCTTCTGCTGAAATCACGTGTCCAAGAAATTTTATAGAAGTTTTGCCAAAATGCGACTTACTAAGATTAACTGTAAGTCCTTGTGCATGAAAAGTTTGTAACAGTTGTTCAAGAATCAGATTGTGTTCGGACCAGTTAGCTTCTGCGATAAGAATGTCGTCTACATACGTCGTAATTCTGTCCTTAATGCAAACGTGTGTCGGATGTCGTCAAAATTAATAACATTTTCGTGAAGAAGATTCTGCGTGTCAAAATTATTGCTTACGTTACTGGAATATAAAACCTGTACTGTGTCTGGTGAAATTCTGTCGTACGTGCTATTATTTACGGGAGGATGCTGTGGCATTTCGACTGTTTGAACTGCTCTGTTATTTCTTACTGACGTATTACGCTATCGATGACACCTATTGTCTGTTTCATTCATGATTATTTGTTGTTGCTGAAGTTGTTGCTGCTCATAAGATCGACTGTTATTAAATGTACGCTGAAAATTGTGCTCATCATTTTTTTTTTACGTCTGTCCTGATAGTAATTTCTATACGGCGCATTGCGATACGAGTTGAAATAGTGTGTTGTCTGTACGTGGTTATTTCTTTGCTGCCATGCGTTACTATTTGTTGGAGCTGGGACTATACGTGCACGCGGCGAAACATTAAAGTTTGGTTGACCTTGTAGACTGCATTGTTGGTTACGTATGCTAAGCGGTTGACTTTCATGCTATTGTAGTGAAAAACATCTATTGTTACCAAAATGTGGTTTGCTATTGCTGATAATTTTACACATACTGATGATTACGATTTTTATCTGTTATTAAAATTACGCTGGTTCTGGAGTGCCTACTGAAAATTGTCACATTCGGTAAAATATTCGTCATATCCGGTTTTCATTACTTGTTTCTTAATACTAGGTAGAGCAATAGTTAAAGAGCAGTTTTGATAGATATATAGGATAGTAGAAGAAAAGGCAGCAGTGCAGAAAACTAAAGATGAAATAGCACTACTACAGCTCGGGGCCCTATGCTCGCTACGGCACATATTCATTAAAGCGTAATGAATCCCCTGAGGTCTATTACGCACTGCAAATAAATTTTAACTTTTGCGTTGCAGGCAATGGCGGTAAAATTCCAAAAGCAAATCGCTGTATTCTTGCTAATTCTAGTTTCATCATTATAGGCAATGCTGTTGTAAATACAAAAATAAATTGTCGCATCTGGTTCAAAGCTAGTTTCTGCATTACAGGTAATAGCGGTGAATGTACAAAGATAAATTGTCGTATACAGTGCAAATCGTGTACCTGTACGCTGTCATTATTAAATTCCTTACATTTTCTTACAAATGCAAATTGCTCGAAATCTACGTTCTCGTCACTCAGTTTGATAACACGTTCAGGCTTGTGTGTGAATCTGTTTGTCTGTGTCATTTCGTACTTCAAGTTACATAGCTTTTCATATTTTAAGTCGCGTGGCTTTTCGGATTTTAAGTCGCGTAGTTGCTGTAAATTGCTCACATTATACACGCTGCGCGAGTCTGACAAATGTTCGCAAAGTGGCGGATTCTGTGACGTATTGGTGACTGAAATAGTTTTTAACTCTGTTACTGTAATACTTTCGTCAATTTGGTTGTTGTGTCGTTCACTTTTATTAACAAATTCCGTATTCACAGTGTGTGAAACTTCCAGTGACTTCAAATTAAACTCGTCGCGTATCTGTACTGCGTTTTTAGGGCATTGTTCGGTGACTGCATTAATTTCGTGTTTATGTAATTCTGTTGTGCTTACATGTGTACTATTTAATTCTTGTGCAACAGTGCCAACCTTTTCATTACTGTTATTAGCACAAGTCTTAGTATTCACAAGTAATTGTACTTTAGTGTCCTGACATTGTATGGTAACAGCTGTAATCTGTTCGCTAGCTTGTTTGTTCTGTTCATTAAGGTTATCGTGTTTTTCCCTCGGCTGTTTAATACATTCAGAAAATTGTTTGTTCCGTTCTCTAAATTGTTTGTTCTCTTCGTCCAGTCGTTTGTTCTGCTTATCAAGTTTTTCATTAATTTTATTAAGTTTTTCGTCCTGTTCACTAAGTTGTTTGCTCACTTGTCGCAACAAAGCCATAATTGGATTCGACTCAAGGTCAGCATTTCTATTCTCTGTGCTGTTCAATAGTGGATCTGGAATTGTTTCACTTTCTGTAACCATTTGGTCATTTTGAAATTTACAAAAAGGTTTGTCAGTCAAATGTATACTATCAGTCATTGTTTCGGAATTAAATAAATCTGTCCTACTTTGTGTGATCTGTTCATTTTCATTAGACAAATTTGTCTGTACATTACTTGAGTTTTCCGAATCGGGTGTGTTAAGCTGGGCAGCGCTCATTACAATAGAGCGTTCTGCGTCATCAATTGTCGTCAAATTAACAGACGAGACAATTGAGTTTGTTTGTTCATTATCAGGGTAAAAGTCATCACTAGTGGTTGGAATGCATTGATTGTCAGTGAACGCAGGATGGTCATCATTACACTGCGTGTCACAATTACTATTGGTCACGTTGTTTAAGTCGGTAATTTCGTTCATAATACCTCGCGATACACTATTCACAGTCTTTCGCGGCATTTTTACAATAGTCACAATTATTCAAAAACAAATAAGCACAATGCAAAAACAACACACAAATACAACAGAGCAACGAATTGCCGTTGACCTGTAGAAAGAAAGTCACAAGTTAATAAAAGCGTTGCGCCAAATCCTAATTATATCTAAGCAAATAAGAGCAGATATCTGACTGTTTTTCAAAAGACTCTCAACGAAATACGATCCTGGACTGGGTGTCGCCAAGTGTAACCTCCCCACAAAAATTTAATAGGAATGTAATGACAATACTTAATAGAAATGGGAGCCAAACGTAACCTCCCTAGCAATTAAATTTAATGACAATAAAAGTGAGAATCGCAATCTGACTCAAGTATAAGTTTTTCATAAAAAAATTAAAGTCCATTCAGTGACAAGAAAATATCAGTGATAATAATGATTCAATTAAACCGGAATATCGGTCTTTGGCCCTGTGCAAAAAAACAAAATTAAATTCTTACCTCATTGCAACACCTGGTCAAATTTCTGCTCTTGTTGTTGCGCACCGCTTGGAGCAACTGCATTGCAAATAATAATATTCCCTTTTTTTTTTTTTTTTTGTAATCTAATTGAAAACTGAAACTTTTGTTTAGGGGAAGTGGAACGAAATAGTTACTTCAATAAAAAATGAAAATTTTATGTAAAATTGCTTTTGAAATCAAAGTTATTACTGGGGGCACTTGTTGAAAATTAGTTACAATAATTAAACTTTACATTATCCGATGATTATCTTAATTAACAGTATACCTCATTCAGCATCTTGATCAGTGTTGTCGCCAGACCACATCACGCAACCCCACTGGGCTGCCACCACTGACCGACCGCTCTGCATGACGACTACTAGCGTACTGCA
This sequence comes from Schistocerca piceifrons, assembly GCF_021461385.2. Taxonomy (NCBI): domain Eukaryota; kingdom Metazoa; phylum Arthropoda; class Insecta; order Orthoptera; family Acrididae; genus Schistocerca; species Schistocerca piceifrons. The sequence goes on from NC_060139.1 coordinate 1,057,854,249, forward strand.
CGCCACGACTACTACTAACAGACTGCCCGTAACTAAATCGAGCTTCAGACTCGCAACGACTGACTGACAGACTGAGAACCGCTCGCAACACTCGCGCGGTCAAGCGCATACTCTCTGGTCACAGATGCTACAATGCCTCGCCATCGCTGCTATGTTACATACGTGTTTCAATATATATATATAAAATTCCCAGCAATCAGTTGCAACAATTATGCATATAATAAGTTGTTGAAAGTCGTTTGTCGTGGAAAAACTGGCGACTTCGAACATCATTATGTTTCCGCAAACAAAGTTGTATTTCACAAATGTTATTAATTGTCTTCATAATGTTAACCACGTATAATTAACGGAAGACGTACAAACGATATTCCGAAACGAATACGTATAGCGTAAGTCAAACGTTCGAATTAGAATAGAGACCCCACGAACAAAAAATTCGCTGTGGCAGGTATGAAATATAAACTCCGTTACTCGCTCGTTACACTTGAAGGACAGATGTTGAATGGGCCGAAACGAGCCGCCGCATAACAGCGTAGTTGCCTGCTAACTTCGAAAGAAGGTAGATCCGGTCCCTAGCGCAACTTATAACATCGTCGAAAATCAGTGGGGACGGGAGAGCTTTGGTACACCCTGTTAAAAAAAACGGAAAAATGGAGGCGGTACAATTGGAGAGCGATCCGCCTTCACCAGCATGCATAAGCAATTCATTAATAGTTATATATATATATATATATATATATATATATATATATATATATATATATCTTCGGATTACGAACCCGAGCGCTTGCCGCTGCGCCACGACGCTGTAGAAAACTATTAATCGTAGAGAGTGTTTCACCGCAACGGTTTCTTTTAACTGTCGATTTTCTCGACAACGGCTTAGAAGTGCATCTTGGTGCTTTGCCACATTACACCTCTGGCCATGAGCTTTTATTATGCACAGGATGAATCCAATCTGAATTTCACAATTGGCGGCCTCCCCTTGTAAGTTAGACCACGTTTATAATGACAGCATTAGGCAACAGTTTGGTGTTGCACCCTATCCAAGACAAGATGCGTGAGAGTCGTCTTCGATGGTTCGGGCATGTTTTATGGGCCGGAGATGACTTTATTGCAAAGGCAAGTTACACACTTGAAGTCATCGGCATAAGACCCAAAGGAAGACCTAAGCAACGTTGGGGTGATACTATTCATAAAGACCTTAAATGCGTGAACATCCACCCAGATGTAACCCGTGATAGAGCGAAAGGGAGACAACGGACCCATGTGGTGGACCCCGCAGGCACGCGGGACAAGCGCTGAAGGAAAAGAAGAAGATGAGTCTCTTGCAGCTACGAAGGCTCGTATCCGCACGCACTCAATCTTAAACTTCTCTCCGTCAATATCTTGAGGAATCTGGACCAGGTTGGATTTCTGATCATCGACGCCCAGCGTTCTTGCAGACCTTAAGAAGAAATATTTCTGGCGAAATTCTGGAGTTGGTGGAACGTTTCTCCGAATTTCAACAGTCACATTATCTAATGAAGAAAACATTTCTCGTTTTAAATCGTCTTCATGCAAAAAACTGGTATCTCCACTCTCGTCGCCAGAAATGTGCCTCCTCCTAATTCCTCTTGGAGGTTCAATAGGAATGTCAGATACTTCACACAAGCTCTTCGCGTAACTTAAAGTCTCGTCTACGAATTCCTCTCGTTTCTCTTCCATTACTGTCTGCCAGGCGCTTACTTTCTGAGCACACTATGTTTGCAAGTAATTTTGGGCATATTCACTTCGTGCAGTACTGGTTGTCAGCAACCCAGGAAACATAGAAACGGAATTGATTGCATCGAGACTATCAAAATTCCTGCGTCGATTTGCGAGTTGAAGCTTTCGGCCATTTCTATTAGCTTCCATAGCGTTGTCCAAATTTCTCTGTTATGATTTCACGTCATGTTTACTGCATCGCCTCCTGCGCTTCAACATGTGTCCTGATTCCTCTTCAAACTCTTGCATGTAGCAGCAACCAGGCTCTCCAATCGTTGAGTGCCCATAAACAAGAAAGCTTAACAGCGGTACAAAGTGCTGAAAAGTCACAGAAATCACCTAATCCGAAGGCACATGCAAGCAAACTAGGTTGAAATAGTGGTTTGTACAGGGCATAAATTCTGCTTCAGAACTGATATAATTGTTTTATTCGTTGCTACACACCTGTCTGTCTTCCAACCATTGTGGCAGCGTTGTCGTAAGCTTCCCCTCTACAGTTCAGTCAGCGTCGAGCTTGCTTAGTATCATCTCACTAATACCTTCACTTGTTTTGTTTCTTTTTCTTTTATTTTGTTTCAGCAATTCTACAAAGTATCCTTTTTTGGCACCCAAAGCGCATGACAAACACAATGGGCTCAAGTAACCAACTTTTGCATGTAATGTGAACAAGTTTTTAAATGAATCTTTTTATATGGTTTATTTTATAAAAATATCAAACTGACTGGATAAAACTGTAAAAGATGTGAAATTTAAAAAAAAAAAATTGCTCAGCAATAGGCATCCTTTGTGTTGCCTGTAGAGAAGGAAGTTGAGGAGTAAACGAAATAATTTTTCACTGTAACAAACGAGCCAGAAAAGAGCATACGGTGGTCAGTAGATGAACTAACAACTGTATCCGTACTAAAGGCACAGCTGCTACCTATGGAAAACCATACTACTCACACTCTCATCGGCAACTCTTGTCTCTGACAACAGACTGAAACTTTTTTCCATTTTTGGCTGAAGATAATCCTTAGTGTTCAAGTAACCATGTGGATAACCTGTCAAATGGTTCAAATGGCTCTGAGCACTATGGGACTTGACATGTGAGGTCATCAGTCCCCTAGAACTTAGACTTACTTAAACCTAACTAACCTAAGAACATCACACACATCCATGCCCGAGGCAGGATTCGAACCTGCGACCGTAGCTGCAGCGCGGTTCCGGACTGAAGCGCCTAGAACCGCTCGGCCACATCGGCCGGCGATAGCCTGTCAAAATCTGTACACAGTTCAAGCATGAAAACAGGAAGAACGTGTACTGAACTATGGAAAAAGAAGCAAAACAGAAACAGTGAACGGTCCAAGGTCAAGATGTTCAGTATCGAGCATGATTATGCAGCTAGGCCGTCGTGATTATGTAGTCAGTGTTGAACTGCGAAGGGGAAGATCTCGCGCGTGCCCCATATTCTTTTTCACAAAATTATGAACTTATCGTCGGTCGTTGACGTGTCTTTTCTCCTTCTGCAGTCTTGGCGATTGTCATACTATAAATTGGTTGTAGGATATCTCATGCAGTAAGAATATATTACTGTCGCAAGTAAGTATGATGTATAGTGAGAGCAGGGAGATGCGGCATCGACCTTTCACAGAATTCAAAACAACAAATAAGCTGGTGTCAACTATACTACAACAAAGGGATTCAAGTGTCAAAAATGGTTCAAATGGCTCTGAGCACTATGAGACTTAACTGCTGAGGTCATCAGTCCTCTAGAACATAGAACTACTTAAACCTAACTAACCTAAGGACATCACACACATCCATGCCCGAGGCAGGATTCGAACCTGCGACCGTAGCGGTCGCGCGGTTCCAGACTGTAGCGCCTAGAACCGCTCGGTCACTCTGGCCGGCTTCAAAAGTCAAAACTAGACGCAACAGTCATAAGATGTGGCACTTCTGTAGAACAATCGGCAGGTACATACATCAGGATGTCCCTACCTTTCACCTGGCTGCTACAAAAGGACGTTACACCACGATACACACACAAATCTGAATACAACGAACAGACACCTCAATAACCGCACGAACAGTTCATAATTTTGTGAAAAAAAAACCTTAAGAATTTGAGCGAGATTTGAAACTAGATCGCCGACCGGAGTGGCCGTGCGGTTCTAGGCGCTACAGTCTGGAGCCGAGCGACCGCTGCGGTAGCAGGTTCGAATCCTGCCTCGGGCATGGATGTGTGTGCTGTCCTTAGGTTAGTTAGGTTTAATTAGTTCTAAGTTCTAGGCGACTGATGACCTCAGAAGTTAAGTCGCATAGTGCTCAGAGCCATTTGAAACTAGATCTTCCCCTTCGCACTCCAACACGATACCCACATAACCAGGCCGCCACCCGTGTACAAGTAAGCTCAATGCTGCACATGTTGAACTTGTACCGATCACTGTTTCTAATTTGCTTCCTTTTTCACAATTCAGTACACCTCCTTTCTGTTTTCATGCTTGATCTGCGTTCAGTTTTTGACGGGCTGTCAGTATCCACTGGGTCACCGTACGACTAAATCTGAGAGGGGTGCGACGGAGAGTTTCCCTTGCGAGTGAGGAACGCCTACTTTTCCGCCACGCGCCAGGACTGGGTGCCGTAAAGTGAGGTACACAAGTGTGCCGGCAAGGTAGCGGTCGCAACAGCTCTTGCCAGACAGCTTCCTTACTCTCTGGACGCGTCCACCAGTCCTTCCTATTGAGGGCAAAATGCTGTTTCCGTATGGTGTGCGGTTGACTCCATGGCCGTAGCCAGTTTTCGTGGATATCGTACCCCTTAGTGGTAGTTCTTGGGAAGAAAACCCATTTTTCTCTGAATTCTAGCATTTCTCATTTTACGTTAAGAAAAATATTCTGGATGCCAAGCTGATCTCCTGATACCATCCTGACTTGTACATTAGATTTGTTTCGGTCAAATCTTAAAACTCTACTTCGAAACGGTTCCACTTGTCCCGTTGCCTTGAAATTCTGCTTAGTACCTATGTAATCCGGATGTCAATACAGTTTTCGAAATCAGCGCAAAATGAACGTATACTGTAATCGACAAAATATTGAAAAATGAAAAAAAAATAAAAAAATTTAAAAAAAATTTAAAACAATTTTTTTGATGTAAATAATTGACTGGGGCGAAAATAAATATCGTATTCGTAATCAGCGTATCAAATTTGACTATAATCGATCAAATTTTGAAAGAAATGAAAAATTTTTTTCCGTACCTGCTAAACTGCATAAGTGCCGAATTGTCTTGTCTGATAGGATCCGCATAGAGCAGGCGATATTGCGCGAGTCAACCACATAGACAGGTTAGATGGAAGATGAGGGGAGGAGGCTCGGCCCCAACATCAGGTGGCCAGCGCGCGTTCCTGTGGGACAGGCCAGAGCCGGAAAACGCGAGGAGGACTACACGAGACACAGTCCAGCAACTCTGTGCTGCAGGCAGCACAGACGTGACGGAAGAATTGTGTTCCACACCGATTCGAGGAAAAAAATCATACAACTCAGACAAGGAAGACACAGCAAAGCATAAGAAGTAGCCATCATAAAAAGACTTCAAGAAAGTCTCCCAACATGAGACCCAGAATTCCCTTCAGACGAAGACGAACGCCGGAGGAACAAGAGAGAGATCGACCAACACGACCCGTGAAGGTCTAAAATGACCAACAAGAGACCGAGCAGCCATTTCAAACTTTCGTCACTAGAAAAGGAACAAAAAATGGAAATAATTTTTGGAAGTGCCATCTGGAGCAAGAATCTGCAAAAATACCAACAGCAAATAATTTGGAACCGCTTCAAAGTACAGATAGAAACGCTGAAGAAACTCAACCAGGATCATCCATTTCAGTTACTAACGGCATTTTTGACAGAAGCCTACACCGATAACGATCAATTACACAGGAAAGTAGACTGAACTCAACGCCGCACACAAACAGCAAATGACTGGAACTGTGAAAGCAATATAGACACATAAAAAAAATTGCATCACCCCGTTCCCAGAACTCCTGAAGATTGACTGTGGATATTGTATCACAGACACAGTCACTTTCTCTGTTCAGAGATGTCACTAAACCTGCCCGCTGTGTAAACAACCTTTGCATGAACAGCGCCTATTAGACGGAGGGGGTCCGACAGCCGATCAGTTCCGATCATTCTACCAGGACGGAGGCACACGGCTCGTGTTGTTTGTAGTTCAACCATGCCTAGCCGGTCAATACCGCGGTTCGATTGCGTCCGCATTGTTACTTTGTGAGCCTGCCGCGTTGGCCGTGCGGTTCTAGGCACTTCAGTCCGGAACCGCGTGACTGCTACGGTCGCAGGTTCGAATCCTGCCTCGGGCATGGATGTGTGTGATGTCCTTAGGTTAGTTAGGTTTAAGTAGTTCTAAGTTCTAGGGGACTGATGACCTCAGATGATGAGTCCCATAGTGCTCAGAGCCATTTGAACCATTTTTGTTACTTTGTGCCAGGAAGGGCTCTCAACGAGGGAAGTGTCCAGGGGTCTCGGAGTGAACCAAAGCGATGTTGTTCGGACATGGAGGAGATACAGAGAGACAGAAACTGTAGATGACATGCCTCGCCCTGGCCGCCCAAAGGCTACTACTCCAGTGGATGACTGCTACCTACAGATTATGGCTCGGAAGAACCCTGACAGCAACACCACCATGTTCAATAATGCTTTTCGTGCAGCCACAGAGCGTCGTGTTACTACTCAAACTGTACACAATAGGCTGCATGTTGCGCAACTTCACTCCCGACGTCCATGGCGAGGTCCATCTCTGCAATCAGGACACCATGCACTGCGGTACAGATGGGCCCAGCAACATGCCGAATGGACCGCTGGGGATTGGCATCACGTTCTTTTCACCGATGAGTGTCGCATATGCCTTCAACCAGACAATCGTCGGAGACGTGTTTGGAGGCAACCCAGTCAGGCTGAATGCCTCAGATACACTGTGCAGCGAGTGCAGCAAGGTGGAGTTTCCTCTGCTATTTTGGGGTGGCATTATGTGGGGCTGATCGGTAGGATATTGCCTTAAGGATAACGGCATCGCTCGACTAGAGCGACCAGCATGTTCTCCAGACATGAGCCCTATCGAACATGCCTGGGATTGATTGAAAAGGGCTGTTTATGGACGACGTGACGCACCAACCACTCTTTGAGGGATCTACGGCGAATCGCCGTTGAGGAGTGGGACAATCTGGACGAACAGTGCCTTGATGGACATGTGGATAGTATACCACCACGAACACAGGCATTTATCAATGCAAGAGGACGTGTTCAAAAATATGTTCAAATGTGTGTGAAATCTTATGGGACTTAACTGCTAAGGTCATCAGTCCCTAAGCTTACACACTACTTAACCTAAATTATTCTAAGGACAAGCACACACACCCATGCCGGAGGGAGGACTCGAACCTCCGCCGGGACCAGCCGCACAGTCCATGACTGCAGCGCCCTAGACCGCCAAGAGGACGTGCTATTGGGTATTAGAGATACCGGTGGGTACAGTAATCTGGACCACCACCTGTGAAGGTCTCTCTGTATAGTGATACAACATGGTGTGTGGTTTTCATGAGCAATAAAAAGGGCGGATATGATGTGTATGTTTATCTCTATTCCAGTTTTCTGTACAGGTTCCGGAACTCTTGGAACCGAGGTGATGCAAACTTTTTTTGATGTGTGTATAAAAGTAGGCAAGTTGGGTACCGCTTTGACTCCCTAGATGATGAACGAGCTGCATGTCCGTATATGTTACGTGAATCTGCTGTTTAAACGGAGAATCGACGAACAACGCGCAGCACCGCCGATGGCTACGCTGTCGAGTAGCGGAAGCTGCGGCGGCATCGTCCAGCATGGCTGCCGCCGCCGCACTGGTCGAGGCTGAGGTCGGCGCCGCTGCGCTGCGAGCACGGGACGCGCTCGCTCTTGTTGTGTAGACCATCACCCAAGGTGTCACTGCAACAGCGACGTGCAAAACTCGGGAAACTCTGAAGGCGAATGCGAGCGAGACCCGTATTCTGACAGATCGTTAAAAGAAACCGTGAAAGGACACGATTCCAATAGAAATTGGTCGAGAATGCTGACGAGCTTGAACATTATCAGAAATGCAGTAATCTCAAACTGTTCGGGATTCCTGAGCAAAGTAGATAGAAAACAAGCACATTAGCGACGAATCCTATCCGTGAAAAGATAGACATGCAGGTGACACTGAATGATACTGACTGAAGTCACAGAGTGGGAGCCAGGACGCAGGGATTTACAAAACCCCTAAGCCAACATTAGCCAAGTACACGGAAAGATCTGAAATCTTCGGAGCGGAGAAGAAACTCATCACATCAGGGGTCACAATACGAGCGGATCTCACCTCTGAATGATAAAACATTTGGAACAACGCGATTTCGAGATTTGGCGTACAAAATGTAAGACCAAAAATACATGCAATGCAAATGAACTCGAGAACCTGTTCTTTAGGACCTAAGAACGTACCGACCATTGCTGTCACTAGTTTGTGAGTGTGTATTGTTATCATAAATAAAAGACTGATACTGTACATAATATCTTAACTGATGTGTTAACTGTCCCGTTTTACTTCATTACTAATTTCTGTTTTCAACTGTTTCTTGTTTACTTTGTCAATTACTGTAACAAATTAGCCTTATGTCCGCCTTTATTTAGCAATTTAGTATCATATTATGGTTACTGGTCATCATTAGTACCGTGAAGAGTACATTCTGTTTTTATTCCATTTATCTTGCTTTCAATACTGTTGCGCACAGATCGTTCTGTTTTGGGAATTTCTTTGCCTGTCACCATTTGACTATTTAATGATTGTAGCAAACCCCATAGATATTGGCCACAGAACCTCCCTCCTCCCTGAAGATACCTGCCCCATTCGCTTCTCGGAACCTGTACTCCCTCACCTTAGCCCGTTTCCTCGTGCTTTGTTCCCTCGCAAGCACCGACCCATAGTCCCAAGTATCCATCAACGGCATCTTCGCACATACTCGTGTGAATGTGCTAAGCTCCACCGCACACGCAAATGTTCAATCTCTCCAGCTTGTATCGCCGAGTTCCGTCATACAATCTATGTAATCCTTCTGTCAGATACATAGCGCAAATCAAGTATTCCTAAAAGCTCGTTAAATCTAGATGACTACGTCTTCCTAAGGCACAAAAGGTTTAACAGATGGGAGGGTTAAGTAGGGGCATACATACACTCTGATTTATCACTTACTGTGCTACGCTTATCCAACAATGAGGATAAACAAGAGGAATATATTTCCTTAGAGATCAAACTCTTTAACAATGCCTGATATGTGTCCTCTTTCAAGTCTTGAATCGACATACGAATATATAATTATACAAGGTCCAGTCACATTAACATGACCATGGCTATGTTCAACATCAACGCGCAATACCCACTGACAGATGCCAGGTGGCAGCACTAGCAGTGGAGGGTATATAAAGTATGTCAGGGGGACACAGGAAACAGTGCAGTTGTTGTCATAACGCGGAAACTGAGTTATTTATCGGACGTCCAAAAACGCATGATCATACACGTTTCTAAAATGCTATTCACCTTCCCCTGAAAGCCAAAGTTTTCAAACTGTTCATGTGCCATTGTGGTTGAAGTATACCACGCATGGCAAAGTGGTGTCATCTAGGACTGGAGCCTGGTTATCTGCCTGGTTTCCTGTATTCCTTGCAGTTTTGTTCCTCTTGCTTTTTGCTTTTCATCCTTCCTTTTTGGCATCGTTGGTCACCGTTTGGGGTTTGACCTCCACTTCTAAATTGTCTGTAGAGTGAGCCATCTGCGGAAGAACTTCCTCCCTAACGTCTATGGCGTGGATTCCTCTCCCCCTTTCCTTCCCCTCTTCCATGGCAGACTACCTCGAATCAGCAAGGTCACCAGCACATGTACCCAGACAGTGTCATGGGTCTGTTACGTACCCATCTGGCTGAGTCCCCTAACCTCACAGGTATCACACTTCTGTTACTTGAGCTGCTGGCTCCCCATGTATGCCTAGCAGTGGTTGCTTGTCATTCGAGAGCATCGGAATGCATGGCAACAGCCACACAGCGGACTGCCCTTGCTGTGGCTGGGTGGCGCCCATTGGGAGACCACTGACTGGAGTGGTTGGTATCAGAGCGGATGAAACATATCAAGCTCCAAAAATCTCGCCATTCTTCTACGACTGTCTCTTCAAGTGGTAATGGATCATTGAGTGGTGCTTCTTATTACTCTGTGGCCTTCCCTTCCCTGACTACACCCTGGGAGGAGGGCCAGACTCGCTGGCTTGGGATGAAACATTTTCCCCTGGTCTGTACTAAGATGGGTAGAAACACATTCACATCCCAAAGCCGTTATCTTTCGTGGAAAATATCGAAGACAAGTTTGGTGATGTGTAGTAAGAAGTGGCCGGGTTGCCTGTTGATCAAAACTTCATCTGCCCCCCCCCCCCCCCCGCCCCCAATCTGAAGCTCTTCATGCCTGTGATCATTTTGGTGACGTCTCATCTCTATTATAGCTCATCGGTCTCTGAATACCGTCAGGAGAGTCATTTTTCATGGGGACATCATCCTTCAAACTGATGAGAAACTCCAGGCCTATCTGGAATGATGGGGCATACATTTTGTTAGTGTGTTCCAGAAGGTTGTAAGGACAATCACACTCATACTGACACCTTTATTCTGGCATTTGATGGAGATACCCTCTCAGAGAAGGTCAAGGTTATGTTTTATGAGTCTGACGTGAAGCTGTATGTTCTGCCACCCATGAGGTGGTTTCGGCGCGTTCATTTCAGACTCATATGTATGATGGACCCTCTATGTGATGATTCCGGACACCCACTGCATGAGAGGAACCCTTATGTTCTGCTACCCATGTTCTTACCAGACTGCCCAGCTTATAAGAAAGAAAAGAAGGTATAAGTCCTGGATTGTTCGTCTTACACTGAAGCTCCTCGGAAATTTAATCAACTTCACCCTGTGTCAATGACTTCTACTTTTGCCTCTGTTACATCCTTTCCCCTTCTCCACTTTCCTTACCCCAGTCCCATTCCCCTCTCCTTTCCACCTCCCCTGTGGTTTCTAAGCCCTCCCCTCTGGGTGCCACTCGCCTTCCCCACCAAAAGAAGTGCCCCACTTCTTTGGCGCCCACCGTTGGTGGGGCTCCCATAAGGGACCTCTCCCCCTGGCTTCTCTCAGGCCAGAGGCCTGCTGTCACAACTTGGCCATGAGACACATCGACTGTGCACCCCAAGGTCGCCTGCTCTCTTTTAGTTCTGGATCTTGCAGAAACTTGCTTTCCTCTGTGCCCTGTTCTTCTCAACCTATGAAATAAAAGACAAAGGAAGCCCCAGGACGAGGTCTCCCAGTGCTCCCAGAGGTGCCACTTCGTCCCTCACAACCTGAACCTAACTTCTAATTTATCGATGTCGCTCAGGCCTTGTTGGTGACAGATGGTGACCTGGCAATGTGATTGGCTCCAGCCCATTCTCCTCTCATTTGGATACCCACCCTGTGCTTACTGAATGGAACTGTAATGGGTACTACAGTCACCTCCCAGAGTTGCAATCCCTTATTACATTTGACTCAGCAAATTGTGCCATTCTCCAGGTATCTCATTTTACTGATGCTCACTCACTGACTCTTCATGGGTTTCGTGCTTTTTATCGGAATTGGGTCAGCTCTTTGAGGGCTTCTGGTGGCGTCTGCACGTTTGTCAGTAAGGATATTGTCAGTAGAAGGGTCCCACATTATACCCCATTGGAAGCCGTTGCCATCTGGGCCAACACGGACTGTGCGGTCAATTTTGTGATCTGTCTCCCTTTTGGGGTGATGGGCATCTGCTACGGTCGCAGATTTGAATCCTGCCTCGAGCATGGATGTGTGTGATGTCCTTAGGTTAGTTAGGTTTAAGTAGTTCTAAGTCTAGGGGACTGATGACCTTAGATGTTAGGTCCCATAGTGCTTAGAGCCATTTGAACCATTTTTGAACCAGATTACCCCGCTGGGCTTTCCGTTGTGCTGCTTGGCCTCTATATACCTCACAGGTTGTTTTTCTACCTTTGTCGAGTTGTATTGATGAAGTCGTCCAAACCTACTTGAAAGACCCCGTTTGCCATCAACAGTGGCGGATTTACATATAGGCCCTCTAGGCACGGGCCTAGGGGTGGCACCTTAAGGGAGGCGGCATTTTTTGCTCTGTACTCATTGTAACCTTTTACATTTTAAAATAACTGCGTTTACAAATGACATAAATTTTTAAGATTGTTAGACAACTTGCTAGTTTAAATAATAATTAAAACCGAAATTCGACGATATAAGCTTGGAAATATACATAGTTTACTTGGTGACTGAATGGAAATTTAACATTTTACCGTATTTTCCCCGTGAAAATACCGGGACCCCTGAAAAGCTGTGAGGAACTTATCAGCAGTTCCTTAAATACTGGAACATGTGTGCACCTCAGTATGTAAAACCCTAACCTACTTCAATTTCTTATAGAAATCATGGGCAAGTATCGACCAACCCTCCATTACTGTAATTAATGTGAAAGTTCTGGCGTCTTTAATATCTGAGCCTTGATTTAATGACACCCATTTAACAAAACATGTTGATACTGGGAATGTTTTACAGTTTTAAACACATGTTTATATGAAAAGAGAATAAGCAAAATATCTAATAATGTGTGAAATACACTTCACAACAGTTTAAAAATTTTATTTACTTAATTACTTTTTTTGGCAAAAAAGAAGAAGAAACCAACTTTCGTTTGTCTCATTTATTGTGCTGTAGCCTGCACGATATCAAAGTTCCCTCTCTGTGCAATGGAATAGCACGTGGCATTACAAACTTTATATTAAACTTCTTAACCAAGCTTTTTTTCTTCGAGGAAAGGTTATTTTTATTTTATGTTGAAACAAAAGATGCATTTGCGTGTAGACATAACAGCAAGGTTCACACAAATGACAACACACCACATCAACTGCCAACAAGACTACTTAAACTTTGTAGTCTGTCTTCTCTGCCTACAGAAACGGCTAAAATGTTATAAGAATAAGTGGGATAAGAGTCCATCCAGCACACCTCACTGCAAGAAATTGCAAAAATTATTCGCTTTTTAAATTAGAAAGACAGTGTCAAGAATATTCACAACATATTTGCGTCCCAGCTAAAATTCTGGCGACGTGGGAAACAGAAGCCAAAGAAGGGAATGTCCCATTTTCTTTACGAGGCGAATTCCAGCCAGAACGCGTGCTTCTACTGTTCCCTGACAACAGAGAAACAGGCGACAATGAAATTAAATTATTCTGCATTGTCCCTCTTTCATAGCACAGTTACGTCAAGTAATCCGAGTTGGTCAGCTCATCGCTCCGTGTTTAAAGTAAAAATCTTTGTGCACGTGTGCCGTGTTTAAAGTAAAAAGCTTTGTGCAAATGTGCCGTGTTTAAAGTAAAAAGCTTTATTCTCATGTGCGGTGTTGTACGATTGGAACTGGATATAGCCTTTCTTTCTTTCCTTTTACAATTTTATTTCTTTTGTTTTGACTGTTGGTTGACAATTTTGTAAGTGCCATGAATAACAGTGAAAAAAGCAAACGCGCAAAATGAAGTGGAGTGGAATTTCGGAAATTATCGAAGGAAAGGCGAGAACGAGAAGCCGATGTTATGAAAACTCTTGGCAGAGTAGATAAATTTTTCGCAGAAAATGTTGCTGGTTCGACTCCGAGTTCAAGTAGTACGGATAATATTTCTGGCACCGCAGCTGTTGCAAAAGAAGTAAATACAGACGAAACAAAAGTTAAAAGTGAAGAAAAGCAAATTATTTCTGATTTGGAGTTTCACGAAAAACTAAGTGTCGAGTCAGACATTACAAAAATAAATAACATCGTTTGTGATGATCCTGGAGAATGGTGTGTCAATGAATCAAGAATCGACATTCTCTTACAACGTGGCATTAGTCATAATTGTAACAGAGATTTTTCTGATTCAAGATCAATAGGCGATAAAACCAGATATTTGAACAAAAATGTTTTTACCGTAAACTTTTACATGGTGAATCAACTTTGCGTGATTTCTAGTATACTCCTGTAGCACCGTTGCTGTTTTTTGTGCACCAAGTAAATCGTTCGGAGGTAAGGCCGCGATTACTACTAATGGTATTGCAGACTGGAAAAATATTTCTAATATTTTATCTCTTCATGAGAATTCACTTGAACACAAATATTCTGAGTTATCACTCTTAGCAAGAAAAACGTCACTTGGACCAATAGATAACCATTTTGAGTCATATGGTGAGACAGAAATAATGTACTGGCGCATTGTGTTGAAAAGGGTATTTGCAGTAGTGAAGAAGTTGACAAGTCGTGGACTTCCCCTATGTGGACACGTTGAAAGATTCCATTCATTACACAATGGTCAATTTATGATGTCTCTTGAACTTCTAGCCGAGTTCGATCCCTTTCTCGTAGAGCACAATGAACGATATGGAAATCCAGGGCAGGGACATAAAAGTTACCTTTCTTCCAAAAATCTGTGATGAAATAATAGAACTTTCTGAATGAGTAAAAAGAATTACCATAAATGAAATAAAACAGGCCAAATATTTCACTATAATAGTAGATTCCACAATGGACATTTCACATATTGATCAATTATCTTTCGTATTAAGATATGTGAACGAGAATGGTGAATCTGTTGAACGTTTCCTTCTGTTTTACCAAGCCCAGGACAAAAGTCCGAAAAATTAGCTGAGGCCGTACTGAAAGCCCTGTCTACAAATTCCAGTGATAACACTGACTGTAGAGGCCAGTCATATAACAACGCATGCAATATATCAGGAACCTGTCCGCAGCTCGTGGTCTTGCGGTAGCGTTCTCGCTTCTCGCGCACGGGGTCCCGGGTTCGATTCCTGGCGGGGCCAGGGGTTTTCTCTGCCTCGTGATGACTGGGTGTTGTCCGTCTTTCATCATCATTTCATCCCCATCGACACGCAAGTCGCCGAAGTAGCGTCATCTCGAAAGACTTGCACCAGGCGAACCGTCTACCCGCCGGGAGGCCATAGCCACACGGCATTTCCATTTCCAACAGAAACCTGTACTGTTTTGCAGGCGCGCATTAAAGACCGATATCCGAAAGCGCATTATGCGCCTTGTGCTGCACATTCTTTAAATTTTGTTGGCACTAGTGCTGCAAGCTGTTGTCGGGGAGCATGTGCATTTTTCAATGTAGTGCAAAACCTTTACAATTTTTTCTCTGCTTCTACACAACGCCGGGACAAACTTCTTTCTTTCATGAAACCAGGAAGCGAAAAAGTTTATCAAAAACACGATGGTCAGCAAGAGAGGACGCTTGTGTAAGTCTATATGAAAACTGGGAGGGCGTTATCAATGCCCTCACGCATATTGCCAATAATACGTTTGAAAACCCACTTGTGCGAAATGAGGCTTCAGCTTTATTGAATCAACTCAGCAGACTAGAAACAGTATTCATGATGACAGTTTGGAAGTGATTTAGCAGTGTAAGTCTGAAATCGATACTATAATAGTGCATGAATTATATGTATCACTTGTCGGATTTATGCATTTGTTCATGGCATGTTCGACTATTATGAAAATAGATCCATGGAGATTGTGATTGATATAGACTATGAATGCACCTATAAAAGATCACGAAAATGCAAACTTCGTAATGATGAAGAAGCGGACTCTGCAGAAGTTTTTGTGAATGGAAGGGAAAAATTTAGAGTCGAAACATTTGTGTATATTTTAACTCCCATCATCTCCATTTACTGTATTTTTATATCCCCATTTTACCCCCATTTTTTATGTCATAGAGTTCCCCTTGTATTTTTGTTAAAGCCATTTGGCTGAAGATCAGTGGACTGTGCCACTGCCAGGCTGCCCCTGAAATTACAATAAAGGGAAAAAAAGTTGTTACATCTTCCCCCTTGTCTCCCCCTCCCCCCCTAGCGTTGTGTTCGGTGCTGGTATACAGTGTCATCTAGTGATGTGATTTTAAATGTGTACTCGACCTGTTTATCGTCCCTGATTGTTCAGTGCTACGCCAGCCGTCCGTCCCGTGCCTGTTTTAATCGTTCTGCGGTTTTTTATGCTCCGGCCCTACTTTGGCCGGTGACTTTTAATCCAGTGTGTGTGTTTTGTGTAAAATACTTTTTTAGATTTTTCCCTCCACCTTACAACCATCACTTTGTACGCTATCTTTTCTTATGTTCTGTCTTTTTTGTTTCTATATTCCGCCGTGTTTTCTTCTTTATATTGTTTTAAATGTCTTCCGAATGGAAATTACAATAAAGTAAAAAAAAAAAAAATACACGTCACCTGCTGGCGCCACCCATTTTTCTTCCTTCCTTCAGAAGACCATCATTGATGCTGTGGAGGCCCGTGTTCCTACCAAACTCATCCATTGTCAGTGCCCTACGCTCCCTCCACATGCCGTCCTTCTTCGTGACTCCCGCAGCCTCTACTGCACCTTCCTCCACACCCGTGACCGGGATACACTCATCCGCCACCGACAACTACAGCGACACATCCGGAACCTCCTTACAGCAAAGAAACGCCGGGACTGGCGCCAGACATGCATACGCCTCAACACTACCCTCCGTGTCAACTCCTCCAAGTACTGCTCAGCCTTCCACCGCCTTACTGGTAGCCATCCCACCTGGATTACCCTATTCTCCTTGGCAATCACCCCTTGCCTGTCAACATCGGTAAGGCTATCCATTTTACTTCCCACCTCTCTGAGGGATTCTCCATTTCTGACGATCCCCATTTTGATTCCTCCCTCTTCCTCACCATCCTTGACCGCATTGACACCTCTGTCCCACTGCTCGCCCCTAGTTTCCACTACTTGGATCAGTTACCCCCCTCAGACACCAACACTCCCATCGCTGCACAAGACACCACACTTGTCCTCTGCTCCAAATGCAACACCGCCCCTGGTCATGATGGCATCACCTACTGCCACCTCAAGCAATCCCCCTGTCCTTCCTGGCTGTCCTTCCTGCCCTGTACAAAGTCCTCCTCTTCACTGGCTCTTATGCCAGCCTGTGGAATAATCGTCTGTCAATGCTAAACGGTGCATTTTGGCAATTTTCTTGTAGTTGAGAAGAAAAATCTGGTGATGGTGAATCGATGTCTATTACTGGTGGACCGTTTTCAAATTGTGCATTGCTAGAATTGTGCATTGTTTCCTCTATGAACTTGCAAACTGCCAGAATCTTCCCCATTTCGTTTTTGCAACTGTATTGACTTCTACTTTCAACTTTTAAATTGCCAGACTTTTCTTCAGTTTCATTTTCGTTACTAATTTTAGTGCATAGCTGTTACCGGCGTGTAGTTGATCGCTGGAAGATTGTATCCGTCTTCATTGTCTTTTTAATCCCTTCGTCTCGATAGGCTTCTAATTTTCTTCTTTGAGTGCCACAGAAATGTGACCTACTACTAGACTTTGTGATTTTAAGTTAAACTTTTGCATTAATAAGAGTCAATATACGAGAAACCTCAACACTTTTTAAATCAATGCAAGCAAGAGCTTAGATGAAGAGAATTGTCTAAGGCGCTGCAGTCATAGACTGTGCGGCTGGTCCCGGCGGAGGTTAGAGTCCTCCCTCGGGCATGGGTGTGTGTGTGTTTGTCCTTAGGGTAATTTAAGTAGTGTGTAGGCTTAGGGACTGATGACCTTAGCAGTTAAGTCCCATAAGATTTCACATACATTTGAACATTTTTGAAGAGAATTGCATTAGACAGATAAATGATGCACAGGCTGGTTATAATTAAACTTTCGCTACTTGAGCCAGTCTAGACGAAAAATTATTAACCGTACGGGTACGGTATCCAACTTTACAGGAACGATGTTCACAACATGCGCTGCAGGATTTGCGTTAGGGAGTGGAAGGGCCATGTCTTGCCGTTAGTCGCTGGTACTGGTACGGCGACGCGGAGCTGAACACGACTGTAGGTGTGCATTACAGCTGCAGACAGACGACATGAGTCTGGGAAAGGTGAGCAGAGCTGTACTTGTACAGCTGTTTTATCAAAATAACAGCAATAGTACTGCTGCTCTTCTCGAGTATTGACGCGTTAAAGGAATACGGAGAGCTCCTCTTTCCACGAAGGTGTTGAAGAACATGATTCGGATGTTCGATTTAAATGGCGATATGGGAATTGCTCCTGGGGCAGGCCGACGGCCAGGAGCGCCAAAAATTGTTGGAGAAGTTACTTTTGCCATGCCTGACAATGTTCACCACAATGTACGATCTTAAAGCAGTGCAAGAACTGTCTCACGACAGCTGAACGTTCCATGCATCCGGCTGCTGTGGCCTAGCGGTTCTAGGCGCTTCAGTCCGGAACTGCGTTGCTGCTGCGGTCGCAGGTTCGAATCCTGCCTCGGGCGTGGATGTGCGTGATGTCCTTAGTCAGGTTTAAGCGGTTCTAAGTCTAGGGGACTGATTACCTCAGATGTTAAGTCACATAGTACTCAGAGCCATTTGAACCACTTGAACCATTCCATGGTCCACCGTACGAAAAGTGTTATGAACAATTGAGAAATGATATCTGTAGTGCTGTTCCGGGCTGTCGTGGATGTAGATTGTCGTCATATTGAGCAATTTTTGTACCATTCGACGTAAACATGGCAAGCAGTTAATGGAAGTTGCCGTTTCATGTCCAGATTAAAATGTGTTTCTTTCAGTGGTTTATTCGTTATTTCTCTTTGGCATGTTCTTACAAATACTTGCACAAAGTTTTATTGTCCTACGGTCAGTCGTTTTTCACGAGGGCCCTCTCAAGTAGCGAAAGTTTAATGGTAACCATCCTGTACACAATTATGATGTCCTTGTTACTTTGTCTTACCAGCTTACTTGCACGGTAACACTGCGTCCATCGTTAACATATTGAAACGTGAGGTATTCTTACTAGGAGAGCCTATTGTTGTCAACACCAACAGAAGGAAATACACAACGAAGCAGTCCAGTAACGGTGTCACAAAGAAAGGACCCTTGCTTGCAAAAAAATGAGGTAGAAGATTTTTATTTTTTTATTTTGTGTGTATAGTTGGGAGTATATAGAATCCAAGTTTTCGATCTTCGAAACCCTGGGGACAATTTTTGTGGCAAAAAAACCACGAAATTTCGGTACTTTTTCAGATTTTCGCCTGTTACTAGGAACCCACGACCAAAGTGAAAGAGCTTTAAATTTTGCACCGTATGAACTTATTGAATGTTAAAATTGGTGTAGCTGTTTGGCCGCAATCAGTAGTCAAAATCGGTCATTTTTATCAACCACCATGTCAAATTGCCGTCGTATATAAAATACACCTCCGTACGATCTGGAGCGCACATTTTGAGGGGAATGACCGCACAACGAACGCAAACGCAAACGAGGAAACGATAATTTTGTAAGACACAAGGCATTTCGAAAGCATCTGTCGCACAAAACATGATACCTGGGCGTGGCTAACAATAACAAAGGAACGTAGGGGATGGCAGCCTCGGCTGTTTACTACGTGTCAGTCGAGGGAGATGTACAGATGCCTCTACACCCGAAGGTGGGACAGATTTATGTCTTCCTGTTGGTAGTTTCATTTCACTGAATAACTTCCAGTTACAAAAAACAACTAGTTTGACTATCAAGTGAATGAACGTTTAATATTGCCTAAATCTGAAAAAAAAATCGGTGCTGTACAACTTTGATAACTTGACTTTTATCATTTGGAGTAGCCGCTTTCGAGTTACAGGGGTTGGAGATGGCTTTTTGGCCAAGTTGGTAAAAGAGTCGTCAACTGATTGCGGTCAAACGGCTGCACCGATTTTAACATTTAAATAGGTCACTCGACGCAAAATTTAATGCTTTTCATTCTGGTAAGAGGATGCTTAGTTTCCGAATAACAGGCGATAACCTGAAAAAAGTGCCAAAATTTCTTGGCTTTTTTTGGCCATATAAAGTTGTCCCGAATGTTTCTGAGGACGAAAACTTGGATTCAACATACTCTTTACTATATGCACAAGTTAAAAAATGAAATCTTCTACCTTATTTTTTTGCAAGCAAAATGTACCCCGTCACAGGACAAAGAGGGTAGCCGGAGCACCGGCCACTGGCTGCGTAGGAAAACAGCGCTGGTGGAATCTGTGGGTTGTACGTAGTGCTGGCCTCATATGCTGTAACATTCTTGTTAACTTTAAACCAGATACGAAATGGTTGCTGGCAAGCTTCTGTTCGCTTCTCCTTAATGATTTTCCATTGAGTTTCCATGACTAAATTTAATACAATAATTAGTTTTCAAATAAATCTCTAAAGTCATTTCCCCCCCCCCCCCTCCCCCCAAACACGAGGTCCACTTACTAACCCCTCCCCCTTACAGTCATTATATTCACTGCTTATCCAAAAGCTTATATTGCAGAAATATTTAGTGTTGTAAGTATTTTGTGCTCAGTATAGTATTGTCTACAAGAAGTAAATTCGACAGGTATCTGAACACAAAGTAAATTATGAGCCCATTGCTATCTTTCGTTGGTTTTGGAGTCAGATGACTGTAGAAACATTCTGATAACAAAAGCTGAGAACTCTAGTGGTTGAACAACTTGTTAACTGTCTTCAACATTTGAATGTACTAGGATGACGACGGTGATATGGAAAGTGTGGATGAAGATGTTTGCTCTGATCAATTGTTTTAATGGTGCTATTATGCATACAATTATCACAACAGGAAGTGCTGGAAAGTTTTTCTGATGGCAGAATCTAATTTGCCAGAGAAAAACGGTCTTAGGCATCCAAGTGATGGGGAGGGTTTGCAGTGAGGTGACAAAGGTAATCGGAAACCTAATATCGTGTCGGACCTCCTTTTGCCTGGCAACTCGACATGGAATGGACTCCACTAGTCGTTTGAAGTTCCTTGCAGAAGTATTGACCCATGCTGCCTCTATAGCCGTACATAATTACGGAAGTGTCGCCGTTTCAGAATTTAGCGCACGAACTGACCTCTGGATTATGCCCCATAAATGTTGGATGGGATTCATGTCGGGCGCTCTGCGTGGCTAAACTATTGGCTCGAATTGTCCAGAATGCTCTTCAGTCCCATCGCGAACAATTGTGGCCCTGTGACATGGCACATTGTCATGGAAAAATGAAGTCCTTGAATGGTTGCTGAATGGTCCCCGAGTAGCCATAACCAATTCCAGTCAATGATCGGTTCTTTGATTTGATTTTAAAGTACAGAAATGGGACAATGACCCATCAGAATTTCTTAAAAAGCGTTTCTCATTATTATCATAAGGACTGAAAAGAGTTTTCGTGCCCGTCTAAATACCTTGTCGAATGCTCCATTATTAGATGAGTATTTTATCAAGCATTTTAACCACACCTGTGACTGGTCTACCTTAGCAGTCATAGAGAGTCCTAAGACACTGTAGTGCGAACTTGATTTCCTCTGAAACTGACCATCACGTGCAGTTGATCGTGTGCGCAGCCGACTACTTCAAGAGCAGGTAGAATTTTGGGTCAGCGTGCAGTCAGGATCACCAGTGATTTCCACACACCACTTCTTCGATGGTGAGCGGCAATGGGATCTTGTGCCTCTGCCTTGTAAGTGGGAGCATTGACGTTGTTTGGCCTTTATTTGAATACTAGGTGACCCGGTCACGCGTCGCTGTAGCTCAGTAGTTATAATAGGTTGAATTACTTTTGCACTCATCTTTTTAATATAATCAAATTAATATTCACTAATAAAGCTAAAAATAGTATAGCCGATTTTAAAACATACGAGAATGAGAATGAAACGTTACGCCTAAATTTGAAAGTGATTGGTAAAGTATCTAAATGGTGAAATTAACCACAAACCAACACACAATTTTTAAATTTGCGTTTTATTCATCTCATATTCAACTATAATGTGTAATCAATGACTTGTTTACAAAATACTTAATAAATTAGTAACATATAAAAATTTAATTTTGTAGATGAGGTAAGTAACATTGATTTTAACTGTTATTTCCATTATTTTAAATTATTAAAATTCAAAATTTTTAGTTATGTGAGAGCTAGTTAGTGGAAAATGTTTTCGTTTAACCTCTCCTTTGCTAAGACGAATAGTTTTGATGGTTTTTCACACGTGAGCAAGCGACATACAGTTGCCCATGGGAGAAACACTTGTTTTCCAAGTTCAAACCGCAAATAGAATTGTTTGGCCTTGAGACTTATTGATGGTCATCGCGAAAGCCAAACGAATCGAAAATTGAAGCCTTCTAAATGGTATTGGAGATTCTGACGGTATCATTGGAATACGTGGCAACAGGACGATTTCTCCTTTAAACTTTCCCATCAAAATGGCTGCTTCGAGAACATTTCCGGTGAGCCTTTTGATGATCAAACGTGTACTGTTGCATAATCTAGGTGGATTTAAATTACGGAGAAGAACAATAGGTGAACCAATATTCAACCGAAGATTGTGTGGTGGCATTCCTGGTATATCTACAGAATTTAAAAATTCGGTTGGAAAATTTACGGCTTCGTTTTCATCAACTGTTGTGTCGATTGATTTAAAACACATCAAATCCCTGGGCAACAGTTGTTGAATGTGGAAATTAATTTCGTCAACATCAACATTTCTTGCTGCCAAAGTAGCACGATTACTGAGCCAATTATGATCTAAGCAATTATTCAATATAACTTGGAAGACGCTCTCAATTAATTCAGTTTTTGTCCCAACAGCAGTGCAGAGATTGTCTGGCAATATGATGTATTGTGTATGTTGATGCAGTTCAATATCACCACTTCCAATATCCAGCAGTTGCTTAGAAAATACCTGTGCCGGTGGATTATTCTGCAACTGTACTCGCATGTTCAAGGTCAATCGAAGTGTCTCGACACTTCGCTATAAAAACGATTGTAGAGCGAGGAATGATTGGTAATGTCTGCCGGAAGCCACCAGACAGCACAAAGACAGTCTCACCAAAAAGTTTATAGTTGCCTTCCAAATCTTGCATAGCTCTATGAAATGTTTCGAGTGAGTGTTTATGAGCCATAGTACTCATTCCAAATTATAATTGAAGTCTTTTGCAACATTGCAGCGATTCCGCTCTTTCTTTTAATGTTACAGATTGCGTTTGGTTTGTTATGAATGTCTAATGGCAACATAAATGTTGAATGTGCCGTTCGTCCACCATCTAACAAAGTGGCAGCAATGCCTGCTGAAGCAATTCCAATGCAATTTTTAATTGCGACCATATCTTCGCAAGGATTAATGATATTAAAGATGTCTTACCGGTTCCACCTAGTGCGTCTAAGAAAAAAAAACGCCTTGTTCAACATCAACGATCAATATAATCCGATTATAAATATTTATTTGTTCAGCTGTCAGTAGTGGCTCATTATTTGCAATAATTTTAGCTAAGTCAACATTGTTATACTGCTTTTCTTGTTGCAAGTCACTGTTAACTAAGTCGGGAGCTGGGCGATCAGGTGATAACATACCATTATGAGTAAGGGGCAAATTTGAAATTAAATTACATAAAACTTCGATCAACACTAATGCTTCATTATATCTTTCTGGTGTGAATTTGGACATCGGTTTGTTTGTTTAACTCGGTGCAATATTTCTTCAGTTATATAGTTTTCGTATTTTTCCCACAAAGTCGATGAATGTGTTGGATAACATGTCGTCAAAATAACTGCAAACAGATGACGAATACTATTCGGCGTGCATGTCAACGCTGCATCAGCAAGTGTTGAGTCCCAATGACTGTCTTCTTCCAGTAACTACAACTCGGGACATGCATCTTGATATGCATTGAACATTCGACCATAAACTATTCGCAAAAATTCGGAAGATGGTGGTCTGGGAATCTTCACCAACAACAAACTCAAGAAAAGTATTGTCGTTGCTTTGTATGTACTATGTAAAGTTGTCGCAAATATCTTGGATTTCAATATGCCTGGGATTGATGGATGTGGTTGTACTTGTTTACGTGGCTCCCAATTTTTCCCTTATTTATTCCTTGTAGAACAGAGTGGAACATCAACATGTAGTAATGTTTTTGCGAATCGGCCGAAAACATCAGATTTTTGACACAATGTGAAAAATTAAAAAAATGGTTCAAATGGCGCTAAGCACTATGGGACTTAACATCTGAGATCATCAGTCCCCTGGACTTAGAACTGCTTAAACCTAACTAACCTAAGGACATCACACACATCCATGCCCGAGTCAGGATTCGAACCTGCGACGGTAGCAGCAGCGCGGTTACGGACTGAAGCGCCTAGAACCGCTCGGCCACAGCTGCCGGCAGAAAAATTCAGTTAGTGTCGTTTTTGGTGGCTCAAGTGCTCTCTAGAGAATATTTTCCTCGGTAAAATATACACGTTAACCGTTTGCGAGATGTACTGCAAGAGGCTGGATAGAAGGAACTCTTTCGTGTATGAGAAAACTAAAAATACGCCAGATAGCTTCGTTGCTGCTGATATACCTACCCATATGGTATCCTCTTATTTCGTCATTTTTGTTTTGTATTTTGTACTTCAAGTACGGGCAGATCAAAAAACGTTCAAATGTTCAAATGTGTGTGAAATCTTATGGGACTTAACTGCTAAGGTCATCAGTCCCTAAACTTACACACTACTTAACCTAAATTATCCTAATGACAAAAACACACACCCATGCCCGAGGGAGGACTCGAACCTCCTCCGGGACCAACCGCACAGTCCATGACTGCAGCGCCCTAGACCGCTCAGCTATTCCCGCGCGGCCACGGGCAGATCACTACTTTTATTATCGTATTTGCAAATGTACTTAATGGGTTTTACGAAACTGCAAATCTTGTACGTTTTTGAGAGCACTGCTGAGTGTGGTACTACCCACTGGCCGTCAGTTTCAAGTTGATTTGTAGAATTTGACATTCGCGCTGTAAATGGGTGGTGACCATTCTCAGCGTTTCTGCGGCGATATAATGGATAAGCGTCGATATCCGAAATAGTAACATTTGTATATTGGTTTGGGAAACGATTCTTAAATTTTCCGTCTTCCATGCATGGCGATGTCATTCTAAAAGTACCGCACAGTGCGTGGGTCATGAGACTGGCAACAACATCAAACAATTCTGGGTGGATTAGTGGATCCGGAATTTAGGCAGAAATTATTTGATCAATTTCTTCTGGACGGTTTTCATCTTAAAGTCAAATCAAAATGTAAGAGTGGGGCAAACCTCACGTTTGCCACTCCATTGAACACACCCAGCAACGTGTTACCGAAAACCGAATGTTTTACGGTTAAATCAATTAATGACTGTAATTTTTGTTTGAACACACGTGCAGTGATACCTAGACGATATATTGATTGTTGGCTTGGTAATAGAACAGTTTGTATTTCTTCCCATTTCGTATTACATCTAAATGTAATAAACAAATCAGGACGACCGTAAATCGTAATGACGTACGTAAGTCATCGCATCTTGTTTGTATTTCTGCATGTTCCGTGGACTGCCGATGTCATTGGTGTTTAAATTTTCGTCGATGTTTTCGATAATAGCATCTCGTAAATGGATGTATTCCTCCGATCGTAATTTAGCCTGATTGTTTCTAATAAATCGTTGTTGTTGTTGTTGTGGTCTTCAGTCCTGAGACTGGTTTGATGCAGCTCTCCATGCTACTCTATCCTGTGCAAGCTTCTTCATCTCCCAGTACCTACTGCACCCTACATCCTTCTGAATCTGCTTACTGTATTCATCTCTTGGTGTCCCTCTGCGATTTTTACGCTCCACGCTGCCCTCCAATACTAAATTGGTGATCCCTTGATGCCTCAGAACATGTCCTACCAACCGATCCCTTCTTCTGGTCAAGTTGTGCCACAAACTTCCCTTCGCCCCAATCCTATTCAATACTTCCTCATTAGTTATATGATCTACCCATCTAATCTTCAGCATTCTTCCGTAGCACCACATTTCGAAAGCTTCTGTTCTCTTCTTGTCCAAACTATTTATCGTCCATGTTTCACTTCACACTCCATACAAATACTTTCAGAAATGACTTCCTGACACTTAAATCTATACTCGATGTTAATAAATTTCTCTTCTTCAGAAACGCTTTCCTCGCCATTGCCAGTCTACATTTTATATCCTCTCAACTTCGACCATCATCAGTTATTTTGCTCCGCAAATAGCAAAACTCCTTTACTACTTTAAGTGTCTCATTTCCTAATCTAATTCCCTCAGCATCACCCGACTTAATTCGACTACATTCCATTATCCTCGTTTTGCTTTTGTTCATTTTCATCGTATATCCTCCTTTCAAGACACTATCTATTCCGTTCAACTGCTCTTCCAAGTCCTTTGCTGTCTCTGACAGAATTACAATGTCATCGGCGAACCTCAAAGTTTTTATTTCTTCTCCATGGATTTTAATACCTGCTCCGAATTTTTCTTTTGTTTCCTTCACTGCTTGCTCAATATACAGATTGAATAACATCGGGGAGAGACTACAACCCTGTCTCACTCCCTTCCCAACCACTGCTTCCCTTTCATGTCCCTCGACTCTTATAACTGCCATCTGGTTTCTGTAAAAATTGTAAATAGCCTTTCGCTCCCTGTATTTTACCCCTGCCACCTTCAGAATATTAAAGAGAGTATTCCAGTCAACATTGTCAAAAGCTTTCTCTAAGTCTACAAATGCTAGAAACGTAGGTTTGCCCTTCCTTGATCTAGCTTCTAAGATAAGTCGTAGGGTCAGTATTGCCTCACGTGTTCCGACATTTCTACGGAATCCAAACTGATCTTCCCCGAGGTCGGCTTCTACTAGTTTTTCCATTCGTCTGTAAAGAATTCGCGTTAGTATTTTTCAGCTGTGACTTATTAAACTGATAGTTCGGTAATTTTCACATCTGTCAACACCCTGGTTTCTTTGGGATTGGAATTATTATATTCTTCTTGAAGTCTGAGGGGATTTCGCCTGTTTCATACATCTGGCTCACCAGATGGTAGAGTTTTGTCAGGACTGGCTCTCCTAAGGCCGTCAGTAGTTCCAGTGGAATGTTGTCTACTCTGGGGGCCTTGTTTCGACTCAGGTCTTTCAGTGCTCTGTCAAACTCCTCACGCAGTATCGTATCTCCCATTTCATCTTCATCTACATCCTCTTCCATTTCCATAATATTGTCCTCAAGTACATCGCCCTTGTATAGACCCTCTATATACTCCTTCCACCTTTCTACTTTCCCTTCTTTGCTTAGAACTGAGTTTCCATCTGAGCTCTTGATGTTCATACAGGTGGTTCTCTTATCTCCAAAGGTCTCTTTAATTTTCCTGTAGGCAGTATCTATCTTACCCCCTAGTGAGACAAGCCTCTACATCCTTACATTTCTCCTCTAGCCATCCGTGCTTAGCCATTTTGCACTTCCTGTCGATCTCATTTTTGAGACGTTTGTATTCATTTTTGCCTGCTTCATTTACTGCATTTTTGTATTTTCTCCTTTCATCAATTAAATTCAATATTTCTTCTGTTACTCAAGGATTTCTACTAGCCCTCGTCTTTTTACCTACTTGATCCTCTGCTGCCTTCACTACTTCATCCCTCAGAGCTACCCATTCATCTTCTACTGTATTTCTTTCCCCCATTCCTGTCAAGTGTTTCCTTATGCTCTCCCTGAAACTCTGTACAACCTCTGGTTTAGCCAGTTTATCCAGGTCCTATCTCCCTAAATTCCCACTTTTTTACAGTTTCTTCAGTTTTAATGTACAGTTCATAACCAATAGATTGTGGTCAGAGTCCACATCTGCCCCTGGAAATGTCTTACAATTTAAAACCTGGTTCCTAAATCTCTGTCTTACCATTATATAATCTATCTGATACCTTCTAGTATCTCCAGGATTCTTCCATGTATACAACCTTCTTTTATGATTCTTGAACCAATAAATCGGAAACCTTCACTTTTTCACTTTAGATCTTAGCGTACACATCCACAACGCATTGTCAGTACAGCTGACGATATCGAAGGGTATAATTATCTTGATTAAGTCTAATCTTCAATCGGTGCATGTAGTATTTCGTTCAACTAACTTTTTTATTCGTTTCATTACCTAAAAATGAGTAATTAAATAGTTATAAAAATTAAAAATAAGAAATTAAAGGAATGAAATAGTTGACTATCAAACGTGCCACACTATTTGATGTTGATGTGATATTCATCCTGCCCTTGCCAGAATATTAGAGGATACTGTAGTGCCTCATAAGAATGGTGTAGGTCTGAAATTGTACTAACAGTGCTGTTTCGACGTGTGGTTTTGATGTCTCTTGTCAACTGCATCTCGAGCCACAATAACAGCAACTTTATCTACGGTTGGCGCGCTGAACCTGCCAGCGTGTTCTTCCGAAGGTACTTCGTCGGCTTTGATGACGATTTCATTGTTGTCATTTCTTACTTGTGGAGACACTTTTAAACAACTGGATAAGTTGAGTTAAATTTTCCAACAATTTCACAATTTCTCTCCCTTCTACTTGTTCGATGAAATTATCCTGGGATCGAGTTGTCACGCGTTACTCACAACTACCCATAAAATAAATTTGGAAAAACTTCAGATAATCATTAGGCATCGTCCTCAGAGACCCAATCTTATGATACACCTTGCCTCCTATTTTAAATATAGTTTCAGATTTATGTCCCAGTATAAAGTCCATCAGATGTGAGAACGAAAATTTTAGTTGCCCCAAAAGACTTCATTCAAAGCAAGAATTGAATTTACGTGTCTCACGAAAAATAGTTTTGAATCGTTTGATTCGCCAGCAAGAAGTGATTGTATAGTTTCCAGCGGAGTAGGAAGAGGTGACAGTGCAACTTTTCCTGATGCACAACACATACTGCCTGCTTCATTGCGGAATTTTAACAATAATTATTCTTTGATAAAGCTATTTACTCTTTGACTTCTGAACTTTGTCATACTTGTCAAAATGCTTCTGTTCTTTGGTACCTTTTACGCAATACGATTCAAATAATGAATACAATGCTTATTAAATGCTCAACATGTTTAATCAATACAACCATACTAACATCAGTGATAAGCCTGTTCCATTTTAGCCCAATAGTGTCACACGTATCTTATAGGTTCTGAGATGCTTAAAAAGAGTGAAAACTCCCAATGAGAGCGTCATTTAAACGCTCTATAACAAACAGAGTGATGTACATATAGAGTGAGGCTTTCAGTGAGGCTGCATTAGACAGTGATATGCGAGAGCAGCCAACGGTAACGGACAGACACATGACGGCAGCTGATACATGATAAAATTTGTGCTACACAGCACTACAAATTATTTATTCTCTTTGTTCATCAGATTAACGCTATTTGATAATTTTAGATACTCCATATTTTACTTTTGTATTATCACTCATCATAACATAACTTCATATATGTGTCAACAGCTTGTGGTCATGTTGTTAGTGTCGCCTGATCCATGGTCGAACTGCCGTCATACTGCATGTACAATACTCAGTGTGTTCAATCCATACTTACATACTAATATTATTAAATGTGAAAGTAACGTAGCCAGTTATGTCTTTATGACTAAACCATTCAACCAATTTGGAAGAAATTTGCTATGGAGATAGATTGAGGAAGATCATAGGGTACTTTAGAAACTAAATAGAAAATTGACACCCAAGAGAGCGAAGTAGGCAATTAAACATCTTTTTATATGAGTGAGTATAATCCATATTAATCATTTATCAAATTTGCTGCATAATGTACACATTGTATAATGTACATCAGCTGCCCACATCCTCTGCACACACCACTGCACAACAACACTATATCTGCCTCATCGGCATGTGTTGGGGCAGTTGAGGCAGAGCACACATCATAAGCTAAGTTAAACTGAGCAGGCAGACATGTGATGCCGGCTAACCTTATCGCACGTACAATTGCTTCCTGACCCACCATCACTCGTTGTTACAGAACTACTGATATGTGAACGCAGCTATGGGTAACAGCTAGTAGTATTTATACGTATGTGGAGGTACACTAATTGTACAACATATCACTTACAGGACCAAATAAAACATCAAATCACTGTAGTTTGGAGCATACTTTCGTCATCTCAGGTAGCTATGAATGTTTTTAAAGTAATATGCTGCATGTATAATCAAGTGAAAGCGGATTAATGTCCCTCGAGGAAGCGTGAGTTGACTGAATAGTTGACTTATGCCATAACAATCATCAACTTGTTTTGCACTGTACCTCAAAAGTGACTTGAGTTCATGTAGGCCAGAATCATTGAGCTATGAGATTTGCCTCTCTGTGTTTCCTTAGTTACAACATCTGTTAGCTCGATTCCTTTGAGCACACCTGCTACGGTACCCATCAGAGTGAAGCCATCTTATCCAGCCTTTGTAAATGGAGAAGGGTGTCCTGGACATTTTGGACGAGTTTGTCTGCTGGATACACGTGATGTAAGGATTGGAGGGAAGTCAGATAGCGAGAGTAAATGTGGAGTTTCTCTGTATCAATATATCTCATCTGATACAGTGAGCACTACAGAAAGTGTAAACTCATTTGTTAAGTTTGCTTGTGATTCATAAACTTGTGTAGCTCATCATGTGGTGCAATTCCTTCTAGTTGTCAGCACATGGAAGGCATATAGTTCAGATCTACATCTACATCCATACTCCGCAAGCCACCTGACGGTGTGTGGGGGAGGGTACTTTGAGTACCTCTATCGGTTCTCCCCCTTATTCCAGTATCGTATTGTTCGTGGAAAGAAAGATTGTCGGTATGCCTCTATGTGGGCTTTAATCTCTCTGATTTTATCCTCATGGTCTCTTCGCGAGATATACGTAGGAGGGAACAATAAACTGCTTGACTCCTCGGTGAAGGTATGTTCTCGAAACTTCAACAAAAGCCCGTGCCGAGCTACTGAGCATCTCTCTTGCAGAGTCTTCCACTGGAGTTTATCTATCATCTCCGTAACGCTTTCGGGATTACTAAATGATCCTGTAACGAAGCGCGCTGCTCTCCGTTGGATCTTCTCTATCTCTTCTATCAACCCTATCTGGTACGGATCCCACACCGGTGAGCAGTATTCAAGCACTGGGCGAACAAGTGTACTGTAATTGTTTTGTGAAAGTGCTTGTGTAGTGAATCGTCCTCTTTGTTTTAGTGATTGCAACGGAAGAAGTATGCTAGCCCATAGCCACATCCTCCACAATAGCACCAAAGGAAGGAAGGGGGAGAGAGAACGGGGGGGGGGGGGAGGGGGAGGTGGTCACAGAAGTTTATATCCCCCTCTGACCGACAGATCATGTGATGTCCACTACTTGCAGTGGTGAACGCCGTCCTTCCATCTAGAATCAATAATAATTTTAGCGACATGTTGTTATCTTTTTCCAAGTCAGGATGCTCCCTTTTAGCGAGCATATCAGCGCAGTCCGCGTTTCCTCCATTGGTCACCTCCAAGGCGAGATAAGAAAGCTAAGTTGGAAGCCAAAAGTCATTTCTTTTAGATCATGCGACTGTAGCAGACATACTTGCGGACTACTCTGACTAGGCGCTAATACATGGAACGTATTGATACAGTATGCAATAAACGTAGAATAACACCATGATTGCATTTTTAAATAACAGTGAGCTCTGAGTTTGTTATTTCGGTGCTTAATCTTTGAATTTAGATGAGTCAACGCATACAAGTCCACGTCCACAAATAAACCATGTAAAAGTATAAACGTCGAAAGCGGGAGAAGCAAGAGATACAATGAGTATCATCAACATTGACTTCAGCACTTATGTGGTGACACATCGCAGAGGGATGCGGTTGCCACAGACACTGGCACCAAATCTGGTGATTGGGAATTTTATGGCAGTCTGCTCTGCCCTTAACCCCCCCTCCCCCCGCACAGCCCCCTTTAGCCGTCCAAATGCTGGTGCTGCACATTTTGTGCTATCACGATTCTAAGAAACTATTCCACGTCGTACACAAGGACTCAATCATCCGATACTCACACTGGTTACAGAGTGGAACCCTGTGGGAATACTAAGACGAAAACACAAATGATCATGGAGATTCACGCTGCTTATCCCCACCTGTGAAAATGGCTGTGGTGCTCATTTAATTTTATACTCTCATATAAATGTGACCATCACTTATGTTCGACATCAACGTGCAACAACTAGGCACAGACTGTAGGTGGCGTCACTAGCAGTGGAACGTATACAAGTGTCAGGGGGACGCGGAAAACAGTGCAGCCTTTGTCATAATGTAGAAACAGGACGATTTATCCTACGTCCAAAAGGGCGTGATCATTGACTTTTGGGCCAAGGGTAGAAGCATTTCCGAAACGGCTAAGTTTCGTTTGCGAGCCACCTCGGTTAAAGTATAATGTGCATGGCAAAATTGTGCTATCCAGAACCGGCGCCGAGGCAACTGTGGTACACCACGTGCCGTAGATGACAGGGGTGAACGAGGCCTGTGGAGGTGGGTACGGCGACTACACGTGGAAGTTTTGGGCAACTGACTGCCCAGACGAACCAAGGGGTGTACCAGCCTCCGCAGCTAGCACCTGGTTCATGCGCCCACGCTGACTGGTGTTCATCGACGACGAAAGCTGGAACCTGCACGGCAGTACAGCAACTGGACACTCACTGAGTGACGACTGGTGGCCTTTTCAGGTGAATCACGTTTTGTGCTCCATCAGACTGTTGGCAGTTGGTGTATATGCCCTGAAACGTTTGAAAGCAAGCACCCCCCCCCCCCCCCCCCCCCCCAACAGTTACAGCGTAGGGAATGTTTTCGTGGCATTCCATAGGTAATCTCTTCATTTTAGGTGACACAATTGGTCAATACAAGTATGCACCTGTCCTTGGGGACGGACCATGTCCACCTCTACAAGCGGTTTGTTTTGGCTCGACACGACGGCATCTGCCGACCAAATAGTGCAAGTGCCACACTGCACGCAGTGTACGTGCGTGTTTCGAAGAGCACCAGGATGAATGTACCATACTCCCTAGATTTAAACCCAATCGCGAATCTGCGAGATCTCCATGACGGGACTGTTCACACCATGAAACCTCAACCGAGAAACATAACGCAGCTCCCCACGGCACTGAAGTCAGTATGGTTCCACAGCCCCGTAGATACCTTCCAGAACTTCACTGATCCTCTTCCTCCACATCTATGTCCACATCTCGCAGTTGTCTGCTCTGAAAAAGGTGGCTATTCAGGTTTTCGACAGGTGGCTACATTAACATGACTGGACAGCGTATAAAATGAAGAATTAAAAGCGTTTCTGTGGGTGCCTTGTAATTCTAAAACAAGCCTGGGCATCACTAGTAATGAGGCCAGCAATCGGCTACCACCATGAGTTGTGGTTGGTATCTGTCCCATTCAACTGGCAGCAGGTAGTGGATTTGTGAGAATCCCACAAATTCTAGGATGAGAAATCTTTAAGCGTGACACACTTTGAGGAGTTACATCAGGTCTCGAGCCATAGCTCACTGTGGACTGTGAGTACCGTTAGTTAAGATCGACATCTGTGTCTATGGAAACTATTTCAGTGTATCGACAAGCGCCAGCAGGAAGGATCGCAAGAGCAAAGAAGGCGGTGAGACGACGTCAGCCAATAGCCCGCTGACAAGGACCGCACCACGACAGGAGCGGCACCTATACCAATATCAGCGCCGCTCCAGCTAGCCTCGGCCGGACAGTATTAACACAGTACTAGGAGAGCACTACCGTAGCAGTGACGTGTGATCCATATGAGTTGCTAACATAGACCTTGTGTGCAGCGAAGAAAGTTACTTGTTTGCATGTCACCCATCGTTTGCTACACCGTTGTAAATTCAAAGTTAAGTATTATCAATTGCCAGCCGCGGTGGCCGAGCGCTTCTAGGCGTTTCAGTCTGGACCCGCGCGACTGCTATAGCCGTAGGTTCGAATCCTGCCTCGGGCCTGGATGTGTATGATGTCCTTAGGTTAGTTAGGTTTAAGTAGTTCTAAGTCTAGGGGACTGATGATCTCAGATGTTAAGTGCCATAGTGCTCAGAGCCATTTGAACCATTTTTTATTGTCAGTCTTCTGTTTTGTAATAAAAATTATTAATCTGATTTGCTTGAATGGCAGAGGATACTTCCCACTGTTCCCTGTGTTTGGGCTTCTTCTTGTTCTATTCGAGTATGGAGCACGGGAAGAATGTTTGCTTAATCGCCTCTGTGCATGCAGTGATACCATAATCCTGTCTTCGCGATCAGTATGTGAGCGATACGTAGCCGGTTGTAGTACATTCCGAGATTCTTCGGACTGAAACTTTGTAGGTAGCCTTACACTAGAGAGTTTGCATTTACCTTGAAGCTCCTGCCAACTAAGATTTTTAGAATTTCTGTGACGCTCCCCCATGGGTCATTCAAAGCTCAGAATGTTGAACACGTACAAGTAAAGCAACATGAATAGTCAAAGTTAATCGCATTTAGTACAGGTCCCACAAACTTGAATAATATTCTACTCTAGGTCATCCGATCGGCTTTTAAGCAACGGTTTTTATAGACTGGTTGTAGTGTCCTAATATCCAAGCAATGAACCGAATTCTGCCAGCTGCCTTACTGTGACTGATCCTTTGGGATCGTTCCGTTTCATATACCTACAATTTGTTGCACCCAAGTATTTGTAAGAGTTTACTGATTCCATTTGTGAGTCATAGTATTATTCTACGTTTCTTTTTTCGTTTGTGAAGCGAACAGTTTCACATTTCTGAGCATTTAAAGAGGTGACAATCTCTGTACCAGTTTGAAGTCCTATCAAGACTTACGTGAATATCTGTGAAGCTTTTTTCAGACAATATCTCATATACATGATTGTATATTATCTGCGTAAAGTTTTAGGTTACTTTTAGTACTGTCTGCAAGTTCATTAATGTACAACATGAACAGCAAGAGCTCGAACATCTCCCATACAGCACTCCTGATGTTACTTCTAATTTTATCATTGTCTCTCCTTACAAGGTAACATGCTGCTTCCTCTATTCCTATAGACTCTCAACCAAGTCACAAATTTCCCCCAATACCCCCTACGACCATGTTTCCAATCATTAAGAGTACGTGTGGTACTGAGTCCAACGTTTGTCGGAAGTCAAAAAACCCTGATCCATGATTTTCAAAACCCTTTTTTCGCATGGCCGATGTTTTCGGAATCTACGCTCGTTCGCATGATGCCATTCTGTTTGGGATACCTCATTATGTTAGAGCTCAGAATATGTTCTTGGATTCTGCAACATTCGTCAAGCATACTGAATGATAGTTTCGTACGTCACTTCTGTCACCCCTCTTGTAAACAGGTGTCACCTGTCTGGACCAGTTTTTTGTCTGAGGGACATACAGTTTTCTCAGTGCTACAGTCACTTCACGCTGCCGACGAGGAGCGACGTGCGCTCACTCGGTCTGCCGCTGAAACCTCAGTGAGTTTTCATAGTCGCTTGTCGTCGCAGTTACTCTGAGAGAAAACGAACACCGCCACTCCGGCAGTACCGGTTCTACATTTCTGTTACAGCCTCTAAACTGACGTGTAGTATCAAGAGCTCGTCTCAAATGCTTTTAGAGGTTCAAATTGCTGCGCAAAATTTTGTCGGTAGAAAACGTAGACTGAATAGGTATAATTGCGTGAATTACGTGCACCGTAATTACTTAACTTCAGTTCACAGCCACTAGTACCATCATTTCGGTGCTGGGAGTTTATTCCTGTACAAACTATAGTTAAATTTATGTCGTACCCTAAGAAAATATAACTGAGTAGTTATTTACGCTCAGCACGCAAGCGAGGATGCAAAGCAAGAGGGGTCGAGTCATCCGGGCGTCATGAACCTCCCCCAAAACATAACTTAGTAAACTTCCACTCATTTCACCTAGGTTCTGGAGAATAAAGTTGCGTGCCATTATTGACATATCAATCACGTGACGCATATTTCTCAGATTTTCAAATGCTATATTTCTCTGAATTGCAGTTTATTGTAAATTATTCTACATGTGTGTACAAATTATTATTATATTGACAGGTTTTTTGTGTAAATATGTGTCTTGAAGACAATTGTTTTCCCGATACGACGAATTACGACAGAGTACGTGAACACCTTATAATAGAGTCCCCGAGGGTCAAAACTGCAGACATGCATTTGACGACAAATACACCACAGCAAGTGTTCCGCGTGGTCATCGTTCACATGAAGACAGGCCTCAGCACAACTCCTCAACAACACCCGTACACATTCCAGTGTCCCAGGTGTGTTCTGAATACATTGATAACCACATTTTCCCAGGGTTCATCGACGCTATCAACAGGACTGGAATATGCTAAGGCTTTTAAGTATCCCCACGCAAACATATGTGACAGGGCAGTTCAGGGAGTCCAGGAGTCCACAGTACTGACGAGCCCTGAACGACACATTTGTTGTCGAAATGCTGTATACCTGTGTTTAGATATCGAGATTGATGATAAATTCAAACGAGTACAGTTGATCAATTTGTAACTTGCGCCACAGTTGCCGTGTTTCGAAATAAACGTAACTTTACACTGTGAGAGTTTTGTAACACTAGCATGACTGCACATGTGCATACGTCATATAGGGAAACCACTGGCTTCTGGAAATATCTTTAATACTATCATTTTATTGTTCTATTATCCTCTACTCGCCCTTTTCGTTTGTACCTATAATAATCAAAACTTGTACATGAAATCCTAGGCAACTGTGGGTTCCATCAGGTTATGGTGGGGACAGGGGTGTGAGTAAAGACCTGTTATCGCCAGCCCAGAGCCTAACCCTGGACTTGCATCTGTCACTGTGGTCTGTTGAGCTAAAAACTGATGAGTTAACACATTGCCTCTTTACTTTCTGGGACTCATAATCGTGATACGTTAGTAATTGTTCAATGGCTGGTTTCTCCATGAATTCACGCACACTGAATGGCTGTTTCCTACACAATGTCAGACTTAGCTTTGGGAAGCGAAAGTTGTTTTTTCTCATGAAGCTCCCTCACACAACTTGTAAGTCTGTCCCTCTCTCCCTTTTATATTTTTTTTATTTTTCTATTTTTATTTTTTTATTTGCTTCCTGTGTTAGTATTAGACAGTAATATTCCAAACAAACCTTATATGTGTCTTTTTATAATATATTTACATCACATTAGTTACAGTGTTACATTGATACATCACACATAACAGAAACACGGTTTGAAAAAATTATTACAGAAAAACATCATAGTATAAAGTTACATATGGCTCTACGGCCTGACGCAAGTCTTTCAATTGCACGGCAAGTACCCTCCACTGTGCAGTGTACAACTTCTAGCAAAGTACAGAAGTAGATACGGAATAAAATAAATATTAGTACGTAGAAGGCACTGAAATCTCATCGCAAAATGCGAGACACTATGTTCTTTTCTCTTATTTCGCAATTGTTGCTTCATCCTCTGCATTATCTTATTCGAAATCGTGTCTCTGGAACACGACACCATTAGCAGAGCCCAAGGGACCACAGCTGGTGGAAGAACTCGGCTAGTGAGGCCCGATGCTGCCTTCGGACGCCACACTAGACTCCAGACGCTCGTCTCTGGACCCTACTCTCTAGACCCTGGGCTCTAGACTGTAGGTTCTAGACCATAAGCTCCAAACCCTAGACTCTAGACTATAGGCTCTAGATCCCAGATTCTGGACTCTAGGCTCTAGATCCTAGACTCTAGGCTCTAGACTCCAGGCCCTAGAGGCAGACAGCAGGAACGATGCACTTGCCGCCGACTGGCGCCTTGTTGTCATTGCTGGGAGTGGCGGCAGGAGGGGCGTCGGCAGCGGAGGCCCGCCCACCCAGTGGCAGCAAGTAGAGCAGCGTCGCCGCGACGGAGCCGAGCAGCGGGCCCGCCCAGTAGACCTGCGGCAGGCAAAGTGGTGGCTCACAGCGCAGGACCATCTGTACTGGACGTCAGATCATTACGCAATACATTTCAAATAGTGGCATGCACATGGACCGTCAACAGGAAGGAGTGTCACCATCGAGGATCATGGGGAAGTAAATTGAGAAGTTCACATTGGTCAAGGGCAGGGTAGGGTGAGTGGGCGAGGTGAGGAGGGCAAGTGCTACCATCTGCTAACGTCACAGGCTAACCTGTTCTCCGCTTTTTTGTGCATTTGTGTCTTCTTGTTGTTTATATTATTGTCTGATTTCTTTTGCGAGACAGTGAAAAGGAGTGAAAAGGTTCCGTGAGACCTTGGATATCTTTCCTATGATTTAGATTTTACAACCCACGGACAAAGGAAAACTCTACCCTTCACAAATACAATAACTTAAATAAAGTGGCGTCTATAAATGAAGAGATGTGTTTCTGACACAGAAACATTAGGAAAAGTCCACATGGGTATGGGTCCGAAAATCCTTCGTTATGGAGTTACAAAGGTTTATTGTTAATGTTGCAGGTGATACATTAACAACGTAGTGGCCTCCTGCTTCATGCACGCCCTGAACCTATTGCCTATGGTTTGCGTTACTTTGTTGAAACTTTGCTCAAAACAATTTCAGATACGCTCCCTCAGAACATCGACATTAGGTACAGAAGTTGAATACATCAGGGGTTTTTAATGTCCCTAGATCGGGCAGGCCATGTACTGGATCCTCTGGACCAATCAATCGACAGTGGAGACTAAACCACATCCATAGGTGACATCTACAGTTACATCATCAAGTAACTGAAGGACCTCGCTTCTGAGAAACCATTGGTATATTTGCCCAGTAAGAGATGTGAGAAGATATGGGGACCAACAAGATGATCATGAAGGATTCTATTCTACACGTTGTTGCTGAACAAAAAACATCCAGAGGGCCTAATAACAAATGATGAGACCACCTGTGAAAAGGTGGGACTTCGCAAGACATGGCCTGCATTTCAGTAGGAAAGAGAAGGGCAAACTTGCTGGGATGATAGGAGATTCTTTAAGGGGCACTGAAACTCATGGGAGTATCTCTATTTTAGGCTAAGATCAGTGTCCAATGATTCAACATGGAATGAAATTAAGCTTAATGAGAAGCTCAGATATGCAGGTACTAGAGATGTCAGAATATCAGAAGATTCTCATAAAAATACACCGAAAAATAATATTTGTAGGTCACAAGATTCTCATAAAAGCAAAGTGAAAAAATAATGTTAGTACATTGCATCAGAATATCGGGGGATTAATAAATAAAATAGATGATCTCGTTTGTTTAGAAGATCTAGAAACTGAGGATGGAGTTGATATATTATGCATGTCTGAATATCATATAGTCACAGATATTGAAAATGGGCTTTCAGCACATGTAAGTAGAGACACTAAGGAGCGAGAGGAGTTGCCATATACATGTATGTTAAAATCTGCCATAGTGTCAAAAATTTAGAAACTACAAAAATTTATGTAGAGCTACATATAGAGGCATGTGCTTGTGAGCTTAAACTAAATAACAGTCTTTTATATTTGTTGCGACATATACATCCCCATTCGCAAATTTTCAGCTATTTTTGTAAAACTTGGATTCTTTGTTGTGCTGTCTGTCAGACAGAGTGAAACAAGTTATTCTCTGTGGAGATTTCAGTCCAGATTTTCTGAAAGAGACCGATGGAAAGCTTGTCCTTGAAGTATTACTTCGTTCTTTCAATCTGTCAGTTACTGATTTTTCTATATGGATGGTACAGGAAAGCAGCACACCAATAGATAATGTTTTTGTGTACAGGGAACCTGATGCTAATTTAAAATTTAACCTGTTTCATGATACTTTTGTGAGTATATATGACAATACTTTCCCTAAGAAAACTGAAATATAATTGTAAGAAAATATCTAAAAATCCATGGTTGATTAAAGGGATAAATAAATCTTGTAAACAGAAAAAGGAAATGTATATTATAGCTAGAAGGAGTAATAATCCACAAACAGTGAAACATTATAAAAACTACTGCGCTCTATTAAGAAAAGTTATTAAAAATTCCAGAAGTATGTGCATTATGTCTGAGATTAGCACACATGGTAATAAGATTAAAACAATTTGGAATATTGTTAAAAGGGAAAGAGGGCAACTGAGAGCACAGGAATACTGTATTTCTATCAAACACAATTAAAAGTTTGTTAACAAAAAGTTAGAAGTAGAAAACATCTTTAGTAATGTTTTAGTAGTGTTGCAAAAAAATAGGATCCAGCTATTCATTAGAAAATACCAGGCAATATGTGGAAGGGACAATACCTATTCAATTTCATAAAACTGAAATTCAGCCCACCTCTTACACTGAAATTAGGAAAATAATAAATTCACTGAAAAGTAAAAGCTCACACAGAATTGATGACATTTCCAACAGAATATAAAAGCTTGTGCCCAACAGATAAGTGGGATTTGTAGTAGTTCACTGAAACAGGGAATTTTTCCACATAGACTGAAATACGCTGTTGTTAAACCATTGCATAAAAAGTGGATAGGTCTGATGTTAACAACTACTGCCCAATCCCACTTCTGACAGCTTTATCCAAAAAATTTTAAAAAGTAATGTTTTCAAGGGTTGCATTACATATTTGTAAAAATGAAGTACTGACAAAA
Organism: Schistocerca piceifrons; assembly: GCF_021461385.2. Classification (NCBI taxonomy): domain Eukaryota; kingdom Metazoa; phylum Arthropoda; class Insecta; order Orthoptera; family Acrididae; genus Schistocerca; species Schistocerca piceifrons. Next base: position 1,057,894,586 of record NC_060139.1, read on the forward strand.
TGTCAGTTTGGTTTCCAGAAAGGTTTTTCTGCAGAAAATGCTATAGATGCTTTCACTGATCAAATATTAAATGATTTGAATAACTGAACATCACCCATTGGGATGTTTTGTGATCTCTCAAAGGCTTTTGAGTTTATGAATCACAAATTTCTTCAAGTTAAGCTTAAGTATTGTGGCGTAAGAGGGACAGTGCACAAAGGGTTTAATTCATATTAACTGGAAGAATGCAGAAGGTTTAAGTGAACAGTACAGACAGAGTGCAAAAATCAGCAGCGTCCTCTAACTGGGGATGTATCAGGAATGGTGCCCTCCAGGCTCAGTATTGGGTCCCTTATTGTTCTTAACATATATTAATGACTTGTCACTCTTTATTCATGAAGATGCAAAGCTAGTTCTTCTTGCTGATAATACAAATATAGTAGTCACACCCAAAAATCAAGAATCAGCCGAGGAAATTGTCAATATTGTCTATCAGAAAATTATTAAGTGGTACTCTGCAAATGGACTCACTAAATTTTGAGAAAACACTGTATGTACAATTCTGTACAGTAAATGGTATAACACCACTGATAAATATAGACTCTGAACAGAAGTCTGTTTCTAAAGCAGAATATTCAAAATTTTTGCGTGTGTGCATTGATGAGAAATTGAATTGGAAGAAACACATTTGTGATCTACTGAAACGGTTAGGCTCAGCTACTTATGCTAAGAGGGTTATTGAAAATTTTGGTAGTAGACCAATCATTAAATTAGCCTGCTATGCCTATTTTTATTCACTGCTTCTATATAGGATCATATTTTGAGGTAATTCATCATTAAGAGAAAAAGTATTCATTGCACAAAAGTGTGTGATCAGAAGAATAGCTGGAGCCCACTCAAGATCACCTTGCACACATTTATTTAAGGAACTTGGGGTATTCACAGTACCTTCACAAACATATATTCACTTATGAAATTTGTTATTAATAACCCATCCAATTTCAAAAATAATAGCGAAGTGCATACCCACAACACTAGAAGAAAGGATGATTTTCACTATTGTGGGTAAAATCTGACTTTGGCACAGAAAGGGGTGAATTACGCTGCCACAAAAGTCTTAGGTCATTTGTCAAACAGCATTAAAAGTCTGACAGGCAGCCAATCAACATTTAAAAACAAATTAAAAGTATTTCTGCATGACCAATCCTTCTACTCCATAGATGAATTTTTAGATATGAAGTAGTAACTGTAAAAAAAAGTTAATTATATTGTATAAAGAAAACTTATGTTAAAGTGACATGTTCCGCATCGTTACAAAAAGTCGTATTCATGACCTATGGAACAAGTATTGTGATGTAATGTAATGTTATCAGGGTTACCGAATTCCATGCACTTGTAACGCACCAATCTGTCGTAGCTGACAACTCTTTAAATATAGAAATTGTATAAAATTTGCCGAAAAATAAGTCTTGCCTGTGGAAAGTAACTACCATATCGGTTTTTTAAGCCATCGTGAACAACGAGCGCAATAAATGCATCAAAAAGAAGGAGGGAAACCTTACGTTTAGTTGATGTTCGCTTCTGTGGGGTCTATTTTATGACAAAAGTGACATCTCTGGTGATGGCTCTGGCGTGTTAGGAACAAAACATCGATATTGGCCCCAGAAGCGTCGTCTGTGCCCTTCAGTAATGGTGACTTCCCCGTTAAGAACAAATCCTTGAACTTATGCGTGAACGGTTGGTCCTAGCGAGCATAAGGCACCAGCAGCCCTAAGATGCCGACACGGTGGCTCAGTGTGTTCGGTCAGAGGGTTAGCTGCCCTCTGTAAAAAAAAAAAAAAATAAATAAATAAATAAATAAATAAATAAATAAATAAATTGAGTTAATATATCAACGACGAACTGAAACGGGTGTCTTGCGACGTCCGTCCCGAGCAGATGCAACGAACTCAAACGAACAAAATTAGATTAAGAAAAAAAAAAGACTAGTTCAGGCAGGAGAAAAAGATGTTATTATACCTGAAGTTTTCCCAGAAACTTTCTTCCCCCTTTCCGACTCAGTATATGAGTAAGCAGGGTGTCTGACCACCATGTAGAGCACCCAGGTTGAGTTTCTCGTAGTGCCAAGGAGCTTTGCTTGTTAAGAGGAGTGGAAGAAAGTGAACTCATCTTCGTGAGGCCAGTTGAGGAGCCATTTGTATCTGAAGTAGCGACTCATACATCAGAAAAACGGACGGTGACTGGGAGAGCAGAGTGTTGAAGCCGTGTCACTCCATACCACTTCTAAATCATGCTCTCCGGAAGTGAATGACATGGTAGCCGACCAGCAGCCCATGTTCCCCTGCACTTGATCAAAGAATTATTTACCTTCTTCCTTGGCTTCATAATCTTCCTGTCAAATATCTCCTAGATGGAAACAATTACACATCTAGATATATGGACAACTTCAAAGGTTTGTACCCAGTGAAACCTCGAAAGCAGCTAACCTTTTTGGGTAAATTGCACTAGAAGATTAAGTAATACTGAGAATGGAAGTTTGGGCATGAAGGAGATCCTCTTGTTTCTAAAATAAAATTATCCTCTCTTCAAGATAACAACGACGGCAGGCATGAAGTATGAAGGGATGGCAGTAACAGCTACGGAAATGGCATCACGGCTATGCGTAAGAGCTACCCACAGGCTCGGCTTGAGTCCAACTCGAGCAGTGGACGACAAATCAATTAGAAGGCCAGCCAGTCGTGTTTCTAAACGTCACTGAGCCGTATATCGTCTCGTGCTACACCTTGTGTTTAGATTGCATTGGTTTTCCTTTTCTTCCCCTGACATGTTTGTTTGATATGTTGTCTGTCATTAAGTGGCTGCTCGGTTGTCTTTTCCCTCTGCTATCGATATCTGCGTTTTTGCTTCCGGGAAACTGCTATGGAGGAAGTGAGATCTTTGACCGGTTGTAACCTCGTGTTGTGGCGCGCAAGTAGGGTCGTTGCGCGCAGAGAGTGTGGTGGACACGGGAGGGCAGTGTGGCTCTCCAGCGCGAAGCAGGCGTGGTCGGTTGTACCGAGTCGCCACGTGATGTATGTCGATTGTGTGTAACGTGCGGGTCGAGTTGACGGAAGAGCTCCCCGCGTGTTGGTTGTATACAGAATCGCCTCACGAGTAGTCGCTGTTCATTTCGACTTGGTGGGACGTTAGCAAGCTTCTTTAAATCCTCCATTTCAACACTGGAGTTTAAAAGGAGACATCTAACATGGAGCAGTCACTACCCGTCAACATTGCAGAGAAGACGTGAACTCCGGTGACAGAGCGTATTGTCGCGTGACCGTGGCGTGTTGGGTACGCTGGCGACGCGTGCGCGGTCGGATGTGTGGATCCTTGCCATCGGAGATCGTGTACTGCCAGTTCGAGCATAATTGCAAGTTAAGTTCGTGGAAGGTTTAATCATTAAGTAATAATTTTGTGCAATCAGCGTCTCTTCTGCCTTGTGGCCTCCGGCGACCGGGTTTCTTGTTCCTGTCACCAGTGTAAATGAAGACAGTGATCTTTTCTCCTCCTCTCGTTACTCTCCGATGGGAGGTGTAGTTTTGGGCAGTTTAATTGTTTCGCTATTCTGTCGTGGGTTATGACTAAATTCGTGCTCCTTGTTGGTTGATCATGTGGTCGCTCATTCAGGACTGTGTGGTGCAATGTTTCCTTGCACGAGGGTAGCTCTAATTCTGTCAGCAAGTTAAGCCATCTTATTACAAGTTTTCGCTGGCTAAAAGTCGGTGCAGTGACCAGACAGAGAGTGGCAATTGTGCTTACGGGCGTATTTAAATTGGTCAGTATTCTGTCTAGCCTGAACATCCCTGAGTGGGGGTTTTGTGGCCGCCTTACACGGGTCCGTCATATCTGTTATGTTCTAATGATATTCCAGGACACTTTTGTTTAAAATTTTTTGTAAATTCCTCCAAGTTTGTAAATTCCTTTTATTGCCATTAATCGTGTGTTTGCTGAGATCTGTTTAATTTTTTTAATGGAGGTGTTGGTAGCTTCACTACCTCACCGTACTTTATTAACAAAGTTCTGTATTTACTTTAGTAGCCTGTTTACTAATGATCTTTAATTTTTTTAATTGTTGTATTGCTATAAATTACTTTGATTGGTGTTAGCGGCGTCTTTTAAAAGGTAGTTTATTGCCGTACTGCTAGCTTCTGTGTTTTTAAATTTTTTTTTAAACTGTTGTATTGCTACAAAATTACTTGATTGCCGTTAGCGGCGTGTTTTAAAAGGTTGTTTATTGCCGTACTGCTAGCTTCTGTGTTTTTTTAATTTGTTGTATTGCTATAAATTACTTGATTTCCGTTAGCGGCGTGTTTAAAAGGCTGTTTATTGCCGTACTGCTAGTTTCTGTAAGATACGAATAAAACATTTGTGAAAAATCTCAACTCGACAGTAAACTACTAGAAATTTGCCCCGTTTCCCAACTTGTGGCTTGGCTTGTAGTAACCGTAGTCACTGTGTGTGTCAGTCACATTTTAAATCATAGGGCCATCAAGCAAAGAACCTTCAGCCAACATGATCAGAATTGACTGCATAAGTCTCAGTGATTAGTTATCATCATCCACAGGGAAATAGACCACTTTCCACCACAATAACATATTAAGAGAAGAAATAGCTCATAATCTACAGCAATTTTAATATTCTGACATACCATTAGCTTTCTGCACCAAATTCTGAGCATCAGGGAGAATTTTCATGGTTCTGGTAATTTAGAAAGGACTGGAACTCTGCTATAATGCTATATGAAGAACAAGAACAAGAGCACTTGTGCTTACCCAGTGATAGGTCCAGATGCCCGTCCAGAAGGCAGGAGCCAGTGATCTTGCTGGATTTAGGCTGCCTCCTGTGTAAGGACCCTGCAGAACGATGTAAGAATTTTTTTGTTATATGTTCATCCTTGTGACCGATGATCTACAGGACTTCGGCAGTTCACTTACGTAACAAAATGAAACACTTGCAGCCATCGTTGTAATACAATAAAATAAAATAACACCGAAACGACAGGTGCAGGTGTTTTATTTTATTGTGCACTTAAGACTCGTCACCAGTAGGAAACAGGTGTGTAGCAGCAAATCTCATCACGTGATGTCTCAACAGGCGGTTCAGTGTGATGATTAGGAATCCCGATCTGTATTACGTGAAACGTACTTCTGTTAATACTAGGGCTATCCGGAAAGAATAGCCTCTGTTTTCGTGAAACATAGGGAGCAGTGGGGTGAATGGAAAAGTCGCTGCATTGACTTGCTTGCTATGTCAATGTGTTTAGAGCTGCGATAACAAGAGGGTCACACTGATTCTCCTCCTCCCACGGCAGCCATTCAAAATACCTTTTTATTTATTTAACACGATCTGTTTTGGGTCGTCGGGCTCCCTCTTAGATCGGACCAGGATTTCACACATACATTACATTTTTAATATCATAGTTACCAAAGATATATCAATGTATATGACGAATGATATTAAAATGATAAGAGTCTATATAGTGACTACGTAAGTAGGTTAAACTGACTATGAACAAATAAAGTTAATACTGACAATACTTGTACTACTCCTGTTGCTGCCACCACCACCACTACTACTACTACTACTACTACTAATAATGATGATAATGACACATGTAAAAAGAATTTGTAGTAGTACAAAACATATGTTTCCTGATATAGCAAGCTCTGGGGAAAGGAAATTTAAGGAGACTGCACCAGGTAAGAATACTTGGAAATGAGGAAAATCTGGTTGAAAAGAATGATATAAAAGGGCATGAGTAAATACAGTGACAATGGTAATCATTATTGTTGGTTTACTATATATGTCATTCTGTCTTCTTAAGCTGGAGATGTTACTCATTTCTCTAAATTACTGCGGGAAGTTATTCCAGAGTTGGATTCCTGCTACTGAGCAAGAATTCTTGAAAATGGCTGAACTATGGAGTGGGACGAAAAGGATTTTGCTCTGATGGGAACAGCTGTTTCTGCCATGTTGTTCAGACAAGAGCGTTAAGGTCGAGGAGAGATACGAGGGACAGTGTACATTGATAAGGCAGTAGAGAAGACAGTGTGAAAGAATCTATGTGCTTGTATGCACACAGCCAGGGTATCTGTGCATATGATGGTGAAATATCACAAAAGACTCGAAGACAGATATAACGAATATAGGCATTCATAAACAATTCCAGGCGCCACGTACTTTCCTGAGAAAGGGCTTCCAGAATAACATTGCTGCAATCAATAATTGGAAGTGTGTTTGTACAAATTTCTTTTTCAGGTTAAGATGGAAAAGCTTTTTATACTTCTGTAGGGCATGGACAGATGGTGATGGCTTCTTGCACATTGCTGTTATGTGCTCAGTCCAATTTAGATTTTCATTCGAAGGAGAGAAGTTGATTTTATCCTATGTAGGGTTAGAAGTTGTAGGGATTTCCTATAATTCGGGCTAATGAGCCTAAAATCACCAACTAGTACCGCTTCTTTGGAAATTATTTATTGGCTGACACCAGCTGGAACACCCATTTTGTGCTGTGAAGATGGCATGAAGAATGTTTTATAACAAAGTCTGTGGTGGTGGGTTTTCTCTGAATTTATTTCAGATCCATGTTAAACCGTGTACTAGAAATATATATTCACACTCTCAGTTCACCCAGAACATTCTACATAATTGGCTTGAGCTAGAAATTAAGCACAACTGGCCCCAAATACTCAGAACTTTGCAAAAAAGATCAAGATACAAACTATCATGGTGAACAAATGTGTTGCTATCATTCCACCTTTTAATTTTGTATTTACCTCAACTAAACTATAAACTGCAATGATTAAAAATGTCTGGATGTATAAATGTGTGTACATATATGTGTAATTTATAGTATGTAATCGGTTGGCTTTAAAATTTTTCGTTAAAATTTCCGCTGACAGTTACATAAAGCGAAAACGTATCCTATAGCCCTTTAATGAGTTCACTCTTAGACTACAAACATTTTTCTGTTATTAACGTGTTGCATTTTGCACATTCTACACATCATCTGTGCTCTGTTTACATCCTTGCTCAGCAGGAAATGAATTATATCTTTGTGTCTCTGATTAATGGGTAATCTTTGCATTGTAAATAAAAACATCGAATATATGGCAAATGTGTGACGCTCAACACTGACATTAAATGTTAGGATGTATGGCACAGTAATTTATGTACAGCTGTTTGCAATTTAGCAACATATACAACGACCTGCAAAGCCTTAGGAACCACTACAAAAAAGTCGCCATCTACTGAAACTTAAGTGAATACAAATATTTCACACCATATCTAAATACATTTAAGCACTTCAGTGTGTTTATATTAATGAAACAACTTATAAAACAGCACAAAATTTTTAAATATTGTTGCGCAGTGCGGCAGCAGATGACATCATGCAGAGCAAAACATCTACACTACTGGCCATTAAAATTGCTACACCAAGAAGAAATGCAGGTGATAAACGGGTATTCATTGGACAAATATATTATACTAGAACTGACATGTGATTACATTTTCACGCAATTTGGGTGCATAGATCCTGAGAAATCAGTACCCAGAACAACCACCTCTGGCCGTAATAACGGCCTTGATACGCCTGGGCATTGAGTCAAACAGAGCTTGGATGGCGTGTACACGTACAGCTGCCCATGCAGCTTCAACACGATACCACAGTTCATCAAGAGTAGTGTCTGGCGTATTGTGACGAGCCAGTAGCTCGGCCACCATTGACCAGACGCTTTCCATTGGTGAGAGATCTGGAGAATGAGCTGGCCAGGGCAGCAGTCGAACATTTTCTGTACCCAGAAAGACCCGTACAGGACCTGCAACATGCGGTCGTGCATTATCCTGCTGAAATGTAGGGTTTCGCAGGGATCGAATGAAGGGTAGAGCCACGGGTCGTAACACATCTGAAATGTAACGTCCACTGTTCAAAGTGCCGTCAATGCGAACAAGAGGTGACCGAGACGTGTAGCCAATGCACACTTTACCATCACGCCAGGTGATACGCCAGTATGACGATGACGAATACACGCTTCCAACGTGCGTTCACCGCGATATCGCCAAACACGGATGCGACCATCATGATGCTGGAAACAGAACGTGGATTCATCCATTCGTGCACCCAGGTTCGTCGTTGAGTACACCATTGCAGGCGCTCCTGTCTGTGATGCAGCGTCAAGGGTAACCGCAGCCATGGTCTCCGAGCTGATAGTCCATGCTGCTGCAAACGTCATCGAACTGTTCGTGCAGATGGTTGTTGTCTTGCAAACGTCCCCATCTGTTGAATCAGGGATCGAGACGTGGCTGCATGACCCGTTACAGCCATGCGGATAAGATGCCTGTCATCTCGAATGCTAGTGATACGAGGCCGTTGGGATCCAACACGGAGTTCCGTATTACCCTCCTGAACCCACCGATTCCATATTCCGCTAACAGTCATTGCATCTCGACCAACGCGAGCAGCAATGTCGCAATACGATAAACCGCAATCGCGATAGGCTACAATCTGACCTTTATCAAAGTCTGAAACGTGATGGTACGCATTTCTCCTCCTTACAAGAGGCATCACAACAACGTTCCACCAGGCAACGCCGGTCAACTGCTGTTTGTGTATGAGAAATCGGTTGGAAACTTTCCTCATGTCAGCATGTTGTAGGTGTCGCCATCGGCGCCAACCTTGTGTGAATGCTCTGAAAAGCTAATTATTTGCATATCACAGCGTCTTCTTCCTGTCGGCTAAATTTCGCGTCTGTAGCACGACATCTTTGTGGTGTAGCAATTTTAATGGCCAGTAGTGTATGTAACTGAAATATTGGCCGTATGGAGATAGGCATGGTATCCTGAAACCGGTTATGACGCTAAAATAAAACATTTTAGAAAGAATATATGTGGCTGGTTGAATAATTCACCAATTATTATTAACGGTCGCAGAGTTCACGAGACCCAACAAGGATAAAGTAACATACAGAGATCTTATATGAATAATGGGACCTGATGTGCTAGAATCCCCAATGAAACCTTAACCACTTTTACCCTTTATTTGGCCTTGAATGAAAAATTTATTGCAGTAAATCCTGCTTCCTCGATTACATATAATATTTACAGAAATCTATTTTTATTTATTTCTAAAAGTATATTATGTTTATCATAAGCAAATAACTCCTTCTAATGACAAACATTTCTTAAAGAGCTGAAACAGCCGACGTGACGGTTCTCCGTCATTCACGATGAAACTAACAAGAAAGGAAAAAAGTCAGGTGTTGTCCAGTAGCCTGCTGTGTACACATTTTCATGAATAGTGTCTGGATACCCATGGGTAATACGGAATTGCCCACTAGATGACACAAGTGACGGAGCCACCAGTATAAAAGGAGGGGTGGGGGGGGTGGGGGGTGGGAGGGGGGGATAGTGTGGAGTGCCGGCCGGTGTGGCCGTGCGGTTCTAGGCGCTTCAGTCTGGAACCGCGTGACCGCTCTGGTCGCAGGTTCGAATCCTGCCTCGGGCATGGATGTGTGTGGTGTCCTTAGGTTAGTCAGGTTTAAGAAGTTCTAAGTTCTAGGGGACTGATGACCACAGCAGTTAAGTCCCATAGTGCTCAGAGCCATTTGATAGTGTGGAGCTGTCCGTGGAGCAGCAACAACAGCAGAGGGGGGCGGTCAGGAGAGGCCAGTTACTTAGGAGGAGGACTAGTCAGTGGATACCATCTGGGCTACAAATGAAATGTATTGGGAAGATTTCAGCGCTTCTAAAGTTGCCCAGGTCAACCACTGGAGATGTGATTGTGAGGTGGAAACGCAGTGGAATAGCCAAAGGTAGACCTCGTATAAGGACGGACAGGTACAATCGAACATAGTAAAGGGTGGTTGTAAAAATCGCATGAAATCAGCGGAAGGAATCCCTCGTGAGTTCCAAAGCACTCCGGCTAGCACTGCGACTGTGCGAATGGGATACAATGGTCGAGCAGCTCTTCATAAGCCACATTGCTAACAGGTGAATATATGTGACGTTTGAGATGTGTAAAGAGTGATGCACTTGATAACGGATGACAGGAAACGTTATCATGCTATATCCTGTGTAAGTCCGATGGAATCGTTTGAGTTTGGCGAATGCCTCCAGAGCATTACCTGCCATGATGTGTCGTGCCGACAGTGAAGTATATCGGAGTTGATGTTACTGTATGTGGTGTATTTCGTGATTACGACGTGGTCCCCTTATTGCACTTAAGAAAACGCTAAATATGGAAGCATATGAACGCATTACTGTACTGTGTACAGTAGTGAAGTAGTTCGGGGACAGTGATTGTTTACTTCAGCAAAACAGTGCACTCTGTGTGGGGGTAAAGCAGCACCTGTGAGGAGATTATCTGTTGACGATAACATCACACAAATGGACTGGCCTACCCAGAGCACCGACTTGAACCCTGTGGAACACCTCCAGACCCTAGCGTCCAACATCACTACCTTCTCTCGTTTGATCTGTAGAGGAAGAACGGGGTGCCTCATTTATACACCTCATTCAAAGTGTCCCCAGCAGAGCTTAAGCCGTCATAAAAGCACCCTTATTAGTGTCCACTAATAGATGTCCGGGGAATTTTGATAGTGTACGTGGCACGTGATGACAAAACACGGCGCTACAAAGGTAAGTGGTGCCAAATGTCCACAGCCAGTGGATTACAAAACAACGATGCCAGTTAAAATGCACTGTAAGGATTATGGTTTTTTTATATTAGGTCTACAACTTTGGTTCCGTCATTTTTCAATAGATGGCAGTAGCGGAAAGTGGTGGTGCAGCTGGTAGGTCGTAAGTGCCACACAATAAGCTTAGACATTTGTAGACATAAAGCCATCCTAACGTTAGTCGATTTGTGATGGCATTATAAACTTATTGTTGATTAGCGATGTCAACTTCCGAGCCCAGTTCTCGTCACTGGCGGGAAGTTTTAATTATCTGGTTTAACACGAGGCAATCTGCGGCTAACGCCCACCCGGCTAGCCACGCGGTCTCACGCGCTGCTTCCTGAGCGGGAAAGCGTGACGGTACCCAGTACGAATCCTGCCGGCGGACTAGTGTCGAAGTCCGGTGTGCCGGCCAGTTTGTGGATGGTGTTTAAGGCGGTTTTCCATCTACCTCGGCGAACGTGGGCGGGTTCCCCTTATTCCGCCTTAGTTACACTGTGTCGGCGATTGCTGCACAAACACCATTACCACGTATGCGTACACCCTAATTATTCTACCACACAAACCTTTGGGGCTACACTTGTCTGGTACGACCAGTATGCGATTTGCAGGGGGGGATGGGGGGGGGATTTCCCCCCCTCTGCATCAGACCATCCCCTCCTCTGGTTTTAGTTTATGCATCCCAACCTGGGAGTAAAACTTTACATATAATTTAAATTTGTGGAGCCGAACACTGAAGATTTTTGATAAGTCTTACTATTAATACTATTAATATGTTTCAATTTTCTATCATCAGAATAAGTACAGCTTTTCACAAACGTGCCTCTACTTTTTGAATTCCCCTCGTATACCTGTATGTAGATGATTTTGCATTAACATCTATTTATAAATAGCTGTTTAACCATGCGTAACGCCACGGTCCAAGCTAGTAACATATACAGGGTGAGTCACCTAACATTACCGCCGGATATATTTCGTAAACCACATCAAATACTGACGAATCGATTACACAGACCCAACGTGAGGAGAGGGGCTAGTGTAATTGGTTAATACAAACCATAAAAAAATGCACGGAAGTATGTTTAACACAAACCTACGTTTTTTTAAATGGAACCACGTTAGTTTCGTTAGCACATCTGAACATATAAACAAATACGTAATCAGTGCCGTTTGTTGCATTGTAAAATGTTAATTACATCCGGAAATATTGTAACCTAAAGATGACGCTTGAGTACCACTCCTCCGCTGTTCGATCGTGTGTATAGGAGAGCACCGAATTACGAAGGGATCCAAAGGGAACGGTGATGGACCTTAGGTACAGAAGAGACTGGAACAGCACATTACGTCCACATGCTAACACCTTTTTATTGGTCTTTTTCACTGACGCACATGTACATTACCATGAGGGGTGAGGTACACATACACACGTGGTTTCCGTTTTCAATTACGGAGTGGAATAGAGTGGGTCCCGACATGTCAGGTCAATAAATGTTCAATGTGGTGGTCATCATTTGCTGCACACAATTGCAATCTCTGGCGTAATGAATGTCGTACACGCCGCAGCACATCTGGTGTAATGTCACCGCAGGCTGCCACAATACGTTGTTTCATATCCTGTGGGGTTGTAGGCACATCACGGTACACATTCTCCTTTAACGTACCCCACAGAAAGAAGTCCAGAGGTGTAAGATCAGGAGAACGGGCTGGCCAATTTATGCGTCCTCCACGTCCTATGAAACGCCCGTCGAACATCCTGTCAAGGGTCAGCCTAGTGTTAATTGCGGAATGTGCAGGTGCACCATCATGCTGATACCACGTACGTCGACGCGTTTCCAGTGGGACATTTTCGAGCAACGTTCGCAGATCATTCTGTAGAAACGCGATGTATGTTGCAGCTGTTTGTTACAACACGCAGCTGAACGTCGGAGGTTTCAAGCGTCAACTTTAGGTTACAATATCTCCGGATGTAATTAACATTTTACAATGCAACAAACAGCACTGATTACGTATTTGTTTATATGTTCAGATGTGCTAACAAAACTAACGTGGTTCCATTTAAAAAAACGTGGGTTTGTGTTAAAAAATATACTTCCGTGCATTTTTGTATGGTTTGTATTAAACAATTACACTAGCCCCTCTCCTCACGTTCGGTCTGCGGAATCGGTTCGTCAGTATTTGATGTGGTTTACGAAATATATCCAGCGGTAACGTTAGGTGACTCACCCTGTATAGTTCTACTAACCCCCTAAGACATCCCCCCCCCCCCCCCCCACACTGGTAAAAGCACAAATCGTACCCTGGGTACGACACATTCCCGGGAAGGGAGGGGGCACTGACGGCCGAACCGCACAATAACCCTGGGTTCGGTGTGGGCTGGCCGTGGGGTGGGTAGACCGCTGTGGCCTGTTGTGGAGCTGTGAACCACTGAGGGCTACGGCTGGACGAAGCCTCTCCGTCGTTTCTAGGTCCCTGGTTTAATCCATACATACATCTGCAAGTGACGCTCATAGACTGTTCGGTAAAACCTATGGCGAGTGGCTGAGGCTCATAAAATTCTGGGTAAGACCCAATACGAGTCACCTATTAGTGAAAGACAATGCACAAAATGCTTTCAAAGCTTCAAAAGCAGTGATTTTGACATCGAAGACCGGCGTGGCGGTGGAAGAGAGAAGGTTCACGAGGCGGTGGAAGAGAGAACGAACTTAAAGCTACTGAAACAATAAGAGGAGATCGTTATCGAAAGCAGTTGATGCGCTTCAGAGGAGCACTGAAAGACAAACGGTCACAATACAGCGATAGACACGAAAAGGTGATTTTACAGAGTGTCAGTGCTCGACCACATGTTGCAAAACCCGTCAAAATGTAGTTGGAAAAGATGAAATGGGAGTCCCACTCCACCCGCCGTGTTCTCCAGACAATCATCCCTCCGACTATCAGCCTTTTCGATCAATGGCACACGGCCTAGCTGTCCAGTGCTTCCGGGCATATGAACAAGTGCAAAATTGGAACGATTTATGGATCTCCTCAAAACATGCTGTCCTAGAGATGGGAGAAAGTAGGGGCCAGCGATGGTCGTTACTTTCAATCGTAAATTTGAGTAAGTTATTCTCAGTACAGCTTCGAACTTCAAAATAAACAGGGGAAGCAAAATTATAGATTTAATGATTTGAGAAAGAATATGAGAATTCTGTGTTGGAAGAAGGTTGCGCCTCTTCTCAATGGAAAGTCTTTGTACGGAATTGGCTACATGACGTGCGCCCTGGCATCGCCTCGTATGAAGTTACTCGTTCATAACGGCCGCCGAACGTGACCCACCTGTCGCCCGGAGTCTGGGTAGGGTTTGTCCCCTGCTCCCAGCCGACTTTGCGACTCGAAGCACCTGCTGCACCAGTTGCTCAACTGGAGCATGGAAGAGCTCTTGCATAACAAATGATTTGAATTTCTTCGTGATTTCATGCATCATTTATCAAGTTGTTTCGAAGTTAACAACTTTTTCTTTTCACATATGAAGAAGTTCTTTCCAGATTAGATGCAATCTCGTATTAGTGGTGACAGTTAACTTACAGTGTAGTATATTTAGAATTGTTATATTTTAAGCCTTGGATGCAATCTGCTATGAGAGTCCAACTCTACACCCATGTCATACCTATCGCTGTGGTATCAAAAAAACCAAAAACAGTCTGCCCTGTCCACACAGGTGCATCATGATTCTCTAATCAAACATCCTTATTTTTCATCAGATTGTTAATATTTCTTAGCAGACAACTGAAGTATGAGGTCTAATAGAATTTATATCTTGGCCAAGAGAACCGTTTCAGTGGGAAAATGGGAGTCTGTAGATGTGTGCGTAAGATGACCAATTTTCGTTGTACAGTATGGCAAGATAGGGCAAGTGAACAGGCAGCCAAGCTGTCGACTTTAAGACGATTTTAGCGTCCTGAACCATTTTCCAGAATACCCAGGAGGGTATAGTCTGGAGAGAAAGATACAGCGTTTCTCTGTAAGACGACGCAGACAATCCTTCGCCAAGAAATAGTGCCATCTTTTTCATTTAAAGGCCATCTTGGAAGACGAAGTATAGCGTTGGCTGTAAAGGATCGTCAGATTTTGGACATATTTAACTTAGGAACATACGGCATAGAAAGTAATGTAATCAAACAACGTATCAGGGTCTACAAGCCTCATAGCCCCTCACCACACACAGTGGTAGAGAGCGAACCTGACAGTCGGCCACGGTAGTGACCGATGCCATGTCGCATCGCTCCACTGTCGCTGCTCCAGGCCTCCAGATGGGGCGAGAAATCGACGCAGCTGGAGCATGCAACAGTTGATGGTGAGAAACTGTTTTTGCGATCACGTTATTTACAGATCATTCTTTTCATGAAGATTTGGTTGCCAAGTGACAAGAACAAAGAGCCCTAGACTGCGAGTGTGAATGGATGTACAAAGCCCAAATTTACATCTGTACCCTCCAAGACAACTTGTGGTATGTGGCGGAGGGTACTTTGGATATTGTTGTCGCTTCCTCTTTCCTGTCCCAGTGGAGAATGACCGTCGGGATGAACGACTGTTGGTAATTCACCCCGTGTCCTCGAATCTCTCTGAATTCACCTTCATTTCCTGTTCTTGAGATGCATGTATCAGGAAGCAACGGATTGGTTGACTCTTCTAGGATTTTATGCTCCCAGAATTGCGACAGTGGAACAGACCGTGCTCCACAACTGTACCCTTGCAGTGTCTGCCCCTGAAGTTGTATGAGCATCTTTGTGACGCTTTCACGCTTAGCTCTGAAAAAACTTGCTGCTTTTCTTAGGACTTTATCCGCTTCCTCTAACAAGCCTATTTAGTCTGAGAGAGGACATGTTACTCTCTCACCTATTTTTCACATATAGAAAATTATTAAAGATTTCATTACAACTTCATGCACCTTGAGTGAGACTCTAGAAAGGTAATGGCCTGAGCAGACGTTGTTGGAGCCCAGTAGGGGGCTAAAAGCATGGACATTTTTATGACTCTTATCTCATAGAAACGGCATGTTGGGAGTTGAAAGCAATTGGCGTCGAGCCCATCCCTCAGTAAATCTTGCCGGACAGGCCCACAGCCATACAGGGTAGACAGGGTAGCCCCTTGTCGAGACAGTTCTCCAGCAGAACAATGCCACGATACCTGCCATGGCGCCAGCAGAAGGCCTGGACTGGGGCGATCGTCTGAAGGAATGCGTGTACACAGGGAATCATAAACTGGGCATTGTGTGCAGAGCCATGAGCAATAAAAATTCACTGTTTTCGTGTTCGCTGATAGCGTAAATAGGCCAGTGAACCACTTCCCCTGGCCACCGCGGTTGTATAAGAAAAATCCGGCGTCTGCGAAACGTTTGGAGATTACACCTCATAGCTATGACTAACAAGCTCCAAGGCAGAGGCGATTTAGATAAAGATCTTTAAGATTGTATCTGTTTGCTTCTTGCCATGGGAAGTGACACGACTTCAGAGAAAATCGTCTCTTTCCCCTCTGCAAAAACTTAAAGCCAGTAATTGGCAATTTCCTTTTTTTCAGAGATGCAGGTTTGTTAACTCTTGCCCTGATTCGACACGAGTTTGTGCTGCCGTGTGGGAGGGTAGATTTAACGCCTCTAGAGCCCTGTGATTGGCTCAAGACGGGGTGAAGGCGGTGTCGTTCCTGCACTTTGTGGGAAAACGGATTTTTTTTTCTGGAGTGGTGCGAGAGACTCAGGTGCAGCACTTTGGTCTGGTAAGGACTGCTGGTGGAAGCTCTGGCATGTGTGGTTGGTACTTGGGACCTGTCCAGAGACTGACTTCACTTGCGAGTAGTTTAGACTGGGGAGCCTGTGTTAACATTCTTACTGTAACAACAGTGTGACTTCAAACGTCTCGGACTACTCATTTGCCGAGGGCACACTTACTCGTTTGTGGTTTACCTGGCTTGACGTTTGGTGTCCTTGTGCGCTGTGTCGTATAAGTGAGCCAAATTGGTCCTTGGTACAACCAGCAAGTGGGTGTGTCACACACTGAAATCTACCGTGGCTTCAGGGCTCTGGTAGAGAGTAAATTGCGATCCGTCTGCCACATCTCTAGACCGTGAGATTTTTGCATTTCTTTCGTGGCCGCGATCGATTCACAGGTGCCGTCTCCATGTCTCACCTTCGCCGCACACACCTCGCCAGCTGCAAGTTACGTCACCACATGAAGCAAACAGGATAACGTACTTCCGCTCCGGCATTGTCAGGGCGTACAGATCTCTATCGCCACTTCCTCTCAGCTGCACCTATGTTGAGAATCTACAGTAGATTTGATCAGTCAAAATCTGCTCAGCTTCAGATCAATTCAGATTGCGTTATCCACATTTTTAGGGCCAGAGGACTTGACTCACTCCACTAGTTGTACTGTCTCTGCCACCCAGGATCCTTGTCCAGTGTAGTCTTGAAACACCTGTTCGTTGTTTACAGTATTCAATCAATAATTTTTTTAGCATAATTTATGTCTGTTTCAAAGAAAAATAAATGTTGTTAGAAGACTAAAATTATGCCAACATTCTCAGTCAATTCATATGGTTCCTCTAGGGTTACCTTTCAAGTGCAGATCTCAGATTGAAGAGGAATGTTCAGGCACTGTTCTAACGAGAATTTTATGAACTACGTCTTTCGTGAGCCAACCACACTTCTTATGGATTCCCCCAATGCATCTGTCTGGCATCTGCCTTACGTTCGATTACGTTTATGTGATCGTTTGACTTTAAATCGCTCCATATGCGTAATCCCATCTATTTACTGGATGTGACTGCTTCCAGTGATTGTTTTCGGATCGTACAACCATACAATACTTACGCGCCATACTTTAATTTTCTTTTTATATTGAAAATAAAGTGCAAAAGTGCAAATCACTGCACTGAGCGTCGATTCTCTGCAAGTCTTGTTGCATGTCGCTACAGTTTTCCATTGTTGTTACTTCCCTGTATATAGCAACACCATCCATAAAAAAGAGAATCATGACTCAATCTAAGCAATGATAACATCCTTTCGAGCTTCCAGCTGCGTCGAGTGGCTCAAAATACACGAGCCTTCGGTAGAGTACTCCTCGTCCATTGTCAAATGGTAACTGTCTTTTCGGTTGCTGCTACCTTCCTCATATAGCTGCACTGCCTTCTGTGACGTCACTGGTGTTCACTTCAGTGCCATACAAAGTAATGACTGCTTCAACCTTCCGGTGGCTGAATCCCGAGCCGTGCTTAGCTGCAGGCCGCCGTCCTTCTTGAGGTTGTTGTCACAAATTTTTATGTTGATTGTACCTCCTATTACGTTATCCCAGAAACTATTAATGTACGTAATAGCAGATATCTTGTAGAAAGCAAGACGTCTCTTTTCTACAAGATGCTCTGCTACCGCAGATTCCTCAGGGCACCGAAGGTGAAGGCATCTCTCGTGTTCTACACAGAGCTATTCAATAGTATGCACAGTCTGTCCGACATAGGATTGTCCACACCCACGCGGTTTTTTATATCGTTCTGACGTTTACATCGTCTATCACAGGCTTCATTATTGCCATATTTTTTGTGTCTCCGAAGACCGAATCGTTTTTATCACTCTTTTAGAGCTGGCTAACCCTTCCTGTTACTGAGCCACAGAACGGCAAAAACGTAAGCTTCTTCGAGTCCTATTCGGGGTCCTTCTGCTTATGTGTTTTCGGAAAGATGGCTTGCGAAATCTGGCGGCTGTTGTAGCCGTTTTCCTTGAACGTTCTCCGTAAGTGACTCAGTTACTTTGGCAGCCTGTCAGCTTCTGAGGCGGCTTCCGCTAGATGCACCAAGATCCTCAGAACATAACGTTTCTGCGACTGATGGTAACAGTGTGCTGATATCGGTCCTTGTGGGGAGGGTTACCGGTGAACACTGTGGCACCAGCCCCTGTAGCCGAGGGGTTCTAGGCGCTTCAGTCCGGAACCGCGCTGCTGCTACGGTCACAGGTTCGAATCCTGCCTCGGGCATGGATGTGTGTGATGTCCTTAGGTTAGTTATTTTTAAGTAGTTCTAAGTCTAGGGGACTGATGATCTCAGATGTTAAGTCCCATGGTGCTTAGATCCATTTGAACCATTTGAACACTGTGGCTGAGGCACCCATTTGCTTCTTGGCGGGCGAGGACGTCAAGGAATGGGAAGCCACCGTCTGACCCTGTCTCCATCGTGAACTTCATGTTGGCATTGATATTGTTGACGTGTTCCAAGAATTCTACCAGATTTTCAAGTCCGGGGGACCAGGCAACGAACGTGTCGTCGACTTAACGATAAGAGCAACAAGGTTTTGCAGGTATCGTATCCAGGGCGACGTCGTCAAAGTACTCTACAGACAAATTGGTTACAATTGGTGCCAATGGGCTCTCTATTGCGACGCCGTCGGTCCGGTTGTAACGCCGGAAATGCATATACTCCTATTTCCATCTATTGTACTATTATTTTTTTCCTTGTTTTGTTACCTCAAGATATGACATTTCTGTCTCTTTATATATTGTAATTGTTTTACTGTTTGTATATATATATATTTATGCACTCATGTCGATGTATAATTGGTTTGTTTCGTAAATATTATTTGTATTTTTACGCTGGGTCTTGCCTAGGGAAAACTGCTATCGAACGATTACGTCGATAGGTCGTGTGACGAATCAAAGTGTGTAGGATCTTTGGTAGTGTTAACTCTGCCGCGTGGAGCGCGGGCAGAACAGTGGGAGTCTGGCGGGAGTAGCGAGTGGAGCAGGTGTTGTGTGACGCTCCCGCGAGTTGCCGCGCTTTCGGGGTTTGGCAGCATGTAATTGCGCTCGACTCGCGATGATAGTTTCTGACATGGTGTCGCGGACGGGAAGCATTAGCTGGCGCACATCAAGAGCCCGTTTCGCCTGGTGACCGTGTCGAGAAGAAGGCGCGCCAACATCCAGCTTCTGCAACAGCGACGGCCGACAATGAGTGACTGTCGCCACCTCCTCGATCGACGGCTTCAAACCTTCAATCAACCAACAAGGAAGACTAAAAGCACGTAAAGTTTCAGAACTGTATGGCAGACCTCAGCTTTTCAAATTGTTCCGTTTGCCTCGCAAAATTACAGCAACTTAGCATGAACCTTTGTTGCTCATTGTCCCAATTGCATTGCCAAGCAGGGTCCCTTCCTTTTCCGAAATGAACCCGAGTGTCGTTGAAATTCAAACGCCAGCATTAAAATAATATAATTAGATTTCACTGCTTTAATTTCAAAGTTCAGTAGCTGGCTACAATATTTAGGTTACACGAGCACAAATTAAGAGTGCGAGTTTTGTTAGCATATTTTAGCTTACCTGTGACTGCAGCTCAGCTTGGTACGTACTAAATTTTACTATTGTTAATAGTTCAGAATCATTTAATTCAAGTTCAAAGTTAAATCTCTTGTTTCTAAATTGCGTAGAGTCAAGTTGCTTTTGAAATGATTGTTGAGGTAGTCCAAGACTAACCGTATTTTACTGGATTTCTATGTGCTTCAGAAAGAAAGCTCACTATTAACTTCAGTCACTAAATTAACTTTCGATTTTCCGGTTTTATTAATTCTTTTGCTAAATTAAGTCAGAGTGTAGCGAAATTTATTACTTCTGACAAACTTTCAGTTTTCACACTACACGTGTCAACCTTCAGTTGCCACGCTTCTAGTGTTAATTATATGTGTAATAACCTTTCTTTTTCAGTTACTATAGTAATTGTCCTTAGGACTGGCGACCGTGATTTCCCCCAAATCTCAAATATCTAATTATCGCTAGTTAATTGTTAACGTAACGGCCGCACATTTACTTTCTTTATTAACTTTACCCCTTTTCAAAATTAATTTCCACCAGTTTCATTTGCATTTTTCCTTTCATTTAGATGTAACACTTTCCTCCCTCTTTACCGATAGATTAACTTCGGTGACGATTGCTTTTCCCAAATTTCCATTAGGTACACGCGGTTTAATTTTTCACTGTCATTAAGGTCGGTAAGTGAGGGAGAGGTTACACGGTCAAAATATACAAAAAATACGATGACGCCAGAGTGTGCTTAAATAAACTCACAACAGGGTCGTTAAATAACTGAGACAGCAGATCTATAGAATCTTTGATAAGTACGCACATGAATAATGGCATCACAACAAAGCTAGCCGTGACGTATCCTTCTCCAAGATGCAGACTTTTAATTCGATTGTTGAGATATGTCGTGTTCTTGATACTATGTACACAGTAACCAACGTGCGGAGTGAGGAGGCTGGCGAGATGTTTCGAGAGTCTATAAGTCGGCGATCAAATGCTGCTCATGATGGGACGTAGAACAGTGTACTTCTCACGAGCCTTCGGAAAGCTGTACATTGTACACTATGTGATCAAAAGTATCCAGATACCAGAAAAAACATATGTTTTTTCTTTCATATTAGGTGCATTGTGCCGCCACCTACTGCCAGGTACTCCATACCAGCGACCTCGGTAGTCATTAGACATCGTGTGAGAGCAGAATGGGGCGCTCCGTGGAACTCACGGACTTAGAACGCGATCAGGTGATTGGGTGTCACTTATGTCATAAGTCTGTACGCGAGATTTACACACGTCCCTAGGCCCACTGTTTCCGATGTGATAGTAAACTGGAAACGTGAAGGGACATGTACAGCACAAAAGCGTACAGGCCGACCTCGTCTGTTGACTGACAGATACCGCCGACAGTTGAAGAGGGTCGTAATGTGTAATGGGCAGACATCTATCCAGACCATCACACAGGAATGCCAAACTGCATCAGGATCCACTGCAACTACTATGACAATTAGGAGGGTGGTGAGAAAACTTGGAGTTCATGGTCGAACGACTGCTCAATAGCCACACATCACGCCGGTTTATGCCAAACGACGCCTCGCTTGGTGTGAGGAGCGTAAGCATTGGACTATTGAACAGTGGAAAAACGTTGTGTGGAGTGACGAATCACGGTACTCAAGGTACTCAATGTGGCCATTCGATGGCAGGGTGTGGGCATGGCGAATGCCCGGTGAACGTCATCTGCCAGCGTGTGTAGTGCGAACAGTTATGGTGTGGTCGTGTTTTTCATGGAGGCAGCTTGCATGCCTTGTTATTTTGCGTGGCACTACCACATCACAGGCCTACACTGATGTTTTAAGCACCTTCATGCTTCCCACTGTTGAAAAGCAATTCGGGGACGGCGATTGAATCTTTCAACACGATTGACCACCTGTCCGTGATGCACGGCGTGTGGCGGAGTGGTTACACGACAATAACATCACTGTAATGGACTGGCCTGCACAGAGTCCTGACCTGAATCCTATAGATCGGATGTTTTGGAGCTCCCACTTTGTGCCAGACCTCACCGACCGACATCGATACCTCTCCTCAGTGCAGCACTCCGTGAAGAATGGGCTGCCATTCCCCAAGAAACCTTCTAGAACTGATTGAACGTATGCCTGCGAGAGTGAAAGCTGTCATCAAGATAGGGCGGGCCAACACTATACTGAATTCCAGCATTACCGAGGGAGGGCGCCACAAACTTGTAAGTCATTTTCAGCCAGGTGTCCCGACACGTTTAATCACACAGTGTACGTGGTCGAGTCGCCCGAGGAAGGAGATTTTTAATGTCGCTCCCTTCCAGTAAAGATCTCTTGAAAAGCTCTGACGTCTTCCTCATTATTCTGGATGTTGTGTCCCTTGATAATGTTTTATGTACCTCTTCCTCCAGCATCAACCGAATCTTCGCATCACATTCGGTTCATTTCTAGGCAATGTCTCCCACAAGGCTTGTTCCACTTTTCAGCTAGGTCTGCGACTGACCGTGGATGTTCAAAAATGTATGGCAAACAGCGGGCTTGTTCAGTATCTGCCACATAAAATCAGAATGAAATAAACTGTATATCTCAAATTTGTTCAAAGCTCAAGCCGCTTCATTTACGGGTGCAGAGTCACATGATGTACCTATTGCTAGAGATTAACAACGCAACAACATTGGAGGATACTATTATTTTAAAAAAATATTTATGCTGTTGTTAAAAAATCGCAATCCCTGTGAGTACAAACGTTGACTGTTATGTTTGATTAAGTACAACTGTTTCAAAATGGCTCTGAGCACTATGGGACTTACCTTCTAAGGTCATCAGCCCCCTAGAACTTAGAACCACTTAAACCTAACTAACCTAAAGACATCACACGCATCCCATGCCCGAGGCAGGATTTGAATTTGCGACAGTAGCGGTCGTGCCGTTCCAGACTGTAGCAACTATAACTGCTCGGCCACCCCGGCCGGCTACAACTGAGACGATAAAGGATGAGCAAGGTGACAGAAGAGATGAGGCAAGATCCTTTGGAAGTAAAGGCAAAAATGATGTGACAGAATAAATGAAGTAAGGGTCTTAGACAAAAAAGAAGGTAAGAGCTGAGACAGAGAGCAGAAATTGTGAGAGGGAAAGACAGTGGAGGTATGCTGCGATATGGGAAGCCAATGAAGGGCCTCAGACATAGTTCAAGAGCACGTAAGGAAAGACTTCCTATCCCTCCAACCAGCCTCAGAAAGAAGGATAACAAATAAGGTGACGAGAAGTCTTCGAAATTACGTCGTGTCGGGGGCAGGCAGGGTCAAATGGGAAACCAAGACGAAACTTTAGGACCAAACGTCCAGAATTAGAAGAGTGGTTAGGAAGAAGAAAGTAGGCAGTAATGAAGTGAGTCGCTGACAGACACGGACGCAGCTAGACTGGAGCCTCTGGATAGAAGTTATTTGGCTGCACGCTCTGCTAGTCTCAGATTTTAAAAGGCGGCCCTGTGACACAGATAAAACGGTGGTGAACAGCCACTGTGTGTGCACAAGGACGTGGCTGTTGGTGCAGAGGCGTGTCAGCTAGGAAAGTCATACATGTATTTCAGTTTCGGAACAAAACGGAAGTTAATCGTATCTGCTGAGCTGCTTACTCTCCTTCTTACCCTGCGGTCTTATACGTCCACCTGAGCGAATTATGTGAGACCATCAAGTCACCCTCTCACTTCGATCAATCAATCAGCACCACACACCGCGAGCCCCTGTCGCTCAGTCCCTTGCAAAACCCACACTTGGAGTGCGACAAATAATTTATTGTGTAGTGTAAAGAGTATTGCTTCTGATATGAAAAATATAAATAATATGATGCTCTCTAGAGGATTTTATAACCTGGAGAGGTTAAAAAAATCAATCAACCAGTCGCAAGTAAAGGTTTATTAGCCCTTGATTTAGGTTTCGATATTTGTAAAAATATCTTCTTCGGAAGTAGTGGGTCTTGTTACATCACATAATGGTACATTAGTTTAGATGAAGCCTAGCGGCTCTTTTTACAAATGCCGAAACCTAGGTCAAGGACCAATAAGCCTTTATTTGCAAATGGTTGGTTGATTTTTTAACCTCTTCAGGTTTACACAGTTGCTGTTTCGCAGCCATGTTTAATATTTTGATTTTGTAACCAATACTCGATGTAAATTCCGGTCCTCACCAACGCTAGGGAGATGGCCGCCATGTAGAAGCCGAACTGGAGCGAGGCAACGCCCGCTTGGTGACCATCCCAGGAGGCGTGGCACTGCAGCACCAGACCCGCAGTTCCAGCCGCCTCCACCAGGAGCGCCTGCAGAGGCGACAGTGCGGCCGCGGGCACGGTAGTGCACTCGCACGATGCTGAAGACGGCGTCACCGCCTGTCGAAACGACACAGTGTCACCCAGGCCAGCTGCACTTTACGTCCTCCTTGTAGGAGAAGTTATGTCATCTGTGAGCACTAAAATTCTGAATTCATCCGGACATCCTCACGTTGTTCAGTCTGTCATTTGTGCAAGCAATAAAGAAATGGAAGAGGAAATTGAGAAAGTGAATTGTAGCTGATGCAGAAGAAATAAAAACTTCAGTTTTCAATACCACTGCAGTTCTGTCAGAGTTGACTAAACTTTTGGAAGACCAGTTGGAGAGAATGGATGGTATATAAAAACGTATTAAAGACGAACATAAATACAGCTAAAAAAAGTAAATGAAATACAGTTCACATAAATGAGGTCTTTCTGCGGGAATTGGATTAGAAAATGAGGTGCTCAAACTAATGAATGAGTTTATTTGTTTGGACAGCATAAAACTAACTACACGGTGATAAAGAGAACAGGAAATGCTGATCGACGATACCAAGTAATCTAGCTAAACACAGAGACTGAATTCCTCCAACCCATCCTCTCTTGTGCTACTAATTCGTGCAGCAGTTCGTGGATCACATGAACAGTGTCCATCCCAACATTAAATTTACAATCGAGATGGAGTTCTTAGATGTTTTAGTCGAGCGGGAGGCAGGATCCCAGCTTCGTTATCCAGTGTACAAGAAACCGTCCCCAAAACACGAGATACGTTGCGCCCTGTTGGAGACCACATAGCTCTTTGTATGCCCAGTGTGTATGGCGTCCCTTGCGAGTGCAGCAGCATCTACACTACTGGCCATTAAAATTGCTACAACACGAAGATGACGAGCTACAGATGCGAAATTTAACCGACAGGAAGAAGACGCTCTGATATGCAAATGATTAGCTTTTCAGAGCATTCACACAAGGTTCGCGCCGGTGGCGACGCCTACAACGTGCTGACATGAGGAAAGTTTCCAACCGATTTCTCATACACAAACAGTAGTTGACCGGTGTTTCCTGGTGAAACGTTGTTGTGATGCCTCGTGTAAGGAGGAGAAATGCGTACCATCACGTTTCAGACTTTGATAAAGGTCGGATTGTAGCCCATCGCGATTGCGGTTTATCGTAGCGCGACATTGCTGCTCCTGTTGATAGAGATCCAATTACTGTTAGCAGAATATGGAACCGGTGGATTCAGGAGGGTAATACGGAACGCCGTGCTGGATCCCAACGGCCTCGTATCACTAACAATAGAGATGACAGGCATCTTATCCGCATGGCTGCAACGGATCGTGCAGCCACGTCTCGATCCCTGAGTCAACAGATGGGGACGTTTGCAAGAGAACAACCATCTGCACGAATAGTTCGACGACGTTTGCAGCAGCATGGACTATCAGCTCGGAGATCATGGCAGCGGTTACCCTTGACGCTGCATCACAGACAGGAGCGCCTGCGATGGTGTACTCAACGACGAACCTGGGTGCACGAATGGCAAAACGTCTGTTTACAGCATCATGATGGCCGCATTCGTGTCTGGTGACATCGCGGTGAACGCACATTGGAAGCGTGTATTCGTCATCGCCATACTGGCGCATCACCCGGCGTGATGGTATGGGGTGCCATTGGTTACACGTCTCGGACATCTCTTGTTCGCATTGACGGCACTTTGAACAGTGAACGTTACATTTCAGATGTGTTATGACCCGTGGCTCTATCCTTCATTCGATCCCTGCGAAACCCTACATTTCAGCAGGAAAATATTCGACTGCTGCCCTGGCCAGCACATTCTCCAGATCTGTCACCAATTGAAAACGTCTGGTCAATGGTGGCCGAGCTACTGGCTCGTCACAATACGCCAGTCACTACTCTTGATGAACTGTGGTATCATGTTGAAGATGCCTGGGCAGCTGTACCTGTACACGCCATCCAAGCTCTGTTTGACTCAATGCCCAGGCGTATCAAGGCCGCTATTACGGCCAGAGGTGGTTGTTCTGGGTACTGATTTCTCAGGATCTATGCACCCAAATTGCGTGAAAATGTAATCACATGTCAGTTCTAGTACAATATATTTATCCAATGAATACCCATTTATCATCTGCATATCTTCTTGGTGTAGCAATTTTAATGGCCAGAAGCGTATATAGGCCAGACAATTGGCACAGTTGTGGAGTGCTATACCGAGCACAAGAGTCATATTAAGCAAAGGGAGTTCCACAAGTCGGCCATAGCTGAGCATTGCCTCGACAACGAACACAAAATACAGCTTGGCTGATGTGTCAACATACTGGGACTCGGATATAAAAAAGGTGGCTGAGGTTAGAATGAACAGCAACACTTTCAACAGAGACCAACGGTACACACTGAGTAGGGTGTGGGGGTGGGCTTTGGACGTCGAAAGGAGGCAACGACGGGTGCTTAATGCTTGCAGGGAGGCGGAGCGGCAGTTTCAAACGTGGCGCCGGCCCTTCGCGCCACCTGGCGTCACTCGGTCTCGCAGCAGGCAGGCACTGCTATGAGCTGCAAAAGTCGCGTTCCGTGCACACATCGCTTCGGCCCCCTCTGATTGGTGCCAGCGTCCGTAATCGTAGGTATGTAAGCGGAAAATAGTGCCAGGCCCGAGCCCATATCTTTTCCTCGAACACATCTGCACCCTATGCGTCGTCCACAGACTCGATCCCCCCATACCCTGACGTCTTCTGTCCTCTCTAACCCCAGCCCGTTGCCGCACCTTTACCGTGGTGTCCCGACCTGTCTCCAACTCCACACCCTCAACCTCCTCTCCCAACTTTCAAACTTTCAACACCTACCCCTCGCCCTGATATCTACCCCTCCTACCAACTCTAACCACACCTCCTTGCCCCCCCCCCCCGCTCAGCGCTCCCTCTTTGCTTTCCTCCAGCCTTCCCCTTAACAGTTTTATCCTCCCTCCTCTACCCCCTCCCTTTCCAGTGCACCCATTCTTCGTCTCAGCACTCCCTCCTGACTTGCCTTCCCTCCTCATCTCCCACCCTGTCCCTCTCCTGCTCCTTGGTGCGCCCCCGACCCCCCTGCTGTTCCTCCCACCCTCTCCAGCCCCCTGCCCCTCTGCCCCCACTTGCCCCTCTTTTCCCTCCTCTCATGCCCCCCTCCCTCGGCAGGTCCCTCCCAACAGATTTTCTCTTCATCATGTGTGCTCCATCTCGTGCAGTAGGTTTTTAAGTGTCGTCATTCTGTAGTGTTTTAATTCTGCGGCCAACTTTTAAGTTCTGCGTGTGGCTTCAGTTTTTTTTTACATACTAAGCACATTGCCCACTGTGTTTTTTAACTTTATGTGTAATTTTTTTAACTGTCACACGTGAGAGTCTCTGTGTACATGTATCTACATCTACATGGATACTCTGCAAATCACATTCAGGTGCCCGGCAGAGGGTTCATCGAACCACCTTCACAATTCACTATTATTCCAATCTCGTATAGAGTGCGGAAAGAATGAACACCTATATCTTTCCGTACGAACTCTAATTTCCCTTATTTTATCGTAGTGATCGTTCCTCCCTATGCAGGTCGGTGTCAAAAAAATATTTTCGCATTTAGAGGAGAAAGTTGGTGATTGGAATTTCGTGAGAAGATTCCGTCGGAACGAAAAACACCTTTCTTTTAATGATTTCCAGCCCAAATTCTGTATCATTTCTGTGACACTCTCTCCCATATTTCGTGATAATATAAAACGTGCTGCCTTTCTTTGAACTTTTTCGATTTACTCCGTCAGTCCTATCTGGTAAGGATCCCACACTGTACAGCAGTATTCGAAAAGAAGATGGACAAGTGTAGTGTAGGCAGTCTCCTTAGTAGGTCCGTTACATTTTCTAAGTGTCCTGCCAATAAAACACAGTCTTTGGTTAGTCTTCCCCACAGCATTTCCTATGTGTGTCTTCCAATTTAAGTTGTTCGTAATTGTAATACCTAGGTATTTAGTTGAGTTTACAGTTTTGAGATTAGACTGATTTATCGTGTAACCGAAGTTTAAGGAACTCCTTTTAGCACTCATATGGATGACCCCACACTTTTCGTTATTTATGGTCAACTGCCACTTTTTGCACCATTCAGATATCTTTCCTAAATCGTTTTGCATTTTCTTTTGATCTTCTGATGACTTTATTAGTCGATAAACGATAGCGTCAACTGCAAACAACCAAAGACGGCTGCTCAGATTGTCTCCAAAATAGTTTATATAGATAAGGAACAGCAAAGGGCCTATAACACTACTCCCTATGTCTCCCATTACTATGTTCTCATGTCCACCTTTATCGCCTTTTATGTGTCTTGTTTTCCTCTTTTTATTACATGTATCTCTTGACTGAAGAGCGGCGTATTGGGCCACTGCCAGTCTTTCCCTGCCCGTATGGAGAAGGGGAATGAAATCACAAAAAGAAGAAAAAAACCGGGCCTGACTGTCAGTAATTTTTCTCCTGACAATGATCGCGAGGTAGCCATCGAAAGCTGGAGAACTTTGTTCGAACTGGTGAGGCCTGAACGAGATTTTGTTCAGTCATGCCGCCGCTAAAGACTCCAAGGACACCTGGGTATCCACTCCGCTCAGTTTCCACCAGTCCCTCGAAATCTTCGAACACAATATACTCTGTCTCAGTTGGCATATCCACTTTACCTCTCTAATCAATCAAAATCTTTTAACAACTGATCAAATTACTGCCCCTTTTTGTCCACATAGGGCATGTTCATCATGTTCCACACACACTAAAAACTGGACTAATAATCTCATCGTTTCTCCCCTTGCCACCAATCGTGGCTCGCTATGATTCTCTCGAAACAAAACAGGCTTTTCCTCCCATATAATGAAGTCCGTACTGACGTAAATTATTCCGACACATTCCTCTGTATCCATTCTCCTTTCATTCTTCACCCCCCCCCCCCCCCCCCCTGCAGCACACCACCATTCTCCTACCTTTTGCATAACTACGGCCTCCATTCTAGTGATCCCTCTCCCAAATGCCGGGTCTCGTGCCACAAACTGTCCTAGGCCACAAGTGCCCACCACGTACCACCCCACCAGACCCCTGCTTGCCCTCCGCCGGTGCACTCACCAGGAGCAGCCGGTAGCCCAGCAGGGCGCCGGCCAGCTGCGCCACCAGGTAGCCCGCCGCTGCCCACGCGCCGAACCCGCCCCTCAGCAGGCGGCCCAGCGTCACCGCGGGGTTCACGTGCGCCCCTGACACGTGGCCCACCATCTGCAACAACATGACGCCCATCCACTGCTGTAGTTCACCACCAAACTAGATGAGTCGAAGTCATCTTGCCTATGTACAGCATCACGGGTTAATGACAATTTAAAATGTTAATAAAAATACCAAAAATGTTAGACATCCCTTTTCTTAGTCTAGAAAAGGACAAAGTACTTTCCAAAGTAAAATTCTTGCTGATAATTACAAAAACAAAAAACAGTAAAACTGATACACAAGAAATTTTAGGGGAAATATTTTTTTATTTAACCTGCTGAAAAAACCAGAAGCACTAACATATTTGGATTGAAGAAACTGTATAAATATTCTCAAAGTTTATTGATACATCCAGCACATATTTTAACATGAAAACATAAAAGTACAGGGTTATTCCTAAGTATAGGGTGAGGCAGGGAATTATCCCTAACTGTTAGTGTTGTGGTCTTCAGTCCAAAGACTAATATGATGCAGTTCTCCATCCTACTCTATCCCACGCAAGCCTCTTCATCTCCGTGTAACTACTGCGACCTACATCATTCTGAATCTGCTTACTGTATTCATCTCTTGGTCTCCCTCTACGATTTTTAACGCCCCCCCCCCCCTCCCCTCAATGGTTTCCTCCACTACTAACTGGGTGATCCCTTGATGCCTCAGAATGTGTCCTACGAACTGATCCCTTCTCATAATCAGATTGTACCACAAATTTCTCTTCTCTCCAATTCTATTCAGTACCTACTCATTAGTTACATGTTGTACCCATCTAATCTTCAGCATTCTTCTGTATACCTAACTATAAAAGTTAATAAAACAAAAACTAAAAATGCTAGGAAACATTTCTTTATTACCTCAATAAAGTACAGTTGGAAGTTTAGTGTTTTTAATTTTTGAACATCAAATCCTACAAGTGACGCTCGTCGTTGTTAATGAACAGCTGCAGCCAGATTTTAAAGTACTGCATCACTATATGGAGCATCTGTTGTGGAATACGGCCTGTTTCAATGAGAATAGCGTTCTTCAAGGCTCGAGGGTCCTTGGGCGGCGTTTATAAACTTCAGATTTGAGATAACTCCAAAGAAGGAAGCCGCACGAACTTAAATCAGGCGAGCGGGAAGGCCATGGAATGTCGCTGTACCTTGAGATCAAACGACAGGCAAGGATTTCCCTCACAATATTCGTCGAATGTCGAGCAGCGTGGCCTATGGCACAATCCTGCGGAAACCAAACGAGCCTCATATGCATTTGGTGAAGTTGTGGTTCAAAAAACTTTTGGATCACGTTGACATATCATCCACTATTGACGATAACACCACGGTAGTTTCTCGTCCCCCCCCCCCCAAAAAAAAAAGGTCCAATGATTTCTTCAGCACCGATGGCACATCATACTGTGACCTTATCACTGTAGAGAGACATCTCACGAATTTCCCCAGGTTTCACACAACACCACTAATGCATATTCTGTTCGTTAACACATCCACACTGAAGAAAGTGTGCGCATCTTGACGAACGTTTTCAGTCAAGTCTTCACATGCCTGTCATCAATGTTGCCGGTCTCGTTGTGGCAGTTCTTGAGCGATCATCAGTTTATGCGGATGAAATTCAGGTCTCCAAAGAGAATCCGACGCCCAGCACGGCTAGACAGTGCAAGTGACGTCGCGTGCTTGCTAACAGAACGTTTGGGGGACTGCACCACCGACCTTCTTGCAGGCTCAAAGTTTTCATGTGTTCTAGAGGCCCTCTGTGCCCCAACTCTCTTTTTGATAACTGTGCCACTTTGACGAAAGTTCTCTACCCACAACAGAATCGATATACGGTCGGAAACAATGTTTCGAGCGGGGACTTGATCTCGAATACGCGTAGCATGCTGTACTGCAGCTATAGACCGGTTTTCAGGAAAATAGGTTTCGACATCAAAAGTACGTAGTTCACTCGACCACGCAACTAACAGCGGTAGCATGGTAAACATCGACTGCCAACATCCACTGCCGCTGTGACCTTCGAACCCATCCTTACTATTCTACTGCTCCAGTAGAGTAGTGAGTATTCGCTGTACCAACTTAAAATTAGGAATAATTCCCTGCTCCGCTCTGTATTTCTGGGTATCAGAAGATGACTGCGTGAAAGCTAAAAGAGATGGAGGTTAATGGCGCATATCAGTGGACAGAGGATCTTGCCAACTTCCCACCTGTAACACACCCCTTGGCGTAGTTGCAGTACGCACATCCAGAAGCCACGCAGGTCACGACATGTAGACAAATCATGCGCTCCGTTGTCACACTGAATCAGCTCACGCCTTGACATACGCACCCAGTCAACAGATTTACAATGACAATAATGAACTGGACGCAGATACTGACGTTACATGTGTCAGAAATGCTGCCCATATAGAACCAGCATAATGTGAATTAAAAACTTGGATAGGTGCTCTATCCACTGATTTGTATCTATTTTCTGTACATGTTGTAGTTTTCGTGCTGTCATGTTTTGTAACGGCAGAGGTACTTTTGAATGACCCTGTATTCTAAGATAAAAATAATGTGCTGTTAGAAGTGTGACATTGTTTCACGTTGTAATGAAAAATGTTACAGGTAATGAATTTGCATTCAACTAGACAACACAGAAACCGCCAGTAAGGAAACTGTTAAGAAAATATTAAATTAATTTTGTATGCTATTACATTAAGGTACTTTGAAATCTGTTACTATAGATCGATATGGTATGCTAAGCTCCAATACTTGGTTACACCTCGAGAAATGTGGTGCACTTGGAGGGGTTAGGACTAGGAAAGCTCTATTCAGTCAAGAGAGGTGAAGTGTAGCTGTATTCGTCTGCTCGGTTGAAGATTAATTGGGTAGCGATGTTGTAGGGTAGGTTGGTCAATGCCCAGGTGAGGATGGTCTTTTAACGTAAGACGGCGAGATTGGTCTGTGACCGCCATACGCAGAGAGATTGATCGAGTACTATGCGCGAGGCCTTAGAAATATGTATAGTGTTGTCTCGTTCACTTTGATCGTTTATATGTGTTCGAGTATGAATGGACGTACTGAACAGTCATCTATCAATACTCGCAATGAAACTTGCAAAGTAGAGGGGGTATGGTTTAGCTATGATACTGAAATTAGGAAAACATTCTGTCACGTGATTGGCCAGTGTTGGAATTACTGTAAAATTTTTCGCGATATCAGCTGTGATGGATAATGTTACAGTAGATCGGTGGTGTCTTCTCCATCCCAGCCGTGCATTGGGTACCACATAATGATTGAGTAACAATGCTTGTTTGAGTTGGGGAACAAATTTTGGTTGATGGACCGCAACTTCTGGGGTTGCTAGCACCGAAAACGGCGATCCGGTACTTGTGTGCTAAGTGAGGAATCGCTAGAAATTGAACGCAGAGTTATTAACAATTCGGTCACTGTGACATATGAGTTTAAATGTAGAGGCCGTCAATCACCTTCGGGGGGTAGTTTGGAAAGTCGCAGCCGGCCGGGGTGGCCGAGCGATTCTAGGCGCTTCAGTCTGGAACCGCGCGACCGCTATGGTTGCAGGTTCGAATCCCGCCTCGGGCATGGATGTGTGTGATGTCCTTAGGTTAGTTAGGTTTAAATAGTTCTAAGTTCTAGGGGACTGATGACCACAGATGTTAAGTCCCACAGTGTTCAGAGCCATTTTTTGGAAAGTCGCCACAACGCCGCCAGGCTCTTCTAGTTTCCTTGTCGTGTATCTGTCCTTTATTTAAAATCATTCATGTTATGCTATCGACCGTAAGAATATGATTTACAAGGTGCAACGTAGGTTCCTGTGAGAGGCCGTGGATCAGTCTGTGTTAATGTCTGTTTACAATCAGACACAGACTTCGAAGTCGCGGCAGATAGACGAAATGTTCGGCAGTGTGCAAAGGCGTGTTAGAAAACAGTGTTTGAACAAGGGTCAGAGGTAGTTTCACATTCGCTTAGAGTAAGGGTGATCAAACTTTTAAAGTGGTCTCTGCAGCGTCTGAATATTTAATATGATCTTGTCCACATAGGCAGCTGCAGTTTGAGATGTCGGACTTGGTGAGCTGTTAGGGATTCTTGGATGGCCGCACTCTGAGTTATTCGGGGAGAGTATTGTGAATTCCGTTTGTCCGCGCTGGAGGTGGATCGCATTGGTGCCTTCGTGACCTGTAAATAGGATGAGCTTTTATAGTTGGTACTTTTTTTTACTGTTTGATGGTAGAGAATAAAGATGATAGTATTTTGAGGATCTGTTGTACTTATATCTAGTTTGGGACGTACAACATTGCGCGCATTTCCGGCGAATGGTCAAGACAAGGTCCTGTTGCAGTAACTGAGGTCATTCTGTTTCTAGACAGGCTGCAGAAGGTAATGGATATGTCTTTCTCCGACTTAAATTGCAGAGATCAGATGCGTAAAGATCTGGAAATGGGATCAGCTGAACGATGTGTAGAGTGTGACTAAAGCCAAGTTGGAATTTTACTGTAGCATGCAGGTTCCGGAAAGGTGACACGTTTCGCACTGTGTGCAGACATCTTGAATAACGGTAATAGCGTAATCAACTGAGGTGACGACAGAGCTCTCTGGTGGTTGTGATAGGAGCTAAACACAGTTGAACTTGGAGCCATTTTTGTTAGGTAAACGAATTGTATGATCTTCCGCCAAAATTCAAACTTCCCACCAAAATCGGATATCTTGAATGATGCCCTCTGATGGTGGCGCAATTCCTACAGCGTCTATATACCGCAATGCTCTCCAGTCCCAGGAAAGCACCGTCAACCTGCTCTTTCTCTCTACAGACCCGACACTCAGAGCTAATCTTCCCTCTTACATCAGCGGACCTAAGTCACCCTCAGAACTCTTTTTAGCCAGCCAGTGTGGCCGAGCGGTTGTAGGCGCTACAGTCTGGAACCGTACGACCGCTACGGTCGCAGGTTCGAATCCTGCCTTGGGCATGGATGTGTGTGATGTCCTTAGGTTAGTTAGGTTTAAGTAGTTCTCAGTTCTAGGGAACTGATGACCTGAGAAGTTAAGTCCCATAGTGCTCAGAGCCATTTTTTTTTTTTAGGGCGGTGACAGACGACGCGCGCGGCCTGGCTTGGATAGTCATGTTCAGCGTCTAGGTGATATGAATTTCTCCGGTGTTAGGTGTGAATGCGGCTGTCATAAAGTCGTGTTCGAGGGGTCGAACAGAGACCTTTGAGCGAATTGAGAGCTGTCGGACGTGTGGTTTAGTGTGGGACAGGTTGATTGGGCGCGTCTGTTGAGTTATTTTGCTATGCGTTATTTGGACAGATTACGAGTACTGAGGTTGTTTACCGTTATGTGTACTGCATTATTTAGGAGCAGTTTGATACTGTGCACTGAAAATAGGAGCTGTCTGCGTGTCTGCTGATCGTGCAACATGACCCCAGGTACATTAGGGCGAGTGTTTTTTGTATGAGAGTGATAGATATACTTGATGCCGAAATAAAATGTACGTTAAGTATTTGTGGGACGAGATAGAATATGAGAGAGTTCGAGTTGGTTCTTATTTTTTCTACTTGGAGGTTTTGTTAGATCTAATAGCTGAGGCAAGTAGCTACGAGGGTGCAAGGGATGTGATTGCGGCATATCTCCGTCTCTCAGTGGTTAACTACAGGTGGGGCGGCGATGTTCTCGACTTAGGTACTGGGGGTGTGCTCTGGCCACGTCCTAGGCCATGTGGATTGAACAACAGTATTCGGGTCATAGTTTAGTTAGGATATTTACAGAGGAGTATGTCCGACGCGAGTACAAAGGTCCAGGCTGTGACTTGGGCAGTCTCGCGCTCGTGGTGCGTGAGAGGCAAAGCCGACGATTTTGAGTCATCACAGGTGACTTAAGTTAGTGGCTTTGTTTGCCACAATTTTCTTGTGTTGGTAGCGAAACACGAACTGACCATCAGAACTCAAACTTGGCTCATTTATATACATAAAATTTGATATAGGTTTAATGTAGGTTAGTACACGTTAGTGCACATTAGTAAACGGCAGCATACATTAGTACATGTTAGCCAACGAGCATGGGTCGGTAAGGGGACGTGGTGGTCGGTAGGGGCTTTAACTATTTCATTCCAAGTCCAGATGGGCCTGGCACTGGCGAAAATTGATTCCAAGTCTAGGTGGACGTGGCACTTTTCATCATCAGAGAGGTTAATTAATTGATCAATTTAATTAAGTAGTCATGTGAACTTTGTTACATTCACTTGTGGAGGTACTAAGCTAGGCGCGCGCGATGGCTCACGTGTACGGGCGTGTGTTTTCGCGACGATCTTGGATTAGGTAAGCACAGAATGTGGACTGAATAATAAGAGTCGGATGATCAATTAACTTAGCGAGGGACGTCGAGGCGAACAGATGTGCTGGACCACCTGATGTGACGTCATGGCAGATTCCACTCTGGAGCAAACTTTGGCGCCAAACGTGCGGCAGGGCATTCTTTGTCAACCAGGTGCTGGATCAAACGACCTACCGTTATCAAGTCAGCATCGGCAGGTTCCTACCTGTCCAGCGAACAGCTTTGGCGCCAACTGGTCGGTGGGGGCGGACTCCACTGTCCACGAAAACATGTTTACATCGCTGGACCAGCGCAGGCCTGCGAAGCGAGTCGACGCCAGTAGGCTGTGACGTGAGCGGCCGCTGGACCGGCAGCGGGCGCGGACGAAACCGACGGCCGTCACGTGAGGCGACTGCTCGCTTGCCGGAGGCGCGCGGTCAAGCGCGGGTCGGCGGCGACCATATGAACTAATTCAGTTGGACTGGGGGCCTCGTGGCGACTGAACTGCTATCTCTAAGATGTGTACTAACTCTGTTGCAGAACAAGCGACGACGGTACTGTTTGAAATAAAGACTTCAGTCCTTTTCCCACGAATTCACAGGAGGTGACTTACGTTAGTAAAAGTGCACTTTATTATTATTTGACGCGATTTTCATAGCTTAGCAGTGAAACAATGAGTGACCGCGAAAAATTCAAACTTCATAGGATGAGGTGCACTTAGGTTAGTGCACATGGCCCAATTGGTCTTTTTTTTTCTCAGGTGTGACAGATTATCGTGTTTAAATTTGAATTTGTGACAAATTTTTTGTCATGGATGTAAGGGAATTGGTTTTCTTGCCGCAAAAATCGACCGTCTTGAATAAATAATAATAAATGATAATAAATAATAGTAAATGATGATAATAAATAGAAGTACGGTTTTCCAGACATTATGGCGTGTGAATTTGAACATTGCCACATGTTAGTGGAGGTAGGCCAATAATAATAAATAATAATAAATGATAATAAATAATAATAAATAAGAAATGATAATAAATAATAATAATAAATAATAATAAATGATGAATGATAATGAATAATAATAAAGACAAGTACGGTTTTGCAGCCATTATCGTTTTGGAATTTGAATTTGGCGCGAATTTTCTAGTGGAGGTAGGCCAATAATAATAAATAATAATAATAAATGATAATAAATGATAATGAATGCTAATGAATAATAAATGATAATGAATAATAATGAATAATAATAGACACGTACGATTTTGCAGGCATTATCCAGTTGGAATTTGAATTTTGCGCCAATTTCTTCTGGAGGGTTAGGTTAGAGGGCAAAGCCCAATTGGCATATTTTCTGCCAAAATCTGCCATCTTGGATGACGTCATATGCTGTTGCCAAGTCTACCTACCGCCATCGTGGATGACGTCATCGCCACCATCTTGAATGCATTTGGCAACAATGGAATGTGGGGTGGTACACAGGTTGCCCCACTACTATCAGACACCTACACTCAGAACTACTTACACCAAACTAACCTAAGAACATTACACGCAGTATGCCCAAGGCAGCATTCGAACCTGCGACCTTAGCAGCAGCACGGTGCTTGACTGAAACGACAAGAACCACTCGGCCACAGCGACTGGCGCTATGCATATACTTATGTAATTAGGACCAATCTTTGTGTTAATTGCGTAATTAGGATCGATATTTGCATCAGTTTGCTGACCAAAATAAATAAAGTACACTAACCTAACCGTCCTCTCCCACATCTGGACAGTTTCCATGTGTTAGGGAGTGCACTTGGGCTTTCCATCCAGTAGAGTCAGCGTTCGAGTCCCGGAAAGGGCGCTCGCATTTTTAATTTCCCGTCAGTTCCAAGTTCCTCTGGTGATATAATTGCGTTAGGTGGGTACACTAGGGCTTTCCGCCCACGAAGACCAGGGTTCGATTTCCGAAATCGGTACTGCCAATTTTTAATTTCCCGCTAATTCCCGGTTGGGGGGGGGGGGGGTGAAGTGAGATGTCAGCACAGCCCTGGGAGAAATTCCCTCTAAAATTCGAAATTCCCGCCAAAATTCAATAAATCCTCCAATAGGGTAGGTGGTGGCAGGACGGGAAGGGGGGCGATGAGGAGGCTGGGGCACATGTGCAGCTGAGAGAACGCGTGACATCATCTGGGGGTGGGGGCGGGCTAGGTTGGGGGCGGGAGTGGGCGGGGACAGGGGTGATTAATTGATCAATTTAATTAATTTGCATATCAATTTGATATCAAAACTTTGCTACAAACGCCCTTATACTGCTAAAGTCATGGCATTCATAAAAAATTATCTATATACGTCAAGAATACTAACTGATAATAAGCCACTTGAACAAGTTTCTCAGGAACCGCGCGACCGCTATGGTCACAGGTTCGAATCCTTCCTCGGGCATGGATGTGTGTGCTGTCCTTAGGTTAGTTAGGTTTAAGTAGTTCTAAGTTCTAGGGGACTGAAATTAAGTCCCATAGTGCTCAGAGCCATTTTTGAATAAGTTTTTCATTTACCTGTTTAGGCTGCGATTTCAGTTATAACTATATCAATAAACACATAAATTTAAAAAATATTCCAAGTCATGCACAGAGCGGTCAACTCAGTCTGTAAAGGATAAAAGTAAAACAAGAAAGAGACGTAGCTCAGACCTTATAAAAGTTAACGCTGTTTTCACTAGAATCCCAATTAGTGAGAAGTTTCCTACGATTAAAAAAGTTCTAGTGTTGAAGAAGTCTTATTTTACAACAAGACTACCAGTCCTCAAGAGAATTTAGTGTGGAAGAAGATATTGTTTTTAAAAAACAATGAAGTTTTCCAGAAGCTTATTTGACCTGAAGATGATTTTAGTTTCCTAAAACGTTTTATCTTTGATAAGCATCTTAAGAGTCCTAATAGAACTTAACGTCAGTTCCGAATTCAACCCTAAGATGGCTTTAGCTTCAAGAGGATCTTCAGTTCTCAGGAAGCTTCGAATTTTGATGAAGAGTTTTGGTTCGATTCTTATTGTTTTGCTATTGTTGTGTACATGTAGAACCTTGGCGCAACACATTAGCCCCACAACCAGATGATAAAGCTTGACAACAAGAAAGTCAACAATATGGAAATGAATTATGCTACGCGGGGGGTGGCCTAGTCGAGGAGGAAGGAGGCAACAAAAATTCAACAACTGGACCTGCGATCATGAGGGTAGCTGTTCAAATCATTATCTAGTCAGCCACATTTGCCTTTTCCACAGTTTCCCCAATCTGTTTGAAGCATTTGTGAGATGACTAAAGGAAATCTGTATGACGTAGTTGCTTTTTGCGGTGAAATTATTAAGCGGCTGCACTTGAAAATTTTTGATCAGACAGGGGCTTCTCCAGAACGGCTGCCTTAACTGCCTCAGCCACCCAGACACATTTCCCATCCAACTGAAAGTCCCAAATGACGTGATCCCGTTCATTTCCTCTGTTGTTCGCAGATTCATACTCCCCCACGGCTCCCCCAAGGGGGGCGAATGATGGTATACATCTGCATTAAAATGCCCGTCGATGCGTATCCATACAAGTTTGGTGTCTGTTCTTTCGAACATGTCCGAAAGAATAAATACCACACATGTAACGGTATAAATGTGAGATGATTCGTTCCAGGAGGCCACGGCGCATTTCCGAGATATGTTCCACCTCTAACGCCTTTGCTATAATCGGAAAATTAAACGCCAAACTTCCTTCTTCCAACCGCGAACAAACCGGATGGCTTCAGCATACAGTCTTTGCACCTGCAAGCGAATAATTTTCTGCAGTCACCATGCACATCAGCGCATTGTGGTAATAATACTCGCCATTTCAGCAGGAACGCGGCTGTTTGTAAACATGCTGCCGCGTTAGTTCTGGGTCTTCAGGTGAGAGCAACCGGTGTGTCCTCGTGACGAAGCCGCACAAGTGACTCTCGTCCCTCACTGCTCGCTCTCCATGTGCCTGGGCTTCACTCGGCCCGCCTTTTCCTCGATCGCCTCTGAGTGTCTGAGCACTTGCCGACTAGGTCTCGGAAGACTCGTGACCCAACCACTCAATGAAGGAAACATAACGGTTAGGTCCACTATCTGATGCAGAGTATCCGGACCATTGTAATGTGGAATACGGAACTGACCACTAAAAGGAGACAGGGAGTGCTGCGTTACCAGTAGAAAAGCTGTAATAGCAGAATGAGTCGATCACGAGAGCTCAGTTAATTCAAACGTGGTTCATTGGATGTCGCTTGAGTAACAAATCAGTCAGGGACATTTGAAGCCTCGTAAAGCCACTCGTGTCGACTGCTGGTGATGTGACTGACATGGAAATGTGAAGAAACAACGACAGTCCTGATGTACTGAACCGTCGAGGACTGCGCAAAGTGATTGTAAAAAACTGCACGGAACGGGTGGAAGGGATCACTCATTGAGTTCCAGAGTGCTATCAGCATTCGAGCTAGCACAACGACTGTTCGTAGGGAACGAAAAACAGAGGGCCTCGATGGCATAGTCAGTGCTAACCGACACTTGAGGTCGTGTGAAGAGCAACGGCACTGGACAGTGGGTGACTGGACAGTGAATGGTTTGGAGTGATTAGTCACGCTGTTCCTTGTGGAAATTCGCTGGAAGGGGCTGGGTTTGCTGAATGACATTATCTCTGCCACCATGCGTAGTGCCAACAGTGAGTTATGGGCAAGGTGGTGCTGAGGTGTGTGTGTTTTTCGTGGCATGCCTCTGGTCCCCCCGCTACATTTAAGAAAACGATAGACGCGGAAGAGTATGAGCACATTTTACGACATTGTTTACTGTTCACGGGAGAGGAACAGTTTGGAGATAATGGTTGTTTGTATCAGGATGATGATGGACCCGTCATGAAGCAGAATCTTTGAGACAATGGTCTGTGGACAACAAATTCCTAAATTGGACTGGCCTTCCCAGAGTCCCGACCTGAAGTCAGTGTGACAACTCTGAGATGAGCTAGAGCAGTGGTCCTTAAACTGCGGCCTAGGGACCAGATGCGGCCCGAATAAGATATTCATGTGGCCTGCACTTCGTATCCGTATTTTTCAATAAAGTGCATCTAGCAACTAACAGCCAAAACCAAAAACGTGAACTAACGTTAAGACCTTCTTAAAAGTTTAGTTTTCGTGTTTACTAACAAACAAAAATACAGAGACTGTGATATTTTAAGACATGGTTATTAAGTGAATTTGGCTGTGAGCTGAGTAAAGTTGGCCACCTTACTTGTGAAGTGAGGGGTAAGTAGCGCGACAATTGCGGGTTTGGAGAATGTGAGTGGAATGTTGTGTTGTTTGTTTTCCATTACTGACAACTCACAGACTTGGCTGTCTCTTACCGATCAGATGCTATAGTATAAATGTAAAAACAGTAGTAAGATGGCTTCGTGACTGT
This sequence comes from Schistocerca piceifrons, assembly GCF_021461385.2. Classification (NCBI taxonomy): domain Eukaryota; kingdom Metazoa; phylum Arthropoda; class Insecta; order Orthoptera; family Acrididae; genus Schistocerca; species Schistocerca piceifrons. The sequence goes on from NC_060139.1 coordinate 1,057,935,880, forward strand.
GCATTATAGAGATTGTCAACTTCAAATGTGGTAAGTATCTGAAACAAGGAACAGGTAATTAGAGTAAGGCTGCAAACAATGCTGTCAGAGGAACATCCACAACTGAGCATTACACCAGAGGTTGAAAATACCACTACAGTTGTAAGGTTCTTTTATTTGTAACACAAGTGTGTATTTAGAACCAAGTATTATAAATAGAAGAACCTTATAACTGTAGCGGTATTTTCAACCTCTGGTAAATGAGTGCAGGTGAGATGACATCGCCGGCCTGAGTGGCTGAGCGGTTCTAGGCGCTACAGTTTGGAACCGCGCGACCGCTACGGTCGCAGGTTCGAATCCTGCCTCGGGCATGGCTGTGTGTGGTGTCCTTAGGTTAGTTAGGTTTAAGTAGTTCTAAGTTCTAGGGGACTTATGACCTCAGCAGTTGAGTCCCATAGTGCTCAGAGCCATTTGAACCATTTTTTTGAGATGACATCCAAAACGTTCGTAAACATGTGTGGGCGTTGTCTCATATTGAATAATGCATTTAAATGTAAGTACAAATTACTGTTCTTAATCAGTTAACCATTCATTCACGCAGGCAGCATAACAAAACTTCGTCTGGCAATTTCGGTGTCACAACTTTGCCATTGCCGAGGGAGGTAGCAATCTGAAACAAGGAACAGTCAATACGAAGTATTGCAAATGGTGCTGACTTTCACCGACTAATATTTGTGGGCCGACGGCGAGCTTATTACGCCCTCACTGAAGCTACTGTATTGGCAGCACTTAACATATTTATGTAACTTACCAATTAATAATAAGGTCAGTACATATGCGGCCCTAGGTGCCATCTCAAAATCTCAGTATGGGTCTTGAGCAAGAACGTTTGACGACTACTAAGCTAGATCGTCGACTTTTCTCGGAAACCCAGCGTGCAACACGTTCTCTGGTTTCGACTGTTGAAGGAGACTGGTCTGTCATTCCTTCACAGACATCCAGACACGTCATTCGAAACGTCTGCAGTACAGTTCGAGCCATCATCAAGCTCAACGATGGTCATATCTCATATTAATATCCAGTATTCGCTGTACTGACACGTTTGATCAAATAACGTATGTTGCCATGCAATGCAAGATGTAGTGACCAGAAAAGGAAACGCATCGCACCGACGCAGTCTTCTCAGACATAAATACTGAGCAGATGGCTCTGCCGGTCTCGTAAGGCAAGGTAGTATCAGTCGCATTTGCCCACATCCACAGTGATACGGGGAGTATACTGGCCTCTTTGTCACACACCACAGTCGAGTGAAAAGCCATGTGGCTTGCAGTCCTATTCTGTATCGTTCGGTCGGCCTGCCGATCGGTTCCATAGGCCAGCGCAGTGAGCAGTAAGGTTACTTTGACTAAGAGTCTGTGCAATTCCGTAAGCCATTTGGTAGCGAGTCAGTGCGACTTCCAAGGAATCGAGGTGGCTCCATGTCATGTTTCCATCTCTTCTCGCTCCCACCGATCATAGACAAGTGACCACAGCTGCAGGCGCGCTCACCTTGAGAAGCTTGGCTGAATCGTGGCAGCTGAACTGTCACCCCTACCCCCTTCTGATCAGACCCATCTCCCAACAAGTTAAGAGCTGTCAACGTCTCGAAGAAAACATATAACTGTAGCGTATGATGACTGATAAGAATATTGTTCAACTGATTTATTTGAGGACTTGCTAAGCAAATGTACCTTCAGTTACAAGGGAATGGCAGTAGCTCTTTGATAGGCTCTCATACATGACTCCATTACCTGAACCAAACTACGGACCACCTTCCCACTCAGTGTGTACCTGAGCACAAAGCTGCTCTCAGGCATTTCGAAGGGTTACCTCACTAGTGGTAAGATAGATACTGCATACAGGAAAATTAAAGAGACCTTTGGAGAAAAGAGAGCCACTTGTATGAATATCAAGAGCTCAGATGGAAACCCAGTTCTAAACAAAGAAGGGAAAGCAGAAAGGTGGAAGGAGTTCAAAAATGGCTCTGAGCACTATGGGACTTAACATCTATGGTCATCAGTCCCCTAGAACTTAGAACTACTTAAACCTAACTAATTTAAGGACAGCACACAACACCCAGCCATCACGAGGCAGAGAAAATCCCTGACCCCGCCGGGAATCGAACCCGAGAACCCGGGCGTGGGAAGCGAGAACGCTACCGCACGACGACGAGATGAGGGCGGTGGAAGGAGTATATAGAGGGTCTATACAAGGGCGATGTACTTGAGGACAATATTATGGAAATGGGAGAGGATGTAGATGAAGATGAAATGGGAGATACGAAGAGTTTGACAGAGCACTGAAAGACCTGAGTGGAAACAAGGCCCCGGGAGTAGACAACATTCCGTTAGAACTACTGACGGCCTTGGGAGAGCCAGTCATGACAAAACTCTACCATCTGGTGAGCAAGATGTATGACACAGGCGAAATACCCTCAGACTTCAAGAAGAATATAATAATTCCAATCCCGAAGAAAGCAGGTGTTGACAGATGTGAAAATTACCGAACTATCAGTTTAATAAGTCACAGCTGCAAAATACTAACAAGAATTCTTTACAGACGAATGGAAAAACTGGTAGAGGTGGACCTCGGGGAAGATTAGTTTGGATTACGCAGAAATGTCGGAACACGTGAGGCAATACTGACCCTACGACTTATCTTAGAAAATAGATTAAGGAAAGGCAAACCTACGTTTCTAGCATTTGTAGACTTAGAGAAAGCTTTCGACAATGTTGACTGCAATTCTCTCTTTCAAATTCTAAAGGTGGCAGGGGTAAAATACAGGGAGCGAAAGGCTATTTACAATTTGTACAGTAACCAGATGGCAGTTATAAGAGTCGAGGGACATGAAAGGGAAGCAGCGGTTGCGACGGGAGTGAGACAGGGTTGTAACCTCTCCCCGATGTTATTCAATCTGTATATTGAGCAAGCAGTAAAGAAAACAAAAGAAAAATTTGGAGTAGGTATTAAAATCCATGGATAAGAAATAAAAACCTTGAGGTTCGCCGATGACATTGTAATTCTGTCAGAGACAGCAAAGGACTTGGAAGAGCAGTTGAACGGAATGGATAGCGTCTTGAGAGGAGGATATAAGATGAACATCAAAAAAAGCAAAACGAGGATAATGGAATGTAGTCGAATTAAGTCGGGAGATGCTGACGGTATTAGATTAGGAAATGAGACACTTAAAGTAGTAAAGGAGTTATGCTATTTGGGGAGCAAAATAACTGATGATGGTCGAAGTAGAGAGGATATAAAATGTAGACTGGCAATGGCAAGGAAATCGTTTCTGAAGAAGAGAAATTTGTTAACATCGAGTATAGATTTAAGTGTCAGGAAGTCGTTTCTGAATGTATTTGTATATAGTGTAGCCATGTATGGAAGTGGAACATGGACGATAAATAGTTTGTACAAGAAGAGAATAGAAGCTTTCGAAATGTGGTGCTACAGAAGAATGCTGAAGATTAGATGGGTAGATCACATAACTAATGAGGAGGTATTGAATAGAATTGGAGAGAAGAGGAGTTTGTGGCACAACTTGACAAGAAGAAGGGATCGGTTGCTAGGACATGTTCTGAGGCATCAAGGGCTCACAAATTTAGCATTGGAGGGCAGCGTGGAGGGTAAAAATCGTAGAGGGAGACCAAGAGATGAATACACTAAGCAGATTCAGAAGGATGTAGGTTGCAGTAAGTACTGGGAGATGAAGAAGCTTGCACAGGATAGAGTAGCATGGAGAGCTGCTTCAAACCAGTCTCAGGACTGAAGACCACAACAACAACAACAACATTCTCGTCCAGCAGATTCGTTCCCAAATAACGGCGCGGGATTTTCCAGAGCCGCCTCGCCCACTTCTGTCACCCTTAACGTCTTCTCGACAATACCGTGTCCACCGTGTCCACTCTCGCGATCGTCCGCTGAAATGCGTGTATAACAACATCTGTGAACTCACTTTCAACTCGGTTTCCTCACAGGGACTCTTCAATACAACCTAATCATAAATCCAAAACTAAAAATCACTCACAAGGGAACGTACGAATTGCACGCTCCTCAGATTTAGTGCTAAGATGGTCCAGTGGATAGCCCATCAGAAACTGAACACAGTTAAAGCATGAAGACAGGAAGAAGGTGTACTGAACTGTGAGAAAATGCAAAATAGAAACAGTGAACGGTCCAACAACAACAAATGCGACATTGGTTAGAGATTAATGGCGACTCCATCATGGGTAAGTGGTCACAGTGTTGCTGGACTGCGCAGTGGGCCAGCTGGGCTCTGAACCTCACCATCCGATTTATTTTTATTTTTTCACAAAACAACTTTATGAAGTGTCTATACTGTCATTGAAATGTATGTTCTCTTTCTGTAGTGCCGGCCACTGTGGCCGAGCGGTTCTAGGTGCTTCACACGCTGCTGCTACGGTCGCAGGTTCGAATCCTGCCACGGGCATGGATGTTTGTGATGTCCTTAGGTTAGTTAGGTTTAAGTAGTTCTAAATCTAGGGGACTGATGACCTCAGATGTTGTCCCATAGTGCTTAGAGCCACTTGAACCTTTTTTTTCTTTTTGTAATCTTGGGAGTTGTCATACTACACATTGGATATAGAATATAAATCATGTGTAAGAATACATTACAATCACAAGTGAATGTGATGAATAGTGACAGCAGGCGAGATACCACATAGATGTCTGACACAAATGAAAACAACAAAGAAACGGATGTGAACCTCGTTACAAGAAAGGAATTCAAGAGTCAACACTTCCAAAAAAAGGACCGCAAGTTCAAAAACGTTGAAACATGTTTTGACACAGCACAGAGAAACTGTGTGATTCTGAAACTGTTGCATTCTTTTGTTGCAGCTTATGTGGCAAACGGATATGCTCTGAGCACTATGCGACTTAAGATCTGAGGTCATCAGTCGCCTAGAACTTAGAACTAATTAAACCTAACTAACTCAAGGACATCACACACATCCATGCCCGAGGCAGGATTCGAACCTGCGACCGTAGCGGTCGCGCGGTTCCAGACTGAAGCGCCTAGAACCGCTCGGCCACACCGGCCCGCCCTTACACTGTGACACAGACACAAAATTGAATACAGCGGAAAGGGAAAAAATAAAAAGTAGGCAGAATGGAGCTTTGAACAAGGCTTGGCAGCTTTTTACTCCAACGCTGTAACTACTTATTCATGATGCCACCGCATCAGTTCTTCGCTCAATGTTGCACTTGTTAATGTAGGACCGTTCACAGTTTCTCTATTGCCTTTTATTTCACAGGTCCAGCACACCTACATCCTGAATGAGATTTTTACTCTGCAGCGGAGTGTGCGCTGATATGAAACTTTCTGGCAGATTGAAACTGTGTACCGGACCCAGATTCGAACTCGGGACCTTTGCCATTGGCGGGAAAGTGCTCTACCAACTGAGCTACCCAAGCACGACTCACGCCCCGTCCTCGCAGCTTCTTTCCCACGAAAGGCAAAGGTCCCGAGTTCGAGTCTCGGTCCGGCACACAGTTTTAATCTGGCAGGAAGTTTCACACCTACATCCTGTTTTCAGGCTCGATCTGTGTTCAGTTTTTGACGGGCTGTCTACCGGGCCCTCTGTCCACTGAGGCGGGCGCGATGACGAGCTTTCCTCGTCAGTGTTTCTAAAATAACATTTCATGTCCGCAGTCAAAGCACACCGAAGCGAACGAACGGCCTTACGGACACCTCGCCACCTCCCAGTATGGTAGACGAACAATGGGCCGGCGGGCCGGCAACAGGCGTCAGTAGTGTACAGAACAGCAACTCCAACACCGAAGCGAAATTTACCTCAGTAGTGAGGCTAACCTAGGGCGCGGATGATACAGAGGGGAGCGGGGAGCCACTCACCTGTATGACGGCGGCGACGGCCGCGCCCGACACGAGTGCGGCGCCCACGTCGCAGGGTCCCTGCTGCTGCTGCTGCCGCGGCCCCTGCTGCGCGACGCCCCGCACGCCGGCCGTGCAGCCCAGGAAGAGCAGAGCCGCCGTCCCCAGCAGCTCCGCGAACAGCGCCGCGGCCAGCCGGCGCCGCCCACCAGCCGGGGCTGCACCTGCGGCACACAACAGCCCGCCACCGCTCAGCCACAGCGCACCGCACTCGGCCGCTCCTCTGCACACCAGGGGCGGCAAAAACAGGTGCAGCTTAAAACGGTACGGGTATCTGAGTTCCGATTAACCGGTATTTTTCGATTTTTGTTTGGTATCGTTTATAACGAGTGATTTTTATTTTTTTGTTAATAACCGAGTAAATAACCGAAGTCGAAGGTGACACAGTTCAAAGTAGCCCACCTCACCTCTGAGTGCGAATGCAATATTTCGACTTCCCAAATAGTGTGCGAGGCAGCAACCCCGCCCTTATCCCACCCCCCCCCCCCCCAAAAAAAAAGAGAAGTATATATATACCACTGGCCATTAAAATTGCTACACCACGAACATGACCTGCTACAGACGCGAAATTTAACCGACAGGAAGAAGATGCTGTGATATGCAAGTGATTAGCTTTTTAGAGCATTCACACAAGGTTGGCGCCGGTGGCGAGACCTGCAACGTGCTGACATGAGGAAAGTTTCCAACCGATTTCTCATACACAAACAGCACTTGACCGTTGTTGCCTGGTGAAAGGTTGTTGTGATGCCTCGTGTAACGAGGAGAACTGCGTACCATCACGTCTCAGACTTTGATAAAGGTCGGATTGTAGCCTATCGCGATTGCGGTTTATCGTATCGCGACATTGCTGCTCCTGTTGATCGAGATCCAATGACTGTTAGCAGAATATGGAATCGGTGGGTTCAGGAGGGTAATACGGAACGCCGTTCTGGATCCCAACGACCTCGTATCACTAACAGTCGAGATGACAGGCATCTTATCCGCATGGCTGTAATGGAACGTGCAACCACGTCGCGATCCCTCAGTCAACAGATGTGGACGTTTGCAAGACAACAACCATCTGCACGAACAGTTCGACGACGTTTGCACCAGTATGGACTATCAGCTCGGAGACCATGGCTGCGGTTACCCTTGACGCTGCGTCACAGACATCACCGCCTGCGATAGTGTACTCAACGACGAACCTGGGTGCACCAATGGCAAAACGTCATTTTTTCGGATGAATCCAGGTTCTGTTTACAGCATCATAATGGTCGCATCCGTGTTTGGCGACATCGCGGTGAACGCACATGGCAAGCGTGTATTCGTCATCGCCATACTGGCGTATCACCCGGCGTGATGGTATGGGGTGCCATTGGTTACACGTCTCGGTCACCTCTTGTTCACATTGACGGAACTTTGAACAGTGGACCTTACATTTCAGATGTGTTACGAGCCGTGGCTCTACCCTTCATTCGATATCTGCGAAACCCTACATTTCAGCAGGATAATGCACGACCGCATGTTGCAGGTCCTGTACGGGCCTTTCTGGATACAGGAAATTTTCGACTGCTGGCCTGGCCAGCACATTCTCCACATCTCTCACCAATTCAAAACGTCTGGTCAATGGTGGCCGAGCAACTGGCTCGTCACAATACGCCAGTCACTACTGTTGATGAACTGTGCTATCGTGTTGAAGCTTCGTGGGCAGCTGTACCTGTACACGCCATCCAAGCTCTGCTTGACCCAATGCCCAGGCGTATCAAGACCGTTATTACGGCCAAGGGTGGTTGTTCTGGGTACTGATTTCTCAGGATCTATGCACCAAAATTATGTAAAAATGTAATCACATGTCAGATCTAGTACAATATATTTATCCAATGAATATGCGTTTATCATCTGCATTTCTTCTTGGTGTAGCAATTTTAATGGCCAGTGTTGTAGATGAGACCTGGTCGTCTGGGTAGGCAGGATTGGACGGGGCCGTAATCAGTTACTACTGGTTGGCTTTTCCTTTAATCACACACAATTTATTTAAAATCAACAACAAATCAAAATAATGGCAATAATTTAAGAATTATTTCATCCCTGAAGGCCTTAATGGCAATTAATTAATAATTGGTTAAACTTGCTGCAACTTACAATTACAGTTATTAAATATAAGACAAGTGACCAAGGTCTTACAGCTCGCTGCAAAAAATACAATTGCCACATTAAAATTTTAAGACAAGTAACGACACTCACGGCTGATGGCCTTAATGGCAATAAATGAAGAATAGTTTCACGCCTGAAGGTCTTAATGCCAACACATTAAGAATTGTTTAACTTGTTGCAACATACAAACTACAGTTATTAAAATATTCAAATCAAATCACCGAGGTCTTAAAGGTTAACTGCTATAATACAATTGCTACATTAGAATTTTAAGACAAGTAGCGACAATCACGGCTGAAGGCATTTAACGCCAAGAATGGTAATTATAAAAAATTTAACAAACATAGCCGGCCGCTGTGGCCGAGCGGTTCTCGGCGCTTCAGTCCGGAACCGCGTGACCGCTACGCTCGCGGGTTCGAATCCTGCCTCGGGCATGGATGTGTATGATGTCCTTAGGTTAGTTAGGTTTAAGTAGTTCTAAGTTCTAGGGGACTGATGACCTTATATTTTTTTTTTTTAAATGGCTCTGAGCACTATGGGACTTAACATCTATGTACCGATTTGAGAGAAATTCTTAAGAAGTTCTGGTCTTACGTTAAATCAGTAAGAGGATCGAAACAGCATATCCAGACACTCTGTGATGATAGTGGCATTGAAACAGAGGATGACACGCGTAAAGCTGAAATACTAAGCACCTTTTTCCAAAGCTGTTTCACAGAGGAAGACCGCACTGCAGTTCCTTCTCTAAATCCTCGCACGAACGAAAAAATGGCTGACATCGAAATAAGTGTCCAAGGAATAGAAAAGCAACTGAAATCACTCAACAGAGGAAAGTCCACTGGACCTGACAGAATACCAATTCGATTCTACACTGAATACGCGAAAGAACTTGCCCTCCTTCTAACAGCCGTGTACCGCAAGTCTCTAGAGGAACGGAATGTTCCAAATGATTGGAAAAGAGCAGAGGTAGTTCCATTTTTCGAGAAGAGTCGTGGAGCAGATGCGCAAAACTATAGGCCCATATCTTTGACATTGATCTGCTGTAGAATTTTAGAACATGTTTTGTGCTCGAGTATCATGTCGTTTTTGGAAACCCAGAATCTACTATGTAGGAATCAACATGGATTCCGGAAACAGCGATCGTGTGAGACCTAACTCGCTTTATTTGTTCATGAGACCCAGAAAACATTAGATACAAGTTTCCAGGTAGATGCCATTTTCCTTGACTTCCGGAAGGCGTTCGATACAGTTCTGCACTGTCGCCTGATAAACAAAATAAGAGCCTACGGAATATCAGACCAGCTGTGTGGCTGGATTGAAGAGTTTTTAGCAAACAGAACACAGCATGTTGTTCTCAATGGAGAGACGTCTACAGACGTTAAAGTAACCTCTGGCGTGCCACAGGGGACTGTTATGGTACCATTGCTTTTCACAATATGTATAAATGACCTAGTAGATAGTGTCGGAAGTTCCATACGGCTTTTCGCGGATGATGCTGTAGTATACAGAGAAGTTGCAGTATTAGAAAATTGCAGCGAAATGCAGGAAGATCTGCAGCGGGTAGGCACTTGGTGCAGGGAGTGGCAACTGATCCTTAACATAGACAAATGTAATGTATTGCGAATACAAATAAAGAAGGTTCCTTTATTGTATGATTATATGATAGCGGAACAAACACTGGTAGCAGTTACTTCTGTAAAATATCTGGGAGTATGCGCGCGGAACGATTTGAAGTGGAATGATCATATAAAATTAATTGTTGGTAAGGCGGGTACCAGGTTGAGATTCAGTGGGAGAGTGCTTAGAAAATGTAGTCCATCAACTAAGGAGGTGGCATACAAAACACTCGTTCGACCTATACTTGAGTATTGCTCATCAGTGTGGGATCCGTACCGGGTCGGGTTGACAGAGGAGATAGAGAAGATCCAAAGAAGAGCGGCACGTTTCGTCACAGGGTTATTTGGTAAGCGTGATAGCGTTACGGAGATGTTTAGCAAACTCAAGTGGCAGACGCTGCAAGAGAGGCGCTCTGCTTCGCGGTGTAGCTTGCTGTCCAGGTTTCGAGAAGGAGCGTTTTTGGCTGAGGTATCGAATATATTGCTTCCCTCTATTTATACCTCCCGGGGAGATCACGAATGTAAAATTAGAGAGATTCGAGCGAGCACGGAGGCTTTCCGGCAGTCGTTCTTCCCGCGAACCATACGCGACTGGAACAGGAAAGAGAGGTTATGACAGTGGCACGTAAAGTGCCCTCCGCCACATACCGTTGGGTGGCTTGTGGAGTACAAATGTAGATGTAGAAGGCGAGGAAACGTACACTGCCGTTACATACAGTAACCGCTGGCTGAACGTAACAAATAGTAACACACAGAATGCAGCAATTAGTAACAAGAAGTCGAGGAAAGCTAATTAGATCCGCCTTCCCCAAGCACTCCACTCGCTGCTCTTCGTCTCGGCGACACTGCGAGCAGCAACACAAACCCAAGTCACTGGAGAATCGTGAGATCTCACAGTGGTGGAGGTTTCACTGCTAGAATCAAAATCCATTCAACGTAAAGCTTGTTGGATCCAGTTGACGATTAGGTCGTGTACCCTCGCAACCACAGCCCTTCCATCTGGCAGTGCATGCGTGCCGCCAGCGGTCCTGGCGTTTTCTCACACTGCCCTCTTGGCTCCTCCAGAGTTCCCAACCAAACTGCTCACTCACACGACCCCGAAGAACAACGATGTCACCCCAAAGATAGGGCGTCCTCCACTCAAAATTTGTTTCCCCAGGTCAGACCGTCAATCAAACCTTTTATTTGGACGTTTCAAGAAGATTGCGCAACTGTGTTCGTCAAAAAAGGTCCTATTTGTGTCAGACAGAAGACTGGTTCCTCCGCCAAGACAATGCACCTGCATACACAGCCCTCTCTGTTACACAATTTTTGGCTAAAATGGTATGGTTCCGCTACCCCATGCACGTTACTCGCCTGACCTGACTCGGTGCGACTTTTTCTTATTTCCACGTATGAAAAGGGGCACGAAAAGAAACTGATTTGACAACATTGAGAAGAAAACACCGAGGGAGGAGCTGTCAGACATTTCTAAAGATCACTACAAAAAATGTTTCGGATAGTGGAAGCACTGGTGGGACAAATGTATTCGTAGTAATGGAGATTATTTTGAAGGGAATAACGTTGTTTTGTAAACAGTTTGAGAATATATAGCTTTTGAAATATAATTCTGGTGTTTTCTGGGTACCCCTTCGTAAACAGCTACAACAATGGGCAGTTTCATGCAATAGTTGCTCGTTACCATTCTTCTGTCAGCATTTTAGTTTATTTCATTAGTGAAGTTAGACGCTTCTCTTTGCGATATGCGGAACGACTTTCTCGACAGAAGAAAGAATTCGGATTGTGGATGGATATGTGAAAACGGGTTCGATTAAGGGAACTCACGAAATTACCAAGGTCAACAATTCGGATAGAGGACTACCGGCAAAGAGAGCAATACAGTCTGTATAAAAATTGCTGTACCTACGGATCTGTGCAAAATGTAAAACGACCAAAAATTCCTTCAGTTCGCACACCAGAAGTTGTTACGGACATTCGCCGAACAATTATTCAGAGCCCAAACAAGTCTTGCATGTAAATTGCCCCAACAGAGGCATATAAGTAGGAAAAGCCGCCAGTGGATATTAAAAAGTCTTAGTCTGGAGACATGTCGTGTGACGGTTGTGCAGCAATTACAGGAGGATGATAGCGAGAAATGTGTAGATCATTGCACTTCTCTTTTGAATAACATCAACAATTTTGTCTTTCCGGTTATGCGAATTCACAGAACACGATGTACTGGGCAATAGAGAACCCTCACATTATGCGTCAGCAACCACTCCATGACGAAAAAATCGGCGTTTGGTGCGGAGTTACTGGAACGTGTATCATTGGACACTACCATCAACACGGTTGCACATATGGATGGAAAGTTTTGACACATTTTCTGCTCAACTCACTGAACATGAAGGACAATAGTTCTTCTTCTAGCAAGATAGGCGAACATGTCACACGTATAAGGTGTTCCTTGAACGAGCACATGTCGGTAAAACGCCACCACGTTCGCCAGATCTAACAGCATGTGATTTTTCCTGTCGGGACACTTGAACAGCAATTTCTATGAAACAAATTCATAAACAATGCAGGAACTGAAACTTCCTGGCAGATTAAAACTGTGTGCCGGACCGAGACTCGAACTCGGGACCATTGCCTTTCGCGGGCAAGTTCTCTACCATCTGAGCTACCCAAGCACGACTCACGCCCTGTCCTCACAGCTTTACTCCTGCCAATACCTATCCTACATTGATGTTTTAAGCACCTTCTTGCTTCTCACTGTTGAAGAGCAATTCGGGGATGGCGATTGCATCTTTCTACACGATCGAGCACTTGTTCATGATGTCGGCCAGTGGCGGAGTGGTTACACGACAATAACATCCCTATAATGGACTAGCCTGCACAGTGTCCTGACGTGAATCCTATAGAACACCTTTGGGCTGTTTTGGAACGCCGATTTCGTGCCAGGCCTCACCGACCAACGTCGATACCTCTCCTCAGTGCAGCACTCCGTCAAGAATGACCTGCGATTCCCCAAGAAACCAGCACCTGATTGAGCGTATGCCTGGGGGAGTGGAAGCTGTCATCAAGAGTAAGGGTGGGCCAAAACCATATTGAACTCCAGCATTACAGATGGCGGGCGCCACGAACTTGTAAGTTATTTTCAGCCAGGTGTCCGGATTGTCTTGATCAATAGTGTATACTGACTGTGTGAGGATCCTGTAGGAGTTACTAATGTCTTCCGCAGAAGCTTTGAGGTGTTACATGTATACAAAACCCAGTAATATTTCGGTTATTACAATTTAAATGTGTGCCTCACTCGTACTGTTATGACGCCCATTCAGTATTCTGGATAGTTTACTGTGTCAAGTTAACAGATTTTGATAGGTGATCTTTTCTCATTGACGACGTGCTGGAAGTCAAATGAGAAGCGTTCCACGCCAACTGAATGGTTTTTCATTGTTTCCTTGTTTCTTCTACGATACAGAACGGATTTTGGTTGCTTCTGTTTTATAAATTGCTGGTTTAATTCGTCAATTTTGGGGTATTTCTTTTATAAGACACTGCCCATGCGGATTCTCAGTCACCTTATTATCTTTTGCTTCACGGTTATTTATATTCGAGCTTCTCGATGGGTTATTTTGTCTAACGTAGAACCAGTGACGCTATGGTGTGTGTAGTAGCATCCTAACTTTCCTTGTGTTACCATAATGAATCGCTTCTGCAACCAATGTGGTGTAACTCAGAAACTCAAGAGATCCTTACACTTCGGTTTTTCCTTGCATTAATGGCGTGTGTACCTTACTGTATTAATTATATGATATCGTGTTGAAGCTGCATGGGTAGAGGATCAAGGTGAGTTCACATCAGGCATGCACTGTTTCTGCTGAAATCAGCAGCAGCATACGTGGAATTCTGACATCATCGTATCTGGTGACATGTATCAAGGCCATAGCGGCATCGCTATTGGAATTCTGACACCGTCATGTCACTGCCCTCTGAAGGCCAGGCCCTTCCTCCCCTCCCCCATCCACCGCCCGATGCACAGTGAACCTCCATGCCCCCTCACGCCGATGTTATCATGCTGCCCGTCACTTGGATGGAAATTCAATTTCCTACCCTTTCAGCAATTTTACACTACTCGCCATTAAAACTGCTACACCACGAAGATGACGTGCTACAGACGCGAAATTTAACCGACAGGAAGAATATGCTGTGATATGCAAATGATTAGCTTTTCAGAGCATTCTCACAAGGTTGGCGTCGGTGGCGACACCTACAACGTGGACAAAGTTTCCAACCGATTTCTCATACACAAACAGCAATTGACCGGCATTGCCTGGTTAAACGTTGTAGTGATGCCTCGTTTAAGGAGGAGAAATGCGTACCATCAAGTTTCCGACTTTGATAATGGTCGGATTGTAGCCTATCGCGATTGCGGTTTATCGTATCGCGACATTGCTGCTCGCGTTGGTCGAGATCCAATGACTGTTAGCAGAATAAGGAATCGGTGGGTTCAGGAGGGTAATACGGAACGCCGTGCTGGATCCCAATGGCCTCGTATCACTAGCAGTCGAGATGATAGGCATCTTATCCGCATGGCTGTAGCGGATCATGCAGCCACGTCTCGATCCCTGAGTGAACAGATGGGGACGTTTGCAAGACAACAACCATCTGCACGAACAGTTCGACGATGTTTGCAGCAGCATGGACTATCAGCTCGGAGACCATGGCTGCAGTTACTCTTGACGCTGCATCACAGACAGGAGCGCCTGCGAGGGTGTACTAAACGACGAACCTGGGTGCACGAATGGCAAAACGTCTTTTTTTCGGATGAATCCAGTTTCTGTTTACAGCATCATGATGGTGACATCCGTGTTTGACGACATCGTGGTGAACGCACAATGGAAGCGTGTATTCGTCATCGCCATACTGGCGTATCACCCGGCGTGATGGTATGGGGTGCCATTGGTTACACGTCACGGTCAACTCTTGTTCGCATTGACGACACTGTGAGCAGTGGACGGTACGTTTCATATGTGTTACAACCAGTGGCTCTACCCTTCATTCGATCCCTGCGAAACCCTACATTTCAGCAGGATAATACACGACCGCAAGTTGCAGGTCCTGTATGGGCCTTTCTGGATACAGAAAATGTTCGACTGCTGCCCCGGCGAGCACATTCTCCAGATCTCTCACCAACTGAAGACGGCTGGTCAATGGTGGCCGAGCAACTGGCTCGTCACAATACGCTAGTCACTACTCTTGATGAACTGTGGTATCGTGTTGAAGCTGCATGGGCAGCCGTACCTGTAGACGCCATCCAAGCTCTGTTTGACTCAATTCCCAGGCGTATCAAGGCCGTTATTACGGCCAGAGGTGGTTGTTCTGGGTACTGATTTCTCAGGATCTATTCATCCAAATTCCGTGAAAATATAATCACATATCAGTTCTAGCATAAAATATTTGGCCAATTAATACTCGTTTATCATCTCGAATTCTTCTTGGTGTAGCAATTTTAATGGCCAGTAGTGTACTTTGATTGTGAGAGTGTCGTCATTTGCTGTCTGTACTTCGAGGATGAAACGACTCCCACTGCTTTTGAGCAATATGTTCCCCATTATAGTTGAGTGCTCGGATGTTTGTCATATTTTTTGCCCAAAAGTATTTGAGCGATCTGGTGCATCACCCATGTGTTACATACATATGTCAGACATGCCTCACGTCGATGTACAGTCGTTACAACGCTGTGTCAACGCCCATGATTAATCTACAGCTCCAAATTACACTACTGGCCATTAAAATTGCTACAAAACGAAGATGACGTGCTACAGACGCGAAATTTAACCGACAGGAAGAAGATGCTGTGATATGCAAATGAATAGCTTTTCAGAGCATTCACACAAGGCTGGCGCCGGTGGCGAGACCTACAACGTGCTGACATGAGGAAAGTTTCCAACCAATTTCTCATACACAAACAGCAGTTGACCGGCGTTGCTGGTTAAACGTTGTTGTGATGCCTCGTGTAAGGAGGAGAAATGCATACCATCACGTTTCCGACTTTGATAAAGGTCGGATTGTAGCCTATCGCGATTGCGGTTTATCGTATCGCGACATTGCTGCTCGCGTTGGCCGAGATCCAATGACTGTTAGCAGAATATGGAATCGGTGGGTTCAGGAGAGTAATACGGAACGCCGTGCTGAATCCCAACGGCCTCGTATCACTAGCAGTCGAGATGACAGGCATTTTATCCGCATGTCTGTAGCGGACCGTGCAGCCACGTCTCGATCCCAGAGTTAACAGATGGGGACGTTTTCAAGACAACAACCATCTGCACGGACAGTTCGACAACGTTTGCAGCAGCATGGACTATCAGCTCGGAGACCATGGCTCTACCCTTCATTCGATCCCTGCGAAACTCTACATTTCAGCAGGATAACGCACGACCGCATGTTACAGGTCCTGTACGGGCCTTTCTGGATACAGAAAATGTTCAACTGCTGCCCTGGCCAGCATATTCTCCAGATCTCTCTCCAATTGAAAACGTCTGGTCAATGGTGGCCGAGCACCTGGCTCTTCACTACACGCTGGTCACTACTCTTGATGAACTGTGGTAACATGTTGAAGCTGCGTGGGCAGCTGTACCTGTACACGCCATCCAAGCTCTGTTTGACAATGCCCAGGCATATCATGGCCGTTATTACTGGGTACTGATATCCCAGGACCTATGCACCCAAATTGCGTGAAAATGTAATTACATGTCAGTTCTAGTATAATATATTTGTATAATGAATACCCGTTTACCATCTGCATTTCTTCTTGGTGTAGCAATTTTAATGGCCAGTAGTGTACGTGTATTACTTATCAATAATGCGCTGTTGCTCTGCATTCGAGAGCTCTGCTCTGTAGTGAGGGGATCAGGTGTTGTAGTGACAAGCAGAGTAAAAGCTGCAGCGATGAGGCAAGATAGCTGTAGTATGAAATAATGATGTCGAAATTTTAGTTGGGTGACGCCAAATCTGGAAATTGAAAAATCTGGTAAATTGGCAGGACGCGCAATCTAGAAATTGGTAAAAAAAGCTGGTAAGGCATCCCAAAATGCAGATGTACGAGCTAAAAAACTGAACACTTTATGCACATGTGTATATGTCTGCTTACTGTGTAAAATGCATCCGTTCTTGCAGATAGTTAGCTGTCTGACATTAAATGTAGGTCATGATGCAAACAACACTGAAGCAAGAGCTAATCACAATGTCACAACATAACTGGTACTCAGAAGTATTCAAATGATCTGAATTATTTATCAATCATGCACTATTGCTTCAGCCAATGGCTGTAGATCTCCACTGCTCTTAGGCAATTTATTCTCCATTCGAGGTCTGTGCTCTGTGGTCACAGAATTATGGAGTGAATATTTGTTGTAAGAAATTTGCTCTAGGTATGTGTGATGCATGCTACAATGGTGTCACACCAGCACATCCAATTTATCAATAATATAACCAGTACTCCCAACTTCCAGATTTGATGTCCTACCAGTTTGTCTGTTGTATAGCTACCATTTCCTGGGTTCGGTGCCACTCAGCTAACAATTGGCAGACTATGCAATGACAACTCTCCTTGACCCTCTACCTGTATACATCGAAGATCTTAATGTGGGGTCGTTTTAAATATGTGTGTTTCGTTAACAGAATCTATTTCTTATTTTTGTATATCAAAACAAAGTGGTATGGAACATTACATTCCTGTTCCTTAAAGTACCTCACGAAGCTGCCAATGTTTTACTTGCCACTCAATTCCTACTACCCCCACCCCGACAATAAATGCATGACAACTGTTTTATAAAACAAGATCTCCAAATGTGAGCATTAATAGCCACTTTCGTCAAGGAACGGTGGAACCCAGCCGCGAGGTAAAACTTAGCAAATGCGGGGACTTCTGTGATAGACTGTTTGAGAGAAATCAGTCTCTGATAGCGCATATTATGCAAATGCGAGCTTCACAACAATTTCCCGAACAGTGCGGCTTTTCTTTAATCGACAAACTTTTATTTTGCTATTGTGTAAACGTAATTCCACGGCCAGAACATATTGCCAGTACATGTAAGTATTGTCAGATTGCATCAAAATGATTTAGTTTTGAAAAAGGTGCCAAACTGCTACTGATAAATTGCAGTCATTGACATTAATCATCACTGTAACTATGCTCTGCATCAACAAATCACACCACGAAATTAATAATTTCTCAAAATTAGTTAATAGAAATTTTATGTTAATTTCCATTACACTTAATATACTCACTAAAAAGATTCAGTAACAATTACAAAGTCGCCAGATTAAAATTCCGCTTGTAATAGAGATTTCTAAATTGGAAGTGATTAAAATTAACGTACGCCATTGTATGATGCGAGTTAGTCTACCATGATTCGTTCTTATTCGTTGACATCTGGAATGGCGCTCTGTTCAAATTTCACAGCTGGTGAACATACATTTGGATACTTTTCGTTTTCATTTATACGTGAGATATTTATGTTTGAGAATTTCGTACTTTCTCATATGTTAATGATCTTATGGGTCCATGAAATCGTACTATCAATCAGTACTTGTGCTGTACCGCTGTGGGGAAGTACATTAATTTTACCAAAAAAATTATTTATGTAAACGAACTGTTTTAGTTGCTTAAGTATAAGGTCAGGATATAAATCAAGTAGTGTGGTTTTTCAGTGAGATACTGAATTAGTCCAGTTATTCATGTAAGTCTGCAGGCTTTCTTTGCTGTTACCACTGAACGTGAAATCTGTCATGTTGTTACGGAACATCCCGTTCCACTTCAAATTCCTTCTTCCACGATCAACATTTGAGCCCTCTGCTGTCATCTCCTTCGGGATATTCTGTATGTTTTTTACTATGTTACTCGCAGGATTACACCAGTTTTGACTAGCGTATTTAGTTAGCTCCATACAGGATGAACATTAATAAAACGTAAAAACTTCAGGGAGGAAAATAGAGGATGGAAAGTCCTATGAACGTGTGTCCGGAAATGGATCGTTACTATGGTAGACGGCGCTGCCGAATGAAAGATCCTCTGACCACGTACCGTTTGTTTCTTGCGTGTTGCTACCTGTGTGAACGTCACAGCGTACTGCAGGCAGCCGAATGGTCCGGTGTTCATGTCGGCGACAAATCGAGATGGTGTCCGTGTACGACCAAGCAGATGGAAACGGTGGAGAAACAGCACGGTTGTACCAAAACAAGTGCCCTCACGGACACCAACCGTATCACACAACGTTTCAAGCCCCTTTTTAGGCATTTTGTGATGGTGGGATCTTTCAGACGAACGTGTAGGGAGGCCGCAGACTGTGTTTACACCATATTTGGAGGACCGGGTTCTACAGGATATGGAAACGAACCAAAGTACAAGATCCAGGCAAATGGCCCTCCAACATGGTGTAGGCGTAAGCATGATTATGTGTATCCTGCATGACAACCGCTACTACCCCTATCACCTGCGACGAGTGCAAGGATTATCAGCAGCAGATTTGCCTCTACAGGAAATGTTCTGCCGATGGTTTTTGCACCAGACCACCACAATTGTGGGATATTTGTCCTCTTTACAGACGAAGCAACCTTTACCAGAACTGGCAACATCAGCCTGGATAATCGTCATATGTGGAGTACAGACAATCCTCGGAGAATGGTTGAGGAGTCTCATCAGCATCGGTTCAGCGTCAGTGTGTGGGCAGGGATTTTTGGCGACCACATATTTCAGTAACTTATTATTCCACAACGCCTCGACGGAGCAATATACCTGGACTCCCTGCGGAATACTCTGTCTGGGTTGCTTGACAATGCGCCTTTGACAATACGACAGACTATGTGGGTTCTACAATAAGTGACGGATCACCACCCCACTTCCGCATTACCGTTCGCTGACACCTCAGCAGCGTCCTCCCCGGACGCTAGATAGGATGCGGAGGCCCTGTAGCACTGACTGTTAGATCACAGGACTTAAACCTTCTGGATTTTTAGCTCTGGGGGCATCTGAAAAGAGTTGTGAATGGTGAACCAGTTACTGATGTGCAGACCCTTCAACAGCGTGTTCACGACGTCTGCGACGCTATTCATAGAGAGGCGGGAACGTGCTAAAGAGTGCGGCAATCGATAATTCGACGTGTGGACGTGTGCATTGCGTCCTAAGGAGGCCACTTTGAACATCTGTTGTGACGTGGATGCGATGCAGCACTGGCCAGACACATGTTGATAGGACCTTTTTTCCTCCACCTCCAGTCAGGAATTCGACCCTGTAGTATGCCGGTTTTATTAATGTTCACCATCTGACATTAGAATTAACTGGAACATCCTCGTTTTTTCGCACACTGAAACAGCATTTTTTCATAGTGTTGATAGTGTTTCAGCACCATCATAGTCCTTAAGGGCTAATCCTATGGGTCTGCTCCCTCTTGAACGAAAATTGGCAGTTTGCTTATAAAAAAAGCACGAAACGCGACGTTTTAGCTTTAGTAAGAAGTGTCCCAATATGGCGTCTGCTGAATCCAGCCAGTGGCGTATCAGGTGATGTTGGCTGAGATTTAGTTGTGCGTTCCTGGCGTCCAAAGGACATAATACATTGTACAAGCGCACGTATGGTTCGCAACACGCACTTCCACGTTCTGAAGATACAAAATGTAACGAATAAACTTCCTTTACTGTTCTGTTATGATATTGGTGGTCCTTCTCAGGAAACAATAACAGCCGGAAAATATCTGAGAGTAACGGTCCGGAGCGACGCGAGCTGGAATGACCGCATCAAACTAGATCTAGGGAAAACAAGTGCCAGACTGGGATTCATT
Source organism: Schistocerca piceifrons (assembly GCF_021461385.2). Taxonomy (NCBI): domain Eukaryota; kingdom Metazoa; phylum Arthropoda; class Insecta; order Orthoptera; family Acrididae; genus Schistocerca; species Schistocerca piceifrons. The sequence continues at coordinate 1,057,956,378 of NC_060139.1, forward strand.
GGAAGAATCTCCAGGAAATATAAGCCATCCACGATAGAAGTGGCGTATAGAATACTTGTGCCATTTATTCTTCACTATTACTGACCAGGCTGGACCCTCGTCAGGTTGGTTTAGTAGAAGGGGCAGAGAATAGCCCCGTTTCGTCACGGGATCGTTTAAGGGGCGCTAGAGTGTTACAACGCTGTTCAACAAAAGTCCACTGCCAGACGCTACGAAGGAGCAGCTGTGCATCACGGAGTTCACTGCTAAAATTCTGACAGCGCGCGTATCTTACTTGATTATATGATTGCCGTAGATGGAAGCGATGGGAACTAGAACTGGCTGGAAAATTTGATTCGGAATCATGGAATGAAAGAGACAAGCGTGTAGCATGTCCCAAAGAGATATATTTCCATCACGGAGGTCTTGTTTAGCCATCACTCAAGAATGAGATACACTGTGATGCAGCTGCCCCAACCGCCGTCGCTTAATACAACCCGCAATGTTATGGCTGGCTCTCATACCGCACGTGCTATATTTTCTTATTTTCTCGCTCGCTACGAGAAAACTATAAGTTCTACAGAAAAAATAAACAGCACCTTTTGGCGGAAATTTAATGTAGTTAAGTATGGTACTGGGGTACGTTTTCGCTGGAGATCATAGTTTTCGAGTTATTCCAGAAAAAATTACAAAAGTGATCATTCGTACACCTAGACCAAACCAGTCATGATTTATAGCATGTTGTTCGTGGCACTCCCTCCTACCGCTAAACAAAAATTTAAATTTCACGAATTATTTCTCACATTCGACCTTTTTTGGTCTTCATCACTGGCGTTATCATCTCACCGGGTTAGTTGACCACTGACAAAATTCCAAATTGGCGTTTACCAGATAATTTTGTGTATTTTAACAGCACAAAATAAACAATTACATAGTACTTGTATGGGTTAAGTTTGTATCGAATTGTCAACGTAATTAGTATTAGGGTAACGTGTACAAAAGTCGTTTTTCTTTCATTACCCCCACGGGAACGTTTAAATTATTAATTTTAACGACATAGCCGACTATGCTGGTGGCATAAAAGCCCAATCAGCAGCTACCACAACAGTTCAAATAAGGGGAACGGTCCGTGCAGTAGGATATTTTTGAACAGTGGTAGAAAGGAGTGATACGAACAACATACAAGAAATCCTGACTGGTGAGGGATGACTGTGGGGTAGAGCTGTGTGCGAAGGTCACTGTTGTACGTTTTACTAGAATAACTCGAACGTCGTGGCCTCCAGCTACATAGAATTTCCTACAAAAAGGTGTTGATCGTTTTCTGTAGGACAAATAGTTTGCGCGTAGCGATCGAGAGAATATGAAATAGAAGTTGATGAAGGCCAGCTATAATATTTTCAGTTGCATAAAACGACAGCAGAAGGGCAGCTGAATCACATCCTATAATTGGAATATATCCGCAGATTACAACATCCTCCGGATTGACTTCGTATATGTTAGAAAGAGATTTAAAAGTCAGGTTAAAGAAAGGTAGTAAATGCTATCTTAGATGCGAAGTGGGAAGTAACATGTGTCGTTAATGAAGAAACACGTAAAACTGTAATTTTTTTTCTAGAGATAAAAGAGAGGTAGAATAGTTACGGAAGAAAATTCCATTGCACTGAGTGATAACGATGAAACTGCAAGAAGATGGAAACAGTAGACAGAGAAATTGTACAGTGAGGAAGTACTGTCTAGAAGTATGGTTAAAAAAGAAAGAGAAGAAGCCAGATCTATTAGTAAACTTATCTTTAAGAGGAATTAGAACTAGCTGTGAAAAAGCCGAGAAATAAGAAAGCCCCAGGCATGGATAGCATTTCTGCTGAACAAGTGGGAGAAATGAAAATGAAAAGTCTGTTACAGATTGACCAGACAAATTATTTTGACCCCCTTATGGTCCACCCCGGAACGCAACAGCACTCCGTCATAAGGCCACATGTGGCCCGACGGGTCCATCCGACCGCCGTGTCATCCTCAGATGAGGAGGCGGATAGGAGGGACGTGTGGACAGCACACTGCTCTCCCGGTCGTTATGATGGTTTTCTTTGACCGGAGCCGCTACTATTCGGTCGAGTAGCTCCTCAATTGGCATCACGAGGCTGAGTGCACCCCGAAAAACGACAGCAGCGCTGGCAGCCCGGATGGTCACCCAGCCAAGCGCTGGCCACGCCCAACAGCGCTTAACTTCGGCGATCTGACGGGAACCGTTGCATCCACTGCGGCAAGGCCGTTGCCTCCGGAACACCATACAGAACATTTACTGTGCGCGGCCATGTGTTTGACGAGCACTGTACCTGATCGGTTTTCGGAACTGCGTAACACCAGACGTCTGGTCCCAGATCACGCAGTTGCCGCCACTTACGAACTTGTGGAGATTTGTGCACGTCGACCTGGTAGCTGCTAGCGTCCGAGATTCGTTGCAAAGGCTTCTTCACAAGAGGCGACTTTGGCGGCCGAGACGTCAGGGGGAGCTCAATGTCGTGCTTCTTGGAGTAAAGCAGCACGCTTGTAGCACTGTCGTGAAGACGTTAGCCTGCTGGAAGATCCATCGCTGTCGGAGAAGACATGAAACGTTAAGTGATGCAGGTGACCCGCAGTAACATGCACATCGTCCACGGCTGCCACTGTACTTCCGACGCCTGCTAACGGCCCGGTGGAAGCCTCGGTCGCTATCCTCCACAGCATAATACTGCTCGCCCCTCTCCCCCACCGACCAACGCCCGTCGTCCAGGCGACTACTTTCTTGAAACATGCGCGTCACGAGCAGCCGTCCGCCGGAATGACAGCGTATCCATACACCACCACCACCGGCTGGTTGTAACAATAAACGTGGTTTATCCGGCCGAACAACACTTTCCCATTGACCCACAGTCCAGCTTCGATGACGTCATGCCCACTGCACTCGTAACTGACGATTCTAAGCAGTCAACATGCGAACACGCCTCCCCCAGGTGCTCATGATCTACAGTGTGCCCTGCACGTTTCGTTCCTAAGCACTTGTACCTCGCCTACATCTACATCACACTCTGTGAGCCGTGCTCACTCCCGACTATGCGTTTTCGTGAACTTCGCTGTTTATCTGTGTTTGGTTTCCCGCCCTTGTTCCGGTTACGTCGTGGTTCTTCTTCATTCTACGTGTCGCAGCAGCGATGTGTCTCGATATCTGCACCGTGGCCGGCCGAAGTGGCCGTGCGGTTAAAGGCGCTGCAGCCTGGAACCGCGAGACCGCTACGGTCGCAGGTTCGAATCCTGCCTCGGGCATGGATGTTTGTGATGTCCTTAGGTTAGTTAGGTTTAACTAGTTCTAAGTTCTAGGGGACTAATGACCTCAGCAGTTGAGTCCCATAGTGCTCAGAGCCATTTGAACCATTTTTTGCACCGTGTACTACCTTTGGTTTTGTGCATATAGTTTCCGGCTAGGGGGTCTGCAGTGGTCGGTCGGTTGCTGTGGACCAGGGAAGTTATCCCCACGAGGTGCAGTCGGCTGGGTTCGCTGCCGGTCCCTGCGCAGTGTCAGAGTGTGTGTGGAGCTGTCCGATCGCTAAGAGCTTCGTGGCTTACCGACCCAGGACGTCAAAGTTGAGTAGTGGTTTCAACTACCCAAGCGACGTCCATTCGTGTTGTTTGGTTCGTTTCGGTGGTTCGCTGTTGGGGAGGTTTTCCTGTGAGCAACACCGAATGTTTCTATTGCTGAAATTTAGCCGCCATGCGGTGCAATTAACTATATTGGTTGATTACAATTCAAGTACACCAGCGGAATTTTCTGCCTTGTGGCCGTTAGTGTTTTGGTTACCTGCTCTGGCCACTGACGTAAATTCAGGCAGTGTTCCTTTTGGGTGAAGTTAACTACGTTACCGTATTTCAAATTCAAGTGTACCAGCGAAATTTTCTGCCTTGTGGCCGTTAGTGTTCCGGTTACCTGCCCTGGCCACTAACGCCGGCAGCGTCCTTTCCTCACCTGTTGTCGCTGTTCAACATGGTGTGTAGTTTTGACAGCTAATACATATTTCATTGCGGAAAATCACGTTCGTAACTTTTGTGTTTGAGTTCTCATGTCCGATTGGCGGCAAGCAAGTCGTTTTGTCGGTCGGTCCGTGACTGTCCCCTGGTTGGGTTCTGACGGATCAAGTGTAGTTGGGCTCACCACCTTTCTCATCTAAGTGAATGAGGGCAGACCGACCTCCCTGGAGGCTTCTGAGTGCTGTTTTTTTTATTGTCCTTCTCACCGGTGTTTAATTGTCTGTTTATAATCATAGTCAATGATTTAAAAAGTTCTTGTTTTTACTAGATTTTATGTATTTTTGAATCTTGCAAAATCAATTGTGGGCCTTCAGCCACTTAAATCCTTATTCTAAAAAAAAAAAAAAAAAAAAAAACATCGCGGCCTTCTGCGTTTGAAAGGTTATGGTAATTTATTTTAAAATCTTGAAAATTTTTTTGTGGGTCTTCAGCCGTTTGTATTGCTTCTTGTTTATGTTTGTTTATTCACACTTGCCTTGAGGCTCTCAGCCTCGCCGGATGTAATTATTTTATTTGCAATTTTAACTGCATGTTTTCACCACTTGAGATTTATCTTGTTCGCTTAAGATTTCTTATTTGGAGACCTTCAGCCGTGAAAAAATTGCCTTTTGAAGCTCGAAGTTCTAAAGGTTCGGTTATGTGCCGTTTTGGTTTAAAGGTGTTATTAAATTACAATTTTGAGTGAACCTGACCCACACCTTATTTGGCCCTTTCCACAATCCTATTCACCTGTTCTACGCAGCGGGTTTAGCGGGCGTTTTACTCTGCAAGTCACCTAATGCTGTGTGGTGGACGGTACATTTTGTATCACAGACTGATCCCCCTTACCCTGTTCTATTCGTGAATGGCGAGTGGGATTAATTGTTGTCGGTAAGCCTCTGTATTGGCTCCAATTTCTCGGATTTTTTCGTCGCGGACACTACACGAGATGTATGTGGACGGAAGTAATATGTAGTCCGAGTCTTCCCGGGAGGTGCTCTTTCGAAATTTCAATAGAAATCTTCGTGATGCGAAACGCCTCGTTTGTAACGTCTGCCGATGGAGTTTGTTGAGCATCTCGTTAAGGCTGTCGAATCGGCTAGACGAAACTGTGAAGAAACGCGCTGCTCTTCGTCGGATCTTCTCTATCTCTTCTACCACTCCTACCTGCTAAGACTCCCATATTGATGAACAAGAGTCAACAGCCGAGCGAACAAGCGCCTTATAAGTCCCTTCCCTCGTCGATCAGTTACACTTCCTTGAGTCATCCTATGGATCTCTCCGGCGTCTGCTTTTTCTATTTGCCTTATGTGGTCGTTCGACTAACGGTCGCTCTCCATGGTTGCTCCTAGATATTTTACGTAGATACTATTTCGAGCAGTTTGTCATCAATAGTGCAGTTGAACTGTATTGGATTTCTTTACCTACGTATCCCAAGTATATTACATTTATTTACACTCAAGGTCAATTGCCAGAGCCTGCACTATTCATCTGCAGGTCATTCTGCAAATCGATACTGTCTTCCCGCCTGGTTACTTTGTACCAAATCATTTACATACACTGCAAGCAGTAACGGTCCTGTCACACTTCCTGTGGTACTCCGAAAATTACGTTTTCGCCTGTCGATTTCGTTCCGTTAAGAGCGACGTGTTGAGTTCTATCTGTGAACAGGTCTTGAATCCATTCGCAAATAGATACTCAGTAAGCTCTTATTTCTTTTTCACTAAACGGCAGTGTGAGACGGTATCAAACGCCTTCCTGTAGACGAGGAACGCGGCTTCGACTTGATTGCCATTTTTACAGCACTATGGATCTCATGGAGCAACAAAGCGAGTTGATATTCATAAGATCTCTGCGGAATACATTTTTGATTTATATAGAGGAGATTTTCGTTATCTAAAAAGTTATAATTCTTGAGCACAAAACATGTTGTGGTTCGATCGCGTCCGCATTGTTACTTTGTGCCACGAAGGGCTCTCAACAAGGGAAGTGTCCAAGTGTCTCGGACTGAACCAAAGCGATGTTGTTCTGACATGGAGGAGATACAGAAAGACAGGAACTGTCGATGACATCCCTCGCTCAGGCCGCCCAAGCACTACTACCGCAATGGATGACCGCTACCTATGGATTATGGCCTGGAGAAACCCTGACAGCAACGCCACCATGTTGAATAATGATTACCGTGCAGTCACAGAACGTCCTGTTACGACTCAAACTGTGCGCAACTGTGTCAGCAACTTCACTCCCAACGTCCATGATTAGATCCATCTTCGCAACCACGACACCATGCAGCGCGGTACAGATGGGTCTAACAACATGCCGAATGGACCGCTCAGGATTGCCATCACGTTCTCTTCACCGATGAGTGTCGCATATGCCTTCAACCAGACAATCGTCGGAGACGTGCTTGGAGGCAACCCGGTCAGGCTGAACGCCTTAGACACACTGCCCAGCGAGTGCAGCAAGGTGGAGGTTCCCTGCTGTTTTGGGGTGGCATTGTGTGGGGCCGACGTACGCCGCTGGTGGTCATGGAAGGCGCCGCAACGGCAGTACGATACGTGAATGCCATTCTCTGACCGATAGTGCAACCATATCGGCAGGGTATTGGCGAGGCATTTCTCTTCATGGACGACAATTCGCGCCCACATCGTGCACATCTTGTGAATAACTTCCTTCAGAATAACGACATCGCTCGACTAGAGTGGCCAGCATGTTCTCCAGGTATGAATCCTATCGAACATGCCTGGGATAGATTTAAAAGCGCTGTTTATGGACGAAGTGACCCACCGACTACTCTGAGGAATCTACGCCGAATCGCCGTTGAGGAGTGGGACAATCTGGATCAACAGTGGCTTGATGAACTTGTGGATAGTATGCCACGACGAATACAGGCATGCATCAATGCAAGAGGACGTGCTACTGGGTATTGGAGGTACTGGTGTGTACAGCAATCTGGACCACCATCTCTGTATGGTGGTTCAACATGCAATGTGTTATTTTCATGAGCAATAAAAAGGGCTCAAATAATGTTTATGTTGCTCTCTATTCCAATTTCCTGTACAGGTCCCGGAAGAACCGAGATGATGCAAAACGTTTTTTGATGTATGTAGATAGTACAGAAGATAAATTAAGTAATACATAGTCAAACGGCAGTTTGATCTTTTAAAAAGTATCGCATGACTGTGGCTCAATACTACCGAGCCGGCCGAAGTGGCCGTGCGGTTAAAGGCGCTGCAGTCTGGAACCGCAAGACCGCTACGGTCGCAGGTTCGAATCCTGCCTCGGTCATGGATGTTTGTGATGTCCTTAGGTTAGTTAGGTTTAACTAGTTCTAAGTTCTAGGGGACTAATGACCTCAGCAGTTGAGTCCCATAGTGCTCAGAGCCATTTGAACCATTTGAATACTACCGAAAGCTTTTTGTTGGTCAGTTATCACTTCCCTTGAGTCTGAGATGAAGGTCTCTTTATTTACGGAGTAGTTATCTAACACGGCTATCAAACCACTCTGTCATCAGATCTCGCCCCTCACAGAGCGGGAGAGCTTTTGACCTCTAGGTTCTGTGATGAGACGAGGACTCACAGCAACTTGTCGCCTGCTCGTGGCTTTACTATCCTTCAGCCGTCCAGCTTCGCCGTTCCCAGGCACCCGGCCACAACGATCTGCCGTTCACCAAAGACGCTACATCAGAGTTTTCCCCACTAGGAGCCCGTCTCGTCACTAGAACGACTCTTCATTCGCTTCTGCTCCGCTTGCATACATTGCGTAACAAAACTAAAGGATGACTTTTTCGGAACCCTGTAATCCCCACTCTTTTCGACGTTTAAGTTTGGAATTTGTCTCAAATGTGCCTAAGACGTTTTTCTCCGTGATGAAGCAAAAGCATGGCGCCCAGTGATGTCACCCTCGGATTCGACGACGCTTCAGACAGCAAGGTGTCGACGCATTCGAAAAAAAGAGTCCACAGCTCGGAAGTTGATGTTAGCAGTAAGGTGGATTAATGATGTCGCATTGGCAACAAATTTCAACACCATTATACTCAATGCCACCGTGGAAATGTCACACGGCGTAATGGACGTGACAACCGCTCTTACTAACTTTTCGCCGCTTCTTTTGACGGCTCTGCGATAGAGGTCAGAACCGTGACACCCAGCGTTGAAATCAAGCGGTTTTTTTATGCGTGGCCGAAGTAAACATTTCAGACATACCGCCGCTCAGAATGAACAAGGAAGGGCCTCATGGGATTCCATAAATAGCGTCAATGATATCACCACTTTCCCTCGGGAGTTGTTTAAGTGGTTGTAATCGACAGTTTGAAGTGCGTTGAGCGACAGAAAGATGTCCTGGACAATCTTTGACACTGCTGGCACCCTTGGGAGTTTCAGCCCTTCTCTGTGGACACTGTGGTGCTCCATTCCCACAGCCCTTTCGAGTGCAACGCGGCCGTAATTCACGCTCTCGTGTGCAATTTGAAACCACTAGGGATCGTTCTAAACCTTGCTACGAAATTTGAACGTGATGCGAAGCAGCAAAGAGTACTTGTGCTTTTTCAGCTCTCATGTTTTCCGCCCTCCTGTGGCGTCAACACACACAGTGCGACATTAACGTCATCAGTAAAGTGGCAAATGGCTCCCGTAAGACACCCCAGTACGGGAACGCACTCGGTGAAACCCGTGCACCTTTCTCCAAAGCGTTAGAAATGTATACATCAGGAACTTCGATACCAATTTAGCGTCGTGGCTGCTGTCGTGCCTGAAGGCTAGGCAACCCGTTTGACACCCCTTGAGTAGGGTTTATCTAATTTCGGCCGCTAGAGCAGCTGTCAACATGAATGGATGTCGAAGTCTCTGACACATATATTTGTAATGTGCTCAAATAAGATGTGTGGGTCACACTGAAGGTGTTGCTGAACTGTTGGGGAGGGGAGGGGGGGAGGTTGTATAGGCAAATTTGCGTTCTATTGACGCTCGTGTTCATGTTGCAGTCCCGCGTGATGACAACACAGGAGGATAGAAAACAGAAGGACTTTGTTGCTTCGGATGACGTTCAAATTTCGTCGAATGGTTTTAAGCGGTCCCTAGTCGTTTCAACCTCTACACGAGAGCGAACTTATGGCCGCGCTGCACTCCAAAGAAAAGCGATCAAGTTCAATGGGTCTGCAGCCTCACAAATTCCTTACAGAAGGGTTGAAACGTCGGAAGGTGTGAGCAGTGTCAAAGATTGTGAAGAACATCTCCTTCGCACAGTGAACTGTCATTTTCGCCGGCCGCGGTGGCCGTGCGGTTCTAGGCACTTCAGTCCGGAACCGCGTGACTGCTACGGTCGCAGGTTTGAATCCTGCCTGGGGCATGGATGTGTGTGATGTCCTTAGGTTAGCTAGGTTTAAGTTGTTCTAAGTTCTAGGGGACTGCTGACCTCAGATGTTGAGTCCCATAGTGCTCAGAGCCATTTGAACCATTTTTGAACTGTCATTTTCGATCGCGAAATGTATGGGAATGAACGCCGCAGAAGAAGGGGTGTTTCAATTACGCCCTTTATGCCGCCCACTGAGTCCTCTTTCTTGTCGATTCTGAGCGGTGGGGCGTCTAAAATGTTTTCTTCGGCAAGAAAACTGCGTATTTTAAGTGCTGGGTGTTGCAGATCTGACCTCCATCTCAGAGGTATTAAAAGAAAGGGCGAAATGTTAATAAGAGCGGTTTTGATGACCGTCTCACCGTGTGACACTCACACGGTGGCGTTGAGAAGAATGGTGTGAAATTTGTTGATACTGTGACATCATTGACCCACCTCACAGCTAACATCAAATTACGAGCTCTGAACTCTTTTCCAAATGTGGATCACTGTAGGCATCTGTGATTAAAATTTCAAATTTAAGTGTTGCAGTGGGTGGTAAATAGGGATTTTTGAAAACTGATCCTTCGATTCTGTTGCGCAACTTTTCCTACCGCATCACGTGCCTGCAGTGGCACCATGTGCCATTCAGTCTCACAGTGGCAAATGCAGAGGTGTAAAACTCGTCCCCCTCTACATCTTCATTAGCTTTAAAAGTTGAAGAAGCAGTCGCAACAAGTGAAAAATGCTGAGGAGACAGCGTCAACAGAATGCAAGCAGCTGAGGCAACAGATGCACCTGCTGGAGGATGGGTAGTGCAGCAGAGTACTCGGGCATGCCAGCAAAATGCTGGGAGATGACGCAGGAGATTCACCCACCAGACGAGGGGCAGCACAGCAGAGTAGTGTGGGCATGTCAGTAAAATGCTGGCAGCTGACACAGCAGGCTCACCTGCCAGAGGACGGGCAGCGAGCAGGAGTAGTGTGGGCATGTCAGCAAAATGCTGGCAGCTGATGCAGAAGACTCACCTGCTGGAGGATGGATGGCACAGCAGAGTAGTGCGGGCATGTCAGCAAAATGCTGGCATATATGCAGCAGACTGGTCTGCCGGAGGAGGCGCAATCAAGCAGGATAGATCGGACAAGTCAGCAAAATGATGGCAGCTGATGCAGCAGATTCATCTTCCAGAGGAGGGGTGGCACAGCAGAGTAGCATGGGCATGTCAGCAAAATGCTGGCAGCTGATGCAGAAGACTCACCTGCTGGAGGAGGGGTGGCACAGCAGAGTAGCATGGTCATGTCAGCAAAATGCTGGCAGCTGATGCAGAAGACTCACCTGCTGGAGGAGGGGTGGCACGGCAGAGTAGCATGGACATGTCAGCAAAAAGCTGGCAGCTGATGCAGAAGACTTACCTGCTGGAGGAGGGATGGCACAGCAGAGTAGCATGGACATGTCAGCAAAATGCTGGCAGCTGATGCAGAAGACTCACCTGCTGGAGGAGGGGTGGCACAGAAGAGTAGCATGGACATGTCAGCGATATGCTGGCAGCTGATGCAGAAGACTCACCTTCTGGAGGAGAGGTGGCACAGCAGAGTAGCATGGGCATGTCAGCAAAATGCTGGCAGCTGATGCAGAAGACTCACCTGCTGGAGGAGGGGTGGCACAGCAGAGTAGCATGGACATGTCAGCAAAATGCTGGCAGCTGATGCAGAAGACTCACCTGCTGGAGGAGGGGTGGCACAGCAGAGTAGCATGGACATGTCAGCAAAATGCTGGCAGCTGATGCAGAAGACTCACCTGCTGTAGGAGAGGTGGCACAGCAGAGTAGCATGGACATGTCAGCAAAATGCTGGCAGCTGATGCAGAAGACTCAGCTGCTGGAGGAGAGGTGGCACAGCAGAGTAGCATGGACATGTCAGCAAAATGCTGGCAGCTGACGCAGCAGACTCACCTGCTGAAGGAGGGGCGGTGCAGCAGAGTAGCGCGGCCGGCGATGGGGCCCACGGGCAGCAACCACCACTGCAGATGGAACCGGAGCAGCACACCGCCACCTCCTGCAACAACAGCACACTCCACACTCACATCTCACACATGCTCACCTGGAACTTGCTTCCGAGCTCACGTTTACATCACTTTCCGTGTTAAACAGTTTGCAGTACCTCATCTGAATCATCTCTTACCTCACTTGCACAGAGTTATTCGTAACTACCTCTGAGGCCTCAGAAGACGATTGCTGGGTTACTGCAGGGTGGGGAAAATAGAAGTGGACCGGAGGGTGGGGTTCCAGGATACAAAGAAACACAGCAGGGGAAAGGAAATACAGTACTAACCCGACTACAGCAGATGTTGAAAGTGACCACCATTCATCTCTTGGCACATTTGGGCACTGGTTAGAAAGTTGCTAAAGGCCGATCGAAACTGGACTGCTGGATTTGCTGCTATCTCATTCGAAATGTTCTGCTACAGTTCTTGAAGACTGTGACAGTTGTTGCGATACACCTCAGACTTGAGGTGTGAAGTGCTGTATGTCAGGTACTGGGTGTCTATCACGGATGGTCTTCGAGTTTAATGTCCAGTAGTCCCCACACGGCCTCCACGATCTGTCCTTCTTACGTACTAAGCGTAGGGGCGAAGACCATAGGCTGTCTGACTGGCGAATTACCCGCGAGTGTAACACTTCTTCGAGTATCGCTTTTGTTTCTGTCAGCCTCTCTGGTGTAGTTCTCTGTGCTTGTCGTAGAATTGATTGTCCTGGCATGGTAGAGATATAGTGCACTGTACTGTGTTTAATTCCTTTGGGTGGACCTGTTTAGTCGACTCGTCTGCTGTTCCGGTTGCTTGGTCATCCGAAATATTCTGATTTTCCTCTTCATATTGTAATTCCTCAGATAAGGAGTTGCTAACTGCCTGCAGCGTCTCACAGGTTGTTTGCCTTTTAGTGTCTGATGATATACTGTTGTCTGTCAAATTTAACAAACATTCTCCCTGTACGTCGACCGCTAATGTGAAATGTGCTAGAAAATCAGCATCCAATAAAGATTGTTGATATATCAACTATCACAAAAGATCGTGTAAATTGTTTGAAGAAACACACATCAATCTTGCACGCTCTACGCCCATATGTGTTAATTACAGGGTTATTCACTGCTTTCAAACGTGGCTGCACATCTCGTTAGTTTCTTGGTGCGAGCTGATATCTCACCCGGTATCCACCAGAAACTTAGTACCCTTATGTCTGTCTAATATGTACAACCTCTTTGAAGCAGAAGGAGACGTATGCAGTGATGGTTGTTGCTGCTTAAATGAAAACACTGCACTCTTGCTGCGCGTACCTTGGCTCTTTGAGTAGGAGAAGCGTCTCTCCCAACACAATTTACAGGGTGTTTAAAAAATGACCGGTATATTTGAAACGGCAATAAAAACTAAACGAGCAGCGATAGAAATACACCGTTTGTTGCAATATGCTTGGGACAACAGTACATTTTCAGGCGGACAAACTTTCGAAATTACAGTAGTTACAATTTTCAACAACAGATGGCGCTGCAAGTGATGTGAAAGATATAGAAGGCAACGCAGTCTGTGGGTGCGCCATTCTGTACGTCGTCTTTCTGCTGTAAGCGTGTGCTGTTCACAACGTGCAAGTGTGCTGTAGACAACATGGTTTATTCCTTAGAACAGAGGATTTTTCTGGTGTCGGAATTCCACCGCCTAGAACACAGTGTTGTTGCAACAAGACGAAGTTTTCAACGGAGGTTTAATGTAACCAAAGGACCGAAAAGCGATACAATAAAGGATCTGTTTGAAAAATTTCAACGGACTGGGAACGTGACGGATGAACGTGCTGGAAAGGTAGGGCGACTGCGTACGGCAACCACAGAGGGCAAAGCGCAGCTAGTGCAGCAGGTGATCCAACAGCGGCCTCGGGTTTCCGTTCGCCGTGTTGCAGCTGCGGTCCAAATGACGCCAACGTCCACGTATCGTCTCATGCGCCAGAGTTTACACCTCTATCCATACAAAATTCAAACGCGGCAACCCCTCAGCGCCGCTACCATTGCTGCAAGAGAGACATTCGCTAACGATATAGTGCACAGGATTGATGACGGCGATATGCATGTGGGCAGCATTTGGTTTACTGACGAAGCTTATTTTTACCTGGACGGCTTCGTCAATAAACAGAACTGGCGCATATGGGGAACCGAAAAGCCCCATGTTGCAGTCCCATCGTCCCTGCATCCTCAAAAAGTACTGGTCTGGGCCGCCATTTCTTCCAAAGGAATCATTGGCCCATTTTTCAGATCCGAAACGATTACTGCATCACGCTATCTGGACATTCTTCGTGAATTTGTGGCGGTACAAACTGCCTTAGACGACAGTGCGAACACCTCGTGGTTTATGCAAGATGGTGCCCGGCCACATCGCACGGCCGACGTCTTTAATTTCCTGAATGAATATTTCGATGATCGTGTGATTGCTTTGGGCTATCCGAAACATACAGGAGGCGGCGTGGATTGGCCTCCCTATTCGCCAGACATGAACCCCTGTGACTTCTTTCTTGAAAGACCAGGTGTACCGCCAGATTCCAGAAACAATTGAACAGCTGAAGCAGTACATCTCATCTGCATGTGAAGCCATTCCGCCAGACACGTTGTCAAAGGTTTCGGGTAATTTCATTCAGAGACTACGCCATATTATTGCTACGCATGGTGGATATGTGGAAAATGTCGTACTATAGAGTTTCCCAGACCGCAGCGCCATCTGTTGTTGAAAATTGTAACTACTGTAATTTCGAAAGTTTGTCTGCCTGAAAATGTACTGTTGTCCCAAGCATATTGCAACAAACGGTGTATTTCTATCGCTGCTCGTTTAGATTTTATTGCCGTTTCAAATATACAGGTCATTTTTGAAACACCCTGTATATACATCCTGTGCCGGCTTCTTGTTTTACATCTAGCCCTATTTATCGTGCGATTAATGTTAACTTGTCGTCGCTGTTGCGAGCGCATATGCGTTCTAAAGTCTTCTATTGTAGCTTTTAAATCTCTACTCTCGTTTGAAGTGTTTGCCGCGTGTCGTAGTGTGACTGTGGAGCAGGGTAAAGTCATGACTCCGGTTTCGCCTTGCTCACCACGTTGGTTGACGTACGCGGAATATGTCGGCATCACTGGTACTGTTGCGGTTGGCTCGTGCGTCTCGTAAGTTTTGTCCGCGGCAAGTAGTGGTTTGTCAGCTGATGTCTCCTCGTATGTGTTTACCGCAGTCCTTGCTTGTGCTGGATGCTGTCTAGCATCAACCTGCCAAAGCCTGTCGGGCTATCTACTAGGATGCGTAAATGTCGCCAGTATTCAGACGAGGTCCTATCTCCCCGCTTCTCTTGGTACGGTACCTGCCTCACTCTGATGTCAACTCACTTCATGCACCGAGAAATTAATACTTCTTCCAGTCTCCTCACTATAACGTCCGATATTAACGCCGAGGTTACTAATCACCAAACTAAACTTCTCGTGATTGTTGTCTACTCTGTCGTTGAAATATATTTTCCATTTCAGCGGACCATGAATGTGGCTCGGAAAGCATGATCGTAATTGCAACCACTGAGTGGAACAATGCTGGAACTAGGGGGTAGATCCATTGCTGTTCCTTGCTGTGGTCGTGCTGTAGCAACCGCCGCCGTTTCTGACGTTGTTAGCTTACTAGGCTGTGTTGGCGTTGTTCAATCAGTGTCATTTCTTTGGTCCAGCACATACTTAAAGTTTGTGTTTTCCGAGAGATGTAGCTGCAAGTTTTCAGTTTCATTCTGAAACCTGTGAATTTCTTCCGTTTTCGGACAGCACCGTGTTTCATCGTCGTTCATTGTTGTAACTGCTTAGGTTTTGCCGTAATCTTAGATGGAGGTAACCAATTATGTAATCGTGTACCTACACCACATACAATATTTGAAGTGAAATATGAGTGAACGAAACTCTATTCAACAACGCTAAGAAATTAAATAATTTGACGACAAAGATAAAGAACGACATCCACCAAAATAACACCTCGCGCTTCCTGACGTCACGTTACGCAAGTGCGCGAAAAAATAACACTGCCACAGTTTAACAGTTCAGTTTGTGTACGTAAAATAAATATATACAATTTACAATAAGTTATGATGATTTAATTCGAATAATGAAAACATCTAAACAGAGCTTGTTTTTAAATACTTCACCTCTGACGGGTTGTCATTTCAACTGTTTTGCAAGATATTCTAACGGTCTGTACAGTATGAATCCCTCTTGCTCTACCTCGTGATGCGTATTCCTATCGCCAAGTCAAAAGTCTAATTAAAAGATTAGCAAAGTGCCCTTCATTTGCTACAAAAACAGCGAGAATTATCGTCAAGGGAAAATGCAATTAAAATACATTCGATCGTGCAGCAACAATTCAGTGCTCCTGTTTTCACCTCAATGATTCCATATGCTTGGTGTGCATCAGAATTATTGGAGGAAAGTCTTTCATTTAAAAACCTGAATGAAGTATGCTTTCCACTCAAGCATATTTTAGAAAAATGTTCTTGTTAAGAAAATGCATTGATAAAACGTGCATGGTGTGAACAATGTTTGTGTTTTAAATGTTTCTTTGACGACTATCACCTTAAAAATACACTGAAACGCCAAATAAACTGGTGGTATAGACACGCGTATGTAAACAGGCAGAACACGGCGCTGCGGTCGGCAACACCTGTGTACGATAACAAGTATCTGGCGTCCGCCCCAGTAGCTGAGTGGTCAGCGTGACGGATTGCCGTCCTCTGGGCCCGGGTTCGATTCCCGGCTGGGTCGGAGATTTTCTCCGCTCAGGGACTGGGTGTTGTGTTGTGTTCATCGTCATTTCATCCCCATCCGGCGTGCAGGTCGCCCAATGTGGCGCCGAATGTAATAAGCCCTGCGATATGGCGGCCGGACCTGCCCCGCGAGGGGCCTCCCGGCCAGTGACGCCAAACGCTCATTTCCATTTCCAGTATCTGGCGCAGTTGATACATCGGTTACTGCTGCTAGAATGGCAGATTATCAAGATTTAAGTGAGTTTGACCTTTGAGCTATAGTCGGCACACGAGCGATGGAACACAGCATCTCTGAGGTAACGATGAAGCGGGAATTTTCCATTACGACCATTTCACGAGTGTACCGTGAATATCAGGAATCGGGTAAAACATCAAATCCCTGACATCGCCGCGGCCGGAAAATGACTCTGAACGAATGGGATCAACAACGACTGAAGAGAATCGTTCAACGTGACAGAAGTGCAACCCACAAATTGCTGCAAATTTCAATGCTGAGTCTTCAACGTGTCTCAGCGCGCAAACCATTCAACGAAACATCATCGATATGGGCTTTCGGAGTGGAAGCCCCCTCGTGTACCCTTGATTGACTGCACGACACAATGCTTTACGCTTCGCACGGGCCCGTCAACACCGATATTGGACTGTTGATGCCTGGAAACATGGTGCATGTTCGGACGAGTCTCGTTTCAAATTGTGTCGAGCGGATAGACGTGTCCGGGTATGGAGACATCAATCCATGGACCCTGCATGTTAGCAGGTGACTGTTCAAGCTGGTGGAGGGTCTGTAATGGCGTGGGGCGTGTGCAGTTGGAGTAATATGGAACCCCTGATACGTGTAGATACGACTCTGAGACGTGACACGAACGTAAGCATCTTTTCTGACTACCTGCATCCATTCTGTCCATTGTGCATCCGACGACGGACTTGGTCAATTCCAGCAGGACAATGCGACACCCCACATGCCCATGACTGCTACAGAGTGGCTCCTAGAAGACTCATCTGAGTTTAAACATTTCCGCTGGCCACCAAATTCCTCGCACATGAACATTATCGTGCATATCTGTTATGCCTTTCAACGTGCTGTTCACAAGAGATCTCCACCACCTCGTACTCTAACGGATTTATGGACAGCCCTGCAGGAGTCATGGTGTCAATTTCTTCCAGCACCACTTCAGACGTTAGCCGAGTCCATGCCACGTCGTGTTGCGGCACATCTGCGTGCTCGCGGGGGCCTTACACGATATTAGGCAGATGTACCAGTTTCGTTGGTTCTTCAGTGTATAATTGAACTGCGTGTAATAAATAAAAATCAAATAATTCTTTGATAGAATTTCCTGAAATATTACTTTCATTCAAAACTTCACCCAATTACGAAATTTAATTGTTTAATTATACTCATCATTCAAAGTAAAGTAATCGTAAATAATTGTAAGTTGTATATACATTAATTTTACGTGTATAAATCGAACTGTTCAACTATATTTAAATAGGTAGCAGCACTTGTCGAATTGGAGTCGCCAATTTATCATTCTGTATATTTACTGACTGCGCCACCAACGGCGGAACAGTGGTCGCACGTTCGAATCCTGCCTCGGGCATGGATGTGTGTGATGTCCTTAGGTTACCTAGGTTTAAGTAGTTCTAAGTCTAGGGGACTGATGACCTCAGATGTTGTCCGATAGTACTTAGAGCCGTTTGAACAGTGTGAGCCGAATAGGTGAGACCCATCCCTCGCCCTCCGCTTGTTAGTAAAATAAACATAATACAACAATTAATTAGTTTGTCTACGCGGTTTCGTACATCCACTTTAAGCATTGTTAATGTTCTACAACGACACAAATTTCTAAAAATAGTGTGCGAATGTCAACAACGTGGTCATACATTAACCTCTCCCATCTCGGTTCTCATTCCAAAGTGTATGCAATATCCGTAGAGTTTTTAGTTATCCTGAAGAATTTCTTAATATTAGTAAACTGGACTCACGTAGTTTGAGCCAGCACTGTCACAACTCTTTTCCAGGATCCAGCGCGTTCTCAACAGAGAATGAGGCACTTCCGGGAAAGCAAAGGACAGCGGCAGTATCGGTCACGTTTTCAGGCTAGCTCTCCATTGTTCTTCCATGTCGTGTAGGATTAAGGGAAGACGGCAGGCAACAACAAGCTCATAAATCAAAGATGTGCGGGCGAATTACGGACCCGTTAACTTGAGAGCTTTGCCTGTCACGGTCACTTACACGCGAGAGCATTGTTCGTAGCAGCAGTTCGGCGAAACCCTCTAGAAAAATAATCTCGTGTGTTCCAAGATAATAATTTGCAAATTACGAGCGTCTGTGGCACACTTAATTAAGCTCTGCCTACACAGCTACGATTGATAATGGCGTAACTCGGACTGGAAAAGACCTGTTGAAATGCTGTTTAAGAGGTACAGCAGTTTAAACAAAGGTGGTAGCTTTTCTGTACACAGTATTGGTAAAGACAACAATCTCCGGCTGGTCCCAGCGGAGGTTAGAGTCCTCTCTCGGGCATGTGTGTGTGTGTGTGTGTTTGTCCTTGGGATAATTTAGGTTAAGTAGTGTGTAAACTTAGGGAATGATGACCTTAGCAGTTAAGTCCCATAAGATTTCCCACACAACAATCTCCCTTCGATGGATCTTCTCTCCTATATTGTTTTCTTCATACCATCCAGGTGGTGGTCCACAGCCTGCATTCGAGTAACTCTGCTTGCCCTTCGGCAGTCTGTAAACAACAGAGCAGATTCCATGAAGTTTACAGTTTCAGTCGTGCAGTACTTTGGCAGAGGTCGATCGTGCTATGAGTGCTCTGCTTTGCCATTCGCACTTTTATATCTACCAGAATGGCAACACAGTAGAGCCTGCACTTCACACGTCAGCCACAAGATTATGGCCGCCTTCCTAATAGCAGGTGCAAGTGTCTCCACCTTTGGCACGGATAACAGCGGTGACGCGTCGTGGCGTGGAAGCAATGAGACCTAGGTAGGTCGCAGTAGCAACTTGGCACCACGTGTGCACACATAAGTCATCTGAATCCCGTAAATTCTGGGAAGAGGGTCGATGAACTCTGACGCCACGTTCAATCACATCCTAGATGTGTTCGATCGAGATTAGATCTGGCGAGCTGGGGGACCAGCGCATCAATTCGAAATCGGCAGTGTGCTCCTTGAACCACTCCATCTCACTTCTGGTCTTGTGACATGGCACATTTTCTTGTTGAAAAATGTCATTGCCGTCGGGAAACACGGTCGTCATGAAGGTCTGCAACCAGTGTACTACACTCCTTGGCCGTTATGGTGCCTAGCACGAGTCTCACTGGACTCATGGATGCCCACGTGACTGTTCCCCAGAGCGTAATGGAGCTGCCGCCAGCTTGTCTCCGTCCTGCAGTACAGGTGACAAGGAGCTTTTGCCCTGTAAGACGACAGACTCGCGCCCACCCGGCATGCTGAGGAAGGTATCGGGCTTCATCAGACCATGCAACGCTCTGCCACTGCGCCAGCGTCCAGTGCCTATTTCAGTCGTAGTTGCTGATGCCGTGGTGTTAACATTGGCACATGCAGTGGTCATCGGCTGCAGAGGCTCATCGTTAGGAGTGTTCGGTGCACTGTGTGTTCGGACACGCTGGTACTCTGCCCAGCATTAAAACCTGATGTTAGTTCCGCCACAGATCTCCGCCTGTCCAGTTTTACCAGTCTGCAGAGCCTAATACCCTGACATCTGTAAGGAGGGGTGGCCGCCCAATCCCACGACGTCTGGACGTGGTTTCCCCTTGGTTTCGCCATGTGTTGAAGACACTCACCGCTGCGCGGGGTAGCCGCACAGTCTGGAGTTTCTTGTCACGGTTCACGCGGCTCCTCCAGTCGAATGTTCGAGTCCTCCCTCGGGCATTAGTTTGTATGTTCTCCTTAGCGTAAGTTAGTTTAAGTTAGATTAAGTAGTGTGTAAGCCTAGAAAGCGATGGCCTCAGCAGTTTCCTCCCATAAGAGCTTACCACCACCATCACCATCCAGACACTCACCACCGCACTCCTCGAACACCCGACAAGCGTGCAGTTTCCGAAATGCTCGTGCCGAGCCTCCGGGCCTTCACAATCTGACCTCGGCCAAACTCAGATAGATCGCGCCATCCCTACTCTGTACACGGATAGCACGCAGACTGATAGTACACTACTGGCCATTAAAGTTGCTACACCAAGAAGAAATGCAGATGATAAACGGATATTCATTGGACAAATATATTATACTAGAACTGACATGTGATTACATTTTCACGCAATTTGGGTGCATAGATCCTAAGAAATCAGTACCCAGAACAACAACCTCTGGCCGTAATAACGGCCTTGATACTCCTAGGCATTGAGTCAAACAGAGCTTGGATGGCGTGTACAGGTCCAACTGCCTATGCAGCTTCAACACGATACCACAGTTCATCAACAGTAGTGACTGGCGTATTGTGACGAGCCAGTTGCTCGGCCACCATTGACCAGAGCTTTTCAGTTGGTGAGAGATCTGGAGAATGTACTGACCAGGACAGCCGTCGAACATTTTCTGTATCCAGAAAGGCCCGTACAGGACCTGCAACATGCGGTCGTGCATTATCCTGCTGAAATGTAGGGTTTCGCAGGGATCGAATGAAGGGTAGAGCCACGGGTCATAACACATCCGAAATGTAACGTCCACTGTTCAGAGTGCCGTGAATG
This sequence comes from Schistocerca piceifrons, assembly GCF_021461385.2. Lineage (NCBI taxonomy): Eukaryota > Metazoa > Arthropoda > Insecta > Orthoptera > Acrididae > Schistocerca > Schistocerca piceifrons. The sequence continues at coordinate 1,057,977,253 of NC_060139.1, forward strand.
CGAACAAGAGGTGACCGAGACGTGTAACCAATGGTACCTCATACCATCACGCCAGGTGATACGCCAGTATGGCGCTGACGAATACACGCTTCCAATATGCGTTCACCGCGATGTCGACAAACACGGATGCGACCATCATAATGGTGAAACAGAACCTGGATTCCTCAGAAAAAATGACGTTTTGCAATTCGTGCACCCAGGTTCGTCATTGAGTACACCATCGCAGGCGCTCCTGTCTGTGATGCAGCATCACGGGTAACCGCAGCCATGGTCTCCGAGGTGATAGTCCATGCTGCTGCAAACGTCGTCGAACTGTTCGTGCAGATGGTTGTTGTCTTGCAGACGTCCCCATCTGTTCACTCAGGGATCGAGACGTGGCTTCACGATCCGTTAGAGCCATGCGGATAAGATGCCTGTCATCTCGACTGCTAGTGATACGAGGCCGTTGGGATCCAGCACGGCGTTCCGTATTACCCTCCTGAACGCACCGATTCCATATTCTGCTAACAGTCATTGGATCTCGACCAACGCGAGCAGCAATGTCGCGATACGATAAACCGCAATCGCGATAGGCTACAATCCGACCTTTATCAAAGTCGGAAACGTGATGGTACGCATTTCTCCTCCTTACACGAGGCATCACAACAACGTTTCACCAGGCAACGCCGGTCAACTGCTGTTTGTGTATGAGAAATGGGTTGGAAACTTTCCTCATGTCAGCACGTTGTAGGTGTCGCCACCGGCGCCAACCTTGTGTGAATGCTCTGAAAAGTTAATCAGTTGCATACCACAGCATCTTCTTCCTGTCGGTTAAATTTCGCGTCTGTAGCACGTCATCTTCGTGGTGTAGCAATTTTAACGGCCAGCAGTGTAGAAGCACCGTGCGTGTGTCTGGCCAGCAGGCATTCTTCGCCAGGTGACGCTTCTGTCGCCCGGACGCGTTTATATCGTCAGCAGCAAATTGAGAGTCATTTGATTAGTTTGAAATGTAAAGAATATAAATGTAAATGTCGTATGGTCTTGTTTACTGGAGAATCCAATGGGTGGATTCAACCACCGCGCTGGAAAGTTTGCTCTTGCTCTGCACACATTGGGCCCTTTCCTCGCGGATACGTGAGAGATGCGTCGTGTGTGATTTGTGGAGTGTAGGTGAGTGTTACGGATGCGTCTACAGGGCGCTGTTATGCGTGTGTTGTACGGTGGGAAAGTGGACTGGTGACGTCAGAAAACATGCCGGGCCAGACTCGGGCAGACGGACCCGCCATTGCGAGCGTAATGCGTGAGGAAGTCTGGAGCACACATTTATCTAGCAAACAATGTCAAATAGCACATAACGATGATGGTAATGATAACGCCACTGAGAATGTATCGCAAATTTTAGCGGTTAAAACGTTTACCGATAGGGCAGTTATAATTGTGCGTAAAGTCGTAACAAACCGAAATACACTGTCCACACGAAAAGCACCACAGCCTGTAGCATCAATGGTACGTGTGTGTGTGTGTGTGTGTGTGTGTGACTACAGGTGAAGGAATTTCGGCGACAGGCTTGGCCATTGGCTAGCGTTTGAAGTTGAGCGTTAAATTTCCGCTACACCAACAGAAGTTTGAAGGTTGTAGTTTCAACCAAATACCTAGGATTTACAATCACAAACAAATTGGAGCCACAAAATAGCAAATGTTGTGGGGAAGGTGAACCACAGACTGCGTTTTGTTGGCAGAACATTTAGAATATGCAACAAATCTACTAAATGGGTCTCCTACACTTAGCTTGTTCGCCCTCTGCTAGAGTATCCTTATCGGATAGGATTGAAGGAGCACATCTAGAAGGTCTGAAGAATGCCAGGTCGTTTTTTACTCTCCCGAAGTAGTGGAGAAAGCGTAGCGGATATAAGGGAGTTGACTCGGTAATCGTTGAAACAAAGGCGTTTCTCGTTGCGAAGAGATTATTTCGTGAAATTAACATCATCAACTCTCTGCTGCGAATGCTAGTCAAAGGCTTTGTCACGCTGTTAACATCTGTTGTCGCCCGATAACAGAAGTAGGGCAACGTCGTACCAGGTTAGTACTTGTATGGGGGAAAGGCCGGGTGCTATCTCCCAAGTGGCGCCCCGCTGAAAAGTCATGCACCACGCCTGTGGCCATACGGCAGCATTATTATTATTATGGTTGTTGTTGTTCCTCCGAATGCCGAAATACAGGGTAAAGAAAAAATGCCGCACTTGGAGGTCGGCGAGCGATTCCTCATCCAGATTCAAGACAAAAGTTTATCTAGTGAAATCAGTTCGGATGTATTTTGAAAAATGTATGAGAACGAGGAGCTGGCAACACTGCCACAGTGTTCAGCGTATCGCAATGTGCAGAGAAACGTGCATCACCCCGCACTACCTTACCAGCCGTCGTAGCTCGCTCAGTAGACTGCTGGGACATCAAGTCCACATCCACCATTGGTGGGATAAATAATAAATTAAAATAAATAATAAATTAAGGCACATTTGGGAATTTTTTATTCATGACAGTTATTTTGGGGTCGTTATGCTTTCCCAGTCGCATCTCTATGTAAAAATGCTGTTATGTTGGTGGACGTTTCCAAACCGCGCTTCCTCTGTGAAGTCCCTATCACTAGAGAAACAATGTAAGGTTGTTTGATCCAATGTTAGCCTACCTATTCTACCGATGGAAGTGACGTCACCATGGTACCAAGTCGATCGTAATCTTCTCCCCATCAACGTTCGTCTTTATCACATTGGCCTTAGCGAGACAGACCGATGGAGTCGTTGCCATGAATCGGATACTTTATGTGACCAGTTCGTCGCCTGCGGACACAGACATTAGAGTTGGCTTCGCCGACAAACGGCCTTTCTTGCCAGGACGACGGAAGAAGCAGTAGAGAGTGAGGTTCTCCTGCGTGCCGATTCAAGCTTCTTTCCCAGAACGAAGAACAATACACTTACGTGGCTTGTCGAGTATTATGTTCATTACGTGGTGGGTTGCGTCTGCGACCTGTCCCGTTGGACATGGCAAAGGATGCCACGTTATCATGAGCATATTTGCTGTACCTACTATTTAATCGTCAAGGAGTTGGATGAAGCCTAGAATTCCTTTTCTGCCAGATGTCTCATTCCTGTTACCTTGCTTTTAATAAACTTGACAGGAAACAAAAAAACCTTTTGAATGGGTCCTTTTGGTGTTTTCGTTACAGTCCTGTTTCATCTGTAAGACAGTTTGTCATTTCTGTGGCCCTATCTGTCTTGTTTTTTTGTTTAGTTAATAAAACAAAAGTAAACAAAAATGGTTGCAGCCACGACTGGAAACGAATTTTTTTCTTTCTCAAGTGTAGGATTAACTCCAGTTTAGTTTCTTTTTTTGAGTAACAATTTGTAATGTTTCGAAAAAAAATAATGAAAAACATGGAGATATGATATTTTTTACGTTCGTGCCCTAGTTCTCGTCGTTCACCAGTCATTTTAGCCAAGTACCTGTGATGCTGGAAGGCAGTTCCAAATATCTCAAAGACTGGTTGTTGAAGTGTTGCACCATGAAGAACTGTGTCCATATCCATACACGTCAACTCAACACCAGCGGCCATAAGACCGTATTTGACGAATCCAGTTTTGTGAATGGCTTTTGCACCAAGTGGAAGATAATGAACATTTTACAAACAACGCGATATCGCCTGACTAATCCAGTTTCACTCGTGAAGGTATTTTCAATCTCCACAACGGCCATTATTGGTTGGAGCATAACCCAAATGTCACCCGTGAACGTGGCTTTGAGGCACGATTTGGCATAAACCTGTGGGCTGGAGTCGTGGAAGGAGTCCTTTTGTGCCCTTACTGCCGCACAATTTGCAATATTTTGCCTGACGCGTCAGATATCGTTCCACTTGGCATTCGGCCACAGCTATGGTTTCAGCGTTATGGCGCACCGCCACACTTTAGATGGAACGTTCGTAACTATTTAAGTGCCAGGGAAAAAGATCGGTCGTGGAGGTCCGATGTCCTGTCCTCCACGTTCCCTGAACCTGGATTTTTGTTTGTGGGGACACTTAAAGGAACACGTTCATAGTACTCCACCCATGGATGTACGTGACCTAATAACGCGTGTGCATGCCGCTTCGGATACAGGTGGATACAGGTGTGTTGCGTAGGTTCCATCAAAATAGGGTCCAGCGAGTGGCGAAGTGTTTGCAATAGTGAACGCTGCTCGTACGTATGCGTACGGCTCTGTGAAGATATAGTATGATGTGGAATCTAGTGTAGCCTACTTATTGTGTTTTTTGTATGTCATTGGATACAGACGGTGTTTCTGTATCCACTATTATTTTCTATTGACTTAGTTTGTCTGATGGACGTAAAAAATTGGTCGTTTACTTTGTAATGAGTCCGTATTGTGTCTTAATGTGTAAATAAAGGTAACAGTAACAGAAAGAAATACGCAAGATACGGCACTGTGGAAGTGTAAATTGTATGCAGTTTGATGCTTTAAGTATAGAAAAAAAATGTTTGCCGTGAACCTGTCTCGAACATCGACGACTGTGCATATACCAGGTGATCAAAAAGTCAGTATAAATTTGAAAACTGAATAAATCACGGAATAATGTAGATAGAGAGGTGCAAATTGACACACATGCTTAAAATGACATGGGGTTTTATTAGAACCAAAAAAATACAGAAGTTCAAAAAATGTCCAACAGATGGCGCTTCATCTTATCAGAATAGCAATAATTAGCGTAACAAAGTAAGACAAAGCAAAGATGGTGTTCTTTACAGGATATTCTCAATATGTCCACCATCATTCCTCAACAATAGCTGTAGTCGAGGAATAATGTTGTGAACAGCACTGTAAAGCATGTCCGGAGTTATGGTGAGGCATTGGCGTCGGATGTTGTCTTTCAGCATCCCTGGAGATGTCGGTCGATCACGATACACTCGCGACTTCAGGTAACTCCAAAGCCAATAATCGCACGGACTGAGGTCTGGGGACCTGGGAGGACAAGCATGAGGAAAGTGCCGGCTGAGCACACGATCATCACCAAACGACGCGCGCAAGAGAGCTTTCACGCGTCTTGCAATATGGGGTGGAGCGCCTGGTTGTAATAAAACCCCATGCCATTCCAAGCATGTGTGTCAATTTTGACATCTCTATCTACATTATTCCGTGGTTTATTAAGTTTTCAATTTATACTGAGTTTTTGATCACCCGATACATTCCCCATTGCATTACCTCGTCCCGATGAGCCAACAGGACACACACCTTTTCTTGGCTACGCTGCACGCAGTTCCAACGTTGCAAGAATATCTTTTTAAAATCCCATCTCTGTTAAAGGTAACAGACTATGTTTTGCAGGATGAACTGGGATTTAATCCCAGTTATCGTATGCCGACCTCCAAGTGCGGTATTTTTTTCTTCATCCCATATTGGTTGATTCTCATCAACGTAGGCAGAAATGACCATGGTAAAATGAGAGAAATCAGAGCTGTCAGCGAAAGATTCAGGTGCTCATTTTACGCACGAGCTGTCCCAGAGTGGGACAGTTGAGAAATAGTCTGAAAGTGGTTCCACGAATCCTCTGGTAAACACATGAGTGTCATTTGCAGATTACTGAAGTTGATGTAGGAAGACTGCTCGTCGTCGTGTTCCACGTCATATGTGCGCTGACCGGCCATTGTTCACAGCAACCAGCAACCTTCGTCCTTCCTAGTCCTTCCCCTTCCCCCCCCCCCTCCCCCAGGCAAATATCCCTGCTTCACGGATGTCAGAGTGTAACGTGACCGGTAGTCCTGACGCTCGTACATTTTACTTAATAGGTTAATACCGCAGCCTGCAACTACACAGCTGATAAGGACTTCACGGCAGTACAAGACACACAAAAGCACTACCGGGATATTTACAAAGCTTTGAAAGAACAACACTCGTTGCGTAGTCTGGTTGCCCTGCGTGATTTACGATGTACGGTTCGTGAATAAGCGGGCAGGAGGAAACTGTAGCGCGTCGTATTATCACGGACAGAGGGGCGACCTGTTTTCTCTAAAGTGGTGATGCGTAGTGGTTTTTCAAGAAGAGAGGCGCGTCCAGCAACACTTGAAGGGGTCTTCTCTTCGGTGTTTAATAAAACAAAACATAGTCCGTAGTGGGCTGTACTGTAGTCGATCTTTATTTAAAATTCGTGATTAGCTATTTTCGATGACTTGTCGATTTACAGCACATGTAATATTACGTATTACACGTCATAATTGTCAAATTATTTCTCATTACACGTAAAAAGTAGACGTTATATTCCATCTTTGCATTGTGAATGGATCCACATTAACGTAAGGATGGAATATAACGTCTACGCTTTACGTATAGTGAAAAATAATTTGACAATTACGACATGTAATACCTAATAATGCACATGTTCTTGCAAATAACAAGTCGTCAAAATCAGCTAATCGCGCGATTTAAATAAAAATCGACTACAGTATAGCGTACTACGAACTATGCTTTCAATTAGTGCGCATTTGGAGGCTGTGGATCCCTCAAATACAAGCTTTCTTCTGTGTTTGTTTATTGAATTTCTTTCCGCGACTACAGTGAACTGCAAGCGGTTGGGACGGGGTATGCTTGAAGTGCGTCGATCTGTCGACGAGCGCGTCAGTAGGGCCGCAGCGCAAGTTCGGATTGAAATAGGCTGGGCCACGAGACCGGCTGAGATCTTAACTACCCGAATGGGACGGAAATCGGTAGATATGATGTACATGTAAACTTAACTTTGTATTCTGCCTGATGACATGTCTTGTCATAGGGGAAGCCTCGTCAGAGAGGTCCACCGCATGAGCGTCTAGGGGAGTGATTCCAGTGGTGGTTTCCCGTTGCCTTCCACTGATGTACATGTACACACCAACAAATGATTACCATTTTAGAAAAACTCGATGATTCATTCAAGAGAAAGAGCTTCACAAACAGACCAAGTCAATAACGCGTTGGACCATCCCTGCCCCTTAGCATGTAGCTATTCGGCTTGGCATTGATTGATAGAACTGTTGGATGTCCTGTGGGACTTCGTGCCAAATTTAGTCCAACTGGTGCGTTAGTTCGTCAAAATCCAGAACCGTTCTCATTTGGGGAGAGATCCAGCGACCTCACTGGCCAAGGTATGGTTTGGCTAGCACAAAGGCAAGTAGAAATTCTCGCCGTGTGCGCGCGAGCATTATCCTCCTGAAATGTAAGTCCAGGTTGGCTTCTCACTAAGGGCAACAAAATGGGGCGTATCATATCGTCGACGGATCGCTGTGCTGTAAGGGTGCCGCTATAACAACCAAAGGAGTCCTGCTATAAAATCAAATGGCATCCCAGTCTATCGCTCCTGGTTGTCGGGCCGTACTGCGACAGACAGATTGGTACCACGTCCGCAGCTCGTGGTCGTGCGGTAGCGTTCTCGCTTTCCGCGCCCGGGATCCCGGGTTGGATTCCCGGCGGGGTCAGGGATTTTCTCTGCCTCGTGATGACTGGGTGTTGTGTGCTGTCCTTAGGTTAGTTAGGTTTAAGTAGTTCTAAGTTCTAGGGGACTGATGACCATAGATGTTAAGTCCCATAGTGCTCAGAGCCATTTGAACCATTTGATTGGTACCACACCGCTGTATAGGGAGTCTCCAGATATCTCTTCGCTGGTCGTCAGGACTCAGTTCGAAGCGGAACTCATCACTGAAGAGAAATCTAGTCCACTCAATGAAATTTCAGGCCGAAAACTGTCAAGGGATGCCCCGAACATGTTGGGATACCAACCTGCCTAATGCCGAGAATTCTTCCGGGTTGTATGGCCGTGGTCCATGGAACTCTTCTATCCCTGACGTTGCCGACTCAGCACAACCAGGAGCACCTCCGAATGTATCCAACGTAGCTTTGGACGAAACGTCAGGGATAGAAGAGTTCCATGGACCACAGCCATACAACCCGGAAGAATTCTCGGCAGCTGAAACATCCGATTGTGAAAGCCTTCATTGTATGATCAACCTGACTGTTGCCCGCTATACGGCCCGTCAACCAAAACTGGCGGTCTGGTGTGCCATTCCATTTCATGGCAGGACCTCTTTGGTTGTCATAGGCGCCACCCTTACAGCACAGCGACACGTCGACGATATTCTACGCCCCGTTTTGTTACCTTTCATTGCAAGCCATTTCACCAAGTCAAACCATTATTTGGCCAGCAAGGGCGCCGGATCTGTTCCCAATTGAGAGTGTTTGGGGCACTATGGACAGGCTCCTCCACCCACCTCGGGGTTTTGACTTTCTAACGCGCCAATTGGACAGAATTTGGCAGGATATCTCTCAGGACACCCAAAAACCCTATCACTCAGCGTCAAGCCGAATAATTGCATGCGTAAGGGTCAGAGGTAAAGCAACGTGTTATTGACTTGCTCAATTTGTGAAGCTGTTTCTCTTGAACAAATCATCCAATTTTTATGAAACTGTAATCATTTGTTTCTCTATAGATGTACGTGACATCTACTGATTTCCGTCCAACTCGGATAGTCTGTGTTGCGTCTCTCTCTCTGTCTCTCTCTCTCTACCTCCGCCTTTTTTGTCTCAGATTTTGTACTGCCACGAGCTGTTGTGCTATCGGCATGGTGTAATGTTTTAGCGTCGCTGGTGGCCTGTTACGCCGGCCGCGGTGGTCTAGCGGTTCTAGGCGCTCAGTCCGGAACCGCGCGACTGCTACGGTCGCAGGTTCGAATCCTGCCTCGGGCATGGATGTGTGTGATGTCCTTAGGTTAGTTGGGTTTAAGTAGTCCTAAGTTCTAGGGGACTGATGACCACAGATGTTAAGTCCCATAGTGCTCAGAGCCATTTTTTTGGCCTGTTACGGGTGCCGGTTCAAACCTGACAACCAAGAACTATTTGTTGTTTTCTGTTATTCATTTCTGGCAGGTTCTAGAAATATCTTATGCTTGCAGTGTTCGTATATGTGGGATATTCTACGCATGTACAAATACTAACTTCCTGAAATTTCGATATTTGTATAAATAACTGTACGCTCCTTTCAGCATATGATCACTGTTCGGGCTGTACGTTGCTGTTCTTAATAATCGTGCTTTCAGCACTAAGCGTTGATCCATCTTTCGGAGTAGGACATGAGTGTGGTTACAACGTGACGATATTGACGCGGACGAAATCAATGAAGATGCAAAGACATGAAATTGTATCAGGGCAAACAGGTCATATCTGCTCAACCTGCAGGGTATCGGCTAATATGAAGAGACAACTGAAAATTTGTACGCGACTGGGAATCGAAGCTCATTTACCGCGACTCGACGGCTTAACCTTACGTCCATACGACCACACATCTAGCCAGACACAAATTTTCATTGTCACTTATGTTTTCATGTATGTTTCCCATCACCACGACGATAGATTCATTCTCGCAGCATTACCGGAAAAAAATTAAAGAAATGTGGCGGAGGACCATGCTTTGTTCTAGTACGAGAAACGCATACGAGGTGAATTAAATACATTGAAATGAAGCGAATGGAGCCAGTGAGTGGGAAAGTGCAAGCCATTTGAGAATCAACTGACAGCTGTTTTCCGATCTACACCCTGTCCGTGTACCACTCTGCAATGACTTTCGCTGTTTCTACGACAGTCTAAGACGTAGGCAACTGCGTATCTCAGTTTCTTCTGATACGTTATACAACGTGGCTTTATTTGTATTACGCGCTCTAAATGTTGTTATACGAATTCTTTGTCATTGCAAAAGAATGTAATTGCGTAATCACTGGTGCCTAAACAAAAGTGATGGAGTTCCATGCTAAGGAACTAGTTCGGTCTTTAATCATACCGCTGACTAAAACGTTCGAACAAATCTCGGATTTTACCTTTTTAAGATATGACATTTCTGATTTTCAAGATAGAGACACAGAGAAAAAAGTCGAGAGATATCACCACTTGCGAGGGGTGGAGGTAGTCATAAGACTTCGTTTGTCCCTCATAATTAATTTTTTCTTGATAGATACTCATTTGCAGTCCTGGAACAAAGTGAAATAACTGTACTGTTAGAGTACTGTGGAGCAGGAACTTGTGTTCCAGCACTTGGAAAATTTATTTCAAACAACCAAAAAATTAATAAAGTAACCTTTGTTTTATCAAAATGATACTTAAGATTTTATGGCTACCCCTAGTAGTCTCACAACGACTACAAACTTGAAGTATAAGCCATAAAATAAATTTAAGGAAATGTCGAAATTCGGAAAGTATGAATGACAATCGCGAGGTATTTATTAATAACATTCCGGGATAATGACTTCTGTTCTGTTGTCAGTTTGAACTGGAAAGAACCGTATTTTTATTTTTACTGCAGCTTCAGGAACTTCAGTACTGAGCGTATAAGACAACTCTCATTCTAGTTCACATTTCGTGTTTGATTCTGTTATTAAGTTATTTCCACAAGTAGTATGCTTTATAGGTATTCCAAAATATTTCAACAATGTTACAGTTTCTCAGTTTGATATAGAACTGAAGTTGTTTCCTAATTCTCGCCTTTTAGATGACCATCTATGTTTCGTCAACATCACTATCATCATCAATCATAGATTTTGTTTTAGGCATGTCCTGCCCAACATATACTCGGTCGTCGCACTGTATGTTAACCCTGATGTAAGTAGATCACTAATTATAATTTTTGTCGTCCCATTATCAGCCAGATCTTGTTGTATCCGTACCTTTTCGTTGGTACGTCATTACAGGTATTTGAATAAGTCATTTTCTTTTTCATTTCATATGCCAGTTTCGGTAAGGCTATTGTTTTGTATAATTTCATAATCGAAGACCTTGGCTGTAAACAATGGGAAGGGACAAGTTGTTTGCTTTGAGTAATTACACAGTAAAGTTTCAACAAAATCTACATTTAAGAAATGGTTCAAATGGTTCTGGGCACGATGGGACTTAACATTTGAGGTCGTCAGTCCCCTAGAACTTAGAAATACTTCAACCTAACTAACCTAAGGACATTACACACATCCATGTCTGAGGCAGGATTCGAACCTGCGACCGTAGCGGTCGCCCTGTTCCAGACTGAAGCTCCTAGAACCGCTCGGTCACAGAGGCCGGTGTCTACATTTAAGACATTTCAAGTATATCTATTGTTATTGAAAGAAACCATTGTTTTCAGATATTTCTAGTGTAGCGACAAGTTTTTGAAAATATAAATTCTCTCCAAAATTTTATTCTTAGAAAAGCCGCAACAGGTACTTACTTACAAACTGGGCTACCATTGAATTACCACTGTTTACTTGCTGCGCAAGGTAACGAAACATTACTGTGAAAACTCTCAAAAGTACGAATTTAACAGGTACGAATGGTTTCTGGTTATGGTACTAAGATTTGCGTTATAACGTTTAGAAATGAAGAAGTATAACAACGTCAAACAGCAATCTATAATATTAAGGATGTCGCTTAACATTTCTGCCATCACACCTGTCACGTAAATTCACAAAAACGATGGTAAGGGACAAGTTAAAATTGTTCATTTGCTTATAGAATTATTTACATCTACCCAGTTTGCGCTCCAGAACATGTTCAGGGTCTTTGTCTGAGTCGTAGTTATCCTCATCATTCTCGTATTTATCCTCATCATTCTCGTATTTGTCCAATTCATCCCTGAAAAGCATATTCCTGGCGCGAAAACAGAGCACATTACTACTACTAGGAGCCACAATTTTGGTCCTTAACAGCTGTCTAAGGGCAGACATTATGACAAAGTTGCCATTAGTGAGAATCTGAAATTAGAGATAGAGCTGCCAGTTCTTGTTTCATCGTGGAACTGTTGCCTAATACGAACAAAGCACATCACTTATCATGTTTTACATGTAATAACTCTGTTGTTTCTCATAGACCACCCCTTAACACTGTTTTCAGCCGAGGTCTTCATTTGCATCAGTGGTTGCCTTGTGTTGTTTGGTGTTCAGTCTCTCAGCATAGCAGTGCGTTCCCACTGAGGCCAATATAGTGCGAGCATACAAGAACTGAGCCCCAGCTCGTGATCTCAGCTACAGAGGTCTACATTTTTGTATAGGAACAATGAATTGTTGAAGTTTCAGGTCAACTTGTGCTGACGTAAATGTCGAACATTGAACCTTAAGAGAACAGTTAGTTACTGCATCAAGTGATGCTTTCATAACGAGTGACAGTGTAAATTACCAAGCAATCCTATGGTCTATGAGGTGCGACAACAAAGTAATGAGACTGATTTTCTTTGCAAGATGTGGCAACCCTGCAGGCTTGTGTAGGCACAATATCTTTGGCCTTGGTCTATAAGCTGCTTCTAGTCTAAGTGACACATCGATGCAACTGCTCAGTCGTGAGTTGTGCTGTAATAAGTTAACAAGTGTTTGTGTCTCTCGTCACGGAAATGGAACCGCATAATATTGCGCAACGGTATGCCATTTCTTTTTGCGTTAAACTGGGTGAAAACGCGACGACAACTTACGGTAAGCTTCAGAAGGCTTTTGGAGATAAGGTTATGTCAAGAGCTCAAGTTTTTCGTTGGCATAAAATGTTTAGTGAAGGCAGAATGAATGTTGAAGATGAAGACCGCAGTGGACAACCATCAACCTCACGGACTGATGTCAACTTGGCCAGGCTGCGTGAACTCGTACGATCTGATCGAAGATTGTCCGTGAAAATGATTGCAGAAGAACTGAACATCAATCGAGAAACGGTTCGTCTAATATTAACTGAAGATCTTGGTATGAGAAAGATTTGTGCAAAAATGGTCCACAAAAATCCCACACCACAACAGCGAGAAACACGGAAAAATGTGGCAGCCGATCTGTTAGAGCAAACGGAAATCAATGCAGAACTGATGAACCGTGCTAGCACTGGTGATGAAAGTTGGTTTTTTCAGTACGATCCAAAGACAAAACGCCAAAGTTCGCAATGGTGCTGAAAAGAAGCTCGCATGTCAAAGACAAAACTAAAATGCATGCTTGTGTGATTCTTTGATTCCAAGGGAATTGTTCATAAAGAGTGGGTGCCTCCTGTACAAACAGTTAACCAATTTTACTGCAAAGAAATTTTAGAAAGACTTCGTGAAAGAGTTCTTCGTGTCCGTACCAACGTTGCTGATAATTGAATTCTGCATCACGATAATGCTCCATCTCATACTGCTCTGTCAGTACAGCAATTTTTAACCTCAAAAAAAATTTCAGTACTATCACAGCCACCTTATTCACCAGATATCGCTCCGTGCGACGTTTTTCTATTTCCAAGAGTCAAAACGGCGGTCAAGGGGCACCATTTTACAACAACACAAGATGTCCAAAAAGCTGTGACGAGGGTCTTGGAGGATATTACAGAAGACGAGTTCCAGAAATGTTACCATCAATGGCAGAAGCGCTGGAAAAAGTGTGTGCAATCAGAAGGGAACTAGGCTACTTTGAAGGAGACAACACTAAACTTGACTAAAACGGTAAGCAACATCAGTGTCATTGATTTATTGTCGCACCTCGTAGAACTGTGTCAGAGAGAAGTAAATCTTTTATTCATTTATGTAATAGAGTGAAAAAATATTTCATGTGTTCTGGTTTCATGAGCCTCACTCAGAGCGATAAAAGAACCCACAGTTCAAATGGCTCTGAGCACTATGGGACTTAACATCCATGGTCATCAGTCCCCTAGAACTTAGAACTACTTAAACCTAACTAACCTAAGGACATCACACAACACCCAGCCATCATGAGGCAGAGAAAATCCCTGACCCCGCCGGGAATCGAACCCGGGCGTGGGAAGCGAGAACGCTACCGCACGACCACGAGCTGCGGGGCAACCCACAGTTCGTCTGGTCACAACATATCAGGCCTCTGCAGCTATGAATAATTACTGCCACATCCACCCATTTGAAAATACTTACTGTAGAAGAGCCTTGATCTTCCACTACAATTTTTACGCCTACTCTTCCTCCAATTAGCAAACTGACTATTCCTTGATCCCTTGGGATGTGTCCTATCAATTGAACCCTTCTTTTAGTCCAATTGTGCCAAATATTTTTGCTGCCAAGTTCGAGTCAGTGCCTCCTCATCAGTTTCGCATCTACCCATCCAATCTTCAGCTGTAACACCGCATTACAAAAACTATTATCCTCTTATTGTCAGAACTGTTTATGGTCCACGTTTTACTTTCACAAGCCTACACTCCAGACAAATTCCTTCATATAAGATAGCCTAAACTAAAATTCGTATTCCGCATTAGCAAATTTTTCTTCCTCAGAAACTCTTTACATACTACTGCCAACCTCCACTTTATAATTAGTTATTTACATGTCCCATAGATAATTTGAACGATTCCTTTTTCCTTTATCGAAATGGTATGGGTACACCTCAACAACTACAATTTTTTTTTACTGGCTACCAGTTCGTAAGTTCAAATTCGTCGATGGAATAGGAATTGTCCAGGGGAAACGATTTTAAATTAGAGTGAAAACTTGCTTCGCTACCTGTCAGACTTCTTATGTTATTAAGTAAATGATCAAAATATCCTCGATACTTCGGTTGCGGTCAGTTATTTTATGCTCAAACAGCATAAGACATCTAGTTTCAGTGTCTGATTTATTAACCTCGTCCCCTCAGCATCTGTTGATTTAAGTCAAATGGTTCTAATGGCTCTGAGCACTATGGGACTTAACATCTGTGGTCATCAGTCCCCTAGAACTTAGAGCTATTTAAACCTAACTAAACTAAGGACATCACACACATCCATGCCCGAGGCAGGATTCGAACCTGCGACCGTAGAGGTCACGCGGTTCCAGACTGAAGCGCCTAGATCCGCACGGCCACACCGGCCGGCTTGATTTAAGTCGATTATAATCTAGTTACTTTTGTTGATTTCATCCTATGATGTATATTCGAGACATTATACATTCCTTATTGATTCTGTAGAACAGATGTTCCAAATCCTTTGCGTCTTTGACAGAACTAGAATGTCATCGGCGAACTTCAATTTTTATTTCTTCTCTTTGTATGTTAAACTTCTGCCAAATTTCTCCTTGGCTTCCTTACTGCTTGTTCATTGTACAGATCGAATAACAAAGGGAATACTCTACAATCCCGTCTTATTCCCTTCTTAACTAGTGCTTCCGTCTCATGGCCGTCTATACTTTTAACAGCAGTCTGATTTGTATACAAGTTGTTGATAACTTTTCGCTCCCTTATTTTATCCCTGCTACGTTCAGAATTTCAAAGAGCATATTCCACTCAATATTGTCAAAAACTTTTTCGAAATCTGTATAGGACAATGAAATGAAAACAAAACATTTGGAGAAAAATAAGTCGTTTATTTTTTCAAAAGTAACCACCATAACTGTTAATACATTTATCCAAGGGATAACCAAATGAAAACAAATCAGGTGGAGAAAAGTAAGTCGTTTATTTTTTTCAAAATTAGCCACCGTAACTGTTAATACATTTATCGAACTGTGAGACAAAATGGTCAGCGCCCTCCTGGAAAAACGGAGCTGTGATTGCGCCCAGGCGTGCAACTTTTCGTCCGAACCAAATCTCTTTCTTCAGGGTCCGAAAAATATGGAAATTGCATAGGAAGAAGTAGAGACAGTATGGAAGGTGTGTATGCGCTCCCCAGTGAAACTTCGGCTGTGTACGCGAAACAGCGTTGGCAACATATGGGCCGCTATAAATGGAAGTTCGTCTTTATTCAGCCTATCTTGAAAGATAAGTCGCAGCTTCTTACATTATTCCGGAACAGAACCCAAAGTCATCTTCTCGGAGATAGGCTTCTGTCAGTTTTACCATTCTTCAGTAAATAATTTGAGGCATTATTTTGCAACCGCAGCTTATTAAACTGATTATTTGGTAATATTCACACCAGTCACCACCTGCCTTCTTTGGAAAAGGAATTATGACATTCTTCTTGAAGTCTGAGGGTATGTCGTGAATCGTGCATCTTGCTTACCAAGTTTTGTCATGGCTGGCTCAAGGACCTGGATTATTCTGAGGGTGTGTCACCTACCTACTCAAGAGGTCTTTTATCGACTTCGGTTTTTCAGTGCTCTATCAAATTCTTATTGTAATACTTTATTTCCTGTTTACCTACTTCCTCTTCTCTTTGCGTAATATTCTCTTCAGGTTCATTTCCCTTTTACAGCCCTTCTACACACTCATTCCACCTTCTTGTCCACTCTTGTTTGCTTAATATTTGTCTGCCGTCTGCACACTTAATACACGAGCAAGTGCTTCTCTTTTCTCCAAAGATCTGTTTAATTTTTCGTGTAGGCAGATTCGCTCTTTGCCTTAGTTATGCGTGGCGTTTCATTTGCTACTTTTTATGTCTACCCTTTTCGTTGACTAAATTCAGTGTCATGCGTGTTGCTCAAGGATTTCTGCTGGACCTTGTCTTTTTCCCTATTGAATACTCTTCTGCCTTCATCTTTTCATCTCTCAAAGCTACCTGTACGTCTTCTATTGCAGTCAAGTCCTCTCTTTGGGTCAGTCGTTGCCTAATGCTGTTATTTACACTTTCAACAATTTCCGATTATTTAAATTTTGCCAGATCCCATTCCCTTTTTTACCTGACTTTCTCCAATCCTTCAGTTTTAATGTGCAGTTCATAAAGAATAACTTATGGTGAGAGTCCACATCTGCCTCTGGAAATGTTTTTCTGCTTAAAATCTCATTCCGAAATATCTGTCTTACAACAGTGTAATCTATATGAAACTTTCGGTGTCTCTCGGTGTATTCCACGAATACAGCCTTCTTTCATGGTTCTTAAATTGAATGTTGCGAATGATTACATCATGCCATGTGCCAAATTCTATCAGGCGGCATTCCATGTCACTTGTCTCCCGACAGTGCACGTTCTTATACTGTTTTTTCGTCTCGTTCTTTTTCTAATACCGAATTCCAGTCCTAA
The DNA here is from genome assembly GCF_021461385.2 of Schistocerca piceifrons. Taxonomy (NCBI): domain Eukaryota; kingdom Metazoa; phylum Arthropoda; class Insecta; order Orthoptera; family Acrididae; genus Schistocerca; species Schistocerca piceifrons. Next base: position 1,057,994,146 of record NC_060139.1, read on the forward strand.
AATACAATTACGTTTTTGTCTGCCTTAAGTATATGTCTAATTTCTTTTGTCTGATCATAATTTATATCTGTTTCTTCATCTGCGGGGATAGGTGTCATATAAGCTTGTACTCTTTGAGTGTCTGCTGGCTTTGTACCTATCTTGGCTGCGAAAATGCGTTGACTATGCTGTCTGCAGCAACTTACCCTTATTACTGTTTTCTGATTCTTTATTAGACCTCCTGCATAGGAAATAAGAATTAGAAATTTCATGGGTAAAGAAACTTACGAAAGTAAAGTACCTTATGAAAAGGCGAACGATTGTTGACAGTAAAAAAAAAAAAACCGATAATATCAAAGGAACTATTCGCAAAGTGTTTTATCTCGATTACGGTACTCTGTAGCAGCGAATCATGGACTGTCTAGACGAAATGGAAATAATACACTGACGGAAAAAAATCGCAACAGCAAGAACCTGTTGTGCGACATAAACGAAAGTTGGTAGGCGTGTTCCTACATCTGAAAGATGCTGTATATTCAAATTTCGCACTAGTAGCGCCACTATGAGGATGCAAATCAGGTTTGCTTTAAGTAGAGACTGTAGCAGCTGTGAGCAGTAATTACCTTTGAGATTTGACGTTAATATCAATCGAGAATGCCTTTAAAGCGACAAAGATGCCATTATTAATATCTCACTGAGATTGAACGAGATTGTGTAATGGTGCAACGAGAAGCTGGATGTTCCTTCCGAGATATTGCAGAAAGACTTGGCAGGAATGTAGCCACTGTACATGATTCTTGGCAGCGGTGGTCACGAGAACGTATGGTCGCCAGAAGATCGCTCTCTAGACGGCCACGAGGCGCTACCGAGAGGGAAGACCATCGTGTTGGGCGTATGGCTCTGGCGCATCGCACTGCATCTGCAGCAGTACTAGGAGCAGCAGTTGGCACCAAGTGACACAACGAACTGTTACAAATCGGCTACTTCAGGGACAGATCCGAGCCAGAAACCCTTAGTGTGACAACAAACCACCGCCACTTGCGACTGAAATGGTGTCAAGCGAGCGCTCATTAGAGGGCATGGTGGAGGTGTATTGTGTTTTCTGTTCCGGCATAAAATCAAGCGCCGGCACACCGGTGGAGATCGTTAGAGCAGAGAGTGCTGTGAAGAAGACATCAGCCAGTGGCACCCAGACCGACCCCTGTCCAGGACGGCAAGCCGACGGCAGCGACACAAAGAGGACGTGAGCGCCGCTCCGCCTGCCCGCGGCCCAGTTGAAGACAAGCAGTTCTATCACTTCCACAGCGGCATCAACAACAGGCACTTGTATACCAGCGAATTAGTAACTGTATCTCCAGAAAGAGAAGCGAATTCATGAGGACATGTGATCAAAAGTATCCGGACACCTGGCTGAAAATGACTTATAAGATCGTGGCGCCCTCCATCTGTAATGCTGGAATTCAATATGGTGTTGGCCCACCACTAGCCTTGATGACTGTCGAAGACATACGTTCAATCAGGCGCTGGAAGGTTTCTTGGGGAATGGCAGCCCATTCTTCACGGTGTGTTGCACTGAGGCGAGGCATCGATGTCGGTCGGTGAGGCCTGGCACGAAGTCGGCGTCCCAAAACGTCCGAAAGGTGTTCTATAGGATTCACGTCAGGATTCTGCGCAAGCCAGTTCATTACAGGGATGTTATTGTCGTGTAACCACTCCGGCACAGAACGTGCAATATGAACAGGTGCTCGATCGTGCTGAAAGATGCAGTCGCCATCCCCGAATTGATCTTCAATTGTGAGAGTGCTTAAAACATCAATGTAGGCCTATGCTGTGAAAATGCTACGCAAAACAACAAGGGGTGCAAGCCCCCTTCCTGAAAAACACGACTACACCATAACACCATCGCCTCCGAATTTCACTGCTGGCACTACACACGCTGGCAGATGACGTTGACCGGGCGTTCGCCAAACCCACGCCCTACCATCGGATCGCCACATTGTGTACCGTGACTCGTCACTCCACACAACGTTTTTCCACTGCTCAATCGTCCTATGTTTACTCTCCTTACACCAAGCGAAGCGTCGTTTGGCATTTAGCGGCGTGATGAGTGGCTTATGAACAGCCGCTCGACCATGAAATCCAGGATTTCTCACCTCCCGCCTAACTGTCAGAATAGTTACAGTTGACCCTGATGCAGTTTGGAATTGCTGTGTGATGGTCTGGATAGACGTCTGCTTATTATGTATTACGACCGTCTGCAACTGTCGACGGTCTCTGTCAGACGAGGTCGATCTGTACGTGTCCCTTCCCGTTTCCACCTCACTATCACATCGGAAACAGTGGACCTAGGGATGTTTAGGAGTGTGGAAATCTCGCGTACAGAAGTATGACACAAGTGACACTCAATCCCCTGACGACGTTCGTAGTCCGTGAGTTCCGCGGAGCGCCTCATTCTGCTCTCTCACGATGTCTAATGTCTAGTGAGGTCGCTGATATGGAGTATCTGGCAGTAGGTGGCAGCAAATTGCCCCTAATATGAAAAATGTATGCTTTGGGAGTGTCCTGATACTTTTGATCACATAGTGTATGTATCTTCGCTTGCTCGTCGTCAATTGGCTCGCGAAGAACAGCGAGCATTCATATCCTGTATCGTTACTTGTGAAGCGAAATGGCGTCTTCCTGCTTACATAAAGAAAAAAAAGGGATGTTTGCGCCGAAACAAAGCGGCAACTCCCCGCACAAAGAACTGCTCGCATTCACAAAATTTAATGTTACGCATGTGGTGGAACAGCAACGGTGTGGTATAACATCAATAGCTTCCCCGAGGAGTAAGTGTCACTGTTGACATTTATTGTCAACAAGTGAAACGTCTTGCAGACGCTGTTCAAGAACAACGGCCAAGGAGACTGCGTGAAGTATTGCCACTTCACGATAACGCACGGCCGCGTTCTGATAGACTAACAAAAAACACTACACAGGAGTTGGGTTGGGAAGTCATTCCGCATTCACCTCGTTCACCTGACCTTGCGCCCTCAGATATTCACGTTTCCGCTCTCTATCCAGCAGCCTATAAGGGATTTGTTTACCGGATGAAAATGCGCTCCTTACAGCGCTCGACGAGTTCTTCGCCTCAAAACCACTTGATTTCTACAGTGGCGGGATCGAAAAGCAACCCCAGCGTTGGCAGACTTTTGTAAATAGTGAGGGATAATATATTACTGACGACTAAATTCTGTTATATGTATCATTTGTGCCGGCCGGAGTCGCCGAGCAATTCTAGGCGCTACAGTCTGGAACCGCGTGACCGCTACAGTCGCAGGTTCGAATCCTGTCTCGGGCATGGATGTGTATGATGTCATTTAGTTAATTAGGTTTAATTAGTTCTAAGTTCTAGGGGACTGATGACCTCAGAAGTTAAGTCCCATAGTGCTCAGAGCCATTTGATTTCTGTATCATTTGCTCGCTTAATGTCAGACAGTTAGCACTTTAACTGATTTGCAATATAATTAGAGCTCGGAAGTTGTTTTATACATGGGAGTTCGATGCTTTAATGAGTAAGAGCTAAATATTTCGTGCAAATTTTGCGGAGGTGGAAGACTGAGAAGCTAGTCTTTGGTAATGAATTTATATCCCAGCATGCATAATTTCACACAGAAAGCTGATTTCCCCCCAAACTTACAGACGCATAATTTGTTTATGTTACCTACATTAATTCGTGTGCGTGTTTACGGCACTTGGTACTGCTGTATCACATTCTTCTTTAAAGCGATGTCATTTGTATGTTGTTGAGTACTCAAAAACACTTTCTTGGCTTACAGAAACAGACGAATGTGGTACGGAAATGACAGTGGTGTTACTCACGTAGGGAGCGTCCCTTTCTGCTGGTAGTTCAGTGTTGCTACGGCCGCTGGCGCTGGAGAGGTCCCTCATGGCGGCGGGTCCTGGGTTTGTCTCTGTGGCGGAGCGGCTGAACGGGAGGCGGGCGACTGCAGCTGGCGGCGCCACGCCGGCGAGTCAGCAGCCGATAGCCGAGACGGCGGGCATAAGCTCAGCCGCTGCAGCATCCGCGTCACTCCTACGTCAGTGTGGAAGCAATCGCGGCTCTGCATAAGCCGCTCGCGACGTACGGATGCGATAACGTAGCCACCGGGACGCTACCACTTCTTTTCAGAAGACGGTTTGCTCACCAATTTCTTCACCTACGTCCGTTGCATCTGGTTCTCGTAGGTGACCCGTCTAACACAACACTCTCATACCAAATCGTACAACGATGCGCTGATCACACCTTCAGTTTCTGTCGTATCGTATCGGTCTGGAGTGCAGACGGAAGGCGCGGATTGCAGTGTATGAACGACTCGATGACACAGAAGGGACACACGTAATGAATTTCTCCACCATCCTCCATTTTTTCATACACTGAGGTGACAAAAGTCATGGGATAGCTATCTGCCCACATACAGATGGCGGCAGTAGCGCATACCCAATGTGTAAAAGGCTAGTGCACTGGGGGAGCTGCACCCCTCCCAGATGGTGAGCTTCGGCCTGACAAGTACCCTTCCTACCAACTCTAACCCCACCTTCCTCTTGCCTCCTCCTCAGGGCAAACTCTCCTCCCCCTCCGTTCTCCTGAGTGGCTTTCCCCTCCTACTCTCCCTCCCTCTCCTGTGCTCCCCTTCAGTGTCTCTGCACTCCCTCCCGCCTTGTCTTCCTTCTCCATCTCCTGCCCCACCTGTCTCCTGCGGGCCTCTCCCTCGGCAGGTCCGACCTGGGAGTTTTATTCTTCGTTGTGTGTACTCCAATTGGGTTTAAAGTGTGTTCTGGAGTGTTTTTAATACTGTGGCCAACTTTTAACCTGTGCATGTGACTTCAGTGTCCTTTTTTTGTGTTCTACGAATCGCCAACTGTGTTTTTTAACTTTATGTCAACTTTTTTAGTTGTCCCCCCATGAATTTCTCCATGTCAGTGTATTTTTACCTCCATTATCTCCCCTTACTCCGTTTTATGTCCTCCTTTTTTATCACCTTATATGTAACATCTTCTTCTTGTATTAGCTGTCAAGTCACTCAGCTGAAGAGCAGCGGATTGTGCCGCTGACAGCCCTCCCCTGTCCATATGGGGCAGGGGAATGAAATCACAATAAAGAAAGGAAAAAACAGCAACAGAGCTGCCATTTGTATTCAGGTGATTCGTGTGAAAGGTTTCCTATGCGATTATGGCCCCACGAAGGGAATTAACGGACTTCGAACGCGGAATGATAGTTGGAGCAAGACGTGTGGACATTCAGTTTCGGAAATCGTTGGAGAATTCAGTATTCCACAGTTTCAAGAGGGTGCCGAGAGTAGGAAATTTCGGGCGTTTCCTCTCACCAGGGACAACGCAATGGAGAGCAAGGTGTGTGCATACAGTTGATAGTGCTAACAGACAAGCAATAGTGCATGAAATAACAGCAGAAATCAGTGTTGGACGTTAATGGGCTACGGCTGCAGACGACCGACGCGAGTGCCTTTGCAAACAGCGTGATATCACCTGCAACGCCTCTCCTCGGCTCGTGACCACAACGAAACGGGCTCATAATTATTTTATGACATTACAGAAATATGTGTGTGACGTTCCGTCTCTGACAATAATGGAAATCACACTGAAGAAACAGAAATAGGAACAGAAAATTGATTACTCCTCCCACGAATTATAAAGGAATCAATTCTCAGCATTCTGACAGCGAGATTTAAAATATCGCCTAACATATCCTAACAACTGTTCTGGAATACTCCTCTACGAAAGACTTCTTACCTCATCTTGCTGCTGGAACTGTGTGATCAGCAATATGCTAAAATATTTCAAAAAACCAATACTGCGATCCATGCCGAGTGCAACGCATGGACTAATTGCAACAATCACTGCCATACTTTTATGCACAGAATTTAAATGATTAGGAGGGGTTTAATCAACTACTCTTAAACGATATAATGAAAAATGAAAGAAATCAATAAAAACTCTTAATTTACTATATCCAGAAAATCGATGATTTAAATGCTGACAGGCTTTACACACTTTTAATCATCCCACAATGTCTACGCCGAATAAACGTTTCTGGCCACAGCAAGGATACGAATATTGCTCTGAGTGTATTCATACACACTGACAAAGTCGCTACCGAGCGAGGTGGCGTAGTGGCTAGCACACTGGACTCGCATTTGGGAGGACGACGGTTCAATCCCACGTCTGACCATCATGATTTAGGTAGAAACGCCCCCTTAGAAAAATTTTGAATGACTGTGCTGGTAAACCTCTTATGTTATTTAATTTTCAAACAGCTGAGCAAAACTGAACGTACTCAGACATTTCTCTCTTTACTTATTCTGATCATCACTAAACTGACACACAATATTTTTAGCGCAACGCAATCTGACTTTCAATAATACCCACAAAAGAATGGCCCTGACTAACAATAACCTATACCTTTCATGAATCACTTACCTCACAAAAATCTTCGTTACTCGAACTAGTGCAATACAGCGAGCGTCAATACTGCCAGCTAAATGAAAGATTCTAACTACTGATAAGCATAGTTAGCAAATGAAAGATTTTGATGGAGAAGAAACAATGTATTTACCTTAATAGTGTTCAAAAGTCATCATTCATGACATCCATCTTTACAAATTTCCTTTTTCTGGCGGACACACGTCCAGATCGTCCGTTCTCAAAACGCAAGCATCTATCTCTCCACATCCATCATTGCCGGCGGCTCACCTCCAACTGCGCAACACTACGCGCAGTTCACACCCAACTGCCCAACACTACAATAGCGAATATTCCAACAATGCCAACCAGCCACAGACTGCACACAGCACAGTCAGTGATTTTCATACAGAGCGCTACGTGGCGTTACCAATATAAAAACCTAAACAGCCTACGTACATGGTTTTCCGTGATTTCCCTAAATCGCTCCAGGCAAATGCCAGGATGGTTCCTTTGAAAGGGCACGACAGACTTCCTTCCCCGTCCTTCCCTACTCCGATGACACCGATGACCTCGCTGTCTGGTCTCACCCCCCAAACGACCCAACGCCCCCCCCCCCCCCCTTGAAGCGGGAATTCCACAAAATCTCTCCAGTTCGCTAGCAACCAACAACTACGAGCAGCAAAAAGGCAAACAACCAAAAAATCGTCGATTAATACCAAAGTCTCCTCCGGCTCTCCTAGCACGGTCACGGCAGACTGTGACCTCTCATAGCGCGCGGCTTCTCTACCGCACTCTGCGTCCGAGCACTTCCGACTCCCCTTGATAACTGTTAGCTCGCGACTACTCGCGATAATAGTATCTCAGACTCAGAGTTTGTTTATGCACAAGGCATAATCACAATGTCCAGCTTTTAACAACGGTTGGACCCTCTACGACTTGAAAATCATGGTCTTGTGAGATGAGTCCAGATTTCAGTTGGTAAGAGCTGATGGTAGGGTTCGAGTGTCGCACAGACGCCACGAATCCAGTGACACAAGTTGTCAACAAGGCACTGTGCAAGTTGGTGGCGGCTCCATAATGGTGTCGGCTGCATTTACATGGAAGACATTGGGTCGTCTGGTCCTGCTGAAGCTATTATTGACTGGAAATGGTTATGTTTGGCTACTTGGAGACCATTTGCAGCCATTCATGGGCTGCATGTTCCCAAAGATGGAGTTTTTATGGACGACTATGAACCATGTCACCAGGGCACAATTGTTTGCAATTCGTTATAAGAACATTATAGAGAATTCGAGCGAATGATTGGCCACCCGTACCCCCCCTGACATGAATCACATCGAACTTTTGTCGGACATACAGTAACTGAGACGTCAGTTCGTGCACAAAATCCTGCACTAGCAACAAAATTGCTCCAAGAAGTCACCTTTTAAGATCCGAAGATTTCGCAGCGATTTCGAGTGTAGTTGCCTATAGCCATATACCCAGCGTCATTGGTTCGAATCTCGTTAACACGAACATTTTATAAAATTTTATTTAAACTCCATGTTTATAAACTACAGGAAACCTCAATTAGCAAACATCCATACTCTTCAATACTAATATTATAGGGTGTAAGTAAGTCTGTCTGTTACGTTTCCACACTCAACCGATTTCGATGAAATTTGGCATGGAAATACCTTGAACCTTCAGGAGGAACATAGGCTTCTTTACAAAGTTGTATCATTTTTTGACTAATTCTGACAGTTCTAAATACGATATACGGGAGTGTGATACAGTCGACGCTTACGCGGAGGTGGATGACTCTGAGTGTTTGTAGATTATTCCGTGTCAGTGAGAACCAATGTTTTCTCGTGCGCCGGGTTTCTGAAACTTTAAAAAGAATTGCCAGACGACATGGCGATGCTGGACCGTTTTAATGGCAAAATTTAGTGGAGATACAATTATAAAATTCGCCGGTAAGTCTGAATACCGTATTTACAACTATTACGTTGCGAAAGTCTTATGAAACATATTATTTATATTTCACGATATGCCTCGCAAAGTGTAAGCTCATTTTTGATATTAATTCAATAATATAATAGTTTGCGAGAGTTTGTGCACAGTTCTAAGAGGGCTCGTGCTATGAAAGTTATGCGAACCCGACAAACCTTTCAGCAATGTTAAATACGACAGAACTTGGATGTATAATGTCATGCGGCCTTAAGAGCTAGAGAGACATGAGAACTGTCACAGGGTGTCGCATTTTAGAGGCTGACCGTCATGCATCTCTTATAACTGATCTGATGCTTGAAGACTCATACCGATGGCGTCATTGAAATGCTGCACAGCAATCAGAGAGACGTCATGCCAACATGTAGAACGTGGGAGGGTTTTGGAGAAGCTGCGTTTGATTATAATGCGTTAATTGGCTATGTTAATCATCGATCACTCATGTCATGAAGAATGGATCAAATGGGTACGTATTGTAAAGCTTTGAAATGGAAGGAGGAAACGGTTGATATGTGTTCCACTGGTGCTAAAATTCGACTTCCATTACTAGGTGAGCCATAGGATAACTAAAATATCTTCATAACAAAATTGTTGGTACGTGAGCGCAGACCTGCGCAACACCTACATGGATAATATTTTTCATATAAGAATAACATATTTGCATTTTTGAAGAAAGTTTCTAGGAAAATGAGTTAAAGTTTAATACAAATATGCGAACTGATTTATTGCTAAACGAAATGATTCTGTACGTCAGTAATTGTGTCTTGGGCGTCTTGTCACGGTTCGCGCGGATCTCCCCTTCGGAGGCTCGAGCCCTCCCTTGGGTATGGGTGTGTGTGTTGTCCTTAGCGTAAGTTAGTTTAAGTTAGATTAAGTAATGTGTAAGCTTAGGTGAAACGCCCCCTTAGAAAAATTAATGAATTAATGTGCTGGTAAACCCCTTATGTTATTTGATTTTCAAACAGCTGAGCAGAACTGAACGTACTCAGACATTTCTCTCTTTACTTATTCTGATCAACACTAAACTCACACACAATATTTTTAGCGCAACGTAATCTGACTTTCAACAATCCCTACAAAAGAATGGCCCTGACTAACAATACATATACCTTTCATGAATCACTTACCTCACAAAAATCTTGGTTACTCGAACTACTGCAATACAGCGAGCGCCAATACTGCCAGCTAAATAAAAGATTCTAACTACTGAAGGCACTAACTACTGATAGGCATAGTTAGCAAATGAAAGATTTTGATAGAGAACAAACAATGTATTTAGTGTACATATATATAATGAACACTATTAAGGTAAATACAATGTATTTAGTGTACATATATATATATAATGAACACTATTAAGGTAAATACATTGTTTGTTCTCTATCAAAATCTTTCATTTGCTAACTATGCCTATCAGTAGTTAGTGCCTTCAGTAGTTAGAATCTTTTATTTAGCTGGCAGTATTGGCGCTCGCTGTATTGCAGTAGTTCGAGTAACCAAGATTTTTGTGAGGTATATATATATATATCAGTTCATGATATCCAATATTACAAATTTACTCTTTCTGATGGACACACGTCCAGATCGTCCACTCTCAAAATTCTGCCATTTCTCTCCCCACATCCACCACTGCTGGTGGCTCACCTCCAACTGCACAACACTATGCACTGTTCACATCCAACAGCCCACCACTACAATAGCGACTATTCCAACAATGCCACCCAGCCACAGACTTCACACAGCACAGTCAGTGATTTTCATATAGAGTGCTACGTGGCGTTACCAACATAAAAACCTAAACAGCCTACTTACATAGCCCCCATGCTCCCCACAAAAAAAAATTTTACAAATTGGTCTGGGCAGTGGCCAATACAGATTTGAAAAAATTTTTCATAATTACAATAACCAAAATATCAAATGCACATACTTATTGTATACTGTTGGTCAAAAGCAAAGATTTTCTCACAGACCATAAAGACAGTCCTGATCGTTCATCACAGAAAACTGCAGTGTTTTTCTCAAAGTCTGAGCAGTAAAAGAAAATGCACACGGAAGTAGTGGATTTCCATGCAGTCTTGAAGAATTAGTGTAGTCCTTCCAACAGAAAGACAGTGCTAACTCTCGACATGCAGACAGGTAATGGACCACAACAAAAGCAAACCCACAGCAGAGTCAGTTGAAGTTTAAGAACATCGGTAGGTAGGTCATCACAGAGCAGACCCACTGTAGTCCTGGTACAGATTATGGTATTGGTGGGCCAGCAAAGGTACAGACCCAATGCAGTCCTTGCAGAGACAGCCAGCAGCCATCTGTTGCGACTGTGTGGGTGGACAATCACCATCGAAGACTCTTGCGGACAATATAGCAAGTCCATAAACAACCACTTTGCACTCACAAAGGTTTTGGAATTGTCCTTAGAACCAGCAATGCTGTTAACCAGTCCCTTGCTGAATTATTAACACATGTGCAATCACTAACAGTCCCAACTTCTCACATACTGTGCATATACTATGGCCAACAGAAACGTGTGCGGTGAAATGAAACTTAATTTGAAGAACTGGTATCTATACAATTATAAATTTACAACATAAGAATACAATTACAAAGGTACAAAATACGTCATCAAAGAACATAATAGTACAGATAACATTTGTAGTAATATGGGCTTTACAAAAGAATAGAAATAAACATATACATCAGTGTTACAGGAATAATGACATAAGTAAATAAATAAAATAATGAGAATAGTTTTCGAAACATTAAATTCATACATGAGTATTGAAACAGAACAGAATTAATAATGTCTAAACATCGTTACAAAGTAAATAACATAGTATTAGAAAAATTCTACAACATATCTCTTATCAGATAAACATATAAAGACATGAAGAACACAAATACACAAAGGTACACAAACACATAGCGGAATAACACAAAAGGAAAGGACAAGGTTTGTTTTCAGTTAGACATCTGGTACTGCAAAACTTCATTCCATAGATCATCCCTCTCCTGCCAAAAAAAAAAAAAAAAAAAAAAAATCCTATCTAAGCGCTACTGTTTTGTTCATATCCTCTTTCAAAATAAATATTTCTCATTGTACAATACTCATTTTTGCCCAAATCTTTTTCATATAACTTCTCAATGCATTCTTTCCCTATTCTTCATAGTTTGTTTCTTATATAGTCTACCCCCTCTTAAGCTAACTTAAATCTACCGTGCTCAGATGCATAAACTAAGGGACAAGTCAATGCAGTAGCACAAAACAATTAACACAAACAGCAATGACAAAAAAATGCAGATTGGTAAAGCAAGCAGCAGTATATCTAAATTAGCAAAGCAAATGCGACATTACAATAATTCAGTAGTAAAACTGGCTTAACAGAGTAATACAAAGTGAAATTCAGTAGCACTATGCCTGACAAACAGCAGCAGCAAATGCAATAACTTATATCTAAACATGAGAAACTCACAAGCAGAAAAATAGTACACTAAAGACAACAATGCAGATAAGGAAAATGGCTATTCACATCTTAATGTCTATCTCATTAAAGTGGTGCATCACAACAACTTCTGCTATAAAAAAATTACCAAGTTGTTGAAAAGAAAATTGTGTATGAAGTTACTGTTATTAGTCCCTTCTTATTGTTCTTTCCTTTCCAAGTGCTCCTTTCTCGAAGAATGTGGATCATAAAATTATTATTTAATAAATCTGTTGACAGAAAGTGTTCACATTAGCAAGTGCATTTAATTTTATTTTATAAAACCAATGCTGCAACACAGCTGGAAACCAGATATCAAATGAAATAAGCAAGTATGTAAAGCAAATCATAAAAACATCATTCAATAGCCATGTGGCATTTCATAAGTCAGTAGAAATTCTCTCAACTCTCGTAGAAAGACACTTGTCATAATCAGGTGAGCAAATGTAAGAATATTTCCCATCAATTCATAAGCATTTCAGTAAGTAGCACAAAGTACGTGCTCCACAGTATAATCATATGTTTCCAAGTAATAGCGTGTCATATTTGGGATGCTTTCTACAAAGAAATGTCAATAGCAAGGTTAATGGCCTCTTTTTTTTTCACGTAATGGCTTTTTCTCCAGGCGACTGGCACAGCTGGGCGCCCATAACGCATTACATCAAGGTCACTTAGCTTTCTTACTGAAATATTTATGATAGCAGTGACAGTCTCATATAAAAAAATTTCACCGGTTGAGAATTTGCGTTATAAATGTGTAGAAACAAAATCCTATAAATATAACAGTGTCCAAAAAATTTTCGCCGGCATTGTGATACATTCATGCATATACACACATTTCATAACTCTTAAAGTACGATTCTCGGTTTCCAACATCCTTTTTCACAAACCAGAGTCCCCAACTTCTATTCATTATTCATATACATATAAACACGTAATCACATTCCTCATACGCGGTAGAATCAGCTTATTGATCATAAACATACCTCAACAGCATAAAACACATTGTCATTGTAATAATATCATAAAACCTCAGCCAAATCTCAAAATCGTCGTAGCTTTCTGCAATAATTTCAAAACCTTAAAAAAATTCTCTGCTCATTCCAATAGTGTCATCTACCTCAAATGTACTTTAAAAATCATGATCCCATACCAAACACATCATTCAAAGCTCTCATAGTATCACAATGGTTCCGAAAAAAAATGAACAGTTCACAAAGTACAGACAAAATACAATTACATAAGTGCAAAGTTATCCAACTGTGTAATTGCGTCAACATGTGTCACTGACATAGTAAAAAAATGTTTGTTTCTCTGTTAAATAATCATATAGCTTTGTAATTCTGTGTTAGAGAAATATGGTACCGATGTGTAAAGTTGTATAAGCAAATACCATATTAGCTATGGCTCCTTGTGCTAGCTACACACATGGTACACAAAGTAAGCGTGTACCCCCATGAGGATTAATGTAATTATACCCTTATGTGTTACAGATTACAGCAAATGAATGAAATGTATCACCAAAAACTTTCTTTGTATCTTTGTGATCCAAAAGTCTTTAAAAATAAATGTTTGAAGTACAAAATTAATCACTCAAATACGTGTACTGCAGCGCTAAACTGTGTGTCTTGTTGTAAGATAATCTCTGTCATTACTTAACGGTAAAAATGTGCCAAGCGTCGTAATTATCGTCGTCCATAAGCAAAGTTCTGTAGAAGTCAATGTACTTACCTCATAATAGACAAAAGTGAAATGCTATGCGTATAGATATCGCAGTTATTACGTACAGTAGCGTGATCAAGATAGTACTATACTTTAATGTATTGTTGTGCTACGAAAAAGGCTGTCTCATTGTAGCTATACTACAAAAGTTACTACTAAAACATGTTTTCCTTTCCAGAAGAAATCAGAAAAACTGTGCAGAGATAAAACAGATACACCGCAAAAGCAACAATGTAAATTGTGTCACACATTAGCAGCATCGTGATATAATCGTGTAGCTGTCAAATAAACTAACCACTGTGTCATCTAGTATCTCTCAGAAAGTACTTTAAATCCAGAATGTATTTCCAAGTAAACCAAAATGTTGCATTAAAATCTCATTAGCAGTACCAGTATATGTTCTAAGTATGTAAGCCTTATAGTCGTTACATAATCGTGCAACTAAACAAGCAAGAATGTACACACAATAACACTATGTCGTCTGTTCACTATAACAATGCATTCGTAATTACTGTCTAAATAAGTTGCCCAGATTCTTGACTGGATTGTTAACTTTAAATCATTGTTGCATGTTAACAGTTTCTAAGTGTGTCAAAGCGCACTAGTAATGTGAAGTGAAACGTTTTATACCAAAAACTAAGTTAAAAAGCAGATTATCTCTCAATAAACGGTATTACATGTGAAATGCAGTGCAATCCTTTACCCTTCCAAGTACGCAGAGATTCAACTTCAAAGCAATTATCGTGTTTTATACGTCAGTAAGGAATGCTAAAATTTTTCTCAAGGTTAACGTCTATGTCATTCTTCTCTGAGCCAGCTGGCGCACGTGGCTGCCTGCTGTGCGAGTCATTGTCTGTCTCTTCGTTGGCGCTAGAGATGGGGGATCCGCTCCTGAACTAATTCATAGAGTTGAATCTTTCAAAGGAGTGAACAATCAGTGATTCAGAAAAAAAGAACGGTAGCTCGAAACGTTTCCCACAGCAGAGAGAGAGAGAGAGAGAGAGAGAGAGAGAGTGGGAGCAGGTCAGCGGGGCCTCTGCTGGTCAGAGCACACTGCAAGCCACGCAACACAGCCAGCGCCGGCCTCTACCCTGCTTCTGCCTTGGCTGCCTGCATTGTGCAGTGCCGCATTGGATTTTGTGTTTCACATATGCCTTGCCGTCTCTGTGCTTCCTCTGCCGCGTGCAGTGTCTGACGCACCTGAACTCCGTCAGCGATCGTTTCAGTCGCACGTCCTGCCCTCTGGGCAGTTGATGCGAGCAACAGGACAGAGAGCCTCCTAGCGGAGAACATAAGAACTACTTGCAACAACCTGCTCGCAAGAGAACGGACGATTTGTCTCCGAGCGGGTGAGTGGTGGCCGTCCACCGCTCCCCCCACCCTCGGAACTCGCCGGCTCAACGCTCACCCACTCAACGTTCTCGACTCTAGCCAGAGCGTTGAGCAAAGCAACTCAGGTGTCACTCTGGTCTCTGCGGTCTTACCTCACGCAGCAATACAGCTCGCGGCTCGACCTGCTTAACTCAGCGCCTCTGCATCGGAGTTCGTCTCTACTGGATATCGTTCTTCGTAGCAATACCGTTATGTATATTACATAATTATGTTATGTATACATCATTTGTTCTTATTTTATTTTTATTTGTTTACACTGATCAGATTAGGTTCCTGATGGCTCCTCTTGCTATAGGAATTTTTATTATGGTCACTCGAATTTACACCTTAATTATGAGCGAACCGATAAATGTATAGCAAAAGTGATACACCAGTTTTTCCTTGTTTTATTCTGCGGAAGGCTATATGCAGCACTTTGGTCTTACAGTCAAATTTATGTATTTTTTTCTTATTGTAGTACGGATTTTGCGATTTTAGGCGTCTTTGGGAGAAAATGTTCACTTTAAAAATATATGGCTTGCGATGTATTTGTACGAGGTTAATGAAATTTTAATACATTATAGCCAAATATATTGTTAATGTAAATCTCAAGTTACAACATTTTCCGATCACCCAAAAAACCACGATAGTGCAAAGTAAATCAATAATCAAAAACTTTGTCATATCATGGAAATTTCAATAAACAATACAAAATTCATACTCATTATCTGTGTTACTTCAAAATAGGATCAAATAAGATCAAAATACAGGTATAGTACTGGAATAAACCAAGTTTAAAGGGCAATGTGCCTTCCATTTATTTTCTGTTGTGAATGAGTGGTGAGTCATGAAAAAGAGCTAGTTCATTTCAGGGAGTGAACAGTTCTGATCTGATCTCTGAAAAGAACAGTCTTGCCCATCTCTAGTTGGCGCGCGTCGTTATTAGGATTAGGAGACCTAACTTCTACAAATTCACCTTGCCGAGAGGGCCCTGCCCTGTTTGAAGCCTGCCAGTTCTAATGAAATTCAGGTCTGTCGTTTTGTCGGTAGTTTCCATAGTTTCTTTTTGTCGGTCGTGTGGTGGAGAATTTCTCCCGGAATCATAACTGCGTGGTGGACCGTTGCATCTGAAGTTATTCTGTCTCCCTTGATAGTAATTATTTTGGTTCCCATATTGTCTGTTTCTCTGATTGTCTCTGTGATAGTCATTACCGTGGAGAGGTGATCTTTCCCTGTAATTATTACTACTCTGCCAACGGTTGTCATATGGGTGGTGTCTGTTTTGGTCACGATTTATGTTGTAAGAATAGCCTTGTCGTGTCTAGTTATTAGTTCTGTGATCGCGGAATTGTGACGGATGTGACCTGTAATTGTTGTGTTCCTGTTTTCGCGTCCCACAATTGTCAGTGTCAATTTCCAATTCTTGTAACAGTCCCTGAAAAGCTTCAATGTCGTCTTTGCAATGTCCTGCCAAAATAATATGTCGTAAATGTTCAGGCAATTTGATTAAGCAAATGCGGATGGGTTCTGAGGGGCTGTATGGGTTTGACAGGTACTGATTCTTGTGCAACATGTCTTCAAAATATTTCACAAGACTGGAAAATTCTTATTGTTCGAAATGTTTCATCATTATGATGCTATGTTTTATTCGGTCTTGTGTAGCTTGAGACCAGTATGCTGAGAGGAAGGCATTATAAAATTCTCCTTCAATGTGCCAATCGTGAATGAGCGATCGCTTCTTACAGCTGGTTCATTCTCTAAATAGCCACATATAAATTCTAATCTGTGCTCCAATGACCAGCTGGGAGGAAAACAATGAGAGAATTGATGAAGCCACGCTTGCAGATGAATGTGGTTGCTGGAATTCTTAAATGTTTTGAATTTACGTGTAGTAATAAACAGCTTATAGTCAAAATCATCATGCCAGCGAGTCGCATGTCGCTAATTGTTACGTCGTTTCTGCGGTTCCATCTCAAAATTCGATGTACCTTGCCAATTTCTTTCATAATTTCCGAAGTGCCCTGTATTATTATTTTGTGGCTGTTCCGTATTTCTATGTCCCTCTTCCCGTATTGGATCGCGAGTGTCCTCTGAAATATGTAATTCTTGTATTACCTGTGTCAACTGATCTTGTACTTTTCAGATTTCTCTTTTGTACTGTGTATTGATTTGATTCTGATTTCGTTTGATTTTCTAATTTGTTCATACTCTTCTGTGTCATTAAAGACTACCGGTCTTGTGTCATTCAGAGTATCATCTACCTTCGTAGATAAATTATTTAGCTGATCCGAAAGTTCAACTACTTTTCTGATAATGAACTGATTTCCTCCATGTGTCGTGCTGAACCAATTTTCAGAGTATCTCCTGTGTCCTTTAAGTTTTCCTGAGTTTTTGCAAGTTCCGTAACCGAATCTGTAGCTGCAACTGAGTCAGTTTTAGCCCACAAGGTCTCGTGATTTTCATGAACACTAGTTTGCAGTTCTTTTATGGCTGCTTCGTGATTCTGTAATGCATTTTCATGCCGCGAAAAAATAGGTTGAAAATGCTCACAAATTTGTGTTTTTACGTCATTACAGACTTTTTGACATTTCGATTCGATGTTATGTAATTCAGTAGTTAAATCTTCACGTGTTTGTTGAAGTGTTTCTTTAATTTGTTTCTGATTTTGTTCCATTTGTTGCTATGACTGTTTTTGAGTTTGTTCCATTGCATCTAACTTTCGAAGATTTTGTTCCATTGTGTCTAACTTTCGAAGATTTTGTCCCATTTGCTTCTGATTTTGTTCAAGTGTTGTGTCTGACTTTTGTAGCCCTTGTCCCATTTGTTGCATTAACTGTAATAACAATGCACTGGTGTCTGAAACATGTTCTTCAGTGCTATTCGGCAGTGCATTTGAACCGGCAATATTCGCATTTTGAAAAGCAGAAAATGTGTCTTGACTTATTTGAGAAAAAGGTGAGGACGCAAAACCTGAATCTATGGTATTTACAAAATTTTGTCCTGTCATTTCGGATTCCTGAGGTGAACTGTTGCCGACCGATCGATCGACAATGCTTCCCTGTTCTCTAATTGTTTCACTGTATGCACCATTATTTATTGCCTGGTCCATTTCCCTACGAACACTTACCGAATTACTATTTTGAATATATGTTAATTCATTACATGGTGCCGCTAACACATTACTATCGTCTTCACTGTCATTTCTTAATTTACTTTGGAGCCTAGTGTTACGTTTTTCACACGCCGTAATTATCACGTATTTCACACGATAACAAGAAAAGCACAATTTGAAGAGAAAAAACAAGCACTGAAAATAATATCTCGTTAATTGCATGCGCAGCTTTGAAATACTTGGTGCAAATCTACATGCATGCCACAACTGTTTTACTGTACAACAATGAAAAACTACAACTACAAAGGAAATTCTCTCTATAATTATGCGCTAGCAATAAACAATAGCTACACTAATTACACAAACTACAAGAAAAAATCAGAAGATTCTAGTGAGGTACCCTGGCAGGGTCGCCATATGAAATGTCCCCTTAGAGAAATTAATGAATTACTGTGCTGGTAAACCCCTTATGTTATTTGATTTTCAAAATAGCTGAGCAGAACTGAATGTACTCAGACATTTCTCTCTTTACTTATTCTGATCAACACTAAACTCACACACAATATTTTTAGCGCAACGTAATCTGATTTTCAACAATCCCTACAAAAGAATGGCCCTGACTAACAATAGCTATAGCTTTCATGAATCACTTACCTCACAAAAATCTTCGTTGCTCGAACTACTGCAACACAGCGAGTGCCAATACTGCCAGCTAAATAAAAGATTCTAACTACTGAAGGCACTAACTACTGATAGGCATAGTTAGCAAATGAAAGATTTTGATAGTGAACAAACAATGTATTTACCTTAATAGTGTTCAAAAGTCATCACATATATGTCAGTTCATGACATCCAATATAACAAATTTACTCTTTCTGATGGACACATGTCCAGATCGTCTGCTCTCAAAATTCTGCCATTTCTCTCCGCACGTTCACCACTGCTGGTGACTCACCTCCAACTGTGCAGCGCTATGCGCTGTTCACATCCAACTGCCCACCACTATAATAGCGACTATTCCAACAGTGCCACCCAGCCACAGACTTCACACAGCACAGTCAGTGATTTTCATATAGAGTGCTACGTGGCGTTACCAACATAAAAACCTAAACAGCATAGGGACTGTTGGCCTCAGCTGTTTGGTCTCATAAGATCTTACCATAAATTTCCTAAATTTCCAAATGTGCCATCCCCAGGGAAAATATTGAAAAAACTTAAACGCAAATATTAAAAAGATTTAACATGGACGAGAATTTTTATCTCGATCCGAAATATTATATTGAGTGCAATACTGGCCGCACAGGCGGCATAAATTTTTTTCTCTTTTGTATTATTGTTGTGTATAATGTTAATTTCAATATTTGGGTGCATAGATTACTAATTATGCACAATATAATCTATGTAAGTTTAATGTGACGAAGAAAAGCGTTCATTTGTTCTACTATCTAAATTTTTTCTCTTGTCTGATGTTTGTAAATTGCTGACGAGTGTAAGCGCATTTGTGGTATTAATTCAATAATATAATAGTTTAAAGTTATTGTTCACCTTTATTTGTAGAACGTGAGCCCTGTCTCATGTCCGTTTCCTTTTAAAATCAGTATTCTGAGTAATTTTCAGGTCAACAGTTGCAGCCGCCGCTGCAGCAACAGACGCCATAACGTGGCATTTTTAATTAACGAATTTAGCGGAAGCGAAGAGATCACCCGCACAAAACATAACAAATATTTTTGCACAGCCACCTAAGGCAGCGGAAGAAAACATAGTTTTTAAGATTTGTATTTTCAGTTACTCGCCGAGATCCCAGCGCCACGACTTGGACTCCAATTATTTGTTAACGGCGGTAAGAACAATTCTCTCGCGTGTGTGGGCAGCTACACATTTTAACAAAGAACTCATGCTTGTTAAAAATATTAACCGAGGCAAATACAAAAATTTTATTTCAGGTTTCAATTTAAATTCAATGTGTTTCAAGACTGAGTCATATTAAAGTAACTTTAACGTGAACAAAAAGTTTGCTCATCTTAATCTTTAGTAATCAGCCAGTTTTTGAAAGCATAAACTCAAAAGTATAGATAAAATTTCAAAAATAATTTCAATTCAATTCAAAGTCAAATCCAAATCACAATCATTAAAAGGTCTCTCGTCCACATATTTTATTTTACCGCGAGATAAATCTGTGGATCTAAAATACCATTTTATTTTAGCTTTGATGTTTCGCATTTTTGTATCAGATTTTTATTCATTGTAAATACTCGTATTTTCACGCGATATTTCAACCAGCGAATTCACGTATTGATAGGACAACCGACCGTTTTCAACAACCGATTCCCATCGATTGTTTTTTCGTTCAGTCGGTTTTTTCAGTCAAGAGAAACAACCGAATGGAACTCCTCTGCGGTCACATCACTCTCTAGGCTTGATTAATTTCATTTGCAGTAAAACAATCGCTTGACACAAGTGTGTGTCATTTACATCACTTATATGAATGTTTTCACTGTCTCTGTGTTGAATGATTTCATTTCCGTACCGTGGGGGGAGGGCAACGGTCGTTGGAGGCGGGCGCATGGTAGGGATGGAAAAAACCGACCAGTTAAAACCGATTCCTCTATTTTAGTTCTGAATAACCAGTGTTTTTCGGTATTTGTTTGGTCTCAGTTATAACAGGTCTTTTTTTTATTTCTTACTAATACCTGGGCAGAAAACCAAAATATCAATTACTCATAGCAGCAGAGCTAAATTTTTCGTTTTTAAATGAACCTTTTTTACAAAACGAATAATATTCATATATAAAATTTGCAGTGGTTCGAAATGCTGTGTCGTTATATACACTCCTGGAAATTGAAATAAGAACACCATGAATTCATTGTCCCAGGAAGGGGAAACTTTATTGACACATTCCTGGGGTCAGATACATCACATGATCACACTGACAGAACCACAGGCACATAGACACAGGCAACAGAGCATGCACAATGTCGGCACTAGTACAGTGTATATCCACCTTTCGCAGCAATGCAGGCTGCTATTCTCCCATGGAGACGATCGTAGAGATGCTGGATGTAGTCCTGTGGAACGGCTTGCCATGCCATTTCCATCTGGCGCCTCAGTTGGACCAGCGTTCGTGCTGGACGTGCAGACCACGTGAGATGACGCTTCATCCAGTCCCAAACATTCTCAATGGGGGACAGATCCGGAGATCTTGCTGGCCAGGGTAGTTGACTTACACCTTCTAGAGCACGTTGGGTGGCACGGGATACGTGCGGACGTGCATTGTCCTGTTGGAACAGCAAGTTCCCTTGCCGGTCTAGGAATGGTAGAACGATGGGTTCGATGACGGTTTGGATGTACCGTGCACTATTCAGTGTCCCGTCGACGATCACCAGTGGTGTACGGTCAGTGTAGGAGATCGCTCCCCACACCATGATGCCGGGTGTTGGCCCTGTGTGCCTCGGTCGTATGCAGTCCTGATTGTGGCGCTCACCTGCACGGCGCCAAACACGCATACGACCATCATTGGCACCAAGGCAGAAGCGACTCTCATCGCTGAAGACGACACGTCTCCATTCGTCCCTCCAATCACGCCTGTCGCGACACCACTGGAGGCGGGCTGCACGATGTTGGGGCGTGAGCGGAAGACGGCCTAACGGTGTGCGGGACCGTAGCCCAGCTTCATGGAGACGGTTGCGAATGGTCCTCGCCGATACCCCAGGAGCAACAGTGTCCCTAATTTGCTGGGAAGTGGCGGTGCGGTCCCCTAAGGCACTGCGTAGGATCCTACGGTCTTGGCGTGCATCCGTGCGTCGCTGCGGTCCGGTCCCAGGTCGACGGGCACGTGCACCTTCCGCCGACCACTGGCGACAACATCGATGTACTGTGGAGACCTCACGCCCCACGTGTTGAGCAATTCGGCGGTACGTCCACCCGGCCTCCCGCATGCCCACTATACGCCCTCGCTCAAAGTCAGTCAACTGCACATACGGTTCACGTCCACGCTGTCGCGGCATGCTACCAGTGTTAAAGACTGCGATGGAGCTCCGTATGCCACGGCAAACTGGCTGACACTGACGGCGGCGGTGCACAAATGCTGCGCAGCTAGCGCCATTCGACGGCCAACACCGCGGTTCCTGGTGTGTCCGCTGTGCCGTGCGTGTGATCATTGCTTGTACAGCCCTCTCGCAGTGTCCGGAGCAAGTATGGTGGGTCTGACACACCGGTGTCAATGTGTTCTTTTTTCCATTTCCAGGAGTGTATAATGGAAAAAAGTGATCAGTACTTTTTTAACAATAATGTCGTCAGAACCGAGCGACAAACGCACAGCTTAGGAACTTGTACAACATTGCTGAGACATAACAGAACAATGTCCCTGCTGCCATGTGTCGTACGTGTGTACGTGCAGTGTGTAAAACTTTCATCCACCTGGTCGTATCGGTAAGTTTCTTGCTGTCGTCGCCGGACGCCTGTTCTACTGCAAATGGCACCAACCCTAATCTGGAAACATTCTCATGAAGTGATTCACCAATGAAGAGCAGTGCTTCATTTGCTTTGAGAGTTTGTCTGCCATTTCTCTAAAATAATAAAGGACGAAAGAAAATATGGTAACAGTAACACATTAAGTATTTAACAACAACTCGTTCAAAGCATAATATAAAAACCGAAAGTAGCTCATCTGCTGCTGCCTGTGTCGACATCTGTGTCTTTATCTGTCCTTGAAAACGGACGAATTAAAACTTAAAAAACGTGTTCTTCACCCTCAGTTTTCACCCTTTTGCACTGACTATTCGTAATGCCCATGTAGTGGTATGATCTCCGATTACAATGTGAGTTTTCAGCAGAGTCTGAAAAAATTAGAATCAGTAGGAGAATACTGGTGATTTTTTTGTAGTATTCAACTACTTACCTCTTTTTGAGGAAAGCAACGACAGGTGAACGGAATAAATTTTTTTTGACTATTTAATTAGATATTTTCATTCTAGATGCATCTTACTTGAAAGAGAGAATTTCTTTTATTTATTTTTTTTCAATCTTTGTTCGATTTCTACGTTTATTGCAGGAAGAAACACCAATAAAAAGCCGAAAATCGTTTGTTTCAGAAACTGTTTATTTTGAGTGGTTTCATCTGTCAAATCAAACTGGCGTGGAATAAAACCGATCGATGATATATATATATATATATATATATATATATATATATATATATATATATATATATATAAACCCAAGAACTCAGCGAACCGGCCGCTGTGGCCGAGCGGTTCTAGGCGCTTCAGTCCAGAACCGCGCTATTGCTACGGTCGCAGGTTCGAATCCTGGCTCGTGCATGAATGTGTGTGATGTCCTTAGGTTAGTTAGGTTCAAGTAGTTCTGTCTAGGGGACTAATGACCTCGGATGTTAAGTCCCATAGTGCTTGGAGCCATTTTTTTTTTTAACTCAGCGATAACCACCACTGCAGCAAGCCTAAAAGTTCTCTTAGGGATGTGTGGCAAAGAAAGGATACACACTAGATTCTTGCAACTGTTCGTATTCTGCTTTCCTGAACAGGTGTAACGACGACCACCATTTTAATCTATCATCCGCCTATCTATCATCCTGACAAGGGAACCTCCCCATCGCACCCCCATCAGATTTAGTTATAAGTTGGCACAGTTGATAGGCCCTGAAAAACTGAACACAGATCAATCGAGAAAACAGGAAGAAGTTGTGTGGAACTAAGAAAAAAAATAAGCAAAATATACAAACTGAGTAGTCTATGTGCAAGATAGGCAACATCAATGAGAGTGTGAGCTCAGAAGCGCCGTTGTCCCGTGGTTAGCCTGAGCAGCTGCCGAACGAGAGGTCCTTGGTTCAAGTCGTCCCTCGAGTGAAAATTTTAATTTTTTATTTTCAGACAATTATCAAAGTTCAGGCACTCACACATAATCAACTTCGCTCTCCAAAATTCCAGGACATGTTCAGATTTGCTTGGACATATGCAGGATTTGACGATCTACACACGGAAAAATTTGAAAACGTTAAAAACATATGTTTTGACAGAGCACAGGGAAAACTGTGCGACTGTGAAACTGTTGCATTCATTTGTTGCAGTTTATGTGACAAATTCTTATGTTTTCATCACTTTTTTGGGAGTGATTATCACATCCACAAGAAAACCTAAACCGGGCAAGGTAGAAGAATCTTTTTACCCATTCGCCAAGTGTACAAGTTAAGTGGGTCGACAACATATTCCTGTCATATGACGCACATGGCGTCACCAGTGTCGTATAGAATATATCAGACGTGTTTTCCTGTGGAGGAATCGGTTGACGTGTGACCTTGCGATCAAATGTTTTCGGTTCTCATTGGAGAGGCACGTCCTTTCGTCTACTAATCGCACGGTTTTGCGGTGCGGTCGCAAAACACAGACACTAAACTTATTACAGGGAACAGAGACGTCAGTGAACGAACGTTCATAACTTTGCGAAAATACAGAAAGGACGTCTCGTTCCGCAGCTGCTCACGCTAACTACGGGGCCACAGCGCTCCTAAGCTCACAGTCTCCTTGATGTTGCCTATCTTGCGCGGACTACTCAGTTTGTATATTTTGCTTATTTTTTTCATAGTTCCACTCAACTTCTTCCTGTTTTCTCGATTGATCTGTGTTCAGTTTTTCAAGGCCTATCTATCCACTGTGCCAACTTAAAACTTAAATCTGAGGGGGGTCCGTTTCCGCACGCTTCACGTCAGCGCCCTGCTGCTGCAAGGACCAGGTGACCAGCCGGCGGGAGGAGGTGGCCAGTGAGCGCTTGCTAACGGCACTGCCCCGCGCCGCGCCGTCCACGCCGCCACCTCCTCGTGCCGGTTGTGTTCCTGGCCCTGCCAGCAGTAGGGCGCTGACGTGAAGCGTGCGGAAACGGACTCTCAGGATGATAGATAGATTAAAATGGTGGTCGTCGTCACACCTGTTCAGGAAAGCAGAATACGAACAGTTCAAAAATCTAGCGTGTATCCTTTCCTTGCACACATCCCTAAGAGAACTTTTATGCTTGTTCAACAACCAACTCCCAACCAAGCATACTTTATCAGTTACGATTCGGGAGGACGACGGTTCAATCCCGCGTCCGGCCATCCTGATTTAGGTTTTCCGTGATTTCCCTAAATCACTCCAGGCAAATGCCGGGATGGTTCCTATGAAAGGGCACGGCCGACTTCCTTCCCCATCCTTCCCTAATCCGATGAGACCGATGACCACGCTGTCTGGTCTCCTTCCCCAAAACCAACCCACCAATCAGTTACGTGTTGCCAATTGCATTTGGAACAATTTTATGTGCAGCGGTCTATTTTAACAGTTTCAAATGGTGGAAGAAGAATTCGTCTTTCAGTAAATAATTACATAAATATTTCAATTTTGGTGTACTCATTGAGTGTCTTCATATACACATGGGGGTGGGGTGACCCTATTGGGGGTATGTGCACAGCTGTTTTTATTACTGTACGCCGCTGCTTCACTTCACCTGACAAAACTACTACAGACTGCTATCACTCAGAAGGAAGATGGATAACTCAGTCAACTAAACTATTAAACAGTGGTTTTAGTTGAATGGACGTATGAATAGAACACATGTTTCAACTGACAGAAAAGCTGAAGCCTGGTGTCACTTGAAAATAAAGGATGAACTCAATCAGGATGCAAAACACTACCAACGCGATCAGCAACTAGTGGCCTCCTAGCCAACATATTCGTGAATAACATAGAGAACAAGATCTTCACACACATAACAAAACCAAAAAAATACATAGTTATAGACGGGATTCATTATATCGATGACATAATATGCCCCACACTAGCGCGCGTGCGCGCAGACACACACACACACACACACACACACAAAGAGAGAAAGAGAGAGAGAGAGAGAGAGAGAGAGAGAGCAGCTACACAACGTAACAAACAACTTACATCCAAAAATTCACTTCACACTGGAAACAGAAACAGACAACACACTAAATTTTGTGGAGTCACCACACGAAAAACATGCAACACTCATGACTTCATAATATCGAGGAAACTGACAACCATGAGCACCACGACTCACAATCTATTGAACCACCTGGTGGCACACAAGCAGATTCATGCTGCACAGATTGAACAGAACACCCATACGCAAACAGAATTACACACAGGAGCTAAACACAATAAAACAAATAGCAGAAGAAAATGGTTACATCATAAATGTAAGATGGAGAAATGAAGTCAACCAATTTGTAAACAGAAAAGGAACGAACACACAACACACAAAACCTCACACAGCACAACACACAAACTGTGGGGACCTGCCCGCTCGTCTAAATGGTTCAAATGGTTCTGAGCACTATGGGACTTAACATCTATGGTCATCAGTCCCCTAGAACTTAGAACTACTTAAACGTAACTAACCTAA
Organism: Schistocerca piceifrons; assembly: GCF_021461385.2. Taxonomy (NCBI): domain Eukaryota; kingdom Metazoa; phylum Arthropoda; class Insecta; order Orthoptera; family Acrididae; genus Schistocerca; species Schistocerca piceifrons. The sequence goes on from NC_060139.1 coordinate 1,058,020,672, forward strand.
GGACATCACACAACACCCAGTCATCACGAGGCAGAGAAAATCCCTGACCCCGCCGGGAATCGAACCCGGGAACCCGGGCGCGGGAAGCGAGAACGCTACCGCACGACCACGAGCTGCGGACTCTCGTCTACTATAGGGTATTTTATCAGAGATCTAAACAACATTCAAGCAAATCACAATAATGGTTTTTATTACAGTAAATTAAATTGACAATACTTAATTTAGCAAAGTGACCGTAAGCAAGGGGCGACATGCAAATAATCAATGTCTTTCGATATGTACGATTTCCATGCAAGCAATTAATACAACGCACAAGTCACGACTAAAGAGCCAGGAATACGGCTCGTCCTCTAGTGCGGCCCTTCTTGTGCGGCCGAGGCTCGCTGGAGCGGCGCTGATATTCGTATTAAGTGCCGCCCCTGTCGTGGTGCGGTCCTAGTCAGCGTTCTACTGGCTGACGCCGTCTCACAGCCTTCTCTGCGGTTACGTTCTGGGCTGACATGCCGGCGATTGATGTTACGCCGGAACATTCCTCACCCTCAAAGCGACGGACCGTCGTCGCGTAGGGAGCGTGGCAACGGCGGGGGAGGCTGGTGGGTGGACGTGCCGCTGGACCGGAAGCTGTGGCTGCAGGGGACGTCAAGCTACCATCCGGCCTTCGGTCTGGCGGAAATGTCCCCCGGAAAACGACCAGAAGGGGACGCGTCCACCTCCGGAGGCCAATAACCAGATGGGGAAGGCGTCGGCGGCTGCTTTGTGGGCGAGTCCAGCTTCGTCGGGAAGACGAAAGGCGGTAGAGGAGACGAAGGCTCTATCTCCATGAGGTCGCCCCGCCGTGTCGAGATGACATCCTCTGACGGCTCCTGTGGCCGCGCTGTCCTCGGGATCCATGAATCTGAGTGAAAAGAGACAGAAAGATCATCGTGTACATGACAGTGGCGAAGTTGATTTTGATGTCGGCGCTGCAAGCAATCTGCACATGAAACAAGAGACATGCAAGCGCCAAGTCGACGGACTATCTCGTCCCGCGTCAACCGTCTGCTGCCGCTAAAAACTCTGTAACAAAACAATATCACGTGGCGCGAAGCTATACTTACGGCCTTCCTTTGGCGCCGGATGCTCAGAAGGGTGGAGCAGATGTAGAGTGTCCAACGGCGGAGGCCGTGAAGCAGTTCCGGCAGCGATGGTCGATCTCGTGAGTGCGAACAATAGGAGACGAGAGACAGTTGCTGTGCTTGATTCCTGGTGTCAGCAGCGCGAAGTCTGGCCATATGCTGCTTGAAGGTTCTGACAAAACGTTCCGTTTCGCCGTTTGACTGTGGATGGAACTGTGCACTAGTTAGATGCTGTATGACATTGCGTTCACAGAATGTTTCAAATCCATTTGACATGAACTGAGGGCCATTCTCTGACACCATGACTTCAGGTAAACCTTCGAGGCAAAAAATAGACGACTACACCCGAGTTGTGCTACGTGATGTTGTCGAGTTCTTTGTCACAGGAAAGGAAACTTCCTATATGAGCCAACCACAATCAACCAACGAGTGTTCCAAAAGTTCCCGCAAAGTCTATGTGCCCATGTTGCCGTGGTGATTGCGACTGAGGCCAAGCAGAGAATTTTTGTGGAGGATCGGACTGATTGTCCATGCATGCATGACACTGTGACATCATCTGTTCTATTTGGGTGTCCATACCCTGCCTGTTTTGTACGAACAATCCCACAGCATCCTTGCTGAAGTAACTACAACACATCTTTTTGCAAAACTTTAGGGATCAACACACGTGACTGTCCACTGTCATTTTGAACAAGAATCACTCCTTTCTGTATAGCAAGGCTGTGCCGACGTGCTAAGAATCATTGCACTACAGAGTTTTTCATGCTATGCAAGGAACGAGGCCACAATGTGCGAATGTATGTTAGCAAAATGCTTAAATCTGAATCAGGTTCCATGGCCTGTGCATTTTTCCTATAATGCAGCGGAAAAGATTGAAGCAATTCAGAATCCCAAGCATCAATGTGACAACAACAAGATGCAGCAGAAGCTTCAAAGTCTGTATCAGCGCCAATCGGAAGATGTGAAAGTGCGTCCACATTACCATGTTGAGCTGTCGAACGGTACACTATCTCGTACTAATATTGAGACAACAACAAAGCCCATCTTTGTATTTTTTGGGCAGTTCGTACAAGAACCCATTTCGTCGGATGAACCAAGGACTGCAAAGGCTTGTGATTCGTTACTTAGTAGAATTTTCTGCCTTAAAAATAGTGGTGGAATTTGGTGACACCATACACAATAACCAAAGCCTCTTTCTCAATTTGTGAATACTTACACTAAGCCTTGGACAACACTTTTGATGCGAAAGCTGTAGGCCTGCCTGTATCACCGATTCTGTGCGAAAGCACTGCACCAGTTCCGTAAGAGGAAACTTCAACTTGCGATAGAACTGGTTTGCAAGGATCAAAGTAAGCTAAGCATCGATCACTGAGCAATGCACCTTTTAAGTTTTTGAAAAGCTACTTGACACTCATCTATCCAAACAAAGGGGACATTCCTGCGATGCGAGCGATGCAATGGAGCTGCAATTTGTGCCACTTTCGGTATGAATCAAATATAATAGTTCATTTTCCCTAAACCTGACTGCAGTTCTGTGACATTGTCAGGAACTGGCAAGTTTCATATATCTAACAAATGCAAATGAAGAGGATGTACACCTCGACTGTTTATGACATGACCAAGATACTGCAACTCAGAGTTAAAAAAATCACACTTGTCCAGTCTACGCTTTAGTCCTACATCAGATAACACACAAAACAAAGCACACAAATTTGGAATATTGTCCAAATAGTTTGAACACTTTGGTACTTGCGCAGTCAGCTGTTCCAAATACCGTTGGAAAATGGTGGGTGCGGAAGCACTGCCAAAAGGCAAACACAAATATTTAAACAAGCCCAAATGAGTATTTATTATACATGCTTTTTGAGATTTTTCATCGAGCCATATTTGAAGATACACGTCATGCAAATCAATTTTTGAAAAGTAACGACCAGTGCCTAATCTGTCCATGAGATCCTCTGGGCATGACAATGGATAAGTATCAGTCACAATTTGTGGGTTGACTGTAGACCTAAAGTCAACACAGAGGCAAATGGGACCCGAAGGTGTGGGGAGCAGAACCAATGGACTAGCCCATTGACTAGCTTGAATGGGAGCAATAGCTTTGCTATCTTGTTATTCTTTAAGTTCAGCCGCGACTTTATCCCATCCTCATCGCCAATGCTGGGTCTTTTTTTTCCTTTATTGATTTTCGATTCCCACCCACCTGGGAGGGGCGGGCTGACAGCAGCTTAATACGCTGCTCTACAGCTGAGAGAAAAATTAAACAAAATGGTGAGAGAACAAACAATATAAAAAGGTGATAAAATGGTGACGTTGTTAATAACAGTAAAATGGCGGAAAGTTGCGGAATTAAAAATACAAAAACACAGCGTTGGCATTGCAGATGAAGACACACAGGAAGGAGACATGCACAATTAAAAAAACACGGCGACAGTCTGGTTTCTGTCCGCACGAGATAAAAAACACAAGTAGCGACAGTATGGTGATTGTTCGCAACACTGACTGGGGACGCACAACACTGAACACTCACTCATAACTGCACTAAACAGGTGGCACGGCAGCAGATGGGAGGGGGGGGGCCTGGACCTATGAGGGGGAAAAGGGGGGAGGAGATGAAAAGAAAAAAAGGGGGAACCGATGGAGGGAGTGGACATAGAAAAGGGGGGGGGAGGCTGGGTGGAGCAAAAAGGACTCAGGGGAGAGAAGAGAGGGTAGGTGGGGAAAGAACAGGATGGAAGGGGGGGAAGAGGGAGCCCGGGAAAAGGACAGATGAAGGGAGGGGCAGGTGAGGATCAGAGTTGATAGGAGGGATAAATGGGGGGAGAGAGGGCATCATCCGGGAGGGGGAGTCGACAGAAGCCACCTTGGTAAAAATGTAGGGTTCTTCTCGTATAGTTAGACAACATTCAAGCAAATCAGGTTAATGGTTTTTATTACAGTCAAGTAAATTGACAATACTTAGCTGAGTTACAATGAGGTGTCACAAGCAAGGGGCGGCATGCAAATAATCAGTGGCCTTCGATATATACAATTTCCTTGCAAGCAGTTAATACAATGCACAACTCGCGACTAAAGAGTTAGGATAAGGGCTCTTCTAGTGCGGCCGAGGCTAGCTGTTGTGGCGCTTCTATTCTCTTCGTGTAGGTGCCGCTCCTGTCGTGGTGCGGTGCTAGTCAGCGTTCTATTTGCTGACGTCATCTCACAGTCTTCTCTGCGGTTACGTTCCCGGCCGACATGCCGGCGCTTGATGTTACGCCGGAACACAAACGATGACCACATGCAGAATACATCAGTGCAACACCACACACACACACAAAAATTGCACACACTCATCTAAAGTAACAAAATTGTCCACAGAATAGGCAACATATTGAGTAAACAAGGACTTCAAATAAGGTACAAGACAGACAACACAATACAGAAAAAACTCAGAACACATGAGACATGTGCAGACAAATTCAGCTGATCAGCAATATATGAACTTGCTTGCTACGCTTGCTTTAGTCATAAATATATGTCCAAGTGATGCTAAATGTTATTATCTTTACATAAAGAATAGTATCATCTTCTCAACAATCTTCAAATCGCGAGCTACAATCGTTATTTTTATACATGAAATTAGTGAATTTATTCATGGTACTTTTGTTACCTATGTCTGCTCTCGCTTTGAGAACTCAAATTAATAATCAAATTAACAAATTTTATAGGTTTGAATTTTGAATTGCAGGTGTACCAATGTATCACCACAATAAAATTAAAACAGTGAATGGTTGGAGGAGTATGAATGAGAACAATGACCTACTTAGGGTTACAAAAATAATGACAAGTTTTTATTCTTTCTTTTATACTACAATTGAGCTGATAAATCATTAAAAAATGACAAATATAAACCAGAAAAAAGGATATATTGGGGTGGAAACTATACAAATTCTCCCCTGAATTAATCCCCTCTTACAATGCAATCTGACTTTGTTTATACGAATCCACTGTGAGGCCTAGTCCTGTTAAAAAAAATGGTTCAAATGGCTCTGAGCTCTATGAGACTTAACATATGAAGTCATCAGTCCCCTAGAACTCAGAACTACTTAAACCGAACTAACCTAAGGAAATTCCACACATCCATGCCCGAGGCAGGATTCGAACCTGCAACCGTAGCGGTCGCGCGGTTCCAGACTAGAACCGCTCGCCCACATCGGCCGGCACGGTTCTGTTCGAATGGAATCAACTATGCCCAATTGCACCATAGACTATGGTTCATGGAGAGCAGGAAACCATGAATATCATTTAACAACCCTACGCTGGTGCAGTAATACTTTATCCTTTCACCTTCATTTACGAGGCAGCGAAAACGGCACGCTGTGGGCGATGAACGGCGTGATGCGGCAGCTGTAATGTTCTGATGTGACCACGAAAACATGCCAACGACATGGACTAGCGTTATGATTATTAGAACATGGAAAACTTCCCTGTCACAGCCCTGAGATCCCGGCAGGTTTCCGTGCGAGGTGCACGCGTTTCCTGGTCTGGGCAACCAATTTGACTCACAGGCATGACGACGCGCGCTGGATGTGACACACGATATGTCCAACATGATATGCAGATCCACTGTCGGTACAGTTGGGAACTGCCACTGGCTCTTAGTTCACCACAAGCCGCAGACCACAAGTCTCACCAGCTACGGAAAGACCTGAAGTTCTCCACCAGGAGAGGACCCGAAGACGAAGAAGGCAAAGAATCACAACCTCTTTTCATCAAGTCTCTGTATGGGAGCCGAATTAGCAGGAAAAAACCCACCTCCACATTGCACAAACCAATTGAACTATCCTCTACTCATTGAATCTCCCATCTTGACTGTTCTGCTGAAATGATACCCAATCCAGACACAGAACCGCGGCTCCCACGCTGGGACAAGAAGCCTTTGCTTTGAATATCCTGAGGGGAGCCAATCAGCTTCTCATAATCTCTCTTATCTGAAAAAATGAGATTTTAGTCTAAGGAGGCATGGCCATGTTTTGGCAACAAACGCCTACTTAGACAGGACTGTTGTCCCTCATTTACGTAGAGATCTACTCTTTCCTAGCAGACCATTTCCAATTTCTGAAAGAAGGCTGTTAAGCTTCCAAGACAGTCATGCCTGTGAAATATATGTTTTCGCCACTCGTTAAAAGAACCTGGCGACTTCCTGGGATCAAGGGAATTACAGTTTTACTTCCACTAACCACGTGCAGCAGCCACTTTGTTCATATCATCCCAGCTTCTAACAGGAGAATGCTTGTAGTTTTATGACCGTCCCACCATTTGCACAAAATCTCAGATTACATCAGTCTCTCTTAAATGGCTTTCTCCAACCACATTCCGCCAGCTGGCCATCTTCAGGAATGTCTGTCGCCTGGCCCAGATAGAATGTTTTGTCAGCTGGCGGCCTCCTGCTCCGAACGTTGGTGGGAAGAGTGAAGTGCCATGTCCTGATGTCCCTCTGCAGGCACAGTTCACGCAACGCTACTTCCCCAAAGCATTTGCACAGCCAGGCCGCTGGACACTGTGCTTATGGTCTGCAATCCATCTTTCTCCCTGTTGTTCGTGGCCTCCACTACAGCCCCTCGGGTACAACGACTCTACAGGCTAAACGTGAAGTTATATGAACATTCTGCTCACAATTTCCCCATGTAGAAAAGTCATAAACCACACATACCAAATTTAGTACTGCGGAACAAACAGATTATGACCTAAAACATGAAAATTAATCTGACAAACAGCGCACCTAAAATGAGAGAATGTCGTGACACCTCTCAACTTCTCAATCAGTACACATAGGACAAACATGCAGGAACTGCAAATCAAAATGATCAGAACACCTCAGAGCCCTAAAAAGTAACAGCACCCATAAAAGTAAGCACGTTTTCTGACCCCCTAATAGAGCATAGCCACCACCCAACTACAATAGCAACAGATTTAAAAATACTGACATCCAGCCACAGCAAACTAACGGTAGAAGAGAACTTGTAAATGAATACAGTACACTCTGAAAAGGCACATTATTTAATACATTAAAGGACCGTTACAAAAATGGCAACGCAAACTGTTGAAGGAGCTTACACACGCATACAAACACATGCAAAAGAAAAGAGATAAAAGAAAACAAAATTCAAATTCGGCACCAAACTCAGTCGGGAGCGAATGGTCGCCGACAGTGTCAAGACACACAACAACATCGTGCAAACCGCGTTTATGCGAAGTAAAATGGCGTTTGTATAACTGAAATTACACAAAGTCCATTTGATATGTGTGTACAGTGCCGAAAGAAGGAGAATCAGTCGCAACAAAAGGTGAGTAATAAAAAAACGTACACTCAAAACAATTTGCCAAAATCACATTTTAAAAATCAAGAAATTTGTTAACTCGCTAATAAAATTCACATTTACGAGTACATCGTTTGGTTTGCAGATGACAAGTCAAGGCCACCACACATATGGTCCTGCAAAACCATATAATGTAAAATCAAGGTAAGAACAAAAAACGAATAAAAGCAGTCTTTAGGTCTCATTTTCTTAGATCAGTTACAACCTAATGTAAGTTGACTTTTACAGTTTTTCAGTAAACAAAACCCACTGACAATGGCACAGAGGTGCCGAAACATGTTTGGGTAACACCAAAAAACAGTGTTTTGCATTAAATGGCGGAACCCATATCCAATAAGAAAACACCACCGGAATGTGTCGATTGTTTTCATTCGGTTGCTTCCAAACAATTGTTCTAAGGGAAAGAAATTCATGAATAATAACCCAATCGATACGTAAATCTACAACCGACTGATTCGACTGTTTCCATTCGGTTTCTCCCATTGGTTTCACTCAAACGAATGGCTGAATAATTGAACCAACACAAAGCTATAATCAAATGAGTCGATTGTTTTCCAAAAACTGACTGAAGTGATTGTTTTAATTTGATTGTTCCCATCACTAACTTCACTGTCGACATACTTGTACACTACACAGACAGCTACCATGACTGTGTAAAGGCTCTCCAAAAGTTTACCACTTAGAAACGCTCGGAAATCGACCCATCCCCAAAGGTGGCTTCTTAGATGTTTCCTGAGAACTGCGCACTATTACTTCAGGTCACTGACCTTCAGACCTTACAGGTGAGAAGAGAATCGGCGAGGGCAGAGGAGTGCAGTCCGCGAGGTCCCTCTTCAGTGCATTACTCGTGCAATATCCTGACACAACATGCAGGGCTTTTGTCGTTTAATGTTCAACATTTTAAACGTTCCATCTTGTACTGGAGGGCACCTCACCTTCTAAAGAAAGCGGTCACAACCGGGAACAGTCGGGCGTGCTATGTCGAAAAACGCTCTCGTTATTTTTGGTCACGAAGAACTACAGTAGCACCCACGTTCTGGGGATAACGTCATTGACCAATACTCAAAACGTCCTTGGTCCCGAGTTCGAACCATGCCATTGCTTAAATTAAAAAAAAAAAAAATCATATCGATGGCGGCCGATGACTTCCGGCATAAGAAGTCACCCTCATTTTGCCAAAGGGCTTGTCGAAAAGGGCGGAGGGGCGGACAGAGTTTCAGGGCGCTATCTTGTCCTTGGGGTGGTAAACTGCCCTAAAAGGCGGAGGAATCAGCAGTGATCAACGACATGAAGGTGCAGAAGTCGATGAAAACCACTGCATTAAAGACATAATGTGTATCCTCAGGAGAAATGACTTGTAATTGAAAAAGTGTCATGATGATCTCTCCATTGTCAAAAGATACCGGACTAGTCCCCTATTCGGATCTTCGAGAGGGAACTGCTAAGATGGAGGTGACCAAGAGAAGTGAATAACCAACGAAAGCATAATATTTTACGAGTCGGGGCGTGGAATGTCAGAAGTTTGAACGTGGTAGAGAACACTGAATATCTGAAAAGGGGAATTCTGAGGTTCAGTCTCGATATAGTGGGCGCCACTGAAGTGAAATGGTCGCGCGGGGGGCTGCGTGGTTTAAGGCGCAATGTCACGGGTTGCGCGGCCCCTCCCGCCGGAGGTTCGAATCCTCCCCTGGGCATGGGTGTGTCTGTTCGTCTTAGCGTAAGTTAGTTTAAGTAGTGTGTAAGTCTCAACGTACTGGGTTCTCTTACTTAAAAGGTCTTCGAGCCATTCACATGCCTGCGAACTTACTCCTTTGTTAACGGCCTACAATGCTTTCCGGAAATCTAGAATTAAGGACCCAGCCCGTTGCCCTTCATCCATAGTTCTCAGTATATCATGTGGGAAAAGGGCAAGCTGAGTTTCGCACGAGCGATGCTTTCTTAAAACATGCTGATTAGTGGACAAGAGCTTCTCAGTCTCAAGAAAGACTGTTATGTTCGAACTGAGAATATGTTCAAGGTTTCTGCATCAAACCAAAGTTGGGGATATTGGTCTGTAGTTTTGTGGGTCAGTTCTTTTACCCTTCTTATATACAGGAGTCACCTGCGCTTTTTCCCAGTCGCTTGGAACTTTGTACTGGGTGAGAGATATTACGATAAATGCAACCTACGTTCGAATGGCTCCAAGCACTACAGGACTCAACATCTGAGGTCAACAGTCCCCTAGACTTACAAGGGAACCTCCCCATCGCACCCCCCTCAGATTTAGTTATAAGTTGGCACAGTGGATAGGCCTTGAAAAACTGAACACAGATCAATCGAGAAAACAGGAAGAAGTTATGTGGAAGTATGAAAAAAAATAAGCAAAATATACAAACTGAGTAGTCCATGCCAAGATAAGCAACATCTCGGAGAATATGCGTTCATGAGCGCCGTGGTCCCGTGGTTAGCGTGAGCAACTGCAGTGGAAGAGGTCCTTGCATCAAGTCTTCCCTCGAGTGAAAATTTTAATTTTTTATTTTCAGACAATTATTATCTGTCCGTCCGTTCATTGACGTCTCTGTTCACTGTAACAAGTTTAGTGCCTGTGTTTTGCGACCGCACCGCTAAACCGTGTGATTAGTAGACGAAAGGACGTGCCTATCCAATGGGAACCGAAAAAGTTTGATCGTAAGGTCACACGTCAACCGATTCCTCCACAGGAAAACACGACTGATATATTCTATACGACACTGGTGACGCCATGTGCGTCACATGACAGGAATATGTTGTCGACCCACCTAACTTGTACACTTGGCGAATGGGTAAAAAGATTCTTCTACCTTGCCCGATTTAGGTTTTCTTGTGGATGTGATAATCACTCCCAAAAAAGTGATCGCATCGGACGGACAGATAATAATTATCTGAAAATAAAAAATTAAAATTTTCACTCGAGGGTAGATTTGAACCAAGGATCTATCGTATTGCAGCTGCTCACGCTAACCACGGGACCACAGCGCTCGTTAACATAGGCTGTCCTTGATGTTCCATATCATATGCATAGACTATTCAGTTTGTACATTTTGCTTATTTTTTTCATACTTCCACACAACTTCTTCCTGTTTTCTCGATTGATCTGTGTTCAGTTCTTCAAGGCCCATCCACTGTGCCAACTAAATCTGAGGGGGGTGCGATGGGGAGGTTCCCTTGTTAGAACTAGTTCCACACCCATAATCGCTATGTATACGGTGCAGTATGGCACAAAGAAGACGCATACCAGACTCTCTGTGGTGGAGACCATAAGAGGAATGGAAGAAAGACAGTCTCAAACTGCTGAGGCCCGATGGCTTGATGTGAATCGTCCTGTTGTTTCTCTGTCGTGACAACAATTTATAGAGACCGAAACAGTATCCCAAAGGCCAGGGCAGGGCCGACCGCGTGTGATATCAGAAAGAGGGGACCGTTATTTGGATGCAAGGGCACGATGGCACCGCCTTAGCACTGCATGACAACTGGCATCTGATTTCGCAGCATCCACTCGTGTTGTACCGAGACAAACGTTATCCAGAAGGCTTCGGCGGAGTGATCTTTATTGTTGGAGACCTGATGTATATGTGCCTCTCATATGTGACTTTAATTCAGAGAATATTATTTAGCTGTGTTCATGAAGCTGTAATCAGCGTAGGACAGATAGATTAAACCTGTATTCTACAATTGCTGTAACCAGTGTTACCAAAGTTGAGTAATATATTTTGCTATTCACTGTTCTGTGTTACTTTTATTGTGTGTGCTCTGCCCTAGAACCCACACATCCGTCCTACCAGGGCACCTTTACTAGTCTCTTTCAGCGGCAACGAGATTTTCGTCAAAGCGGACGCAACCAGCCCACAATGGTCTATGTTAGTTCCGTCTGAAACTCTTGCCCGACAGCACCTGCTTCGCTGCTGCCAAAGAGGTGACCCATACTATCTGATCAAAGGTACATGGACACTGCTGTGTGATGTGGAACTGACCACCAGATGTCACAACATGCGTCCTGCCAGTACAAAAGGAGACGGTGAGTATTGTGTCGTCAACAGGGAAGCACTCACGAGAGCTCAGTCACTTTGGACGTTTACCAGTCATTGGATGTCACCTGAGTAACATATGCATCAGCGACATTCACCCCTTCTAAAGCTGTCCAAGTGGACTGTTGGTGACGCAGTTGTGAACTGGAGATGCAAAGGAACAACAGCCACTAAACCAAACCAGACAGACCACATGTACTGGCAGATAAGGAACGGCGAGCGTTGTTGCGGGTGCTTGCAAAAAATCGCCTTAAATCACCGAGTAGAATCACACGTGAGTTTCAGTGTGCTGCCAGCAGTTCACCTAGCAAAATGGCTGTGTGTTGGGAGTTAAAATGATCGAGCATCTCCTTGTAAGCCAAACGTCTCTGTAGTAAGGTGTAACGCGCGACGCCGCTAGGGAGTGGACGACAGGAAACGAGTGATATAGAATGTTGCAACACTTTATATCCTGTAGCACTCCAATCGAAGGGTTTGGATTTGGCAAATACCTGGAGAACATTATCTGTTGCCGTGTGTACTGGGAAAGTGAATTATACGATATGTCCCATAAGTCACGATTAATTATTATTATTATTTTGCTCCGCGCCGACCGTTCACAGCACGTCCAGTCTCTTCTGGTTAGACGAAGGACGGGGCCGGGAGGAGGCGGGGAGGGGGGGCATAGTCGGCGAGTCAGGCTCACTGATTGAGAGCAACACGTTTTGGTGTGATGGCGGGTAGTTTCGAATAACGTTAGGCTATCAAATTCTGCACAAAACTCGAGAAAAAAGCTGCAAAAGCTCATGAACTGCTTAAATACGCCTGCAGGAGTCTGCTCTATCATACATGTAACTTACGAGGTGGAAGAAAGAAGTTTACGTGAGATGGGGAGGGAATGGACGATGACCCTCGCTCTGGACGGCCACCGACAAGCCAAACTGATGAAAATGTGACTCGTCTTTGTGGATTGTCGAATGCTGACAGTCGAATGAGTGTTCGGCTCTTGCGTCAAGCTCTGAACGTTGCAACTGAGCGTGCGAAAGGTGGGTGCTAAGCTGATCCCCCAACAGTTGACAGACAAGCAAAAGGCCAGTGGAGTGTCGATCGCGAGTGAAATGAAGGAACATGTGAAAATTGAACCGGATTATTTGAACAGCATTATTACGTGGATATTTCAGTACGGCCCAGTGACGAAGCGTCAAGTGAGGAATGGTACACGTCGGAATCCCCGACACAAGAGACGATGAGGCAGAGCAAATCCAAACTGGAGACAATGTTGAGTGCATTTTTTGACGGCATGGATGTGGTTCACAAAGATTTGCACCTAAAGGACATACTTTTAACGGTGCCTACACCGTGTCAGTTCTGGAAAGAGCGCGGAAAAGGATCTTTCACGTTCGAAAAGCCACCACCACTACGTGACTGCAATACGCCCACTACGCTTCTCGCTACGTCCGTGAGTTCCTGACGAAGCATAATCCGGCGACGCTGCCGCAACCGTCCTACAGTTTCGAGCTTGCTCTGGCCGACTTCTTCTTGAGCCTCGAAGTCAAGAAGTTATTCAAAGGACGCTGTTTCTGCAGTATTCAGGCTAACCAAGCGGTCGCGGCAACGGTTTTAAAGGAGATTTCCGCTGAGGCTCACTGGGCATCGGTGAATTGGTGGCAAAAATGTGTAGATACTCGTGGAGAGTACTCTCAAAATGTTAAGCCTTTGTGGAGATTTTGTTAATAATTGTTTTGTAACATATTTAATGACTTTTGAGGTACACCATCCACAGTGAAGGTGGTGTTAAGGAGTACCAGTGTGTTTTTGGTAGTTAGGATGTGGTGTGCATTTTAACGTTCAAACTCATTTTTGATAATCAACGTACAGGATTTAATTATAGGATAGACCCCTTCCCCGCCTGATCTCCTTTCAATAAACCAAGCGAGGCAAATTGTATGTTCCTCTTTCCATAAGCCTTCCTCGTGAATGTAAAATTCTCGCAGGTACCTTGTTAATTGCTTAGAAATTTTATTCTTCATAGGAATTCTTTCTCTTCCACATAGCACATGGCTATAATTTAATGATAGCTGTGTAAAAAAATTGCCCCTCATCAATTCCGTTTGGTTCGAATAAAAAAATTATGGACACTATTATTCATAATTATTATTATTAAATGCTCTCCTGACATTAAGGTCTTCATAAATAGTTAATAACTGCAAAATCCAAGTTCATTAGAGAAGAGGTAAATCTTGGATTTATTTTATTCTTCTTTTACTCTCTAAATCGATGTTATCATAACGCTACAACTCGTTACTCCCTTAACTTATCACTCTACTAATTAATTAGCTTATTAACCTACTAGTCAGGAAAGACTTATCTCTATTAGTCAGTAAAAAGTTTACGAAAATATAAACGGTACTCGCATTCTAGTCAGTACAGGGTTTACAAAAGTATAAAAAAGCTTACTGACCACTATCACATCCGTTTGGTTTGCAGTTCTTCATTTCGAAAACACTTCACTTGGTATACCCTATATAAACCTTCTTTAATAACCCCCAGAGATTGGTTCTTTTATCAGTAACGCTTTGGGATGTGAGATCTCACTAATTTTAGCTGACCCTCAAATAGCTGAAAAAATTTCTTTGACCCTTTACTATGTCTTAAATTTTTGACGTGAGTTTTTGCTATAACTAAATGTTCCGCCCGAAGTGTATGCTAGTTGTGTTTAGACAGTCTCTCTTCAGCATTTTGGATCAAACAATCACTCACTAGGTCGCCTCCTACGATCATTTTATTATCTCCATTAAAATGGCCAAGATACTAACGAAAGTAATGGCTAACCTATTTCCTTTCTTCGATTCAAGTGCCACTCAGAATATTCTCTAAATCCTTCCCATCTTTTAGTACAAGGAGCATGATCTTGAGATTGTAGAGTTAGCTTCTCTTGCTCAACTTCCAGCCAATATTTATCTTTAAATTGCTTTAAGAAATCTGTCCAGGTTTTGAAGTCCTGTTCGTTAAGGACACATCATTCTGTGGTTTATTCCTCTAAGGGCTCTGTCACAAACTGGATGTTCCTTTTATCTTCCCAAGTAAAAATTAATACTTCCTCAAAGACTCTGAAGAATATAAATGAGTTTATCTTCTCTCCTGGCCTAAATCTGGGGAAAGGAATTGTCGTATGACTATCATTTGCTAAGCTAAACTCTTCCTGCCAGTCACTCCGTGAACTTGGTTTATTTCCACTAGTATGGCAGAGGCTGTGAAGTGTTTTTATTTGTTTCATGTTCCAGTAGGTCCCCCAGATGATTTGGAACGCTTAGTAAAGTTTTATTTCATCTTTTCTCATTTTCACTTCTTCTACCCATAACAGGTGGACTCTTACCTAAAACTCTTGCAAGCGAACGTCTGCCCGGTTTACGGATCCAAACAGCGTGGCTTTTCCTACCCATGATTTTTCCCACAGTATGAATGCTCTTTGCTTGCACTAGTCTGCAAGACAGTTCATGCATTATGATTTTCTCGTACTTTCGATTCAAAATTTTTTCATTCTCTCTGTCACTCTTCAGTGTGATTTAACATGATTTTAAATTCCATATACTGAGTCGAAATAAGGCCCCCGGAGTAGACAACATTCCATTGGAACTACTGACGGCCTTGGGAGAGCCAGTCCTGACAAAACTCTACCATCTGGTGAGCAAGATGTATGAAACAGGCGAAATACCCTCAGACTTCAAGAAGAATATAATAATTCCAATCCCAAAGAAAGCAGGTGTTGACAGATGTGAAAATTACCGAACTATCAGTTTAATAAGTCACAGCTGCAAAATACTAACACGAATTCTTTACAGACGAATGGAAAAGCTAGTAGAAGCCAACCTCGGGGAAGATCAGTTTGGATTCCGTAGAAACACTGGAACACGTGAGGCAATACTGACCTTACGACTTATCTTAGAAGAAAGATTAAGGAAAGGCAAACCTACGTTTCTAGCATTTGTAGAATTAGAGAAAGCTTTTGACAATGTTGACTGGAATACTCTCTTTCAAATTCTAAAGGTGGCAGGGGTAAAATACAGGGGGCGAAAGGCTATTTACAATTTGTACAGAAACCAGATGGCAGTTATAAGAGTCGAGGGGTATGAAAGGGAAGCAGTGGTTGGGAAGGGAGTAAGACAGTGTTGTAGCCTCTCCCCGATGTTGTTCAATCTGTATATTGAGCAAGCAGTAAAGGAAACAAAAGAAAAATTCGGAGTAGGTATTAAAATCCATGGAGAAGAAATAAAAACTTTGAGGTTTGCTGATGACATTGTAATTCTATCAGAGACAGCAAAGGACTTGGAAGAGCAGTTGAATGGAATGGACAGTGTCTTGAAAGGAGGATATAAGATGAACATCAACAAAAGCAAAACGAAGATAATGGAATGTTGTCTAATTAAGTCGGGTGATGCTGAGGGAATTAGATTAGGAAATGAGACACTTAAAGTAGTAAAGGAGTTTTGCTATTTGGGGAGCAAAATAACTGATGATGGTCGAAATAGAGAGGATATAAAATGTAGACTGGCAATGGCAAGGAAAGCTTTTCTGAAGAAGAGAAATTTGTTAACATCGAGAATAGATTTAAGTGTCAGGAAGTCATTTCTGAAAGCATTTGTATGGAGTGTAGCCATGTATGGAAGTGAAACATGGACGATAAATAGTTTGGACAAGAAGAGAATAGAAGCATTCGAAATGTGGTGCTACAGAAGAATGCTGAAGATTAGATGGGTAGATCACATAACTAATGAGGAAGTATTGAATAGGATTGGGGAGAAGAGAAGTTTGTGACACAACTTGACCAGAAGAC
This sequence comes from Schistocerca piceifrons, assembly GCF_021461385.2. Taxonomy (NCBI): domain Eukaryota; kingdom Metazoa; phylum Arthropoda; class Insecta; order Orthoptera; family Acrididae; genus Schistocerca; species Schistocerca piceifrons. The sequence goes on from NC_060139.1 coordinate 1,058,037,005, forward strand.
GGGATCGGTTGGTAGGACATGTTCTGAGGCATCAAGTGATCACCAATTTAGTATTGGAGGGCAGCGTGGAGGGTAAAAATCGTAGAGGGAGACCAAGAGATGAATACACTAAGCAGATTCAGAAGGATGTAGATTGCAGTAGGTACTGGGAGATGAAGATGCTTGCACAGGATAGAGTAGCATGGAGAGCTGCATCAAACCAGTCTCAGGACTGAAGACCACAACAACAACATACTGTATTTCCGATGCCCCTCCGATATCTTACGATACCTCCTTGATGGGCTCCACTCTTTATGAACAGAATGAGCTTGGTCAAAAATGTCGCTTCATTGTATACCATTATTTCTGGCAGTTTTGTCTTTCGATTGTAATTTTAAATTCCCTATTTGCCTTTCGCTTAACATTAATATATTCTGTTTCATGTAAACCTTTTTCTCCATTGATTCACAAACATGAATTTTTAATGGTGAATGCATATTGTCGATTTTTGCCGTTAGGTTATCAACCTGGAGATTCACTTCCAATTTTGTATTCACAACCTGTGTACTCAGATTACTTAGCTATTAATTCTAATTGACTATTTCTTGCTTCATAATCACGTCCTCTTCCTCAAACTTTTTCCTCCAATGTCTTTCAAAGCACTGACAACACTTTACCTTATAGTTTTACACAGCGCTGTACAACTATTCCACTGTGAGCACAACTGAACTCAGCAGATAAGTAAATTTTAGGCTGTTGGCTGGAACTCACTGAGGACCGACACGACCAGACAGCAAAGGGACCTGGCTGGCACGACCAGGTTGTGATGTCGTGTCAGCGTCTGCGTCGTGGAGGTCTGCAGTGTAGATCCTTAGCTTACTGGCCCACGGAACAACAGCGTCTGGCTCGTCTTGCTCTCGTTTCTTCCCAAGGCCGTCGGTGGCTGCAGAATACTCTTCACCATTTGCTCAGCTGAGCCGCCTTCTGTGGCTTCTCTCCCGTCTTTTAGTCTCTCTGATGTCCTGTCGTGGTCGCCAGGTGCACCGCTGTGCTTCTGGTCCGAAGAATTGTGTTTAGACTGGTTGACTATTAGTTAACCAGTTCAACTGTGTTTGGCTTTCGTATAACCAGAAAGTAAGCCACATAAAATTCTTGAAACATAATGATTTTAGCTCTGTTAAACTTGCAAATCCTTTGTATCAGAGAACGATATGGGCCTGTAATTTCGTGGATTACTCCTACTGACTTTCTTAAATATTGGTGTAAGCTGTGCAACTTTCCAGTCTTTGGGTACGGATATTTCGTCGAGTGAGCGGTTTTATATGATTGTTACGTGTGGAACTATTGCACCAGCTTACTCTGAAAGGAACCTATTTGGTATATAGTCTGGACCGCAAGACATGATTTTATTAAGTGATTTAACTGGCTGCACTACTCCGAGGGTATCTGCTTCTAAGTGCAAATTGTGGCAGAGGCATTTGTTGTGTCTTGTTGTTAGCATACTTTACATAGGACCAGAATCTTCGGATTTTCTGGTAGGTTTCGAGAAAGTTTCGTTGAGGAAACTACTATAAGCATCTCGCATAGAAGTCCGCACTAAATTTCGAGCTTCTGTAAAATATCATCAATCTTGGGGATTTTGCGCTCCTTGAAATATGGCGTGTTTTTTCGTTGATTCAGCAAGATTGCTCTGGCCTGTTTTGTGCAGGGGGATCAGCTCCGTCATTTGTTAATTTATTTGGTATAAATTTCTCAATTTCTGTATAAATCTCTCAATTTCTGTCGATACTATTTCCTTGAATACAGCCCACATCTGGTCTGCTCTTACGCTGTTAATTTGGAAGGAGTGAAAATTGTCTCTCAGGAAGCGAATTAGTACCTGTTTTTTTGAATACATACATTTTTCGTTTATTTTGGCAGTTAGGGTAGTCAGTCTCGCTACGACGACCCTGTGTTCACTAATCCCTGTACCCGTTTTGATACCCGTTATGTGCTCAGGATTATTCGTTGCTAAAAGGTCAAGTGTTTTTGTAAAACCGTTTACTGTTCGACTAGGCTCATGAACTAATTGCTCGATAGGATTGCCACCCATGTACGAGGATTAAATTCACCGGAAATGTTGTTGAGTTTCTTGAAGAGATCGACTGTGAATATGAAATAATATATATATATATATATATCACTTTGTGGTCACTCCAATGACAGAAGTGACAATCTCCTTCATCGGTCTCTTGTTTTTTGATGCTGGTACTTCTATATCAAGACTGGTATTATGGAAATTTGGTCTCATAGGCTCACCAAATTCTCGAAGGGCTTCATTAGATATTGCTGCACCCTGAAAGAGTTCGGCGCAGACATTGTAAATCTCTGGAGTTTAATTCCTTCTGCACCCAGGCAGTAGAAGCCAGCTTGTTTGCTACCGAGAAACTCACACGTTGCAAATTTAACTGTGCCTAGCAACTCATGCTCGGCGCAGCATGATCGAAGAAAGGCTGGTAGGACAAGTTATGTGCCAAACCTCCTCGTCCCCGCCCTTCCCTCACTAGGATTACGTCAGGAGCGCAGCTACAAGTGTATAAATAATGGAGCTTAGAGACTCAAGGCATTCAGTCGCGCCGCTATTCTCTCAGCATCCTGAACTGCAGAGAATGACGGGCTTCTGAGTTTCACAGAAACCACGACGACCATTGGGTGATGTGGATTGACTGGTAACCTGTCCGATGATTAACTCGTCGAGTTCCGACAGGAAGCGCGTAATATAGATCTCATCGGCCACAGTACGGGTCTAGGCCTAGGGGGAGGGGGGGGCTGGAGCATTGCTGCTCTGGTGTCGGCTGCCGTACTCAGGCGGAGTGCTGTATATGGCTGCTGGAATAAACATCTACCAACACTGCCACTGTTTAACTGCACGTTCCGGTGAGAATCTGTCCTTCCCCTTACCATTCCTCTCGCCCAACCTGACGCGTAGCGACCTTCAATAAGCCGGGTCACTGCGGCATCTATGTGGATGAAACTCTGATGGGCGGCTAGTGCACATACGATGTTTGTTAAACCCAGCCTAGTCATCTAATATGTGGTGTCTAGGAATCCTGCTTTGTCAGATCGCTATACAATATTCGAACAAATCCTATTAATGAGTTTTATTACAAAAGGAAAGAATTACAATCATTAACTTTGACTATTACACAGAAGTGTCACAAGCAAAGGGCGACATGCAAAATAAGCGATGTTTCTTACAAGGGAACCTCCCCATCGCACCCCCCTCAGATTTAGTTATAAGTTGGCACAGTGGATAGGCCTTGAAAAACTGAACACAGATCAATCAAGAAAACAGGAAGAAGTTGTGTGGAACTATGAAAAAATAAGCAAAATATACAAACTGAGTAGTCTATGTGCAAGATAAGCAACATCAAAGAGAATGTGAGACAAAGAGTGCCGTGGTCCCGTGGTTAGCGTGAGAAGCTGTAGAACGAGAGGTCCTTGGATCAAGTCCTCCCTCGAGTAAATATTTTAATTTCTTTATTTTCGCAGTTGTGATCTGTCCGTTCGTTCATTGACGTCTCTGTTCACTGTAATAAGCTTAGTGTCCGTGTTTTGCGGCCCCACCGCAAAACCGTGCGATTAGTAGACGAAAGGACGTGACTCTCCAATGAGAACCGAAAACATTTGGTCGCAAGGTCATTTGTTGTTGTTGTGGTCTTCAGTCCTGAGACTGGTTTGATGCAGCTCTCCATGCTTCTCTATCCTGTGCAAGCTTTTTCATCTCCCAGTACCTACTGCAACCTACATCCTTCTGAATCTGCTTAGTGTATTCATCTCTTGGTCTCCCTCTACGATTTTTACCCTCCACGCTGCCCTCCAATACTAAATTGGTGATCCCTTGATGCCTCAGAACATGTCCTACCAACCGATCCCTTCTTCTGGTCAAGTTGTGCCACAAATTTCTCTTCTCCCCAATCCTATTCAATACTTCCTCATTAGTTATGTGATCTACCCATCTAATCTTCAGCATTCTTCTGTAGCACCACATTTCGAAAGCTTCTATTCTCTTCTTGTCCAAACTATTTATCGTCCATGTTTCACTTCCATACATGGCTACACTCCATACAAATACTTTCAGAAATGACTTCCTGACACTTAAATCAATACTGGATGTTAACAAATTTCTCTTCTTCAGAAACGCTTTCCTTGCCATTGCCAGCCTACATTTTATATCCTCTCTACTTCGACCATCATCAGTTATTTTGCTCCCCAAATAGCAAAACTCCTTTACTACTTTAAGTGCCTCATTTCCTAATCTAATTCCCTCAGCATCACCCGACTTAATTAGACTACATTCCATTATCCTTGTTTTGCTTTTGTTGATGTTCATCTTATATCCTCCTTTCAAGACACTGTCCATTCCATTCAACTGCTCTTCCAAGTCCTTTGCTGTCTCTGACAGAATTACAATGTCATCGGCGAACCTCAAAGTTTTTATTTCTTCTCCATGAATTTTAATACCTACCCCGAATTTATCTTTTGTTTCGTTTACTGCTTGCTCAATATACAGATTGAACAACATCGGGGAGAGGCTACAACCCTGTCTTACTCCCTTCCCAACCACTGCTTCCCTTTCATGTCCCTCGACTCTTATAACTGCCATCTGGTTTCTGTACAAATTGTAAATAGCCTTTCGCTCCCTGTATTTTACCCCTGCCACCTTTAGAATTTGAAAGAGAGTATTCCAGTCAACATTGTCAAAAGATTTCTCTAAGTCTACAAATGCTAGAAACGTAGGTTTGCCTTTCCTTAATCTTTCTTCTAAGATAAGTCGTAAGGTCAGTATTGCCTCACTAGGTCAACCGATTCCTCCACAGGAAAACACGTCTGATATATTCTATACGACACTGGTGACGCCATGTGCGTCACATGACAGGAATATGTTGTCGACCCACTTAACTTGTACACTTGGCGAATGGGTAAAAAGATTCTTCTACCTTGCCCGGTTTAGGTTTTCTTGTGGATGTGATAATCACTCCCAAAAAAGTGATGAAAACATAAGAATTTGTCACATAAACTGCAACAAATGAATGCAACAGTTTCACAGTCACACAGTTTTCCCTGTGCTCTGTCAAAACATATGTTTTTAACGTTTTCAAACTTTTTCGTGTGTAGACCGTCAAATCTTGCATATGTCCAAGAAAATCTGAACATGTCCTGCAATTTTTGAGACCGTAGTTGATTGTGTGTGTGTGCCTGAACTTTGATAATTGTCTGAAAATAAAAAATTAAAATTTTCACTCGAGGAAAGACTTGAACCTTGGCCCTCTCGTTCGGCAGCTAATCACTCTAACCACAGGACCACGGCGCTAATAAAATTTTAATGTCCTTAATGTTGCCTATTTTGAGCATGGACTACCAAGTTTGTATATTTTGCTTATTTTTTTCACAGTTCCACACAACTTCTTCCTGTTTTCTCGATTGATCTGTGTTCAGTTTTTCAAGGCCTATCCACTGTGCCAACTTATAACTAAATCTGAGGGGGGTGCGATGGGGAGGTTCCCTTGTTAGTATAAATAATCCTAAGTCGCTGCTATGCGTTAAACCGTGTTCCCACGGGGCATGACACGCTAGCATGCTGTCGCGGAACACTACCAGTGTGAACGAAGATATTTGAGATTGACTGTTATGTCACGGGCAGGCGTGAAGGCTCACGCTTCATATCAAACGCGTTTGATTTTCAGTCGTGAGTTTCCTTCGTCTGTGGCTGTGTCAGATTACATCTAGTGCTACGAACAACAAGATGGCAACTAGTGCCATTAATGGTCGTGTGATCAAGTTGAAAGACTGTGAAACTTTAGAATTTCTGGAATTTACGCTACTGAGTAGGTCTTGTATTATGTAAGCAGAGAAGAATACAGAGACCGAGATGCAAGAATGGCTACTGCCGAAAGAATTAGTGATGCGCGCCAAATTCCAGCATTCGGACCGAAAGAAGTAATTGCGAAATTTAAAAACTTGAGGAGTCCGTATTGTCAGGAACTGAAGAAAATAATCGAAAGCGAACGGTCTGGAGCTGGCACTGGCGAGGTTTATAAACCAAACATCTTCTGGTTTTACAAGATGAATTCTTTCATTCGCCCATTTGTTCAGCAATGACCCACACTATCAAATCTGGTAAGTGAAATAAAATTTTGTTTCCATATTTGAAATTTTATGCATTTTCAAAATTGTTCTTTACATTTACAATATTACAACAGTTTCTATAATGATTAAACAGAATAGTACGTATATCGTAGGAACTGTACCAGCTTCTTTTAATACAACAATATCTAGCACTGTAACAATACATTCTTATGATAAAATATATCTAGCAATGCATTTACTTTGTGACACATACTAATTGAAGACAACCATGTACAAAATAACTGAGCACAATATTGACACTGATGTACTCTACGGTTCTGTATTTGGAACGTCGCCGAGTAGTACATTTTGCGAGGGCACAGCACCTTCATTATTAAAGTAATCACGGTACTTATCCCGAATTTGTTGTGCCTGTCGATGTGGATGTCTGTTAGCAGTTTGCGGAAGGTTCTGTAGGCCAGTAATTTCCTCTTCACGCCACGATCCAGGGAAAATACGATGGTTGTCATCCTCGAAGTCAATTAAACCTCTTGAGATGTAGGCGGGATTCGTTTTCCGCAGCCAGTTGTGCAACGAGCAGCAGGCTAGTACTACTTTGTCCACCGACTGTATTTTTAAATATATTGTTTTTTCAAATACTCTAAATTTACTCACAAGTATGCCGAAAGTATTTTCTACAACTCTTCGAGCACTTGAAACTCGATAGTTGTACATTCTTTCCTGTCGAGACATGTTACGCCGACTGTAAGGTTTCATCAGATAAGTCTTTAGCGGAAACGCATCATCCTCTACAATAACAAAATCACTTGGCATTGAAAGGGAATTTGTGTCCAAAGCGTTGTACAATGAGCTGTTTTGAAATATACCACCATCAGAATTTCTTCCTTTAGCTCCTACATCAACATACAGGAAACAATAATCGGAATCAGCTTAAGCTAGCAATACAATACTGAAACTACTTTTGTAATTGTAATAATCAGATCCAGTAGCGGGAGGGGTACGAATGACAACGTGTTTTCCGTCCAGAGCTCCTGCACAGCCTGGGAAGTTCCATCGTTCTCTAAACCCATACTCTATATTTTTCCATTCATCTGAAGTTGCCGGCGCCTGAAACAAAATTAATGTTTTGATTGCAGGTGTCGCCAATAAACACAAATGAACAATCACAACTGGAGAAGCCACAATCCCTATCTGTAGATTTAACTTCTGTTGACGATCTCAACGAGACCACGCCAAGCACATCACAGATTCCAGCAGAAACTGAGACACCCAGCGCAGTACTAAAACGAAAAGTGCCTCCAACTCCATCGCAGCCTTCATCATCAAAAAACGGCGAAAAAGTTCTGCACGACTCCCCAATTGTTTTTATTTTTTCATGTGCGATTGAGAAATTACAAGCTATTCCAAATTGTGCTGCAGTAATGAACCAAGAGGACTCCTACGACTATTTCGGAAAGTATGTTGCGTCAATGCTACGCAGTATTGGGCCTCCAGTTGTCATGAGGCTTCAAGAGTCAATTACGTCACAAATAACAAATGCGATGTGCCCACCACCAACTCCCTCCAACCAATCAACACTACCAAGCGAGAGAGAATAAAATGTGAGTGCTGATTTCTCAGATGACTATTTATTTACACATTTATAGGTCGATCTTATTTTATTACTCAAACGATTACTTTCTTTCTATGCTGGTAACATATTTAATGATCAATATTATTATGCTGATCAACCATTTTCGTATTATTGTTTCTTTCTATTTCTTAAATACTTAGACCTAGAATACTCGTACATTACAATGTTGAAAATTCAAATAAAATAGTAAACGAAAAAGTTGTATACTGTATGTTATTGTATTACCTGTATGTATTCCATAAGTGCCTTGTGGACCGCTTGTTTTAAAACAAGCGTTCAGTGCATAGTGTTGTGGAATGGGGAAAAAAACCGCAAATTGGCGTTCATAAGAAGAAGAACAACACCAAAAATACAACAGGGGCGTAATATGTAGGAAATTGTCCACGCAACCTGCCACTGATGATGCCTTGCAGAAAATAAAGGCGAAACGCGTACGGCACTAAAATTGTGTTTTATTCAGTTGCTGTCAGACGGTCCATAAGTAAAAATTGTTAATATACCGTAATATTACACGCAACTGAGGAAGACAGGACTAAAAAGTTGAAGATGTCATACTGGGTGTATTCTTTTTTGTGACTAGCAGCATGTGTCGTTCCGTAAAATTCATTCATGACAGAAAAGTCACAACTCTTCGATACATGTAAACACTATTATGTTCACAAACAAATGATTTAATGAGCACAAACCACAATCACCACATTTCAGTGTGTATAAATCTCAGGACAGTTGGGTTTTCAAAATGAAAGTAACAGTGTGTTATGGCGAAAGAAATCAACTGTGTCAAATCACTGCATGCACTGTTTAGTCGTTCTGTAAAGAGCTATGATTTTCAAATCTGTCTGTTGCAGCTCTTTGGCATACAGCCTCCTACAGTTTATATTTTCTCGTTCATGTATCAATAATAATAATAATAATAATAATAATAACGAACCACATCTTCCTCTGAGCTTGAATCTGTATTCGACATGCTGAGTGTAACCGAGAGATGATCGGGTACGACAAACAGTACTCCCTCTTCTCCAAGCTCGCGCATGGCAACAGCAGTTTCTGATTTCAGAGTTGCGAGTCTGTGGAACTGCGTTAACAGCCAGTTGCCGATGTAGATCGCCTGCCCGTTGCGTTTCTTTTCAGTCGTTCCGTGTGCGGACGCTACTATGTGGAGAACATATCCTTGCTACGTTAATACTGACACCGGACTTAGTTTTGTCTTGCGATTGGACCAGAGACTACGTGTATATGCATTACTCTCATTTTGTGAAATAATCGTATTATTGCCGGCAGCCGTTAAAGACTATTTAAAATTGATTTAGTTTCGACGGCGAAATTGGTGCCAGCGAGTTAATACTTCACCTCCAAACTTACGCAAAGAATTCAAGAATATATGTTTCTGGTGTAAAGCTATAAAAGCAGTTTTTCCTTTAAACCGCTGTGCCTGTAAACTAACGTCCATGGGATCTTCGGAACAATATTTGTTGCATGTTTCAACGGCCGAACCTGCAAGCACGGCCATTTATTCTGTGGAAAACATTATCATCATGTTTCCCGATCTTGTAGAATCCAACACTGCCCTAGAGATCATTCAATCTCATCGCCAAATTGTACAGACCCCGGTGATTCCAGGAGGATGGGTAAAGCAACTTTCTGGATTACAGGCGATCGGAAAATTTATTTAGCGAAGTCATTGCGGAATTATGAGATCTTCGGAACCAGCATGGCGATTTCTCGCAAGTTTTCACTTAACTGAACTTCATCAAAAGCAATTCAACAATAAATAAAGACTTAACTAATAAACAATGATAATTTATTTTTAATACTTATAAGTAGTGTCGTTCGCTCGAGAACCAATTGTATTTCATATGGGTCTCGAACGAGACATTTCTTGTATTAATGTGTATTGTAATATCAATAATTAGTACCAATAATACACTTTCGTCCAAGTCTTGTGATTTGTTTCATGATTTTCTGATGGAGTCCGATGGTCTATAGTAGCAGAGCTATACAGGTCCATCACAAGCAAACTTCACGAAGAAATTAAGCAGTGTATAGGCAAGCACAAGCCGTAATTTCAGAGCTTATTTGCCCATACCACTTTTTGAATTTTATCAATCTGTCACTAATAGCAGTAATTAACTGGTTTTTCATTTTCGCTATCATATGATTAGTACCTTCAGGATAATATTTATATAAAAGTAGTTACTCTTTTCGTGTTTTTTGGTTAAGTGTATAGTGTTTACAATAAGCTGTATTAGTAATAAGTGTGAGTGTGTGTGTGTGTGTGTGTGTGTGTGTGTGTCGCAAATAGGAACATTACTATTTTATATGTAAACGTTTGCTAGCATATGCTTCTCTTAGATTCTGATGAAGAGGTGGCACAAAGATCTTCTTGATTTGATCTCTTCGCTGTCCTCCCTCGTCGGCCAAAGAACTGGAGATGCTGCGCTGCTCAGTAATGGATACATTTCTTCTTCTTTCGGTCCATTTTACGAGCAGCCTCCTGCGCAAGTACCAAAGAAAACACACATCAATACACTGCTTGTTTCTGGCGTTAAAGATTCATGTTTTCCAAGCTTAAAAGAGGACTGAAAACGTAAGTATTTCAGCAAGCTGTATCTTTGAGCTGTTTGTTACAGCTCTGTTCTGCCAGATGATGATGTATGAGTTTCTTCATAGCATCTCTCACTAGTGAGGTCGGTCTTCTTATCTTCACAGCTGACCAAAGGTAGACGAAAGACTGCAGGATTTTCAGTTTCTTCAATTGACCCGTGAAATGGGCTTATGCCCCTCTATCACTTAGTTTGAGTTTGGGCTTGCTGATATCTGGTCCACATGATAGACCAGTGTCCTTTACTTTTGTTGATGATGATGATGATGATGAGTCCCATACTTCTTTACAGAGCGTAGGGGAGTGATGCGGGAGACCCGCGCCGCCTTGCTAAGCAAGGTCCTAGTGGAGGTGGTTTGCCATTGCCTTCCTCTGACCGTAATGGGGATGAATGATGGTGATGAAGACGACACAACACCCAGTCATCTCGAGGCAGGAAAAGTCCCTGACCCCGCCCGCATAGATGTTGTACTGTTGGGCAGATACATGAAGAAATCAGACATGCCAACACTTGTCTTCACAACTGTGAGGTTATTGTAACGGACACTTCCGATCAGTGCTATCAAGTGTAGTTGGACCCCGACCTCTGCGAGCACCTGTCAAAACTTTTCTCAGATAACATAATCAGAATCTTTCCTGCAGTCAAGGAAGCAGATGAAAGCAGAGCTTACAACCATGGGAATAACGGCATCTAAAGAACACTTCACAGAAGTTGTAAACTTACAAGTTCTACACAAAATTTTGCAAGAATGTGGAGTGTTTTAATAACAATGCTGTGCAGGAAATAAGAGGTAAAATTATACTCCCCAAATACTCTTGACTAGAAGAATCACAAGAAGGAATGGAGCTAATTGTTAAGCCCATAAAAGAGACATTTTACAGAGAAAAAGATATTTATTGGAATTTGAAAGTATATCTTCTTACAGATTACCGGCTGTAGGAGGGAATCCATGATTCAGATGCAGATTTAAATTATCATTTAGAAATTAATCTGGAAGTTATTAAAACAATACCAAACAAACAAAAGGAGTTGTTTTCTGTGTGTAAATGTAAATGTAGTATTCTATAAAGATTTTGTACAAGAATATTTGTTTATTATATTCTATAACTTGCCAAAAATCCTAAAAAGAAGTCTCCTATTTCAGTAATATGTGTATGGGAAGTGGGTGGTTTGAGGGTCTTGAAAAGTAGTCGAAACAGAAAGCTGAAAGGAAGGTAGTCCTCATTTCTTGCCTACATGAGATGTTGATCAAATATTGCAGCCTGTATGGAATTGAAATACACTTGCATTTATCTTCTGGACTAATGGTTCTATTTACAGAAAGTACTCAAAGCAGGCACATGTCTTCTGTTAGTTCAGTAACATTGTCAGTGCTTAACATAAATTATGACATTGGAGAGACTCATTCAAACAATACTCCTGACCAGGAGCAGATCCACAGTGATTGCTTAAGTCATTCTCCCAGCAACGAGAACTGTGAGGAATTCTATCAGCCTGTCGTTAGTTAGGCAAGTGCTCTGTACTCGTGGCCAGTAAGCAGAGAAATAGATGCTGTCATCCATCTGTACTCCTATGTTTTGCAATACATGAAATAATTGTAGACACTCAGTTGATGTAAATGCAGATGCTAAGAAGAAAGTCATGGCTTCTAATATCCCTGGCATGGTTCTCTGTAGGAGCAAATGACTAAAAAAAAAAAAAAAAAAAATAAACGTAATGTAAAACAAGTGTGAACACCATCTGTCAATATCATAAAAAACAATGAAAACACAGCACATTTCGGAGAAGTATGTGGAGAGAGAGAGAGAGAGAGAGAGAGATAATCTCTGTGTACATGTATGTGTCTTTGTGAGTGCCTCACTTTGTAGTTCTGAAATGGCTCAGTAGCCTACAGGATGTTCACCATATGCTGTTTTCATGTCTTGTACTATCTGCAGTGTATCAAAGTAAAATTTCTGGACAGAGGGATACACATTGTCTCGAATTACAAGTACTGTTTTCTTTTTCTGTTGCCTAGAAGGATTAAACAACTCTTCACATAGTGTGCATCATAGACAAATTGACAAGATGACTGGGGTAGGTTTCGTTGATACAAATATTTGAATACAGCATTGTAGAAAGCATCGCTAACATAATGTAGTTTTCAAGAAACACTTATGAACTCCTCTCTGTAAGTTCTGCAGTCACGTCTAATGTACACAAAGTTTGCCGACATTCCTTTGACTATGATAATGTATTCATTCATGCATTTCTTAAGCCCGGCAAGTTTGGATCAGTTTGACCCTGTTGAACAACTGATCATACTGCCTTTAGTAGCTTAACATTCAAATATGTGCAGTAAATGAGTAGCAGATGATGATGATGATGTTGATAACAATAACAATAGATGTAATAGAAAAATGTGCTATTTCAAAAGCGTCTGTCTGATTAACACTGTGTAATGGTGTGAACATGTCTAAAGCATTGCAGTATGAGAATTTATGGGTGCAGGGATAAAAACTTTCCACTTAGTTGAAATATTCTTTCTATGTAATGTTAATTCATACATTTTAAAATGTTGGAGTCACCTTCCTGGTCTTTATGAAAAAACGGATAACTAAATTATGGTTTCATTAATCTGTAAATGCTTTCCATACTACAAACTGTTGACTGAGATCTGCAATTCTTCCAGGTAATATTCAATTCCCGAACAAATGAATAAACCCTTCTATTTGTGCATGTAACATATACCCATACTTAAGATAATTCTTGTCTTACTAGTCTTTTGTGTTGTATGTAAAAGGTCACAGTAAATTGTAAATGCAGATAGGTGACGAATCTATCTTGCATGAATTACACTCCTGGAAATGGAAAAAAGAACACATTGACACCGGTGTGTCAGACCCACCATATTTGCTCCGGACACTGCGAGAGGGGTGTACAAGCAATGATCACACGCACGGCACAGCGGACACACCAGGAACCGCGGTGTTGGCCGTCGAATGGCGCTAGCTGCGCAGCATTTGTGCACCTCCGCCGTCAGTGTCAGCCAGTTTGCCGTGGCATACGGAGCTCCATCGCAGTCTTTAACACTGGTAGCATGCCGCGACAGTGTGGACGTGAACCGTGTGTGCAGTTGACGGACTTTGAGCGAGGGCGTATAGTGGGCATGCGGGAGGCCGGGTGGACGTACCGCCGAATTGCTCAACACGTGGGGCGTGAGGTCTCCACAGTACATCGATGTTGTCGCCAGTGGTCGGCGGAAGGTGCACGTGCCCGTCGACCTGGGACCGGACCGCAGCGACGCACAGATGCACACCAAGACCGTAGGATCCTACGCAGTGCCGTAGGGGACCGCACCGCCACTTCCCAGCAAATTAGGGACACTGTTGCTCCTGGGGTATCGGCGAGGACCATTCGCAACCGTCTCCATGAAGCTGAGCTACGGTCCCGCACACCGTTAGGCCGTCTTCCGCTCACGCCCCAACATCGTGCAGCCCGCCTCCAGTGGTGTCACGACAGGCGTGAATGGAGGGACGAATGGAGACGTGTCGTCTTCAGCGATGAGAGTCGCTTCTGCCTTGGTGCCAATGATGGTCGTATGCGTGTTTGGCGCCGTGCAGGTGAGCGCCACAATCAGGACTGCATACGACCGAGGCACACAGGGCCAACACCCGGCATCATGGTGTGGGGAGCGATCTCCTACACTGGCCGTACATCACTGGTGATCGTCGAGGGGACACTGAATAGTGCACGGTACATCCAAACCGTCATCGAACCCATCGTTCTACCATTCCTAGACCGGCAAGGGAACTTGCTGTTCCAACAGGACAATGCACGTCCGCATGTATCCCGTGCCACCCAACGTGCTCTAGAAGGTGTAAGTCAACTACCCTGGCCAGCAAGATCTCCGAATCTGTCCCCCATTGAGCATGTTTGGGACTGGGTGAAGCGTCGTCTCACGCGGTCTGCACGTCCAGCACGAACGCTGGTCCAACTGAGGCGCCGGGTGGAAATGGCATGGAAAGCCGTTCCACAGGACTACATCCAGCATCTCTACGATCGTCTCCATGGGAGAATAGCAGCCTGCATTGCTGCGAAAGGTGGATATACACTGTACTAGTGCCGACATTGTGCATGCTCTGTTGCCTGTGTCTATGTGCCTGTGGTTCTGTCAGTGTGATCATGTGATGTATCTGACCCCAGGAATGTGTCAATAAAGTTTCCCCTTCCTGGGACAATGAATTCACGGTGTTCTTATTTTAATTTCCAGGAGTGTATAAAATGTTGCAGTATCCACACGCTTGTGTGTTCACACAAGGGTTGGCATTGTTGAAATGTAGCAAAGTGGGATTCTGCAATGATTCTACTCCTTAAATACTTTTTTTCCATTTTACAAGGTGTAAATGGCAACTATTTACAACATACCACAGCAGTGTTGGTGTAGTTCATATGAACAAATTGATGTAGGACACTTGTGGTCTATCTGGCCGTGATACAGCTTGAAATTGGCCTACAAAAGTAATATGAGCAACAGTGCATGTGTGCTATCTGAGATTTTGAGTGATTAAGCCACTGGCACAAGAGGATGAGAGAAATTGAAAATCTCACACAGCATGCATGCACTTTAGCTTAGTTGGTTTTTATAGGCCTATTTGAGATTGTTTCCTGGATTGACAGACTGCAAGTGTTCTAAATCAAATTGTTCATCTCGACTTCTCTCGCACTAGTGTGGTATGTTGTAAACAGTTGTAGTTTACGCCCTGTGTACGTACTGCTAATACCATGATGTACTGCATATATAAGAATTTAAACTTCATTATTTACAGTGTAATTTACTGATTATTGGTGGCACTGGTATATTTAGTTCATGTAGTAACATTTCATTTAAAGAAATATTCATGATTTATGATAATTGCAAACCATGTGCATGTCAGATTTCAATGCCGGTATATAATGTTTGTTTTAAAATTGACCTATTTGATTTAAAGACCCTCATCCTCCACTTTTCAACAAACTTCTTACTTTTCCCAAGAAATTATAATTCAAAAGTGATTTGTGTTCAAAATTTTCATGTATGAGATTGTTCCAACTGCAAAATGTAATACTTTCCAACATCCAGCATGACAGATCTGTAGCCCTGACTATTCTGTTTATGAAAATTTTGCTTTCACTAAAATAATATGTTGGTTTGTTAACTGTTCAAATTATAAAATTTCACCTTCTCAAAAGTTCTTGTCAGACTTTGGAAATTCCCTACACATTAAAACTTATCCCTCATAAGGTAGCACCTATTATTTCATTATTTTCTAGTTATGCAGCTTCCAGTCAAAAACATTTGTGTGTTTCAAGTTAATAACTAAAATTTAATAGCCCTGAATTTTAACATTTTCTAATATCTGCACTACATGTCTATACACAGGTGTCACTTACAAAGTCTAAGTCAGACCGCACCTGGTGGTCAGAATGTTCAAATCCATAAAGGGGTCTGTAATGAACATCCAGAATGTAGAGTTATTAAGTGAATCGTGGTTGAACAACTCAATGTACAGCCCTATGTCAGTTAATTAGCTAGTCTCTGCCACAAGTGAACAATTTGAAACTTTTGTTAACTGGTGTAGCTTACTTGTATAGTACAATATTGAGGCTCCTATATTATAATAGGAACTGATCATCAAGATGGGACTTAGAGGCAATAAATATGAGGATATCATACTGAAAGATAATTGCTATCTAACAACTGATCACAAACTCCTATAACTGCGGGGTGACAATGATCAAGGAACAAATACCATGAGACTTACAACGTAAAAATCAGACTGGTAACAGTACGATGTGTTTACTTTTACCCACTTTGTGTCTGTCTGCATTTTCAGAGATAATCTGATGCACTGAAGTTATTGTGGTGAGGCATTAGGAATGTGACTCAGTGAGACAGCACCGTGGTCTTACTAGCTCCCAGACAGCCACCTGTACAATTCTCAGCACAAAAATGTGATTGCAACATAGACAGTATGGGCTCGTTGTTACTCAAAAGGCGATTTTTTAAATTGGTCTCTTGGTACTACGTCGAGTGAACTTTCTTCTTGTCCAAGATTACAAATTTCTGGGGACGAACACCCGTCCAAGGGCTGGAGGGGTATAGTCTCTGGCACACAACAAAGTATATCTACCAGATCTACAATATCTACCAGAACAGAAAAATTTTGAACGTAGTCACCATTTTGTCATCAAACAACACTTTTCAAATCACCACCTCTTGAAGTACCTGGCTCTATTATAAATGATTTTAGACCCAGTGTTCCATATATGTTATCCTATTTATTGATCCCAGATAATCTCCAGGCAATGGGCCACTGTATACCAATGAAACACTCCCTACCGATATATGTAGAATCCGAGACAAGTTTACACAAGCTTTTTATCTTAAAATATTCTATAGTTCTTTCCACAATATCTTTTATCCCATCCTAACCACTCTGTACAAGTTACTATCAATTCGTTCAGGGTACCAACATGTTCCAAAAAGCAGTACACAAAAATGCTATTATTCACCAATCATATCTCAGGTTCTGTTGATCAGAGAGGTAAAGGATCAACTGTTTTGGCATATTGTAGTTATCCTACAGTACAGCGTCAAAATTTAAACATTTCACACTTCCTCCAGCTCTGACAAATTGGTTGGTTTTCTTGAATTAGGTCTCAGATGGTGTATAAAACCACCATTTCTTCATGAGTGATTCTCAAGAAACCCCCCCCCCCCCCCCAAAAAAGAAAAACATAATTGTTTGGTACCAAAAGTACCCATTTTAAGGATGGACACTTCTATAATTTCTATTCATGAGAAATTGTCAAAATTTTTGGAATATATTCTTAAGATGATGTTCTCGGGGAACTTCATAACTTTTTTGTTACCGCGATCCAGAGGTTACTGTACTTATGTACATAAAATCCAGTCTGAGGAGTAATTGTAGTTTCAAATGATGTAGTGAATATGTATCAAGGTTTCTTGAATCATCGCAAAAGTTCTGAGGTCACCAAACTATGTTTTTAGTCACCGTGTTTTCACCGATACACTGTCTCTGTATAATGGGCACTTCAGGCCTATACAGGCTGTCTAGACCTGGAAATTATTCCAAGGAGCCACCTGGTGGTGCAAGCATCTTACAAAAATTTGTCATACGAAATTCTTTGTATTTGATAATCAAACATTGCATTTTTTGATGTACTGTGGGACAGCCTAAAAATTAGCATTTTTCTAAAGTGAAGTTGCATTGGGTGGGGCATGATTTTGTGTTAACTTTATATTTATTTGTTGCCTATATGTGCCAAAGCACATAAATGTGGTGAAGTATACAGGTATAATCAAACTGTCAAAACTTTACTGAGCTATAAAATTTGTTTTAATGTATAAGCAACACACACTGCTGTAATAGGGAAAAGAAGGGAACCAGCTGAAAAATGCTCCTGTTGGAGCACAAAAAAATTGAATACGCTCCTCTTTAAAAGACGTGACAGAAAAGTGGGGAATCTTCTCAAGAAATTTCAATCAGTAACTTTCTCCTTCGAATGCAAAAATATTTTGTTGATGCCAACCTACATAGGGAGAAATGATCATCGGAATCGGAGCTCACACGGAAAGATATAGATGTTCCTTTTTTTCCGTGTGCTGCTTGAGAGTGGAATAATATAGAATTATTGTGAAGGTAGTTCGATGAAACCTCTACTATGCACTTAGGTGTGATTTGCAGAGTCACCATGTAGATGTATATATAGATATAAATGTAGACAACACGCTGCAGTAAAATTTTCAGTTATTCATTAACTCTAATTAATGTTGTTTGCAATCAGGTTAAACACATTACTATATCCAAACTCTTTGGATAACTAGTTTCAAATGAAAAAAAGAGGAAAAGAAGAAAGAGGGGAAAATAAGTAATAGGAGTGTAATAATAGCAGGTGGAAGAGTTCCAGCTTGCTCTGTCTCAGACTCCTGAATGTATTTGGTGACATGTCCTTGTTTTACTCATCTTTCACTTTCTCACATTCCCAGTGAAGCCTAAGGGAAGGCATAGTACGGATGTACACACTCCACACAACGGCGACTTTCTCAGGGGCTAACAGTACAAATTTCACTGAATCTGACAATAAATATTTCTAAAAATTCATGTACAACAGATAAAGAGGTAATTCACATTTAGTGCTCCATCATGCAATTTTTTTCATTACCAGAGAGAAATCCAGTGAATGATGTCCTTGGAGCTCTGTTCACTTAATATTATTTTAGAGAACATTAAAGAAAAAGAAACACTAATAAAAATGTGTACATTCATCACATAAAAAATATATCAAATGACAGAACAAAGTTATTTATGTGGATGAATTTAGAAAATTATGGCACTGCAGACTACCGAAGTACATCAGTTCTAACAATGATTGTCAAGACGGAAGAATAGGTTGCGAGACTTGTGGTGCCCTTCTGATTGTTTTATTTTTGCCTGCACCCAAAATGGCGAATGCCATAACAAGCATTGTAACATTGTTAAACAGTTTTGTAGTGTTGGTATTTATGGTGACAGATCTGCTGTAATGTGCAGCATTTGTAGCATCTCAACTTCATTTGATTCAGAGCATGAAAAATGATTTGCCAGATGATTCTTTGATGCAACAAAGACTAAAGATCTGTTAGGTAAACAAGAACTGCAAGGTAAACTTCATTGTTAAGTGTTTCACTAGATGTTTCAATGCTTGAGTGAATTCTTTTCGTAGGCTCGTGATTTAATGATATATATGAGTCACTTAAATGCACAAGTTGTGTAACTCTACTTTCCCTTACATTCTAGTTAGGATTGGGATCTTGTTCAACATATGGCCTTCTATTAACAGAGCATAAGGTGTAAATTATAACTCTAATACCAACCACGAAGATGGCCCCCCCGCGCCTGCTATTGTTTTGTTTTCTCAATTCAACATGGATGTTCAGTCTTCTGACTGATCCAGTAATACGATTTTACTTGTTTAATTGTTTGAACTGTGTCCAGTGTGATTCACCACGAGTTTATTCTCATATAGACAGTATCATGGAACCAATTATTTGGGATTACAATAGATCCAGTGATGAATATTTCCATCACATTCATCGCCATCCAGTTCTGGTCAGTATTTTTCTTTTCCTCATTATCATATTACTTTATATCACAATTAATAGTTTCTTGTGTTTGGATGCTTTTACCAGTATGAAGTATATCTTAGACATAACACCTGTATATAAATACATAGTCTGATGAAACAGGAGACACCGAAATGTCATCCAACAATGGTAGAGAAAACAAAAAGAACTGCACCTATCCATTTTCTTGTGACCACTAATAGGAGAAATGAAACACCATACAAAAAATACTTCTAGGGAATATTCAAAATCTCTGATGGTAGAATGACCCAAGCCATAAAAAAGATAAAACTTACAGACCCTCCAGGTGCAACACGATAAGGAAGTTCCTGGTACAGTTGAATCTAGATAGCTAGAGGTGAATGGGACTGGAAGCACCTCAAACTACTCGAAACTTGGACTATCAAAATTTATGTGGAAAAAAGAAATAAAATTATGTTGAAAAGAATACAGGTTTCAAAATATGAACTTTATTAAAACAAAGTGTTTACATAGACATTCTTATTGTCAGAATAAAGGCTGTAACTTAGGTTACTTCATGAAATAATGGTGGAGTTTCTTTTGTTTGGTGGAGCTGCAATGTTTCTGCACAGCATTATCATGTGACCATCTGAAGAGCATGGTGTCAGTGTCACCTCAGGCTTTTGTTTCACATAGTGCGTGTTGGCCTCAAGTGCAGTGTATCTGTCAGTGTGACTCACCATTGGTACAGTTTCGGCCTCCACATCCTCATCACTTTGACACTGCATTGGTGTGTTAACTGTGTCAGTTGCAGAAGAGTGTTAACTTCCAACTATTTGCCTGAATTTAATCCCTCTGTTATTTCCATGTTTTCTACCTCTTCACAGCCTGGCAACCTTATGATTAAATCACACAGCACGTGAGCATCCTCTTCATAAAAATCTTCACAGTTTCTGTGTTGGGCCTACTTTTCTGTATAATTTTTCTCTGTGACTTACAAATTTTATCCCACTTTACCTCGTTCCGAGACTCACTGACCCAGTATGCAATGTCCTCCACAGTCACTTACCTTAAAGCTCCTACAATGCTTTCATTGTCTTCTGAATGCAAGACTGGCTGTAGCAATGGCTGATGATACTTTTCCTTCAAGCATTCTAGAACACCCCAGTCCATTTGCTAAAACTGGTAATGTTTGGTGGGATAAACAAGGGGTGGATGCCGTTGCACTTTAGTTGTTCCACACTGTGAATTATCCATTGTTAAAATAGCTTTGCATGGCAATCCCTTTTCTTTTAAGAACCTTTTGTAGTCTGGTACAAATGAGTTCAAAAACCAGTTCTTAAGGATTTCCTAATTCATCCAGGCATTATTTTGATGTGTGTAGATAACTGGAAGAGCTAACATGGTTACATTCTTCAATGCTCTTGGCTTGGCAGATTTCCCAATCACAATCAGTTTTAGTTCATGGTTTCCACTTGCATTTGAAGTTGCCATTACTGTTAGCTGCTCTTCAGTTTTTCTTTGTGCCCAGTAGCACCCTTTTCTTCACATTTCGAAATTTAAACCAGTTTTGTCACTGTTGCAAATTTGTTCATTAGACAAATTTTCTTCAATTATGATTTTTTCAACTTTACAATAAATTCTGAAATGGCCCATCACCAAGGAGTTTTTCTCAGCATACATATGGTTGACGCACTCCATACCTCTTCTTCCACTTGTCGAGTCAACCCACACTAGCAGTGAAACTGTCATCTCCCTCCTGCAGCTGGTTTCTAAAAAAAAAAAAGGCTCTCTCTGCCAAGATTTGGCCAGATATTATAACCCCTTCTGTCTTTGTCGTGTAAACCATATCAACACTCCCTCACTTGTTTTTTCAAATTCTGACTCATTCATAATTTTTCAGTTAAGAGATGCTTCAGAGCATTTCTTTGAAGGAAACTGTTCCAATTTAAGTCGGTTTCTTCACCATTCACCAATAGTAACTTTGCAGACACCTCACTTGAGAGCAAATTTTTTTATTGTTTCTCCTATGAATGATAGAAGCGATGAAAAGACTTGACAGAGACAAATTTCCTTTTCTTTGTAGCAGCACTCATTTTTAGAAGGTGTACAAACAGAAACAGTCAAAGAAAACAAAACATAACACTGTACTGTAATGAAAATGGAAAACTTAAAACACTACTTTCAATAAAAGGATTGTGTATGTAAACAATTAAAACTGGGAGAACCATATGTGTGGTGTCACTGACACAGGCACAACCAAGGGGAGTCAGTGGTTTGACAGGTGATGTGCTGATTAAATAATTAATTTTTTTATGTGTCTCAGATTTATGGGAAGTTCGAAATACTCTGACTCGAAATATCAAGACCCTACTGTAACAAAACTCCAGCAGAAAAAATGGTAAAACTACATGATCACATAGCATTAATCCCCTTTATCAATCACACCATAATATTCCACAACCAAAACAGATTTACCTGAAAATCTGAATATTCACTATTCTATAATTTGTACTAATGACATATTTAAAGTAAAGGCAAAGGGCCAGTTGCAGAAAACAGTGACTGCAGAACTTTTAACAAATTCAACGTGTATCTCCACACTCTTTACAAGGAAGACTTGTGTACAATGTGATACATTTGCTGATAAACGTTAGCATACGAGAGATGAACATGAAAAGATATACCTTCAAGAAGACCATAAATTGCATCCACCTAAGGCTGAAAAAGCTCAGAAATCCATGAAATTGGGCACTAATAAGCTACTTGACACATCAGTGTAGGGAAGGACAGAGATTATTCTAAATCAAAAGGCATAGTAGGAACTATCAGAAACTAATTTTTCAAAACTAAATTATGTGTTTACAATTTGGGTTGCCACATGCCATCATCTGTACTGTTGGGATGAAGTGGCAGGATCTCTAGGTTCCCAAGCAATTGGTACCAGTTTGGTCAAACACACGGAAACAAAAGTGCCATCCGATGAACATGTCACATACAGTGATACTTGTGCAGGACAGAACAGGAACTGGCAAACAGCGATGATGTTACTGAACGTGGTTTTTGATTTGGGGGTGGGGGGGGGGGGGGGGGCGGGGGGGCTGGGGGGTGCACATTAAAATCATAGACCAAAACTTCATGACACATTACTGTACCTGCCTCCCCTATAGAAAACTACAGCAAGATGCAACATATTTTCTCCCAATGATTGGTGTATTACTATTGCTTAGTCAGGTGGTAAAATGTCCCTTTTAAGTCATTGTAATGAAAAACAATGACTTCTTGTCTGTGGGAAACTTGTTGAATTGAGTCACCAAAAGGAAAGATTACAGTGAAAAACATCCACTGTCATGATACAAGATACAGTGGATTCGATACAAAAAAAGTGATTGAGTCACTCCATTTTTCAAGGAAACTCTTTCATCGGACATGGAGTCTCAAACTGGACTCTCTGATGAACACACCTCAAGAAAAACTGTACAGAGGACTACAGGCTGTTATAAAAGAAAAAAAAGTGACATGGAATAAACTTTTTCTATTCATTCCACATGTTCACCAACACTGCTTTCCCAGGTATCTTTTTTCTGGTAATACTAAACACACTGGGGCACTGAATGGAAATGACAGTAGTGGCTATGAGTAACAAAGATCATGTAAACACAGTGTTGTTGCCTGTCATGTATATTTTTACAGTAAATAACATTCTTCACATGTTTACATCACAATGGATGCAACTTCCTTTACACCCTTATACCACATCTATAGCTGGATAAGATTTATTGAAATTGTTAACCTGAGTTAGAAAAAACTATTCTGATAACACAATAAAAAGCTAATACATAAGCACTGCTAAATTTTCTACAACAATCCCAGAAAACAAATATCTCAAAACAAGAATACAGTGACTTGTGCCGTGAAGGGCTCATATGTATTCTATGATAAAGTTTCACATTTGGAATAGCCATTTTCATTAGTGCCTTTCTTGCCAAAACTGTAACCCCTTATTTTTCATCTTTTATGTCACATTTTTCCACCTAAAATGCTAGGTCTAGTGATGACACTGCATTGGTCAACAAAGCTTCCGTTTCATGTACTATAATTACTTTACATGGCTGTGCCACAAACTGCAGCACAATTCTATAGTGTTATTTTTGGGCATCTGGCCCCAGAAACAATTATTTTAATGGCACACCTCCCTTTGCCAGTATACCAAATCAATATTTGCAGACAGCAACATTTTTATTTTCACTTATGGGGAGGAACACAGAAAGATTAAGACACATTGTACACAAAGACAATACTTTTGCTTTCTAATTGGAGGTACTGTGAAGTTAATTAAAAAATGTGTTACTCAATTGCTAGCAGATTTAGTCACCTGACAAACGGAAACGATGCACAACTCTACGTACTGCTACAACTTGTTGATGCACATTCTGACCTGCCAAAATGAAACATGACAATTGAGCCAGACGGCAATTCAAAAACTTTGAATTGTCTGGTGCAACATTTAATTGCAGTCAATGTCTAGAGAAAAATTGCAATCCTATGACATGTTCCAGAACATCAATTTGAAAGTTCTTCACACTATAAGATAGAACTGAAGAAAATAATTTATTTTAGAGGGTATCTGCGTACAGGCTTTCAGTATAATCTTCATTTATGCTTATGACAGCTTCCCAATGACTTTGGCAACTTCTGTATTTTGTTTGGGGCACCTTCATTGTTGGGCACTCTGATTATTTGGGTCACCTCATCAATTGTATCAAAATGTTTTCCATAGAGTTGTTCCTTCAATTTGGGAAACAAATCAAAATCCTGTGGGGTCATATCCTGACTGTATGGTGGGTTGGGAAGTATTTTCCACTCATACCTGTTGAGCATTTCTCTCACTGGTACGATAATATACAGTCTTGCATTATTGTACAAAAGGAGAACACCAACTGCAAGCATGTCATGCCTTCTTTGATGAATTTTCAGAAGCAAAAGATTTTGCAGGAACAGTTTGTAGTATGTGGCTGTTACGTGTGTTCCCTGGGGCACTCTTGTTTGTAGTTATGACTCCATTCATGTAATACACACACATCACCATCAGTTTCACCTTCAGTTGTTGGCAGTGGAATTTTTCAGGTGTGGAGAGTTGGAATTTTTCCACTGTGATGACTGACACTTCAGTTCTGGCTCAAAATCTCATATCCAGACTTCATCAAGTGCAACAATCCTTTCCAGAAACTGGTCTCCTCCTGTTCGATAACACTGAAGCAATTCTTTTGCGATTCTTGTGACGTGCTTCCTGCTCTTCACTCAGACCTTGCAGAACCCATCTTGCAGCGAAATTTCTCATCTTTCAGTTATGGTCTGTAAACTGAAGTGACAGACATTCTGGCGATTCCCTCACACAATTTTCATTGATCCTCTCTCGAAACGGCACTAACAATAACCTGAGAGGTGTAGTCTGTTGCAGTTGATGGTCTTCCAATTCTTGGGTCATCCTTAGCACTTACCTGAACTTCATAGAAGTGACCAAGCCAACATGATTCTGTACTAGATCCATTACACTGTTTGTACACAACTCTCAAAGTGTTGTAAATTTCAGTTGGTTTGTTGGTTGGATTGGAGAAAGGGCCAAACTACGCAGTCATCAGTCCCTCTGACCTTGGAATAACTAAAACCGATAAAACCTCACACTATAAGAGGGAATTATAATGGCCATAAAATTACCAATTATTGACAGCGAAGGAAGAAGGCGGAAGAAGAGAGGTTGGTTGGTTGGTTTAAAAGAGGGGAGAAGGGAGCAAACTACAAGGTCACTGGTCCCTTGTTCCTAATAAAACAATGCCACAAGTGAGAGAATAAAACAGACGAGACATATAACACAAAATGGAAAGAAAGGATAAACCACAAGAATGAAGGAAAGACAACGAACACTACAAGGAACAAAAGAGGACAAGAAAACAACAGAGAGACACTAGAAACAGAAGAGTGTAAAACAAGAAAGCAGATTACAGAGGCTGGCTGACCATGAGAATAAAAAGGAAAGGCCAGCCACTCTGCAACACATTGAAACCTCCATTCTAAAAGCACTAGGGTGAAGGACACAGAGGGACAAAGGACATGTGCTCAAATTTAGATCAAACGATAAAACCAAACCCACCCTCACAAATAAAACGTAAAACTAAATCAGCCAATGAGGCGTTGTCAGATAAAATGAACGGTGAGTCCAGTAACCTGAGGTTTCATTGCTGGGCAGTCAAAGTGGGACAGTGCACCAGAATATGGGCCACTGTCAACTGGAATTTTGGTTGGGTTCTTTCCACATAGGGATTCGATTTTGATGTAGGAACGCTGATCGCTATGTGTAATCTGACTCGACTTGGTTTCAGCTTCCATTCTAAACTGAATTACTAAGGACACAGCCACACAAACCAGCAAACACATACATGATCATCATGCCTGAAGTCTCACTCACAGCTGACATGAATTGCAACTTGATCACACCACTGTAATGGTGGCATGCGCAGTGTGCAGAGCTTTTGAAATGGCCCTTGTATAAAACAGCCTGTTTACAGTTTTTTTGAAGACACTAAATGATCTCATTATTGAACACTGGATGATATAGCCTGAGTAATTTGTGCACTATGAGTTTCACGGCCGCAAGGAACATACAGTTTCTAACTTTAACACTTGACTTTGAGTGTTCAACCTCTAATATACAATATTGAAAATCAAATGTTTTGGCCCTGGAAGCCATTAGATGGGTAACCTGGAACTGGGACTGTGCATCATTTGGTAATACAGATTTACTATGCCTCTGACGATGGGGCAACTTGAGGACAGTTTGCCTTTACAGGTAATGTGTTTTATACAACTCATACCAATGTTATGCCAACGATGAAAAACTTTATTTACTTTTCTGTAGTTTGTAACATCCATAATACCAACATTGGGGAAAATACAATATCATAGTAAATAAACACAAGCATTTGTAAGTATAATAATCTGTGTGTCTTGTCAATTGTTTATCATATCACATTTTACTCATGAAACCACATATGAGTTTAAATTGCAGTAAGGGGAAAAGTTGGTGACAAAGCCATATCTCCCTAGAGCTTCCTTTCTGTTTGTCAGCCACCATCTTATAATTCTTCAGCGCAGGTCACCATCTGCAAAAAAAGATAGCAAATTGATAGAGAAGTCACAGCTTATCAAGGAAAGGGAGACTGAACTTTCATTGTTATTTTTAAATGAAATTTAATAATATTTCCTTACAGTCTGCTTTCACATTTGCTACAACAGCTTTATTAAGAATGAGAGCCATATTATATGTAGCCATGATGGTCTTGCAAGCAGAGCACAAGATTAAAGCCCTGGAGATCCCAGGTTCAAACATGGATAGGGGTGGGGGCTTTTCCTTGCTCCAGCCCTCTGTCTGTTTTACCTGTTCCACAAGACATCTAACTGCCATCCAACTGCCTGTCAGTCCTGTGTGTATTAGGCCAAAATTTCATGCCTGGTGGGACAATCTCATCAGTGGGAAGAATAAAGATTAATGAGGAGGCTAATGACATTGTGTAGTTGGTTTAATGTGCCAAGTACTAACAACGTATAAGTATCAGCTTTCATATCATGTGGAACTGTCGAATCTGAAGTAACTGTGAGGCAGATGAAGTCAGTCTGAGCTTTACAAAAGTGGATAAGTGTGTGGTTCCCGACATGGGTGATTAAAATGCATTGTACCTACCCTACTATATGATAATGGGTGTTGTTCAAGGGCTGTGGGAGCGACACAATCTGTGTTGGCCTAAACTGGTCCCAGCACACCACATGGCATACAGGTTGCAATAAGATCAACAGAGGCAAAAGAACAGTCTCGCTGGAAACACGCTGCCAACGCCCTCTCGGCCACCAATATTTCAATAGCCACTGCGGACAGGAGGGCCACTTACTTCGACACTGTTACACCAAGTTAGTTCAAGCCTGTTACACCATGTGAGTTCCAGCATGTCATCAAGATGGATCTGCAGTCACAGCCTCTAGCTTAAAATCAGGCACCACATAGCGAACATAACAGTGTTCAAAGTCGACTTTGTACTTCAACAGCAGTGAGGCAAAAGTGGACTATGTGTACCACAACACATGCAAGCTTAAGTTTAGTAGCTCTTTGTTTATGAATAAAGAACCCAGTTAATAATTGCATGCAGTATGTGTTCTAGAATGATGATACCGGCCACCAACCAACATCCTCTCCTTGCTTCCCACATTACAGCTCCACAGAGATAACGAGATGACATAATCTGGTAACGAGGATTCAACAAAATCAATACTTGACAGTGCACCATGTGCAGTGTATCTTTATGAAACTAAATTCTTTGAATATGTTGTCAGAAAGGATTTGCTGATGATTCACACTTGCTTCTGTATCAGTTGTGCTAATAAAGGCAATTTTTGCTATACAATATCTGTGTACACATTGTTTACATAGTACGAGTGCTCCTACAAGGCCACAGAGCCTGAGCCAGATGTGCAGGGAAGTACATGTGCTACTGATTGTGGCATCATGCAGAAGGGAACTGCAAATGATGACGTAATTGTAGAGACTCTGGGGCTGCATGTGAAGCTGTTGATGTTGATAGTTATGTTGCAGATGATGTGGGAGAAATGGTTCAGACACATACATTTCCTCAGAAGCAGGGTAAGAGGAGATGTGTTTGTAAAGGTAATGACAGAGCTTAAGCGGTGGAATATTTTAAGGCATGTAAAAAAGGTTTGTAGCATTAAAGTAACAGAAGTGCTAAGTCCCCGCCTTGAAGAGTGAACTGCTGATGCATGTAGCAAGCTACTGACAATGCAGCCGCAGTTTAACGTGTATGATGTGGGTAAGATAGAAAGGGTACAAGACAAACCTGAGAGTACACTTGCTGTGTGAACATCATGCCAACATTAACCTTCTGTGATGCAAAGTGAAGCCTGAAGGGAGAACATTCAAGCTAGAGGCAACTGCCGCCAATGGAGTACTGTTGCTATATTTATCTGTCTTAAGGGACAAATTGATTAAACTGCAAGAAAACATGTTAAGATTTTATTTATATGCCACTGGGCACTAGGAAGTTGCTTCAGGGGAGCAGGGGCATCAGAAAGCCAAGCAATTTGAGACAAATTCATTCTGTGATTCACCCTACAGTGAGAGAGACAAATGAGACTACATATCAATGTGGTATGTTGTATGTGGTTCATGTGTGAGGATGGGTTTGAGAATGTATTTTCTAGGGAAGCATAAGAGGAAATGTTGCAGTCACAGGGATAAAGTTCCAAATGATGTTCTAAACAACTGTTCAAAAAACCACCGGATAGAGAGAAAAGAGGTACCAAACATCAGAGTTTAATGGGGCAGATCATGTGCTGTTACAGATGACTTGTTCAGGATAATTTATTAAGAGAGAAAGAGTTTTTCAGTGACATTCTTAGTTTGTGAATGAAAAATAAAAAAAGAAATTTTATGGACATGTACACAGTGATGGGAGCAGTGATAAGAGAGACATTTCGTTGTGTGTTAGATGTGCAATGCTAAAGATAAGGATGTGGGGACCCTGAGAAATGTGTGAAAGGTTAAGCAACACATGAAAATTCCAAGGTGACACATCCAAATGTGTAGCATTAGGTAACAACAGCAGTTGCAAGTTGTGTTGATTAGGATAATTATGGTGCAAACAAACTTGGAGCCAAAGGTAGAGTAAATTCTCAGCCTCTGAGCCTTGTAGTTCAAACCACCAAGTTCTCAAGCATAGAAACTTGTAAATTTTGTAAATTGTTGTCCACGTATACTGAGTTTTGTTACAGACCAGTCTAGGGTAGAGACCTGGGGACCAGTCTTCCAGATGATGGATGTAATGTTGCCCCACCATAATTTTTTGGGCTTTACTGCAGCAATCAGCAATTCACCCGCAACAGTTGAAGACAGCCAACAAGTGTAAAGTGTCAGTATTCTGGTTGTAATAACAGTCCGTTTCTTGAACACAAAATGGACTAAGAGGACAAGCTGAGCAGTTGCAACATCACCATGACACAGATTTGTTACCCCAAATGTGACTGGAACAGTGGGTGATGAATCAGTATAAATAACCATTAATTTTAGCAGAGGCATCAGCAGTCCAGAACTGCTTACAAGGATGAGGAGACTATTCCAGGTGCCCTTGGACTTCGTGCTTCTCCACTGGTGGGCTACCACCTTGCCCATTCCCATAGTGACCAAACTACCATCTTGGAGGGCAGTAGGTGCCATGCACTCTCACTCGCAAGACAGATTCGATCCCTGGAGGGTGGCATCCCCTGCAAGCCAGCAGTTGTAAGTGCTCTGTCTACAAGTGGCCCTGTGATGCCAACTGGGGTGGATGCCATTGTGTAAGATCCTGGAGTCAGCATTCCTGGGCACTAATGTCACAGCCTGGAGGCTATCAGCTCGCCACAATCTCACAATGTCCTTACCACATGCTGTGAGGGGGGGTGGCCACTGTCTCCACTGAGACACCCCATGTATTACTGAAACATTTGACTTTTGATGCTGTTTGTCTATTCTGCCAACAGCTCACTCCCTCTCCAGAACCAGTCCCACAAAGAAGTGGCCCTACACCCCAGCCCCACATTTGACAAGTTGTGTCCTATATTTGAGGTGTTCTCAGGTTATCTTTTAGCATGATAATGATGCAAGACTGGATGTTTCCTGTGATGTCCTGACCTAACTCAATAGAAATTGTGTTTGACTGCTGCCCTGGCCAGCATGTTCTCCAAATGTCTTACCCAATAACATCTCATCATGGGTTACCGAGAGAATGGCACCGCATCACTTGCGAGCCACTACAATTGATGAAGTCGATGTAGTGGCCTGAGTTGCTGACCACTACATTGTCACCCAGGGATAATAGGATGGTAACCTGGCTGTCAATATTTCAAATACAGTTGTGACCTCATCGAGCGGGTAACAACAGCTAGGTGCCAAAGGCTAAATGACTTTACTGACAACTCATTCTATACAGCAAAGGTGGCAAGTGTCCACAGTCAGGAACTGTTGAGGGAACAGAATGTGACGTCAGCCACACTGTTGCCTTAATGGGACTGCAGCTAGCAGCAGCCTTGCAGAATCAAGAGTGCCATCTCAGCCTGCCACAGAAAGGCATCAACCCACATGTACTGTTGGCAGACCGAATGGCAGCAAATCAGGGCTGGTGTGACATGGGATGAACCCACAATCTCTGGAGATGACGGAGTGCTGAAGGCTGGCAACCACAGTGGACCCTGTTCAAAGCCTGAGAGCATCGGGCTAACTGGATCTAGTGGGCTTGTGGCCTGTGACTGCTTCTAGTACCCACTGCAATTGGAGTCGCCTGCCACTGAGGGTGCATCGGTGATGTGGCTGGAACTGAACTCAGGATCAGAACGGAGGCACAGAACGACACCAACAGTGATCCAGCCAGAAGGCTGTACTAGTCAGAACAGGAGAGGTCTGATGCCAGCTGGCTGAGAGAACCCCCTACCCCCCTTGCAAGTTATCTTGGGCTGTGCTGGGGTGGAGACTCAGATATACTCGCACGATTTATGTCACGTCCACCTGAAAAGTGCTGCCCAAGCATTGCATGCAGAACAGGCCGCTGTACTCTCTGCTTTGCAAAATTATCAGCATATTTTCAGACTAACCTACACTAAAAAATTACCACACTACATTTTCCTTGAAAACAAACATAATTTTAACATATTCCCTAATCACATACTTTAACTATAGCAAGTGTCTTCTTTATATTCCTACGCAAGCCTCGTCCACAAATGCAACATCATCTATGATTTGAATCTCGAAATTTCTAAATGCATTCAAACACAGATATAACCGTAACATATACAAGCACATGTTCAGGAGAAGAGATCTTACTGCAAGTGGATTGCTGTTGAGCTAATAGTTGCTGAAAGTGTTGTTATTACTATAAGTCTCTTAATCACAACTATGAAGTATAATTTTGTGCTCTTTGCGTCACTATGATCAATGTGCGTGTGTTCCACACTGTACAGGGAACAAAAGGATGGAGAAAAGATATCTGTGTTCAAATTTCCAAGTGATTCTGAACTGAGGAAGAAGTGGACTCACACCATTCAACAGGTGAACTTCATTCCACCAGAACTTTCTGTGGTACGAATTATTGAGCTACACTGATGATACAGAAAGCGAAGTTAATTTCAGTGCATATGGGTGGTAAGCAACAATAAATTATGGTACACTACAAAATAATATTCCCAGTAAGCATTTTGACTATTTTCACTTATCTTAAATTCATTAATAAATTATTGACCTTTCTTGCCTCAGCTCATGGACTCTACTCTAGATTATCATATTTCTAAACTTTGGGTGTTCATACCAACTAATGTTTAAGTAATTACCAAACAAATACTGTATGGTATGTATCCTTAAAAAAGCTAGCTTTCTACTTGATACAATGAAGACTGAAATATATGTAAGTTAATGACAATATTATGCAAAGGATAGCTTGCTACTCACACCATACAGCAGAGAAGCAGAGTTGAAGATAGGCACAACAAAAAAAATTGTCAAACAAGTAAGCTTTCAGCCAAAAAGGCCTTCACCGAAATTAGGCGCGTGCGCACCCCCCCCCCCCTCCCCCCCCCACACACACACAAAACCACCATCTCTTGGTACTAGATGGCACTTATATGCTTGGAACTTTCATTACACTCCACCAGATGTCTCTATTCTGTCTTCCCTTCACTTTTTTGTTAGCTGTTGTTTGCTATGGACAACTGTGCATTTTATGAAGAATTGTGTGGAAAATACAGTAAATACCCAGGCAGTTTTCATATTTATCTACTGTGCTGTAATAACAGAAACAACAATAACTTTACATATACAAGGTCCGGCAGAAAAACCTCCCCTTTAAGGAAAGCTAATAAAAACAAAACCAAATAAGGTAGAACAATTTTATTTATACTAAATAAAAGTACATATTATGCCATTTTAGAAAATACTCTTATGGTCTTACTTTTTAAATAAAACATCCCTTAAATGGCTTCCTGCACTGTCGACACACTAAGTCTTTCCCTGAAGTTATTCATTACTCTTTGAGTCATTTCAGGTGGAATAGCTTCAACCTCTTGTGTAATTGCTTCTTTCAGGGCTCGTAAAGATTGTGGACGTTGTTCATAAACTTTTGCTTTTAAATAGCCCCAAAGAAAGAAATCACAGGGCGTTAAGTCCGGCGATCGTGGGGGCCAGCCAATGTCTCCACGCAACGAGATCACATGTCCAGGAAACATTTCCTTCACCAATGCCAGTGACTGCCGCGCTGTGTGGGCAGTAGCACCATCTTGCTGGAACCACACGTTCTCTATTTCACCAAAAAGCTCCCTTAGTTGCGGTTGGAGAAAGTCGCGGAGCATGGCACAATAGCGTTCACTGTTGACGGTTAAATTCCTGTCATTTTCTTCGAAAAAGTAAGGACCGATCACTCCGGAATTGTAAACAGCACACCATACTGTTACTTTAGGGCTATGAAGTGGTCGTTGATGAAGTTCTTGGGGATTGTGTTCACACCAGTACCTGCAATTTTGGCTGTTCACTGTTCCGGCAAGGTGAAAGTGTGCTTCATCAGAAAAAATCACAATATCGTTGGGACGAATGTTCCGAAGAAGGTCTTGGCACAAACTTACACGGACACCACAGTCTCGTTCACTCAGTTCCTGCGTAGTTCCAATTTTGTAAGGATGCATTTTAAGATCTCGATGCAAGATTCTTCTCACACTTCGATCAGATATCCGTAATGCTGCCGCATGCTTTTTAGCGGATCGTCGAGGAGATTGTTGAACTGAAGCTCTAACTGCATCAACATTTCCGGGGCCTGGTTGCAGTCCGTGGTCGTCCAGGTGGTTTCCTTTTTAATGCGGAACCTGTCTCACGAAAGTTAGCAACCCAAGAATAAATTGTTTTCTTATCGGGAACAGGGTCCCGTCGTCCGAGCGCAAAGCGAACGCGAAAAGCGCGTTGAGTATTAATAGGCGATTCGCCATTTTGAATAAAATCTTCCACTACGAAGGCACGATGTTCACCAGACCACGCCACGGCGTACACTGAAAACGGCACGTAGGCAGCTACTTAACGACGCGCCCCCCACCACTCTGCTCCTTCTACTGTCCGCTGCACGTTACTTTGTAATCGGGGAGTTTTTTATGCCGGACCCTGTACATAGTTAATTATCAAAAAGAAAGAGAAAGTCATTTCTACAAGGAAGCAGGGAGTGATTTTGGAACTCATAGCTGAAGGATGCTCCAACAGGGAAGATGCTAGGAAATTATCAATTGAACACAAAACCGTGGGAAATGTATTGAAGAAACAAGCTGAAACTGGATACAAAAGTCTGAGGTAAAAGGGAGGTCAGACAAAAATCTGCAGTCCCAGACTGTGCAGGGCAATGTATAATGCTAGGCGCCCCGGTGCTCCCGGTTGCCTACAGTGGACTGGAAGCCAAGCGGTGACCTCTCCAGTTCACAGGATGCTAGGAAATGGCTGTGGACACGTCAGAAACTCCAAAGAAACATTATTAATTCATGACATCTTTATTCCTGCCGAGTACAATGTGGCCCGCGTAACACAGGCTGGCTGAGCTTGGTGATATAAACGACCTTCCCGGAGTCCTCGCTAACTTGGAGCGATGACACCAGCTCCAGGCCGCACCAGTCTTGCTAGCGCAGCGCCGCGTGCTGTGACGTAGCGGTGGAATGCCCTTACTTCGGCCACGCGTGACTGGCGGCGCCCGGCTGGCTCGGTGGCGGACAGTAGGCCGCTGCATGTAGGAGGCTCCGGGTTGGAGTCCCGGCGCTGTCGGCACGAGAGGCGTTCTTGTAGTGCGGAGTGTACTCTATTCCATCCTGTCTTCTTCCCTGCTCCTCCTGGTGGCTCATCCACGGTGGATGGGCGGAATGGGCTGCAGTACCCCAGCGTCGTCGGCTCACCTGGTTGTGACGGTGGATGCACGGGGCCTAGGCCCCGCACGATCTCGACGACGGCTCACTCATGTGGTCAGCATTGGTGGCGAGCGAGTCTGCCACGATGTCTGCTAATCCTGGGTTGATGATTGACAGTGACGGCAGAGAGGACCAGAGCTGGTACTGTCCCCTCACGTCTGCTGCTGGATGGGCTGCCCTTACTGCAACATCTCCTTAATAAAGATTAACATGTCGATCATCGAGCTGAGCGCTACACAGTGTCCCAGTACACATCTAACTGCAAGTCTAACTGCAAGTGCCTTGTTGCTATCAAAGCTGGCATATTTAAAGGAAGCACGAGCGACGTCCTGACGTCATGCTCGTTTGTGATGAACGTATTCGTTCCACTTATACTGCTGATTTACCTGTCGTACTCGCCCCTTAGGTGTTCTTGTGACAGAGTTACGTGCTATTATGGCAGGCTTACGCGAAGTTATGAAATGCAGTACAGCTGACGCTATACCTCTGTCATACACTCTACGAAAGTCTCCGTCTAACACAAACCAGCGTGCTAAGCAATTCTCTCTCGCCCGTTGTGTGTAACCAGACCACTGCCCCTGCGGGGCGATACATTCCGATACATGTGCAATCCTCTTACCTCTTGGCTAACCTACTGCCTCTGGCTCTCAGCATAGGCAACGAAACTTTGACAACATTCCACGTTTCCAACTCTTTACTATTCCGCGACACTACACATACCCCTACTTTAAGAAAATTCGTCCCGAATTTTACAATTCTGGACTTAATGGTTGTGCGCGCCATACTTCCTTATACTCTACAGGTATCTTACAACTACTCCTTCAACACTGTCAAACTTTTCTTGTCCGCTAATAATCTATTTACACTTAATACTGATTCCAATCTTACCATTGGTTATCTATTTATATTACGTTCCACTATTCCCGATCCATCCCATAGGTATTTGATGCAGGGTTGTTATTTCAGAACGAGACACCTATTTCCGTATACAAAAGTAAGTTGCACAAATAAACACTAGAACTAGGATTATGCTAGTCATCAACACACCAAATATAACTGTGTTTTGCTTACGTTTCTCCTGATATTGCTGCACGTGATGCAGTAGTTGATTAACAGAGATCTGCTCTATTTCTGAGATAATCAGGCTATCTAAAGATTGTAGCAATGTGGGATCCAAGGACTCGTTAATAAACGTTAGGTTCTGGCGAGGCAATATGTGTGGTGGTTCCTCTGGATAATACAAGATAGGCTGTGTCACGTTAATCATTGTTGTACCCATGAAAGTAGCTGGTAGGTGAAAATGCTTCCCCACTATTTCACATCCAGTGCCATTAATCAATAACCCACTGCCCTGCAATTCAAGCTTTGATGTATCTGTCAATCTACTATTTCTGTAACAAGCGGCAACTACGGTCTCTAGTTCGAACACAGAGTAAATCCAATGTTCCCCAACTTTCTGAAATTTCGGTCCCAGAAGTAACACCTTCTTTTCGCATTCTAAGGTTCCCATATTTCCCAAGAACAACTGCATCTCACATGAATGATTGTGGGTTGCCACCTCCTTTAATGGACAAAAAAACACTTCCCCTGAATCAGTCTGTCAAATCTTCCGTAGACATTACCACATGATCACTCCTCCGTCTTAACACTAACAATACTTCCTGAGTTCACACTTGCGTCCACTTCCCAAGTGCACCCCATCTAATTGTATACAGGTGTACTGTATAACACTGGTACCGCGAATTGATACCCATCACTGGTATTTGCACTTCTACGTGTATACTCTCCTGATCTGTAACTACTCTCACTTTAGACATGCGATAAAATAACGGTAAATTCTGCTTCACCGGAGGCACGACATGACGCACTCCTCCTCCAATTCGACACGCGCATCATCCACCCTGTCTGCTAATGCCCTCAATAAAGCTGCTACTTGTATTTTCCTGTCTATTCGGCTCAATCTTGCCTGTATAGCCTCTATATCCCCATTCAACACTTTCCTGGTATTTGCTGCATACCGTTCCAGGTCTGACGTCAACTCCCGCACTGTTCTAGTGACATTCAATATCCCCTGCTCCATGTTACCTATACGTGTCATGTGCCAATCCACTTTCGACTTTGTCTCCTCCGCCAACTCCTGCACATCCCCCACTGTACTACTTAAGCTCCTTGTATCTTCCTCGACCGCAGTTCCAAACACTGTTTTCAGCAATTTTCCCCCTGCATCCAACCACCCTCGTTTCCTGCGAACGAGCGTTTGCGGGTCCACTTCCATTACTTGTTGCAGCTGCCTTCTCAGTTTTTCGTATGAGAGCTTCAATTCCTGATACTCGTTCCGTATGTCTTGAAACAACCCCTCCTTCTCAGTGGCTGCCAGTAGCGGTAAACCTATCCTGTGGTGTCCGTACATCATTCCTCACTCCCCTTATATTATACGTGAACACAATTGTCCACCTGCGGCTTGACAATACCACATCTAATTGTCTTTCAAACAAAATTCCCTTATTTAGTGGTTGCACCTGCACCACCTCTCCTCTGCAACAGTGTAGCAGTACCAGACTGACGAAAAGTTTCCCGGGCCACATCCTGGCATGGCACCTGAAGGAAAAGGAAGCCATGTCAATTGCTCCTTTCCTTACCACGTCTAAAACACACAAATGACAAGTAAAAAATACATATACCCTATTACCTAATAACAATAAATATGACATGTTCCTCCCCGAGGACACTTAATCTACTTATCCCTAAACCTAAGTGCGTAAGAAACGTTCCTCTGCTGTTCTTTTAGCTTCGGTACCCTCACACCCTTTGTTACCGCTGGAGGAATCCGCGATAACGCATCCACTGTGCCCTTAAACGGCTTAATCCTACTCACATGAACTACTGACGACTTGGTTGGTAACTGCAACTTTACGTTCACTGGAGACACTATTTCATTTACTTGATACGGTCCAGAATATTTCGTCAAAAACTTCGTTTTACCCTTCGGAACATAAGGATTAGCCAACAATACCCACTCACCAATTCTGTATTGCGGCAGTTTACCTGTTCTTTGCCCAATGCTCTCTTGTTTCTCCAAAGGTTTAGTATTAGCACGCCGTACCCTTTGCCAAATCTCTCTCAATTTCATGGCGCAATTCTTCACTGACTCATCCTGTGAACCTACCTGAGGTTTGAGCACATCAAATGGTGATGGCATTTTCCGACCATAAATTACCTCGTACAGAGAGAGTCCCGTTCCTGTACGAACTTTCACGTTATATGCGCATGTCAACAGATTTAAATACACGTCCCAATCCATGTGTTTTGAATTTACGTAATGACTAATCATCTTAACTAACGTCCTATGAACCCGTTCTGTTCGTCCATTCGACTGAGGATGAAATGGGCTTGTCCGCAATTTCTTAACATTCAATAAATGGCATAACTGCTTCATCAGCTCCGACATAAAGTTACTACCCTGATCTGTAATTATAGTATCAGGCACACCATACTTCAGCAACCAGTTATTTACTAAGGATTGCGCAACAGTGCTTGCCTTCTGATCTGGAATAGCTACCATTACCAGGTATCGGGAAAAATGATCTAATATTGTTAATACATATCGATTACCCGCTTGTGTCTTGTGAAATGCTCCGATTACATCTAAGCCGATGAATGCGAACGGACAATCCGCTTCAGGTAGTCTCTGTAACTGAATTTTCTGATGACTTAAATCTGCTCTCTGTGCACACAGTATACAATTTTGCACATACTGCTCTACATCATTGCGAGGTGTCTTCCACCAAAACCTTTCAGCTACCCGTCTATCGGTCATTCTTTTACCACCATGACCCGACAATACATGGTTGTGCGCTTGTTTCAACACTTCTTCCCTCAGCAACTCCGGTACTATGACGCGTAGTCCGCACTTCGTATTCCTGCAAAGCAACCCATCCTGCATTTCAAACTGCAGTTGCGTTCGGAACAATTGACACACTCTGTCAATGGCTTGCAGCTTTATCCACTCCTTCTCACTTATGCCCACAGCTTGTACGGCTGCTATTTTTCTACTAAGCGCATCTGCATTCGTATGTTTTACTCCTAGTTTGTGAATTACCTCGTAGTCAAATTCTTAGTTTCAGTGCCCATCTCGTTAAACGATTCGAAGGATCTTTCAACCCCAACAACCACTTCAATGCTGCGTGATCTGTAATCACCTCGAAGTTACGCCCATATAAATAACAGCGAAAATACGAGATACCATAAATCACTGCTAACATTTCTTTCTCTGTAGTTGAATAATTCTTCTCTGCCTTATTCAGTTGCCTGGAAGCATAAGCCACTGGATGTTCCTGTCCATTAACCCTCTGAGAAAGAATACAACCTACAGCAATATTACTAGCATCACAAGATAGTATGAATTCTTGTTCGAAATCAGGAAGTATCAACGCTGGGTCTGATGTTAGTATCTGTTTGAGCTTCTCGAATGCCTCCTGACACTGTGCTGTCCATTCAAACTTAACACCTTTCTTTAACAATCTCGTTAATGGATGTGCAATTTCCGCGAACATATCGTCTGTAGTAATTACATAAACCGACATATTGCTGAAATTGTTTAGTGGTCTGTGGTACTGGAAAACCATGCACAGCCGACGTTAGACGAGGATCCGTTCTTACCCCATCCTGACTGATAATATGCCCAAGATAAGTCACTTGCGTCTGACCAAACTGACATTTCTCGACATTAATCTAAGATTTGCCGCTTTGAGCCTACTAAATACTTCGTTCAGTCGTTTCATATGCTCTTCTATATTACGGGAAAAAGTAACAATATCATCGAGGTATTTCATAGCAATCTTCGGTTGCAGTCCCCGAAGCACACCATCTAACAGATGCTGGAACGTAGCAGGACCGTTTTTCAACCCAAATGTCATTCTGTGATACTGAAAGTGACCAAGGCTTGTTGTAAAGGCTGTCTTCAGTCTATCCTCGGGGCTTATTTCTATCTGATGTTACCCACTCTTTAGATCTAGTGTTGAAAAATATTCACACCGACCTAGAGTGTCTAATGTTTCCGTGATGTTCGGTATTGGATACGCATCTGTTACAGTTTGTGGGTTAAAAAAACGATAGTCTCAATGAAACCTATACTTTTTAGTACTGTCCAATGACTTCTTAGGAACTACCACTATGTTGGCAGACCATGGGCTTTCACTGTTCTCTATAATACCGTCCCTTAGCTGTTGATTAATAAATTCTTCTACTAGTGGTTGTAGGTGTTTCGCTATCCTGATGATTTTCTATAGACCGGCAGACTATCGCTAGTCGGTATACGGTGCTATGTAATAGGAGTTGCTGGTAATGGACCTTCTGAATTAAACAAATCTAAATTAATAACAAAGATTCCATAGCTTTCCGATCACCATTCTCCAAATGATGAATCTTATCACGTAGTACAGACGTTATAATCACCTTGGGATTCACCTATATCCTCATCGTCGAGTATTTCCAAACTTGCTACCACTAAACCCTTTGGGAGATCCACTTCATCTGCCCCAAAATTATCTACACTGACCAGGATCATCAGCTCCCCATTTATATCCATTACACGCGCAACGCTCCTCCTAATAAAACAATGCATTTCATCCAATGGTTCATTGCTCTGCAGTGGCTACACCACACATAGTCTCTGCTGTGGTACATCGGTACCTGCTTACAACCAAACTAACTTCCCTGTACCCGAAGGCACTTTGGCATGCGTAATCACCTTTAATGCCCTTGTACGCGGTTCAATTGATGACATCTTAGCAACGGATGCACCTCGCGATTTAGAAACATTTACAGCTGTTGTACCCTTTGAAAACAAGTCTCCACTAAGTTCAATTGTATGTTGTGAAAGACTAATTTTGGCGTGGTGTTTATCGAGGAAGTCCAATCCGAGAATCACAGAATACCCTTGTTCCACAGTTGGCAACACATCCATTTGTTCTACGAACTCTACAGTTCCAATCTTAAAAACAAGCAGTGTTGTACCCAATGATTGCAACTCATTATTCCCTACGCCATGTAATCTGTACCTAGGAGTACCTAAGCTTCTCCTACCCACGAGATCTAGACTAGCAACAGATACATGTGCCCCTGTATCAATCAAAAACTTACATCTGTTATTTCTTACGCATCAAGCAACATTCCATCTCTGTACTTCTGTTAACCAGGAATGTCTTCCGACGGACAAAACACTCCCGTTCCCGTTTAACGCTTTTTCCTGTTTATTCCCGTTACCATTCTGCTTACTACGAGACTCATTCGCCTTGTCACCATAGTGTTTACAAGCATAGCACTGCGACTGTCTGCATTGAGCCTTCACATGACCTTTCCTCCCACAACGGTAACAATTCCTCTCAGACACAAAGATGCTTTTATCATTGGGTATCCTTGCTGCAGATGCGTTGCAATACGCAGTGCTGCAGCTAAATCCCCAGTATTGTCCATCCTAACCCTAAGAGAAAATTCTGCAGGAATTCCCCTGAGGAATTCATCGAGGGTTCTGTTTTCTGCCTCTTGTAGTAATACACGATCCGCATCAGGATTACCCGATAATTCATAGGTCTATGAATTAATTTTCCGTATCCTATCTGAAAAAGACTCCACTGTCTCATTGACCTTCTGTGTCAAATTAGCGCACTTCTCCCTAAAAAATCTTGCACTATTCTGCTTATGATATCTTTGTCGTAACCCATCTACCAATTCTTCAAAACGTGCTCGCTTAACTAAGTGTCTCATGGTACATCACGAACGTCTTGGCTTCCCCTGCAAGTCGCAAATATGCCACACGTAACGTAGTTACGTCCGACCATTGCTCATTGCAGCTGTTGCCAAAACATCATTAATGAACGCTGTGACATCGTCTGTTGTTTTACCCGAGAAAGGCGTGATCAGTTTAGCTACTGAAGGATATATTGCAAGGTCGGACAATGCTACTGACTTGCACTCACTTGAACCCATTTGCGACTTCTTGCGCCGAACACAAGGTCTCCATTTGCGTCATTAATTCTACATGACGTAACTTATGCTGTGCATTCTGTTCTAACAATTTTGAGACTTGCTCCGTCAGAGCAGCTATACTCACTTCAGTACTAACGGATCTTGTTTCCGGCATGATTTGTGCAAATTACCAGCAACTTACTCTATACTGAATTTACTCCTCAGAACAGTAACGACACT
Organism: Schistocerca piceifrons; assembly: GCF_021461385.2. Lineage (NCBI taxonomy): Eukaryota > Metazoa > Arthropoda > Insecta > Orthoptera > Acrididae > Schistocerca > Schistocerca piceifrons. Next base: position 1,058,078,676 of record NC_060139.1, read on the forward strand.
AGCTACTCAACTCCTTTGTCACGGTTGAGCACTACACACAAGAAGACAAACAAGACTCACAATGCACAACTAAACAAAATTAATCCTTCCGCCTTGTTATTGCCCAGCGACACACACTACAATTGTGCGCTGTGTGACCAAACCGTCTACAAATTGAACATTCTCCTGGTACAAACTTCGTGCATGGCTCCTCATGCCCCGTTAAATTACACACAGTACATCTGACTGGTACCAAGTATGTTTTCCAACTGTTTCCTTTAAAGTCAGATAAATCTGCTGTTTCCGCAGGTCTTACAAAGTGCACTCCCAACAAAGAATGTGCATCCATAGTTATTAACAAAAATAGCCTCGTGCACTTACCACAAGGCTGCGTAGAGTCAACAGTTCTGACCGCAACTCTGTGGTGTCAGTCCTGCAGTGGCGGTGTCGACGACTCCAGATACCAGATCAGCAGGCCAGTGCTGTAGTGGACGGTTCGAACACTTCTCATACCAAATCCGTAGGCGGTGGGCATGAGGACTTCAGACACCAAATCTGTAGGCGCCCTGGCGGTCCCAGTCGCCTATGGGGACTGGAAGCCGAGCAGTGACCTCCCCAGTTAACAGGATGCTAGGAAATGACTGTGGACACATCGGCGGCGGACAGCAGGCCGCTGCATGTAGGAGTCTCCGGGTTGGAGTCCCGGCGCTGTCGGCACGAGAGGCGTTTTCGTAGTGCAGAGTGTACTCTATTCCACTCCGTCTTCTTCCCTGCTCCTCCTGGTGGCTTGTCCGTGGTGGACGGGCGGAATTGGCTGCAATCCCCCAGCGTCGTCGGCTCACCTGGTTGTGACGGTGGATGCACAGGGCCTAGGCCCCGCACGATCTCGACGACGGCTCACTCATGTGGTCAGCATTGGTGGCGAGCGAGTCTGCCACGATGTCTGCTAATCCTGGGTTGATGATTGACAGCGGCAGCAGAGAGGACCAGAGCTGGTACTGTCCCCTCACGTCTGCTGTTGGATGGCCCGCCCTTACTGCAATATCTCCGTAATAAAGATTAACATGTCGATCATTGCGCTGAGCGCTACACAGTGTCCCAGCACACGTCTAACTGCAAGTCTAACTATGATTGCCCTGTTGCTATCATAGGTGCCGTATTTAAAGGAAGCATGAGCGACGTCCTGACGTCATGCTCGTTTGTAATGAAAGGATTCGTTCCACTTAGACTGCTGATTTATCTGTCGTACTCGCCCCTTAGGTGTTCTTGTGACAGAGTTACATGTTGTTACGGCATACTTATGCAAAGCTATGAAATGCAGTACAGCTGATGCTATACCTCTGTCATATACTCTATGAAAGTCTCCGTCTAACACAAACCCGCGTGCTAAGAAATTCTCTCTCGCCTGTTGTGTGTAACCAGGCCACTGCCCCTGTGTGACGACACATTCCGATACATGTGCAATCCTCTTACCTCTTGGTTAACCTACTGCCTCTGGCTCTCGGCACAGGCAACAAAACTTTGACAATATTCCACGTTTCCAACTCTTTACTATTCTGCGACACTACAGTTCTAAAGGAGGATGGAGAATTGAGGTTTGTGTACATTCAATTACAAGGTTAAAATACTGTGATATCCTTAATAATGAGGTATTATATACTGCAAAGGATCATTTCAGTGGAGAAATCTAGGGCCATTTATTTTACAAGATGACAGTGCTAACAGTCACAGTCTCAGGGTTGTTCAGGTGTGTTGCACAGAGCTGTCTATTGAGAAGTTATGGTAGCTCCCAAATTCTCCGGACATGAACCCTACCAAGAATCTGTGGGCAATTATGTCTCAGAAACTAACTAAATATTGCTGTACGAGTGGCACAGAGGTAGAATTGAGACAATTGAGAAAACTGTTCATATCTGATGCTATGAAACTGAACGTGGTACATGTGAAAAATTTAAGTTAAAGAGAGATCCAGCTCAAGTCCATAAAAAGAAATAAGGTGGAAATACATTTTAATTTTGACATAATATGTTTTGTAAAACTTATTTTCACTTAAAAAATATCAGTAAACTAATAACATACAACTTCTTTGTAGTTTCTTTAACATACATTAAGCAAAATTTGTAAGTGGGGATATTATTTTGGATCGTACTGTAGAACGATGAAGGTTATATTATCAGTGCACAGTTTCATTGAACATGTTGTGCAAATGCCTTTTATTCCTCAGATTAGAGTGTTTCAATACATGTTAACTCTACAGTGCATAAGCTACATAAAACTGTATGTGACAGTGCTACCAGTTTATTTAATTTCAACTCTCTACAGGGAGTAGAAATGTAAATCTAGCATCAGAAAAATTCTGATCCTAAAAGATGATAATTAGCATTTTTTGTATTATGAATAACAAAATATTTTTAAGTTAGTGACAAGTACAGATCTCACTTTGCTATAGAAGATGTGTTTGAAGTAAGATGATAGACAATGTGTAAGTGCAAGTGTTTAACTTCAAAATTTTTCCAGAATAATTTTCTTTTCATTTCCTTTCCCAGTTCTTAAACACATTAACAACCTCAGGAAAAAAGTTAAATTAATACAGTGAATGAACAGTGGAGAGAAGTCCTGGAAAAAGATTATGTACAGTTCCTGGATTTAACTTTGAAAAAACTCCATATGGTGTGTGTGTGTGTGTGTGTGTGTGTGTGTGTGTGTGTGTGTGTGTGTGTGTGTAAAAACTGAAGTGCCAAAGAAACTGGTATAGGCGCGCATATTCAAATACAGAGATATATGAACAGGCAAAATACGGCTCTGCAGTCAGCAACACCTTTATAAGACAACAAATGTCTGGCGCAGTTGTTAAATTGGTTACTGCTGCTATAACGGCAGGTTATCAAGATTTAAGTGAGTCTGAACGTGGTTTTAAAGTCGGTGCATGAGTGATGGGTTACACTATCTCTGGGGTAGCGATGAAGTGGGCGTTTTTCCCCTACGTCCATTTCACAAGTGTACCGTGTATATCAGGAATCTGGTAAAATATCAAATCTCCAACATCGCTCCGGCCGGAGAAAGACCCTGCAAGAACGGGACCACCAATGACTAAAGAGAATCGTTCAACATGACAGAAGTGCAACCCTTCCGCAAATTGCTGCAGATTTCAATGCTGGGCCATCATCAAGTGTCAACGTGTGAACCATTCACCGAAACATCATTGGTATGGGCTCTTGGAGCTGGAGGCCCACTCCTGTACCCCTGATGACTGCATGACACAAAGCTCAACGCCTTGCCTGGGCCCGTCAATGCTGACATTGGACTGTTGATGACTGGAAACATGTTGCTTGGTCGGACGAGTCTCGTTTGAAAGTGTATTGTGCGGATGGATGTGTATGGGTATGGAGACAACCTCACGAATCCATGGACCCTAGATGTCAGCAGGGAACTCTTAAAGCTGGTGGACGTTCTGTAACGGTGTGGGGCGTGTGCACTTGGAGTGATATGGTACCCCTCATACATCTAGCTACAACTCTGGCAGGTGACACATATGTCAGCATACTGTCTGATCATCTGTATCCATTCACGTCCATTGTGCATTCCGACTCACTTGGGTAATTCCAGCAGGACAATGCGACACCCCACGCATCCAGAATTGCTACAGAGTGGCTGCAGCAACACTCTTCTGCATTTAAATGCTTTTTCTGGCTACCAGACTCGCCAGACATGAACATTATTCAGCATGTCTTGGATGCCTTGCAACGTGCTGTTCAGAAGAGGTCTCCACTGCCCCATACTCTTACAGATTTATGGACAGCCCTACAGGATTCATGGTGTCAGTTCCCTCCAGCACTACTTCAGACATTAGTCGAGTCCATGCCATGTTGTGTTGTGGCACTGCTGCGTGCTCACGGGGCTTTACACAATATTAGCCAGGTGTACCAGTTTCTTTGGCTCTTCAGTTTGTATTAATTTGCAGAAGCCTCCATGTTAAACTGTGTATGAAAGGCAAAGAGATTGTTGTGAACACACTTACAAAGACGGTTAAGTGTTAAGTGAAGTTGAAAATGTGCTGAAGTTATGTAGAGACTTAATTAGTATCAGAGTGATTTACACATGCCAGATGCTCACTCCTTGGAAGATTAACAACCCCAGAGAGTAAGAAAAGGTTTGTTTCATTCCTGAAGGCACAAACTGCATTGTCTCATCAGTCCATGGCTAGTCTTAAATTTGATCCAAAACATTGATTCTCTGTTCCATTTTGTTTTCTATTTCTCCACATCCTTACAAGCTTTTACAATAATTAGGTTTTTTCATTTTACCTCATCCCAATTTATTAAGGAAGCTTAGCTAGAATGTACATGAGAAGCCACGTAATCTAAATTTCTTGTCACCTGAAGGATGAAGTTTCATGTCTGGAACCATATGTACTGTTCATGACCTTTATGCTAGATGAGATTCACATCAAGCCGTATGTAGATTGTAAAGGAAGAAATATTACTAGGTGCTTTGGATACTGCTAATATAGCAAAAAGTGCACATGTATTCGTGATTCAGAGCATACTTTCTGTTGTGGGTGGGGGTATAGACTGATGAAAATCTTGCTGCTGCTGAAGAAGACTAATAAGGGTCCTGGTACGATGGATGCACGGATTCTAGGGCAGCACACACCCAATGACAGTGATGCAGAATAGTGAAAAGTGAAAATATTACTTGACATCGGTAACGCAGTTACAGCAATTTTAGAATGCGGGTTTAACCTCTCTGTCTCGTGTTGACAACAGTTCCATGAAGGCAAATTAAATAATGTTTTCTGAACTAAAGTTGGAAGAAAACTGATCTTCTGTCTTTATGTACTATTTGAAGAACAGTTCCAAACCAATAGTACTCTGTTTAAATCTCTAGGCATGCAGTCTCTGTCCATGCATGATAATTCTATTCACTATTCTCTTTCTGGTGAGGACTAACCACTATCTACCTATCGGCCACTGTTTATATCTCACTCGACGACTTGAAGACGTGACGAACACTCTGCAGGAACTCCCTAGCAAGACTTGGACTGACTTACAACTTGCAACTGACAATGTATGCGTGTACACAGTTGCTTAAGCACGCGTCTCTCTGCCTGGTGATGCTGCTGCTCCAGACGGTGTGATTATCGCAGGCAGTGTGAATGGTTTGAATGCAACATTGTTTCTGCTGTGGACAGACGTTCATGGTACTCCTGGTACCAACTGTCGCTAACTCTTTTTGTGTAGTATCTCAGTACACCACACTTTCTTCTTTTAGGTAAAGCTATACATCTATTGCCTGTGAAGAAACTGAATGGAGAAAACTTGAGCAATGTATTAAGGACATTAGTAGTAGATATAGAAGCTATTGGCTTTCAATTTTTTTTTTATTTGTTGCAGGTAATAATGCTATCAACAGATGATCTGTCACACGTTTTGCAAAGTCACAACACTATCCCGTGCGTGTGCGTGTGTGTGTGTGTGTGTGTGTGTGTGTGTGTGTGTGTTTAGCAGTCCTTTTGCTGTGCCTGTCTGCGACTCACCATCACCACTGTATGGTGAGAGGCAATCTATCCTTTTCATAATATTGTCATTATTCCAACCTGGATCTTACAGCACATTATGGATTTCAGATGGATATTATTTTTCAAACGTGAATGAGAATTTCAATTTTTAATTTTGCAAAAAGTGCATCTTCAAAATGTTTTCAAAACATTACACACAACACTTCACATAATTGTTAACTAAATCCCCAAGTATGGGTTCACATCTTTATAAAATTTCAAAAATACATATTTCACTAAAGAATGATACTTTTGTAAAATTAAGTGGAAATATACATAAGTTACCAATAATGAATTTGCACTTTTTCATAAATTTATTTTTAGTCTATTTAAAATGTAACTCATGACTGTAACGGGTGATTATTTTATTAGAACTATTAAAAACATGTTTTTTTAAATACAATTGTACTCTGATAGCTACAATTATAAAAAGTTTTTAGTGTATGTAATTAGTGCAAGTCAAACAATGGAAAATCCTGGATGGAATGTAACAATATTATGAGGAGGAAAGTTGTTACTCACCATGTAGTGGAGCTGCTGGGTCGCAGATAGGCATAACGAAAAGACTCTCACAATTATAGCCAACAACACACACACACACACACACACACACACACACACAGTTGCCTGAGACTGCAGTCGTGTGTGTGTGTGTGTGTGTGTGTGTGTGTGTTGATGAAGGCCTTAACGGTCGAAAGCTGTAACTGTGAGAGTCTTTTTGTTGTGCCTAAGTGTGACTCAGCATCTCTGTTATATGGTGAGTAGCAACTTTCCTTCTCATAATACTATTGGGATAGTAAGCCTAATTCTTTACTCCAGCTATTCTTGATAGAAAATGCTAAGCTCAGTATGCTGACCAATGGAGAATTGGCCTCTTATAAACGTTGTGCTGTTCATCTGAACAAGACAGTGCCAGAGCAAAAGTACCACAGGCGGCGCTGAGGATGAAGATATTGACTTTGCCTTGGCCAATTGCCAGCCGAGTAAAATCCGCCAATGACTGGATGACAATGGACAGAAGCCTACTCAGAAGATAGAAGAGCAGCTCTCGCCCACTTGGTTATAGATCAACATCTAGGACTGAATTAGACAGGAAACATCATTTAGTGAACTCTTAGAAGTGAACATACAGTTGTTGTAAATTGCTTTTGCTATGTACTGTGGAGTTTAGCTACGATTATTTGCAATTAGCCATTGAGGGCTTTTTTTGTGTTATATTACAAGCAGTGTTGTAGACTTCATTATTTGACAAGCAACAAACATAACTAAACCCTTTAACTAATTTGTGTGACTTTGTTACTAATTTGTTACAATGGTGTACAAACTTTGTTCTCCTGACCCTGCAGCATAGCTGTGTAATAGTAACAGGGAGAAATTGTCTTGGTGGTGTACTGCACCGGAAGCTATTTCACAAACTCTGCCTCCACAGCAGTAGTGACGAGGCCTTTACAAAATTGATGACGAGTGTTTACAAAACATTGTCTGTCAAAAGTGCTGAGCAACCCAGCATCAATTCACTGCATGATGGAAAACTGTAATTCTTGTCCAGGAAGCAATCGAATAAAAAATACACTACAAAATGCATTTGATGATATTATTGTTGAAAATATTACTTTTTGACAGTGGATTCCAGAAGACACATGTAACTTAGAAACAATGCAGAAGACTTTGTTGGAGTTTATTGAATTATTTTCTGAAAAATTGACTACACCAATACTTCATGATTTTCTAGATAGCCAGCAAAGATCTTTTGTAAATGAAGTCAACGAAAACTTGAATGAGGGGGAATATGTTGTTATATGTGACTTCTCTGTGAATTACACTTGCATTATCCTAGATTAGGCTCAGAGTTATCATTGGTCAAGTGATCATGGAACAGTGCGCTCCTCTGTAGTGTATTAAAAAGGAGAGGAAAAAAACAATAGCATTTGAGCTATGTCATACTTTCTAACTGGCTAAAACAGAACACCATAGCAGTCAAATGTTTTTAAAAAAAAGTTAATTCAGTTCTTAAAACATGAATTTGTTACTGACATACAGAAGGCACACTTCTTTGTGGATAACTGTGCAGCCCAGTACAAGAATAAATAGAATTTTCTAAACTTATGTTTCCAAAACGATCTTGGCATGGAAACAGAATGGCATTTTTTTGCCTCTGCTCATGGAAAAGGGACTTGCAATCGTGTCGGTGGCACTGTTGAGAGATTAGCAACACAAGCAAGTCTGCAGTGACTGTTTGATAACCAAATTCTTAACTCCACAACAACCTTTTGCTTGGGCAGTTAAAAATATTCCATCTGTACACTTTGAATTTTCAACACAAGAAGAGTACATTGAAACTGAAAGATTTCTGAAAGAGCACTTTAGTCAGTCTGTTAACATCAAAGGGACGCAGAAGTTACATGCCTTTATAATGACAGCATCAAAAATACTGGTAAAGGCTTTTTGTGATACAATGGAATCTACTGATGCAGCTAGTCACAAAATCTGCAAAAAATGGCTTTGAGAGATATTCATGGATACATTACTGCCATATCTACAACAAGAAATTGTGACCATCTTATCTTTTATTAAAAGACAAAAGTCTTGTTGCAGTTAATATTACCTTCCTTCATCAAACTGACAACCACTGTCTTACGCATATCCTACAAAACCTGATATTCTATGGGTATCTGTAAATGTTCTTTGTAAAGCAAACCCAGTAACACCAACAGGTAGAATATATCAGATTCCTGGGAATGATGTTGTAAAAGCAAATAAAGCGTTTAAAAATAAGTGAAAGCTTACAATACATACTGCTTACACCAGATTTCGCAAGTGAGGTATCGGATGTATATTTCCATTTAAATCAATGTATTCTACAAAAGAGTCTTTTTTTTTTTTAGTGAACTATTTTTGAAACTTTATAAAGGTGTGAACCTATGACAGTTCCATTTTCATACTTGAGAATCAGTCAACAATAATATGAAGTGCTGTACTTTTTCAAAAAAATTTGGAGATGCACTTTCTGAAAAATTTAAAATTTCATTTAAATTTGAAAAACAATTTTCATGTCAAACCCATATTGCGTTGTATATCATAATGAAGCTCGTGAAAAGTACTGCAAAATGATGCTTGTCCCATCACTTTTAGATTAACTAAGATAGTTGCTAGACTAGTTCGAAATTATGGCAATGTGGCATTTTTCTGGCAATTTTTGACATCTTCAAGTAGCCATATGTGAGAAAGTATTTTAATAAAATTGGGTATTTTTTAAATCTGTATGCAGGTTACTTCTGTGTTAAGTTCAATCTAAATGTGACATGGGGAATAAAATCATGTGTTAACTAGACACTGAATGGCTCATCACAGAGTTGTTATCAAGCCTTGTATTCTCAAAGGTGTCAATAATGCTCCATAATTACTATTTACCTTAACTCCCCAATACACATCAATGTTCTCCCACTATGCCTTATATTGGTTCGCCCAGTTATCCTAGGTGGATTTCCTGCTATTACGTCCCTTGTACTCAAGTGACCTGGAGCAGTATAATGAAGCTGTCATGCTAACGACCATCTCGCATCTGCGGAACTCCAGCACCTTCCTATGCTGCGTTCAGACAGTGAATCAAATGCAAAAAACCATACAATACTGTTGTGGCACTGATATACGTTGCACTTTATCACTGTTCTACCACAGTTTTCATCTGCCTTCTTAGAAAACAGAATCAGAAGATGTGCAGTGCACAAATAGGAAAGCTCTACACACATCCAAAGCAGTATGCAGAAATCAAACCACATATCTAAAAACTGTAAACCCTTGGAGAACTCCTGAATTCCTGATTCATATATCAACACCATTTACAACAAACTACACCTACAATCAGCTACTATCTGGACTGACTTATACTTCCCTGGGATCCACAGCCTTCCATTCTCAACCTCACACTGTTCCGGCGTTGCCTGGTGAAATCCCTTTGTCTAGGTATACCCAACACACCAAACTATAAGATTTAGTGCAAGGGGCCATATGATCCTATTGATTGCGCTGTGTACATGGAAGAAGTTTCACTGGATCACCTCTTGTGTAGGGTCCTGTGGTCAGCACGAAAGAGCTACAGATCATGTTTGAACACACTTTATTTAACTAAATCGCCTTCTTGATACACACTAATTTCCAAACTCAAGAACAACAGGAAACACAATAATTCTTGTGGTGGCAAAAGCCAGATAAAAGTTACAAGACAATGAAAAGAAATAACAACAACCAAAATGCTACACTACACAGTTCCAAAGCGGCATTATGCCTAACAAGATACAAATTTCTACAGAAGACTACGGCGAGTGACTACCAGGCTAGAGCCGGTATAGGTATTGGCCGGAGCTGTCCCAATTGTAGGTACACTCTGCCGGTCTGACTCTGCTGGCATGCTTATAACACTGATTCTGCAGAGTGCTACACTTAGTCACATTAGTTCCAATTGGTGGATCTTTGACACATGGCTTTTCATGAAGTAGTGCTGTGTTTATGGAGAAGGTCTGTTGATGTTCACATTCACTGGCGATGTTTTGATATGAGCTCTTGAAGGAAGGTCGGCAGCCTACCTTGCTTGTCTGTTGTGCGGACCCTCGTAACTGATAAGGGGCCGTTGCGACATTTCTCCCCCTGGAAAAATAATGCACAGCACCACAAACGTCCACAGGAGTGGGGGTGTGCTGGTCGACGTCCATAGGTTTGTGGACGTGGCGCCAGAGCAGGGGCAGCTGGCAGTGGAGGCAGAGGCTGAGGCAGAAGCGGAAGTTCCATCACAGGGCGGCCATCGACAGGCACTGGCATCTCCCAGCTCCCCAGGGGTGTCATGGTCCACCAGATGGGGGCAGAGCTGGTTGAGGTGCCGGAACCATTGGCCCACCAGAGAGATGCCATCGCCAAGCTGCAGAGTTTGGTGACGACGGCAGGTGCCAAGTGCACCTGTGGATGAAAGAAGATCTGCGCCCAGACCTCCTGCCCACTCTGGAAGGAAAGTGCTGGAGTGTGGGCTGGAGGGAGAGGAGTCTTGGGGACAAGAACAGATAAGGGAGAGCAGAATGGTCGACCGTGGAGTATCTCTGGTGGACTTTTACTGGCATGCGGGGTGGAGCAGTATGTGGCCAAAAAAAGTAGCACAGCCTCCTCCAGCGGGCGATGGCACAGCAGCTTATCCAGCTGGGTCCTGAATGTCCAAACAAAATGTTCTGCCTGGCGGTCTGACACAGGGTGAGATGGGGCGGTGTGGATGAGGGAAATCCCATTTGCAGCACTGAATTGCTTAAACTTGGTTGAAGTAAACTGTGGACCGTTATCCATAACAATCATTTTGGGTTGGTTGGTTTAAAGGCGGGAGAAGAGACCAAACTACGAGGTCATCAGTCCCTTGTTCCTAATAAAATAATGTCACAAGTGTGAAAATAAAATGGACGAAACACATAACACAAAACGGAAAGAGAGGAAAAGCCACAAGGACGAAGGGAAGGCAATGAACGCTAAAAGGAACAAAAGAGGACAAGAAAACAACAGAGAGACACTAGAAACAGAAGAGAGTAAAACATGAAAGCAGATTACAATTGCTGGCCAACCACGAGAATAAAAAGGGAAAGCCAGCCACTCTGTAACACATTAAAACTTCCACCCTGAAAGCACTAGGGTGGAGGACACAGAGGACAAATGACATGCGCTAAAACCTACATAGAAGTATAAAACCCACTCTCATGGATAAAACGTAAAACTAAAGCTGCTGTGGAGGAATTGTTGCCCAACACCAAAGGCAGGGTGCTGGGAAAGTTAAAAGTCTGCTGCAGAGCGGCTAAAAGTGGGCAGTCAAGCAAGAGGCGGATGACTGTCATTTGGGAGCCACAGCGACACTGAGGTGGGTCCTCGGGACGGAGTAGGTAACCATGGGTTAGCCATGTATGGCCAATGCGGAGCTGGTAGAGGACAACTGATTCGCTGCAAAAGGCCTGCATGGAAGACTCCCGCACATTCACAGTCTCCTTAATGGCATGCAGTTTGTTGTGCGTACTGTTATGCCATTCCATCTCCCAAAGCCAGAAAACCCTGCGGTGTAAGACAGAACGCAGATCAGCTTCAAAGATGCCTATCTCTAGAAGTAGTTTCCACATCGCCTGTTTGGCCAGCCTGTCGGCAAGTTCGTTGCCAGGGATTCCGACATGTCCTGGGGTCCACACAAACACCATGGAATGGACACTACCAGAGGGCGGCGAGTGTAGCACTGGTTGATAGCTTGTAGGCTGCTCAAGGAGTCAGGAGAAATGACTCGCGGATGTACTCAAGAGCATGAGATTTGGCTGCCAGCTCTGCAGTGAAAACACTGCAGCCAACTGGCAAGGAGTGCTGCTCAGTAAGTCCTCCATGAACATATGTGAAGCCTACGTGACCATCAGCCATTGAGCCGTCAGTGTGAACCACTTCAGAGCCCCAGAACATGTCAAGAATTGAGAGGAAGTGACAGCGGAGAGCAGTGGGGTAACGGAGTCCTTAGGGCCATGCAAAAGGTCCAGATGAAATTGCGGCTGAGGCGTACGCCATGGAGGCATATATGAACGGTCCACAAGTAGAGGTGGTAAAGGGAAGGACTCCAGTTCGGAGAGAAAGGACCACACGCGAACCGCAACTGTTAGCCCCCATCTGGGTTGCAATGCGACCAGAAACTATGCCAGAAATAATAAGAAACAGGAATGAGGACAAACTTGAGGAACAAATGCTACAAGAACCACATGCATTCATAAAACACACACGCTGCTACTCACTTGAGAAAGTGTCATCATAGATTGATGCCTTATGATGTTGCTCACCGGTTTCCAGCACAATTTCTGATGCCAGAATGCCTGGGTTGCTGACCACTACGTAGTCATCCAATGACAGCAGGAAGGCCACCTGACCATCAGGATGTTGAACGCAGGTGATCTTGGAGAGGGAGAGAGAGAGAGAGAGAGAGAGAGAGAGAGAGAGTAAAGGTGGGTCTGTGGAGTCAGCAAGACCAGAGAATGCTCTCAGACCATAAACAGCTTTCTTGACTACACATTCTATACATCGGAGTCTGTGAGTGTCTGCAGTCGGGAACCACTATGGTGGTAGACTGCAATGTCGGCCACGTTGGCAGCAGAATGCGATGTCGGCAGTGGTGATGGCAGCTGGTCGGAGCAGACTTGCTGAGTGGGTAGTGTCATCTCAGCTGGTGTGGACTAGCAGCCAGTACGTGTACTGACAGTGGTGACCCAGACCTGGTGTGACCTGTGACCTCCTGAGACAATGGAGGGCTAGGGCCCCACTGGTGTGGAGCACCTCCACAGGAACGAATGTCGTTCCATAACTGAGAGCACGAGGCTGGCAGGAAGTAGCATACCTGTGGCACATCTTGTAGATGGTGCACTTGGAGGAGGCAACTGGCACCGAGGCCCCATCAGTGCTCTGGCTGAAGTCCGAACTGAAGCGGAGGCATAGCGCGATGGTGTTGGTGATCACATCAGAAGCCTGTACTGATGTCAGCACAGGACAGGCCTCAATCCAGCTGATGAGAAGCTCATCCACAGTGCAAGTAATCTCAGCTGGGCTGGAGGCCCAGATACACTCGGCCGGGCGATGTTATTGTGATAGGAAAATTCCACTCGACGTCATGTCCATGTTGCTGCAGGTGTTGCACGTGGATTCGGCTTGTCTGGCGCAGGGCAGCTTGAGGAACACAGGATGCTGAGGTAGAAGTACTCCAGTGCCTACCACTGGATTTTCTTCTCCAGAAGTTCACTTGTGGGCACATTCAAGCCAATACCGCAACATCTGGAATAGAATTGCAGTAGCATGGAATGAAGTAGCTGTAACTATCACCCACATTCAAACCGACACTATGCCCTTGCCAGGCTAGAGACAACATCACTGTCAGAGATGTCAACTCTGTGTACTAAATTTTGCACCCTATCAGAGATGTCAACTCTGTGTACTAAATTTTGCACCCTATACAACACGAGTCTCCTACAAGTTGAATCATGTATGCTTCCTACTCTACTGCAAATGCGAAATAACTAAACCATATTTATTCCTGGTGTTGTTGAAGACTGCATTGCCACTGATTCTGTACGAACATTTACCTGTGCTGCTGACGGACGGCACGTAACATGAGAGAAGCTCAAAGGCAAGCTGAGCTTGTGTCAACTGGTATAAGAAATGTTCAAAAATATGACTGAAGAAATAGAAAATTCATATACAACTCCGTAATAGGAGATAAACATAGCATACATTTGTTAGAGCTAGCCATTAAGCAGTGATAAACTGTTGACGTGTTCCAACGTGACCTGAAAAGTGGTTTCTTCGTGTAGCATTTGCAAGATGATGGTGGCTTGTTTCATTAGTAACACTGGACATGTCATGAGCATTACTTTACAGATTCAAAGGATATTTAATACAAATGGTACAAAACACTTAGTTTGAGACAAGTCATTGATGAAATCTGGATAAACAACAAAAAACGTCACACTGGTCTTCATCGTGACAATGCCAGCTGTCACACAGCACATCAAGAACTTAAGTATTTGATGCAGAAAAACATTGATTTCGTTCTATTTGCCAATATTCATCTGATTTATCACCTAATGAAAAAGAAAACACATGTGGACAGCAGTCGTTATCACATCACATAGTTGTTAAATCTTTCCAAAAGGATATTTCTCAGGTATGAACATCAAAGTAGGAAAAATGTTTCCAGGATTGATTCAAACAAATTGAAAAGTGTATACATTTTAAAGGCAAATAATTTGAGAAACAAAAATAATTTATTTTGTCAAAGTTTGTAAGATGGTTCTCTTCATGTGCGTTCCTTCACACTCTCCTTACAGGGAGCACCCTGCTTACAAGAAGACATCATGAACCACTCTGCCCCCTCTGATTTTCTTCAGAAGTGTAGGATCTGAAGGTCAGTGCCCTTACATCAATTTGCTAAAACAGTACAGCACAACTCTCAAAGAAACTCAGATAAAAATTGCCTTTGGTAATTAGAAGATTTACAACCACGGTTACGTTCAAAAATGTTTCGAGTTTATTTACGTAACTGCCAATAGCTGAGTGGATAGCACAAAAGCCCTGTAATTTTAAGGTCATCAGTTCAAACTTTATCAATGGCAGCTTTTTAAAAAATTCTATTCGTATTTCATATTTACTAACAGATGGAAATTTTAACTAACAAAGTTTAATCTTTTTTAGTGTATCTGTCTTATGACAGGTTTCACCTGGAACTCCTCCATTGTGTCCTGTTCTGAGCATCTTCTTTCGTCCATTTGTTGGTTCCTTCTCTTCTAATGTCATCCATCATTCCAATTCTCTTCCTACCTCTTCCTCTCATTCCTTCCACTTTTCCCTCAGTAATTATACGTGCAAACAATTCCTATATAGTATATGTCCCAGCCAAGGTTTTTTCTTATCTCTGATCACTTCTAATAATCTTCTTTCTTCCCCTATTTTCTTCACTACTTCTTCACTCTTAGGTCTGTCAGTCCACTTCACCCTAAGCATTCTTTTTATTTATTCGTTTATTTATTTACACGTCAAGTTCCATAGGACCAAATTGAGCAGCAAATCTCCAAGGTCATGGAACGTGTCAGTACATCAAATTACAACATCAAAGTAATAACAGATAAAAATAAACGTTTATGAACCCGCTTCTTCTCCATAGCCACATTGCATAACTTTCTGAATATCTTTCTCGTTTTTGTGATTTATTTTAGTTTACTGATGCTCAACGATAAGATTATCAGTGCCTTGACACATATTAAAAGAAATGAATGTGTATAAAATTCCTAAAATTGTTGTACACAGTGAGAATGAAATCTACAAAATGACACTCGTAAATTCACTCCCACCCCACTCGCATTGACCCACACAATCAACCAACCTATCAGACACTGAGACAACAAAGAATGGCTGAATGGTGCTACACCAGGATTTAAACACAAGCAAAATGACAGAGGAGCTAAAACAACAGCACAGGGAAATGTGACCAGCTGCCGCTTACAAATAACATGGCTGAGCCAACAACCCTGTTAAAAAATTAGGACCATCTGCCTAAAATCTTAGGAAACATGTTGGGCAATTCATAAAACTTTAAAACTCTAAACACAATCTTTTGCAAGTCACTTAAAACAGAGGGCATGTCTGCCAGAAAATCTGTCGCTGCCCTCCAATCTGTAAAACACAGTCTAATAAAATGACTGATCTATACACTACAAGCACCATACATTGGAGTGTCCTCTCGCTGGAGCAAGAAGCCATTCATTGCAGGGCTGTGGCCCATATGAAGATGAGTAAGGAGGACCTCATCCTGTCTATGTGGCTGGAAGGAGGTACGCCACGACCACGTTGTGGGTTTTACTAGATGCAGGTTATTGTCTGTCACTTCCAGCCACTCATTCTCCCACTGACGTATGATTCTGTACAACAACAGTGACATGATAGCATGCTGGAGGGATGGAACACTGAACTAACTGAGAATCATGACATGCCTCCTTGGCTGCTACATCTACCCTTCCGTTCCCCATAATACTCATGTGCCCTGGCATACAGAAATGCCTCCTTCCTCAGCCATTGTAGTTGGAGGAAGGCATCCTGGATATTCTGGAATGTTTCATATGCTGGGTACTAGCACTGTAAAGTGTGAAGGGCACTTGGAGAATCATGTCAGACAAGGAATTTAGTACTCTAAGTGCATCTCATCTGCTCCATCATCCGCAAGATCACATATATTTCCGCATCAAAGACACGAACAGGGAAAACAACAGAGCAACTAATGGAGTCCCATGTTTTGAACCATATGTAAAGACAGCTGTAGAGATGTGATTGGTTAAAATGCCATTAAATGACGTATTAAAAACATATGCAGGAGTGCAATCTCTCATGTACTGCACTAAATCTAGAATTACTATGGGCCTCTGCTGTAGCCAGAGTGGCAGGTGGTTAAAACCCTGGATTTGGGGTTGTACTCACTCCACACCAAATTACTCCAGCACACACCACACATGGATCCCGAACAGCCTTGCTACTCATGGACAATTCGAAAAAATGTGTTCCCATAGGCAGATGAGCAACCCTTTGGTATGCACGTGAATATGGAACTGCAAGGAACTTATACATCCCTGATGCACCATGAGAAGCTGCTACCAGAGGGAGAGTGGCAGTTCCCCAGCCTCAGCACAGAGACTGGGTATGGGGCTAGTCCTATAAGCATGCACAGCAAGCTGAATTCCTCATGGTGAATAAGTCATATGATCTTCAGATAAGGTGATCTTTCCGATATGTACACTGTGCGCCCACAGCCTAGTCACAAATCCACAAAAGCCCTATAAAACTGGAGCAGATGCACCCTGTCCACTCCAGACTTATGGCTAAGGCACTTTATGATACTCAGTGCCTTTTGGGTTTTTGCTTTTGTGTGTCTCAGATGTGGCAATCACGACAATTTGGAGTAAAAAATGAGGCCCCAAAACCCCACTGAGTCTTCAAAACAGAGAATGGTATCCCTCATAATAAGACGAGAACAAATTAAAACCACAGGGGTGAACGCGCGTGTACGTACATGTACGCGTTCACGCGCGCGCAAACACACACACACACACACACACACACACACACACACACACACACACACACACACACACACTAATCTGCAGAAAAGAAAGAACCCTTCTTTGCAGCCCCCTCCTCTAATCTTTGCACACTAAGTTTCCACTGACGAGTTGCTGTTGCAATACTGGAGGAGGAACAGAAAACCGCAAAATCACCCACAAATAAGGGGCATTGTACAGGACTCCTTACTGTACAAGTGATATTGTTTATGGCTATGACAAAAAGGGTAACACTTAAAAACACTGCCCTGAAGGACACCATTCCCTTGTTCAAAACAATCTGACAGCATATCACTGACTCGGGACCAAAAAAATGGCAAAAGTAAAGATTGTACGAAGATGGGGAGGTGGCCATGAAAGCCCCACAGACATAGTTGCTCTAGAATACTGTGTCTCCAAGAAGTTTCGCACACATTAATGATGTCAAAGAACATATAGAGACTGTGGTGCTTTCGTACGAAAACCTGCTGAACAGCTGCCTCCAGCAGGGTCAGGTTGTTGGCAGTGAGCCAAAATCTCTGGAATCCACACTGAGAACAGCTAAGGAATTGCCTGGTCTCCAACAACCACACTAGATGACAGTTAACCACTTCCTCCACAGTGTCTCTGACACAGCCCATTAATGCGATACTCCCTAACTAGTGGGACATGTGCAATCCTTTACTTATTTGAGGAGAGGGATCAAAATTGCATTACATGCCTACATGGAACACGGCACATGATGCATGGCCTATGAATAAGCTAGTACTGTAAGACATCCAAATATGGGCTTCTAAATGAGATCATATTTCTCATAACTGTAGCTACTACTTCCACTTCATATGAAGTTGTTAACTGTCCCCTTCTGCTTCCTTAGCATCTTTACGTTCCAATAGCTATAATACATCATATTGTTAATAATAAATGTGCTGATATGGTGTAAGCCAACCATGATTTTCTAGCTTTTTTTAATTTTTATTTTTACTGAGATTAGGCCATGTGAGGACCACATTCCAATATTTGTTCTTCAGACTATTCTGAACCAGTCTTCTTAGCTACCCTGCCTTGGAATTTTCAGTTCTTTTTCCCAAAAGGCTTCTCTGTTGTTTATATTTTCGATTTTTATATTGTTTGTTTCTTTCTAAATACTTTTTTACTTTGTTGACCCAGCTTGTTGTGGACTCTTACCACACAAATATTTGAAAATTAATAAGATTAATCTACTGTCCTGCATTCAAAACAATGTTCAAAAATTATGAATCTTCTTTTTCTCATTACATTTGAAATATTTTCTATATTTTGGTATATCTCAGCATTACTTTGTAAAATCCAACCTTCTGCTGTGTTTTGGTGGTCTTAAAATTTTTCTTATAATTCAGCTTTCTAGTACTTCTAATTTATCTAAATTATAGTTTAATGCCAGACATTTGCTTGCATACTATGTTGTAATGCCTTATTTTTGCATTTCTGATTAGACACTTTTTATTGTAGAAGTCTTTTGGTGATACCAAATGCTCTCCCCATTTTAAGCAACCATTCCTCAATTGCAGATTTTTCCAATGCATTTTCTTGGATTATCTCCCCTAGATATTTGAATTTTCTTACCTTCTCTCTTTGGCCAATACCTGGTTTCAGAAATTTTGGAGCAAATTTTGTTTTTTCTGCAGAAATTCTTAACCAGTCTGCTGGCTATTTCTTCTGGGAGATTTATTTGTGTTATAGCAGGTGGCACATTTTCAGAAAGTATAGCAAAATCATCTGCAAATGCAAGACACTTGGTTTCAAACTCTTCGCTTTCCTCTTCCTAAACTTATAGGTGAGATGTTGAGTTCAATAAATTTTTCGTTCCAAATTCTTACTATTTTCTCTAAAACACTAGTAAAAAGAATTGGGGATAGGCCGTTGCCTTGTCGTATACCTGTTTTTATTTTGAAAGGCTGTGAAATTTCTCCCATAAATTTTACTTTACAGACTATACCTGTAAGTATTTCACAGATTAGATTTGACAAATTCTCGAATTATTTTATCTATAGTTTCTCTGTCAACACAATCAAAAGCCTTTTTGATAACCACAGACATAACTACAATGTCCTTTGGATTAAGTAATCTGACTTGAGATTGAATATTTGCTCTGGGCATGACCTTTCTTTCATAAAACCACCTCAATATTCACCTAAATGACTGTCTAGTGTTGCTTCTATTCTGCTTAACAAAATCTTGGAAAATTCTTCATATGCTACTGGCAGTGAAGAGATTCCTCTGTTGTTGTTTACATCCTGTTTATTACATTTTCAGTGGAGTGGGTGTATCAAGGCAACTGTCCATTCCTCTGCAATTTTTTTTGTTTTCCAGATTTCTTCCTAGAGTAAATTTAGCTCCTTTGCTATATTTGGCAAGAACCACTTCAAAAGTTCAGCTATAATAGAATATTCTCCACTGGCTTTGTTATTTTCAAGGGTCTTAATTACTTCTTGAATTTATTCTATAGTTGGTGGTAAGTCATCTTCCAAATTTTCATTAATATTTGAGAATTCCAATTTATGATTTGGTTAATGACAGTTCAGAAGCAAATGAAAATATCTTGGTAGTATTTCACTATTTTCAGTATTGCTTAACCCAACTGTGCCATTTTCATTTTTGAAACAGACATTTGGAGTTTGGTAACCCTTTATTTGTTCCTAAAAGTTAGATAAAAGTCACAAATATTATTTTTTACAAAATTTTTGCCTATTTCCAAAAGTTTGTCATTTTCAAAGGTTCATTTGGTATTTCTGATTAACTCACCTGTTTCCTTTCTTTGTTGTTTAAACTGATCATAATCTTCAATTTTCTTTGAGCATTCCCATTTTTCCCACTTTTTAGTCCTCTCTACTATGGCTCCTTTTCATATTTCATTCCACAATATTTTTCTTTTATTTTTCTAGTTTTATTATAACAATGTACCAAAAGAAAAGGTCATGTAGTATAAATGTAATCTGTTACTAGTTCTAATGTACCATATGACGTATTTCTTGCTATATCAGTATTGTTTTATTTATAGGCTGACATGCATGCCTCATTAAAAGGCTTGACGTAATCTTTTATAGTCTGAATTAGATGCTGCAATTTCTAATATTACATGTGGTATGAAATATGATGTATGAGTTTTGTTCCACTGCTTTTAATAAGATAACACCTGTGAGAATAATGAACATAATATGCCAGTGAATATGGCACCAGTAGTTTACCTAATGTTATCAATGATCCAAAGATAGCTTCCGAACATCTCTGGTTATACCATAACAGCTGCAGTTATAGTGTGAGATGGTATCTTTGTTTGTATCAGCTATAGGATGTAACCATGTACAATAGCATAATGTTTTTGTGCCACATATGCACAGAAGTAAGATGTATCCCTGTTGATATGTACCAGTGATATATTATAATGTAAAATGAAACAGGAAGCTTAAGATACATAAGTAACTTGGATTACAAAATACAGTTATTTGTGATAGCTTGTACACAATTAAGTACAAACCAGTCATATCTGAACATATTAAACATATTACAGGTGCCTGAAAATGACCAGTCACATAGATAATAAAAAATAATTCAATCTATCTAGACCATGTTTACATTCACAAAATAATATCCTTGTATTCACTTCTACGCCCTGTAACTGATATCAGGGCTTGTAAGGAAATGGTTTAAACTGGTTTATGTACCTAATACAAATGAAAAATTGTCTTGTGTTCTGATTCATGGATTGGGCAAAACAGAAAAATATTCAGCTTCATTGATAAATGTGGAAAAGAGGTAAATATTTTAATGATTCCTTCCAGAACGAACAATATGATTCAGTCATTGGACGTATATACCGAGTGATGAAAAAGTCAGTATAAATTTGAAAACTTAATAAACCACAGAATAATGTAGATAGAGAGGTAAAAATTGACACACATGCTTGGAATGACATGAGGTTTTATTAGGAAAAAAAGTATTGCTAGACGCGTGAAAGATCTCTTGCGTGCGTCGTCTGGTGATGATCGTGTGCTCAGCCGCCACTTTCGTCATACTTGGCCTCCCAGGTCCCCAGACCTCAGTCCGTGTGATTATTGGCTTTGGGGCTACCAGAAGTCGCAAGTGTATCGTGATCAAGCGACATCTCTAGGGATGCTGAAAGACAACATCCAACGCCAATGCCTCACCGTAACTCCGGACATGCTTTACAGTGCTGTTCACAACATTATTCCTCGACTACAGCTATTGTTGAGGAATGATTGTGGACATATTGAGCATTTCCTGTAAAGAAGATCATCTTTGCTTTATCTTACTTTGTTATGCTAATTATTGCTATTCTGACCAGATGAAGCGCCATCCGTCGGACATTTTTGAACGTTTGTATTTTTGTGGTTCTAATAAAACCCCTTGTCATTCCAAGCATGTGTGTCAATTTGTACCCCTCTATCTACATTATTCTGTGATTTATTCAGTTTTCAAATTTATACTGACTTTTTGATCACCCGGTACATTCTGACTGTGGAAAAACTTCTTCAAACATGCTGCCAGCCCACCGCACCCTATCCAGTTCTCAACAGAGGTATCGATCAAATGCATTCACACTGCATGTGCAAAGTGCACTGGTACACCATCATGTAGGTACTACATATGCTTTCGCACATTGGGTAGAACATGTTCTAACAACTGTGGCAGAGTTTCTTGTAAAAAGGTTAAGTATCTGTTTGTGTCCAGTCACCAGGGAAATATGTATGCTGACCAGATTATTGCCTAAGAAGCTGGCCCAAATGTTGACAGCAAAGTGATCTTCGTGATCAGGAACAAAGGCAGCGTGCGGGTTTTCTCGTCCCCACACATGTTTATTGTGGCTGTTGAACACACTTTCTCATGTAAAGGATGTCCCATCCATAATAAGTACATGGTTCAGAAAGTCTTTTTGAATTGCACACACCACTGGAAGAATTCAATTCGCTGTAGGATCTGGGTTAAGGGCATGAACCTTCTGCAGGCTGCAGGACTGCACTTCATCTTCATGTCACACATGTCAAATTGTGGAATGGTTTACACCCATTTCCCATGCAACATGCTGTAAACTTATTGAGGGTGTGTTTTCCAGCAGTGCTAATACCTCAATTTCAAGTGCTGGTGTATGCACTGTGCATTGAGGACTTCAGGTCCTCCCACCGATAACACAAAACGAATACACTGGGTTTTGAAGTAGGTCATAAATGCACTTGTGTCATCACGAGAACATGTCAGTGGAGAACATACCTCAAGTGAACCTGTCTAATAGGAACCTATGGATGGCAGTAAATGTGCATGGATCTGGCACTCAATGATTCGGAAACCACTGAACAGACAAATGATGGGCAGCACCAGCATTTCCATCCCCTGCCCCATAAGCACACTGCATGTCTGTTCTTTCCTCCCAAGAATAGTGCTACATTTACTGTCCACTCCACACACTAACAAATGCAAGAGTGTCCATGTTTAAGGACAAACTGACACAGAGTGAACCAAACTCCGCCCTCTATGCAACACCAATCAAACAGGCATTTTCATAGCCAGAAGCAATGCGTTCACATCCCAGTAAGAGGTGGTAAACCCATAGTGTTGTCCCACCTGGAATATCCACAACTATGCCGACTACATTGTTTGCAAATAAAGATTATAAAACTTCAACCTGACATCTCTTTTACTTTGATGTTATAAATCTATTTAAATTGTTGCCCTGCAGATCTGCCACCGTGATGGCTCTGACATTTGTTGTGTGCCTACCCTCTCGGTGGCACGCGACGCTGTTCAATGGCACCTAGTGCCATATGATAAGGGATGCCGACATGGGTTGCTATTTGAAATATGCTTGTTATGACTCTCTCTGTTAGCCCTCTCATTTTCTACATTCATTTCAGATACACGCTGCACATATACATGAGAAAGACTTGTGATATTTCTATCTAATTTCTGACAAATGTATCTTTCGACTACTATGTCACCATCTATGATTGAATTTGATAAAATAAATAAATAAATAAATAAATAAATAAAAGTTTTCGAGAAATCTGGAAGCACCGTTGTACCATACCTTACCTCTAGAACTTTCATTAGAAGATTTTTTTTTATCTGGTCCCATTTAAATGGTATTCATTCAGAAATGTTACACTCAGTTTTTCTCAAGTGGGTGTTTTACCCCATTAACGGCTGTATGGGCATGTATAAAAAAAAATGTGTGTGTCTTATTTTGCTCTAGATTACATCATATTCAAAGCCAATCAAAATCGAAGTGGATCCCTTGTGTATGTTTACTTGTCAGACAGTGCCAATTCCAGCTCCCACACAGATGAAGAGTAGTTATAAGACTTTGAATTGCTGAGCATGAAGTCCAATTTGGCCTTCTCTACAGTCACAGATACAGTCTGCCTCCTAAGATGACTTGAACTCTTTTGGATGGATAAGTCAGCCACATGATGGATCACTCGTGTAATGTAGTCCACCCATTCCTAGACATTGTTGTGGTGTTCAAACACAGCCAGATGGCTGAAAAGCATTCAGTTAGCCATGTTGACCATCCATTTTGGTGGCTTCTGTTCAGGCAATGCTCCATCCAGTAGGTGGATCCACAGTGGGAAGTAATCACTGGAATAAAGATCATCAGTTACTTTCCACTGGGCTGTCTGCAAGGGTAGGAGAGCAGAGAGGTCGATGGCTGAGGACGTTGCAACAGCAACTGAGAAATGAGTGGGACTGTCTGTAGTGAGGACACACAGCTCCTGAGACATCACGAAGTTCTCCGAAACTCCACCCCTAGGGCAAGTATAGTTCAAGTCCCATAATACATTATGGGCACTGAAATCATCCATTAGTAGAAAGGGGTGGGAGAGTTGTTCAGTAAAGCCCTTGAGAGCCTCAGAGTCTACCACATCCTGTGTAGGTGCGTACAGTGAGCAGATAGTGCTCTTCTGAGCCACATGCACTGCAGTGGCTACTGCTCATAGGTCAGTAACCAAGGAGAGAACAGTGGAGTGATGTGTGTTATTGACAACACAGCAACCCCTCGCTGGGCTCTGTGCCCTGTCAGGTCAACCTTTTGGAGCAGTATATAGCTCCGTAGCACAGGGGTGTCAGTGGCTTTAAAATGTGTTTCTTGTAAACACATGCACAGGGGGCATGCCTGGGTCAGGAGTTTCAGTTCCTCCGTACGTGCCTTGTATATCATTTTGGCTTCATCATGTGGGATATGCTTTGTCATTTTTATCTCCTGGATCTTCTGTTTTTCAAGGAAGACATTGCAGTCCCTACTCTAGACAGGGTGATCCCCAAAGCAGTTAATACACTTTGGAGGAGACGAACAACCAACTCCTTCATGAGTGGTCTTGCCATATTTTCCACAGGTGACTTCTCCCTTACAACAAAGCGCTGTGTGCCAAAAGTGCAGGAATTTAAAACAGTGCATTGGACTGGGGTGAAAGAAATCTGCTTTAACATGCTCTGGAAGTTCTACGCTGTTGAAAGACAGTATAAATGAGTCTGATTTTATTAGATTGTCATCCACTGTTTTCATCATGTTTTTCACGTCAATGCTGTCTTGGGTCAACTCAGTTTTCAGTTCTTCTATGGAAATATCGTCAAGATCCCTGCAAGTCACAACACCTTTGCTGCTGTTCAAGGCATTGTGCAGATCAGTTTCTATTGCATATTCCCTAAGGCATCTAGTTTTTTGAAGGTTGATTGCTTTCTGAGAATTAGAAGTTTCTCCTAACAGTGCCCCACTGTGCAAGTGCTTAATTGAGTTTAAAGAGCCACAGATTCCCTCTAAATCCTTCTGAATATATAAGGGAGAAACCTTCTCAAAACTATCCTCTTTCGTTTGGCTATTAAAAACACATTCTGGTCAGCAGCATGTGTTCTGTTGCTGTACTTGTCAGCAGACTGAATAATACCTGAATTAAGAGGACTGGCTGCAAAATCCCTCTCATTTGATTGGGTGTTGGTACCTAACAGTGGCCCACCCATTCCGCTAGGAGGAGGAAGAGAAAATTTTGAAGGGTCTATCCCACAAGCAGCTGGAAAAATAAAAGTCCTCCCAGACAGAGCCCCACATGCCTACAACTGATGTGCGGCAGGTTCTCCAAACATTGCCCACTAGTGACTGTTCCACCTCAACAGTCATGCATCTCATTAGTGTGCAGTACACCTTGAGACTGAGGTGGTGTTTTTCTTATGTTTTTATCAAACTCGTGATCTGACAGTCAAGCCAGGAACATTCCATCGCCACTCTGCACAGAGGCCATTGAAGCATGCCCATGGCTTAAGTGACAGAGGACTTGAGACACTCACCTGTCCCCAGCTCAAGAACCCCGGGTCACCAAAGTTCGTATCCAGCAAACAAATGCTGAGCCCCAGATGGCTTCTTTCTTTTCAATTGTCCATGATTCACTGCTATATGACACTACACTAGATATCAGTAATGGCTTCACCTTTTCAAACGTTCTCTTTCCAATAGGTATTCTCCACCTCCTCATTTCTTCTATACAGTTTCCACTCCACATCATTAGACTTCTGTGATACAGAAAAGATTTCACTTGTTCATTTTGGAGTATGTTACCTGGAGATTCATTCTTGCTTATTCTCATCAGCTTTGTCTTTCATATATTTATCTTCATTCCATACTCCTTGCCCCTTCTTGCAATACTCTTTCAACATCTTCTGTAACTGCTGATTCCATCAACACTGCTTGATCGTCTGCATGTTGTATAGTTTTTATCCTTTCTCCTCCAATTAAAATGCCACTATGGTCTTACGTATCAGTTATTCTCCATAAGTGTAGAATAGCTTCTGTGACAGTGTGTATCCTTGCCTCACACCCCTTCCAATGCTCATCCCTTCTGTCTCCTCATTCCCTACTCTAGTTGTCACTTTCTGCTTTGTATTAATCACATCTATCTTTTCAGTTTATATCCACAGCTTTTAAAATTCTCAGCAGTATCCTTACAAATTATCAGTAAATATATAATTAACAAAACTTAATCATAAATTGTAATAAAAATAACATCTTTCTATTTTTAATCACTAATCACATAAAATTTAATTAAATATTTGATAGACATGCCTTATTGTGAAATGAAAGAGTTGCTAACATAAATAATCCCATTCAATCTCTAGAAATAATAAAGTATTTGATTCTTTGAACTTTTTGTGCAAAATTTTAATTTATTGTGAAGACTCACATCTCGTGCACTAATTTTCAAAAGCCATTTTTTCAAGTTTCTTGGAAAACTGTGTTGTGCTGCTTTAGGAAATGAATGCCTGGATACTAACATTCAGCGCAGAAAGAAAGTAAGGGGGCAGAGCTGTGTGTAATGTCCCCCTCATGAATGTAGTTCATGTACAATTATAAGGGTTAGTCAGTTTACACTACAGCCATGTAGATCACACATTACTTCGCTGGTGCACTTGAGAGATAACTGCACTATTAGCTGTCCTACTGACTGGTCTGACACCTGTGACAAATGAGTACTAGGCTGCTGTCTTTTGAAGTGCACTTCTGGAGACTTTCAGCAAGATGTCAAGATGGAGATGGAGATGAATATATATCTGTGATGTGTTTGTGCTTGAGGCAATGGTTGAATTTTGTGATGTCACAGTGTCGAATTTTATGTTCAACACTCTCTGGTGGGAAACAATACAGCAAATCAGATTTTTGCTTCATCGAGAGGAATGTGGTCAATGGTACAGAAGATCATGTCCTACCTCACAGGCAGAACTTGGTTGATGCCATATTGGGTTTTGTCGTTTTCAGTAAAAGCCAATATTTGTTGGGTTTTATATTATAACTTATGTCCTATGTGTATATGATGTGTCAAAGCACCAGGACACTCTCAAAAATGCAGCATTACTGGTGCAATTTGTTGTAATACAAGACAGGAAATGTCACATTGGTAGTTGAAGAATGTTAATGGCACATTGAAAATACCATATGTTATAATGAAATTTCAGTTGATAACGTAATGTCAATTAAAGCCTTCAGGAGATTGTAATATACAACATAGGCTGCTTGTTCCAGAAGTTCAACATAATGTAACAGACAGAGGTAAGAGTTAAGTACCCAATGTGTAGTTGGTTCATGTGCTACTACAGCCAAATACTTGTTATTCATTTTCACAAAGGTTCTAGGGCTTTCTTATGAATTTCATTGAAGTATGTCCTGTAATATTCAATGTTATGTGAACATAACAGTGCTCTCTCTCAGGAGAGCATTTGTCTGATTTTGGGAACATACCAGCAATCATGGTCAATGAACTGCAACACAGCTTTTTATGTCCCTGCTTGATTTGATCACAATTGAGTATTTATTCATTCATCAGAAAACTCTATATTTTGGGGGGGTGCATGCATGTGCACGCGCCAAAGTATAGAAAATGTAACACTAATATATCAGAAAATAAATGATTTTGTGGTTTAAGTATCTGCACGAGAGCTTTCACTACTTGCAATGGCATATTTTGCACTTTCTTGTCTTATATTTCACATGTTCTAAAAATTCAGCTACTGAAAAGGACCAGTGATATAGTGAAAATGGCGTTATGGTTTTAATAAAAAGCGAAAATGATGAAAGAATTTTTATCTTATTTGAATAATATTTATATCACACTATTTGCAATGGTGCAACAGTGCACATAAAGATCTGCTAGATAGGTAATTTTTATGTTTAAGTACTCCAATAATACGCTTCTGTGACTCCAGTGTAGGGGCACTTACCAGATTGACTGGATATCATAAAATACAAAGAAAAGTGTGTGTACAGCTGGAGAGTTACCTGAGTAGGGGCAACAGCTGCTCCCTGTCCTTCTCCCTGACCATGTCTACAGGCATCCTCCCTCCATAGTCCTTGATGCCCCGGTCCGCACTCGCTGCCAGCAGCACTGTCACCATCCCCACGTGGCCACCTAAAGCCGCCAAGTGTAGCGACGTCCTCCCATCCCCGTCGCAGATGTCGGGGTCAGCACCGGCAATCAGCAACATCTTCGCCACTGCCTCGTGGCCCCACTCTGCAGCCCTGTGCAATGGCGTTTGCCGCCACCAGCTGTCGACAGCCTCCATGTTGGCCCCGGCTCGCAGCAGATACCTGGCAGCCTCCTCATTTCCCCCTTGTGCCGCCCAGTGCAGGGCTGTGTTCCCCTTCCTGTCCCGCACCGTGATCTTTGCTCCGGCTGCCAACAGTTCTTGCACGTACTTCACCCTCCCACGCTTCACAGCTAGGATCAGTTCTCCTGTTGCATTCCTTTGAGGCACCTCCCTGCACAAAGCAGTACAGTTTTTCCCATTACCGTGGAGACACACACACACACACACACACACACACACACACACACACACACACACACACACACACACACACACACACACACTGAAGAAACATTTTCCTTCCAAGTGATTGACACCACAACTAAGCAGCTTTTTTTAAAAAAAAAAAAATATGTAGTTTTCTCGTACACAGTTCTGGACTTCAAACACCACACTAATTATACGACATACTAGGAATTGCATTTCGAGGAAATCAAGCAATTTAGGTAGAAACAATGTCATGTATGTTCTCTATATAAGGAATGATACTAAGTAAATTAATAAGAGATGGAACATATCCTCATCTTATACGAAACAGGTCATGATGTTTGCACGAGCAACAAAGAAAGCATGCCAGATTTAAAAGAATGAAAAATCTACAAGACTGGCAATGTTTTATGGATGCTCAAAAATTAGTGCAGACTTCGATATGAGATGCTTGTAATGGTTTCCACAACTAACCTCCAATTTGTAATCTGGCAGAAAATCAAGAGACATACTGATCACATGTAAAGTGTACCAGAGCCGAGACAGAATCTACACCTGCACTGCTTGACAGCAATGCTAATGTTACCAACAATTGGATTACATACACAGAGTTACTGAGCAATGTTTACCAAAATTCCTTCACCAAAGAAAATGAAGGAAATATTCCAGCTTTGCATCAAGAACAACTGGTGAACTGAGTATACCCTCAGCCATCAGTGTAGAAAAGTAACTTAAGTTGTTTAATAAAGCTATTTTTCCAGTCCAGATCATATTCTAGTTAGTTTCTTTTGGAGTGTGATGATGAAATAGCTTCACTATTAGCAATTGTATACAATAGCTTACTCAACAAAAGGTCTGTATGCAAAGAAGGGTAATTTGCACAGCTCAGACCGATACACAAGAAAGGATATAGAAGTAACCCATTGAATTATACACC
The DNA here is from genome assembly GCF_021461385.2 of Schistocerca piceifrons. Taxonomy (NCBI): domain Eukaryota; kingdom Metazoa; phylum Arthropoda; class Insecta; order Orthoptera; family Acrididae; genus Schistocerca; species Schistocerca piceifrons. The sequence continues at coordinate 1,058,108,098 of NC_060139.1, forward strand.
CATATCACTAATATCTATTGGAAGTAGGATTTGAGAATGTATACTTTGTTCCAGCATTACAAAGTATCTTGAAGAAAGTGATGTACTGGCACTTAACCGGCACACATTCAGAAAATATTGTTCTCAGAAACACAACTGTCTCTTTAGTCACAAAAGTGGCTTCTAATCAAATTCTGTGTCTATGCAGTATCATCTCTGCAACTGGACTCATGATTTCTTGTCAGAAAAGTCACTGTTTGTTGTAAATGACAGGAAGTTCTCTAGTAAAGCTGAAACAATACTTGGAGGTCCCCTAAGAAGCGAATGATTTAGGAGACAACCTCAGCAGCCTTCCTAGACTGCTTGTATATGATGCCATTGTTAACTGTCTTGTTAAGTCACACATAATCAAAACAAATGGCAAAATATTTAGACAATAAACTTGCTTGATGTGAAAAGTGGCAGGTGACCGTGAATAATATCTATATCTACACACATTCCGGTACTTCAAAGTCACAACATGGAGCATGATGGAGGGTACCTTGTATAACAACTAGCCATTCCCTTTCCTGTTCCACTTGCAAATGGATTGAGGGAAATGTATCCATATGAGCCCTATCTTCTCATCACAGTCCTCACATGAGATGCACACTGACAGCAGCAGAATTGCTCGTCAGCCTTAAATGTTGGTTCTCTAAATTTTCTCAGTAGTGTTTCACAAAAAGAACATTGTCTACCCTTTAAGAATTCCCATTTGATTTCATATAGCAGTTCCGTAACACTTGCGTGTTGATCGAACCAGCCGTTAACAAATCTAGCAATATACCTACAGATGGCTTTGATGTCTTCCTTTAATTCAATCCTGGCATCAATCCCAAATACTTGAGCAGAACTCCAGACTGGGTCAGACTTGTGCTGTATAGACAGTCTACTTTACAGATCTACACTTTCCTATCCAACAAACCAAAGTCAACCATTCATCCCCATACTACAGACCTAGTGTGCTCATTCCATTCCATATTGCTCTGTAATATTACACCTAGCTTCTTCACTGATGTGATTGTGTCAAGCAACACACCACTAACACTGTTGTTGTTGTTGTTGTTGTGGTTAGTGTTTAACGTCCCGTCGGCAATGAGGTCATTAGAGACGGAGCGCAAGCTCGGGTTAGGGAAGGATTGGGAAGGAAATCGGCCGTGCCCTTTCAAAGGAACCATCCCGGCATTTGCCTGAAACGATTTAGGGAAATCACGGAAAACCTAAATTAGGATGGCTGGAGACGGGATTGAACCGTTGTCCTTCCGAATGCGAGTCCAGTGTGCTAACCACTGCGCCACCTCGCTTGGTACTAACACTGTATCTGAACATCAGAGGATTATTTTTCCTACTCACCTGCTTTACCTTACATTTCTAGTTTTAGAGTAATCTGCCATTCATCTTATCAACCAGAAAATCTAAGTCATCCTACACCCTCTTAGGGTACACGAATTACTTCATGCAGTTTACAGAAAGCATTTTTATTTTAATAGAAAGGTATAAAATAGTTTACTGAAAGTAGTGTCTTTCAGAAGTTATGACCTTTTCCCACTTAATGGGTAACAAATAAGTTCTGCAATTTACAAAAAATAAAATTTACAGTTCTTTTGATGTGATCCACTCACGGAGCCAGTTTTTGAGACTCTTGAAAGATATGAACTCTTGTTCACAAAGGCCATGCTGTATGTTCCGAAACAAATGGTAATTGGAAGGGGCAATGTATGGTGGATACGTTGGTCAGGTTAAGACATCCGATTTCAGTTACTTGGTTTCCTTCACTCGGTTTGCAACATGTGGTTTGTCACTGTCATGAAGTAGAATGACTGTATGTCTCTGTGCATATTGTAGGTATTTGTCTGTAAGTGCATGATTCAAATTGAATACATTCTTTCAAAGCATTCGATGTTTATCGTTTAGCCCGGATGCAGCAGCTCATGGCACACCCTACCCACCAGGACACATTTTGTCCATCACCTAAAAATTGATGTCTTTGAATCATCAAAACCACTCCCTGCACATTATTTTCAACAAAGCATGTTCTCCATACACTTCCACTAGCAAACAATGACATTCCACAGTAGATTTCTTGAATGAACACGGAGGAGTAACACTTACGAAAATGCTGTTTTGAAGGCATCTTCATCTTCAAGGCACTAAATAGTTATGTTCTTTTTGTTTCACTCTAAAGGATATCCAGATCTGAAATTCTAGTGTTTCTACTGTTAAATATATTTTGTATCACAGTCCCCAATGCTGCACTATTTGAACTACTGCCCTCTCTTCATCAATTGTGAAAATTAATTCTAGCTCCCAAAACAGTCACTCAGTAATGAAACTTTCCCATACACTACAGCATCATCAGCAAAATGTTGAAGACTGCTGTTCAACCTATTCATCAGATTGTTTACGTACACAGAGAAAAATGGCACTCCTAAAACATCTCCCTAGGACAGGGGTCGGCAACACGTCGATCACTATCTACTGGTAGATCGCAAGTGCTTATTTGGTAGATCGCATGAGAAATGAGAGTGCTAAAGAAAAATTGTTGAATAAAATCGTCAATTGTTTTCCATAATAGTAAAAATGCATGCTCTTTTGACACAAGTTGCTTTGTTAATAACAGCGTAGAACTTGTACCAAGATCTACCTTGAACCTCTAAAATTTTCTGCCGCATTAGTTAAATCAGCTGCCACCTGCGCGCCACTCGTTGATGCACTGTTTCACATAACTTTTTGAAATGTGTTCGATATGTGTCAGGAGATGGTGGTGAGTTTTGTGCCGTGTACTACCAACACCTGCGATGTAATAGAGCATGAAAAGGACATAGGTAGAACTTTTTTGGGCTGTCAGTACTCAGCACCGAGCATGCGTAGTTGCATATTTTCTTGACACTTTTCGAGAACATACGAGTAGTGCAGCACCTTCATGCATAATGAGTTGTGTATAAAAAAAATGTAAAATTTATCATTTTCATTCTGAAAGGGAACATGAATTTTTCATAACAGAAAGAAATTGCACATGCATTTGTTTATTGTGTGACGCTAAGATTGCATCTGTAAAAAAGACAAATGTTGAGAGACATTTCAAAACCGTGCAACCACATGTTAACACCAAGTTTCCTGTAAAATCTGAACTGAGAAAATAGAAAATCAATAAACTTGAAAATCAATTAAGTGTTCAACAAAGCATGTTCACAAAACCAGTAGACAAAAGTGTTGCTGCCACTCTTGCTTCTTATCGTGTTTCGAATGTACTGGTGAAAAGGAAGAAACCCTTCGAAGGTGGTGAATTCGTAAAAGCAGCATTTCGAGAAACTGCTGACAAGTCTGAAATAATTGCTGCCATCGAAACCCTTCAACTTTTATCAAGAACGGTCACAAGGCGAGTTGAAAATATGTCTAATGATGTTTTCTCTCAACTGAAAATAGATTTGGATGACTGCTGTTACTTTTCAATGCAATTAGATGAGTCCATTGATGCAACAGGTACTGCTCAGTTGCCAGTTTTTGTAAGGATGGTTTTTAATAACTTTAGTGTCAAGGAAGAACTTTTGAAAGTAATTTCTTTGAAAGGCCATACAAGAGGAGAAGATATAATTCTTGCCATGAAGCAACTCATTCTATCGGAGAAAATACCTATCCACAAGCTTGTAAGCATTACCACAGATGGAGCCCCAGCCTTGAGAGGTTCTAAAAGTGGTTTTATTGCTCTGTGCCAAAGACATGAAAGTTTTCCACCGTTTTCAAATTATCACTGTATTTTACACCAGCAGTCTCTGTGTGTAAAGTTTTTAAATTTGTATGAAGCTATGAATACTGTTGTAAAGATAATCAACAAAATTAGGTCTCACTCTCTTCAAAGAAGACTTTTCAAAGATTTGGCAAATGAACTAGAACTACAGTATGGAAATTTACTGCTCCACACTGAAGTACGTTGGCTCAGCAAGGGAAAAGTGCTGCAACGTTTTCACAAGCTTTTACCATCTATCAAACTGTTTTTGCAAGAACAAGATGAGAATAGTCTGTCAGCATGTATTGAAGATCCTCTTTGGCTTATGAATTTTGCTTTCTTAACTGACATAACAGAAAAGCTTAATGAGCCGAATTTGAAATTTCAAGACAATGACAGAGATATTGCTGGTATGATCTCTGAAGTAAATTCTTTTATTGAAAAATTGTTTTTGTGGGAGTGGTGCCTTAAGAGAGATGAATTAAGACATTTTCCAAATCTGAAGACAGAAATAGAAGAAACTGAGATACCTTACAATAGCGAATGTCATGCAATAATGATCTCCAATTTGAGGGATGATTTCATTGATCAGTTTTCAGACTTCAAAAACATTTCAGTGGTAACCCAGTTTGTATCTTTCCCTTGGGCTAACATTGAGCTATTGAATATATCTTCTTCCATTGCAAAAGTTTTTGACATAGGTAGGGCAGCTCTTGAACTTGAAATAATATCTTTCAAAAATGATTTGTTTCTCAAAAGCGTTGCAGAACCCAAAACCTGTTGGCCTCTAATTCCTCAGGAGAAATATCTTAGTTAATGTTGCTCTTAGAATGAAGGCCTTGATTGCTTCTACCTACCTGTGTGAACCACTGTTTTCAAATATGAACTTTATTAAAAATAAACACGCAACAAGGTTGACTGATGAACATCTGGACTTGTGTATTTGACTAAGTGTAACAAGTTATACACCTAATATCAAGGACATTGTTGACAAAACAGCTATTTAAGATTTCAGATTAAATGTAAAATAATTCTTGTGTTATTAATGTAAGAATATACTTGAGAATATTATGAAATAAAATTATTACGTGAGGATTTAAAACTTTTATTTTAAGTAGTTGTTTTACAGTACCGGTATCCAAAAATTAAAAATGTAGCAAATGAATTTTTAAAAGTGGATTACTTTGATATGTTGGTACAGAATAGTAGATCGTGAAGGCTTTGTGGTTGCCTACCCCTGCCCTAGGACACTCCTGACATTACTCCAGTCTCTGATGAACACTCACCATCCAGGACTGGGTTCTATTACTTGAGAAGTCTTCAAGCCACTCATATACCTGAGAACCTAATCCATATGCTTGTACCTGCATCAATAGCCTGCAGTGAGGCACTGGGTTAAATGCTTTCTGGCAATCTAGAAATATGGCATGTATCTGTTCGATAGCTTGCAGGATATTGTGTGTGAAAAGGGAAAGTTGAATCTCACAAGAGTGATTTTTTCTAAATCTGTGCTCATTTGTGGACAGAAGCCTTCCTATCTCAAGGAAATTTATTATATTTGAATCAAAATATGCTAAAGAATTCTGCAGCAAACTGATTTTAAGGACATTTGTCTGTAATTTTGTGGGTCTCTTTTTTTTACCCTTACCTCCTGCATATGGGAGTAACTGACAAGTGACTGAACAGGAGCCTTCGACTTGCTTAGTTGTTTTACATAGGACCAGAATTTTCTCAGGTTTTCAGCAGTCTATTTTTTTTATAAATGCACAAATTTCTATTAATTTTTGCCCATCGACATTTCTGATTCTTTTTTTGAACAGAGTGTGCAATAATCTCTGTTTCTTCGGCATTTTCTGAATTTGTTATTAAACTACAGTTGGTCTTCTCCAATCTTAATACACCTACTTGGCACCTACTTCTCCACAGAGTGTGTTTTCCAATTAGGTTAAATTTCGCCCATAATTCTTCTATGTCCATCATGTTGGGATTAAACGATGCCTATTCACTGTTTAAGTAGGATGCTAACAACTGCTTTGCCTGCTCTTTCCAGTGTAGAGACTCTCCAAACCTTATTGATGGACTTATCAGCATTACTAAACATTGTCACTATGATGACAACTAGACAGCCTGTCCATGACACCTGCAATGAATTCAGAGACATCCTAATCTCTGTAGGATAAAGTTGCCACCAATTACAGAGGTACTTCTGTGTTAGTTAATTTCAAAGCCAGATTCAATTTTGATCTCAACAAATTCAAGATTTTTGTTGACTGCAGTGAACACTCGTGAACCTATGGTATCTACCATATTTTCAGTATACTTTTCAAGTCTCATTAAGTACTTTGGATCTCTCTACTTTAGGTTTCACCCAGCTCTTGGTTCTGAGGGATGGAAGTGAGGTCCTCCATACAAGTACTAAGACAGCTCCATTAAATTTTGGTTAGATGATACATCACACAAATTTAAAGGTTGTTGATTCAACTAGATATCTAATGGTTACAATTACAAGCATATTGAATTGAAATCATCACATAGAAAGTATTGTGGGGAAAGCAAACCAAAGAATGTCTTTTATTGGTAGCACACTTGGAAGATGCAAAAAATCTACTAAAGAGATTGTCTGCACTATGCTTGTTCATCCTCTTCTAGAATACTGTTCCATAGCATGGGATCATAACCAGCTAGGATAGACATGGGGCATCAAAGAGTTCAAGGAAGAGTAGCTCATTTTGTAACATCACAAAAGGAGTGTTTGTCACAGATATGGTAAGGAAGTTGATTTGGTAATCACAACAAATGCCCCCCCCCCCCCCCCCCCCCTCCCACTTTTTTTTTTGTTGCTCTCACTCTCTCTTCCAAACGCAAAAATTTCTTTTGCTGACAGCCAAAAGTCCATACAGTGAAATGACAATTGTAATAATATAAAAAAGATCACAGCTCACATAGAAAGATTTTGGTGTATTTTTCTCATGTGTTGTAGGGCTGATAACTAGTCAAAGTGGTTGTATGAATCTCTGCTAAACACTTTAGTATTGATTGCAGAGTAACCATGTAGATGTATATATAGATTATTATGCAGCAGTATTCTTATTCAGTTATTGCAACTGAATATTCTGTCTTTGTGAGAAGGTTTGGCCATGGCTCATGTAAGGTGGAGATTCATCTTGATTTTGTGGCCTAACAAAACTGTTGTTTATGATGCCACAATCTTTCTGCTCACACTGGTAGTGATGGTTTCAAGAGGATTATAATTGACACCAATCAGGATCTCACCAACTTTGTGCAGCATAGTACAATTGTGTGATATATCTCAAGTTAATGTCAGATCTGTGCTCAGAAAAAGATCCTGACTATGAGGGACCAGAGATACATTTCATAGCTTGTGAATCAAAATTGCTACCAAACCTGACAGGAAGTGCTACAGGAAGTGAATGAAGGTCCATCCCAACCTGTTAGTGAGAGAACATTGTGATGGGAGCTGCATGCAATGAACATTTGGAGTCAGTCATCTTTAAGAGACCACTGCTCACACAGGCACATAAGTACGACAACAGCTGTAGTTCATTGGGCTGGAAGGAAGAATATGTGCCTAGTTTTTTTAACTCTCCCAACCTTATTACATAGTCACTGGCCTGCAGAATCACCTGACTTGAAACCCATAGGAAAGCTGCGGGACATGTTGAAACACTGAGTAAAATGCTAACATCAGCATCCCTGTAATTAGATGGAACTGCCTGACCAAATCCTCTGAGTGGCTCAACTTGGATGGAACACACCTGCACAACCTTGTAGACTCACTTCCTAAATGAATCACGGCAGTTATCAAGTCCAGGGATGGAATTACACAGAATTAAATGATGCTTGTAATGATTTCTCTATGGGTGACTAATTTTTTGTATGGTGAGCTTATGATAGAATGGATGAGATGTGGTTGTCAGGGGCATAAATAGACTATGTCTGTGTGAATTTCAGATATGGGCTACAATGGGACCTCCAAGAAGAATGTACGGTAGAGCCTCGACTATTCAGCTTGTGATTAACTGACCTACATGACCAGCCTACTTAATTAGTATCACAATAATACTTCTCTGTGATAAAATGAGGATTAACTTATTACACATACTGTACTTTTGGAAAACTTTAGCAAGTGGGTGCTGGCTACAATGCAGTGTGGCCTGTCAAAATGTTTTGTGTGTCTTTTGTGCTTCTGGCACATCTGGAGTCACAATTACAAAGTACTTAATGCATTTTTAATATTGATTAAATTACCACACCCAAGATTCAAAAAATTATACTTTGAAGCCCTCTTCGAATGTTCATGAACAACAATGAACATATGGCACAGAGCAGCTCTGCTGGCCACCACGTGTCCTCTGTTTCTTCAGTTGCATATCAGACATCCAAAGTGCTTGTGTTGTTAAATTGCTGTTTGGTGCAGTCCTTTGTGTTTTAATTAAAGAGTCCAAAATTGGTAATAAACAAAAAATGTTGTAGTGACTATGGATTAGAAACTGTGTGTTGCAATGGGACTGGTGGCAGCCACACCTATAGCTTTGGAGTTAGGGGTAGCGAAAGTACAGTTGAAGACTGGAAGGAAAATCAAGCAACAATTCAAAAGTGGTGTGCTTACAAAGCAAGTAGAAATGGAATAAAAGAAAGGAAAATAATTTTGAAGTGTAAGCATAAATAAATTGAGGAAGCTTTATTTTTGTGGCATGAACATTTAATGGTTTGCCCATTACTGGGTCAACACTGCAGGAAAAAGCATGGCAATACCAGTGGCAAACAGAAGGAAAATATTCAGAATTTACTGCCGGTGATGGATGGTTGGATTGGTGTGTGTGTGTGTGTGTGTGTGTGTGTGTGTGTGTGTGTGTGTGTGTGGGGTGGGGGGGGGGGAGAAAAAAAAAATCAGTATTCATCAAATAACCACTAGTGGAGCAGATTCGTCTGCTAAGAAGCTCTGCTGCTGTTTAAAGACCATCTTTTGCAGTTAACTGATGTGGAGGGAATTTCTGGTGAACAGCTGTCCAATCATGATGTGAGTGGTGGAACTTACAAGATGCTCCCTATGAAAATGCTTGCTTCAAGAAAGGAACTGTGATACCTGGATACAGGAAAATAAATTACTTATCACATTGGCTTGCAGTAATGAAACTGGCAACTATAAGCATAGACTTACATTGATAGGGAAATCATGATAACTTAGACCTTTCAAAAACCTGAAAAATCAGGAATAACTGCCCCTACATTACACTCATCAAAAGAAAACATGAATGAATTCAGAAACCTGATTCCAAAATGAATTTGTACCAGCTGCAGAGAAACACACTGAAGAGCCAAAGAAACTGGTACACCTGTCTAATATCACGCAGGGCCCCTGCGAGCATGCAGAAATACTGCAACACAGCGTGGCATCAAATCTACTAATGTCTGAAGTAGTGCTGGAGGAAATTCACACCATTAATCCTGCAGGGCTGTCCATAAATCCGTAAGTGTATGAGGGGTTTGAGATCTCTCTTGAACAGCGTGTTGCAGGCATCCCAGAAATGCTCAATATGTTCAGCGGAAGTGTTGAATCTCAAAAGAGTGTTCCTGGAGCCACTCTGTAGCAATTCTGATGTGTGGGATGTCACATTGTCCTGCTGGAATTGCCCAAGTCTGTTGGAATGCACAATGGACATGAATGGAGGCCGGTGATCAGACAGGATGCTTATGTATGTTTCACCTGTCAAGAGTCGTATCTAGACATATCAAGGGTTATCACTCCAACTGCTCACACCCCACACCATTACAGAGCCTCCACCAGCTTGAACAGTCCCCTGCTGGCATGCAGGAACCATGGATTCATGTCTCCATACCCATACACGTCAATCCACTTGATACAATGTCAAACGAGACTCGTCTGACCAGGCAACATGTTTCCAGTCAACAGTCCAATATCTGTGTTGACGAGCCAATGTGAGGCGTAAAGATTTTTGCCATACAGTCATCACGGGTACACAAGCGGGCCTTCGGCTCTAATAGCCAATATCCATGATGTTTTCTGACACTTGTTGATGGACCAGCATTGAAATCTGCACCAATTTGCGGAAGGCTTGCACTTCTGTCGCACTGAACGATTGCCTTTAGTTGTCGTTGGTCCTGGTCTTGCAGGATCTTTTTCAGGCCACAGCGATGTCAGAGATTTAATGTTTTACTGGATTCCTGATATTCACAGTACATTTGTGAAATGGTCATATGGGAAAATCTCCACTTCATCATTACCTCAGAGATGCTGTGTCCCATTGCTCGTTCGCCGACTATAACACCATATTTACACTCACTTAAATCTTGATAACCTGCCATTGTAGCAGCAGTAACCAATCTAACAACTGTGCCAGACATTTGTTGTCTTATATAGGTGTTGCCAACTGCAGCACCATATTCTACCTGTTTACATATCTCTGTATTTGAATACGCATGCCTATCCCAGTTTCTTTGGCACTTCAATGTATATAGAAGACAACAATTAACTGAGCAAAGTTCTGCTGCTTCTTGATAAGGTGCCTTCATATCGTGGTAGTGACACACATGTAGGTACCAAAGCATTATTTTTACCACCAAATGTGACTGATTTTTGTCAGCTGATGGACCATGGCAGCCTTGACATGTAAATTGATATCTGTGATTAAAAGTAATGAAGACTGTGTAACCATCCTGGAAAGGACAGACTTGCTAGTTGTTATATGGTGGTGGGCCAGAGTGGGAAGAGATTCTGGACTTATCACTTGTAAGGTCTTGGAAGAATCTTTTAGACCATGAAAGTGGACATTTTCACTTTGAATCCACTTATAAAACTGAAGTTACAGGTGGAAATCATGATATCATTGCATTGCTCAAAAATGTACAGGGCTACGAGGATGTCGATGCACAGGACATCACAGAGTAGATGACAAATGGTGAAGCTTATGAACTAACTGACAATGATATTGTGGAAATGGTGACCCGGGGGGAAATAACACAAGAGGTGGAGGCAAATTTAGATGAAAGGAGAAATCTCATGCCACATTCAGAAGGGTGCAAGATGAATGACACAGTGCTGAAGTACATTAGTGAGCAGAGAGAAGCGGTGGCAGCTGGTATCATCTGTTTGGATAAGTGGAGTGATACTACAGCACGGAAGAGGGCTAAAGGGCGTAACAGTCATCCATCAAACACCTCTTTAAAACAAAAATACATATATTTCATGACAACCACTGCAATTCCACTGGAGTTTGACATTGTCCATGGCATGGAGGGACCGAGGAGGCAGATTATGCAGCTGGGTCACCTGCTGCCACCGACTGAGTACATGTGCTTCGACATCCATTGTGCCTGAGGGTCCGGCGAGATCTAGGTCCTCAGGGGACACTAGAATCTCCACCTCATCCTCAGACCTCGTACGGAGCGGTGGGATGCGTGCCACTGCAAGGTCTGGATTCTTGGGTGCCTTCTTCTTTTTCTGTTTTTCTTGCTGTTCCTTAGGTGGTTCTGGCTGGGAGGGCTTCACAGGGTCAGTCTCAGGGACGGAGGAGGACAATGAAGCTCTATGACCAGCTGTGGTTGCTTCAGCCACTGGCGGGTGTCTGCTTTTCCACTGGTCAGAACCCGGAAAGGGAGGGACCCAAGGGACTCCTTCCTGGCGAGAGGAGCCGAAGAAGACTTACACTTCTCCAGCTGGGAAGTGGGGACTGATGTCCCGGATGGTTGGGGGGAAGGGGGTGGGGGGAGTGTTGCTCCTAAAGTAAGTGGTGCAGGAGCAACAGGGAGGGAAGTGCCCTCCCTCCCAATCAAGGGGGCAGGTGTAGTCTTATGGCTCTGAGTGTTGCCTGGAATTGTTGCAATGGATGGGGTGACAGCTGTTCTCGTAGCAGCGGCATATGAGGAGATCATAGCCACAGGATGTAGGTGCTCAAATTTTCTCTTAGCCTCAGTGTAGGTCAGTCGGTCCAGAGTTTTATATTCCATGATTTTCCTCTCTTTCTATAAAATCCTGCAGTCTGGTGAACAAGGTGAATGATGCTCTCCGCAGTTGACACAGATAGGAGGTGGGGCATATGGAGTATTGGGATGTGATGGGCGTCTGCAATCTCTACATGTGAGGCTGGAGGTACAGTGGGAAGACATACGGCCGAACTTACAGCACTTAAAGTACCGCATCGGGGGAGGGATATATGGCTTGACATCGCAGCGGTAGACCTTCTTGGGTAATGTGTCACCCTCAAATGCCAAGATTAAGGCACCAGTGGCAACCTGATTATCCCTTGGACTCCGATGGATGCACCAGATGAAGTGAACACCTCATCATTCTAGGTTGGCGCGCATGTCATCATCAGACTGCAAAAGAAGATCCCTGTGGAATATAAGACCCTGAACCATATTCAAGCTCTTATGGGGCGAGATGGAAACAGAAACATCCCCCAGTTTGTCACAGATGAGGAGCACCAGTGACTGGGCAGAGGATGCCGTTTTGATCAAGACTGACCAAGAGCGCATCTTGTCCTCTAAATGCTCCACAAAAAACTGAGGCCTTGTTGACATGAATGATTCCCCATCAACTCACGTACAGATGAGGTACTGGGGTGAATAAGTGTCACTGCCATCCTTAGCCTTTCGCTCCTCCCATGGTGTGGCCAAAGAGGGGAATGATTTGGGGTCATACTGCTGTGCATTTAAATGAGCCCTCAAATACTTACAGACTGCTGGTGGCTGGCCACCAGTAAGAGAAAATGTGCCACACTTTATTGCGTGTCATCCGCCCTGATGCCACCCACTCCGACCAAGGGCCCTCCCCACGGGCGCCACCCAGCCGCAGGAAGGGCCACCTGGCAGGATGGCCATTGCTGGGAGTCCCGATGCCCCAGGGAGATAGGCATTTACTCCTTCACATACATAGGGAGTTAATGGCACAGGCATCAGCAGAGTGATCCCTGTGTTGTCATGGGGCTACAATCAACAAGGTATATGGCGGCCCCACCACAACGGACTGGGTACCGTGCTAGATACCAGGTGCAAAGAAGTCCACAGTGGTCGTCGGTGCTGCAAGTGACACTGCATAGTGCAGGGCGGAAACCGCACCCAGGAATGTATCCTTACCCTAGAGATGGAGGATGAGCGGGACTGCAATGCGCCGACGAGAAAGGGGGCTAAAGATCTAAACGCACAATGGACACGATGCACCATGTGAGGCGCCCTTCCGCAATTGGCTTGCTCTGGAGAAAAATTTTGAAGAATCGATGTCAAACCCTACAGGGGACCATCACATGAAAGCCAAAACATGTGAGACTCATTTTAGTTGCCTCTTATGACAGGCAGGAATACCCGGGCCTATTCTTACCCCCAAAACTGCAGGGGGGGGGGGGGGTGGGAGGGGGAGGGGGGAGAAGGAGAGATATGGAGGTGGAAGGAGGGAGGAAAGAGAGGTAGGTACAATGAATGACGGAGAAGAGAGGGAAACGTTAGAAATGAGAAGGTGAGAGACAGAGTAGAAATGGACAGAAGATGTACACATATGGGCAGGTCACATATGATTAGAATGGACAAGCTGTGGCTGTTACACCCATTCAAAAGTCACGCATAGATAGACTATGTGTTGATTGCAGATTCATGCTACAATGGAACTCTCCAAGAAGGATATAGTTGTTCCTTATGCCAATTATATAAATAACATAGGTGGGTGTCCAAAAGTTAAGACATATTATAGATCAACAGTGATACTACAAGGGCAAAAGCTGATTTGTAGAGAGAACGGCAGAAGGGGCGGATGCAAAACAGAAGAATGCAGCAGCAGAGGGCCTACGCCTTCTGCCCTGCATGAGAGCTAAAACACGAAGAGAGATACATGCAGATGAGTTAATATATATTAAACGACTATGTTTAAAATGTAAAACAGCATGGTAAGAGAAATCTCATGTAGAAGGCAGCCATCAAATGTCATTTAAAAGCATATGTCGACAAAAGGCCACCTGTTGTGAAGTGACATTGTGTGAGGTGGAAGGCTGTGATAGACCACTCAACCCTAATGGCTACCAAAGAAAGATAAGTGGAGGGGGATTACTCCTTGAGGCAGTAACAAATGGTTACCACAGTAGGGGAGAGGTTATTCGAGGTACTTGGTGCATAAGGAGAGAAGGCTTACCTTAATAATGACCATTAAGAAGTATTGAGGCGTTTTCTGTATACTCGTATGTCTAGAATAAGGGTCCAAAAGAACACTGATTTCAGTCATGAACTTCTGATATAAATTTTGTGCAGACGTCTGAAGCTCTTAAGTTTCACTATGAACAACTTAAGTTTTTCTCAAGCACTTGGTGAGTTTGTGTGTGAAAAAACAGTCAATATCAAAGTAAAAAGATGATGGCCACCTTCTTTGGAACTCCTTGCCTGCATTAAAAAAACAGCAAAGATGCACCAAAATGACAAATGTTTCTATACAAAAAAGTATCGGGTGTGCTAAGGAATATTGCAACATGGACTTCAGGTAAAATTATATCACATAGGCAAGCAGATGGGGACAGAGTGCACATTAATTTAATTGAACACTGATTAAGGAAAGTTTCAACTTATGTTAACATTACGAAGAACTGCAGAAATGAAAGAGTTGCCTGTTTGAAAGTCACAGTAAACATGAAAAATAACAAAAATGAATAAAAATAAATTTAAAAAATTACATGTGTAATATTTTCAATTTTTAAGATTGACACTTTGAAAAAAAGAATAGAAACAGAAGTTTCAAAAAAGACAGACAGACTTGATAGGAGACAGCTTGAATTAACTACAGAATAGTGCAAAAAACACTGTGAATTTCAGGTATCATTACCTAAGTGCGATATTGAGATGTAATCAAATGATTGCGTTAACGATACTTAGCGACAAACCGAAATACTCAACAACTGTTAGATACATCTTCAGAGAAAAACAACAGAATTCCTCTGGTTGGGACAATTACTGAAATAATTTGTCGTGCTTTCATAATGCTTGCAGGTGTGTAGCAGATTTCAAACAAGGACACATTGCAAGGCAAACTTGAGTAACTCTTTTCTCTCCTTTGAATGCATAATACATACATCATGAAAATAAATTAAAAATTGTTTTGAGTGTCAAAAAACTGACAAACAAAAATATGGCACCATAAGAGGTTTATAAAACATCTGATGAACCTCACAAAGCTTCACCAAAAAGGACTGAGGTTCTAGCAGAAGGACAATGATAGAAAGCAGAAAAAGAAGATCACTTCAGATCTAAAACATGTGAAAGTTACACAAAAGTACTGGCAAACAGAGCACAAAGCAGTAGGACAAGGGCATTTGGTATGGGATCAGAGTTAGGCATTTACAGAGTTAGGCATTTACAATCAATATGCTTGTCACACAAAAAAATATCTTAAGACTAAATAGGCTTATATAGCCATTACAGAGCAAGTGGAACAGCCAGACATTTAATAAGCAAAATAAGCACTGTACCAAGGATGTCAATGATTACACACACAAAATACATCGTTAAAATCAAGCTAAAAAAATAGATTGTAAATGGAGGTAAATTAAAAACTAACAATGAAGTGAAAGCTGAAGGCATCAATTGAGATCAGTATTCAATTTACGTTGTAGGTAAGTGTATTAGTTAACATAATTGTGTCATCCAATTTAAAAAATTTGACATCAGCAAAACTGCTCAGATGTACTGAAAAGTGAGTTCGATCCAAGAGGGTGTTTAGGTACGTATTGCCTAACTTACTGTAGATGATGAAACAGGCATTTGCATCATTAGTGCTGTTATCCAAATGATTTTCACTGTACCACCAGGAAACTCCGAACTACTCTCATCACAGAGATATATTGTTTGATTTGAGTTCACAACCAAGGTCCTCTGTTCAGAACATCCTCACATCTGTAATGTGGGACCATTGTCAGAAACGCACATAATTCCACGTAGGTGGACTTCTTGATCTGGTAATCAACAATGCCTTGGAAACAGCGAAATATTCTTGCTCTTGCCTCCAAACAACTTGAAAAGTATACTCGCATTTTTTGTATTTAATCTTTATACTGGAAACTCACAACATAGGACTGAGAGGTTGCATAACTGTCTTTCACTGTCCCATGTAGGCAACAAACAGAAAACAAATCTCTGAACAGCATTTAATACAAGTACACTCAAATCTCTCATAGCTGATACCATCACAGATCACATTAATGCAGTGTACTAAGAATAAAAACATTAACTCCCAAAGTCTAAAATGCACATGATCACTGGCTGCATAAAAACGTTATTGCCCCACCAGTGACTAAAATTCCAACTATGCTGAAACTGTCTTGAGATACTCTATTACCTGTTTTTTACCAACAAAGTTGTGTATAGGACTGTAAAAGGACAGAACTGCAGAACTGAAATGGAAATAATGCTTCAATTAGCTGAGAAGCTCGTGATTGCCAGCCATGTACCCAAAGTATCATTTTCACTAAATAGCAGTAGCACTTCATAACACAGGAAATAACATTTATAAAACCACAACTACAAAATAACACAAGGAAGGTCTTATAATGCTCTAATGACAGCGCTGGGAGGAACCACAACCAAAACATTTGAAAAATATATTTTCTTGGCAAGCTGCTCTTCTCTATAGGCAGTTGTGAGCTGCACCATCCTCCGTATCGTGATTTCTTGGTTGTCGCTTCCAGCAGGCTATATGTGAGCAGTGTGAAACTTACTATCTGTCATTCTACAATGTGCAGCACGCACAGAGCAGAGCTGAGCAGCGATGAGGCTGCATTGTAGGAACGAGGAACTGGTGTCTGCTATGTAAAGTCTCTGATGGTAGATACTAGCATGGCAAATACCTCATCATTTTTCAACTGCACACCGTTGCTCAGCTGTAGTGGCATGATGTATGGGATGTCGATGGGGTAGTGGCAGTGTACAGCTAACTGTAGTGTTGTGACAGTGCCACGACATTTAACAGTGCCGCCACGACAGTACGCGCAAACGGCGATAGAGGCGCTCCGCAACTCGGCTGAGCGCGGGAGCGCCACCTAGCTACGAACGGCGCCGGCCGCATATCAAGAGATACTGAGTTGTTATCATGTAACCAGCTATTGTTTCGAAGTGAGTGTGTTTGAATATCCACGCAATTATTGGGGATTAAAGGTTATAACACTTTTTGGCGACGAGGTCGGATATTTTCACTGCGTTGTGGATTTGTGTGTTCGTGACAGGGCAGACATGGAACAGCTTATGCAAGCACTCATTGAACAACAAACACAGCTGACGGCTGCTATTCAGGCACAACAAACACAGCTGACGGCTGCTATTCAGGTGTTGTCGACGTCGCTTACTCATCGTCTGTCTTCCTCTTCTCCGCCTCCATTCCCTCCTTACGACGAGGCCACTGAAGACTGGGAGGATTATGAGAAGCGTTTGCGGCAACACTTCTTGGCTTTCGGCGTTGTCGACGCTCCTATGTGTAAGTCGTTATTTCTATCTTGGATTTCCCCACGGATCTATCAGCTGTTATCTCAGTTAGCCCCTCTGCGGGAACCTGCCTCTCTGTCCTTCCAAGAAATGTGTGACTTATTGTCTAACTATTACCGAAAAAACACCCATGTCGTTGCCGCCCGCGTGGCTTTCTACCGGTGTCGTAAACAGCCCCATCAATCTTACCGGGCTTGGGCGGCGGAACTACACGGTCTGAGTAGGAAATGTCAGTTTGTCACGGACACTCATCATGAGTCTTATGCTGATCCAATGGTTAGGGATGCTATTCTACGGCTTGCTCCTCATAAAGAAGTTCGGCAACGTGCCCTACAACTGCCAAACCCGTCGTTGTCGGAAGTTCTAAGCATCGCTCAAACCTTTGAAGTGTCTCACGCTGCTGGCGTGCAAATAGACGCATGGTGTGATGTAGGCGCTGTACAGTTAACTTTCGACATGGACAATTTGCCTGTTTCACAGGAGAACGAAGATGTGGCGGCGGTTCACTCGCGTAAACAACGTCGCGTTGGGTTGCAACGCTCGCAGCGAAAACAGCAACCACAGAAGCAGGTTCGTTCCGCACTTCCTTCTTGTCCACGTTGTTTCGTACAGCATGACAGGGCTGCGTGTCCAAAACGTTGGGCCACGTGTAATTCATGTAGGAAAAAAGGCCACATTGCTTCTGTATGTCAGTTCCCTAAAGTTCCTGTCGATGAGGACGAGGCATTGGACGTGGATGTTAACTGCGTGCTTTCTCAAACAAATAAGTTGTTTGTTACTGTTCGTGTTCTGGATAAAGACATTCACATGCAAGTGGACACTGGCTCTGCAGTAACTCTCATTAATTCTTGCACGTATTTGGAGTTGGGCTCCCCTCCCTTGTCTACAGTTACGCGAAATCTGAGAACTTATAATAAACAGAAAATTCCTATCATTGGCCAATTTGATGCTTCCACTGCTTACAGGTCTGTTGTTCGGCCCCTCACGTTTTATGTGGTGGATCATGCGGGCACTGAAAACCTGTTCGGTTATGATGCTTTCCAGTTGTTCGGGTTCTCCATTGATGATGTTGTGCACCTCATATCTGAGGATATTCCATATCAACAGCTGGATGGATTGTGTTCTGAATTTTCGTCCGTGTTCTCTGCTGGTCTGGGTCGTGCCAAGGATTTTGAAGCCCACATTACTCTTAAACCTACAGCTCGCCCTAAGTTTTTCCGTGCACGCCCTATTCTGGTGGCGTTGCGTGCACCTGTCAAGGCTGAGATAGACAGGTTAACAGCTTCAGGGATTCTCCTTCCTGTTACCTCCAGCGAATGGGCATCGCCAATCGTGGTGGTTTCTAAACCAAACGGGAGTCTGCGATTGTGTGGTGATTTTAAAGCCACTGTCAACGCTCAGAGCCTCATTGACACTTATCCTCTTCCCCGTCCTGAGGAATTATTTACCAAGCTCGCTGGGGGCCAGTTCTTTTCCAAACTTGACTTATCGGAGGCGTACCATCAGTTGCCGTTGGATGCTTCTTCCAAGGAATTTCTCGTCATCAACACTCCTTGTGGGTTGTATCAGTACCAGCGGTTACCATTTGGCGTCGCTAGCGCGCCGGCCATTTTTCAGCGGTTTTTGGAACAGCTCACAGCTTCCATTCCGGGCTGCATAAACTATCTGGATGACATTGTTGTCACGGGGGCCACCACTGAGGAGCACCTTCGCAATTTGCGTTCACTGTTTCGGGTTTTGCATTCGGCTGGGTTGAGGTGCAATCTGGACAAGTCACAGTTCTTCCAACCCTCCATTGTGTATCTTGGTTTCCACTTGTCCCGTGAGGATATACGTCCTCTACGTCAGCACATTGCGGCCATTAACGCTCTACCCCGGCCGTCTACGGTCAAAGAACTTCAGGCGTTTCTAGGCAAGATTGCTTATTATCACAAATTCATTCCATCCGTCGCGGCGGTAGCTCATCCTCTGCATCAGCTGTTACGCAAAAACGTCCCATTCTGTTGGTCCGACAAGTGTGAGCAGGCTTTTGTCCGCCTGAAGGCTCATTTGCAGTCAGCGCCTTGTCTTGCCACATTCCGTCTGGGTCAGCACTTGGTTCTGGCGACTGACGTGTCACAGTATGGCATACGGGCTGTTCTCGCCCATTGGTATGAGGATGGGTCGGAACGACCCATCGCCTATGCTTCCAAGACCCTCAACAATGCGCAACGGCATTACTCTCAAATCGAAAAGGAGGCGCTCGCTATCATTTATGCTCTCAAAAAGTTCAGCATTTTTTTGTATGGTTCTAAGTTTCACCTCATCACCGACCATAAGCCGCTGGTCTCTCTGTTCAGCCCATCGGCGTTGCTTCCGGATAAGGCAGCTCACCGCCTGCAACGTTTGGCCTTATACTTGTCTCGTTTTCACTATGAGATTCACTATCGCCCCACAGCCCAGCACGCCAACGCTGATGCATTGTCGCTATTGCCGATGGGCCCTGACCCGGTTTTCGATCGTGATGAACTACTCTGTTTCCACATTGATGAGGAAGCCGGACAGGACCAAGGGCCGGGCATCGGATCCCCTTCGCAACTACGATGCCTTGCGCCTTCGTCTGTCTGTTCGTGATGGTGTTGTTCTTCTGGCCACGGATGGCGCATCTCCACGGGTCATGGTGCAAGCCTCTCTTCGCAAAGATGTTCTCAAACTGTTGCATGAAGGCCATTGGGGTATTTCTCGGACTAAGTCCCTGGCCCGCAGGCACGTTTATTGGCCCGGTATTGACTCGGACATCGCCCACATGGTTGCTGCGTGTGGTCAGTGCGCTCAACAACTGGCTGCACCTCGTACAATGCCCTCTCCGTGGCCTGATCCGGCGCAGCCATGGGAACGGGTGCACACTGACTTTGCCGGCCCCTTCCTCGGTACTTATTGGCTACTGTTGATTGACGCCTTCTCAAACTTTCCGTTTGTTGTTCGATGTCCGTCGCCCACCACTGCGGCGACGCTGGCTTTGGCCAAAATCTTTGCTTTAGAAGGTCTTCCGTCCACGATCGTCACGGACAATGGCCCTCAGTTCTCTTCGCAGGCCTTCCGTGATTTTTGTACTGAACAAGGGATTCATCATGTTACAGCACCGCCCTTCCATCCGCAATCGAATGGGGAGGTCGAGCACCTTGTCCGCACTTTCAAAAGCCAGATGAAAAAATTCCTTAGTGATTTTTCCACAGATGACGCTCTGCTGCAATTTCTGAGTTCTTATCGCTTCACGCCTCTGGGCGATCGCAGCCCTGCTGAACTCTTGAATGGCCGCCAACCGCGCACTCTACTGCACCTGCTTCACCCTGTCAGGCCTTGTGCTGTGTCCCCTAGTGCGGGAAAATACTCGGTGGGCGCCGACGTGTGGGCACGAGGGTATGGAGCTCGCCCTAAATGGATTCCAGGGGTGGTCAAGGCTCTTCACGGCCGCCGGCTTTGTGAAATATGTACGGACGGCATGGTTGTTCGCCATTACGACCAGATGCGCCCACGAGTGGTGGCCGCGCCGGTGCCACTGCCCCTTCCTTCGCCTCCACCAGCCCGAGAAGCCAGTCCTGTCACTGCTGCCGATCTACCGTACGTGTTGATGCAGCCGACGTCGCTACCGCTTCCGCGTACGCCGGAACCGGCCCCAGTCACGACGCCGCCTTCTCCGGGACCCATCTTGCTGGAGCACACCCACAGGTCCACGACGTCTATGGATGCTGCTCCGGAGTTTTCACCCATCACCTCGTCCAGGAGGCACGTTCCACGCACGAGCTTCCGTCCTGGACATTTTCGACCATACTCTCGTGTCTCTCTGCGGGATCTTCTCGGGGCCTCACAAGAGGCCATGGATGTCTCCGCACTGTCCATGTCCCCAAGGAAGTGAGTGTTTTTTTTTTCAAGGGGGGAAAAGTGTTGTGACAGTGCCACGACATTTAACAGTGCCGCCACGATAGTACGCACAAACGGCGATAGAGACGCTCCGCAACTCGGCTAAGCGCGGGAGCGCCACCTAGCTACGAACGGCACCGGCCGCATGTCACGGCACGGCAGTCGATTAAGAGATACTGAGTTGTTATCATGTAACCAGCTATTGTTTCGAAGTGAGTGTGTTTGAATATTCACGCAATTATTGGTGATTAAAGGTTGTAACATGTAGTGCACTCATCTGTATCTAGGGAAGTCCAGTGGTGACTAACCAGAAGCACGTGCTACACAACACGGTTTTGATTTGCCCACAGTGTCTTCTATTACAACCAAATCAAAGACAGGAAATGCATAGAGCCCAACTTCAGTACACTTGTGCACAGAAGTATGCTTAACAGCCACCTCTGAGACTGAAGAAAATGAAAATAGGATCTCGATGTCCTGCTTCTGATCAGCAGTTTGCACACAGCTGGCACTAGATGTGAGCAGAATGGGCAAGATGTGCTTGCCAGGGGCAAATAATGGGATGCTCCACAATGGAGACAGTTATTCCATATGCCAGTCATATATGCAACTAGAGTGGGTAGCTGAAACTTAAAAGATATTGCAAAGAAACAGTGATGTTACAAGGACAGAAGCTGAATAGTTGACACAAGGGCAGATGCAAATTACAATACAAGCAGGGACAAAATAAAAGAGAGCAGCAATAGATGGCCTAAGCCAATCACCCTGTAGGAGGAGAGCTAAAACACAAGAGACACACAGACAGATGGCTTAAAGCTGCTTGCCTGGGAACACGACAAACACACGTGAGAGTGCAATTCAGAAGAGGCCTGTTTCTGCAGGCATTTGCAGGAGGCAGTCACATGGCCTCTCCCCCACACCTCCTGATTGGTTGTTCAAAGGACACTTGGCTAGGCTGCGTCCTAGTATGGGTTCTGCTCTGCCCTCAGTTACTGGTGCATTTACTCATCATGCATATAGGAGCACATATAGGCTGGGATGACTGGGTTCTGAATATAAAATCTTAATGATGTAGAAAGACAATAAAAATTATTAACTTCTTGGAGTCCAAATTGCGGATGATGAATGGGATTGTACACAGCAAGTAGAATGGAGGACACCTTAAAATAATAATATTCTGAGTCAGTAACATTTAGAATTGCAGAAGCGCATTTCTACAGAAAATCTGCATTCCACTACATCTTTAGCCATGTAGAGGGTAGTGTGGACGACCGCTACAATGGTAGGGTCAAGTTGAGACACTGGATTATTGTCAGGATGATGACCAATGTTTGCTCATACAACCATCATTATTAACCATACATTTAAGAACAATATGAATAGGTTAGATTGTTTCTCACTACATAGAAGTGGCTCTGAGTTGCCGACACACACAAAGAAACAGGTGCTAAACTTTTAGCTTTTGGACAAACAATTCCTCCTACAGAAGCAGAACACATAGAGAGAGAGAGAGAGAGAGAGAGAGAGAGAGAGAGACTGTTTGCGGTAGAGCATGAGAGAGAGTTTCTGCAGATGCTCGACTGAACAACAGCATAACAAGAAAATGAATGAATTCCGCCCTCTGTTGGAGCAGCACTAACATCTGCTTCTACTTCAGCTTATTGTGCTGCAGCTGGAAGCACAGCTGTTCCTTTCCGCATTGCAAAAATGCAAGGCCACGGCAGTTACAATGGAACACTATGGAAACAAAGAGAAGTCACATATGAAAGAATGTCGTGTGTCATCAATTTTGTGTTAGTGAACGGAAGGAGTGATGCACTGCAGATGAGCTGCACAGTTAGGAGAGAACAACTGCACTTTATTCACACTAATGAAATGAAGTACAATACACTAGTGATGTCGGTGATGCTTTGGTCAGCCAAGAGCTACTTGAGGGCAAGCAGCACTTGCAGTTGTAGCCCCAGAAGTTGGAGATGATGATTAGTTGTTTATGGTGCAAAATGACAATGTCATCAGTGCTCTTTGAGGTGGTGTTCAGCAAGGAGGCAGTCCTGGACAGCCAGGGAGGGCATCCACTGAGGTGAGAACCCTGGATGGTTTGTGGTGGAGTGCAGGGAGGTGAGACCCCTGGACAGTTAGTGGCGAGCTGGAGGATACACTGGAGGCATAACCTGGCAAGAAGGAGGCACTCAATGATAGCCTGATAACCTTGGCCAGCTCACAGATGTTCATGGTGAGTGCATGCTGAGCACACTGACCTGAGGGGGGTGGGGATGGGGGGGGGGGGGGGGGAGCCGATGGTGATACCCACTTGGCTGAAGTACATATGTGCACACAGCATATCACGTAGAATGGAAAAGGTGGTCGCGGTCACAATGCTGGATACTGGGACAAGTGTACTGTTAGCAGTGAGGCTGGTGCTACTCGATGCTCGATGTCGGGATGGTAGTGAAAAGGTTGGTCATAAACAACCTGGGCTATTTACATTATTGTTGTGCTGTTTGCATATAACGTCCCATGGCAGTGTTGCCTGCAGATTGTAGCTGCAGCAACCTGTAGTCCATGCCTGTACGCTTGGTTGTGACAGAGGTAGCCACATGGGGGACTCCATACTTTTATTTTCTGAAACCATTCATGAAACTTTTCAAACACACATCATCTGTTGTAACAATTACTAAACGCAGACATTTTATCCAAAACTAAAATATGAGGTCTGTTCAAATATTCTGGAATAGTAATCACAATTTTTTAGTACAAGTACCTTTTACTTATTGCGCATGGCCCTTTCAAAAAAAACTCTCCTCCACAATTGATGCACCACTCCCAATGCTGTTTCCACTTCCAGAAGCAGTCCTGATATGCCTATTGCTGGATTGAGCAAAGCGCCATCTGCAAATTCTCTTTTATCTCATCTGTCATTGCAAATCTTCATCTTTTCAATGTGGTTTTCAACTTTGGAAATAAAAAAGTCTGCAGGACCAACTCTGGAGAATATGGAGGATGAGGTAGCACAGTGATTCTGTTTTTTGTGCAACAATCACACACCAACAGGGATGGATGTGCAGGTGCATTATCCTGAAGCAAGAGCCACGAATTGTCTTGCCAAATTCCAGGCTGTTTCTCACAGGTGTCGCAACACGTCCTGATAGTACCATCAATTAACAGCTTGTCCCTGTGGCTTGAATTCACGATGAACTAATCCTTCAAAGTCAAAGAAAACTTTCAGCATGGCTGTAAAATTTTACCTGACCTGGCTGATGAGCTTCTTTTGGTCTTTGAGAACTCTTCCTGATGAACTGTGAAGACTCTACCTTGCTCTCAATATTATAAACATAGACCCACATCTTATCAGCAGTTATAATTCTCTTAAAAAACACCTCATTCTCATTTGTGCGATCCAAAAGTTCTTCATAGATTGTGACACGAAGGTGTTTCTCATCTTCACTCATGAGCCGGGGGCCGAACTTGGCGGCAACATGATGAATTCCAAGATGCTGTGTCAGGATATTATGACACGATCCAACTGAAATGTTACATTCTTCTGCAATCTCTCGGACAGCAAATCTATAATTGACATGCACAGTTTCATTGATGTTTCCGACACGAGCATCGTCAGTAGATGTTGGAGGGCATCCTGAACGAGAGTCACGTTTAACTTCCATCTGGCCATTTTTAAACTAGGCCTATGTCAACCATTCTCTCTTTATTTATTGCAGATGTGTTGCTCTTCTAACTCTGCCATTTTGAAATTCACAAACTGTATGACATGTTCTACTCAATACAGCACAGAACAATAGGTAACAGACATACGCAAATGAAACTTCTGGCAGTTACACATTAAACACAGGCATGTGCAGGGATACCAACCACATTTCGCTCCAACACACCACTGGTGTGAAATCGTGAATGTTCCAGAATTTTTTGAACAGACCTTGTATTCATAAGAAGACAGCATGAAGATAACACAAATGCAGGCGTAGTGCTCTTCACATGATAACTACCCATTTTAATAAAATTGCAAGGGAGATTGCTTGGAGAGCGAAATACAGTTGGCAACATGTTGGTTTGAAAATGAAGCAGCACTCATAGGACTATATAAAAAAAAGTTTTACCCCACCCACTGAATCACTCTCTTTTACAGCAAAACAGAATCGAAACAAGAGTTTTGGTGTCATTCACATATGGAATGGTTTGTCAAGAACTGTGATTCTGTTGAGGATCCACATATATGCTACAGTGTTTCACATGGGACCCGACTCCGGGGTCGGAACACAAAGCGTTAAATAAAAGGATTATACATTGATAAAGTTACACTAATGCTGTCAAAAGTGTTAGTCGAATTCTACAATATCGCTGCTGGTTCTGGGAAACCAAACTACTTATTTCTGTTAGCAACTGCAAATTATGGAATAAAAGGTTTATGAGAAAATCATTAACAATGAAAATGCTGTTATAACGGCAAGTTGAACACATATATTTCAAAACAACACAACACATATAAGTCACTGAGCAAGTTGACAAAGCAAGACATGTGAACACGGTCACATTCGAATGAGCACTGAGTCCAAGTCTAGCGGCCGCTGGCTGGCTGGACGCTTAGGTGGCGCAGCTGCTGCGCAGCTGGCAGACAGCGCCGCATGTAGAGGACATGTGTAATTGCGCGGTGGCACTTTGAATGATCAGCGAGTCACAACGAATGCAGTAATAAATACTCAACTAAATGCCTTCGGACACCAGCCATTGTGCCACATTAATTTCACACGAATTTCCTGGTAGATTAAAATTGTTTGCCAGACAGACTCGAACTCAGTACCTTTGCCTTTCATGGGCAAGTGCTTTATCAGCCGAGCTACCCAAGTGTGAGTCACGACCAGTCCTCGCAACCTTACCTCCACCCATTTCTCATATCATGCTTTGCAAAGTTCACAGAAGTTCTCCTACAAAACTTGCATGACTAGCACACCTAGAAGAACGAATACTGCGGAGACATGGCTTAGCCACAGTCTGGGCTATGATCCCTTTTTTTCCAGGAGTGCTAGTCTTGCAAGTTTCGCAGGAGAGTTCCTATCAGATGTGGGAGGTAGGAGTTGAGGTAAAGTTGCAAGTAAAGCTGTGAGTATGAATTACGAGTCATACTTAGGTAGCTCATGTGGTAGAGCAACTGCTCATGCAAGATGAATGTCCTGAATTCAAGTCTTGGTCTGGCACACTGTTGTAATCAGTCAATAAGTTTCATGTCAGTGCACACTCCATTGCAGGGAGGACATCCAATTCTTATTTACACATATTTACATTGAACTAGAAGTTATTTAGCTATGAAAAGAGTAGCTTTGTTGGCATTCTGTTAATACTGTTTCACAGAAGCTTCCAGTAAATGCAATTATTACCCATGAATCTGATAAACATCACGATAATGTGAACAAAACCAGATTTGTGACAAAAAGCAGCACTGCCAAATAGTTTTAAATTACAAGGAGACAGAAAAGTTGCTGGGCAATTAACTTCAGTAGGAGACGAAATTCTTGGTACTGCCAATAAGGCACATAAGAGACTAGTCTAGTTTTCAGAACTGTTAGTTCTTTCTCCAGGAAGGAAAAAGGGATAGGTTTGGGAATCTTAAAAATGAAAGATGAGCCACTCAGAACTAAGGGTGAGGGGAACCCACTTGTTGCCGGACAAAGACAAAAGGGGAGAGCGGGTGTCAGAGGAGGTCAGATATAGTATAAGATAGTATAGTATAGTATAGTATAGTATAGTATAGTATAGTATAGTATACTGGTATGCGCTGTGGGCCTTTGCCTGCTTCAGCACAGACATGATGTAAAGATGGATTCAGATGCAGTGAAATGAAGTTGGGGTGACAAGGGAGAAGGGTGGAAGAAGCTGGTTGAAGAACACGCTTCCTGCAGATGGTGGTGCACCGATGAAATTAACCCATACGCAACATCAATAAATGTAGTTTGTACCTCGCATGAACAATCTAGACTTCTTTGTATACTCAAAGGAGAAGTTTGTGTCCCGTATTTTTGACGATGGCTTTCCTACTGAGTGTGACACACAAGTGATACAGTAGCTCCTTCTTTCCACCATTGACACCAAAAATGTTATATTTACAAGAAGAATGAGGCATTTATTGACACAGAAAAAGCAGAGTGAAATGTGAGCTACCACAACAGTAAACTTTAAATTTAGCACTCAGCTGTGGGAAATGAGTATCCCTCAATTAAGTGGAACAGTATATGTAACTCCCCCCCCCCCCCCCATACACACAACACTCTCTCTCTCTCTCTCTCTCTCTCTCTCTCTCTCTCTCTCTCTCAAGAATGCACAAATGAAAATACTGCTTTCCAAAGTGACCCACAAAAAATCTAACAGGGGCTTAACAAGATTTGAGAGAATGGAGTATACTACAAGTAAAGCACAGAACCTCATGAACTACTGGCAGCGACAACCAAGACAGGCTGAAAATGGCTTTGGAAGGAAGGAGATATCCTATCACACGAGTACCACAGTTACTTGGAAAATCTTAATCATTAAAATATATTACTCTCATTGCATTTGTACTAATTCCTCCAGCATAGCACAGCAGCACCTCCTGAAAGCCTATCCCTCTGAGATTTCCATCCCTCTACTCTTCTCTGTATTAGCGAAAAGTGAGTAGTGCAATAAAAGATCAATGATGGAAATTAGAGGGATGGAGAAAAACGAAGAGAGAAAGGTATTGGCAATAAAGAAAATAATTCAGTAAATGAATGAATAATGTTATAAATACAATAACAATTAAAAGAGAGTGGGATTTATGCTACTATGGATTAATTCCAAGAAGGTGCAGTGTGTAAGGATTTGTTGGAGAGCAAGTTCCCAGTTCAGGAATTCAGAGAAGCTACAAGTAGTATTGGGTGGGAGTATCAAGGTAGCCTGTGTAGCATAGCAGCTGCAAAAGGAATACAGGTCCCTCGAGTCATGCAGTTGAGATCGTTCAGCAACTTGGTACTAAAGTGATGCTTTCTTTGGGACATATTGATGTATTGTCTATTGGCTTTCCTCTTGGTATCATTACCCAGTGTTCATTTAAACTTTCTTCTGATGTTTTGCTAGCAAGAGTCACAGATTCACCCTCCATTGCTGGAGGCCAGCTGAAGGTCGTGAGACAAAAGCCAACAGGCAATGTGAGTACTGGGTGCCCTAAGGTAGACAGTTCTTCTGCATCTATTCATGAACTAGACCAATTTTTTTGTTGTCATTCCTTCGTAAAATACCATCCAGTGAACACACTCTAGTTGGAAAACAACATGCATAATTTCACAAGCTGCTCTGTGTTTGATACTGTATGAATTGCCAGTGGTGGGGCTGGAGTATGTGATAGTAGGCAGATGCGCAGGACCAGTTTTACAATGGGAAAAAATTACAAGGGTAGAAATCCAAGAGGTAGGGTAACGATCTAGTAATCTCATATGATTTGGCAGCCACGGAGAAAGGAAATCAGTGAAATATGACCTCATTTTAGGCCTCTACTACCACTACTACTACTACTCATTGTTTCCACAGAGTTATATATGAAGGAGTATGGAGCTGCTTTTGTCCCTAAAGGTTGGTCTCTATCATCCAGAGATCCAAGTGACCTGTTCTTCCTTTTCAACCTTCCCCTCCCCGATGAAGAAACTCATAGATTTGAATGCTGGGACAGCTTTTTGTATTTTTATACTTACCCGTTGGCTGTACCACAAGCCAAAATTGGAATCCATGAAATGCATTCACTGTTGCAAATCTTATCTACCATCAGCTGTATAAGAGAATGATTACAATGAAAATTTGTGCTGGATGAGACTTGAACCCAGATTTCCAACTTATCACGAGTGGTCAGCACACCATTAGGCTATCTGAGCATGACTCATGGCAACACCCAAACTTCCATATGTTATCAACCATGTTTCTACAACCTGTACTCATACATCCATTGTGTATATTCCTGTACAGGGGAGACATTTTACTTGAAATGTCATTTGCCCGGTGTCGGCGGATAAATATTATTCTGGTGTAACATCAAGCGCCAGCACGTCGGCAAGGAACATTAAAGTAGAGAGGGCTGTGGGAAGATGTCAGCCAAAAGTACGCAGACCAAACCCTCTCTAGGACGAAAACGGGACGGTAGCACCATCTACACGAAGAGGACGTGAGTGCCGTGCTGCCTGGCTACGGCCCAGTTGAAGACGAGCCATTTTACGAATGCTACAGCCGTGACTTAGGAACTATACTGTTTTGCTTGTATTATGAATTGTATATACTGAAGAGATTGCTTATGTTTCATGTCACCCTTTGCTTCCGAGGCCCCACTGTAAATTTCTCAAAGTTAAGTACTGTCATTTATCTTACTGTGATAAAAATTTATTAATATAATTTGCTTGAATTGTCGTCTAGTGATCCGAGAAAGCAGGTTTCCTAGGCACCCTATATTAGACGAGTGGGCAGGACACAACAAATATAATGGTGCAGTGTCTGTGTTATTGTAAATTACTACGCAAAGCCCCTTCGGAAATACATGCATGTCCAAAGAACAGGCACTGCAACTACTACAGCCATTGTGAAATACATGAAATATATTTGCAGTTGTGAATATGGACTACCTTCAGCTGTATAATGGAATGATGAAAGTAAAAATCTGTGCCAGATTAGGGTTCGAATCTGGATTTCCCACTTATTGCGAGTGGTTGCTTTACCTTTAGGCTATCCGAGCAAGACTCATGGCAATATCATATTTATCTGCCAACACTAAGCAAACGACTTTCAAGTAAATTGTCTCCCCTGTACAAGAATATGCATAATGGATGAGCAAGTTCAGGTTGTAGACACACATATATGGAGGTTTGTGTCTGGCCACAAGTTGTGCTTACATAGCATGACCACTCACAATAAGTGGAAAATCTGAGTTTGAGTCCCGGTCCGGCACAAATTTCCATAATCATTCCATTGCACAGCTGATGCTAAGTACTGTAGGCCACGCACTTCACAGGGGTTTGCAGGATATACAGCTGCAGATGTACTAAGAATTCCACTTCCGCTATTAGCCAGCCAGAAACTGAGAAAAAAATGCCTTACCATGGCAACTGACACTTCAGGATAACTGTCAACCTACCTCTTTCTGTTTGTGTTCTTCTCCAGTTCCATTAGTAGATTTTCAGTCTCCTGAAATGCAATCAAAATTTACATCTCCTTCAAGAATAAAAAGTTGGAAGCACACACTAAAATTTTTTGTCCAAACAGTCAAGCATAAGTAAACAGTAACATCACATCTGCCGCAATTGAGCAGAAGTCACAGTACTGAGGATTTGGACAGCTGAAGTTATGGAAGTTGGAAGATTAGGTCTAAGAATACAAGTGTGTGTGTGTGTGTGCCACACCTGTAATCACGACAAAACTTAATCGTAACATATTTCTTCTGAAATCAGAGAAAATTGTGAAAAAACGATGTTCAAAGTCTTTACACCACACAAAAAGGGTTCCATCGAAAAAGATTCTTTCCATCCTTTGACAAATATTAACGAAAATAAGGAGAACAAGGTACTCTACTACTTGATCACTTCTGCTTACTTTCCACTTCCCCAAAAGACGCAACCAAACACACAAATAAGTGCATGTGAACAACGAGTAACAGTCGCATTAGTGAACCTGGCACCTTAATAAAAAAACTTATTTCCTATAGTTGGAAAAATTCGTATGGTATCTTCAATATCTTTAGATTATACGACTGCACCGACATAAAAAGGCGTATGGATTCCCTACTGCGAAGTTATTAACATAAAATTGACGTACAAGGATTATCTTCCATCTAAGAAACAATGTCACTCACGCTTTTTGTGCTCCAGGCTAAAGTCATTAGAAGCAATGCATGTGCTAAAATTCGAAAATATTATACACAATCACATGTAAATACAACGTCACTATTCCAATAGTTACTTCGCCAGCCAAAGACTTAAGACTGAATTCAAAAACAACAAGTAACCGTCAGTGTTAACCACAACAAAAGCTGTCACAGTATTGTGTCAACTGGCGCCAGCGTTGCCAACCCCAGAACATAAAATTATGGCATTTTGTATTTAAAATTATCGTTTTTTATCTAAAATTATCGTATATTGATAATCTTAAAAAAAAACAAAAACAATAATGCTGATAATATGACGTACACAATATTTGTATTCAATCGCGAATGGCGAAGTCTTCTCATCTTTTAAAATTTTTATCCATAAAACCTCCTAATTACGAACCAAAACGTCTCTAATCGCGATGCTAAGTACTAAAAATACTTTCAGAACCAGATAAACTCGGATGTGTCCAAAGCATCACAGATTTTATGCAAGGAAAATTCGCTAACCCCGATCGAGAAGTAGCACTGTGTACGTAATATAATTAAAAATAATAATATAATTAAACTCACCCTAATAAGCATCGTTGTCGAACTCCACATCGTCGAAATCGGCGTCACTATCCCGACGAGATTCCTTCTTCTTAGCATAAATGTTCGACGTGTTCATTGATGCAAACATTGCACTGGTTGGTTCGAACTGTACACAATTCTTCACACGCTGGGAAGTGAGCATTAATGCGCTGACTGTATCCGAATGTAACTTATTTCTCAATGGTGTCTTCACTAGATTCATTTTTGAAAAGACCCGCTCACAATCAGCACTAGAATGTGGTAAAACTAATATATCTAGCACAAAGATTCCTATTTGGAGGAACTCTTGGTTATCATGAAGGTCCCTAGCGTTCTTTATGAACACCCAAAATTCGTCCACCTCTTTAGACCGTAGATTTTCGGGAAATTCTGCATGTGGCAATACTCTCCACTGATCATCAATCATTTGCATAAGCCTTTTGTCTTTTGGAGAAATCCTCTGAACCGACTTTATAAGTGGAACAAGCGTTGACGACCTTGCAGCACTTTTTGACAATGCTATTTCTGGTGTTAACCAACTCAACATTTTTAGAACAGAATTGTTGAAATCATACCGCTTTTTTATCTCACAACAAGATACTATAAGAAACTGTTGCACTCTGTAGTGGAAATCAGTCACTTTAGATTTTTGTGAGATGTTTTCAGATTGGCTCATGAAATCCATCACACCTACACCTAAATACATTTGCGTATACGGCACAAGTTGGGCTGGGTTTGCTGGATCTATGTCTGTCAAATCAGTTTTATTGATATAATCAGGAGACATATAGCAGAGAAGGATTTCTTTGTACGTTTTGCACATTCTCTCATGCAAAGAGCAAATTACTAATTTCTCGCTTTGAATATATTGATTCAGAGACAAAAATTTCGGTAGAATCCACTCGAGAAATATAAAAAATACACGTACAAAGTTGTCCCTGAACGCCTTTGCTAATTGTTCAGCTGCATACACAATCTTTCTTCTTCCCACTTGCAAGTGAAAAACAATTGCAATGCATTCCATTGTTCTAGAATACGCGAAACAACAGTTAACAAAGATAACCATCTTGTTTGAGATGGATGCAGTATCTTGTGAGGTTCGACATTACAAAACTGTTGGAATTCCAGAAACTGGGCTATTCTTTCTGAACTATGCTTAAAGAATGAATATGTATCCCTTGCTGTGTCTTCACATAGTCTTGGTAATTGTTTGCAAGCCTCACTTGCGCATAGGTGCAATGAATGACATATACATTTCTGTATAAAAATACCAGGAAAATCTCTAATTATTCGACTAGCAACAGAATTATCTTTCCCCATCATTGTGTTGCACCCATCCGAAGCAAATCCTACTAAATGTTCAGGAGGAATATTATGTACTGACAAGGTTTTACGTACGAGATCGTACAAACGATTAACAGTGGCACCTTCATGAGCGGCCTCTGCATTTTTCTCTTCAAACAGCTGTAACAACTGCCAAAATTTGTTATGTATTTTGGAGCTATCTTCATCAAAATACCGCACACAAATACACAAATTTTTCGTAGCGGAAATGTCGGTTAGCCGGCCGAAGTGGCCGTGCGGTTAAAGGCGCTGCAGTCTGGAACCGAAAGACCGCTACGGTCGCAGGTTCGAATCCTGCCTCGGGCGTGGATGTTTGTGATGTCCTTAGGTTAGTTAGGTTTAACTAGTTCTAAGTTCTAGGGGACTAATGACCTCAGCAGTTGAGTCCCATAGTGCTCAGAGCCATTTGAAATGTCGGTAGATTCGTCAATTATGAAACTGAACTTTTCTCTCCATAAAACTTCATTCAGTTCATCCAAATGACATTTACCTATGACATTCTTTATCACCTCTTTTTCTTTTGTTCTACCCAACTGCAAGTTCTCAACTGTTTTAGAATCGGGAAAGGAACTTTTAATTACGTCTGTTAAGTGATTGACTGTATTAATAGGGATGTCATGTTCTGCCAAAAATCCACATAGCAAAATTTCAGTCCTCTTGCCCTGCTTGGCAAATGTATCAGACGATTTTGATTATGATGAAAAGTCAAGTTTCTTTTGTAGAGGCCCGACACATTTTACGGCACTTAAGTGTTTTTTCCCTTTAGCGTGATTTTTCACTACAGTCAACTCAGCACTGAATTCACATCTACAAACTTTACACCGAGCTTTATATGCATCATCACTAACAGGTTGTCGCCAATACTTGAAAGATAAATCAGTCAACCATTCCTTTCTGAACTTTTGTTTCGAACGTTTTAATTTCAACTCACCAGGCAGCCTCAATTTCTTCTGTGGGGTCCGCAGAGAATCTACATCACTGTTGTCACTTTCCATTATTTATATTTGAATACACTACTACAGTATTTATTTAAAGAATACCATACTTTAATTTCCCTTAAGAACAAAAAATTAATATTATTTTAAGAGCACAAAGACAACTACCCGTGCATTTAAGTCCCAATTTCACCAGTAACTGATGACGATGGCCTAGCCCTAATAGCCCATATTGTTGTGAAACAATATTTGTTAGGCAGGTATTCCCCGGAAGCGAATATACAGTGTTAAGAGTCGTTGGACTGTTGCGGGGAGTGGACGAGAGAAAAAGAGGAAATTGCTTATATTGAATGGAGTATGGACTTAAATATATGAAAACAGATTATTAACGTATGAAACTACTAGAAGTATCAATTTATTTTCATTTTAAATCTGCACAAAAATTATCGTAGATTCCACAATTATCAGCAATGTACTATCATATATCGAGTTCACGTTGTAATTATCGTATATCGCGATAATTTATCGTATGGTTGGCAACGCTGACTGTTGCCAACCAACCAGGATTGCCAACTATCATTCAATGAAAATAACAAAACACTATCGCAAAAGAGCCAAAAATGGCTAAATTATAATTTATATCTTTGTCCACCGACGTTGGCAACAATAGTTGAATGCTGGGAATTATGTGTCACTCATATTAAAACTGGGTTCAAACACACAAAAAAGGAGTCGTCACAGCTAGTGCCACACTACAATTACAACGTAGTTGCATGTGTGAACTCTCAGTTTTTAGTGGCGCAACTTACGAGAAGGAACTTTTGTAATGCCAAATACGGTTCAACTTGACTGTACTCTGTTGCGCCACTTCCCTTGTATCACTGCTCTTTGGTGGCAGTATTTCGAAACACGAGCATTCTGTTGCAGTTATCGTGGAGTAATTGCTGCTGTACTCCATTCGATTTCAGTGTGTGAATTTGTGGCATTCTGTGAAAGGTAGCCCGTCGATTTCACTTCAGAAAGCCACAAGCTGTGGCATCACATTAGTTGCATGTGTGAATCCTGCTTAACGCAAGTGTTTCGTTACGAAAAGTTCGCTTTACGGAGGTAATTAATTTACTGAGCGTACAATAGTACACACAAGAACCTGTCAATCAGAGAGCAAGAACAGCATTAATTATTCACTTCATGGCCGATCATTGCCAACATCAG
Source organism: Schistocerca piceifrons (assembly GCF_021461385.2). Taxonomy (NCBI): domain Eukaryota; kingdom Metazoa; phylum Arthropoda; class Insecta; order Orthoptera; family Acrididae; genus Schistocerca; species Schistocerca piceifrons. Next base: position 1,058,143,154 of record NC_060139.1, read on the forward strand.
CAAACTACACCACCGCTACCTTAAGTAAAATTTTACCAAAAAGCAGTCTCCTGGCAAAAATAAATATCATCCTCCTCTGCCTAATTTCCTTTACTGGTGCTGCAGATTTCCCTGGTCTCCATAACGTATGTGGCATTTGTACCGATAATCTTCAATATTTATTGTGGGACTCTGTATGAAAAATAGCACTTACAATGGCATCTCAACTCGTGCTTTACATTTAGAATAGTGGAAAGTGTATTCGTTTTAAGTCTGATTCTGAGTTTATTTTTCACTCAGTATACCTGACTAAAGATTCTGTCAACTTCGACATCAGAGTGTGGAAGAGTTAATACTGAAAGTGCGAATGAGACTTACCTCCATAGAAGGATTTTTGTCTCAGGAGTCACTGTATTGACTAACTTCTTGATAGAATCCAGAAGTGGATGTTTGAGTAATTCATTTTACGTAACTAATGTTTCGTCACTTTGTCTGCATTTTACTCAAATATAGCTACACCAAACCAGTGACAGGTAGGATCACTATTTCCGATCTTTATTTGATAATTAGCAATTATATTTGATAAAGTACTTCAAAATTGTCTGGAATCCTATTTTGAAGCTCCCAGATCAGCTTTTCTGTGATATTCACACATATGTCCCGTCAAGTTTTCTTTGCACTGTGGTACACATTGAAGAGGTTTAGTTCAGTTCTGAGTATCTAGCCGAGATATGGGGATGGATCAATACAATTATCAATGTTGCTCTTGCGGGACTCAGTTGAGGATGTGACATGCAAAGGCAAACAATTGTAACAAAAGAGGAATATAATGAGATCTACCAGTCACTGGGTGGAGGAAGAAACCTGGTGAAGATTTGAGAGTGATAGATATGAAAAGGCTTACGAAATTTAGATCACAGAAGTGAAATGAAACGAATTTTAATGTGCAAGTATGAAGTTTTGGAGGAACACTTACACTGATATGGAGGCAACTGCATTATACAAGTCCTAGCAAGATATGCAAGAGTGCAAGTCTCTTGTGAAACGATAATGGACCATTACGAAACTCTTTTCTTAACCACAAGCTAAAGTACTTCTTAGCCATCCAATGTCAGATGACCAGAAGAAAGATGTTAACAGTTTACTGTGATCTATTTTCAGAGAAGACTTAAGCTGGTAGACATTCATCATTGACAACATACCCATGTTGTCCCACACAGTGGTGGAGGAACAAGTTGTGAATATTTAGAAAATGTTTCTGATTTGTGAATAACAATAGCGCTCAATAACCATTCAAATCATCATAAAAACTATAACAATTAAAAAGTCAAGAATGATGAGGTGTTTCCAAAAGCTGCACAGATGTATGAATGTGCTTTATTCTCGACTATTGGTTTCAATTTAGTATAGACACATCTTGAGGTTTATAATGGCTATATTTCCAAATCTACAATTACAGAAAAGGCTTACAAAATTTAGATCATGTAAGGGAAATGAAACGAATTTTCATGTGCAAGGATGAAGCTTTGGGAGAACACTTACACTGATATGGAGGCAACTGCATTGTACAAGTCCCAGCAAGATATAAAAAGTGCAAGTCTCTTGTGAAACTATGATGGATCATTATGATACTCTTTTCTTAACCATAATCTTTTGGGTAGTTATCCATAAATCTGAAGATGTGCCTATACTGATTTGTAACTGGTAGTTACAGATGAAGCATGTTCATACAGTTATGTAGTTTTTGGAAACACCTCCTCATTCTTGAGTTTTTATTATAATTTTTATGATAATTTGAATGGTTTTGGGTATAGAGTGTTGTTTTTGTTATCCACAGTGTCTCTCAGCTGTGTTTGCCCTCTCCAGAAAGTTGTTTGTTTCTGGCTTATATGTTTAAGTCTATCAGTTACTGCAAAGAACCATTCTAATAATAGCTCATTCCATTGTTACACCATTGTATACTGTTACGGTGACATGAAATATTTCAAATAATTGTGAAATAACAATGAAATTAGAACTTTTGGTAACACACTGAATGACAAAGTTACAGTTGCCATTTATAACTTTTTCAATGACATCACATACTAAATTGTTACAGATGTATGAGTACGAATGAGTACGAGTATGTAAGAGTGTAGTACGCATTATACAGTAAGAAGTAAGTTATTTTGCAAAAAACAAGGCATTTGCTTTTGAACATCATTCAAAGCTGAACAAGTCCAAATGGTTCATGCAAATGAAAATGTCTCCATATTTAAATGTACTTTTTAAAGGAATATTCTCATTGTAGACTTGAGTTACAGGTATGAACTGCCTTCTGGCACAAAAGTAAAGGTATTGGCATTGCAATATGTTATTTTCATTCACATGTATTCCTGAAATAAGTGTTATGTCAATTGTGAAAAACTGTGTTTACTGGGCCTATATATCTCTGAATGTCACCTCATCAATTTTAGCACTGCAATTTATTCTTATGCAGCTTAGAGACCACATTAAATTTTCTAACACCCTGGTGAGATCTGTAGAGTCAGTTCAAAAAAAATTTTTTTTTAATTTTTGTAAGAATATTCTGAATATTTGTGTACATACATCTTATTGGCCAGAGCCTTGTATATATTGCACAAAATTTCTGCAGTAAAGCAATGTGCCTTGTGGCAGACTATTTCAAAATGTAATGTTAGTTCTGCACACTGTTTTAAAATTCTGCTAACAGCAGGTTTAATGGAAATCCAGCGATTACTGCAATTTTCTGGAATGTTCCCTAGACCACATTGACATTCTTCACAATTAATTGTTGTATATGCATTCATATTCTAAGTGGCACCGAGAAGAACACGAAAACCATGTACAGGTTTCACAAATAAGAAATGCACTATTTCTGCACAGTTTCCTCTGTAATTTGAAAAAGTGTGAACTATAGTAAATGACAGATGCAATGCATGAAAACAATAGAATTGTTTTCATTTTCTTTATCATCTGTACATTCAACAGGAAAAAAAGAGAGCCATTGTAGACAAGATGGCATTTGGGAGTAGCAGCATAAAAACCAGGCCAGGGCATGCTGTCAGAGAGATGAAGTGGGTCATCTATTCAGTAAATGCGAGATATCTGACCCTTACTCTCAATTCAGCTATGCTCCATGTGCTAAGGAGTGCTTACTTTATGATACAGATTATGTCTCAGACTGAATGTTTGAATCGCAGCGATAACACCTGGTTTGCAGATAAATATGCAGCACATTGGCTATAAAACGTCTAAGAATGTTGTTATAAGGGCTCACTATCTAGAATTCAAGCTAACTAAGAATGAAAGACCGATATTACTAACAAGCTTTTTATTTTCTAAAGCCGTTGATATTCGTCTTGAAATTGTAGCTTCGTATGTTCTGGAAAGAAGATTGAAGCTACAAAATTACATTCTATGAGCAAATAAAATCTTGTGTTCAGAGAGAGTGGTCTCACATCTGTTCCTTGTGGCATAAAGCATAGAAAAGTGGAATGGTAACCTGAAGGTGAAGATTCAAAGCTGCATGTTTCCAATTTTTTTTGTCGTTTGTGCAAATTCACGAGAAAGAAAAAAACAACGCACTTCGGACAATGTTTATCCAACTTATGAAAGCGAGTGTGAAAAAAATGAAATAGCTGCCCTTTGCACATATAGGCTTCGCTATAATTCAAGTATTTTTCTTCAGGTAGCTAAAGCCATGAGGTGTGTTATGGCAGGGAAAGTATCCAGTCTAGGAGCAACATTTGGAGACTGTGTAACATTAGGAGTAGGTAAGCGAGCTAAGTGGCTGCCTAGAATTGTTAAAGGCAAGATGAATTTGTGATATGACTGAACTCTAGGAGGCCTAGGTCTCAGGACACTTTCGACCAGGTGACAATTATGAGTCCAGGCACAAAGGCTAGCAGCATCACCGGAAATAGGGATAAATCCCAGTATGGGGAATTTTGATGGCTGTCGCTCATAAGGCATTTGTGCAGGACAAAATGCTCCAAGATATGGCGGCGTGCCAGACAAACTGAAAGATAGCTTCTTAGAGCTGTTTGAGAGTCTGTAATAATTCAAGTAATAAAGCAGATCTGAATACCTCAATGCTCTCAAATAGAAGAGGCGCACCCAGTGACACAACAATATTTCAATATCTTTAATATTACAATAGTTAATAATCTACAGTGACTAAATATTTTCACAGTGAACCTCTGAATTAACATTTTTAAATGCTTTAAGCAACTTCATATCTCAGATGATAGCGTTGCACTATAGCTGTGTCCACTGAAACCTACGTATCTGCATTTATTTTATTTCTTGACTTATGTTTTTATACCTTTTCATGATCCAAATGTTTGTTAGGACATCGTATTCTTCACATTTACACAACATCAGTACCTAATATCTTGTCACATTTGTGTAGTTATTTACAGTTTACTACTTTGCCAGTAACATTATTTAAATACTGATTGCAAGCACTATCGAAAACTGCGCTAATTTAAAAGTGGTCAGTCGTATGTGTTAGCAGACACCACAACATAAAAGAGAAGCGAATGATGCTACTGTACAGGAGGCACACATAATTCTTTAAAAAATGTTTACTGATAATCTCTTGTAGTTTACCATGAGCACCCTTGCATGAGAATGCTGGCTTATTGATTTTTGAACCAACTATTACTTATATTTGTTGTACATGGTCTGAGAGTGTCCGAATGCTAATAACATTTCTCTTATTTAAAAATTTTTGCAGTATATGTGAGTTTAGCGCAGGAAAGTGGTGAAGCAGAGTCAATTCATGTCTGTAGAGCTTAATAATGACAGATTTCTAGTGGGGCAGCCTTCAGCCAATGGAAAAGCAGACAGTAGCAGAACGCTATGGGAATCAAGTGGAGACTGTAACTTTTCGAGCAAAGAGCTCAAGGTAGTGATTCTGGACACTTTTACACAACTTCTGTAAGACAGACGTGTCTAGAGTAATATGCGCAATTCCGTTGTCTAGGTGACTGATTCTGGGTGGTGAATGGCCGCTATGATACTTTAACTTCAAAGGGTCTTTATATTTCGATATGTCTGAATATGCTCCAGAGTAGGACTCTAACTTTACCTGCTTGTACTACAGAAGTGAGGATGGGGGGGGGGGGGGGGTATGAGTTTCCATTCTTTGCATCACATGTTGCAGTTTGTGAATCATCATGTTAAACTCTGAACTGTTTTGAGGAAATGAATATTTTATCTATAGTAGCTACGAAGTGGACTTATTTTCGCATATCTTTGATTACAGTTTAGTTTGGGGATTATGCTATCATAACGTTCTCACTGTAACTTTACTGCATTTGATAATGATAAGTTTTGTCTGTCATTTGACTGAATATCGTAGGAACAATTCACATTTATCTGAGATGTCCTTTCTTAAATAAACATTATTCAACATAATTCTTTGTCATCTACAGCAATTATGGAGATTAGAATAGAACCATTGACATTGAATTATTCACCTAACTTTTATTTCATAGTTCTTTGTATTTTATTAACTCGCAATCCTAAGCAATGCATAGACTATTTGACTGCAGGATCACAGGTAGAGATTATTATGTTCAGAGAGTTAGCTGCAGGGAATGAAAGCAGATTACGTGGCTCGACCATATGACTACACTGAGCCATTCATTTTAATTAGCTCTGTGTGTAGCCCAGTACCTAAAGTACAAGTAAGCACAGGTAAAGATGCCACTGGTTCACTTGTAAGGGAAGCTGTTTGGAAGAGCAAATACCCTAGCAGACCGCTAAGTACTGTCGTCATTGGGGGCTCATCTGGTATATGAATTTAATCCCTTTAGAATTACAACTGTAATCCTAACACTTAACAATATTCTGTGATCTACTGCATAAGGCAGTTTGCGTGGGGGCCTGCGAGCACAAGATTTTGCAGCTGTTGCTTGAGTGAGAATTGGTAGCAAAAGGTAGGTGTGGGGAAGTTCACAACAGAACTTCAAAAAAGAAGAAGGCTGCGCAGAGGCGTGCTGAGTTCGAGTCTGCAGTGGCCAGCAGCAGCAGAGAACTCGGCGATGGTAAAGCAACAGTGGGCAGTGGCAGCCATGGCAATGTGGGCCACCAAAGTCGACTTTGAGTTCAGCAGCATCAACACTTCAGACAGCAGCAGTGCATCAGAAGAAGCCAGCATGACCAATAAGTTAAATACTTGCACCAATAGTGTTAATATATGTCATAAGTGATGAAGATTCCAATGATAAATAATCACCTAGTTTCTGTGGTTCAGATAATGTGAGCAGGCCACTTAGTCCAAAATCTGAATGTAACAGTGTTGATAGAGATGACATTAGTTTACAAATAGTCCAAAATGAGGGGGAAGTTAGCTTCAAGACAGTACATCATCAGAGTTAATGTAAATTTTGCAAGAAATGGAATCTAGTATAGGGGAACTGACTATAAAAACGGAACAAGGAAATTCCGGTCTCAATTCACATATCGAAAGTGTAAAATCTGAAGTGGAAAAAATTAAAGATATAGAAGGCGATATTGATAAAAGTTGTAAGTTATAAGAAGAGATGTAGGCAGAATTTCTGAGGATGTTGGTCAAGTTAACTCTAGAGTCGACAGATTAGAGAAAGATTTTGGGGAAAGGTAGGAAAATATATGGGACTAGCTGGGTAGCAGCGTTAAGAATTGTATGCCGAGGCAAAATGCGCTTGAGGAAGTGACCACTGAGTCGGTTAACAATTTTTCAGTAGAGTAGTAGAATGTGATGAAGACGAGCTTAAGAACACAGAACATTTTGAAGCTTTATTAATCAAAGAAGATGTGCAGCATGAACAGCAGATGAAAGACATACAGGAAGAATTAAATTCTTTAGCAGCGAATGAGGTTCCTTTTGTGATAGGAGTTCCATGGGTTAACACTGGTACAACAAAATGTTTTGCAAATGATGGGAAATACCACCCAGTTGATTTTCTTCCTGCCTGTAGACATGGTTTTGTGTGAGGAATGTTGGAAGAGTCAAAAATTAAACTCACAAAAAGACGCTCAAAAGATGACTACTGGGATTTTTACAAGGGGATCTTGTCCATAATCTGACAAATTTATTGAGAAGCTTGAACAGGTGTTGAAATTCAAGCCATAAAATTCGAACAGAAGATAGGAAAATGGATAACAGAGTGGGAATTCTAATAATCACCAAAGTAGTTATCACTGTAATAATAATTTTTACAGAAGAAATGGGAACAGGAATATTCATAACGAAAATCAAAATCAAGAATGAAGATTTGAGAGAATTGCAATACCAGAATACGAGCTCAGCAAATTAGGGATAACCACATCTATGGTCCAGAGATGGTGAAATAAACTAGCATTGAAAAGGAAACATTATTTAATAAATTCTCTTAGTGTTGAAAATTCGCCAAAGAAACCACAAATGATGGAGAAGGAGGTTATAAAAAGTAAAAATAAAATGAGGAATAATATTAAGCAGCACAACAGTAAAGAGGTAAAGAGGGCGCAATAAAGGTCATAAAATATGTAGAAAGAGTCGTGGTAAAGAGAAATAAAGATGCCAGCAATGAAAGTCAGTTTTACAGATAATTGTTCTGAATGTAAAATTCAGTTCTCCAACTGTTCGTTTATGTGTACTTTTGAAAGAAGGCCACAAAAGTACGTGATTTTGTGCGATAAAAATTAAAATGCTACAGGCTTTATTTAGTGCAATAAAATCAACAAGGAATAGTTGAACAACACTTAGAAGTGAGGTTTTTTGTAGGTTCTAGCTCATCTTATTCTGAGAAAAAAATGACATAAATCACAAAATCCCTTCACAATTTCGTGATTTATGTCATTTTTTCGTAGAACAAGAAATCCAGAACCTACAAAAATATCCTAACATCCTACTTTTCTTTCAACTCTTTCACCCCAATCTTTACTTCTTTCAACGCATTCATATCAGTCTAAGAATAATAAAAAAGTAGACAAGTAGGGAGATTACCAGTTTTAATTAATATGTATATATAATTTTCTATTTTTATTTTATAATTTTTATATATTAGTGGTAATGGGAACATTGAGCGCACCTGGATGCCAGTGCAGGGACGAGTAAGAGAAATAACAATAATAATAATGTTGTTGTTGTTGTTGTGGTATTCAGCCTGGAGACTGTTTTGATGCAGGTCTCCATGCTACTCTATCCTGTGCAAGCTTCTTCATCTCCAATTAACTATCGCACCTTACAGCCTTCTGAAACTGCTTAGTGTACTCATCTCTTGGTCTCCTTCTACGATTTTTACCCTGCATGTTGCCATCCAAAACTAACTTGGTGATCCCTTGTTGCTGCAATACACGTCGTACCAACCGAACCCTTCTTCAAGTCAAGTTGTGCCACAAATTCCTCTTCTCCCAATTCTATTCAGTACCTTCTTATTAGTTATGTGATCTACCCATCTAGTCTTCAGCATTCTTCTGTAACACCACATTTCGAAAGCTTCTATTCTCTTCTTGTCTTAACTATTTATCGTCCATGTTTCACTTCAATACATGGCTACACTCCATACAAATACTTTCAGAAATGACTTCCTGACACTTAAATCTATGTTTGATGTTAACAAATTTCTCTTCTTCAGAAACGCTTTCCTTGCCATTGCCAATCTACGTTTTATATCCTCTCTACTTTGACCACCATCAGTTATTTTGCTCCTTAAATCGCAAAACTGGTCTTGTAAACTGACATATGGCCAGTAGAGTGGTGTGCTGACCACATGCCCCTCCATATCCGCATCCAGTGACGGCTCTGGGCTGAGGGTGATGCGGCAGCCAGTCGGTACCATTGGGCATTCCAAGGCCTGTTCGGGCAGAGTTTAGTTTTAAATACCAAAACTCATCTACAACTTTAAGTGTCTGATTTTCTAATCTAATTACCTCAGCATCACCTGATTTAATTAGACTACATTCCATTATCCTCTTTTTAATTTTGTTTACGTTCATCTTATATCCTCCTTTGAAGACACTGTCCATTCCGTTCACCTGCTCTTCCAGGTCCTTTGCTGTCTCTGACAGAATTACAATGTCATCTGGAAACATTAAAGTTTTTATTTCTTCACCAGGGCTTTCAATTCCTGCTCCAAATTTTTCTTTTGTTTCCTTTAATGCTTGCTCAATATACAGATTGAATAACATTGGGCACAGGCTACAACCCTGTCTCACTCCTTTCACAAGCACTCTTTCCCTTTCATGCCCCTTGATTCTTATAACTGCCATCTGGGTTCTGTACAAATTGTAAGTAGCATTTCGCTCCCTGTATTTGACCTTGACACCTTCAGAATTTGAAAGAGAGTATTCCAGTCAACATTGTCAAAAGCTTTCTCTAAATCTAGAAATACTAGAAACATAGGTTTGCCTTTCCTCTATCTTCTAAGATAAGTCATAGGGTCAGTATTGCCTCACATGTTTCAACATTTCTACGGAATCCAAACTGATCTTCCACAAGGCCGATTTCTACCAGTGTTTCCATTCATCTATAAAGAATTTGTGTCAATATCTTGCAGTCGTGACTCATTAAACGGATAGTTCGGCGATTTTCACATCTGTCAACGCCTGTTTTCTTTGGGATTGGAATTATTACATTCTTCTTGAAGTCTGATGATATTTTGCCAGTCTCATACATCTTGCTCACCAGATTGTAGAGTTTTTTCATGGTTGGCTCTCCTAAGGCTATCAGTAGTTCTAATGGAATGTTGTCTGCTCCCAGGGCCTTGTTTCGACTTAGGTCTTTCAGTGCTCTGTCAAATTCTTCACGCAGTATCATATATCACATTTCATCTTCACCCACCTCCTCTTCCATTTCCATAATATTGACCTTGAGTACATCGCCCACGTACAGACCCTCTATATACTCCTTCCATCTTTCTGCTTACCCTTGTGTGCTTAGGACTGGTTTTCTATCTGAGCTCTTGATATTCATACAAGTATTTCTTTCTTCTCAAAAGGTCTCTTTAATTTTCCTGTAGGCAGTATCTATCTCACCCCTAGTTATATATGAATCTACATCCTTACATTTGCCCTCTAGCCATCTCTGCTTATCCATTTTGCACTTCCTGTCGATCTCATTTTTGAGACGTTTGTATCCCTTTCTGTCTCCTTCATATATTGCATTTTTGTATTTTCTCCTCTCATCAATTAAATTTAATATCTCTTCTGTTACCCAAGGATTTCTACTAGCCCTCATCTTTTTACCTACTTGACCCTCTGCTGTCTTCACTCTCAAAGCTGCCCATTCTTCTTTTACTGTTTTTCTTTCCACTGTTCTTGTCAATAGTTCTCTAATGCTCTCTCTGAAACTCTCTACAACCTCTGTTTCTTTCAGTTTATCCAGATCCCATGTCCTTAAATCTTTTTGAAGCTTATTCAGTTTTAGTTTATAGTTCGACGCTAACCACAGTTCGCATCTACAGTACACGACAACGGTGCGGCGTTTCGAGAGGGGAGGGACTGGGGGAAGGGATGTGCTTGCGTAAGTCTTCGCCAGTGCACTGGTCGGCACTAGGAAACATTGTATAGCAGGCGCTGAACCAGCCGCGTCTATGACAAGAGAAGACCAAGACACGCCCCCAGGCTACGCGCCGATAATGCCCCCTGGTCGGCGTGCACATAGGCCGCCACCACCGCCCGAGCTGGCTCAATCTCTCAGTACTTCAGTATGTCGCGTCGAACCTCAATACGTCGCATTGTGTTGTGGTCTTCCATAGTGACAGTCGTCACCTCGCACCTTTGCTAGCTGTGAGAGAACGTTATTGACTGCTGTTAACAACATACATGGTGTTTCAAAAATGACCGGTATATTTGAAACGGCAATAAAAACTAAACGAGCAGCGATAGAAATACACCGTTTGTTGCAATATGCTTGGGACAACAGTACATTTTCAGGCAGACAAACTTTCGAAATTACAGTAGTTACAATTGTCAACAACAGATGGCGCTGCGGTCTGGGAAACTCTATAGTACGATATTTTCCACATATCCACCATAGCAATAATATGGCGTAGTCTCTGAATGAAATTACCCGAAACCTTTGACAACGTGTCTGGCGGAATGGCTTCACATGCAGATGAGATGTACTGCTTCAGCTGTTCAATTGTTTCTGGATTCTGGCGGTACACCTGGTCTTTCACGTGTCCCCACAGAAAGAAGTCACAGGGGTTCATGTCTGGCGAATAGGGAGGCCAATCCACGCCGCCTCCTGTATGTTTCGGATAGCCCAAAGCAATCACACGATCATCGAAATATTAATTCAGGAAATTAAAGACGTCGGCCGTGCGATGTGGCCGGGCACCATCTTGCATAAACCACGAGGTGTTTGCAGTGTCGTCTAAGGCAGTTTGTACCGCCACAAATTCACGAAGAATGTCCAGATAGCGAGATGCAGTAATCGTTTCGGATCTGAAAAATGGGCCAATGATTCCTTTGTAAGAAATGGCGGCCCAGACCAGTACTTTTTGAGGATGCAGGGACGACGGGACTGCAACATGGGGCTTTTCGGTTCCCCATATTCGCCAGTTCTGTTTATTGACGAAGCCGTCCAGGTAAAAATAAGCTTCGTCAGTAAACCAAATGCTGCCCACATGCATATCGCCATCATCAATCCTGTGCACTATATCGCTAGCGAATGTCTCTCGTGCAGCAATGGTAGCGGCGCTGAGGGGTTGCCGCGTTTGAATTTTGTATGGATAGAGGTGTAAACTCTGGCGCATGAGACGATACGTGGACTTTGGCGTCATTTGGACCGCAGTTGCAACACGGCGAACGGAAACCCGAGGCCGCTGTTGGATCACCTGCTGCACTAGCTGCGCGTTGCCCTCTGTGGTTGCCGTACGCGGTCGCCCTACCTTTCCAGCACGTTCATCCGTCACATTCCTAGTCCGTTGAAATTTTTCAAACAGATCCTTTATTGTATCGCTTTTCGGTCCTTTGGTTTCATTAAACCTCCGTTGAAAACATCGTCTTGTTGCAACAACACTGTGTTCTAGACGGTGGAATTCCAACACCAGAAAAATCCTCTGTTCTAAGGAATAAACCATGTTGTCCACAGCACACTTGCACGTTGTGAACAGCACACGCTTACAGCAGAAAGACGACGTACAGAATGGCGCACCCACAGACTGCGTTGTCTTCTATATCTTTCACATCACTTGCAGCGCCATCTGTTGTTGAAAATTGTAACTACTGTAATTTCGAAAGTTTGTCCGCCTGAAAATGTACTGTTGTCCCAAGCATATTGCAACAAACGGTGTATTTCTATCGCTGCTCGTTTAGTTTTTATTGCCGTTTCAAATATACCGGTCATTTTTGAAACACCCTGTAACTTCAGTCTGGACATCACTAAAGTTAACTACTGAATTGGGTCCTGTGATAAGGCGTATTTTAACGACGTGTGCCTTTGAGTTGTAGTGAGAGGAAACCGGCCACCTATCTATCATACCACCCACTCCTCATCCAGTCAGGGGCCACACAATACTACAAGAAGGTACAGCCACAACAATAATCACACTCGATGCAGAGAGAACAAAACGTGGGACGAAAACCATTTACAACATACTTCTTCATTCATTTTCTGTGATACTGGGATTGTTACGAGGAAAGAGAAGAGCATCAACGTTGTACGTGTCCAGAAGTTACTGTCGGGCACTTAGAATGAAACTTGCAGAGCTAAAATTTCTTGTAAATAGTCTTCACGGGTTTGCCGCCGGATCACGTTGTTCTAATTCCACAACATTTCCTCGGAGCAGCTGTCCGACATATTCAGAACGGTTCAGGTTGAACCACCGGGAAAGATTGAAGAGTCACATCTAAAATTTCTTTTTCATTCCAATCATCAGCTACATTTTCGAGTACATCTGTACTTTTGTTCATGGTAATAAAACAAAGGCTTTTAATATTCCGTTCGACTAATCATCAGAACTCAAAAGTACTACTGGAAAAACAAACACAGATGTTCTGTTCTTAAAAGTATTTGATTTATATTCCAGCATTTGAGGACTTCGTCAAAGTTGCTCTCATGTTCTACCTGGACAGTCTGACAAACAATTCACGTATATTTGGTTATTATTTAGGTAAGAATATACCTGAGATGATGTGCTTTTCTGAGGCCGAATTTAAGTTTATTTGGTAGACGGTGCTTCACGAGAGCGGGTCCTGTTGTGAATGGTCACTCGAAATTATTGATATAACTGCACTCCCCCGAGATTCAGACATCGTTTTAAGATGGCGAAATGATGCTCACAGGAAAGCAGCTAGTTCGAGGTGCCTTTTTCTCTACATTATTTTTCCGGTGGACTCTCAATATTTGCCGGCCGCGGTGGCCGTGCGGTTCTGGCGCTGCAGTCAGGAACCGCGGGACTGCTACGGTCGCAGGTTCGAATCCTGCCTCGGGTATGGGTGCGTGTGATGTTCTTAGGTTAGTTAGGTTTAAGTAGTTCTAAGGTCTAGGGAACTTATGACCTAAGATGTTGAGTCCCATAGTGCTCAGAGCCATTTGAACCATTTTTGATCTCAATATTTATTTCAGAGACTTCTCCGTCCTGGGGTTCTTTACTTAAGTGTTTCAGGAGCGTTATCTTCCATGGCAACAGCAGGTGCACTGTACGTGATTTTTCCTTTGTCAGTTCTTTAAGGTCTCCTTTAAGGAATGTATGAAAAATCCCTGCTTTAATTTTCCTCGAATAATTTGCGTGCTAATGAATACCAGTTTAATGTAAAAACATAATATCATACGTACCTTTAGAAGAGAAATCAGTTCATGCATCAACGTGATGTCAATCCTTCTATTCTCTCTGTTTCTCATTTCTCAGAGAGCTTTTTACACAATACCGAATACTGTATTTCGACCAATTAAAGCATTGTCAGTCATGTGTTCCGGCGTTCCAGCGAGTATCGTTCAACTACTAAGTGTTGTATCTAGACTATGAACAAGGCCACTTTGCTTTGCAGATGTCACAAGTTCCTTCACTGCTGCCAGAAGAAAATAAAGTTGCGAGAAATTGGGTGACATATACCGCACATTAAACGCTTTTCTTAGCACTGGGTTCGGCATGTGATAGGAACAATTCAGTCTAGAACGTCCACGAAGAGCAGCGATAGTGTTGGAAGTTTGGCCAGCCGTAAAAGGTACAGACAAATCGTCTCAAAAATTCCTTTATAATATTTTCTTCTGTTTCACTCTCATCTAGAAACTGGGTCGTAAACAAGAAGCATGATATCAGGTCTCAACCAAAAAAAATGAACTGTTCGTGTCAGCTCTTGGCGCTACATATCCACATATCTGTATCGCCGAGCATTCGTCTCCGTTCACGTAATAATTTCCTTTCTTAAGTTTTTCACTTTTTATGTGATGTGTCGTGAGACAGTTGTGGACTGAGGTATCATATGTTTTACAGATACAGTTCCGCAAGTCACTGCAGTGTCGACTAATCTCTGAGCCAGATCCAAAACTCCTTCATTTCCAATAGCGTCATAAGATCTCAAATCTCGTGCACACATAGCAATGCATTTGTCAGTAATCTTGCCCTGAAGAGATGCAGGGAAGGCGCTTTTGGTCAACACATGCCACTTGTTTGTTAGGTACACACGAATAGCGTGAAATGTGCGATGGGCCAGACGACCCACAAGCATGCAAGTTAAGTTCGTTGCACTCCGCACTACAAGTTAACACCGTTGCCATCACCATCTGCTACAGGCTTAAACACTCACCAAATTGATCTTCTGAGATTTGGATCAGGGTTCTGTGCTCACCAGCCATTAGTTCTTGTTCTATTTCCGTTTTCTTGACATACTTTCCTTTTTTTTCGAAGCACTTGTAGTTTCTGCACTCATCTTCTATACAGTAAGAAAAACGTGAAAGTCTCGTATACCATCACAACTGTTTGACACATAATAAGAGAAAGCATCTTAGCAGAAGATTAACTATTGGCTTTTGTTAACGATTTTCTAGAATTTGTTAACGGTTCTCACCTCATTTATCTGTGTCCATTACGATACGATTGCTACTAATTGTGTTTGAGCAGCTGTGTTATAAAGTATCTATTTCAACAACACGAAGACGTCATAATGTCGTACCAATGCCGCCATCTTGCTTATAAAGATTTAAACAGATTAAATCATGTGCATGAAAATACCCAAGGCAATTACTGTAATTAGGTAAGGCAATAAAGTGGACAATGTGAGGAAAATCGGCAACAAACAAAGAAGCAACATGTTGCAAAATACAGAATGCCAGTTTTTCTGCAAAATTGTACACACTATTGGATTAAACTCTAAAGAGAGACTCAAATATTTCAGACATAATACGGATGTTTGTGGATAAGAACACAAAAATCCCAATACGTTGAGAAAGACAGACAGTCTGTGTCTGACAACGATCTAAACTGCGTGTGAAATAATATCAATAGGCCTATATGTGGAAGGAAAACAGCCTTAGGTAAAGATAACAAAAATCGAGAAAAGGCGGAGAACCTATTATTGAATGACTGTATAAAATGGTTCAAATGGCTCTGAGCACTATGGGACTTAACTTCTGTGGTCATCAGTCCCCTAGAACTTAGAACTACTTAAACCTAACTAACCTAAGGACATCACACACATCCATGCCCGAGGCAGGATTCGAACCTGCGACCGTACCAGTCGCGCGGTTCCGGACTGAGCGCCTTAAGAATGACTGTATACATTGAAGTGATAAAAGCAGTTGATTTATATTTGAATGATGACTGTAGATGCATCTAATGAAATTAATAAAAGATCTGCACTATAGTAGGAAGATAAGCAAACATAAATCTGGACATGTTTGTCGATGTTTTGATGCAGAGTTGTTAGCAAAAATAATTTCCTTTGATAAAGCTGTCGCCAGCACAGTGGTCGGCAAAGAGTTTGCAAGAAGATCGATAATAGGCACTGAATCAAGCGCTCCTCTGAGGAGAGAGGCCAAAGACAGACTCGCAAGCTACGTGCCGCCAACGCCCTCTCGACTGCCAGTATTTAGATCGCTGCAGCGGACCGGAGGGCCCAGTCAGTCACACAGGCAGTCATAGATAGAGTCAGTCGCAGTCGCAGTCAGCTCAGTTACTAACTCAGTCACTATTCTAATTGGCATCTGTCAGTTCACGTCAATGGCTACGAGAATGTAATGTTTACAGCAGGACTTGTACTTCACCAGCTAATGCGGACTGTTACAGAAGATCTTGTACGACAACAACTTGCTTGAAGATAAGTAGCTCCTTGTTCTTATGAATAAAGAACCCTGTTAATACATGTGTTGAAAGAGGATACTGGCCACCAAACAACATCCTCTCCCTTGCTTCTCCTGGTACAAGACTATGCAATGGCAACGACGACATAAAAAACACCGACAAAGATCTCATGCAAGCACCCTCAATTCACAAATAAAGCCAAAATGATATCTTTGTGTCCCATAGCGAATTCCTCAGTGTTCTTTTTTGACAGAAAGTTTTGCCTCTATTTTATAAACAAGAGATTTTCAACATATTTCGATTGGACTTCCTTTAACAATAACCATGGGCGACCTTCACTATCAAATTTTGAGCAAATTATATTTGTTTCAAATTCCTTGCGACATTTCCTATGCTACATATTTGATTACGAATTAACACTACTTATGTAGTGAACTGTATCAATTTTTCTTTTACAATGAATCATAAGCATTGGAAAAATGGTCGTTATTTATAGTTCTATGTACAAACGGGGCCAAACCTACAACTTTCGCGAACAGAAGCAAACATCTGAAATTACACAACGACGAACGGGAAAACAGACTACTATTCTTCTCATTTTTCAATCCATATACACGTAACGCCACATAAGGATTTCTTACAATCGACTTCGTCATATTCCAGCTTCAGACGCTACAGAAACTACACAAAGTTTTAGCAACTGTGGTACGCTAAAAGTAATAAAATGTTTAGTGGGTGAGTATAATAGAAATGAGACTGAGGCTTAGGACGTAGCAGCGGCGTGTAGATGTTGCAGTTACGACACCGAGTTGCCTGCGCTGACTGTAACGTTAGTAGGAGCTGTTACTCCAGTCACAAATGCAGAAGCATCTGGGTATAATAATTTAATAGAAAAAGCTGATACTGCTTCTGCCGGGTATAATATTAGACTTCATGATACAAATGTTCAACCGAGCCTTCATGTAGGCATTAATCCTACATATGCTTTAAGTACAAGAAGTTTAAATAGTGATGTTACAAAATATACTGATACTCAAATGTTGTTTGAAGTTATTGCAGAATGTTCAGTGTATGCAGATGGTTTAGAGACACATTACCCTAGAGCAACTGTATCAAATGTTCAAGTATCAGATATGATTTACATGTCTAATGTAAAAAGGAATGAAGAATCACCTGTTTATAAGGGGCAATATGAAATTAAACAATTGTAATTGAAATGTAACAATTGTAATTTATTTTTATTTGTTGTAATAATTGACAATAAAAATTATACATTGTACAAATTCTTGTCTTTTATTTAATAAGGAATATTATATATTTGCAACAATGAAAAGAAAGCTAAAGGATAAGGCTTTTTTATTGCATTTTTCAATTCATCAAACTTTTTCCACCTAATAGTTCTCACACGGACATTGTTGAAATCTGGATGACTACATACAATTGGCTGAGAATTAGAAACTAACAGTAATGGAGTACGTCTTAAAATAGCCTCTCCTTTATATTTTACATGAATGTTGCATGCAATTCGTTCACAAACTTTTTTGAAATCTTCTATAGCACCTTCTTCTAAGGAAATTTGATTTCCAATGATTATACGCCTATTAACGGCGTCTTGAAGAGCAAATTGATTCTCTTATTATTGCATCGGCCAATGTGGCCTACATTAAGTCCAAGTGAAATGAAACAATCAAAAAACACAATTTTTTCAAGAGTTTGGTGGGTCAATAATACAAAGAGGGTTTAATTTTTTATTTTGTACATAATTATTATCCTGCCATTGGTTGCAGTTGCTGACCCTCAAATCATGAAACGACGCGACGCAGTCATGTTTCGATTCATGAGGGTCAGCAACTGATAAAAAAAAAAAAGGGGCCCCCGGGGTCCCAAGGTCGCGATGGCGGCGTCACTGTCCCGCCGAGATAATTTGTCCTTTTAGGACAATTGTCTGAGCAAGCACCCACGCCAGCAAAAGGTTGCCCGACACGTGTTGATAACAGGATTTGTTTTAACCGGCTGTAGCCGAATTTTAGTATATAACGAGGATGATTTGGAGCACAGCACATCATGTCCTCTGAATCGACTCCGAGAACTTCTATTGTCGCTAACGAGCTGGCAGAAATAGTAAGTACACTTCTATTACAATGGAAACTTTGTACAAACTTGCACGAATTGCTGTTTGTGGAAGACTCCAAAATGCCTTGGATGTTTATCAATTGGAGTTAGCACAAACTATACGGGAATTTATTTTATTGGAATTTCGTTTTTCAAAATTTACTTTCATGTTAAATTCGTATAGGTTGCCAGAATGTTATATATTTAATAAAAGTGAGAATGTTCCCATGATTTGTGAAATCGTAAATGATGCAGTAGAAGCTTGTGCAAAAATAAGAGCGGGAATTCCAGTTCCCAGCATTGCTCTAATTATACTACATGAAGCGGCGACCACGACATGTAGTTTTGATTAAATTGCCAGAGTAAAATTTCATTTGTGAGATAGAATTACGTGAATTATCGATAAAATAAAGTATGTGTTTCCCAGATGTGAGAATAAAATGCAAAATACTGTGCGGAGCAGCCCGACCTGCGCAATGACGTCACGGCCTCGCTTCATCCGCTGTCTATTGCCTAGTGGGAGGGGGGGGGGGAGGGAGCAGTGCGGTGTCAGCTCATGGGCCGCGCCGCTTTGCAAGACTGCCTAGTTTGCAGGCGCAACAAAGAGACTAGGAAGTTGGTGCAGGAGAGTAACTCTTGGCGGGCAGCATCAAACCAGTCTCAAGTGTGACGAAAAAAAAATAGTGAAAAGACAACAAATTCAACACTCGCATCGAGTAGCCAGTGAAAAATTCCCCAAAATGTCAAATGCATCAACAAAACGCATCAACGTTTTAGTTACCAGAGCCACAATTTGTGATAGACGCTCTCTCCGCATTATTACTTGTTAGGGTAGCTGCTGCCCGCGGATTGGACACCCTTGTTCTTGACAACTGTCGTCGAAAATTTTTTTTGGAGGGGGGGGGGATCGTCAAGTGCTTTTTTTCCTGGAAAAGGTCATGATCAACAAATACAAATGGAAGAGGGCTACAGGCAGAACAGTTTGCAAGAGGTTTCGACTGGGACAAATTTAATGTTGGTGAATAATTTTTTTATATAGGTCAGTTGTTTTGAACAACTTTGAACCTCCTTCATGGTCATAGCCGCCCATATTGATGTATCTGAAAGAGTAATTACTATCGGCCAGAGTAAATGAAATAATTGAAAAGAACGCTCCCTAATAGCTATATTTATTTTAGAAATGTAATTCTCAATGTAGATAACAGGTTTTCGAGGGAATTAACTGAAATTTGAAAATATTTCAAAAAGATATTCGGATATTCCTTCAGTTCCTAGTATTGGGGAAAGAACTTCCCCTTTGGTGGATTTTGCTTTCCCTCAGCTGTCTTTGATTTCGACTACGGCGAGTAAGTAACGAGCATCGTGCGAAAAGTAAATTGCTGTCGTGTGAAATACTGTCCACTGGCGTTCTCGAGAAGTCACTTCTCTGGAGCGTCTATCTGTCCATCTCGCTGCCAGTGCCCGGCAGTTAACCCTGCTCTGTGTGGCCGGCACATTTGCTGAAATTTCTGCAATATTTTTTTTCCATCTCGAATTCCGTTGCAAGAATCGCACGTGCGAATTAGGGAGGAGTAAGAATCACTTCAGCCAGTTTGAAGGGCTGCCGACCGCGTTCCCACGCTGTGCAGCGTCCCACCTGCCGTTCTGTGCGCGCCAATTGTTGCAGGCCGAGGTAGTCTCGTGTGAGCGCTATACATACCGTCTATAAGCCAACCCCGCAATTAGTAAAGACATTTGCCATCCAACGATCGATATGAAACTTTACAGAGTCTTTCCAGATAATAATGGTTAACTGTTTTACGAACCTCAGTGTCATGCTTAAAGTAATTTCAGAAATGTTTAAAATGAGCTACAATACTGAAATTAGAACTTGTTTTAACATTCAACATTCACACAGTTTAATATACTTTTTAAATATATACGATATTTATTTTAACTCAGTACTTGATCTCCTACATAGTTAATTAAACAAAATTTTGTTTGACATTGTAAATTGCGTAATGTTCTCAGCTTACAAAAGATAATTAAATTTTATCAGTGTTTTTGATATTACTGTTTTGGTCTGCTACGGCGTTTAAGAGACTGGCGGAACGAATGTATGTGTATTAAAATTGTCGATAACTGAGTGTTGGATTTTCTTGTCCAGTTATTTAACATGAGTCACAAACGTAGGGCAAAAACGCTAGTATTAAAACAGCCAGTTTACTAAGTTGCAGAAGTGTAAAGCTTACTTCAGTCCTTCAGATGATTAAAAGTAGGATTAATTTCTTTTTATTTGCATTTTGATAATGTGTCATCCTATAACTTTATCCACATTTATTTAGGAACGAAGTTGGCCAAACGACAGAGGGTACCAGGTAGATTTAAGCTGACTGGCTACTTTTTTATGCAGCTAGTCAGTGGAGAGATATTCGGTGCGTTTTGGCACTGGGACAGAAATTTCAAGCCTGAGGTGCTGAGAGTTGAAATGGTTCTGAGCACTATGGGACTTAACTTCTGAGGTCATCAGTCCCCTAGAACTTAGAACTACTTAGACCTAACGAACCTAAGGACATCACACACACCCATGCCCGAGGCAGGATTCGAACCTGCGACCGTAGCGGTCGCGCGGTTCCAGACTGTAGCGCCTAGAACCGCTCGGGCACGACGGCCGGCGGGGCACGTTGGTCATGTAAGTGTGCCATTGTGATCTGTCGCCATAGTGGAATTATTTTAGTTCGTTTACGCAAACGTTTTAAGCTTTTACTCCCGTATGCAATGTCAAATTAAACTGTAATATATGGGCTTTAGTCGTTGTACTTACTTATTTGGAAAATGCTTTATCTTGTAGTACACAACAACACATCCTTGGCAAGCAAATTTTATTTTCACTGACAAGACAAAATGCTTGCTCTTCCTCACTCGACAATCTAACTGCACTGACGCATTTGTGGAAAGAAGACGGTTTTCTTGCCACCAGCCTCCATGGTCGGGGGTGTTCTCTAACGGCAGCTTAATGACATGTCACCAGTAGACCATCCTGCACGTGTGGGCCACTTGCCCTGATCTCCAATATGTCTTACAGACTAGGCTTGTTTGGAGATTGCTACTTACTTTCCAGGATCACAGTTTGTTTTAATGATTGCGTTCGCTACACCATTCCTATCTTTTATCACAGAGCTCTCATTTACACGTTTAGTTTAATTGATAGTTTTGTTGTCAAGTACCACGTGGTACCTACATTTCCACGCAATTACTGCGCTCCACTAATCAACGATGGTACCTAAAGACTAGCTGCGCCCTGCAGCCTTAGTCACTCTAGTGACTGCAATGTTCCTCAAACTTAAAACCAGTCTATATCTCGTTTTGAAACATCTTTTGCCACTCTTGTCTCAAAGAGTGACACTCGTAACAAGTGAGACTCGTAATAACTGAAAGCACTGCAAGCCCCTTTTTTTACTTTCACTGCAACATTCTAATGGACAACGATTTATCTTCCTCGTTTCTTTGCAAAGTACATGTCGGTGCAATCTTTTCTGCGTCTGTGTTCAGTAAAGCTTGAGTGCTTATTCATCACCCGAACATCTGATGTGGTTCAGATCTAATTATCTTGATTTTTTCAGGAATAAATTACAGAAAGTTGACAATTTCTTTACTCAATCGAATTTCACGGGTAAGTGCGTAATAATGGTGACTAAAGCAAGAATATTTAGAACAGTGGCGTTATTTCATGTGGTTCAGAAGCTTGCACAATGAACTGGGAATAAATTGAAAATTACTAGCTACGGAGGTGGATTTCTACAGACTTTTGGGAATGAAACCGAACAGAAAAAGAACAACCGTAGAAGAGACGTAATTATTGCTCAAACTTAAGACATTGATTTTTTCTATAGAAATAACGTATCCAAGAAGACAGGCTTCCAAATGTAAGAAGAAAAAAAGGAGCGATCACGAAATTTATGAAATCGTGGCGTCTAGTTGGTCGTAAGGGTGAAGAATGTTCCTAAAGAGCTATGGAGACTGTTGTGACTTGGCAAGACAGCCAAGCCACTAGGAGGTGAAGCCGAAAGGCACGCGTTTAAGCTCACGCAGGCTGGCGTGAGGTCTGGAACAGGTAAAGTAATTGAGACTAGCAAGTAAAGTACGTAGCTTCTTGAATACTTAACTTTAATCCATAATTGGTGAACATCTGTCTGACGGTACATGCATCACAAGATAAATAGCAAATGATAATGGCGCCTTGCTAGGTCGTAGCAAATGACGTAGCTGAAGGCTATGCTAACTATCGTCTCGGCTAATGAGAGCGTAATTTGGCAGTGAACCATCTCTAGCAAAGTCGGCTGTACAAATGGGGCGAGTGCTAGGAAGTCTCTCTAGACCTGCCGTGTGGCGGCGCTCGGTCTGCAATCACTGACAGTGGCGACACGCAGGTCCGACGTATACTAACGGACCGCGGCCGATTTAAAGGCTACCACCTAGCAAGTGTGGTGTCTGGCGGTGACACCACAGAGACAAAGAGAAGAGCGGAGAAAAAGTATTATAGACACAATGCTGGTAAAATGCACAAACATTGTAAAACCAGAAATTTATATGATCGTTTTGGCGAGTCTCCTCCGTGTTTTCTATGCACAGGACATTTCCGAAATTGCGGCCAATGTTCTTTTGAATCTGCTGTTCGGTCTGACCTCACACATAAAATCACTAACTTCTCATTGGAGGGTACCATATTACTCCCTATCCACTTTAAAAACAACGACGAATGTGCTTGTGTAGGAGAAGAGAAATTTAGTACCTAATTGCAGGTGAGCCTACTGGAATCGAAGTGATGATGATCGGGAACTCCAGAAGAGTGCTTGAATGAGGAAGACAGTGCTGTGTGCACACTCCGTGACAAAAAATGGTTCAAATGGCTCTGAGCACTATGGGAGTTAACATTTGAGGTCATCAGTCACCTAGAACTTAGAACTAATTAAACCTAACTAACGTAAAGACATGACACACATCCATGCCCGAGGCAGGATTCGAACTTGCGACCGTAGTGGTCGCGCGGTTCCAGACTGTAGCGCCTAGTACCGCTCGCCCACTCCGGCCGGCATTCCGTGACACTGTGTAGTCGCAAAGTAATTTACGCCTTTTGAGAGTGGCAGTTGCCTTCATGTCACCTGTCAGTTTGGACAATTGCCATATCCTTTGGTAAACAGCGTAGAACATGCTGCCCGAATATTGCTAGGATAGAGGTCGCCATTTCACATATGGAACGATGGAAAATCTTAAATAAAACACGTGTTCAAAAAGACAAAAGACGGACTTTATTGACAGTAGCACACACAAATAATGCTCTGCGTTGTACAACATGCAGGAAGCGACACATTGAGCTTATTGCGGCGTTTTACCTAATCTCTCAAATAAGATACAAGCACACCACGTAAAATTAATATTGTCACATGCATCGTTCAACTTCTCGAGTGGTTTCTTATTCTGTAATTCCGGATATCACGTCGATTCTGTTGGTTTATGAAGCATTCGTCAAGTCTCCTCCTTGGATTACCTGTAACAATAAAATGATGTGAACTGATAGGCAATGCATGATAAGAACCTTATTCTACTCAATACTTCGTAGAAAATGCGTGTAAAGAACTGTTCTATAAACTTGCTTTATATTCTTTTGTTGTTGTTGTTGTGGTCTTCAGTCCTGAGACTGGTTTGATGCAGCTTTCCATGCTACTCTATCCTGTGCAAGCTTCTTCATCTCCCAGTACCTACTGCAACCTACATCCTTCTGAATCTGTTTAGCGTATTCATCTCTTGGTCTCCCTGTACGATTTTTACCCTCCACGCTGCCCTCCAATACTAAATTGGTGATCCCTTGGTGCCTCAGAACATGTCCTACCAACCTATCCCCTCTTCTAGTTAAGTTGTGCCACAAACTTCTCTTCTCCCCAATCCTATTCAATACCTCCTCATTAGTTATATGATTCTGCTGTACTAAACAAAAATACCTTGATCTGGGATAAATTATTTTTTTCTCGGTGCTGGTTATAATGCCACAATTTTTTTGCTGGATTTTAGAATAATCTACATTTTCACTGAAATACGCTACAGAACCTAAGAACGTAATGCACTGGTAAAATGTTTCCTGACTAAAAATCAAAATTGGCTTCAAGGCATATAGTTGCTAATACAGAGTAAAATAGCAGCAGCCTGTCATCTTTCTGAGTTTAATGTCTCACCTGTTATAGAAGGACGTTCACTATTACTGGATAGTAAATGGCAAGCCGCGGTACGCAACATGGATAAGAGGCATGGGCATTGTGCTCCTCGTATCAGCTGATACAGTGTAGAACTAGCCTTTCCATTATTAAATACAGTAACTTCTTTGTAAAACAGTATTTTGCCATGGGGTAAAGTGAATGAGTAGCACTGCTTTGACCCTGCTACCTCCCTTAGAAAAGCTACACACATGTGCCTTTCGTGTCATAATGATTACAAATTGTTAAAAATTATTATAATTTTAAATGTAAGTTTACTTGTTACAATACAACCCAGTTTTACAGTATTACATGCGAACAATCTCCACAGTGATGTAACTCCAGACCTCAATGAGCTATTGCGCAATAGAGTTTTACTTAAAGTATAATCTATCAGTCACGGGAAAAATTAGAATAGAGTATTATTTAGATTTCCACAATTTGCGCAGTGGTATCTAACGTGAGCTTTACAAACACGTTTATTACAATTTGAATCTTCATTGATGTCTCGTTATCATAACTGTATGGACAAAATTTGCATGTGGCACGTTTGAATTTTTGTATGCCAACACTGGAGGTTGGTGTTGATGGATTCCCTCTTTGTGTTCTTCTAACAATTGCCGCTGAGTGTTCATGTCGTGGCAGCAATTTTCGAGCTTCAATGTAAGAAGTGACTAGGAGTCTTCCCAATTCATCGAGAAATATTCTTCCTTTGTAGAGAATATTTTTTCTGCCCTGGATTTATTCCTCTCCACAGCACAAAAATATTGTTGGCAGAAGTATCCCTAATACTGTAGAAGGTTACCATTGGCCAGCGGTTGGTTTTCCTGTTGCCATGTGTGGATGCCAAGAAGCTGATCCAACATGTCAACTGCTCCCTTGTTTGCGTCGTAGTCCAATATCGTTTTAGGTATCTTGTCTTCTCTGTTGCTTATTTCCTCATTGTTGTGCACTGTGCTCATCAGGACAACCTGTTTGTTCTTCCTTGGAACGTTCGATACTACCTCGGTATCCTTAGTAAAAAAGAGCTATGAAGTGTCAACATCTGTTTCGCTTGCTTTATTATTATTGAGTTCAGACTTATTTTTCTCTCTGCCCTAGTATATTATAATGTCTTTTGAGAAGTCCCTGGCCTAATGGGTATGTGACGAAATTGACACATGTGACATTCTGTTCTTTAGCTCATGTGGCAGATCCATGACGACCTTATACCTTGGTTTTTCTCAAGTGCTTGTCCAGGTAATTTTCCTGTATAGATATGTCTTCAAAACATCGGAAGTAGCTCTATCACACAAGGTCCACATTTTTACCTCATATTTTGAGGGTTTTCTCTGTATATATTTTTTGAATTACGTCCTTGGAAAGCCACCAGTTGTTCATTCACGGTCACATTAGTGCTAATATTAAATAGTTTTAAAAATTTTTTTCACCCACATATCTCACAGAACACTTACAGGTGCCAACTTGTCATTTACTCTTCGTGCTCTTCGATCAGATTTGTCATCGTGAGATGCAACAGAGGCGTTTCAGCGGCATTACGACAGAGAAGATGTCTCTACCCGCTTCGCAATTCCACAGACTCTTTGTTGATTCATCATATGATTTATACATACCAGTCAGTAATGACAGGCCAATATAGGCTTCAAGTGCAAATTCATCGAATGACTCCCAGCTATCCCCATAAACTCGTCGATTCTCAATGCTACTCATTAACACCACAATAATGTCAATATTATCCTTCACTGTAACTTGAAAATATGATGTTATATCACTTACTCTGGTGATAGCGTATCTTGTCGGACCAGGGGTCAGTTTTATAATGTTTTCACTAGATGCTCTTCCAGTTTGCGGAAGAGGTTCTGAGCTCCACTTAACGTTTTTGTCTTTAGACTGAATCGGTTGAACAACTTGCACATTGTTATTTGAGGTATCAATATCTGAACTATCTTCTGAACCAGACGAGGTATGAATGTTGTCATCACTAATGTGACTTTCTTCTTCAGAAATATTCTCCTTGCTGTCAGATGCATTTACTAAAGTTTCCAACCGCTATCGGAAGGAATTCGATTTTTCGTGATAGCCACACAAAAATTCCTACGATAGGGACATGAACTGCGTCTGCACACAACGGTTGATAAAATGTAACTGTTAGCTATAATGTGGTGTAATAATTTGAACGTAATCAGCGTCTGCTTTGTTGCGAAATCTTCGCACATTTCAACATTAAGGAAAGAGATATTTGCTTTGTCATAAAAAACCGTTATGCATATACTGTACATCTCAGGAATGTACAAATAAAACTTGACTACGATATTTACTCATTATGTAAGTTTTTAAGCGCCCCGGATCATACTGACCCAAGGAACACAAGTGTAACAAATTAAGTTGTAACAAGGGGGAGAAAAGTAATATATTTTTTTTTAATTTGAGCTTAAAAGTATTTACAATGTTTATAAAAACAAATCCATCAAGTTTGGAGCAATACCATCTAAATATTAAAAAATTATAAGAACAAATTCCTTTTTTAGGGTCAAAGATAACAGCAGGGTTAAGCAGCCTGGCCTTGTGTTCAGGAGGCTCTAGGCTTCATCAGGCGATGCTGATGCGGGTTTTCTGTGGTTTCCCTAATTACTTCAGAAAAATGCTGTGATGGTTCCTATTATAAGGCCATGGCCAACTGCCTGTCCCATTCCTGTCAAACTAGACCTATAAATACGTAAATAACTGTACTTATAAATTATGTTATGTTAAACGGTAATACCAAGATATGCCCATGATCCTTGTAAAAGTGATCTATAGATAAATAAAACAACTGCTGCTGCTGTTACTACTACTATTACCATTACTACTACAAGTGTTATGAGTAGAGAATGTGTGACATGTCTCTAGTGATATCCTGGAAACTTTCGATACATCCCAGTAAGAGTAGGAAAACAACCGGTTCTGGGGTCTAAAGGCATCCGAGGAGAATAAACAATAGCTTAATTTATGATGTGAGCAGTGAGTAATGGCCCCTATTTCACACTGATGGAGCACCCTAGAAATTACTTCCACGTCCGTGGTTGCCTCTCCATGTGGTATAATGTGGTGCGTTCTGTATTAGAACAAGTTTTCGGTCGTGTAGAGCTGCAGACGTACCGGTAAGTGTAACTCCCAGGTTGCACGGCGCCCAGGCAGCTGGCGACTGGCAGCAGGTGGCCGGACCAGCGGAGACTGTAGAGGCCGACTGAGGCGGCAGTGGCTGAGGCGGCAGGGTGGTGCCTGCAGGCCTCACGACAGCAGCCTGCGCAAACACAAACACAAGCAGCGAGTCAGCGGATGGCGACCGTGGCAGGACCCAGCGACCGCTGCCCTGCAATGCGGGAGTGCCGTCAGCGTGTGGTAAAGGGGTCGGCGATGGCGAGGCAGTGACCACTGGCCTAACTTCAGCAGCCTGCACGAGTACAAAAACAAGTGGCGAGTGAGCATGTGGCGTCCATGACAAGACCCAGAGACTGCCCCACTGCACTTAGTCGACCAAGGGTAGCGGCCGAGCGGTTCTAGGCGCTACAGTCTGGAACCGCGCGACCGCTACGGTCGCAGGTTCGAATCCTGTTTCGGGCATGGATGTGTGTGATATCCTTAGGTTAGTTAGGTTTAAGTAGTTCTAAGTTCTAGGGGACTGATGACCTCAGAAGTTAAGTCCCATTGTGCTCAGAGCCATTTGAACCATTTGGCAGTAGACAGTTTAAGTAAAAGAATAGTGTACTAGAGCAGCTGTAAAGGTCACTGTATCAGATTGTCAGCAATATCACACTATTCATTTCGATGCTCGTTTTGGACATTCCCTTTGATGGCCGATGGCGTGTGCATGGTCGACGCTTCATGTTAACCCTGTGCCCCAAAAATGCTACGCAGAACAACAGATTTTTCTGCAGTAAAAGGCCTAACATTTCACTAAGACACGTGGAATTTATAATGTACATTTCACAAAGGCTGGTAGGAAACCCAGTACTTCCTTTAGAAACTATATTGCTCTAGAGATTGGTCATAAAGCTGAACGAAACTCTGTTGCCCTAAAGCAGTTCCCCATTGCTTGATGCACCACACGAAATAGCGACTAGCATTTATAGGCATGGCACTATATTTTGTAGCTTGCGTCCAGTTATTGTTGTTGTGTTCTTCAGTCCAAAGACTGGTTTGATGCAGCTCTCTGTGCTACTTTGTCCTGTGCAAGCCTCTTCATGTCCGAGTAACTACTGCAACTTGCATCTTTCGGAATTTGCTTAGTGTATTCATTTCTTGACCTTCCTCTACGATTTTTACTCTGGAAAGTTGGAAAGTTGTGGTAAGTTGTTATGGGACCAAACTGCTGAGGTCATCGGTCCCTAAGCCTATACACTACATAATCTAACTTAAACTAACTTACACTATGGACAAACACATACCCCTGCCTGAGGGAGGACTCGAACCTCCGACGGGGGAGCCGCACGAACCGTGACAAGGCCCCAAGACCGCGCGGCTACCCCGCGTGGCGATTTTTACTCTCCACGCCTCCCTCCAGTACTAAATTGGTGATACTTTGATGACTCAGAACGTGTCCTACCAACGGATCCCATCTTCTAGTCAAGTTGTGCCACAAATTCCTCTTCTTCCCAATTCTACTCGCCGATGGTTCAAATGGTTCAAATGGCTCTGAGCACTATGGGACTTAAGTCATTAGTCCCCTAGAACGTAGAACTACTTAAACCTAACTAACCTAAGGACATCACACACATCCATGCCCGAGGCAGGATTCGAACCTGCGACCGTAGCGGTCGCGCGGTTCCAGACTGTAGAGCCTATAACCGCTCGGCCACTCTGGCCGGCTATTCGCCGATAGACCGTCCGTTTGGCAGGGCAGGAGGCGAGTTCGGTCTACAGAGGAAGTTTCTATGATGAGACGGGGGGAGGGGGGATGCAACTTGCCCTCTCCTGCTACTCACTAATACGTCCTTATTTTTGAGTATAATTAATATTTCGTGTACCTTCAGTTCATGCTTTTCCTACGTCTTTGACGTTTTCCTTTATAAATTGTAGTCAATACTTCTTCACCACTGTAATATTTGTCTTTATCCTTTCAGCTGCTGCTGTTAGAACGCTTTACTTCTTCTAACGCTTTATTTACATTTTTAGTGCAAATGTTGAAAAGGGTTGGATGAAAAGAACTTCCTTGTCTAACGACTCATTTGTTCCTCGATCGCCAGTCCTTACCATCTCTTCTTGTCTTTTTGCAGCTCCTTTATCAATCTTTTGTCCATCCATTTCATACGAAAGTCTTGTAAGGTGTTAGGAAGGAACTCCGGTTATATTATTTCGTTGGGCCATCTAGGACCGTGAGTCCACAGCTCGTGATCTCACGGTTGCGTCCTCGCTTCCCGAGTTCCCGGGTTCGATTCCCGGCGGGGTCAGGGATGACTGGGGGTTTGTGTTGTCCTCATCATTTCACCATCGTTCATGCAAGTGGAGACATTTGACTGAGCAAAGGTTGGGAATTTGCACGGGCGCTGATGACTGCGCAGCTGAGAGCCCCACAATCCAATCATCATCATCATCATCACCACCATCATCTAGGACCGTGTTAAATCTTGTTACACTTGCGAGTGAATTTTATATATTCATGGCACTGTGGACGCCAGAGGTATGTTTCAATTATGCTTCTTAACTGAATGAAGAATGCTGCGAATCATTCTCTTCACCGATACTGAAACTAACCGTCTTATGTAAAGATCTGCATACCGAAATTAATTTGTGCTCACTCTTTCTTGTGCCCATAATTCACCAACTTCTCAACTTTTATAGCTTTTCGGCCCAGTACTGAGCTACGTCAGTGGCACATTTATTAAAATCCGATCCATCCCTATAAGTCTCTGTAGCGGAGAAGCAGGTGTCTCGCATCTGGCAGCAATCATAAGAGATGCAGTCTTCATCCTTCGGGCCATATCTTGCTCGGTTGATCTTCATCTGCACCACGACTGGCCACCTGGAGTAAGCTCAATCGACTACCAGTGTCATGTCGAACTTTAAAGACTGTAGGCTGACTTTCTTGAAGCTGTCAGTTCCAATCTATGCTATGACATAAGAGTCCTCCTTAATTTTAATCGTTGTGGTTCACTGAATGTGTCCCCTGCTTCGTACCTGACATGTCGTTCGTCATGGGGCAGCTTTTACTCACGATATTCTCGCCACATTGTTGGATCAGAAGGCCCTTGGAGGAAAAAGAAGGAAGGTTGGTTTTAAAGCGTCGTTGAAATCGAGATCATTAGAGACGGAGCACAATCTCTGATTGTGTCAAGAGTTGGGAAGCAAATCGGCCGTGCCCTTCCAAAGGAATCGCCCCGGAATTAGCCTGGAGTGATGTAGGAAAGTCACGGGAAACCTAAATCTGAATGGCCGGACGCGGGTTTGAACCGTCGTCCTCCCGACTACGAGTCCAGTATGCTAACCACTGCGCCACCTCGCTCCGTAGAGTGGCCTGCTGCTACGTATAGGTTGTACGTAGGTGTGTTCTTAGTGCAGGCCGTTATTTAATGTAAAGTTCCATTGAGAGTAACGTATGTAGTGATTAACCATACCTTTATGAATATACCCTCCGCTGGCTATAACGCCACCTGGGGGTGTTGAGAACACGTGACCCGGTAAGGAAAGTATGTTAGTGGAACTGAGACGAATCGGAAAAACATTATAGCAACGATACTGGCCATAAATGCGGAAATCCACTGAGACAGGCGAATTTGACAAAGGGCAGACAGCAATGGCTCGGCGCCTGGGAACGGGCATCTCGGAAACGACGGAGCCGGTCGGAGCTGTGGGAAGAAGTGGCTGAAGGGCCGACATACCTCGGGCAGGCTACAAGGTGTTGGACGTCCCACCTTCTGCCAGAAGATCTACATCTACATCTCCATACGTTCTCCACAAGCCACGATACCGCGCATGGCAGATGGTACTACAGACTACTGCTAATCATTCCCTTCCTCGTTTCACTCGCAGATGTAGTGAGGGAAGAACTACTGTTTAAAAGCCTTCGACGAGCCACATTTTCCATTATCTTGTCTTGACGGTGGTTATCTGAGATGTATTTTGGTGGAAGTTGAATCGCACTGCAAACAGCGACCCATCAAACTTTCTCAATACTGTTTCACGAAAAGAATGTCGTCTCCACTCCAGGGATTCCCATTTGAGTTCAAGGAGCATTTTCGTACCCCTTGCCTGTTGATCGAAACTACCGGTAACAAATCTAGCAGCTCGCCTGTGAAATGCTTCGAAGTCTTCCTTCAATCTGACCTGGTGGGGATCCCAAACACTCTAACAGTACTCAAGAATGTGTCACCCACGTGGTCTGTGTCCGGTCTCGTTTATGGATCATCTATAACTTCTTAGAACTTTGCTAACAAACGTAAGGAGACTGCTGGACTTGCCTACAACCGAGCTTATGTACTCGTTGCATTCTCTACCGCTTTGCAACGTTACAGCTACACACACACACATCAAAAAAGTTTTGCATCACCTCGGTTCCGAGTGTTCCAGAACCAGTAAAGAAAATTGGAATAGAGATCAACATAAAAGTCATATTCGCCCTTTTTATTGCCCATGAAAACCACACATTTCGTTTTGTACCACCAAACAACGAGACTTTCAGAGGTAGTGGTCCAGATTTCTGTACACACCGGTACCTCTAACACCCAGTAGTACGTCCTCTTGCATTGATGCGTGACTGTATTCGTCGTGGCATACTACCCGCAAGTGTATCAAGGCACTATTGGTCCAGATTGTCCCACTCCTCAACAGCGATTCAGCGTAGATCTCTCAGAGTGGTTGGTGGGTTACATCGTCCATAAACAGCCCTTTCCAGGCGTGTTCGATAGGGTTCATGTCTGGAGAACATGCTGGACTCACAAGTCGAGCGATGCCGTTATCCTGAAAGAAGTCATTCACAAGATGCGCACGATGGGGGCACGAATTTGCGTCCATGAATACGAATGCCTCGCCAATATGCTGCCCATATGGTTGCACTATCGGTCGGAGGATGGCATTGGCGTCGTTACGGCGCCTTCCATGACCACCAGCCGCGTACATCGGCCCCACATAATTCCAACCTAAAACAGCAGGGAACCTCCACCTTGCTGCACTCGCTGGACAGTGTGTCTAAGGCGTTCAGCCTGACCGTGTTGCCTCCAAATATGTCTCCGAGCCGGCCGTGGTGGCCAAGCGGTTAAAGGCGCTACAGTCTGGAACCGCGCGGCCGCTACGGTTGCAGGTTCGAATCCTGCCTCTGGCATGGATGTGTGTGATGTCCTTAGGTTAGTTAGGTTTAAGTAGTTCTAAGTTCTAGGGGACTGATGACCTTAGAAGCTAAGTCCCATAGTGCTCAGAGCCATTTGAACCATTTATGTCTCCGACGATTCCCTGGTTGAAGGCATATGTGTCACCCATTGGTAAAGAGAACGTGATGGTAATCCTGAGCGGTCCATTCGGCATGTTGTTGGGCCCATCTGTACCGCGTTGCATGGTGTCGTGGTTGCAAAGATGGACCTCGTCATGGACGTCGGGAGTGAAGTTGCGCATCACGCAGCCTATTGCGCACAGTTTGACTCGTAACACGACGTCATGTGCCTGCACGAAAAGCATTATTCAACATGGTGGCGTTGCTGTCGGGGTTCCTCCTAGCCGTAATCCGTAGGTAGCGGTCATCCACTGCAACAGTAACCCTTGGGTGGCCTGAGCGAGGCATGTCATCGTCAGTTCCTGTCTCTCTGTATCTCCTCCATGTCGAGCAACATAGCTTTGGTTCACTCCCAGATACGTGGACACTTCTCTTGTTAAGAGCCCTTTCTAGCACAAAGTAACAATGGTTACGCGATCCAACGGCGATATTGAGCTTCTAGGCATGGTTGAAATACACACAACACGAGCCGTGTACCTCCTTCCTACTGGAATGACTGGAACTGATCGGCTGCTCGAGCCCCTCCATCTAATAGGCGCTGCTCATGCACGGTTGTTTATATCTTTGGGTGGGTTTAGTGACATCTCTGAACAGTCAAAGAGACTGTCTCTCTGGTACAATATCCACAGTCGACGTCTGTCTTCAGTAGTTCTGGGAGCCGGGGTGAAACAAAACTTTTTTTGATGTACTTAATCGTAGTGACTGTGTCAAGCAGCACACCACTAATATTGTATTGGAACGTCACAAAATTGTTTTTCCTTCTCATCCACGTTACCTTACATTTTTGTACACTTAAAGCAACTGGTCATTCATGAAACGAAATATAAATTCTATCCCAGTGGTACCGTAGAGTCAGTCAACGATGACACTTATCCGCGTGCTACAGTGTCATCAGCAAACAGCTGCAGGTTGTTGCTCACCCATCAGATCGTTTGTGTGTACGGAGAACCAGAGCGGTCCTGTCACGATTCCCTGGGGCGTTCCTGACAATGGCCTTGTCTGTGGAGAATACTCACCGTCCCGGACAACGTACTGCGTTCCAGTACATAGAAAGGCACTAACATATCAGAAAATCTATTCCGTATGCCCGGACTTTCTGCAAAGGGGCCAACGTTTTCCAAGAATCTGGGCATAAGGAATCTGCGTGCTGCCCTTCCTACATGGATCGCAGAATATGGCAAGGGAAGAAGGCAAGCTGAGTTTTGCACGAGCGATGATTTCTAAGTCCATATTGATTTGTGGACAGAAGATTTCTGTCTCAAGGAAATTTATTTTATTCAAACTCAGAATATGCTCAGAAAACCGACTTTAAGAATATCCGTCTGTAATGTTACGAGTGCGTTCTTTTACTCTTCATGTATGCTGGTGTGAACTTCGCTTTTTTTCCAGTCGTTTGGGACTTCGCGCACGGTGAGAGATACGCGATAAATGGAGGCTAAGAAAGGGGCTAGTGCCGGAGAGTGCTGTCTGTAACATTAGCTGTCCATCAGGACATGGTCACTTATTTGTTTTCAACTGTTTCAGTTGTTTCACAAAGCCAGAAGTGCCTATTTCTTTGTCCTCCATACGAGAGTCCGTGCTATAGTCAAACGGTGGTATGTCTGTACGATTATCAGGTGTGACTGTTTTTTGAAACGCGACATTTAAGACTTCATCTATCGCTTTGTTGTGTTGTATGCCACACGAGACTCTTCGACGAGCGACTGGACAGAAGAAGTCTTCGACCCGCCAAGTGATCTCAAGCAGGACTGGGATTTTCTCGGGTTCTCGGCAAGATCTTTCCCTAACGCATGTCGCTGAAAGTTGCTGTACGCGCCGCGAGACGATCTCGTGCGCACGCTAGCACAAGTGAGACCTATACAGAACGACAGCGACAAGCGCCAACCCATATCGAAGGAGGCGTAGACAAGCACAAACAACACAACAAACCACTTGGGAGGACACAAGCACGACCACAGATTCCGAAACCGAGGAAGGAACACTAAGTGAACATGATTAGGAAGGGATCAAAACGTAGGGGACTCAAAGCAACAAGGCATGGACTCTCGTATGAAGGACATAGAAATAGGTATTCCTGGCCACATCAAGCATGAAACAAAGCAGTGGCTCCCAGCAATATTCAGATAGTCTGTAGCTGTCACGACGTCCTCGATAAGGACCAGACATCCCATGGAGGTCGGGATCAATATCTTCTACAGCATAATAGTGCCCGCACAGTCATAGAGCAGCCTGTAGCACATTTATTTTTTTATTTCATTAACAGTACAGAGTAACTCACCACCTTGAAATGTAAGGTGGGTCGGACGCATCTAAATCTAACAATAAATACTTCTCATTGTTTCAATCTTATTGGTATACATTTGTTAATGCTTTTTTTTAAAAAAAATAATATAAGTAACATAATATATAACGATTTCTCTAAGGTTACAGTGAAATGAATGCTTAACAATTGTTAAATGGTTACATATAATTTGTTTCTGCCTAGTTGATGAGAATATAATTTATATAATGAAAATGTCAACGAAAAAGAAAAAACGAAAAAAAAGAAAATGTAACACAATGAGTGTGGTGAAAATAATTTGCAGTATGTAGAGGGAAGTGCTACACTGTATATGAATGTGTAATATAGTCTAAGTACCATTAATGGCCTATTTCTACCTAATTCAGATGAGAAGGTCTGGGTAGAAGCTCGAGCTATTCCCATCTGAAATGGTTTGTGCTTATGTATGTTTACTGTGTTTGTGTGTATTGGTATACAAAAGGGAGTGTTGCAAGCAAGGGCACTACATGATATTCAGCACCTGTTTGTTTGCCCCATTGTTGGTAGTTGTGGCATATTCTATGTGATACCTTAGATACATACACCCGGTATTATACTGATTAAATACTGATTGAGCATTTCGTACATGGAATACAATGAATGCGTTATTCCTTAAATAACTTAATACATTACATTTTGAGTTATATACATACTTTATACAGAAATACATTTGATATATAAAATTCAGTGACTGTAGCTTTGAAAAGAGAAGAGAATATACTTCTATCTACACACAATAAAACATTACTGCTTGTATGCAGTATGTCGTTGGGGAGGAGGAGCCTCGGAATAAAAGTTCTTCGAGCCTTCTCCTCCCAAGCAACATTACCTTATTACTACAGTCTTAGTATCTGGTGTCGGTTTTGTTTTATGATTGCTACTGTCTGTTGTGTTGTTTGTGACTGTGTTGTGGCATGCAGTGTCACGCGTTGTTGCTTTGAGTCCCTTACGTTTAGATCCCTTCCTAATCATGTTCACTTAGTGTTCCTTCCTCGGTTTCGGAATCTGTGGTCGTGCTTGTGTCCTCCCAAGTGGTTTGTTGTGTTGTTTGTGCTTGTCTACGCCTCCTTCGATATGGGTTGGCGCTTGTCGCTGTCGTTCTGTATAGGTCTCACTTGTGCTAGCGTGCTGCATAGCTGTGTGACATGTTCTGGTGTGTCAGTTTCTCCTCAAACGCAGACTTCATCGTTAGTTAGTCCCACGCGGTTTAAGTGTACCGGATACGGCCCGTGGCCTGTCAGGAAATGGACCACCCCCCGGCTTGAGTCGACATGTTTCAGTCGCAATCTTTCGCGTACGCCCGGAAAGAATGAGTGTACTAGTCGACCCTTGTCGGATGCGTCCCACTCTCTCTGCCATGTTTGAATCCGGCATTGTTTCATTTGTGTTTTATTCATAATGTTGGTTCACGTAATTTCGGTGATTTAATCGAGCCTGTCCCTCTTAAGCGAGTTAAGTGCAGCTCTATAACGTATTGTTATGTCTATAGGGAAGGTCCCCATCACAACGCAAAGTGTCTCTAGTGACATAGTGTTGAACGCTCCGCTCATTCTCAGGAATTAACTACGTTGACCTCGTCTTGCAATTGTCTTGTTAGTCTGTAAGTTCAGTCTGTGAACGCAAGCACTGGCGGCGAAGCATGCGATGGATTCAAATATCGCAGTGTGGTAGGTCCTTATCGTCTTAATAGGTGATTTGTACTGAGGTGTGTTTGGCCTTGCTAGTTTGTGCATAATTTTGGAGCTTTTGTCAATTGTCAATTTTGTATGATTGTTGAAAGTCTGTTTTTCGTCTTGATGCAGTCCGAGATAAGGTGTGGTTTGCTTCCCCTTTATCCTTTACTGTCTAATTTTAGAATTGGATTCCTCTGTAGTGTCCATCTGAGCAGTAAATATACAGTTTTGATGGGAGCTATTTTTAATTTATTTTCTTTACACCAACTGTTAATTTTCAGAAGCAGTTGAATGCCTTTTGTCTCTAACGCTGCTCTCGAGTCAGATGACACCACTACGAGCAGGTCATCTGGGTAAGCCACCACACCTCTTACCCTGTCGTCACTGTCCAGGGTGTCCAGAAAGGACTCCATTGCGATATCCCAGAATATTGGTACGCAGATCGATCCCTGTGGACATCCCTTTGTTATTCCTTTCCCTCTGCAGTTGTCGAGGAAGGTACTGTAGAGAGAATCTGATAGCCTCATTTCGCTTAACGTGGCGAAGAGTGACGGCCACGACAAGTTGTCAAAAGCTCCTTATGTCGATTAGAATGGCGGCCGCGTATTTGTCGCTGATGCTATTTGTAACTGTCAGTGCTTGGTTGACGGCGTCTTCTATTGATCTACCTTCTCTGAAGGGGCGTTAGGCCGAGGAGACGGTTGTGCGATTGTAAAGGGACACACAGGAGCATTTCCTCTACCTTGTCGTGTTTAAGAGACAGATCGGTCAGTACATTTTGGGGTCAACTGGCTCTTTGTCTTGCGATTTCCTGATTAGTACTACATGAGCAGTTTTCCAGAGGTTTGGAATTCTACCTGTTAGTATGCCTCGTTGAACATGTTACTAAGATAAGGTGTGATTTGTGTTACTGTTTGTTTTAATGTTTCTGAAAGTAATTTGTCTGGGCCTGGTGCTTCTCGGTTTTTATGCCTGCTGATTGCCGTCGCGCCTTCTTCTTGCGCGAATGGCATGGTCACACTGTCACTGATGTATGGTTGCCTGATGCTCTCTCTTAGGTCAGCGTGGTGTCGCTCGTCTTGTGTGGGGTCGTCATCTGGGAGGAGCCTGTTTAGAAGATATCCTGCTGTGCTTCTCCATCCTCTCATCATTGTGCCATAAGCTTGTTTTAGTGTTGTTAGAACTGTCGGTGTCTTAATTCGTTCTGTTTCTATCTTGAATGGTTGTCCCCAGATGTCATTCCGTAGCTGGGTTTTTACAAAATTGGTCCAGTAGTCTTGGCTTGTTGTCTTCAGTTGTTTTTGGTAATTCTGTTTAGCGTCACGATACAGATCAAGTCTTACCTGTCTTTCAGGAGCTGTCTTTGCTTGTTGGTAGTGCTTTATTTTGTCCCGTGAATACTTCCTTTGTCTTGCCAGTTCTGTCGACCACAGTTGTTTCTGTCCCCACCCAGGTTTTGCCCGTGGTATAGCTGCTTCCTGTGCGGGATGCCACCATTTACACTGAAGAGCCAAAGAAACTGGTATAGGCATGTGTATTCAAATACAGAGATATGTAAACAGGCAGAATAAGGCGCTGCGGTCGGCAACGCCTATATGACAAAAGTGTGTGGTGCAGTTGTTAGATCGGTTGCTGCTGTTACAATGGCAGGTTATCAAAATTAAGGTGAGTCTGAACGTGGTGTTCTAGTCGGCGCACGTGCGACCGAACATAGCATTTCCGAGGTAGCGATGAAGTGGGGATTTTTCCGTACGACCATTGACAAGTGTACCGTGAAAATCAGGTATCCGGTAAAATATCGAATCTCCGAAATTGCTGCGGCCGGAAAAAGGTTCTGCAAGAACGGTACCAACGTCGACTGAAGAGAAACGTTCAACGTGACAGAAGAGCAACCCTTCCGCAAATTGCTGAAAATTTCAGAGTTCAACCATCAGCAGGTGTCAGCGTGCGAACCATTCAACGAAACATCGTCGATATGGGCTTTCGAAGCCAGAGGCCCACACGTGTACTCTTGATAACTGCCTGCACGACACAAAGCTTTAATCCTCGCTGCCGCCCATCAGCACCGACATTGGACTGCTGATGACTGGAAACATGTTGCTTGCTCGGACGAGTCACATTTCAAATTGTATCAAGCAGTTGGACGTGTACGGGTATGGAGACAACCTCATGAATCCATGGACGCTGCATGTCGGCTGGGGACTCTTCAAGCTGGTGGAGGCTCTGTAATGGTGTGGGGAGCGTGCAGTTGGAGTGATATGGGACTCCTGACACATGTAGATACGACTCTGACAGGTGACACGCATGTAAGCATCCTGTTCAGCACCTGCCTCCATTCATGTCCATTGTGCATTTCGACAGACTTGGACAATTCCAGCAGGACAATGCGACACCCCACACGTCCAGAATTGCTACAGAGTGGTTTCAGGAACACTGTTCTGAGTTTAACACTTCGGCTCCCCAGACACGAACATCATTGAGCATATCTGGGATGCATTGAAACGAGTTGTTCAGGAGAGATCTCCACCTCCTGGCACTCTTACGGATTTATAGACACTCCTGCAAGATTTCTGATGTCAGTTCCCTCTAGCACTACTCCTGACTTCGTGTTGCGGCACTTCTGCGTGCTGACGGGGGCCTACACGATATTGGGCAGGTGTACTAATATTTTAGGCTCTTCAGTGTGTACAGTGTATACAGGTGGAATGCGAACAACGAAAGACGACACATCAAGTTGAGAATGAAGCCCATTAGTAAAATAAAACTTTTTGGATGGCAACTAGACTATGTGGTCAAAAGTATCCGGACACCTGGCTGAAAATGACTTGCAAGTACGTGGCGTCCTCCATCGGTAATGCTGGAATTCAATACGGTGTTGGCCCACCCTTAGCCTTGATGGCAGCTTCTACTCTCGCAGACATACGTTCAATTACCTGATGGAAGATTTCTTGGGGAATGGCAGCCCATTATTCACGGAACGCTGAACTGAGGAGAGGTATCGATGTCGGTCGGTGAGGCCTGGCACGAAGTCGGCGTTGCAAAACATCCCAAAGGTGTTCTATAGGATTGAGGTCAGGACTCTGTGCAGGCCAGTCCCTTACAGGGATGTTATCGTAGTGTACCCACTCCGCCACAGGACGTGCATTATGAACAGGAGGTCGATCATGTTGAAAGATGCGATCACCATCCACGAATTGCTTTTCAACAGTGGGAACCAAGAAGGATTTAAAATGTAGGTCTGTGATGTGATAGTGTCACAAAGGGTGCAAGCCCCCTGCATGAAAAAAGCGACCACACCATTACTGCCTCCGAATTATACTGTTGGCACTACACACGCTGGCAGATGACGTTCACTGGGCATTCGCCATACCCACACCCTGCCATCGGATCGCCACGTTGTGTACCGTGATTCGTCGCTCCACACAACGTTTTTCCACTGCCCAGTCGTCCAGTGTTTACACTCCTTGCACCAAGTAAG
Organism: Schistocerca piceifrons; assembly: GCF_021461385.2. Classification (NCBI taxonomy): domain Eukaryota; kingdom Metazoa; phylum Arthropoda; class Insecta; order Orthoptera; family Acrididae; genus Schistocerca; species Schistocerca piceifrons. The sequence continues at coordinate 1,058,183,627 of NC_060139.1, forward strand.
GCGTCGTTTGACATTTACTGGCGTGATATGTGGCTTATGAGCAGCTGCTCGACCACGAACTCCAAGTTTTCTCACCTGTCGCCTAACTATCATAGTACTTGCAGTGGATCTAGATGCAGTTTGGAATTCCTGTGTGATGGTCTCGATAGATGTCTGCCTATTACACATTACGACTCTCTTCAACTGTCGACGGCCTCTGTCAGTCAACAGACGAGGTCGGCCTGCACGCTTTTGTGCTGTACGTGTCCCTTCACGTTTCCACCTCATTGTCACATCGGAAACAGTGAACCAAGGGATGCTTAGGAGTGCTGAAATCTCGCGTACAGCCGTATGACAGAATTGACACCCAATCACCTGACCGCATTCGAAGTCCGTGAGTTCCGCAGAGTGCCCCATTCTGCTCTCTCACGATATCTAATGGCTACCGAGGTCGTTGATATGGAGTATCTGGCAGTAGGTGCAGCACAATGCACGCTTTATGAGGAACGTATGTTTTTGGAGGTGTCCGGATAGTTTGATCATATAGTGTCAGTAGCTCTAGAGTAGAAGGGAGCATGGGGAGCGACCGTTGGGTGTGACATCTTGGAGGGCATCTACCATACCTGTGTACGAGCTGCAGCGCCGCCAGCGCCGTGGTGGCGGCCGCGGTCGTCGCGCCGCTGGCGCTGACTGCGAGCCGCAGCGTGGCGTCGGCGAGGCCGCGCGGCGAACGCACCAGCAGCCAGTACTCCCCCGCGTCCGGCGGCCGCACGCCGCGCACTTCCAGCGCCGCCCGCCGGCAGCCCTCCGAGCTGCCCTCCTGCCACACACACACACACACACACACAAATGTGTCTGCTGCTTCACCACAGTCCCCACACTGTCACCGGTCGATGACATCATACACTGGGCTTCCAAATACGACGCAAATGCTGCATACAGACCACGTCAAATCCGAATTAAAACTCGAGCTTCCGAAGACGGTCACGATGTTCTTCGTCGGGAGATCTCTTGATGAAGAAGATGGTGATTATCTTCGAAAGCTCGAGTTTTAACTCAGATTCGATGCAGTCTGTACAACAAGAAGATTTTACACTAGGATGCTGCGACGAAAATTTCGATGTCACATCACGACATAAGCAGTTTTTCGAACGTTGCTTGTGAACTGATAATGGCGTGGGAGGGGGACAGGAGAGGGCGGCTTTGATAGCAATATATGCACTGGCCCATTTCGGGGTCTTTGGCAGGAGGCAATTCGCATTTACCTGAGTATTAGCTAGATGAGTTAGGAGTGGCCTCTTATTTACGTTCAAGAAAATAGTTACAACATTTAGTACTTCTGAGTGACGAGTTGCACGCTCACAGAGGTGTGTAAAACTGTATACTGAAACCTTGCAAAAAAACACAGTATACAAAAGAACCGATTCAGGTACACATCATACAAAGTAAGGTGTCACAACTGGGATTTTTTTATCCTTGTCATTTTTGTTGTGTAGACATTAAGGTGTGGTCCAATGCAGATTTCTGTGCCTAATGGGGTCAAGTGTATATAGGTACTATTAAATGAAGCGTCAACACCTGGCTTAAAGAACTCAAGAGCAGTTGGCGTCCAGGCAACCGAATAATTTGGCAGCAGCCAATGATGCACTGGGACCAGAGAATCACCAGATTAGATTCTCTCACACTCTAGGTCTTCGACAGACAAGAGGAACGACTATCTCGTACAATTACGGGTTAAATAAAGCAAACAGACCAAGCCTTATGCAGTATGAGCTTCATAATATGCATCAGTGCCCCTCTGTGAACTTTGACAGGGGCCGGATGATGTCACAGCACGAATGTTGTGTTGTCAGGTATAAACAGTTTGGCTTCCTGAGTTTGAATTCGAAAAGTTTGTAACAGCATTTTATATTGTCTGAGGAAGTCTTTCACATCTGGAACAAAACCTAACCACAGTGTAATGCTCACATACACTGAGGTGACAAAAGTCATGGGACAGTGATATGTACATACACAGATGACGGTGGTATAGTGTAAGCATTGGTGGAGCTGTCGTTTGTACTCACGGGATTCATACGAAAACATGTCTGATGTGGTTATGGTTGCACAACAGGAATTAACAGACTTTGAAAGCGGAATAGTAGTCTGAGCTAGATGGTTGGGTGGTTGGTTTGGGGAAGGAGACCAGACAGCGAGGTCATCGGTCTCATCGGATTAGGGAAGGACGGAGAAGGAAGTCGGCCGTGCCCTTTGAAAGGAACCATCCCGGCATTTGCCTGGAGCGATTTAGGGAAATCACGGAAAACCTAAATCAGGATGGTCGGACGCGGGATTGAACGGTCGTCCTCCCGAATGCGAGTCCAGTGTCTAACCACTGCGCTACCTCGCTCGGTATATCTCAAGGAGGGATTGCCGCATTGCGCTCCAAGCACATCGCAAGTCCGTGACATCTGCGCCTGTCAGCCGAAAACATGCAACATTCTGTGTCATCCCCCACCACAGGTCAAAGACTAACGCCAGCCACACCAGCGTATTTGCATACCGTGCCGTTAAAACCACAAAACGAAAGGCTGTGTTTAGAGTGGTGCCATGCACGGAATGCACGGATGGCTGATGAATGGCACTGGATTGTGTTCAGCGATGAGTTGCAGTTTTGCAATTTCCCAGATGGCCATCGTCGGTGAGTATGGCGGCGACCTGGGGAGAAGTCCCGTTCATCCAACATATTAGGGAGGCCCAGCGTTGTTTCTCCTGGCCTCAAGGCGTAGGGAGCCATCGGGTGTGACTTCAGGCCGCGGCTGGTGCTGGTTGAAGGAACTCTGACGGCACAAAGATACGTCACGGACATCCTGCGTCTACATGCGACAGTACCGTGGCGCCATTTTCCAACAGCACGATGGTAGTCCACACATCGCACGTGTCCTTACTAACTTTCTGCGTGATTCTGAGGTACTATCGTGGACAAGAAGATCCCCAGATCTGTTCCCGATAGAATCTGTGTGGGAGCAGATCGGAATCAAGGATGTTAACAATCGCTTGTAATAGTCGCCGGCCAACTTGCATCAGGAGAGGATACGGCTGATCTATGACATCATTCCCAATTGGAACAGTGCAGACATTCAAGTGACATGGGGTTCAACGTCGTACTAATAAGTGGACTCATTTCTAAATCTGACTTTATTTTGTAATCAGTGAAATAGCATCACATACATTCTCATCGTGTGAAGTCTGATTCTGATTCCGGCATCCTTTCTCGGTGCTTCACTTTTTTCTCACACAATGTAATTAAATCAGAGAGGGTGAAACAGTCCACGTGCTATTTCTCGACGACGGTAGTGAGACGTGGTCGGCTCGCGTTATTGCCGTTTTTCCTTTTGGTCATTTTGTCACCATCGAGTGGCGTCTTATTCCTCCCTGAGTTACTATCTGAACGAGTTGCTCACTTGCCTTCGTCAGCGGCAGCAGCAGCGTTTATCGATACTGGTACTGCTGTAACTGCTTTGGTGTGGCAGCTATATTTCCGTGTCGTGGTGTGTGTGGCAGTTAGTCAGGCATGGAGCAGCAGTCGGGCACGGAGGAGCGGTCGGGGACGAAGGAGAGTCGGGATGGAGCGCCACTGACGTGTGGACAGCCAGTGCTCGCCGACTGCTGGTGACACACATGAACTGTCTGACGGAAGAAGACTGGAGTGGCCGGCCGCGGTGGCCGTGCGGTTCTGGCGCTGCAGTCCGGAACTGCGGGACTGCTACGGTCGCAGGTTCGAATCCTGCCTCGGGTATGGGTGTGTGTGATGTCCTTAGGTTAGTTAGGTTTAAGTAGTTCTAAGTTCTAGGGGACTTATGACCTAAGATGTTGAGTCCCATAGTGCTCAGAGCCAAGACTGGAGTGGGAAAGACCGTTGGTTGGTCGTTCGGTCGGTCGTCTCATCGGCCGACGTGTATTTGATCTTTTGACCGTTTCCGGGTGTGGGGGTTGGTCGGTTGCGGCAGAGCAGCGAGGATGCCTCTGCGGCGTGTCATCAGGCCAGGGCCGCTGGCGGCGTGTACGCGCGGTCGGAGTTGTGTGGCACTAGCTGCGCGAACTGCTAAGTTCGTCGCCCTCCGCACCTGCACTGGAGTTTGAGTAATCAGTGAACCTGTCATGAAAGCTCGACCGTTGTGATATCTCTTCGTTGGTTGCATCCTGGGTTGTCCCCGCAAGAAGCGACATGATGGTGTGTTTGAGTTGGCAAAATTTTGCAGCCGTCTCCCTGTATGGTGTTTAACATTTGAAATGATTATAATTTGTTAGTGAAGTGCACCAGCGGTGTCTTCTGCCTTGTGGCCGTTAACATTCCGGTTACCTGCCCTGGTCGTTCAAATGGTTCAAATGAGTCTGAGTCCCCTAGAACTTACAACTACTTAAACCTAACTAACCTAAGGACATCACACACATCCATGCCCGAGGCAGGATTCGAACCTGCGACCGTAGCGGTCGCGCGGTTCCAGACTGAAGCGCCTAGAACCGCTCGGCCACCCCGGCCGGCTGCCCTGGTCGTAAGCATAGTTTTGTGGCAGTGTGGCCCGCATCTCGTGGTCGTGCGGTAGCGTTCTCGCTTCCTACGCCCGGGTTCCCGGGTTCGATTCCCGGCGGGGTAAGCGATTTTCTCTGCCTCGTGATGGCTGGGTGTTGTGTGCTGTCCTCAGGTTAGTTAGGTTTAAGTAGTTCTGAGTTCTAGGGGACTGATGACCATAGATGTTAAGTCCCATAGTGCTCAGAGCCATTTGAACTATTTTTGTGGCAGTGTGTTTTCCTCGCCGTGTTGATGCTGTCTGGCACGGCGTGTAGTTCGACAGCCTGGTGTTGTTCTCCTTTTCTCTCTGAGTGCTTATAGTGCCTCGACTGTGTTTATATGCCAGTTATTAAGACATAATCCTGCTGCTGCGATCCTCGTCTGCGCTGGTACTTTTGGTTGTCATGCTGTTGGTCGGGTGGAACGGAATTGATTTGGTAGTTGGTTGGTTCGCAGCCATCCGTAGGTCGCGCTGCAACCCGACTGTTTAGTGTTGCGCTTGGCTGTCTGTCTCACCTAAACTGTGGTTAGTGTTTCCTTCCCAGGCTGACCCTTGCAACACTTCTGAGCACCACTGTTTGTTGTTTGTGATTGTCATTTTATTTGGTCACAAGTACTGTGCCAGGCCTTCAGCCGTGTATTAATATTGTCTGTTTTATCTTTAGTATATGGGCTCCAGTCGAACTTCATAACAAGTTTAAGATTAGGCCTTCAGCCGTGTTTCATTTACAATTCTTGTTGCTCTGTATTTAGGCCTTCAGCCGCGTTTGTTTCAGAATCTGTGGTTTTAATATGTAAATCCTTGTCTACAAAGGATTCTCTTTAATTATTCTGAATTCTTGAATCAGCCTTCTGCCGTGTTCTGTAAATGTTTATCTTAAGGTTGTCTTTGATTATTCTTGAGTAATTGCTTGGGCCTTCAGCCAACAAGATACTTCAAGTTTTCTTAAGATGTTTTTCTGTTGTACTGTGTAAAGGCTTATCCTTAAGGTCTCTCTTTTATTATGTAAATAATTTTTTTTAATTGGACTTTCAGCCGAAGAATTAACTTGAATTTCCCTTAATATGACCTTTAGCCGGAATTTGTAAATGCTTGGCTTTTAAAGAATTTCCTTAGCTGATCTGAAATATTATTTCGGCCTTTAGCCGAGATGATATTGTAATTTTACTTAAGTAAGGCCTTCAGTCGTTACTCTAAATCCTGATGTTTTAAAAGCAAATCATTTAAACTTATTCTGGAGAAGTTACTTGGGCCCTCAGCCGTGAACTGATCTTTGTTGTTTTAAAGAGAAAACTGTGCATTGGTTTAAGGAATAACGTTGTCTGTGTTCTTGTGCAACTAACACTAATTGACCTGGGCCCCTTTCCACAACCTGATCCGCTCTGTCGTGCGAAACCACATTTCAGCTAGTACAAGCAGTTATTGCTGGTTTTGTACAATGAAACGTTCTTAATGTCTGCTGAGGCGTCGTTGAATTTATCAATGGACGAGGAATCGCAGAACAATCGACGTTATACTTCCGAAAGTCCTCGTGTGTTACACCTGGAGTCTCAACATGTCGAGAAAGTGTAACTCTGTGAAGTAATCAAGTCTAACGCATATAAAGGGATTTATAATAACGTCGCGTATCGACCATTTCATTTAAAAATACTTTGGTAAATAAACTGCACAGCCGGCCGCTGTGGCCGAGCGGTTCTAGGCGCTTCAGTCCGGAACCGCGCTGCTGCTACGGTCGCAGGTTCGAATCCTGCCTCGGGCATGGATGCGTGTGATGTCTTAGGTTAGTTAGGTTTAAGTAGTTCTAAGTCTAGGGGACTGATGACCTCAGTCGTTAATTCCCACAGTGCTTAGAGCCATTTGAACCATTTAAACTGCACAGCGCAGTTAAGTAGTTCCGTTTTCGAAATTACGTGTTTGTCTCTCATTGCGACACACAAGTTTAAAATATGGCTCAAAGTTGCCTGTAACGGTGCGAAAGCGTGAGGCACTGCGACATCACGATCTGGCCCGGAGACGCTTCAAACATGCGAAAAAAAAAGGCCAGAGCTCAGAAGTTCAAAAATGGTTCAAATGGCTCTGAGCACTATGGGACTTAACTTCTCAGGTCATCAGTACCCTAGACCGTAGAACTACTTAAACCTAACTAACCTGAGGACAACACTATGAAAACGTTGTCACAACACATCTTACCCATGTTTCACCCCCTCTATTGAATCCTCTGCGCTGAAGATCAGAATCGCTACGCCCAACGTTGAGACACCTCGGAATTCTTACTGGTGTGCTGCATTTACTACGAGAAACATATCAAGAATTGATCGCGAGTGATCACAACATTTGGAATGACAAACCAAATTTAAATGGACGCTCTACCCTGAAAGTAACACCACGAGAAAGACAGAACACGGGAAGTCAGTAAAAAAACTGGATGGAAATGTTTCACCTGATATAGGCTCCAAGGACCGAGTAGTGAGCCCAAGAGCCCTGTGAAGTCTTGATAGTAAGGAGTGCTAAAATTTTATCCTCAAACCTGGGACACAGCAAGAACAAATCTTGAAAGAAGTCAGCCGTGGGCCAACACAACACTTCATTGACAGAAAAACTACGTGACTAACGAGTGGACTGTGCTGTGGATCGCCGCCGGACACCCTGCACACTCGGCCACACGCTAGCGGATTCTAGTGGTGGCCCACGGATATTTCCGACAGCTTCTGGAACAGGTGCAGTCACCGCCTGTGCGTTAGCTGAGGCTGTACCTTCAGACTGTTGATCGCAGTTGTCGGAAGCGGCGATCCAGCCTCATTAGCTGCGAAAACAGGTGAGGATTTCTGCGACGGTCCTTTTTCAGGAACTCTATAAGTTCTCTCTCTTTTTAGATGGCAGTATAATGAAGGGGTGGACCAATGACCACATCGATAAACTTATACATTTGTGCTATGGAATATCTTGTTCTTCGTAGTTGACACATGAAGAATAGACGAACAAGAATGTAAAAAATAGGGCGTATAGAGAGATGGCTGAAACATTTTTAAAGGTAATTCCAGCTGTGGTCCAAAATGCTATGAAATATTAGATACAAAATTTTAAATACAGTTTCAGAAATGAAATTCATCATTTGTGTGGCTTCATAGTCCGTAATTGCTTAGTAATTATTGGGAGTATTTTAAATTAGTCTTTGAAACTACGGTACAAGAAACAACAGGGTCAGAGGGGGAATATCTAAAAAAAGTAAACATCTTCTGTAATGAACTGTTTTTAGGTCTAGAAAGCAAAGCAAATTGTAGACATGTTTCATTACAGACCACTGATTATGTTTTGTTTCTTTAAAACAAAATGCTTTTTGTGACAGACATACGCTTTTTCTTGTCGCTGCGAAGACGGATAATAATTTCAGGAAAGAGGTAGAAAGATGTAAGCCTCTTGAAAGAACGGAAAAAGAGGAAATGAACTACATAAACCAATACTTATGGCGAGCGCCAATAAAAATTGCTTGTGCTATAATCATTATTGTATGATTCATAACTTTTTTGAGTTCTTCCGCCCCTGCAAAAAAAAAAAAAAAAAGTGGTTCAAATGGCTCTGAGCACTGTGGGACTTAACATCTGAGGTCGTCAGTCCCCTAGAACATAGAACTACTTAAACCTAACTAACCTAAGGACATCACACACATCCATGCCAAAGGCAGGATTCGCCCCTGCGACCATAGCGGTCGCGCGGTTCCGGACTGAAGCCTGAAGCGCCTAGAACCGCTCGGCCACATCAGCCGGCCCGGCCCTGCAGCGTTACATATGTCTCGTATGGACATTTTACGTCTAGTAAGCCAACACGCAGCTATATTCCAAGTTTTTTTATTATTATATTATGTTTTGGTGCTACAAGCTTATTTCGGCTGCATGGTCATTATCAAGCTATCTGCAAACATACGAAGTTGTTAGTGCCTATATCTGTCTGTATTTGTATTTAAAAATATTTGCATATATCTGTAATGGTACTCACTTCCATAACACGTTGTTAACGCTGTCACTGTCTAACGCCTCTTACTGTTGCGTTTCGTAGGTGTAGCGCAGATGAAATTGTATGTTATGTCTCAGCAGTGGAATTTATTGCTTAGCAATATTATTCTATAAGATCTACTTCATATTTTTCGTACGTTTGACAGCTTCAATTGACAGCTAAGTCAACGATGTTATTTGGTTGCAAAATCGGCTTATTCGTCTCTGGGGTTGTGTGTGGAAGTAGTCAATACTTTGCAGATGTTCGATAGTGTTGTCTTTGCCTTTCACATAGTATTATTCGGTCTCGTGTTCTACGATTTTAATACACTTGTGAATATAAGTTTATGTTTTAAGTCGCTTTGTTCGTTGTATGTATGTGAGTGTGTATGTAGATGTCTATGTCTTCTAAGAAGTTCATTATTAGACCCTTTGGTGTTAGTGCAGATCTTGCATCGCATTTTTGATCTGGTTTACACGGCGGCTTTCCTTTTGCACTTGGTGAAGACATTGGGTGGGTTCGTGTCACTGTCTCTGCTATGTTCTTGGTATCTAATTTTTAAATGTCTGCCTGTTTAGCCTATATAAAATTATTAGCAATTATTACAATTAATTTTATATGCGCCTGGGTATGTGTGCGCTGGTAGTTTCATTTTTCCGGATTTTAGTTCTTAGGGTGTATGGAATGCGGTAAGCAAATCTTGCTGTGGTTTTCTTTAGTAACGTGTTAAGTTTATTTGATATATTTCATATATATGTTTGTGGTACTCAGCATGTTATTTTCTGTTTTGTTGGTATCTCTCTTGTTAATTTTAGGTCGCTGTAAGATATTTTGATTTGCTGTATTAATCACAGATTTTGTTGATTATGTTGGGATTGATGTTGGTTTATTGTGCTGTGTACCTGAGGATCACCATTTGCTTCTGCACTATGGATTGTTGTAATGGTAGATTCATCAGCCTGTTTATCATAGTATAAAAGTATGAATGTTAGTGAGTTTTAGGATGATAGGAATTTGCGTTAACGATGTTATCTGATATGTCTTTTCTGTAGGTTTCGAAGTGAGATGTGCTGTGAATGGTTTTTATTTTTAGGCCCAGGAGGTTGATCATTTTATTATTTTCGCGTTCCATTGTGAATTTCCTGTTATCATGAAGTTCATTTAATGTCCTGTGCATGTGCTGGATGTCTGTGTCCGATCTACCTATTAGTAGCAAGATGTCATCTACATAACAGTAGTAATATTCCGTTTTCTGTGCAAGTGTGTGTGTGGGGCTAAAATTTTTTTGTACTAATACGTTTAAAAATATATCAGGTATGATATACTACATCCGATGGCTACACCATGCTTTTGTGTGTAGAATGCATAACTGAATTCAAAGTAATTCTAGTTTAGTAGTAGTTTTATCACTTCAGTGAACTCGTGCGTTCCTGAAACGGGTAATTTTCTACAGTGTTGTAAGATGTTTTCTATGGTATTAATTGCTTCTTATACAGGAATCTTGGGGTAGACATTGGTGATGTCAAAAGACACGAATTTTCCAATCTCTGGAATTATTATATCTTTTATACTGTCTCCTAATGTTCCTGAGATTTTGATTGGGAATCGTCTTCGATATGTACTGTATTTTGTCAGTAGGACGTTCAGCTTTCTACTAGTAATGCAGATTGGGCTATCTATAAAGCTAACCAGTGGGCATATTGGGATTTGTGGAGTTTTGATAAGTGCCACGACTTATATATAAAATTGTTATCGGCTGTAAATACATACACTAAAAATCCCATTGCTTGTAGCTTGAGAATGGACACCGAACCGAAATGAACTTTTAGGACCGAAACATAATATCGTAAATAAAGGTTTCTGAATATAGCGGCGTTTTGGATTACTGGAACTGTAATGTCCTTACAACTCATAACTGCGTTGTGTCCATTATTTTAAAGGTATTACAAAATAACTGTGGTTTGTAGAGGATCAAGAATGCCTGCCCTCTTCCTATCATACTGGACCATCACGATTCTCAGAGGAATGCCCATGATTTTGACTGAGACTATATTCTGAAATATTGTCTTCTGGAATACATTTTTTACCCATTTTGAGTGATTTTTGTTCTGTCGATAAATATATCGTGACATGTCGTACAAAGTGTTGGCGACTGTCCCAGTTTTCTTCCTACTGTCACCTGTAATATCTTACTCTCTATAACACAAACGAATTTCAAAATCCGAAAATGTACTGCAATCAAACAGTGCCTTAAAAACCGCCGTTCCGTACAAGATGCGGTCAGTGAGACAGAGTCGTAATTCCTGAAACCCACGGCCCGTGGACTCTGGTGTGTGGAGCATGCACCACAGCCGTGTGTCAGCGGCTAAATCAGGATAAGACGCCTTTTTACGCCAGACATCAAGGCTCTAGGCCTCAGGGCAGATCTGAGCGACTGCATCCGAAGGGCATCGCCTGGGCATCAGTAGGGAACGGCTGGCCTGAAACCTTCCCTCGCCGATTTGGTTCACATTGACAGCGTGTGTGTGACTCAATTAGGACTTGAACACATGTTAACAAGACGAAAGGTCAAGCGGTTTTGAAAAAATAGAATTTGAAAATTGTAGGGGTGCTTATGTAGTTTGTAGGGCCGTTAATGTTGAAGTAGTCCGCAGCCGAGCGAATGAGCTCATAGTTTCATGTCTCTGGATTGAATCTTGTTGCTAAACAGATTTATTACGACTGTGAAGGGTATCAGTATTTAACGATTCACGTGTTATTTTTCTAATCTTTATCCTGAAAATAGAGGTAAAAGTTTTCTTCATGAGTTTGGAAATAAAAACGGATACACTAGAACTTTCAATCAAGTCAGTGTAGTCGTTTTATTTGTACTACTATACCTACATTTTGGACTCGTATATTATGTAATCTGTGGAGTAATGCACGATTCGAATGTTATAGGAGCAGATGTATACGCATTATCCGGCGACTTCATTGAGGTAAGAATTTTCAATTTATTCAGAATGATCTTTCAGAGCCATGACGCAGCACTGCTGAAGTCCAAATTTACCAGTTTAGAGTCACAGTCAGTTAATTATTAAAAGGATATATATGAATCACATTTTTATTAGGAGGTTAGTCACGTTATTATTGCGAGATTATGAAATAATAAACTGTTGGGAGGTTACACTAAATGTGAATGTTATACGTATAATTATAAATATTTTAATCTGTGGGGAGGTTACAATCTCTTGGTCTTCGTCTACGATTTTTACCCTCCACCCTTCCCTCCGATACTAGATTGGTGATCCCTTGATTGTCCTCCCAACCGATCCCTTCTTCTAGTCAGGTTCTCCCCAATTATGTTCAGTACCTCCTCATCAGTTAAGTGATCTACCCAGCTAATCTTCAGCATATTTCTGTAGCACCACATTTAAAAAGCTTCTCTTCTTGTCTAAACTTTTCGTCGCCCATATTTCACTTCCATATATGGCTACACTACATACAAACACTTCCAGGAAGTGCTCCCTAACACTTGAATCTATACTCGATCTTAACTAATTTCTCTTCTTCAGACAATATTTTCTTGCCATTGCCATTCTACATTCAGTATCCTCCCTACTTCGAGCATCATCAGTTATTTTGCCTCCCAAATAGCAAAACTCATGCATTACTTTAAGTGTCTCATTTCCTAAGCTAATTACCTCAGCATCACCTGATGAAATTCGATTACTTTCCATTATCCTCGTTTTGCTTTTATTGATGTTCTCCTTGTATCCTCCTTTCAAGACAGTCCAGTAATTACTGCAAAACACGGCACATGTAATGTTCGTCCCATTTTTTCTTGTATGCGATTTTCAATGTGTGTCGTTTCTTCATCTAGAAGTACCTGCTGCAACCTACATCCTTCTGAATCTGCTTATTGTATTCATCTTTTGGTCTCCCCCTACAATTTTTACCCTCCACACTGCCCTCCAATACTAAATCGGTGATCCCTTGATGCCTCAGAACGTGTCCTACCGACCGATACCTACTTCTAGTCAAGTTATGCAACAAATTCCTCTTCTCCCCAACTCTGTTCAGTACCTCCTCGTTGGCTACGTGACCCACCCATTTAATCTTCAGCATTCTTCTGCAGCACCTCATTTCGAAAGCCTCTATTCTCTTCTTGTCTGAACTATTTATCGTTCATGTTTCACTTCCATACATTGCTACTAAACTAAAAAACTAAACTCCTTCCGCACAGGCCATGAAGGCCCAAAGGTACCGACTGGCCGCCGTGTCATCCGCCACAGGCGTCACTGGATGCGGATATGGAGGGGCATGTGGTCAGCACACCGCTCTCCCGGCCATAGGTCAGTTTCCGAGACCGGAGGCGCTACTTCTCAATCAAGTAGCTCCTCAGTTTGCCTCACAAGGGCTGAGTGCACCCCGCTTACCAACAGCGCTCGGAAGACCGGATGGTCACCCATCCAAGTGCTACCCCAGCCCGACAGCGTTTAACTTCGGTGATCTGACGGAAACCTGTGTTACCAATGTGGCAAGGCCGTTGGCCCATACATGGCTACACTCCATACAAATACTTTGAGAAAAGGCTTCCTGACACTTAAATCTATACTCGATCTTAACAGATTTCCCTTCTTCAGAAACGCTTTCCTTACCATTGCCAGTCTACACTTTATATCCTCTCTACTTCGACCATCATCAGTTATTTTGCCTGCCAAATAGCGAAACTCATCTACTACTGTAAGTGTCTCATTGACTAACTTAATACCCTCAGCATCACCTGAATTAATTCGACTACATTCCATTATCCTCGATTTGCTTTTGTTAAAGTTTATCTTATATCCTCTTTTCAAGACACGGTCTATTCCGTTCAACTGTTCTTCCATGTCTGCTATCTCTATGGAATTACAGTGTGATCGACAAACCTCAAAGTTTTAATTTCTATTCCATATTTTTCTTTGTTTTTCTTCATTGCTTGCTCAATATACAGATTGAATAACGTCGGGGATAGGCTACAACCTTGTTTCACCCCCCTCTCAATCGTTGTTTCCCTTTCATGCCCCTCGACTCTTATAACTGCCACCTGGTTTCTGTACAAATTGTAAATAGCCTTTCGCTCCCTGTATTCCACCCTGCTACCATCAGAATTTGAAAGAGAGTATTCCAGTCTTAAGCTTTCTCTAAGTGTACAAGCGCTAGAAACGTAGGTTTGCCTTTCCTTAATCTTTCTTCTAAGATAAGTCGTAGGGCCAGTATTGCCTCACGTGTTCCAACATTTCTACGGAATCCAAACTGATCTTCCCCGAGATCAGCTTCTACGAGTTTTCCATTCGTCTGTAAAGGATATGTGTCAGTATTTTGCAGTCGTGACTTATTATACTGATAGTTCGGTAATTTTCACACCTGTCAACAGCTGCTTTCTTTGGGATTGAAATTATTATATTCTTCTTGAAGTCTGAGGGTATTTCGCCTGTCTTATACATCTTGTTCATCAGATGGTAGAGCTTTGTCAGGGCTGGCTCTTCCAAGGCTATCAGTAGTTCTAATAGATCGTGTCTACGCCCGGGGTCTTGTTTGGTATTGCAAAACAAACATGATTTACATTCATAAACAGTTGTTGGTCATCTCAGAATTTCTTGGTTACTGCGTATGACTGCTGTTAAAATTATGTGGGAATGAAAAAAACAATCACCAGCGAGATTCAATCCAGAGGCATCGCTCTTACTCACTCGGCTTCGGATTGCTTGACTACTAAAATTTTCAGATTATATTTTCTCGAAAACAGTCTAGAGCTGTGTCTCGCAGTTTACATATTTTGAAATCCTAGTCGTGCCCTACGCACTCCGTCAGTACGAATCAGATCGGTGAGGGGAATTTCACGTGGTACTCTAGTGAGTTGGGCGGGTCGGATCGGTCAAAGATATGCGCTGAAGTGACCCGGCAGGCTGCGCGACTCACGAGCAGCGGCAGCGCGGCGATGCGGCCCTCGACGTCGCCGGGTCTGAGCAGTCGCCGCCCCGCCGCCCACAGCACCCTGTCTGCCGCCGCCTCGGCCGCCGGGCCGCACAGCTCCGCGCGCAGCGCCGCCGTCTCTCCGGGCGCCGCCGTCACCAGCGACAGGGGCACCACCACCCGAGGCGGAGCTGCGCAACCACACAACACGGCCCAGTCGTGTCACTCACACATCTTGAGGCATCGAAAGCTTAACTACAAACATCAGAAAAAGTTTTGCATCAACCCGGTTCCCAGAACTCCTGAGATAGACGTTGACTGTGGACATTGTATCACAGACACGGTCCCTTTGACTGTTCAGAGTTGTCACTAAACCCGCCGAAACATGCTTGACAAGTTCCCGGGAATTACGCCGGATAATATTGTAAAAACAGCACAATATTTCAGCGAGACAACTGCCCGCTATCTTCAGGAGCTACTGTCGCGTCGCTGAGAAGCTCGCCAATTTATATGTTGGCTTTCAAGAACAGAGCAGGCGCCTGCGGGGGCATAACGTCATCGAAGACCAATCGTAGACGGCGACGAATACCAGAGCTCTCTGCTGGAGAAACGGGTCGCGGTCTGCGGAAGCGCGCCGCGGCGCGGGAAAATGCGGCCGGGAGCGACAGACCCGCTTCGCGCGCGAAGTGTTGGCGCGCGATTTAAGCATCTGCGCTAAAGTTTCCCATCTGCGATGACTCGGTGCAGTTGCTAATCTGCGGCTGACGATTCCTTAGTGCCGCCAAGGCTGCCTCCCAGGCCAGGCCTCTTTGATGATGGAGTCCCAGTATGTTGAAGCATACGAGAGGATCTTGGTTTCTTCATAGTTCATGCCGTGTCCCGTGTCAAGGCAGTGTTCAGCAACCGCAGATTTCTCTGGCTGACCCAACCTCGTGTGACGTTTATGTTCGTCGCATCTGTCTTTAACCGTACGACACGTCTGGCCAATATAAGACTTCCCACAGTGGCACGGCATTTTATATATTCCTAGCCTCCTCAGGCCGAGGTTGTCTTTAACAGAGCCCAGCATTGATTGCACTCGTGATGGAGGCTGGAAAACACATTTGATCCTGTATTTCTTGAAAATTCTGCCCATCTTAAAAGACACGCCACCGACATACGGTAGAAAAACCAACCCTGTGGTGTTTTCTGCTTCTTCAGGCTGTTCTTGAAGTTTGGAGATTTCTGGCCGAAATGCATTCCGGATCTGCTTCGTGAAGTACCCGTTCTGGGCAAACACAGAGTGGAGATGGCTAAGCTCTGCCGATAAGATGTCCTGATTTGAGATGGCTCTAGCCCTATGCACTAGTGTCCGTAATACACCGCTGCGCTGTGAGGGATGATGACAGCTCGTAGCTTGTAAATACAAGTCTGTGTGCGTAGGCTTCCGGAACACACTGTGACCCAAGGAGACGTCTCCTTTTCTACGAACCAAAACATCCAGAAACGGGAGCTCACCATCCTTGTCTACCTCCATGGGAAACAGATGCTTGGATGGAGGAAGTTCAGATGTTCCAAAAAAGAAGGAAGCGTTGCTGTCCCGTACGGCCATACCACAAACGTATCATCTACATATCTCCAAAAACATTTGGGTTTCAAAACCGCCGTCTGAAGTGCTTTGTCCTCGAAATCTTCCATAAAAAGATTAGCTACTATGGGAGACAGAGGGCTACCCATAGCAACACCGTCAGTCTGCTCAAAATACTGGTCTTTGAATAAAAATATATAAATATAAATTGGCGAGCTTCTCAGCGTCGTGACAGTAGCACCTGAAGCTAGCGGGCAGTTGTCTCGCTGAAATATTGTGCCGTTTTTACAGTATTATCCGGCGTAATTCCCGGGAACCTATCAAGCAGATGCAGCGCCGGGAAAGCACAACCGCCCAAAGATGTAAACAACCAAGCATGAGCAGCGCCTGTTGGACGGAGGGGGTCCGACAGCCGATCAGTTCCAGTTATTCCGCCAAGAAAGAGGTACACGCCTCGTGATGTCTTCCCTCTCAACAAGGGCAGTATCCAGACGTCTCGGAGTGAACCAAAGCGATGTTGTTCGGACATGGGGATATACAGAGAGACAGGAACTATCGATGAAATGCCTCGCTCAGGCCGCCCAAGGGCTACTACTGCAGTGGATGACGGGTACCTACGGATTATGGCTCGGAGGAACCCTGACAGCAACACCACCATGTTGAATAATGCTTCTCTTGCAGCCACAGGACGTCGTGTTACGACTCAAACTATGCACAATAGGCTGCATGATGCGCAACGTCACTCCTGACGTCCATGGCGAAGTCCATCTTTGCAACCACGACACCATGCAGCGCGGTACAGATGGGCCCAACAACATACCGAATGGACCGCTCAGGATTGGCATCACGTTCTCTTCACCGATGACTGTCGCATATGCCTTCAACCAGAGAATCGTCGCAGACGTGTTTGAAGGCAACCCATTCAGGCTGAACGCCTTAGACACCCTATCCAGCAAGTGCAGCAAGGTGGAGGTTCCCTGCCGTTTTGGGATGGCATTACGTGAGGCCGACGTAGCAGCTGGTGGTCATGGAAGGTGCCGTAACGGCTGTACGATACGTGAATGCCATTCTCGGACCGACAGTGCAACAATATCGACAGCATATTGGCGAGGCATTCGTCTTCATGGACGACAATTCGCGGCCCCGTCGTGCACTTGTTGTGAATGACTTCCTTCAGGATAACGACGTCGCTCGACTAGAGTGGCCAGCATGTTCTCCAGACATGAACCCTATCGAACAAGCCTGGGGTAGATTGAAAAGGGCTGTTTATGGACGACATGACCCACCAAACACTCTGAGGGATCTACGCCAAATCGACATTGAGGAGTTGGACAATTTTGACGAATATAGGCATGCATCGATGCCAGAGGACGTGGTACTGGGTATTAGAGGTACCGCTGTGTAGAGCAATCTGGACCACCACCTCTGAAAGTCTCGCTGTATGGTGGTACAACATACAGTGTGTGGTTTTCATGAGCAATATAGAGGGCTTTTTGTGGCGCGTGTTTTTCTTTGCAGTTAAGTCGACATCTGCGTTACGCTATTACGTTTGCACACAGGTTGATTTTTTTCCACCTTGTACAGTCTTTAGCGATTGATCGATGAGAGGACACGGAACAAAGAAGGTCTAATGAACTTATGTCCGGAAATGCAAGATTTCCATGCTAGAGACCGTTTATTCAGACATACATTGCAGGAACTAATATGCGCTGTACCGTACAGCCACAGTCGCAGCGTGTGTTGAAAATGGTTTCCATGTACCTCAGCGTGTGGGTGTAGGCGCCGCAGCATTTCTGTCTCACACGTTCACATGGGCCAGGCTGCACCCGAACAGTGTTAATGGCAGCATGAATACGCTGCTCCAGTGTCTCCGCATCTGGAATGAGCTCTACACGATACTTTTGAGATGGCGCCATAAAAAGAAATGTCTCTGGTTCAAATCCGGAGAACGAGCAGGCAATCCAACTGGACGGCATAGTCCGATCCATAGACCAGGGAAGACACGACTGAGATGCGTCTGGACGTTAACGGCGAAGTGGGCTGGAGCAACGTCATGTACCACCTACAGAGGCCTTCCGATCATCAATGACACTTCTTCCAGAAGGGGAGGCAAAGTCAGCCACAAGAAACGCCGATAGTTCCGGCCTGTTAGGCGACGTGGGAGGAAGACTGGTCACAAAATACGGTCGCCTATTATCCCGGCCCACACATTCCGGCTGCACCGATGCCGATGTTTCGATGTCACCATACCGTGCGGGTTCTGCATACTATCCCACAAGTGACTGTTATGAAAGTTGGAGACGTAAAGATGGCCTCATCTGTGAATCGGATGGATGACACAGAACCCAGAATTGTGGTTGCCTGGTGATGAAATCAATGACAAAACTGTTCCAAGTGTGGAAGGTCTGTCGCTAGTAAGCCCTGCACACGCTGTAAGTGGTAAAGGTAGTAACAATTGTCATGGAGAGTGTACCACACTGTCGTCTGGCTTACCCTGTACTGGAGGGCCAAATGCCTGGTACTGACACGGCTGTCTCCTTCCACACTGTTAATCACATTTTCCTGCAAGTCTGGCTTCCGATTCATTACTTCCAGCTTCCCGAAACGACCCTGTCTCAGACAAACGGCGAAACACTGTTGCAAACATTGACTGCTGTAGTTGTTGTCGGCGGATATGGGTATCCCGATACAATCTTGCTGCCCGCCGCCTGTTGCCATTTGCTTCCCCGTAGGTAAACATCATGTCGACAAGCTCTCGATTCGAGTACGGAACCATTGTGTTTAACGCCGTATCACATCCACTACAAGATGAGTCAGCAAGAGAAGTGAATGGGACACAACATTACCAATTACTATGGCAGGAGAGGGCGCTAGGACATAACGCATGAGGAACAGTACCGCCCTCTAGGAGGAAACCATACAGCACGTATTAGGCCGCAGCCTCTGTATCATTGAATGAATGGTCTCTAGCATGGAAACCTTCCATTTCCGCACATAATTTCATTAGACCTTCCTTGTTCCGTATCCTCTCCTCGATCAGCACGTAGAGTTTGTATGCGGTGGAGAAAATCAACTTGTATAACGTTGTTGATTATGTCTGAATACTGCAATTTCGTCAGCCAAACAGTCGCGAAAGAACGTACAGAAAACTTATAATCTTAGGGGAAATATATAGAACTCTCTACCGTCAATAGACTTGCTGATAATCAGACACATTGAGCGTGTGCAATGCTCGTTACATTTGCTGAATAATAAGACAACGATGATTGAATTTGGTTACTGTGCTCAATGAAAACACTGTCACATTGACAACGAAAAGTGTCGGAGTGCCAGAGATTACACTTACTTCTAGCTGAGTGCCCGGCGTTGCGTAGGTAACTATTTACTCCAATCTTCTCCTCCCCCTCTCTCTGTCGATCTCCTCTTCTACCTCTCTTTATCCATCTCTTCCTGTCTCCTTTCTCTGTATATGGCGTTCTCTCCCCTCTCTCTGTCCAACTCCTCTTCTTTCCTTAACAGGACGGAGTAACCGCGCGATCTGAAGGGCCTTGCCACGATTCGCTCGGCTCCTCCCGTCGGAGGTTCGATTCCTCCCTCGGTGTTGGGTGTGTGTGTTGTCCTTAGCGTAAGTTAGTTTAAGTTATATTAAGTAGTGCGTAAGCCTAGGGACTGATGACTTCAGCAGTTTGATCCCACAGGAACATACCACAAATTTCCAATTTCCTCTTCCCTTTCTCTGTCGATTCTCTCCACTCCCTCTTTCTATCCATCTCCTCCTCGACTCTCTCTGCTCATCTGTTCCTCCCCCTGTCTCTGTCCATCCCCTCCTCTCTCCTTTCTTTGTCCATCTCCTTCTCATCCCTCACCCTCTGTGCGTATCTTCCTCCCCCTTTCCCTCTCCACGTTACCAAGCTCACCACAATGGGATGATGACGGTTCTTACCCCCGCCGTATATCTTTCCAGGTCGTAACTAGCATGTGTACCAACTTTGATTGAAATCGTTCCAGAGGTTTAGGATGAGCCTCTTACCCGTCGATTTGCCCACGTGCACACTGGTGAAATATATTTCACATGTGTTACCATATTTCACGCTTATTTGTACACCTATTTCATTCATATCTCTCGCGAATTTCGCCCAGTTGTTTCCTTTTCACGTAGCTCAAAGGCAATGAAGTCTTATCTGCTGGAATAGGTGCTTTTCAGTTATATAAATTTGTAGGTACTTATAGTGGTATATGTGGATACTGTTGACGAAATGTGTTGTGAGCAAAGTTAAAAGTAAAGAAGTAGTAAATCAAAAAGTCATGCATGATCGGACAGTTTTTCACGTGTCTCAACATTTGACGTCACATCTCCTGAACTACACTCCTGGAAATGGAAAAAAGAACACATTGACACCGGTGTGTCAGACCCACCATACTTGCTCCGGACACTGCGAGAGGGCTGTACAAGCAATGATCACACGCACGGCACAGCGGACACACCAGGAACCGCGGTGCTGGCCGTCGAATGGCACTAGCTGCGCAGCATTTGTGCACCGCCGCCGTCAGTGTCAGCCAGTTTGCCGTGGCATACGGAGCTCCATTGCAGTCTTTAACACTGGTAGCATGCCGCGACAGCGTGGACGTGAAACGTATGTGCAGTTGACGGACTTTGAGCGAGGGCGTATAGTGGGCATGCGGGAGGCCGGGTGGACGCACCGCCGAATTGCTCAACACGTGGGGCGTGAGGTCTCCACAGTACATCGATGTTGTCGCCAGTGGTCGGCGGAAGGTGCACGTGCCCGTCGACCTGGGACCGGACCGCGGCGACGCACGGATGCACGCCAAGACCGTAGGATCCTACGCAGTGCCGTAGGGGACCGCACCGCCACTTCCCAGCAAATTAGGGACACTGTTGCCCCTGGGGTATCGGCGAGGACCATTCGCAACTGCCTCCATGAAGCTGGGCTACGGTCCCGCACACCGTTAGGCCGTCTTCCGCTCACGCCCCAACATCGTGCAGCCCGCGTCCAGTGGTGTCGCGACAGGCGTGAATGGAGGGACGAATGGAGACGTGTCGTCTTCAGCGATGAGAGTCGCTTCTGCCTTGGTTCCAATGATGGTCGTATGCGTGTTTGGCGCCGTGCAGGTGAGCGCCACAATCAGGACTGCATACGACCGAGGCACACAGGGCCAACACCCGGCATCATGGTGTGGGGAGCGATCTCCTACACTGGCCGTACACCACTGGTGATCGTCGAGGGGACACTGAATAGTGCACGGTACATCCAAACCGTCATCGAACCCATCGTTCTACCATTCCTAGACCGGCAAGGGAACTTGCTGTTCCAACAGGACAATGCACGTCCGCATGTATCCCGTGCCACCCAACGTGCTCTAGAAGGTGTAAGTCAACTACCCTGGCCAGCAAGATCTCCGAATCTGTCCCCCATTGAGCATGTTTGGGACTGGATGAAGCGTCGTCTCACGCGGTCTGCACGTCCAGCACGAACGCTGGTCCAACTGAGGCGCCAGGTGGAAATGGCATGGCAAGCCGTTCCACAGGACTACATCCAGCATCTCTACGATCGTTTCCATGGGAGAATAGCAGCCTGCAATGCTGCGAAAGGTGGATATACACTGTACTAGTGCCGACATTGTGCATGCTCTGTTGCCTGTGTCTATGTGCCTGTGGTTCTGTCAGTGTGATCATGTGATGTATCTGACCCCAGGAATGTGTCAATAAAGTTTCCCCTTCCTGGGACAATGAATTCACGGTGTTCTTATTTCAATTTCCAGGAGTGTATGTGTCTTACAGTGATGTATTTCTGAAGGTACTACCTGCTAGAAGTGCTGCGAATGAGTGAGAAGCAACGAAGTAATAAATTTAAACGTCTTGCATCAAGCTGCGCTTTTTCACGTATCTCAGTGTTTATGGCACTACCTGTCGTACAATGATATAATTTTTCTGATAAATTCAGAGGTGTATATGAATCCTATCTGCAAAATTTGACTCCAGGATATGTAGTAGTGAACTAGTAATAAATTAAAGCGTCATTCCTCATCCGGCAATTTTACTATCCTGACAATGAAAATGTAATAATCGATAAGCTTTTTCCCTTTCTTCATTTTGCAGGGGTTGTCAGCAAGAAACAGTTTCGTACAAATTTGTAATGATGTGTAAAGATTGTTGCAGGTGACTAAGTGCTTTGATTCTCAAATGCTGGATGAATAAAATTTGGGTAGTCGCGCATTGTAAGCTGCATTTCTTTTTCACTCCATCCCCACCCTTCTATAAGTTCTTACTCCCATAGGGATTCTTCCCAGACAATAAGTAAGTGTACCAAGTTTGGTTGAGATCCATTCAAAGGTTTAGGAGGAGATGTGGAACATACATACGTACATAAAAAGATATATGCATACACCTAACTTATAATGTGTAGCAATTAGTGGGTCACTGAACCGTGGAAAAGTTGTATGACAGTTTAAAGTATATTATAATTTAAATAAAGTCTCATTATAATACATTTTTATGAAATTATGGTGTGGCGTTGATGGCCGGAAGGCCCCATCAGGGGAAGTTTGGTCGCTGGGTTACAAGTGCTGTCTCTGGCGACGCCAACTTGGGCGACTTGCTAGTCGGTGATGATGAAATAATGATGATGAGGACAACACAACTCCCAGTCCGTGAGCAGAGAAAACTTCCAACCCGGCCGGGAATCGAACCCAAGCCATCTGCATGGTAGACAAACACGTTACTACTGAGCTAAGCAAGCGGATTTTTATTTCCTGTAATGGATGGAATACATATATACTTACTAGAGAGAAAACTTTTCTAAAAATCAGCAGTGAATGCATAAAAAAAAGAAATGACGCTAACACTATGGTGCACACCAAATGACAGGGAAGACTGCATCGCGACACAGAACATGTCATTCTATTCCAAGTTACTGAGACAAAATGAGAAATTATAATGAAATTCAAGTTGCATGCCAAAACAACTAAGTCACGAGCTGCTCAGCATATGGATCGCGCAACTAAAAAGAGATGGGGGAGGAGGCGAAGCGATATGAAGGGGTGGGGGTGGGAATTAGATGGGCAAATAGAGGGGCGGGGAGGGTGAGAGAATGAGGTGGACAGAGAGATGGGGTGAGAAAGAGATTGCTACAGCAAGAGGGGAGGATGAGATGTGTACAATACATGTGTTGAACGCATATGCGAGTGAAGCCATGGTGAAGAGGCTGGTACATGTAAGAAGAATGGTGGAGACTTTGCACTTCGCGACTATAGCAGAAGTTGATTAACAGAACGGGATACGGACTCTGCACTTGGGGACTATGTCAGGACTGGTTAACACGTGTCAAACCGAGATATGACTCTGCACTTGGTGGTTAATGCGTGTCAAAAAGAAGTACGGATTTTGCACTTTTTGACTGCGACAGGAGTGTCAGAGGGAGGACGGACTCTGCACACGATAATGGCGTCGCAGCGAGACAGGGGCGCCACGGCTGCAGCTACTTACAGCGGCTGGTGGCGGCGAGCTGCC
This sequence comes from Schistocerca piceifrons, assembly GCF_021461385.2. NCBI lineage: Eukaryota > Metazoa > Arthropoda > Insecta > Orthoptera > Acrididae > Schistocerca > Schistocerca piceifrons. The sequence goes on from NC_060139.1 coordinate 1,058,207,181, forward strand.
TCCAGCTGGCGAGGTCGTGGCGGGCGGTGGGCTGGCAGCGCGCCCCCGCGCCCGCCCCCGGATGCGCGCCCCAGCAGCCGCCCCCGCCGCCCCCGCCGGGGCACTGCAGCGACACCGAGCCGCCCAGGGCCGCCTCCAGCAGCGCCGGCTGCGCCGTGCCGGCGTCCGCCCCTTCACCCCTGCCGCTGTCCGATGTGGCCTCCGGTTCTGAGTCTAAACACACGTGGCCAGGTGTCATGCCACTTGTCCAACACGCTGGTCGTTCTCTAAACAAATGGCTTCAAGAATTTGCACAAATAATTTAGCAAAGTGAAATTCCTCTTGAGGTGATTTCTTTGACGAACCTCACTATTAGCGTGCTTGTTTGGTTGAACAGTAAATGTTTGAGAATTCTCCCTGGAGAAACAAAGAATTACTAATTGCACGAAACTTCCTGGCAGATTAAAACTGTGTGCCGGACCGCGACTCCAGCTCGGGACCTTTGCCTTTCGCGAGCAAGTGCTCTAGCACCTGAGTTACCCAAGCACGACTCACGCTCCGTCCTCACAGCTTTACTTCTGCCAGTACCTCTTCTCCTACCTTCCAAACTTTACAGAAGCTCTCCTGCGAACCTTGCAGAACTATCACTTCTGAAAGAAAGGATAATTTTTGTTTGTTCTACTCACGTATGTTTTAGCGATTTTACACCATCATCATTGGGTTACGTTTTGTTCTACTTAACGGCACATTTACACTGAAGTGCCAAAGAAACTGGTATAGAAGCGCGTATTCAAATACAGAGATATGTAAACAGACAGAATACGGCGCTGCAGTCTGCAGTCGGCAACGCCTATATAAGACAACTGTCTGGCGCAGTTGTTAGATCGGCTACTGCTGCTGCAATGAGAGGTTATCAATATTTAAGTGAGCTTGAACATGTCGGCGCACGAGCAATGGGACACAGTATCTCCGAGGTAGCGATGAATTGGGGATTTTCTCGTACGACCATTTCACGAGTGTACTGTGAATATCAGCAATTTGGTAAAACATCAAATCTCCGACACCGCTGAGGCTGGAAAAAGATCCTGCAAGAACGGGACCAACGAAGACTGAAGAGAATCGTTCGCAAACTGCTGCAGATTTCAGTGCTCGGCTACCAATAAGTGTCAGTGTGCGAACCATTCAACGAAACATCATCAATATGGACATACATAGTCGAAGGCCCACCCGTGTATCCTTAATGACTGTACCACACAAAGCTTTACGAATTGCTGGAGCCCGTTAACACCGACATTGGACTGTTGATGACTGGAAACATGTTGCCTGGTAGGACGAGTCTCGTTTCAGATTGTATCGAGCGGATGGGCGAGTACGGCTATGGAGACAACCTCATGAATCCATGGACCCTGGATGGCAGGAGGGGACTGTCCAAGCTGTTGGAGGTTCTGTAATGGTGTGTGGCGCGTGCAGTTGGAGTGATATGAGGTCCCTGATACGTCTAGATACGACACTGACAGGTGACACGTACGTAAGCATCATGTCTGATCACCTGCATCCACTCATGCCCATTGTGCATTCCGGCGGACTTGGGCAATTCCAGCAGGACAATGCAACACCCCAAACGTCCAGAATGGCTACAGAGTGGCTGCAGGAACACTGTTCTGAGTTCAAACACTTCCGCTGGCCACCAAATTCCCCAGATATGAACATAATTGAGAATGTCTGGGATGCCTTGCAACGTGCTGTTCAGAAGAGATCTCCACCCTGTCGTACTCTTACTGATTTAAGGACAGCCCTGCAGGATTCCTGATGTCAACTCCCTTCAGCAGTACTTCAGACATTATGGGAGTGCACGCCATGTCGTGTTGCGGCATTTTTGCGTGCTCGCGGGGCCCCTACACGATATTAGGCAGGTGTACTAGTTTCTTTGGCCCTACAGTGTAGTTGTTCACGGAACTGTGCGGCTTTTGGGGCACAGCATGTGCTGTAACACTGGTTCTCATCTGCAGTTGTTTTGACAGTATTAGTTTTCACGTTGTTACAAGTCTATATACTGTATCCACAACAAGCACTGTTTGAATGTTTACGATAGATCTATCTGACATAACAACATATATGGGTGAAAATTCTACAAAACTTCAATGATGTATGCAGAGTGAAACATCACCATAAAACGAAGAAGTCGATGTACGACTTACTGGAAGCTAACGGACCAGGTACCTGTGATATGTTTACCAGGCAGAGGTCACTGTGGGCTTTCAAGTCGACAATAGTCAAATATCGTGGTACTGTCAGTGACAGTAAGCTGTAGTGGAATTCGGTCATTAAAACCATTATCAAAAACAGCGTACAAGCAATAAATTGTCTACATTGTCTATGGTATTCAATTTGGCAAACCGGTCGATTGGACTGATGTTTAATCGCACTTTACTCCATGATCTTGGTGGTTTGGTTCACCACTCAGTTTACCTTCACGCCATGGCCCCAACTCAAATCGTCGTCATTCGTGAGAAATTCAGTGCGAAATCCTTATTACAGTTGCTGTAGTACACGGATGCTAAACTCTTAGAGAATATTCGACAGCTACCTGACATATGGCTGACATCAAAGTATTTGTTGGAGAGGCGTCAGACAGACTCGTGGTGGAGTTTGAAGCGAAATGTCGTCATCGCGTAAGATACTGTTGAGAGGTGCGCCGCAAACTCTAGCGGTCAGAAACTCAGCTCCCCGGCGAAACACTGCTGGTCAAAATTTATTCCAGTCCCAGGATTCGAGTCGCCTTACCTCAAACTGCCACTGCACAGGCGTGCGTTAGCGACCTCGGCTACGGAGGTGGCAATGGGGGGCGCAGTTTAACGTGGAGTCCAAAACACTCCTCAGTACGGCACTTTTTCACATTAAGAAATCATTGCTTGAGATGAGAGGAGCAATAAGTGGACTGCAGAGGCATCGAACCCTGATCCTTTGGAGTACTGCTCTGGCAGTCCACACTGAGCCGCCGAGCAGTGTTGTTCTACACTATTAATAGTTTATAAACAGACGGCATAACACCGTCTGGATCACTATTTTTTATTAATTATGACTGGTTTCCATCTGATTAGCAGACCATCTTCAGATCTAAGTTGGGAAAAAGGAAGGAAAAAAGAACAAAAAGAGAAAGGACACGACTGTATAAAAGATTTACTTGCGTGCAAGCTGGCCTCTGTGGCCGAGCTGTTCTAGGCGCGTCAGTCCGGATCCGCGCTGCTGCTACGGTCGCGGTTTCGAATCCTGCCTCGGGCATGGATGTGTGTGATGTCCTTAGGTTAGTTAGGTTTAAGTAGTTGTAAGTCTAGGAGACTGATGACCTCAGATGTCAAGTCCCATAGTGCTTAGAGCCATTTGAACCGTTTTGAACTTACGTCGTCAGTGAATTTCAGACAAGATTTAAACATAGCGAATATTTAAAGTAACAGTGGCGGCATTATTTATAGCGTTACACTTTGAAAGTTATCTGTTACGTTCACAAATTTAAGCATTCAATTTCTTTCGAGTCTCAGACACTCTGCGAAGATATAAACTGCCGGAAAAAATGCAATACCTTCAAAGACAAGATCATATTATTGACAAGTGATGTGACAGCTAGTCTTAATTTTAGGGATACATGATAACTAATTCAGTCCAAATGAAACACACATGTCGCAGTAAAGGGTGTGCAGACAGTCAAGTTTATATACGTGCCGTCAACGCAGGCGTTTATCCTCGTATACAAACAATCATAAAGTTGCCGAATGTCATCCTGTGAGAGACGGTAGCGAAGGTGTTGCACCTTTTGTAACAATACGGCAGTGGTTTTTGCAGGCTCTGGGGAACGAGGAAGTTCCCGCTTCATCATGCCCCACACGTCTTCAATTGGCGAGAGATCTGGGGATCTTACTGCCCAGACCACAGACCAGCTGTCGTACGCAACGAACAACGTGTTGTGTGGCGGCAGTTGTATGTAGTCGTGTATTGTCCTGCCGGCTGAGAAGGCGCATCAACACCATGTCGAAGAAATGGCAGTAACAGCTTCGGCAACGTAGCGGGGACCGTAGCTGGTTGCTTGGCTGTGCAGAAACACCGCATGCGACAGCACTACACACACACATGAAACGCGCCTGGGGTGGGACCTGTGTGTGATCTCTGTGGAATAGGCAGCTCAGCAGTTCCACGCCACACCAGTGATCCTCCATCAGTCGCCTACAGAGAGAACCTCCTCTCATCACTGAAGACAACAGAGTTCCGGCCGACTCTTTCACCACACCAGAACTGCCGTACTTCGCAGTGTCGCGGTGTCAGCTGTATGCTGGCCAGAGGCACACGTGCTCTTAGTCGGTTCCCAAAGGTACCTGGTGACAAAGCAGGTCCAGCATGTGCCCGGATTTCTTTCCTGGCTGATCTTCGGTGGGCCACTGTTGCTCGCACAAAGCATCAGCACGTCAAGGCTAAGGCCCCCGTAAACGATCAAACATGTTTCACAAAATCGCTCTTATCTAGCCACGAATTTGCCAAGCAGGCCTGTACACGTTCAAATAGTGTTTGTCAGCTTAAACTCACTTCGAAGCAGACGCAATTCGCTTTCGTGTGTATTTTGAGCGCAGCGAGTACGGCCACAAATGCAGTTAAAGCATTCCTGACATTGACTTTGCCACTGTGTTTAAAGAAGAAGAACAAAAGAAGACTCTCGTCCAGGGAATGGCTTAAAACGGGAGATTTACCATGAAAATATGCTAAAGGAAATGTGGTGTCACCGCCAGACACCACACTTGCTAGGTGGTAGCCTTTAAATCGGTCGCGGTCCGGTAGTATACGTCGGACCCGCGTGTCGCCACTATCAGTGATTGCAGACCGAGCGCCGCCACACGGCAGGTCTAGAGAGACTTCCTAGCACTCTCCCCAGTTGTACAGCCGACTTTGCTAGCGATGGTTCACTGACAAATTACGCTCTCATTTGCCGAGACGATAGTTAGCATAGCCTTCAGCTACGTCATTTGCTACAACCTAGCAAGGCGCCATTATCAATTGCTATTTATCTTGTGATGCATGTACCGTCAGACCGATGTTCACCAATTATGGATTAAAGTTAAGTATTCCAACAGCTACGTACTTTATTTGCTAGACTCAAATCCTTTAACTGTTCCAGACCTCACGCCAGCCTGCGTGAGCTTAAACGCGTGCCTTTCGGCTTCACCTCCTAGTTGGTTCAAATGGCTCTGAGCACTATGGGACTCAACTGCTGAGGTCATTAGTCCCCTAGAACTTAGAACTAGTTAAACCTAACTAACCTAAGGACATCACACACATCCATGCCCGAGGCAGGATTCGAACCTGCGACCGTAGCGGTCTCGCGGTTCCAGACTGCAGCGCCTATAACCGCACGGCCACTTCGGCCGGCGTCACCTCCTAGTGGCTTGGCTGTCTTGCCAAGTCACAACAGGAAATAATACTCTCAGAACGGGATGATTTCAACTTTCTTCAAATGGACAATGAAACTTTTTAAAACTTGTTCAGTCCCTCCTAAAAGAGCAAGCTTGCCTCTGAAGTTCGCTCTTATCTAGCCACGGATGTGTCAAACAAAGCTTGTCAATTGGTCCTTACTTTTGAAGCAGACACTTTTCGTGTATTTTGGCTACAAATGAAGGTAAAGCATTTCTAAGATTGCCTCTGGCACTGTGTTTGTAGAAGAAGAAAACAAGAAGCTGGACCCTGGGATGGTTTAAAATGAGAAACATGCAACTGGAAACCTGTTAACGGAAATGTTTCACTTATTACCTCATCATTACATCAGCTTTCTGCGGATGGACAGTGAAACGTTAAAAAAGTTGTTTACTGCTACTTCGCCCTCACATTGAGAAACCCGACACAAGTTTTCGAAAATTTATTCTCTTCTATTTGGTCGCCTAATGACAAGTCATTAAAATACCGCAACGTGGTAACATGTATAATGACTTTTCTGGAGACTAGAAATATACTCTGTAGGAATCAGCATGGGTTTCGAAAAAGACGGGAAATCACGGGAAACGTCAATCAGGATGGCTGGACGCAGGTTTGAACCGTCGTCCTCCCGAATGCGAGTCCAGTGTGCTAACCATTGGACTACCTCGCTAGGTAGAGGCCAGCGGGTAATGATTATATGTTAAAGAGCAGATAACTAAAAATGTGGCAAATTTTTTGAAAAATAACAACACAGGAAACAGTAGCGACAAAAATTCACCTGTAGAAAAAATACGTGTAAGGTTTGATAGCTCTTTGCTTCCTACAGTTTCTTTCAAAAGAGAATAAACGGCGGAGTACAGTGGAGGACAGGTAATAACAATAATGATAGTGACAATTTCGTGTAGCGCAGTGGCACAGTGCAAGTCTTTCAATTGGACGGCACTTCGGCGACGTGCGCGTCCCTAACCTACCCCAGTAACCCTACCAGGGTGAAAGGGACAGTTGAAGGCGCAAGACCTACCGCGAAAAGAGGTTCTGCTCATGGGAGGAAGAATTTTGATTGAATAAACAGTAGACGAAAACATCCAGCGATCTTGTGGGATACACAGCTTGTATAATTATGGCAAGACGTAAGGCACAGTGCAGTACAGCTGTGTGAGAGCAGGTGAGCTCTCAGCTTGTCGTCGCGCAGACCGGTGCAGACGGTGGAATCGGCGGGCGCAGCAGCAGGCGGCGCGGCGCGGCGCACTCACACAGCACGTTGAGGAAGTAGCCCAGCGAGCTGGCGTCGCCGCTGGTGCACTTGTACCAGCCGCTGTGCTGCCGGCTGATGGCGCTGAAGTTCAGGAAGCCGTCGCCAGACTGTGCCACCGGCGGCGGGCCGTCGTCTGCACAGAACGCACAAACACGCCGTCAGCACGCGCAACCGCTCCAGCGATGATATGACCGACATAATTGTTGCTCACTTTACCTCTCCATTTCATCTGAAACACCTTTACATTACCAAATGAAATTCTGCGCCAGCAGCTGTCGAGACAGACAGCCTGGAAGCATTGGTCCTTGTCTGGAAATGATTATGGCGGCGAGATACAGCTCAAAGGAGCTGTGCCACGTTTCAGTGGCACTCCCACGTCTGCAGTGGCTGCCTGAGTTCGTCATCGAGCCAGGTGTGAAACGCAGAAACTGGACAAATATTCAGGAGGGACTGATTAAAATCGCCATCTGGTCGTCCAGATTTAGGTTTTCCGAATTTCCCCCAAAAATTGCACAGACAGATGCCAGGACGGTTCGTTCGAAAAGGTCACGGGCGACTTCCCGTCCCATTCTTCCTGTTTCTGAGCTCCTGCTGCGGCTCTAAACCATGATCTACATCTACATCTACATACATACTCCGCAATCCACCATACGGTGCGTGGCGGAGGGTACCTCGTACCACAACTAGCATCTTCTCTCCCTGTTCCACTCCCAAACAGAACGAGGGAAAAACGACTGTCTATATGTCTCTGTACGAGCCTAACTCTCTTATCTTATCTTTGTGGTCTTTCCGCGAAATGTAAGTTGGCGGCAGTAAAATTGTACTGCAGTCAGCCTCAAATGCTAGTTCTCTAAATTTCCTCAGTAGCGATTCACGAAAAGAACGCCTCCTTTGCCCTAAAGACTCCCACCCGAGTTCCTGAAGCATTTCCGTAACACTTGCGTGATGATCAAATCTACCAATAACAAATCTAGCAGCCCGCCTCTGAATTGCTTCTATGTCCTCCATCAATCCGACCTGATAGGGATCCCAAACGCTCAAGCAGTACTCAAGAATAGGTCGTATTAGTGTTTTATAAGCGGTCTCCTTTACAGATGAACCACATCTTCCCAAAATTCTACCAATGAACCGAAGACGACTATCCGCCTTCCCCACAACTGCCATTACATGCTTGTCCCACTTCATATCGCTCTGCAGTGTTACGCCTAAATATTTAATCGACGTGACTGTGTCAAGCGCTACACTACTAATGGAGTATTCAGACATTACAGGATTCTTTTTCCTATTCATCTGCATTAATTTACATTTATCTGCCATTCTTTACACCAATCACAAATCCTGTCCAAGTCATCTTGTATCCTCCTGCAGTCACTCAACGACGACACCTTCCCGTACACCACAGCATCATCAGCAAACAGCCGCACATTGCTATCCACCCTATTCAAAAGATCATTTATGTAGATAGAAAACAACAGCGGACCTACCACACTTCCCTGGGGCACTCCAGATGATACCCTCACCTCCGATGAACACTCACCATCGAGGACAACGTACTGGGTTCTATTACTTAAGAAATCTTCGAGCCACTCACATACTTGGGAACCAATCCCATATGCTCGTACCTTAGTTAGGAGTCTGTAGTGGGGCACCGAGTCAAACGCTTTCCGGAAGTCAAGGAATATGGCATCTGTCTGTTACCCTTCATCCATGGCTCGCAAGATATCATGTGAAAAAAGGGCGAGTTGCGTTTCGCAGGAGCGATGCTTTCTAAAGCCTTGCTGATGCATGGACAGCAACTTCACTGTCTCAAGGAAATTCATTATATTCGAACTGAGAATATGTTCGAGAATCCTGCAACAAACCGATGTTAAGGATATTGGTCTGTAGTTTTGAGGATCCGTCCTTCTACGCTTCTTATATATAGGCGTCACCTGCGCTTTTTTCCAGTCGCTCGGGACTTTACGTTGGGCAAGAGATTCGCGATAAATGCGACCTAAGTAAGGAGCCAATGCAGTAGAGTACTCTCTGTAAAACCGAATTCGAATCCCATCAGGACCTGACGATTTATTTATTTTAAACCCATTCAGCTGCTTCACAACCCCAGGGATGTCTATCACTATGTCCTCCATACGGGAATCTGTACGAGACTCAAACGGCGGTATGTTTGTACGATCCTCCTGCCTGAAAGATTTCTCAAATGCTAAATTTAAAATTTCAGCTTTGGTTTTGCTGTCTTCCGTTGCCAGGCCAGACTGATCAGTGAGTGACTGGATGGAAGCCTTCCACAGCTCGTCTAGTGTCATGATTTTTTCGCCAGGTGGCCAGATCGGTGGCAGCTTGTGCAAAATTTTACCAATTCGTACAGTGTGGTATCCTGTAGCTCTCTGGCTTACAGGGATAATAATCGTAACTACATTGAATATGTTACTTTTACGTAAATGAATTGAACAGTTTAAATAAATTTAAATTAGTAGTTAACAGTTTAACATTGTGAGCAATAAAATAACATGGCAGAAAATGATGGTAGCAGCGGCAGTCGAATCTGGGAAGACGAACTGCCATCGTGGTTGACCATTCAACCACAGCGTCATTACGTCAATTGTTCCTAAAAAGTCCGTCATACTCTGTGCTTCCACAACACGTTACAAAGGAAAGCACTGACCCAAGGCTGTGAGCAAACGTAGCACTCATAATGCCGGAAGGGATGACGTCACACCGTCCAACACTTACAGCTACGTCCCTGTCCTGAGTTGATTGTAGTGCGGCTGACCACTGAAGCAGAACATGGTACTGGTTTCTAGCTATCGCGGAGCGAGAGCTACAAAACATGTTTTCGCCCATTTTATCTGCCAACTAGCATGTATTCGCAGAGAAATCGCTTAATGTTAGTATGATTTCTGGCCCATATTCGACGAGAAACAGCAGCATTTTAGTGTGCTGTAACAGATTAGCACATGATAACTGGCCGCCAATGGACCAGATACTACCCATATCCTATCTACATTACCTGAAGAAAAACTGAAGCACCCAGGTGGTGGTGGTGGGTAGTGTTTAACGTCCCGTCGACAACGCGGTCATTAGAGACGGAGCGCAAGGAACCATCCCGGCATTTGCCTGAAACGATTTAGGGAAATCACGGAAAACCTAAATCAGGATGGCCGAAGCACCCAGAACTTGGAGCATGTACACACTGCTAGTGTGTGTATAAATGATCAGGCCAGAATATCTCTGTGGCTACATCTCTGAACCTCCCCCCCCCCCCTCATTTCATGGCTTATTATTCACACAATTTTGTCACTCTCACTGTAGTATCCTGAATACATGCCAATGCTTGCGAGAAGACTATAATGGAACGTTTTGTTTCACTTTTTCTTGAGATCAGTATCCTGAAAGGCTTCAACCAATAGACCTCTCATATAATTTTGTGTTTTTGCTTTTTCACATTTGGAAGAGTATCTTTTGTCTTCCTAAATTTGCTCATATTTTCCATGCCATAGAAGAAGATCACACTGATAATCTAAACAGTGTGCTGTGTTTATTCTTACTTTAATTTCGATGTCCCCAACACAGATAACCGCTCGTTTTGAATGAATGTGAGTGTAATTAGAAATGCATGCAACTACGCAGATTCAGGGGGAAGATATTGATTTGACTTTGCAGTAGCAGACTGGGATGGTATTTCAGTGTAATCTTTGAAGTTAGGTCGGCGGCGATAGTTTGTCATGACACTTTGTCGCACTACAGTTGGCTGTGCGCCTCGAGAGATGTGGCCAAGTGGTTGATCCTTTCTAATCCAAGTGCAGAGACAATAACTTCAAATTTTCATCCGTTGAACGGAGTGGAACATTTTAGGTCGAAATAAATAGGTATCGTCCGTCACGTTTTCTGATTGTAGGATACGCCTGCTCTTACTGGCAATATCATCTTGGTGATGGGTCAGTGCGCCCAACAAATTTTGTTCGCTCACTGTCTGCAGAGGCGAGGCAGTTTCGGGTTTAGACTGAATGTACGGCAATGCGGCAATCCGTTGCTATTCCGCGGTCAAGTAATTATGAAAAATTTTGGAAATTTGTGGTAAGGTCTTAGGGGACCAAACTGCTGAGGTCGTCGGTTCCTAAGCTTACACACTACTTTATCTAACTTAAACTAATTGACGCTAAGGACAACACACACACCCATGCCCGAGGGAGGACTCGAACCTCCGACAGGGGGAGCCGCGCTGGCCGTGACAAGGCGCGCCAGACCGTGCGGCTAGCCCGCTCGGCAGTAATTATGACGTACTATGTCTGTACATATATGAACAGTGATATTTGGATGACATTTAGGTCGATTTAGGTTTGTCTATGACTATAATATTCAAGCGTTAGGAACAGTACGGAATTATCGTGAGTGACGACTTTAGTATTTTCTTACGCAAATTCAAAAGGAACCGAACTTGGTCCTTAATCGGTCACGATGCACTTCATGCATCGTGTTAACCTTCTCGATTCTTTCCGCTGTGAGTCAGTAACTGGCTTTGATGATTCATTTATCAGTGTGTCCGCAGCTCGTGGTGTAGCGGCTAGCGTTGCTGCCTCTGGTTTACGGGGTCCCGGGTTCGATGCCCGAGGACTGGGTATACGTGTTGTCCTTATCATTTCATCATCATCATCATCATTGTTCGTGACAATGGCTAGATTGTGAAAAAAAAATGAACTGTGTCAAAACTGGTACTTCGTAGGGGTGCTTCATGACAACGCAGTTGAGCGCCCCACAAACCAAACGCCATCATCATCATTTACCACTGGAAAGTAATGAAATTTGTTTTCAATTACTGAGTGCATTTGAATCTTTGTGTGTGAACCATAATTCTTCTACGTGTTATGTGTTATGAACAACATACTAGAAATCCTGCCTGGTGTGGGGTGAGTATGGCAGTTGGGTGGCGTCTGAACGTCTCTTTTGTACGTTGTTACTAAATAACTTGAAAACTTCGGTCTCTAGAAAAAGCGTATCCCAGTTCAAAATGTAGCCACACTCAACTTGGTCCAAAAGGTATTGTTCATTTTTTTATGTAGGATTAGTTTTTGCGTGTAACGAGCGAGAGAATATGAAAATCTCGCTTTAGGATTTTGAAGGGCAGTTAGAATATTGCGGGTTGCGTAAAACTACGATGGTTAGATCAGCTGAATAACCCTGTACGTGCGTAACATCGAGTATTACGGAACATACTTCTGTTAAATTAATAAGAACGATTCTCAGAATCTTTCACAAACGCTAAGGTGAATAACAAAACTTTTTCAGTTGGTAGGATGCGAAGCAAAACTTTTGGTTTCTTAGCTCCACATGGATTCCTATTACACCACGGCGATGACCTACAATTCTTACATTGTCCTGTGTCATATATCACATGAAAGTTTTAAACGCCGATGAGTCATACCTGAAATTTTATTGCAACAAAAAATGGCTCTGAGCACTATGGGACTTAACATCTATGGTCATCAGTCCCCTAGAACTTAGAACTACTTAAACCTAACTAACCTAAGGACAGCAGACAACACCCAGCCATCACGAGGCAGAGAAAATCCCTGACCCCGCCGGGAATCGAACCCGGGAACCCGGGCGTGGGAAGCGAGAACGCTACCGCACGACCACGAGATGCGGGCTTTATTGCAACAAACTGTACCAATACTGAAATCATTTGTAGAGATCGTCAATGTGTTACTGTTTTGAAACAGGATTTTTCAAAGGACGTAAAGAACAATATAAAGCACGCCAAATACGATCTTGGTAAAATCCGATATGTCGTCTCCCAGGTTTGATACGTTGAGGTGACAAAAGTCATGTTACACCTGCTAATATCATGTCGGACTTCCTTTCACCACATGTAGTGTAGCAACTCGACATGGCATGGACTCAACAAATCGTTGGAATACCCCTGCAGAAATATTGAGCCATGCTACCTCTATGACCGTCAATCACTGCGAAAGTATTTCGGGCGCAGTATTTCGTGCACAAACTGACCTCTCAATTATGTCCCATTAGTGTTCGATGTGTGACCATATCATTCGCTCTAATTGTCCAGAATGTTCTTCAAACCAATCGCGAGCAATTGTGACCTGGTGACATGGCGCATTGTCATCCATAAAAATTGCACCGTTGTTTGGGAACATGAAGTCCATGAATGGCTGCAAATGGTCTCCACATACCCGAACATAACCATTTCTAGTCAATGATCAGTTCAGGTGGACCACAGAACATAGCCCATTTCACATAAACAAAACCCACATCATTATGCAGCTACCATCAGTTTGTACGCCGTGTTCTTGACAAGTTAGTTCCATGGCTTCGTGGGGCCTGTGTCACACTCGAACGCCGTGACCAGGTCTTACCAACAGAAATCGCGACTCATCTGACCAGGTCACGGTTTTGCAGTCGTCTAGGGTCCAACCGAAACGATCGCGAGACCGGGAAAGGTATTGCAGGTGATGTCGTGTTGCTAGCAAAGGCACTTGCGTCGGATGTCTGCTGCCGTGGCTCATTAACGCCAGATTTTGCGCACTGTCCTAACGGATCCGTTAGTCGTACGCCTCACATTGATTTCTGCAGTTATTTTACGCGTGTTGCTTGTCTGTTAGCAATGATAACTCTATTCTCGGTCGTGAAGTGAATGCCGTCGGCCTCTGTATTGTCCATGGTGAGAGGTATTGCGTGAAATCTGGTATTCTCGGCACACTCATGACATTTTGGATATCGGAATACCGACTTCCTAACGATTTTAGAAACTGAATGATCCGTGCGTCTAGCTATAAATATCATTCATCTTTCCCCGTTCAGAGTTTGTTAATTCCCGCCGAGCGGCCAGAGTCACGTCGCACACCCTATTACATGATGCGCCTGACTACAAGTGACAGCCCAGCCAATACACTATCCTTTTACGTACACTACTGGCCATTAAAATTGCTACACCACGAAGATGACGTGCTACACACGCGAAATTTAACCAACAGGAAGAAGATGCTGTGATATGCAAATGATTAGCTTTTCAGAGCATTCACACAAGGTTGGCGCTTGGCGACACCTAAAACGTGCTGACATGAGGAAAGCTTCCAACCGATTTCTCATACACAAATGGCAGTTGACCGGCGTTGCCTGGTGGATTGTTGTTGTGATGCCTCGTGTAAGGAGGAGAAATGCGTACCATCACGTTTCCGACTTTGATAAAGGTCGGATTGTAGCCTATCGCGATAACGGTTTATCGTATCGCGACATTGCTGCTCGCATTGGTCGAGATGAAATGACTGTTAGCGGAATATGGAATCGGTGGGTTCAGGAGGGTAATACGGAACGCCTTGCTGGATCCCAACGGCCTCGTATCACTAGCATTCGAGATGACAGGCATCTTATCCGCATGGCTTTAGCGGATCGTGCAGCCACGTCTCGATCCCTGAGTCAACAGATGGGGACGTTTGCAAGACAACAACCATCTGCACGAACAGTTCGACGACGTTTGCAGCAGCATGGACTATCAGCTCGGAGACCATTGCTGCGGTTACCCTTGACGCTGCATCACAGACAGGAGCGCCTGCGATGATGTACTCAACGACGAACCTGGGTGCACGAATGGCAAAACGTCATTTTTTCGGATGAATCAAGGTTCTGTTTCCAGCATCATGATGGTCGCATCCGTGTTTGGCGACATCGCGGTGAACGCACATTGGAAGCGTGTATTCGTCATCGCTATACTGGCGTATCACCAGGCGTGATGGTATGGGGTGCCATGGGTTACACGTGTCGGTCACCTCTTGTTCGCATTGACGGCACTTTGAACAGTGGATGTTAAATTTCAGATGTGTTACGACCCGTGGCTCTACCCTTTATTCGATCCCTGCGAAACCCTACATTTCAGCAGGATAATGCATGACCGCATGTTGCAGGTCCTGTACGGGCCTCCCTGGATACAGAAAATGTTCGACTGCTGCCCTGGCCAGCACGTTCTCCAGATCTCTCACCAATTGAAAACGTCTGGTCAATGGTGGCCGAGCAACTGGCTCGTCACAATACGCCACTTACTACTCTTGATGAACTGTGGTATCGTGTTGAAGCTGCATGGGCAGCTGTACCTGTACACACCATCCAAGCTCTGTTTGACTCAAAGCCCAGGCGTATCAAGGCCGTTATTACGGCCAGAGGTGGTTGTTCTGGATACTGATTTCTCAGGATCTATGCACCCAAATTGCGTGAAAATGTAATCACATGTCAGTTCTAGTATAATATATTTGTCCAATGAATACCCGTTTCTAATCTGCATTTCTTCTTGGTGTAGCAATTTTAATGGCCAGTAGTGTATATTATGTGTACGCGATACTACCGTCGTCAGTAATACATTCACATCGCTGTAGCACGACTTTTGTCACCTCAGTGTATACCTTTGAGAGAAGTGGAGCCACACTACCTCTCGTAACGTATACGTAAACAAAGGCGCGCGTCTTCGGCAGCGGCGACGTTCCACAGGTGCGGCGGGACCAGGACACCAACTCCAGCTGACGCGTCCCGGCATGCAACGCGCGGCAGCTGGGACACTGCCGGTCTGCTGTACTGACCTTTGACCCAGACGGGCCTGGACGGAGGGTTGGCCTCGACTTCGCACCTCAGGGAGACCGGCATCCCTTCCTCAATTGGGAAGCCGAAGCCAGGGTAGCGGCTGATCATGAAGGACGGAGTATCTGTAAGCAGATGAGTACAGTTGCAACATGTATCTCCATTCATGTGTAAACATTAACAGTGAGTAATTCTACGCTGAACAGCCTGAACAACTTTAAACTGAGAGTCGAGCTGAGCCCTCTCTATACTGTGCGACTGATTATAGAGGCGGACATCTCCAACTCGAAAGCAAAAATCGTGAGCCCCTCTCATTGAAAGCTCCAGAGGCACTGAAATACGAATCTGAATGAAACTAATAGAGCTGCATTTAATTTTATATTGTAAGTGGAAACACTGGAACACGTGAGGCAATACTGACCTTACGACTTATCTTAGAAGAAAGATTAAGGAAAGGCAAACCTACATTTCTAGCATTTGTAGACTTAGAGAAAGCTTTTGACAATGTTGACTGGAATACTCTCTTTCAAATTCTAAAGGTGGCAGGGGTAAAATACAGGGAGCGAAAGGCTATTTACAATTTGTACAGAAACCAGATGGCAGTTGTAAGAGTCGAGGGACATGAAAGGGAAGCAGTGGTTGGGAAGGGAGTAAGACAGGGTTGTAGCCTCTCCCCGATGTTGTTCAATCTGTATATTGAGCAAGCAGTAAAGGAAACAAAAGAAAAATTCGGAGTAGGTATTAAAATTCATGGAGAAGAAATAAAAACTTTGAGGTTCGCCGATGACATTGTAATTCTGTCAGAGACAGCAAAGGACTTGGAAGAGCAGTTGAATGGAATGGACAGTGTCTTGAAAGGAGGATATAAGATGAACATCAACAAAAGCAAAACAAGGATAATGGAATGTAGTCTAATCAAGTCGGGTGATGCTGAGGGAATTAGATTAGGAAATGAGGCACTTAAAGTAGTAAAGGAGTTTTGCTATTTGGGGAGCAAAATAACTGATGATGGTCGAAGTAGAGAGGATATAAAATGTAGGCTGGCAATGGCAAGGAAAGCGTTTCTGAAGAAGAGAAATTTGTTAACATCCAGTATTGATTTAAGTGTCAGGAAGTCATTTCTGAAAGTATTTGTATGGAGTGTAGCCATGTATGGAAGTGAAACATGGACGATAAATAGTTTGGACAAGAAGAGAATAGAAGCTTTCGAAATGTGGTGCTACAGAAGAATGCTGAAGATTAGATGGGTAGATCACATAACTAATGAGGAAGTATTGAATAGGATTGGGGAGAAGAGAAGTTTGTGGCACAACTTGACCAGAAGAAGGGATCGGTTGGTAGGACATGTTCTGAGGCATCAAGGGATCACCAATTTAGTATTGGAGGGCAGCGTGGAGGGTAAAAATCGTAGAGGGAGACCAAGAGATGAATACACTAAGCAGATTCAGAAGGATGTAGGTTGCAGTAGGTACTGGGAGATGAAAAAGCTTGCACAGGATAGAGTAGCATGGAGAGCTGCATCAAACCAGTCTCAGGACTGAAGACCACAACAACAACAACAACAAGTGGAAAATGGAAAAGAAATGCATTCAATCTGTTACCCCACACACACCACCTTCTTTCACATACACCGTGAAGCACCTAAGAAAGGCCAACTGAATAACTCAGCCACAATTAGTAACAGAAGAAAATATTTCAAACAAAATCTGCTTACCTTGTAGTGTGGTGTTCAGGATACAGGATATATGATATTCAACTTTGTTGTTTTAAAAGGATTGGCGTGCTACATTACTTGCCTTTCAATAGAGTTTTGAAGACGTGCACGCTGCGTTAGGTTGTACAGTACTCATCTTAGCTGTTGTCCTTTTGTACGCACATTTGCAAACACATACTGTGAGACTACGATGAAATGTACGATAAGTAATTTAATGACGTCAGATACGAGGGTCACTCCAAGAGAAATGTACATTATTTTTTTAAAAATCCATCTTTTATTGAAAGTTTTATTGAATGTTTCAAAGTTTCAATCCCTCTCAACTGCTATACGCCATCTTGGAACCAGCGGCTGTATACCCGTATGGTAAAATTCTGGACCAGCCTGTTGGAGCCAGTGTTTGGCAGCGTGCACAAGGGAGTCATCATCTTCAAACCTTGTCCCACGAAGAGAATCTTTGTTTCCCAAAGAGTTGATAGTCACGTGGAGCCAGGTCAGGACTGTAAGGCGGGTGTTTCAGTGTTGTCCATCCGAGTTTTGTGATCGCTTCCATGGTTTTTTGACTGACATGTGGCCGTGCATTGTCGTGCAACAGCAAAACATCCTGCTTTTGCCGATGTGGTGGAACACGACTCAGTCGAGCTTGAAGTTTCTTCAGTGTCGTCACATATGCATCAGAATTTATGGTCGTTCCACTTGGCATGGTGTCCACAAACAAAAGTCCTTCGGAATCGAAAAACACCATAGCCATAACTTTTCCAGCAGAAGGTGCGGTTTTGATTTTTTTTCTTGGGTGAATTTGCATGATGCCACTCCATTGATTGCCTCTTCGTCTCTGGTGAAAAATGATGGAGCCATGTTTTATCACTTGTCACAATTCTTCCAAGAAATTCGTCTCCACCATTCTAGTACTACTCCAAAAGTTCGCTGCATACCGTTTCTCTTGTTTCTTTCTGAGCCACTGTCAACATCCTTGGAACCCACCTGGCACAAACCTTTTTTAACGCCAACACTTCCAGTATTCTGCAGACACTTCCTTCCCCTATCCCAACGTAGCGTGACAATTTGTTCACTGTGATGCGTCTGTCAGCAATCACCAATTCGTTAACTCTCTGCACATTGTCTGGAGTGTGTGCAGTACGAGGCCTGCCGCTGCGAGGACAATCCTCAATATTGCCGTGCTCGCTTTCATCACGTAACCTTCTTCCCCACCGACTAACTGTACTGCGATCGACAGCAGCATCTCCATACACCTTTTCAACCTCTTGTGGGTGTTTCCCAGTGTCTCGTTTTCACAGCACAGGAATTCTATGACAGCATGTTACTTCTGACGAACGTCAAGTGTAGCAGCCATCTTGAAGACATGCTGTGACGGCGCCACTCACGGGAACAAGTTGAACTAAGTTTGAAAACAAGCGGAAAGGATGTATCTACACACTGTAAAACTTTCACACATTCAGAATGAAAACTGTATTTTTACAAAAATAGTGTGCATTTCTTTTGGAGTGAATCTTGTAGCTTTGTTACGGCATGTGTTCAAAATGGTGACCATTAATAGTTAGTCATACATGCTGTAAACCGATTGCATGTGGATCATAGTGTACGTTGAATTTCACCCAAGCTGATGGCGGAACAAGCTCGTCTACTACGGTACTTCACGTCTTCGTGAGTGGTTGCAGTTTCATTGCAAACGTGTTATGTCAGTGTACTCCGCAAGTGAAAGCTCACATGCGTTACGTCTGGCGAACGTGCAAGCCAGTTTATGTCGTGAGACCGACCAATACGAGGCTCTCCAAATCCGTTGTCCAGAACCTCTGTAATTCTCGGTGCAGAATCTACAGGACATCCATCGTGTCCAGTGGAATATCCTCTAGTGAAAGTGGCAGTGCCTCTTTTAAGAAATGATAATACATTGCTCTATCACTCTTTTCAACATAGGACTATACAGCCAACAGGTTGAAAATAACTGTTTGGTACACTGACAAGGTTTCGACACCTCTACGGATGTCTTCATCAGAATGATATTTTGAGGGACCGTAAAATTACTTTGGGAGAAAGCAATGGTCAGAATTAAGAGCAGATACGCTAAATTCAAAAACGTTTTTTATTTTTTGACTTGAGCATATCTGCTCTTAATTCTGACCATTCCTTTCTCGCAACGTAGTTTTACGATTTCTCAAAATTTCATCGGTAGGGGTGTCGAATCCTAGGTCATTGTACCAAACAGTTATTTGCAACCGGTTTTCTATATACTCCTATATTGAAACTAAAATACGGTTGCTGAAATCAGCCATGTTTAAAATTGCAACATTGCTCTATTTAAGTTCCTATAAAATAAGATGGGGTCAATAAATCGACTATTTAATTGACCGCACCACACGTTGACCGACCAAGGTCCTGGTTTGTTCTCTTCTATCAGGCACTGTGGGGTCTCAGAGGACCACTAGTGTATGTTGCGAAGCTTGTACAGCCCATGCTCTGTTTGCAAATAACGTCTTCATCTGTTTGTATTTTCCATGGCCCCCCTTCGCAGAACAGTGCTCCTCGTCGAAAGTCATCGCTATGGGGCTTTTTATATAGATACGTAGTATGGGTGAAGTTTGTTGGAATATAATATTCGAAGAATGCATCGTTTACTAATTCCACCCTCGTGTTTGAGCTGTCTAGTTGTAACACGTGGATAGTGTGCTACAGCTGCTAAGACGTCAACTGCGTGTCGCTCATCGGTTGCTAATTCGAGCCATTTACGTGTTTTCGCTTTTGACGTTTCCCGTTTCGTGAAATGCATGTATTAATTTGCAAAGATGAATCACAAAGGTGTCGCACAATCGGGGTACCTCTCTGCATGCAGTCACACTGCTACTCTGATATTTTGACAACGTTCGCCGTAAATAGAAACAATATCAAATTTCTTTTTTAGCTTTTGTGCAGAACATTATGAAGATCCAATAACTTTATGAAGACGTCACCTGCTCGCTGCGACAGCAAAACCAAAGGCTAATGGTGTTCATACTACAGAGAAACACACGAACCCTGCAATGAGTGGCATGTTCTTTACATTTGATGCAATCTATACACTAAATCAACCACATTGTGTTTAAGTTTTTTACTGAAGACACTCCATGATTAACGGACGCTCATAGATAACCAGACGTAACAGAAGATATTAAATTGTACGCGTTTACAAACGCATTTACGAGTAAAATAACAAAGTTGGCTATCAGTCGCCTCTATCCTTCAATCTAAGAAAAAATTATGAACATCATGCTATATCGCCTTTGTAGCTAAGCAGATTTTGTTTGACAGATTTTATCACTAAAAGTGGTTGAGTTATTCATGTGATGTGTCTCAACCTTGTCGCCCTGCCTCCAACTCAATCATCAGTGGTAGCCGCTGTTTGCGTCCGACTCCAACCCTTCTCGTGACAAATTCTCTTGATACTTGTCTCCAACAGGTCCCCACATTTCTCTGAATACAACTCTCTATGGACTGGACGGTCACTCATAGTGTTTGTTTCGCTATTAACTGTTCCTAGAGAAAAACGGCATACTGGCGAGTAACTGAGAACTGTTGGTTGATTTCATCCCACAGTGCTACAAGGCTGTGTCGCATTTAATCTAGTTTTGGCGATTAATATTCACTGATTCCTTTAATTGCTTGTACACTACTGGCCATTAAAATTGGTGTAGCAATTGCTACACCAAGAAGAAATGCAAATGATAAACGGGTATTCATTGGACAAATGTATCTAACTAGAACTGACATGTGATTGCATTTTCACGCAATTTGGGTGCATAGATCCTGAGAAATCAGTACCCAGAACAACCACCTCTGGCCGTAATAACGGCCTAGATACGCCTGGGCATTGAGTCAAACAGAGCTTGGATGGCGTGTACAGGTACAGCTGCCCATGCAGCTTCAGCATGATACCACAGTTCATCAAGAGCAGTGAGTGGCGTATTGTGACGAGCCAGTTGCTCGGCCGCCATTGACCAGAAGTTTTCAATTGGTGAGAGATCTGGAGAATGTGCTGGCCAGGACAGTAGTCGAACATTTTCTGTATCCAGAAAGGCCCGTACAGGACCTACAACATGCGGTCGTGCACTATTCTGCTGAAATGTAGGGTTTCGCAGGGGTCGAATGAAGGGTAGAGCCACGGGTCGTAACACATCTGAAATGTCCACAGTTGAAAGTGCCATGAATGCGAACAAGAGGAGACCGAGACGTGTAACCAATGGCACCGCATACCATCAGGCCGGGTGATACGCCAGTATGGCGATGACGAATACACGCTTCCAATGTGCGTTCACCGCGATGTCGCCAAACACGTATGCGACCATCATGATGCTGTAAACAGAACCTTGATTCATCCGAAAAAGTGACGTTTTACCATTCGTGCACCCAGGTTCGTAGTTGAGTGCACCACCACAGGCGCTCCTGTCTGTGATGAGGCGTCAATGGTAATCGCAGCCATGGTCTCCGAGCTGATAGTCCATGCTGCTGCAAACGTCGTCGAACTGTTCGTGCAGATGGTTGTTGTCTTGCAAACGTCCCCATCTGTTGACTCAGGGATAGAGACGTGACTGCACGATCCGTTACAACCATGCGGATAAGCTACCTGTCATCTCGACTGCTAGTGATACGAAGCCGTTTGGATCCAGCACGGCGTTCCGTATTACGCTCCTGAACCCACCGATTCCATATTCTGCTAACAGTCGTTGGATCTCGACCAACGCGAGGAGCAATGTCGCGATACGATAAACCGCAATCGCGATAGTCTACAATCCGACCTTTATCAAAGTCGGAAACGTGATGGTACGCATTTCTCCTCCTTACACAAGGCATCACAACAACGTTTCACCAGGCAACGCCGGTCAAGTGCTGTTTGTGTATGAGAAATCGGTTGGAAACTTTCCTGATGTCAGCACGTTGTAGGTGTCGCCAAGCGCCAACGTTGTGTGAATGCTCTGAACGGCTAATTATTTGCATATCACAGCATCTTCTTCCTGTAGGTTAAATTTCGCGTCTATAGCACGTCATCTTCGTGGTGTAGCAATTTTAATGGCCAGTAGTGTATGTCCCCTCTTAATAGTATTTATTAGCTGAGTACCAAGCGGTGCGCTCACATTCAGAAAAGAACAGAAGACCTTGAACGATTAGAGAAAAGACGTTCATATTCACAGGACCTGTACATCAATATGTTCTGCAGAAGTGATTAGTATTTGAACCATGTTGGTACGCGGTTTCAAGGTCAACACTGAAATCGGGGCGCGGCACCACCTACCAGTAAAATGTGCCTGCTGCTATCGTTGTCGCTATAAACAGAAGGTAATCGATGAGCGAGCAGACGTGCAGGATGCCTCGCAGACTAGGCGGTACCGTACCGTCAAATCAATGAGTTTGAAAGAGGGCGCATTATTGACATCAGAGAATATGATGCATCCATTCGGGGAATTGTTGCTCGTATGGGATGAAGCGTTTCGGCAGTGCGACGGGTGTGTGTAAATGGTGCACGGAAGGCCGTAGAACGTGATGAGATGGGTCAGGTCGCACAACCCAGACACCCCACCTTCCCCCGGAGAAGGTCGACATCTCATCCGAATGGTATTGAAGGACAGATCTGCGGCGTCCTCGGCTCAGGCGGAACAATGGAACACGTCGTACGTTTCTTATGACATGGGTTACGTGCGCGTCGTCCACTTCTCCGTCTACCTTTGGCGAATGTACAGAAACATGCTAGGCGTGGAGCGACGTCACTGGGAACAGGAATGACATCGTAGAGTGTTTTCGGATGAATCCAGGTTCTGTTTGTTTCAAAATGAGGGTTCGCCGCAGACGGGGGCAGCGGCATGATAGTGACTGCATTCGACAAGACATACAGCGCCAACTCAAGGCACGGTGTGGGTTGCTATTGGCTACAGCCATAAATCACAGTTGTTGAGTGTCCAGGGCACTGTGACCAGTGTGGCCTACGTGAATGATATCCTGCGACCCGTAGTCATACCCTTTCTGCACAACACTCCAGACGCTATTTTTCAGCAAGACAATGCACGACCACATGTTGCTGCACGAACACGTGCCTGCCTTCTTGGTGTCACAGGATGTCAGCGGTCTGCCCTGGTCTGCCAGATCACGAGCCAGTCGAAAATGTGTGGGGGTATGGTGAAACAGCGTTGTGACTCGATGCCAACCACCACAGACGAACTTCGCAACCAGGTGAGTGCAGCATGGATGGCTGTACCACAGAACACCATTCGCGCCTTATACGCGTCAATGCCATCACGGTCCGAGTGGGAGAGGGGATTTAAATCGGCCGCCCACCCTCAGGAGCTCAGTTCGCCAGCGCACCTGACGATGGCAGCATGTCTGATCGCCGAAATATTGTGCCCACTGGACGCTATGAACCGGCAGCATACCCGTGGACTGTTCGAGCAACTAGGTACTTAATTTGCATCTCCAAAAAAATCACCATCACTGCAGAACGTTAACTTTAGTAGCGAATACCGGAAATGGACTGAACAAGTGTCAGTCCTCCTGTTGAAGAGAGAGAGAGACTGAGGAATATGGCTGGGAGCAGCACCGGCAGCACCGGCGGGCTACGTACACTGGACGTCGAGCAGCAGCTGGACGGAGAGCGGCCGCTGCAGCGCGGGGTGGTGGGCGCGGCAGGCGACGGTGGCGCCGTGGTGGGCGCGCCGCAGCGACTGCAGGCGCAGCTCGGAGCGCCGCGACGCCCGGCCGCCCGGCTGGTGGCCCGGCACGCTCTCGGCGGGCGAGCCGTCGGCGCGCGACACCTGCCACGACAGCGACGGCGCCGGCACACCACCCTCCGCCACGCACCACACCGAGAGCGCGGCGCCCTCCCACACGGGCAGGAACTGGTTGCCCGGGTCCAGGCGCCGTCAGTCCACCTCCAGGAAGACGCCGTGCGGCGGCTCTGCCGTTCACATCGCAATACCCCGCCGTCACACTCCCGTATTCTCTTGTTCGTTAAGCTATACAGTTTACTTGATACTCGGAGTTTACAGCTGCAAAATGTAAGGTAAATAAGAAGGCGAGAATATAACAACTACAGCTCATCCGCCCTGAAGTCGTAACAGGATTTTTTCCTTCCTATACAGGGTGGTCCATTGATCTTGACCGGGCCAAATATCTCACGAAACAAACTACAAAGAACGAAACTTGTCTAGCTTGAAGGGGGAAACCAGATGGCGCTATGGTTGGCCCGCTAGATGGCGCTGCCATAGGTCAAACGGATATCAACTGCGAATTTTTAAAAAGGAAACCCCATTTTTATTACATATTCGTGTAGAACGTAAAGAAATGTGAATGTTTTGCTTAATTTTATCCATTGTTTTTCAGTGTTTCGTCCGCGACTGTTTTACTTTCGTAAAACGAAGAACAAACCGCCTTCAGTCACAAGTTGCGTTTATTTACTACACTGTGCATTTCGAGCCCTGGAGGCTCATCTTCAGGTGCTTTATAGTGATTTGCATCAGGTTTTTTTTTTGTTGTTTGCCTGTTGATATTACATGTTTCTGTTACAACATGGTATGTTGTAGATATAAGTTTAACAGCGTTAGAAATATGAAAATAATTAACAGTTTAAGATTGCATGACGTCTGCTTCTGTTGTGCAGTTGGTATACACAATATACATCTTTAATTTTGCAGTACATACTGGGATATATACATAGTCACACACTTTTTCGCACATTGTAGTAGCAGAACGTAAACATGCCAAAGATTCTCGTTCATACAGATGTTCTACTTCTAAATATAATCGATTTTCTTGTTCCACAGAAGATAATATGATATAGTATTATTAGTACACAGGTATTATTAAAATAATTATTTGGCACTATGTTGTAGGTTGTCAGCTGTTTGTACTATTATAGATTTGATTCCTCAGGAAAAAATAAACTTTTTTATTCATTTTACGAATATGAATGTTTTAGTTGGACCACTTTTTTCGCTTTGTGATAGATGGTGTTATAATAGTCACAAACATATGGCTCACAATTTTAGACGAACGGTTGGTAACAGGTAGGTTTTTTCATTTAAAATACAGAACGCACGTACGTTTAACATTTTATTTCGGTTGTTCCAATGTGATACATGTACCTTCGTGAACTTATGAATTCTGAGAAAGCATGCTGTTAAGCGTGATTACCTGTAAATACCACATTAATGCAATAAATGCTCAAAATGATGTCCGTCAACTTCAATGCATTTGGCAATACTTGTAACGACATTCATCTCAACAGCGAGTAGTTCGCCTTCCGTAATGTTCGCACATGCATTGAAAATTCGCTGACGCATGTTGTAAGGCGTTGTCGATAGCAAATATCCTTCAACTTTCCCCACAGAAAGAAATCCGGGGACGTCAGATCCGGTGAACGTCCGGGCCATGGTATTCTGCTTCGACGATCAATCCAACTGTCATGAAATATGCTATTCAGTACCGCTTCAACCGCACGCGAGCTATGTGCTGGATGTCCATCATGTTGGAAGTACATCGCCATTCTATCATGCAGTGAAACATCTGGTAGTAACATCGGTAGAGCATTACGTAGGAAATCAGCATACATTGCACCATTTAGATTGCCGTCGATAAAATGGGGGCCAATTATCCTTCCTCCCACAATGCCGCACCATACATTAACCCGTCAAGGTCGCTGATGTTGTACTTGTCGTAGCCATCGTGGATTTTCCGTTGCCCAATAGTGCATATTATGCCGGTTTACGTTACCGCTGTTGGTGAATGACGCTTCGTCGCTAAATTGAACGCGTGCAAAAAATCTGTCATCGTCCCGTAATTTCTCTTGTGCTAGTGGCAGAACTGTACACGACGTTCAAAGTCGTCGCCATGCAATTCCTGGTGCAAAGAAATATGGTACGGGTGCAATCGATGTTGATGTAGCATTCTCAACACCGACGTTTTTGAGATTCCCCATTCTCGCGCAATTTGTCTGCTACTGATGTGCGGATTAGCCGCCACAGTACCTAAAACATCTACTTAGGCATCATCATTTGTTGCAGGTCGTGGTTGACGTTTCACATGTGGCTGAACACTTCCTGTTTCCTTAAATAACGTAACTATCCGGCGAACGGTCCGGACACTTGGATGATGTCGTCCAGGATACCGAGAAGCATACGCAGCACACGCCCGTTGGGCATTTTGATAACAATAGTCATACATCAACACGATATCGACCTTTTCCGCAATTGGTAAACGGTGCATTTTAACACGGGTAATGTATCGGGAAGCAAATACCGTCCGCACTGGTGGAATGTTAAGTGGTACCACGTACTTATACGCTTGTGACTATTACAGCGCCATCT
The DNA here is from genome assembly GCF_021461385.2 of Schistocerca piceifrons. Taxonomy (NCBI): domain Eukaryota; kingdom Metazoa; phylum Arthropoda; class Insecta; order Orthoptera; family Acrididae; genus Schistocerca; species Schistocerca piceifrons. The sequence continues at coordinate 1,058,233,507 of NC_060139.1, forward strand.
ATCACAAAGCGAAAAAAGTGGTCCAACTAATACATTCATATTTCTTTACGTACTGCACGAATATGTAATAAAAAATGGGCGTTCCTATTTTTAAAAAACACAGTTGATATTCGTTTGACTTATGGCAGCACCATCTAGTGGGCCAACCATAGCGCCATCTGTTTCCCCCTTCAAGTTAGACGAGTTTCGTTCGTCGTAATTTTTTCATTTGATTCTTATTTCGTGAGATATTTGGCCCAGTCACTATCAATGGGCCGCCGGCCTTGGTGGCCGAGCGGTTCTAGGCGCTTCAGTCTGGAACCGCGCGACAGCTATGGTTGCAGGTTCGAATTCTGCCTCGGGCATGGATGTGTGTAATGTCCTTAGGTTAGTTAGGTTTAAGTAGTTCTAAGTTCTAGGAGACTGATGACCTGAGATGTTAAGTCCCACAGTGCTCAGAGCCATTTGAACCACTATCAATGGACCACCCAGTATTTATTGTTATTTCACACCCCTGCTCCCCGTGTGAGGGAGGGTGGGCTGTAAGCAGTAGAGGCAACCCACTTTTCAGGCAATTGACAATACAAAATTTAAAAAAAAATGGGAAACACATAGTGGACATGTTTACAGTTGACTTAAAATTTTTTAAAAGTGAAAAGAAATGGGATTTTTTGATATATGACACATGACTTCTTGCACTGCTAGTTAAAAACAGTAATAATAAAAGTTAAAATGGAACACAGTAAATGAACCATTAGAACAATTAAAACGTTGCTGACACACTGATATTTGGAAGAAGCACTTTCCTGTCACCAGAAACTGGAGAAACCTGTCATGGAAGAGGGAGTCAGCAGGTGAAGGGGAAAAGGTTGCCCATTATGGACGGTGGCAACGGCCTTGCCGCAGTGGATACACCGGTTCTCGTGAGATCACCAAAGTTAAGCCCTGTTGGGCGTGGCCGGCACTTGCATGGGTGACCATCTAACTCCCATGCACTGTTGCCATTTTTCGGGGTGCACTCAGCCAATTGAGGAGGTACTCAACCGAACAGTAGCAAGTTCGGTCAAGAATACCATCATACTGACTGGGAGAGCAGTGTGCTGACCCTACGCCCCTACTATCCGCATCCTCCTCTGAGGATGGCACGGCGGTCGGATGGTCCCGGTAGGCCACTCGTGGCCTGAAGACGGAGTGCTATATTATGGACGGTAGGAATGTGGTGGTATAAGGATGGAGGACTGGTGCAGAGCAGCGATGGGGAGTAGTGGCTATTGAGGCAGAAGATGGGGTGGAATAGAGTGGGAAATTGGTGACACTTATACGAGTAGTTGTTGGGAAAAGGGGTTGGGGAAAGAAAGGCAGTATGGGGGAAAAAGAGATAAGGAAATGTGGCGTGGGGTGGGAGAGGAAGTCTTGAGAAAGTGTGTTGGGTATAATGGGCTTACAGCTGGTAGGAATTCGTGACCTAGGAGGGGCAGAGGATTGGAGAGACCATGTGGAGGATGTGTATGTGGAGGGTTTGTGGGATGTGTTAGTAAAGGCATGGCAGCGTAGGAGTGCTGGCATGTAGAGAGGAAATGACAGAATAATTGGAGTCGAGTTTGCAGATGGTGAAGATTGTTTGGAGGTGTTCCACATGAATAGGAGAGGTGAGAATTTGATGAGTATTGTAGGATGTCACAAAACTCCTACATGCAATGCTCGATTTTGAGAGCCCCACACTGTGAAACTACATGAATTTGTCAGAAACTATTGGCTCCATCTTTTTTATTTTATAATGTAAGAGAACTACAGGGTGCCAATCCAAAGGAAGTCTTGGTTCCAAAATTAAATAAACTGAAAACTAAGATCGATAAAGGAGTGCAGCAAATTGTACGTTTATTGTGGAACCTGTAAGAGTTTTATACAGACCTTACATGGATGTTTCGAAATAGTTCGAAAAGCTACTAACTGGTGGCTCTGTAATCCCAAAATGTAATGCCTACAAGTAACGCACTGCAGTGCAGACCGACCAGTGTTCTGATGCACTGCCTCCAGTCGCTATCTCGGAAGGCCCCATCCCGTGGTCAACAAAGGGTAACTACCTAGGGATGACACTGGACTGCGTTCTCACCTGACAACCCCACACCTGCGTCATGTGCAACAAAGTATTGGGGACCTCCGCGCTTTTCTCGCATACCTGATCCTCAGCCCGGCATGTACGCTTCCTTCCTGATGATGATGATGAGAAAGTTTTATGAATTTATTTGTAAAAGTACAGACAGTGGAAATTAAAATGTCCTGTGGTGCCCCTCCTGCTCCAAGTCGCTCCATTTGACGTCCTACACTAGGGTGACCAAATTATTTTCGGTGAAAACCGGGACACATTCACCCGGGTGCCAATGGACACCTCATTCCACATGTACCCAGGTTTCTTAATTTAAATATTAATGTTTTGTTGATACATTTTGTTAACCCGATTATTATAACTACTAAGAGGATACAAAAGACTGATATAATCTAGATTATCTGTATAATTAATGACATTTAATGAACGTATACAGCAATAAAGAAATGTATTACGATTTTACAAAATTTTACAGCCATTCAACTTTTAATCAATTAATATTAACATGAGCTTTAATATTACTGAGCACTTGTAGATGGAATTGACTGTCCTTGGAGAAAAGGGTATTTTTCACTGCCTCTAGCCTTCTTGATCATGTCTTTGTTGTTTGAGATACAATGATAAAACTCGGCACAATCCATTTTGTAGTTGTACAGGATCTGCAGGATTGCTTCAAGAGAGTCCACCTCCATTCTGTTTCTTTCATCAGTCCACTGGATATTCATGAACGAAAATATTCTTTCCACATTGGCATTATGGGCTGGGATTGCAAATAAATATCTTGCAATTATTACCAACTCAGAGTAATGCTGAAGACAGTCACAGCTTTTAAAAAAACTCACCCACTTCTCATGACATTCCAATGGTGGTTTTTTTTCATCATTCCACTTGTGAAGACTTTCTTCAACAAAATTTATCATTATGGCGAACTGATCAAAGAAAATGGAATCATTGGTTTCAATCTCTTTACTCTTCAAATAAGAAACTGTCTGTTCAACACTTTCCCATTTTGGCACTCTCTTCAGTAACATCCAATCAAACACCGGCGATGAGGGTAAATATGAGGCGCTCCACTTGCTAAGATATTCTACACAAGTGTCATAAAACTTGTTAACTTCTTCTTAAAAACTCCTTTCCGGTGCTTCGGATACTTCTGCTCTTTTAAGGACAGATTTAACATTAAAAGAAATGAACTGCTGTTCTCTCCTCTTAGTAACAGTTTCCAGAGTATTTTTCAAATCATCATTTACCTCTATTACACTTTTCGTGCTTCCCTCAATTTCCTTTATTCCATGCTGCAAAGTGCTAAGCTGACTGTGAATGAACCATAAGCAGGCTTCATTTAAAGGGTTACTGAAAAACTGAACCAATATTTTGGGGGCTTTGTCTTCATCTAGGAAAAAATCTTTTAAGGGTTCAAACAGGCGGACTGCTCTTTCAGCTGCTGGAAACAGTGATAACCAGCGAGTTTCCGAGTGACACATTACATTCATATATTCAGTTCCCACATAGTCACAGAACTCCGTAAGCCTCTCTGTTCTAACAGTATATATGTAAACGTGTGAGTATACCTTTATGACGATAGTTTCAACATCACAGCTTAAACTGTCAGGAGATGTCTGCACGCTATTGTGTAAAACATGTGCAGGGCACACTATGCCTTCAATGTTTTCATGCAATGTTGCCTTTAATTTGGTAAATACGTTGCATTTGCCTTGCCTTTTTAAACCACCAAAGTTTGCGTTAGTGCTGTCTCCACAAAATGCCACACATTTATTTTTCTCAAGATCAAACATACAAACCTACATCAAACATACAAAATCTTGAAATTTCGTCAGATGTTTCATTAGGTAGCGAACACACCTTCAAAAGTTTGGTCTGAATTCCCTGATTAATATCGAAAAACTGAACAACAAAGGGAAATATTTTAGTGGCCTTATGATTGTGGTTCATGGTGTGGGTTCCTGTAGTCATGTCCTAGTTCATGAACCACGGGCAACGTATGAGTGGCCAAGTAAGTGGTCCCGACAGTCGGGATACCAGTTACTTTGGAATAAGGCTGGGCATCTCGGACATATTCTGAGTCGTGGTCACCTTTGTGCTCATACGGCAAAGACTATCAAATCCACCGGTTAGTCCCTCAGCCGTTAGGGGTAAAACCCAATGGGACTCGGGGCAAGTAAGGCTAGCAACCTGCTTCCCTGGTACTTTAAATATGATGCTGACAACAATCAGAGCAAAATGCCTCGGACCTTTGGAGGTGACGGAGTCCCACCTCTAACTGACAAACCAGGGACTCCTAAGATACGACTTGGCAAACAAATGGTAATGAGATGGGGAGCTATTAATATCAATGGGGGCTACTCTGGGAAGAAGGTAGAGCTGGCAGAGGCTGCAAGTAAGATGGGGCTGGACGTTTTAGCTGTTAGTGACATCCGGATAAGGGGTGAGAAAGAAGAAGAAGTGGGAGAATACAAGGTCTACCTGTCAGGAGTCAAAGCAGGAATAGCACAATGGGGTGTAGGGCTTTACATCAGGAAAGAAATGGAACCCAGTGTCGTTGCAATAAGGTATGTAAGCGAACGACTGATGTGGATAGATTTGACAGTGTCTAGCAAGAAAATTAGGATCGTGTCAGTATATTCGCATTGTGAAGGGACTGATCAAGATAAGATGGATAGTTTTTATGAGGCACTCAGTGATGTAGTTGTTAGAGTAAAGGACAAGGACAGTGTTCTGCTCATGGGTGATTTTAACGCCAGGATTGGAAATCGAACAGAAGGGTATGAAAAGGTTATGGGTAAATTTGGAGAGGATATGGAGGCCAACAGGAACGGGAAACAACTCTTGGATTTCTGTGCCAGTATGGGCTTAGTAATCACAAACTCCCTTTTTAAACATAAGAACATTCACCGGTATACTTGGGAAGGCAGGGGAACCAGATCTGTCATTGACTATATAATAACAGATCAGGAATTCAGGAAGGCTGTGAGGGACACACGTGTATTCAGGGGATTCTTTGATGACACTGATCATTATTTAATCTGCAGTGAAATTGGGATTGTGAGGCCAAAAGTGCAAGAGGTCAGGTCCATATGTAGGAGGATAAGAGTGGAGAAACTTCAGGATAAGGAAATCAGGCACAAGTACATAACAGCGATCTCAGAAAGGTACCAGTTAGTTGAATGTAGTCAATTACAGTCATTGGAAAAGGAATGGACAAGATACAGGAACACAGTACTAGAAGTGGCTAAAGAATGTCTTGGAACAGTAGTGTGTAAAAGTAGGATGAAGAAAACAGCTCGGTGGAATGATACAGTCAAGGCAGCCTGTAAAAGGAAAAAGAAGGCGTATCAGAAATGGCTACATACCGGAACCCAGGTAGACAGAGAAAGTTATGTTGAAGAAAGAAACAAAGCCAAACAGATAATTGCAGCATCCAAGAAGAAATCGTGGGAAGACTTTGGAAACAGGTTGGAGACTATGGGTCAAGCTGCTGGAAAACCATTCTGGAGTGTAATTAGCAGTCTTCGAAAGGGAGGTAAGAAGGAAATGACAAGCATTTTGGACAGGTCAGGAAAACTGCTGGTGAATCCTGTGGATGCCTTGGGCAGATGGAGGGAATATTTTGAAGAGTTGCTCAATGTAGGTGAAAATACGATCAGTAATGTTTCTGATTTCGAGGTAGAATGGGATAGGAATGATGATGGAAATAGGATCACATTTGAGGAAGTGGAAAAAATGGTCAATAGATTGCAGTGCAATAAAGCGGCTGGGGTGGATGAAATTAAGTCGGAACTCATCAAATACAGCGGAATGTCAGGTCTTAAATGGCTACATAGGATAATTGAAATGGCCTGGGAGTCGGGACAGGTTCCATCAGACTGGACAAAAGCAGTAATCACACCAATCTTTAAACATGGAAACAGAAAAGATTGTAACAACTACAGAGGTATCTCTTTAATCAGCGTTGTGGGTAAAATCTTCTCAGGTATTGTTGAAACGAAAGTGCGAGTATTAGTTGAGGACCAATTGGATGAAAATCAGTGTGGGTTTAGGCCTCTTAGAGGTTGTCAGGACCAGATCTTTAGCTTACAGCAAATAATGGAGAAGTCTTATGAGTGGAACGGGGAATTGTATCTGTGCTTTATAGATCTAGTAAAGGCATATGACCGGGTTCCTAGGAGGAAGTTATTGTCTGTTCTACAAGATTATGGAATAGGAGGCAAACTTTTGCAAGCAATTAAAGGTCTTTACATGGATAGTCAGGCAGCAGTTAGAGTTGACGGTAAATTGAGTTCATGGTTCAGAGTAGTTTCAGGGGTAAGACAAGGCTGCAACCTGTCTCCACTGTTGTTCATATTATTTATGGATCATATGTTGAAAACAATAGACTGGCTGGGTGAGATTAAGATATGTGAACACAAAATAAGCAGTCTTGCATATGCGGATGACTTAGTTGTGATGGCAGATTCGATTGAAAGTTTGCAAAGTAATATTTCAGAGCTAGATCAGAAATGTAAGGACTATGGTATGAAGATTAGCATCTCCAAAACGAAAGTAATGTCAGTGGGAAAGAAATATAAACGGATTGAGTGCCAAATAGGAGGAACAAAGTTAGAACAGGTGGACGGTTTCAAGTACTTAGGATGCATATTCTCACGGGATGGCAACATAGTGAAAGAACTGGAAGCGAGGTGTAGCAAAGCTAATGCAGTGAGCGCTCAGCTATGATCTACTCTCTTCTGCAAGAAGGAAGTCAGTACCAAGACTAAGTTATCTGTGCACCGTTCGATCTGTCGACCAACTTTGTTGTATGGGAGCGAAAGCTGGGTGGATTCGGGTTACCTTATCAACAAGGTTGAGGTTACGGATATGAAAGTAGCTAGGATGATTGCAGGTACTAGTAGATGGGAACAATGGCAGGAGGGTGTCCACAATGAGGAAATCAAAGAAAAACTGGGAATGAACTCTATAGATGTAGCAGTCAGGGCGAACAGGCTTAGATGGTGGGGTCATGTTACACGCATGGGAGAAGCAAGATTACCCAAGAGACTCATGGATTCAGCAGTAGAGGGTAGGAGGAGTCGGGGCAGACCGAGGAGAAGGTACCTGGATTCGGTTAAGAATGATTTTGAAGTAATAGGTTTAACATCAGAAGAGGCACCAATGTTAGCACTGAATAGGGGATCATGGAGGAACTGTATAAGGGGGGCTATGCTCCAGACTGAACGCTGAAAGGCATAATCAGTCTTAAATGATGATGATGATGATGATGATATGATTGCTGGCATCAGTGGATATGCCATAGAAAGGAGACTTTTTGATGTATTCAAGTCTTTCTTTTACACTCTGGGGAGCAATAATTCCTTTCACTAAGGCTGACACTTTAGTTCTTGCTGAACTAAACTTTTTTGCAATGGAAGAATCATCAAACATAATGCTGTTAAGCTTATTAGTTCAATCACTAGATTTATATGTTTGGTGATGTTTTACTGTGTGGTAGGCTAGTGTAAGCTCGGCTGCTCGAACTTTCGTCTCTTCACTTGACTGATGTTTCACAAAATAATTTTGTAGAGTTTTACTGCAGCTCGGTGCAATGTATCTGTTAATGCGTTTCTTTGACCTGAGGTGATCAACTATGTCGGAACGTCCACCATGACTTATACTAATAAAACAGTTACATACGGACCACTCTGCTTCGTAATCAAAACGACCTTTCTTAATGAAATTCCATTCTTTGGACTAACAGTCACTGAACTTGCAGGCACGTTTCGGCATTGCGTTTCACAGTACTGCAGCAATAATACCACTAATATGAGAAAAAACTATTGCAGTTTGTGTAACAAAACATCAACTACTACACTGTTCTGACAATGTGTGTGTGAGTTAGAGGCGCGACAATCGAACGGTTTCATAGGTCTGTTACAATAATACAACTTACTACTTGTTGGCCAAAGTCCCGCTCAAAGTAAATTATTGCCTGAGTGTATCAATACTGATAATGTGATTACTAGTATGGGACAATGGAAGTTTTAGACAAATAAACTAAAATATATTAATTTCTTGTGTTGTATTTCCTTTAATATAGCGAAATCCCAAAAATTTGAGAAAGTTTCACGAAATATATTTAAAAACTAAATTCCGGCACTTTTGAGTGTCCCGAAGCAAATTTTCGGGACACCGGAACACAGGGATGAAAACCGGGACAATCCCGGTTTTCCGGGACGTTTGGTCACCCTATCCTACACCCCTTAACAAAATGCTGGATGCATCATCACGAAGCTGACACATGTAGCTAAAAGTAATGCAAAAAAGAAATTATTTTACGAAATAGTTTCTGTAAAATCGTTTGTGAGAGATTGCACGGCGTGTGTCTCGAGTCTGTCATCGCTGACCAGTGGAAACGGGTCAGACACTGTCGGCTTCCCCTGGTTACTGCGCATCGGCCATCGGACATGTGTGGACATTCAACAGAGGACACGAGATACGCGAGGCGACGCACCGATGACGTGGAGCCGCAGCGGCGGCGAGGCGGCCAGCAGGCGGCCGGAGCGCGCGTCGCGCCGCTCGCAGCGCCACAGCCCGGCGTCCTCCAGCCTGGCGCTGCTGATGCGCAGCTGGCCCGACGCCAGCGTCACGTGGCGCGGCCCGCCCTCGGCGCCGCCTCCGCCGCTGCCGGCCGGCGACCCGGCGCTGGCGGGCCGCGACAGGTGGCGCCACAGCGGCGCGCCCGGCGGCGGCGCGCACTCCAGCAGCGCCTCCTGGTGCAGCCGCAGCTCGACGACGCGCTCGCGCTCCGCGGGGCCGGGCAGCAGCAGCGGCGGCGCCGGGGGCGGCGTCGCGGCCGACGCGGAGGCGGAGGCGGCGGGGTGCTGGCGGTGGCGCCGCTCGCGCCTCCCGCACTGCAGCGGCTGGCCGCTCTCTGCAACACGAGGACTCGACTCACTGGTCGCTCGCGTCTGCTACAGGTTTAGTTCAAATGGTTCAAATGGCTCTGTGCACTATGGGACTTAACATCTATGGTCATCAGTCCCCTAGAACTTAGAACTACTTAAACCTAACTAACCTAAGGACATCACACAACACCCAGTCATCACGAGGCAGAGAAAATCCCTTACCCCGCCGGGAATCGAACCCGGGAACCCGGTGCGGGAAGCGAGAACGCTGCCGCACGACACGGGTTTAGTCTCTACGGCTTCTGAAATACACTGAGGAGACAGCAGTCGTAGGATCCCTTCCCACCCCCGTCCGCTGCAGCGCCTGTACTCCCACATCCCACCTGCTCTCCATCTCTGCACACTCCATCCCCTTGCCCAAGGTGGCTTCCGCCAACTCCCCCTCCCTGATGGCGGCCTCATCCCCTCCATCTACCCCTCCTATCAACTTTGATCCTCCCTCCCACTGTGCTTTTCTCCCAGGGCACCCTCTCTCCCCTCTTTCCCTCCTTTCTTCCTCTCTCCTTCCCCTCCCCTCTGGGCTTCCACTACCCACCCCCCAACCTTCTCCCTGCCCCCCCCCCCAATCTCCTCTGGCAATGTCATCAACACCTGCACCTCTTCCCTTTGGCAGGTCCCCGGCTTTGTGCGTAAACAGTGAATCTTCGTGCCCCGGAGATCGTCGCCAGTGCTTGTGTGTGTCTTCGTGTTAGTGCTTAAGTGTCTCCCCCTTTGTGCTCCACCATTCACGTGTGTAATTTCTGTCTCCTCGATTTGTGTACAGCGATGAACGTTTTTTATTCGGACAAGTGCGCCTGTGAATGGCAACATGTATTTTAATATGTCTGTCTACCGTTTTTATCCACCATGATTGTTTTGTTTTTCTGTCTCTCTTTATACACTGTCTGTGTTATCTGTGGTCGAAGAGCGGCATAGGTAGGCCGCTGCCGGCCTACCTATCGTGTAAAGGTGCCGAAATGACAATAAAGAAGAAACAAAAAAAATGTCGTGGGATTACTCCTAATATCGTGCTGGGCCTCCTTTTGCTGGGAGTAGTACAGCAACTCGACGTAGTATGGGCCGAACGAGTCGCTGGAAGTCTTCTGCAGAAATACTGAGCTACGCTGCCTGTACAGCTGTCCATAATAGCGAAAGTGTTGCCGGTGCAGCATTTTGTGCACTAATTGATGTCTCGTTTATGTCCCATAAATGTTGGATGGGTGGCCAAATCATTTGCTCGAATTGTTCAAACCAATCACTTGACCTATCGCTGTTTTGGAACTCCTCTAATTGCTGCATATGCTCTCCAAGTAGCCGAACATAACGATTTGAAGTCAATAATCGGTTCACTCGCACCGGATGACCTAGTCCATTCCATGCACACAGCCCACACGGTTATAGACACACCACCAGCTTCCACAGTGCGTTGTTGATGATCTCGGTGCCTGGCCTCGTGGCGTCTGCGCCACAAAATCTACACTCAGCTCTTACCATCTGAAATCGGGACTCATCTGATCAGCCCACGGTTTTCCAGTCGTCGAGAGTCCAACAGAGCCTACGAGAGGCGCTGCAGGCAATGTCGTGTTGTTAGCAAAGCCACTCGCGTCAGTCGTCTGCTGCCGTAGTCCATTAATGCCAAATTTCTCCGCACAGTCCTAATCAAAATGGTCATCGTACGTCCCAGATTGATTTCTGCGGTTGTGTCACGCACTGTTGCTTGTCTGATAGCACTGACAACTCTACACAAACCCCATTAAGTAACGGCCTCTGTGGCAGAGCGGTTCTAAGCGCTTCAGTCCAGAACCGCGCTGCTGCTACGGTCGCAGGTTCGAATCCTGCCTCGGGCATAGATGTGTGTAATGTCCTTAGGTTAGTTAGGTTTAAGTAGTTCTAAGTCTAGGGTACTGATGAGCTCAGATGTTAAGTCCCATAGTGCTTAGAGCCATTTGAACCCCATTAACTGAAGGCTACTGCGACGTCCGCAGTGAGAGTTAATGCCTGAAATTTGGTATTTTCGGCACGTTCTTGACACTGTGGATGTCGGAATATTGAATTCTCTAACAATATACGAAATGGAATGTCCCATGTGTCTAGCTCCAACTACCATTCCGCGTTCAGAGTCTGCTAATTGTCATCGTGTAGCCATAATCACGCCGTAAACCTGTTCACATGAATCACCTGAGTACAAATGACACCTTTGCCATTGCACTGCCCTTTTATTTCTTGTGTATGCGATACTACAGCCATTTGTATACGTGCATATCGCTATCCTCTGACTATCGTCATCTCAGTATAATTATTTGCGTCTCAGTCGATTAATATGCGTGTGCAAGATCGATACTTGTTTTCTGCACACTGGAATATCTTTGGGACATTACCTAAAGTGACGTTAGGTTCAGTTATTTTTCGATTTCGCGCTTCATAATTTCCTGAGTTACTTGACAGCAGACGCAATTAGTAATGTTGTTATCTCTGACTGAATCTCATATACATGTCCACTTCTCAGTTTTGTGTACACACCAAATAACCCTAACATATCTCTGAAGACTGGACGACACACATTTCATAGTGACACACTAGATTCAGTGGGAGAGTACCTTGTTTCACTTATCCGTCATACCAGACATCTCGTGATATACTGTATTGCATCATTTCGATTACAACACAACAGAGTGACTATTTCAGTGCAGACAATGCAGGGTATCAAATAACAAAGAAAGTAATAATATTATGAAATTAAAATGCAACAATTTAATTAAAAACTAATTGGTTAATATAGCCAAATTAAATCATCAATTTCCGCAAAAAACATACGACACATGAGGATTTTTATACGAGAAACAAACCACATGCACAAAATGCAAGGTGTGGATCTGAGACGAGCCTAGGGTTTTAACCTATCATCCTTACTTTTCTATTTTGTATAAAATGATTTATCGCAAAAATGTACAGATATCTTTAAAGATATGTGTCTGTGAAAGTAACTTAAAGTTGCCAACATTAGTGTTGTTAACAACAATAAGCTGACATTTAACACGGAGCTTTTTATTTTTTGATATGTATCTTTTTATATAATTTCGTTTTAGATTATAATAATTTTTAAAAATATTATACTCATGTCTTGTGTGTAAGAGTATATGGTTGAAATTGGCCAATTGCATGGATAATGAAAAGAATACAGCCTACTTGGACCATGTTTTCATTCTGAAAACACGTTCAGGCGGTGGACCCCCACAATAACAAAAAAAAAAAAAAATTTCAAACATAAAACCTGATGTAGAGAACGTCTGCAGCGCAGGATAATTTAAAGACCTGAGACCATTTGATCCCCGATGTAAGTAAAGACTTCACTAATCTCCACCTCCAACCTTAAGGATTCGTCCTTGACGATTTAAAAGAAACAGAAATGTTGAACAAGCGTAATCACACCCTGAGTTTAGGTTAAAGGAACAAACCACACTCAAACATAGGCCAATTCCAAGTAATTATTTTGAGTACTATAATGATATATTCATGTCTAGGCCCTTCAGTCTATTGTAACCTCGCCGGCCGAAGTGGCCGTGCGGTTCAAGGCGCTGCAGTCTGGAACCGCAAGACCGCTACGGTCGCAGGTTCGAATCCTGCCTCGGGCATGGATGTTTGTGATGTCCTTAGGTTAGTTAGGTTTAACTAGTTCTAAGTTCTAGGGGACTAATGACCTCAGCAGTTGAGTCCCATAGTGCTCAGAGCCATTTGAACCATTATTGTAACCTCCGGTATAGTTTAGCAGTTTTGATGATGGCACTTTCGTTCATTATATATCTTTATTTTAACTACCTGCCACATATTCATGTGTTGTCCTTGGGGTACTTCATTATCATGTTGTCGTGCACTTTATGAAAGAGATTTCATCTTTTTTTTGTCTTGGTGCTTGGTTATCCACTGTTTTGTTTTATGCCTTGTTATCAACTTGTTGAGTGGTAACTATTTTATTCTTCTCTGGGTTATTTATTTGTACATTATAGTTTTAACTCTTGGTCTGAGTCTGCATACGTTTATTGACAACATAAGTGAAATTCGCTTTTTGTCACGCATTGTTTTTTTTTCTTATTATGACCTCGTTGAGTGGTATCTGTTTTATTCCCTACTGCGTTATTTACACGTACACCAGATTTTATATCAGCCTTTATATGCTTTTTGATAACTTTTTTTTTACATTCGCTACCTAATGTGTCTTTTTTGACCACGTGGCTAATTCATACAAGTGTGTTCTACATTTTAGACGGCCGAAAAACAACATGCAACACCTAAAAGAACTGTGCTCAGTGGCACCAGGTTATAACGTGTGTGTACTGGGAGACTCTGCGGTTAGTGATTCATTTGCCACGCTCAACGGCAATCAGACTGCGTTCAGGAGGCCTGTCTGTGCACCCTCTGCTTTAACTCTCTGGGCGGTAAATTTGCTGAGTTCAGAGGTGAACAGTGTTCGCAACATTCAATCTAGGATACAACAATTCCCACTCCTGTAGACCAGTTTCAGGACGTTGTGAAGATGCACGTCAAGATCGGCACGTTGTGCGAGCAACGGTGGCCGACCGAACATCGTCCAAGGGCGAAATCTGGGCACATGTTGCACCTGCTTTGGTATCAGGGACAGTTGTGATTCGTCTACTCGTAGCAAGTCTAAGATAACGTGTGACCCATCGCCAGGCTACCACCATCACGTCGCCGCCGAAGTCAGCTATTCTGGAGTCATTGAAGAGTTCACTAGAGTGTGGAATGGTGCTGCAGTTATCGTGAGTGACGAAAGCAGGTTCTGCCTGTACGTGAATGATGTATGGCGCAGACATAGGTAGCCACCCATTCTAGAGTGTTCGCCCACGATACCAGGTCCCATGCCAGGCATCAGGATGTGTGGAGCAATCAGTTACAAGTCGCAGCAATATTTGCGGTTTCTGCAGGGTAAAGTAACCAGTGCCCGCTACGTTGCACGGACAGTTGCCCACATGCTACTACCACATCTTCGACACGGAAGTGATGTAATTTTTCAGCAGGACAATGCGCATTTACATACGGCTGCCGCGACATGTCTTGCTCTTTGTGATGTATAAAAACTGCTGTGGTCAGCAAGATCACCAGATATCTCTCCAACTGAACACGTGTGGGTCATGACGAAGCGGAAACTTAGTCGGTTCGAGAGTTTGCAAGAAAGATTGCCGAAATGCAACAAAAGGGGCAAGGCGCTTGAGATAATTTATCGCAGGATGCCATCTGGCACGTTTTCGATCATTTGCATGCGAGAATACACACCTAGGTTGCCGCCAGAGGTGGGTTCACTGTGTACTGATGCGAACCTTTCTGCAGCCTTTACTGTGTGAAATGCGTTGCATTTGGACTGAATTTATCATGATAAAATCCTACAATGATGAGCAACCTGTCAAAGCGCTTGTCAATAAAAATGCCTTTCCCACCGAGAGTGCTGCATGTTTCTCCGCGCACAGTGTATGTATCACCCTTCCCTCTTTTCCACGTATTTGCTGCCTTATATCTTTGTTATACCTTCCACTTAAAACGTCCCTATGGTTCCTGCCTTAAATGTTTGCTATTTTTTTTAGCTGCAACTTGTATGTATTTGTCCTTCTCTATTAGTTCAAATATTACAGTTAATTGCTTGCATTGTTCTCCTGGGATATATTAATAATTTATTCGTTGTATTCTTCATTTTTCCTTTATTTTATGGATTTCACGAGCACGTAAGCGGACGGTCTACTCAGCTCGGGCTTTCTTCAGCTTATTCCGTGGGGCTTAGGTCGTTGCCATGTTATCAGTTCTCATGCAGGTCGCCTGCGCCGCCACACCCTGCTCGTAAGCCGCCGGGCCGAGCCATTTTAGGTTAGTTAGTATAGGTTTCTCCTTGCTGGCTGCCGAACCAGCCTCTCCCCCCCCCCCCCCCCCCACCTTCTTCAGTCCCCGCCTACTGTACCGACGCATAAACACGCTTGGTTATTGTATTTAATTTGTCATGCATTTTCTTCTTGTCACTCCACTTACTGTAGTATTACTGTTACAGTTCTATGTGTCGCACAGACGTGTGTTTAATCTTTTATGATTGATTTGCCTGCCTGCCACGCATCCAGAAATTAATAAAATACGTGAGTGGTGCCAATAATTATGGTTTTCTCTCAACTTTCGATCATTAAGCTACCCCTTTTTGTGCAGCTCCCTCTCTTTTTGTTCGCAGTTGCTGACACGGGAGAATATATTGGGTTTAAAGCATGCTGTCGAGATCCAACAAACGCCTATGACAAGGCATGTCCACGTGCGCCACTTAGCGACATGGAGCCGGACAAGCGCTTCTGGAGAAAGTGAGCTACTCAGAATAACTGCCGCTAGTAAACAAGGCCGGCCACAGATGGTCCTGGAGCCTCGAGCACTGGTAGGAGGGCCAAAGGGGAGTCAGCATAGGCTTGCAGAGACGGAACATTGCAGAATAGTTGAAAAATAAGATAGGGAAAGCGGATGCAAGGCCTCGTATTCGAGTGGGAAAGGTCTTCGAAAGGTCTATAAAGGAACAGCCATAGGCAGTAGGAAGTCAGCATCCAGTGAACAGCGAGTCAGCATCAGGCAGACACTGGCCAGCGTCGCCGAGGCGGCGGCACTGGAGGGCAGCAGTGGGTGCTGATGGAGCACTAAAGCGTAGACTAGCAACAGATGGTGACGTTTCGCTGTACGTAATTGCAACCGATAGATAAGCAGCAACTTTACAAGATACAGTTTCAGTTGGAATAGCGCCTCAGATTCACGGTCGGGTCACGTCAATGTGACCTCCGGCTATGTTCGACGTCAATGTGCCATAACCATTCACAGGCAGCAGGTGGCAGCACTAGCAGTGGAGGGTATATAAAGCGTGCTGGGGGACGCGGAAAACTGCAGTCGCTATCGTACTGCGGAAAGGGAGCGATTTATCTAACTCCAGAAGGGTATTATCATTGGCTTTCGGGCCAAGGGTGTAAGCACTTCCGAAAGGGGTAAGTCTGTAAACTACTCGCTTGCCGCCGTGGTTCAAGAATATCGTGCGTGCCAATATGGCGCTATCCAAAACTGGCGCCGAGGCAACTGTGTTATACTACTGACTACAGTTGACAGTGTGGGCGGTGTGTACAGGAGAGTGGACGTGCAACTGTTGAGCAACTGACCGGCAAGATGAACCAAGGAGCTAGCAACAGTATCCCCTCAAAGATCTGTGAGTGAATGTTACTGCGTATGGGCTTCCGCAGCAGGCGTCTGCTTCATGAATACATGCTGGCTGCTGTTCGGCGACAAGGCTGGAATTGCCACGCCAATGTCGCAATTGGACGTCCACTAAGTGGCGACAGTTGGCCTAGGTGACAGATGGCAGTTGGTGGGTACGGCATGAAACGTCTGAAAGCAAATTCCCTGCAACAATCGTCGGAAGAGTCCAGGCCGGCGAACGGAGCATTGTAGTCTGGGGAATGTTTTCACGGCATTCCCTGGTTGATCTCGTCATCATGAAAGGCACAATGGATATCCTGTGGACCATGTTTGTTTCTTCTAGGCACGATGACATCTGACAGCAGGACAGTGCAAAGTGTCGCACAGCTCACAATGTATGTGCATGTTTCAAAGAGCACCAATATGGGTTTATGTTACGCTTCTCCCCACCGCCTTGCTCGGGCTCTTCGCAGCATGGATCTTGAGCTGAGAAACCTAGAGTAGGTGGCCATGGCACTGAAGTCAGGCATGGCTCCACGTCCGTGCCAGTACCTTCCAGAATCCCATTGACTCTCTACCAGCGCGTCTCGCAGAGGCCCGTGCTCCAAAAGGTGGTGATTCAGGCTTTTGACAGGTGGTCACAGTAATCTGACTGTATAGTGTAGTTATCGTTGAGGATTTCACTATGTGGTAGAAACAAGTAGCTGAGTAATACTCGTCTCCTGCCAGATAGGCAAAGGAGCCGTTAATGAGTGGTGAATTAGGCCAAGGGGCCAATGATTGATTCGTTATGCCAAGAGATCAGTGATTCAGAACTTAGCAGAACTAGTGGTAGCAAGTGCACCGAGAGAAATTGGAGCCAATGTGCAAGAGGATTGAAAAGAGCTCTGTCTCAGCTATATGTATAACGAAGGGTAGCTGATAGGACACTACTCACATCAACGTGTTTAATGATAAATAAATCTATTTAAAGAAAATTAATAACTTGCTTCTTCAGCACATCACCATCCCTGCAAAATCCTTAATCTTTGTTGCCCAATTGCAGACACTACCCTAAGCAAACAATGAGATTCTATTCCCTTTCGACTCTGCTATAAAGGTTAATTAGAGAAACTAATCAACTCCACAGACCCACATTGTCGTTAATGTCCTGACTGCACTACACGGGCACAAAAATGCTATATTGGTGGATTGGATCTGTGCCAGGACGTGACAACCTGATGATGGAGCTACAAGCCTCCAAAACTAGTGGTGCAGCAAAAAGATAGCTACAACTGCAGCAGATTCTTAATTCTATCAATATATTACCGAAACTGTTGTTAGATAAAACCAATAAAGTTTCACTATATGAACAAAGCTACAAATGGTATTGAAACATATGATCATTTTTTATATTTTAGTTTTAGAGAAAATGAGAAAGTTTCAACAAAACAAGACAAAACATAATTACGAGTTAATAATTTTTAAGATTATGATATGCAACGAGGAGATATTAAGAAGGTAGGAAAGATCAATCAAGTATGGCGAAAGCTTCGAAAAGAGTTATGTATCTTATAAATATTCCTCATAATTAAACAAGTCCATAAACTGTAATAACGCATTTATTAGTGTATAATGGTGCAATGAAGTGTGAACAGCCACTACAAAATATATTTTTAGAGAATAAATAAGGTAAAATAATGAATGTAAACACTTTATTACCAACAACTATAAAATTACTACAGTGTTTGGAAGACTGAATGATGATGAAAATTCCTAGTCTATGAAAACTCTGTGGCAGACTAAGTCACAAATATGGACCTTTGCATTTTGCCACCATTTGAACTATTCAGGCACGACCCACGACCTGCCCTCACAGTTTAACTTCTAATGGAACTTCTTCTCCAACTTTCGGAACTTCACAGAAGTGCCGCATTTTGGGGTCAACATTTTTGGAAGACAGGATATTTTTGAGAAAGGACTTAGCTAGAGAGTATTTCCAGTATGGAGTGAGGTGTGGCCAAAGCGAATCTCTGCAGGCAGATCGTGCATCTGTGTAATTCAGTTAGTAATGGTATTGTCCCTGTATGATACACATTTTGTAGTAACATTTAAAAATATGATATACAGAACATAGTATTATGTATTGATAAATTTTGATACTGCAGTTAATAAAACAATAACAATAGGAATTCTGGAAGTTCAAACCAATTTTTTTTCATCTAGAAGATAGAGCAATAATTTTTAAGTATTGATGACCTCAAAAAAAAAAAAATGTTTTAAAATGAGCTACTTGCGAGAACCACGAAAGTTAATTCCTGATCCTAGTAACAATACTTATGATGATCATGTTTCAAGCAAATAAAGAAGTAAAATTCTTAATGTTGTTGACACAGGAACATATCAAATGCAATCTGTAGTTCTAACATGTCTTTCATCTCTAGTGTAAGTGCCATTGATAGTATAATTATCCTTAAGCATTTTTCTTTCTCTTTTCCTTTATATGAGTTTCTCCACACATAGCACCAATTTGGAGCAAATGTAATACGCTAGCTTTTTATATCTGTGCCGCGTTATTGAACTCTTCTGCATGCCAAAACGCATTAGTTTCGTTTGGTAATATGGTTATTCATTCCTTTAAAACATTATGTTAAGATGTAGTAGTTTTTTTGATGAGTATCCCCCAGCTGATAACGCACAACCTCTGTGGCTCACAGTCCTCAAGTATATGAAAACACATCTTCATTTAGTCGTTTTACCGTGGAAAATTTAAAGCAAGCTCAGAGTTAGTAGTCGTTGACATTCCATCTCTTGTTGTTGATCTAATTCTGATGCTACTTTCGTCGTTCGCTCTTGTGGATTTCAGTGCCTTTCAGTGGATTTCATGTGTTTAGTACGATAACTTACTACAATACAAAGTTTTAGGCAATTTTGCTGTATTTTTTTTTTTACCACGAAGAGCTTTACTTTTAATGGGATTAATACCTCTTGACGCAGACGTGTGCAGAAGTGAAGCACCATTACAGATTTGAATGATGTTACAAGTCACCGTCAATCATTTATATTTTTATTTTATTTTAGGGTTGTAACATCCTTGAGATGTGGAAAATTTAGCCAATAACTCTAAAAAGAGTGCAATGAAGGTTTTCGTTTGCACTGCAGGGCTGTCTAACTCCAGGGGACTGGTAACGAGGTGAAGCACACAGACGTCATGGTCAGATGCCGATGTAACTTCGTACAAGTACACACCATCGGCCAGTGTAAACGGCTGCAACTGAAGTTCTCTATGAAGGGCAGAACGGCCTGCACTGTGCATTAATGTTGTTCGTGTTTAGTGTTGTTACTATGCATGGTAGCGTGTAAGGGGAGGGGAGGGGGGGGGTGAACAGCGTCGGATGTTGAGCTATCACGCTGAAGGACGCGGTACTCCTGTGAGAAAGCGTTTTCAGTACCTGACAGTGTGTAGAAGGGACATCATTATGGGCCTCCTTTTGCATAGTTGGTCGATTCGCTCAGTATCCAGGTTATGAACTTTCCCGAAAAATGAAGACCTTAAGCAGCAAGCAAAATGAGATGTACTGGTGGAGATAAAGCTGAGAGAGCAGATCGTGAGTCGTGTAAGGGTTTTGTATAATACAGAAAATTGTAGTTTTGGTAATATTTTGAATGTGACATGGAAAAGTAAAGATTCAATAGCATCTGAGTAATAGCAGGCAACATCTCCGTCAGAGAAGTTGTGCTGCGAGAGGCTGTTAATAAAACCTTTGTTTGTCAGTGGAGTGCAGCCACGGAGGGTGAGACAGAGAAGAGAGCGAGAGCGAGAGAGAGAGAGAGAGAGAGAGAGAGAGAGAGAGAGAGAGGTGTCGTGTTGCATCTTGTGATGGAGTAAGATGTGTTTAGGCCGTGCTGAGTGCTGGAAATAATCTTCTTGTGTTATTTTTCATTTATGGAGAGATATTTTGTTAATTCATTTATAAGACTTAAGAATGTACTGTAATACCGCATTTGCCGAGACATCCAAGCGTATTAGTGTTCTTGGTCAGGGATTTAGAATTGGAGAGTTTTATGACAACGTAACAATGTGTGGTTTACTGACTTTTTTTCAAAGACGGATAGAATACATGTTTGTAAGAAAGTAAAGAGAATTTGTTCAGGTTTTTTCGCTAATAATGTAAAGCGAATTTTTAGCTTTTCAAGTGTTATACTATTTTGCCTTAGTGATGTAAAGTGTTGTTAATACAATTAATTTATTGTTTTTCAATCAATCATCATTCATCTGTTTATTTCAAGTTTCACATATATAATTTTGCTTTCCTGAGTTTCTCAGCAACAGAACATTAATTGACCATGATCATTGCAGTAATGAGATTTATTAATACAGGAGTTTTGCGGTTGTCTCTCTGGTTTAAAGCATGCACTGCACATCGTGTTTTTATTTTTTAACTAGCATGGCAGCAACACCTGCAGTAGTTTGGAGATTGCAGCAGGACAGCATTTATTTCATTGCACAAACAGGCAGGCCATTTAGAATTTACGTATGATACAATTAACATTTCAGCACTGACATACTTTTCAGCCAGGGCATTTTTGGTAGTTATATATATTTTGTATATGTCTCACAGTCAGATTGCTTGTATTATTGCCAACACGACAGTTTTCTAAAATTTAACAGAACAGACTGTACCTACGCCAAGAGCGTTGCAGTATACAGTTTAATGAAATGATAATTAAATAGACACCCTAGCTGCAAGCAGGCGTTGATACACTTCATTGGGGACATGTTGAAAATGTGTGCCCCGATCGGGACTCGAACCCGGGATCTCCTGCTTACATGGCAGACGCTCTATCCATCTGAGCCACCGCGGACACAGAGGATACTGCGTCTACAGGGACTTATCCCTTGCACGCTCCCCGTGAGATCCACATTCCCAACATGTCCACAACACTACATTCGGACTTGGTAGATTAATCTGCCACGAGTAATGAGTATGATGGGCAAACATCTATTAGGCGCACTACGAATGTAGTGTTGGGGACATGTTGGGAATGTGGATCTCACGGGGAGCGTGCAAGGGATAAGTCCCTGCAGACGCACTATCCTCTGTGCCCGCGGTGGCTCAGATGGATAGAGTGTCTGCCATGTAAGCAGGAGGTCCCGGGTTCGAGTACCGGTCGGGACACACATTTTCATCATGTCCCCAATGAAGTGTATCAACGCCTGCTTGCAGATAGGGTGTCTATTTAATCATCATTTCATTTCTAGCAAAGCTGCATGGTCATCCACGGTAACTGTTCTTTCGGGAACAGATACTATCGTCATATATAGTTAAAAATATGGGTTCCCGTTACAGTTAACCACGCACTGAGGAAAAAAGATAATGTGGATGGTGGATTTTATCAGCCAAGGACATTGAGAAGTATAAATGCTGGGGAGCTGATACACGCAAAGCTGCAAGCCGGCAGCAATAATAATTCGAAACAGGCCGCATTAAGAAGACAATAGTTTTCTACCTAATTTTTTACATATGGAGCTCTACCTTGACAAAATGTAAGAGTTCAATAATATATACCATTACTATAAATTGTCAATGTGAAGCACTGATGTGATTTCTTAAAGAAATGAATATTGAGTAAAGACTTCAGTTCAGCAGGTTTGTTCATCCTTTTCTCCTGTAGCCTACACAATTCTCCTCAACAAACGAACCAGCCAACTCGCACCATGGGATTTTCGTGTTGTAGATGTGGGCTGTTCCAGCGTTAGGTATTTTTCTCGCATGCATTTCTCTTATTTCCTTTGTATAACACCCCTAATTAAATGTTTTATGTCCTGTCGCTCAGACATCGTCAGTTCTTCAATGTTCAGATCGCGTAGAACGGCCACAAGTCCAGCAACACGTCACTGCCTCATTCAGTGGTCAATATCACTGAAATTCCCCTAACACCAATGCATAGCATAGACGTCAAGAAAGTGAAGAATTTCTTCTGTTCCCCACTTCATATTTGGATATGTTTCCACTATACTGACACACCTAACCTCAAAACTCGTACAAGGAGTGTCGCCAAAGTTGGAACGAACCGAAACTGCTTAGTTTCACAAACGAGTTACGCAAACGCGAGCCGCGCATGCGCAGTGGTCAGGCAGCGCAGTTGCATGCTGCCTAGTGTCGTTGTGAAAACTGGGCTTAAGAAATGAGCGGGCCAGGTGTCTGGCCCATGGCCTAGCTTGGCCACAGAGGGTCAGTCACAGAGGCTCTGGGGAAGCGAAATGACACCACAGGGCAGTGCAGCTCATGGGAGCGGATGCAATAAGCCCCTACCCATTGTTTTGGCGGTGCATGTGGTTCTCTCCTTTGAGCGCAGCTGAGGGTAAGCCATTCTAAGTCCCTAGAGCATGCGTGACGAGTTCACTTTCCTGTACGGAGCTGTAAGAGTGGTCTAAACGGCGCCACTTGATCAGCGTGAGGAAATTCACTGCCTTTTGTCTCCTAATCTTGTTGTCCAGTCAACCGAGTCTTGCCTGCCACCATTTTTGGATTCGAAGGACACGACCAACGACTGGAACATTGCTAGCAGCTGAAACCAACCTCTTAGATATCAAGAGGCAATCTGTATATCAAGAATCGGAAAGTTCTGTAGGTTTCCCCTGTATTCAAGTAAATAAATCGAAATTCTCGCTGGTAACCGTGGCAATATTTGGGTGCCCTGCCCTCCAAGTAACGTTTTTCATAAAGTCGGGAGTTAGGTTTGGAGGAAGAGAATATAGCCACTTGGACTGGGCAAGCCACATGCGGTACTCATGATCCAGAGGACGTCTGTGACGGCCTTCTTCTGCCACCACCTCGGCCGTCTTTATCCAGTGCTGACTGACGCGTTCTGGCGCACGTTTTATGAGTTTTTCTTTTTTGAATGAGTGTCGCATCTCCAATTAGCGCTATCCACTTTCTGAGCAGCTCATAATTTGCGGGATTTCCTCCATAATTTGAGTTACTTGATTAATTGTGTTATTTCGTGAATCTTCGACTCGTTTACTTTGCATTTACGAACTGCACATAACAGGAAAGATTGTAGCTTTTCCAAAGCAATGTTGGCGGGATATTCACAATTAATTTGAGCTTCTAGAGAGTTTTATGTTTAAATATTTTAGACGATTTTGTGCTCGTTTCTTTGGAGATATTTCTATCGCCTTTATGAAACTTCATTTTTATTTCGTTGGTAACTTATCTATTCTCTGTCAGTTTAATTTCGTATACGTCGACATTTTAATTAAACAAATAATTTGTTAAACTCAGACTTGATTTGAATAGCAGAACCAAAACAATGTCCTACAACTGATCCATGTTAGGCGACCCTGTAAAAGTAAATATAGCCCTTGCATTCCTAATTTCTTCGTATCACTGTGACAGTGTTTCATTACAAACCAGGTGCAACTCTTCTTGTTTTAGTATTGAATATGAAAAACTTTGGTCTGTGATTATGATTTATGATTTACGGGCATTGCACAGAGCTCATCCTGAAGGCGCTGAAGGCAGGTCCCAGAGATACCAGAAACATAGGTAAACGCTTATTTTCAGGTGGCTTGATCACATTATATTCTGTTAAAATTTAGTGCCGGTTTCGGCTTTACAACCACGTTCAGGTTTAAAACTTCAGCAGCAACACATAAGCTTGTAGTCAGTAAGGGATGATAGAACGATAGGAACACACGATGTTTTTCGGTCGGTACTTGAGTCTAGCGACTGAATTTAGAATCACAGGAAGCCATATAGGAATGCAAACTGAAGACCACCTTAAGCTGTTTCCGCCATTTTCTATGTTTCTTTTTGCATGAAATTATGTTTTGCACAGTATTTGTAAGTATTTCGCGTTCTACACATTTAAGTGCTCTATAACATACTGAAACGTTTTGGAATATATTTTTATTTTTTCAGGTACAGTATTTGATGGTGATTATAATGATATATATTTTTAAAACTATTTATATAACGAGGACTTCATATTTTGTGCCTCTTCTTGCACCTTAAAACAGGACATATAATGAACGAAAATTTAAGGATTTATGGATTTATTTATTTATTTAGCCATCCGTGGACATGTTGTCAGTTGTCAGTTTGTGTACATTCATATGTTTATACAGCTTGCTGTTACATGTAGTTAAACATTGTTATTTACAATCCTTATCAGAAAGTTACATATATTAAATATTATGAAACAAAAGTTATTTACAATCATTTTGTACGATGTCCTCCAGAGATGGGAAGAATATATAAAAGAGCTATATGACACAAACAGCAAACCAGAAACTCTGGAACTTGAATCACACAACAGTGTAAGTGATGAAGAGAAAGGACCGACCATCATAATGGAAGAAGTAAAGTCTGCCATTGCTGCAATGAAAAATGGCAAAGCAGTAGGTACAGATACAATACCGGGAGAAATACTAAAATGCTTGAACCACAATGGAATAAGAGAAGTATTGAGGTTATGTAATAAAATATATGACAGTGGTGAATGGCCTGAGGACTTTTTGACAACAGTAATGATTCCATTACCGAAAAAACAAGGAACCAAGAAATGCAGCGAACACAGGACAATCAGCCTCATTTCACATGCAGCCAAAGTGATGTTAAGAATAATTAATAAAAGACTTGAAAAAGTAATAGAGGAGAATATCGGCGAGGAGCAGTTTGGCTTTAGACGGAATACGGGCACCAGAGATGCAATAGGGCTCCTACGAATCTTGGGAGAAAGGTTTATTGAAAAGGGAAGAGACCTATATATGTGCTTCATCGATTTAGAAAAGGCATTTGACAATGTGGTTTGGGACAAGCTGGCGACTATTATGAGGGAAAAGAGAGTGGACCGGAAAACCAGAAGACTTATAAACTCATTGTACCTTAATCAAAAAGTTTCAGTTAAAGTGAGAGGAGAAAGTACAAACTGGATCAGACTAGGGAAAGGAGTAAGACAAGGATGCTGTTTATCACCTACTCTTTTCAACCTGTACTTGGAAAATATGATTGACCAATGCTCATTAGATGACAAAGGAGTAGAAATTGGAGGAAGAAGAGTAGGGTGCTTGAGATTTGCTGATGACATGGTCCTTCTAGCCACAGGGGAAAAAGAATTACAGGATTTGGTGGACACCATTGCAACTAACGGAAAAAAATATGGAATGAAAATTAACACAAATAAAACAAATGTATTGGCAATAGGAGAAAATAAGGAAATAAAAATTGTGCTGAATGGAGAAACACTAGAACAGATGCAAAATTTTAAGTATCTTGGAAGCAGGATGGACACCGACTGGAAGTGCACCACAGAAATTAAAACAAGGATAGCAATGGCAAAAGAGGCGTTTTATAAGAAAAGGAGAATCTTCTGCAGCAGTATGGACAGAGAACTCAGAAAGAGACTCATAAAATGTCTTGTATGGAGTGTTCTTCTATATGGCGCTGAAACATGGACTATGAGGAAAAAAGACAGAGAAAGGCTGGAGGCTTTTGAGATCTGGACATGGCGGAAGATGGAGAGAATAAGTTGGATGGACAGAGTAAAAAATGAAGAGGTACTGAGAAGAATGGGAGAGAAAAGGCAGTTACTAGATGTAATAAAGAGAAGAAAAAGAAATTGGATTGGGCATATATTAAGAAAGAATGACGGACTGATAAAAACAGTTTTAGAAGGTTATGTAGAAGGGAAAAGGAAGCGAGGAAGGAAGAGATTCCAGATACTGGAAGACATGATGGACGGTACAACATACAGCAGCCTTAAGAAGGAAGCAATGGATCGCAGAAAATGGAGATGCAAAGGACCTGCTAATATAGCAGATAACTGATGATGATGATGTACTAAGGAATTCACTTATAGTGTAAAAGCAGTGTTCTTGCAAATACAATTTAAGATTTTTCCTAAAGCGTTACATGTTATCTGTTACTTTTATTTTCTGTGGCAGTTTATTATTCACTTTTACACCTTCATACAAGAAGCTATTTTGGGTCTTATGTTTACTCTTCCTGTCTAAGTGCAGACAATGACTTGTTCTTGTACTATAGTACTGCTATATGTGCTAAAATTTTCTATGTTTTTCTTGATGTACACTATGGTTTGGAATATAAATTCACAAGGAACAGAATTTCCAACATTTTGAAGAGTTTTCTGCAGTGGGCCCGCTTACTGCTTTTCGTTATAATTCTTACTGCTCTCTTTTGCATTTTAAATACTGTTTGTAAAATCTGAGCACTGTTTTCCCAGAAAATAATACCATTACTGATACTCAATGAATATAACTAAAGTATACAGTTCTAAAACATTCATTACTGCATGTGGATACAAGAACTCTAAGTGCATAACATGTTGTGGATATCTTTTTCGAGAGTTTCATACCATGTTCATTCCACTTCATTTGGCTGTCAATGAGCAACCCTAAGAATTTTGTTGTATGTACATCATCTATGGAGATGTTATCTAGTTTTAAATTTAAGGGACTCTGTTTTCTGTTCATTCTAAAGCATATTGCATTTGTTTTCTTTATGTTGAGAGTTACTTTGTTTTGTGAACTTCCCTCAGCACTTCAGTAGAATTTTTCAGCATTTGTGCTGGTGTCTTACTGAAGATTACTATGTTGCTGTCATCAGCAAACAATATCTTCTCTCCATGGCTGATAGATTGTGGGAAGTCATTTATATACACCAGAAACAATACTGGGACCAGTACACTTCCTTGAGGGACCCCAATATTGATATATTGTGGATCAGATATATGTTTCTCAATGTACTTTGATCCACTGGAGACATGTGTGGTCTCTACTGACGGTATTGTTTTCTAGATATGAGCAAGACCATTTGAGAATCACTCCCCTTATTCCTAGTGCCTCTAACTTATGTGACAGTGGTGGTCAACTGCATCAAACGTGTTAGACAAGTCAAGGTAAAGGCCAGTTACATAGCTATTCTCATCTAGTGCTTGCAAAACTGTTTTTGTAAATTGTGCTATAGGAGATTCTGTACCTCTACCAGGCCTGAAACCATGCTGGTCATTGCAGAGGAGGTTGAATTTACTTAGATAGCTCATAAGCCTGTTTTTCATTATTGTTTCTATCACTTTGGAAAAGCATGACAATAGAGCTATTGGTATGTAGTTCTCAACACAATCCCTCCTCTCTCTTCAGTTTTCTGCAGACATTGTTAGGTGCAGTGACAGTAATAGCAACAAAAACTAGAGAAAAAAATATGGAATGGGCATGCTCTGCGAATACCAGATGGAAAGACTACGAACCAATTGGTATTTTACAGCTTGAGAAAGAAGGCAGATTGTGTACTATCCTAAACTTGTTCATGTTTGTAGGCAAACAAGTTACTAAGAGAAAACACATGAACACAACATGAGAGGCATTGTGCATCACAGAGACTTATCCTATTGAAATTCTGAGATAGTGTTTGCAGGGAAACAAGTTACTAAAATACATAAACAGTACAAGAGCAACGTTGTGCATCACGGAGACGGTACTACTCAGGTTCTGAAAGTGTACGTTCCAGGGAGAGTTAGCCAACTCGCACATCCTCCCACACACGTCGCGCGGAATGAACTTAAGGAGAAAATCTGAGAAATTAGAGGCTAATACAGAGGTTTATTTTTGTATTATTGTAGAAATCATCACGTTAGTGAATTGAATGCTGAGTGGTGTTGATTAAATATGCAAGGGTACCCTTCAGAACAATGAACAGGGAAACTTACGTATTAAATGAGACACAAGTTATAGTTGCTGTGATTTATTACAATGAAATGGTCTTCAAACAAACGACTGTGGCATCAAAATCACTAAAAACAAATGGAAATCTGTGAATAATATTTTGTAATAAAACCTTGGAGTATCTGATGTAGAGCATTGGGCGAAAAGATGTTAATAATCATGCAAGCAAATTAATTACAGTCGTGAAGAGCCATTGATTGTCATAATGGTAAATGAAAATGGATAGTACTACAGAAGGGAATTTGTAACACCTGTGGTTGGGGTCGAATTCAAGCGTTTGTGGCATTAAAATGAAAGTATTCAGAGTAAAGCTTGATGTAATTATTTAAAATGACTTTATTGGTCATACACATCGTCTCACAGTTGCGGCTCAGTCTTAGCATAATGTTGTAAGGTGGTGGCTAAAGTGGCTGCGGAATCGATCATTGGCAAAACTTATGTCCCTCGTCAGTGGCTAAGTTCAGATTGGCCCAAAAGTTTTGTAGGTCCCAAATACATCAGCTCAGGTGGCTCGGCAGTCAGTAGTGACTCTCAGCGTGGAAGCCTGGTGGTGGAGGCTCCCGAAGATAGTTATGAAAGTTGGAGCTGAAGTCCATGTCTGGGTTCTGATAGAGTGTTAAAGGAAAGGAAACCGCACACTTCCGCACTTTTGTCTCCCACTGGCTTTAGATTGGCTTGCTCCAGATGTTCCGAGTGCCAACCGATCAAACTGCTTCCTCTGGCTGGTTAACCAACAACTTGTATGCTACCACCGTGTACAGAAATAAGACGCATCAGTCTCTCTGTCTCTGTCTTTTTCTTCGACAGATAAGGTTCTCTGCACTGTCACTTTCCGGTGTCTCTTTCTAACTTACAATTTAGCTACGCTGGTGGATCTTATATTGTACCAGCATCTGTTTTTCAGACATGAAACGTTTGGCAGTGTCTCGCGTTTTACAGGCCCAGGACTGCAGGTCCTCTATCGATCTGAGGTGTTTATGTCTAACTTTCATTACTTTCTAGGAAAATGGTCAGCTTTCCACTTTCCGGGTAGAACAGTAACTTCTGCTACAAATGGCAATCCTCTTCACTCCATTTATAGGTCATAGAGGTTTCCGCCAGATATTCGCTCCACGGGAGATGCTGTGTGCGTTTCTACACAAAACCTGACGTCCTGCAGCTCTGTCTGCTTCAAGGCAATAGCTGTTGGCCGGTGGGCCACTGACCATCAGCTCTCTCTCTCGGGTGTTCCAAGAACTGATACTGAGGGACAGCTGACTTAGCTGCTTCTGGCGATCCATGTGCCTTTTCACAGTTAGGTATGCAAGTACTAAGTAACACTAAAAGAATAGTAAGGCTGCATTAGTTATTTACCGCCAATCACTAGTACCACTGTTTATAATTCTTTGCTGAAAATTAAGAATTGCGATCGAATGGGATTCCTTTCATGGGTTTGCATGTGTTGCGAGACTATTTCCAAAGAGGTGGTCCCGTAACACACTCTTCCGTGCGATGCTCGCGTATGGAACAGGGCAGGCGGGATCAGTTGGTATAGAAGTAGCTTCCGCCACACATCATAAAGTGGCTGGCGGAGTATCATGCAGATGGTGATGTACGTGTGTACTGTTACTTCACTATTTGTTGCTTTATTTTTCCTCATAGTTTCGTCTGTAACCTGTAGTACATAGGGAACCAATGTATTCCCTCTAAAAAAAATCTGGTCGTACGTAAAATCACTAAAAGTGGGTGAAGGCTTCTATACACTCATATGTCGATCAATCTGGTGCGGCAATAGACGACAGAAAAACTGAAGTTTTGAATTTCACATTTGTAAGTAGGCTGTTTAGGTATTTATGTTGGTGACGCCACGTAGCACTCTGTATGAAAATCGCTGACTGCGCTGTGAGCTGTCTGTGGCTAGTTGGACTCATTGTTGGATTATTCGTTAGTGTATTGTTGGGCAGTTGGATGTGAAAAGCGCGTGGCGATGGGCAGTTGGACAGTTGGAGGTGAGCCGCCAGCAGTAGTGGATGTGGGGAGAGAGATGCCGGGGTTTTGAGATGTTAATATGAGTGGACGGTCTCGACGTGTGTGCGTCAGAAAAAGGAAATTTGGCAACATAGATGTCAAGAATATATATATATTCTTGACATCTATGTTGACAAATTTCCTTTTTCTGACGCACACCACACGTCGAGACCGTCCACTCATATTAACATCTCAAAACCCTGGCATCTCTCTCCCCACATCCACAGGGTGAGTCACCTAACATTACCGCTGGATATATTTCGTAAACCACATCAAATACTGACGAATCGATTCCACAGACCGAACGTGAGGAGAGGGGCTAGTGTAATTGGTTACCATACAAACCATAAAAAAATGAACGGAAGTATGTTTTTTAACACAAACCTACGTTTTTTAAATGAAACCACGTTAGTTTTGTTAGCACATCTGAACATATAAACAAATACGTAATCAGTACCGTTTGTTGCATTGTAAAGTGTTAATTACATCCGGAGATATTGTAACCTAAAGTTGACGCTTGACTACCACACCTCCGCTGTTCGATCGTGTGTATCGGAGAGCACCGAATTACGTAGGGATTCAAAGGGAACGGTGATGGACCTTAGGTACAGAAGAGACTGGAACAGCACATTACGTCCACATGCTAACACCTTTTTATTGGCCTTTTTCACTGACGCACATGTACATTACCATGAGTGGTGAGGTACACGTACACACGTGGTTTCCGTTTTCAATTACGGAGTGGAATAGAGATTGTCCCGACATGGCAGGTCAATAGATGTTCAATGTGGTGGCCATCATTTGCTGCACACAATCGCAATCTCTGGCGTAATGAATGTCGTACACGCCGCAGTACATCTGGTGTAATGTCGCCGCAAGGTGCCACAATACGTTGTTTCATATTCTCTGGGGTTGTCGGCACATCACGGTACACATTCTCCTTTAACGTACCCCACAGAAAGAAATCCAGAGGTGTAACATCAGGAGAACGGGCTGGCCAATTTATGCGTCCTCCACGTCCTATGAAACGCCCGTCGAACATCCTGTCAAGGGTCAGCCTAGTGTTAATTGCGGAATGTGCAGGTGCACCATCATGCTGATACCACATACGTCGACGCGTTTCCAGTGGGACATTTTCGAGCAACGTTTGCAGATCATTCTGTAGAAACGCGATGTATGTTACAGCTGTTTGAGCCCCTGCAATGAAGTGAGGACCAATGAGGTGGTCGCCAATGATTCCGCACCATACATTTGCAGTCCACGGTCCCTGTCGCTCTACCTGTCTGAGCCAGCGAGGATTGTCCACGGACCAGTAATGCATGTTCCGTAGATTCACTGCCCCGTGGTTTGTGAAACCCGCTTCATCGGTAAACAGGTGGAACTGCAACGCATTCTCTGTTAATGCCCATTGACAGAATTGCACTCGATGATTAAAGTCATCACCATGTAATTGCTGATGTAGCGACACGTGAAACGGGTGAAAGCGGTGACGATGCAGTATGCGCATGACACTACTTTGACTCAGTCCACCGGCTCTCGCAATGTCCCGTGTACTCATGTGTATGTTCATGACAACAGCAGCTAACACACCAACTGCACCCGCTTCTCCTACGACGGGCCTGTTACGGACCCGTTTGCGTGCTACGACCATACCTGTTGCATACAGTTGGCGGTAGATGTTTTGCAATGTGCGGCACGTTGGATGCTCTCTGTCCGGGTACCGTTCTGCATCCACCCTGCAGGCTTCAGCTGCATTTCGTCGACACTCGCCACAGATGAGTATCATCTCCGCCTTTTCAGAGTTCGAATACACCATGGTCACAGTTCCTACAACACTACACTATAGAGACGTCTGGTAACACGGTGTACTACAGTTGGTCTGCGTGCGGAGACGAATGCAGAATAACAATAGCAGCAAGCGCTACATGCGGACACTGCGACAGCTAGACCAAACCACAACAGTGCACTACAGCCACACTCGTAAACACGGTCGTCATCGTAAACATGTCCCTGCAGACGCCGCTCGGCGACCGTGGCCCGTGTTTGTTACAACACGCAACTGAACGTCGGAGGTTTCAAGCGTCAACTTTAGGTTACAATATCTCCGGATGTAAGTAACATTTTACCATGCAACAAACGGCACTGATCACGTATTTGTTTATATGTTCAGATGTGCTAACAAAACTAACGTGGTTCCATTTAAAAAAACGTAGGTTTGTGTTAAAAAACATACTTCCGTGCATTTTTGTATGGTTTGTATAAAACAATTACACTAGCCCCTCTCCTCACGTTCGGTCTGTGGAATCGGTTCGTCAGTATTTCATGTGGTTTACGAAATATATCCAGCGGTAACGTTAGGTGACTCACCCTATGTTACGGTAAATACATCTTTCATTTGCTAACTATATGCCTATCAGTAGTTAGTGCCTTCAGTAGTCTTTTATTTAGCTGGCAGTATTGGGGCTCACTGTATTGCAGTACTTCTAGTAACGAAGATATTTGTGGGATAAGTGATTCATGAAGGGTATAGGTTATTGTTAGTCAGGGCTATTCTTTTGTAGGGAGTATTAAAAGTCAGATTGCGTTGCACTAAAATATTATGTGTCAGTTTAGAAAAGATAAGAATAAGTAAAGAGAAAACTGTCTGATTACGTTGCGTTTTACTCAGCTGTTTCTGTATCAAGTAACGTAGAAGTTTACTAGCACAGTCTTTCTTTACGTTCAAAGGGGAAGTTTCACATTTAAAAAATGATTCACACACGAGGATCGTACTGTCAAACCATCATTTTACGGCCGCACAGACTCCCATATGGAGGACATAGAAACAGGCTCCTTTGGATTTGAGATGCAACTGTCAGAATTGTTAACAAATAAGTCGCCCAGTTCAGACGGAATCCCGGTTCGGTTTTACAAAGAGAACTCTTCATCATTGACCCCTAACATTCCTTGCATTTATCTCGAATTTCTCGCCCACCCAAAACCTCAAGCCACTGAAAGAAAAACAGGTGACTCCTGTATATAATAAGGTTAAAAGAATGGCCACACAAAATTTCAGACCAATAACACCAATTCTTGGGCATTCAATGTTCCAATATTAAAAAGTTCTCTTAGACTGAAAACCCATCCACAAGTCATCAGGATGTAGAAAGCACTGCCCCCATGAAACTCACTTTGCCCTTTTCCAGCACGGCATCTTGCATTCCAAGGGCGAAGAGAAACAGGCAGATTGCATACTCCTATATTTCCGGAAAGTGTTTGACACAGTGCTGCCTCCACTACAAGCTGTTAAAGAAGGTCCCAGAGCACGGAATAGCTGTCCCAGATATATGAGTGGATGGAAGACTTCTTAAGTAACGGAATCTACTACATTGTCCAGGATGGTGTGTGTTCTTCAGAGAGAAGTGCGTCGTTAGGGAAGTGTGATAACACAGCTCTTGTTCTAATATAATAGGGCACGAAGCCATCTGCGGCTGTTTGATGATGACGCTGTTGTGTATGGTAAAGTGTTGACACTGTACGAGAATACATTGTGACTTACAATTTCTATTCGGTGCGATGAGTGGTAATTTGCTGTAAATGTAGAAAAAAAGTAAGTTAATGAAGATGAGTAGGAAAAACAGTCTTGAAATATTCGAATACGGTATTAGTGTTGTACTCCTTGATACTGGCACATAGATTACATATCTAGGCGTAATGCTGCAAAACGATATGAAATGGAAAAAGTACATTAGGTCGGTAGCAACGAAGGCGAATTGTAGATTTAGGTTTATTGCGAGAATTCTAGGAAAGTGTCTATAATGGAGCCCAAGTATACAAGAATAGAGTGACCCATTCTTCAGTACTGTTTGAATGTTTGGGATCCCCAATTGGTCGGATTATAGGAAGGCACTGCAGTAATTCAGAAGCGTGCTGCTACATTTGTTACTGGTACGTATGATTAATAAGCGAATGTTTCGCAGATTCTCCGTGAACTCAAACAGAAATTCTTGGAGAGAATCGATGTTCTTTTCGCAAAACACTATTGAGAAAGTTTAGAGAACCGGTATTTGCTACTGTCTACAGAACGGTTTCAATTCCATCAGATCACTTCTCACGTAAGAAAGGCGAACAGAAGATTAGCGGAAGTGAGTCTCCTCGGAGGCACTGAGACAGTAGTTTATCCCTCGCTTCATTTGTTCGTGGAACAGGAGAGGGACTGACAAGTGGTGGTACAGGGTACATCTACATCTACATTCATACTCCGCGGAGGGTACCTTGAGTACCTCTATCGGTTCTCCCTTCTATTCCAGTCTCGTATTGTTCGTGGAAAGAAGGATTGTCGGTATGCCTCTGTGTGGGATCTAATCTCTCTGATTTTATCCTCATGGTCTCTTCGCGAGATATACGTAGGAGGGAGCAATACACTGCTTAACTCTTCGGTGAAGATATGTTCTCGAAACTTCAACAAAAGCCCGTACTGAGCTACTGAGCGTCTCTCCTGCAGAGTCTTCCACTGGAGTTTATCTATCATCTCTGTAACGCTATCGCGATTACTAAATGATACTGTAACGAAGCGCGCTGCTCTCCGTTGGATCTTCTCTGTCTCTTCTATCAACCCTATCTGGTACGGATCCCACACTAGTGAGCAGTATTCAAGCAGTGGGCGAACAAGTGTACTGTAACCTACTTCCTTTGTTTTCGGATTGCATTTCCTTAGGATTCTTCCAATGAATCTCAGTCTGGCATCTGCTTTATCGACGATCAACTTTATATGGTCATTCCATTTTAAGTCACTCCTAATGACTGCTCCCAGATAATTTATGGAATTAACTGCTTCCAGTTGCTGAGCTGCTGTATTGTAGCTAAATGGTATGGGATCTTTCTTTCTGTGTATTCGCAGCACATTACACTTGTCTACATTGAGATTCAATTGCCATTGCCTCCACCATGCGTCAAATCGTTGCAGACCCTCCTGCATTTCAGTACAATTTCCCATCGTTACAACCTCTCGATATACTACAGCATCATCCGCAAAAAGCGTCATCCACAAGGTCATTTCCGCCATGGACAGTATGGTAGCTTGCGGAGTGTTTACGTAGGTACAGAATGTATTAGATGTTATTCTGGGATAACACAGAAACTTCATTCACGTATGACAAACATCAGAGACAACGTTCCGAGCGTTTTGTCGCTCTGAAGACAGTGCTGCAACCTCTGGCTCTACTGCCGCCGTCGATCAGGAGGAACAATAGAGCGCAGGATAGTTTTCATGACGACAGAAGTGTCTGAGAACAATACAGGCCAGAATAATGGAACAGGAGCGCCCTGCGGACTTGCGGGAACATCTCCGGGGGGCCATTGTGCCGGCCTCCGGGATTTATTGCGCCCACTTCCCCTCTCCTCTCCACCGTTTCCCCTCCCCCATCCCCCACCCCTCGGCAGCTGGGCCGCTCACTTCCCTTTCCACTGAACCGCGCCGTTATTTACTTTTAATGAAGTAACTAGCTTTTATCTAGACTAAAGCGGCGCTGCAAAGCGACTTGATATTTATGTTTGAACTTGGACCATTATTTTCTCCTTTGTTTATTGTGTTCCATTGCGCTGGCTTCCGAGTCGTTACTGTGACGACGGTTTCAAGCAGCGTGCGAGTCGTTTTCGTATACACTGAGGCGACAAAAGTAATGGGATAGCGATATGCTCGCTTACAATGGCGGTAGTACAAGGTACAAAAGGGCAGTGGATTGGTGGAGCTGTCATTTGTGCTCAGATGATTCATGTGAAGAGGTTTCCGACGTTCTGACGTGATTATGGGCTCACGACAAGGATTAACAGACTCTGAACGGGTGATGGCAGTTGGAGCTAGACACATGGGACATTCCGTTTCGGAAATCGCTAGGGAATTCAAAATTCCAAGATCCACAGTGACAATAGTGTGCCCAGAATGCCGAATTTCAGACATTACCTCTCTCCACTGACAGTGCAGTACCCGATGCTGTCAGTACTAACAACCAAGCAACACTGCGTGAAATAACCGCGAAAATCAATCGACTGACATGAGTGTCTTTGCTAACAGCATGACATCCCCTACAGTGTGTCTCCTGGGTTCAGGTCATGACCGTATTGGCTGGAGCCTAGCGACTGGAAGACTGTGGCCTGATCAGGTGAGTTTCGATTTAATTTGCACACAGCTGACATTATGGTTCGAATGTGCTGCAGACCCCACGAAACAACAGACCCAACCTGTCAACGAGGTACCGTGCAAGCTGGTGTTGGCTCCATAATGGTGTGGGCCTTGTTTACACGGAATGGACTGGGTCATTCACTGTGAATTGCCATGTTCAGTGTTCTTGGAGACCGTTCGCAGCCATTCATGAGCTTAGTGATTCCAAACATGTCACTGGGCCACAGATGTTAGCGATTGGCTTGAAGAACATTCTGGACTATTGGCCACCCACATCACCAGACATGAATCCCATTGAACATTTATGCGATATAATCGAGAGGTCAGTTTGTGTACAAACTCTTGCACCGGCAACACTTTTGTAATTACAGACAGCTACAGAGGCAGGATGGCTCAATATTTTTGAGGGAGACTTCCAGCGACTTGTTAGGTTCATGCCACGTCGATTCGCTGCAATACCCTGGGCAAAAGGAGGGATGACATGACCTTAGGATGTATTGCATGACTTTTGTCACCACAGTGTATTTAAGTTTTCTTCGACTGAAGCCTTGTGGAAATGAAATAAAACTGACAGAACACCACAAAACACATAGACTAAGGAGTGGGAAAAAAATGTTGACGGATTGTTAGTGCGAGTTGCCTACATTCAGGGGCAAACCATTTGGTCTCCTTTGATTAACAGGTGCATAATCCATTGTTCTGCTAGGAGGATTATGACGCCCTAGGGATAATCCATCTTTTGACTGACAGGTTGTATGGGGCATGGCCTCCTGACCATCATTTCTTACATATTCCGTCCTCACAATCGTATTCTGCACATCAAGACGCCTCATTCGAACCCATACTCGATAAGGTAGAGTCAATTTTGTATGAATTAATGTAAGTGATATGCAAATCTAATAAGTAAATTGCAAGTGTGCACTGAGGTTGAAAAAAGTCGAGGCTGGCGTATAAAACATGGCGGCCACAGGAATTTTCGTTCTAAAGAGAAAACCAGCCCACTGGGAAGATGGTCCCTTCAGAGGGCTGCGTCAACAACATACCTACTTTGGCTGAAACGACCGCCCAGAGAGAGGACAGCTTTTGCCAGAGTGAAGGGGTAACGACCCCCGTGTTCGACTTCCACTACATTGTGTGGGAGCGCCCAGAAGACGCATTTTTTCACGGCTGTAGTTATGTTCTCACAGGAGGACAGTATACATCTAATGGAGATGCTACAGATTTCCGCATTGGTCGACTTAAATGAAACGTCATTCTCCCGTTCAAAAGAGCAACGCTGATTGGCGGAATATTTCTGATGCAAAGAGTCAGAGGAGTGAGGGAAGGCAGCAAATGATATACCCTTGCAACTTTTCCAGAAAAAGGGGCCGTTATGTTGTTGCTCTTGGAGTGTGAACATGTAATGAGAGCGAGTGCACTCGTATGTGTACGCAAAGAGTGAGGAACGAAGTCTCTCCTCAGTACTTCACTGGGAGAGCACCTCTGCTGTTAGTTAATCGGAGTGACACTCTATGTTGAGTCGCTCGCGATTAAGCATTGTTCAGAGTGTTGGCCGCCACACTTATTGTGCATTGTGAACACGGACAGAGTACTAGTTAAACGCCTGCGGGTGAGTATTGAGTGGCATCGTGGTGGACTGGTTATCTGACCAGTGTACCAAGCCAATAGTTAGACTAGGGGCAGATAGGAGCCCTTGGCTTCGTCAAGGCATAAAGAGAGTTTGATTGGCGAAGGTCAATCTAGACAGAAAGAGATAGTTGTGTTATTTGTCAGCAGCGAGCGACACAGGCAGTAGTCGTCGCAGCTTACAGTATTGTGCACTACAGTGTTTGCGAGCCCCATCTGTCCTCCCTAACAGTACACTCCACTACATTTCTCATGCGATAGCCTTGACCGTACCTAGAAAAGTTATTCAAGTTGTGTAGATGTGGCTCTCAGCCATTCTGCCGAGTAAATAACATTCTTAAAGAAAAGAGGAAAAGAACCTTTCAATACTTTGTAAAATAATAGCAATCCTCTCCATAAGAGGCAATCTACTGTTCCGAAAAGAACCCAGAAATTTACTAACTTTTTATAAGAAAAAGGTTCACTTGGTTTCTCAGAATTTTTTTTTGCAATAAATAATATTTCTCGTTCGTTTAATGTTTTTCTTACACTAACTAGCAATAGTTCTGTACCCAAGTATCCCACTACTTACGTAAGAATATAGAATATTTTTGTGTCTTTTCCTTACAGTCGATGGCTCGATATTTGTTGCTGAATGTTTTTCAAGCAGTTCTTGTTGGTACATTAGGAGCGTCTGTCTGACTTCTGTAGTAGTGTGAGGTGGAAATTGTTTCTTGCAGGAGCCAAAGGGTACGTGTTGGATCAATCAATTGCACAACTTGACAGATTAGAACCCACACACTCACAAGGTTATTATCACCTGGGGATAATCCTTCCTTTTGATTGACAGGTCCTTAACTTATTGTCCCCCAGTCCTCCCCCTCCTCCTCCCCCCCTCCATCTCGACCTCCCCCATCCATCAGGGAACTCCCCTCGCCAATAAAAACACATCAATTTGATTGACTAACTAATTAAATCTAGCAATTATTTAAATCCACTATCTGCAAAACCCCCAGCCCTCCCTCTCCCCTCCTCCTTCCGGATATTGGCGGGAAAAAGACTCAGTTGTTCGGTAATTTCAGGGATAACGATTGCAGTGTATGGAATATCGTCTAAACAGTTTAGACAATGTGTAGAATATTGTTTATTTGAACAACTGACGCGATACAAGGAGGTGTTTGGAATATAGTTTATTTATTTAGTTAAAGAATACGTCAGGAATTGCAGTGTATGGAATATTGTTTATTTAAACAATTTATTGGATATAAGATGGTGTATGTAATATAGTTTATTTCAACAATTTGCCAGGAAATCGATCGCAGTATGGAATATTTAAACAACTACGATGAATTTTTATTCTGATCGCATTTGAAAACGCTGAGTAGGCTTAGTTTATATTTGCTGGCGGAATCAGGGATGTGAAGGCTCTTATTATTTATTTTCCTCACTTTTCGAGGCACACTGGTGTTTACGCAGAGACAGGAAAATCAGAACAATTACCTATCTAAAATGCACCATCACTTTGTGCAGATGGACAAATTACTAGAATCTCAGCGCCAAACTATTTCGTCCATATCGAGAAACATACTGTAACTGTATTGCACTGACAGTTAAACCCCACAACAGTGGTCGACAAATCATGAATGGAATGAAGTGCCGTATAGTACCCACTGCCTGGGGTCTTCCGTGCGTGTCTCTATCGTCAGGGCACCGCAAGGATGTCAGAACCGCCCAATGACCTAAATTAGAGATCATGTTACTAAATACCATGGACCACGTATCAGCCTCCTTTGGTCTCGTGCCCCTCAAACAAAGCACCAAACGGCAGCATTCTGTTGATTGGGAAATTCCAGACTCACTTCCTGCCTCTGTCTTTCTCAAGAGGCCACTCCCTGATTGTCTGTGCCAACCAGCGTCCCAAACATGTAGACAGTGGTTTGCATCTCTTGTCAGAAAACAATGTTCCTATTGGCTAATGCTGGAACAAAAGGAGAGCTGATGCAGGTTCTACATCAAAAATAAAGTGATGTAAGCCTTTTGTGCTACCCTTTCAAATTAATTGTTTAACAATTTAAAGGAGTCAAATAGATGGGTTAGAACGCTCAACTCCACCTTACGATGATCCTTCTTCTTAATAAAACATACTTTCAATGTTTGGGTATCACACATAAACATTATGCAAATCAAGTAATGAAATTTCTACCACAAATTGATTTTTGCACTAAATATATCTGAGGTCTTGTACAGACCAACCTTCGAGAGCACAAACACCCTTCTCCACCATAACGTTCCTCTAAATATATCTGAAGGGAAGAAACATCCTACTGATCACACAAACTAGCGATCGCAAGGGGTGCGCCATTCGCCATCTGCAGTGAAACCCCTACCCACACTGCCAAGGAGAGAGACACCCACACCCTAGTAGCAGGGTAGTGGGGGCATTGGTGCAATTTTGGTATCAAATTGATATGCAAATAAATTAAATTGATCAATGAAGTACCCCCACCCTTGACCATCCCCACCCCCGACCACACCCAATCTACCTCAGATGACGTCATGTGTTCTTCTCAGCCTGCACATGGGCTACAGTCTCCTCCCGCCTCACCCCTCTCCACTCTCCCCCTCCCCCAACCCAACCTATTGGTGCGAATTTCGTATTTTTGTAGGAATTTCTTTGTCCCAGGGCTGTGCTGACATCCCACCTCACCCCCCACCCAAAAATTGGCGTGAATGAAAAAAATTGGAAGTGCCCTTTCTGGGACTCAGACCCTGGTCCCCCTGGACGGAAAGCCCAAGTACACCCCTCAACACATGGAAACTGCCCAGATGCATGAGAGGAAGGTTAGGTTACTGTACTTTATTTATTTTGGTTGGGAAACTGAAGTAAAGATCGATCCTAGCTATGTAATTAATCAGAAAGATCAGGCCTAATTACACAAACATACGCATAGCGCTACACAAGGACGGCATAAAATCGCAATAAAACTCAAAAACTAATGATGCCATACAACTGGTATTATCCTGTTGGAAAACAATTTCGCAATACCCTCGAAACTAGTGACAGACACTCTCACACTTTACCTTTCACCTACGAGCTGATCGGAAAAAGGCAGTGGTGTAAGGTACTATCTTTATTATTTTTGGCAGGAAATATGTTCAACTGACGAGATGCTGGTGCTGGACAGAGAGGAGTTTATCCTGTATGCATACAGTGTTTATCGTTGTTTGATGTCAGAATTCGCTGCAGACGCCTACTCAAAAACCACCCTACAGCCCAGCTAATCCAAGCTATCACAACTGATGGAAAAAATGCGTCACAGTTCTAATTACAATTGTCGTGAAGAAACCAGCACTCGTAATGAATGTAGTAGTAGTAGTAGAGGGGTTTGTGGGCGCACGACAGCAAGGTCTTCTCGTAATGAATGCATCATAATGCAACACATGTACTGTGGAAAATTGTCATCATAAAAGACTGCAAAGGAGGTGGTAATTGAACGTGTGTTTTCCTCGATGTACACTCACAAACTGTCATAAATCGAGGCCCTCTCCCCTCCCTCCCACCCTTTCTAACTCACTCTATCCAGCTATGGGGTGGATGGGGGGAGGGAGGGAGCTACTTTGCTGACCGTCTCACGGCACATGCTGTCCGCTGTCCGCCTTGAAGCGATGGTCCTTTGCCGACACAAAAGCAGGTATAGTTAACTAAACAATAAGGGATAAAAGAAAGGCTGTCCCAAGCGCACCTTATTCGTCTAAAGTACAGTGACACAGCCGCCCCCAATGGTTACAGGGAAGCAAGAGGAATATGGGATAAAATCTGCAAGGAGGCACTGGAAACCATTTCGAAAAAATACAAAAATCCTGTGGCTATTCCAGTGGAATCAGCCGACGCTAAATTTGATATTTCAATAGAAGAGTTGCCTGGAATATTGCAGCAGCTACTTGTAAACTATTATGACCTTTCGGACATAGACATAACGCAAGACTTTGCCGGAATTTATAATAAAATTGAGATATACGACTACCTAATATCAGTGCATGACTTCTGCATGGAAGGAGACCAGCAATGTGATTGTGGACAACGATAAGACAGCTGGAATACACTGTTTAACGTGGATGAGTTCAAATTGTAGAGTAAAGGTATATAACAAAATTATATGTCAAATCACAAGTCCAGGAGTAAACAAAGTTATCACTAACCATCTTATAGACTTTATAAAATGCCCAGACACGTGACTACGCGGAACTTTTACGTCTTCTTTGGCTAAGGAGCATGACATTACCAGGTTGGAGGCTACACTATACAGCTACAGAAAGGATCGTGTGTTCGACCCAGTGCAAACCTGTTTAAGTGTATTAGAGACCAACAAGCAGTATTTACAATGTAGTCCACTTTACTCTGTGCCAATTGCGTGCATGTGGTGTAGCTGACTAATAATTTACAGAACAGTTGCTGCGTGGTGTTTAACAACGTACTGCAATTTGTCTACTGGGGTAGTAAGAACACCCGAAAATTGACTGGTGTGCAAGTAAGTTTGCCGGACTCTCAAGACCGAAAGCTTATTAGTTATACTCTGTCTACATACAGTTTTAGTTATCTACCTGTAAACTACGTGCACGTTCTTAACTCTGACACCAACAAAGACAATAAAAGTATTACGCAGGAGTGTTATGTTAAAGCAGTATAAACTTATTTTTCTCGGTCTAGAAAACTATTCTCCACAATACCGTCTGATAAAGATATCGCCGAATTGGGACTGGTTTCTACAAATAATGTTATACCCCAAGTCTTAAGAAAAAGGACCAATGTATCAAACAGACTTAAACCATTCCCCAGTAAAGAAATTACTCCTCTAAGTACAGTTAGTATATTAAGTGTATCGAAAAGAAAACTGGAAATGGATGACCTCGAAGTAAAGAGAAGGAAACTTGAGTATATCGAGATGACAACTGCCATAATGGAAGAATATAAGATACAATTGGAAAAGAAAGACGCTATTACGGATGTACAGGCCCAGCTTACATGCGGATTTAAACACACTATGTGGAAAAGCCTGACTACGAAGGGGGAATACAAAATATTGGCATTTACAGTAAACAGCAATGGAAACTGGCCAAGTGTTGGAGTACTGGGCGAAATCAATGGAATCGAGAACGTTTAATATATTAAGGAATACACGAAAAATGTGTTTATTAAGCTCTATTCCCATTTGGATCGACTTAAAAAGGATGGTTATAATCTACGAGGGTTGGAACTTAAATAGTGACAACTATTTATTCACAACCGATACAAAAGAGTTACATGCTTGCACCTGTTACTGTCCTTCAAATTAGTCACCAGCGTTGTGTAGAACCCATTATCAGCGATGTGGAAGACGTAGTATACCGTTAGCAGAGCCTGTTCTGTTGATGGTGCGCATGGAGCGGTCTACTGGCTGTCGGATCTATGGAGCAGTTCTGAAGCAAATGCCACGAAGTGGTTCCTTCATCAAATCAACGTCACAAAGACTTAATTCCGGGGAGTATGGTGGATGGTACAGTACTTCCCAGTCCCATCGACCAAACAGAGCAGCCACAGCTTGCACTGTATGCGCCCTCGCATTGTCGTGCAAAATGATGGGTGGGTTGCGCAGAAAGTGTCCCGCTTCATTCGCAAAGACCGTCAGTGCACAGTATTACTGTTCGTTTTTGGAGCATCACCTGCGACCAGCTCTGCGAAAGAAGCAGCGACGCTTTCTGCGCAACCCACCCCTCATTTTGCACGACAATGCGTGGGCGCATGCAGCGCAAGCTGTGGCTACTCTGTTCGGTAGATGGGATTGGGGAGTACTGTACCATCCACCATACTCCGCGGACTTATATACTTGTGACTTTGATTTGATTCCGAAGATGAAGGAACCACTTCGTGGCACTCGCTTCAGAACTGTTCCAGAGATTCAACAGGCAGTAGTCCGCTCCATTCGCACCATCAACAAAACAGGCTCTGCTAACGGTATACTAACCCTTCCACATCGCTGACAACTGGCTCTACACAACGCTGGTGAGTACTTTGAAGGACAGTAATAGGTTGTGAATGAATATTTGCCACTATTTAAGTTCCAACCCTCGTATCTAAGTGTGGCGAGCTAGATGTTGTCCAGCTATCCACAGAATAGCCATTTGCTGAGTTTAAAACTGATGGAATAACTACGTTTAATAGACATTCGTTTGCAAAAGTCGTAAGCTTAAAGTTCTATACAGAAATCTCGCAACAACTGGGAGCAGAAGAGTTGGCGACATACATACAGGAAGACGTGGAACGTTTTAACAATAGCGTCATGGAGGAGATACGAGGAAAAATGAAAATCCCCGAATGCTCTCGCCTAGAAGAACTACAGAAAGGAACTGGGCTAATAGTTAAAGCCATAAAATAAATATTTTATAGGAATAAAATTAGATATGTATTAGAATTCGGGAA
Organism: Schistocerca piceifrons; assembly: GCF_021461385.2. Lineage (NCBI taxonomy): Eukaryota > Metazoa > Arthropoda > Insecta > Orthoptera > Acrididae > Schistocerca > Schistocerca piceifrons. Next base: position 1,058,277,700 of record NC_060139.1, read on the forward strand.
TATACCTTCTCTGTATTTGTCAAATTACTGGCTGGAGAAAGAAGTTGATGATTCAGATGTGGATTTAAATTATAAGCTAAAAATTAAGTTGGACATTATTAATATTACACCTAACAAAAGTAAAGTAAGAGTTGCTTTCTCTGTGTAAATGTATATGCAAAAGTTAATAAATATTTTATATGAGAATATTTACCTGTCTTATTCGCTAACCTACCAGAAATCCTAAGACGTTTCCTATATACAACGGTCTATGTACACGTATTTCGGACGTGGAAGTGGGTGGTTGGTTGACCTTGAAAAGTAGCTGAAATTAGGTAGTTGGAAGAGTAGCGACCCCCTTTACTTACCCGTATGACTGTGCAGTACGTTCATTCATTGTTAATTCTCGAACATGTACACCAAAGTATACCAGACAACAACCTACATGTCTCTAGCACTTCGATCATAGTGCGTAATTGACGGTCTTTCTCTTTGTGGACGGGAGTCACGTGGCATTCTCGAAGGTTAGAGACCGAAAGATCTCCTCGCATTGTATTTGACCAACGCTACCTGCAGCACTAGCACCTATTTAATCTGCTGCTCACCGGAAGTAGACCGCTAAATTCCACGTCTCGTGTAGGAACAGTGCGAACGGAGGTTCTAACTGCTGTCCCGCACCCATCCAAGAGCACAAGATTTCTCCAGATGCGCGAATGTCGAGGACGTTAGCACCACTTATCGGTTTATAGTAGATATGAATCCGCTGTGATGATGTAACAAGAAACGTGTGGTTTTTATGCATGATGGAGCTCCAGACGGATGGAGTTCGCAACATTTTACGTAAATCAACTGCGCTATCAATTCTAAAGTGGATGGAGTGATCGGTTGAGATAGAGATGTAACGAGGTAGGATTTGATTGTAGACTGATGTGGCATTCTAGAGAGAGAGGGACATGTTGCTGCAGGTCATTTCACCATTTTTTTCCATTGTCCTCTAGGGATGAATCAGTTGTGTGACATAACCTGCGTTCGAGTCACATACAACTGTGTGTGACTTAGAGCACTGTCTACTTGCGATCGTTAACAGCAAACCTCTCGATGATCAGAGGACTTAAATCCTGTTTCGACACATTTCTCTAGACGGACGAAGATTTATGCGACACTGTAACACCTTACCCGTCACTTATCTGGTTTTGGCGTGTGTTCGCCCCAGCTAATTGACTAACAGATCAACAGAGAGTGCAAAACTGCCGCAATATCGGATAACGCAAAAAAAGTAATAAGGCCCTGTGACTCCTGATTGAACTGCGGTGGCAGTGTTGACATTAATTGATTCAGAATTGATCACTTTTAATTAAAAAGGGGTGCACATTGATGTTATATTCAGCTATTGAACACCAGATGCAAATGTTGAACATAAAATTAATTAAGAAAGTGGCTTGGGATTTCAACTACTTGATTGAAAACAGATGCAGTCGATTAGCACAAATTTATTTTAACTCCCAACCTTCAATCATCACATTACAAGACTCTCCTATCAGGCAGTGGTAATAAATTGCGTTTGCGTGGAGTAAAGCGCGATAACTCAAAAGTAATTCCTATCGACTGACCCAGGCGTAATGCGAAGTGCGAGAAGAATTGTACAATACACAGCCCCTGAAACCCTCAAGGAAAAGTTTGCCGACGTGATCCAACAAATTAATCAGTGGCCGGAGCGGGCGCAATATCACCGAATACAGCATGGCGGAGCGTCGTCGTTGTGTAGACGTCGGCCGACCTCGTGGTGCTGCAAGGCTACGCTCGTCTATTCACTCCTAGCGATCTTGCTCAGCACATAGCTGAACTAAAACTTCCTATCTCCAATCTCAATCGTTCCATTTGCTAAGTCCTAAACTGCAAAGATGCTCACTCTTTCTCAGGCAAGCTGAGTAAAGAACGCCACGTCCGCACTCTAGGCAAGCTGGGAATGAAAGGATACTACAGAGACTTCTCCCAGTCCGCTCTTCGCCTCGGTTTCCCCTCCAGCAAAATCACTTACGCCAATTGCAGCGCAAGTCGCGTTAATTATGCGTCGCTTCCCAGCGCCGATCAATGCCTGCTCTGGGAAGTGAAGAAATTCCCACAAAATTTCCCTTCCTCTCAACTTCTGCTATTTAGCTCCTCCCAGGCCATCCATCAAGGTTAGCGTCTGCACGAAACATCAATTTTTCCGGAATTCTGACTCCTAGGAGAGTACTTCAGATTCATTGGTCCTACGTTCCCATCAGAGGCCAGCGTATTTCATTCTGTCGCTCTTCACCTGATTTACTTCAGACTCTGTGGACCGTGAATTCAGCGTGAAGTTGTTATAGTCACGAACACGCATATTTTGGCCTCTGTTGACCGCTCCACCGTAGCTTTGCGCGGCTTTCTCGCATGTTTCACTGAAAACGAGACTACGGACATTTATCAACAGGCGTACAAGTTCTCCGTCTGTTTCCCAGTACACCAGCATGGGGTCAACCACCCACTCACTGTCACTCATCTTAAGGCAGCTGGAGGCCGCGTCCCATTACCGCTTTCTCAGAGCTTGAGCCGCCCTAAGCTGCCTATTATCGCTTCCCTTCGCCGCTCCCCAGCCGGCCACGGTCACTCGAATACTTCCCTGGGATAAACTAGCCTCCAGTAAATCGACGCGTTTCCACAAAGATTTCATGTTGTGTGAATTACTTTAAAACCCTCTACAAGATGCATTGTGCCTTGTCAGTCATTTTTGTTCAGCCCTACTGTTCGCTCAACGTGAGTTAGGTGATCTTTAATGACTTCATGTAAGGGGCATAGTTCTTGCCATCTTACAACACACTCCATTCCCTTGCCGCATCTTGGGTATAAAACCGAGTCTTCAGTTTCATACCTACAGTGATTCTAAGTTAGCGACAGGTATTTGTGAGGTACTGCAATCCTCATGTATACATTGGCTTGACAGGTGTCCTGTTTACTGAGTTAGTGGCGGCATGATGTGTAATTTCATATGTCAAACATTGATGCTACGTGTTTGTCTCTTTCTTTGTAAGAGGCATTCTCTGTTGCTAACGATCATCTTATATAGGGCTGATGCGAGCATAGTATAATTTCTGAACCGTAATAAAATGTGAATAGTGGGGACTGTACACCTCTGGAAAGCTATATTGTACATGTTTTAAGGAAGTAGTTTTTCATTTTACACTTTGTCACCATACTTTATCGTAGAGAAACCTGCAAGGAGAATGTATGTAATGCACTGGAAACATATTTGCTACATTGTGGTAGCAACAGCGTTGCTCTCCATACGACTAGTAGGTCGGAAACAGCAACGATCTAACATTATAGCGTGTTTTAAGTGCAGAACTTTTAGACGCAGGAGTGCATTTGCTTATGTTCTATCTTACCAATACCTTTATGGTAATGACCCTGGACAATAGAACAATAGAACTGATAGCGTAGTTGGCTGACGTGAAATGCTGCAAACTCCATCCGTCTGGAGCACCATCATGCATAAAAACCACCCGTTTCTTGTTCTTAACCAACTGTTATATCATCAAAACATACTCATACCTACTATACATCGATAAGTGGTGCTAACCTCTTCGATACGTGCGCGTCTGGAGAAATCTTGTTCGCTTGGATGGGTGCGCAACAGCAGTTACTGCCTCGATTCGCACTATTTTTTCACGAAACGCGGAATGTAGCGGTGTACGTTTGGTCAGCTGCAGATTAAATCGGTTGCAGGGAGCGTTTATCAAAGACAATGCAGGGACGTCTTTCAGTCTCTAACTTTATCCTGAGAATGCGACAATCCTCTCTGACTCCCATACGCATAGGGAAAGATGGGCAATCATAAACGTAAATTACGCGCTATGATCGAAGTGCTAGAAATGTGTCGTTCACTGTCTGGCATACTTTAGTGTATAGGTTTGAGCATTAACAATGAATGGACATACCACACAGGCATCAATCTACATTCGTAATGGTACTCACAAAGTGGAGGAGGGGCCGTTTAGCGATGATACAGAGATTGGTAAGCATGCTGCTGTGTCAGTTGCCGGCAATGTAAAAAACTGGTGAAATTGCTAAAATTTATCATACTATCAACTGTGATGCTTATTACAGTACACGAGTGGTTTCTTTTCGATCCAATCCATCAGCTGGTGCGCTTTTGATTACCACACAATGACTGACTGACATCGCTTGTTTGAGATGGAGAGAGAGTCTTGGTGGAGGGGCAACAGTGATCGCATACACTACTGCAATATGAGGGATCAGTGGAAACAGAACACCCGGTCATCAGCCATCCCATCACCGTGAAATGTGAGCATGTTCGAAACACTCCACAATTCCGCAAAACTCTTCCAGTTTCCTTATGTTGTGACCGTCTTTCATCTCAATCAATCAGTGTGTGTGTGTTGCGGGAGCAGTAGCAACATGACTTACACCGTGTGGTGTCCAATTTCCTGTGAGAGCCAGTAGATCGAAACGTGTTAATGTCATTTTAAAAAGTGACACAGAACTTGAAGTCGTGGTGGGAAGAAGAATGTTTGGTGGTGTCAAAGTGCGTTGCATCAGAAAAAAAACAGTGTATCAAACAACAAAACAGGGACCCTGTATTGTGACTGATAGTCTGTGGGATATGGTCCTCCTACAGAGCAAGTGATGAAACTTTACACTGGCCTGTGCAAGCGACTTCGATCACTGGCCACCTGCTACAGGGGATGAATGCCTATATATTTAATACGATCACCACATACGCTCCATGTCAGCATGCAGACGGTATTTGTTTTCGATATATCGGGAGAGAGAGATGCGACAAAAATCTTATCGGGTTCTGAGTCAGATGAAGTTAGCGGAGCTTTTATAGCTTGTGGTTTTTCTCTGTTGGATGTCACAAAATAATGATGATAGAATGTTTGGGTGATAGACGTGAATGTACCCTAAGGGATGCAGATCTCCTTCGGACTTCAGAACCTGTGTGTGGTTTGGAAACACAGTTCCTATGTGATGTGGAGTCTTCGTAATTTTCTCGATAAAAAACACCACCATACTGTCTTTTATACTATCTCGTGTTGCAGGAGAAAGAGTCGTTTTGGCATTGACCTTACACATCGTACGCCATTGGTGGAGCTACGACAACATTTTCCATTTCCATCGAGTGGTCAAAACAGTGTCCTGTCGTATTAACTCAGCTTACCCTGTTTCTACACGGGTTGCATAAACTGGTAGATATAGTGCTCTCCCACTTCTGCTCAGTTCTGACTTAAATTGGAACGATCACATGCGTAAAACTGCAGGGTAGTGAGGAGAGACTGAGGAGCAGTCACAATATGCGTAGGGACTGACTAAAACCGCGTTGGAGTTTTACTGAAGCAGGTAGGTTGGAAAGAGGTGACTCGTTTCGAGACATGATGAGAGGCACCCACATGCCTTGCTCATACTGTGGCATCAAGCAGTCAGGCCTGCAAGATGAGTGGTCTGCCAGGCGAGTGGATTCATTCTTATTTATCGAGTAACATGAACTGTCGTACTCACAATTAAGTCACAAATCATCCTCCTGTATGAATAATACGCAACGGAAACGCAAACCTGACTATTAGTAATTTACACAACACTGACTGTTCACTACGCACTGGCAATACTACATTTTCTTTCTTATTTAACGGCTTTTAACAACACGTGGCCATCGCACTGAATATGAATGGCGCACACATTACAAATTCTGGATATCATGACAACATACAATTCGAAGGAAAAGGCCACCAATCTTTTTCTTTTCACTATCTTATTTATTCCGATAAATTCTATAACCTAAACACACAAATTCTATAACCTACAACAATAACACATGAGAAATTCGGCCCAGTGGGCATGGCTTTACATTGGTGATTCTCTACCTTATGGTCTCGTAATTATTTAACGCTACAGTGCACTTTCAGGATAGGATGGTGGATCTTTTATTATATCTCACACTTCGACTCTCACAATCATCATCACGAAACTTTTCACAACATTATCACTTTCAGCTTTCCCACTTCAATTAGTATTTATCCCAGTTTCACACGACACTGCCCCACTTCGTAATTCTTCTTTCCTACTATGAACTCTGGAGATATATGCACATCTTCCTGTGCAATGCAAGCCAAGTGGCGTTGCTGGATAGACGGCTAACTCACCTTGCTTCTCTCTCGGAGTATTATAGTTTGAATCAAGCGTCACACGGAAACATAACACGCAAAGTAATATTAAGAACATATTCATCACACACGCGAGTCCTCAACTGATACCATGGATGAGTACTTCTCTTTATCCTTTGTCTCATACACAGATTGAGACTCACACAGTACTCACCACGTGGAAGTACTCGTCTCTAATTTCAAGTCCTGCACACGCCAATTCTTAAATATTTCAACTTATAGTACACACGCTAGTAATTCAGCTTAACTTAAGCACACGGAAGTATTTCAACTTATTGCTACACGTGGTTTCATTGTGACCGTTGGTCACTTCTGAAGATTACTACGATCCCATTAATATTACCTGCCTGACATTTAATTCTCCCCACAAAAGTTCCTGAAATAGAGAAATTATTATTTCAAACTACTCTTAAATATTCCACATGCATACCATGTCTCCACTCTTTTGTCTTTACGGAGCACACCTAAGACAGGTCTTAACAGCACAAGATCCAGCGGCAGAGTGCTGAAACATGGCCGTTCTTCAGGTCCTCTCGCACCTCTGCCAAAGTGGGGGAGCACCTTGCTACCGTATTGGTCAGCCACATTTCAGGTGCTCAAAGCTCAGGTAAATTTCATCTCTTTGGTCCCACCAAAGGTGACCAAAGGATCGTCTCAAAGATGATCATATATTCACATTCACTATCTGCGGTTAGCAGACGACCATACATTCATTCATTTCACAGATCTCACCAAACTGGATGTAGGGATTTATTTTGTGGGAGTGCACATGTGATGAATTAAATAAATAAATTGTCATTCTTTCCTACACTGGTATCCGGCATCGCTGTATTAATTGAAATTGAGTTATTTTTACAAAAAATGTGTTGTTCTGACAAGAGTAATGAAGTATGTTGTACCTACTTTCAATGTCGTGCGGTACTGTACCCTTTCAATGAGAGTGGCACAAATATAATTCACTAGTGGCTGTAATCATTAAAAGACATCTCTAATCGGTTCCAAAGCAGGTATGTGGTTGAATGGAAATACTTGATTCCAAATCACATACAGCATTTCTACCAGAAATCGTAACACTATTAGCGACTCTTGTGTGTATCTGTAGAACCAAAACCGCTTTTTATGCAGGGTGATGGTAACATAGTCGTTGTGATCATGTTTGTAATAGCACTGTCCTTACGCATAATTCAACCTCGCTGGCGGAGCAATGACAACGTGTTCCCATTTCCACCAAGTGGTCTAAGAGGGTCCTGTTGCATTAAGTAGCTCAGCCTGTTCCTGCACGGATTACAAAAGGTGCTGGATATAGCGTTCTCCGACTTTTGTTCGGTTCCGGCTTAAATTGGGGTGATCACATGGACGAAGCTGCAGGAAGGAGAAAGGAGGAACAGTTGCGAGATGTAGAGGACCTGCCTAAAACCACGTTGGAAATATGCTGTAGCAGACCAGTTCGAAAGAAGTGAGTCGTTTCGGGATATGAGAGACGCACGAATATTAGTCACCACTGGCTGCAATCATTAAAAGACGTCTCCGTAGGATCCAACACAAGGAGGTAGTTGAAAGGAGAGACTTGATTCCATATCGCTCACAGAATTCCTACCAGAAAGAGTTACACTATCAGCAAGTGTGCCTGCAGAACCAACACTGCTTTTTATGTAGGGTGACGGTAACATCGTCGGTGTAATCGTGTTTTTAATAGCGCGGTTCTTACGCATAATGTATGTTTGTGGCGGTAGAATCCTTCTGTGGTCGGGTTGAAATGTTGGTTCTCGATAGTGTTCCTCGAAAAGAACATCGTCTTCCCTCCAGGGATTCCCATTTGAACTGTCTTGTGAATGTAATCCGACTACTGAAAAAGAAAAATGACTCGCCATTGAATGTGACTCTCATGATTAATTAATTAGCCTATCAATTTGATATTAGCGACTTGCCGTCTGGCGGTTATAGATGATGGCTAGGGCACCAAGGATATGATTGTTCGCATGGTGTTTTTTTCGTTGCGGCTATATCTTTTAAAGATATTTAAATCGTCCACTTGTACGGGGAGAGACAACCATCGTAATAAAATCAGATGTGTTACCGGATTTATAAAGTGATACGTAGTATAAAATGTTTACAGCTTCCCTGTGCTGTTACCTTAAGAGACTTTGTATGTGGCGAGACATTTGGTTACCTTAAGAGAGAGTTCGAAAGTGAGGAAGTGTTCTGTGTCAGTGGTAGATCTTAGCAATCCGTCATGAGCCAATAAGGAGTTTAATATTTTAGTCTTGTGATGGATGACCTGACAGATAAGAAAAGATATTTTCCTGTTTGATGAAAGAATATTAGAGGGAATATACCCTATGCCATAGTTCTGCACAGGATTTTCACAACAAGTAACGATATTTTTGCGATGTGAAAACGTGTGTATTATCCGGTTTCTTCTATCTTCTAAAATAACTCGTATAAACGGGTATAATCAATATTTCGCGTGAGAAATTTGAGATGTATGGTCAACAATGTCGCTACCTTGGACTGGGTGAAGTGGGTTTGTTAATGTGCGTGGTCTATGTCGGGGTGGGATTATTTAGAATTACTGTGTACGTCCAAACTGCAGCTGCTTGTTTCGCAGTGCACTGCGGCTGGCTCCAGTGGTGGTCACGAGTTGGTAACCGGAAGTATCGGATTAGCTCAGCCTGTGACAGGTACAAAGAATGCGCTGACGTGTCTAATCTTGTCAGGCAGCGAGGGCCGGCATAGTGTGCTGGGTGAGCGCGACAGAAGCGGATGTGCGTGTGTTACGTGAGAGAAGATTCAAAATGACGCATGCCTGCACTGGAGGTGTTGATAACATTTGAATTCCTATCACACCAGTCATTCCCGGGTGCCCTCCATGGGCAGAGATGGTGCACTCTGGTATACACGTGGGTCTGCGACTACGGCTGTGGCCTCAGTGGTAATTTCCATCGATCTATTTACGCGGCGCTGGCGGTGTACATGGGGACGGGCGCACCGTGTGTGGACCTCTGGACAGAGCGTGCCAGGTGTGTGAGGGTTTTCAGCTATCTTTAACATCTAGTCATGACAACTACTGCTATGGACTGGGTGATGGTTTATGTGTTTAGTGCTTCTCAATACACTGCAGTGGACTCTGCCTTGCAGTGGTATTTGCTGTTGTCTCCATTCTATCACGCAAAAGAACCCTCCTTCCGAATGTAGTGGAGAGAACCAATTTAGGAATTCTATAGGGCTTGAGAAACCCAATCGCGACGTCAAATTTCCGTCTGATAGCGATCTCTGACATCTAGCTACGACAACTAATACTACTGCAGATTGGATCGTGGTTTAAGTGTGTTGTGTTTAGTGCTTCTCAATACATCCCTTTAGGCTATGTCTTGTGTTGGTATTTGCTGTTGCCTCTATTGTATCATGCACCTTGCTCCCTCCTTCCGAATGCAGTGGAGAGAACCAGTTTAGGAATTCTATAGTTGTTTTGAAAACCCAATTTTTTTTTAATCAGATATGTTTAATGGAATATTGCGGTGGAGGAGGGTGTTCGTACTCCCAAACGTTAGTGCACACAAAATTTCAGATATATTTAGTGGTGCGATCTATTTGTGGTGGAAATTTCATTACTTGATTTGCATAATGGCTGTATGTGATACTCAAACGTTGAAAATATGTTTTATTAGGAAGAAGAATCATTGTAAGGTGGAGGTGAGTGTTTTATGCAATCTTCTTGACTCCTATAAATCATTAAGGGGCTCCGGAAAGGCTCAAAATCATGAAAAGTTCAATTTTTACTTTTTTGCGTTTTCTAAATCTGCAGACTATTACCTTTTAATAGATATATAATTTATTCAATTCCGAAGACTACAACTATTTTTAAATTTTTTTTGAAATGCGTTCTACATGGGCGTGACCCACTGTGGCGCTGTTAAACTGCTGTCAAATGGTGTTATTATTAACGTCCGTGTTCATCAGGTACATTTTAGTGATGTGAGATAAAGTATGTGTTGTGGCTAACCTATGATGGTTCAATATATATCGCTGGTGTGATTGTCGATTGTTTCATGTTTATTTACTCTGTCGTTATCTCGAAAATATTCGTAATTAATTTTTTTTCTTGAGTCTCTGTTTTGTTGAAGTATAATAATGAGTTAAAGTAAAGTTATTAGAAATCCTCTGAAGGCTTTTAAGAAAAGGAGAAATGTTGGAAAGCCAAAGGTATGTGTTATTACTGTAAACAATAAAGACGATAACCAAGTGAGTGAACCTAACCTCTCAAGTACACCTGCCCATAGCAGTCAAAGTGGGAAAGAAAATACTTCACAGAAGAAGCTCGGTTCAATGAGTGAAAAGTATGAATGTTTTATGGGCGAATCGGATGTGAATGAAATATTTGATATGTCGGTTCTCAAAGGAATTTTTTCAAACTGTGTAAGATGTATTCATTGTAGTGAAGTTGGTCTGGAACTCTCCATAATAAAGCACGTAGGACTTGCTAGTCAAATACAACTGAAATGTGATAAGTGTTCATACATGACCACCTTTTGGATCAGTGTTGCAGTAACTGCAACTGAAGAAAATGGTAGCAAAATCTACGAACACAACAACGAGCGATGCTTGCTTTAGACAAGGAACGCCTTCGGGCTGCAGACAGGGCTGTAAAGAGTCTAGAAATACAAGCAAGAGTAAACAGGAGGAGGAACAAGAGGAAGCTGGAGGAGGAGTTTGCAGAGGATGAAGATAATCCATCCTATGGACCTGGAATGCACTAAAAAGTTAATCCAATCTTTGTCGCTCGATTCCCAAAACTTTTATTTTCTCATACTAATTACATGTTTTCTAAGGATCTTCCAAACATATTTGTTTCAAACTTTCAGTAAATGTTAAACAGTACCTTCTGCATATTTTAACACAGCCTTTTTCCAAAAAACTGTATATTTTTGAATATATAAATAAAAAATTGCAAAAAAATGTGAATTTTCATTACAATTGAAAAAAAAATCATCTTTAATAACTGAACTAAAATTTTGTAAAATCCCTGTGTTAAGTTGTAGCCCATATTCCAATAAATAATCTGTAAAAAGTTCAACTTCCTACCTCAAATAATTTGTGAGGAAAGATGTAATTTATAAGCGTTATTTTAACATTGCAAGTATAGGGCGTTCCGGAGCCCCTTAAATATTTCATTTGAAAGGGTAGTGCAAACAACTTATTTCATTCAATTTTTGATATCGAAATTGCACCAGCGTTGTCTCCACCATTAGCTGTGGTATCAACGTTCGATACCACACTTGTTAGGGGTTGCAGTTATCGACCGCGGTCCGTACTAGTAGCGTTGGACCCGCGAATCGAGACTAGCGCCGCCAGCGCTCGTCCACTCTTGCTCGGGACGCCAAGTAGTAAAGTAGCACAGCCTTCAGGTGATAGGAAGCAACCTCTAACAAGGCGCTTAGTTAAAGTATGGTCTATGTGATGCCTATATAGTTCTCTGTTTGTAATTATATTCATCATGACTATGAAGGCTCCTGTACTACCAGTTGAGTGATATATATATATATATATATATATATATATATATATATATATATACCTACGGCTTCTAATTATCTTTGTCGTTGCAGATCCAGACCATGCAGCCAACTCCTTCACTGACAAACCTGCTGTATATTGCAAGAAGAGATTTGTATTTTTCTATTTAGCATTGGCCACCAGTCATTTACATGGGCGACGATTAGTTCGTCGTCATCATAACATCACCCAATAGGTACATTATATTCTGAGGAGAGCAGCAAACCCCCATCTGCATGTTTTGGGATTCTGGTTCACACAGACAATCAGGGAGTTGCCTCTTGAGAAAAAAGACGGAGACAGGAGGCGAGTCTGGAATTTCCCAACCAACAGAATGCCGCCACTTGATGATTGTTTGTGGGGCGAGAGATCAAAGGAGGCTGGTATCACTAATTAAAAAATTCAAACTTTGTTCTTGCATCTGGTTTCTAAATGAGTGGTTTTACCTAATTTCTAATTTTGGGGTGCTGAATACATTACTAAAATCAGTTTTTCTCCGTGACGTCACACTTCCTAGATACACAGCAGAATAAAATATGGTAATAGCGAAAATTGACACAACTATGTCAAACAAAAATACTCACACAGAACATTTGAAATCAATACTATTTAATATGTATGTATGGGCATGATGCCAATAAAAGTTCATATTAGTTCAAAAGATATTCTCACTTTTAATCGTCTTTCGTTTTGAAAAATGCGACGACGAAGCTCTTCTTTTGTTTGCCGTTTCATCACTCTCCTTAACAAGTCCCCAGCAGTAGTCACCCATCATCGTAGGGTTCCAATGGCCTTGGTAACGGTGTTCCATGGTAAGAATTCCTTGGTGAAAGCGTTCACCATACTCATCGCTTAAATCAAGGTGAGAATGTAAAAAGTGAATTTTAAGTGACATTCTACACCCCATGTTCTTCTAGTTCTCCAACAGATCATTCACATTGGTAACATAGTTTTTGTCTTTTCTGTTACCCAAAAAGCCCTTCACAATTGCTGTAAAAGAAGACCAAGTAGCTAATTGGATATCTGTGAGTTTGGTACCAAAGGCTGGATCTTTCAGCAATTTTCTTATTTGTGGTCCAATAAATATACCCTCTTTCAACTTTGCCTCACTTAATTTGGGAAACTTTTCTTTTAAGTCATTGAAGGCTTCACCTTCTTTATCCAAAGCTTCTATAAAGTTCTTGATAAGGCCCAACTTGATATGAAGGGGAGGCAAAATGATTTTATCGGACACAACCAATGGGGTATTGTTCACTTTTAAGTTTCCAGGAACATATAACTTCCTTATATTCCATTCCTTGACTGTATAGTGTCCCGGCTGTCCCAAAGGTACAAAAAGCAGCAGTATTTTGTGAATCCATCCTGTAAACCTGTAAGGAGTGCAACAACTTTTAAATCACAGCAAAGCTGCCATTCATGATTCTTATATTTGATTGCCTCTAGCAGCAAAGCCATGGTTTCATAATTTTCTTCCATGTCTACTGTGTAAGCCAAAGGTACAGATGGAAATGCATTGCTATTATGCAGTAGTACTGCTTTCAGTCTGGTTTTACTGGAGTCAATAAATACTCGTAGTCGCCACTTCTGTGGATTACGTTGTACACTTAGCTGCATCATTAGACCATTGACATCTCTACATACACATAGGAATTCTGCACATCGAAATACTGAGCGAAGGAAGCACCTCTTTATCTGAAGCAGCAAAGTTTTGCCCCTGAAGCTAGAAGGTTCCGTTGTTGCAATCTCGACTCCAAAAGTGTCATGTTATCGAGGGCAGTACTCTTCTATATGTTCAATACTTTCTGATTCACTTGACATGGTGTCTGGTTCCGTGGCTTTCAAGTTACAGACAGGAACACGCAACCCCTCATCATGGGGCACAGGCAAATGCACTGAAGATACATTTGGACACTTTATTTTATGTCTAGTTTTGCTTGAATGTCCCGAAATATTTGTAAGACAGAAGTAACAGCTTGAATGATGGTCTTTAGGCTCACACCATATCGTCGGAACAGCGAATGACATGGCTCTTCGTTTTCCATTCTACCACTCGGTTAATGTTGGCCGCCCAGTCGGAGATTCGAGTCCTCCCTCGGCCATGGGTGTGTGTGTGTGTGTGTTGTCCATAGCGTAAGTTAGTTTAAGTTAGATTAAATAGTGCGCAGGCATAGGGACCGATGACCTCAGCAGTTTGTTCCCATTAAGACCTTACCACAAATTTCCAATTTTCCGATTAAGGTTGTAGTACAGGTTATGCAGGTAAGATGAGATGCAAAATTTTTGTCTTAATCACCAACAGGACAATCAAAATACAATTTATATGCCTTCTTAACCAAATCAGTGACTGGTTTTCTTTCGGCTTTTGGAGTGAATTTCCCACACACATAACAAAAGTTGTCGTGGTGGTTTAGACAGCATCGGGATTTACTGGCTGCCACCTTTCTTAGTGTAAGTTTTAATCACATAAAAATGCACTATCTTTCACACCACTGGATTACCACACCAACCATTTACTGACGGTTTATAGATCTTCTAGCTCTCCTCTGCAAATCAAAAACAAACAATCAAACATCAAAACAGAAGAATAAGCACTCCGTCTTCAGGCCACAAGTGGCCCATCGGGACCATCCGACCGCCGTGTCATCCTTAGATGAGGATGCGGATAGGAGGGGCGTGTGGTCAGCACACCGCTCTCCCGGACGTTATGATGGTTTTCTTTGACCGGAGCCGCTACTATTCGGTCAAGTAGCTCCTCAGTTGGCATCACGAGGCTGAGTGCACCCCGAAAAATGGCAACAGCACATGGCGGCTGCATGGTCACCCAACCAAGTGCCGGCCACGCCCGACAGCGCTTAACTTCGGTGATCTCACGGGAACCGGTGTATCCACTACGGCAAGGCCGTTGCCCAAAACAGAAGAACAGCAAAAAGCGAAATATGTATAGGAAAAATAAAAAACCTTTAAAAACTTAAAAATGGCACGTGATAGAACTTTTTGAAAGGTATATTAGGATTCTATATACCAAAATACATTCTAATTGATATATCACATCCCAGAAGGAAAATGGCTGTTGACTAGTGTATGTGGTCCGTGGTCGGTGGTATTTAGTAATGTGATCTGTAATTTCGTCATTGGGCGGTTTTGAAGTTCGTTGCGGTGCCCTAACGATAGAGACACGCACAGGAGACCCCAAACGGTGGTTACTATTCTGCACTTCATTCCAGTCATAATCTGTCGACCACTTTTGCGAGATTTAACTGTCAGTGCAACATGACTGCTGTATGTTTCTCGACCAGCTAAAATAGTTTGCCGCTGAGATTTAGTAATTTGCCCATAAGCAAAAAGTGACGGTCCGTTTCGAAATATGTCATGAACTTTTAGGTATGTAATTGTTCTGATTTTCCCGTCTCTGCTTAGACACCAGTGTGCTCGAAAAGTGAGGAAAATATATGAATCCATCACCAAATATAAACTAAGCCTACGCAGCATTTCTAAGCACGATCAGAATAAAAAAGCGCCGCAATTCTTCAAATATTCCATACTGCGATCGATTTCCAGACAAATTCTTTAAATAAACTATGTTCCATTATAACATCTTGTATCCCATAAATTGTTTAAATAAACAGTATTCCATACACTGCAATTCCGTAACATATTCTTTAACTAAATAAATAAACTATATTCCAAACACCTTGTGTTGCGTAAATTTTTTTAAATAAACAATATTGCACACATTGACTATAATGTTTAAACAATATTCCATTTACTGCAACCAATTTTCTGACAAATTTTTTAACTAAACAAATAAACTGTATTCCATACACCGCCTTGAGTCCCATTAGTTGTTTAGATAAACAATATTTCACGCATTGTCTAAATTGTTTAAACAATATATTTTATAACTGCAATCGATTTCCCTCCAAATGACCGATCAACTAAGTCTTTTTCCCGTCAATTTGTGGAAGGAGGAAGGGACAGAGAGGGCTGGGGGGGGGGGGGGTTCCACATGGTGGATTTAATTAATTGGTGGCTTTAATTAATTAATAAATGAAATTTGTATCAAAAGTGTGCTTGTATTGGCGAGGGAGTTCCCTGATTGATGGAGGAAGAGGAGGTGGATGAGGAGGAGGGGGAAGGGGAGGGGTGGCAGAACAATAGGTAAAGAACCAGTCAATCAAAGGAGAACAATAGGTTTGCCTCTGAATGTAGGCAACTCACACTAACAAACTGTTTCAGAACATAGTTTGTCCCGCTACTAGAGTACACTTTACAAGACATTATGTCGGAATAATAAAACGCTGAGCTATCAAAGACCCATGAGGAAAATATCAACAGTAATAAGCAGCAGTAACTTTAGCCCAAAAAACATGTGTGCCATTGGGTCTATTCCAATATCATCTCGGAATGATTTGCGAGCGCCACGCAAAATGCACATTTCGGGGACAGCTGGGATGCCTTGATCATGTTAGTGAACATTCCTCTATGTCTGCTGGTGTTGTAATTTCCATTAGGTTATATGGTATGTTTGAATTTTTTATGTCTATAAAGGCATTCAGTTTCTGGTAGTTTAATGTTGTGTGTACATTTATTAATTCTGCTCCATAGTAATGTATATGCCAATGCAAAATCAGTGCAGTTTTGTTGGCAATGCAAATTATTGTGTTCACCAAAAGCTCTTGGTGTCAGAAATAGCCCTCTACTACCGGAAATGAGATGGCTTATTTGCATGTGGAAACTAAACAAAAAATTAGTCACCCCAGTGCGCGTACACAGATGAATCGTAAAGTCGTTACAAGTGGCGCAGCAATAGAGTCACATGATCAGCTATGCATACATTATCTTTATGTGAGCACAAGGAAGTAGACATATTTAAGTGTTAAGTGGACATTTTACTTAAAAACGGGTAAATGCAATGACATGACAGAGTGCAAAAAGGATCAATTGTGTTTGCCCATGCCCATGGCCATATTGTTTGTGAACTTGCTGCATTTATTGGTGCTTTGCAGCAGACTGTTCTCCATGTCCACATGCAGTGATGTAAACAGGGGCCACGAAACACAACCTCAGATTTTTGCTTGGAAAAAGATACTGGCCGAGAGGGACCAGAGATGCATTTCATGGCTTCTGAATCAAAATCGCTTCCATGCCTGACATAAATTGCTGCAGGCAGTGAATGAAGGTCTGTTCTCCACTCCCAGTGAGCTAACATCACAACAGGAGCTATATGCAATGAACTTTTGGATCCGGTCACCTGGCAAGAAGCCACTTCTCACAAAGGCAGATAAAGCTGCGCGTCCTCCCTGGACCAGAAATCATCGAATGTGCACAGCAGCTGACTGGCAGAATGTAATGTGGTCTGAAATATCACATTTATGCCTGTATTCAAATGATGCGGGTCATCAAGTGGACTAAAGATCAAATGATGCATTTCATTCTGAATGTGTGCAAAGTAAAGTTCAGTCCAGAGGTGGGTCTGTAACGTTCGATTGTGTGTGTATGTGTGTTTTTTTTTTTTGTCATGGATTGGGACCACTCACTAAAATGAACCAGCGTGTTTGTTTTAACATTCTGAATGATCAGGTTCTGCCTTTCAGTCAACATGTCCTTGATGATTTACTATTGATACACTTATTTTTCAAGGCGACAACACGAGAATTTATTGGGCTGGAAGAATATGTAACTGGTTTTCTGAATGCTCACCAACCATACTAAATTTCGATTAGCTTGCAGAATCACCTGACTTGAACCCCGTAGGGTATCTGTGGGACATGTTGGAACAGCAGGTAAAACGCCTACATCCTCATCCATGCAGTTTGGTGGAATTTGCGTGATCGTGTTCTTAGTTAGTGGCTTGATCTGAATGCGACATACTTGTACAACATTGAGGACCCAATTCATAACCGAATCCACGTGGTTATCGAGTCCAGGGTTGGAATTACACAGTATTAAATTATGCATGTAATGAGTTCTCTGGGAATGTCTAATTTTTTGTCTAGTGTGATTACAGAACCTCGTCACAAGCAGGATTAAGCGATACATATACGAGTACCAAAAGATGATGGCAACACAGATCAGTGACAGTTTACAATAATTTATTAATGGAAACTGTAGAGATACTTGTATTAAGTGTAGTACGAAGATGTTGCATGACAGTGGTTCAAGGCTCATTTGCACTGGTTTGGCTTTAACTCTGGTCTGGTTCTAAACACAGAGAAGGATAACTACAAACTCTCGTAGAACGCCTAGTTTGGCTCTTGATGGTGGTGAGAATATAGTCTGGTTAAAATTTCTTGGTTTTTGATACTTCATGCGTTGTAGCTGATTCATTACAATCACAGCGTTCAACGTCACGCCATTGCCAAACTGCCACAAGAATTGGTCACTTGCAGTTCCTTGTCCAGCATTCTTTCGTGAAGTGTCTAGATCCCAAATCGTGTTTCATGACACATGATAGCCTCATCAAAAACAACACACGCAAAGATGCTAACGAAATACACACATCAAAAAAAGTTTACATCACCTCGGTTTCGACAGTTCCGGAACCTGTAGAGAAAATTGGAATAGAGATCAACGTAAACAGCATTCCCGCCCTTTTTATTGCTCACGAAAGCCACATATGGCATATTGTAGCACCATACAGCGAGACCATAAGAGGTGGTGGTCCAGATTGCTGTACACACCGGTACCTCTAATACCCAGTAGCACGTCCTCTTGCACTGATGCATGCCTGTATTCGTCGTGGCATACTATCCACGAGTTCATCAAGCCACTATTGGTTTAGATTGTCCCACTCCTTAACGGCGATACGGCGTGGATCCTTCAGAGTGGTTGGTGAGTCACGTCGTCCATAAACAGCCCTTATCAATATATCCCAGGCATGTTCAATAGGGTTCATGTCTGGAGAACATGCTGGCCACTCTAGTCGAGCGATGTCGTTATCCTGAAGGAAGTTCAAAAAATGTTCAAATGTGTGTGAAATCTTATAGGACTTAACTGCTAAGGTCATCAGTCCCTAAGCTTACTCACTACTTAACCTAAATTATCCTAAGGACAAACACACACACCCATGCCCGAGGGAGCACTCCAACCTCCGCCGGGACCAGCCGCACACTGAAGAAAGTCATTCACAAGATCTGCACGATGGGTGCGCGAATTTTCGTCTATGAAGACGAATGCCTCGCCAATATGCTGCCAATATGGTTGCACCATCGGTCGGAGAATGGCTTTCAAGTATCGTACAGCCTTTACGGCGCCTTCCATCACCACCAGCGGCGTACGTCTGCCCCACATAATGCCACCCCAGAACAGCAGGGAAGCTCTACCTTACTGCACTCGCTGGACAATGTGTCTAAGGTGTTCAGCCTGACTGGATTACTTCGAAACACGTCTCCAATGATTGTCTGGTTGAGGGCATATGCGACACTCGTCGGTGAAGAGAACGTGGTGTCAATCCTGAGCGGTCCATTCGGCATGTTATCGGGCCCATCTGTACCACGCTGCACGGTGTCGTGGTTGCAAAGATGGACCTCACCATGGACGTCGGGACTGAAGTTGCGCATCATGCAGCCTATTGTGCACAGTTTGAGTCGCAATACGACGTCCTGTGGCAGCACGAAAAGCATTATTCAACATGGTGGCGTTGCTGTCAGGGTTTCTTGGTTCAAATGGCTCTGAGCACTATGCGACTTAACTTCTAAGGTCATCAGTCACCTAGAACTTAGAACTAATTAAACATAACTAACCTAAGGGCATCACACACATCCATGCCCGACCAGGATTCGAACCTGCGACCGTAGCGGTCGCTCGGTTCCAGACTGCAGCGCCTAGAACCGCACGGCCATTCCGGCCAGCCTGTCAGGATTCCTCCGAGCCATAATCAGTAGGCAGCGGTCATCCATTGCAGTAGTAGCCGTTGGTCGGCCTGAGTGAGGCATGTCATCGACAGTTCCTGTCTCTCTGTATCTCGTCCGTGTCCCAACAACATGGCTTTGGTTCACTCCGAGACGATTACACACTTCCCTTGTTGAGAGCCCTTCTTGGCACGATATCCACAGTCAACATCTATCTTCTAGAGTTTTGGGAACTGGGATGACGCAAAACTTTTTTTGATGTATGTAAATATACATTTTTCATACGCAACACTAAGCATAGAATACTGGATATTTATACACAATATGTTGTTCAGAATCACATTTACAGTGAATGTATTGAAAGGTCTCTGTTGGATTCCTATCATGTTTAATTTCTTAAATCTGTTCTCATTTACGGCATAAATTCCTCTTCTAAATTTACTGTGGTATTTCTGACTATCTGGGAGGAGACTGAGCAGTGAAACATGTTACTTTTACACATAAACAAGAACGATCTGTCACACTACTACACTTTAAAACACAGTTTATACGTAATTCATGTCACACAGTCTCATATGGAACCTACATCCGCTTTCTTTTATATACTGTGTATGATAGGATACTGTCATCCTCCTTCCCTTCTGTGTGAGCGGATGAATGAGCAAATGTATTTGTAGTTGCATGCTTGAGGGTAGCAGACAAGCCTGTCTGCTAGAGAACAGTAGGACCAACGTCGGAACAGGTAGCTACGCTTTCTAAAAGCAGAGGGAAGCACGCTCGGTAGGCGCGCAGGTCAGTCTGTCCGTGGCGAGCGTCTGAAGTGGTAAGATCTCCGGCTAAGCGCGTGTCTGCTAAGTCCGTAGGACAATGGATTTCTTAAGTTCAGCCTAACTGAAAATTTAATCACCTTTATTTCAGGTTTAGCTCTAAAATATCTAATGTTATCTTAAATTCCAGCGCAGTGTAATTCTCGTGTGAAGTTCAGAATATCTTCCAGTAGTTGCTTTGTCACTACTTTGTGAGTAAAGTGGAACCACGTGTTGATCAGTAACTCTAACTAAGTTCATCAATCTTAAATGCGAATGTGCGTGAGATTATAACGTCTCGCTTTGATAATATTTTTCAATATAGCAACTTTTCTTTATGTTCAACCCACGTGGGGTCTACTTTGTGAGACCACTACCACGTGCTTATATAATTGTTTGACCCATCAGGTTAATAGTAAGACGTTAGTAACCAGTTCGAGGTTTTTCTTTTGTAAATTGCTTTTCGATCTAATTTATTTTAATTAGCAAAATTATTGTGGAGTTACACGCTTTGTGTAAACCAAGTTGACCACGTGAAGCATGTGGTGTAATCATCAAAGTAGCCCTCAGCTATTCTTTTTGGGAAGATTTCACAGAGAGTTAGGATGAATTTAGTATACCAGTGTGTGGTAATGACATGACGGACAGGATTGTGCTACGAATGTAACTTCTTTGGGTGAAAATTGAATCAGTTGGTTGTGGTTAATTTCCTCTTGCATATGTTTCAACGTCCTTCGTGTGTTATTTTATGAATGCAGTGTTGTATGCAGTCTCCCAATCTTGGCTCCATATTCGATGTGTTCCGTAAGATTACAAACTCACATTTTCACAATCCTAAATAAGGCACCAGTTTAGTTTAATATGCTGAAATTTCAATGATCAATGTTAAAATAAATTTCCAAATATAAATTGATTTATTTCCTTTTATTTAAATTCTCTTTTATATACACTCCTGGAAATTGAAATAAGAACACCGTGAATTCATTGTCCCAGGAAGGGGAAACTTTATTGACACATTCCTGGGGTCAGATACATCACATGATCACACTGACAGAACCACAGGCACATAGACACAGGCAACAGAGCATGCACAATGTCGGCACTAGTACAGTGTATATCCACCTTCCGCAGCAATGCAGGCTGCTATTCTCCCATGGAGACGATCGTAGATATGCTGGATGTAGTCCTGTGGAACGGCTTGCCATGCCATTTCCACCTGGCGCCTCAGTTGGACCAGCGTTCGTGCTGGACGTGCAGACCGCGTGAGACGACGCTTCATCCAGTCCCAAACATGCTCAATGGGGGACAGATCCGGAGGTCTTGCTGGCCAGGGTAGTTGACTTACACCTTCTAGAGCACGTTGAGTGGCACGGGATACATGCGGACGTGCATTGTCCTGTTGGAACAGCAAGTTCCCTTGCCGGTCTAGGAATGGTAGAACGATGGGTTCGATGACGGTTTGGATGTACCGTGCACTATTCAGTGTCCCCTGACGCTCACCAGTGGTGTACGGCCAGTGTAGGAGATCGCTCCCCACACCATGATGCCGGGTGTTGGCCCTGTGTGCCTCGGTCGTATGGAGTCCTGATTGTGGCGCTCACCTGCACGGCGCCAAACACGCATACGACCATCATTGGCACCAAGGCAGAAGCGACTCTCATCGCTGAAGACGACACGTCTCCATTCGTCCCTCCATTCACGCCTGTCGCGACACCACTGGAGGCGGGCTGCACGATGTTGGGGCGTGAGCGGAAGACGGCCTAACGGTGTGCGGGACCGTAGCCCAGCTTCATGGAGACGGTTGCGAATGGTCCTCGCCGATACCCCAGGAGCAACAGTGTCCCTAATTTGCTGGGAAGTGGCGGTGCGGTCCCCTACGGCACTGCGTAGGATCCTACGGTCTTGGCGTGCATCCGTGCGTCGCTGCGGTCCGGTCCCAGGTCGACGGGCACGTGCACCTTCCGCCGACCACTGGCGACAACATCGATGTACTGTGGAGACCTCACGCCCCACGTGTTGAGCAATTCGGCGGTACGTCCACCCGGCCTCCCGCATGCCCACTATACGCCCTCGCTCAAAGTCCGTCAACTGCACATACGGTTCACGTCCACGCTGTCGCGGCATGCTACCAGTGTTAAAGACTGCGATGGAGCTCCGTATGCCACGGCAAACTGGCTGACACTGACGGCGGCGGTGCACAAATGCTGCGCAGCTAGCGCTATTCGACGGCCAACACCGCGGTTCCTGGTGTGTCCGCTGTGCCGTGCGTGTGATCATTGCTTGTACAGCCCTCTCGCAGTGTCCGGAGCAAGTATGGTGGGTCTGACACACCGGTGTCAATGTGTTCTTTTTTCCATTTCCAGGAGTGTATATATATATATATATATATCACCGGTTGTCGTATGACTATTAAAAGATTATAATTAATGCTAGTCTGGTTGGGAGTTTGGTAAGCTAGACAGGATACCTGGTGAAACAGTTGCGCAGTAATGCAAGATTAACTTCCCTAGACAGTTCACAGCTTTTAACCCGCTTTTAGTGTGTATCAGCACCGCTTTCATAGCAAATTAAAGCAACAACGTTACAGTATCACTAAAATAGGCTTACATTAGTTAAGCTTCGCATGATTTTTACATGAAGACGAACTTTAGAAGACCGCAATTCGTCGCTGTGACTGGGTCACCACAGTCGTAAGTATAACTACCTACGGTGGTGTTGAAGTGTAGCCCACTGAAGGGCATACAAACTTCAGCTGTAGAAGATCGTGGGTTCGAGTCCCGTCAACAGAAACCAATTTTTTTAATTTGGAAAAATAAACAAAAGAGCCCGAGTTTTATTTTTATTCAGTTTTATTGCATTAAATGTAATTTTTTATTTTAAGTTCCTTGTCACACCATTTTGGTCATCATATTGGCCTTTTTATTTGCTCCTATTTTTCTTCCTATCTTTTTTTACTGCAATCTGTCTCTGTCGCTTATAACCTGCAACCAAATGAATCGCGTACTGCTCATCAGTTGATAACGTGGCAGCTGTGTAATCAGCAAGTGTGAGGATGGTAACAGGTAAGAAATGACAACGAGAAATTAGTTTGGCTTTAGCGCTGAAATTGAATTTTTCTGTCTTGAGATTATCTTTAATCATAGTGAACAAAGGGGTTGTGATTTTAGTCCTGCAGAAAATTTTCACCGCCGTTTTCTCGGATGCATTGCACATCTCTACCTTAGGACACGAGTTCAAATTCGGCCCTGCCAGCAGCAGGCCGCTGGCGTGGAGCGTGCGGGACGCAGGGGTGCAGTCTCAGCAGGGACTTTTTTAAATTAAAATGGTTTTCAAGTAATCGGCATCATCACACCTTTTCATTAAAACAGAATGCAAACAGTCACAAAAATATGGCACGTATTCTTTCTTCTTCACATACTCCTAAGAGAACTTTTATGCTTGCTCCGTTTTGTACTCCCAACGAAGCTTTATTAGTTATATACGAGGGTTATTTGGAAAGTAAGGTCCGATCGGTCGCGAAATGGAAACCATTGTGAAAATCAAAAATGTTTTATTTGCAACAGCCAGCTAGACCTTCGTGCTACTTTTCTACATAGTCACCGCTCCGGCTTAGACATTTGTCGTAGCTTTGTACCAACTTTCCACTGGCCTCATCACAGAGGGCAGCCGCCTGTGCTTTCCGCCACTTCTCCACGCTGGTCTACAGCTCGTTGTCTGTGTCAAAATGCTGTCTTCATAGCCACTGTTCATGTGAGCCGAAACGAAACTCACTGAGAGCCAATTTGGGGCTGTATTATTTGTAATCAAACATTTCCTATCTTCATTGCCCCTGTAGATTGCGGGCAGGAATTGTAGTGAAGAAGGAAACGCACGACAATCATGTTATGTTGACTGCAAGATATCAGGCGAAATCTCTGACGAGGTCCTCACACTTGGCGAGAGGCACTATTTTCTAGGCATCTTCATGTACTCACTGTGCGCTCAGGATTGAAAACAGCGATGTGATGCGATCGACGGGCATACTAGAGATACTGACCAGCACATCTGTGCAAAGTTTCATTGGATTTTTGCTGTCTTTTCCATTTCGCAACCGATCGGTCCTTACTCTCAGAATGGCCCTCGTACGTGTTAATTGCACCTGGAACAACTGAATACACAGCACTCTATATATCAGTTTTACTGTAAAAGTTGAAAAGAACAATTACTCTACCTGTATGTAATTAAAGGAATACATGTTTTTACTTGGGTGTACCCACTGAGGTGTCTTTGCATACACCTGGAGATGGGTCTACTTTTTGGGGGTGTATGCACCCCAGTTGAATTGTATACCACAGCTTTCACTCAGTCACGTAAACCACAAAAAAGTGGACTCAACTGAATAAACGAATGAATACGTGCTTCAACCGACAGAAAAACTGAAGAATGGTTTCACTTGAAGAGAATGAACGAGTAACTCAGTCCGTACACAAAACAGCACCAGATCGTGTGAAGTGTTATCGTCCGTTGCTCACAGAGACTGGTTTCACACGAAGGAACTGAGTGTGTAATTCAACCGATGCATAAAGTTACAGCCGAATCAGTCGATTGTTTTCCAACAACAGACTGAATCGATTGTTTCTGTTAGGTTGTTCCCGTCTCTAGTGGCGACTGTAGACGCGTTCGGGATGCTGTCTTTGAGGTACTTCTGACGTTGTATGGATTCTGAGTGGATACTGTCACTTACACCAAAGCCCTTGGCCCTCTTACCTGAGGCTATTACGACAAGAAGTTCAGTCCGTTGCTGCAAAGTGCTGACTGCCGACTGTTACCAGCGGCTGTTGCCTGTAGTTCTGGCACTGTGTACAGTTCCAACAGTTTTCTTACTCCGTAAGTTTGCAAGTAAAAGCGAGTGCTTGGTGCAAAATCCGACATTGCATTTAGGAAATTCTCAAACGTCACTGACAGGTAACATATTCTGTTTCATGTGACTTCACAGGAACATGTCAAATTCATTGAAGCGCATTTATGCGAACTGCTTGATGTCAGACGTTTTGCAGGCTGAAGAGGTATTTCTTCTAGTATTTTCATTACATTATATCCACCAAGATAGATCAATGAAGAAAGCTTAAGAGTTTTATCCGAAAGAAAGACAAAACTCTTTTTGAGTACTTTTAGTTCAAAATTTCCAATTTAGAATTTATTGTTCGAGAATTAGGATGGAAGCCAAAACAATGAATTAAAATTTGCCCCAAGTTCCGAACTTGGGCCCAGTTCGCATGGTTAGCAGGTAGATAGGCTGACCACTACACCACAATGGCAATGTGTCTACCGCGGATGAATAGACTACACAATTCCGATACCCTTCCTAACACAGACTTCAATTCACGACTTCAGTTTGTGTTATGGAGGGAAATGGACCGGGTAGTCCGTACAGATTTTGTAATCGCGATGCTATGATGGTATAGCGGTTAGCACATGTGCCTGCTAAGCAGGAGACCTGGGTTTAAGGCGCGGCCTTGGCACAAATTCGTAAGCTTCTATCCTCACCGAAGATAAAGTTAAGACTCATATGCCGTCCACAAAAAGTAAAATTCTATGTTTCTTCATTATTACCATGCTTGGTACAAAAACCCACATTGTTTTATTTTCTGAATCACAGACAATGTAAGCTTGTACGAATGCAATAGAGAAATTCGTAGAGAAGAAGTACGCTGCTGCCAACGTCGGCTTGGTTGAAGGTCCACTAATCATGATACACAACAAACGCTAGCACTGGTAACTTGCTTTGCACACATTATTGGGACTCACTACCATTCTCAAATTGCTGCATCTGTGCTGTACCTCGTTTATCAGGAGAATGCGACCAGTCTTCTGTCTCTGCCGTAAAGGATTTGTTCCTTAATTGACATCTAATCAGTTACCAAGCTGCACAGCAATTCCGTCTTGTTGATTTTATCAAAGGCGTAACTCCTGTTCCTTGCGAAGTATCGCCAACAAAACGACAAAGAGTATAGCTACTTGGCAGTTTTAGCATGAAATCTGTGGCATATTTGTAACCTTCGGGTGAGCAGTACTGCCAAATGGTGCTCTATTTTATTATTTGCTCACTCCAGTGAAAGTGACATTTTATTAGCATTTTCATTTGTTCCAAGAATTGTATTTAAGCCGGCTTACTTTCTTCTGATATTAATTATTCCAGTATTTTGTGATACGAGTTGTTTTCGTACTGTGCAACTCGCTCTGACAGCAATCGAACGATACATTAATGGCTCATTAGTTTGTTGTTTAGTCTCGATGCTTCAGTTTTATGAGACCTTAGTTCTTTTTTAAGGCTTTTAGTTTTCTGTTTGAACCCCAGCTTCAGTAAATACAGTTAATGGAACATTTGTGTGGATTTCTTGCGCTTGTTCTACGTTTACGACACACCGGATTACTGGGAGGCTGCAATTCAGTTTATCGTCTTGATAGTGCTGATATTGGAATTTTATGGAGAGAAAAAGTTGGAAATCTGCTGGGAATGCTCAGAATCTTACTCTTGGAACCAACTTTACAATTTGCCTCACTAAAATTTTAACTGCAGGCTACTGACCAATATCGTAGCGCATTTGTCATGATGTTTTCTCCAGCCATAATCCATAACCATGTATTATTAGGTCGTTACCAACCGAAATTATGGTCAGTTATGCCACTAGTTTTTTATTTCTCCTCATTACCAAACAGCACACGGCTACGACATCTACAAGCAATAATGATTGTGTTTCAGACTGCTATACATGGTGTTCCACAATCCATGTTACACACTTCTAGAAGTTGCAGAGGGGGCTGGAATACATGTCTGGAAACGGTATCCAACGACGCAACGGAGCGCCAAGGCACCGGTGCCTGTAAATGTTTTTATATGCAGGGTGATTCTGTGATGGTGTTACAAGCTTTCTGGGATGACAGAAAACGATAAATGTATCAATTTGATGATATCTTGATTTTCCCTCGTTTCTTGATAGAACAGCATTACAGTAAATGAAAAGCGACATTTTACTTTTGTTCTACAGTAGTACATTTATTCTGTTAACCGGTTTTCGGCTTACAAGGCCATCTTCAGACATCTACTGACCATTACAGCCAAAGAAGTTACTTTGTTTATAAACGACATTGGAAAAGAAGTTACACATCAAAATTGAAGCAGGAACGTAGTGTAAATAAAATTTTTGGCAGTGTGGTCGTAATGCAATGTAAAAAGTAAAAAGTTGAACAATATTTTACGTGGTTCATTTATTTATCGAACGAGCCGGAAGTCATAAGCGGAAACCGTTGTGATACCTCTGACAGCGGAATACGTGTACTGCTACTGTTGTTGCTAAGACTGTTGAGTAGCAACTTTCAGAGGTGGTGTTATGGACCAAAACAAGAAAAAATGTCTAGTAAACATGGGCTCTAAAATGCATTCCTTAAGATCTATGAGCACTCGTTCAATAAAGAAAATGTGTTTCACAGTGAAGAAGATTAACAAGTGCTCTCATTCGGGAGGGCAACGGTTTAATTTCGCGCCCAGCCATCCTGATTTAGGTTTTCCGTGATTTCCCTAAATCGCTTCAGACAAATACTGGGATGATTCTTTTGAAAGGGCATGGCCCTTCCCTAATCCGATGGGACCAATGACCTCGCTGTTTGGTCCCCTCCCCCAAATCAACCAACCAACAAAGATGAACAAGTGGCCATAGCTCCTCAGATACGCATTTTAAAGCTCGTATTTGCCAGATATTCTTCCTTGTTTTAATCCATACTGGTATCTCTGAAAGTTGCCCGCTCTACAGTGTTAGCAACAACGCTACCAGTACACGTATTTCACTGTCAGAGTTATCAGGACGGTTTTCGCTTATAACTGTCGTCTCATTCATTTCCGGTACACGGGTCCTTACCTAGAATTGATACATTTACCATTCTCTATCATCCTACAAAGCCTGTCACATCATCAGAGAAATACCCAGTATATAAAAACATTTACAGGCACCGGTGCCTACAACTCTGACGCTCTGTTGCATCGTTTCCAGACATGGGTTCCTACGTAAAACTTGGTCTCCCAAGTCCCCTTTACAACCACTAGAAGTGTGTCACACGAATTGTGAAATACCCTGTACATCGGAGAAACGTAGTATGAAAGTACTTTTTACAGCAGATATTCAACGCTATCAGCAACACGCGCAACTGTAGTACGAATTCAAACACTACAACAATATTTTCGACGTTTTATGCTTTGTGTATTTCTTTATTGCTTACCTTCGTTAAAAGATGACTGCAGGTAGGAAAAAAATGGTTCAAATGGATCTGAGCACTATGGGACTTAACTTCTGAGGTCATCAGTCCCCTAGAACTTAGAACTACTTAAACCTAACTAACCTACGGACATCACACACATCTATGCCCGAGGTAGGATTCGAACCTGCGACCGTAGCGGTCGCGCGGTTCCAGACTGTAGCGCCTAGAACCGCTCGGCCACTCCGGCCGGCCTGCAGGTAGGAGGAATTCATTTACATGCTGCCAGGGAAGTTGCAACTGTTAATACAGCAGGACACTAGACTGATTTATTTAATGTGTATCTCTTCAAAATACAAGTGGTACAAGGTTCATGAGAACAAGAGACATTAGGGCGTGTACAAAAGCATAAAGGGACAAATATTTCGGTACACGGATGGAAGAGGACAGGAAAACACCAACATCTAAAGGCTGTAGATGCAGATGCAGATGTAGATGTGACGTCACAGCTGACTTGGAGGTCTCGTTTGGAGCACTTTGACGAACTGTGCGCATATCTCGGGTAGGCGGTGACAACGATCCCCGAGCAGAGGTGATGCCTCGCCGCTGGCTCGTTACGCATTGTGTGGCTGGCTGGCGCTTTTTAGAGACAGCCGCCGAATTCCGCCTCACAACAGGTGTCGCCTCCTTCCTCGATGTGCGTTCCTACCTGCACCTCTTTGAGAAAGGGTTGCACTTCTGTCACGTTGAATGATACTCTTCGTTGCTCGTCCCGTTCTTGCACGATCTCTTTCCAGCCGTCACCATGTCGGAGATTTGATGTTTTGTCGGATTCCTGACATTCGCGGTACACTCGTGAAATGGTCGCACTAGTTAATCCCAACTTCATCGCTACCTCGAAGGTACTGTGCCCGTCGGTCGTGTGGCGACTTTAACACCACGTTCAAACTTACTTAAATCATCTTGATAACCTGCCATTGTAGCAGCAGAAACAGATCTAACAACTACGCCAGACGCTTGTCTTATATAGGCGTTGCCGACCGCTGTGCCGCATTCTGCCTGTTTACATATCTCTGTATTTGAATATGCACACCTATACGTTTATTTTGCGCTTATATATATATATATATATATATATATATATATATGCGAAATGTATTCAGAGTCCGTAACTCGCCTATAATATCATCCCGCAGTATGACTGTGTCGTCAACATATCTGCAATACAGGCTGTTGTTGTTGTTATTGTTGTTGTTGTGGCCCTCTCCAAGTTAGTCTACCTTGTGCAGCACTCGTCATCTCTGCATAACTAGTTCAACCTCCATCCATTTGAATCTGCATACTGTATTCGTACCTAGGTACCCTTTACTACGATTTTTATGCCCTCCATTACCAAATTTGTTACGGCGTAAACTCAAGCGCCGGCACGCCAGTTGGGAACGATAGAGCAGAGAAGGCTGTGAGAAGAGGTCAGCCGATCGTATGCTGACGGACCTCTCTTCCAGGACGACAACGCGACAGGAGCGGACAC
Organism: Schistocerca piceifrons; assembly: GCF_021461385.2. Classification (NCBI taxonomy): domain Eukaryota; kingdom Metazoa; phylum Arthropoda; class Insecta; order Orthoptera; family Acrididae; genus Schistocerca; species Schistocerca piceifrons. The sequence continues at coordinate 1,058,307,851 of NC_060139.1, forward strand.
TATGTGAAGACAACATAAGCGCCGCTCCCGACTGGTGGCAGCCCACTTCGATTGCAGCTTCTACAGCAGCACAGTGTGTCCATCATAGGTGGCGCTTCGGCCCAAGCTCTAAGTCCTACCTTATTGAACCTAAAACCAGACATTCGTCATTCTCGGACTCAGAGTTACTGGCCACGAATTTAACATCCAGCAGCTTCAATGTTAGGCACTTCGATAGCAGTTGAAGAAAGACTTCTGTCAGTTAGAGATCAGCAGTTACTGCAAAGACTGAGTATGTCGTGTGTCGCCCTTTGCTTGCGACACATCAGTGTAATTGCCAAAGTTAATTATGTATTCTATTAATTGCAATAAATCTCATTAATACGAGTTGTTTGAATGTTTGTCTAGCGAACCGAGTACGCAGGATTCATAAACACAACAAAATTGGCTATTCGTTGGTACCTTAAGGGGGTGTCCTGTCAATCTTTCCCTAGAATGTTTTGTTTAATTTGTAGGTATTGGCTGAGGAGAGTATATTCCAAATCGTTCATGAAGACTTTTGCCGTAATTCTAGGCAAACGATTGTCCACTGTGAGATATTCTCTTTGTTGATATCTACAGCAATATCTACGTCTACATGGATACTCTTAAAATCACACTTAAGTGGGTGGCAGGGGGGTTCATCGAACCACCTTTACAATAATTATCTGTTATTCCATTCTCGAACAGCGTACGGAAAAAAACGAACACCTATATCTTTTCGTGTGAGCTCTGACTGTCCTTATTTTATTGCGATGATCGTTTCTCGCTACGTTTGCCGGCATCAATAAAATATTTTCGCATTCGGAGGAGAGAGTAGGTCACTGAAATTTCGTGAGACGATTCCGCCGCAACGAAAAACGCCTTTGTTTTAATTGTGTCCACATCAAATCCTGTATTATGTCCGTGACACTCTCTCCCCTTCTTCGCGGCAGTGAGAAACGTGCTGCTCCTCTTTGAACTTTCCCGATGCACTTCGTTAATCCTATCTGATAAACATCCCAGACACAGTACTCCAAAAGAGGACGGACAAGCGTAGTGTAGGCAGTCTCTTTAGTAGAACTGTTACATTTTCTGAGTGTCCCGTGAATAAAACGCAGTCTTTGATTTTTCTTCCCTACAACATTTTGGATGTATTCTCTCCAATTTAAATTGTTCGTAATTGTAATTCCATGCTATTTAGTTGAATTTTTCAGCCTTGGGGTTAGATTGATTTATCGTGTAACCGAAGTTTAACGTATTCCTCTTAGCACTCATGTGGATGACCTTGCACTTTTCATTATTATCAATTGCCAATTTTCACACCATTCAGATATCTTTTGTAAATCGTTTTGCAATTTGCTTTGATCTTCTGATGAGTTTACTAGACGATAAACGACAGCATCAACTGCAAAAATCCTAAGGCGGCTGTTCAGATTGTCTCGTAAATCGTTTATGTAGGTAAGGAACAGCAGAGAGCCTGTAACACTACCTTGGGTAACGCCAGAAATCACTTTTCTTTTACTATGAACTGTAACCTCTCTGACGGGAAATCACGAATTCAATCACATAAATAAGACCATATTCCATAACCACGCAATTTCACAATAACCTGCATGTGTGGTAAACTGTCAAAAGCCTTTTGGAAATCTAGATATATGGAATCAATTTGAAATCCCTTGTCAATAGCACTCATCACGTCGTGTGTGTAAAGAGCTAGTTGTGTTTCAAAAGAACGACGTTTTCTAAATCAATGTTCCTATCAGTACTGAAGTAATTGATAGTAGCAGACAGCACTTGACATTTCTTTTAACTCGTGATCTCCCCTGAGCTCGCTGTGTTCTGTTGCAGATTACGCCTGGCAATACAGAGAATCTCATCTATTGGCGCGTTTGTAAGTAAAGTGACAACACTGGGAGAAGCTTAAACGGCTCCAGGTTGAATTTCTACACATTTAATATCTAGAGCGAAAACTGTAGTTTGTCAATAGTGTGTGTGTGTGTGTGTGTGTGTGTGTGTGTGTGTGTGTGTGTGTGTGTGGCTGTTTGAAAAGAAATGCTTTCTGCAACTCGCTGTCGAGTGATTTATTAAAGTGGCGACGATCATCAAAATTAAGATCTTGTTTTCATACGAGCGGTGCACGCGAAAGTTTGTCTCCGCGCAACTTAAGTATTTTTTTATTTTTTTATTTTGTCTCTTTAAAATTTCGTTTTGCACTATTCAAACGCTCAAAGTTTTAATATCTTACGTTTACAAACGTTGAGGTAGACAACATTTTAGTAAGAGCTAGGTGCCACGAAGGTAGTATTGTCTTCATTGTTTCTTTTCTGTCTATACGTCTCTAACTTCGGAAGTAACTGAATGTACTTCATCTTATCTTTTCACTTTTTGAACTGTCTGCAATTCAGTCCTTGACTGTTGGATACTTAGGGAAAACCCTAATTTCACGCACTTTTTGTCCATCTCGATTTCTGTACTTACTTACGTCGTTTTGTAGGATTTAAAAAAAATTATGTACACTCCTGGAAATTGAAATAAGAACACCGTGAATTCATTGTCCCAGGAAGGGGAAACTTTATTGACACATTCCTGGGGTCAGATACATCACATGATCACACTGACAGAACCACAGGCACATAGACACAGGCAACAGAGCATGCACAATGTCGGCACTAGTACAGTGTATATCCACCTTTCGCAGCAATGCAGGCTACTATTCTCCCATGGAGACGATCGTAGAGATGCTGGATGTAGTCCTGTGGAACGGCTTGCCATGCCATTTCCACCTGGCGCCTCAGTTGGACCAGCGTTCGTGCTGGACGTGCAGACCGCGTGAGACGACGCTTCATCCAGTCCCAAACATGCTCAATGGGGGACAGATCCGGAGATCTTGCTGGCCAGGGTAGTTGACTTACACCTTCTAGAGCACGTTGGGTGGCACGGGATACATGCGGACGTGCATTGTCCTGTTGGAACAGCAAGTTCCCTTGCCGATCTAGGAATGGTAGAACGATGAGTTCGATGACGGTTTGGATGTACCGTGCACTATTCAGTGTCCCCTCGACGATCACCAGTGGTGTACGGCCAGTGTAGGAGATCGCTCCCCACACCATGATGCCGGGTGTTGGCCCTGTGTCCCTCGGTCGTATGCAGTCCTGATTGTGGCGCTCAGCTGCACAGCGCCAAACACGCATACGACCATCATTGGCACCAAGGCAGAAGCGACTCTCATCGCTGAAGACGACACGTCTCCATTCGTCCCTCCATTCACGCCTGTCACGACACCACTGGAGGCGGGCTGCACGATGTTGGGGCGTGAGCGGAAGACGGCCTAGCGGTGTGCGGGACCGTAGCCCAGCTTCATGGAGACGGTTGCGAATGGTCCTCGCCGATACCCCAGGAGCAACAGTGTCCCTAATTTGCTGGGAAGTGGCGGTGCGGTCCCCTACGGCACTGCGTAGGATCCTACGGTCTTGGCGTGCATCCGTGCGTCGCTGCGGTCCGGTCCCAGGTCGACGGGCACGTGCACCTTCCGCCGACCACTGGCGACAACATCGATGTACTGTGGAGACCTCACGCCCCACGTGTTGAGCAATTCGGCGGTACGTCCACCCGGCCTCCCGCATGCCCACTATACGCCCTCGCTCAAAGTCCGTCAACTGCACATACGGTTCACGTCCACGCTGTCGCGGCATGCTACCAGTGTTAAAGACTGCGATGGAGCTCCGTATGCCACGGCAAACTGGCTGACACTGACGGCGGCGGTGCACAAATGCTGCGCAGCTAGCGCCATTCGACGGCCAACACCGCGGTTCCTGGTGTGTCCGCTGTGCCGTGCGTGTGATCATTGCTTGTACAGCCCTCTCGCAGTGTCCGGTGCAAGTATGGGGGGGTCTGACACACCGGTGTCAATGTGTTCTTTTTTCCATTTCCAGGAGTGTATTTCAGACTGAGGTCACAGAAATTGTGTGATTATCGATCTCCAGTTATTATGAAGTCATCATCAGATTATCTATTTGAAAAGATACAGAAAGGAGGAACAGGGAAATACTACGAATCTAAATTACAAATGAGACTAACTTCTGTATACAGCTGACGTACTTGAAAAAAAATTTTATAATAACTCGTCAGTTGACGAGTCAGGATAGGATGCCATAACATAGCCATATGTCCACACTGATAGTTGGAATCGAAGACTACAGTTAACTACGTGATGGTACAGGAAGGGTAAAATGAAACTGATCCGGAAAATATTTCCTCCGCCTTAAAATAGGCAACCCAAGTTACATCATCCACAGCTGGGGCGGACGACGTAAGTTGAGTTCAGTATCTGAAACTACACGAAATACGAGGGTTATTTGTTTATTAAGCTCCAATCAGTCGTGAAATGGAAACCACAGCGACATTCAAAAATGTTTTATTTGCTGCAGTTAGCTACACCTCGCAGCTACTTCTCTACATTCCGACTTAGACATTTGTAGTAGCATTATACCCACCTTCCAGTACACTAGTCATAGGAGGTACCGACCTTTGCTTTCCGCCAGTTCTCATTGTCTGTGTGAAAATGTGATCGTCATAGGCAAGGTTCGTGTGAGCAGAGACGAAACTCACAGAGAGCCAAGTATAGATGTATGGTGAGTGATATGATGAATCATACTATTATTTTTCTTCGTTCTTTTCTTTTTTACATATAAAGCCAAAGGTAAAGTTGTTTTGTGGAAAAGATAATGTTTTGATTCAAAAAGAGAGAGAACAGATATTCTCTTCATTTGATTAATTCCAGTATCATCACATGTTTGTTTCTATAAGTGGTAGCGGGCGGACGTATGACTTACTCCTTCGTACCAGTATTGTTTAAAAATGTGTATTTTAATCGTACATTAAAAAGCATTATAAAAGTTACTAGGAAGGCCACATTTATTCATATATTTACATCAGTCACACCGGTATGTTCATCATTTCGTCAGTGCAGAGAATCCTATATCAGGAGATTCGAAACACACAAGAGGAATTTGTGGGAGCAGCGGAGGGACGATCCTGTATAGGTATTCTTACAATCAGCACTTCGCACAATGGAACTTATATGAAGCAGTACATAACTCAAAATCTGAATATTGATGTTAAATGTATTGACATTGAAGGTCTGTTGATATAAGTACCAGTTAAAGTTCACCCAGGATATGTGTACAGATGTATAAATTACCTTACAATTTCTTTCAATTATTCTTTCGACACGATTTTTTTAATTATTCAAGCAGCAATTATTAATTAGTTTCCATTATTTTGTCCTTCCACTCACATGACCCTATTCAGTGACCAAACACCTCCCATCGATACCGCTGCATGAGCGTCGTCAATCCCCTGCAGTGTGTGGCTGAGAATTGCCATGAAGAAGAAAATGCATGACACTTACGTTAAGTCGGCTGCGTGGAATCAGGCGAAGTCTCTCCTCAGCCACTCACACTTAGCAGGAGACACCATTTGTCTTGGCATCTTCGCGGGCTCACTGTGCGCTCAGAACTGAAAAGAGTGAAGTGATGCGATCGGCGGGCATACTACAGACACTGCCCACCACATCTGTGCAAAGTTTCGTCGGATTTTCAGTGTATTTTCCATCAGACTTTAATAAACGAATAGGCCTCGTACATTGGTTAGATAAAAAGTAGTGGCAACACTGCAGTAACATGAAGGATGTGTGTCAGAAGGCATCGCTGTCTGTAGCTGACAGCATAAGGTCAGCTGAAGTGAAGCAATGAGCGGCGACATCTGTGTTTAAGACAGCTGATGTGTGTACTGTCTAAAAGTGAGGGAGGCCAATTCACGCAACCTAAAGTGTGTATAGGAAATATGAACAGCGTGAGTGGATCGAGACTGAAGTGTCACGTGATCGGAGTGCTCAACAATGTTCTGTACACAAAGAGAAATGCAATAATCGCAGTTCACATTCATCGTTGAGAACAACACTAGGCACAAGCCACAACTATAGTCTTCAACTATGACACCTGGCAGGAAAGGAAGTGAGGAAACGACTAGAACAGGAACGTTAGTATAGCTGGATTATTCGTCATAAGAGAATTCAGCAACTATCGTTGATATCGTTTATTTTTGCGTTTCAGTTGCATTTTTTTTCTTTTGCAATATGCCTGGTTTCGATAACATGTCATCCTTCTGAGATCTATGTAGTAGATCTGAAGATAATCACATTTAATTGAAACCAGTCATATTGCAAATATATAAATATATATATTTGTCTTTAAACATTATATATACAATGTTAAAAGAGAAATACGTAAAGACATAATGTTACGAAGATAGAATAAAAGCTAGTGACATGCCTGATTGAGAAACGAATAAAGCAAGAATCGTACATGTGAGAATATGGATGCATTTGCTTTACTGTTTGACAGAGCGAAAACTGGACATAGGCTTTAATTTTTAGGGGAAACTTTTTTAAGTGGCGCACTTTGTGGCACAAGAAGATCACTGTCCAAGGTATAACAAGTTCACTGAAGAAAATGAAAAAACCGTCTGCTTCAACGGTAGGGAATTAGAAGCTAAGAATACAGTAACAAGCTAACGCAACAGGTGCAAAACAACTGTGGATCAGAATAAGACCAGACTGGCTCTGAAAGCCGAGGACACTAGTTGGAGACTACACACAGAGAAGTAAACACTTTTTGGAACCAAGTGGAGAGTAAGCACTTCGGCGATGATCACTTGCTAGATGTTAAATTCGTGGCCAGTAACTCTGAGTCCGAGAATGACGAATGTCTGGTTTTAGGTTCAATAAGGTAGGACTTAGAGCTTGGGCCGAAGCGCCACTAATGATGGACACACTGTGTTGCTGTAGAAGCTAACGTCCCTGGATATCAGTGTTAGAAAGACCGACAGTTTCTGGCAGCAGTGGCTGTGCCTAACGATGGACTCTGAGGGCGGTCCTGTTCGATAGATGGCCCAGGGAAGACTCTCGAAGCCTGTCTTCCTAGTGCTGTCCTCTCGCTGGCTTATACAGTCTGATTCAGCTGCCCCTACCTGTGGGTTTTATGCAGCCCATAATGCCTTCGAAATGCATACTCGAGATTTTCATATTCTCTCGCTCACTACGTGCAGATTATTAGTCCTAAAGATAAAAGGAACAATGCCTTTTTGTGGGAAATTTAGTGCAGCTAAATTTTGAACCGGGGTACGTTTTCACTACAGATTGTAGTTTTCGGGATATTCAAGAAAATCGTACAAAAATGTCCTTCAAACGCGTTTTTCTTATCTCGAAAACTGTGGCGTCCAGCGAAAACGTATCCAGTACAGAATTTAAGTACGTTAAATTTCCTACAAAAATGTCCTGTTCACTTTTTCTGTAGGAATAATAGTTTGCACATGGCGAGCAAGAGAATATGAAATCTTGCGCATGTTATTTGAAGACGTTGCTGGTTGCATAAAGCCTGTAGGTAGGGGCAGCTGAATCACCCCTTGTAACTGCCTGCGGCGGAATGCTGTGGGAACTGGCTCCCTGTGACGAGACACGGGGACGCAGTCACATTCTGTGTTGACAGCGCCCTCTGCAGGCGCCGGCCTCGCCTCCTGGTGGCCGGTCTTGGCGGCATCCCATGCTGAGGCGTGCAGGGGCAGCGGTCGCTGTCCGCGTGTTGGGTCTGCCTGGCGGTTTGCTGAAATTTTAGGCAAAAGCCTCTGACATGACATGAGGAGGACTGGTGAAATGTTTCAGCTTCTTCCTGACAGCGACAGGCTGTTTAATCCTTCAACAAATACAGGCAGACGGCAGCAACAGAGCGTTTTTATTTTGTTGTTGCTCTTAACTTTAATGGGCAACGGCCTTGCCGGAGTGGATACACCGGTTCCCGTGAGATCACCGAAATTAAGCGCTGTCGGGCGTCGACGGCATTTGGAAGGGTGACCATCCAGCCACCATGCGCTGTTGCCACTTTTGGGGGTGCACTCAGCCTCGTGATGTCCATTGAGGAGCTACTCGAGCGAATAGCAGCGGCTCCGGTCAAAGAAAACCATCATAACGACAGGGAGAGCGGTGTGCTGACCACACGCCCCTCCTGTTCGCATCCTCAACTGAGGCTGACACGGCCGTCGGGAGGTCCCGATGGGCCACTTGTGGCCTGAAGACGGAGTGCATAACTTTAGTACTAAATAAGTGAGACATTTTCGAATACGATGGGATTACAGGTACAGTCATGCTCAAAAGTATCCGAACGACCTGAATTGCATTTCGCCCGATTCGCAAGCAACCCGCATAACGCAGCTGTCTAGCAGGTCCTCTAATCGCTGTGTGTGATGTCCTTAGGTTAGTTTGGTTTAAGTAGTCCTAAGTTCTAGGGGACTAATGACCACAGATGTTAAGTCCCATAGTGCTCAGAGCCATTTGAATCTTTCCTCTAATCGCTCCTCACTACAGTCGTTTGATTATTGAAAATGGTTCCAACAAGTCACCACTAGAAAAAACTACTCTGTATCGTAATAACTCAAGATGTAAAGTAATACCACGATACTACAAATATCACAGATAAGACTATCCTTAAGGCTTGTAAGCTCACATTTATTACAATAAATGACATACCTGAAATGTTACCACTCTCATTATTACGTCAGATAGGTAATTCACGTAGTAAGTTCGTCGTATTCATGATTTCCTCTTCAAAGTAACGTACTGTATTTATTATTTAACACAAAATGACATTAAAAATTTAAGTTATTCACGAGCAGCTAGTTGAGAATATGTATGAACTTCAAAGGACACGACGAACAGTCTCGTTCTGCATATGGATTCAAACCCAGGTCATGCAGACTAAGCAAAGATTTCCTGACTAGGCATACAGAGAGGGATATACCTCGATTTTAGACAGTATCAGTTAGCAAATATCCACTTCAAATTAAATAACATAAACATTTTTGATGGACGGAAATTCCTACCGAGTATCTATTGTACCCGTTAACGAACTATGAGAGATGTTAAATATTGCTTCTTCACAAATAACTTACTTGAAATGCCGCAAGGTAAAGCTTTGTGTTGGACAGGGATTCGAACACAGAACCTAATCGAATTGTTATCGAAGCACAATCAACTGTGACATATCGGATTTTCTCGGCAGTAGCTAGATGTTTTAACTGAAATGACGAGACTAAACATTAATTTTTTCCTTCACAGGACTCCAACCCATCACCTATCGCTGTTATATTCTAGAGAAAACGAATGTTACATATGGGTTTGTTACACCAGCAGCGACATGTGAGCATGTTTGAACTAGAAATAATATGACAAAGAATTCAGTGTAGACTGTGATTCGAACCTCACACATATCGTTGTTGACTACACACAAAGAGACGTCAGCTACCTAATTTTTCTCCACCAGCAGCTGGGAATAACATCTTTTAACTTACAGTGATCTCGCAAATAGTTCTGTGTCTTACTGGGAGTCAAAAACGTCAGATATCGTTAGTGTTGACAACGAATGAAAATACATTAAAAATAAAAATTATTACCCACCAGCAGATGGGTGTTCTCATGCTATAGCCTGATAATACATAATGAAAACTTTAGTGCCAGGCCAGGATTCGAACCCAGTCACGTGCAATATGTGGAGATGTTGAGGAATCTACAGTTTTTAACAAACGACAAATTGTACTCGATCTGTATTGTCACGAAGAGATCAAATTCCGCGTTAAGGGCGGTCTGAGTTGCATTCCCAGTTCAGAACCAATTTCATCAACATACAGAAGCTCAAATCAAAGATGGTTCAAATGGTTCAAATGGCTCTGAGCACTATGGGACTTAACATCTATGGTCATCAGTCCCCTAGAACTTAGAACTACTTATACCTAACTAACCTAAGGACATCACACAACACCCAGTCATCACGAGGCAGAGAAAATCCCTGACCCCGCCGGGAATCGAACCCGGGAACCCGGGCGTGGGAAGCGACAACGCTACCGCACGACCGCGAGCTGTGGACAAAGATGGAATAAGTGTCCTGTGACCCTACATAGCGTTTGTTTCGTCGCTAGAAATAAATGACTAGTATAAGAAAGGTTACTGGTGATATAGTTTCTACATGTCGCCACTCCTGACTTTATTGTGGTTCAACGTAACGTCTACTCGGTAGAGAAGGAATATCATATTTAATGTGATTTTCAGATCACAATGTCATTATACCTTCTTCACTTGGCGTAGCGAGATGAGAATAGAATCTGCCTCTCTATATAAAAAATCATGAGCGGACATTGGAATCGAACCCAGACCATAAGTATATGAACCAATCATCAATCCAACAGACCACCAAACCCTCGTCCCTGTCACAGATTTTTCTATCATAACGTCGTTGCGCCACACTGGATGAGAATTCTGACACACAGGCTCCCTGTAGTGGTTTGCAGCATGTTCAGTACATTCATTTACTTGGTTGACTGAATCGCCATGAACTAGAAGCCTCGGCTACCCAGTGCATACATGCGACTCTGTTTTGTAATCACCGAAATAAAATCATGTAACTGCCACCTACACAGAACTGCCAACAGTGTAGGATGCAGAAATCGAAGTAGGGAGTGTTCATTTCCACTTGAGCTACTCTGTTACATTATCAGTTTGTTGAAAACGCCATGCAGTGCAAAAGAAATGCTGTAACTGTCTGTCTCTCAGAAGTCTAGATCCGGCCATATGCATTATCTCACAGCACTGTAGAATGCGGAAGTTCTGGAGGAACTGTTGTTCACTTCCAGAGCTGCTGTAGCTATGTAACAGCTAGTAGCGTAATGGTCCCCCCGCTTGTTCTATTACATTCGCTGCTACATTTTTTTAAAACGCAATTCTGCTCTCTGCTGAAGTCATCAATTTAATGGGACTTTGAACATAATTCTCTTCACTTCTCAACCCAAAATAGTCGCATGTGGAAAAAAGGCTAACTTCTGCATCATTTTCTTCTTTTCAGTTTTAATAGACGGCCAGGCAGCAGATGCGTCTCGTAGCTTTTGTATTATGTATAGGGAGAGCACATCGTGCCTAAATACGTCAGAAAAGTATTTTCTACGTTAGCTGTCATGTGGTAGTGCCATTTTATTCTTCTTCAAACCTTGTTTGGTAGCTTTATCTCAGAACAAGTTTTCTAGATGCATGAAATCAATAAACTGCATGTGCATTGTCAGACTGTTACAGATAACATCAGAGAATTCGCATATATCGTTGATGATTACTATTGTTTTAACAACACTAAAAGAAACGTTACGAAAATTGTGCACTGTATTATAAGAAATGAAATAAAACAACCCACGATAACCTTACAACGAAAATCTGTTTTAATAAAACTGGGTATCTGTACACAAGTGTGCCTCTATCTGTACGAATTAGTAAAATACTACTCACTTAGATTTCGATTGAGTCTGTATTTAATTGGTATGCTGTATTATACTCAAGAGGTATGCAAATGTGGCATTTCATAAACAAAGTTATGTATTCCTAGAAACGCAAAATTTTCTTGTCATCAGCGGAAAGAGGCGTTACCTGTTGTGAAGCATTGTACGTTTTTCACCATTGCACTATGAACCAAAAGTATTTTCTTGCGATCTCCTTATCGATGTTTGATCTGACTGCTTGTAGCTCTTTCACGGACGGGATAAAAACGTTACAGTGAGCGGGACTGAATCGCGAACCATAACAGACGATTTTTCATAGATCAGCACATTACCACAGAGCTAATGAAAATGTATGTCTGTGGGCTTCCTCTTACGACTCTGATATTAGCTAGAACTAGTAAACCGCTATTTAAATCACGAAATTAGTTACGATTTCCACTTGCAACGACTTTCATGGACTGAAAACCGTGAATTTACGACCTTTTGTTACTCCTCGTGCCATAATAACTCAGATTATTCAATGGAAATGACAGGAAAAATCAAGTGAACTTTGAGGCTTCATTCCGTGCACACCAGGAAGTAACTCGTTGATCACAGAGCTGCCAAACATACCTTGCCCTGTTGCCAAATCTCAGTTACAGTATCAGCAGGAAGAAGACGAACCGATGTGATCCTACAGCGGTCTGGGAAGTGACCATAGGTAGCATCTCAAGGAAGCGGCTCCAATGGCCTGGAATACGTAACGCATCTGATTCGCATTTCTGTAACTAGGCTTAGGGACTGGAGCGTAGTTACTAATAATACTCAGAACTGACTGCAAACTATGCATCATAAATCAGTAACTCTCACAGTTGTTTTTAAATTTCTTTCGTAAGTGTACTCAAAACTAAGAAACTCATTCCCAGACATTTTCGTGTCTCGCCGATAGTAGAGCTCAACAAAGAAATAAAAATAAAAAAAAGCTTGTGTGTGTGCCTGTGTGTGTGTCTGTGTGTGTGTATGTGTGTATGAGAGAGAGAGAGAGAGAGAGAGAGAGAGAGAGAGAGAGTGAGAGTGAGAGAGAGATAAAAATAAAAGTGAATCAGAGAGAGAGTAAAAATTGTTGTAAAGAAATTGAGTCATGGTATTTAAAGAAATCTTTCATTAAAATGACACATTCCACATCATTACAAAATGTCATCTTTATGATCTATGGAACAAGTATTAATCTAATCTAATCTAATCATATTTCTGACTAGCCATGAATTACCGAAATTTTCGCCAATATCAGTAACCAAATCTAAACTTGAAAATAAACCGGGACTCCTATCAAGACCCTTTCTTCCTTGTTAACTAACCACGAAAGATGTCTGATGTACCTCCATTCAGAAGTAACAAACTGTGCATGCATTTAAAGATGAAGTGCATGATGTGAAGTTCTGTGACAGAGATGCGAACCCAACACGTAATCGGATTGTTAACTAAGGGAAATAAAATGTTACGTATCGGTTTTTCTCACCAGCTGCTAGGTGTTTGAATCTAAAATAAGCATACAAATTTTTGTGCCTGAGCGACAATCGAACCGCACACCTGCTGTCCTACTTTATCATCCACGAATATAACGAACTATCAATTTGCTTACTCACCAAAAGTAAGATGTGTGCGTGTTTGACCAGAAATAGCGACACCTATTGCGATTGTTATCAACACATGAACAGACATTAAAAATGCGCGTTAATTTTCTTTAGCAGGCCGGTGTGCACGTGATGGGGCTTGAAATGAAATTATGAATATTTCTGTACTGGATCAGGATTCGCACCCACGTACTTACCTTTGGAAGAGACCTAGAGAAGATTGTAGTCTTGCGAAAATGAAAGAAATGACTGAACTGTGCTGTTCCGAGTGATTCAGATCGTGGAAAGAGGAGATACGAATTCTAATCACAGTCCAGCACCAAATTTTTCAACGTCTCTAGTTCAATCAAGTGCAATAGAATAAGACCTCTGTTCTTTTAAATGGCTACCGGTGCACCAAATAAGATAAAATTTTCTAATGTAAGTAAGTTTACTGGCGACAGTATTTCTGTTTGCCATGACTTCCGCCTATGTCACATCCCAGCGTAAACTGGCTCTGCCCAATTGGTAACGAAGGACCGTGATGTTTCATGCGGATTCTGGACTATAACGTCTTTCTCTTGAGGTTACTAGAGGTGTGTGTAAATGCCTTCCAATGCCCAATCAAGGAAGACAAGGGTACACAGTCTAGCTTCGATATTATGATTACGCCTCAGTTTGTGGATGAACTCAGACTTAGGTTGGTAATCATTTTGAATATTTAGCAGTACTGTACCCATTGGTGTTAAACTCGTTTTCAACCAATGATTCCCACAGCTACAGGAACAATACTTGTGATACCTCTCAAACAAAATACTTAAGCAGTGCTAGCAGACGGAAAGATCAACCTGGCACAAACTGTGGGAAGTTTGTTTTACAACCTTTGTACCTGGATAAAGAGCTTTACCTATTTGTGATATCTGTGAACGTTGCTGCACAAGACGATTTAAGAAGAAACTAAATTCCTTCAGCTACGACAATTTTTAAAGAAAACGTCTTTACGGCACTAAATCGTGGTATGTGAATCGTTTACAGGCCGTATTCTGTCGCATTTCGCTTGTTGGGGACGAAATGTCTCCCACTGGAAGGTCATGTTGTTTTATTTAAATGATTACAAAATCAGGTAAAACGAACAGTAACGTTGTCAGGATAAGCACATTCCCGTTGTCAGTATGATGTTGTACTGACCAGGGCCTGTAATGATCAAGGGTCCGTTTAGGTTCAAATGGTTCTGAGCACTATGCGACTTAACTTCTGAGGTCATCAGTCGCCTAGAACTTAGAACTAATTAAACCTAACTAACCTAAGGACATCACACACATCCATGCCCGAGGCAGGATTCGAACCTGCGACCGTAGCGGTCACGCGGTTCCAGACTGAAGCGCCTTTAACCGCACGGCCACACCGGCCGGCTCCGTTTAGGTCAGGCATATTGTATACAGATGTGGAAGAGAGAGAACCACTAAATTCTGCAATCCGTATGCATTGTATATACACAGAAATTACTGTTATAGTGTACTTATGGAGCCCAATGAGTGAATTGCGTCTTTTCCGGTGAGAAAGAGCACTGGCAAACAGTCTTCGCTAAATTAGGTTACTTAAACTGGTGTCACTCTGAGCTAGAATTAATTGTCAGCGACTAAGGGTAAGGTCGGATGCGGGTTTTGTAACTGTGGAATACTTTCCTACATTATAGAAGCGAATATTAAATTTGAACTAATATTGCGAAAATTTTGAACTTGGATGGCTTAGAATGAAAATCTTTCTGTTTATTGCAGAGAAAAACAATGGATTTTCTAAAACATCCTGTCTCATACACAACTTGAAACAGGTCACGTCGACCAAATCATATGGAAGAACTGACACCAACGTATATAGGAAGGCAGTAAGATCCCTTGACTTTTGGTTTGGCAGTATTCGACAGCCATTTCTAGCCGCAAGTAAATGAAGAAAGGCAGCGCGTTTTTGTTATCAAGTAACGTCTTCATCAATTACTTTAGTTTTAATGTAATCTGCGAGTAATTCCTGATGTTTGATACTAACATGAAAAGGATTCCGTAGACAGGGAAAGAACCTGTTCTTGGGCAGCTACTTCAATAATGACCAAATGGCATTAAATGATCTTCAAGCACTTGTGTTCCAGCAGCGGTATGAAGAAAATGATAGTAATGACGGTAATAATCGAATTATCCGGTAACTTCATGCTTAACAGTGGATTTTCTCAAACTAAGAAATTTGCTGAATTAGTGAAAAATTTCAAAATGGCATCACATCGAGGCTATGATGCCTAGAAGAGTCTTTACATCCTGCTGACATGAGAATAGCATAATCTCCGCGGGTCAGAATCTTGCTTCTACTTAACCATTTAACAGACTCGCATTTTTGCACCGTGACTAATTTTGTAAGCTAAGCGCATCATACGTTACAGCACACTTCTGGGGCTGGGAAGTGCGGCTACAATGGTCTTGTGGAACGAACTATCACAGGTGCAATGAGTGGGTTCAGGCATTTACTTTTAAGAGGCAGAAAACGGATTTACTTTACCTCTGGTAACCCCAAGAGAAAGACGTTATTATCCAGAGTCCGCATTAAACATCACGTTCCTTCATTACCAACTGGGCAGAGCCGGTTTCAGTTGGGAAATGACATAGACGGAAGTCATGGTAAACAGAAATACTGTCGCCACTGAACTTACATGCATTAGAAAATTTTCTTTTATTTGATGAACCGATAGCAATTTAAAGGAGCAGGGCTCTTATTTTACTTGTACTTGATTGAACTAGGGACGTTGAAAAATTTGGTGCTGGGCTGCGATTAGAATTCGTATCTCCTCTTTCGAGGATCTGAATGTCTCAGAACAGTATAGTTCAGTCATTTAGTTCCTTTTCCCAAGACTGAAATCTTCCCTTGGTCTCCTCCAAAGGTAAGTATGTGGGTCCAACTACATCTACATCTACATGGATACACTGCAAATCACATTTAAGTACCTGGCAGAGGGTTCATCGAACTACCTTCACAATTCTCTATTATTCCACTCCCGTAGAGCGCGCGGAAATAATGAACTGAAGTTTAACGAGTTCCTTTTAGCACTCATGTCGATGACCACACACCTTTCGTTATTTAGGGTCAACTGCCACTTTTCGGACCATTCAGATATTTTTTTCGAATTCGTTTTACAGTTTCTTTTTATCTCCTAATGACTTTATTAGTCGATAAACGACAGCGTCATCTGCAAACAACCGAAGACGGCTGTTCAGATTGTCTCCCAAATCGTTTGTATAGATAATGAACAGCAAAGGGCCTAGAACACTACCTTCGGGAACATCTGGAATCACTTTTGTTTTACTCGATGACTTTCCGTCAATTACTACGAATTGTGACCCCTCTGACAGGAAATCGCAAATCCAATCACATAACTGAGACGATATTCCATAAGCGCGCAATTTTACTACGAGCCGCTTGTGTGGTACAGAGTCAAAAGCCTTCCGGAAATCCAGGAATCCTCATCCAGTACAGAAATATTCGTAATTTCATTTCAAGCCCTATCATGTGCACACCAGCCTGCTAGTGAAAATTAGCGTGCATTATTAATGTCTGTTGACAACAACCGCAATAGGTGTTGTTACTTCTGGTCAAACACGCACACATCTTATTTTTGGTGAGTAAGCAATTGATAGTTAAGCTATATTCGTGGATGATAAAGTAGGACAGCAGGTGTGCGGTTCGATTGTCGCTCAGGCACAAAAATTTGTATGCTTATTTTAGATTCAAACACCTAGCAGCTGGTGAGAAAAACCGATACGTAACATTTTATTTTCCTTAGTTAGCAATCCGATTACGTGTTGGGTTCGCATCTCTGTCACAGAACTTCACATCATGCACTTCATCTTTAAATGCATGCACAGTTTGTTACTTCTGAATAGAGGTGTATCAGACATCTTTCGTGGTTAGATAACAAGGACGAAATGGCCTTGATAGGAGTCCCAGTTTATTACAAAAACTGTCGTCTTTTATTTTCAAGATTAGATTTGGTTACTGATATTCACGAAAATTTCATCATGACTCTTTATGGCTAGTCAGCAATATGATACGGTTAAATTAGATTAGATTTGATTAGAATAATACTTGTTCCAGAGATCTTGAATACGACATTTCTTAATGATGTGGAATATGTCATTTAATGAAAGATTTCTTAAATACCATGATTCAATTTCTTTACAACGATTTTTTACTCTCTGTCTCTCTGATTCTTTTTTATCTCTCTCTCTCTCTCTCTCTCTCTCTCTCTCTCTCTCTCTCTCACACACACACACACACACACACACATACACACACACACACACACATTATTTTTTTATTTTTATATGTTTGTTGTGCTCTACTATCGGCGAGGCACGAAAATGTCTGGGAATGAGTTTCTTAGTTTTGAGTACACTTACGAAAGAAATGTAAAAACAATTATGAGAGTTACTGATTTATGATGCATAGTTTGCAGTCAGTTCTGAGTATTATTAGTAACTACGCTCCAGTCCCTAAATCTCGTCACAGAAGTGCGAATCACACGCATTACGTATTCCAGGCCGTAGCAACTGCGTCTTTGAGATGCCAGCCATGGTCACATCTCAGTCTCAGTTGTCAACACTAACGATATCTGTCTTTTTCACTCCCAGTGAGACACAGAACTGCAACTGCGTCTTTGAGATGCCAGTCATGGTCACATCTCAGTCCGCTGTAGGATCACATCGGTCCCTTTTCTTCCTGCTGGTACTGTAACTGAGATTTGGCAACGAGTTACTTCCTGGTGTGCACGAAATGAAGCCTCAAAGTTCACTTGATTTTTCCTGTCATTTCCATTGAATAATCTGAGTTATTATCGCTTCTGGTGTAACAAAAGATTGTAAATTTACGATTTTCAGTCCAGGATGTCGTTGCACATGGAAATCGTAACTAATTGCGCGATTTAAATAGCGGTTTACGAGTTCTACCCCTATTGACCTCGTAAGAGTCTGTCAGGCCCAAATGTACTTGCCAGCTCTGTGGTAATGTGCTGATCTATGAAAAATCGTCTGTTGTGGTTCGCGGTTCCAGTCTCGCTGACTGTAACATCTTTATCCCTTCTACGAAAGAGCTACAAGCAGTCAGATCAAACATCGATAAGAAAATCGGAAGAAAATAGTTTCGGCTCATACTGCAATGGTGAAAAGCCTACCCTGCTGTACAACAGGTAACGCCTCCTTCCGCTGCAGACAAGAAAATTTGGGTTTCTAGGAATACATAACTTTATTTATGAAATGCCACATTTGCATACCTCTTGAGTATGATACAGCATACCATTTAAATACAGACCCAATCGAAATCTAAGTGAGAAGTCTTTACTAATTCGTGCCGATAGAGGCACACTTGTGTACAGATACCCAGTTCTATTAGATAATGGCTCTGAGCACTATGGGACTCAACTGCTGAGGTCATTAGTCCCCTAGAACTTAGAACTAGTTAAACCTAACTAACCTAAGGACATCACAAACATCCATGCCCGAGGCAGGATTCGAACCTGCGACCGTAGCGGTCTTGCGGTTCCAGACTGCAGCGCCTTTAACCGCACGGCCACTTCGGCCGGCCCCAGTTCTATTAAGACAGACTTTCGTCGTAAGGTTATTGTGGTTAGTTTTGTTACATTTCTTATAATACAGTGCACAGTTTTCGTAAGGGTTCTTTTAGTGTTGTTAAAACATTAGTAAACATGAGAGAGAAATTAATCATCAACGATATATGCGAATTCTCAGATGTTATTTATAACAGTGTGACAAATGCAGTTTATTGATTTCATGCATGTAGAAAACTTGTTCTGAGTTAAAGCTGTCAAACAATGTTTGAAGAAGAATAAAATGTCACTACCACACGACAGATAATGTAGAAAATACTTTTCTGACGTATTTTGACACGATGCGCTCTCCCCATACATAACACAGAAGTTTCGAGATATATCTGCTGTCTGGCTGTCTATTACACCACAAAAGAACAAATGTCACAGAAGTTAGCCCTTTTTCCTCATACGTCTGTTTTGGTTTGAGAAGTGAGGGGAATTATGTTCAATGTTCTATTAGATTGATAACTTCAGCGTACAGCAGAATTGCGTTTTAAAAAAATCGAGACTCTTACCGTTACGCTACTAGCTGACACATAGCTGCAACACCTCCAGAAGTCAACAACAATTCCTCCAGGACTTCTGCATTCCACAGTGCTGTGAGATAATGCATATGGTCGGATCTAGACTTCTGAGAAACAAACAGTTACAGCTTTTCTTTTGCACTGCACGACATTTTCAACAAACTGATAATGCAATAGAGTAGCTCAAGGGGGGGGGGGGGGGGTGAAAGGAACACTTCCTATTTCAATTTCTGCATCCTACACTGTTGGCAGTTACATGATTTTATTTCGGTGATTACAAAATAGTGTCGAATGTATGCACTGCGTTCATGGCGATTTGGTCAATCAAGTAAATGAATGTACTGAACATTCTGCAAACCACTACAGGGAGCCTGTGTGTCAGAATTCTCATCCAGTGTAGCGCAACGGCGTCATGATAGAAAAATCAGTCACAGGAACAAGGGTTTGGTGGTCTGTTGGATTGATGATTGGTTCATATACTTATGGTCTGGGTTCGAGTCCAACGTCCGCTCATGACTTTTGACAGGGAGAGACAGATTCTATTCCCATCTGGCTACGCCAAGTGAAGAAGGTATAATGGCACTGTGGTCTAAAACATAAAATATGATATTCCTTCTCTACCAAGTAACGTTACGTTGGACCACAATAAAGTCAGGAGTGGCGACATGTAGAAATTCTATCACCAGTAACCTGTCTTATACTAGTTATTTATTTCTAGTGAAGAAACAAACGCTATGTAGGGTCAAAGTACACTTATTCTATCTTTTATTTGAGCTTCTGTATGTTGATGAAATTTTTTCTGAAGTGGGAATGCAACTCAGACCACCCTTAACGCGAAATTTGATCCCTTCTGGCCCGGCACTAATGTTTTCATTATGTGTTATCAAGCTTCCAGGATAAGAACACCTATTTGCTGGTAGATAATAATTTGGATTTTTAATTTATTTTTATTCGTTGTCAACACTAACGATATCTGTCTTTTTCACTCCCAGTGAGACACAGAACTATTTGCGAGATCAAAAAAATGGTTCAAATGGCTCTGAGCACTAGGCTAAGGTCATCAGTCCCTAAGCTTACACACTACTTAACCTAAATTATCCTAAGGACAAACACACACACCCATGCCCGAGGGAGGACTCGAACCTCCGCCGGCACCAGCCGCACAGTCCATGACTGCAGCGCCCGAGACCGCTCGGCTAATCCCGCGCGGCGACTTTGTGCCACTCGCACTTTCTTTCGAACAAATGCGTCCTAGCCGTTCGGAATGTCTCTATCAAAAGAACTGGAGTGCCTAAAATTTTTGCTGGATAGTTCCATCATCTGCAGGTGTATTCATTATTTACGTTCTACTTCGGATGGTCCCGCGGTACTGCTGCAGTCTGAGTATTTTGCCTGTTTGTCGGAAACTTCTATTGTGTCCCGTGGAAGGAAGAATATCAGCAAACTCTGGTTTTGCTCAAATGTTCAAATGTGTGTGAATTCCTAAGTGACCAAACTGCTTACATCATCGGTCCCTAGACTTACACACTACTTAAACTAACTTAAAGTAACTTATGCCAAGAACAACACACACACCCATGCCCGAGGGAGGACTCGAACCTCCGGCGGGAGGGGCCGCGCACTCCGTGAAATGACTCCCTAAACCACGCGGCCACTCAGCGCGGCACACGGTTTTGCTACGTTATACAGGGTGTAAATTTTAACTTGACCCCCATTTTTTATTGTCGAATCAGATTCTACATAAAAATCTACGTACATTTTGTCTTAAACATTTGTTTTGATTCTTTGTAGTTGGCGCTGTAATTCAAGAAAATCCATGTTCTCATTTTTGCATGGAAAATGGTTACGGATAAATAAAAAATACTTGGGTCAACATTTGTAAAACTCTAATTCCTCTTTCTCAAACCCCACCCTATGGGGAGAGTTTTACTTTTAGCGAATCAAAATTTACGAAGTAAATAAGTTGCTTTTATTTATCCATAACCATTTCCACGCAAAAATGAGAACATGGATTTTCTTGAACTATAACGCCAGCTACCAAGAATCAAAACAATTGTTTAAGACAAAATGCAGAATCTGATTCTGCAATAAAAAATGGGGGTTCCCATTCGACATTTTAAAATTGCCTCCCACCTCACCCCAAGGGGGCTGGGGACGCGTGTTGTAGAAGATACCATACACGTATAATAGAGTCGCAGATTGTCGTGCCTAGGGCAAGGACACTGATGATTTGATGGAGACTGCACTTAAAGAAATTCGTGAGAAGAAAATGTCAATTCATGCTGCAACTAACAATATGGTATTCACCGAAATACTCTCTTGAACAGACTGCATGGTGAGCGCTAGACGCCAGTGGGTCGACAAACTGTATTTAGTAAAGAAGAGGCGGATATGTCTGCTGCACGTGCTATGGCAATGTATGATTATGGTTTCCCAATTCCATTGCTGGATTTGTGGTCCATCGTAAAAACGTATCTCTTCTGACGTGGTCACAGAGAGCAATCCTTCTTTTCTGGTCCTGAGTTTAAAGAACAAGGGACGAGTAAGTTTGTAAAGTACTGTAAAATCTGTAATAATTCATTAAATCCTCAATAAAATATAATTATTTCGGAGCTTTTATCTTTTATTGTCACAAAGTTACCCTTAGGCGGTAGCATCGAAAACCCCAAGAACAAGACGAGTCGGAAGATGACTTCAGACCGAGTAGAATCTATTATAAGATTCTTGCTTCAGACGAACATTCGTTTGCTTCATGTCACTACAAACCTTTGCTTTCAATACTGTGTACCATTCAAGTAGTAGTACGGTAATGTTACTGTAATTGTATCAGTGTTAACTTTGCCTTGTGATCATGATCACATGCTCAGGGTGAGGGGTGAGTCAGCCATCTTTCTCATTTTTCATATTTTTTAAAATGATTACACCTTTTCAAATTTTTCTCACCTTTTCAAACCTTTTTTGCTGTGTTATGAAGGAAATAAGTTAAGTACCTTTTGTTTCGAAGTTTCTGTATTGATGTTTGTTCATTTACGTTTTTTTAATGCTCCAATGATAAATATGTATAAAAGCTAACCTGTCGGGCTTCTTAAATTTAAGGGATATGGTTCCTTTTTGAGTGTTTTTGTGTAGCTGTTGATTACTGTCAAATATTCCACTGTTGCAACTGCTTCTTGTTTTATGTTGCAGTTTCCAATTTTGCTGCAGTAACAAAACTGCTGCTGTGATACTGTCTTTTCTAGATGAGTAAATGTAAATTCCGAGTGATTGACTTGAAAAGATAGCCATTTTGAAAAGTGGAGTCTCTGCCTAGGGGAGAATTTAGTGAAAACTAAGTATTTTGCTGTGTATGTGCGTGGAGCACATCAGTTAGATTTACAATTTCAGTTCAGACATAACCTTCAAATTTGGTATGTGTGTCAACACTACGGATGTTAAGAACGAAAGACAGTTCCACTATAAAAAATTGTTTTTCAAGAAAACTTTTAAAAGTGGCTCGAAGTCACCCTGGTTTATGGTTGTGCGTGCAACCAAAAGAACATGTCAGTGGTACAAATAGGCAGGAGATGCTGTCACCGTGGACATTGGGAACCAAACGCGGTATGTCGGCGTCGTCAGGTCCGGCTGCGCGCGGAGAGCAGGTAGGCAGGCTGACGGGCCGAGAAGAAGCTGCTTACAGCGTGACGTCACGCTGTCCTCGCCCGGTGCTGCTTTTTGTTTGCCTCTCCGCGCCTGTAGAGGCGTGGAGGAGTCGGACCGGAGGCAGCGAGTTTGTGAAAGGCCGCCGGCCGTATTGATTCAGTCCCCCGGGGCGAACTGCTGGGTTGGAGGGCGGCCGGGCCAGGGGTAGTGGTGGGCGCAGGGTGTGGGGGAGGGGGGGGCCTCAATGGGCCCACATTAACGGCCTGCGCTGCCGGCCTGCCGGGCCAAGTGGCGAAAAACGGCGCTTTGTTATCTGCCGGCGGAAGCGGCCCTCACACCCATAACGGAGACAAAAGGCTTCTTAGCCGCGTAGCTCACACGCTGGGGCCCGCTTACCGTGGCCGGCTGTAACTCCACTGCCGAACCTACACCTACCAGGAAAGTACGGTGTGAAGACAATACAGTGAAAGAAAGGGATGAATCAGTTCTATAAAGTGAATTTGGCTATACAGATGTAGTACGGAAATATTTCTGAAAATCATAAATTAGTCATTGTGGAATCTTCTTCTTCTTCTTGTTCCTCTTTCTTCTGGCCTTTATCTCGTACCTTCACGACATCGGTATATTAATTATTACATCTGACAACATTAGTGGATTCTCTTCCTGTCGCCAGAAATTGTGTACCCCATCTGCTCGAATCTAGTGTTATCCATGTGAAGGTGTGAGAACGTTTTCAAAATTTTTGCGAATTCCGTAACTGACATAGGACATTGGAACCAGCCCAGCGGATGACAGAAGTAGCCTAGGAACCACAATGAGACTGTCCAGCACATCAGCCCAAAGATGTTAGTCCACTGGGCGGATTCATGCTGGGTTTATGCATCCCCGAATCCTTGAAGCGATGTGCTACAATGAGCAGGTATCGTCGGCGACGAACACTGTTAATATACACTGATGGAAAAAAAAATCCCATCACCACGGAAGCGTTGCGTGAGGGAAACGAAAATCGGTAGGCATGTTTCTACATCTTAAAGATGACGTACATTCAAATTTCGCTCCAGTCGCATAAGCCTGTTAGAGTAAGAGAAACTTCGTTATATGATGGAGAAGCAACATATTTATCGGCACTTTTCTTGAGGCGTTTATTTCTAAACGTTCGAAGCTGAAATATAATGTCGCACACAAATAACAGAATTTGCAATTTTCAAGAACTTTGGATTTTTTTCTTGGGTTTTCTTTCTGTTTTATTGTCGCTAGTAGGGCCACCATGAGGATACAAATAAGATTTACTTTAAATACGCACTGTAGCGGTCGTGAGCGTTAGTTACCATTGAGGCGGTGTATTTAGTTGATCTTCGACATGAATGTCTTTAAGACGACGAAGACGCCATTATCAACAATTCACTGAGTTTGAATGAGGCTGCGTAACAGGGCTACGAGAAGCTGGATGTTCTTTCCGCCCTGTTGCAGAAAGACTTGGTGCCAAGCGAGAACTCATTGGAGGGCAGAGTGGAGGTGTGTTGTGTTTTCTGATGAAAGCCGGTTGTGCCTTGGTGCCGGTGTTGGTTAGAAGCACGCCACGTGACCAGCTGCAACCGACGTGTCTGTGGACTAGACACACTGCACCTACACCTGGTGTTATGCTCTGCGGTGCAATTTTGTATGAGACCAACAACATTGTCGTGACTATCCCACACGTACTGACTCTAAATTTGTGTGCCAGTCTCGGGATTCGACCTGTTGTGCTACCATTCATGAGAAGCATTTCTAGGGACTATTCTCCAACAGTATAACACTCGACCACAAACCGCTGTTGTAACCTAATACGCTCTACAGAGTATCGATGCGTTTCCTTGCCTGCTGTACCACCAGACCTGTCTCCAGGCGATCACGTAAGGAACATCGTCGCACCACAGCTCCAGCGTCATCCACAACCAGCATTAGCACCCCTATACCGACCGACGAAGCGGCGGAGATATGGAACTCTATTCCACAAACTGACGTTCGGCACCTGTACGACACAATGCAGATATTTTTAAATTTATCCATGTTATATGGATATTGTTTTTGGTCTGGGACTGAATTATAAGCTTATGTGGAATAATTTATACTGCTGCAGTCACTTTTTACTAATATTTTCTTAGCACAATGCATTTCGGCAGCATGCTGCCATCATTAGGTGCATTATACAGTTACTTATACATCAGCTGATAGGTTATGTACATTAGCTGTGTGAGTCAGTGGGGTTAAGAATCGAAAAATAAACCTGTGCGGAAGGATAAATCTGTTACAGCGTGTCATTATGTGAAGAGCATGATTAGGTAATGTATTAATACGCTTACTTACATTTCTGTTGGCGATTTCATTTTCTGGCACACAGCGCACAGTAACAGGTAAATCACAACTTAACATTTTCACGAACATCTGTTTACATCTTTCCAAAGAGTTTTAAAATCTAAGATAAACTACTTACAATTTTAAAGACTGTTGACATCTTTGCAGAGAGTTATAAACTCTCCGGAAGAGAGCGAGGCGTAAAGCTTTCTCTCGTGCAGTCATCAAGGGTGCACGAGTGGGCCTTCGTCTCCGAAAGCTCATATCGACGTTTCGTTGAATGGTTCGTACGCTGACACTTGTTGATGGCCCAGCAGTGAAATCTGCAGCAATTTGCGGAAGGGTTGCACTTCTGTCACGTTGAACGATTCTCTTCCGTCGCCGTTGGTCCCGTCCTTGCAGTATCTTTTTCCGGCCGCAGCCATGTCGGAGATTTGTTGTTTTACCGGATTTCTGACATTTACGGTACACTCATGAAATGGTCGTACGGAAATTCCCCACTTCATCGCTGCTTCGGAGATGCTATGTCCCATCGCTTGTTCGCCGACTATAACACCACGTTCAAACTCACTTAAATCTTGGTAACCTCCTATTGTAGCAGCAGTAACTGATCTAACAACTGTGCCAGACACTTACTGTCTTACCCGTATACAGGCGTTGCCGACGGCAGTGCAGTATTCTACCTGTTTACATATCTCTGTATTTGAACACGCATACCTGTACCAGTTTCTTTGCCGCTTCAGTTTATGACCGAAGAATTAAGTAACTACGTGGTCAAAATCAGTAACTTTCACCTTTACTTCAAAGGGTCATCATTTGAGCAGAGAGTAGCCAAGAGTGGTCTAACGGAACCTTTACTACCTAAAAGCAGCTATCATTTCGTTTTTTGGTGGAGCAGAGTAAAAGATGTATTCCAGGTTTGTTATTTTTAGCCCAAAAATACTGATCTTTGGCAAGACGTTTTGTGGCTTCTGAAAGACTGGTATCATCTGTGAATGATATTGTTTCCGACGAAAGGAGGCGTCTTGTAGATCAACAAACTGTAGACTGGCTTTATTCATTACGTAATTGTTCCTGGTAAACGTAATATTTTGCCTATCTACAATGTTAATTTGAATTTTTTGGCACCAAAAGACCAATTATATCCAAATTCCTTTTAAGAAGTAAGTAAATATACTTGACTAAAAATGTGTTTTTAAATCGAATTGATTAAAGAAAAAGAACACAACAAATTTTACACAAAAGTTTATTCGTCTGTCATGTGTACGAAATAATAAAAGTGAAAGGAAATTATAGCACCAGATCAGTAATAAATGAAAAACTTTAAGATATATTCATAGTTTATGATAAAAACAAAAAGCAGCTCATTTTCTGCCTGTGTGTACATAATATGCCTTTATCTGCTTTTATCAGTTGGAAACGGGCAAGTTGACACGAAAGATGGAGTTCTTCAACCTCATTTTTCTCCCTTTGCCTCTGAGCATTTTAATGCTCAAGCAGTCATAGGATCCTCGGACATGATTTTAAGCAGAGTTTCACAAGTTAAAATCAAAAGAAGAATACCGGTGATATTTTGTAGTATTAAACCTCCCATTACTTACCGAGGGAAGCAGTGAACAGTAGACAAACTAAGTTTTCTTTCATTTACCTACTTTATTTGACATTTTGATTCTACTGGTCTTGAATTGAGAGGGGAAATTGGGGAAGTTGAAGAACAGAGCAGCTTCCGAACAGGCAGATCTGGTATTGATAATGTCTGCAGCATTAGATGGGTGACTGACAAAAGGAAATGGTGGTGGTAAGTTTTTCTGGGACCAAACTGCTGAGGTCATCGGTCTCTAGGCTTACACCACACTACTTAATCTAACTTAAACTAACTTACCCTAAGGGCAACACAGACCATACCCGAGGGAGGACTCGAACCTCCGACGGGGGAGCGCGACAAAAGGGAATGGAACATAGCTTGGACACTGATGTAGTTTTTGTAGACTTGTGTAATGTCTCACAAGACCTACAGTGGTTGGAGAAAAACATAGAATCACTGAGAGAAATGCACGCTCGAACATAAACGCAGATTCCTGAGAAACAGTTGCACTTTACCACAAACGGCGTCTTCGCGATGTCCTCAGTTCATTGCAAGTGACGATCGTGATGTGAACAGTGTTCTGTCGAATTTTAAGAGCATTATTTGGGAGCCAAGTGAATTACAACGCGGGCAAATTGTGCGCCGAGTGATCATGAGAGATGGACATTGAAGATGATTATGGATTACCTCGAAGAGAACGATCTATTGACGCATAGTCAACATGGACTTAGAAAACATCGTTCTTTTGAAAGACAACTAGCTCTTAACTCGCACGAACTGTCGAGTGTTATTGACAAGGGATTTCTGATTGATTCCGTATTTCTGGATTTCCGGAAGGCTTTTGATACTGTACCACACAAGCGGCTTGTAGTGAAATTGCGTGCTTATGGAATATTGTCTCAGTCAAGTGACTGGTTTCGTGATTTGCTGTCAGAGAGATCACAGTTCGTAGTAATTGACGGAAAGTCATCGAGTAAAATAGAAGTGATCTCTGGCATTACGAAAGGAAGTGTTACAGACCCACTGCTGTTACTTATCTACGTATATAAATGATTTAGGAGACAATCTGAGCAGTCGTCTTAGTTTTTTTGCAGATGACGCTGTCGTTTATCGACTAATAAAGTCATCAGAAGATCAAAACAAATTGCAAAATAATTTAGAAATCATATCTGTATGGTGCGAAAATTGGCAAGTGATCCTAAACAACTCATCCAAGTGAGTGCTAAAAGGAATCCGTTAAACTTGCATTACACCGCAAATCAGTCAAATCTAAAGGCCTTAAATTCAACTAACTACCTAGGAATTACAGTTACGAACAACTTAAATTG
This sequence comes from Schistocerca piceifrons, assembly GCF_021461385.2. Lineage (NCBI taxonomy): Eukaryota > Metazoa > Arthropoda > Insecta > Orthoptera > Acrididae > Schistocerca > Schistocerca piceifrons. The sequence goes on from NC_060139.1 coordinate 1,058,335,864, forward strand.
GAAGGAACACACGGAAAATGGTGTGGGAAAGGGTAACCAAAGACTGCGTTTTATTGGCAGGACACCTAGAAAACGTAAGAGGTTGCTTATACTACATTTGTTCGTCCTCTTTTAGAATACTGCTCCGTGGTGTGGGATCCTTACCGTATAGGACTGGCGGAGTACATCAAAAAAGTTCAAAGAAGGGCAGCACGTTTTGTATTACCGCAAAATAGGGGAGAAAGTGTCAGTGAAATGATACAGGATTTAGGGTGGACATAATTGAAACAAAGACTTTTTTGCTGCGGCGAAATTTTCTCACTGAATTGCAATCACCAACCTTCTTCTCCTAATGAGAAAATATTTTGTTGATACCGACCTACATAGGGAGAAACGACCACCATGCTAAAATAAGGGAAATCAGAGCTCGTAAGAAAAGATATAGGTGTTCGTTCTTCCCGCGTGTTATACGAGATTGGAATAATAGAGAATTACGAAGCTGGTTCAATGAACCCTCTGCCAGGTTCTTAAATGTGATTTGCACAGTATCCATGTAGATGTAGATGTAAATGTAGGCCGGCCGGTGTGGCCGAGCGGTTCTAGGCGCTAGAGTCTGGAACCGTGCGACTGCTACAGTCGCAGGTTCGAATCCTGCCTCGGGCATGGATGTGTGTGACGTCCTTAGGTTAGTTAGGTTCAAGTAGTTCTAAGTTCTAGGGGACTGATGACCTCAGCAGTTAAGTCACGTAGTGCTCAGAGCCATTTGAACCATTTTTTGTAAATGTAGACGAACAATAAGAGGACGACAACTGCAAACGTCACTGCGCAAGCAAATGTCTCACTCGCGAACTGTGTCAGCACCAAAACAACGCGAAGAGAGATCTGTAAGCAGGAAATCGGAGGGCGAGGTTGAATTCCAGATTCACTCATAAGTGACACAGATGCCCGTAACAGGAGAACCGGGTGCCGAAGCCAAAAAACCTGGTCTATGCAGCAACGGAAAATAGTCACGGTAGGAAGATTTTAGTTTCACATTATTTCGAGCGCCTGGCCGAGTTTACATGTGGGTACGCCGTCCCAAAGGGTGGCTACCAACAATGAAACATGGCGGCAACGGAAAATAGTCACGGTAGGAAGATTTTAGTTTCACATTATTTCGAGCGCCTGGCCGAGTTTACATGTGGGTACGCCGTCCCAAAGGGTGGCTACCAACAATGAAACATGGCGGCGGTTCGGCGATTATTTTTGCAGCCACATCGTGGTATTTCACGAGCCCCATGGCTACTCTGCAAGGTCGCCTTAGAGCCAGGGGATATATATGTCAGTATATTTGATGATGAGGTACATCCTACGTACAGTGTTTGTTCCCCAGTGCTGGTGCAGCTCTTCAAGACGACAGGACCCTCGCTGACACGGCTCGCATCGTCCAGGACTGGTTTTGTGAGCAAGAGGATGAACTGTCGCATCTTCCCTGGCCGCTAGAGTCAGCAGATCTGAATATTGCTTAACCTTTTTGGTCTAACTGGGGTAGAAGAATGCGTGCTCACTACCCAATTCAATGATTGTTACCTGAACTTGCCAGTAGTTTACAGGAAGAATGGTATAAGATTGCGTTGGAAACCATACAGGAGTTGTATTTGTCCGTTCTGGGCCGGCCGGTGTGGCCGAGCGGTTCTATGCGCTACAGTAGCGGTCGCAGGTTCGAATCCTGCCTCGGGCATGGGTGTGTGTGATGTCCTTGGGTTAGTTAGGTTTAAGTAGATCTAAGTTCTAGGGGACTGATGACCTCAGAGGTTAAGTCCCATAGGGTTCACAGCCATTTGACCCATTTTGTCCGTTCTGGGGCGACTGGAAGTCGTTTTGAATGCCAACGGATTTTCCTACACCGTATTGATAGTGCTTTATGTTTTTCCACCCCGTTAATTTGGATGTGGTGGGCTATCCAGTAGACCTGTAGTGTCTGACGCTGGAGATCTCGGCTTCAGTCCCAGGTAGGGTTGGGGACGTTTCCAGTCCTTCTAGTACGGTTGCAGGCCCACCCAGTATGCTATGAAATTGGGCCCGATCTTTCCCAGGGGTAAAAAGCGGCTGCAGTCATGGGATCGCAACCCTCCCCCTCTCAGCACCGCGTCGAACAAAAGGCGGGACTCTTCCCGCAGTCAATCCAGAAGGCCCTTCACGGTTTGAGAGCTGCATGCTTTGCCGTGTCAGGAATTACCCCCAAAAGTTGTGCATCCATCTGTAGCGCTATTGACGACATTTATCCGAAAATCACAAAGGAAATAAATAAAGCGTGAAACAAAACGAAATGGTCCAAGCCGAAGTCTGAAAGTAATGTTTCTTCGCATAAATGCTAATCTCAAGCTGAAAGTAAGACAGTTGTCTGAATGTAAACCTTTCTTTATCACAGGCGACGGTGCTTCGCTTCGCTGCAGGGAACCAGAGTCTCCTAAAGCATAACGAGGTACTAAGGCGGAGCACTAAAAGTCGATAATTAGCTACTGATAAGCTCACCCGAGGAAGGGAGGAGCTAAAATAGGATAACGACGGTTGCTGGCTATTTGGAGCAGGGCGTTAAACAACACAGGGGAGCTGGCGGATTGGGCGGCTGAAGCAGGGGCGCGTGTCTTTGGCGTGAGGTCTGGTCGTGTCTAGCTGACGAATACTGGAAGAACTGTAGAGCCAGCCCCACACACACACACGTGAATCTTCACAGGAGGAAAATAACTCCAGTGTCCTCGGCAAGTAAAAGACAAATAAAAAGTCGTTGGGCTCTATCGGGTTAAAGGGCCAACTTTTCCCTGGTCTGTCTTCGAATTAAAACCTACAGACGGAAAATATGTGGTGTCATACTTACCACCTGACGTCGTTCACCATTCGGGGTCGGTGCGAGTTGCACGCCGTGTAATTTCTGAGATAAGAGGGCTGCTTTAACTACGCCTTTTCAGCTAAACAAGAGGAACTGTCATCTGGGAAACACGGATAAGTCGAGAGTACCATGTCGTTCTCTCCAACCAGGTAAGCATCAAATTGGTGTCTCTGATATTATGGACTTGTCGATATACAGTCGCTACTACGCCAGGATGTACAGAGAGGCTATAGAAATTTAAAAGCCCAAAAACAATTCTAACAAATGTTAACAGAAAAAAGAGTTGGAATTAGACACGCTAATGCTAAATGAAGCTAACAGGGGCAGCTCTTCCCCACTAGAAGTTGCATAACACACATTAGCGCGGGTCCGCGTTCTTACCCAGCAGTCTGATGACATCACGAATCGACTGTTGTGCAGACGCGCACACAGTTCAGTCACATTAGTGTGACCACCACCTATTTTCGACGTCTACGTGCAATAACCATTCACACAGGAGTCAGGTGGCAGCCGTAAAGGGCACATAAAAAATGTCGGGGTGGGGGGGGGGGGGGGGGGGAAGGGGACGGAAAACAGAGCAGACATTGTCGTATGTAGAAACTGAATGACTTATCTTGACGTCCACAATGACATGATCATTGGCCTTCGGGCCAACGACGGAAGCACTTCCGAAACGCATAAGTTTGTAAAGTTCCCGTGCCTCCGTGGTTTAAAAGTATACCTCGCTTTGCGAAATGGAGCTATCCAAAGCAGGTGCGAGGGCAACTGTGGTGCGCTACGTACCGCAGATGACCGGGGTCAACAACGGCCGCGAAAATGTGTGCAGGCGAATAGATGTATTAAGCAACTGACCGTACAAATCAACTAGGGGCTACCAACACCGGCTCCTCAACAGCTGTTCAGCGAACGTTGCTGCGTACGGTTCTCCGCCGCAGGCATCTTCGGTCCGTGCACTCACGCTGACTGCCATTTATTAGACGACAGCTGGAACTTGCACGCCTGCATAGTAGTCGCGCAGGGTAGCCGCGCAGTCTGCGGCGTTTTACCACGGTTCGAGCGACTCACCCTCGTCAGAGGTCCGAGTCCTCCCTCTACCATGGGCGTGTATGTTGTCCTCAGCGTAAGTTAGATTAAGTAGTGTGTAAGCCTAGGGACCGACGACCTCGGCAGTTTCGTCCCATAGGAACTTCCTACCAACACCTCTGCAAAGCATTTGGAGTCCGCTGAGTGGTGACAGGTGGCCTTTTCAGATGAATCTTATGCTACATCGGACAGAAGGGCATCGGCGTGTCCGAGCCTGCAACAAGCGTCGGAGTGTTCAGGCCGGAGGAGGGTGCGCTATAGTCTGGGGAATGTTTTGGGGCGCTCCCTGGGAGATCTCCTCTTTCTGGAAGGCGCAAATTGATAAAAACAAGTAGGCATCTATCTATCGTTTACATCGATATGCAGCAGGATTTTAGAACACATATTGTACTCGAAAATTATGAATTACCTAGAAGAAAACGGTCTATTGACACACAGTCAACATGGGTTTAGAAAACATTGTTTCTGTGAAACACAACTAGCTCTTTATTCACATGAAGTGTTAAGTGCTATTGACAAGGGATTTCAGATCGATTCCGTATTTTTCTGGATTTCCGGAAGGCTTTTGACACTGTAACACACAAGCGAATTGTAGTGAAATTGCGTGCTTATGGAATATCGTCTCAGTTATGTGACTGGATTTGTGATATCCAGTTCGTAGTAACTGACGGAAAGTCATCGAGTAAAACAGAAGTGATTTCTGGCGTTACCCAAGGCGGTGTTATAGCCCCTTTGCTGTTCCTTCTCTATATAAATGATTTAGGAGACAATCTGACCAGCCGTCTTAGGCTGCTTGCAGATGACGCTGTCGTTTATCGACTAATAAAGTTATCAGAAGACCAAAACAAATTGCAAAACGAGTTAGAAAAGATATCTGTATGGTGCGAAAATTGACAAGTGATCCTAAAGAAAGGGAAGTGTGAGGTCATCCACATGAGTGCTAAAAGGAATCCGTTAAACTTCGGTTACACTGTAAATCAGTCTAATCTAAAAGCCGTAAATTCAATTAAATATCTACGTATTACAATTACGAACAATTTAAATTGGAAGAAACATGGAAAATGTTGTGGGGAAGGCTAACGAAAGACTGCGTTTTATTGGCACGACAGTTAAAAAACATAACAGATCTACTAAGGAGACTGCCTAAGCTACGTTTGTCGTCATCTCTTAGATGCTGCTGCGCGGTGTGGGATCCTTACCAGATAGGACCGACGGAGTACATCGAAAAAGTTCAAAGAAAGGCAGCACGTTTTGTATTATCGTGAAATATGGGAGAGAGTGTCACAGAAATGATACAGGATTTGGGCTGGACACCACTAAAAGAAAGGTGTTTTTCGTTGCAACGGAATATTCTCACAAAATTCCAATCACCAACTTTCTCCTTTGCATGCGAGAATGTTTTGTTGACACCTACCTACATAGGGAGGAAAGATCAACACGATAAAATAAGGGAAACCAGAGCTCATACGGAAAGATAGAGGTATTCATTATTTCCGCGCCCTATACGAGATTGGAATAATAGAGAAATGTGAAGGTGGTTCTATGAACCCTCTACGAGGCACTTAAATGTGATTTGCACAGTATATATGTAGATGTAGATCTGTCCTTGGAGAACATGTCCACTCCTACAACCTGTTTGTTTTTTCCTCAGCACGATAGCATCTACCAGCAGGCAATGAAACCTGCCACAGTGCTCGCAGTATAAATGCGTGGTTCGAAGAGCACCAGGATTAGTTTACCGTACTCCTCTGGCCACCAAACGTCCTGGATTTAAACCAATCGAGAATCAGTGGGACCGCCTCGATAGGGCTGTTCGCACCATGAATCCTCAACCGAGAAACCTAGCGTAGCTGATCATGGCAGTGGGGTCAGCCTGGCCCCATATCCCTATCTTCTAGAGCCTCACTGTCTCTCTTTTTCCACGCCCATGCTGCAAAAGACGGCCATTCAGGCTTTTGGCAGTTGGTAACGGTAATGTGACTGGAGCGTGTATGAACTGTCGGCGCGCCTCTGTTGCTGCTGCATCAAAGGAAGTCGCAACAATGGTTTCTGTGCTACTAATCTCTGTTGCTCCAGACATCGCCTCACGTCTGTGAGGACACTTCTTCTGCTAGAAACGTGACTACTGCCTGACTCATGTGGTGCATGATCGGACTCTACGATACTGTTCAGCTGACTGTACAGCGCGTATGTCCTCTGAGGCAGTAGCCGCATCGGTCCTTTGAAGTCCTGCATAGCGCTGGGCGTTGTCCTCCTGCACACATAGATTCTGTATTCGCACGACAAACACGGGACATTGATCTGCGAGAGCAGCAGAGTCATGGAAAGATAAACAATCTCAATAGCTCTGACATGTGGCGGCAGTCACTTCTCCTTCTTACGTTAGATATATGACGGAGGATCGGAAAGTTACGCATAGTAATTTTTTTTCTGCTCTGGTTTTGCAGCTGGAAGTTAAAATTTCACGAAGAAATAGGAAATGAGTAGCCAGACAGTTTTGGTATTTGGGGAGCGAAATAAGTGAAGACCGTCGAAGTAGAGAGGATATAAAATGTAGACTGGCTATGGAAAGGAAAGCTTTTCTGAAGAAGAGAGATTTGTTAACATTGAGCATAGATTTAAGTGTCAGGAAGTCTTTCTGAAACTATTTTATGGAGTGTAGCCACGTATGGATGTGAAACATGGACGATAAACATTGTAGACAAGAAGAGAATAGAATCTTTCTAAATGTGGTGCTACAGAAGAATGCTGAAAACTAGATGGATAGATCACGTAACTAATGAGGAGGTACTGAATAGAATTGGGGAGAAGAGGAATTTGTGGCACTACTTGACAAGAAGAAGGGATTGGTTGGTAGGGAATGTTCTGAGGCATCAAGGGATCACCAATTTAGTATTGGAGGGTAGCGTGGAGGGTAAAAATTGAAAAGGGAGACCAAGAGATGAGTACAATAAGCAGTTTCGGAAAGATGTAGGTCGCAGTATTTATTCGGAGATGAAGAAACTTGCACACGATAGAGCAGCATGAAGAGCTGTATCAAACCAGTCTCTGGACTGAAGACCACAACAGGAACATAACATAGTTTTAATTTTCCGCTACAGAGGGTATTATGTTTTCATGTGCAGCTCTAGCGACAGAAGCCCGAACTACGAAACAAAAATGGCGGGCGCGTTACTGTCGCCAACTTGTGAAGAGCAACGAGGTGTAGTTCGATGTATGTGGGCCAAAGGTCATAAACCGAGTGAAACTCATAGGGACATGCATGGCGTATATGGCGACGATTGTATGGATCGTAGCAGTGTCTCCAGGTGGTGTGCCGTGTGTAACTTACTGATTCACCACGCTCCGGGCCGCCAGTAAAAGCTGCAACCCCACGGTATGTCGGAGCCATTAAGGCAGCAATTTTGAATGTCCAGCATGTGCAACTGCGAATCTTATCGCAGCAGTTTAACGCATCCGATGGTGTGGTATACGATACTGTTCAGGACACGCTGAAGTTTCGTAAAGTTGGTGCTCGCTGGGTGTCTAAGAACCTGACAGACAACCACAACTCGTTATGCCGCAAAAGGGCATGACATCCTGAAACGGATCGTCCATGTGATGAGTCGTGAACATAAAACTACACGCCAGAAGCCAAACAGGTCTCTATGCGGTGGAAACATGCTGGTTTCCTGCTACGACAAACTTCAAAGTGAGTGAATCAGCTAGGAAAATGCTTGTGACAATGTTCTGGGATATGCATGGTTGTTACTGGCAAACTTAACTGAACAATCTCTGCGAATGCTGCAGCCCACATTAAAACTCAAGTTACGTCGTGCCCTTCTTGACAAACGGCACAACATTGACGCTGAAAGTGTTCGTGACAATGCTCGCCCTCATGTTGCTGCTCCTGTTCGTGGTAAAACTTCCAAATTTGGGTGAGGGGTACTCTAGCATCCACCATGCAGTCCGGACCTTGCACCGTCGGACTTCCAACTGTTCGGTCCAAGAAGAAACTCCTGGTCGGTCAACGCTTTGCGACAGATACGGAGGTGAAATCAGATGTTCGCAGATGGCTGTAGTACAACCAAACAGGCTTTTACGAACAGTGCATAATGAAACTGATACCACAATGGGAGAAATGTGTTTGAGAACGTTGATCACTACGAAGAAAAGTAATTAAAAGATTTAATTCATTTTTGACTTTTTGTTTTGTTACTTATTAAACTTTTCGGTAATAAAGATACTGTGTGTTACATTCCGATCTTCCCTCGTAACACGATCTTTTCAGCAGTAGTCAACGTTCAAATGTGACATCTCGCTGAGAAATCTGCCGGATAATCTTTGGTTACATGCAGAATGTAGTTGGCATTGCACAATCTATCTTATATGGTAGTTCTGACATGCGCAATTCACATTCTGAGGCGTGTAGAACACTTCTCTCTAATTTGACGTTTGTTGCGTTCGTGGTGTCGCAATTGCGATGACGACGAGAACAGAGTGTCGTGTAGTTATGGACAGATGTGACTGAACAGCATAAGCCGGCGGTTCTAGGCACTACAGTTTGGAACAGCGCGACCGCTACGGTCACAGGTTCGAATCCTGCCTCGGGCATGGATGTGTGTGATGTCCTTAGGTTAGTTAGGTTGAAGTAGTTCTAAGTTCTAGGGGACTGATGACCTCAGAAGTTAAGTCCCGTAGTGCTCAGAGCCATTTGAACCATTTGAACAGTATAAAGAGTACAAGAGTAAAATAAACGTAGGAGCATAAATACCGCTGTCAAACAGAGGAAACGAGCAAATGAGATGTAGCCATACACTTTGGATCGAGGAAGCCGCAAACCGCTATTTTATGACGATCAGGTGATCGCGACCATGAGCTGATGCTACTGATGGCTGTGCAGAGAAGCGATGGAGATTACTACACGACTCAGTAGGTTTGGCTGGCAGGGGGAATGTGTGAATCCCAGTGTCACCCAGTACTGGTTACGGAGAGGAGCTGCATCGTCCATCTTCACTCAAAATTGAAATACAAGTGATGTTACGACACTGCACCTAGGTAGGAAAGAAAGATTGTGAAAAGTACGCATATCCATCCCACGAAACCTTCTAAAATGACGATATGCCACATTTTAAATTGGGGGTTTTGATTGGAGGTTAGAAGCTAATTTGTGTGTTGAAGTGCCCTCTACAATGAAATGACATGAGTCAGGAGATATCTCCAAATATCGTATGGGACCTCCTTTTGCCCAGGATAGTGCAGCAACTCGACTTGGCATGGGGTCAAGTCGTCGGATGTCTCCTGCAGAGATTTTGAGCCACGGTGCGTCTACAGCCGTCCATAATTGCGGAAGTGTTGCCGGTGCAGCATTCTGTGCACGAAATGACCTCTCAATTATGTCCCATAAATGTTCGATGGGATTCACATCGGGTGGTGTGGGTGGCCTGATATTTCGCTCGAACTGTCCGGAGTGTCCTTTAAACAAGCCGCGAACAATTGTGGCCCGGTGACGTGTGCATTATCATTCATAAAAATTACATTATTTTTTGGGACATGAAGTGCATGAAAGGGTGAAGTGTTCTCCAAGTAGCCAAACATAACCATTTCCATTCAATGGTCGTTCACTTGGACCAGAGTTCCCAGCCAGCCGTGTAAACAAAGCCCACAGCATAATGGGGTCACCACCAGCTTGCACAATGTCTTGTTAACAACTTGGGACCAAGGCCTTGTAGGGTCTGTGCCACTCTCAAACCCTACCATCAGCTCTCATCAACTGAAATCAGGAGTCATCTGACCAGGCTACGATTTTCCTGTCTTCTAGGGTCCAAATGATACGGTCGTGACCTCAGGAGAGGCGCTGCAGGAGATGCCGTACTGTTAGAAAAGACACTCTCGTCGTTCATATGCTGCCATAGTGCATTAACGCCAGATTTCAACTCACTGACCTAAGGAATACGTTCGCCGTACGTCCCAAATTCATTTCTACGGTTGTTTCATGCAGAGTTGCTTATCTGTCAGCACTGACAATTCTACGCGAACACTGACTGCTCTCGGTCATTCGGTGAAGGCCGTCGGCCACTGCGTTGTCCATGCTGAAAGATAACGCTTGGTATTTTCGGCACATTCTTAATACTACGGATCTCGGAATAATGAATCCCCTAACAATTCCTGAAATGGAATGTCCTATGCGTCTAACTCCAACTACCATTCCGCTTTCAACGTCCGGTAATTCCGGTCGTGCCGCGATAATCGGAAACTTTTCCACATCAGTCACCTGAGTACAATTTGCAGGTACGTATTACAAAGACAGAAATGGAAATACAATCGTTTTCGTCGGTCTGCTTTTAAAGAAACCTTACTCACGTCGTAAACCCACCGGCAATTATGCGTGGCTATAGGGGCAGCATGGCTCACTACTCCTGCGGGGGATTTCCAACAAGTTGTCGAGATCATTCCGCATCAAGCTGATGCACTGTGCCGGGAAAAAAGAGGTCCGAATAGTATTCGGAGGTAGCCGAAGATTTTTGTCACCTTAATTTATCATGACATCATGATCACTAATGCCTGTCTCTATTCTGACGCTGATGACGTAGCATTTAGTCATCTGAAGAATATAAAATTAATCTTCAATGGCCACCATATCCTGAAATATGAGCTAGCAGCTACATAAATGCAGCGGCTGTTACATAGAAGCTGTATCTTGAAACACAGACGTCAAAATTATTCATCACACCGTATTGTGATGTCATTCGCGACAACGAAACTACAGTCCCAGAAAATTACGTCAATTTCGGGACCAATTACGTTGCCGGGTAGGTCATCGCAGCTTCAGTGTTGTGCAACGACTGCAGTCTATCAGCAGGTAGCTCTCGCTTGTGGGCTTTTCCGTTCGCTGAGGGCTCACTGCTGATTCTGACAACCGTGGGCGTCATAAAGCCGAATACGTCCTCCTGTAATTGCTTCAGACAGCGACTGTACCACCCCATCATCACCGGCGATTCGCTTTAGTGCCCGCAAACTTCGTTCTCACGGCGCAGCTAATTCCATGATTGTTGCAGTTGCCTCGCAAGAATTCGAAACAGCAAGTCCGTACTTTGAGTGATAAAAGATAGCCTCGCACCAGTCTTCAGACCAGTCTGACGCTACTCGCAAAGATAGCTTCTCCTGTGCTAACATCTTCATCTGAGAAGAACATTCACCATTATTTGGTGGACGTATTCCAGTCCCTGATTCCATCCACAAATTTTTGTTCTCTACGAAATCTTCTATTACCATGGAAGTTATTTACTGATGTCTTACAGCATGCTATACAATCCCTTTCCTCACTCTAATATTTCCCTAAAATTGAAGCCTAAGTCTGAATCTACGAGACTTAATCTGTAAGAATTGCCCTCCTTTCTTGTACAAATCAGTTTCTTACTTCTTTCTTGCTTCGTCCGATACGTCAGGTTCTCAGATTACTTTCACTCGTCTACTACGTGCTCCCCTTTCTTTATATTAAACTTATCGTTGCAAACATACTGTGTACACGATAGTATATGCGTATCACTATCCCATGACTCTTGTCACCTCTATTTTAGCTGACGACGAGACAATTGTGGTAAAACTAAGGCTTTAAGCTGAAGGTTTCAAGGTAGCAACGAGTGGCTGGCTCGTCTGTTTTTGATCCAGTGATTAGCCAGGTACATCATTTTTCTACTTATACAGACATGTAAAATTAGCAAAAAAGAATTTAAAAAAGTGGCAATAATACTGTGCTGGCGTACGCTGGCGCCAGCACACCATGCGGCATAGAGGTTACGAAAGTATCGATAGAGGCCAACGACAAGGCTCGCTGGAAACGCGCCGCCAACGCCCTCTCAGCCGCCAGTATTTAGGATCGCCGCCGAGGACCTTCAATTGCTGAAGGTAATATGTACAACTATTGAATAGGGAGAGTAATTGGAGCTGATACGTCAGAACTGGTGTGGATTTTGGAAGCAAACTGGTCATAACTTGCCAAGGCAAATATTCAGAGTGAGGCTCTCCGATAGTAAAATTATAAACTGACTTGAAATTGTCTACATGTCATGCAGCAACGGCCTAGTCTCATCACAGTGCAGCAGTCGGTGAGTGAGCTACTGCAACCTCGATCACTGGCAGCATCTGCGGATCTCTCCTGCTAAGTTTTGTATGGCCCGAAAATTTCCTAAGTCCCGAAATAAGTTGGTGGCTGAGGTTGGCAGCAGCAGTGCTCGAGAGACGACATCTGAAGTTCACCAACAATCAAAAAGAAGAAGAAGGAATGAAGTGAGGTGATTCCTGTGCGAGGGCATCCAACAAGGAAACCTTTCCTTGCCACATGTGTCGAACCGTGCTTAATTTAACTGGCTGAGTTCTGAATCTTCCACACAGAGAGCGGGGCCCTTTCTCCTGGTTATGTTTTGCGTGGTTAACCAGTGATTTCCTTCCTACCATTCTCCTGTGTAAAAAGTTGTTCCTCGCTATCCCTGTCTCTCTCCTTGGGCAATGAGAAGCTACCCTCCACAACTCTGGTGTTTCTCTGTCACTGTGGAAAAAGTTTATACAAACATAAGTCCATAGTTCTTGGATCCTTCAACAGTTCTTTTTGTAAGAGCTATGCATTTGGTGGCATCTCACGACTCTTTTGCACTCTTTTCACCTGTAAGATAGCTATCTTCATGGTCTGTCCAGAAAGTCGGCCTTCTACGTTCAGCTGAAAACTATGTCTTTCACTAAAGATTTCTCCTCACTCCACCCCGTAAAGTCATTTATGGGAGCAGTAACTACAGGATGTACTAACTGTTGTCTGTGTGCACGGCGGTGTTTGGGGAGTCACAAAGGTGTATGAGGTGCACGGCCATAGCAATGACCGGCTCCCCTCGCTAGTCTAGGAAGAACGCAGCAGCGCGCCTCGTTGACACTCGAAGTAGGACTCAGCAGTGTCCATGACTATTCCACAGCTCAGCTCTATGCCCGTGTCGCCCAGTGTACTTCCAAAACATTCCCCTACTTCCTACCAGCATGCAACTCTGTTTTAAATTACTATGGAAATTGACAATCACTCATGCATCTCGTTTCAATTCATTTTTCCAGTTGTAGTTAATTATTCAGGTTGTAATATCCACGCCTATATTTTATTCACAATAATATTCACGACAGCACTGATGTGGAATGTTAGTGAACTTTGATCCTATTCTCGTAATACTATTAAAAAGGACTTCATCTTTAATAAAATAATAAATAATTATTGTCAATAACATAATTTAATATTTCTTAAAGAGTATATCACAGATAGTACCCACGTAAAAAGATAATGAAAATCTCAATCTTTTGTTATCTATGATTTAGAAGAAAAATTCATCTTCTTGTTCGAACTGTCGTACTCACAGGATGTGACGATGTCTCGTGACACAGAGGTCTGTAAAAAACTGTATTATGTTGGCTGCCGATACTATAAAATAGAATTTATGTGTTACTGAAATGAAACTTCTTTGTTTGGAGTTTTATTTAATTGTAATTCTCGTCCTATATAAATGTTAAGTTTTCTGCTCAGCTAACAAACAACGCAGCCATTAGCGCTATTGATCTACAGAGCAGTTTATTGGTAAATAGTGAATATTAACGTGTCTTGTAACATTGAGAAATATTTTCAAATGTTAATGCATATAGTAAAGGTGAGAAAATATTTAATATATATTATTTATTACGAGTAAAAAACAGCCTGAAACAGAATCGATAAGTGATTGTCTTATGTTAGCCGCCATCTTAGTGAAATATTGCAGCGGCAGTTTTAAATTGGTTTTCTATAAAGACATAAATGTTGTTGGTTATAATTGTGATGCCGTGTGGCTAGGGCCTCCCGTCGGGTAGACCGTTCGCCTGGTGCAAGTCTTTCGAGTTGACGCCACTTCGGTGACTTGCGTGTCGATAGAGATGAAATGTTGATGATATGGACAACACGATAATAATTGTGTATTGGTGGCTAGGACCCACTCTGAGATAATAAACTTCAGGTAGACTGTGAATACATTGAACTTTTTCAAATGCTAACAGCATCTTACAATTTAATGAAATATTTTGACAGGGAGATACATTAGTGTTGTGTACGTGTGGTATTGTGTGATAAAACTGTTCGTTTTGCTTAAAGAAAAGTGTTGCCACATCGAATAACAGTAGCGTTAAATTTGATAGGGGATCTGCAACAAGCAAAGAGTCTTTTAAATAATAGCACTGAAATTACTAAAAATTGTTAATCTTGTTTAGTCCAGGCTACTTATCATACATTTAGCTTGTTTGTTGGTTACAAATGATTACTTTTGTGACATTTAGACTGCTTGTCAGACAACATTGCTACATGTTCCTAGGTGGAGATCTCTTTAACAAAATAACGTTCAGTAGCCGGCAAAAGCAGTGATTATAAACAAAACCTCATGTTACATTAATAATCATTAATTTTACTGTAATCTTGCTGAACTTGTACAACACAACACACGCACATTACACCACACGTCACACCCTCTGTTATGAATTTATATGAGTTGCAACACATATATTTTTGAAGATTCTGAGCTAATACTTCATTGCTTTGAGGACTATGCATTTTTTTATTGAAACACATCACAGCGTAAAACCACTCCTGTTTGTTTGCATCATTTTTAATTTGTTGACCCCATTAACAGTTAGTTACATTCCTATATCACATGCAATACTACTGACTGACTTGAAAATCCTAAACTCCTTTACATACAAAGCTACCACCTGTCACCCTTTGTTGTTGTTGTTGTTGTGTTCTTCAGTCCAGAGACTGGTTTGATGCAGCTCTCCATGCTACTCTATCCACTGCAAGCTTCTTCATCTCCAAGTACCTACTGCAACCTACATCCTTCTGAATCTGCTTAGTGTATTCATCTCTCGGCCTCCCTCTACGATTTTTACCCTACACGCTGCCCTCCAATACTAAACTGGTGATCCCTTGATGCCTCAAAACATGTCCTACCAACCGATCCCTTCTTCTGGTCAAGTTGTGCCACAAACTTTCTTCTCCCCAATCCTATTCAATATCTCCTCATTAGTTATGTGATCTACCCATCTAATCTTCAGCATTCTTCTGTAGCACCACATTTCGAAAGCTTCTATTCTCTTCTTGTCCAAACTAGTTATCGTCCATGTTTCACTTCCATACATGCCTACACTCCATACAAATACTTTCAGAAATGACTCCCTGACACTTAAATCTATACTCGATGTTAACAAATTTCTCTTCTTCAGAAACGCTTTCCTTGCCATTGCCAGTCTACATTTTATATCCTCTCTACTTCGACCATCATCAGTTATTTTGCTCCCCAGATAGCAAAACTCCTTTACTACTTTAAGTGTCTCATTTCCTAATCTAATTCCCTCAGCATCACCCGACTTAATTAGACTACATTCCATTACCCTTGTTTTGCTTTTGTTGATGTTCATCTTATATCCTCCTCTCAAGACACTGTCCATTCGATTCAACTGCTCTTCCAAGTCCTTTGCTGTCTCTGACAGAACTACAATGTCATCGGCGAACCTCAAAGTTTTTATTTCTTCTCCATGCATTTTAATACCTACTCCGAATTTCTCTTTTGTTTCCTTTACTGCTTGATCAATATACAGATTGAACAACGTCGGGGATAAGCTACAACCCTGTCTTACTCCCTTCCCAACCACTGCTTCCCTTTCATGTCCCCCGACTCTTATAACTGCCATCTGGTTTCTGTACAAATTGTAAATAGCCTTTTGCTCCCTGTATTTTACCACTGCCACCTTTAGAATCTGAAAGAGAGTACTCCAGTCAACATTGTCAAAAGCTCTCTCTAAGTCTACAAATGCTAGAAACGTAGGTTTGCCTTTCCTTAATCTTTCTTCTAAGATAAGTCGTAAGATCAGTATTGCCTCACGTGTTCCAGTGTTTCTACGGAATCCAAACTGGTCTTCCCCGAGGTTGGCTTCTACTAGTTTTTCCATTCGTCTGTAAAGAATTCGTGTTAGTATTTTGTAGCTGTGACTTATTAAACTGATAGTTCGGTAATTTTCACATCTGTCAACACCTGCTTTCTTTGGGATTGGAATTATTATATTCTTCTTGAAGTCTGAGGGTATTTCACCTGTTTCATACATCTTGCTCACCAGATGGTAGAGTTTTGTCAGGACTGGCTCTCCCAAGGCCGTCAGTAGTTCCAATGGAATGTTGTCTACTCCGGGGGCCTTGTTTCGCTCAGGTCTTTCAGTGCTCTGTCAAACTCTTCACGCAGTATCATATCTCCCATTTCATCTTCATCTACATCCTCTTCCATTTCCATAATATTGTCCTCAAGTACATCGCCCTTGTATAGACCCTCTATATACTCCTTCCACCTTTCTGCTTTCCCTTCTTTGCTTAGAACTGGGTTCCCATCTGAGCTCTTGATATTCATACAAGTCGTTCTCTTATCTCCAAAGGTCTCTTTAATTTTCCTGTAGGCAGTATCTATCTTACCCCTAGTGAGATAGGCCTCTACATCCTTACATTTGTCCTCTAGCCATCCCTGCTTAGCCATTTTGCACTTCCTGTCGATCTCATTTTTGAGACGTTTGTATTCCTTTTTGCCTGCTTCATTTACTGCATTTTTATATTTTCTCCTTTCATCAATTAAATTCAATATTTCTTCTGTTACCCAAGGATTTCTACTAGCCCTCGTCTTTTTACCTACTTGATCCTCTGCTGCCTTCGCTACTTCATCCCTCAAAGCTGCCCATTCTTCTTCTACTGTATTTCTTTCCCCCATTCCTGTCAATTGTTCCCTTATGCTCTCCCTCAAACTCTGTACAACCTCTGGGTCTTTCAGTTTATCCAGGTCCCACCTCCTTAATTTCCCACCTTTTTGCAGTTTCTTCAGTTTTAATCTACAGGTCATAACCAATAGATTGTGGTCAGAGTCCACATCTGCCCCTGGAAATGTCTTACAATTTAAAACCTGGTTCCTAAATCTCTGTCTTACCATTATATAATCTATCTGATACCTTTTAGTATCTTCAGGGTTCTTTCATGTATACAACCTTCTTTCATGATTCTTAAACCAAGTGTTAGCTATGATTATGTTGTGCTCTGTGCAAAATTCTACCAGGCGGCTTCCTCTTTCATTTCTTAGCCCCAATCCATATTCACCTACTATGTTTCCTTCTCTCCCTTTTCCTACACTCGAATTCCAGTCACCCATGACTATTAAATTTTCGTCTCCCTTCACAATCTGAATAATTTCTTTTATTTCATCATACATTTCTTCAATTTCTTCATCATCTGCAGAGCTAGTTGGCATATAAACTTGTACTACTGTAGTAGGTGTGGGCTTCGTATCTATCTTGGCCACAATAATGCGTTCACTATGCTGTTTGTAGTAGCTTACCCGCATTCCTATTTTCCTATTCATTATTAAACCTACTCCTGCATTACCCCTGTTTGATTTTGTGTTTATAGCCCTGTAGTCACCTGACCAGAAGTCGTGTTCCTCCTGCCACCGAACTTCACTAATTCCCACTATATCTAACTTCAACCTATCCATTTCCCTTTTAAATTTTCTAACCTACCTGCCCGATTAAGGGATCTGACATTTCACGCTCCGATCCGTAGAACGCCAGTTTTCTTTATCCTGATAATGACAATCTCCTGAGTAGTCCCCGCCCGGAGATCCGAATGAGGGACTATTTTACCTCCGGAATATTTTACCCAAGAGGACGTCATCATCATTACCCCTCCGTTGTGGTTGCACCTACGGTACGGCTATCTGTATCGCTGAGGAACGCAAGCCTCCCCACCAACGGCAAGGTCCATGGTTCATGGGGGGGGGGGGGGGGGGCACCCTTTGTTACGATTAACTAATGTTAGTTAAAGCTATATCTGTTTTTTTTTTTTTGCATTTAGCCTAATACAAAAATATGATTCAAAATGGTCTGCTGCAGCCTCTTGCCGCTGTTTCAGAAACTAGGGTATCAGGGTGCCTAGAAAATATGTCCTGAAATCAGAGTATCAAAAGTGGGACTCTGTTGCAACGGAAAATGTGATTGAAGTCGTAGAACGCCATCTTATACAGCAGCAAAGCAATGATCTGTGCAATCTGCTGAAATGAAGAGTTCGCTATTATCTGGATGTCTGTTAAGCGTCCAATGGACAGTATATTGGACATTTGTAACTGACATTGGCCATTTACAAATGATAAATGAAAACTTTTCATTTAAATGTAATTGCACAAACTAACCCAAAATCGTATGTGCTTGCATGTAGAAGATATTCACTTTTAAAATCGGATGGTTCTTTTGGGGGAAAAAAACCTTTGTAGTCGTGTGGGTAGAAACTTACCCAAATTTCTGTCTTGATTCGTATTAAAAATATAGTCTTGTGACATTGGATAATTATGCTTCAAACGAACTGTGTTTTGATCTTTTTTTATTTTGTTTTACCATTTTTAATCATAGGTGTCTCGTAAGAGATTTGAGCACCAGTTCTGGAGATTTACCTCTCGACGCCCAGAGTATCATATCATCATCATCGGCATCGTCATCACTAAGTTGTCTTTAACGTGTGCGGAAGAAACTTAAGATCTCTCAAGAAAATCCAGCAGACCACCGCACAGTGACACCGAGAATCTCGGCAAATTTAAAAGTTCTAGCCGTGAAACTTCCAGTTTTACATTTTTTCCGTAAGTACTCACGTTGTTGTTTCCTTTGTTCTCAACGTACACATGTCACTCACGTAAGAACCACTATAACTCGTTAGACAGTATCATGAAGAGCGGTTTTATGCATCTGGATGGCACTGCTGTTGCATTTTATCACCCTGTTTCTAGCGCACCATTCCCCCTGCTATGTCCTCGTCTCTGTCTGTCTGTCTGTCTCTCTCCTCTCTCTCTCTCTCTCTCTCTCTCTCTCTCTCTCTCTCTCTCTGTGTGTGTGTGTGTGTGTGTGCTTATATGTGTGTGAGGGTACGTGTATTCTCTCTACTTTATATCTGTTTTTGCTGTCTCCTCCTTAAAATTATTTTACTGTGGTGAGACTGGATTTAAGAAGTATTACGCCTGTGTCTATATTTGTTGGGTAATCATTAAGGTATTCACAATGTGTCCAAAATGTGATCTACCCATCTAATCTTTAGCATTCTTCTGTAGCACCACATTTCGAAAGTTTCTATTCTCTTCTTGTCCAAACTATTTATCGTCCATGTTTGACTTCCATATATGGCTTCACTCCATACAAATACTTTCAGAAACAACTTCCTGACACTTAAATCTAACATCGAGTATAGATTTAAGTGTCAGGAAGTCGTTTCTGAAAGTATTTGTATGGACTGTAGCCATGCATGGAAGTGAAACATGGACGATAAATAGTTTAGACAAGAAGAGAATAAAGCTTTCGAAATGTGGTGCTACAGAAGAATGCTGAAGATTAGATGGGTAGATCACATAACAAAGAGTGGGTATTCAATAGAATTGGGGAGGAGTTTGTGGCATAACTTGAGAAGAAGAAGGGACCGGTTGGTAGGACATGTTCTGAGGCATCAAGGGATCACAAATTTAGCATCGGAGGGCAGCGTGGAGGCTAAAAATCGTATAGGGAGACCAAGAGAGATGAATACATTAAGCAGATTCAGAAGGATGTAGGATGCAGTAACTACTGGGAGATGAAGAAGTTTGCACAGGATAGGGTAGCATGGAGAGCTGCATCAAACCAGTCTCAGGACTGAAGACCACAACAACAACAACATTACATGTCCGGCACATGTGTAATGTGAGCTGTGACTTTTTTTGCCTTGAAGTGTGATTTCACAATGTATCCAAAATGTGACTAACTTCACAACTATCTACGAGCATAGCGAAAAATATTTTTTAATTGTACCTATTTAAACAAAAAAACAGTTTCTGGGTTGACATTCACAAATTAAACTAAAAATCCATGCAGAAAGACAACAACACACAGGAATTAAGTACAATAAAATAAACAGCCCCAGAGAATAGATACAAGACTCATACGGCTTGACAAACTCAGTCAAAAATATTTCGATTCTGCACACACTACACATGAGAAACAAGCACACGAGCAAGTACATACGTGAAACTGCCAAACAGGAACCCGTCCACGTATCTTCTCCTCGCCTAAGGAATGAGACAACGTGTGGCAAGTGTTTGATGAAACTAGTGACGAATGGGTTATAGTTCGTGCACGATACTTACGATGCTGCTTCTGTTGCTGTAGTTTCGCCAGAGCGTCATGTACACAGAGAATATTTCGCTATATCATTGTGGTTTTAGTGAGTTTCGTCATTCTTGCAGAACAGCCACGTTTTAGCAGACGACAGACTACTGAGCAAAAACGAATGTACGCGCAACAAACCTTACAAACTAGTAATGACGAAAAACAGTCACGGTTGGAGCAGGGAGAAAGTAAGGCCTCAATTTCCCATCTTCACAGTCATTTCTGAAACATTTCACATAGTATACATGTACTGAAATACGCATGTTCGAGCGAAGTGATCAAGAAAAAATTATGATCTGGAAAAGGGGATTAATCACTGAATAATAAACTATTCGAACATCGAGCTTTGGCTTTGATTGCCTAAGACCATACAGAAATATTTAAATGTGTAGAGCTCAACATTCCAATTGGAGCACTCGTACCAACGAGCAGGTCAGACAGACTAACACAAAGATAGACGGACCCGTCCAACCCAAAACACGCGCTCTGCAGATTGTGCTGACAGTCCGGTTTTGACAGATGATGATGGTAAGTATCGTATTGTTTTATAACATAGCCAGTCATGCTGATAACTGGGAGGAATTTTTTTCCGTGTCTCAACGTCTTTTCGTTTCTCCGCGTTTTTTCGATTACTTTTTGTGTTCTTTCCAACCTTAACTATAGGTTTATTGGTTAATAGCACATTTATTCGTTTTGTATGGCTTGTATGTTTTTTTCTCTCATTCACTGAAGTTGTTTCAGAGCACAGCTGTTGACTACCAAATTGCTATGGACATTTGTTTACACATATCGATACGATTAATGTAATCGCAATAGCGAATATGGACAACCATCAGTTGTAGATTGGTATGACGACAGTGAAAATTTGTTCCAGACCGGAACTCAAACCCGAATTTCCTGCTTATCGCAAGGGGCCGCCTTACCTTTGGCTATCCGTGCACGACTCACGGCCAGGCTCAAACTTTCATATGTTGTGAACCAAGCGTCTTCGGATATGCATGTCGATACGTGTCGTATTTTATATTTTTCGGCTTTTCGTTCACATTTTAAGCTTTCTCTACTGCTTTCTTGTTTTTTGTGCGTCACTTTATACTCCCGGTCCCCGTCCACATTAGTTACGCCAGTGCCTGTAAGACTACTAGTCGGATATTGGGCAACGGTGTGTGCTTAAGTTTGACGAACAGAGCGCTGTAAAAATAGCAGGGATTCTGACACTAAAAGAGGTTCCTGTGGAGCAAATCGTCACTTTCAAAAATATTGTGTTGCTGCGCATACCAAGAAATCGCGAGAACGGTTTGCCGCACGGCTATATTGGATACCAGGAAGGCAGCTGCTAGGAGATGAGGTAAGTTTGTAAGCACTGGGGCGCGGTCCAGGCGTAAAGCTTTGAGTCGTGCAGTCATTAAGGGTACACGAGTGGGCCTCCGACTCCGAAAGCCCATATCGATGACGTTTCGTTGAATGATTTGCACGCTGACACTTGTTGATGGCCCAGCATTGAAATCTGTAGCAGTTTGCGGAAGGGTTGCATTTCTGTCACGATTCTCTTCAGTCGTCGTTGGTCCTTGGTCCTGTTCTTGTAGGATCTCTTTCCGGTCCCAGCGATATCGGAGATTTGATGTTTTACCGCATTCCTGATATTCACGGTACACTCGTGAAATTATCGTACGGGAAAATCCCCATATCATCGCTACCTCGGAGATGCTGTATCCCTTCGCTCGTGCGTCGACTATAACATCACGTTAAAATTCACTTAAATCTTAATAGCCTACCATTGCAGCAGCAGTAACTGATCTAACAATGCGCCAGACATTTGTCTTATATAAGCGTTGTCGTCCGCAGTGCCGTATTCAGCCTGTTTACATATCTCTGTATTTGAATACGCATGGCTATCCCAGTTTCTTTGGCGCTTCAGTATAGTTTACAACTGGGCATCCGTCCACCAAATGCAGATATAAGCAGGCACACGGATACACTCAGTCAACATCTGCTGAGTACTCACGCTGTATCAAGTTCAATGTTCACCATGATTTTCATACTGAAGTTAAGTAGTGAATATTTTTATTGATAAAGTATTGTATAAATTCTTGCTAATCTGTCTTGCCAAATTTTTTTAGTGGTTCACATGAGGCCATTTTGTCCTACAACGATGCTGTAAGTTGCTATGTGCAAGCAAACCATTTCACAACAACAAATATTTTCTGTGGTAAGGGTTTCAGCAGAAAATGTTATAAAGGGAGTAGAAGTCGTTATGAATAGGAAGGTAGGGCAGAGAGTGTGTTAGTGTGAACAGTTCAGTGATAGGGGTTTCCTTATCAGAATCGACAGCAAAGCAGCATCGACTACGGTAGTTCAGTTATATATCCCCACATCGCAAGCTGAAGATGAAGAGATAGAGAAAGTATATGAGGATATGGAAACTATACTGTAGTACGTAATTGGAGATGAAAATATAATAGTCATGGGGGAGTGGAATGCAGGGTAAGAAGTAGAAGAAACGGTTACAGGAGAATATGGGTCTGGTACAAGGAAAGAGAGAAGAGAAAGACTAATTGAGTTTAGTAATAAATTTCAGCTAATAATACGAATACTCTGTTCAAGAACCACAAGTGAAGGATGTATACTTAGAAAAGGCCGGGTGATATTGGAAAATTTAAGGTAGATTACATCATGGTCGGACAGAGATTCCGGAATCAGATACTGGATTGTAAGGCGTATCCAGGAGCAGGTATAGACTCAGATCACAATGTAGTAGCGATGAAGAGTAGGCTTGTTTAAGAGATTAGTCAGGGAGAATCAATATGCAAAGAAGTGGGATAGTGAAGTGCTAACCATAGACGAGATAAGCTTGAAGCTCTCTAAGGCTACAGATACAGCAGTAAGGAATAGTTCAGCAGCCAGTACAGAAAAGTCAATATAACATCCGATAAAATTAAAAGCGAGGATGGTGTCACCAAGAGTGCAAGAGAATTACACTGTTAAACGCAGAGGAGAGAGCAGACAGGTCGAAAGAGTACATTGAATGCCTATATGAGGGAGAAGACGTGTCTGATGACCTGATAGGAGGAACTGGAGTCGATGTAGAAGAGATAGGGGATCCAGTATTAGAATTGGAATTCAAAAGAGCTTTGGAAGGCTTAAGATCAAATAAGGTAGAGGGTATAGACAACATTCAATCAGAATTTCTAAAATCATTAGCTGAAATGCCAACTAAACGACTATTCACGTTGGCGCGTCGAATGTGTGAGTCTGTCGATATACCATTTGACTTTCGGAAAAATGTCATCCACACAACTCAGAAGATTGCAAGAGTTGACAAGTGCGAGAATAATAGCACACTCAGCTTAACATTCATGCATCCAAGTTGACGATAAGAATAATATACAGAAGAGTGGAAGAGATAATTGAGGACTTGTTACATGAAGATCAGTTTGGCTTTAGGAAAGGTAAAGGCACCAGAGAGGCAGTTCCCATGTTGCGCTTGATAATGGAAGCAAGACTAAAGGAAACTCAAGACATGTTAACAGGTTCTGTCGACCTGGAAAAAGCGTTCGACAATGTGAAATGGAGAAAGATACCTGAAATTCTGAGCAGAGTGTGGGTAAGGGAAAGACGGGTAGTATACAACATGTACAAGAGCAGAGAGGTAAAAATAGGAATGGAAGACCAAGAACAGATTGCTCTGATTAACAATGATTCGGCCGGCCGCGGTGGCCGTGCGGTTCTGGCGCTGCAGTCCGGAACCGCGGGATGCTACGGTCGCAGGTTCGAATCCCGCCTCGGGCATGGGTGTGTGTGATGTCCTTAGGTTAGTTAGGTTTGAGTAGTTCTAAGTTCTAGGGGACTTATGACCTAAGATGTTGAGTCCCATAGTGCTCAGAGCCATTTGAACCATTTGAACAATGATTCAAGACATGGATGTAGTCTTTCGCCCCTACGCCCCTATTCTTCAATTCTTACATCGAAGAAGCAATGACGGAAATTAAAGAAAAGTTCAAGAATGGAATTAAAATTCGAGGTGACAATATTCACTGACGACATTGCTATCCCCAGTGAAAGTGAAAAAGAATTACACGATCTGCTGAATCAAATGAACAGCCAGAATACAGTACAGAATACGGGCTGAGGGTAAACGAAGAGAGACGGAAGTTTGAAAAGTATCAGAAATGGGAACGGCGAGAAATTTAACATCAGAATTGGTGATAACGTGGTGATAACGAAGTAGATGAAGTTAAGGGTTTCTGCTACCCAGGCAGCAAAATATCCCATGAAAGGTAGAGCAAGGAGTTCATAAGAAGCAGATTAGCACTGGCAGAAAAGGAATATCTGGCGAACAGAATCTTTAAACATCAAGCATAGCTCCTAATTTGAGGAAGTAATTTCTGATAATGTAGGTTTGGAGCACAGCGTTATATGGTGGTGTACGAAAACTGGAACAGAAGACAATCGAAGCATCTGAGATGTGGTGCTAGAGAAGAATGTTGAAAATTAATTGAACTAATAAGGTATGCAATGAGGAGGTTCTCCGCAGAATCGGCGTGGGAGGATATGTATGGGGAACACTAACAAGAAGAAGAGATAGGACGTGAGGATACGTGTTAAGACGTCAGGGAATAACTGCAATGGTATTAGAGCTATCTACGGAAGGCAAAAACAGTAGAGGAAGACAGAGATTGCAATACATCCCGCAAAATAACTGAGGACGTAGGGGTGAAGAGGTTCGCACAGGAGGGAAATTTTCGTGACGGGCCGCATCACACCAGTCAAAGCACTGATGAGTAAAACGAACCTTTTTCTTGATAGTGTCACATTATAAACCGTGCAGTGATGACAGCATGAAAGAACGACCCATTGGACTAGGGTTCGACACCATGATATAGGTAAAACGGAGGACGTCTCTAGAAAGCATCACTTTCGACATGGAGGGCACATCAAGGTACCCTTTCAGTGTGAAGACAGTAGAGACTACTCATTGCAGATACTTTCATTAGAATTACATAGCCATATCACAGAAAGATGAAGGCGTTGTGCAACAAAATGATTAAATGACTGTTACATGTCTGTAAACAGTAAAAAAAGACTGTTATATACTACACACTAAATATCCATCAGTAGTGCAGTTAACTTATCCTTGGCTTTCGGTGCCAGAATGAAACCAACAGTTTAATTCCCAGTTTCTAAAACCAGTCACGACGATGGCATTATAGAGGGTGACTATGCTGCTCTGTCCTCCTCACAGAGACAGCTACTCACTCACTCAATAAAATCGCAGATGTTTCATTTACATCTAAATGGATACTCTTCAAATCACATTTAAGTGCCTGGCAAAGGGTTCATCGAACCACCTTCATAATTCTCTGGTATTCCAATCTTTTATAGCGCGCGGAAAGAACGAACATCTATACCTTTCCGTGGAAAGTTGGTGACTGGAATTTCGTGAGAAGTTTCCGTCGCAACGAGGAACGCCTTTCTTCTAACGGTGTCCAAACACAAATCCTGTATCATTTCTGTGACACTCTCTTCCATATTTCGCGATAATACAAAATATGCTGCCCTTCTTTGAACTTTTTCGATGTACTCCGTCAGTCCTATCTGGTAAGGATCCCACACCGCGCAGCAGTATTTAAGAGAGGACGACAAGCGTGGTGTAGGCAGTCTCCTTAGTAGATCTGTTATGTTTTTTAACTGTCCAGCCAATAAAACGCAGTCTTTGGTTACCCTTCCCCACAACATTTTCTATGTTTCTTCCAATTTAATTTGTTCCTAATTGTAATACCTAGGTATTTAGTTGAATTTACGGCTTTTAAATTAGATTGATTTATCGTGTAACCGAAGTTTAACGAATTCCTTTTAGCACTCATGTGGATGACCTCACACTTTTCGTTATTTAGGGTCAACAGCCAATTTTCGTACCATTCAGATATCTTTTCTAAATCGTTTTGCAATTTGGTTTGATCTTCTGATGCCTTAACTAGTCGATAAAACACAGCGTCATCTGCAAACAACCGAAGACGGCTGTTCAGATTGTCTCCCAAAAAGTTTGTGTGGATAAGGAACAGCAGAGGGCCTATAACACTGCCTTGGGGTTTACTTTGCATATGTCCAAAAGGAAAGAAGGGAGGTAGAGAGGATAGTTAAGGTTAAATGTGCCTCAGACGGAAAGATCGTTTCATAAGGAGCACAGTCCTTACATCTACATCTACAGGTGCCCAGCTATATCCTGCAGCGCACTTTATAGTGCTTCGCGTACCGCTGTTATTTCGCTCTCAGAATTCTGCGCTCTCGTAATTTCAACAGCAACGCTCTCCGTAACCCAGGACGCCTCTCTTATTGCGTCTTCCACTGAAATTTACTGAACATCTCCATAACACTGTCCTGCCCACTGAAGCATCCAATGTAAAATGTGCAGCTGTTTGTTGGATCTCCTCTGCGTCTTCTATTAATCCAATCTAATGACAGTCCCAGCTGATCAGAAATGCTCAAGGACAGGTCGAACATAAGTTCTGTAAGCCACTTCTTTCGTGGATAAATTGCGTTGCCTAAGAAACAAGGCCTGTTGGAAAACCAGAACAGAAGAGAATCGAAGCATTTGAGATGTGGTGCTACAGGTGATTGCTCAAAATTAGGTGTTCTGATAAGGTAAGGAATGAGGAGTATCTATGCAGGATCGGAGAGGAAAGGAATATGTGGAAAACGCTGACAAGGAGAAGGGACGGTGTGATCGGACTGTAGTGTTGACAGATTGCCAACACTACGCACATTATTTAAGGGAGGCGGCCATTAAGCAAGCAGGCGGACTTGATGGTCTGAAACAGGATACTTCATAAATGCGATAAAGAAAAGTACGTTGCTTTGGGAATACTTAACTTTAATTCATCCTTGTTGTATACATCGTTCTTGATGAGACATTTCATACGATAACTATCAAACTATGTAAGGCTAATGGCGCCTTGCTAGGTCGTAGCCATGGACTTAGCTGAAGGCTATTCTATCTGCTCGGCTAATGAGCGATACTTCGTTGTGTAGTCGCTAGCAAAGTCGTCGTACAACTGGGGCGAGTGCTATTCCGTATCTCGAGACCTGCCTTGTGGTGGCGCTCGGTCTGCGATCACACAGTGGCGACACGCGGGTCCGACATGTACTAAATGGACCGCGGCCGATTTAAGCTACCACCTAGCAAGTGTGGTGTCTGGCGGTGACACCACACGGACATCTGTTAAGATATCAGGGAATGACTTCCATGGTACTAAAGGGAGCTGTAGAGGGCAAAAACTGTAGAGGAAGACAGAGATTGGAATAGGTAATTTTTTAGAACATGTCTCTCTAGAGTACAGAGGTTTACTTATTACTTAAAAATGAATTTGAAAAGCCACAACTGCAATAAATATTTTTTTATATGAGGTTACCTGTTTCGGTGTGTTTGAGACCATCTTCTGACCTTGCGCAGTGATGGTAGGTGGTGGCCGTGAACGGAGCAGGCGCTACACCTCGACGAACGCAGTTGGCCACCATCTACCATCATGGTGCAAGGTCTGAAGATGGTCTCAAACACACCGACACCGGTAACCTCGTCTAAAAATTTTTTTAAAAGAGTGGAATACATCTAGAAAATAACTAAGGACGCCTTATGAACTAATTCCCCTTTAGGTCACACTGGATGGTTAGCTCTGGGTGTTTTATAGTTGGTCTTCATTTTAGTGATTTATCACTACTAGTGTAATCCAGTAGTAGTCGATATCAAAAGGTATTTATACACACTACATTTACTTACATACAGGGTCAAATTAGCATACAAACTCACACAAAACCCACATAGCAAAAGATCAGGTCTGTAACGGACAAAAACGACACACTACATAACAGTCATTAAACCGGAAGCATTATACGGATCTAACTGCACTGAATAAAAAAGGTGACAAAAAAGTGGAAAAGAAAGAATTGAGGTACATAGAAAAACTTCGCTATGACAAAAGGACAGAGGTAGCAACTGGATGAAGAGAAGAAGTGAAGCCTTATACAGAACTAAAGAAACAATCTCAGATAGAATACGTAAGAGGAGGTTAGATGTTTATAGCCTTACTCACAAAAAAGACGATAGGATAACCAAAAAAAATTTTAATTTCATTTCCAAATTGAAAAAAGAACTGCAAAAGATGGCTGAAAGACATAACAAGGAATTTGTGAAGACTTAACATCACAGAAGACAAGACACAGTACAGGAAATATTTGAAGATACTGACGAATGCTGCAAAATTCCTTATTCAGCACGAAAATCACAAGCCAGGAAAGTGATGCCGAATGAACAGGGGCAGAGCCTCAGTCAACGCATGAAGTTTCGGGAAGATAATAAGAAAAAGCCTATGCAACAGTTTTAGTTACTAAGCTGTCTAGAATTATCCAAATTCTGTAAAAAAAAATCAGTTTCATCAGTCAGTCCCTGAATCAATCGTTGATACTTTGCAGTTCTTTGCTAAAGACATCGGCATATTCCACGAAAAGCCCCAAGGAAGCTTTGCGTCATAAACTCTGTCTTCATGTTCTCGCGACTTCTACTTATAAAAACGTGTCCAAATTCAGTCTCCAGATCGCTTTCCTTTATTTCCATATGACCAGTTTTGGATTTGCTGGCCATCTTCACGTCTATTACAAAAAATATTTGATAATTATAGTTGGTACGAGTTACAAATGGTTTAAAGCTTTTTAAGAAATTAGTTGTAAATCAAATTCATGCAACATACCTGTGTTTATGAATACAGAGTAACTTGTTAAATGTGGATACGCTAGTGTGCAACAGCTTTACAAAAAATCAATTTCAAAAAACCGACAGTGCTAAATCTAAAAATATCTTCTCCTCCTTCCATTAGACGCTCATAGAGCCTGTAGCGCTCAAGACTGCACTCTGTGAAGCGAAATAATTCGTGCTTAAAAATATCCCTAAAAGTATCTCATAAAACAATCAGGACTTTGATATCAAATGGTTCAAATGGCTCTGAGCAGTATGGGACTTAACTTCTGAGGTCATCAGTCCCCTAGAACTTAGAACTACTTAAACCGAACTAACCTAAGGACATCACACACATCCATGTCCGAGGCAGGATTCGAACCTGCGACCGTAGCGGTCGCGTGGTTCCAGACTGTAGCGCCTAGAACCACTCGGCCAACCCGGCCGGCCTTTAATATCATTAAACATTAAAAGAAACATAGAAAGTCACAAAGTTCTCTTCTGTTCCTCTAGTTGGCGATCGTAGAGTTGTTACTGCGACGGGCCGAACACGGCGCCACGCTTACGTTTCGTCTGGCGTGTACAACTCGCCGCCGCTTGTGAGCTTTGAGCTAGATCTATGCAGATTCCACAGTTGCCAACATGACGTAACGATGACGATGAGCTGGCCCAACGTGACAGAGGAGTATATGAGCAGTTTCTGCTCTGTACCGAAAATTGTTTTGAGTGCTGCAGGCAAGGAACACAGCTTCATTAGCGGTATAGCAAGAGCAAATGTACAGCAGCACAGATAGCAAATAACAAAAGATGTGTTGAGGAAAGGTTGGCGAGGTCAGCGCTGTTTATAAGTTGAAAGAGCTGTGTACAAACGAGAATGTACGTGTACTTCAGGTCACTGACGATGCTTTACTAAATTAAGCCGAAACGCATCTGTCAAAACAAATAACGCCTTTATTCAGTTGCATACAGACTGTCCTGACAATCATTTACAGAAATTAAGGATAAAAACACTGCAGGTGTCTTTCACATCTGTCTGGTTCGCCACTTTAAGCACGACGCGTGGACTCCTATCTGCAAGGGAGTCTCGAATTCAGACGCATATTTGTGACTGGGATATTCGGTAATGGTGTTCATTAACGACATTGCAGAACAGTATATGGATGTGAAGCAACCCGGCTTCTACTGGGGCGCCTTCGTGTTGGGTGCCGTGTACAAAGCGGGCGCACAGAGCGTGCTGAGCGGGGACGACCGCTATCGATACTGGTGTCCCCCACGTGGGCTGCACGTGCAGTCCGGCCACAGAGCGGTGGACAGCGCAGCCATTTGTCAGCCGGCGCGACACCTGCTGGTCGCTGCGGTGCGGCGGACAAGTCGCAAATCACGGCCCGGCTGCAGCGCGGGCCGGCGCTGTGCTCGCTGTCCACGTCTGACTCGCCAAGCGCTAAACTGACGTTGCGGGAAACTTCAATACCCGACATACACTTCATCCGTTACACGACCAGTAGTTAGCGGCGCGTACGGCGAAGAGGACTCTCAGGGAAGCGCGTGACCTTGCACACTGGGAACCACACGAAAATGTGAGGGGTTCCCCAAAAAAGACAGGAATAACAATGCCGAGGGCAGAGTTTGTGTAGTACGCATTTCTGCCATTAGGCGTGTATGCCACAACTCATTGCGAGTTCAGTGTTCTGTACGTCTGCAGTGATTGTTTTTGCTAGCGGTGTTTTGCTCTTGTTTCGTATTTTACGATGGCAAGTTTAAGCAAACTACGTGCAGCTGTGAAATTTTGGTTTCTACTCGGTAAAAGTACTGCTGAAGCTGTTTTCATGTTGAAAACAGCTTAACTGGATGACGCTATGGGAAAGACTCAAGTGAACTTGTGGTTTGCTCGATTTAAAAATGTTGACATGTCGACTGATGACAAACTTCGTTCTAGACGTCCATGAATTGCCCGAATCGATGGAAACATTGAAACAATTGGAGAGCTTTTGCTCACAGACCGTCGACAGACTGTGGCTTAGCTACTACTCTACCAGCCCGCCACGTTTAATTCTGTGTGCACGAACTGATGAAGTAACATCAAAACAATGACTGTCAGTTTTTCTCGTAAGCTGTTGAGTGTTGGAACCTAAGTAAAAGTACCAATAGGAGGGCTATTCGGAAAGTAAGGAACGATACGTCGCGAAATGGAAACCTCTGTGAAAATCAAAACTGTTTTATTTGCAAATGATAGATACACCTTCCAGCTACTTCTCTACACAGTCGCCGCTCAGACTTAGACATCCATCGTAGCGTTGTACCAACTTTTCAGTTCCCTCGTTATAGAAGACAGCCGCCAGTGCTTTTCGACAATTTCCTACTCTGGACTGCAGCTCTTTCTCTGTGTCAAAATATTCTCTTCATAGCCAGCGGTTCATTTAAGCAGAGATGAACCTCAGGGATAACCATCTACGGGCTGTATTGTGGCTGATGAAACGCTTCCCATCGAAAACGCTGCAGGAGCATCTTCACTGCCCCTGCATAGTGCGGCCGAGAATTGTCGTGTAGAACGAACCACATGACAGTTATGTGGATTGCATAGCTTCAGGCGAAATCTTTCGCTTGACCCTCATACTTGGAGGGAAATGCTAATTTCTAGCCATCTTTACGTTCTCACTGTGAGCTCAGAACTGAAAAGAGCGACATGATGCGATCTATGGGCGTACTAGACACAGTGCCCAACGCATCTGTGCAAAGCTTCATCAGATTTTCACTGTCTTTTCCATTTCGCGGACAATCGTTCCTTACTTTCCGAATAACCCTCGTAAGTGTCTCTCTATTTTTACACTTCTTCCATCAAGAGAAGTTCCGGTTGTGTCAGAGAGATACTTGTGAGAACCCCTCATCAGTAGCGTGGAAAGTTGGGGGTGCCATGATTTGCTACAGACTGCTGCACGTCAGCGGCAGATTGTTAGCGCAGCTCTTCTCAACATCTGCGAACGCTTTCCTCTGTTTCATGTTCCCAGACCAGGAGTATCATGTCGTCTTTCCACCCACAGTCTTCTCAACCAGTGCAGAGCTTTTCTCCATTATACAGGCTCGCACAACTCTCATGCGCCAATGAAAAAGACCGTGCAAAATACTCGCTAAAGGTGCTTTTATTAACAAGAGAATAGTCTCCCTCCCCCAGCAAAAGTACTGCAGTGCTGTCCAGTCATTCGCTGCCACTTGCGCAGTGCAACACAATTCTGAGTTACACTCCCACTCTTCAGCTACGTTTTCCACTTCAGCCAAAACGCTAGTTCTCCCCGTCCTCAGTTTTCGGAAACTGGCACACTGACTTCTTCTTCCCTGCTGTTTGTTAAGGCTAAGCCATTTTACAATCTTTTTAGACAATAGGGTGTCACCCTACATAAAGCAGAGCGAAAAAATCGGCCCACTTATTCACAAAGAGGAAACAATTCCTGACCACAACGCAGTCCTGTCGCTTCTCACAGAACACTGTGATATACATGTACGGACAAACAAATGATTACAGTTTTAGGAAAATTAAATGACTTTTTCAAGAGATAGAGACTCAAAAATTGGGCATGTCTGTGTAATGTTTGTCCACCTATGACCCTTGAACAAGCAGTTATCCGGGTTGGCATTAATTGACAGATTTGTTAAATGTCCTCCTGAGGAACAATGCACCAAATTCTGTCCAATTGGCGCGTTTTATCGTCAAAATGTCGAGATGATCGGAGGGCCCTGCCCATAATGCTACAAACGTCCTCAATTGGGGAAAGATCTGTCGACCTTGCTGGCTAAGGTAGTGTTAGACAAGTACGAAGACAGGCAGTAGAAACTCTCGTCATATGTGGGCGGGCATTATCTGACTGAAATGTAAGTCCAGGGTGCCTTACCACGAAGAACAACAAACAGGGCCATAGAATATCGTCGAAGTACCGCTGTGTCGTAAGAATGCCGTGGATGACAACCAATGGGGATCTGCCATGGTACACTAGATCCTCACTTATCGTTGTAAGGTCATATGAAGTGCATCGGTCACGGTGTATCCCAGTGCTGTCTGGGACACGTCTTCGCCGGTGATCAGGGCTCAGTTCTAAGCGGGGCTCATCATGACTGAAGATAATTCTTCTCCAGTCAGTGAGATTCGAGGCCAAATGCGCCCGACCGCACTGCAAACGGGCTTATTGCTGCACAGAGGTCATTGGTAGTTGGCGCTAAGGGTCGCCGTGTGCTCAGCCGCCTTTCTGTGAGCCTCTTGTTAATTGTCCGTGTGCTCACTGAAGCACCAGCTCAGCCGCCTTTCTGTGAGCCTCTTGTTAATTGTCCGTGTGCTCACTGAAGCACCAGTTGCTCGTCGGTACGATGATAACGACGGATCCGTGGTTCTGATTTCGTCTCTGATGACTGCTCGGTCCTCAGGTCCAGTCGTCCCTTTAGGACGACCGCTTCCTTCTTGACGCTGTGTCCGGCAGTGTTTTACCAGTTACTGCCACCATCGTCGAATAGTGGCATTTTTCGTTTTCAAATATCGACCGATTCGCTGATTACTCCAACCAGCTTCTCTGAGTCGAAGTACCCGTCCTGTCTCAAACGCTGACAGCTGCGTTTACTGATCACCAGCCTGCCTGCGAGACATAGTTACTGTCCAACTGAGTACACGGGACGATATTCGCAAAGAATTTATGCCCTGGTATCGCTGAGTACCCTGTTTACTATCCTTGCAAGCTGCGCGGTGAAACTGCTCTCTAGCTACACAAATCCATCCATCGGCAGCCAAAGTATACAATGTTGCATTTCCCATCGATACCTGTATGAATATGAGCTTGCGATCAATTTGCCGCCGAACTGCTTCGTTGTGCCTTTTTTGTCTTGGAGTGCTTTATAAGCGTTAAATAATTTTCTGACGGACAGGAGTAGGATTATGATAGCAGTGAACTCATTTATGAATCAGACATGAGACGTGCCAGTCCAGTAATGGGTTGATGCGTAAGGCCTGCCGGAGTGGCCGAGCGGTTCTAGGCGCTACAGTCTGGAACCGCGCGACCGCTACGGTCGCAGGTTCGAATCCTGCCTCGGGCATGGATGTGTGTGATGTCCTTAGCTTAGTTAGGTTTAAGTAGTTCTAAGTTCTAGGGGACTGATGACCTCCCATAGTGCTCAGAGCCATTTGATACGTAGGGTGTTTAGCACAGGACACTGTTCAGTCGTCTCCTTGAGGACGTTTCCACGTGGCTGGGCTTGCTGTCTGGGCACCAGCATTCCAGTCAGGTAGAGGAGCAAATTCGAACGGTGGGTATACACGCTGCCAACAACAAATCGGACACAGTTAATGAGTGCACAGCTAGAATCAGCAGAACTTGAGTAAGGCTAATAAAAAAGCGACACACCCGCCACGAATGAAAAGAAAGCAGGAACACTGATTCTCTTGACTGTACGACTAACCAAAACAGCTTTCTTCTCATTCACACGCTAGCATAGCCGTCAGGACAACTATCAAACAGGATAGTGTTTGCCAGGTAGTCCCACACCCACAGTTGCTGTGTACACAGTCACAGACGGTGCAGTATGGCACAGAGAAGACGCCTATAGACTCTCTGCTGTGGAGGGCCATGGGAAGAAAGGAAGCAGGACAGTAGCAAACTAATGTGGCCCGACGGTTTAATGTGAATCGTTCGGTTATTTTTCGCATGTGGCGACAGTTTATAAAGATCGAAACTGTATTCCGAAGAACAGGGCAGGGGCGACCATGTGTTGCATCAGAAAGAGAGAACGTTACTTGGCTATAAGGGCACGACGATGCCGCCTTACTACTGCACAATAACGGGCATCTGATCTCGCAACATCGTCTGGACATGTTGTAGCGAGGCAAATGGCGTGCAGAAGATGTCGGAAGAGTGGCCTTTATTGTCGGAGTAGTATGGTACCTCTGACACGTCTTCACAGAAAGGAACGTCTAGAGTGGGGCCGTCAATACGCCACCTGGACAGTAGAATTGTGGGCCAATGTTATTTTCACAGAGGACTCTCGATCTGGTCTGGACAGTGATTCTCGACATATTGGTATCTGGAGGAAAAGTGGAACACGATTTCGGGACCCAACCATTGTGGAAAGAGACTGATATCGAGGATGATCCCTAATGTTGTTGGCAGGGATTATGTTGACCACTCGAACACATATTCATGAAATTGTACGGTTAGATTGGCAAGATTTAACTGTAGGCAGGTATCGTGACGAGATCTTGGAACCTCATGTGCGGCTGTTTCGAGGTGCTGTGAGCCCAGACTTCGTGTTGCTGGACGATAATTTTCGACTTCATAGAGCATAAGTGGATGAAATTTTCTTGAAAACGGAAGATATAGCATACATGGTGCCGCCTGCTGGCTACCCCGATGAAAAGCCCATAGAGCACGTCGGATGCACTGGCGACACGGGCTGCGTCACGTCAGCATCCACCAACCACAGCGCTGCGGGAAGAATGGGCGTTACTGCCTCAACATGAGATTGATGACACCATTCACAGCATACCCCGTCGTTTGTAAGGCCTTTACTGCTGCCGGAGGTGGCCACCCCCCATACTGAGCACATTAACCAGTTGTCTGAGTGTGTGTGTAAATCCTCTAAGTTGGAAAAAGAGAAACGGAAAACATTTTTGTTTACCGTTATGCATGTTGCAGTTGTTTATGTTGTGTATTCTTTATATTGTTTCTATTTTACTGTCAGCTGATTATACTGTTTTGTGGCAAAATAAACGCAATCTTGCAAAATTTCGGTTTATTGCTTTAATTTTTGACACCAGTGAATATTTCACACATATTTGTACGCATGTTTCATTTGTATGTCCAGCGAATTTCGCCTTGCAGTTTCGTTTTCATCCAGCTCAATGTTTATGACGTCATACTTTCTGAGCTATGTGTCGTGCAACGATATTGTTTTGTAGGTACGTCCACTGATATACCGGGTGATCAAAAAGTCAGTATAAATTGGAAAACTGAATACATCACGGAATAATATAGATAGAGAGGTATAAATTGACATACATGCTTGGAATGATATGGGGTTTTATTAGGACAAAAAAAAAAAAAATACAAAAGTTCAAAAAATGTCCAACAGATGGCGCTTCATCTGATCAGAATAGCAATAATTAGCATAACGAAGTAAGAAAAAGCAAAGATGATGTTCTTTACATGAAATGCTCAATATGTCCACCATCATTCCTCAATAATAGCTGTAGTCGAGGAATAATGTGAAACAGCACTGTAAAGCATGTCCGGAGCTATGGTGAGGCATTGGCGTCGGATGTTGTCTTTCAGCATCTCTAGAGATGTCGCTCGATCACGATACACTTGCGGCTTCAGGTAACCCCAAAGCCAATAATCGCACGGACTGAGGTCTGGGAGGCCAAGCATGACGAAAGTGGCGGTTGAGCACACGATCATCACCAAACGACGCGCGCAAGAGATCTTTCACGCGTCTAGCAATATGGGGTGGAGCGCCATCCTGCATAAACATCGTACGTTCCAGCATGTTTTTATCAGCCAGGCTGGGGATGATGCGATTCTGTAACACATCGGCGTACGTCTCACCCATCACGTTAGCAGTTACAAAACCAGAATCACGCATTTACTTGAAGAAAAAAGGCCCGATAACGGTAGATGTGGTAAATCCAACCCATACCCTGACTTTCTCATCGTGCAATGGAGTTTCCACCACAGTTCTACGATTTTCGGTAGCCCAAATTCTGCAGTTGTGGGCGTTGACGGAGCGTGAAATGAGCTTCGTCGGTCCACAACGCGTTACTCAACCAATCGTCATCTTCCGCCATCTTTTGAAACGCCCACACAGCAGATGCCCTCCGCTTCACTAAATCGCCAGGTAACAGTTCATGATGCCGATGGATTTTGTTTGGATAGCATCGGAGGGTACGCCTAAGTGCCAACCAAACAGTAGTGTATGGAATGCCGGTTCGACGTGCGACTGCACGAGCGCTGACTTCCCCGTGCATAGACGAACCCGCTACAGTCTCCATTTCTTCCTGAACTGTCTCAGCAGCATTACGCCTTGTGCTCGGTCGGCCACTACGGGGTCTATCGTCTAAACAACCCGTGGCTTCCAACTTCGAAATCATTCTCGCCACAGCTGCATTTGTCAACGGACCTTTACCCATTCGAATCCCCTTCCCATGGGGATAGGATCGTAACGCTGAGCTAGCACATTCTCCATTCTGATAACACAGCTTCACTAAAAGCGCCTTTTCAGGTAATGTCAACATGCTGCGACTGCTGGCGCATCTGATTCTCTCCCTCTTTTTTTTTCCTTTATTGAAATTCAATTCCCCCCGAAGGGGGCGGACTGGCAGCAGCTTAGTATGCCGCTCTTCAGCCTACAGACTTTGTTAGAATGATGACGAGAATAAATAATAAAACCAGGCGATAAAATCGGAGGCTTAAAGAGTAACATGGCGAAAAGAAATCGCGGAACTTAAAACAAAGAACAGAGGGGTGATGACGCGAAGAAAATACCTCCAAAGCAGACAGGTAAAACAGTAGACAGACAATTAAAAAGACACGGCGACTGTCTGGTTTCCGTTCGCAAAAGACATAAAATTCACACCCAGCGACAGCATGGTTTCTGTTCGCAACACGAGAAAGACGAACAACACTGAACAGTCACTGGAACACTGCACTAAAAAGTTGGCAAATGTGACATACCACAGCCGAGAACAGGTGGGGGGTCTCTCTCTCATTACAGCTCCTTTTATACACGATTGTCATGCGCAGTCACTAACGTTTTGCTGTCCAGCGCCATCTGTCGAACATTTTGTGCACTTTTTTTTGTTCTAATAAAACCCCATGTCATTCCAAGCATGTGTGTCAATTTTTACCTCTCTATCTACATTATTCCGTGGTTTATTAAGTTTTCAAATGTATACTGACTTTTTGACCATCCGGTATTTGGATACCCTCTGCGAAATGTATTGCGAATAAATCATAAAGAAGTAACAAGTTAAAACGTCGTGTATCATGTGGCAGTTTTTATGAGTGTTTATGACGTCATACCGCCTGCACTATGCGTCGACAATGATATACACTGCTGGCCACCGTAAATGTAACACCAGGAAAGACAAGAGGTAGCACAACAAAATTTATTTTGTAGATAACATGTTGACCAAGTATCAAATGATTACGTTTACAGACGTCTGTGACATGTGGTTCCTGCCAGAATCAGTAGCCAGAGTAGCCGCCATTGTTGGAGATCACCGCTGCCACACGTCTCGGCATTGAGTCAAAGAGACGTTGGACGTGTTCCTGGGGTACAGCAGCCCAAGCAGCTTTCACACGTTGCCAAAGATCATCTGGTGTGGCAGCTGGGGATGTAATCTGGGTCACTCGTTGAGCAACCATGGACCACATGTTTTCTATCGGCGAAAGATCTGGAGAGCGAGCCGGCCACGGAAGCACTTCAATCTGGTTATTGACGAAGAACCTTTGGAAAATGCGTGCCACGTGTGGTCGCGCATTATCCTGTTGAAATATGGCTGTGGCCGAGCCCTGAAGGTAAGGAAGGACAACTGGCTCCAGCACCTCGGATATGTAGCGCCGGCTATTTAAAGTACCGGCAATGCGTACTAGAGGCGTGCGAGAGTAATATCCAATACCGCCCCATACCATAATACCCGGTGCAAGACCAGTGTGGCGGTACATAATGCAGCTGTCCAGCATCCTCTCTCCACGGTGTCTCCACACTCGAATCCGACCATGGTGGTTCTGCACAGACAGAAGCGTGCCTCGTCAGTAAAGACAACGTCATTCCATTCTGCCGTCCACATCCGTCTGTCATCACACCATTGGCGACGGAGACGTCTGTGGTACTGCGTCAATGGTAGACGAAGCAATGGACGTCTTGCGGACAGACCACAATGCTGTAAACGGCGTCGAATGGTACGCGCAGACACTGGATGATGCGTTACAGACGCAATGTGCTGTGCTATGGTTCGGGATGTCACTGAGCGATCCGTCACTGTCATGCGCACAATTTGCCTATCAGCACGTGCAGTGGTGCACCGAGGTGAATGCGATCGACCACGTCGGTCCGTCGTACCCTCCTGCATCCAACGGTCACATATCCACATTACAGTTGTATGGTTTCTTCCAACACGACTAGCGATTTCTCTGTATGATAAGACACAATCTCGGTAAGCCACTATCCTTCCTCTGTCGAACTCGGATACTTGATCAAACGATGTTCGCTGTTGTCTACGAGGCATAACTGATCGTCTTGTGAAACAACCACAAGGTAAACACACTTGCCGAACGTACACTCGTCGAAATCGCCAAGCCTTAAATGGCGCTATGAGGTGGCGCCACAGGCGCGCGTGATGTGCGTTTGCGCTGAAATTCTAATCAGTTGCATATCTCATCGCTGCAAACCCATGGTGTAAATTTCACTTGATTCGGATGTTTCCTTCAGGGTGTTGCATTTACGGTGGCCAGCAGTGTATTTTCGTAAATACATTCACTAGTATACCTGAATGCCGTCTGCAAAATGTATTGCAAATAGAGGTCACTTCTGATGTGGCAGTGTTACTTCATGAACAGTGAAAATGTAATAAGGGATTAACGCTTTTCCTTTCATGATTTTGCTGGGATGTCAGCGAGAAAAACTACTGTAAAAATTAAAATTACGTGCAAAGTTGTTTAGAAGTCAGCAATGTTCTCTTTCTCAAATACTGAATGAATAAACAGACTACTTGCGCGTCGTGAGGTACTCTCCTTTTTACCACCACCCCCACCCCCTCGAGAGGGAGGTGGTTTATAACCCCACCGTGCTTCTCTCCTGACAGTAAGTGATGAGCGTACCAAGTTTGGTTGAAATACATCCTGTGGTTTAGGAGGAAATGTTAAACATCCACTTTTAAAATATGTATGGATTTTCTTTAGAAGCTTTCGATTTGTCATTAAATTAGTAAGACGGGGTCAGTTTCTTCCAAATCGTGTATGAAGAGTGCTACTTGGATTTCACATGGTCGATATTTTCGGAACGATTAAAGTGCAGCTCCTTATGAGCAACACAACTCAGGAAACATGAGACAGGTTGCACCTTCTCTGTATAGCGGTAGTAAAAGAGATGGACACGCCTAAGTAAAGGGAAGAGAATTTCTTTTGGTAAGTTACTTTGCGTTTCATGCCAATCACGAGCAAAAATAGAAATCAGACAAGATCGCAAACTGTAACATTTAGAGTGTTTCGTACCACTATTTTGATAAATACTCGAGCATATTCTTAAACTGGTTGAAAGATTTTTGATGGATAGAACGACGTTGACAGTGGGAGAGAAGTTTCTCCTTATAGCTGTTTGTGAGATTAACTGAGAACATGTGGTTACACAAGAAAGGAAAATTGTCCTAGTTAGTACAAAACAGTTTCAAATGTAAACTTCCTGTTTAAGTCTTCATCTAATTGGGCTCAACTCTCGCTAATATTTTACTTTAATAAAAAATACAATAGGCTTCAGCACGTTGCATATTAATATATACTGTGCACTGTATCTGTTAATGGAACACGTTCATGAGAGACACGCACTATTTAAAAGATGCACCAAATCCACAGTTTTGAAGATGCAGCAATGAAATTTTGTGGAATGCTTTACATGAAATTAAAACATTTACTGTTGAGTTCCTTGGCTCATGCATATTTAACTTTTTATGGAATTTAAAAGTATTATTTTCAAAAAATAATATAGTATCTTTTTCTCGGAAACTATGCAAGAGATTTATACAAAATTTTCTTTGTTTAAACTCTTTGCCTATGGTAAACATCTCGCATGAAGTTTCTCGTAGATATAGAATAGGAGAATTTTAATAGTTTATTATATTTCAATTATAATTTTGTAAGTCTAATATAAAATTCAAGCAAAATTCCAAGCACTTTGACTCATATCTCATCTTTCACTCGGAATTTCAAAATCTACTCTCCAGAAAAAATTTATTGGGCTTATAGAAACAAGTGAACAAACTTTCATAATTCTAGCCTTCATAGATTCCGCGAAAAAGGCAAATAAAGTTTAAAAAACATACCTTTCAGGAAATGCAATTTAAAGTTCAGCCTAACATTTTTTTCTTATGTCTTCTCTTCAAAAGGCCCCAGATTTGAATTCAGGGTCCTCTTTCTCTCCAAGGATTCTCTTCTGGTTTCTTTTTTTCTGCCTATTTTCCTTTACCAGGTTTCCAGCCGTATTTTCACCTGCAGAAGGCGCTGTAAATTTATTTTTCTCGAGGTATCTGAGTGAAACTTCCTGTCTTAAAGCCCATTCTCTCTAAAGCCCTTCATCCTCCCTACGTTTCCATCTTTGAAAACGGGAACTGCATTATAAACTGCAATTGTGACAACGGTAGCAGATGAAAATGTGGTTTTAGGGCATTGTTTCCATATGAGTTAATTTAGAGACTTATTTGGAATCTGGGTTTTACCGGGAAGACACTTATTTAGAAGTTCAGGATCCGCAAGGAACCTTTAAGTGCGCTATCCGTTGCAAGTCTGCTTCAACATGATCCACATAATTGTTTTTCACTGAGCTAGTATTCAAGTGTTACTTCAAAAAGTGGGCGTGGCAGGAAGGACGCGTCACACATTTAATTATTTTTAATTATTTTTCAGGGACTTCGGATGCAATTTCGTCATTGAAAATTCAGGATCTCATTGTCCATGAGTTTTACTAAATAAATAAAAAATAAACTAATAATTGATTTGCACCGTCAATTTCATGAATGCCCCCCCTCCCCCCTCCCCCTTAAAGAAGGTGTTTCGCGTGTAGCTCTAACATTTGGATGTAATAGTGCACGCGTCTCTTCACTGACTTAGAAGTTCTTTCAGACATCACCGTATACTCTCATAAAACTTGACATGACTGAACAATTCGCTGTTCCAGTTCTTTAGCCGTATCAAGGGTAGAGCTGCGCATATCGCTCTTGAGATGACGCCAGACACAAAAATCGAGGTGACCTCGCAGCCAAATTCCTTGTTCTGCTCGACCTTGGATCACATTGGTGTGTTAGACGTCTTACAACGACAACACAATGTACCAATTATCCACAGGTCACAATCTTGATGGATACCTACTATGGTTTCAATTAAAAGAAAACAGCTCTCGGTCACTAATTTGTAACGAATTAACCGGGTTTCAACACTGTCTTCCTCAGAATTTAAACCAAAGAATGGTCTATAACATGGTCACAGACTTATGACTAAAAACGTCTGATACAAATTATAAGTACGGAATTATCGTGAGAGACTGGTAGTACTAATATGTCATTTATAAAATAATAAATATACCAAAAGGGCATTATTCACGAAGATATTTAAGATAAAGAAAACTGTGATGACGAGCCACTATGAGCTGCTCGTTACTTGCGTGGTGCAGGTTGTAAACGGAGTCCAACCTGCACCACGCAAGTAACGAGCACGGTCTCTGAACTTGCAGCCATGTACAAAATTTTGCTAATATGGTTTGTCAGATATTCTTCTGTTTTCTGGCGGAACATGATACATCTAGGTCGACAGTCAGTAAGTAAAATTTTCAGGAAACTTCTTCATTGGAACTCCCCTCACAACTTTGATTCAGTACTCCTTAGAGCTTACGCAGAAAAACTTGCAGCGCTGCACTCTTGTTATTTTATTCTTGCGTCATAATTATTAAATTCTTTTTGAATAAACAAATTGGTTAAGATGTGGTATTAAATAATCCATCAATAGGGGTTCATTATGTATCTGCTCCAACTTTCGTAGTAATCCCGAAATGTAACTAGGACTTCCTGTAGAAAGAGACCATATCGAGGTCAAAAATGCACACGTTATTACAAATTCGTTAGGCTTTGGTCTGACTCGTCTTATGGATGTATCATTTACTGGAAAAGTCTCAAGTTGTAGGATTATGGTAAGTTGTAATGTATATGTATAAGAAGAGTGCACATTTTACAGTGTTTTTCTAGTTAGTTTATTCAAGGTAAAAGAGAAACATAAAAAAGAAATTCATCATAAAAAACATATTGTCTAACACTATGTACAATAATGTGAATATGCTTAGGTATTTATTTTTATTCTATGTTTGTAAATCTCCACTGGTGTAGTTACAGAAGCCACGAAGTCAAGTCTGAAACACAATTTTACCCCCAGAGAAACTGTCTAGATGGTAACTAGATAAGGAGAGGAAATATGAACATTTGAATGTGCAAGTACAGGAGAATATGTGCCGTGATGGATGACTTCCCAAACA
This sequence comes from Schistocerca piceifrons, assembly GCF_021461385.2. Taxonomy (NCBI): domain Eukaryota; kingdom Metazoa; phylum Arthropoda; class Insecta; order Orthoptera; family Acrididae; genus Schistocerca; species Schistocerca piceifrons. The sequence continues at coordinate 1,058,379,009 of NC_060139.1, forward strand.
AACTGCTGAACAGCATCTTCTGTGAAATCAGCGTTGTTGTGAGTAGTAGAAACTGATGCAATCTTCCTGGCCGTTTTTCTTAGAGCACGACAGCAGGGAATCCGAGTTGTTGAAAAGAAACGCCTGCTGCGATGAACACATCCCTGGGAAGGCGTACATAACACACAACAATTATTTTGTGCCACCAGGTGCCTAAAATTATTTTCTTATGCTGTACACTGACCTTTGCTTGAGACGTTTTTGTTATGGCTATGCCATTAATTTCTTTTTTATGAGGTTAACATAAAGCAAAGTCATTTCGTCACAAGTAACGATATTGGGTAGGGATGTTTGACGTGCCAACTAATTATATTCATGCGTAACTGCACATAAAGTTTCTTAATGATTTTGTGTTGAGTAACAGTAGCGTATTCAATGCACCTACATCACTCTTTTGAACTTTTCCTGATGGGTGCGATTTCCGCACCATGATTAAATGATCGCAGTTCGTCACATTTGCCAGTTATTGAGAACACTGACGTGAATCATGATGGATTAACCCGTTTCAACGCTCTTCATCAAAGCCCGTAGAATGAGGAGAGTTATTCATGCCATATCACTTGAATACGTGATTTCTGCGATGGTGCTAGACCTATTACATGGAGCAAATGCTTCGGCCTCTTTCGCTGCCTTCGTCTATTAAACCCAAAGCGAATAGACAGCATGCGGAAACTAGACATTTTCCACATGACGCTCCGATTTATGACACTTAATACTCACAACCTCCGAATGCCCAAAATTCAAGAACAACAGCAGAACATCTAGTAACAAATGACAATCGATAGCGGCCACCTCCACAGAGCAGCCTGCGTGGCAATACCAAACGAAGACGCCAAGAATTTTATGCACCAACCTTATTATTATTTTGGAAAATTGTAACCATGATGGTGGGCTACCCGTTTCAGTGGGCGTCAGGTTTTATTCAGCGTGCTGTAACGCTCAAGTTACACTCGGAACCGGCGGTTGCATGATACACGAAGTAGAAAGCACATAAATGTTTGAGGCATGGGAAATACCAGAGTATCAAAAAGATAGGTTATAAATAAAAGGAGAGAGGATGTTCATTGAAATCAACAAAAATATTGTGTCTATCGAGGGCGAAATTAAGTCTGACTGCGCAGTTATTCGGATGGGAGTAGCTGGCCTACTTGAGCTCAATCATTAGTTGTTTCTACTGGTCATCTGGTACCACCATAATAGTTGCACCGAGCGAGGTGGCGCAGTGGTTAGACACTGGACTCGCATTCGGGAGGACGACGGTTCAATCCCGCGTCCGGCCATCCTGATTTAGGTTTTCCGTGATTTCCCTAAATCATTCCAGGCAAATGCCGAGATGGTTCATCTGAAAGGGCACGGACGACTTCCTTCCCTAATCCGATGAGACCGATGACCACGCTGTCTGGTCTCCTTCCCCAAAACAACCAACCAACCATAATAGTTGCACAGTCTTTCAGAGAAAGTCTAGCGCAGTGGCTTGGAGAGTACCCTGATCAGGCAATATTTGTTACAGGCAACTTTAAACTGCCGAGTACAGACTGCGACGTCTAAGGATTTGCTGTAGGTAGTACAGGCAGACAATCTTCTGCAGTAATTCCGAACCTTTCTACGAAAGCAAGTAGTTCGACAACCTCCACGCAACAGAAATATTTTAGACTTCATAGCTTCAGAATAGCCTGACTTTCTCCACAGTGTTAGTAAAGAGGCAGGGATTAGCGATCACGATGTTATCATAGCCATGATGGTTAATAAATCAATCAAGAAGGATAGGAGAGTTTTTATGCTGAAAAGAGCAGATAAGCAGTAGTTATCACCATGCTTAGACAGTGAATGGACATCATTTAGTACCAATAGGGGCAAAGCTTAAACAGATTGTAAATAGTGCTTTGGAGAAGTATAAGCCCAATATGTGGATTAAGGACGGAAAAGACCTACCGTGGTTTAACATCAAAATTTGCAGAATTCTGAGAAAACTGTGACTCCTCTCCATTCCAACAAGATATGTCGACAGGCAAAAATTCATAGAGATTCGTATGAGTATAATACGATCGATGCGCAAAGCACAAAACGTCCACCGTCATAAGTTGGTGAAGGATGCTGCCGACAATACTATACAATTTTAAATGGGGCGAAGGCTTCTTTTCAGTATTTCGTAAACCAGTCTCATACGCAAATAGCAGACCGCAAAAAGAATGCTGAAGTCTTAATTTTCGCCTTTAAAATATAATTCACGCTGAAGGGTCTTCTAGACATACCATCGTCTGATCGCCGTACAAACTCCCGTACGGAGTACAGTTACTAGACATCCGTGGTGTTGAAAAGAAGCTGAAAGAGTTGAAAAGAAATTTCAACATATCTAAATGAAATCCCAATTCGGTTTTGCAAAGAGTCGGGGAGGGAGTTGGCGGTAGAGGACGATGTACCTAGCCACACGATAGTTTTTGGTCGGTACATCAGTCTAGTGACTTATTTCATAATCACACAAGAGACCGACATAAGCGTTTTCCGCCATTTTTTGCAATTTTTGTTGTTTTCAGACACGACGTTTGTTTTGCACAGCATTCGTAAATACTTCGCGTTCTGCTCATGTAAGTGCCGTACAACACATTGAACTCGCTCGGAATACATCGTTAACTCTTCAGATACAGAATTTTGTGTTGAGTAAAGCGCTATATGTTTTTAAAACTCTTTCATAATATGTAAACTGTTAAGACACACTTCATCAGTTGTGCACCATCTTGTACTTTGAAACAGGAGAAAGTCTTTTAGCACGAACAATGTGATACTTGCAAATGAACAGAGTGTCTTTCATGTCTTAACAATTGTGCGTGTGTATAAAATGAAAATTTGTATTAGTGTCCTATGTATTTAACTAGTAACTGGTCTTTGATAATACCTCCAATTAATTTGCTTTCACTTTACAGTTACTGTTGTGTCGCAGAGTAATAATGTAACAGACTATTACATACAGAATTGACAACATTTCCTCTATTTCATCGCTTTTAAATTTCAATCGAATATTTGTTCCTTACATGTTACCCCATTTGGAAGAAGCCTTAATTTTCCGGAGAAATTTTTGTAATTTCAGATTAAGGCTGCAGCGTATGACAAATGAATGCCATCATTTGACAATGAAGTAAGAAAATATGTTAAACTTCTGTTACAGACATGGCGAGAGACAAAGTCTTCGTGAGAAGTGTAGTAAGGTTCAACAGTGGCACTGCACTGTTACGAATGCATTTATCGCGAATCTCTCGCCCAGCGTGAGGCCCCAAGGGACCGGAAGGAAATGCAAGCAACTGCCGTATATAAGAAACGTAACAGAATGGATTCGCAAAAGTACATACACATACACACACACACACACACACACACACACACAAATACCCTTAAAATCGGTATGCTGCAGAATTGTTCAGCATACCGTAAGTTCGAATGCAATAAAATTCCTTGAGAGAGAAAAACATTTGTCTACAAATCAGCATGGATTTACAAAGAATCGTTCGTTCGAAACTCAGCTTGCGTGATATCCTGCGAAACATAGATGAAGGCCAACATATAGATCCCATATTCCGAGGTTTCTGGAAACCGTTTAACACAGTGTCACACTGGAGACTGTTAACGAACGTCCGAGCATACGGATCTCACATATTTGAGTGGCATTGAGACCTTTTAAGTAACAGGATCGATTATGTTGTCCTGGACGGCGATCATACACCAGAGACTGAGGTGCCGAAAGGGGTGTCCCAGGGAAGTGTGACAGCACCGCTCTTTTTTATGTGCTTAAACCATTTGTGTTTTGCCAGATTATCAGTCAAATGGTTGAATAGCACATCTGAGGCAACAGACCGAGGGGAATACCACGGTTGAGATGGACTGACGGGATCAGTGAGGATATCTGTACGATGGCACTAGCTTGAGAAGACTCATCGAGGAAGATGGAGGACGCTGAATGGAGAGTACAAAAACCGACTGAGGTTTTTATGACCATCCTAGTAGTGGCAGTAAACGATTTGTCGGTCAGGATAAGTGGTAATCTGCGACTGTTTGTTGATGACGCTGTAGTGTACGGAAAGTGTAGTCGTCGAATAACTGTAACAGGATACAGGATGACTCAGATGGAATTTCTATTTGGTGTGATGAATGGAAGCTTGCTCTGAATATGGAAACATGCAACTAAAATCAGATGAGCAAGACAAACAATCCTGTAACGATCGAATACAGTGTTAGTAGTGTAACTGAAGCAGTCACGTATGTTAAATGTCTAGGCGTAACGTTTCAAATATGAAATCTAAGGAACACGTAAAGTCCGTTGTAGTGTGGGGAAATTGTTGACTTCAGTTTATTGGGAGAATTCTAGGAAAGTCTAACTCATCTATAGAGGAAAGCGTGTAAAGGACACGTGTGTGATCCACTCTTGAGTACTGGTAGAGCGTTTGCGATCCCCACCAGGTTGGATTAAAGGAAGATAGAAGCAATTCAAGGGCGTGCTGCTGGAGTTGCTACCGGTCGGTCAATCAGCATGCGAGTATTACGGGAATGCTCCGTGAACTCAAATGGGAATCCCTGGAGGGAAGATCACGTTCTTTTGGCGGAAAGCTTTTGAGAAAGATTAGAGAACCGGCATTCGCAACAAACTGCAGAACGATTCTACTGCCACCAACATACATTTCATATAAGGACCACGATGACAAGAAAAAAGAAATCGGGGCTCGTGCTAGAGCGTATGAAAAGTTATTTCTCTCTTGGTCCATTTGCGAGTGGAAAAGGAATGGATATAGCTATCGGTGCCGCAAGTTACTTTCCGTCAAACACTGGAAGATTTTTTGTGGGGTATGTATGTGGATATAGAATTATAGGTCCATAGTCGTCGATTGTTCGTCACAGAGTAATCGCTAAAATTAGATCCTGTCACTTATGTCCACTGTTACAAAAAATCTTTGTTCATTCTTTCAAACGTTTCAATTTTATTGACGGCCTTATGTTTTTAGAAACGTATATTATTTTTAATCGATGTGTCATTATCCCCCTTTTCCTCCCCCCTCTCCCCATCCCCTCTTTTTAGCCGTCCACAGACCATGATACGATAATAAACTCAGTATAGTTTTATTAGAGTTCCGTGCTTCAATTGGTAAAAGCGGAACCCTTATACAGGATGAAAATTATGAAAAAAAGTAAATTAGTTACAAACTACGGCGTGCATGCACTATATTCAACATCTAAACGTCACTATAGATATTCAGATTTAGGTTATGACATGTTGGATATGCCTGCCATCATTGGTGATGACGTGGCGCAGACGAATAGCGAAATTCTGCGTGACCCGCTGAAGTGTCGGAACATCGATGCTGTCGATGACCTTCTGAATGCCTGTTTTCAGCTCAACAATGGTTTTTGGGTTATCGCTGTACACGTTGTCTTTAATGCAGCCCCACAAAAAGGAGTCGGAAGTGTTCAGATCCGGAGAATACGGCGCCCAATCGGGGCCCATGCCACTGACCTCTGGGTACTGCAGAGCCAGAATGCGGTCCCCAAAGTGCTCCTCCAGGACATCAAACACTTTCATGCTTCGATGTGGTCCGTCTTGCATGAACAACATCTTGTCGAAATCGTGGTCGCTTTGGATATTGGGGATGAAATCATCTCCCAAAACCTTCACGTATCGTTCGGCAGTCACCGTGCCATCAAGGAATATCGCACGGATTATTCCGTGACTGGAAATTACACACCACACAGTCAGTCACCCGTTAAGACTGAAGAAATTTCTCTATCGCGAAATGCGGATTCTCAATCCCCCAAATGCATCAATTTTGCTTACTGACGAACCCATCCAAATGAAAGCAGCCCTCGTCGCTAAACCAAACCATGCATGCGCGTACTAATTCCCATCTTGCCCCGCGGCCATCTGTGCTGTGACGTCCTGACGCAAACCGTTCAGAAGGTATGGTGATTTTATTTCATATAGTTCAATAATTGTCATCCGGAAGGTTCGCTTTGTTGTCCGTCTGTCTGTCCAACTGTTACAAATCTTTTTTTCTCAGGACTGGGTAGACGTACCAAGTTGAAATTTATGCCACATACCGAGGTCTATGTTCCCTTGGCGACGTAAAAACAATGAAGCTTATATGTAAATGCAATCAAAAGGTACGGTCATTTACGTCACATATTTTGATACTCGCAAAATCACGCATCGAAACCTGCATGATACTCCCGGTTGCGCTAAAACTGTGAAATTTGGCAAGACGCAAGGTTTCGCAGTACAATCAAAGGAAAAATTCTAAAAGCTATAAATTTATAGTTATATAAATCTGTCTGTCTATCCATCCGCTTCTTAAAACTACTTTCTCTCAAGAACAGGTTGAAACGTCCCCTTAGAAAAATTATGAATTACTCTGCTGGTAAACATCTTACGTTATTTGATTTTCAAACAGCTGAGCAGAACTGAACGTACTCAGAAATTTCGCTCTTTACTTATTCTGATCAACACTAAACTGACACACAATATTTTTAGCACATCGCAATCTGAATTTCAATAATCCCTACAAAAGAATGGCCATGACTAACAATAATCTATACCTTTCATGAATCACTTACCTCATAAAAATCTTCGTTACTCGAACTACTGCAATACAACGAGCGCCAATACTGCCAGCTAAATAAAAGATTCTATTGAAGGCACTAATTACTGATAGGCATAGTTAGCAAATGAAAGATTTTGATGGAGAACAAACAATGTATTTACCTGAATGGTGTTCAAAAGTCATAATATATATCAGTTCATGACATCCAGTCTTACAAATTTCCTTTTTCTGACGGACACACGTCCAGATCGTCCGCTCTCAAAACTCGCGCCATCTCTCTGCCCACATCCACCACTGCTGACGGCTCACCTCCAACTGCGCAACGCTACGCGCTGTTCACATCCAACTGCCCAACACTACAAAAGCGAATGTTCCAACAATGCCAACCAGCCACAGACTGCGCACAGCACAGCCAGTGATTTTCATACAGAGCGCTACGTGGCGTTACCAATATAAAAACCTAAACAGCCCACTTACGAGGTAGACGAATCAAGTTGAAATTTATGTCACCTACTAAGCTCTATGGTCTCTTGGCGATATAATGAAGGTACGGCCATTTACGTCACATATTTTGATACTCGCAAACTCACTCATCAAAACATATTACTTCCTATTGATCCACAATGATAGAATTTGTCAAGAAATAAGGTTTCACAGTACAAGTAGACGCAAAAATCCGAAAATTGTTAGTTTGTAATTATATGAAACGAAAAAAAAAAATTCTTTTCTCATTGGTTATCCAGCTTCAAAGTCAGTAGTTCTGCATTCATGCTGACTGCGTCGCAATAGTAAAAGTCAACCATCAGGCAAGGAATGATTTTATTGCTCATATGACGCGTTTCGGAATTGATCCCTCATCAAATACCTAGGTGGTGGTGGTGGTTAGTGTTTAACAAATACCTAGGGGTGATTACTGCTCGTAGATATGGCGTTTCAAGTAATACGTAAAAGAAACGTTCCCTGACTAGTCTCTATTTAATGTTAAGAACAGAATGACTCTTTTCATTTCTGATATATTGGTTTTTGTATCCACGTACGAGCTATGCGCTGTACGCCCAGTTCCATCCCTGCGCGTCGGGAAACATGTGGTCGTAAAAATCGTCATATTTCAGAAGTGGTTCAAGATACCGAAATGAGGTTTTTTGCAAATGACAGGAAGCAAACAGGACGTATTTTTTCGTATGGTCAAATGTTGGAACAGAGCCAAACAAGACTCCCTATAAAATACACAGTGGGTTATTGACCGAATTTTCATAGCCAAAGAAGAGCGAGAAACGGCAAATGTGGTCTCAATGTGACGAGCGTAAGGTCTAGCTTCGCAAAAAATATTTAATTGCTTGAAAATAATCAGAATAATTAAGGAAAACTTAATTATTGACTTGAGGGAAAATTGAAAGATTTCACGAACAGCCAAAAGTTCATATCTTCAAGGCCTAACTATTTTGTGCATAGAAAGATAAATTGGCGTGCCAAAAAGTTTCCTCCAACCAAGTACCAAATTTACGACATTTCGAGAACTTAAGACACTAGGAAGAATCTCTGGTGTGGAGAGCCATAGGAATAGTGGAAGCAGGAGAGTCGCAGACTGATGTGGGCCGATGGCTTAATGTGAATGGTTATGTTGTTCCTTGGATGAGGCAACAGTTTATAGAGACAAAAACTGTATCCCGGAGACCGGAACAGGCCCGACCACGTATGACATCAAAAGAATGGACCGTTGTTTGGCTGCAAGTGCACGGCGGTACCTCCTTACCACTGCACTGTAACTGGCATCTGAACTCGCAGCATCCACTGGACGTGTTGGAGCGAGGCAAACGGTGCACAGAAGGCTTCAGCAGAGCGGCCTTTATTGTTGGAGATCTAGTGCATGTTTACCTCTAGCGTATCTTCACAGACGTGAACGCCTAGAGTGGAATCGTCAAGATGCCATCTGGACGGTCGAACGGTGGGCCAATGTTCTTTTCACGTATGTCCCGATTTGGCCTGGAAAGCGATTCTCGGCGGCTTCTCATCTCGAGAGCTCGTGGGTTTCGGGCCCCAAACATTGTGGAAAGAGACCGATATAGAGGAGGATCCCTTATGGTGAGGGCAGGGATTATGTTGACCACTCCAACGCCTCTTCATGAAATTGTACTGTTGAATCAGCGAGTAAATCTTGGCGAGTCACCCGTACAATTTCATGAAGAGGCGTCAGGTACGAAGAGGAGGTCTTGGGATCTTACGCTCGATTGTTGCGATGTGCTGTGTGCCCAAACTTCATACTGATGGACGATAATGCTCGACCTCATAGAGCACGGGTTGTTGTTTTTTTGGAAGGTATTTCATTTATGGCGTGGCCTGCTCGCTCTCCCGATCTCAATCTCGTAGTGGACGTCTCGGATGCACTACGGGAATGGGTTGCATCACGTCAGTAACCGCCTACCACTCTCCGAGACTTGTGAGCAGCACTGCAGGAAGAATGGGCGGTACTGCCTCAACATGAGATTGATGACATCATTCATAGCATGTCCTGTCGTTGTCAGTTCTGTATTTGTGCCAGAGGAGTCACAAGTATTAACCAGTTGTCAGAATGTGTGTAAAAATCCGTTAAGTTGAAAAAAAAAATTGTCTACCGTTATGCAATTTGAAGTTGATTACATTCTGTATTCTTTACATTGTTTCTACTTTACTATCACCTGTTTATACTGTTTTGTGGTAAATTAAACGCAACCTTGCAAAATTCCCGTTTGTTGCTTTAACTTTGGACACTAATGATGCTGTAGATTTGGAAGACGTGAGGGATTAGAGTCAGTGTCATATACAAGTAGCGCGCCTGAAGCATCTGCAACCCTCGGACGGAGGGGCACCGCATGCACACAAACCTCCAAGGCGTCATCTCCCAGGACTTGGGCCCCCGGCGAGTTGTATCGAAGCCAGTAGGCGGCGGGGCAGGCGCAAGCAGAGGTCCTCGTCGCTGGGGATCTACTTCCTTCCGCCGAGTCATGTGCGCAGAAATAGATCCACAAGTGTACTTCAGTGCACCTGCTATTTATACCGGCACAGTTCGACTCATCGCCAGTTCTCTGCCGACGCTCTGGGCCAAATCATCAACCGAATAATCATAACCTTTCAGTCAGAGCCCGGCAGGAACTACAGCAGCGGGACTTAGGACCTTTCATACGTAGCCACCGAGAAGTATCTTCCACAGAGTACGCTCTACTTCCTTCCTGTGAGAACCACGTTGGATTAGTGTCTACATCTCATCATCTAATTCACGTAGTTGTTTTCGAGGCCCTCAGCTGATAGGAGAATGAGAGAGTTTTATATTAATGTGGAAAAGTTTTTGTTCTGTCAGTGTCCTGCTGTTTTTGTTGCTGGTAAACCCTTCTGTTCCTAAGGTTTCGTCCAGAACTGTGCTGGACATCTTCAGAGGCGTTGCTCCTCGGTTGGGCGTTACCAGCAGTTGTTTTGTTAATAAACCTCTCTCTTGTTGATAAGGAACGTACTGCGTCTTTGGCATCTCACTACGTGACATACGTGGCAACGAGTTTTCTTTCGACTCATGTGGTCCAATGCGTGTCCTTCTGTTTTTACTTCCCCCAGGTCAACAAATGGGTCGGATATTTTTGCCTCTCTATGGGTAGGCATCTGGACCGCAAACCTCTCGATGTAACGCAACAGATGTTGCTCTTCCTGCATGACATGCAGTGCGTCATGTAAGGATTTGCATACAGACCGATATCATCATGCATCAAGTTGTCATCCATCGTACAAACGCAACGGCGTCCTATGTGCATTGGTGAAAAGTGCTTACACCATCTCACATGCAGACAGTTTGACACAAGAATTGGATCATCTAAAAGCTGTGTTCGAGCAGAATGGTTATACTGCCAATCAGTCCGTCGTTCTCTACAGATTGGACCTTCCCGGGAACAAACAGAGGATACAAGCAAATCGGTGGCAATCCTACCTTTTGCGGGGAGCATATCTTCAAAAATGGTAAGAATTTTAAAGAAATTTGGTAATAAAAATGTATTCTGTCCGCGAGCTAAAACTAGAGCTCAGCTGGGCTTAGTGAAGAATGATTTGGGTTTGAGAAAGCCCGGAGTCTAAAAGATTCGCTGCCATTTCGGAAAGGCCTGTATCGAACAAACGATTCGTACGGCCCAGGATCGTTCCGTGGAGCAACATCGCCACACGCGTTTATTTCAGCCAGAAAAGTCTGCGTTGGCGAATCATTGTCTTACTGAAGGACATAAAATGTTGTAGGATGAGACACAAGTGGTTGCCCCTGCGTCGCGGTATTGGGACTGTGTAGTGAAAGAAGCCACTGAAATCCGGCTGTCTGACAATATTATAAACAGATATACGGGGCGTTGGAACCCTGTTTTGTCTGACATTAAGAAACAACGGTTGTTGTTTGGTCATCAAAAACTGTCAACAGTGTTTATTATCGATTTATTGTTTCCGCGCTGGTGCGCTGTTGTGCCTGTCGCTAGAGGACAGTTATATTCGCTCACGCATGGTCGATGTATAAAGGATCCGCCTCGGCCTGTTTGATTTCAGTTCCGGCGAGACAGTGCGACGGTCTACTCACCTGAAAATGGCGACCAGATGAACCGCCGAAATATTGTGTCCAGATGATGATATATTCCGGCTGGAGACCCGTCATGAATACAACCAATTATTACGCCGGGAAAATTTACGGAGTCATAATTTACCCTGTTGACGGACTACAAACCACTGCTGCCCTTATTTCGAACTGATACGAAAATTCTCACAAAACTGGCTCGCCGCTTTCAACGATGGTCTTTGCTTCTCGACAGTGATTCCTACGATATTCAGTGCTTTTCTATAAGTCACTATGGCTACGCTGAGTTCCTTTCAAGATTGTCGGTGGGTCAGGACCCTCCTTTGACACCGCTCTGGAAGTATTCTGCCACTTGGACGCCGGTAACGATGAAGCGATAGCCTCGCTCCCTATAGATGATAGAGTTTGGCAGAACACTCGATTCTTCACAAACTCCACCTTCTGGTCCAGCAGGGTTGGCCATTGGGTCACCAGAAAGTGCTCAACCGAGATGTTCACAGTTGTATTGCAGGAACGAATTCTCTGCCCTGAGTGGTGTTCTGTTGCTCCAGACCGCAAATGGGCGAACTACGTTGGTCATTCCAACCTCCGTCCAATGGCGGATCCTACATCTGCTTCACTGCAGTCATTGTGGCGTTGTGCTTACGAAATATCTGGCGCTTCAGCGAATATGTTGGGAAGAGATAGATGACGATATTGCTGCCACTGTGGTATCCTGCTGGACCGACGAAAGCAAACAAGCAGCCCCAGCGCATCGCTATTTCCCACGGCCGGAGACGTTGACACCGTGGTAGTGGCTCCATCTGGATTTCATAGGAACTTCCCTGAGCCACGCGTGGTTCATCGCGGTCGACGCCGGATACGGTTTTCCCTAGGTCTCCCAGATGATTTCTACTTCCTCTACGGATGCGATCCACGCCCTGACACGAATTTTTGCGATTGAAGGTCCTCCTGAAACAATCGTCTCGGACGACGCGCCTCAGTTTACGTCCACCGAGCTTACCTCATTCTGTGCTTCCAACGGAATCGCTCTCGTCCACGTGGCGTCTTTCCACCCCGTGTCCAATGCTCTGGCAGAGTGTGTCGTCCGAACGTTTAAGATACAATTTTCTAAGCTACACCATCACTACTTATGTAAGTCTGCTGTCTTTCGTGGCCGTTGTCACTGAAGTTAAAATCTCCTGGGTTATTAGGCCGCGTCATGTTTCTTCTATAATGTTCGACGTTTCGACCCCTCTGCTGGGATCGTCCTCAGGATCTTTTGCTGTCCACTACTGCTAGCAGAGATCCTGAGGAAGACCTCAACAGAGGGGTCGAAACGTCAAACATTTTGGAAGAAACATGACGCGGCCTAATAACCCAGAAGATTTCCACTTCAGTTTCAACCGTCACTACTCACGGGATGACGCGCTCTCCGTCATTTTAACTCCTAATCGGGCAGCAGTGCAGGAGGGGACAGTCCAGCTGAACAACACCTTGGGAAGCCACAGCGATTACTTCTACACCTCCTCACGGGGTCGTCGGAATCGTTCTTCCATCAGGGTTCTGATGTTGTCCCGATGCGGCCGCCGTTTGTCTCAGGTGGTTGTTAGGCCACTTTTGGCATAGGCCACTTTTGGTTCAAATGGCTCTGAGCATTATGGGACAACTTCTGAGGTCATCAGTCCCCTAGAACTTAGAAGTACTTAAACCTAACCAACCTAAGGACATCACACACATCCATGCCCGAGGCAGGATTCGAACCTGCGATCGTAGCAGTCGCGCGGTTCCCGACTGTAGCGCCTAGAACCGCTCGGCCACTACAGCCGGCAGGTCACTTTTGGGTCCAACTCTCGAATGGTTCCTGCTACCGCAAACACCTGAACCTTTTTGTTGACCTGGAACGTGTTGTCTCTTAGGCATCTCAATACATAAGATACGGCAGTCTAGTTAGCAAAGAAATCGGACTGATAGTAAATCAAAGAAAGAAAAACGTGCTGAGGAGCAGCAGATATGAGACTCGCGACACATTTAACGTCTAACTTGGGTGTGGTAGACGTACTGAAGGAATTATGCCACGTGGGAAACAAAATAACCCATTAACGGCTAGTGTACACAACTGTTTTGAAGTGAATGTTGGACTTCAGAAAAACCAGAGAAATAAGAGAGCAGCCTGTAAGGTGCGTTCTTGTAGAAAATTTCTGAATTTTAAATAGAATGTTAAGATAAGAAAAGAGGAGCCTTTTCGCAGAATCGGTGAAGGTAGACATATGTGGAAAACACTAACTGGATGAAGGGACGGGATGGTAGAACAAGTGTTAAAAGGTGAGGTAACAGCTTCCGTGGCAGTAGAGGATGCTGCAGAAGGAAAAAGTTTTAGAGGAAGAGAGATATTGGAATATATACAAAAAATGATTGATAACGACTGGTGCAAGCGCTACTCTGAGCCACAGAGGTCGACATAGGAGGGAAAATCGCGTTGGGCAGCATCACACCAGTGAGAAGAGTAATGGCCCAAAAAAGAAAGGAACGGAGGCGTACGGAGTGCCAAGTAGTCGTAAGTATGCGGGCGGCGCGGCGCGTCATATGTTGCGAGGAGATTTGGAGCGAGCGCTCAAAGTTGCCGGCCAACTTGTAAAACCTGCTGATAGATGGCAGCAGGCGGCCGCATCGGCAGGCAAGGGCACGCGCGCCTCATGTGTCACTGAAGCACTGCAGCGGGCTGGCCGTGGACAATACTGTGGCGTTCGCACGCAGCGCGCGTCCACCGCGAAACGATTCCAGTGTCTGTCTACTGCACCGCCTGCCTCCTGTGAAAGGTATTAAAGGTATTCTCTGAATGGCAAGAGTACATCTGTCTTGTAACCTAGCGGAGTCGCTTATGTCTACCCATCGTGGAGTGGTGACGGAAACACGCTCAGAGGTCGCCAGTGTCATGTAAGGTGACATTCCAAGGTACGACAAACGGCTATATGTCTGTTGCATACTTCTGACAGTTCTATGTGAACCACAACCGAAATCAGAGATCATAGGTTCCACAATCGCCGTCTCAGTTTCTTGTATTCCCACGGTATCTTTCACTACACTAGGCGTGACCACAGAGGAAGAAAACTTGCTGAAATTCTAAGCACCGTAAATTGGACTTTTTTTTGTCAGGCATTAAACTGGTTTGATGTGGCCACCACGAATTCGTCTACTGAGATAACCTCTTTATCTCAGAGGAACACTGGCATTCTACGTCCACAATTATTTTGTGGAAGTATTCAAATCTCTGTCTTACCTCCTTTAGCTCGCTCTAGTACCATAGACGTTATTCCTTGATGTCGTAACACATGTCCTATCATACCCCTTCTTCTTGTCAGTCTTGTCCATACGTTCCTTTCTTCGCCGATTCTGCAGGGAACCTTCTCATTCCTTACAAGTCCACTTAATTTTCAGCAATTTTCTGTAGCACCACATCTCAAACGCGTCCATTCTCTTCTGTTCCAGTTTTCCCGCAGTCCTTCATACATACCCAAATAATGCTGTACTCCAAACGTACATTCTTAGAAATTCCTTCCTCAAATTAAGGCGTATGTTTGATACCAACAGACTTCTCTTGTCCAGAAATGCACTTTATGCCAATGCTGCTCTACTTTTTAAGTCCTCGTTCCGTCGGTCAAGGCTTATTTTGCTGTCTAGGTAGCAGAATTCCTTAACTATGTATCATGCTACGTTTCTCGCATTTCTCATTTCTGCTACCTCTCATTACTTCGATCTTTCTTCGATTTACTCTCAACCATATTTTGTACTTATTAGACTGTTCATTCCATTGAACATCTCGTAATTCTTAGTCTGGCCTCTCCTGCCGGAGGTTCGAGTCCTCCCTCGGGCATGCGTGTGTGTGTGTGTTGTCCTAAGCGTAAGTTAGTTTGAGTAGTGTGTAAGTCTAGGGACCGATGACCTCAGCAGTTTGGTCCCTTAGGAATTCACACACATTTGAACATTTTTGTAATTCTTAGTCACTTTCACTGAGGATAGCAATGTTATCAACGAATTTTATCATTCATATCCTTTCATCTTGATTTTTTTAAGGACACTTGTTTAAGATTTACTGTGATATTTTGTTTAGCGAATAAGTTGTTGATTAGTTAGTAATAAAATTATAAAATTACCATATCGATTTTATGTATGATTGAGACAAAAGAGAAGAAAGTTTCGTGATGTCAGATAGTATTTGATGTTTCTAGAATGAAATTTTCACTCTACAGCGGAGTGTGCGCTGATATGAAACTTCCCGGCAGATTAAAACTGTGTGCCGGACCGAGACTCTAACTCTGGACCTTTGCCTTTCGCGGTCAAGTGCTCCACCATTTTTTTTTTTTTTAAATCTCATTTTGTTCGTTTTAGTTCGCTGCAGCTGCTCGGGGCGGACCTCACAAGACACCCGTTTCAGTTCGTCGTTGATCCATCTGAGCTGCCCAAGCACGACTGACGGCCCGTTCTCACAACTTTAATTCCACCAGTACCTCGTCTCCTACCTTCGAAACTTCACAGAAGCTCTCTTGCGAACCTTTGCAGAACTAGCACTCCTAGAAGAAAGGATATTGCGGAGACATGGCTTAGCCACAGCCTGGGGGATGTTTCTAGAATGAAATTTTCGCTCTACCTCTCGGTCCGGCGCACAGTTTTAATCTGCCAGGAAGTTTCAGTACTTGATGTTTTTGTTTGTTTTAATTACCATCCGCACTCGAGCCAGGAATTTTCTCTGCTAGAGTTGGTCCTCTTCCATAGCCTTCTACTTGGCCCTGACTTACAACACGAAACTTAATATCGGAGATCTTACTCTCGTCAGCCACTCTTTCTTCGGTTTACTCTGAGTCCATACTCAGAACTCATAGGACTGTTCATTCCATTCAACATGTCCTGTAATCCATCTTCACTTTCACTGACGTTAGCGATGTCATCAGCGAAGCTTATCATTGATATCCTTTCAATCTGAGGTTAAATTCAATTCTCGAACATTCTTTTTATTTCCCACATTGCTTCTTCGGTGTGTAGATTGAACAGCTAGTGAGAGAGACTGCATTCCTGTCTTACGCCGTCTTTAATCCGTGCACTTCCTTCTTGGCCTTCCACTCCCCTGCTGTTTTTTGTAGATATTTTATATTATTCATCTTTCCATACATTGTCCTGTTTTTCTTGGAGTTTCGAACACCTTGCACTATTTGATATTGTCAAACGCTTTTTCTAGATCAACAATGAAGGTGTCTAGAGTCTTTCTTCTATGATCAAGCGCAACGTCAGAACTGCCATTCTAGTGTCCTTACCTTTCCGAAAGCCAAACTAATAATCATCTATCACATCCTCAGTAAATTCCGATTTTAATCCTACTCTTGTGCATTTCTCTTATTTCCGTCATTGCATCTTCTATCTATAGACTAAACAGTAGGGGCGAAAGGCTACATCCATGCATCCCTGCCTTACAGGCTTTTTAGCCTGAGCACTTCGTTCTTCATCTCCCACTGTTATTCTTCATCTTGGTTCTCGTACTTATTGTATACTAGCTGGGGTACACAGCTTCGCTCAGGGATTTGATATGAGACTGTGTGGTGGTTGAAAGAATAAACTTTAAAGTATAAGAGATAAAAAATTTTCATTGCAGACATATTCTATCTCTTTATAATACTAGTTTATAAACAACATTTTTCATTATGTTACCTGGGGTGCATATGTACAAATTTTTCGAATTTATTACTCGAGAGCAAGCTACTACGTATAGCTGATCACGAGAGAAACAGGAGTGTTCGACGTTGATGCCGCAAAATTTTAAAGTTTGTCTTTGCGATTTGTTAATTGTAAATCTGTATGCTAATTTGATTGGAAATTACAGTCTTTTAAATTGGAATGGTACTTCATTAGAGACCAGAGTGTAACACTTATATCGATTAGAAGTAGGTTTACAGTATGTAATTGTGTATCTGTAATTAAGAAGTGTGCTTTCTCTGTTGATTAAGGTCATTGATTTGTGACAGGAAATTGAAAGTATTGTAATGTATATATGGAAGAAGCTAAAAGATGTTTAAAATAATGAAATTTTATAATACGTGTATATTTAGAAGAAAAATATTGTATATTGGAAGCTGGTTCATGCTTAGGGCACTTGTATTGTAAAATGTAAAAGATGTAGGGAAGTCCTCCGCAACGGAAGTGGCTCGGCGCGGTGTATAAGGTGGTTTTGGCGGTCGAACTGGGCGACTACTTGGTGGAAACGGTACGCAGTCAGTGGCTAGCCGTTGCACGGTACACATCGACGGTGTCAAAGGAGGCAATTGGAAGCCGCTTTGCAAGTAATTTTGCCTCATATGTGGATTTGGCTGTTGCATGTTACTCTCGGCAACAAGGAATGGCTCTAACACATTAAAAATCCGTCGCTAAGAAGGAATTGTACAGAGCATTGAAACATCAAGAGCCGTGAGTACAGTTAGCTGCGACGTCGCTTGCCACCACTACATCGTCACTGCTCCACCAACTTCATACATACAGATTATATATCAGAGCATGGACCAGTTAATTTGTGTGAGTGATTTAATAATAATCGAAGTGCTTTAAACCTGTGTTTAGAACCATATCTTTTATCCTAATCATGAAACTATGCAGGATCCCCTCCTAAGTGTTCGGAAAACCGAGTATCCTGTTTCTAATGAACTAGTGATTTATTTATGTATGTCAAATGTGCAAGGATTAGTAAGAGTTGAAGTTAGTCAGAATGTTGCTAAAGTGCTCTCAGCTTATTGCAAAGTATCGTTTTGCAAAAAATTCAGTGCCAGACTGTGTTAATGTTACTCTCTAAAATACCTGCTTCACAGGTGACGAAAAAAGGCAAATAAGGTATACTCGTGTTAAACTTAATTTAGCTTTGATTACTATCATGAAAGAAATGTTGAAGTTAATTGAGCCCAGTGTTGAATAATTTTCCTTGAAAAGTAACAACATAAACTATTCCAAGTGAAACTAAGAATTAAATTTAGTTGAACTGAATTTTGCTACTGAAATAATCATAGAGTTTGACTAGTGATACAATATCAGATTGTGGGTCCTCTCCATATACTTCTCATATTAGAAAGATAATTGGAATATTATTACTAGTAAGAAAATCTGATACATTTCTATAAATGGCCGTATAAACAGTGTAATTATGGTATTATTTAATTTTATTTGTGGTATTTATATGTCAGTTAAGTCAGAACTTCCTCCTGGCCAATTTTAGTTCTGCAATTTTGGCAGGAAGTTTCAGTACTGATCCAAGTAACAATATTTGAGTGTAGCTCTTATTAGTGTGGGTTTGGTACGGATTTGCTTTCTATGATTACTAGTATGTGCATTATTGTTAACTACTACTACCCACAGCTCAGAGTGCCCTGAGTCCGTTTGTGTATTGTGTGCTATTCAAAGGGAATATTAATGAAAGTAACTTCAATAGCTGATATTCAATTTCCTTAACTTATATTTCCAAATAATGTGCCTAACTAGGCTGGCGACCATTCATTTTTTTCATTCGTATATGAAATTTACCACTTTCGTTAAACCCCAAAGTTAAAGTCTATTTAGTTTTCTATTATTTGGAGTATATTCAAAATTACAGTCCAATACCTTTATCCATTAGTCTAATTTCCCAAACACTTTCAGAGGGTAACAGTAGCTTATGTCACGGCAGGCTAGTGTTATACGTGGCTTTTCCCGTGACAGGACTTAATGTTCGGTAGTTAGGGAAGAGTGGCGTATAACGAAGCTAGTACTATACGTGGCGATCGTAACAGGATTTGAGGTTAGGTTGTTAGGGAAGAGTGACATATATCGAGCTAGAGTTATACGTGGCGACAGTGACAGGACATTCGTAAGTTTTATTCACAAAAATACAGTTCAGAACCTAAATATTGGGTGTAAAACAGTTGTAAGACGTTTATTGAATGTCCAGCGGCGCGAACTTGCAATAGATTAGGCAAAATAATTAGTAAAAAGCTTCACAGACCTTTAAAAGGTAAAATATAAAGTATTAACAAAATTAAAATCGATACAAAGATGACAGTAGGTCAGAACTAGCGAGACGAAAAAGTACCTAGTGTACTAGGTGGCAGTAGCTCATTAGACAAGAACACAGATGACGCTTCGGGACGGCAACAGGCTTACGTGGAGTACCATACACATGTAAATGATCAAATTCAGATGACGTACTCGTCACAAATAAAACGAGGTAGGAGAAACAACACGACCGAAGTCAGTGGCTATGTTAACGACTCGATGGATATGTTTCATTCATCAGAAGTCGAAAGTGAACCGAGTGAAACAAGAGAGAAGTAGAATCTGAGTATGAGGACACCTTAGAACAAGAAAGAGAAAAACCACTCAGTATGACCGATTTGTTAAAAATGTTGTCTGCACAAATTGAAGCACAAGGTAGTAATATTACTACTCAAATTAAAGCACAAGGTTGTCAAATTGAAATACAAGGTGTTAAAGTAAGTAATCAGATCGAAAAAGTAGATTCAAAAGTAGGTGTTGTGAGTAGTGCAATTAAGGATCTAAAACCTGAAATAGATACGATTAATAACAATGTCGCCACTATTCAGGGACAGATTAATGACATCAACGATGCGTTCGATGCAGAAATAATGAAAATCCAAGATACTGTAGAACCTTTAGTAATAACAAAAGTTGATGAAAAAGTTTTCGGCCTCAAAACCAAATGAGGCGTCGTTTGGCATTCACCTACGTGATATCTGGCTTATTAGCAGCCGCTCGACCATGAAATACAAGTTTTCTCACCTCCCGTCTTAGTACTTGCTGTGGATCGTGATGCAGTTTGGAATTTCTGTGTGACGGTCTGGATAGATGTTTGCCTATCGCACACTACGACCCTCTTCAACTGTCGGCGGTCTGTGTCAGTCAACAAACTAGTTCGGCCTGTACGCTTTCGTGCTGTACGTGCCCCTTCACGTTTCTACTTCACTATCACATCGGAAACAGTGGACCTAGGGATGTTTAGGAGTGTGGAAATCTCTCGTACAGACGTATGACACAAGTGACACCCAATCACGTGTCTACGTTCGAAGTCCGTGAGTTTCACGGAGCGCCCCATTCTGCTCTCTAACGATGTCTAATGACTACTGAGGTGCCTGGCAGTAGGTGGCTGCACAATGCACCTAATATGAAAAACGTATGTTTTGGGGGGTGTCCGGATACTTTTGATCACATAGTGTATTATAATTGTACTTGCATTTTTGTTTTGTTGAAGTAGAATGTATGTATTTGCTTTAGTTTGTTGTCAAATAAATTTTTCTACTGATTAGCCCGATCACGATCTTAGTTAATGAACTGTATATCCAGGGTGTAACGGGTACAAGTGCAGATATCACTATTGGTGGCGGAAGACGGTGTACTGAGCAACATTACATGAGTAGTTACGTCATTTGAAGACTAATAATTATAGCTTTTAGCAGTGATAAGGTTTTAGATTGGTTTGTGCCTGCAAGTACATTAATACTTATTTTCCCCTAGGCAGCAGGTCACATGCTGCAGCGTGGGCACATGGATGCAAAACGGTTAGTCTATACTGAAGGGCGTAGTCCACTTAGTTGTGGAGTTACGACCATGCAGAAAATATCAGGTGGTAAAATTTGTGACGTGTTTGTGGGAAGACCATTCGACACAGAGAAAAAGCAACCAACACACAGATGTGTGTACCTACATATTAAGGTGCCACATACAAAAATACCTCCACTTATACACATTATACCCCGTACACAAGATGTAGCTTTGCAATGCCTCACTTACGATGTTGACGAAATCCTTACTGTAATGCACGAGGCAATACATTTTCAAATACAAGATTGGGCTTTCGGAGCGTCACTCAATAGGTTGGGCAATGTGGAAAGTGTGGGAGAATCGCCGGATAGCTCCAGGCATCGGTCTATCACAAGAAGCTGCCACACCAATACAGATTCCGCAATGCCGTCGACATCTGGAAGACCCAGAGAACTTGTCGATGTCAAACGCTGACGCTTCCTTTGGGTACCACCCAGAAGGAGGTCTCGATTTGCAGTGACAAACCTTCCACAAGATGCAGATCCTACAGTACAGGACTACAGCGAAGAGAACTCACTTATTGATCCTGAAATGTGTGAAAGATCACATGTGAACTCTCTAATCTGTATGTATTCTATCACTGCAAAAATCTGGAACTATGACGCTTAATTACAATTTTTGTCTAAACTTAGTTATATAAAGTGGTATACTGGTAGTATAGTGTATGCAGAATAGTACCAGACTCAGCGGACTCTATTAGACTTGAGTATTACCAAGCCACATGTGGTACTGCGGATGAGGGGTAGCAGTTTAGGAATAGTTCGTAGTTTGTCTTAAGGAGTGTTGATACTCGAATCATTCTGAGACTGTCACAGGTTTGTAGGAGTATATTACATTAATAGTAAATGGTAATTAGATTTAATACTTTTGTTTGAATTTTACATTAAAATTTTTGATGTAGGATACATGTTAATCAGTTGGTTTTGTGTTTAGTGATATGTTGATTTCCAAGACTTGGTATTCTAAACTAGACAGCAGGTCATTGAAATGTAGAAAATAAATAAATAAACAAAAAGTTTTGTTTGTAATGCGTTTTATGGGTTCGGGTTGACTGTTGCTATTTCTCCTTTAACAGACTGTGGACTTCCTGTTTGTAGGCCTTTGGTCAGCATTCCGAAGCCCAGAACACTGCTGGGTTATGAATCTGTACGGGAGGAATCTCGCAGCAGGCCCGTTACAGCCCCCACGTGACAAACAGGGGTTCACCATTTAAAGTGACGGCTTTCTTCTGCGGCTGCAGCCG
The DNA here is from genome assembly GCF_021461385.2 of Schistocerca piceifrons. Classification (NCBI taxonomy): domain Eukaryota; kingdom Metazoa; phylum Arthropoda; class Insecta; order Orthoptera; family Acrididae; genus Schistocerca; species Schistocerca piceifrons. Next base: position 1,058,401,042 of record NC_060139.1, read on the forward strand.
GGTGATCCAGCCGTGCAGTTCCAGGGATGGCACCCACAGGAAAAGAGCTTGGGTTTCTATTATTTGTTGACTGTTATGAGTTCATGCTTCTGTCGTATTCATCCTCGTTAAGAACTGCGGATATTGCCACTGATGAAAAAAAGTATAACTGTTCAATTGTTTGCGATCTTGCGACACCAGCTGGCCACTTTTCTCCAATTATGTTTTTGTGCCCTTCGCCAAAATTATGAGGCACATGATCCACCTCAGGAAAATGCCGTCGTTATCAAGGACATTAAAGCCAAACTTCCTGCTATCAGACATCAGTCAACTGCTGATAATCGGATTACAGTCCGTGACTTTACCCGTAATTCACTTATCTAGCGTCCGTGCATCATTTGATTTAGAAACTGACAAGCACCCGGCCTCGTTTGACAGGCTCTATGGCTTTTCGGGACCTCCTACGCCATATCTGATACCACTGCTCTCTCTAATAAAGCAGTCCGACCGCCGTGTCATCCTCAGCTGAGGATGCGAATAGGTGGGGCGTGTGGTCAGCACTCCGCACTCCCGGTCGTTATGATGGTTTTCTTTGACCGGAGCCGCTACTATTCGGTCGAGTAGGTCCTCGGTTGGCATCACGAGGCTGAGTGCGCCCCGAAAAATGGCTACAGCGCATGGCGGCCTGGATGCTCATCCATCCAAGTGCTGGCCACGCCCGACAGCGCTTAACTTCGGTGATCTGACGGGAACCGGTGTATCCACTACGGCAAGGCCGTTGCCTCTCTAATAAAGGGCTATTTGTAAGTACCTCTGGGGTTCCAGTAGACTACTGTGCGAAAACTACAAGCTACACAGAAGAATTATACAAATCAGTAGCTAGAGCGTCTCTACTAGTTTCGATTAATAGGTCCACTAGGGGGAGGCGTGTCCACCCGCTCCGATGTATCGCACCCAATTAATAGGCTTCCAAGTATGGCTGTCGCAAAGCCTCCCTGGGCAATTCGTGTCAGCGGCTTCTATGGAGTCCACCTACGTATCGGTGGTTGCTGCGTCGAAACTCGTTGCCATATTGAGCACTTGTTCCCTGAATTAAAAATTTGGATTGATGCTCTATCCACTGATATGTGTCTATTTTCTTTATTTCTTGTAGTTTTGTGGAGTGATCTTTTGAAATCTTGAGGTAGTTAAGAATAACTCAGTATTCAAAGCAAGCTCTTCACAAATGTATCAGACCTCAGTTCCTCGAGCTCTTCCGACATCTTGGATGCACGCATTAAATTTTTAGTCGACCCCCTCAGATGCACGATACTTTGACTGTCCTCGCGCGGAAAGTCACCCTCCGCAGATCGACTGCACACAGTATTTTATGTTCACTTCTGGCCTTTTCTAGACGAACAAATCGCTGATTTTTAAAGATTTGTTGCACCCCGAAGTCTGAGTGCGAGAGTTTTCCTGCATCCTGGGAAAGGAATTACTCTCTCGGAGGAAAGCTCGCTAAATATACGAGGTCCGAATACGGCGTCAACGCATCCTCATATCGGAGAGTTTATTGTGGATGCGTGCTGGCGAGAGGCAGGGTGGGGCAGGTTATGCCGGCGTGCCCCGCGGTCCGTTCCACCCGGCCGCCCCCGCTGTCTCGCCCTCACTACTGCGGCGGGCGGCAAACACGAGGGATGCGCCGTCGCCATGGCAACGCTCCGCCACCCCTCGGCGTCCGTCATATCCGAAGCCAGCCGTGCGGCACCCTCGCTGCGGCAAAAAGAGGACGCGGAATGTGAGCTCGCCGGGATCGCTTTCTCGTTTCCGAGGATAGGGTGTGCGGCGGAATGACAAACCTCGCGCTCAGTTTATTGCCAATCTTCCTCCGCTATCGCGGAGACCTCAGCTTCCGCGCTGCGGTGTTCTGCAGCTGAGGACCCTCGCCCCGTGCGGAATGGCGCTCCCCGTGCGTAGAATGTTGGCGTTCCCTCTGAATAACGCTTTCGAGCTGGACACGGTATGTCTTAAATTCATTCAATACGAAAAATTTTACATCTCGGCAGGAGTTGCTCCACCTACCTCCAGCTGAACAGTCTGCGCCGATGTGGAATTCACAAGCCTCCTGAGACATACAGCAATGCAGATTAGTAAAAACACATGGATATTTATAACAAAATTGAGATCGTCGGCTGGAATAGTAGTGTACAGCGTATATGTATTGTGGTGTCACTGCCAGACACCACACTTGCTAGGTGGTAGCTTTAAATCGGCAGCGGTCCATTAGTACATGTCGGACCCGCGTGTCGCCACTTTCAGTGATAACAGACCGAGCACCACCACACGGCACGTCTAGAGAGACGTACTAGCACTCGCCCCAGTTGTACGGACGACGTAGCTAGCGATGCACACTGACGAAGCCTCGCTCATTTGCAGAGCAGATAGAATAGCCTTCAGCTAAGTCAATGGCTACGACCTAGCAAGGCGCCAGTAGCCTTACATAGCTTGTATCTAAAGAGTCTCACTTGTCTCATCAAGAGCGATGTACCACAAGGATGGATTAAAGTTAAGTATTTCAGAAGCTACGTACTTTTCTTTATAGCATTCATTACGTATCCTGTTGCAGACCTATCTACTAGCCTGCGTGAGTAAACGCGTGCCTTTCGGCTTCCTCTCATTGTGTCTAGGCTGTCTTGTCTAGACACAACATGTATTACTTCGAGATCCAGTATACTGACAAATGTAGTCAGATGGTACCGCATTTGATGTCAGTAATATAACAAGACGTCAACGCTTCGGTGGTAGAGGGTTGAACTCAGTATGTAGACAGGAAACAGACGCCATTAGCAAGAGTGCGTTTTGTTTAAATAAACCACGACTGTTACAATACCAAGCGGAAAACATGACATGAAAGAGCAAACATCTATGCGTAAAGGAAATGGAACTCTTTAATCGCCAAGAAGTTGAACCGTCCAGGTACAAGGATTGATAATTTCGTTGGACTGGGCGCACGTTATGAAAAGAACGGAAACTGTTGGCTACGTAGAAAACTGTTTGAGGAATCGAAACAGGCCCTTTACGGAAATTAAGGGCCATAAACGATTATTCTTCTCAACTTGTTGCTCATTTAGAGTTGTACGACAAATTCTGTAAAATGAGAAACGTTTTGGATTCAAGAAACGACTGCAGAAACCTGCTCTAAAACCTAAACATAAGCAGGCTGGATTGTAGTTTACTGAAAAACTTATGTCATGGAATTCAGAATCGGATGAGGTGGTCTTCAGTTTAGACGGGGTGGGCGGATTTTACTTATTGGTATGCTCTGAGAACAGAGTGGTGGGAAAGCATGAGCAGAAATTTTCGTGGTGGAAGTGTCGTAGTTTTGGCATGCTTCTGTGCTAAAGGTAAATGACGCATTGCTTAGCTGAACGTATGAGAAGTTATGGAACCGAAGTCTAATATTTCAGTAAGGTAATGCATCTGTGTATGTTTCTGTTACAACAAAAAAGTGGTTTGAAGATCATGACATCGGTGTATTGCCCGCACGTAGCCGCACGTAGCCCGAAAATGAACGTTGAACCTCTGGAGAATACTTGCAAGGCGTTTTTAACCCAATGGAAGCCGATTTGAGACAGTATGTGAACTGAAAAGTGCGATTCGTGAAGAGTAGGCGACAGTTTCATTGCAAGAACTACAAACCATAGTAAAATCAATGTCGGAGAGAAGTTCTGAGGTAATTGGGAAGAATGGAGGTTTGACAGAGTACTGACAATGTAATAACAAAATACGGCAGCGAGTGCCTTTATACCACTCTCCAACCAGGAAATGCAAACGCCTTATTTTGTTTCTCGTGCAGATGATAAACGGGCATTCGTCGGACAAATATATTATACTAGAACTGACATGTCATTACATTTTCACTTAATTTGGGTGCATAGATCCTGAGAAATCAGTACCCAGAACAACCACCTCTGGCCGTAATAACGGCCTTGATTCGCCTGGGCATTGAGTCAAACAGAGCTTGGATGGCGTGTACAGGTACAGCTGCCCACGCAGCTTCAACACGATACCACAGTTCATCAAGAATAGTGACTGGCGTATTGTGACGAACCAGTTGCTTGGCCACCATTGACCAGACGTTTTCAGTTGGTGAGAGATCTGGAGAATGTGCTGGCCAGGGCAGTAGTCGAACATTTACTGTATCCAGATAGGCCCGTACAGGACCTGCAACATGCGGTCGTGCATTATCCTGCTGAAATGTAGGGTTCCGCAGGGATCGAATGAAGAGCCATGGGTCGTAACACATCTGAAATGTAACGTCCACTGTTCAAAGTGCCGTCAGTGCGAACAGGAGCTGACCGAGACGTGTAACCAATGGCACTCCATACCATCACGCCGGCTGATATGCCAGTATGGCGATGACGAATACACGCTTCCGATGTGCGTTCACCGCGATGTCGCCAAACACGGATGCGACCATCATGATGCTGTAAACAGAACCTGGATTCATCCGAAAAAATGACGTTTTGCCATTCGTGCACCCAGGGTCGTCATTGAGTACAAAAAATGGTTCAAATGGCTCTGAGCACTATGGGACTTAACATCTGAGGTCATCAGTCCCCTAGAACTTAGAACTACTGAAACCTAACTAAGCTAAGGACATCACGCACATCCATGCCCGAGGCAGGATTCGAACCTGCGACCGGAGCAGTCGCGCGGTCCCAGACTGAAGCGCCTAGAACCGCTCGGCCACACCGGCCGGCCGTTCAGTACACCATCGCAGGCGCTCCTGTCTGTGATGCAGCGTCAAGGGTAACCGCAGCAATGATCTCCGAGTCCATGCTGCTGGAAACGTCGTCGAACTGTTCGTGCAGATGGTTGTTGTCTTGCAAACGTCCCCATCTGTTGACGTAGGGATCGAGACGTCACAGCCATGCGGATAAGATGCCTGTCATCTTTACTGCTAGTGATACGAGACCGTTGGGATCCAGCACGGCGTTCCGTATTACCCTTCTGAACCCACCGATTCCACATTCTGCTAACAGTCATTGGATCTCGACCAAGGCTAGTCGCAATGTCGCGATACGATGAATCGCAATCGCGATAGGCTACAACCCGACCTTTATCCAAGTCGGAAACGTGATGGTATGCATTTCTCCTCCTTACACGAGGTATCACAACGTTTCACCAGGCAACGCCGGTCAACTGCTGTTTGTGTATGAGAAATAGGGTGCAAACTTTCCTCATGTCGGCACGTTGTAGGTGTCGCCAACGGCGCCAACCTCGTGTGAATGCTCTAGAGAGCTAATCATTTGCATATCATAACTTCTTCTTCCTGTCGGTTAAATCTCGCGTCTGTAGCACGTCATCTTCGTGGTGTAGCAATTTTAATGGTCAGTAGTGTACTTAATTCCGTCATGATTGCTTATGCCTTAAGTGTCTCTACTACTTTCATTATAAATTCGATACAGTATGTCTCATGTATTGTATTATTAATTTCGTAGGGACCCTGCGTTTATATTGATTTCTGTTACTGTGGTGACCTCGCCTCGCATCGTCACACCCACCAAGAGGAACCTTATGAAGAGCGTCCAGGAGTTTGCACAATCACCATCCAAAATTCTTTATGGACCAATGGAAAACAATTTTCGATAAAACTGTTGAAGTGATGAACTTTTTCGAAGAAATTGTTGCAGGACGCCAGTGTTGCTGTGCAGTCTGGATGGCCTTAGACAGAGGAACGATGGGGTGGGTCCAAAGAAAATCTACCTGAACGGGATACACTAGAGGATGTGGATCCCATGTGCGGATACAACAGTCGAGTTTTGTTGCCTGAGCTGAAAATAATTCCTTAAGGCTTGTGAATGTTACATACAATTGATGTTTCCTTAAATTATCTGCAATAGTTCCTTCGATGTTATGAACTATATTCCTTCTAATACAAAATAAATATATGTTTTACTTTTTTCCATCAAACATTGTTGACCTTAGAAGCGCATCAAGAAATATAATTTATTTTTATTTTACTTTGTTTCGTCTGTACTGGACCCAGTAGACATCGTGAAAAAGTGGAATCCAATAAATTAACAAGGCAGGTGCTATATTTTGAAAATACATGGGGAGCGCTCTAAGTGAACCTTGATAAGTACTTACCAAAGAAGATGGAGTAACATTACTTAACACTACTCAGTACTGCGAACGGAACTACGCCGTAACACTCCACTTCGTTCGAAGTGCACATGTTTATGTGTCGATACGTTAACCTACAATAGATCGCTAAAATAGAAGTTGTTTCAGTCTGAAACATTTCTTAAATAGTTGTTACTTGAGGAGACAAACCGTTACGTCAGCATACCTATGGGCTGTTTCCACGCACACGCATTTTGTACATTTATGATTGAATTTCTCTCTTCAGCGAAGTGACGTGTCACAGTTTCGCGCAGTGGTCCGTGATCTTCGGTAGAATACGGCCAAGAAATATCCCCCTCGTGATTTCGCGTTTTCTCCTCATTCTTTCAATTTCCATAACTGACATTACCCAAAACTGAACGCGCCTTCTTCGTATTGCAGCAAGGCTCTTTTTCGCGGGCTCTACATTCTTAGAAAGAAGTGGAATACTACGAAGAAGAAGAAAAAAACAAATAATTAGACTTGCCGGTGCATCTACATCGTTCAAACCGCTCAGTAGAGTACTATAAAACTGTAGTAATTGTCACTGAGGGCAATGTGCTTTATACTTAATGTGTATGGAGTACACTCACATCTGCAGCAGTTAACTAGGCAAAGCAACAAAAATTTCGAAAATTTGAGTAAGTAATCCATTGACATACGAGTACACTTAACACAATAAATAACTTTCCAGCAGACTTTGTTGTCATTCGTAGACGGAAGGGCCAGTATATATAAGTGTGATCGAACAGCAGGTACTTCTTCCGTGCAATTCTCAGTTTCCAGCACGTCAGTAACTCTTTCAGTTTATAAAACACTTGTGAAAGAAAACAAGGACGCAGAACGAGCACCAGAAAGATGTACTTCTAAATCGCCCCACACTTATTCTCAAGTATAGCTAAACGAGTAGTAATAATACAAATTTTTCTCGCTGAATCTGAAAAAGATGTTGCATGTTGACGAGGGAAACCAATAAAATTTCTTAAGCTAGGCTTACAATAACTGTTAAGCATTCAAATACATAAATAAATTTAAATTACAAAGTGATGTAGCTAAATTACCACGAGCCAAGATAATGTAAACGAGAGAATGATGGCAGCAAAAGTTTGTAGGTTGAAATTAACTAGCGCGAAACAAAAGGATTTTGTGGACAATAATTGTTACGTAAATTGCCAATATTTCTGACAGCTTATTTCATGAGACATAATTTTGTGTTATATTCTTCAGTTATATTTGAATTTCGAGTCCATTCGCTTGTAAATTGATTTTAAATTACGGGCAAAATTTGTCGCTAACCATTTCTAATGTTTTGAATATTATCCTCAGGACACAGCGGAAAACGTTCTGGGACACTGATGAAGGCTAATGTCTTGCAATAACGACAATGTTTAGTAAGCTTTACTTTTAGCGTCAACTGGTTCGCGTGAAAACCTTTCAGTATCTTAAAAAAGGAGTTTGGTGTTAAAACGTTTTGGTACATTAACTCTGAATATTTATGACTGAATTTCTCACTTAACTCTTCACCGACGTCCATACTGGTTTACTTGTTGCCGCTGTTAGCTTGGCATTTCCTTTTTACGAAGGAGATTAATTCACTATGTTTGCTGGTGTATGATTTTGTATAAAAAGGCACAGTCGCTCCTATTTAGTTTCCTTTTCTAATATTTTAATCAATAGATCATAGGTTCACACGTCACAGCACAACAAATCTGACTGGTACACACAACAGATTAAGGCTTACTCCGCACTCCTCAACTAAGTTCAGCCAAAAAGCGTCAAACAACCACTGAGCTGTACAGAGATACTAGTCGACAATATCGACAGATACAAATAAACTTATCTTTGTATAATTTTCGTTTACGGTTTAGTACTTTGATTTCATCATTCCAAAATTCAGTATTGATTCTGGTAATAATTACGAAAAATAATACTGATAATAATAAATGTCACCGGTTTTTTCATAATTAAGAACTTATATGATAAATTTTTAATATTACGATATTTCACTGAAAATAACTCATGTATATACAATTCCAGATCCTACACAAACGATATCCTAATGCCAGCATGGATGCAGTTGAAAATCATTAAATGACAACGTACGAAAACTGTTACTGGACTGGCTAGTGAATTTATTGCATATCGTGAAAATTAAAATAGATTTATTGTATGTGGAAAGGCGTCAGGACCAGATGAGATACCTATAAGATTCCTTAAAGAATATGCAAAAGAACTTGCTCCCCTTCTAGCAGGAATTTATTGTAGACTGCTTGAGCAACGAAAGTTACCTAACGACTGGAAAAAAGCGGAGGTCGTTCCCATTTTTAAGAAAGGCCGTAAGGCAGATCCACACAATTATAGACCTGTATCGCTGACGTCAATCGGTTGCAGAATTATGAAACAATATTTATGAACAAGAATTATGACGTTTTTGGAAAATGAACATCTCCTCTATAAAAACATGGATTCCGCAAACAGAGATATTGCGAAACTCAGCTCTTTCTATCCTCCATGAAATCCACAGCGCAGTGGACAACGGCGCTCAGGTTGATGCCGTGTTCCTTGATTTCAGTAAAGCATTCGACACCCTGCCGCATTGCCGTTTAATGAAAAAAAAAAACGAGGTTACGGAGTATCGGAGCAGACTTTCTTGCAGACAGAACACAACACATCGCTGTTAATGGAACTAAATGGTCAGATGTACAGGTAATATTCAGGGTACCACAGTGAAGTGTGATAGGAACGTTGCTGTTTACAAACATGTACAAATGATCTAGTAGAAAGCGTTGGACGCTCTTTAAGGCTATTTGCAGATGATGCAGTTGTCTATACTAAAATACAACGCCACAAGATAGTAAGAATTTGCAGAACTACCTGCAGATAATTGATGAATGGTGCAGGCTCTGGCAGTTGACCCTGAACGTAAATAAATGTAACATACTGTGCACACATAGGAAAAGAAATCCACCACTGTACAGCTACATTATTGCTGACAAACAGCCGCAGACAGCGTCTGCCGCAAAATATCTAGGCGTAACTCAAATGGAATGACCACTTAAAACAGATGGTGGGAAAAGCGGACACCATTCATCGGAAGAATCTTAAGGAAATGTAGCTCATCCACGAAAGAAGTGGCTTAGAAGGTGCTTGTTCGCCCGATTCTTGAGTATTGTACATCTATCTGGGATCCCTATCAGTTAGGACTGATAGAAGAATAGAGAAGATCCAACGAAGAGCTGCGCGTTTCGTTACAGGATCGTTTGTTTACCTGGCGAGAGAGTGTTACGGAGATGCTAAACAAACTCCACTGGCAGACGTTACAAGAGAGGCGGTGTGCATCACGGAGAGATTTACTTTTGAAATTTCGGGCCAGCTCTTTTCAAGAGGAGTTGGACTACATATTAATTCCTCCCACATAGATCTTACGTCTTGACCACGAGGAGAAAATTCGAGAAATTAGAGCCAGTACAGAGGCTTACCGACTATCATCTTCCCATGCACTAACAGGGTTGGTTCAAATAGTTCAAATGGCTCTGAGCACTATGGGACTTAACTGCTGAGGTCATCAGTCCCCTAGAACTTAGAACTACTTAAACCTAACTAACCTAAGGACATCAAACACATGCATGCCCGAGGGATTCCAACCTGCGACCGTAGCGGTCGCGCCGTTCCAGACTGTAGCGCCTAGAACCGCTAGGCCACTCTGGCCGGAGCAACAGGCTTGGAGGGACCAGATAGTGGTACCGAAAGTACCCTCCGACATACATCATTAGGTGACTTGCAGAGTATGATGTAGATGTATGTCCCCAGTCGTAAACTAGAAATCAAGCTAGCTCCATTATGAGGTGAATAGCTAAGCCCAGAGCAAAGAGGAAGCTGAGAAACTGGAGCTCAGTTATTGCCGACGCTATGAAAAGGAAGCTGCAAAACTTGTCCATTTTGCAGGACCTCGCTTGCTGTTTTTTATTGCGCAGCGGCTGTCAATGGCGCCGAGCGCCTGCGAATGCGCTGTGTTGGCACCGGCCAGAGGAGGCTTATATATTACGACACTGGAGGAATTTCTCAGTCAATATTGCGACACTTTACGTTCATTTAGCTGGAAAGCTATTTTCTGTGTGTGTGTTTTTTTTTTTTTTTTTTTTTTAATACGGCAAACGTCTATATTCCGAGTAAAGAAATAACACTGTCAGTTAACATGCGTCAGCTTCGTTAGGGCAGCGCTCTGCTGTAGACGGGTTCCACCTCGCTCCCATGCAGCGCTACGGCAGGCACAGGTGGTCTCTCATCGAGGCTGGAAGCGGCCACGCCGAGGCAGGAGTCTCGCGAACAGTACGGCAGCTCACGTGAAGTGTAGACGGAACACCCTACGGATGGGAGAGGGGGGATGGGGGGGGGGGGGGGAGGGGAACCCATTTCTACAGAAGTTTCGAGGTCATTCCTAACTACTGAAATGTTAAGCGTTCCTTCTATCTTTCTTTGGTCTCTCTACGACCAGCCTTTAGCACATCTAAAACGAGCTCTTGACACATAAATCGTAATCACCGATCAAAATACTCTCACATTAAATATTTGAACAAAATGATTGGCACCTGCTTGGCAACGAAACACCGTCGCAGTGAGAAAAACAAGTTGGAAATCCAGAGTTTATATTTATTTTTAGAGGGTCGCCTAGCCAAGATCAGCTGTAGGACAGCAGCTTGGTTGTAATATTCAGATGAAGTCTAAATTTAAAAAGTCATTTACAACCTCTGACAATAAAGTTCAGTGAACAGGCCTGTAACATTAACCAAGATGAACTGTGAACTACAGCTACCTTACTTGTCCTTCGAAATAACCACCTCCCATAACTATGCACCGCTGGGCTCTATATCCTGGAAACTTTGCTCGAAATCTTCCTTTGGGATGGTGTTCAAAAGCCGCGTCACGTTTCGTTGTGTGTCAGGAACATCGTCAAATCTCTTTCCTTTCAGAGCGAGTTTGAGTCGAGGGCATAGGAAGAAATCTGGAGGATTGATGTGGATGTTCAAGTTGCACCACTCCTTTTTTGCCAGAAACTGTTTGACGATATTCGCTGTGTGTGGGCGAGCGTTGCCGCGAACAAAAAACCAGGAACCTTGCTGTGTGTATTGGGATCGTACCCCATGTAGACGTTGCATGAAACGGGTCAAAATTTCAGGGTACCGTGCAGCGTTCAACGTCGTTCCCTCAGGTAGAAATTCCTTGTGGATAATGCCTTGACTATCGACGAAGGTGATGAGCATCGTTTTGATGCGTGATTTTTCGGCTCTGACCTTTTTCCGAGGAGGTGATGTCGGAGAACGCCATTCAATGTTTTGCCGTTTCGTTTCAAGGTCGTACCTGAGGCACCAGGTTTCATACTCAGTTACAATACGGTTCAAAAAATTGGGTGTCGCGTCCACCGTTTCGACAAAATCCTGTGAAACCTCTGAATGTGCCTGCTTCTGATCGTCAGTCAAGTGATATAGCACAAGAGGACAACACGTTTTCCTCTTCCCTAACTCAAGGGTAAGGATTTGTCGCACGGATTCACGGTTCATCTACAGTTAATCAGATATCAAGCACACAGTTAATCGACTGCCATTTGTGATTAATGTCCTCACTTTCTCAATGTTTTCGTCACTGACGGGGGTCGCCGGTCGTCCACTAAGGTGATTGTCAGAAACACTTTCTCGGCCTCCTCGTAAACGGGCGAAACACTCGTACACACACTTCATGGACAGTGCTTGATCCGCATAAACACATACCAGCATTGCATGCGTTTCTTTTGGTGTTCCGCCAAGCTTAAAACAAAACGTTAAATTGATCCTTTGCTCATTCATTGTTCTGTTCTCAAAATGGTTCAAATGGCTCTGAGCACTATGTGACTTAACTTCTGAGGTCATCAGTGTCCTAGAATTTAGAACTAATTAAACCTAACTGACCTAAGGACATCACACATGTCCATGCCCGATGCAGGATACGAACCTGCGACCGTAGCGGTCGCTCGGCTCCAGACTGTAGCACCTAGAACCGCACGGCCACTCCGGCCGGCTGTCCTGTTCTCAGTTCTGACCCAGTGGCACTAGACAAGAACTTCATCCAACAGGTCTAACACGGAACACACACGATGCTCAGCTGAACTACAGTGGGAACAGATTGTCAACGCTGGCCACTTCTCACGTGTATCGTTGTGAGTTGCCAGTGTTTCCCGATCGACCGTTCTGACTTCATTCGCCGCACTTTATTATCAGAGGTTGTACTTACTCGGAATATAGACATCTGTCACATTAAAATGACAGAAAATAGCTTTCCAGCTAAACGAACGTGAAGTGTCGTAATATTGACTGAGAAATTGCTCCACGCAGCGAGCACAAAGCCGTATAAGTTGTTGAAACCATACAGCTCTCCAGAAGCTAATTTTAATCATGAACGTTCCGTTAACGCTGTGGGGCCCCACCTCATGCCCATGGAAGACTACATGGGAATCGCTACAAGCTTTGCTGCTCAGTGCCTGTCAGTACTGGATAAAGACAGCCGAAACGGCAGCACAAAAAGGCCGCCCCCGACGTCCTCCGGACCACAGGTGCCCCAGACGGTTTACCTGTGACAAGGGCCCACAATTCTTCTCCCCTAAACCTAAGTTGAGAGTTTTCGAAAAACTCTATTTGGAGGGGAGAAAACACCCAGCCTTTCCAAAGTAACCAGTAGGAATTTCTCTTTATTTACTCGAATATAGTGATACCCTGCAGAAATTTGCCGTCCTTGGCGTGCAAATTGCATCTTAAGATGCAAGACGTAGGTGTCGGCTGCTAGCTATCTTCCACTAATTCGTCGGATCCTTGCGACCTATATGCAGTGTGGGCAAGACTCAGTTGACTGGATAACGAGAGGGAAAACACAACGAATTTTCTCACGCTGGCCGAGCATTTGTAGATCTGCATACAGGGCAGTGAATTCGTCATGCACAGTTGAACTCTAGGCTTAGTGCCAGCTGCCTTCAAAGGAGTGAACCGCATTCTCCGCCAAGCGAGGGATAAGAGCTTATCGGGCCCGCTAACGCGACTCCAGCTTCCAAATCCGTAGCCTTTGTAACTAACCTCGTGTGGTCAAGCAAGATCACGGGATGAGCACCTGGCCCCCTCGTTCCTTAACAAGACAATTTGAAGCATTCCTCCACAAATAGCAATCCTTGTACTCTTCTCAAAAATAATCAAGAACTGAAAAGAAAAACAATCAGTTATCGCTCAACGGTATGTGCCGTCACGTCACATTACATTCATTACAGAAACGGTACAAACCACGCCCTCTGTGACACATCGCGAAGTAGTGATTGTCACAAAATATGCTGAGCTGAGTCAGCGTCAGTATGAGTTGCAGAATTAATACAATGTCACTGCATTATCAGTTCCATAAGTCATGGTTGCAAAAACTAACACCAATTATTAACATAAGAATGGAGAGAAACAATAGAGGCTGAACTCGTGGAAGATCAGTTCGGCCCCTACAACTTATCCTAGGTTAAAGAAAGGCAAATCTACTTTTATAGCGCTTTTAGATTTGGAGGAAGTTTTTAGTAATATTGACTGGACTACACTCTTCGAAATTCTGAAGGCAGGAGGGGTAAAACATAGGAAACGAAAGGCTACTTACAGCTTGTACAGAAACCAGACCGCAGCTACGAGAGTTGTGGGGCACGAAAGGAGTGGCAAACGATTGCAGTCTACCTCCGATGTTATTCATCTGCACTTTCAATAACCTGTGACGGAAACGGAGGAGAAATTTGGAAAGCAAATTAAAGCTCAGGGAGAAACAGTAAACAGTTTGAAGTTTGGTGGTGAAGTTGTTATTCTCTCAGAGACGTCAAGGGACTCGGAAGAGCAATTCAACGAAATGGGTTGCGTTTGAATAGGGGCTGTAAGATGAACATCAACAAATACAAAATGCGGGTATTGGAATGTGGTTGCAATAAATCAGGAGATGCTGAGGCAGTTAGATTTGGAAATTAAACAGTAAAAGTAGTAGACGATTTTGGCTATTTGGCCAAAAGAGGTTCTAGTACAGCAGCAGCTGCTAATGGATGTAGGCTGCGGTAGTTAAGCAGATATAAGCGGACTTGAACAGAATGAGCTACCGTAAAGAACTGCAACAGACTGAAGACCAGAATAACGATGAAATATGGCTGTAATTTTCATTATCTTTACACTTTTGCCAATACGGCATTAACTATCGTCTGCTAACTCAACCAGAGAGGCTTCTAACTAAACACACACGTGCAACAGGCCTCTGTCGCAATCCATCAAGCGGACTCTTTGGCGAACACATGAATAGACCTGTTTCCTGGACATCACGTGGGGTAGGCTGACTGAGCACCACTGCTGCGCTGCCCACCTCTGCATGCTGAATGTGACGTCATGTATGAACGTTATACACCTGCGGTGACCTCCAGAATTTATTGTTTATAGATGTTTATGGCAGAATAATAATATTGCACATTATTCTCTTAATATCAGATTTACGATTGGTAAACCTATTGACTTGTCGGCTCCACGGCAGCCATGTGGACCTATAACGATATGTTTACGTAATGTGTGTACATAAACATACAGTTATAAATGTCCCCGTTCGTAGTCGCTAATTATAACAATATGTTTACTTTTGTGCTGTAACATATAGCTATAATCAGCGGTGGAAACATATTTGCGAACGCCGACCGTGTGCGGCTATTTCTTGTTTGGATCGTCTGATCAGTCGGAAGTTGCACTGCAGAGGAGAGTAAATGCCTATTCAAAATATAATTATTTTTTGGATAGCTCAACATGAATTTCCTAAGGGACCGTAGTTTATCATGCATTTACCAGTAGAATATGGCGTGGAGAAAATATTTCGCCGCATACAACTTCCGTCCGATTTCGACGAAAGAATTCGTGACTGTGAACTCTCTATTTGGCAGAAACATAAAGAAAATTAAATAACTTCATGAAGGAGTGAGACATAGATTCTATATTAAATAAATAGTCCATGCACCAGTTCCATTTAACTCTGAATTTATGGCAATTAATAGACGAACTTACACTGCAATGAAGGATTTAACATGGATGCCGTTTTGACTGGCACTTCTCGTAATGAAAACAATTCCTTTGACGTTTTCACATACACGTCGCACAATAAACCTACTGCTAGGCACTTTTAGTATTACACATTTACTTTACATTAAAACAATATTATTTTTAACGATAATAATACGGCGGCAAGACATGCGCGTCCGACACAAGTTACAAGAGACAAGAGAAGAATGAGTAACTGTTCATCGAGAATATCTCGCACATAAAAAAAAAAAGTGTAAAAGTGTTCTTCTTCTATCCGTTTTTCGCGCCGCGGTTTTCAAAGTCAATAACTCACTGCATCTCTGACGGCGCTTCGACAATAAACAAGTTACGTCACAGGTCGTTCACCTTTTACATTCTCGCAACATTATTTGCTAACTGTAGCTGTTGCCGAGCGACTGCTCGATTAGTGAATGATTTAAAATGATAAGGCAATCACATAATGTTACAGACCCTAGCATTAAACTAGATAAGTTATTTTCGGCCTGTAGCTTTGTTTGATACGAAAACTTATCATGATAATTATTACGTGGAGTCAGAATCATTCTAAGTGTCCCCAGATCTACATCTACATCTACATCTACATTTATACTCCGCAAGCCACCCAACGGTGTGTGGCGGAGGGCACTTTACGTGCCACTGTCATTACCTCCCTTTTCTGTTCCAGTCGCGTATGGTTCGCGGGAAGAACGACTGTCTGAAAGCCTCCGTGCGCGCTCGAATCTCTCTAATTTTACATTCGTGATCTCCTCGGGAGGTATAAGTAGGGGGAAGCAATATATTCGATACCTCATCCAGAAACGCACCCTCTCGAAACCTGGCGAGCAAGCTGCCACTTGAGTTTGCTAAACATCTCCGTAACGCTATCACGCTTACCAAATAACCCTGTGACGAAACGCGCCGCTCTTCTTTGGATCTTCTCTATCTCCTCCATCAACCCGATCTGGTACGGATCCCACACTGATGAGCAATACTCAAGTATAGGTCGAACGAGTGTTTTGTAAGCCACCTCCTTTGTTGATGGACTAAATTTTCTAAGGACTCTCCCAATGAATCTCAACCTGGTACCCGCCTTGCCATCAATTAATTTTATATGATCATTCCACTTCAAATCGTTCAGCACGCATACTCTCAGATATTTTACAGAAGTAACTGCTACCAGTGTTTGTTCCGCTATCATATAATCATATAATAAAGGATCCTTCTTTCTATGTATTCGCAATACATTATATTTGTCTATGTTAAGGGTCAGTTGCCACTCCCTGCACCAAGTGCCTATCCGCTGCAGATCTTCCTGCATTTCGCTACAATTTTCTAATGCTGCATCTTCTCTGTATACTACAGCATCATCCGCGAAAAGCCGCATGGAACTTCCGACACTATCTACTAGGTCATTTATATATATTGTGAAAAGCAATGGTCCCATAACACTCCCCTGTGGCACTCCAGAGGTTACTTTAACGTCTGTAGACGTCTCTCCATTGATAACAACATGCTGTGTTCTGTCTGCTAAAAACTCTTCAATCCAGTCACACAGCTGGTCTGGTATTCCGTAGGCTCTTACTTTGTTTATCAGGCGACAGTGCGGAACTGTATCGAACGCCTTCCGGAAGTCAAGGAAAATAGCATCTACCTGGGAGCCTTTATCTAATGTTTTCTGGGTCTCATGAACAAATAAAGCGAGTTGGGTCTCACACGATCTGGAATCCATGTTGATTCCTACAGAGTAGATTCTGGGTTTCCAAAAACGACATGATACGCGAGCAAAAAACATGTTCTATAATTCTACAACAGATCGACGTCAGAGATATAGGTCTATTGTTTTGCGCATCTGTTCGACGACCCTTCTTGGACTACCTGTGCTCTTTTCCAATCATTTGGAACCTTCGTTCCTCTAGAGACTTGCGGTACACGGCTGTTTGAAGGGGGGCAAGTTCTTTCGCGTACTCTGTGTAGAATCGAATTGGTATCCCGTCAGGTCCAGTGGACTTTCCTCTGTTGAGTGATTCCAGTTGCTTTTCTATTCCTTGGACACTTATTTCGATGTCAGCCATTTTTTCGTTTGTGCGAGGATTTAGAGAAGGAACTGCAGTGCGGTCTTCCTCTGTGAAACAGTTTTGGAAAAAGGTGTTTAGTATTTCAGCTTTACGCGTGTCATCCTCTGTTTCAATGCCATCATCATCCCGGAGTGTCTGGATATGCTGTTTCGAGCCACTTACTGATTTAACGTAAGACCAGAACTTCTGAGGATTTTCTGTCAAGTCGGTACATAGAATTTTACTTTCGAATTCACTGAACGCTTCACGCATAGCCCTCCTTACGCCAACTTTGACATCGTTTAGCTTCTGTTTGTCTGAGAGCTGTGGGTTTTTCCCGTCCCTCTCAGTTTTACTCGGCACGTACCTGTCTAAAACGCATTTTACGATTGCCTTGAACTTTTTCCATAAACACTCAACATTGTCAGTGTCGGAACAGAAATTTTCGTTTTGATCTGTTAGGTAGTCTGAAATCTGCCTTCTATTACTCTTGCTAAACAGATAAACCTTCCTCCCTTTTTTTATATTCCTATTAACTTCCATATTCAGGGATGCTGCAACGGCCTTATGATGTGATTAGGTTTATTCAGATAGTGGCTACACGATCTGTGATTTCTCGCCGAGCACGTGCTCAAGAAGTCTTTGTTTCATACTTCACTTCTACGAATTTAAACAGATTTTCTGTACAAAAAATCCTGGCGCAAGTATGTGTGATGTTGTATTAATAAGGTTTGCCTCTTCCACGCGGACCCTATATTTGTCTACGAGATGCAGAGATGCACATACTTGAACTTAAAAGTTAATTTACACCTATAGTCATGTACTTGCTGAATCAGATTCAAATGAAACTGACACTAAAATAAATTACTTGACTCATTTTACCTTAAGACTCCATACTTCCGTTTCTACAATTGGAAACACCATCTTACCCCAAAAAATCGCGCTCGCATTGTGCGGCAGTGTGATTTACTTCAGGTGCAGCTGCAGAAAATTAAATTTCGGGGTTTGTTGCGGAGTGGAGGAGGTCTTCCATTGTGTAAACACTTTTTAATTTCATGGCACTCATGAATTCTTTTGTCGTTTAAAGATAATAACTATCACTACAAAGCTGCAACAAGAAGATAAATACCAAAATTACGTCATTAAATATCAAGTGATATGCTTAGGGAGGTAAGTATGTGAAGTCGATCGTCAAAGGAGGTGATCCATTAAAGCTTGGTGTTAATTTCTCGCAGATGAAGTCATTGGTCCATACCACTTTCCAGGTACTCTAACACATAAGATGGATAGAACATTTACTCAAAAATGTGTGTGAAATCTTATGGGACTTAACTGCTAAGGTCATCAGTCCCGAAGCTTACACATTACTTAACCTAAATTATCCTAAGGACAAACACACACACCCATGTCCGAGGGAGGACTCGAACCTCCGCCGGGACTAGCCGCACTGTCCATGACTGCAGAGCATTTACAGTCGATAATATACGTACTCTATTTGGAAATGACACTAGAGGCTGTGTGTGTATGCAGTACGATGATGACCCAGCACATTCTGCAGGTGACGTGCACAAACTGAACAACACATTTCCTCCAAGACGGATGGTCCGCATGGTCGCCCGATCTAACAGCAGTAGATTCCTTTTTGTGGAGATACCTAAAGAATTATGTTTACGTTACCGAACCAACAATCTCAGATGACTTGAAAGAGCGCATGAAGGAGGCTTGTGACTCCCTGACAGCAGCACCTTCACGTACAGCATGTTGCTTCGCCCTTCATGCTTTGAACTCTTCTAGCTCCCTAACTAAAATTTATAGAAATTTGATTTGTACACGGTTTAAATACATCAGCTTCATTATAGTAATGAATAACCTTCTATTAAAAAAATCTATTTAGTTGCTGTAACTCTTCGGAAAATAACTAAATAAAATATTTTCATAAATTTGCAGAAAGATTGTTTCTTACGCTAGCCTATCTAAAAAAAATACTGTTTTCACAAATTTCTTTGTAAGTCGCAGAGAAAAACACGCTGTCTGAGACACCCTTTATTATTTTCATCCACTCACACTACAAGGCAGTATTACTTCGAGCTGCACTATGACTGCATGAGATGCGTTTTGCTGTAAAGCAAGAAATTTCGCGACGAATGAAGATTTTTCTGATAGCGTGAGCTGACACGAAACATAAATTAAGCCAGAACACCTTATTCTAGACCACAGGTTTGAATCAGTTTACAAGATGCCACTGACAGCTAAATATGTGGATTACGTGGACGAAGAAGGCCGAAGTAAGTTAATTAATTAGTTCCATGTTTCATGGATCATATCCAAAACAGAAGTTCTGGTGTTGAACGTATCAATTGAACAGAAGATTTCTCATTGCTCAGAGAATTCATATAATTATATATGGCTAAATTCTGGCTGTTTGCACTTTTGTAGTGAACTCTTTACTTCCATTCAAAAATTTCTGCTGGGCAGAAGGAATTGTTAAGGGGGTGTAACTTCAACATGCATTTGAAGACACTTCTGCTGTCTGTCAGACATTTTATTTCAATGGATAGCTCTACTGGGTACTTCAGAGCAGTGGTCGCCAACGGTTTTTGCTCAAGAGCCAATACTGCCATTTTGTGGGGTGGTAACTCGGGCTGCGCATGTACCGACCGTATTATTAATTGGTAACATACATAACTTAATACGTTACGAGCCCCTGATAGACTGGCTGTAGTAAAGGTTCAGGCACTGGTCCCAAAGTACTGATCGTTAAAACTGGGCACCAGTCTCAACCGTTCGCATCGGCTCTTGTCTGTTTCAGATTGTCAACACTCTCAGAGAGCCCAAAGCTGTGATAGTGTAATCGCCTGATTAACTGTTCCTGTGTTGTCCGTGTGAGTCGAATGATTCATTGATTCATAACAGTAACTGAATTTATATTTAAATGTATTATGCCGCTTGAGAAACGACCACACACGTTTACTATATATTTTGAATGTTATTTTTCTGCTACTCATTGTATTGTAATACAACAGCCTCAGATTAATTTCATATTGCATGCTGCAGATATGTACCGTATGTGAAGATAGGTTAGCACTGATCGGTGTGAATCACGAACGCCCGCGAGTAGTCAGTACTGGAAGACAATAAAGCAGTCGCCCTGTCCCATCCTCCGCAATGTCCGCGCTACTTATCCCTCTCCCACTGTGGTAAGCGGCCAACTTTATTTCGCTCACGGCCGAGTTCACCAACGTCAATTAAAATGAAGCGCGCCTTATTACTGTCCCTAAAAGCATTTTCGTTTCATACTAAGCAGAAAAACTACACTGTTAAAAAGCTTTCAGCGTTACTTGAAGTTTTCGGATTCGGTTGTTAATTGTTAGTTATATCAGATGTAACTAAATTATAAATGCGAGAGTTTCTGTGAGAGTATGTTTGTTACTCCTTCACGCTAAAACGGCTAGACGGATTTCGAAAAAAATTGAATGGAATTAGCATAACCCTGAATCACAGGCTACTTTTAAATGTGCATAGTACACATTATTTATTGGTTTGAAAAACATAACGCGAAATTTGGAAGAGTGATTAATCTATCTTTCTCACCGACTTTTGAAATGTACCGTATTTGCGAAAATGCTTTTATCATTTAATATGTCCTACATAATACGATTCAAAGCAATGAATACAATGCTTATACAATCCACAAACTGTTTAATCCATGCTTCCAAACAACCACACTGCATTTTAGTCGCTGAGCTCCAAGCGTATCTTACACCACCTGAGACGCTTGGAGACTCAACAAAACAAAGAGATATGTAGAACGTGGTAGGCTTTTAGTGAGACTGGATTTGATTGTGATATGCGAGCGATTACGCTGTTAACAGGCACACACGTGAGGGCAGATGAAGTTGTTCCACGTAAAAATATTATAAAATTTGCGCTGCACCAAGCTAGAGATTGCTTATTTTTTTTCTTCGTAGAGTCAGTATGTTTGTTACTCCGTCATGCTGAAGGAGCTGGATGGGTGTGGATGAATTTTGGAACAGGTCTATACAATGCGTTAACACAGAGCCAAACATTTATGCCGAAAAAAAATTCTGTTCCCATAGGATGGTCAACGTGACCACCGTTTCCTCGTGATGGGTAATGACTAAAAAGTCGCTCATGAAAGTTAACTATCAAATGAATTCATTACGTTTAGTGTGGTGATTATTTTGTAACTTTTTTTAGAAATGAAATAAGTCTGTACATAAATCTGGGGCGGTCGAAATGCTCCTGAAGGGTAAAACCATCACTCGACTGTTTTGAAAGTGTATTGAATTTCTCATGTTATCGGGGTTCTTAAACACTGACTTGACTTTTCATTGTTGCTAACAGTCGTGAAATCATTTACGCCTTTTCCTGGCACATTTTGTAATTCGCTACTCGATCGCGTGCAATTTATTCCTTAAGTAAACGAGTCAGTTGTGAGTGGCACGTATTTTTTCTGCTTCTCCTATTGTCTCAAACTTAGGGTTTTTTTTTCGATGTCGCGCTGCTTGCTGGATCGCAAGTGACTCGTGCATCAATACCTCCAAGAGAGAACCTTTCTGATGGCGCATATGCGTGAGTAGTGAGTTTCGGCATTAGCATTTCTTTATAAGTAACTGTGTAACCGCGGGTAACGCCGCGGGGCACAGCTAGTTTCGTTATAACATACGCCTGAAAACCGCTATCCGCACGAATATCTGATTCGAGGTGCATGCGGTCCGCGGTCCGCAGTTTGACGACCACTGCCCTAGAGGGAAATATGAGTCGTCCACTGTTTTCCCTCCTGACGCTACTTGTTAAGTTTGACGATAAAATTTGTTTCTTTTGCAACAAGTGCTGAGTCTGCCTCACGATTCCAAAAAATGGTGGATCATTAGCGTCTAGCAAGAATAATAATGGAACCACGATCTAACTCAGAGGAACAGCCACTATGAGTTCTCTCCATGTAGATAACGAGCTGTCCCTCTTTGTAGTACAGAGACAGTGCCACTTTCTACATTCTGTTTCTTAAACAGAAACCACGCCAGGGATCTGTTGGTAAACATATCCATAAAAACTTAACTGGTCGATAAGTCACTTAGGATCCTCACTGGTTATACTAGTAATTATCGTTTATACCAGTACAAAAACGACACCATCGTACAATCAAAAACAAGTCGTTCTAAGCCATACTGCTTCTTGGTGCAACAACAGTTTATCAGAACCTCCCGAAAGCTCTCCTGTGTCTTTGGCCGCGAATGGAACGCAGAAAAAGTTTCGTGTGCTCTGCTCATCTACCCCGGCAACGAGCTCCTATGTTCAGTCGCCGATGTAGCAGAGGGGTGCTCCCCGTAATCTCGTCGTGGCCAAGAGGGGGCTGGATTTATGAGGGCGCTGACGCAGAGCGGCCGGGGGTTGCTCTCCATCATAGCAGGGGAGGCATCATCTCAGCGCCCGCAGACCGCTTTCTGCAGAGTCGCTCGCCACACACCGCCCAGCGACGCAGCTGTAGCTTTCGTTTGTAGCGCCCGGCTGCCTACCTTCAGGGGACTGGCAATTCACGTTACGCCTAGAGAACGTGAACACGTAAATATATTCGACATACAATCACAAACTCCAACCTCCTTCATTTGATGTTTTTGTATGTTCTATTGATAATATTAAAGCGAGATATTTTCTGTACTAGAGTTGATTTCTCTTCTAGTAGTCGACTAACTGTCCTGTCTGAGACCGAGAAACTAATATCGGAGGTCGTACTACTGTGAGTCCGCCCCCATGAACCATGGACCTTGCCGTTGGTGGGGAGGCTTGCGTGCCTCAGCGATACAGATGGCCGTACCGTAGGTGCAACCACAACGGAGGGGTATCTGTTGAGAGGCCAGACAATCGTGTGGTTCCTGAAGAGGGGCAGCAGCCTTTTCAGTAGTTGCAGGGGCAACAGTCTGGATGATTGACTGATCTGGCCTTGTAACATTAACCAAAACGGCCTTGCTGTGCTGGTACTGCGAACGGCTGAAAGCAAGGGGAAACTACAGCCGTATTTTTTCCCGAGGACATGCAGCTTTACTGTATGATTAAATGATGATGGCGTCCTCTTGGGTAAAATATTCCGGAGGTAAAATAGTCCCCCATTCGGATCTCCGGGCGGGGACTACTCAGGAGGACGTCGTTATCAGGAGAAAGAAAACTGGCGTTCTACGGATCGGAGCGTGGAATGTCAGATCCCTTAATCGGGCAGGTAGGTTAGAAAATTTAAAAAGGGAAATGGATAGGTTACAGTTAGATATAGTGGGAATTAGTGAAGTTCGATGGCAGGAGGAACAAGACTTTTGGTCTGGTGATTACAGCGTTATAAATACAAAATCAAATAGGGGTAATGCAGGAGTAGGTTTAATAATGAATAAAAAAAATAGGAGTGCGGGTTAGCTACTACAAACAGCATAGTGAACGCATTATTGTGGCCAAGATAGACACAAAGCCCATGCCTACTACAATAGTACAAGTTTATATGCCAACTAGCTCTGCAGATGATGAAGAAATAGATGAAATGTATGACGAGATAAAAGAAATTATTCAGGTAGTGAAGGGAGACGAAAATTTAATAGTCATGGGTGACTGGAGTTCGTTAGTAGGAAAAGGGAGAGAAGGAAACATAGTAGGTGAATATGGATTGGGGGGAAGAAATGAAAGAGGAAGCCGCCTTGTAGAATTTTGTACAGAGCATAACTTAATCATAACTAACACTTGGTTCAAGAATCATAAAATAAGGTTGTATACCTGGAGGAATCCTGGAGATACTAAAAGGTATCAGATAGATTATATAATGGTAAGACAGAGATTTAGGAACCAGGTTTTATATTGTAAGACAATTCCAGGGGTAGATGTGGATTCTGACCACAATCTATTGGTTATGAACTGCAGATTGAAACTGAAGAATCTGCAAAACGGTGGGAATTTAAGGAGATGGGACCTGGATAAACTGAAAGAACCAGAGGTTGTAGAGAGTTTCAGGGAGAGCATAAGGGAACAATTGACAGGAATGGGGGAAAGAAATACAGTAGAAGAAGAATGGGTAGCTCTGAGGGATGAAGTAGTGAAGGAAGCAGAGGATCAAGTAGGTAAAAAGACGAGGGCTAGTAGAAATCCTTGGGTAACAGAAGAAATATTGAATTTAATTGATGAAAGGAGAAAATATAAAAATGCAGTAAATGAAGCAGGCAAAAAGGAATACAAACGTCTCAAAAATGAGATCGACAGGAAATGCAAAATGGCTAAGCATGGATGGCTAGAGGACAAATGTAAGGATGTAGAGGCTTGTCTCACTAGGGGTAAGATAGATACTGCCTATAGGAAAATTAAGGAGACCTTTGGAGAGAAGAGAACCGCTTGTACGAATATCAAGAGCTCAGATGGCAACCCAGTTCTAAGCAAAGAAGGGAAGGCAGAAAGGTGGAAGGAGTATATACAGGGTTTATTCAAGGGCGATGTACTTGAGGACAATATTATGGAAATGGAAGAGGATGTAGATGAAGACGAAATGGGAGATAAGATACTGCGTGAAGAGTTTGACAGAGCACTGAAAGACCTGAGTCGAAACAAGGCCCCGGGAGTAGACAACATTCCATTAGAACTACTGATGGCCTTGGGAGAGCCAGTCATGACAAAACTCTACCATCTGGTGAGCAAGATGTATGAGACAGGCGAAATACCCTCAGACTTCAAGAAGACTATAATAATTCCAATCCCAAAGAAAGCAGGTGTTGACAGATGTGAAAATTACAGAACTATCAGTTTAATAAGTCACAGCTGCAAAATACTAACGCGAATTCTTTACAGACGAATGGAAAAACTGGTAGAAGCGGACCTCGGGGAAGATCAGTTTGGATTCCGTAGAAATGTTGGAACACGTGAGGCAATACTAACCTTACGACTTATCTTAGAAGAGAGATTAAGAAAAGGCAAACCTACGTTTCTAGCATTTGTAGGCTTAGAGAAAGCTTTTGACAATGTTAACTGGAATACTCTCTTTCAAATTCTGAAGGTGGCAGGGGTAAAATACAGGGAGCGAAAAGCTATTTACAATTTGCACAGAAACCAGATGGCAGTTATAAGAGTCGAGGGGCATGAAAGGGAAGCTGTGGTTGGGAAAGGAGTGATACAGTGTTGTAGCCTCTCCCCGATGTTGTTCAATCTGTATATTGAGCAAGCAGTAAAGGAAACAAAAGAAAAATTCGGAGTAGGTATTAAAATTCATGGAGAAGAAGTAAAAACTTTGAGGTTCGCCGATGACATTGTAATTCTGTCAGAGACAGCAATGGACTTGGAAGAGCTGTTGAACGGAATGGACAGTGCCTTGAAAGGAGGATATAAGATGAACATCAACAAAAGCAAAACGAGGATAATGGAATGTAGTCAAATTAAATCGGGTGATGCTGAGGGAATTAGATTAGGAAATGAGACACTTAAAGTAGTAAAGGAGTTTTGCTATTTAGGGAGTAAAATAACTGATGATGGTCGAAGTAGAGAGGATATATAATGTAGACTGGCGATGGCAAGGAAATCGTTTCTGAAGAAGAGAAATTTGTTAACATGGAGTATAGATTTAAGTGTCAGGAAGTCGTTTCTGAAAGTATTTGTATGGAGTGTAGGCATGTATGGAAGTGAAACATGGAGGATAACTAGTTTGGACTAGAAGAGAATAGAAGCTTTCGAAATGTGGTGCTACAGAAGAATGCTGAAGATAAGGTGGATAGATCACGTAACTAATGAGGAGGTATTGAATAGGATTGGGGAGAAGAGAAGTTTGTGGCACAACTTGACTAGAAGAAGGGATCGGTTGGTAGGACATGTTTTGAGGCATCAAGGAATCACAAATTTAGCATTGGAGGGCAGCGTGGAGGGTAAAAATCGTAGAGGGAGACCAAGAGATGAATACACTAAGCAGATTCAGAAGGATGTAGGTTGCAGTAAGTACTGGGAGATGAAGAAGCTTGCACAGGATAGAGTAGCATGGAGAGCTGCATCAAACCAGTCTCAGGACTGAAGACCACAACGAACGAACGAACGAACTACTGTGAGTCTATCAACGCCTTCTTTTATAGCCGCTTACTATGAAAATGCTTTCAGTTCTCTTACCCCGTTGATTAGATGCATAACTGAAACAGGATAGCGCAGATGCTGTATACAGACGAAAAAGCAATCTCAGAACAAGTAGTACAATGGTAAGAGACGAAAAATTTAATTCCGTAATAAATACAGTAAATGGAATAATGCTCAAAACAATAGACCAATACGTGAAATTTTACAGTAGTCCAGAACAATTTGGGCCACTTGAATGTGAGAACATGATGTGAAGCGATGATAGGAGAGACTCGAAATTTGTTTTTTTTTCTATTTCAAAAAACTGCTCAGAAATCCGGAATGTATAAATGCCAAGTACTGATGAAATGTCAGTGGATCTCTTTCTAGAATCGGGCCAGAGGGCGGAGAAGAAACGGTACAACCTCGTAAATGAAACTTCTGTAACAGAGAAATTTCCTCCAGGTTTCGAGAAGGATGCACCATAATTGTTAGCAAGAGCAACTGCTTGTGAAAACTATGCAAAATCATTCCACTAGGCGTATCACTTGAGTTAAGAATACTCGTGTAATGAAAGGGAAAAAATGAAATTAGATTAGGAAATGACCATATTTGTTTTAGAAAAGGTTGTGACAGCCGAGATGTAATCGAAGTACTGCTAGGTTTAGGTAAGACAAGGAAGCATAAAATATATTCGTACATTTGTAGAAGGATTCTAATAACGTGGAATGTAATGAAGTGTATTTCTTTTTATTCAGTGCGTTGTCATCTATAGGATGGATGATTACTCCACTTTCTTTATGCGAAACGGACTAGAGTAGTCTGCAGTGTCGTGGTCAAGAGAAAAGCTAATCCACTCACAAATTCTTTTTAGAATATGGCCACTACGGTCGCAGCTTCGAATCCTGCCTTGGGCATGGATGTGTGTGATGACCTTGGGTTGGTTAGGTTTAAGTAGTTCTAAGTTCTAGGGGACTGATGACCTCAGAAGTTAAGTCCCATAGTGCTCAGAGCCATTTGAACCATTTAGAATATGGCACGGTCTCCATCGGTCTCAGCATCCTTGAGATTTAGTAATTTAAGCTGCTTGCAGCACTAGCTCTTCTGAGTACTACCTCATTCTTATTGGAGCCTTGATTTTCTTTGTGAAAGACTGTTTGAAGACATAATTCAACGTTTCGGACTTTTCTTTTGTTGTTTTCTATTTCGGTTTCTGTTTCGTCTTCAAGTGTTTGGACGCTGATTGTTCTGTCACTTTTAAACATAGTCTAAAAGTGGATTGGGTTGTCGAGTTAGATCTCCAGTGGTAACATTTTGTCTGGAAGTTGCCCATCTGGAAGATTAGTGCATTTCAGTTTATGTATGTCTGTCTGCGTATTTTGGTTTGTTTTGAATCTCATGTGCAGCTGTTGCTTGAAGTTTCTGAATTTCTTCTGAGTATCAAAGAGGATCTCTGCCAAGTTTAATTCTTGAGGTAAGCACATAAAAAGCGCAAACATCCTGGGTTGAAAATGACATACTCCCCATGAAAAGTCTGGATGTTGTCCACTCATCAACAAAGACCAGTTTTTTTGTGCGTGAGCTCAACTGTCGAGTTATTTTGTTTCACAGATTTTTGGAGGGCACTAGCGCTAATTTGTAAGTGATAACTTAATATCACACATCGTAGACGTATCCCGACATTTTCTTACAGAATCAGAAGTTTTTGAAGACCTGTGTTGTCAGAACGTATTTGGAATCATTAACTTTACAGCAAGCCTGCATTTTGAGCATATCCATGTGACGCCCGTGCATTGAATGAATTTCGGTTGGCCTAAAATTCCTACATATCCTTGAATTCCAGGAAGTGTTTTTATCAAAGCACGTGATTGTTTGCACAACTGATGTGTATTAATGGGAAAGAATAAGCAATTTTCGATAATAAGTGATGAAACAAAGTTTCTGAACACATGCTGCAAGACTGCTATGCCACTGCTATTTACGAAATCGCGCAAACTCCTCGATTTATCTATAGGAACGTGAGATTGGTACGTAATGTAGAAACAGAATACTTTCATAGGTGCTCTCATCTTTCACTCCTCAATAAACCACAAAGAAGCACATAGTTTTATAGTTTTAAGCGTCACTATGCAAAAATTAAATGTTACACAAGAAGAGGCAGGAATCTTCAGAGGTACTAGATGCAGGTAGTAGTACTGGGCTGTGTACCTCCCACTTAAGATATGAATTTTTTTTATATCAGATTGGACGGGGTGTCATAATCTCAAAATTTGTGTGAACATTGTACGCATGTTTCGTACGCAGTCGTCCTCCACTTTCATCGAGTCTACGCTTCACTTTCCGTCAACGTTATCGTTTTTCTATATAAATTTATTGATCGTAAGTGATTAAGTGATTCATGAAATAATTGTTTCCTTGTTCTATATTTTCCAACAACAGTAGCCAGCGTGTGACATCCACTAGATTCAGCTGACGATTTCTCATAGTAGTTGGCATCAGTTTCCAGTTTGATAGCTTATGGTATGGTTCTTGATTATACCGACTCTCAAATGGGGCATAGTAAAGTTACCTAATTTCTTTGAATGTATAATTAGGAATGGGAGAATGTTGGTTTCTTTATGTAGGCTTTTCAGTCATTGTTTGGGCAGTTGTCGCTTCACTAGTAGTAAGATTATCACTGTTGATAGATGCTCCACGTTTAAAGTCATTTATAAGCTTCTGCCCTGTCTCTCTACCAAACACGTTGCCTCACCTCTGTTTCGGCAATACATCAAAGCTTTATTCTAGCGGTAGAAATCACACATCACCGTTTTCCTCAACTAGCCACTAGTATTTCTGGCCCTCTCCTTCTCATGTGGAGGTTTGTGTACAAAATGAAATGGGGATCATTTGAGCAAACTGACAGGTCAAGAGATTTTATGTCGTAGTCTGGTTTGACGAAGATTCCACTGCTGTATATTTCATGTGATCGCACAGAGAATATCTTCTTTGGTGTTAGATATTTACATTCAATGAATTTCCCCTCTCTGTTAGGCAGTTATAAAATTCCTGTCTTACTCCCTATGCGACCATACTCATCTGTCCCTTTCGCTTCAGCTGGTCTTGCTTTGGGCGAGCAGAGGTCACGGGGAGGAACCACGCGAGAAGCTGCAGTCTGCTGGACTTGGCATGCGCGAGATGCAGGTCCGCCAGAGTTCTCCACTTGTAGCAGTGGGCGCAGGTGCCGCGATGTGCGTCTCGTATCTAGGCCCGCTCTACTATTGGCTCGTAGACCCAACTATGCCACAGCGTTACAGTCGTTAGAAACAGTGAAGTAGTGTGTAAATGAATAAATGTTTACGGTGACAAAGCAAAGGTCGGGTAGTTTTCTGTGTAGGCTGCCCAACGTTAGTGTGTATTAATAAAAATTTTCTAAGTAATGGCTAATATTAACATCAGCTTAGTGGCAAAGAAAACTCAGTCAAATGACATTAAGTTCAAAAATTAATAAAAAAAGAAAGAGAGATACAGAACCAGAGAAAAAGAGACAGAGAGTGAGAGAGAGAGAGAGAGAGAGAGAGAGAGAGAGAGAGATCGACAAAAATACCAAGCAGTGTGTCTCAACAATAAACGGGATTTTTCCTGCAGGAATATGTAGTTCATTACCTTTATTGAAAGAATAAGTGCTCTCCTAAAATACCAAATGCATATACTCACATCAAAAAAAGGTTTGCATCACCTCGGTTCCGAGAGTTTCGGAACATGTACAGGAAACTGGAATCGAGATCAACATAAACATCATTTACGCCCTTTTTATTGCTCTTGAAAACCACACATTGCGTGTTGTTCCACCATACAGCGAGACCTTCAGAGGTGGTGGTCCAGATTACTGTACACAGGTACCTCTAATATCCAGTAGCACGTCCTCATGCATGCCTGTATTCGTCGTAGCATACTATCCACAAGTTCGTCAAGTGACTCTTATCCAGATTGTCCCACGCCTCAACGGCGATTCGGCATAGATCCCTCAAAGTGGTTGGTGGTCACGTCCTCCATAAACAGCCATTTTCAATCTATCCCAAGTATGTTTGATAGGGTTTCTGTCTGGAGAACATGCTGGCCATTCTAGTCGAGCGATGTCGTTATCCTGAAGGAAGCCATTCACAAGATGTTCTTGATGGGGGCGCGAATTGTCGTCCATGAAGACGAATGCCTCGCCAATATGCTGCCGATACGGTTGCAATATCGGTCGGAGGATGACATTCACATATCGTACAGCCGTTACGGCAGCGGCATACGTCGACTTCACATAGTGGCACCCAAAAACAGCAGGGAACCTCGATCTTGCTGCACTAGCTGGACAGTGTGTCTAAGGCGTTTAACCCGACCGGGTTGCCTCCAAACACGTCTCCGACGATTGTCTGGTTGAAGGCATATGCGACACTCATCGATGAAGACAACGTGATGCCAATAATGAGCAGTCCATTCCGCATGTTGTTGGCCCCATCTGTACCACAGTGCATGGTGTCGTGGTTGCGAAGATGGACCTCGCCATGGACGTCGGGAGTGAAGTTGCACATAATGCAGTCTACTGCGCACAGTTTGAGTCGAACACGACGTCCTGTGGCTGCACGAAAGGCATTATTCAACATGGTGGCATTGCTGTCAGGGTTCCTCCGAGCCATAATCCGTAGGTAGCGGCCATCCACTGCCAAACAACATCGCTTTTGTTCACTCCGAGACGCCTGGCACAAAGTAATAATGCAGACGTGATGGAACCGTGGTATTGACCGTCTGGGGATGGTTGAGCTATAGACAACACGAGTAGAGTACCTCCTTCATGGTGGAATGGCTGTAACTGATCCGCTGTCGGACCCCCCCCTCCCCCCCCCCCCCGTCTAATAGGCGCTGCTCATGCATGGTTGTTTATATCTTTGGGCGGGTTTAGTGACATCTCGGAACAGTCAAAGGGACTGTGTCTGTTTACTATCAAAAATAGTCTTGATCACAAATTATTTATTCCGATGACCGGTTTCGACCACAACTATGGTCATCTTCAGACTAATAGTAGAGTAGTGATTTACCATCAGAAGGAGGTTCTTATTCATTGGTCTGAAGATGGCCACAGTTGTAGTCGCAACCGGTGACCGGTGATCAAGACTGTTTTCGATAGTAAATATTTGTAACAACATTGATCACTGTTCACTCCCACAGTGTATTCAAAAGTAATTGCCTGTGTCTGTGGTACAATATCCACAGTCATATATTGTTCAAATGTGTGTGAAATCTTATGGGACTTAACTGCTAACGTTATCAGTCCATAAGCTTACACACTACTTAACCTAAATTATCCTAACGACAAAGACACACAACCATGCCCGAGGCAGGACTCGAACCTCCGCCGGGACCAGGCGCACAGTTATCCACAATCAACGTCCAGGAGTTCTGGGAACCGGGATGTTGCAGAACTTTTTTTGACGTGTGGATATAGGAAATGATCTGCGGACAGTTGACGCAAATTAAAGTACTCGCAGTAGAACAGAACAACTGCGTGAGAATGTAGAGAACAGTTCACGACAGATTCTCTCACCCTTGAACAGCAAGAATAAATTTAAAACAAAGATATTTAACATGATTACGGCCTATATTATTTGCATAAAAGCATTTCACTTCTTACTACATCCAGAGCATCAACTTACACCGATGATGAAACACTATAAGACGGATCTGTAGCAACAACGCGATAGCAAGACACCACATTAGAAACATTCAGGGAGAGAGTTGCAAGCTATTATGGATCCGTATCGTACTCAACACACTTTCATCGATACTCATTACTACTGCGTGTGGTTTTACGATCGAAAGCAGGCAACAGCTTATGCTATTACGACGGATGAATTGAGGTACAGGAATGAAACGAAACTTTATATTGACAGAAACATAAATGCTGTAGGGATGTTTTCTAGAATGTTAATTATGTCTCTTGGCCTGGAGAAATGCAGAAGAATGAACTTAATAAAGAATAAATTCCAAGATATTAGTTCTTAGATGAGTGACGGAAACATAATCGCACCCACAAGTATTTAGGCCTCCTTCAAGGAAGACGACTGTATCATAAAAATATAAAGCAATGTATCGCAAGTACGTACATCGTTGTGGAATTTCTCAGTATTCAAATCTAAATTAAATGGAAAATAACGCCTTCAATCCAGTAACACATGTGCACTTCCAGTGCTAACTTACGCATCTGGCTTCATTCACTGGATAAAACCAAACAAAGAAGAAATTCAGAGGAAAATACGGGGAATGTCCATGAAGAATGGCATCAGTCATCCTAAATCAGCTGGTGGAAGGTTGACTAACAGGTTGCTAAAAGGGGCTGAACGGCTGCAGGAGACCCTGATTTATAATCTAAAGCAACACTTTCACAACAACAACTCACTGGTAACCTCACATAGAAATTACACACTTCTCAATCTGCCAGAAACACCTGCAACAGTCCCAAGGGGGAAGGCTTCCCCTGTGAAAGAGGAATTACGGAATATGACAAATGGAGTCGTCAGTTTACTGATCATAGAATATGGGTTCAGGGTAAACAAAATGCAGAAGCAGGTATTGAGAATCAGAAAAGACATTAGCGACAGACTTGCGGATCACGCAGGAAATGGAGGGAAATAATTCTGCTAGCATCCAATCAAAATAACGCACGGTGGATATAAGCGCAGCTAAAAAAAGCGTTTTTCGCCAGAAGAAGTCCGCTGTCATCAGATATACGCCTTAGACTGAGGAAGGCATTTTGAGATTGAACTTCTGGAGCTCAGCTTTGTAAGGAAGTGTATCATGCACTGTTAGAATACTGGAAAGAAAAAGAAATAGTAGAAGGTTATGAGATTATTGTTAGAGGAGGACTGAGTGAACTGATTATATAAAAAGCAAGAGGTCGAAGAATCGGCAGGAAGACAGGACATGTGTGAATATGTTCCATGGCACTAAAGGGAGGCGTAGGCGGCAAAAGCTGGTTGGGAAGTGAGATGAAGAGGCTGTTACGGAATAGGTGGCCTTCATCAGAGCAGTCAGAAGGTTGATGAAAAAAAAAAACATAAAATCCTTTCAGATATTCCAGGTTTCTATCCTGTGGAACCGGCACCCGTAGTGTTTTCATACCATTATATTCTAATTTTAACCAATAGGCTAGATTACCTGAGAACGAAAATCCAAAGACGTCAATTTATTATAGGTCTAATACGCTGCAATTAGCTTTCCATCGTACGTTTCTTTGGAGAAAACTAGCTAACAGATATAGCACATATCTAGTATGTAGGGAGAAATTGTAACGACCATTCAACGTTTCTGTTCCCATATTATTTCTCTTACTAGTGGCCTTCAGTGTTTCAACATAAATCTGCAGCAGTATTATATAAACACACAGCTTCGTAAATTACTGCTCACCGAGTTTTTGGCCGTGGCGTATCAAAACAAATGAATTCAGTACAGTTGTGGTGATTAAAATTCTTACGGGTCTTTTACTGAGTCATTGTATAAAATACTTTAGCTATAAGCCATAAAACCAATGTATCTACCGTATTACAACGGCCTTCCTCAGTGCAAGACTGGTTTTTTTGGATGAAAGGTGTCTCTATTTGTTGCAGACTATCGGTGTCAGTGTTAAGTGTAACACGAATAAATAAGCTCCTCGCCAAGTTGTAAAGGATCAAAGAAATGTCTATCGGCCGCCGTGTCGTCCTCCGCCTAGCGGTGTAATGCAGATGTAGTACGGAGGAGCATGTGGTCAGCACGCCGCTCTCCTGGCCGTTTTGCAGGCATTCCAGACTTTGGAGCCGCTACTGCACCGCCGAGTAGTTCTGCAGTTGGCGTCACGACGCTGGATGCATCCCTTAAGAATCCTCCCACCAAGGGAAAACCCTTGCAAGTACCGAGAAACGAACTCGGGTCCTCCGCATTGTAGCTGTCTACGCTGACCAGTCAGCTACGGACAGCGTGTTACCCACGAACATGACAATATTTCTGCATAGTAAGCACATCTCTGTGATCTACTGACGATTCAGTTCCTTGACAACGGAAATCTGCTCCTCGATCAGGGAGCTATTCGAGAACAACTGCCTGAACGTCCTTATCGTAGCAAAATCGGCTTCCCCCGTGACTGCAGCTAATCATTTCCTCGACTGCCTGGACATTGTAGGCGATAATCGTGACCCACATTCCCCATTAGGTTCGGCCACATCTGTACAGCCTCGGTGAAACTATTGGCAACATTTCACTATGGCTGGCCGAGACGATCTGTTTGGTCGATATATCTCCATAACGTAAGAGTGAATCTGTGTACAATTTAGACGATTTTCCAAAAACACCCGCGATGTCTTGGGAACTTCAACTGTGACACTGGCTCGCTGTCACTGTGAGGACAGCTGTGCTCCACTCCGGAGACCTCAGAATAGTGGCGCATGCCGTGATGTAGTGTAGGAGGGCATGCCTCCAGTCCTTTGTGATGAGCTCTCCACCTGCTACGTATGTGTCGCACTGCCAGTTGTGGGAGTGCAAAACAGTCTCGCCATCTGAACCACTGCCTGCAGCACAAGCAGTTCAAAATCACAAAAAAATTTAGTTGTTTTCCCTTTTTTTTGCATTTTCTCTGTGTATGTAGTTCTTTTGCGTTGTCTTGTGACAAAATTAACGTTCACAGTTGGTAGACGCTGAACATCAGGGGCAACCAAGAATTTGGCTCGCACACTTCCCCCACCACCACGCCACGCTGGCTGAGCCCAAGCGGGTGCTGAAGGGAGACGGCGGGCGAGTCGTTTTTACGTGGCAAAGCAGTTTAGCTGACAATGCAGTCACAATGCGTATGACTTGGTTTCAGACTGCATGTTTCTCAACAACACAGGTTACAAACGAAACAAATTTTCAGTAATATGTAACTATTTTTGGCGCACTGAAATATAGTGCAATATTTATCTGGTACAAGCTGTCGACATACAGGCAGATGGGAAGAATTTCACAGATTTTTGCACTCAAGCTGCTACATAATCACTACTTATTTAGTTTCATAATCGAAAACTCGTCTTTCACACATATGTTGATCGAAATATTGTAGAACTTTTGCAACGACATTATGGAGACGTGCAAACTCAAACTGAGGAAAACATTGTAGACGCCTTGGACTGTCTTAGCAGAAAATGGTGTGTCTTTAAAATGGTAATCACACTACAGATCGATCAGTTCTATCTGCACATGCACAGGGGAACTTTCAACTGAATCATCAGACGGTGTCGAAAACAGCTCGAAATCAGATGTAAGATTAGCAGCGTCTTCCGAGTGTTTAGAAAACTCTCCTTGCAATCCTTTGAAGGCCAAACATATTCTTAAAACCTTGCATTTTCCTTAACGCTCATTAGCTTAGGAAACTGGTCTGTGTTTTTTTGTCAGAATCTGACCCTTCTCCGATGCGATTTTCTTTTTAAATGCATCGTCATCAAATTAAAAATAAGTTGTTTCTCACCTGGCAATGTCCTACTGTGGGCAGTGTGCAATCAAGTCCACTTAAAATGCAAGATTTGCAACCCATTCCGGATGTGCAAATTTTCTTTTCTACACCTTTTTCCTTCATAAATTCAACGAATAGTGGATTTAAATTGTAAAATAATTCCACGCAAGCCCGACGACTTAACGACCGTGCTTTGAAGTC
Source organism: Schistocerca piceifrons (assembly GCF_021461385.2). Taxonomy (NCBI): domain Eukaryota; kingdom Metazoa; phylum Arthropoda; class Insecta; order Orthoptera; family Acrididae; genus Schistocerca; species Schistocerca piceifrons. The sequence continues at coordinate 1,058,437,065 of NC_060139.1, forward strand.
ATGTAGAATTTCCCCATACTCTTCGTTCAGTTCCAACGAAAACTGTTGCAACTGATAGTGGAATAATGCTTGGGATTTCAGGAATTTTACAATTCGTAGCAGCAGTATCTTCGCGTGTCCCATGCCTGCAAATTTAACACGAAGTGCTTCTTGAAGTACATAACGATGAATCCATCAGTCGAGTGTTGTAATTTTTTGCTCGTTCATTGTCAAATAAATTTTTAATTCTTTCTGCAATGTGTTGTAATATTGTTTCGCAGCAAATTTGCAGTACCTGTCCGTTATGTGACCGCATAATAGATATCGAGACTGAAACTTCCTGGCAGATTAAAACTGTGTGCCGGACCGAGACTCGAACTCGGGAACTTTGCCTTTAGCGGGCAAGTGCTCTACCAACTGAGCTACTCAAGCACGACTCACGCCCCCTCCTCACAACTTTAATTCTGCTAGTACCTCGTCTCCTACCTTCCAAACTTTACAGAAGCTCTCCTGCGAACTTGCAGAACTAGCACTCCTGAAAGAAAGGACCTTGCGGAGACATGGCTTAGCCATGGCCTGGGCGATGTTTGCAGAATGAGATTTTCACTCTGCAGCAGAGTGTGCGCTGATATGAAACTTCCTGGCAGATTAAAACTGTGTGCCGGACCGAAACTCGAACTCGGGACCTTTGCCTTCCGCGGGCAAGTGCTCTACCAACTGAGCTACCCAAGCACGACTCACGCCCCCTCCTCACAGCTTTAGATTGGAAGGTAGGAGGCGAGGTACAGATTGGAAGGTAGGAGACGAGGAACTTATAAAGCTGTGAGGAGGGGGCGTGAGTTGTGCTTGGGTGGCTCAGTTGGTAGAGCACTTGCCCGCGAAAGGCAAAGGTCCCGTATTCGAGTCTCGGTTCGGCACACAGTTTTAATCTGCCAGGAAGTTTCATATCAGCGCACACTCCGCTGCAGAGCGAAAATCTCATTCTGATATCGAGGCTTGTCATTCCTCTCTTCTGTCATCCCATTCGCTTTTAATGGCTCGTGATGATAGGTAGCTGCACCGCCTCTTTCTGTGCAAACAGGCACTGGACATGTCTACATCCTTCACGTTACGCACAAATAGCGAAGGGTAAACATCACTACGATCGGACAATGGGGTCCAGTTAAATGACCTACTCACTCACCGAATCTCAACCCTTGCGATTTCTCGTTATTGGGCCATCTCAAAGGTATGTGTATGCAGAGCCCATTCCAGATGTAGAGACACTGTAGCAGCGTATTGATGCTAACTTTGATACTGTTCGGATGCAGCCTAGCTAATGTAAACGTGTCAGACAGAATATAGGACATGTTGTTTTGTAGGGCGGGGAACCACAGCCAGACTTCGACATTTTTTCAAAGAAAATTCAGCACTGGCTGTGTGAATGATTTTTATTAAATCTGCGAACGGTTTCGCACCACTTATCGGTGCATCCTCAGGCTAATGTTCCGCTCTTCGTCGTTCGTGTTTAGAGGAGTTTTATCAGCATCGTATTTTATTTTTACTTTCTAGGTCATTGCCGCTCCCATCATTTAAAAAATTTTTAAAAAGTTTTTTAAATTTTAACTACCGCTTTCACTAGATGACGGTATATTTGGCTTGAATGGTGGGGAGTGGCTTCAGGGTAATGTTCAACGTTGTTGTTGTTGTGGTCTTCAGTCCTGAGACTGGTTTGATGCAACTCTCCATGCTACTCTATCCTGTGCAAGCTTCTTCATCTCCCAGTACCTACCACAACGTACATCCTTCTGAATCTGCTTAGCGTATTCATCTCTTGGTCTCCCTCTACGATTTTCACCCTCCACGCTGCCCTCCAATACTAAATTGGTGATCCCTCGATGTCTCAGAACATGTCCTAACAACCGATCCCTTCTTCTAGTCCAGTTGTGCCACAAATTTCTCTTCTCCCCAATTCTATTCAATACCTCCTCATTAGTTATGTGATCTACCCATCTAATCTTCAGCATTCTTCCGAAGCACCATATTTCGAAATCTTCTATTCTCTTCTTGTCTAAACTATTTATCGTCCACGTTTCGCTTCCATACATGGCTACACTCCATACAAATACTTTCAGAAACGACTTCCTGACACTTAAATCTATACTCGATCGTAACAAATTTCTCTTCTTCACAAATGCTTTCCTTGCCATTGCCAGTCTACATTTTATATCCTCTCTACTTCGACCACCATCAGTTATTTTGCCCCCCAAATAACAAAACTCATTTACTACTTTAAGCGTCTCATTTCCTAATCTAATTCCCGCAGCATCACCCGATTTAATTCAACTGCATTCCATTATCCTCGTTTTGCTTTTGTTGATGTTCGTCTTATATCCTCCTCTCAAGACACTGTCCATTCCGTTCAGCTGCTTATCTAGGTCCTTTGCTGTCTCTGACAGAATTACAATGTCATCGGCGAACCTCAAAGTTTTTATTTCATCTCCATGGATTTTAATACCTACTCCGAATTCTTCTTTTGTTTCCTTTACTGCTTGCTCAATATACAGATTGAATATCATCGGGGATAGGCTACAACCCTGTCTCACTCTCTTCCCGACCACTGATTCCCTTTCTTGCCTCTCGACTCTTGTAGCTGCCATCTGGTTTCTGTACAAATTGTAAATAGCTTTTCGCTCCCTATATTTTACCCCTGCCTCCTTACGAATATGAAAGAGAGTATTCCAATCAACATTGTCAAAAGCATTCTCTAGCTGTACAAATGCTAGAAATGTAGACTTGCCTTGCCTTAATCTGTTCTCTAAGATAAGTCGTAGGGTCAGTATTGCCTCACGTGTTCCAACATTTCTACGGAATCCAAACTGAGGTCGGCTTCTACCAGTTTTTCCATTCGTCTGTAAAGAATTCGTGTTAGTATTTTGCAGCCGTGGCTTTTTAAACTGATAGTTCGGTAATTTTCACATCTGTCAGCACCTGCTTTCTTTGGTATTGCAATTATTATATTCTTCTTGAAGTCTGAGGTTATTTCGCCTGTCTTATACATCTTGCTCACCAGATGGTAGAGTTTTGTCATGGCTGGCTCTCCCAAGGCTATCAGTAGTTCTAATGGAATGTTGTCTACTCCCGGAGCCTTCTTTCGACTTAGGACTTTCAGTGCTCTGTCACAACTCTTCACGCAGTATCATATCTCCCATATCATCATCTTCTACCTACTCTTCCATTTCCATAATATTGTCCTCAAGAACATCGCCCTTGTATAGACCCTCTATATACTTGTCGAGCGTTACTATGTTATAAATACCGTATGTGAGTACTTTTTTGTTTCATTCAAAAAACTGGCTATTTAAAAGTTTAATTTACAGCTCAGAATTGGGGGATCGAATAGTTTATATTAGCTCTTATTATATCATTTTTTGTACAGATGGCCTGAGGATGCATCGATAAGTGGTGCAAACTGGTCGCAGATTTAACAAAAATCATTCATACAGCCAGTGTGTAATTTTCTTTGAGTAAAAAAAAAAAAAAATATACGTCGGTGCATACACGCATGCGTTGAGACACATGGAAACCATTTTCAACACGTACTGTAACTGTGTTTGCGTATTAGACTACAGTGTCTGTAACAATGTATGATTGTATAAATGGTCTCTAGCATGGAAACCTTGCATTTCCGGACATAAGTTCATTAGACCTTTTTTGTTCCGTATCCTCTCATCGATCAGTCCCTACAGATTGTACATGGTGGAACTTTATGGAAACTGCGGAGAATCATGCACGGAGTTATTTAACACTGGCTCTGTGGCATTGCTATTGGCAGATCTACATCAACACCTGCGTGACTGCTCTGCGATTCAAAGTTAAGTGTTTGGCAGAGGGGTCATAAAATCATTTTCGGACTGTTGTTCCACTGTTACACTCTCGAATAGCACATAGGAAAAATTATCGCGTAAAACCATGTGCGCTTCCTTATTTTATCGCGATTGTCATTTCTCCGTTTGCAGGTGCGTATCAATAAAGTATTTTCACATTTGGAGGAGAAAGTTGGAGACTGAAATTTCGTGAAAAATCTCCCGCCACGAGAAATGCTATTTCTAATTTTTTTCGTTTATTGTGGTGTTTGGACCCTTGTTTAAACGTTTTCTACAGGAACTCGGGCATTACATGTGTGACATTCTCTCTTCTTTCTCACGATAATACAAAATGAGCTACTCTTCTTTGAACATTTTCAATATCCTATTTCAGTATCTGATAAAGATCCCATCCTGTGCAGCAATATTCCAGAAGAGGCCCGACAAAGATATTGTAGGAAGTATCTTTACTAGATCTGTTGCAACTTCTAACTGTCCTGCCAATAAACCGTTGTTTTTGGTTCGCTCTTTTTTTACAACAACAGTATCTTTAGATAGCAGGGTCTGTAAAACATAAAAGTGGGAATTTATTTACCTGAAAAGAAATACTATAAAACACTTATTAGCAGCAGGTCTGAATCTACTAATAACTCCGAAGTAGTACTTGATTTAACGACACAAGATTGTTTAGTAAATTGAGGCACTAGACAAAATGGCAGAAATGTGCTCACACACACGTTCTTCAGCGTGTGAACTAGTGGAGTTACAAGACAATAGTGCCCCTAAACAATAGCGGATAATTTTCCCTAAAACCGCAATATATATATATATATATATATATATATATATATATATATATATATATATATATATATATATATATATATATATATTAACGACGTTCGGGGCAATCAAAATTGTCTTCTGTCACACCGCAATCTTCATGAGCCCAGCGATAACATTTCGTGCACTCTGCCCATTTCTCCCCTCGTTTGCCTTCAGAAGAGCGCCCAGTACAGAGCAGACAATCTGCGTCATCGTCATCACTGCTGTCTGAATCCCCACTGTCATCAAGATAGACATCGGATGCCGAGTCACCAGACGATTCTTCTGCTTTAGGCCTACGATTTGAAGATTTTCCACTCTTCTCCCCAAATAACTTTCTGGCTGCTTTCTTAGCTTCAGCCTCTGATTTCTTCTGTTTAGATTCTTGCAATTGCTTCACATAAGAAGTTGAAATTAGTAACACAGCAGAACACGAACGCGATGTTTGACCTACTTGACTATCTCCAGGTGGTTTTGCGATGTGTGGCAGAGGTCTGATGTCTGCCGGGCTGACAGCTTGACCATCACCATCAGTAGTTTCATTGTCGTTTTTGGCATCTCTTTCTTGAAGAGCGTCAGCATGCAATGAATTGAAAATTCATGTTCCCTAAAGATGTTTCTGTTGCATGGGATGAGACCTGTTTCTCTGAAGGCAATCACAGATGCTTCCGTTGTTGCTGCTCGGCTGTAAGCTGCGCCAAATAACCTGGCTGTAAATAATGGGGTGATAACACCACCTGGGTTACTTGGCAACCAAGTGACTGCATTTTATGCGTTGAGTGAGGAGGCAAACTTACAATATGAACATTGTTTCACGTGCTTTATCTAACAAATCGAGATTCTTTGTGTGGGAATAATGCCCATCAAGAGTAAAGAAGACGTCATTTTAAGATGGCTTTACATGACTCACAAAATGATTAAACCACTGAGTAAAAATGTGAGTTTGTATCCAGCCACTTGGATGACAAGCTGATATTGATCCTGCAGGTGCACCGTCCATCAATTCCTGCTCGATATTCTTCTTTGGGAAGACGATTTGTGGTGGAACATAAGTGTCAGCTGTGTTCATATACGTTACAACTGTGGTGAGATTTCCTCTTTCTGCTGAAGTCAAGGCAGCAACTTGACTGTTCCCTTTCATAGCAATAACCTTGCTGTGTTTGTGCTGCTCAGACGTCACCCCAGTTTCGTCAACGTTGAAGACTCGATGCGTGTTATTGTTGACTTTAGATGGCACAGATTCGTAGATATCAAAAAATCTCCCCACGTTTTCTGGAGTGAAAGCTTTCACTCTTGCTGCTGCAAGACCCTGAGGAGTTCTCATTGATAAAATGGGATGTCTCTTAAGGAAAGCTCGGAGTCATTTGTTTCCTATTGAAGCCTTTTCTCAACTGAAGGGTTCTTCAGCCTATTCCTGACAGCTAACTGGAAGACCATGCTTCGTATGTCCTTACATTTAAGAACATAAAATCGCTCTTCCATTGCAAGGAAGTATTTCACTAGTTCATCTTCCAGTTGAGTTGAGAGAACAGGCCTTCTGCCAAGATTAACACCAACCAGCTTCTCGGGTGTACGAATTTTATCCTTCACATACCTTTCCAAACTACGTTTTGGTACAGCAAAGAATTTTTAGGCTTTTAAGTACCCCATCTCGCCATTTCTCACACATGTAATGGCACGAACCATGGCGTCTTTATCCCACGTTTTCCTTTTAGGTGCCAATGCCGCCTACAAAGAATAAATACAATAATCAGATATACTTCTTGAAGGACTTCAACTTCTATGATTTTATTTGTTGGATTATTTTTTATAAGTACTGTGAACGGAGTTCTTTGAATTTGGAGTAATATTGATCAACTTCTGAGAAAAATACTGCCTTGAAAGAAAGTTACAGAAAAATTCCGATCATAAGACTAGTCAAAGTAATCCTTGATTATGATAATTTAATCGAATTAAAATAAAACAATTTGCCAAAATTTTACTGCAATAAATGATAAAATATTGTTATCTCATGATAGTACAGCGTCAATTACATATAACAAATCGTGAGAGAACGAGTTTCCCCAATATGCGATAGGTATCGTAATATGCGACACTGTAGCGTATTTGAATCCCCATACTGTCGCATATTAGGAATTTCGCCATTTTACACAAAGAATCGCGCACTTGCTAACAACGTTCGTTGGAAAATTAACCTAATTGTCAATAATTATAGGTAATACCGCCACAAATGACAGCAATAAAAGAGTGCAGTAATATCTGCTCAGCTTTGAGCTGAAATATTGTCTTGACATCGACGTTGCAAAAACTCCAAACACAAGAAATTATATATATATATATATATGGCAAAAAGCTAAAACAAATACATACATTCTACTTAAACAAAACAGAAATGCAATTACAATTGTAATGCACTATGTGATAAAAAGGATCCGGACACCCCCGGAAACATATGTTTTTCATATTAGGTGCATTGTGCTACCCCTACTGCCAGGTACTCCATATCAGCGACCTCAGTAGTCATCAGACATCGTTAGAGAGAAGAATGAGGCGCTCCACGGAACTCACGGACTTCGGATATGGTCAGGTGATTGGGTGTCACTTGTGTCATACGTCTGTAGAGATTTCCACACTCCTAAACATCCCTGGTTCTACTATTTACGATGAGATAGTGAAGTGGAAACGTGAAGGGACACGTACAGCACAAAAGGGTGCATGCCGACCTCGTCTGTTGACTGACAGAGTCCGCCGACAGTTGAAGAGGGTCGTAATGTTTAATAGGCAGACATCTATCCAGACAATCACGCAGGAATTCCAAACTACATCAGGATCCGCTGCAAGTACTATGACAGTTAGGCGGAACATGAGACAATTTTATGGTCGAGTGGCTGTTCATAAGGCACACATCACGCCGGTAAATGCTAGACGACGCCTCGCTTGGTGCAACGAGCGTAAACATTGAAGGATTGAACAGTGGAAAAGCGTCGTGCGAAGTGACGAGTCACGGTATACAATGAGGCGATCCAACGGCAGGGTGTGGGTATGGCGAATGGCCGGCGAAAGTCATCTGCCAGCGTGTGTAGTGCCAACAGTAAATTTCGAAGGCCGTGGTGTTATGATGTGGTCGTGTTTCTCGTGGAAGGGGCTTGAACCTCTTGTTGTTTTACGTGGCGCTAAGACAGCATTGATGTTTTAAGCACCTTCTGGCTTCCCAATGTTGAAGAGCAATTCGTGGATGGCGACTGCATCTTTCAACACGATCGAGCACCTGTTCATAATGCACGGCCTGTGGCGGAGTGGTTAGTGGTTACAAGACAGTAACATCCCTGCAATGGACTGGCCTGCACAGAGTCCTCACCCGAATCCTATAGAACACCTTTGGAATGTTTTGCAACGCCGACTTCGTGCCAGGCCTCACCGACTGACATCGATACCTCTCCTCAGTGCAGCAATCCGTGCAGAATGGGCTACCATTCCTCAAGGAACCTTCCAACACCTGGTTGAACGTATGCCTGCGTTATTCGAAGCTGTCAGCAAGGTTAAGGATGGGGCAACACCATACTGAATTCCAGCGCTACCGATGGAGAGCGCCACGAACTTGTACGTCATTTTCAGCCTGATGTCCAGATACTTTACACAACTTAAATTGGAACTATCACATAGAAAATGTGATATATTACAGACAACATTTTCTACGTGATGGTTCCAATTCAAGTTGTTGGTATTGTAATCATGAGGTATTCAGTTGAATCGAAAACGGTCAAATAAGTATGAATTTTTCGCGTAACCGAAATATAACGAAATTTTCTTACTGCTCATGTCGAGGTCCTCGTAATTTTTTTCTTCAGAGGCTATTGCCACTTTTCACGCCATGTGGATAAACTGTGGCAATCATGTTGTAATTCAATCGATGTGCTGACTAGTTTACTAGACAGTAAAGGACAGTATAAAGTGTAGACAGCCTAAGAGAGCTGCTCAGATCGTTTCCTGAATGATTTGCATACATTAATAAGATCAAAGGGCCTATAACACTTTCTTGCGGAACGCGAGGTGTCGCTTCTGTTTCGGTCGCTGGTGAGCTGTCGGTTACTACGAACTACTGCGTCTTGGGAAACAGCGAAGAGCTGTGCAGGTGGTGGTGCGGCTATGGGAGAGCTTACGGCGCGCAGTGTCCTCTGTAAGGTGGTGGCAGGTGCCAGGGGTGCATTAATTACCGCCCGCAGAGCAGGCAGCGGAGTGCTAATGCCGGGCGGGCGCTTGTAATGAGGCCGCCCTGCCTCCACACGACACGACAAGTGGTCCTGCTGTGCCACCGCCCGCCGCCCACGTCACCGCCGCTTCACGCACGCCACTCTGCAAACGCGAGCCTATCGCTGTTTATGTTCACGCTTGGACGCCGCTGAGCACACGGCTCCTCAGACCCATGTCTGCGGCTACAGCCTGTCACAGCCCGCTTTCTCTCTCTCTCTCTCTCTCTCTCTCTCTCTCTCTCTCCCTCTTTCTCTCTCTCTCCCTGCCTCCCTTCCTCCCCAGACAAGGCGGTTCCTGTAATTTTGGGTTACTATGCCCGGCCAGCTACCCAGTCGTGAATTGTAACACCCCACCTGTCACTTATCTGGTTTTGGCGCGTGTTCACCCCAGCCAATTGACTAACAGATCAACAGAGAGTGCAAAACTGCCGCAATATTGGATAACGCAAAAAAAGTAATATGGCCCTGTGACTCCTGATTGAACTGCGGTGGCAGTGTTGACAATAATTTATTCAGAATTGATCACTTTTAATTAAAAAGGGGTGCACATTGATGTTATATTCAGCTATTGAACACCAGATGCAAATGTTGAACATAAAATTAATTAAGAAAGTGACTTGGGATTTCAACTACTTGATTGAAAACAGATGCAGTCGATTAGCACAAATTTATTTTAACTCCCGACCTTCAATCATCACATTACAAGACTCTCCTATCAGGCAGTGTTAATAAATTGCGTTTACCTGGAGTAAAGCGCGATAAGTCAGAATTAATTCCTATCGACTGACCCAGGCATAACGCGAAGTGCGAGAAGAATTCCCCAATACACAGCCCATGAAACCGTCGTGGAAACTTTGCCGACGTGATCCAACAAATTAATCAGCCGGACCGGGTGCAATATCACCGAATTCAGCAGGTCTTGTTTACTGCTCCAATCCATTGTTTCGTCTCGCTTCTGTCATTGCAGATGAGCCGTGATGCGTCTTTTCTGGCACACCAACTCTTTGATATGACTATCGATTACCCGGCTGTACTACGATCTTTGCCACTGTTGTGATCTGGCGGCGGGTATCTGCTGTCGGCGAGTTGGTCGTCGGGCTCGCTACGAGGCGTTAGGACGTGCGTGAGGGGACGAAGGAGCAAAACACGCGAGCTCGGCCAGCAGCAGCGCGGCCGGTCTACCTTGCACGACGTTTGGGAGTTTGTGGTGGACCTGTCTGATATCAACTCCGGGCGCTGCTCATCGCATTGCTTCGGTGTCTGTTTTCTCGGAGAGATCCACTCCTCGGAACCATCTCGAACAACGCTCTCCATCGACGGTGTCAGTGGTTTTGGTACCTTCGTTTAGTGGAACCATTTGCGTTGTAGCGACTGTCACTTGCTGGTTGGTGGCCCTAATGTATGTGTTGTTGAAGCAAGAACAGCTGGCAAGTTGTGTGATCGCATGGAGACCAGTAGTCACTACTTCCTTTAAGGAAATCAGCGTCCCCAAATGATGCAGTAACTGTAAGGCATTGAAGATATTAGGTCATAGTCTAGTTGTAATTTTCTGCTTACCAAGCATACACAATTGGCAGTTACATTGCAGAGCTATGCAACGAAATTGAAGTCCACAAAACCTAGTTTTGTTGTGATGTTGTGCATTTGAATAACGTGATATTATGTTGAAATTATTTCCATTTAATCTTTGTACACATTGTCGACCTTAATTTCTTTCTTTCTTTCACTGGTGCCATGTCCCGCGCTGGCGCAGGGTAGGCATTGTTAGGAACGGATTTGGCAAGGCTAGTGGAAAGGGATGGCCCGATGCCCTTCCTGCCGCCACCCCGTACCCCCCAGGATGGAATCAGTGCACCCCTGCTGTCTGCGTCTAGTGTAAGTCATGGAATAGCGCGAACGTATTCAGATGTCTGCGGGTCGTGTAACTGAGGCGGAACGTGGGGACCGGCCCGGTTTTCACCTAGCGGGATGTGGAAAACCGCCTAAAAACCACATCCAGGCTGGTCGGCACACCAGCCCTCGTCGTTAATCCGCTGGGCGGATACGATCCGGGGCCAGAGCACCTACCCGAGTCCAGAAAGCAGCGCGTTAGCGCCCTCGGATACCCTGGCGGATTGTTGTCGGCCTTAATCACATGCACAAATATTGCTTGGCAATCTATGAGAGTGTGAAAGTCTGATACTATTTTACAGTATTGGATTTGTGTACAAGTCTTAGTTTAAATGTTTTACAGCATTGATATTGCTGCAAAATTTAAGTCGTTTCTATTGAAAGCACTAATTGTTTTTTTACTTATACTGTTGTTTATTGATCTCTTAACTTATATTAATTAATGTTTGCTTGGTGTTTGCCGTGTTTTCTGCGGTCTGTTTGTATTCCAGTCTTCTGCGAGTTGGGGTGTGTGGGAGCGGCGCTACCTTCCGCTTCGGTGCACAGAAGCTGTGACGTGCCATCTAATGGGAAGTGACTCCCCGTTCGGCCCCGGCGTTTAGGTGTTGTTTTGGACGGCTGGTCTGCTGCTTCCGGCATTTTAAGTTAAGTCACCTTTTGCCCAAGGCAGCCTGGCGTCACTTCCCATTTGATAAACATTTAAGATCTCTCATGTATATTTTTAAAAATTTAAATTTGCTTGCCAGTGAATTATTTTAAGTGTAACGTATTGTGCTGGTTGTGTTATTGCTAAAAAAAAATTATCTGAGCCACTTTTTTAAGTTATTTCAGATTGTAATTTATTGTTCATTAAGTAATTCTAATTTGCTGCTTGCCTGAGAAGAAAGCTATCTGTCATTTTGGAAATTGTCTTTAAGACGGCCACGTGTTGATTGTATGTTAGCTGTTTTATGAATGTGGTCTTGAATAAATTGTTAATCTGCCAGTTGTTGTATTAAGGGGTGACATTATAGGGGCCTTGACCTTCCATGCTAATCCCGACTTCCTAAGCCACAGCAGGCACGGCCCCAGAGGAGGGTTACGTGGAGTCCTGTGTCCTGCGTGTAGTGGTGGTCCGCCACACATTACTTACGCCCTCCCCCCCCCCCCCCCCCCCCCCTCCGCCCAGGCTCCCCACAGCAGACAGCATTTCCTCATTGTCTATGTTTACATTTAAAATCAGTGTTTCATCCCTATATGAATACTATGATTTGGGAATCATGATGCAGTAGCAGAGAGCCGGGAAAAGTGGCCGCATTAAGAAGGAATTAGTATTTTTTAAGCTGAGTAGCCGTAGAAATGAGTGATTATAATCTGCAACTATCGAAGATCTTAATTACCTTAAGATCAAACTAAGTACTGTAACGGATTTATGTTAGTCGCTACATGGTTCTATGAATGTTAAGATCAGTAAGCCAACCACTGTGTAGAGTTTCGAATACTGCTACGTTGGGTCAGAGAGGCATTAGTGGCCACTGATCAGCACCCACTGTGAGGTTGGTACAGATAGAAAGTGCTTACACTCTGTGGGCGCTTCCGGCCACAGTGTGTGGACCCCGGACGGGAGATGAATAGGTAACTCTTCCTTAGGACGCCGGTGAGTACGGATGCTCTGAGTAACATCTCTGTCTGCTGAGTTGAAATGTGTGAGAGCTCTGTTTGAGTTCCCGGTAGTCAGACTGGTGCGTGGCATTGATAATCATGCTGCACAAAATTATTCAATCAGGGAACTGTGTTAATTTGAGTAATATTCAGTTTATTGGATGAGATATTTTGTACAAATGTAACTTGGCGTGGACGAGCGGCGCCACCACATGATGTACAGTTTTAATTAGTTTAGCGTATTAGCGTATGAATGTGTTGTGTGCTTTCTGGAATGCTTGTGCTAAATTTTATTTAATTTACCGTCTAATTTATATTTCATTTCCACGGACCTAATAGCCCGTGCCTTGATGCAACACGTGTGTTTCTTTGTACACTATGCTCCAGTTTGACGTAAACACCTCTCGTGTTCGATCTGAAGCCTTAGTTTCGTGATGGATTAGATGTGTTCTGGTTTGGTAAAGTTATTTACAAAATTACGGAGTTGTACGGTATTTTAGATATGGGCTTTGTTCTCTAAAATTGATCGCTAAAGGCATTCGCGCCATGACCCAGTGAGCTTACATGTGGTTTAGGGAAGTTTTTTTCTAAATTCTATCACTCGGTGTGTGAGTGACCAATGCGAACGTGGTGTGTCTGTGATCTTGATAAATCGTATCCATTAATTTAGCAGTCTTGCCCCACATGCGTCGGTGCAGACGCTGCGCTGTATAATGTGCCACATGTCTATGCACGCGCTAGCATCCCAAGTGACTGTAAGTTAACTTCTCTCTCTCTCTCTCTCGCTCTGTGTTACTGTTAATGAAAACAATAGGTGTGAATTATTGTTAAATTCTTTGCTATTACATCTCACAGCACCATTCCGTTCCCTAGTCAGGATCCTTAAAATCAGTCAGTTTGCACCTCATCTTAGCAATGTTGCAGTAGAATTTATCATGATTATTGGATTGGTGTTTTATTAAATCATCGAATGATCTGTAAGGTGGCTCCTTTTTATCAGTATAATTAATTACTATTTAAATAAATTTGGCCCACTGATCAGAAATTTTGTGGTTAGTACTTGTTGCAGGCAAACAAACGTAGCCTCTATTTGCAGAGTCATTCGTGGTAGTTAGGAACCAGCAAAGAGGTATTTTACGTAACTGATCTTACCAGAACCTTGCAGTAGTAAAAGACGACAGGTATCATTCAGTACCTTAAAAATTTTTCGCGAAGTGGTAAAATGATCACTTTGCCCGACATGTGTGGGCAAAGTGCACAGTTAGTTTCAAACTCAAAAATAAGGGATAAAAATTGTTTTAACAAAGAGCAAAATATATTTCGTTGCAAATGTTTAGTCACATTTTTCACAAATAAAAGTCAAACTGTGTTCCTCGAGTCCTGTACAGAATTTGTGGGCTCAGAGGGAGCACAAGTGGCACTTAATCCATTGCTCTCCTGGCCTCGACCCCGAAAATTTTTGTTCGCAGTATATGCGCTGCTCTCTGTTTTTGTCGATGTCGTAAAAAAGAGCTCTACTACGGTTGCTTTTCCTACTGTTCGCGCCGGCCGCGGTGGTGTAGCGGTTCTAGGCGCTCAGTCCGGAACCGCGGGACTGCTACGGTCGCAGGTTCGAATCCTGCCTCGGGCATGGATGTGTGTGATGTCCTTAGGTTTAAGTAGTTCTAAGTTCTAGGGGACTGATGACCACAGATGATAAGTCCCATAGTGCTCAGAGCCATTTGAACCTACTGTTCGCAGTTTCCTTTTTACTGCCTTTCTTCTCTTCTGCTGCTTTCAGCTTTTCCTTTCTTTTCTCTTCTCCTCTAGCCTAATAAGCCGCTTTTACATCACTTTTATAACGACTTGCTGTAATTATTGTTGCGGAGCCCTTCTTTCGGTTCGAATCCTGCCTCGGGCATGGATGTGTGTGAAGTCTTTAGGTTAGTTAGGTTTAAGTAGTTCTAAGTTCTAGGGGACTGATGACCTCAGAAGTTGAGTCCCATAGTGCTCAGAGCCGTTTGAACCATCTGAACCCTTCTTTCGGCCGCTGCTGTTACGTTTCGTCCCTATACAAAGAGGCCAGAAGCCACCGCCGATATGGCCACTTTGTCTGCATTAATGCCGTTACAAACAGTTGCTATACACTCTAACGGCCTGTCAATAACTAAATAAGGATAATGGAGTCAAGATATGATACTTTAAACACAATTTAATTAAAAAGATGTAAGTCACATTTCCTCTCCACAATACACAAACTGACCATTTACCTCACATTACGAAAACTAAAATGCATAAAAACTGCTATAACTCGGAGTAACGGCACAGCAAACAGATTGCCCCCCTTCTAACAGCCGTGTACCGCAAGTCTCTAGAGGAACGGAGGGTTCCAAATGATTGGAAAAGAGCGCAAATAGTCCCAGTCTACAAGAAGGGTCGTCGAGCAGATGCGCAAAACTATAGACCTATATCTCTTACGTCGATCTCTTGTAGAATTTTAGAACATGTTTTTTGCTCGCGTATCATGTCATTTCTGGAAACCCAGAATCTACTATGTAGGAATCAACATGGATTCCGGAAACAGCGATCGTGTGAGACCCAACTCGCCTTATTTGTTCATGAGACCCAGAAAATATTAGATACAGGCTCCCAGGTAGATGCTATTTTTCTTGACTTCCGGAAGGCGTTCGATACAGTTCCGCACTGTCGCCTGATAAACAAAGTAAGAGCCTACGGAATATCAGACCAGCTGTGTGGCTGGATTGAAGAGTTTTTAGCAAACAGAACACAGCATGTTGTTATCAATGGAGAGACGTCTACAGACGTTAAAGTAACCTCTGGCGTGCCACAGGGGAGTGTTATGGGACCATTGCTTTTCACAATATATATAAATGACTTAGTAGATAGTGTCGGAAGTTCCATGCGGCTTTTCGCGGATGATGCTGTAGTATACAGAGAAGTTGCTGCATTAGAAAATTGTAGCGAAATACAGGAAGATCTGCAGCGGATAGGCACTTGGTGCAGGGAGTGGCAATTGACCCTTAACATAGACAAATGTAATGTATTGCGAATACATAGAAAGAAGGATCCTTTATTGTATGATTATATGATAGCGGAACAAACACTGGTAGCAGTTACTTCTGTAAAATATCTGGGAGTATGCGTACGGAACGATTTGAAGTGGAATGATCATATAAAATTAATTGTTGGTAAGGCGGGTACCAGGTTGAGATTCATTGGGAGAGTGCTTAGAAAATGTAGTCCATCAACAAAGGAGGTGGCTTACAAAACACTCGTTCGACCTATACTTGAGTATTGCTCATCAGTGTGGGATCCGTACCAGGTCGGGTTGACGGAGGAGATAGAGAAGATCCAAAGAAGAGCGGCGCGTTTCGTCACTGGGTTATTTGGTAACCGTGATAGCGTTACGGAGATGTTTAATAAACTCAAGTGGCAGACTCTGCAAGAGAGGCGCTCTGCATCGCGGTGTAGCTTGCTCGCCAGGTTTCGAGAGAGTGCGTTTCTGGATGAGGTATCGAATATATTGCTTCCCCCTACTTATACTTCCCGAGGAGATCACGAATGTAAAATTAGAGAGATTAGAGCGCGCACGGAGGCTTTCAGACAGTCGTTCTTCCCGCGAACCATACGCGACTGGAACAGGAAAGGAAGGTAATGACAGTGGCACGTAAAGTGCCCTCCGCCACACACCGTTGGGTGGCTTGCGGAGTATCAATGTAGATGTAGATGTAGACTTCATTGGGTCGGTGGGCCCGCCAGGAAGAATACGTTGAGGCACTCCTGCGCCGTACCACCACCTTACAGCCCCCAGAACCCAGTGGCCACGTTGCCCATCACGCCGACTCTGCCTGGCTCACCCCTGTGTCGGTATTGTGTATTTTAAAGTAATTTTTTGTCTTAAACCTCGTTTACAAGTATGAGCTCTTTTTTTTAAATTTTTTTTTGTTATCTTAGATATGTTGTATAGGACTTGTACAGCTATGTAAATAAAGAAAACACGTGACGGTTTAGTTGTTGTGCTTGCTCGTACATTGTTTCCTCAATCTCCATCTTAAAGATGTTGGTAACAAAGTGTCTTATGTGTTAAAATACACTCCTGGAAATTGAAATAAGAACACCGTGAATTCATTGTCCCAGGAAGGGGAAACTTTATTGACACATTCCTGGGGTCAGATACATCACATGATCACACTGACAGAACCACAGGCACATAGACACAGGCAACAGAGCATGCACAACGTCGGCACTAGTACAGTGTATATCCACCTTTCGCAGCAATGCAGGCTGCTATTCTCCCATGGAGACGATCGTAGAGATGCTGGATGTAGTCCTGTGGAACGGCTTGCCATGCCATTTCCACCTGGCGCCTCAGTTGGACCAGCGTTCGTGCTGGACGTGCAGACCGCGTGAGACGACGCTTCATCCAGTCCCAAACATGCTCAATGGGGGACAGATCCGGAGATCTAGCTGGCCAGGGTAGTTGACTTACACCTTCTAGAGCACGTTGGGTGGCACGGGATACATGCGGACGTGCATTGTCCTGTTGGAACAGCAAGTTCCCTTGGCGGTCTAGGAATGGTAGAACGATGGGTTCGATGACGGTTTGGATGTACCGTGCACTATCCAGTGTCCCCTCGACGATCACCAGTGGTGTACGGCCAGTGTAGGAGATCGCTCCCCACACCATGATGCCGGGTGTTGGCCCTGTGTGCCTCGGTCGTATGCAGTCCTGATTGTGGCGCTCACCTGCACGGCGCCAAACACGCATACGACCATCATTGGCACCAAGGCAGAAGCGACTCTCATCGTTGAAGACGACACGTCTCCATTCGTCCCTCCATTCACGCCTGTCGCGACACCACTGGAGACGGGCTGCACGATGTTGGGGCGTGAGCGGAAGACGGCCTAACGGTGTGCGGGACCGTAGCCCAGCTTCATGGAGACGGTTGCGAATGGTCCTCGCCGATACCCCAGGAGCAACAGTGTCCCAAATTTGCTGGGAAGTGGCGGTGCGGTCCCCTACGGCACTGCGTGGGATCCTACGGTCTTGGCGTGCATCCGTGCGTCGCTGCGGTCCGGTCCCAGGTCGACGGGCACGTGCACCTTCCGCCGACAACTGGCGACAACATCGATGTACTGTGGAGACCTCACGCCCCACGTGTTGAGCAATTCGGCGGTACGTCCACCCGGCCTCCCGCATGCCCACTATACGCCCTCGCTCAAAGTCCGTCAACTGCACATACGGTTCACGTCCACGCTGTCGCGGCATGCTACCAGTGTTAAAGACTGCGATGGAGCTCCGTATGCCACGGCAAACTGGCTGACACTGACGGCGGCGGTGCACAAATGCTGCGCAGCTAGCGCCATTCGACGGCCAACACCGCGGTTCCTGGTGTGTCCGCTGTGCCGTGCGTGTGATCATTGCTTGTACAGCCCTCTCGCAGTGTCCGGAGCAAGTATGGTGGGTCTGACACACCGGTGTCAATGTGTTCTTTTTTCCATTTCCAGGAGTGTATGTTCAGACAGTGAACCCCGAAGTAGAGCGCAATGTGTGTTCTATGTTGATTTAGACTGTAATGTGGTAAGCTATAGAACATCCATAGATGACTCACAATTTTGACACATCCTTGTAAAGTAAAGAGAATATTAAAAAATTATGTAGTCTATTAGTTTACTTGATCTGCTCCCTAGTTGCCACTGCAGATCGTATAAAATATTTTCTGTTTACGTATGTGATCTTTTTTATTTTAATACGCTTCTGACGCTAATGACAATAATAAAAAAAGCAAGCTTAATAAAAATGGTTAAAATATTAGTACATGCAATATAAAATAAGTGAGTGCGACAACATCGTCCAAATACATTCCTGCTGTCCTGCAGTTTTTCGCCAGCTTCGGTTAACTCGAGTCACAAGGCCATATTTTTGGATTTTTTTTTCTTTATTGATTTTCAATTCCTCCCGAAGGGGGCGGGCCGGCAGCAGCTTACTACGCTGCTCTACAGCCTACAGACTTTTTTTAAATAAAGGAAGAAGAAAGAAACAAGGAAAAACAGGCGATAAAATGGCGATTTAAAGTGTAAAATGGCGTAAAATTGCGGAAAGTTAAAACAGAAAGTAAAAGGGGTTGGCAATGTAGATAAAAGACACAGGAATCAGACAAGTAACATAGTAGACACACAATTAAAAAACATGGCGACAGTCTGGTTTCTGCTCGCAAGAGATAAAAGGCACACCCAGCGACAGTATGATGGCCGTTCGCAACAAGTCCCCAAAAACACAACACGGAACACTCACTGTAAAACACGCACTGTAGAACACTTATTTTTGGAATACCTATTCTGTAAATGAAACTCAATAGTCCTGTGTAACTAGAATTCACAGTCTCATGTGGTTTGGCGGTTTTGTTTTATGATACGTACTATGAAACAAAATTATGAAATAGGCTGGTATTATTCTTCATTTATTGCTTCTGTTGGCATTAGCAATGAAAAGAATTTCATTTTCCGTTACATACAATAATATGAGATTTAACGGGAGAATGGAGCAACTGTTACATATACAGGTTGATTATAATCAACGTTTCAGTCTCAAAATCCCGTAAAAGAAGAACTGCTACGCAGAATGGCGTCAGATTTGAAGCGAATATTATCGAAGAAGGGGGAATATTATGGAAACAAAAAATTTAATGAAATTCATCCCACTAGACGTCGCTGTGAACGTCACAACGTAAATACGTTTGGTTACAAATGTTACAAATCCCAATACGACGGCTATGGCGTGAGTCGTACATTAAAGCGTCTCTACTGTGCAATGTGCATGGACTGCACAAATTGACATTCACCAACTGTGTAACTGTTATTTAGGTAAGCACATACACAACGGTAAGATCGTACCACATCAGTTTGTAATTATCCTGAGGCAAAAAACCGTATAAAAAGCAACAATTAAGTCGGTTTTCAACGGTTGTGAGACTGGTGCAGTTCATGTTCAATATGCTGCTGTTCACCGTTTTCTGCCACAAACTGAAATCGAGGAACAGCATGTCCCACAAGAGACAAGAGTGTCTTAGGATTCTCGTTCAGAAGACGTTGCGCAACGAGAGCCTTCAATTAAGCTACTTTTGTGACCGGAGCACCGAACACGGTATCTTTAAGGTACCCCGCAGCCAGAAGTCACAAGCATTAAGCTCAGGTGATCTGGACGGTCGGGGTGTAGGGAAATGACTGCTGATAAATCTTAGCATTTCCAAAGTTTCTCAACAGCGGCTGCTTCACTGGCTGTGGAATGTGCGGGTGAACACGTCCTGTATAAAATTGATCCTACTCACACGTCGACGCTGTTGAAGGGTAGGAATGACGTTAGTGTGCAAAAGACTCTCATAGTGTTCACCAGTGACGGTACAGGTAATAGCAGCCGCAGGACGCATCTCCTTGAAGGAGAAAATGGTCATACGATAAACGATGCCGTCAAACCGCACCACTTACACTACTGGCCGTTAAAATTGCTACACCACGAAGATGACGAGCTACAGACGCGAAATTTAACCGACGGGAAGAAGATGCTGTGATGTGCAAATGATTAGCTTTTCAGAGCATTCACACAAGGTTGGCGCCGGTGCGACACCTACAACGTGCTGACATGAAGAAAGTTTCCAACCGATTTCTCACACACAAACAGCAGTTGACCGGCGTTGCCTGGTGAAACGTTGTTGTGACGCCTCGTGTAAGGAGGAGAAATGCGTACCATTACGTTTTCCACTTTGATAATGGTCGGATTGTAGCCTGTCATGATTGCGGTTTATCGTACCGCGACATTGCTGCTCGCGTTGGTCGAGATACAATGACTGTTAGCAGAATATGGAATCGGTGGGTTCAGGAGGGTAATACGGAACGTCGTGCTGGATCCCAACGGCCTCGTATCACTAGCAGTCGAGATGACAGGCATCTTATCCGCATGGCTGTAACGTATCGTGCAGCCACGTCTCGATCCCTGAGTCAAGAGATGGGGACGTTTGCAAGACAACAACCATCTGCACGAACAGTTCGACGACGTTTGCAGCAGCATGGACTGTCAGCTCGGAGACCATGGCTGCGGTTACCCTTGACGCTGCATCACAGACAGGAGCGCCTGCGATGGTGTACTCAACAACGAACCTGGGTGCACGAATGGGAAAACGTCATTTTTTCGGATGAATCCAGGTTCTGCGTACAGCACCTTGCTCACAACCACATACAAAGCTCGGGCAATTCCCCGTGCAGTGCGTCTCCGCTCTCCACCGCTCGACCCCTGCCGTAATGCTGCGGCCTCATCTTGTACTGACGTCGGAATCGTTTTCCTCCCTCTGCCACACTGCAGTTCATAGGAAACCGTCTTTCCAAATTTCATAATCAGTTTCCACAGAGCCAGACGGACTTGGGACCAACGTATTTTTTCGCACACTTGAATGTCCGGAACTTCTGTGGAGTTGCTGGCGCATTGTCACCGTTCTTGTAAAAGAAGCTCATCAGGAGCGCTAGATTCTGCATTGAGACATTCACGCCGAGCGCCTCGAACGCAAACAGAGGAACAACCATAGAGTATAAATATCTATGGAGTCAGCATAGCCTACTGCGCATGTTCTGAAGATCAAACCGGGTTAGTCACGTGGTAATGGGACTTCGCTGCTTGTCTGCAATTTGTGGTGACAGCCAAACTTTAGTATTACACGTATTCAACTGTTTTTACATACGATTATACACGTTTTGGTAGTAATAACAGCCAAGCTGCAGTATTGTTGTTGCTACGGATGAAGAGAGAAGTACGTGAAAGGAGGACCGGTTACTTTTCTTATGTACGTACAATAAATCTCTACTAGTGAATATCATAATGATGTGAGGCGCTTTATATGTTTAAAAATATCGAGACGCTGTATTATAATGTCTTGTATTGTAGATAGAATTACTGTGATTTTTTTTTGCCCACGTGTTTACGGGAGAAATGCTAGATAAATCTGCAAGTGTGTTTAAGCTGCCAGTCAGTGTTTACGTGTTCGTGCTATGTTCATCTGCAGATGAAATTTATATAAGACAGTGTGGTTAATTTCTGTTGTGTTGATAGAAGAGCCAACACCGTGTTACTAGAGGAGGCCGAAATGCACGCGTTTTAGCTCAGGCAGGCTGGCGTGAGGAGGGAAGAACTATACTGACGTGAGGTCTGGAACATGACAAGGAATTGGAATTCAGAACGCGGACGTAATTACTTTGGTACTTAACTTTAATACATTAATGATGAACCTCGCTCTTGACGGTACATGATTCACAATATTGTCTGTTCAGAATAGTAACTGAATATGGCGCCTTGCTAGGTCGTAGCAAATGACGTAGCTGAAGGTTATGCTAAACTGTCGTCTCGGCAAATGAGAGCGTAGGTAGTCAGTGAACCATCGTTAGCAAAGTCGCTGTACAACTGGGGCGAGTGCTAGACAGCCTAGACTAGACCTGCCGTGTGGCGGCGCTCGGTCTGCAATCACTGACAGTGGCGACACGCGGGTCCGACGTATACTAACGGACCGTGGCCGATTTAAAGGCTACCACCTAGCAAGTGTGGTGTCTGGCGGTGACACCACAATTTCCTCCATTTTATTCAGGTCCTCAAACCCTTGTGTGCATCTAAGTACTTCTGTATGAGACAATTTCCTACATTATATAATTTTTCTTATTGTAGTTTCCCGAAAGATGATTAGTGAGTCAAAATATGGCTCCACAAAATAAAACGAAAGAATTTGGTCCCTACAAAACATCCAAAAGTGTGCTATATACCTTCGCTCAAGAATGCTTTCATAGGGAGAGGTGCAATAGAAAACCTAAAATAGTACCGTTGGCTGTCAATTCTTTTCCCGCGCTAGTAACAACGTAAGTAAAGTGGAACTGAGGTATAATACTGTGGCGATAAAGCACAATACCCTTGCTCTTCACAGCTTTAAAACTATTTCTGTTCCAAGTATAAAATTGTTAAGATGTCTATAAAACGCATATACAAAGTTTCAGAATACTTCGGAAGCTGATCTGTCCGTTCTAGCGAAGTGATAAAACTCAAAATACGCTAAGCGCTGTACGGACTAGCATGCGCCGTCCCAGTACCACGTCACTTGGGCAGGAGGAGATGTTGCGGGCAGATTTCTCGTTCTGCGCATCCGAATGCTCACTCCATAGATATTTACACTCAATGTGAACAACCGTGTACCGCGCGACTTTTATTTCGACTATTCCGTCACTTACAGCGACATCTATTCGTAAAATTTTAGTTAAATTTTTGTTTGTTCACATAACGTTTCCCCCTTCTTAGATAACATTTCACATAAATTTGACGTCATTCTGAGCAGTGTTTTTTTCCTTTTTTTGCAGTGTTTAGAAACTGGACGTAAGCGTTCAATATGTTAGTTAAAATAATGCTATTTGACACGAAGGGACCCCGCAAATAAAAAAAGAAAATGAAAACTGCAATATCTTTAAATGTAACTGAGAATACCAGAGCAGTGCTTGACGCTTCAGAAATTTAAATTCTTTGCCTCTAAACGTCAGCAGCTCTCTTTGCGGTATCTGAATGACAATGTTGTCTACATAGGGTGTCCCACATAAAATCTGTACGCCTCAAGGGCCGGTATCATCTCTAGTCGAACTGCTTGTGAAGTGGCAACACTGTCTAAAATGCCCATGGCTACCACTTCTTGTATCTCTTATAAACAGGTGAGTACATGTTTTCAACCTTACTGTTATCCATTCTTTTTTTTTTGTTATTTCATTGTTACTTGACTCTCTGGCGTGAGGTGTACCGGTTTTGTATGGGACACCCTGTAGTTGCTCTGGAATCAGGGTTTCTCACAGAAACATTTCTACGTTGTGGTTTCTTCAAAAAAAAAGGAATTTTGAGGACTTCTCTACATTGGCATCCGTCCACGTTTTGCCAACTTTATGCAGAAAGAGAGAAAGGCCCATGACCCGTTGTGACATAGGACGGGTTCATATAGGCCACTGTACTTCATTTCCTTCGTTAATACCCTTGGACAAGGTGTTAATATGACAGCCCGCCTTTGAGTCTGTCGAGTACCACCTTCCGATTCTCCAGGATGCTAAATGAATTTTATTATTGATTTTTTTCTCCGGCAACTTGCCTCAGGTTCTCAACGTCCCATTTCCGCCGTTAATGGCTAGCATCTCTGTGCCTGACAATTATTTCGCTAGGATACAGTTCCAAAATTACTAAAAATTTTTCTGGTGGTTTCGTAACAGAAGTATCCGTTGAAGATTGCAGGACGAGTATGAACGCCTGAGTCGCAAACTGAACGAGTGAGTAAGTCCTTCACGCATAGGCCGGAAAAATCTGTTATCAAGTACAGCCGTAATTACCGAATGCTGCAGCGTCAGTTTTCACATGGTTGGAAGGGGATCTTTACATATTTTACAGCTGTTATTAAGTCTGACGTAATATTGTATGAGCTCTAATGTGACAATTACAAAGAAGGCAAGTGCTCACAGCTGACAATATTACGGAACCATAAATGTGCAAAATGCTGACGCGTAATTGTTTACAGAACAGATAAATGGAAGGAACCGACCTTTGGAAAGATGAGGCTGGATTCTGAAGAAATTTAGGGACACGTAAGGCAAAACTAACCTTGCAACTTACCTTAGAAGACTGACTGAAGACGGGTACGTTGTCCTTTGTAGCATTTGTAAATTTAAAGATTTGTTTTGACAATGTTGACTGGAATTCACTCTTTGAAAATCTTTAGGTAGCACGGGTAAAATATAGGGGGGGGGGGGGCAAATGTAATTTGTAACCTTTACAGAAACCAAGGCTGCAGATACAAGAGTCGAAGGACATGGAAGGTAAGCAACAGTTGAGAGGGGAAAAAGATTGGGAAACTAGACACTGAAAATAGTAAATATGTTTGCTATCTGGGCAGAAGAAGAGAGGATGTAAAATGCAAAGTGGCAAAAGGAAGATAAGTATTTCTGGAAAAGAGAAATTTGTTAACATCGACTATAAATTGAAGTTCGAACTACTAGTCGGGTTAGTTCTTTGACAGTCGTCGATATTTCTAAAGGTGGACACTAAACAATCCAGTACCACAGTCCAACTAAAAATAGTGATGATTAACTTACAAATAATTATTTATTCGACATTTCTTTCTGTAGAAACAGATATAGAATTGTATATTGTTCACTTTATGGGACATTGAAACCAAATAGACAACTCTTATGTTGACTGCTGAAGAAATCAGAAATTTAAAAAAATCATACTCATTTTTATTTCCTTGATTTCGCAGAAATTCCTCAGTCTGTCGTCCTGTAAGATAAACTGGGTATGATCTCTGCAGGAGGCCAACGTCGTCACATGTTTTAGGAACAAAATCCTTTTCTGAAACCGATGAGTTTTCTTATAATGGCTTCGTGAAACAATACTGCCGATGATCAGCATCTGTTCACTTTCGTAATATTTCAACTGGATAAATAAATAATATTCTTGAATACAAACTTCTTGCATTTAACCACGGTCAAAACAGTAGCAATCTTGAGCATAAACAGTTTCCATGTCTCGTCCGAATTTTTACAGTTTCATATTGCACAGTTGCAATGGAGACATGTCTCAGACTTGCCTCCCCGCGAGTGTCTACCATTAACAATTCTTACCGACTCTCTCTCAATTTACGAACTTCAGAATAACACAAAGTAAAACAAAGATATTACATTTAAACAGTTCAAATAGTTTCACTGATATCAATACAATTCAGTTGTTAACATTTATGTAGAAAATATTATTCGAATGAGAAGCACACTTTGTAAAACATAAATTGTTTGGTAATATTTAAATATTGCTTCGGAGTTTTTATTATTTTTTTGTTTGGCAATAATAATATGATAAATGAAGTTCACCTGCCAGGATATCTTCGGTTCAGAACACGACGTAGGCATTATATGCTGGACATCCATTGTGTTGACACCGCATAAACATTCTGGTTCTTGGCGGCACTTCATCCGGAAGAGGAGGAATTATTCGTCGGAGGAAGCTGGCATACGCTGTGCCTTTTAGACTACCATTGATGAAATAAAGGCCAATAATTGTAGCACCAAACATCCCACATCCCACGTTAACTTTCCATTGCCGCTGATGTTCCATCTGTCCAAGCTATCGTGGGTTGTTGCTGGACCAATAATGCATGTTCTTTGTATTTACCTCTCCTTTGTTTGAGAAGGAACATTGGTCGGTAAATAGAACATTGGAGAAGAAGTTGTAATTTGCATCTGGACAAACAGTTATTTAACGTTATTCAAGTTAAATAGGAGACCCTGTATGTATATGATTTATTGTGGGATCCGAAATGGCGAGAAACGCGTTCGTAGGTTGGCGACTCTACATCTGTAGTGTGGTGTGTAACAGGCTGGGAGTTTGTATGGACGGCAAGCGTGTTCGGATGCCCGAAGTGTTTAAGGCGACCGCTCGCGTCAATCGGAAGATCCGGGTGCGCGTTCCAGTCCAGCACGAACATTCACTGATTTCTTTCCATACCCAAATGCGGCTTCTGTCACTGAAAACCTTTTAATAAGAATCTGTGTGGAACACACGCTTCGTATATGTATATATCAGATGTATCTATTTTTACCCTGAATTTTCATTTTGTACACAATAATGCCTTACAAATTTTATTGTAATCTAACCTACACTGTCTAAAAAACAACTGAAGAACGCAGAAAGTGATGAGGAACAGAAATTAAACTTCATGGGTTGAGAGGATATGTAATGTTATTCCTGCGATTACAGTATAGAAACAAATAACAAAGAACTTGACAGTATGATCCCACTTATCAGTCTGACGTAGCATCCTCCTGGCCTGAATGCAAGCACTGATTCAGTTGGGAATACGACTGTTGATATTTTTAAAAATTTCGGGTCTCCGATATATCCGAGCTCTGTATGCCAAAAGTATCGATATATCAATACAGGGTGTTACAAAAAGGTACGGCCAAACTTTCAGGAAACATTCCTCACACACAAATAAAGAAAAGATGTTAGGTGGACATGTGTCCGGAAACGCTTAATTTCCATGTTAGAGCTCATTTTAGTTTCGTCAGTATGTACTGTACTTCCTCGATTCACCACCAGTTGGCCCAATTGAGGAAGGTAACGTTGACTTCGGTGCTTTTGTTGACATGCGACTCATTGCTCTACAGTACTTGCATCAAGCACATCAGTACGTAGCATCAACAGGTTAGTGTTCATCACGAACGTGGTTTTGCAGTTAGTGCAGATGCCCATTTGATGTATGGATTAGAACGGGGCAATATCCGTGGCGCGGTACGTTTGTATCGAGACAGATTTCCAGAACGAAGGTGTCCCGACAGGAAGACGTTCGAAGCAATTGATCGGCGTCTTAGGGAGCACGGAACATTCCAGCCTATGACTCGCGACTGGGGAAGACCTAGAACGACGAGGACACCTGCAATGGACAAGGCAATTCTTCGTGCAGTTGACGATAACCCTAATGTCAGCGTCAGAGAAGTTGCTGCTGTACAAGGGAACGTTGACCACGTCACTGTATGGAGAGTGCTACGGGAGAACCCGTTGTTTCCGTACCATGTACAGCGTGTGCAGGCACTATCAGCAGCTGACTGGCCTCCACGGGTACACTTCTGCGAATGGTTCATCCAACAATGTGTCAATCCTCATTTCAGTGCAAATGTTCTCTTTACGAATGAGGTTTCATTCCAAAGTGATCAAATTGTAAATTTTTCACAATCAACATGTGTGGGCTGACGAGAATCCGCACGCAATTGTGCAATCACGTCATCAACACAGATTTTCTGTGAACGTTTGGACAGGCATTGTTGGTGATGTCTTGATTGGGCCCCATGTTCTTCCACCTACGTTCAATGGAGCACGTTATCATGATTTCATACGGGATACTCTACCTGTGCTGCTAGAGCATGTGCCTTTACAAGTACGACACAACATGTGGTTCATGCACGATGCAGCTCCTGCACATTTCAGTCGAAGTGTGCGTACGCTTCTCAACAACAGATTTGGTGACCGATGGATTGGTAGAGGCGGACCAATTCCATGGCCTCCACACTCTCCTGACCTCAACCCTCTTGACTTTCATTTATGGGGGCATTTGAAAGCTCTTGTCTACGCAACCCCGGTACCAAATGTAGAAACTCTTCGTGGTCTTATTGTGGACGGCTGTGATACAATACGCCATTCTCCAGGGCTGCATCAGCGCATCAGGGATTCCATGCGACGGAGGGTGGATGCATGTATCCTCGTTAACGGAGGACATTTTGAACATTTCCTGTAACAAAGTGTTTGAAGTCACGCTGGTACGTTCTGTTGCTGTGTGTTTCCATTCGATGATTAATGTGATTTGAAGAGAAGTAATAAAATGAGCTCTAACATGGAAAGTAAGCGTTTCCGGACACATGTCCACATAACATATTTTCTTTCTTTGTGTGTGAGGAATGTTTCCTGAAAGTTTGGCCGTACCTTTTTGTAACACCCTGTATATCGACGGAAAAATATCGACGTACCGTCATACATAAATATCGGCATACTGTCGGTTTTAGAATTGTATGTTTAAGTACTGATTTATTATTAGATATTCTTTGGTTTTCATTATGGTGTATTTCTAGAAAGCTGGGAAATCCCGTTTAGGTCCAGCAGCCGGTACTGCGGCTCCAATGCTCTACGATGGATGACAGAATTCTTCAACAACATATTACCGACTGGAAGGCTGCCAGCCCTTTTTAAGAGAACCAAAATCATAGCAATCCTAAAACCGGGAAAAACAGGAAAGCACCGTGAAGACTACAGACCCATAGCACTTCTGAGCGTCTTTTATAAATTGCTGGAGAGGCTCGTTCTTAACAGAATAAAAGCCATTGTTGAGGAGAAGATATCAGTTGAACAGGCTGGCTTTAGATCTAAAAGGAGCTGCAACGACTAGGTATTAGCAGTAACCACACATATCGAAAGGGGCTTTGAAGAAAAGAAAAAATCCACAGCTCTATTTATTGATTTATCGTCTGCGTCTGACACAGTATGGAGACAAGGAATGCTGCTGAAATTGCTACGCATCATACCTTGTAAAAAACTGGCCACACTACTTAACAACATGCTGGCAAATAGACACATTGAAGTAGACCTTAATGACAAGAAAAGCCGTAACT
The DNA here is from genome assembly GCF_021461385.2 of Schistocerca piceifrons. Lineage (NCBI taxonomy): Eukaryota > Metazoa > Arthropoda > Insecta > Orthoptera > Acrididae > Schistocerca > Schistocerca piceifrons. The sequence goes on from NC_060139.1 coordinate 1,058,465,698, forward strand.
ATGAACTCAATGACGGACGTCCCCAGGGATCAGTCCTTTCGCCTCTGCTCTTCAATATATACATTTCTGACCTACAAGACACCCACTCTAAAAAGTTCATTAACGCCGACGACATATGTTTAATTAGCCAATCTGTCGACTTCGAGACATCACAAATTACTCTTGAAAACGACCTGAAAAAGATGGCTGAATATTTCCAAGTGTGGCGACTTAAACCCAGCGCCACGAAGACATAGACAGCCTGCTTTCACCTAAACAATAAAAGGGCACACTATACACCCAGGAACGCTTTCATAAACCAAACGTTGAGATACAACCCTCAACCAAAATACCTGGGAGTAACGCTTGACCGCATTCGCACCTTCAGAGCGCACCAGGAGATCGCCTGCAAAATAAAAACTAGAAATAACATAACCTAACCACTGACAGGAAATGGCTGGGGAACGAATGCGATAAACCCTCGGGACGTTGGCCCTTGCTCTTGTCTATTCAGCAGCAGAATACCTGGTTAAATAGCGTTCATACAAGAGCAGTAGATACTCAACTCAATAATACTATGAGGCTGAAATCGGGAACGGTCAAGTCAACACCAACCCAGATGATGCTTGGCGCCGAGAATGGTCTTCCTCCAACCCAGACTCAAATAATCTAATCAAAGATCCGAGCCAACGCCCAGTCGAATTTGAGCTACCACGGAGATCCTGGACATCACTCAACCGGTTCCGAACAGCGCATGGAATTGTCACTACTGGAGGCATAAATGGGGCATGGTTGATAGACCTGACTGTGACTGTGGATACAGCAAGCAAACACTACAGCACATCGGCACTGAATGCCATTTAAGGGTATTCCAAGGCACCTTCCAGGACCTTCATTAGCTTAAGGGAGAAGCTACCGCCTGGCTGAAAGGACTGGACATCCGTCCCTGAACAGTACAGTAATGCCAACTACATGGTCACCTTGCGGAATTATACATCAATTATTGTTTTATTTTATGTGACTTTACATTATATACATTTGTCGTTATCAGTATTTTATCTTATGATCGCTGTGTACTGTAGATATATCTCAAAACGTACCAGATGCTGTATTATTGATGTAATCTGATGCTGGATTTAAAGCCAAACGAAATAAAATTAAAAAAAATTAGATATTCTGAACATCAACAAGCTCGCAGCGTCCTTATCCCACCTCAAAGCAAGAACTGAATGAAAAACGATGCACATTCACGCTTGGCGATAATCAATCTGGTAACAATGGAAATGTGGCACAATAAAAGATGTTCGATAGGTGTGTCGTTCGGTTTCGTCACATATCGGATTTGCCCAGAACACTTCATGTCGACTTCCCTGTTTCATCATTTCTGCAAATCCTAGCGGCGTAGCAGTTGTAATGTCAACATTGCGTAGTGAAGTTAAACGTTGTAATTTCTGTAGCGCCGAGCGCCATTTACGTCTGCATTTCTACTCATACGTCTCCGCCGACTGCATTTTCACTTAGTGTATTTGAAGAATGCCGATGCGAAGAAATTGCACACTAACTGCACTAAATTTTTTTAACGCAACTGGTGTGCTATGTCTTCACATCGGAAATCTTGTTATTCTGTTCACACCACCAGCCCCCAGTGTAACCGGACTTCTTCTTTGTACCACCTATACTTGCTTCAAATAGTGAAAGATAACGACTGGACGTCATGAAAGCTCAAAAGGGAGTAAGATTCCTCCACACAGTGAAAGTAAAATTATGTTCTACTACAATTTCAAAACAACAAATATTCATCAAAAGTTTCGAAAAAATGTAATGTAAAATTAAAATATCGGCACTCGATATTGCCAATCGGCGTCGATATATCGATAAACGTGTGGTGTCGATGTATCGATATACCGATACATTGTCAAAAGCCCTATTCGGGGAGGCTGGTATAGTAAAGGCGTTGTGTCGTGTCCCTCGGCAAGTTCGCCCACAACCGTTGCAGCTGGTCCTCGACATCACGGGTACTGACACAAGGACGGAGTTGACGTTCAGCTTGGTCCCACACTATTTGTATCGGGGAGAGATCTGTGGAATTTGCAGGCCAGCGAAGTACCTCAAAATTACATAGGCAGTCCACTGAGGCAGGAATCATCTAAAGATGAGCATTGTCCTGTTGAGAAATGACATCGCGACACAGGCATAACACACGATGACGCAGGATGTCATCGACGTCCTGTTGTGCCATCAGCGTTCTGTCAGCCACTATCAGCCGTGGCCCGAAGTCATACCCAAAGCCTCCACTCACCTGGACGCCAGGGACAGCACTGTAGTCCTTCTCCAAAAGAATAGGCCATACTCACCGGCGATGGTTATCTATGGGACAGGACAGAACTGCGGTTGACTCTTGAACACAATGTGACGCCATTTACCAGCCGTCAGTGCTTTTGAGTCACGGCACGTTTCCAAACACAACCGTTTGTAATACACACATCAAAAAAGTTTTGCATTGCCTCGGTTCCGAGAGTTCCGGAAACCGTACAGAAAATTGGAATAGAGAGCGTAAACATCATTTTCGCTCTTTTTATCGCTCATGATAACCACACATTACATGTTGCACCACCATACAGCGACACCTCCAGAGGTGGTGGTCCACATTGCTATACATACCGGTCCCTCTAATACCAGTAGCATTTCCTCTTGCAATGATGCATGCCTGTATTCGTCGTGGCATACTATCCAAAACTTCATCAAGCCACTGTTGGTCCAGATTGTCCCACTCCTCAACGGCGATTCGGCGTGGATCCCTCAGAGTGGTTGTTGGGTCACGCCATCCGTAACCAGCACTTTTGAACCAATCCCTGACTCCTTCGATAGAGTTCATGTCTGGAGAACATGCTGGCCACTCTAATCGAGCGATGCCGATATTATGAAGGAAGTCATTCACAAGATGCGCACGATGGGGGCGCGAATTGTCATCCATGAAGACGAATGCCTCGTCAATATGCTCCCGATGCGGTTGCACTATCGGTCGGAGGATGGAATTTACATATCGTACAACCATTACGGCGCCCTCCATGACCTTCAAAGGTGTAGATCTTCCCCACATAATGCCGCATTAACACAGCAGGGAACCTCTACCTTGCTGCACTCGCTGGACAGTGTGTCTAAGGCGTTCAGCCTGACCGGGTTGCCTTCATACAAGTCTCCGACGATTGTCTGATTGAAGGCATATGCGACACTCATCGGTGAAGAGAACGTGATGCCAATCCTGAGTGGTCCATTCGGCATGTTGTTGGGTCCATCTGTACCGCACTGCATGGTGTCAAGGTTGCAAAGATGGACCTCGCCATGGACTTCGGGAGTTAAGATGCGCATCAGTTTGAGTCGTAACACGGCGTCCTGTGGCTCCACGAAAAGCATTATCCAACATGGTGGCGTTGCTGTCAGGTTTCCTCAGAGCCATAATCCGTAGGTAGCGGCCATTCACTGCTGTAGCTGCCCTTGGACGGCCTTAGCGAGGCATGTCATCGACCGATCCTGTCTCTCTGTATCTCCTTGTCCGAACAACATCGCTTTGTTTCACTTCGAGACGCCTGGACACTTTCCTTGTTGAGAGCCCTTCCTGGCTCAAAGTAACAATGCGGACGCGATCGAACCGCATTATTGACCGTCTAGGCATAGTTGAACTACAAACAACACGAGCTGTGTACCTCCTTCCTGGCGGAATGACTGGAACTGATCGGCTGTCGGACACCCTCCGTCTAATAGGCGGTGTTCATGCATTGTTATTTACATCTTTAGCCGGGTTTAGTGACATCTGTGAATTGTCAAAGGGACTGTTTGTGTGTTACAATATCCAGAGTCAACGTCTATCTTCAGGAGTTCTGGGAACCGAGGTGATGCAAAAGTTTTTTTGATGTGTGTATATGGAATGAAAACAGCCACCAGTTGCGGAAGATAGCAGTCAAAAGCTCTTGACCTAGGTTTCAACACATATAAAGCTTCTTCAAGCTGTTTTTACGATTGTGAATTTTAATTATGAGTGACCCTACAGGCGGCACATCATGGTCAGTATGCAAAACGTAATAAGATTTCTGAAGAAGGCCCATTTGTTGTTGTTGTGGTCTTCAGTCCTAAGACTGGTTTGATGCAGCTCTCCATGCTACTCTATCCTGTGCAAGCTTCTTCATCTCCCAGTACCTACTGCAACCTACATCCCTCTGAATGTACTTAGTGTATTCATCTCTTGGTCTCCCTCTACGATTTTTATCCTCCACGCTGCCCTCCAATACTAAATTGGTAATCCCTTGATGCCGCACACCATGTCCTACCCAACGATCCCTTCTTCTAGTCAAGTTGTGCCACAAACTCCTCTTCTCCCCAATTCTATTCAATACCTCCTCATTGGTTATGTGATCTACCCATCTAATCTTCAGCATTCTTCTGTAGCACCACATTTCGAAAGCTTCTATTCTCTTCTTGTCTAAACTATTTATCGTCCATGTTTCACTTCCATACATGGCTACGCTCCATACAAATACTTTCAGAAACGACTTCCTGACACTTAAATCTATACTTGATGTTAACAAATTTCTCTTTTTTAGAAACGCTTTCCTTGCCATTGCCGGTCTACATTTTATATCCGCTCTACTTCGACCATCGTGAGTTATTTTGCTCCCCAAATAGCAAAACTCCTTTACTACTTTAAGTGTCTCATTTCCTAATCTAATTGCCTCAGCATCACCCGACTTAATTCGACTACAGTCCATTATCCTCATTTTGCTTTTGTTGATGTTCATCTTATACCCTCCTTTCGAGACACTATCCATTCCGTTCAACTGCTCTTCCAAGTCCTTTGCTGTCTCTGACAGAATTACAATGTCATCGGCGAACCTCAAAGTTTTCATTTCTTCTCCATGGATTTTAATACCTACTCCAATTTTTTCTTTTGTTTCCTTCACTGGTTGCTCAATATACAGATTAAATAACATCGGGGATAAGCTACAACCCATTTATACGGGTTGAAACCTAGGTCAAGAGCTTTTGATTTCTGCCTTCCACAAGTGGTGGCTATTTTTATTCCATATAATACATTTGCACAGCTGCTGTTGGAGACATGAGTAAGATTCCAATGCAACCACCTGTTTTGGAGCGTTAAGTACAGTCTACGCATGGGACGGTAATTCTGTAGCATGGCTTTTCCTGGTCTTTGACCAATTGCGCAGGATGACACAAGTTGTTGCAGGGCCTCCATTACTCATTCTCGGGTGACAGGCGCATGTGTGATGTCGCTACGATGTGCTCGGAGCACAACGCAGCGATCCTTGCGTCAGACACGGTGGACTGGAACCTTGACAACGAGCCATTCAGCGCCACACGAGGCTACTGTCACATACAAGTACTCTCCAAATCTTTATATTATACACTCCCAGAAATTGAAATAAGAACACCGTGAATTCATTGACCCAGGAAGGGGAAACTTTATTGACACATTCCTGGGGTCAGATACATCACATGATCACACTGACAGAACCACAGGCACATAGACACAGGCAACAGAGCATGCACAATGTCGGCACTAGTACAGTGTATATCCACCTTTCACAGCAATGCAGGCTGCTATTCTCCCATGGAGACGATCGTAGAGATGCTGGATGTAGTCCTGTGGAACGGCTTGCCATGCCATTTCCACCTGGCGCCTCAGTTGGACCAGCGTTCGTGCTGGACGTGCAGACCGCGTGAGACGACACTTCATCCAGTCCCAAACATGCTCAATGGGGGACAGATCCGGAGATCTTGCTGGCCAGGGTAGTTGACTTACACCTTCTAGAGCACGTTGGGTGGCACGGGATACATGCGGACGTGCATTGTCCTGTTGGAACAGCAAGTTCCCTTGCCGGTCTAGGAATGGTAGAACGATGGGTTCGATGACGGTTTGGATGTACCGTGCACTATTCAGTGTCCCCTCGACGATCACCAGTGGTGTACGGCCAGTGTAGGAGGTCGCTCCCCACACCATGATGCCGGGTGTTGACCCTGTGTGCCTCGGTCGTATGCAGTCCTGATTGTGGCGCTCACCTGCACGGCGCCAAACACGCATACGACCTTCATTGGCACCAAGGCAGAAGCGACTCTCATAGCTGAAGACGACACGTCTCCATTCGTCCCTCCATTCACGCCTGTCGCGACACCACTGGAGGCGGGCTGCACGATGTTGGGGCGTGAGCGGAAGACGGCCTAACGGTGTGCGGGACCGTAGCCCAGCTTCATGGAGACGGTTGCGAATGGTCCTCGCCGATACCCCAGGAGCAACAGTGTCCCTAATTTGCTGGGAAGTGGCGGTGCGGTCCCCTACGGCACTGCGTAGGATCCTACGGTCTTGGCGTGCATCCGTGCGTCGCTGCGGTCCGGTCCCAGGTCGACGGGCACGTACACCTTCCGCCGACCACTGGCGACAACATCGATGTACTGTGGAGACCTCACGCCCCACGTGTTGAGCAATTTGGCGGTACGTCCACCCGGCCTCCCGCATGCCCACTATACGCCCTCGCTCAAAGTCCGTCAACTGCACATACGGTTCACGTCCACGCTGTCGCGGCATGCTACCAGTGTTAAAGACTGCGATGGAGCTCCGTATGCCACGGCAAACTGGCTGACACTGACGGCGGCGGTGCACAAATGCTGCGCAGCTAGCGCCATTCGACGGCCAACACCGCGGTTCCTGGTGTGTCCGCTGTGCCGTGCGTGTGATCATTGCTTGTACAGCCCTCTCGCAGTGTCCGGAGCAAGTATGGTGGGTCTGACACACCGGTGTCAATGTGTTCTTTTTTCCATTTCCAGGAGTGTATATATTATTAAAGCTGGCTCACACGAGTACGCGGCATCTCCACGTCCTTCGCACTGATCAAGCGACCGCTAATGCTCTTCACGCCCCTTATATACCGTAACAGGCCTGGTAACTACACTAAAGGCGAACAGCAGTGATGCCCACTGGTGGTGGGTCTACTCGTGCCTGTCGCAGAGAAGTGCGAGTGTAACCTTTTACATAACCACCAATGGGGTACGCGTACGAAGTTATTTTGCCACTCGACCGTGTCCTCCGTGTTCTTCACTTTTTTAATAGGCTATGTATTTTATAGGGCAACGGCCTTGCTGCAGTGGATACACCGGTTACCGTGAGATCAACGAAGTTAAGCGCTGACGGGCGTGGTCGGCACTTGGATGGGTGACCATCCAGGCCACCATGCGCTGTTGCCATTTTTCGGGGTCCACTCAGCGTCGTGATGCCAATTGAGGACCGAATAGCAGTGGCTTCGGTCAAGAATACCATCATAACGACCGAGAGAGTGGTGTGCTGACCCCACGCCCCTCCTATCCGCATCCTCAGCTGAGGATGACACGGCGGTCGGCTAGTTCCGGTAGGCCACTCGTGGCCTGAAGACGGAGTGCTTTATGCATTTTATAGAAAGGGGTAATTCGTAAAACAATTGCTACTAAACTGACGCTTTCCGCCTGCCGTTGTGGCGGTTCTAGGCGCTTCAATCCGGAACCGCGCTGCTGCTGCGGTCGCAGGTTCTAATCCTGCCTCGGGCATGGATGTGTGTGATGTCCTTAGGTTAGTTAGGTTTAAGTAGTTCTAAGTCTAGGGGTCTGATGATCCCATAGTGCTGAGAGCCATTTGAACCATCTGACGCTTTCCACAAGCTGATATTCTGTGCTGTTCCAGATTGCATTTAATAAAATCCAGTCGTCTAGGAAATCTGAAGATGGGTTGTAAATATCCCAAAATCGGTAATTCAGTATAAATATTCTAAATAAGAGACATCTGAGTGGAAATTTACTCAGTATTCGGTTAAGGAGGCTATAATTCCTTCGGAACAAGTAAATAAAAAAAGTAAATCAAACTCTCCTGGTCGTAGTGCTTCAAGAATCATCAGTCCACGAAGTTCATTAGTCCGAAAAAAAAAGAGTGGAAGCGCCTCGGGTACTTTGTGGAGGGGAAGGACAAGCAGAAGGATCCAGGGAAAGGCGCGCCGTATTAGTGAGAAGGGGGGGAGAGGGGGGGGGCGCCAGCGCTGTCTGTCTCTGTGTGGCGGGCCCCGAGTCAACACGGCCCTCACAGCCATTGTCCAAACAGCCCGGGGCAGCCCGGCAGCCCGGACCATAGCAGGGCCCTTTTTATTTGCTCGCCCCCGCAGTTTAATTACCTCTGAGGGCGCCCTCCCCCTCCCCCGCAACCCTGCTGGAACCTCTGGTACAGTCAGAGCACGTCCGCGCCCGCTGCCGGCCGGCCACAGCTGCGCGCAATCACTGTGCGAGCGGCGAGGGGTGTGGGCGGAGAGCGGCGGCGCAAACACTCCATCCCTCCCCGCTCTCTACACGCATCCGCATCCCACGCGAGTTAAGTGATGATATTTCGGTTTGAACACACGGCGGCCAGGTCTTTAGCACTCGTACAAGAGATGATTGTTGTTGAAATGGTTAAAACAGAAAAAAGTGCCACAGCAAGTGTAATAACGCAATTACGCAGAACCATTTGCAGACTCTCTCTCTCTCTCTCTCTCTCTCTCTGTCTCTATCTTTCTCTAAGGCAAAGAAGAAGCGACGTACCAGAAAGGAATTATCTGACTGGGACGGAAATCACTAGAAGAGATGCACATATACAGATGCACAATTGATTACAAGTTCAGGAAAGTAGCATGATTCATTCAAGAGAAAGAGTTTCACGAATTTAGTACGCCAATAAATCGTCGGTCCACCTCTTGCTCTTATGCAAGCAGTTATGAGGCTTGGCATTCATTGATAAAGTTGTTAGATATCATCCTGAGACATATTGTGCGAAATTCTGTCCAAATGGCACGTCAGATCGTCAAAATGCCGAGATGATGCTCCACACTTTTTCAGTTGGAGAGAGACCTGGCGACCTTGCTGGCCAAGACAGGGTTCGACAAGCACGAAGTCAAGTACTAGAAGCTCTCGCCGTGAGCAGACGGGCATTATCTTACTGGCATTATCTTACTGAAATGCAAGCCCAGAATGTTTTGCGATGAAGGTCAACCACAGGGGGCTTGGAATATCGTCGACGTACCGTTGCGCTCTTAGGGTGCTGGGAATGAGAAGAAAAGGGACTCTGCCATGAAAAGAACTGGCATCCCAGACCACCACTGATGGTTTTCGGGCTGTATGGCGTCTTCGCTGGTCATCAGTCGTAATTCGTAGCGGGCCACGTCACAGAAGACAATTAGATTCTAAGCCAAAGACGTGTCTGGAGACATCCTGGACACTGCTAGGATACCAACCTTAACGTCGCCCGCCACACGCTCCAAAAACCAAGAAACATGGTGTGGGGTGCACTTCATTTCATATCAAAACTTCTTTGGTTGCTATCCGCGGCAATCTTACAGCACAGCTGTACGTCGAATATTCAAAAATGGTCCAAATGGCTCTGAGCACTATGGGACTTAACATCTGAGGTTGAAAGTTCATATGGACAAGCATGCATGTCCGAAGGGACTTTCCATCGTAATTCAGAATAACACAGGTGCTGCAATATCGTATCGTACCTATTGCTAAGTGACGTCAACACATCTCAGTAAAACAAACCCTCCGCATACTTTGCGCTTCCGTTCTGCTGTTGTAATTACTGCTCTGGTTCATTTTTTCAATGACTGAGTTAAGAACCTTGCATAGTCTTCTTTATGTTGTTGCCCACAAGGCTGCTTTTGGGTATAGGGTCTACAGCTATTTTGAGAAACTCTTTGGAAACGCGCTATCATCCTCTTGTATTTTGTTTTAACGAAATTCCTTCCGCCTTGTTGTATTTGCTGTCGTCGTGTTACATGGCAGAGACTGTGGGCACGATTGTTCAGCTCAGACTTACGTGTATGTGTTTTCAGTTTTGTAGTAAGATTGTATTCAGTGCTCTGAGGCGTGTGGCGTGAATTCATCTTTGAATCTGGTATAACTTCACTAACTTCTCGAACTGTTGTCATTCCGGGGCTAATCCAGCGTAATTCTATTATGTTATTGGTTTTTAAAATTATGGTTAGCACCTTTGGTGCCTCTTACCCGTTTTTCTATTTTAATTATTTGTCATGGTTCTTGCTTTTTGCCTCGATTTAGAGGGAATTAAACTATTACTGAATATTGATTTTGTGCACGAACTGATCTCTCAAATGGTTCAAATTGCTCTGAGCACTATGGGACTTTACATCTGAGCTCATCAGTCCCCTAGACTTAGAACCACTTAAACCTAACTAACCTATGGACATCACACACACCCATGCCCGAGGCGGGATTCGAACCTGCGACCGTAGCAGCAGCGCGGTTCCGGACTGAAGCACCTAGGAACGCTCGGCCACAGCGGCCTGCACTGACCTCTCCATTGCGTCCCACAAATGTTGGATGGCATTCATGTCGGACTATCTGAGTGACCAAACCATTCGCTCGAATATCCAGAATGTTCTTCAAGCCATTCGCGAACAACTAAGGGCTGGTGAGATGGCGCATTTTTGTCCATAAAAATTCCATCGTTGTTTGGAAACCTGGCTTCCACGAATGGCTGCAATTGATCTCCAAGTAGCCAGACTTCCAGAGGACCCAGTCCATTCCACGTAAGCACAGTCCACACCACTATGGGGCTACCACCAGGTTGCACAGTGCCTTGTTGGCAACTTCGGTCAATGGCTTCGTGGAGTCTGGGCACACTCGAACCCTGCAATCAGCTGTTACTAACAGAAATCGGGACTCAGCTGACCAGACCACGGTTCTGCAGTAGTCTAGGGTACAGCCTGCTCTGGCGTAACGTCGAGCGCCTGCAGGTCGGCTAGGAACGTTACAGCAGAGAGGGCTGTGAGACGACGTCAGACAGTGGCACGCTGACGGTCCTCTCTCTATGACGACACCGAGACAGGAGCGGCCTCTAGACGAAGAAGAAGACAGCGCTGCGCCGCCTGACCGCGGCCGGAGTTGCAATCGAACCGACCTACGATCGCTACAGCAGTGACTTAGAAACTGTATTGGTTCACTTGTATTACGAATTGTATACAGGGTGTTACAAAAAGGTACGGCCAAACTTTCAGGAAACATTCCTCACACACAAATAAAGAAAAGATGTTATGTGGACATGTGTCCGGAAACGCTTAATTTCCATGTTAGAGCTCATTTTAGTTTCGTCAGTATGTACTGTACTTCCTCGATTCACCGCCAGTTGGCCCAATTGAAGGAAGGTAATGTTGACTTCGGTGCTTGTGTTGACATGCGACTCATTGCTCTACAGTACTAGCATCAAGCACATCAGTACGTAGCATCAACAGCTTAGTGTTTATCACGAACGTGGTTTTGCAGTCAGTGCAATGTTTACAAATGCGGTGTTGGCAGATGCCCATTTAATGTATGGATTAGCACGGGGCAATAGCCGTGGCGCGTTACGTTTGTATCGAGACAGATTTCCAGAACGAAGGTGTCCCGACAGGAAGACGTTCGAAGGAATTGATCGGCGTCTTAGGGAGCACGGAACATTCCAGCCTATGACTCGCGACTGGGGAAGACCTAGAACAACGAGGACACCTGCAATGGACGAGGTAATTCTTCGTGCAGTTGACGATAACCCTAATGTCAGCGTCAGAGAAGTTGCTGCTGTACGAGGTAACGTTGACCACGTCACTGTATGGAGAGTGCTACGGGAGAACCAGCTGTTTCCGTACCATGTACAGTGTGTGCAGGAACTATCAGCAGCTGATTGGCCTCCACGGGCACACTTCTGCGAATGGTTCATCCAACAATGTACGTTCTGTATCTGTGTGTTTCCATTCTATGATTAATGTGATTTGAAGAGAAGTAATAAAATGAGCTCTAACATGGAAAGTAAGCGTTTCCGGACACATGTCCACATAACATCTTTTCTTTATTTGTGTGTGAGGAATGTTTCCTGAAAATTTGGCCGTACCTTTTTGTAACACCCTGTATACTGAAGAGCTTGCTCATGTTCGTCTGTCACCCCTTGCTTGCGACACGTCTATATCTCACAAAGTATTGTAATCGTTTCCTTTTGTAATAAACTCCGTTAATACGATTTGCTTGAATTGTTGTCTAGCGTTCCGAGAAAGCTGTTGTCATAGGCACGCTATAGTAGTCGAGTGGGGAGAACACAACCGACGTGGTTACGACTCCAAGGGAGGCGCTACAAGCAAACTCGTACTGTTAGTAAAGCCAGTCGCGTCGGTCCTCTGCTGCTGTAGCCCATTAACGCCAAATTTCGCTGCACTGTCCTGACGGATACGTTCGTCGTACGTGCCACATCGATTTCTGCGGTTATTTGGAGGAGTTTTTCTTGTATTTAGTACTAACAACTCTATGCAAACATCGCTGCTCTCGGTCGTTAAGTGAAGGCCGTCGTCCACTGGCGTTGTCCGTGGTGAGAGGTAATGCCTGGAATTTGGTACTCCCGGCACACTCTAGACTGTGTGGGCCGCGGGATATTGAATTCCGAAATGGAATGTTCCATGCGTCTAAGTCCATCTGCCATTCCGCGTCCAAAGCCTGTTAATTGCCGTCGAGCTGCCATAATCACGTCGGAAACTTTTTGATATGAATCACCTGAGTACAAATGACAGTTGCGGCAGTGCAGCCCATTTACACCTTCTGTACGTGACACTACCGCCATGTGTGTATGTGCATATGACTATCCAATGACTTCGTGTGTGCTCATGTGACGTTTCGTGTTCATCATACTGTCATGGACCGTTTCCTCCAGTTTGTTCTCATTTAGCAGAATCATCCCTGTATAACGATTCCATTTATGCACTTTGAATATCATGAAGTATAAAATACGTTAATTACTTGCCGATCTTGTCGTCACATGCTAAAAAATGACAAAAAAATCTGTTCTATTGTATTCTATTAGTTTAAATAGTGTGTAAGTCTAGGGACCGATTACCTCAGCAGTTTGGTCCCTTAGGAATTCACACGTATGTTAACATCTGAACAAAGAGTTATTGCAGAATTTAGGAATGCATGTCATTGAGAAAGCTTCAAGAAGTAATAGCCATTCTGAAAACGCTACAACTTCTGTCGTCGAAAGTGGACATGCTGTAGGATACGAGCAGTCTGGGCGTGAAAGCAGCGCATCACGGCGGCGGCGCGCACTAGCAAGTGACAAGCAGAGAGCGCACGCCGCTTTGAAGACAACGGGTCCCGTGTCTGCCGTGCTGCGCGACGAGACGAGACAGGGAGCGGTGAACTGTGAAGCAACTCTACACTGAGATTTTCTGACCTCACAAGTTCGCAAGTTTAGTCAGTGGGTACATGGCACCACTGTGCAGCGGCAGACAGTCGATGGAAGCTTAGCTCGTCTGGAAGGATCTGTAATTCCATTACGGTGTTTGTAAATATATGCTCTCGCGTCGACACGAATTAGTAAGGTCTTCTTGGCGGTTTCAGCCGCCTCCAGTGATCAAGCAGCCAGCCCGCGCTTTTGCCTGACAAGCGGTCAGCGTGACCTCTTCATCACCGGTTTCGTCTAAACTTATGGAATATGCAGAGCTTGTCCGGAGGTGTAAGTGACATAATTGGGGACTCCAGATAGCCAAAAGTTTAGAAAAAATAGCATTTTTGGAGGTTATTGGGCGAGACATCAGACATTTATTTTAACATAGTTACCAGACGACGGTTAATACAGCAGAAAGAGCACAGAACGGTAATCGGAAGGTTGTGGGGTCGGGTCCCTGTCCGGCACATTCTTTTTACTTTCAGTTAGCTGACAAGCCCGACATTAGCCGGGTATTCACTTTGCCATTTTCTATTAGAAATGGAAACAAAAAATGATCTGTGTGTCGAGTGTAACATCGAAAATGTTTCACTTCCACCTAATCGTAAAAACGCCCTTGTAATTATGGAACAGTCGTACAAAAATATACGTTATATACGTATGTACGAGTACACTATCCAAATTAAGAAAAAGAGAATGCAACGTAAAAGTTATCTCTGACGTTTACATAACTCTGATCATGGTTCTAAAGAGTATTTCCAGTTAGATGTTCAGGAACTACGGCGAATAAATTTTTGAATGAGCCCGCCCTGGAGCAAGAGACATACAGTTGGCCATGAGAAAAACACGGAGATGTGAGATCCACTTTGCAGTATTTAGTAGACTCTCCCAGTTACTTGACAGTTGTAATGGCAACTGCAAGTTTTACTGGAAAGTGGAAAGTGGGAAGGGAGGCCTGTCAGAGAAACAACGTGTCGCACGATGATATATTTGTGTAAGTACATTTAGCGGCATATGTACATACTGTCTGCAAAATACTTTGTGAACAGAGTTAGCAGCAAAGAAGTAATAAATTTAAACGTCATCCATGGTGCGGCAGTTACTCACCCATCTCATTGTTTATGACGTCATATCTGTTGAACCGTGATGAGTTCTTGGTTCTTACCCCAAAGTGATTGTTGCCCGACAGTAAGGGACATATGTGTACCAAGCTTGCGTCAAATTGACCCAGCGGTTTTGAAGGAGATTTGGAACATACACACATACATATATCCATTTTTATAACAAGTATGTATGGATTTTCACGTTACTTACAGGGCAAATAAAGTGAAATGTTGCTCAATATATTATGTTTTTGAGTCTTATCATAGAAGACATCAAAATGAAAGGAAACGAATATTTCGAATTGCAAATAAATTTCCAAGATAGAGCTGGCCTAGGCAGCTGCAAGTGAACAGCAGTTTCCCGTTGCAGGTAAAGTCGGCTCATGGAGAGAGGAACAAGAATCACATCCTGAGAACACTGCAGGAAAATACGCTTCATTCAACATTCACGTCACCAGCTATCCCCGAAATGATCCGTTACGCGTGGTTTCCTGCCAGACTGTGCAGTGACAGAGAACCCATTAAGAACGTAAACAAGAATTGTTTTTCAACAAAAACTTAAAAATTAGAATATAATTGCAACAATACGGCGTTTATAACGTGTGGAAGACGTCAAGACGATCACCGCTTCCCCCCTTTCTATGATGAACATCACCACAGCACGGATAAATTATTAATTTGATATACGAAGTTCAGGTGTACGCCTTGCAATTCCTTCCTGGAAATTTATTTGCAGTCCCTAATATTTATTGCCTTTCCTTTTCATACCTTTTTTGAAAATATTCGAAAAACAATGTATTGAGCGTTATTTCGGCGGTTTATTTGTTGTCTACGTAAAAATTCATAATAAAAAAGGTTTCTACACACAGGCTCGGCAACGGCCTTGCCGCAGTGGATACACCGGTTCCCGTGAGATCACCGAAGTTAAGCGCTGTCGGGCGTGGCCGGCGCTTGGGTGGGTGACCATCCAGGCCGCCATGCGCTGTTGCCATTTTTCGGGGTGCACTCAGCCTCGTGATGCCAATTGAGGAGCTACTCGACCGAATAGTAGCGGCTTCGGTCAAGAATACCATCATAACGACCGGGAGAACGGTGTGCTGACCCCACGCCCCTCCTATCCGCATCCTCCACCGAGGATGACACGGCGGTCGGATGGTCCCGGTAGGCCACTCGTGGCCTGAAGACGGAGTGAGTACATACAGGTTCAATTTCCCGACCATCGGATTATCGTTCCGTATTATTTCCAATTGGCATCCTTTGCCGAGAAACTTACGTTAAGATAAACGGCTCAGGCTTCGCATATCCCGCGCCAAATATGCTTTATTTTCTTAACGCTTGGGAATCTTGAGTCCCCATCTCTGTCACTTTCGTATCTTGCCAAGTCCTGCAAATACCATAAATTTAGACTAAATCTGTGATGACTAGTAGCCGCGGTCTCCTTGTGAGTATATCTTAGCAATTCTCGAGCGTCTACTGACCGCGCTGTCGGCGACAGCTTCATTCGTATATACACATATACCGATACGATGAGTGGATAAGGGAGAAATAAGCACATAAAACATAACAACAATTGTAAAAAATATCATGACGCGGTTCATGGTATGAAGCAAATTGAGACGTACCGTTTTCATGGATGATGGTGAAAAACGATAGTCCGCCTGAATGTATGTGAGTTACAAGATAGCGGTTGATCGTCATTTTTTACTGTTTTCCGTCTTTCCTTTAGCTGCTCTAAAATCGTGGAGGTGTGTACCGTCTATGCAACTAAATGAAGGCAGTTTGTTTATTGCCACACGCGTTTCGCTTCTTTCATTTGGTAAGCATCATCAGTGGCCTGAAATAGATGTTTCCTTTTCCACATACAGTAAAGTACTATGTGGTAGATATCACACATCAGTGAAAGGTCGAGCAGTAGAGTCCCTGTAATGTATTTGATCGGCAGTGCTTCGACCCAGCGTGAGACTCAATCAGTGATTGAGAGTAGGTATTTATAGACTTTTGATACCAGGAGAAGCCCGACGAGCTCCACGTACATGTGCCGAAATCGAGAGAGCGGTATATCGAAGCTGCTGGGTTGCGACTGCACATGGCGTGCCTTGCTACGATGGCATGCAAGGCAAGTCTGCCTCAACGTGAGGCAATCTCGTTTGATGTTCGGCCGAACGAATCGTTCGGTTACGAGACAGACAATTGGGTGGACACTGTGACGGTACGTCACATAAATGGACATTTGGAGAAAGGGAAAGGAAGTTTTTGTTGTGCGACTTGTGAATTATATATTATTTCAAGACTGTGTACGTGTGCTCGATGTATAAGAAAGATTAAAAAAATTAAATAATACCACCAAAAATCACAAACAGCGATGTGATATAAAAATAAAAGAACATTCTTTTTATCTGTGTAATGAAAATGAACATGACCAGAGACTATTGCTTTATTGAAAGTGCTCCTGTTTCTGTTTCGTCTAGAGGTTGGCCGCCATTGTAGCGCTGGATAATAATTAAAGTAAGTTTGGTTGTAATTTAGTAAAATATAATTGAAATTGTTATTAGAAAGTGTGTATTATTGACTTAGTTGTCACCTCTCATGATCGCAACCATTAATTCTCATTAACCAAGTTTTTACAGAACTTCGTAGTGCAGGGAGCTCATCTCCCCTAACAGGATTTAGTCGGTCATTACGCTGACTGTATTATTTAATTAAAATTTCATGCCATAATATTAAATGTAAATGCGAGAGACTTCTCAATTTTGACATTTCATTAATTTCAAAGTTAAAAAGCGTACTAATAAATTTCATTTACTAAAATCCATAGCATTAAATGAGCTCAGTATGTTTCATTTTGGCCGCCTAACGGCAGTCGAGATTCTCTCCAGTTTTGCCTTGCAAATAATGAACAAGAAATATTGAAAACCATTACACCCCATAAGCTCCGCAATATCTCAGTTAATATTTGTGACATTTGGTATATAAATAACCAGTAGCCCCTGGGACCCATATTAATAATTACAGTTTGCGTAAGAATATGCATATTTTCTTTTCTAAATAGCAGCGCTCACGGAAACTATTTATTAGAAGGCGGTGAGCCGCACGTTGTGTTTAAAAAATATTATATCGTACGTACTTCGGGTCAGCCGATGTCCGTACGAGTGTTATCGCGGTATAAGTTAATTAAAAGTCTCACGCTATCCCACAATATTTAAAGCCACCCCAACCAAAATCATAAAATATAATGATAAAAATAAAAATATGTAATTATCCCGTGATAAGTGCCCACACCCACACACATATACAGTTATACCGTGATAACACCTGGGTGGACCAGATTATGGTACCGGTCGAAGATCGTGCAGCGCATGTTTGTCAGGATGAGAGGTCATACTCTGTTCCGTGACACATGGCTGAGGATGTGGGCGTCATTGCTGACAATAGTTCTTCGTTCGATGTGCAAACCAGAGATGGCAGTGCTGAGCAAGTCATTCACTGACAGATTGTGGTTTTGTTCATTCCCTACTTGAGCGTAGTCGAGGGGGAGTGAAACAATATTGATGTGAGACAGACAGTCGACGACAATGTTGTTAGCACATGGTTATGAGATCCTGGATACAAAAACGGTGACGGCCCACATCCCTCGATGGATCACGTGTCGTGTCAGCGAGTGGTTTGTGATCTGCAAATATCATAACACGTCTGGATGCCAAGAAAGCTTTGGATGTTGTGTCAGGTTTCTAGGGACGGTAATTGTAGAGCAAGGTCCAGACATTTGGATGTGGTTTTGATACCATCAGCACTGAAGATGTATCTGAGGAAGCTCACTTTGGTTTCGTGCAACTGAGATTTTTCTTTGTTCATGACTATCCCTGTACCTTGGAGGGCTGTGAGAACTATTTCGAGATGTTGCTCGTGATTCTGTGTGTTGTCAAGGCATGCATAGCAACAGCGCAGTTTCTAGAGGACCTTGTAGATGTATCTTTGGCAACTTTGGGCCGTGTTCCTCAATCCGTATGGCATAAGAGAAATATAAAGAGGCCAAAAAGTATAATGATAGTCATCTTATCAGTGTTGTCTTGGTGCATCGGTATCTACATTCGACAAAACTGAAAACAGTTGCACCTGCAAGGGAATGTGTAAAGTCTTAAATGTTAGGGATGGGGTAATTGTCATGTATTGTTCGAGAGGTGAGAACTTTGTAATCACTACAAAGTCTAAGAGAGCTGTCCTTCATTAGAAAAATTTTATGGTTGAAGCCCAGGAGTAGTCCGAAGGGCGAATTATACCCGTGGTAGCAGTTAATCAATGGTTGTTTTTGGCGCCTGTGGAAGGACCTGGCCCAGGCCGCGTGCCTTGTGGCAAACTGGAGAGCCGGGGATTGTAGGAATGTGGTGTGTCGTACCATCCAAATGACACACTGCCAAACCTTTGCTCACAATCAAATCTGACGCCACAGCTGATATGGGATTTTATCTGCTAGCTGTTCGTCATGGATTGCTTAATGGAGCTGTCGTTTTGGGTTGTGAGATACAATCAGAAGCCAAAGAATTATGACCACCTGTTTAACAGCTTGTTTGTACCCCTTCGAAAAGAAACCATATCACTGATTCTGGGTATCACAGATCCGACAGTTTGTTGGTAGGTTTTTGGAGGTATTTGGTACTACATGTCTACTCGTAGGTCATGTAACTCACGTAAAGAATGGGCCGCTAATATGCATATGCAGTAATGGCGTCCCATAGCGACTCAGGTGGTTCCATGAGATTTACATCAGGCGAATTTGGTGGCCAAGACATCAACGTGAGTTTACTATAATGCTCCTCAAACCACTGTAGCACTGTTCAGGCTCCGAGACCCAGACAATTATACTGCTGAAAGATGACATCGCCGCTGGGAAAGACATCAAGCATGAAGGGATACCTGTGATTCGCAGCTGACAGCGTGTCGTCGATTACTACCACATGTCTTATGCAAGCGCAGGAGAATGTCGTCTGTATCGGCACATGTGATCTAGGCGTAGCAGCTTTGATTAGTAATCAAAACGTCCTCGGTCCCGGGTCCAAAGCCCCCCGCAGCGTACATTTTGATTAATAATCAACACTGGCGGCCGAAGACTTCCGGCATAAGAAGTCAGCCTCATTCTGCCAACGGACTTGTCAAAGAGGGCGGAGGAGCGGACAGAGGTTCAGGACACTTTGCCCTTGGGGTGGGAAAATGCCACTAAAGACGGTAGAATCAGCAATGACCAATGGCATGAGGATGCAAAAGGCAATGGAAATCACTGCATTAAAGATACATAACGTGTATCTACAGGACACCTGTAATTGAAACAGTGTCACGATGATCTCTCCACTGGCAAAAGATTCCGGGGCAGTCTCCCTTTTCGATCTCCAGGAGGGGTCTGCCAAGAGGGAGGTGACCATAAGAAAAAAACTGAATAACCAACAAAATGATAACGTTCTACTAGTCGGGGCGTGGAATTTCAGAAGCTTGAACAGGGTAGGGGAGCTAGAAAATATGAAAAGGGAAGTTACAAAGGCTCAACATGGATATAGAGGGGACAGTAAAGTGAAGTGGAAAGAAGACAAGGATATGGTCAGATGAGTATAGGGTAATATCAACAGCAGCAGAAAATGGTAAAATGGGAGTGGGATTCGTTGTGAATAGGAAGGTAGGGCAGAGAATGTGTTACTGCGAACAATTCAGTGATAGGGTTATCCTTATCAGAAACGACAGCAAACCAACATCGACAGTGATAATTCAGGTATTCATGCCGACGTTGCAAGTCGAAGGTGAAGAGATAGAGAAATTATATGAGGATATTGAAAGGATAACGTAGTACGTAAACGGAGATGAAAATCTAATAGTCTTGGGGGACTGGAACGCAGTTGATGGGAAGAAACAGAAGGAAAGATTACAAAAGAAAATGGGCTTAGGACAAGGAATGTGAGAGGAGAAAGACTATTTGAGATCTGTAATAAATTTCAGCCAGTAATAACGAGTACTCTGTTCAAGAATCACAAGAGGAGGACGTATACTTGGAAAAGGCTGAGTGATACGAGAAGATTTCTGTTATATTACATCATGGTCAGACAGAGACACCGAAGTCAGATACTTGATTGCAAGGCATGCCCAGGAGCAGATATAGACTCAGATCACAATGTAGTAGTGATGAAGTGTAGGCTGAAGTTTAAGACATTAGTCAGGAAGAATAATACGCGAAGAAGTGGGATACGAAAGTACTAAGGAATGAGGAGATACGCTTGACGTTATCTAAGGCTACAAACACGGCAGTGAGGAATAGCGAACTAGCCACTACAGTTCAAGAGGAATGGACATCTCTATAAAGGACATTCACAGAAATTCGAAAAGAAAATATAGGTACAAAGAAGGTAACTGCGAAGAAACCATGGGTAACAGAAGAAATACTTCAGTTGAACGCTGAAAGAAGGAAGTAAAAAATATTTAGGGAAGTTCAGGAATACTGAAATACACATCGCTTAGGAATGAAATAAATAGGAAGTGTGGGGAAGCTAAGACGAAACGGGTAGGTGAAAAATGTGAAAAAATCGACAAAGAAATGGTTGTTGGGAGGACTGACTCAGTATATAGGAAAGTCAAAACAACCTTCGGTGAAATTAGAAGCAAGGGTGGTAACATTAAGAGTGCAACTGGAATTCCACTATTAAATACAGAAGAGAGAGCGGACAGGTGGAACGAGTACATTAAAGGCCTCTATAAGTAGGAATATTTGTCTAATGCGAACAGGAATCGATTTAAAAGAGATAGGGTATCCAGTGTTAGAATTTAAGAGAGCTTTGGAGGAATGAAGATCAAATAAGGCGGAAGGGATGGATAACATACCATCAGGAGTCCTAAAATCATAGGGGGAAGTGGCAACAAAACATGATTTACCTTGGTGTGTAGAATGTGCGAGTCTGGCGACATACCATTTGACTTTCGGAAAAATATCATCCACACAATTCCGAACACTACAAGAGCTGACAAATATGAGAATTGTCGCACAGTCAGCTTAATAGCTCATGCATCCAAGTTGCTTACAGCAATAATATACAGAATAATGGAAAAGAAAATTGAGAGTGTGTTAGATGACGATCAGTTTGGCTTCAGGAAAGGTAGAGGCACCAGAAAAGCAATTCTGACGTTGCGGTTGATAATGGAAGCAAGACTAAAGAAAAATCAAGACACGTTCATAGGATTTGTCGACCTGGAAAAAGCGTTCGACAGTTTAAAATGATGTAAGATGTTCGAAATTCTGAGAAAAATGCGAGTAAGCTATAGGGATAGACGGGTGATATACAATTCGTTCAAGAACCAGGAGGGAATAATAAGAGTGGACAAACGATAGATACTGTTATTCTGAAGAAGGTTGGGTTATCCCGACTGAAACCTAGGTAAAGTTCTAGGTAAACGGTGCAACTGAGGCTGTTCATTAGTAAAATTAAAATTAATATTTATACAGTTGCTGACAGGTCCGCGAAATGTTGAAGATATTCAAGAACGAAGTGCTCCGATTAAAAAATGTGTAACACAGGGATGTAGTCCTTCACCCGTGCTGTCAATTTTTACATCGAAGGAGCAATAATGGAAATAATGAAAAGTTTCAAAGAGAAAGGATATCAATCATACGATTCACTGATGACATTGCTGTCCTGAGTGAGAGTGAAGAATAATTACAGGCTCCGCTGAATGGAATGCACATTCCAATGACTACAGAATATGGATTGAGAGTAAACCTAAAAAAAGACGAAAGTAATGAGAAGTAGCAGAAATGAGAACACCGAGGGACTTGACTTCAGGCCTGATGGTCCCGAAGTAGATGAAGTTAATGAATTCACTACCTAGGCGGAAAAATAAGCAACGACGGACAGCAGGGAGGACATCAAAAGCAGTCTAGCGCTGGCGAAAAGGGCACTCCCGGCCAAGAGAAGTCTACTAGTGTCACACGTAGGCCGTAATGTGAGGAAGAAATTTCTGAGATGTACCTTTGGAGCACAGCATTGTATGGTAATGAAACATGGACTGTGGGAAAACTGGAAGACAAGAGATTCGAAGCATTTGAAATGTTGTGCTACAGACGAATGTTGAAAATTAGGTCGACTGAATAGGCAAAGAATGAGGAGGTTCTGCGCAGAATCGTAGAGGAAAGGAACATGTGGAAAACACTAATAGGGAGAGGGGACAGGATGATAGGACATCAATTAAGACGTCAGGGAGTGACTTCCATGGTACTAGAGGGAGCTGTAGATGACAAAAAATGTAAAGGAAGAGTCTGGAATACATCCAGCAAATAATTGAGGACTTAGGTTGCAAGTGTTACTCTGAGGTGAAGAGGTTGGCAGTGGAGAGGAATTCACGACAGGCCGTATGAAACTCGTCAGAAGACTGATGTCTGGAAGAAAAAGCATAATATTTTTCCCACCAGCCTGCCCCTGTGACGCGCTGGACGTTTCGAGCCGCTGTTCACCTAGATGGCGGCGTTCGTGGAGACGACCATCGACTTGTTAGCAAGAATGTGATTCGCCCGAAAAGTCGACAGATTTTCATCGATCGAGGGTCAATATGTGAACGCGCAAGCGCTGTCTGCTGCACTCATTCTCCACGACAGTTGTCATTGATGTAGGCCGGCAACTGCGCAAATACGGGTGGAAAGTGTTGCCGCATCCTCTTTACAGTCCACCAGACTTCAACTTGTTCCCGAAGTTGAAAAAGCCTTTGCTTGGACGGAAGAACTTTCTATCGCCGTTATCCGCGCTACTCGAGAGATGAATAGAAGTGCTTTCTGGATTCAATAACAGAGCTTTCGAAAGGTTGGGGTTCTGTTGTAGAGGAGCAGGGAGACTATACTAAAGAACTGTAAAGAGGTATTAAAAAAATAAATGTGTAAGTAAAAAAGTGTGCATTATTTTACAATAGTGCATGATTCTCTACTTTCTTAATTTACAATATTAATGATACAGTATAGATCATTGTAACCTCTCTGAATTTTATCCTTGGTGTCTATTGGTCTTCAGTCAAAAGTTGATGCCATGTCTACTTTAAGTTGTTGTCGTGGTTATGGCTCCGCTCGGTTAAGCCTCGCTTCGTTTCTGCTCTGTCAAGTTACTTCGTATATTGAAGATATGAAGCTAATTTTAAGAACCATGTGAATGAAAGAATTATCTTGTGCTAAAGAGTATGACAAGGATTATGTCTGTATTCAAGGAAAACAAAGAATTAAATCAGCGACAACAAGCGATTAGTGTTTATTCATTTGAAAGCTTAACCCGAACAGGTGTATTGCAAAGTATTGATAAATGAATTGTAGCCCTTGGACCACTGAAGCCATCAAAAATGGGAGAAGAAATCGACATTTTGTGTAACTACTACTCAAATAACTTTTCTTATTTTCCGAGAATGTGTTGTTTCACCATAGTAAACATGCATATTTTTTGCTCTTTATTGGCATTAACACCACTGTGAAAGGAAGCTGTAACCAATCCTTTATTAGCTTATAAAATTCCCCACCCTTCCATCTTATACTTCCCTCAAACTCCCCTCCTGCCCCTGCGTCATCTATACACCAGATTCCCCCAACACTGCACCTACACGCTGCTCTCCATATCCTCTGCCAATGAAAGTTTAATCACTTGGCTTTACCCGACCCAGAAATCCGCTCTGATGCGTACCCATCCTGCAAGATCTAACAGAACCCGCCCCTCTTTCCCCCTTTTCAGGGCTCCTGTCCTCACCATTCCCCACCACCCACATCATAAGGCTTGGTTCTTCCAAAACTCTTCCCTCAAAACCCTTTGAAATACATCAAACGAATATCCGGCCACATAGAACCAATACTACACACCGCACGAAAACGTACAAATCCCGTAACACCCACAAACATGGCAGTCTACACGAACTCATCACTTCATTCGCCTCCATAAATATTTTAAACAGTCAATAAATCTGCCTTCTGTCTCTTAACCAACGCCACTCACCATCTGCATGTTATTTTGTGGAAACGTTCATATTCCAGCACTTGTAAAAATTTTAACTTGTTTTAAATATTTAAAATCCTGTGACTGAATAGCGGAGAATTTTAACCACTGACAGCCGATCCCTCCCGTCGTGTGTTGTGTGGGGGGATTACGGGGAAGGGGGAAGGGGATGGAATAACAATAAAGGGAAAAACTGAAAGCAAGAGAATGCAAACGCAGTACTCTGTCTGTAAAATGTATGTGTTTCTGTTGTGGACTGCTCTTTCTTTCTTTGACATGCACATGTTTCGCACCAGATCAAAGGATTTCCTTGTTGTCCTACATCACTCGACTTTTCAGTTCAGGAATATTTGTTTACTGTTATTTTTTTCTTCTAAAAAGGACGACAGTGTTGAAAAAGTCGGACGTTCGTGCCACTGGTGTAGCGACAATTGCGGAATTGGTTTCTTTTGAGTCGGCAAACGATTTTATTGTTTTCGTCATTTTGTTATCACGCCTCTTCGGCTACAGCTATAGTGGCTCATCTGGTACCTGAAACTATCTAGGTACCGCATTCCAAATCAATTTTCCTCTTTACACAGTCATATCCTGCTTTGTTTCGGGGTAGTGTGAACTTCAGATTATTGTGTAGATATACGACGTATTCTGGAATTGAGTATGTCTTCTGCTGTTTACTGTCTCTTTATAGTTATTCGCCAGTAAATGTCTGCAGATTAGAGGGAAATCGTAAATAAACAGGCCAGTGGTGTGTTGTTTCATACGTCTTGTGGTCTTTAGGAAACATATACAGGGTGTTTGACTGTTATAAGGTGAAACAAGCAAATAATCGCAATAAACATACGTCCGGTAACCATTGGTTTCCGCAGTACGACATATTACAAGCGAGTGTATGAAAACATTACAACAGACTACCGCAGATACGCACTTGAGAACAAACATTCTACTACGAGTGTTTCACATCACATGGCCACAGTTCATGTGCGCTATCTACACATCGATAGCAGCAAACGTTAAAAAAATGGCTCTGAGCACTATGGGACTTAACTTCTAAGGTCATCAGTCCCCTAGAACTTAGAACTACTTAAACTCAACTAACCTAAGGACATCACACACATCCATGCCTGAGGCAGGATTGGAACCTGAAACTGTAGCGGTCGCTCGGTTCCAGACTGTAGCGCCTAGAACCGCTCGGCCACATCAGCCGGCAAACGTTAAAAACTCTAGGATGTTCATAATATATTAACAACCATTCACAATGCATTCCCGGAGTTCATCGAACTATCCACAGGGTTGGAATGCACCAAGTCCTTTAAATATCAGCACAGAAAAAAAGAGGTAAGCGATACAAGTCGGTGGATCTGGGAGATCATGGCATTTCCAAGATATGACCGATGCACAAGCAACCCTGTTTTTTATGTTTTCATACAAATGGCTACAAATTTAAAACTCAGTTTGCTCAAGATGTATTACTAGAAGAAAAAAATGATTACTGAACTAACAAAAAAAGGAGAAATATATTCTGCAATATAGGAAGGAGGAATATTGTGAAAAGTGAGAAATCTCTTATTAGCCAAACAAGCAAAGTTTTAATATCTAAAGACAATATTCATACGATTCTGATTAGAAAATAGAAGAAATACATTCATTATAACGAAATGAAAGAATTTCAGTCAAATTTAAGTATCTTTAAGGTACACACTCGTCATAGACAACATAGCTGCTCTCGTTGCAAACTGGACAGTGACAGGACGAACAATCTTTTTTTGATTTTTCGGTCCCCTGTCCTGCGGCAAAGGACACGTAGCACCGGATTTGGCAGATCAGAGTGTGTCAAGATTTTTATCAGCAACAACACCTTTTTTCAAAATTCCAGTGCAGTCATATCCGTGTCTGGTCATAGTGTACTTACGGCGTATGGCCACCAAGCGGGGCGTCATGAGATTGTCGTATAAAACCTCTAAGCAGTAGACTGCCATCACTTTTTCATTGGTACCCTCGAGAGAGAATTTTCGAGGCACTCATTCACACCAGCGTCCTCCATTTCAATATCGTCAACTGCATCCTCTTCCTCTCCTGTAGTCTGCTCTTCACCCGGAAAATTCTCCCGTCGCTTTATTCCAGAAACTGCTCACGATTTTCGTCCATTTCAAGCGACTCCTCACTTATATGTCGAATTTGCAGATTATACGACATCTCATTATTTGGACGAAATATTATCTATCGTACAACAAAATTAGACATGATATAACAAAGTATACTCACTTCCTTTTTCGCTCTGAAGCCAAAATACGCTTGAAATAAAATGCACTTCAATTTCACACACTCGACCTTACTTGTCACACTGGGGTGTAGGCGACCCCAGTGGACTGTCGATCGCTGCCACAGATGAGGTTACGCTTCCAGTGTGATGTCGTTGACTTTAGGGGTAGTGATGGTTTCGAACTTATAACTGATGGAGCCATAGATCCGATTTTGTCAGGTGTACATAGGTAAAATTAACGAAAAGCGGGCTTGTGGTCTACTACACCCGAGCGTATCCAACAAGGCTTGCGATTGTTTGCTTGTTTTGTTGTCCTCTGGTCGCTACTTTCTTTTCTATCTATAAAAGTGGAAGGCCCTTCTGTTAGTGCCCAATTTATTGCGTTACACAAACTCCATTTAGTACAAAAAATGTTAAAAATGAATATAAATGATTGCATTGCCATTCGCAGAGGACCATCAGACTAGTATCGCAGGCAGAAAAAGTTTTTCCCAGAGTTCTCTATACAAGGCGGCAGAGAGCGCTGGAAGAAGTGGCTAGCGAAAAGCAATAGCGTCCAAAAGAGGCGCAGGGATACGAGATACCATTTATTTCCTGAGGACTATTGGTAAAAGATATATAGAAAACGGCAAACAGTCATTTCCGGTTTTGAAAGAGCTGCGACAGAGTGCAGTGTGATGATCTGGTAGTTGTCTTGAAGAGGATGGATTACAGTGGAAGGAGGAAAGACTGATAGGAAGCCTCTACTTGAATCAGAAGGCAAGGGTACGAATAGCAAACGAGACTTCAGAAAATAGCAAGGTAAGGAGAGGGCTCAGACACGACTGTTGTCTCTCACCGATGCTATTTAACATATATTTGGAGGGAATCATGAGAAGTTGTGTGGGAAAAGCGGCGTCGGAAAGTAGAATGCATAAGATTTGGAGACGAAATTGCGAGACGTGCAGGAAATGAATGTAGAGTGATTCAAATGTTAAATGGCATGTATTAAGCCTGTGTAGCATATAGTGCGAAAATAAATATAAAGAAAACGGAAGGCTTCGTTATAGACTTAAAGAAAAGAACAGCATAGTGTACTTTAGGAACAGAGAAGTGGCGAAGCATTAAGTACACTGAAGTTAAAATCTTCTGGGTTATTAGGCCGCGTCATGTTTCTTCTAAAATGTTCGACGTTTCGACCCCTCTGCTGGGATCTTCCTCAGGATCTTTTGGTGTTCACTACTGCTAGACCATTGTTTGAGACGAGTGTCGCGTCCACTTATAAAGGGGGAATTTTCTGGCGTTCGTTCTGGAGAAGTGATAGTATTGGTTAAAATACATGTGGCTACCATTGGTGGGCCATAGTCATAGGCTAATACAGAAGAAGGGGCGTTGGTATGTCATCTCCTGTGGATACCATTGGCGGTCATCGTCATTGGATAGAGAGGCACTGTTCCACACTTATGCTGGAGAAGGGTTATTGGTTGAAATGCCTGCTACCGCCATTGGTTGGTCGTCATCAGTGGCTAGATTCGAAGCGGACAGAGCAAGAGAGAGGGAACCTTTACCCAGAATCCATTTGTCTACACAACACATTTAAATGATTAACATTCCAAGATCACTGGTTGATGTAGGCGCGAGATAAGTCATTACGAATGCAAGCATACAAACGTGCATGCATTGTATTGTACAGGTAGTGTATGTCAGTTTGTGGGATGGAACGGCCGGAGTGGCCGAGCGGTTCTAGGCGCTTCAGTCTGGAACCGCGCGACCGCTACGGTCGCAGGTTCGAATCCTGCCTCGGGCTTGGATGTGTGTGATGTCCTTAGGTTAGTTAGGTTTAAGTAGTTCTTAGTTCTAGGGGACTGATGACCTCAGATGTTGAGTCCCATAGTGCTCAGAGCCGTTTGAACCATTTTGTGGGATGGAGTTCCATGCCTGTCGCGTTTGGTCGGTAAATACAGGGACTGTCTGTGGATGACGCTGGAGTTGTCGTCGAATGATGTTTCATATCTGCTCGACTCGAGACAGATCTGGTGTTCGAGCAATCCAAGGCAACACGTCGACACTCTTTACAGCATGTTGGACAACACCCCCCGCAATGCTGTTCACGAATCGCAGCACGACAGGTCGCTTCACCTGACTTATCTACAGTTTTGCAGTCTGAGTGCTTAGTCATACGAAATCGCACCCCCAGACCATAACTCCAGGTGCAAGTCCAGTGTGCCTAGCACGCAGACTGGTTGGTTGCACGCCCCAAGTGCCCTGCTTCTAAGTAACACCCGTCCGTCACTGGTACCGAGGCAGAACCACCTTTCCTCAGGAAATAAGATCGATGTCCACCCTGTCCTCCGATGAGATTTCGCTGGACCCACCGAAGTCGCAAATAGCGGTTGTTCGGAGTCAGTGGAATGCACGCTGCAGGTCGTCTGACACAGAGCTGTCCGTGATTTGCAACAGTGCGGTGCGTCACTGTGGTACCTACTGCTGCTAAAATTGCCGCTGCAGATGCAGTACGTGCGCCAGAGCCATACGTTGAACATGGTGACCTCCCATCTCGGCAGTGCCACGTGACCATTCGGAGCCGAGTCTTCTTGGACCGTAGACTCTCGTGACCAGTGCTGCCCGCAGTCATGTACAGTGGCTACATTCTTACCAAGACTCTCTGCATAATCGCAGAAGGAACATCCACCTTCTCGTCGCCCCATTAGACGACCTCGTTCAAACTCAGCGGGGGTATTGAATTGGCGTCTTTGTCACCTTACAGGCTTTCATGACTAACATCAACTCACCACGTCCAGTCTCTAAGGTAACTAACGCTTACAAATGTTTACAGCGTGTATTAAAAAGCAATACTGATTTTAATCCTCGCTACTAGTTCCACCCTTGTGCGACTAGTACGACGTTTGACAGGTAGGCCTACCATCTTTCAGATGTAGAAATACGTCTATCAACTTTCGTCGATGTCGCACAAAGCTTTGGTGTTGAGACTTTTTCTTGCATCAGTGTATTTGGGAAATTGAATTAGGGAAGTTGTGTGTTGTGAACAGGACATCGCAGTCAGAATGGTGCTGTCGAAAGAGGCATTTCAAAATCAGAAAAGACTTAGTGATTTGTGCACAGAATTAAGAAAGCGACTAGCGAAATGCTGATATGGAGCATGGCCTTGTACAGAGTGGAAACACAGACATTGAGAAAGGAGGGCGAGACCAGAATTGAAGCTTGTCAAATGTCATGTGGATGTAGTGCAATTGGAAAAGATAAGCTTTACTGATAATCAGTGAGCCGTGCTGCGGCTCACGTTGGTGCCGTGTGTAGGTTTCTGCCAGACCGTATCGTGTTGTTGGCATGGTGGCGTGGTTTGTCTTCTTCTCGTGCTCACTGGCGTCACTCGGTTTCGTAAGCGTTGATTGTCCGCTAGTGGCAGCAGCGGCGCTTAACGATATGTAGTTCTGCTGCCCTATCTTTGGCGCGACCTCGTCCAGGTTCCGTGGGGTGTGAGTGTGAAGTTCGGTTGGGGACGCAGGAGCAGCGAGGTCCGCGCAGAGCGACAACACGCCGGGAAAGGCTGGCGGCGCACGTGGACTGCCGGATCGAAGGGCAGTGGTCACGAGGGTGCAGGAACTCGTCGAAACCGGATCCTGCATGTTTAAGTTGAGTGCATTGAAATTCGAGTAGAGAAGCCTCCACCATTGTGAAATCTCTCGATTCTCCAGTGACTTGGTTTCGTGTTGCTGCTGGTAGTGTCGCCGAGGCGAAACGCAGTGAGTGGAGTATCTGAGGAAGGAGGATCTGATAGCCTTCAAATGGTTCAAATGGCTCTGAGCACTATGGGACTCAACTGCTGAGGTCATTAGTCCCCTAGAACTTAGAACTAGTTAAACCTAACTAACCTAAGGATATCACAAACATCCATTCCCGAGGCAGGATTCGAACCTGCGACCGTAGCGGTCTTGCGGTTCCAGACTGCAGCGCCTTTAACCGCACGGCCACTTCGGCCGGCACTCTGATAGCCTTCCTGAGCTTCTAATTACTATTTACTATTATTAGCTTCTCATGTTGTTAAGTTCAACCAGCGGTATTTTTCTGTCTTGTGGCCTCTAACGCCCCAGTTACCTGCCCTGGGTGGGGGTTAGTGTATGTAACGGCAGTGTACATTTGCTCGCCTTGCCGCCGCTGTCCGGTGAGGCGTGTAAGTTTCACAGCTTCTGATTGTAGGTTGGGTGGCGTTCTTCTGCCTTAGGGAGAGTCATTCCTTATTGTTCCAGAAGCTCTAAGCGCAGCATTCTGCGGGCGGAGCCCATACCGCCAGTTCCAACTTTGGCGTGATTTTACATCTTGCATTTGTTTTGTTGGATGTCAGGTAGCCTCACCGAGATTATCATTAGTCGCTCGTTAGACTGCCACTAGTCCGAGTTACCATCTTGTGATTCGAACGCAACTCTTGGCTGCCTTTGTCTTCGCTCGGGTAAATGTTTTTGGTGTGACGTACTCTTGGAGCACTGTCTGTCACTGGCCTTTGTGTTTTGTTTTATTATTCTATTATTAAGTTACCATCATTTGTCTCACCTGTTTGGTGAACTATTGTTTTTTTTTTTTTTTAAATAAATCTTTGCTATGCCGTTTGCCGTTTGACAGTTGTTGTTGTTGTGGTCTTCAGTCCACAGACTGGTTTGATGAGGTTCTCCATGCTACTCTATCCTGTGCAAGCTTCTTCATCTCCCAGTACCTACTGCAACCTACACCCTTCTGAATCTGTTTAGTGTATTCATCTCTTGGTCTCCCTCTACTATTTTTACCCTCTGCGCTGCCCTCCAATACTAAATTGGTGATGCCTTGATGCCTCAGAACATGTCCTACCAACCGATCCCTTCCTCTAGTCAAGTTGTGCCAAAAATTTCTCTTCTCCCCAATTCTATTCAATACCTCCTCATTAGTTACGTGATCTACCCACCTAATCTTCAGCATTCTTCTGTAGCACCACATTTCAAAAGCTTCTATTCTCTTCTTGTCTAAACTATTTGTCCTCCACGTTTCACTTCCATACATGGCGACACTCCATACAAATACTTTCAGAAACGACTTGCTGATACTTAAATCTATACTCGATGTTAACAAATTTCTCTTCTTCAGAAACGCTTTCCTTTCCATTGCCAGTCTACATTTTATATTCTCTCTACTTCGACCATATTCAGTTATTTTGCTCCCCAAATAGCAAAACGCATTTACTACTTTACGCATCTCATTTCCTAATCTAATTCCCGCAGCATCACACAATTTAATTCGACTACATTCCATTATCCTCGTTTTACTTTTGTTGATGTTCATCTTATATCCTCCTTTCAAGACACTGTCCATTCCGTTCAGCTGCTCTTCCAGGTCCTTTGCTGTCTCTGACACATTTACAATGTCATCGGCGAACCTCAAAGTTTTTATTTCTTCTCCATGGATTTTAATACCTACTCCGAATTTTTATTTTGTTTCCTTTACTGCTTGCTCAATATACAGATTGAATAACATCGGGGAGAGGCTACAACCCTGTCTCACTCCCTTCCCGACCACTGCTTCCCTTTCATGCCCCTCGACTCTTCTAACTGCCATCTGGTTTCTGTACAAATTGTAAATAGCCTTTCGCTCCCTGTATTTTACCCCTGCCACCTTCAGAATACGAAAGAGAGTATTCCAATCAACATTGTCAAAAATCTTTCTCTAAGTCTACAAATGCTAGAAACGTAGGCTTGCCTTTCCTTAATCTATTCTCTAAGATAAGTCATAGGCTCAGTAATGCCTCACGTTTTCCAACATTTCTACGGAATCCAAACTGATCTTCCCCGAGGTCGGCTTCTACCAGTTTTTCCATTCGTCTGTAAAGAATTCGTGTTAGTATTTTGTAGCCCTGGCTTACTAAACTGATAGATTTTCACATCTGTCAGTACCTGCTTTCTTTGGGATTGGAATTATTATATTCTTCTTGAAGTCTGACGGTAATTCGCCTCTCTCATACATCTTGCTCACCAGATGGTAGAGTTTGGTCAGGGCTGGCTCTCCCAAGGCTATCAGTAGTGCTAATGTAATGTTGTCTACTCCCGAGGCCTTGTTTCGTCTTAGGTCTTTCAGTGGTCTGTCAAACTCTTCACGCAGAATCATATCTCCCTTTTCATCTTCATCTACATCGTCTTCCATTACCATAATACTGCCCTTGTACATCGCCTTGTACAGACCCTCTATATACTCCTTCCATCTTTCTGCTTTCCCTTCTTTGCTTAGGAATGATTTTCCGTCTGAGCTGATATTCATAAAGGTGGTTCTCTTTTCTCCAAAGGTCTCTTTAATTTTCCTGTAGGCAGTATCTTACTCCTAGTTATACATGCTTCTACATCCTTACATTTGTCCTCTAGCCAACCCTGCTTAACCATTTTGCACTTCCTGTCGATATCATTTTTGAGACGTTTGTATTCCTTTTTTTCTGCTTCATTTACTGCATTTTTGTATTTTCTCCTTTCATCAATTACATTCAATGTCTCTTCTGTTACCCAAGGATTTCTATTAGCCCTCGTCTATTTACCTACTTGATCCTCTGCTGCCTTCACTATTTCATCTCTCAAAGCTACCCATTCTTCTTCTGCTGTATTTCTTTCCCCCCATTCTTGTCAATCGTTCCCTAATGCTCTCCCTGAAACTCTCTACAACCTCAGGTTCTTTCAATTTATCGAGGTCCCATCTACTCAAATTCCCACCTTTTTACAGTTTCTTCATTTTTAATCTACAGTTCATAACCAATAGATTGTGGTCAGAATTCCTAAATCTCTGTCTTACCATTATATAATCTATCTTACATCTTCCAGTATCTCTAGGCTTCTTCCATTTATACAACCTTCTTTTATGATTCTTGAAGCAAGCGTCAGCTATGATTAAGTTATGCTCTGTGTAAAATTCTACCAGGCGGGTTCCTCTTTCATTCCTTAACCCCATTCCATATTCACGTACTACGTTTCCTTCTCTTCCTTTTCCTACTGTCGAATTCCAGTCATCCATGACTATTAAATTTTCGTCTCCGTTCACAATCTGAATAATTTCTTTTATCTTATTATACATTTCATTAATCTCTTCGTCATCTGCGGGGCTAGTTGGCATATAAACTTGTACTACTGTGGTAGGCATGGGCTTCGTATGACGGTATATTTGCTAAATTTTAAATAATTGAAATTTTTCGCGTTTAAATGCCTTCAGCAATGATTGTGGTTACGCGCCTTAAAAGTCTGATTGCGCTCTCATTGGCTTGCTTTCAAAAATTATTTACTGAAGTAAATGAGTGAAATTGCAAAGCAAACCAATAGTAATTGATTCGGGCCCCGTCCACAATCGCAACCCAGTCCTGCTTTCCTTAAGTACCAGGTTTCAATCAGGAGTGACGTTGGATAAGATCGGAGGATGCCGCTGGCAGTGAAGAATCGGAAGCTAGTCTGGGCAGGAGATAATTCGAGACAGGTCTGAGTTCTAGTAGAGGCAGTATAAAATTTTATCCGGGGAAGAGAGGAAAGGCAGGGGAAGATACCAGACGTTAGATGACGTCAGTGGACCGCAAGGAGGGAACCGAAGAATTAAGTAGGGGACAAAGAAGCGTGGGGGGCTGCGAAGTGTAAACGTGCTGCAAGGCTGATAACGAAATGACGATGATTCTGATTCACCGGATATCGTGTCCAACAGGGCAGCTTACAGTTCACTTGGCGCGCCACTGTCGCGGTGTGTAGCGAAGATGAGCAAGAGTGGCGTGACTGCGCGCGTTAATCTGTGGTGATACCGCGACGAGAAACGGTGGTTGTGAGCGGCGCTTCCTGGAAATACGAGTACGTCGAGTAGGTGGTAGGTTTTCCGTGCCGAGTGCTTTAGCGGCAGGGGGCGAGTACTCACGCGACGCCAGCAGCAGCAGCAGCAGCAGCAGCAGCGGCGGCAGCGGCAGTCCCCGCGGCGGCGTCATGCGCAGCGGCCAATCACAGCCCGAGTCCCGCGGGGCGTGGCCACCGCCGCCTCCTCGCAGGCTCTACGCCGTCGCCACAGCAGCCGACAGCAGCCTTCTTCAAAGCCGACCCGAGGACCGGCTGTTGTTCTGCTCGCCTGCGAGAAATCTACAGCCCGGAATGTCGATGCGCTGCCGGCGGAGAGTCCCGGAGAAGGAGGCACCACAGACACGGCGGAAACTCCGCACCCCGCGAACTCGTTTCTCGGCGACGCACTCTGGCAGCTCGTCCGGTCACCCGGCCCTCTGTGGTCTGACCCGGTCGCTGTGGGGAGGCGGACGCGGTGCGGCTTTCGGCGCCGGACGACCGGCCGGCTGTCTGCTCGCTGGCTGCGGACCGCGCGTGGCGACGCTACTGCCGTGAGGCTACGCTACGCTACGCTACGCCGCTGCCGGGGTGCGCGGCGCGCGTGCGCGGTTCGCGCGTGCCCACTGCGCGTGCGCGTTCCCTTTCGCCCACCGCGGTGATGTGCCGACGGCGGCGCGGGTTGAGGCGCGCAGCCTCCGGCGGCATCGAGCGCCTCCCAAGGCCAAGAAGCCGGCCGAGGGGGGCTGGCGGAGTAGGGCCGGGTCCAACCCCCCCCGCCTCCCCCAATCCCCCCACCCACGTTGCGAGTCTTACGTGGCGATCGCTCCGCATCTCCAGGTTCTGCCACACAAATCTCCTAAGACAATCGACCTGCATAATGTCGCGTTGCGAGGTGCCGGGGCTAGCAGTGTATTTAACACTAAATTCTTCTAGAATCTTCATATGTAAATGATGCTCTAAGCCCCCCCCTCTCCCCCTATTGTAACTCCGACTTTTGCTGTTGCTCATGGATTAAGAAGAAACGCGAACTGACTGTAATCGACCCTGCAAGTGGAGTAGAAAAGAGTTTGGCACCTGCAATAATTTAATTCGATAGACATTAATTAAATAAAGGAAAGTTTCAGTAAAGTAGTGAGAAATGAAAGGGTTGCTCTACCGATTAACAGAATGAAAGTTCTGTTGAAAATAACAATTTGATTTATTATGACTAAACTCAAAATCATAAACAAAACACATGAAACATTTACAATACATCGAATTGGATCAAATTGGATACTCAAATAATTGCTGTGAAGGTGAAGTTGTCCATAAACTAGATTGTGACTTCTATGACGAAGTTGTATGTGGAGCCAATCCCTTACAACTCAAATCTTAAGAGAAACACCCAGCCAACCCAACATTAATTGCTGCCACAGTAGTGAGAACTCAGACAGTGAACACCCAAGACACAACCACTAAGAAAAGACGGGAGCAGGAGTGCTCTGCTGAGCTCTGATTATCACAGAACAAATTCCCTAATCTGCCGCTGCTGCGGACATACATTACCAAGCTGTCTTCTTAACTGCAAGAACACGATTTGGCGTACCGGAAGCGATGGCTGGTTTCTTCGATGATAATGTCGCGAGTATAGCCCGAAATAAATTATCCTGGTCTGGTTGTTCCAGACTAAAGAATTCCTATCAATACAAATGCGCCTCTGAGAGAGATGAAGAAGGCCCACCACACAATTACTAACGAACGGTACAGTGATTGATTTTAACAAGCGAAGTCACACAATAAGTCCAATACAGTCAACTTTAGCCAAAACTGCTCAAGACAGACAACATAGGCCGCTTGTACGCAAAACGCTCAATTGCCAACTGTACTCGGAAAGTTACGTTAAAGTCGAAACTTCAGCAACTTCATCAAACAGTTACAATTAAACAAAAGTATATTAGACAGCCAACAGAAAGCAGGCTGTCCAGAGCAGCGAGAGCTCAGTCTTGTAACCTACTCCGACCGAAAGGCGAGAGCCGACTTCTCTCAAGAGCCCCCCTACAAGCCGAACACAGAACATTCCCTCCCGCACGACAGTGGCCGTGGTTAAAAGTTCCAATCAGCAACTCGAAAACCAGCGGAAAATTCCGCTCTATTGCCGAAGCACTACCATTCCACCAATGGAGATTCTTAGCGCTAATTTCTGCGCCGATTTTGCTACGTCAAGGAGCTATACGCTGATCAAGCCAATCACAGTTACGATTTTGCAGAAAACGCGTGAATTTGCCCGCCAAGACTGCCTGGGAACACAAGTCATTCCCACGCCTCGCTGGTAGCCCGCCAGAACGTGTTTTCACTAAGTTTCTGCGAAGTAACGGAATCTCTAGCCCAGCCGCTCCTTCAGGGCCCTGTCGCCGCCGCTCTTATGACAATGTCAGTGTCTGGAAAGCATCTACTCGACTCCCTCACACCCGTCGGCTTAACCCTTTCAAGATCAGCAGTCCCGCCACCCAAGTGACGAGAGATGCTGCGTGGGAAGTCCGTGTGTAAAGGAATAGCAACTTTTCACCGCATGCAATTAGAGAGGAAAATCGCATTACTCAGAGTAAGATAGAAATATCAGAGGGGGTTCCTGCCACCTCTCAGCGTCTCTTTCGTAGAAAACTACATACCTGAGTCATGTTATTGTGATTGGCTGCAGCTAATAGGACTAAAATAAATACACTATATGATCAAAAGTATCTGGACACCTGGCTGAAAACGACTTGCAAGTTCGGGGTGCCCTCCATCGGTAATGCTGGAATTCAGTATGGTGTTGCCCCACCCTTACCCTTGATGACAGCTTCCACTCTCGCAGGCTGTAACGTCTAGTAAGAAACAAAACAACATATTATGTAGTAACGAGAAAATTATATGTATCATATTGTGTTATTGTATAAAATTATGTATTTTTTTTATTATTTATTTTTGAGAATATCTGCGTCGGCGAGTAATGAAACCGCCACAGACGATAAATGTCGAACAAAGATTAAAATAAGTAACTAGTATATAATACGTGACGAACATCAATTTCTTTGTCTCCTTCTTCATCTGGGAGTCGAGCGAGTAAGATATCCTGTGTCGTAGTAGCGAACGCTAGTGTAGCATTCTTTTGTCGAGACTAAGAGATGTACGCCATTACGTGTGAATTCATAAAGGTGTGTAACAATCGAAATATTTAAATGTTTTAATACAGTTATGTAAATGAAAACTTGCATTATTAATTGTTAAAGCTTGCTTGCCTATTATCCCATCCTGTTGAGACATTTTTCAGTTATATAAATATTATCTGTGGTGCTGAGCTGCGTGGCGAACGAAAGAGCCGCTGCCGCGGCGTATTCAAACGACTTCCAATATAGTCTATCATACCGCAAGGAAGCGGTAAAGTAACAGTAAAATAATATTATTTCTTTTAGCTTCCAGACTTGCAGTGCAGATCAACAGATTTTATGATGTGTTGCAGGTTGACGCGGGCTGCTGATAGTATATAACTCACAGTACAAATAAGTTAATGTACCGTCAAAATCTAATAGGAATCTTGCTGTGCTCCGTTCTGGTCTGGCAAACTTTATAGTGAAAACGTATTTTTTTTATAAGAGTCTCATGTTCTTGTGCTAGTCGTGGCATTGAATGGTGTTTTACAGAGAAACAAAATCCACTGCAAAATTTTGTTGTTGAACGATCATACGAACTGTAACATCAGTGTTCATAACCAAGTAATTTCAATTTTCAATAACTATAAAGTAGGGAAGATATGTTGATTTTTAGAATGAGTTACAGTCACGAAAAAACGTTCCTTTAATTGTAGGCCAGATACAGAACAATAAGATCTCAATATATATATATTGCTTTGTTAAAAGGTAATGATGATAAAGAAATTCAAAGCACGGCATTACTAACAGATATTTCGCGGCTCTTTTCGTATATGCGATATTAAAAAACGCGAAACTGTCGCCCAAAAACGCGGGGCCCGAATTTGCAGTGGCCACAAAATTTTTAGGTATTTTCCTTTCAGTGTCTATTGTTATATATGTATATATATGTATTTAGTGATAAATGTATGTATGTGTATCATGATTAATGTAATGTATTAATGAATGTGCAACCACTCTTTCATGAAAAAACGTACTACTGCAAGCGAGTCAGAGAAGACGATCCTGATAGTACTGAGAAACTGTAACGACTACGTAATCCGGGGGCAGCCGAACCCCGAGATCAGATAAACTAAAGGTAAGACTACAGTGTAGTTGTCCTGTTTGTAGAAGCTGAGCTCCAGTGAAGTGATCTCATATCGCTAGTGGTGTGCAGATTGTGCGTAGTTTGATGTTAGTGTTATGACAGGACAAAGTTGATGGTAGATAGTAATTTTTAGTGGGCAGTGTAGTGTAGATAAATTAACGTATTTTGTGTGCAAGTGGCAAAACTGTCAGATTTTGTGTTTGAGTAAGCAATTTAGGAATATGGTTAAGTTGCGTAGTCAACGTCCGAGCAATATGGATACTGAGGAACAGCCATTAGTTAGTGCAGGAAATGTAGAAACGGGTGCATTAAGCAGTACAAGTACTCTCTTTGAGGATATACCATGCGAAAATGTGGGGGCAGGGGCACAGGAAGTGGTGCCACCGCCCACTAGTGCTCAAGGAGAGGTAGATAAAGAAATTACACCACCTCCAGAAAAGCAGGAACCAGAGAGTGGTAATCTTCCTGGCGGGTATTCACTTCAGGCGATATTAGAGCGCGTGCTGGATTACCAGGCAAAATTCGCGCAACAACAAGCTGAAAAAGACGAAAAAATTGAAATCTTTCTTGCCCAGCAAGCGGAGCGAGATCGCCAGCAAGCTGAGCGGGACCAGCAACTTGTGCAATCGTTAGAACATATGAAAAAGGAGATTGCCTGTATGAAACAGAATTATGAGTCGATACCTAAGGCCGTGCAGGAGTTGACTGTACAGGTCAACAACCTGCAAGTAGCAAACACTAACATGGTAGATGAGATAGGTGTCTTAGCCAACCGGTTAGAAAAGCTAGAGGTAGATTCCACACAGCTTGTAGAGCAGAAGTGGAACGAACAAGCAACTAAAATTGAAACCGAATTCAACTCATGCCTAGAAGTGAAGGAGAGTGAGATTGACAAAAATATTAATTCTAAAGTACAAGCAGCCATAGCAGATAGAAATTCCGAATCGTTCAGTACCGCAGTAAATAGTCAGGTACAGAACGACGTGCAAACCATCAAACAAATACTCAGTGAGGATATTCCGCAGTG
This sequence comes from Schistocerca piceifrons, assembly GCF_021461385.2. Lineage (NCBI taxonomy): Eukaryota > Metazoa > Arthropoda > Insecta > Orthoptera > Acrididae > Schistocerca > Schistocerca piceifrons. The sequence goes on from NC_060139.1 coordinate 1,058,505,373, forward strand.
GCAAGTGAATATTAACAAACGGATATCCGACTTGGAAAAGGGTTTAGCACAAAGCAGAAAACATCTGGAACATGAAACTGTGTCGCCAACAGCCAATGTTTTTGGCAACGCACAAACTTATACGCGACACAACAATGGTGAATCTGTAGTCGATAATGCGAAGAGCTGTAGCTTCGGTTCGGAGCAGACAGCATATGTCCCAGGAGCAAATTCATATAGTTCAAAAATATTAGTTGAAGAAAGTTTAATCAAAAATAGGCAGTTTCAAACGTTTACTACTGAACGGAAGTCAGTACACCCAGTAGTATTCATAAAAAGCTTTAAAAATATCTTGCCTAGTGTGTGGAATGAAGCACAGAAAATTCAATACGTAATGTCATACATTCAGGGTGATGCAGCGTTGTGGGCTACGGAAGTAGCAGACAGCTGCATGACATATGAACAGTTCGAAAGGGCGTTTCTGTCGAAATATTGGTCGCCTTGTATACAAGAGCGTCTAAGAAAAGAAGTATATAATCCCGAACCGTACTCACCCCGTCTTGGGAATTTGAGACGGTATTTTGAAAAGTCTATAAACAAAAAGCGCTACTGGGACGAGCCTATATCACCAAGAGACATAATAAGACTACTAAAATCACATTTACCCATTCATATCAAAGAGAAATTAATACAAGTACCAGAAAGCGACATGGAAAACTTCCTGTCTGTTCTAGATTCAATAGACTTGATCCAGGAAGACGCAAAATCAGCGTGCGATCACTCGCGGAATAATGGATCAGGGCGTAAACATGACAGAAATAATAGTGCACAAAACCACAACCATGGAAATGGTGGGGGTGGTAACAAGCGGCAAGAGCATTCGCAAAATGGTAGTAATGGTAGAAGCCAGAACGGGTTTGGGCAACCAACTTATAACAAAAAGCGTCGATTTGACGACCGGTACGAATCCGGAATGTCAGGGACCAACCGCTGGAAAAATGCGCGAGGTCAGTGGCATAGTAATTATAGTGATAGTAATCGAAATTGGCATCAGAATCAGAGAACAAGCCCGGAGCGACAGGGTAATGACCGGTATGACAACAATAGACCACCACCGCAAAACGCGCCTATTGCGCAGCCGTGGCGGCCTACAAATCAGAATGTACACATAGTAGAGGTCACGGACAATAGCCGTCCAAGTACCTCACAAGTAAGCAACCCAACAAACTAGGATCGGCCTCGATATGCTCTCCATCGCTGGCCGAGGGGTGGAGTGAGAGCAACACGAATGATAATAATATACCTGGAATATGTATGCTGCGATACAACGACGGTATCAGTATGGATAAAGATCTACTGAACGAACCGCACGAATGGAAGAAAGATAATAACGAAAATGTGCAAGCCATAATAGAAGCGAAAATCAATGATGTTGCAGTGCATATAATCATCGACACAGGTGCCTCAGTCAGTGTAATGAGTATAGAGTTATTTAAAGCACTGGGAAAAGGACGTAGCATACCGACTTTCCCGGTTAATAATTGTAAGGTGTCTGGAGCCATAAGTGCACAGAGCCAATTAGTTAAATACCAGGTGCAGGTAGAGATTTGTAAGGAGGGCGAAGCCATAGTGAGCTCGTTCCTCATTGTTAAAGGACTAAAGGTGGCCTGCATTCTGGGAGTAGATTTTCTCCGTGAGAGGGACGCAGTGATCGACCTCTCCTTGGGGAAACTAAGCATAGTTAATAAAGGTAGGAGGATTGAGTTGTCTATGATGAAATCGAAGGAGGTACTTGTGCCATGTTGTAATCGAATTAATATCAAATGTAGGAACCCCTGGGTACTACACCTCGATGATTTTTCACAGGTAGCAGACCTCTATTACCCCAATTTAGAGGATCGAAATTTTGAAACGAATGTTGAGACATTTCAAACCAAAGTGCAGGAATCTGAAGGTTTAAGCGATATCCAAAAGCAACAGTTGACGCAGCTGCTATCGGAATATACTACGGTATTTACCGACCGACCAGGAATAGTCAAAGGGTACCACTATCACATAGAGGTGATGCCCCACAAAACATACTGTCGCGCAACTTACTCCATCCCTTGGTCGAGGAGGGAAGTAGTGGCTAAAGAGATTCGGAAGATGTTGGCACACGAATGTAGCTATTTGTTAGCACATCCCCAGACGGGGAAAATAAAAGGACTGTATCCACGTAAAGATGTAAAGTTATTTATTCAGTGACATGTCTGATGTAAATAGTAGTGGTAAGAAGATTTCAATTGTGTTTTAGAGTATAAGTATGTCAGTTTTAAGAAAGAATTTATGTATAGTTACAATTTTGAGGAAGTAGAATCAGTAAACTGAGCAATAATATGCAAATGGAAGACTTGGTTTACAGACAGTTAGTGTCATTAAAATACTACATGCTCTTCAAGCAATGAATAATCTTTTGTTGATAAAATAAGGATTAATTTCTTGAATCATTTTGTAGTAAGTAAGTACAATTAATGATGAAATCTCATATAAATATGTAGCAGATGTAATTGTGTTAGAATCAAGGAACCCTGAGAGAGAGTCTATACTAGCCAAAAATTGACTTTGTAGTACGAAATAATTATGTGATGTAATGTTTACTGCCAATAGTGATCTGAGAACGACACTGGAGCAGAATCCAATAAAAAACAAAACCGTTCCGTGTAACCTATGCTTTGTATGTATTAATGCTTCAATTGAAGCCTGTGTACTTGGCACACGTTCTTGAATATTAATTACGCGGTACGCGAATCAAGTTACGCGGAAACTACACTGTAGTCCTGTAGGACGGACCGTTAAAAATAATACTAGTACTAAATGAAGTATTTATTGAACAATATGCCCAAGTCAATCTGTCATGCACATGGTAAAATCTGTTTGCTAGATGGGTGATAACCTGGCAAGCTACACTAAAAGAGGAAAAGAAAGCTATGTACAAAAAAAAAAAAAAAAAAATCACACACCTTTAAATAATTACAAAAAAGCAATATATGCCTAGTAATTGTATTAGAAGTGTGTAATGAGAGGGTAACACAATGGACTCAATGTAGATGAGAGTGATTATGCTAAGAACAGTTGTTATGCATTAAAAAGAAACTGTGTGCATAAACAACCTAGGAAAGGACGGAATATTGTGTGTAGTAGGGACAGAAAATGACTGTTGTATCTGCACCAATATATACGTCGGTATAAGTTAAGTGTTGAGTGACTAACTGTCATAGTGCAGTGCTCAACGAACAGTAGTACACTGTGAGTAAAAACGGTAGTTAGTGATCCGTTCGGAGTCGATTCAAACAAACATCGCTCGACGGAGACATTTAGTATGTGTGAACCGAGATATTTTCGCGTGTTGAAAGACGCTCTGGCAGTGTATCAACCGTGAGAACAAGTGAAAGTGTGTAGTACAATGTGCGTGTGACGAACCCTGAATACCAGTGTCACAATGCCACAAGAAACCCGTTATCATGCCAAAACATCCTGTGCATACCAGCGAAGCAACGGCGTAATGAACAATAAACACTTTTAAACAAGTTGCATTTTCTTCCACAGCTAGTAATCTGTGTCATTAGAGACAGTACACCGTTGTGGAATGTTTGTTTCATGCACTACGACGGGGAGCCATGCGGAGAAGCAGAGACGAGTGCCTTGCCGCCAGCCGGCCGGTCGCGGTAAACCACGGCAACTCGCCGACATCGGCGAATGGTTCGGCGCGGTTCGCGACTGCTTGCTCCCCGTCAGCACGACGTCGCTGTTACTGAGAGCCGGTCGTCGAACCCAGCGGCCGTCGGCACGCGGTGTTCCAGACGACGCGACTCAACAACTGCTTCGCGCCGCCCGCTCCGTACAACATTGTTGTCATTCAAATGAACTATCAACTATGTGGTTAATGCACTAACATGAAAACGGTATATTGGACACGAAATGACGTGACAAACATTGTGTTTTTCTTTAGTTACTCGATGCAGACTCAAAGCATTCATCGGTTCAGTGATGTAAAGATATAATATGTTTTCGTCATGTTAATGAAGTAAACTTGCACGAATGCTAGAACATTTTAAAACAATTGTCATGAGTAAGTGCAGAGACGATTCATTATACCACTGTAAAACTGTGTAATGAGTGACTTTCATTGCAATACACAACACAAATGTGAAAAAGGGTAGAACGTATATTGGTAACAAAGAGACTAAAAGTTTAACATGTTGTCATAAATAGCCTTTGTTATCTGTGAACATTGGATAGAGTCTGAACTTTTTGTGATCAAACTGGGTATTAAAACAAATCAGGCGAGATGACTATGGCTCCGGCGCAGTTTTCCCAGGTTTTCTGATCGCACGTAGCCCAAATGGGGGAGCCAGATAAATGTAATGACCCTGGGACTAGGTTTATGGTCACCTCGCAAAGTGTAAGAACAGTATAAAAAGTGTAATTAAACCTACAGTTTAAAAGAACTAAGAAGTTTAAAGTGAATGTTCCAACCAAGGTAACAGACAATAACCAAACAGACGTTAGTGGCAGCATATTGCCGAACATTCTTAACGTTAGTCAATTGCTGCCAGGGGGCATTGTAACGTCTAGTAAGAAACAAAAACAACATATTATGTAGTAACGAGAAAATTATATGTAACGTATTGTGTTATTGTATAAAATTATGTATTTTTTTATTATTTATTTTTGAGAATATCTGTGTCGGCGAGTAATGAAACCGCCACAGACGATAAATGTCGAACAAAGATTAAAATAAGTAACTAGTATATAATACGTGACGAACATCAATTTCTTTGTCTTCTTCATCTGGGAGTCGAGCGAGTAAGATATCCTGTGTCGTAGTAGCGAACGCTAGTGTAGCATTCTTTTGTCGAGACTAAGAGATGTACGCCATTACGTGTGAATTCATAAAGGTGTGTAACAATTGAAATATTTAAATGTTTTAATAGAGTTATGTAAATGAAAACTTGCATTATTAATTGTTAAAGCTTGCTTGCCTATTATCCCATCCTGTTGAGACATTTTTCAGTTATATAAATATTATCTGTGGTGCTGAGCTGCGTGGCGAACGAAAGAGCCGCTGCCGCGGCGTATTCAAACGACTTCCAATATAGTCTATCATACCGCAAGGAAGCGGTAAAGTAACAGTAAAATAATATTATTTCTTTTAGCTTCCAGACTTGCAGTGCAGATCAACAGATTTTATGATGTGTTGCAGTTGACGCCGGCTGCTGATAGTATATAACTCACAGTACAAATAAGTTAATGTACCGTCAAAATCTAATAGGAATCTTGCTGTGCTCCGTTCTGGTCTGGCAAACTTTATAGTGAAAACGTATTTTTTTTATAAGATTCTCATGTTCTTGTGCTAGTCGTGGCATTGAATGGTGTTTTACAGAGAAACAAAATCCACTGCAAAATTTTGTTGTTGAACGATCATACGAACTGTATCATCAGTGTTCATAACCAAGTAATTTCAATTTTCAATAACTATAAAGTAGGGAAGATATGTTGATTTTTAGAATGAGTTACAGTCACGGAAAAACGTTCCTTTAATTGTAGGCCAGATACAGAACAATAAGATCTCAATATATATATATTGCTTTGTTAAAAGGTAATGATGATAAAGAAATTCAAAGCACGGCATTACTAACAGATATTTCGCGGCTCTTTTCGTATATGCGATAATAAAAAACGCGAAAAGGCGTACGTTCAATCAGGTGCTGTAAGCTTTCTAGGGAAATGGCAGTCCGTTCTTCACGGATTGCTGCACTCAGGAGAGGTATCGAAGTCAGTCGGTGAGGCGTGACATGAAGTCGGCGTTCCAAAACATCCCAAAGGTGTTGTATACAGGGTGAAAAATATTTAAGTCGATAAACTCTAGGAGCTTTTTTTTTTTTTTTTAAAAAAAAAAAAGATCTTTATTCAATAACATCTATAATATTTATGCAAAATTAACCCACCGCCTTAATGATTAGTGGGTCGTAATATTACTACAGTGTTATATATTATCAGCAGCTATTATTATTGTTATTACAATGATACAATGTTTATTATGAGCTACAGACAGCGTAACAGTACAGGTTAATAGGCAGACTACAGTTATTAATCCATACGCTACTACCTAATTGTTAGTTTTCCTACCTACTTGTTAATTCCTAACTGCCTGGAGCGTTTCAGGTGTGTCAGCCTAGATATAAACCTACTTAAAGGCCCTGTTCATCGAGCGTGCCCCTGACACTAGGCGGGCCAAAATTGCTTGTCGCTGCAGGTTCCTAACTCATATCTATATCTAATGCTACTAACTACTGTACTAACCTACGTCAATTCCGGTGCTATCTTAGAAATGAGCGTACCCCGTAGTCCTGCACGTGGCGGATTCCAACTAAAAGTTGACCTGTCCACGCACAGGCGGTACAGGATTAGGGTACTAGGACGCGTTCAGTCTTTGTCTCTAGTCATGAAAGTCCCTCAAGTATGCTGTCACTACTTTTCGTGATACCTCGTTTGTCAAACTGTTTAGGGTTTCAAAAGTCTCTTCATGTCTTAAAAGGTCATATGTATTGTTATGTGGAACTTGTTGTCTTAATGTCACTGCTACATCATCGAAAAGGGGGCACTTGTAAACCACATGGTCGGGAGTGCCCTCCGAAGCGCCACAGTCACACTCAGGTGTAGCCTTTTTCCCAAACCGACATAGGTACGTCGGGTAGGGCCAATGACCAATGAGAAAGTGTATTAGACCCCGTGTTGGCTCGGAATACCTCATGCCTAATCTTTCTTTAACATTTGGCAAGAATCCAAAGGTTCTTCTGCCAGATTCATCCGTTTCCCAAGATTCGTGCCATAAGTTCTCACCACTTCTTCGTATTTCTCCCTTGTCCCTCACCAGAGCTCCCAGGATTCTCTATTTTCATGTTGTTCCCCTTCTTGACCCAATACCATGCTGCTTGTTCTCGTATTTTTATATGTAGAGGACAGAGCCCCATTATTACTAATAGGGCACTTCCTGGGGTTGTTCTGTACGCCCCTATAAATCTTAACAGCGTGTTTCTTTGTGCTCTTCTCACTGGGAGCTTGTGGGGGACATCAAAACAAATGTTTTTCCCTAATGTCATTTTTTCCTATGAGGAGTATTTAAACCGGTAGAGGAACATTTCTCTGGCGGCAAATTAATTAAACCAACAAACACTTTTCCATTTTTTATGACCAAGAGACAACACATTAACACAACCCAATTTCAATTACAGTAGATTTTCAAAAATGCCTCCATTGACACGTAAACAAAGGTTACACCGTCGGATCATGTTCTGTCTGACATGGGCAAAAACCCCTGGAGTATCCTGAATTACCGGCCGGTGTGGCCGAGCGGTTCTAGGCGCTTCAGTCTGGAACCGCGTGACCGCTACGGTCGCAGGTTCGAATCCTGCCTCGGGGTTGGATGTGTGTGCTGTCCTTAGGTTAGGTAGGTTTAAGTAGTTCTAAGTTCTAGGGGACTGATGACCTCAGATGTTAAGTCCCATAGTGCTCAGAACCATTTGAACCAAGTATCCTGAATTGTTCCTGCTGCTGCTACTATCCGTCCAACCTGATCCTCTGATGCAACAGGAGTTGCGCAAACAAGGTTGTGCACTCTCCCCACATAAAAAAAAAAAATCCAGAGGGGACATATCTGGGGATCGAGCAGGCCACCATACAGGACCACCTCTGCCAATCCACGTTTCTGGGAACCGTCGGTCCAGGAATCGACGCACACGACGACTGAAATGTGCCGGCGCCCAGTCATGTTGGAACCACATGTGTTGTCTTGTAGGGAGCGGGACGTCTTCCAGCAATTCTGGCAATGCTCTGGCGAGAAAATTGTAATAGTGCTTGCCATTTAATGGCCTAGGTAGCAGATACTGCCCAATCAAACAGTCCCCAACAACACCGACCCACACATTAACTAAGAACCGCACTTGATAAGCGCTAATAACTGTGGCATGTGGGCTACCCTCACTCCGAACATGCGAATTGCGCATATTGAAGACTCCATCACGCCCGAACGTTGCTTCATCGGTAAACAACACAGAGGATGGAAATGTAGCATGCATTTTACACTGTTCAAGGTGCACCACTGCAGTGGTGGACAGCAGTTGCCTACAACTGATGAGCGTAATACGCTCTCTAACAACTGAAGATCATAATACGGCCTCTAACAACTGAAGAGCGTAATACGGCTTCCACCGGTTTAAATAATCCTCACAGGAAAAAATGACATTAGGGAAAAATATTTGTTTCTATGTCCCCTACAACCTCCCACAGTTTGTCGGTTTAAATACTTTTCACCCTGTAGGATTGAGGTCAGGACTCTGTGTAGGCCAGTCCATTACATTGATGTTATTGTCGTGTAACCACTCCGCCACAGGCTGTGCATTTTGAACAGGTGCTTGATCGTGTTGAAACATGCAATCGCCATCCCCGAATTGCTCTTCAACAGTGGGAAGCAAGAAGGTGCTTAAAACATCAATGTAGGCCTGTGCTGTGATAGTGCCACGCAAAACAACAAGTGGTGCAAGCCCTCTCCATGAAAAACACGACCACAGCAACGCTCCCGAATTTTACTGTTGGCGCTACACACGCTGACAGATGACTTTCAGAGGGCATTCGCCATACCCACATCCTGCCATCGGATCGCCTCATTGTGTACCGTGGTTCGTCACTCCACACAACGCTTTTCCACTTTTCAACCGTCCAATGTTACACCAAGCGAGGCGTCGTTTGGCATTTACCGGCGTGATGTGTGGCTTATGAGCAGCTGCTCGACCATGAAATCCAAGTTTTGTCACCTCCCGCCTAACTTTCACAGTACTTGCAGCGGATCCTGGTGCAGTTTGGAATTCCTGTGTGATGGTCTGGATAGATGTCTACCTGTTACACATTGCGACCACTCTTCAACTGTCGACGGTCTGTGTCAGTCAACAGACGAGGTCGGCCTGTACGCTTTTGTGCTGTACGTGTCCCTTCATGTTTCCACTTCACTATCGCATCGGAAGCAGTGGACCTAGGGATGTTTAAGAGTGGGGAATTGTCGCGTACAGATGTATGACACAAGTGACACCCAATCACCTATTCACGTTCGAAGTCCGTGAGTTCCACGGTGCGCCCCATTCTGCTCTCTCACGATGTCTAACGGATACTGAGGTCGCTGATAAGGAGTACCTGGCAGTAGGTAGCAGCACAATCCACCTAATATGAAAAACATATGTTTTTGGGGGTGTCCGGATACTTTTGATCATGTAGTGTATTTATTTTAGTTGGAAGCTCAGGGACGGAAGCTACAGCGATACGTCTTCCGTATGACTGGGCCATTTCTCGAGGGAAGTCATTTTCCTGCGTAGTCTAACCAAATAAAAAAATATTTTTAAATGTTATTTTACCGATAAGAACTCGGCTGCCTTAATGACAGTTAGTCAAATGTTTTATTTTACTATCATAATCGGTTTCAGGCTATCATGCCGGTCTTCAGATGGCTAATATTTTTATTTACGCAGACGTTTTGACCAACAGCATGCTGCCTCCTCCCACCCTCCAACTTTTTAATTTTGTATTTCCTGCAACTAATTCATAAACCGTAATGATAATCAAACGTATGTACACTCCTGGAAATTGAAATAAGAACACCGTGAATTCATTGTCCCAGGAAGGGGAAACTTTATTGACACATTCCTGGGGTCAGATACATCACATGATCACACTGACAGAACCACAGGCACATAGACACAGGCAACAGAGCATGCACAATGTCGGCACTAGTACAGTGTATATCCACCTTCCGCAGCAATGCAGGCTGCTATTCTCCCATGGAGACGATCGTAGAGATGCTGGATGTAGTCCTGTGGAACGGCTTGCCATGCCATTTCCACCTGGCGCCTCAGTTGGACCAGCGTTCGTGCTGGACGTGCAGACCGCGTGAGACGACGCTTCATCCAGTCCCAAACATGCTCAATGGGGGACAGATCCGGAGATCTTGCTGGCCAGGGTAGTTGACTTACACCTTCTAGAGCACGTTGGGTGGCACGGGATACATGCGGACGTGCATTGTCCTGTTGGAACAGCAAGTTCCCTTGCCGGTCTAGGAATGGTAGAACGATGGGTTCGATGACGGTTTGGATGTACCGTGCACTATTCAGTGTCCCCTCGACGATCACCAGTGGTGTACGGCCAGTGTAGGAGATCGCTCCCCACACCATGATGCCGGGTGTTGTTGGCCCTGTGTGCCTCGGTCGTATGCAGTCCTGATTGTGGCGCTCACCTGCACGGCGCCAAACACGCATACGACCATCATTGGCACCAAGGCAGAAGCGACTCTCATCGCTGAAGACGACACGTCTCCATTAGTCCCTCCATTCACGCCTGTCGCGACACCACTGGAGGCGGGCTGCACGATGTTGGGGCGTGAGCGGAAGACGGCCTAACGGTGTGCGGGACCGTAGCCCAGCTTCATGGAGACGGTTGGGAATGGTCCTCGCCGATACCCCAGGAGCAACAGTGTCCCTAATTTGCTGGGAAGTGGCGGTGCGGTCCCCTACGGCACTGCGTAGGATCCTACGGTCTTGGCGTGCATCCGTGCGTCGCTGCTGTCCGGTCCCAGGTCGACGGGCACGTGCACCTTCCGCCGACCACTGGCGACAACATCGATGTACTGTGGAGACCTCACGCCCCACGTGTTGAGCAATTCGGCGGTACGTCCACCCGGCCTCCCGCATGCCCACTATACGCCCTCGCTCAAAGTCCGTCAACTGCACATACGGTTCACGTCCACGCTGTCGCGGCATGCTACCAGTGTTAAAGACTGCGATGGAGCTCCGTATACCACGGCAAACTGGCTGACACTGACGGCGGCGGTGCACAAATGCTGTGCAGCTAGCGCCATTCGACGGCCAACACCGCGGTTCCTGGTGTGTCCGCTGTGCCGTGCGTGTGATCATTGCTTGTACAGCCCTCTCGCAGTGTCCGGAGCAAGTATGGTGGGTCTGACACACCGGTGTCAATGTGTTCTGTTTTCCATTTCCAGGAGTGTATATATAAATGTGATACATACATATCTACTTTATAATATGTATAATATGCAATCAGTTGGCTCTAAAGTAATCGGTCAAAAATTTGCACTGACAGTAACTTTATTCTTAGAGTGCAAACATTTTTTTCTTATCAACATATTACAATTTGCACATCCCACACATCATCGTTGCTCTGTTTGCATCCTTGGTCAATATTTAATTAATCATATCTTTTTATCTCTGCTTAATGAGAATCTTTGTATTGTAAACAAAAACACCAAGTGTATACCTGTGTTATGCTGACACTAACATTAACGATATTAAGAAGCGTGCCACTGTAATTTATTCGCAATATGTGTGTTGTGTGGAATTCAGCAACACATACCTCGACCTGGAAAACCCCTTCGACCACACCAAAACAAATCGCCATCTACTGTAACTAACGTAAGTGAATACAACTATTTTGCATTATATATGAATAAATGCAAGCACTTTGGGGAATTGTTAGTAATGAAGTAACTTATAAAGTGGCACTAAATACTCAAATATAAAAAAAAAAATTGGGAACATCCCCCAGGCTGTGGCTAAACCATGTTTCCGACGTATCGTTTCTTCCAGGAGTGCTAGTTCTACAACGTATGAAGGTGAGCTTCTGTGAAATTTGGAAGGTAGGAGACCAGGTACTGGTGGAAATGAAGCTGTGAGGACGGGTCGTGAGTCGTGCTTGTGTAGCTCAGATGGCAGAGCACTTGCCCGCCAGAGTCAAAGGTCCCGAGTTCCAGTCCGACATACAGTTCTGATCTGCCAGGAAGTTTCATTTCAGCGCACACTCCGCTGCAGAGTGAAAATTTTATTCTGAGTACTCAAATATTCTTGCACAGTGTAGGAGTAGGCGACATGCTTTTGGTCAAAACACCTGTGTAAGAAAAATTATTGGCCATCTGAAGATGGGCATGGTAGTCCGAAACCGGATGTGGTACAAAAATAAAACAGTTAAAAGTATTTGTGCCTGGTTGCATCTTCATCAAATCTTTTTAAATTTTTGAGTTCATGCTAAAATATTGTATATAGTGGGAGACAATGATTTCTTTTCTCTAGCTATAACAATGAAAATCTACACATCGCTGGAATGCGGTCGTTCTATATCCTCATTTCATAACTTGTAATCAAGAAAATTATCTTTCGTATGAAATCCTAATGAAATGAAACATTGTAATATTTCATAACTTATGTGAATAAACGTCTTTCATTAAATAGGTCCCCTCCAAGTCAAAGTTCTCAGTGCTATCAGCTTATGGGATTTGAACAAGATCACTGAAAATATTTGATCATGCCACCTATCAGGAAAATCATCGAATTAACGTAATGTCGAAAATTGCACATTGTCTTTTCAGATATGCAGTGTGGTTAAATGTCGGTGAAGCCGACTCAAAACTGTCCCACAAAAACCTCGTCTTTAACATATGCCCACTTGTCTCACAATATTTTTTGAATTAAGTTGTGACTGGCATTACACAAATAATACACACGACTTGAATATCGCTTTGCTTTCAAATTATGTTTTCAACATATACTTAGATTAATTCAGTAATGAACAGTAATAAGCAAAGGAATGCTATGCGAATGCGAATGAGAATTGCGAATACTAATGCAAGAGTCTACATTGTTTCGTCACGTACACATTAATAGTGACAAAACATTGTCATCACGTTATGACGTAGTTTGTGTTGGGTCTCTACGATTTAGTTTCTCCTTGGTCTTACATAATCTCAGCCACTGTGCTCCAATATTAAATGTAATTACTTATACATAACTAAGAAAACAACAAAAACTACATAAAAACTCTTAAAGCTAAGAAAAGAAGCGCCATAGTAGGTTGATTCCTTGTTCTTTCTTCGTCATTCCTCGTTAAAAAGCGCGTTTGAACCACTAAATGAAGTTCTGTGGCTGGCGAGGAAGTTTTGCTGGTAGTGAGGTGCCAGGTTACCAAAAAAGGAAAAATAAACGGAAAAGACAATTTATTTCTCAAAAATTGTACTCCAAATAATTGTGTATTTCCTTAGCACGTTTTTAGTAATTCTGAACGCAAGTAAGTGAACAGTAGCGCAGAACTGGGCGAAGTCCTCAGGCTAAGGTATTCGTATATTTTTGATGCTGAGTAGCAATAGGTAGGAATGCGTAGAAGTAAGTCTTTATAATCTGCAACTATTGAAGTATAATATCGAGTGGTTTGATTACATCTGGATCCATTTAAGTACTTGAAACAATTCAATTTTCACAAAGTGACAAAATGACCTCTTTGCCCGACATGAATGGGCAAAGCAGCCACATAGGTCAAAACTCAAAAATTAGGGATGAAAAATAAAAAACTAAATTTGTTTCATTTTAAAACATGATTCGAACTAAATTATTTGCACTATTCACAAATAAAAGTCAAACTGTGTTTCTAAATTCCCGAACAGAATTCGTGGACCAGAGGGAGCACAACTGGCACTAAATTCACTGTTTTTCTAGCTTCGATTTTTAAAATTTTTCTCCGTAGTACAGCACTTCCTGTCTTCATCGCTGTCGTCGAAAAGGGCTCTTCTGCGGTTGCGTTTCCTGCTCTTCGCATTCATCTTTTTACTGCCTTTCTTCCCTTCGACTGCTTTCCATTTTTCCTTCTTTTTATAATCTTTTCCTTCTCGTGCTTTATTCATCGCTTCTATGTCACGTTTATAAGGACATGTTGTAAGTATCGCTGCAGAACCCTTCTTTCGGCCCCTGCTTTGACATTTTCCCCCGACTCCGGGTGGTGGCCACTTTGCCTGCATTGACGCCATTACACAAAAGCTGTATATCCTCTAATAGAACGACAGAAATTTCAATAACTAAAGTAGGATTTTGGAGTCAACATATGACACTTTCAACACAATTTTATTAAACAGACATAAGTCTCACTCGCTCTCCACAATAAATACACAAACTGATCGCTAACCTTACAACAGGATAACTGAAATCCGCAAAAGATATTATAACTCTCTGGAGCTGCGCAGCAAACTCATTAGACTTCTTGGGTGACTGGGCCCTCCAGGGAGAATAAATAAAAGCAATTCCCACTCTACGACAGCACTCTATAGCGGCCAGGACCCAAATGGCCGCTTCGCCCGACATTGCCACACTGACGGACTCTCCCCTACAGTTTTATAATTAGAAAGCGAACTAATTAAATAAACATAGCAGATTATTAAGATTTGTGAAATGCAAACCAATCAGCAGTTTAACTGAAGACAGTAAAGTATTATCCTTCACCTGAATCCGGTGCTACTGTTTAAACATATAAGAACGAACACATTATTAACCAAACCAAAGACAAAAACAATTCCATTAACAGAGGTTGCACACCAATAAACTAACGTGAGTGAGCAGGCAATTAGCCATTATTAAAAAACCTGTAAAACAAATGGACAACGGTAAGATATGTACAAATAAATTTAAGAAACAGTGTCTAGCTGGCTTCAACTAGCAGTGACATATTTAACCCTGGTTACCGAAACCAGCCCAAATAATACTCCTAACTTACAAATTGTGCTCGAATCCAATAAACAGGAATGTTTGTAATAAAAGCTTGTAAGTCATTTAAACAGCTTGCCTTTCCAAAATTCATTTAAAGATATGTAAATATAATTTGAACCTGAATCTCGACATGGCTTAAGTTAAGAAAGGAAAACTGAACTTGCCTTTATGCCGAGTACACGTTATAGGAACAATTCATAATATTCATGAATTTTCCAAAGGACACAAAGGCAGTACACAGCAACACGAGTGAAGCATAAGAAATTTATGAATGTAACTACCGGTAAACGCCTCGTATGGGCAGTGGGTTAACTAAAGCATGAAACACACATTGTCAGAACACCACAGCACATCGTATAACTGCTACTAGCTTCTGGTACAGTCTACACATTAAGGTTCTCACCAAGGAAGTTAATATGGCTCGTCCATCTATCTGCCATCTATCCATAGGCACCAGATGGCAAATCTAGTTTCAAGACCATGTTCCAGGTGTTATGTCTATCAGGCAAGTAAACTGAAGGATTGGAGATACGTTGTTAACAAGTCTCAAGGCTATAGGGAGTTTAAGGGCCAATTGCATAGTAGCACGACACACTGGTATCAGCATGGACATTCACATTGTAGTAACCGTTTTTTAGCTGCTAAACTTTATTTAAATAAAATGTAACAATAAAATAGAAAACTAAAACAGACAATATATTGCATTTATGGACTGAAGCCACCGGCGATAAGCCCTTGAAAAGTAACACATACTGTAATTAAAAACGTAAACTCTCAAGAAAAAAATGGCATTTTTGTCTATGAATGCCTCATAGTAGATCAAAATCAATACTAGGCACAGCTAGTGAAATTATATCTCAACTGAATTTAAACTCCAGGTTCAAGTATCGGAATTCCATAAAAAATTTATCATCAGAAGGATACAAGCAATCCCTTGTCAAGCATTTTGCAGCATTTAAATAAACTTATTTTAGAGAAAAATAGAAAAACACAAAATCCTTCAAACAGCAGTTTTGGTTTGTCTATTCTGCAGCCTGATGGGCCCAGTAGAATCAGACCCTCTGCTTCCTCTTAATCAAAACAGCATGATACAACTCAAAACTTTTTTTTAAAGAATCACTTTCTGATCAACATATTGTTGTAGCACTACGGCACACGTGAGAGCGCTTAGGCCCCACTGACTGCGCCCGGCAGAACCTAAGGCAGTCCCGGACGACACAGACAAAGAAGTTACACTCTACAAAATATGGAAAAACCAATAGATTTATAGCCAAGCGTTGTGACTCTTGTCAAGCCATGACCCGTTTACGTAGCTCTAAATTAAGGTAGCAAACACCGAATTAACCGATCACAGAAATCAATTATTAGGTAAACAGATCGTATTGTGGCTCATAAATATCAACTTTCAGACAGGCAGGTGAAAAGTTATTGTGACTAATCGGATTCTACCTTTCCTCTTTAGATAATCACAGTGGAAACTGACAGCATATTAGTATTTAGTTACACAACACAAGTTATAGAAGCACTGGCCGGTTAGGAGGCTTGAGTAATCTAAGTGACACCGAATAAGAGTAACGTTCATCAGAAAGATTTGAAAATTTCAGTGCTTATAATGACAAAATCCAAATTAATGTACCTTAAGAATCACCAACAGTACTGTCCGGCCCCAATAGCTGAGTATCTGCCGGCACGGTAGCTCAGCGTGTTCGGCCTCTGCAATAAAAAAAACTGAGTGGAAGGATCAACAACGAACTTGAACAGATGTCATGTAACGTCCGCAAAAAAAAAAAAAGGTGGTCAACGCGACAGAATGTCAAACCTAAAGGCCCGGGTTCGATTCCCGGCTGGGTCGGAACATTTTCTCCAATCAGGGACTGGGTGTTGTGTTGTCCTAATCATCATCATTTCATCCCCATCGACGCGCAAGTCGCCGAAGTGGAATCAAATCGAAAGACCTGCACCCGGTCGGCCGGAGTGGCCGTGTGGGTTCTAGGCGCTACAGTCTGGAACCGAGCGACCGCTACGGTCGCAGGTTCGAATCCTGCCTCGGGCGTGGATGTGTGTGATGTCCTTAGGTTAGTTAGGTTTAAGTAGTTCTAAGTTCTAGGCGACTGATGACCTCAGGAGTTAAGTCGCATAGTGCTCAGAGCCATTTGAAACATTTCAACTTGCAACCGGCGGACGGTCTACCCGACGGGAGGCCCTAGTCACACGACATGTATTTAGTAACAATAGTTCCTTAGTGTTTGTTCACTGGCTTCACATTAAAACATTTTATATGGTACGTGCCTGGCACAACTATAGAAACTCAATTTTAAGGCACAACTGTTAACACAGGCAACACGACCACTTACAACAAACTGATTTAAATATGAATAACAGTATAGCAGGGGCAGAACTCGGGCGCTAGTGAACCAGAAAGTAAACTAGTGCGATCACAGCACGGTACGGTTTCGAACAGAAATTTTGAAATTGGAAATTTGTGGTAAGTTCCTATGGGACCAAACCGCTGAGGTCATCGGTCTTTAGGCTTACGCACTGCTTAATCTAACTTAAACTAACTTACGCTAAGGACAACACACACACCAATGCCCGAGGGAGGACTCGAACCTCCGACGGGAGGAGCCGCGCGAACCGTGGCACGGCGCCCACTGACCGCGCGGGCCGACAGAAAATAGCCGTCAACAACTTGGTACTTCCGAACATAGAAGTTAAAACGGATCATCCGATAGAAAAGACGCCGTCAATAACAGCCGCACGAAGATGCGTGATGCGACAGGACACAGCCGCACGCAGGCCTTAAACAGCCACGGACACCAACGGCTTCCACTGCGGACGCCGCCAGACAACCTGGCTTCGCCGCGCCGAATCTTTCAGCTGTGAGCTGTGTCGCTCCCCTGCGTCGCGCCAAACCAGCAGCGGCCCCACACTGATCCAGGACAGACTGCCCGCTCAACGGCCTTAGCCGCACCACAGTCGGTACACGAGAGCACTGCCCTCTGCCGGACGAGCTCGTAAGCCTCGCTGCAGACCGACCTCCTTCGAATCGTTCCGCGAGCGCCAAAATAGGCCATCGCGACGAATTGTACCGCGGCCACGAGAAAGAGCGGACACACTAATCGTTTCAGAGATAAGTTACCGTTCACTAGGCAATACAAACATCAGTTCAAAGTCCTATTCAATTCCGACAATTGTCTGCAGTGTCCGTGTCCCACACAACCGCTGCCGTTGGATGGCCGTCCTCCTGTTATCAGTCGGCAGCAACTGAGACTCAGCTGATCGGGGCCGGAGTTAGGGCGACACGACTGACCGTGTAGGTGTCCCGTAAGCGGCCAGTTGCTTGGCTACTGGCAAAGAGGCCAAAATGCGCTTTCGATTACAAATAGAACCGAAAAGGTAAATCTCATAACTTCAGAAATGACTCTTGTGGCTGCCGTCGAGTAGGGCCGCTCTTGCTGACCTCGTCCTAAAAGCGTCACTGCGCAACACCTGCCGTAGCGTCCGCCCGATAGCTGAATGGCAAGGGGGCCGTGGTCCCGTGGCTAGAGTGAGCAGCTGCGGAGCGAGCGTTCCTTGGTTCAAGTCTTCCCTCGAGTGAAAAGTTTAATTTATGCTAGCACGGTAGCTCAGCGTGTTCGGTCAGAGGGTAAGCAGCCCTCCGTAATAAAAAAAACTGAGTTAATCGATCAACAACGAACTGAAACGGATGTCTTACGACATCCGCCCCGAGCTGATGCAACGAAAAAAAATGATAACTGAATAGCGTGATGGACTGCCCTCCTAAGGGACCCGGATTCGATTCCCGGCTGGGTCGGGGGTTTTCTCAGCTCAGGGAGTGGGTGTTGTCTTCATCATCATTTCATCCCGATCCGGCGCCAGGTCGCCCAATGTGGCGTCGAATGTAATAAGACCTGCACCAAGGCGCCCGGACCTGCCCCACAAGGGGCCTCCCGGCCAATGACGCCAAACGCTCATTTCCATTACCTACTGAAGCGATCTACCGCCGCGATCCAGTGCTGCCCTCGCGAGATTACAAATTCACATCAGGTGGCGTAATGCTTCACAACTTGCAGCCATCTCACTCTTCGGCATCCCGACACGCATTCCAACATTGAAAGGTTAAAGATTCTCGAAGAATCACTTTACAACGCATGGCCTACCAACACCTAGTCTCCACTAAGAATGCCATATAGATACACTTCCCTATCCAGTCGCTAACTGCTAGGCCGTCCAACCACAGAATCTCTTGCCTTGGGCGTAGAGCGCTGTCATCGATATTAA
This sequence comes from Schistocerca piceifrons, assembly GCF_021461385.2. Classification (NCBI taxonomy): domain Eukaryota; kingdom Metazoa; phylum Arthropoda; class Insecta; order Orthoptera; family Acrididae; genus Schistocerca; species Schistocerca piceifrons. Next base: position 1,058,524,254 of record NC_060139.1, read on the forward strand.
CACAGCCTATAGCGCTGCCAACATACAGACAGGCTGCTTACACATCCAATGAAAATGTGTCGAACAAATCAAGTCATTAGCGAATTTAAGTCGGAATCTAGATTCGAAACTGGAGTAGGTGAAGCTTATTGAGCACCGCTCGTCCGGTAAAATGTCCTACGTCCTAACTGCTGCTGTTTCGGTCTCTCCATGTTTCCCGTTGAGAGGCCTAGGTGTTAGATGGCTGCAAGGTGTAAGGTATTGCGCCGCCTTGTGTGAACTTATAACCTCGCGAGGGCTGCACCGTATCACCGCGCTGTAGACACCTGCGGCAGTGCCGGGTAACGACGCTTGTCGGACGAGATCAGCGACAACGGGCTCAAGCTGCTCTCGCAGAGGCGCCGACGGTGGTCGCAACATGCCGTCGCCAAGACCGCCCGACAACATCGGCCGACAACTCGCTCACTGTGCGCCCGTCTCATTCATCAGTTTTCGACGCGATCGAGGAAGGTAGGTCAGGTTGACTGGTTGATTTTGAGAAGGGGACCAAACAGTGAAGTCACTGGTCCCGTCGGATTAGGGAGGGATGGGGAAGGAAATTGGCTATGGTTTTCCATCCCGGCATTTGCCTGAAGCGATGTAGGGAACTCACGGAAAACCTAAATCAGGATGGCCGGACGGGTGTTTGAACCGTCATCCTCTCGAATGCGAGTCCAGTGTGCTAGCCAATGCGCCACCTCTCTCGGTCAGGTTAGGTTAGGCTAGAATCCATTTTATGTATGAATTATATTTGAACCCCCAAGGACGGGACGGACACCACGATGCCTTTGTGCTTGGAGGCGAGTGCTGTAGTACGGCGTCTGCTACTAAAACATGCATGTAAATAAGCTACATCTGTCTCGAAAAGAACGTTGTGCTTACTGTATACTCCGTTATCAGTTACTGCAACTACCACACAAGTTTTACGAATATGCGAGATGAAGGAAAAAACGCCATGCCACCAAAGTCAACTATTAGACTCTACTTTCCTTCTCTGACCAACGGTTAGTCTCAGAAGGGACGACCACCTTACAAACTAACTGGCTGAATTGATGTTTTTCATATTTATATGCGTGTATTGCGAAAACATATAGTCTCAGTGATACACTGCACAAATGATCCCTGCAAAATACGTTGTTCAGAGCGTGATTTTTTATGCTACAGTGGCAGTATGTGAGACTTCGGTGTGTAAAGGTTTGCCAAAGAGAGATTACGAACACATAATGGTTAATTTCCATGGTGAAAGTACATGTTTCCATTATATGATGTATGGATCAAATACGTGTATAAGTAAGCAAAGATTGTGTAGTTAATGAAAGGTAGGTTTGTGGTTTCACAGCAACTTGCGTTTTTCTAATAATGATGAAAACTGATAAAGTATTGGCAAGATATTCAGATAATCGGATTCTAGTACGCTTCACTGCTCCCTAATCACTTACCCAAAGAATTTGAGAAAGGGAGTAACAATATTCCTGGCGGTAGTATTACTTTAGATTGAATTTTGCTTTCAATAAAGGAAGTCAACAATATTATACTGCCTTTTAGTGTACTTGCACAGCTCCAGAATTCGGTATGGTACAAATTATAAATTTCATAGTAGAGGTACTTGAGGTACAAGATTGAATATATGAGACTGTAAATTAGTATTCAAAGCATCGTAAGTAACATAATCAAACATATCAGAAAAAAACTTTCAAGTTTTGCTTTGCAGAACTTGGTATAGGCGAATTTGTAGAAAGAAGTAATACACAGATGTCAAATATCAATGTGTCACTTCTCGTATTACTCGAAGTAGGACTGCATCTTTAGTATGAGAATCGGATGTTATAATAGACCTCGAGTCATACCTCTAAAAGCAAGAGCCTACACGAAATCTATTTACCTGAACTTATTTAACGTTGTGCAGGCATACGTCAATTAATCTTCAATGGCTCTCATTCAGAATACTTGTGAGAAATACGAACATAAAGTTTAGTGTAAGATACTCTGAACACCTATAGCACTGAAAAGTGGAGAGATATACGTTCACCACATCTGCAAACCAATTCTTAACAGAATCAGCACCCTACTGACATAAACATATCGCCAGTAAGAAGTAATAATAATTAGTAGACAGATAATGTCCATCTACCACAACCCAAAAATATCCACTACAGTAACTTTAAGCAAGAGGTAAGCTATCTTTGTCTCTGGAACAAATTATATTTCTAGGTTAAAACCACAACAAAAAATTCTGATAAAGATTTTGCCCACTTCTGGTTTCCAATAACCGTGCGATTTCAATTCATAGATTCCCAACCGTATCCCGGTTCTGATATTTTTTATGCTCAGGATGCCACAAAATCCCCTGTGACTAATCTTATCTGTTTCTCACAGTTTATGTTATTATGACCGAAAAAAAAACCCAAATGATTTGAGTTTCACCAGCTGTCGTCCGAAATACGAGAGTGAGTCAAATGAAAACGTTAAATATTTAAAAAAATATTATTTATTGTGCAGAAGTGGTACAAAACTGTACCACTTTTCAACATAATCTCCTACACGCTCAATGCAAGTCCTCCAGCGCTTACAATGGGCATAAATTCCTTTAGAAAAAAATTCTTTTGTAGTCCGCGCATCCACTCATGCACCGTGTGGCGTACCTTTTCATCAGAACGTAACTTCTTTCCTCCCATTGCATCCTTGAGTGGTCCAAACATATGGAAATCACTTGGTGATGAGGACTGGCGCCATTCCTTGCTCGCTCTCTTCGTTTCCGGTTGGTGGAAGTGAACCCAGGTTTCGTCCCCAGTAACGATTCTTGCAAGGAAGCCATCACCTTCTCGTTCAAAGCCCCGAAGAAATTCTTTACAAGCATCAACGTGTCGCTCTCATTTCAGGAGTCAGCTGCCGTGGCACCCATCTTGCAGACACTTTGTGGAACTGGAGCACATCATGCACAAAGTGGTGTGCTGACCAATGACTAATCTGTAAACACGCTGCAATGTCATTCAGTGTCACTTGGCGGTTTTCCTTCACTCTGGCTTCAACTGCTGCAATGTTCTCTGGAGCCGCAACTCGTTGTGCCTGATCTCGACGAGGAGCATCTTCCACTGAAGTCACACCATTTGCGAACTTCCTACTCCATTCGTAGACTTGCTGCTGTGACAAACATGCATCACCGTACTGAACCTTCATTCGTCGATGAATTTCAATGGGTTTCACACTTTCACAACGCAAAAACCGAATAACAGAACGCTGTTCTTCCCTGGTGCAAGTCGCAAGTGGGGCGGCCATCTTTATACTGATACTGAGACGGTATGTGTGTATCTGCACTATGCTCCCACGTACAGGCCATTCTGCACGCTGTTTGTAACACGCTTACCAACTTACAGGATAACGTCGCGAAATATCGATTTGTTATTACAGATTTAAGGTTTTCATTTGACTCACCCTCGTGTGTACGTTCGGACGATGAGGTCGGCTACATTGGGACCGCGCATGTAGTACCGTACTGATTTGAAGCGATCGGCTGTCTTCTGCCCGATGTCGATCATCTGCGGAATCCACCGATGTTGGTGCCAATGCGATTGCAGCTTAGCTGGAAGGCAGCAGCAAGAGTCTTTCTGAAGTTACGAGTTTTACAATTTCGTTTCCGTGTTTGGCGGCGAGCTGTCTCTCATTTTAGGTGGGATTTACTTTAGCGCATCAGAATTACTTTTACTTGTATAAACTTCGCCTTACTGCACTCTAGTTTATTGTGGTTAAGCACTGGTTCTTCAGCGGATGGAACTGTCCTCCAGACTGCCAGTTCACTGTCTCCAGCCAGTGGTACGGTGCATTTCACCTTCGAGCATTTACTTCCCTCACTACCACCAGGCATCTCTGTTACAGCTACATTGCGCTTACCTGTGACTATCTTCGTCGCTCTCTACTCGCATTTTATTCCTGTTAACGAAATGGAAGCTTGCACTTCAAGTGGAAAAAATCCTCGGATTCTGGTCCCTATCAACGTGGCTAAAACTGCTACGACCTAGCAAGGCGCCATTATCATTTGCTATTTATCTTGTGATGCACGTACCGTCAGACCGATGTACACCAATTATGGATTAAAGTTAAGTATTCCAGAAGCTACGTACCTTTTTTGCTAGTATAATTACTTTACCTGTTCCAGACCTCACGCCAGCCTGCGTGAGCTTAAATGCGTGCCATTTGGCTACCTCCTAGTGGCTTGGCTGTCTTCCCAAGTCACAACATCCTGAGATGTTTTGTGGACAACCTGCTCTCTCAAGTGGCGCCAGCTGTATACGTCTGACATTCTCCCGGTCAGAGTAATTCTTTACAGTGAGCTACGGAAGCGAGCACCACTTGGGAATAGAGTGGTTCCGCTCGTCTTTCCGGCCTCGCAATTTGTCCGAAGGTCCTGTGTGGTGTCACCGCCAGACACCACACTTGCTAGGTGGTAGCCTTTAAATCGGCCGCGGTCCGGTAGTATACGTCGGTCCCGCGTGTCGCCACTATCAGTGATTGCAGACCGAGCGCCGCCGCACGGCAGGTCTAGAGAGACTTCCTAGCACTCGCCCCAGTTGTACAGCAGACTTTGCTAGCGATGGTTCACTGGCAAATTACGCTCTCATTTGCCGAGACGATAGTTAGCATAGCCTTCAGCTACGTCATTTGCTACGACCTAGCAAGGCGCCATTATCATTTGCTATTTATCTTGTGATGCACGTACCGTCAGACCGATGTACACCAATTATGGATTAAAGTTAAGTATTCCAGAAGCTACGTACCTTTTTTGCTAGTATAATTACTTTACCTGTTCCAGACCTCACGCCAGCCTGCGTGAGCTTAAATGCGTGCCATTCGGCTACCTCCTAGTGGCTTGGCTGTCTTCCCAAGTCACAACATCCTGAGATGTCTCGGCCGACGTGCTTCCTATTTGAGCCCAGGGAATGTAAGCGTCCACGGCCGCAGATGGGGTTCCCGCCGTGAAATCACAGGCTTCTATTAATGGGAGTTCCAAATGTAATAAATGAATCGTAATACTCTAACTCGTCCCCTATCAAGCCAGACAGCAAAACATTCTTTCACAAGGGAGGCCACGACGTTGGGATGACAGATTTGCTTCAAACCTTGTACACCTTTAGCAGACCATTAAAACAACTTAATGTGTAAGTAGTAACGCGAACTACTCTGCCAGTTCCGAGAAAACGGCAAGAGAAGTTTTACGCGTGTGTTATGGAACTGATGTATCTGTGCATTGGAGTCGCACGTTAGTGTTCATGGTGGTCCAGTGAACGGGAACGAAAGAAAAGCTAAAGAAGGAACAAAATAGAACGACAGTGGACTGAGATTTGGAAAAACATTAGTTCTAATGTGCTCACGTCTAATGCAAAAACGTCATGGTACAAGACAGTTAGCAACATAGTTAGCACCAATTAAAGACTGCACGCAATCGGACTGTGTGAAACAAATTTATGTCAACAATGCCATCTAGTTGACGCAGTAATTCACAGATATACTTGCAGTGGTCACATTAATAGTTGGAAGTGGATCCGGGAGCAAATAGCTCTGATTACAAGAACACCCCCTGAGTATATATCGCTGTCATTGATACACAGGCCAGAAGCAAAAAATAATGCTGTGTACTGGTTGCTGGGAAATTTTGTTAATTACGTCATTAACAAATTAGGATCCGACAGCCCCATAGAGTTCAACGTACACATGCTGTGTGAATTCCACAAAATTAGAAGGTATTCGAACCACAATAAAAAGTTCGGTAATACGTTAAAAATTGTATTTGAAAAAATGGGCATTGATTAATATAAAAAAGAAGACTGTGTTGACAGTGAAGTATTGTAGTTACCTTAAGGATATTATTTAAAATTTTAGTGTATATTTTTGGTGTGTGCTTTTTCTACTTCAGAGAGTAGTTATTGAAATTTATAAGCTAATGTACTTCACTTATGTGAAGGTCAGATTGTGTGTGTAATAGTGTCAAAACACAAAACATTAAAGCTGCATTATTGGTTTATATTAGAAGTCTGGAAATTTAAAGTTTTTATGGATATGTCCTTACTGATTGGTTAAAACCACAAAATTGTATCCGATATAATGTAATATTCAATGGCTGTCACATTGCCCTGTTCATTTTTGCACTGTGAAGTGTAAGTCAGTTTTGCAGTGAAAGACTTCTTATATAGGTCTGATCATTTCAGATACTTAACATTCAATTAATGTCCAGAAAGTGTAGTTGGAAGGCTAGTCAACTTTATAATATCTCCTTTCCACCATTCTCAAGTATTTCAGAAATTGTCTAATATGATTATTAAATTGTTTATGTTTAAAATTAAATAAAAAAGTACAACTAAGTGGCTATACGACCGCGGAAGGCTGCTAAGTTTGAGCGGTTCTATAACTGATGCATGTATTCTGCCTCTAAGAAATTTTTTTCAGATTTAAAACTTTACCTTATATTAATGGTTTTGGTGTTCTAAGCTACTCAGAAGATTTCAAACCCTTTCGTATCCCCCAGGCTGGTTAGTCCTCTCTGAAATAATTTTGTCTAAAGTATGTCCATTGAACAAGTAGCATATCTGTAAAGTATTTTCTTAAAACTTCTTGCTTTTTTTTAAAGAAACCTTTGTTTTGCAACTAAGTTTTGTCATTAGTTCCTAGTTTAAAAAAATTATTTTAATGAAGGAAGTTACTGCCATTTGTCTTAAATTAAAATATGTTTTCTTAAACATTAAGCTTGTTGCTTTGCAACAGTTTTCCGAGTTTTTGATTTTATGTGCTATTTGAACAAATAGTGAGTTGTAATAACATTATGTCTCTGTACTGTTACCACTGTCAGTTGTTTCGATGCCTGGTAAATAAACTTTGCTGCCGAGAATCCTCAAAAAAAAAAAAAAAAAAACAAAAAAAAAAAAAAAAAAAAAAAAAAAAACGTGGTTAGCGTACGAGCTGCACGAGGCGAACGGTTATAAGGCAATGGTTCGGCTGCCGCTCAGTTTTAATTTTTAATCTATATTTTTTTCATCATTCGTCATATTTTTTAACTTACATGACATTTTAAAGTTAATGTAACATAAAAAAATCCACTTGTATTTGCATGAAGTTATAGTGAATTTCATGTAATTTGACTTCTTACTACTTTTAATTAAATTTAATTATTAGGACAAACATATTTACGACTATCCACAAATAAATGAAGAAACGCATAGAGTTTTCCTGAAAATGTACGCCTGCCGTGATTTGCGAACCCCTTTATACATGCAATCAGATAAGGTAACCGGAACTACTTTGCACCTCGGCGCTTCGGGTTGCAGACACACAGGCAGGCCCCACTTGACAGACAACCTGCGTAGCGGTGAGACTTTGATAATGTAGTAAGAATGAATAGTGCAGGCACAAAATTTACACTTGTATCACAAAAACGATGGTTTGAGTGGGAGTCTAACCATCGCCTCATACATGTTTGTCTTACGAAGCTCGAACGCTAACCACTTGACCACCATGAACTCTAACTTTGGGCCTCTATGCAAAGATACATCTGTTACATAACAGACGCGTAAGATTCCTTAGATTTTCTAGGAACTGCCAGAGTAGTGGGCCTCACTACTTGCACGTTATGTTATTTTAATGGGCTACTAAAAGTGCGCAAAGTTTGAAGTGAATCCGTGATCCCAACTTCGTGGCGGCCCCTTGTCAGTTTCGTATAACTTCATAGCACTGGAGCAGAATAATATTCTCTGATTTTTAAGTTGCTACCAGAAATAATCGCGACTCCACATTCCGCATAGCGCCGTTAGTTTGGTCTGACAGCTTCCTTCTCTTCTTCTCTTTTCGAAATCTCTTCATGAATTGTCTGCCTGTTTCTTGCATTCCTCTGCCCATTTTTTTCAGTGGTCTTTTTAGCCTAGTCTGCGAATGTGTGATTTGCAACTACGAGTGCAAGGATTTTGCCGTCTCTTGTGGTATTTCTCCCAAGTCTCTGCGGCATTCATTTCTCCCAAGTTCTGTTCTTATTTCTTCTCACCAAGTGATTTTTACTTCTTCTGAATTTGTTATGCTAAGTAGTTTTTTAGTTAACCGAGGGTTGTCCACTCTGCGTGTTATACGTACTACATCAGTGACCATGTCTATGATTGCCTATAAATCTACAGTTTATCTTTTAATCCACATGCCATGTAGATTAATTAGGCTATAAGTTTTTCTGTGGATTTTTCTCTTCATTTCCAATTCCGTCAACTTTTGAGTGGCGTGCGAAAGATGCAGTTTCTAAGATATATAATACTTCAGGCAAAACAACTGTCTCGTTACGCTGCGCATTTCCGGATATCACTCATTTACCATATTGATTCCATGTTATTCTGTACGATATCTTGAGTTTGGTGACTCTCTCTAAATTGGCTTTACTATCTGCTACAGCCCCCCCCCCCCCACCCCCCCACCCCCCATGAACCATGGACCTTGCCGTTGGTGGGTAGGCTTGTGTGCCTCAATGATACAAATAGCCCTACCGTAGGTGCAACCACAACGGGGGGGAATCTGTTGAGAGGCCAGACAAACGTGTGGTTCCTGAAGAGGGGCAGCAGCCTTTTCAGTAGTTGCAGGGGCAACAGTCTGGATGATTGGCTGATCTGACCTTGTAACACTAACCAAAACGGCCTTGCTGTTCTGGTACTGCGAACGGCTGAAAGCAAGGGGAAACTACAGCCATAATTTTTCGGGAGGGCATGCAGCTTTACTGTATGGTTAAATGATGATGGCGTCATCTTGGGTAAAATATTCCGGAGACAAAATATTCCCCCATTCGGATCTCCGGGCGGGGACTTCTAAGGAGGACGTCGTTATCAGGAGAAAGAAAACTGGCGTTCTACGGGTCGGAGCGTGGAATGTCAGATCCGTTAATCGGGCAGGTAGGTTAGAAAATTTAAAAAGGGAAATGGATAGGTTAAAGTTAGATATAGTGAGAATTAGTGAAGTTCGGTGGCAGGAGGAACAAGACTTTTGGTCAGGTGAATACAGGGTTATAAATACACTCCTGGAAAAGGAAAAAAGAACACATTGACACCGGTGTGTCAGACCCACCATACTTGCTCCGGACACTGCAAGAGGGCTGTACAAGCAATGATCACACGCACGGCACAGCGGACACACCAGGAACCGCGGTGTTGGCCGTCGAATGGCGCTAGCTGCGCAGCATTTGTGCACCGCCGCCGTCAGTGTCAGCCAGTTTGCCGTGGCATACGGAGCTCCATCGCAGTCTTTAACACTGGTAGCATGCCGCGACAGCGTGGACGTGAACCGTATGTGCAGTTGACGGACTTTGAGCGAGGGCGTATAGTGGGCATGCGGGAGGCCGGGTGGACGTACCGCCGAATTGCTCAACACGTGGGGCGTGAGGTCTCCACAGTACATCGATGTTGTCGCCAGTGGTCGGCGGAAGGTGCACGTGCCCGTCGACCTGGGACCGGACCGCAGCGACGCACGGATGCACGCCAAGACCGTAGGATCCTACGCAGTGCCGTAGGGGACCGCACCGTCACTTCCCAGCAAATTAGGGACACTGTTGCTCCTGGGGTATCGGCGAGGACCATTCGCAACCGTCTCCATGAAGCTGGGCTACGGTCCCGCACACCGTTAGGCCGTCTTCCGCTCACGCCCCAACATCGTGCAGTCCGCCTCCAGTGGTGTCGCGACAGGCGTGAATGGAGGGACGAATGGAGACGTGTCATCTTCAGCGATGAGAGTCGCTTCTGCCTTGGTGCCAATGATGGTCGTATGCGTGTTTGGCGCCGTGCAGGTGAGCGCCACAATGAGGACTGCATACGACCGAGGCACACAGGGCCAACACCTGGCATCATGGTGTGGGGAGCGATCTCCTACACTGGCCGTACACCACTGGTGATCGTTGAGGGGACACTGAATAGTGCACGGTACATCTAAACCGTCATCGAACCCATCGTTCTACCATTTCTAGACCGGCAAGGGAACTTGCTCTTCCAACAGGACAATGCACGTCCGCATGTATCCCGTGCCACCCAACGTGCTCTAGAAGGTGTAAGTCAACTACCCTGGCCAGCAAGATCTCCGGATCTGTCCCCCATTGAGCATGTTTGGGACTGGATAAAGCGTCGTCTCACGCGGTCTGCACGTCCAGTACGAACGCTGGTCCAACTGAGGCGCCAGGTGGAAATGGCATGGCAAGCCGTTCCACAGGACTACATCCAACATCTCTACGATCGTCTCCATGAGAGAATAGCAGCCTGCATTGCTGCGAAAGGTGGATATACACTGTACTAGTGCCGACATTGTGCATGCTCTGTTGCCTGTGTCCATGTGCCTGTGGTTCTGTCAGTGTGATCATGTGATGTATCTGACCCCAGGAATGTGTCAATAAAGTTTCCCCTTCCTGGGACAATGAATTCACGGTGTTCTTATTTCAATTTCCAGGAGTGTAGAAAATCAGATAGGGGTAATGCAGGAGTAGGTTTAATAATGAATAAAAAAATAGGAGTACGGGTAAGCTACTACAAACAGCATAGTGAACGCATTATTGTGGCCATGATAGACACGAAGCCCACGCCTACTACAGTAGTACAAGTTTATATGCCAACTAGATCTGCAGATGACGAAGAAATTGATGAAATGTATGACGAGATAAAAGAAATTATTCAGGTAGTGAAGGAAGACGAAAATTTAATTGTCTTGGGTGACTGGAATTCGAGAGTAGGAAAAGGGAGAGAAGGAAACATAGTAGGTGAATATGGATTGGGGCTAAGAAATGAAAGAGGAAGCCGCCTGGTGGAATTTTGTGCAGAGCATAACTTAATAATAGCTAACACTTGGTTCAAGAATCATGAAATAAGGTTGTATACATGGAAGAACCCTGGAGGTACTAAAAGGTATCAGATAGATTATATAATGGTAAGACAGAGATTTAGGAAGCAGGTTTTAAATTGTAAGACATTTCCAGGTGCAGATGTGGACTCTCACCACAATCTATTGGTTACGAACTGTAGATTAAAACTGAAGAAACTGTAAAAAGGTGGGAATTTAAGGAGATGGAACCTGGATAAACTGAAAGAACCAGAGGTTCTACAGAGTTTCAGGGAGACCGTAAGGGAACAATTGACAGCAATGGAGGAAAGAAATACAGTAGAAGAAGAATGGGTAGCTTTGAGGGATGAAATAGTGAAGGCAGCAGAGGATCAAATAGGTAAAAAGACGAGGACTAGTAGAGACCCTTGGGTAACAGGAGAAATATTGAATTTAATTGATGAAAGGAGAAAATATAAAAATGTAGCAAATGAAGCAGGCGAAAAGGAATACAAACGTCTCAAAAATGAGATCGACAGGAAGCGCAAGATGGCTAAGCAGGGATGGCTAGAGGACAAATGTAAGGATGTAGAAGTATGTATCACTAAGAGTAAGATACTGCCTACAGGAAAATTAAAGAGACCTTTGGAGGAAAGAGAACCAGATGGAAACCCAGTTCTAAGCAAAGAAGGGAAAGCAGAAGGGTGGACGGAGTATATAGAGGGTCTATACAAGGGCGATGTACTTGAGGACAGTATTATGTAAATGGAAGAGGATGTAGATGAAGATGAAAAGGGAGATATGATTCTGCGTGAAGAGTTTGACAGACCACTGAAAGACCTAAGACGAAACAAGGCCCCGGGAGTAGACAACATTCCATTAGAACTACTGACAGCCTTGGGAGAGCCAGTCCTGACAAAACTCTACCATCTGGTGAGCAAGATGTATGAGACAGGCGAAATACCTTCAGACTTCAAGAAGAATATAATAATTCCAATCCCAAAGAAAGCAGGTGTTGGCAGATGTGAAAATTACAGAACTATCAGTTTAATAAGTGACAGCTGCAAAATACTAACCCGAATTCTTTACAGACGAGTGGAAAAACTGGTAGAAGCCGACCTCGGGGAAGATCAGCTTGGATTCCGTAGAAATGTTGGATCACGTGAGGCAATACTGACCCTACGACTTATCTTAGAAGAAAGATTAAGGAAAGGGAAACCTACGTTCCTAGCATTTGTAGATTTAGAGAAAGCTTTTGACAATGTTAACTGGTATACTCTCTTTAATATTCTGAAGGTGGCAGGGGTAAAATACAGGGAGCGAAAGGCTATTTACAATTTGTACAGAAACCGGATGGCAGTGATAAGAGTGGAGGGGTATGAAAGGGAAGCAGTGGTTGGGAAGGGAGTGAGACAGGGTTGTAGCCTATCCCCGACATTATTCAATCTGTGTAGTGAGCAAGCAATAAAGGAAACAAAAGAAAAGTTCGGAGTAGGTATTAAAATCCATGGAAAAGAAATAAAAACTTTGAGGTTCGCTGATGACATTGTAATTCTGTCAGAGACGGCAAGGGACTTGGAAGAGCAGTTGAACGGAATGGACAGTGTCTTGAAAGGAGGATATAAGATGAACATCAACAAAAGCAAAACGAAGATAATGTAATGTAGTCGAATTAAGTCAGGTGATACTGAGGGAATTAGATTAGGAAATGAGACACTTAAAGTAGTAAAGGAGTTTTGCTATTTGGGGATAAAAATAACTGATGATGGTCGAAGTAGAGAGGATATAAAATGTAGACTGGCAATGGCAAGGAAAGCGTTTTTGAAGAAGAAAAATCTGTTAACATCGAGTATAGATTTAAATGTCAGGAAGTCGTTTCTGAAAGTATTTGTATGGAGTGCAGGCATGTATGGAAGTGATACGTGGACGATAAATAGTTTAGACAAGAAGAGAATAGAAGCTTTCGAAATGTGGTGCTGCAGAAGAATGCTGAAGATTAGATGGGTAGATCACATAACTAATGAGGAGGTATTGAATAGAATTGGGGAGAAGAGAAGCTTGTGGCACAGCTTGACTAGAAGAAGGGATCGGTTGGTAGGACATGTTCTGAGGCATCAAGGGATCACCAATTTAGTATTGGAGGGCAGCGTGGAGGGTAAAAATCGTAGAGGGAGACCAAGAGATGAATACACTAAGCAGATTCAGAAGGTTGTAGGCCGCAGTAGGTACTGGGAGATGAAGAAGCTTGCACAGGATAGAGTATCATGGAGAACTGCATAAAACCAGTCTCAGGATTGAAGACCACAACAACAACAACATCTGCTGCGGGTAGTACTTTGATTTCTCTGAGATATTTAAAAGAAGGAACATATGAACTTGCGCCATATTTGATTTGTAGTGGGGATATTCTGATAACAGGATGTAAATTCGTCATGAAATGAGTTTTCTCATATGACTTTTGCAGGCCTGTTTTTGATGCTAGTGATCTGATGATGTTTGGTTTGAGGGGTGCTCAACTGCGCGGTCATCAGCGTCCATACGCAGTCCCAATTTTTAAACAGTCCATTTACTTTCCACAGTCCAATTTAGTCACTCTCACAAATGATGATGATGATGAAATGACGAGGACCAGAAAAACACCCAGTCCCCGGGCAGAGAAAATCCCCAACCCCCCGGCCGGGAATCGAACCCGGGACCCCGTTATCCACAGGCAGCACCGCTAGCCCTAGACCACGATCTGCGGACTGATGGAGTGGTTTAATTTCTCTGTGGTGTAGTTGGATTCTTCAGTAGTCTTAGTGAAAATAGCAAGATCGGCGCTTGACTTTGATTCTCCGTTGCGAGGTCCCGACGTTTACGCCTTTCATTTCTTCTTTTTCGAACAATATGTTTTGTTTTTGAAATAATTGCTTTATCTCATGATGTTAGCCGATACCTACTTTCTCGCATCTGAGCGTCATCGAACTCCCTGTGTTAATTAAATCACAGTAAAAAACTGCATGCGTGCAGCGTCATATATCCCACACCTTTGTGTGGAGGAAGCAACATGTGATGGTGTCCTTAATAATGGTTTCGCTCAAACGTGATAGTCACACATTGCTTCCTTCACATAACTGTATGGAATATGTGACGCTATATGCATAAAAATTTTTACTGTGATGCAGGTAACAGAGGTTGAGTGATAAGGCCCAAGGGAACGAAATTAGCTAGTAGCTAAATCGTGAAACAAAGAGATTATTTGAAAAATAAAACAGCTCACACATGAAAATGACTTCCCTCAGGAAAAAAAAATCCTATGGCTGCAGATGAATTGGTCGTCGGAAGGACCGGTTTACCATGTAGAAAATTCTAAACAGGCCTCGGTGAAACGAAAAGCAAGTGTGTCAAGATTAGGAGTGCCGGAGGAATTCCACTGTTAAACGTAGAGGAGAGAGCGGATAGGTGGAATGAACACACTGGAGGCACCTACGACGGGAAAAACTATGTGCTGTCGTGATAGAGAAAGAAATGAGAGTCGATGCAGAAGACATGATTGACCCAGTATGGCTGTCAGAGTTTGACAGAAGACATTCTTTCGGAATTTCTAAAACTATCGGGTGAAATCTATGAGACTGGAGATACACTATCAGACTTTTGGGAAAATATCATCATCACAATTACGAAGGCAGCAAGAGGTGATAAGTGCGAGAACTGTTGGATAATCAGCTTAACAAATCTTACATTTGAGCTGCAGACAAATGGAACATACTGAAAGCAAAAGAATGAAAAAGAAAATAGAGGATTTGTCACGTGACGATCAGATACGCTTTCAGAAAGTTGAAGGCGCTAGAGAGGCACTTTTGAGGTTGTGTTTGATAACAGAAGCAAGATTTGCTCTACCTCTGTCCAGGAGTTTTCAATTTAGAAAAGAGTTTGACAATGTAAAGTGTAAAGTGTTTCAAACACTCTGATAAATAAGTGTGAGCTAGAGATAAAGTCGGGTAACATACAAATGTATAAGAAGCAAGAATGAACAATAGGAATGGGTGAACAAGAACGAAGTGCTTGTATTACGAATGTACTATTAAAGGCTGTACATCGAAGAAGAAATTACCAAAATAAAAGAGAGGAGTGGGATTAGAATTTAGCGTTAAATAATATAATTTATAAGATACGTTGACGACATTGCTGCCCTGATGATAGCTAGGAACAATTATATGACATACTGAGTGAAATGAACAGTCTATTGAGAACAGAATGTGGATTGATAGTAACTCAAAGATAGATGAAAATAATGAGGAGTAGTACAAATGACATTAATATTTACTCGAGCAAAAAAAAAAAAAAAAAAAAAAGTTACAATTCATATAGCGTATATTATGAAGTCAAGATAAATTATGAACTACTGTTCTACAGCAAGATATACATCGATGAGCCCCTGACCTATTATCGATATAAAGCCATCGAGATGGTAGCAGCGTCAGCTGGCGAGGAATAACAGTTAGTCAGACACTCCCACGATGCATGTAGCATCAGTGGGCGTGTCGTCCGTGTGTAGAATGGGGAAGGCGCGCGATCTATCTGAGTTTGGCCGAGGGCAGATTGTGATGGCCCGGAGGCTCGGCACGAGCATTTCGGAAACTGCGCGACTTGTCGGGTGTTCGAGGAGTGCTGTGGTGAGTGTCTTTAACACTTGGCGGAACCAGGGTGAAATCATGTCCAGACGTCGTAGGGTTGGGTGGCCAGGCGTCATTACAGTTGTCGGTCATTGTAGACTGGACAGACTGGTAAAATAGGACTGGCGAGGAACAGTGGCGGAACTACCATCAGACTTTAATGCACAGTGCAAGTGTGTCTGAACACGCTATGCACAGAGCACTGAACACCCCTAACGACAGGCCTCCACAGCCGGCGAACCATGCATGAGCCAGTGTTAACACCACGGCATCGGCGACTCAAATGGGCACGTGACCATCGGCAGTGGACGCTGGCGCAGTGGCAGAGCGTTGCATGGTCTGATGAAGCCCGACACCTTCTTCATCATGCCGATGGGAGTGCGCGAATCCGTCATCTTTCAGAGGAACAGCTGCTTGACAACTGTATTGCGGGACAGAGACAAGCTGGCGGCACCTCCATTATGCTTAGGAGAACATTCAGGCGGGCATCCATGGGTCCAGTCGAGTTTGCTCAAGGCATCATGACAGCCAAGGAGTATTCCCAATGGCAGTGGCATTTTACATCACGATAATGCGTCACATAACAAAGGCAGGAGTATGATGGAGTCGTTCGAGGAACTTAGTGGCATGTTTCAGTTGATGTGCTGGCCTCCCAACTCACCAGATCTGAACCCAGTCAAACACATCTGGGATGTGATTCAACGTAGCATCAGAGCTCATCACCCCTCTCCCCGGAATTTAAGGGGATTAGGTGACTTGTATGGGCAGATGTGATGCCAAATCCCTCCAGAGACCTACCAAGGCCCCATTGCTTCCATGCTGCGACGCGTCGCCGCTGTCATCCGTGTCAATGGTGGACTTACCGGCTATTAGGTAGGTGGTCATAATGTTTTGGCTGATCAGTGTGTTACATGCTGTGCCCTCTGTAACAAGAAAGTAAAGGGACATTTTCTCAAAGATGGCTACAGAAATGTTGGAAAGACGCTACAACTGTTCAAGATATAGAATAATGGCAAAATATTAAAGAATGCATAGAAAGAGCACCATATAAGACAGTGCGTGGAAAGCAGTTAAGGAAAATAAGGGATTAAGGGTTTCAAATCAAAATATAGCAGTGACCACTGCATAAAAAGGTAAAGCCCATAAAAAGCTCCTGCAAAATAAAACTCCAGTTACCAAAGGGGAATATAACTAAAAAACGGAAGGGGGGCAAATTTTTGCCCATAGACTAATGAAACACTGAAATGGAATGGAGAACTCTGCACCTTCATATAAGTAATTCTTCAAACACAGAAGGTGACAACAGTAAGTGCAGACTCAGCTACAGAGGGAATCTTCCTTCAAGCACGCCTCATTTTAAATTTTTTTATCTATCCTTTTCGTATCCACCACGGTACTCGCAATATATGCTGCTGTAGAACAATTGATAATTTACCTTGAGTCCATAATTTGCATTTACATACGCCTTATGTTACAACTGCCTCCTGTAGTAAGGACCTTAAAGACTGAAGGAGTTATTTCATGTACATTGTGTGTGTCATTACATTACATTGTTGTAATCTGTTCGTCATTGTTTCATGCAGGAATGATAAATCCATACTGTGGAAAAAAATAATGATGGAAACCGCGATTGAGTAAAAAGGAAAAAGACTGAAAAACCAGAAAAACAATTTTAATCCAGAAAAGAGGGTACAGCTGACTGCGATCATCGTATCAGATCAGGCGAGGAGGATACAGTTTATTACAATATCTTTATATATAGAATTGTATCATTGCCTTCAGTACTCATTCAACAGATTCTTAATGGCCGTAGTATCGATAATTTCATTTTCAGCTGTTTAACAGTGGTACGTAACGTGTTATGTAAGACGAAAGAATTCATATCGTGGGAGCGCCTAATGGCATGGCGATGTTTAACTGTTTTAGATTAGCCATCTTGTATTGTGAGAACTCCCTGCCCACCGAAAAGAACTATTAGAAGAATAAATTGCCTTAATTACGCTATACTTGAAACATGTAAAATTCAGTCATATTATATTGTTTGGGAAAGACCGGGAAATTAACTGTCATGGATCCAGCAACAGAACATTGTGCTTCATTTGTTGCTGATGAGAACGAGTTTGGTGGTGTAGTTCTAGACAATACGAACGCCTCAGCGAATGAAAATGAATCGCGAGGTGAAGATAAATCCGATAATACTAAAGTTAAACCCAATTACTAGTCAAGTTCCTGATTCAAATGCTGTGGTGTACCTAGCAGTACAGAAACTAATGTTCACTAAATTGTCATCTGAGATGTCCATTACAAAACATGAGGAGCCCATCTTATGCAATGATATACTGTATCTACAAAGATTTGTTCTGGGTTGGATATCGATATATCAGCAAAATGTGATGAATTGTCTGCCAAATTAATGGGCGAAATTTTTACAAAACATGATTTTCACTCTAATAGTTGACGTATCAAAATTAACATTAAACTACATCTTATCAAATGCTTTCCGGAAATCTAGAAATATGGAATCTGCTGCTGCCATTCATCCATAGTTCACAGTACATTATGAGAGAAAAGGGCAATCTGAGTTTCACATGATCGAGGCTTTCGAAAACCGTGCTGACTCGTGGGCATAAACTTCTCGGTCTTAGGAAAATTTATTACATTCGAACTGAGAATATGCTCGAGAATTCTGCAGCAAACGGATGTTAAGGATACTGGTCTGCAGTTTTGCGGGTCCGTTCTTTTACCCTTCTTATATACGGTAGTCACCTACGCCTGGGACTTTGAGCTGTGCAAGCGACTCGCGTTAAATGCAAGGGGACAATGTCGTATACTAACCTTCGTAAAACCCAGCTGGGATTACATCTGGATCCAGAGACTTGCTTGTTTTCACCACTTACTATTGTTTCTCTATGCCAGCGATACTTATTACTGTGTCCTGCCTACGGGAGTCTGTTCAATGGTCAAAAGAGTATGTCTGCATGATTCTCCAGCCTGAACGACTTTTAAAGGCGAAATCTATAATTTCGGCTTTTATTCTGCATCTCCAACTGCCACAACAGACTGGTTAACGAGTGACTGGATGTAAGCTTTGTGTTAGCGTTCTACCAGCTAAATTATCGCACCACGACTCACGACCACACCTCACAACTACACTTGGATCACTGTGACTTCATCTGACAGCAAGATAACGCAAGACCGCATGTTGCCGGAATGGCCGTGGCCTACGTCGTGGGAGTGGATCTTCGATGGTTACCCTGGACTGTGCGTTCTCCTTATCTTTTACTTGGTCACGAGTTGATGGCCAGCGCCACTGACGACCAATGGCATGCGGTTGAGGTAGGATGGAATGATGTAGCCGTATCCACCACCAAATCTCACTTGAGTGAGTGAGTTGCCCAGCGAAGCTACAGCTGTTATTGCTGCCACACAGTTACAAAAGCAGATTATGGCACACGTAAAGGGAGTTTTTAATACAGAAGGCGCAGAAGGCAACCGGAGGGAGACGTAGGTAGCTGGATTAGGTCCAGTACTGATGATGAAACGAATGACAGGGGCAACACCGAGACATAATAGACGCACAAAACACACACAGCAAAACTTCCGTCAAATGCACATAGTAATTAGTATGAACATTAAACATTGCAATTTACATGTCATTATTCATTAATGTAATTACAACTAGAAGTAATTAAAGTATGACGTGGATAGGTATTGTTCCAGAATCCACGTTATAGCTGTACACATCAGTGTAATGTAGTTATATAAATGAACGCATCATAGTGAATGTAAAAGTGAATGTAATATAAATGTTAAGTAACACACAAACACGCAATAGTAACTCATTGTTAGTATACAATAGTGACACATCATGGATGTTGATATTGTTGTTGTTGTCTTCAGTCCAAGGACTGGTTTGATGGAGCTCTCCATGCTACTCTATACTCTGCAAGCTACTTCATCTCCGAGTAACTACAACAACTTACATGCTTCTGAATCTGGTTACTGTATTCGTCTCTTGGTCTCCCTCTACGATTTTTGTCCTCCACGCTTCCTTCCAATACTAAACTAATGATCCATTGATGCCTCTGAATGTGTCCTGCCAACCGACCCCTTCTTCTAGTCAAGTTGTGCCACAAATTCCTCTTTTCCCCAGTTCTGTATAGTACCTTCTCATTAGTTACGTGATCCACCCATCGTATCTTCTGTAGCACCAAATTTCGAAAGCTTCTATTATCTTCTTGTCTGATCTATTTACTGTCCATGTTTCGCTTCCATACAGGCCTAAACTCCATAAAAATACTCTCAGTAAAGACTTCTTACACTTAAATCTATATTCGATCTTAACAAATTTCTTCAGAAATGCTTTCCTTGTTATTGCCAGTCTACATTTTATATTCTCTCTACTTCAACCGTCATCAGTTATTTTTCTTCCCAAATAACAAAACTCATCTACTACTTTCATCTTCTACTTTAAGTGTCTCATTTCCTAATCTAATTCCATCACCATCACCTGATTTAACTCGACAACATTCCGTTATCCTCGTTTTGCTTTTGTTGATGTTCATCTTATATCCTCCTTTCAAGACACTGTCCATTTCGTTCAACTACTCTTCCGGGTCCTTTGCTGTCTCTGGCAGAATTACAATGTCTGATGACTTTTTTTTCTTATACATGGATTTTAATTCCTACACCACATTTTTGTTTTGTTTCCTTCACTGCTTGCTCAATAAACAGATTGAATAACATCGGGGATAGGCTACAACTCTGTCTCACTCCCATCTCAACCTCTGCTTCCCTCAACTCTTATAACTGCCATCTGGTTTCTGTACAAATGGTAAATAGCCTTCCGCACCCTGTATTTTATCCCTGCCTCCTTTAGAATTTGATAAAGGTTATTACAGTCAACATCATGAAAAGCTTTCAAGTCTACAAATGCTATAACCGCAGGTTTACCTTTCCTTAATCTATCTTCTAAGATAAGTTGTACGTGTTCCTACATTTCTACGGAATCCAAACTGATTTTCCCCGAGGTCGGCTTCTACCAGTTTTTCCATTCATTTGTAAATAATTCGTGTGATTTACTAAACTGATAGGTAATTTTCCCACGTGTCAACATCTGGTTTCTTTGGGATTGGAGTCATTATATTCTTCTTGAAGTCGGAGGGTATTTCGCCTGTCTCACATATCTTGCTCACCAGATGGTAGAGTTTTGTAATTCCTTGTTCTCCCAAGGTTATTAGTGGTTCTAATGGAATGTTGTCTACTCCACAGGCCTTGTTTCAGCTTAGGTCTTTCAGTGCTCTGTCAAATTCTTCATGCAGTATCATATCTACCATTTCATCTTCATCTACATCCTCTTCCATTTCCATAATATTACCCTAGTACATCGCCCTTGTGTAGACTCCTTCCAACTTTCTGCTTTCCCTTCTTTGCTTAGGGCTGGTTTTCGACCTGAGCTATTGATGCCGGCCGGTGTGGCCGTGCGGTTCTAGGTGCTTCAGTCTGGAACCACGTTACCGCTGCGGTCGCAGGTTCGAATCCTGCCTCGGGCATGGATGTGTGTGATGTCCTTAGGTTAGTTAGGTTTAAGTAGTTCTAAGTTCTAGGGGACTGATGACCTCAGAAGTTAAGTCCCATAGTGCTCAGAGCCATTTTTTTGAACTATTGATACTCATACTGGTGGTTCTGTTTTCTCCAAAGGTCTCTCTAATTTTCCTGTAGGCAATATGTATCTTACACCTAGTGATATATGCCTCTACATCCTTACATTTGTCCTCTAGTCATCCTTGCTTAGTCATTTTGCACTTCCTGTCGATCTCATTTTTGAGACGTTTGTATTCCTTTTCGCCTGCTTGATTTACTACATTTTTGTGTTTTCTCCTTTCGTCAATTAAATTCAATATCTCTTCTGTTACCCAAGGATTTCTAATAGCCCTCATCTCTTTACCTACTTGATCCTCTGCTGCCTTCACTATCTCTAAAAGCTACCCATTCTTCTTCTATTGTATTTCTTTCCCCTGATCTTGTGAATCGTTCCCTAGTGCTCTCTCCAAAACTCTCTGCAACCTCTGGTTCTTTCATTTTATCCAGGTCCCATCTCCTTAAATTCCTGCCTTGTTGCAGTTTCTTCAGTTTTAATCTGTAGTTCATAACCAATAAATTGTAGCCAGAGTCCACGTTTACGCTTGGAAATGTCTTACAATTTAAAACCTGGTTCATAAAGCTCTGTCTTACTATTATATAATCTATATGAAACCTTCCAATGTCTCCAGTCCTCCTCCACATATACAACCTTCTTTCATGATTCTTAAACCAAGTGTTAGCTGTGATTAAGACATCACAGGGGGCCCGCATTTTCATTTCTTACTCCCAGTCCATATTCACTTACTACTTTTCCATCTCTTTCTTTTCCTATTATCGAATTCCAGCCCCCATGACTATTAAATTTTCGTCTCCCTTAACTATCTGAATAATTTCTTTTATCGCATCATAAACTTCTTCAATCTCCTCATCATCTGCGCAGCTAGTTGGCATATAAACTTGTACTGCTGTGGTAGGCATGGGGTTCGTGTCTATCGTGGCTACAATAATACGTTCACTATGCTGTTCGTAGTAGCTTATCCACGCTCCATTATTTAATTCGTTATTAAACCTACTCTAACATTACCCTTTTTTTACTTTGTATTCATAACCTTGTATTTAGCTGACCAGAAGTCTTGTTCCTCCTGCTACCGAACTTGAGTAATTTCCACTTTATTCGACTTTAACCTGTCCATTTCGTTTTTAAATTGTCTAACCTACCAACCCGATTAAGCGATCTGACACTGCACGCTCCGATCCGTAGAATGACAGTTTTCTTTCTCCTGATAACGACGTCCTCCTGGGTAGTCCCCGCCCGGAGATCCGAAGGGGGGAAAATTTTACCTCCGCAATATTTTTCTCAAAAGGACGCCATCGCCATGGATATTAAGCAATGTATAGAAATTAGTTTTATTACACAAATATTTATTCACAAGCTGAAGAATTAGGTTAGTCGTGGTTTGTTATTCTTTTCTACAACCACGCAAGATGTGTACATAACTTGATTAGATTAGATAGTGGCAGCACATTGTTCCAAAATCACATAACATTCGTTTAGTTATTAATCTAGTTGTAGTTGTCGTTTTTGGTAACCTAAGAAACAATGACACCCACAGGACGCTATGAAAGAATACCAGTACAGTTACATTAGATTAGATTCGCCTGGACGGAACAGATCGAGTTTTCTCGAAGAGTGATGTTCATGTGGATAATTATAACAAAATGGTTCAAATAGCTGTAAGTACTATGGGACTTAACATCTGAGGTCATCAGTCCCCTAGACTTAGAACTACTTAAACCTAACAAACCTTAGGACATCACAGACATCGATGCCAGAGGCAGGATTCGAACCTGCGATCGTAGCAGAAGCACGGTTTCGGACTGAAGCGCCTAGAACCGATCGCTCACATAGGCCGTCAATGATAAGAGGGGTTGCACCACACAGGGACTCTGGACTAGAAGTTCAACACCAAGACCTCTTCCCCGGATGTTATTGGTGAAGGTAGATCTACATCTACTCTTCCCTATTCGTTCTCTTCTTAAAATACGCCTTAAATTTATAATTTCCTACTTCCATATTTACGTAATTTTTTTAAAATAAGCGTAATTGCCATAAGTACATATGCGCAACGGTGCCGCTGGCCTCAACTCCCTGCAGCGTATTGTTCCCAGAGTCAAC
The DNA here is from genome assembly GCF_021461385.2 of Schistocerca piceifrons. Classification (NCBI taxonomy): domain Eukaryota; kingdom Metazoa; phylum Arthropoda; class Insecta; order Orthoptera; family Acrididae; genus Schistocerca; species Schistocerca piceifrons. The sequence continues at coordinate 1,058,547,495 of NC_060139.1, forward strand.
GAGTCTGTCTGGTTATTTTTCCGCAGTCTGTACGTCTCAGTGTCCCCTACTAATTCAGTGAACCATTCCGCTATAAAGCACAGTAAGTAATATTTAATCTTTTTCTACGCTTCGTGATGTTGCAGTTTTAATGATGAATGATGATTCTGAACTCACTGACTTGTGTCTACGCCACCCACATATCACTCGTAACTCACGAGAGTCAATTACGCTCTGGAACATTAAGTCTTCCAGTTAGTTCAACAGAAACTGCTGTGTCCTAGTTCTCCAACTAGCCGCGCTATAGTGGTACAGAGGAAACAAAATGAGAAGGATAATGGCCGACATTACGTACTACATTACGCCGTTCAGCTGAAACACCGCGGACAATCAATTTCCGCTTCAGGATCGGAATGGGAATAAAATAGTCTTAATTGGCCCTCGGCGCCCGATCGGGTGTGGGAACTGCTGGGAACAGAAGACGACTGCGGGTGTGTGTGTAAGGGGGAGGGGGGGGGGTGGCGAGAGGAAACACTGGGCACGGGCGTGGAGGAGGGGGCAGCAGAACGGCCGAGAAGGCGATAATTAAGGGCCGGCGAGCTGAGCGCATATGGGACTGGGCTCAGTCTCACATAGTGCCGGCATTGGCGGAGTGGAGGGCGGGGGGGGGGGGGGGGGGGGGAGAAGGGGAGTGGAGACTGCCGCGCCGTGAGTCAGCGAGTCAGCAGCGGCTGAACGGAACTCTGTCTCCAGCCCGGCCAAAGGCGCGTGGCGACTTGCTGCAGGGTCTCAACTGTGCACGCAAATTCACAAACACTTATCATAAAGGGTCCAGTACATGACTATCGGTCGAAATAACGTTTTTTACTTTGTTATATTATACCTCAGTCGTTCTTGAAATACAATGTGTATGGATTTACATGCCTGGTGCACATTAATAGTAAAGAGAGAGCAATTCCTAAACATTGACATGCCCCCTTCTGTCTGCTGCAAGTTGGTCAACTGGGGCGTCGGCCGGTATTACACTACCATAATTCTTTGTCACAGCTGATACGTCAAATATTGATGACAAAAAAATTTGACAGTGTAATAGGGAACTTTGTCGAACCTCTCCTTTCGTCAAAAAAATATGATCAAATCTAGAATCTCGTCGTAAATCTGATCATAAGTCGTTCTTCCTCTGTTCACTGCAATATGAAATGTAGGCGCTTGGAGCACTGGCATCGCTACAGCTATTTAACGTTCCTGTAGTGTATCTGTAAACATGACTTCAAAGTTGGTTTGTTCCTTCGACTCTTTTTAATGACGTTGCTTTGACTGGGGTGGAGGTGAGCAAAGGGCACAATGCATGCTAAGTCGTGTGCTGATGGGAAAGTGGAATACTTCAAAATTTTAAACATGGCTGAAGCAGCAACTGTTGAAAATGTTAACGGTAAATTATAACAGCCAAACAGTTGCAGTATAAAGATTTATTGAAACCCTTGACCACGGTTTCGGTATATCTAAATATACCTTCATCAAAAGCAAAAATACACCTGAACAGGAACACACCTGCATTAGCAAACAGCTTAGCACCATAACTGAGGTAGAAGAAAAAAACGATCATCTATAGCTGTAAAATGTTCAACCTTAGGAGATAACAGGGCGAAAAGGAATGAGGGTAATACCTTTATTTCTATTCCAATTTTGGGGAACATATCATACAAGATCAAGAGACTTCTACAGAAGCAATAGATTACAGAGTTGCCTTTTCCGTAAATAATAGTTTAAAACAAAGAGTGATTTATACTATTGGGGCACGGGAAGAACTGATGAGTTTTTTTCATATAACGCCACATTACACGTTATCCAACCAAGGACACTGACCGTCAACTTACCGTAACCATTGGGGACTGTGTACAAGTACACATAATGCATGTTATGCCGGTTAGTGCTGAAAAATGTAGAACATGGGGGTCGTCTGCATTTGCTGACGAGCCCATTCACAAAACACTACCTGCTTATGGAAATCGGCGCCATGAAGTTCTTTATGCAGTGACACGTGGTATGGATGATACTTACGACGATGCAGTATTATGACAATACTCGCTACAGACATACAGGAATCGCTGTGTAATTGCCGGCCACTTATTCGCGGATTGTGATGCACTGCTGCTAGTACTGCTATTTCATCAGCTTCTCTTGTAACACGTTTGCATCGTTTCCTTACGTCGGTATGTACGCCCCCATCAGACATAAAGGCGTTCACAACCTTGTAAAAGAGCTTTCTTGGGAAAATGCTTGGCATACAGGAAAGCAATGGCCTCAACATTTCTCCAACATTCTTTGTAAATCAGGTACATCTCAAATTTTTCTTCTGTGGTTGCAACATTCATCATCAAATTGCACGCCTGTGCTCCAAATGATAGGTAGGTGTGCAGGCAATAAACAGTATGAAGTAGTGCAGTGTTTAGCAGCGCTGTGTGTTCTACGTCTGCACATCATGTGAGCTCCAGTCACACTGTACTGCCTGGTATGATACGTCATAGTTCACTACACGGCCACTGTGGTGGGTCGAGTACTCACCTGTTTGATATGCCGGAGGAATTCGTAGTTATGAAATACTGCCCTGTCCTACCCTCGCATCATGGAGGTGGGGTCAAACGCGCCATCGGATGTTCAACAGTCATTAAGTAGCATGTCATAAAGTATGATTGTGTACCCATTTCTGTTCCACCAATTATAACGCCATCTGTGGCGAAACGCAGAAAATGCTTAAGACAAAACATATATAGATTATGCCATACAATAGTATTCTCCAATAAAAACAATGGGGGTTCCCACTGAAGATTTGAAAGTGGCTCCCTGTCACCCACATATGGGGTCAGGTGGTGTTTCGATTGTGGTAATGTTGGACGTGCCGGCCGGAGTGGCCGTGCGGTTCTAGGAGCTATAGTCTGGAACCGCGAGACCACTACGGTCGCAGGTTCGAATCCTGCCTCGGGCATGGATGTGTGTGGTCCTTAGGTTAGTTAGGTTTAAGTAGTTCTAAGTTCTAGGGGACTGATGACCTCAGAAGTTGAGTCCCATAGTGCTCAGAGCCCTTTGAACCATTTTTGAACCAATGTTGGCCGTCCCCCTCTCAGAGAAATAAATTGGATTGCATTTTCTTACTCAATGTGTAGTTTTCGATAAATTTCAGTTAAAATGAACACACTGTATATTTGTTATGTACGATTTGTGTTGGTGAAAGGGATGGGTGAGTAGTTGGGCAAAGGGGCTTCTGAGCCACTTTGCTTGTGTGTTGCTTACATTCAGTGGGAAATTTCATAGATTTATGAACCCTTCCCTTCCTCTAACATGTCCTTATGCTAATTGATTTATGAACTCCTATGAATAATCCGTCCATCTGAGAAGCCCCCCACTGCTCCTCCTCCCCCTCCCTTCTGTGAAATCCCAACTGTCCCCCTCTGGCCATACAGGTGCACCTTTGATATCAAATTAACTGACTAATTTATTAAACTAATCAACTAATTATCCTCTCCCCCTCTTAAAAATCCATCCATCCTCTCTTCCCCCGCACACCCTTTCCCCTCCACCATGGAACTCGCTTGAGAAAGAGTCGATCTGTTCTGAACTGCTGGTGAGGAACGATATAGGGTAGTTTATTTTCTTTATTTTGGGTCGTACCTTTTGGAAATTGGTGAAAAAACCTCAGCGTCTCCCCTCCACTTCCCTCTGACTACCTGAAGAAATTATGGGAAACATTCAGTCTGTGCTGAGCTGTCAGGCAAGAAGATGCAAGTATTTCTTGTTCAGCAATTACATGTCCCAATTACGTAATTACACCACTACAGACTGGAGGTGTCTGGTCGGAAAGTTTTTGTGTGTATGCTCACCGTAATATGCAGGGATCGACGAAGCTAGTGCACAATGCCACCATCAGAGGATGTCCCACTCCCACACCCCGCCCTTTGTCCCCACCCTCCGGCCGAGCTGTTCTAGGCGCTACAGTCTGGAACTGCGCGACCGTTGCGGTCACAGCTTCGAATGCTGCCTCGGACATGGATGTGTGTGATGCCCTTAGGTTAGTAAGGTTGAAGTATTTATAAATTCTAGGGGACTGATGACCTCAGAAGTTAAGTCTAATAGTGCTCAGAGCCATTTGAACCATTTTTTTGTCCCTTCCCTCAACATAACCTCTCATTAAAATTGAAAGGAAAAAGACTCAGTCTGTGCTGCAGAAGAAGGACCTTATGATACGAAATTCGAATCAGTTCATTAAAATATTGATGCACATTCTTTATTTAATCAGTTTGTGGAGAGACAGAGCACCCCCCACTTAGGTAGAGCTCACATCTGTGCCCACCACACCATTCCTCGATTTATAGAGCACTTATAGCTTTTAACATGGATACTGTCAGCTACTCTTTTGTGTACCTGTAGAAACGAGACCGCTTATTGTGCAGGGTGATAGTAACATATTCGTTGTGATCATGTTTCTAATAGCACGAAATGTATGTTGAGGTGGTAGAATCCTTGTAAAGTCAGCTTAAAATGTTGGTTCTTCATAAGGTTCTTCGAAAAGAATATCGTTTTCCCTCCAGAGGTTCCCATTTGAGCTACCTGGCGAGTGTAATCTGACTGCTGAAAAAAATTGCTCGCCATGCAAAGTGACTCTCATGATAATTTTCATTAATTAACCTATAAATTCGATGTCAGCTGGAGGCTGGAGGCGATGACTAGGGCACCACGGATATGATTCAGGAGCTGGAGCGGTAATCATTCGTTTTTCCATGCAACAATATCTTTTGACGAAATTTCAGTCTCCCACCTACACAGGGAGAGATGACCATCGTAATTAAATCAGATGTGATTTTCCCCATAAGTGTCAACACCGAGGAATGTAATGAAGTACAGTATAGTAGCAGTCGTTTGATGTCTCCCATGCATGTGTTTGTTGTCCAGCGGCTGCCTCAGAGGTCAAAAACAGCCCAATGTCCTAATTACATATCATGATACTAAATACCACTGACCACAGATCGTCTGTGTACCTTCTTTGGTCTAGTGACTCCAAACAAAACATCATGTGGTGGCATTATGTTGATCAGGAAATTCCAGACTCACTTCCAGTCTCCGTCTCTCTCAAGAGGCAACTCCCTATTTGTGCATGTGAACCAATGTTTCCAAACACGCAGATGTATGTTTTGATCTTTTCTCACACTACTGTGTTCCAATTGGCTAATGCTGGGGACAAAAGGAGGGTGACGCAATTTCGATATCAAAAATAGAGTGCATTAGCCCATATGCACTACCCTAAAATTTAATTGTTTAACAATTTATGGGAGTCAAATCGATCACTTAAACACTGACTACCACCTTATGATGATACCTTTTCATATGAAAAATATATTTTCAACGTCTGAGTATCACACAAAAACTTTTGCAAATCAAGTAATTAAATTTCCGCCACAAATAGATTGTACTGCTGAGAGCCATGGCTGCACCACCAGCCGGGCTGTCATATCTACTAGCTGGTGCCAGGCAGGAGAGGCCCACATCAGTAGCTTGACACCTATCCCATGGCACCCACATGCTGGCCATGCCAAACACTCAGAAATCAAAGAGACTGTCACCAAGCAGACAACCAATCAATTTACATGGGGGGGGGGAATAGTTGTCCAACAGAGACACCCCTTTTATTGAATCTTCTCACGCAACACACACATCCGCTTCTGTCGCCACTCACCCAGCATGTTGTTCACTTTGCTAGTGAGTCATCCAGAAAATATTGCCACTAGACTTGTCTCTACAGCTGCAGGCAAGAGCCGACAGGTTAGAGCATTCTTTGTAACTAACTGCTTGTCATAGGAAAAACTAATCCATGACTTATGGTCGGCCAAAGCTTTGTGTCGACTTGTGCTGCTGGCCACAGTGCACTATGAGACAAGTAGGTATGGCTTGGATGTATAGTTCTAATTGTGGTTTCCCCAGTTTAAAAAATCGACTTTACCCAGTCTGAGACAGGAATGTTGTTCAGCATATCCACAGAATTTCCGTGCAAAATATAGATATCTCCACTTTATACATATTTTCGAAGATAGAAGAAATCGGGAAATACATGCACTCTCATCAGGTAAAAAAAATCTCTTCTTATCAACTTAATATCCCCTACATTCTGCATCACAGGAGTAGAATATTAAACTCGTTTTTAGCTAATGATACATTACTAAGCTCTACCTATGTCACAAAATGCTTCCTCACTTTCGAACTTCCTTAAAGTAACCAAATACCTCCTCACATATGATGTATGTTAAAGTAATAGCACAGAGATACTGTAAATATCAGGTTTATAAAACATATTACTTTATAAATACGGTAGTACATCCGATTTCATTATTATGGTCATCTACTGCGGAGTAGGTGGGAGACTGAAGTTTCATTAAAAGATTTCGCCACAACATAAAATCACCTGATTACCTCTCCAACTCCCAAATCATATCTGTGGTACACTTCCACCCACACAGCGGCACGTCATTGATATCAGATTGATAGGCTAATTAATTAAATTGATCATGAGAGTTACTTTGCACTGTGAGCAATTTTTCCCGACATTCGGATTACACTCTCCAGGTTGCTCAAATAGGAAATGCTGGAGAAAAGATAATGTTCTTTTCCAGGAACACTACTGAGAACAGACATTTGAAGCTGACCACAGAAGGATTCTACTGCCACCAACATACATTTTGCATAAGGCCCACAAGCATAAAATATGAGAAACTAGCGGTCATAAGAAGGCACATAGGCAGTCCTTTTCCCTCACTGTATCTGTGAAAGGAATAAGACTGCCACACAACATACAATGGCTAGTGCAGTAAGCATACAGATGTAAATATAAATTTAGTCCACCTACACTCCTGGAAATGGAAAAAAGAACACATTGACACCGGTGTGTCAGACCCACCATACTTGCTCCGGACACTGCGAGAGGGCTGTACAAGCAATGATCACACGCACGGCACAGCGGACACACCAGGAACCGCGGTGTTGGCCGTCGAATGGCGCTAGCTGCGCAGCATTTGTGCACCGCCGCCGTCAGTGTCAGCCAGTTTGCCGTGGCATACGGAGCTCCATCGCAGTCTTTAACACTGGTAGCATGCCGCGACAGCGTGGACGTGAACCGTATGTGCAGTTGACGGACTTTGAGCGAGGGCGTATAGTGGGCATGCGGGAGGCCGGGTGGACGTACCGCCGAATTGCTCAACACGTGGGGCATGAGGTCTCCACAGTACATCGATGTTGTCGCCAGTGGTCGGCGGAAGGTGCACGTGCCCGTCGACCTTGGACCGGACCGCAGCGACGCACGAATGCACGCCAAGACCGTAGGATCCTACGCAGTGCCGTAGGGGACCGCACCGCCACTTCCCAGCAAATTAGGGACACTGTTGCTCCTGGGGTATCGGCGAGGACCATTCGCAACCGTCTCCATGAAGCTGGGCTACGGTCCCGCACACCGTTAGGCCGTCTTCCGCTCACGCCCCAACATCGTGCAGCCCGCCTCCAGTGGTGTCGCGACAGGCGTGAATGGAGGGACGAATGGAGACGTGTCGTCTTCAGCGATGAGAGTCGCTTCTGCCTTGGTGCCAATGATGGTCATATGCGTGTTTGGTGCCGTGCAGGTGAGCGCCACAATCAGGACTGTATACGACCGAGGCACACAGGGCCAACACCCGGCATCATGGTGTGGGGAGCGATCTCCTACACTGGCCGTACACCACTGGTGATCGTCGAGGGGACACTGAATAGTGCACGGTACATCCAAACCGTCATCGAACCCATCGTTCTACCATTCCTAGACCGGCAAGGGAACTTGCTGTTCCAACAGGACAATGCACGTCCGCATGTATCCCGTGCCACCCAACGTGCTCTAGAAGGTGTAAGTCAACTACCCTGGCCAGCAAGATCTCCGGATCTGTCCCCCATTGAGCATGTTTGGGACTGGATGAAGCGTCGTCTCACGCGGTCTGCACGTCCAGCACGAACGCTGGTCCAACTGAGGCGCCAGGTGGAAATGGCATGGCAAGCCGTTCCACAGGACTACATCCAGCATCTCTACGATCGTCTCCATGGGAGAATAGCAGCCTGCATTGCTGCGAAAGGTGGATATACACTGTACTAGTGCCGACATTGTGCATGCTCTGTTGCCTGTGTCTATGTGCCTGTGGTTCTGTCAGTGTGATCATGTGATGTATCTGACCCCAGGAATGTGTCAATAAAGTTTCCCCTTCCTGGGACAATGAATTCACGGTGTTCTTATTTCAATTTCCAGGAGTGTATTAAGATGTCACTCCATCTGTTTATAGGCACACGAAACTCACAGAAGAATGTTGTCTCTTATTTATCGAGAAAACAAAAGATGGAACTTCTGGTGCAGAATGTCTCTTGGTAAAAATGTTTATATTAACTCCTAATTCTCCCATTGCAATCACTTAATGAGATGAATGTAGGAGGTTGTAATATGTCTGCTCACAACCGTCAGAAGGACCAGTACAGAGCTCACCTCTCAACTTCCCTTCGTCAGAGTACAGGCACATATGTGTACAGAAAAATAGCGCAGTTGCGCTGGGTGTTGACAAATGTACTACATTTACATGCAGTTTTATAATGCATGGTCAGAAGTGATGCCATGATAACATGAGCAGAAGTGACATTAAAATTACAAATATTGATGGAAAATATATGTAAATTGAGGGAAAATACGCCAATCTGTGGGGAAATCGACAGAGAATGAGGGAGTACTTACATGTCTGCTTAGTGGAGGAAAATTCCTGCGCATTGGAATGAGTACGTGACAGCAAGAGGAATTTGAGAAAAAGTTGATATGGAAGCACCAGGAACCAGTGAAACAGTCATTTTTCGTGGATGGCGATAGCATGGCTGGAATATAGTGTTTAACGTGGATGACCACAAGTGTGGGGTAATAAATTTATATATGTGGAATCAGAAGCGCAGGTATGACCCCAAAGTTATCAGAAACCATCTTATAGATTTTTATAAAGTGTCCTTAGACGAAGAGCATTGTATTACCAGCTTGTGGCTGCAATGTACAACTACAGAATGGATTGCATGTTTGATCCTATGCAAGACTGTTTATGCGTTTTAAACTGTAACAAACAGTATTTACAATATGCTTCTCTGTACTCTCTACCAATCAGAACCATGTGGTGTCAGCTAATAAATACCTCAGAGAACAGCTGCTGCATGGTTTCTAATGGCGTTCTGTTGTATGTCTATTGAGCTAATAAGGATACATTCAAGTTGACTGCTGTCTTTGACGCTATCCTGGAAAAGGGAACGATCTGCCTATAAACTGACATGGATCTGCGTTAAACGCTGATAGAAAGTAGATGGAGTAATCCGTTGAGATGGGTTGTAACGAGGTATGTTTTAATGGTAGACTGATAATGCATTCTAGAAAGAGGCAGATTTTGCGGTATGTAATTTGTAACACATTTAACCACTTTCTTCCATTGTTCTGTAAGCGTGTATCAGTCGTGTGGTATAACCTGTGTTCAACTCGTATCAATTGTGTGTTCTGTGAGCGCTGTCTATTTGCGACTGTTAACGGCAGACCTCTGCATACTGCAGTCAGCAGAGGACTTCCAATGCATGTGTGATGAGTCACGTCTATCAAGTCGATGAAAATCTTTTTTGGCACCCTCCACTAGATGAACGAAGACGTATGCAAAATATTCCATTCCCCAACCACATCCTGAACATAAATCAATTCTTCAGCTTCATAACCGCGATGATTCTAAGAGTGTCAGCGGTTTAGGAGGTGCTGCAATTCCTATATTTACATTTATTTATTTATTTACACGTCAAGTTCCGTTGGACCAAATCGAGGAGCAAATCTCCAAGGTCATGGAACGTGTCAGTGCGTAAAATTACAATGTAAAAGTAATAACAGATAAAAATAAAATTTTATAAACCCGAAAAATGTCAGGCCATAAGTTTAAGTAAACGCAAAGAACAATACAACAATAATCAGCTTAATTTTTCAAAAAATCCTCAACAGAATAGAAAGAGTGACCCATGAGGAAACTCTTCAGTTTCGATTTGAAAGCGCGTGGATTACTGCTAATATTTTTTAATACTTGTCGTAGCTCATTGTAAATGAATGCAGCAACATACTGCACACCATTCTGCACAAGAGTTAAGGAAGTCCAATCCAAATGCAGGTTTGATTTCTGCCGAGTATTAACTGAGTAAAAGCTGCTTATTCTTGGGAATAAGCTAACATTGTTAACAAGAAATGACACTAAGGAATAGATACGTATATTGAGAGACCAATGTCAAAACATCGAGACTCGTGAACAGGGGTCGACAAGAGGTTCGTGAACTTACACCGCTTATTGCCCAGACCGCCCAATTCTGAACCAAAAATATACCTTTAGGACGGAAAGAGTTACCCCAAAATATACCATACGACATAAGCGAATGAAAACAAGCAAAGGAGACTAATTTTCGTGTTGAACGATCACTCACTTCAGATACCGTTTGAACAATAAAAATGGCAGCATTAAGTCTTTGAACAAGTTCCAGAACATGGGCTTTCCACGTTATTTTACTATCTATCTGATCAGCTAGAAATTTGAACTGTTCACTTTCACTAATCATATGCCCATTCTGTGAAACGTCAGGTTTTGTTGAGTTGCGTGTTAGAAACTGTAAAAACTGAGTCTTACTGTGATTTAGCGTTGGTTTATTTCCTACAAGCCATCAACTTATGTCATGAACTGCACTATTTGAAATCAAGCCAATGTCACACGCAATATCCTTTACTTCCAATCTAGTGTATAGCAAACATAAATATTTTAGTTACCCATAATACTAGAGGACATATCATTTATATAAGTAAGGAACAGGAGTGGCCAAAACATTGATACCCCCCGCCCCCGCTCCCCACTTGACCATACCCCACTCAGATCCCACACATCATAGCCGTTCTCAGCACTGTGAATACTGACCTTTTGTTATATGTTGCTAAAGTAAGAGATGAACCAATTCTGAACCACTCCCCATATTCTGTAATGGTCCAACTTCTGGAGCAATATTTTGTGGTCAACACAATCAAACACCTTAGCTAAATAAAAAAATATGCCTAGCGTTCGAAACCTTTTAATTAACCTATCCAGCGCCTCACACAGAAAAGAGAATATAGCATTTTCAATTGTTAAACAACTTTTAAAGTCGAACTGTACATTTAATAGCAAATTGTGTGATATAAAATGATCACTTATCGTTACATACACAGCCATTTCAATAACTTTAGCAAAACTGATGGCATATAAACAGGTCTAAAATTGTCTCCTTCATTATCCCTTTCTCCCTTTTTATAAAGTTGCTTTACTACTGAGTACTTTAATCGTCCAGGAAACTGACCATTCCTAAAGGAAAAATTACAAATATGGGTCAGTACAGTGCTAACATGTGCAGCACAGTACTTTAATATTCTGCTTGGTACTCCATTATATCCATGAGAGTCCTTAGTCTTCAGTGATTTAATTATTGACTCAATCTCCCCCTTGTCTGTATCATAGAGGACAATTTCAGACATCAATCTCAGAAAGGCATTTGCCAAGAAAGTTATATAATTCCCTGTAGGAACTAATTTTTTATTTAATTCACCAGCAATGCTCAGAAAATGATTGTTAAATACTGTACATATATCTGACTTATCAGTAACAGACATATTTTTACTACAAACTTTCTTTATATCATCAACCTTGTGCTGCTGACCAGACACTTACTTCACAACTGAACATGTGGTTTTAATTTTATCCTGTGAATCAGCTATTCTATTTGCATGCCACATACTCTTTGCCTTCCTAATAACATTTTTAAGCACCTTAAAATACTGCTTGTAGTGGGCCATTGCAACTTGATTGTGACTACTTCTAACATTTTATATAATTCCCACTTTGTTTTACCTGATATCCTTATCCCACTAGTCAGCCACTCAAGCTGTCTTTTACTGTTAGTACACCGTTTAGAACGTTCTAATGGAAAGCAACTCTCAAAGAGCATGAGAAATGTGTGAAGGAAAGTATTATATTTGTCATCTGCATTATCAGCACTATAAACATCCTGCCATTCTTGGTGCTTGATGTCATTTAAAAACTCTCTATTGCTGTTGCATTAATTTTCCTACATAGTTTGAAGTCGTGCATGGAAGAGACTGTGTTCTGTTACAGAGTGTAATTTCACATATCAAACACCACTGTTGTGTTTTCCTATCTCCTCATAAGATATCATTGTTTCATGCAGTTTCCGCTGCTGACAACAATTTTATGGGACTGATATGAGCATAACACAATTTCCAAACTGTACTTGGATGTGAGGGCGCTGTATACCTCCAGAAAGCCTTTTGCTGATGTGACAGCTCATCGAGAGTGGTGGTTTGGACCTCAAATAATTGAGTAAAATGCATTGAAATTACGGAAATCTTGGTAAAATTACGGAAATTGGTGGAAAATACGTAGAACTGATGAAAATACGACAGAAATATGGAGGGATGAGGGTACGTACATGCTCACCTGGATGTATGAAAGTCAATTCCTTCCTCCAATGGTGGGATTGAGAACTGATGGTACATACTATCCGTGTTCTATGGGTTTCAGTCCAGTAGAATACCTGCTTCTTCCAAATGTGGCTGTGCATTGTAAGTCATAAAAATGAAAGACTCAGTGTCCAAAGATGGCCAGAATGACTACAACATAGGACACCGAAAGTGCAGTCACATACCTTGGCGCAACATGCACTATCAATATAAGGAATGAATGCTGTGGGTCTCTTTGAAAACAGAACACTGAGACATCTGCTGCCCTGTAACTGTGGAGGATGAGATTAAATGTGCTGTCTGCGAAGTCTCTGACACTGTTACACTGTCATCTTTGTAATGTAGTAATTATAGGTATATGATAAAGAAAGTCAGGACATGTAGAGTGTGATATTTATAGACTGTCATTTGATATCAATGAATTAAAGGTGTTATGCTTTTGAATTTCTCTGTGCAGTCTGTGTATATTCTGCATACTTGTGAATTTCCTCTTGTATATTAGTGTGCTACTTTTCTAATTGTTCTAACCCTCTACCTAGTCAGTAAGGGATGGAGGACGAGACAGCCATCTAAATAATGGAACAGTGGTGTCAGAATATGATTGGATTTCAAGACAGTTAGCAGGGGTCTGTGACTTGGCAGGGGACACCTCTACTCATGGAAATCATGTGGATTAAAATGTTATATATCGAAGACTGGAACATTCATGATAATACAACAGGTAAGAGATACTCTGATGAATGGGTAGTTGAGAGGCGAGCTCTATACCCGCTTCTTAAATATGTTGTGGGCAAACATATTACAACCTCTCACATTTGTCTCATGAAGCGACTGCAATGAGAGAATTAGGAGCTAACATGAGGATTATTACCAAAAAACAATCAGTAGCAGAAGTTTTGTCTTTTGTTTTCCCGATAAATGAAACACAACATTCTTCTGTGAATTTTATGTGCCTATCAATGGATGTAGTGACATCTTATTAGGTAGACTAGATTTATGTTTATATCTATATACCTACTTTGCAAGCCATTGTATGGTGTGTGGCGAAGGGTTTCCTGTACTACTACCAGTCATTCCATTTCTTATTCCACTCACAAAAACAGCCAGGGAAGAATGCCTGTGGGCCTCCTTGTGAATACTAATTTCTCATATTTTATCTTCATGGTCCTTATGCAAAAGTATGTTAGTTTCAATGGAATCCTTTTGTGGTCAGCTTAAAATGTCTGTTGTCAATAGCTTTCCTTGAAAAGAACATCATCTTCCCACCAGAAATTCCCATTTGAGCTACATGCCGAGAGTAATCTGACTGCTGTAGAAAAAAATTATTAGCCGTGCAAAATGACTCATGATCAATTTAATTAAGTAGCCTATCAATTTGATATCAATGACATGCTGGCAATTGGGTGGAAGTGAACACTGGAGTCCCATGGATATGATGTGTGAGTTGGAGTAGAACCAGACGGTTTTTCGTTGTGATGATATCTTTTAATGGAATTTCAATATCCAACTTACACAGGAAGAGATAATCATCGTAGTAAAATTAGCAATATAATCGAATTTGTAAAGTGATAGTAGTATAAACCTGATATTTACAACTTCTCTGTGGTGTTACCTTAAGACAACCTTGTATGTGACGAAGCATTTGGTTACTTTAAGAGACTTTGAGAATGAGGAAGCATCCTATGACAGGTATATCTTAGCATTCTGTCATGAGCCAAAAATGAGTTTAATATTTTAGACTATTATTCTGTCCCCAAAAGTAACATATGTAAAATGAGAAATCTACATTTGATGTGAGAAATTCGAGATGTATGACCAACAACATTCCTGTCTCAGATTGGGTAAAGTGAAATTTTTAAACTGGAGAGAGTCTATGCTGGGGTGGAATTGCAATTAGAACTATACATCCAAGCCATCCCTGCTTGTGTCCCACTGCTCCATTGCCATGAGTAACCATGAGGCTTCATTTGACCAGAAGTCGTTGATTACCTTTACCTCTGATGAGCAGTTCGTTACAAAGAATGCTCCACCCTGCCAGCTCCTGCCCGTTGCCATGGGGAGAAGCCTCAGCTGCAGTGGTCTCTGAATGACTGACTAGCAAAGTGGGCAGTACGTTACGTGAGCAGTGACAGAAGCTATCACATGCGTCACGTCAGAAGATTCAATAAGAGGGATGTTTGCACTGGACGATTATTCCCCCCATGTAAATTGATAGGTTGACTGCTTGGTGACAGTTTCTCTGATGTCTAAGCGGTTGGTAAGCTCAGCATGTGGATGCCATGGGATGGGTGTGCAGTTGCTGATGCACGTACTTATCTCTCCTGACCATGTCAGTGCGACAATGCTATGGCCCAGTCAGCAACATGGCCACATTTCTTAGCAGTTGTCAGACAGTGAACTCATTGCAAACATGAGTGTGAGTGATCTGTAGAATTTTTTCACCATATATGTTTAGTGGAAACAAGGTGGTGAGGCATAGTGTTTGTGTTGAAAAACATTGATGCACACAAGACTGCAGATATGTTTAGTAGTATGATCTATTTGTGGCGGAAATTTTAGTTACTTGATTTGCAATGTGTTTGTGTGTGATCCTCAGACATTAAAAATAAATGTTTACTATGAAAAAGTATCTTCGTAAGGTGGTGGTGAGTGTTGTAAGTGATCTATTTGACTCCTATAAATTGTTAAACAAGTAATTTGACAGGGTAGTGCAAATGGACTATTACTCTCTATTTTTGATATCGAAATTGCACCAGCTCTCCCTCTGTTCACAGCATTAACCAATAGGAAAACAGTATTTTTGGAAGAGATGAAAACCTATGTATGCATCTCTGAAAATGGTTCAAACACATAAACGGTAAGTAACAGGAAATACTCTCTTGATAGAGATGTAGACCGGAAGCGAGACTGGAATTTCCTGATCAACAGAAAGCCTCCACTTGATGCATTTTTTGGGGCCTTGAGGTCAAAGGAGGTTGACATCAGGTCCATGGTCAGTAGTATTTAGTATCATGATCTGTAATTAGGACACTGGGCTGCTTTTGATCTCTGTGGCCGCACATGGACTACAGAAAAACGTGTGAGAGACTGCAAACGGTGGCTACTATACTTCATTCCATTCCTCAGTGCTTACAGTTATTGTCATGGGAAGTGGGAGGAGGGGGGGTGAAGATGTAAGGCCCATTCCAGGTGGGGAGCTCTGTCTCTCCATAAAATGTTTACATAAAGAATATGCATCAGTACATTTTTGACATTCATTTGAATTTCGCGTCATGAGATCCTTCCTCTCCAGCAAAGACTGAGACTTCCTTCCACCAATTTTTTAGGAGGTCTGGGTAGGGGAGGGCGAGGAGTAGGGGGTGGGAGGTGGTATATCTTTTGGTGGCGGCATTGTGCACTAGCTCAGTTGATGCCTGCACATTAAAGTGAGCACTCACAGGTAAATCTTCCAACAAGACAACACCTCCAATCTGCAGCGGTGTAATTACGTAATTAGCATGTGTAGTTCCTGAACAAGGTAAATACTTGTTCCTTCCAGTCCAACAGCTCTGCATAGACTGATTGTTTCCCACCGTTTCTCTTGATAGGAGGGAGTGGTGGGAATAAGAGGGGCTGATATTTTTCCGCCAATTATCATCAGGGTAACAGCCAAAATAAAAAAATCTAAACTACCCTATGTCGTTCCTCTTCAGCAGCTGAGAATAGACTGAATCTTTTTCAAGCCAATTTCCAGATAATGGGGCAGGGAAGGGGGAGGGAGCATTGGAAGATTTCCCAGAGGGAGAGGGGGTAATTAGCTGATCAGTTTAATTAATTGGTCAATTAATTTGATGTCAAAAGGTGTCTGTATCGGCGAAGGGGATGGGGAGTGTTGTGGATTTGTGAGAGGGGTGGGGGAGGTGGAGGATTGGGGGTTCCCCAGCAGGACAGATTATCCTCAGGGTTTCCTAAACCAATAAGTATAATAGGTCAAATGGACGGGGGTCATAAATCAATCAAATTTGCCCCTGAAAGTATGCAATCCTCACAAATAAAGTGACTCCGAACCCCCTTTGCCCTACCACTTGGGTGCACTGGCAAAGGCAATATAGTTGCACTGACACTCTGTGGATTTGCCACCTCCACCAGTTTTTATTTGGAGTTATTGAATAAAAGCTGGAGAAAATGAGCTTTGTTCAATGAGAACTGGTGCCCAGGAAGCTTCTGTGAGTGAGGGAGAAGACATCACTGCTGCCTTTGAAGGCACATGGCAAAGGATAGGACCACTTCTGTGAGTGTCATACCTCTTAAATTTGGAATAAGTCCTGGATTTCGAGTATTTGTTCAAGTTCTGTCAAGGCTGTATAAACACACAGAAAGTAAGTCACAGTTGTGGGAAAAATTCTGACAGGTACAGTGGAGGAATGGAAGTTACTGGTGTGGGCAATATGTTTAAGTATTCATACATGATCAGTGTATGGTATGCTAGGTATTCTGGAGATGGTGACAGCAAGGCTTTTCACCATGTGGTGCAACATACAATCCATACCAAGGATTGGGCATTTTAAACTTGAATGCGATGCTCATGTGAAAAAGCATTTACGTATAAGATTGAGCAAACTGCATAAGAATCAGAAGTGGGTAGCGTTTTCCGATGGTAGGGGAATGTCAGGATGAGGCAGGTTAACAGACTGAGAAAAAGACCTTCTTGAAACATATTATGGACTGGAAATAGAGAGGAATAGTAATAATTTAGAAGAAATAAGGAAAGCTGTGTGAGCCATGTTCCTTCAAAGGATAGTTACAGGCAAAGATCCCTGCCATTCTCTCTGTCCAAATGGCACCGAGTTTTGGAATAAGTATCAGAGAGTTAGCCTAGCTGGTGATGATTATAGATATAACCATCCACTATCAATGTCAAAACGAGATGTTATAAAAACTTTCTATAAACCAATGGTTCCCAACATTCCATTCGCTTTGAGCCCAGAGTGCAATCAGATATTAACTACTACCACCCTCCCCCCCCCCCCCCCAACCACTATCATCAGCATTAACGCCTAACTCCACTTATTAATGTGAAAAAGAATTTTCATTGAACTCTTTTATTTTTAAAAGGATGAACGAACAATGATATTTCGTTTTTGTGCATGTTATATTGAACCACAAGCCAATGAGTCAAAGAGACAATGGTACTGTTGATTTTTAACAACCTTTTTATGAAACGATTCAGCAATTCTAAGTGCATCATGAGTGCTAGCTGCAATTTTTCTCAAAAAAGGAAGCTAGGTATCCACATTGACAGCAGACACTTGATTCAAAAATGCTTCATCTGCACCATTCCTCCCCCTGATGAACTTGCTTCACTCATACCCTGCACCCCCACATTTAAAATCAACCAAGTTAAAATGTGTATACTACATATACTGATTGTTAAGCACTTCATTGTTGGACTCCTTACTTTCAGAACTGGCAGAAATTGGAAGACTTCAAGTTGCAATGCTTTGTTTCTGATCAATGTCTCTAATAATAACAGATGTAGCCCCCACCACATTGTGTCACGCATTAATGCTGGTACTTGGAAAGAAAAATGAATTATTAACTTGTGTAATGAGTATTACAGAATAAAAATTCGCCGGTGGTATGGTAACGTGGGAATTACCTGTGATTAGTTGCCTGACACAGAACCACCCTTAAGATACACTACTAAAATCTAGGTGTAACGGACTATCTGAACTCACATTAATACTGCATGGCCCCAGTAGTGAACCCCAAGTTGGCAACTTGTGATAAAACAATAAATAACATGAAATATCCTACAGACAGAACCAGAATTCTTAAGTGAACAAGGAATCTTCTCTATTGAAATCAGAAAGATTTTCATCGAAACACTTTATTTATTGGAGCAGAAAAGTGATGGAGTATAGGGTTCGAAAGTAATGATTCAAAAGAAACTCATATCCAATAAGACACTCATATTTCACAATTATGTCAATAGTATTGCTTGGATAGCAATATTGAGTGCTCAGCACGGCACAATGCCACGCATGCGGCCCGGGTTCAGTTCCCCGCTGGGTCAGAGATTTTCTCCACTCGGGGACTGGGTGTTGTGGAATCTCTCGCCACACGACATTTCATTTCGTAGGATTTGTGTTCTCTATGTGACACCTCCATCTATGAGTATTAACAGCAACCCTATCTGACTGCCTTATGCGACAGTGATTGTGAGGCATTAAACAGTAAGTCTGTCCTACATCCATTAAGTGAACAACTGCTGTCGCAAGTCGAGATAACATGCCGCTGAGGGTGCAAAGCAACGCGGAAACTACCCAACGCGCTGAAGCTGCAAATATGCTCCCTCAAACAACTGCCGTAGTGGTGAATCCCGTGCTCAGTGCTGCAAAGATCTGCAAATCTGTATCCGCCCACAGACACGAATATTCCACTCCGCCTCACTCTCCACTGCTGAGTGAACTCTGTGGTGGCTACACCACGCAGTATCTGTATTAATTCTTCTTAGATCGGCGTCACCGCTCCAAGTGGAGCACATAAAAAAAACTCAAACCGCTAAGTGCAAGCAGCAGGATTTTCTCCACACCTCTAGCAGGATTTGTTAACAGCAACGCACGTTACGGCTCATCGAACGAGAATATTTATGTTTCAGATAATGTGCAGTGTGCACAAGATTTAATTAAATTCTAAGTTCTATAATGGTAAGTACCGATACTAAATTGTGTTGCCCTCTCACCACCTCAACACTCGGTAACCCTACTGACAAGTGTAGTATTGACAGAGTGTTTATGATGAAATTGGATCACGCAACCCGTGTACTTCCGTTTTAATCGAATGCATAGTTCATGCGGATCTTGGACTAAAATTTAACGATTTATCATAGTACTGGAACGAGGTGTGTCTAGTCTTGAAGGCAGGGCTATTGTCAATATACAGATTAGAGCACGTCTCGACACGCCACCGTGCATAGATCAAAGTGGCATAACACAGTACACGCACTCTATCTTTTTATCTGCGACAGGATACTTCCACCTTCCCGCAATACCAGCCGTTTAAGACGGCCTGCAGTAATAGTCTGAGCTCTAATTAACCAGTGGAAGTAAATATCGAGGCAAGCAGTGAGCAGTCACTGTCAACCCCTTCCGTTAAACGTCATAACAGTAGTAAAAATGAAAGGTAGGCAAGCCCTCAGCACTTGCTGACTTTCAACAGTCTTATGAATTAATGAATATACCAACGATTTTTAAAAAATAATTTAGTATCATGACTGAAACACGGTTGAACCAGTTGTTTTTATGCCTCATAAAATTTCATTTTACTTTCCCGATTGGGAACCACTGCTATAGAGAATTAGCAAACAAAAACTTGCTTCCTAAATGCATCCATGGTAGAACTCTAAATCCTAACGGACATTTCAAAAGCTGTATGTGGGAGCACTTGCCTAAAAGAGTATTTATGGGCATGAAGACTCTAAAAACTGGTGTCATTCATGAAGGTCCGTATTTCAATGATGAGTGAGCCTACAGGCTGAAAGTTTTCAGTGAACATAAAGAATGTGCTTCTGTCAGTTGACCAGTTGAGATTATGGGATGCCAAGAAAAGTGCCCTAAAAATGACAAAAGAGGACAGAATTAAAAAGAGGTACTCCAAACCTAATCTAGAGGAAACATAAATCAGCAACGATGACAGGTATGGGGCTTACAAGTTTTATCTCTGAATGTACGTTGCAAACATTGTCATAAAAACTTGAAATGCATTTTCCTGAACTTTTGAAACTTTTAGGCTAAGGTACAGATTTCTCTGGAACTAATACATCTATGTCAATGGAACTTGGTACAAAAATTAACTACATCACTCTTATTAAAATGACCTAGGATTGTGGCAGTCAAATAAAAGGTTTTACAAATATTTAGATATTGTTTTTGTAAAAGCTAATTTTTGAGGTCACATCCACTTTTTTGAAACTGCTACTGCTACAATAATGCTACTGTCACATAAATAATACGCTTTGAGGAAAATGTATCAAATTATACATGTTTCGAATTTTGTTTCACCAACGTTGGCACGATCAACCATAGGAAATTCGATCACGTCTTGGTCCTTTTACCGTCGTTTTTCCTTTAAATTGTTGAAAATATTCTGTGTTCGAATATACCAAATTTCCTTGAGTGAGAAAATCTTCTGTGGCGAAATCAACAGTGATGGGAAACCTTCACTTGTGTGAAAGTTAACATCCACTCTTCTTGCACACTATTATGCAAACCACGGGGGCAGCGAAACAGGCAGATTCCGTTGTCCTGCATTTGCGAAATTCGTTCAACGCAGTGCCACATTACAGACTGTTTACGAATGTCCAAGGATGTGGCATAGATGCAAGATATGTGAGCAGGTGTTGACAGGTGTGGAAATTACCGAACTATCAGCTTAATAAGTCACGGCTGCAAAATACTGACACGCATTCTTCACAGGCGAATGGAAAAACTGGTAGAAGACGAACTTGGGGAAGATCAGTTCGGATTCCGTAGAAATGTTAGAACACGTGAGACAATACTGACCCTACGACTTATCTTAGCAGATAGATTAAGGAAAGGCGAACCTACGTTTTGAGCATTTGTTGACTTAGAGACAGCTTTTGACAATGTTGACTGGAATACTCCGTTTCAAATTCGGAAGGTAGCAGGGGAGAATACAGGGAGTGAAAGACTATTTACAATTTTTACAGAAACCAGATCGCAGTTATAAGAGTCGAGGGGCATGAAAGGGAAGCAGTGATTGAGAAGGGAGTAAGACAGGTTTGTAGCCTATCCCCGATGTTATTCAATCTGCATACTGAGCAAGCAGTAAAGAAAACAAAAGAAAAATTTGGAACAGGAATTAAAATCCATGGAGAAGAAATAAAAATTTTGAGGTTTGCCGATGACGTAATTCCGCCAGAGACAGCAAAGGACCTGGAAGAGCAGTTGAACGGAATGGACAGTGTCTTGAAAGGAGGATATAAGATGAACATCAACAAAATCAAAACGAGGATAATGGAATGTAGTCTCATTGAATCTTGTCATAATTGTGATAATGAGAGAGGTTCGTAAATGAGATAATTAAAATAGCACATGATTTTTGCTATTTGGGATGCAAAATAACTGATTATGGTCGAAGTAGAGAGGATATAAAGTACAGATTGGCAATGGCAAGAAGAGCATTTCTGAAGAAGAGAAATTTGTTAACATCGAGTATAGATTTCAGTGTCAGGAAGATGGAGTATAGCCATGTATGGATTTGAAACATGGAAGATAAGTAATTTAGATAAGAAGAGAATAGAAGCTTTTGAAATGTGGTGCTACAGAAGAATGCTGAAGATTATATGAGTAGATCACGTAACTAATGGTGAGGTACTGAATAGAATTGGGGAGAAGAGGAATTTGTTTCACAACTTGATTAGTAGAAGGGGTTGGTTGGTAGAACACGTTCTGAGGCATCAAGGGATCACCAATTTAGTACTGTAGGATAGCGTGGAGGGTAAAAATCGTAGATGAAGACCAAGAGATGAATACACTAAGCAGATTCAGAAGAATGTAGGGTGCAGTAGGTACTGGGAGATGGAGAAGCTCGCGCAGGATAGAGTAGCATGGAGAGCTGCATCGAAGCAGTCTCTGAACTGAAGACCACAACAACGACAACATGCGAGTGCCCTGAAGACTTTATAAGCAATAGAATCCAGTACGTTGTCGCCGATGGTGAGTGTTCATGAGAGACAAAGGCTTCATCAGGAGTGGCCCAGGAAGTGTGTTTGGACCACTCTTGTTCTCTGTACACATAAATGACCTGTCGAGTAGTGTGAGCAGCAATCTATGACTGTTTGCTCATAACACTATTGTACACGAGGGAAGTGTCGTCTTAGAGTGACTGTAGAAGTATACAAGGTGATTTGGTTAGAAATTCTATTTGGTGTGATGAGTGGTGACTTGCTTCAAATGTGGGAACATGAAAATTAATGAGAATAAGTGGGAAAACAATCTTATAGTTTTCTAAAACAGTATTAATAACGTGCTATTTGACACAGTTACGTCTTTTATCACTCTAGACAAGAAGTCTTCCAGAGGATCTCCGACGATGTTTGGCATAATTGATTACAGTACACTTGTGTTGGTCGTCAATATTTTTTGCTGTGTTTTTGTCTCCTTATGATGCATTTCGATATAATCATCATCAGATCCGTGGTATAAAACTGTGATATAATATAGAGGAAAATCCATTACAAGGACATTAGTGCCCAACTTGGTCCATGTTATACAGGATGTTACAAGGTTAACATATTTAGTTCTAGTCGGCGTTAGAGAAATTATGAAATGCCAGTGAACACAAATATGTATGTGATATATCAATGCTCAGTTCAAGTACATGTCATTTTAAAAACTACTTGTACATGCTACATGAAATTACAAGAAATAACGCATTTTGACCAAAAAAATTAGTATGCAAACCGTCATTGCCTTTACATTTTTAACTAAATTATATCCTGGGAAACATATAAGCAATTCTGTTTGTCATACATGGTGTACAGATGCATATCTAATACTCCGAAGCAAATCTACACTACACGCAGTTTTTTTTTATTTTTTATTTTTTTTTGTCGTCATGACCACGTAGGTGCATGTTTTACTTGAACACAATAAATGTGATTCTGAGTATTTTCGACTCCGATTCACCGCCACCTGATTTCTTCTCACAGTCTCCGACTATCCACTAAGCATTTACATGCTCATGCAACCTCAGTCCGTGGTCTAGTGGCTAGCGTTGCTGACCCTGGATCACGGGGTTCCGGGTTCGATTCCCAGCCGGGTCAGGGATTTTCTCCGCTCAGGGACAGGGTGTTTGTGTTGTCCGCATCATTTCATCATCATTTGTGAAAGTGGCGAATCTGGACTATGTAAAGAGTGGTAATTTGTACCAGCGCTGATAACCGCACAAAACTCACAAACCAAATACCATATATCATCATCATGCAACATTTCAGCTCGTACTTGTGGGTTAATACTTAAAGTAGTGTTTGTTAAAGTTTTCGTTAAGTTGGACACTTTTTAATGGCGATTTATGTAGTGGAACCCAAGTTTGTTTCTATAGTATGTTTTTTGTGCAACATTCTATAAAAGCATAATTTGTATCTAAAACGACAGTTATTTTGTATAAAATGTATTTGCTACAAAAATAATATCAGTATCAACCCAAAAGTTCTCAAATTAAGTTAAATTTGAAATGATACAATCAGGCAGTACTTTTAAATTTTAATTTTAATGAAATGTGTGTTACTGGTTGTCATCTCCGCAGATATATTTAATTTTAGACTTTATGGGAGAAAGTTGAACCTCGTGACAGGTTCAGCGTATATTTGTTGACCTACATATACACTGCCTACCCTGTTTCGCATGTATTTGTAATTGTAAGAGTTAAATACAAGATTACCGTCATCAACGAAATGAGTATACTCATCTTTTAAACTGAACCACAACAACAGATATCATTAATTTAAATTTTTCTTACAATAATAAATAAGATACCACTTACGTGATCAGTAAATTCACACCGTTCTTTGCCTTGAATGGTTAAATATTAATGTCATTATTTTTGTAAAGATGCCACTGTAACAGGCAATTTCACGTAGCCAACGTCTATAAAATAATCGGCCTTTCAGATCGAGAATATGTTCTAATAAGAAAGCTTGCTCCTTCTCTCTCATCGCAAAAATACAGGTCAGTATCTTTCTCGAGATAAACATCTGCCGGCCCCTGTGGCCGTGCGGTTCTAGGCGCTTCAGTCTGGAACCGCGTGACCGCTACGGTTGCAGGTTCGAATCCAGCCTCGGGCATGGATGTGTGTGATGTCCTTAGGTTAGTTAGGTTTAAGTAGTTCTAAGTCTAGGGGACTGATGACCTCAGATGTTAAGTCCGATAGTGCTCAGAGCCATTTGAACCATTTGATAAACATCTGATCTCGGTATGTAACACGAAAGACGTATGCGCGCTTCCGTGTCCTCAAATTGTAAAAAGAACAAACAATGTCCCTGAGGTCGACATTTTATCATGCATGTTCGAAGGAACAAGGAATCATATTTCTGAACAACACGGACTCTACAGTATCGTATTTATCCACCGACACCGGGCAAGTGACTTTCAATTAAAATGTCTCCCCTTTATGGGAAAATACGTAATGGATGTACAAGTACAGGTTGTAGACGCGTGGGTGCCGACATATGGAAGATTGAGCATGGCCGTGACTCGTGGTCGGATAACCTAATGGTAACGACCCCTCACGATAAGCAAGAAATCCTGCTTCGAGTCCCGCTCCGGCACAAATTTTCATTGCCGTCATTCCATTTTACAGCTGATCCTTGTCCACATTCGCAGCTGCAAATACATTTCATGTATTTCGCAACGTCTGTAGCCGCCGCAGTACCCGTTCGTTCGAATATGCAAGCATACCCAAAGAAACAATACAGGCACTGCAATATCATATTTATCTGCCGACACCGGGAAAGTGACTTTCAATTAAAATGTCGCCCCTTTACGGGAATATGCATAATGGGTGTACGAACGTACGCTGTAGACGCGTGGTTGACGACATATGGAACTTTGGGTCTGCCCTTGAGTCGAGCTCGGATAACGTGATGGTAGGGCGACAGCTCACGATGAGAGGGAAGTCCGGGTTGGAGTGTGCGTCGGACACAAATTTTCACTGGCGTTATTCCATTATACAGCTGATCGTTGTCCATACTCGCAACTGCGAATTAATTTCATGTTAGTACACGTCTCTAGTCTACAAGAGACGTCATGCATTCCTGTAGCCCAAATACTCCACTCTATGCCAGTTCCTTCCCATCTACCGACGCCTTTTTGGAAGAAATTTGAGGAGCTAAATCCCAGTATTCGTCCCACACATTTTGTGATCGATTTCAGAGATTTGTTCGATTCCGCCCTCAGTCAGAGAGGTAGCAAGTTAACCCGTTTGGCCGTCTCACATGTCTAAGGCTCGCCTCGGAACGTGACGCGCAGAAGCGATAGCAGTTCTTTCCAACTGAGTAAAAATTGCCTAGCTCAATAATGGAATCATACCCCACACCCTTCACGACCCTCACAAAACAATCTGTCACCTGAAAGTCGTCAGCAGGACCGGCAGAGGAAACACATAATGATAATACAGGCCCCACAGAATAACTGGAAGCTTAGGTGGCGACGTAACTATGACAACAATGTTGGTCAGCCACTAACAACTGCTGAACATACGGCTCCTGCAGATCAAAGTGCTGGCGGCAGCACAGTATTTAGCCTTAGTCTGCCCGCAACAATCGTAGAACTGGCCGCCATTTACAAACTGGTGCCGGCACCGCCGGAACGGCCTGTTTTAAGCGATCCATTCCATTCAGCTTCCGCTCCTGGGTTTGCAACTCGCGGCACCGGAACATCCTAACACACCAGACAAATTTCAACTGCGCTGCCGGTACGGTAGAACGGCGTGTTCGAGAGAGATAAGATAGACAAAAGATCGTAGCTGTCTGTCCATAGTCACTAGGAGATCCAGCGAGAGGCGCTGGAAAGGGTTTTCAGGACATCAGAAATTCTTTAACTGAGTTGAGAATCATCTGATGAGGCGACCCCTTTTATTCTAAAAGTATGTCACACGGAATTATGGATTATTTAAAGAAGTTTCCAGTCCTTTATGCGTTATTACAACGACGTTATTAAGTATTGAGTGTATGGTAAACATCGTTGTTTATTTTCGTTGTTCCTGTTCCAAATTAAGTCTAGTAAGATAGTATTAAATGAGACGGAAATCTGTGAGATTGGATCTTGAAATTTAGTCTTTATGTCGCTCTAGCCCATTGAGGATTCTGCAGGGTTGTTTTTTAATTATGAGTGCTATAAGTGCTACTAGGCAACCTATCGCATGGTTCACCGTTCACGTCTGCGTACTGTTTCGATTCCGGCACACACTTCCCCGCCGCCCGTTCACTTCCCCCTCCCCGCCGCATGCTCACCCTCGTGAGAAAATTACTTGACGGATGGCAGTCGTTTTGCTCAAAGATGTCTGTGACAGTTTGCGTAGGATCTGCTGTAGCAGATCAGTCTACTGCAGGAACCTGGAGAAATGTATCTATTTCTCTGTTGTTATAGGTTGTCTTGAGGTGACAGCAATGAAATTAAAAAGAGTTACACCAGACGCGTTTCGCTTTTATTTACCAAGCATCTTCTGTGGTATTGTATATATTGGATACATGCGTTTGTACGTTTATTTTTTGATTTTTTAAAGTTAAAAAGCGTTTACTTTATGAAGTTGGTCTGGAAGCTACTTAAGGTGTTTCTTTACATAGTCTGCACCTTCCCCTCTTGCTAGGAGTCGTTGGCGTCGACAGGCTTCATTTCACATATGCAGCTTTTGGCATTTTGCGTTATTTCCTGCACTGCACTATTTATAATTGACTTTCTTAACTGTTTTTCATTCATCACTGCCATAGTGTTTATGCCTATTCGTTTGTTTTCGTTCAGATTGTACTGTCAACCTATGAAACGATCTTGTGTGTGTGTGTATGTGTGTGTGTGTGTGTGTGTGTGTGTGTGTGTTTGTTTGTGTGTGTGTTTTTGTGTGCGTGTGTGGGAGAGAGGGAAAGAGAGAGAGAGAGACACAGAGATAGAGAGAGAGAGAGAGAGAGAGAGAGAGAGAGGTAGTGAAATTGTCTTGTATGTAGGTAGAGATGTCAGAGGGAGATTTTATTTTTTTCCTTCCCTTCCAAGGGGGGGGGGGGGGAGGAACGACAGGGATGGCCTGGACAGTGATTATGGGACAGATGTGGGAGGAAAAGGTAGTCTAAATGGAGCCTGTGGTTATATTTGTATTTTTAATGTCATATTAAGAGGCCAGTCAGTTTAAGGAGTGTGTAGTTTGCCAAGTTGATCTAATCATTTATGAGTTGTTTCTCTTCTGTTATGGTTTTTTAGATGTGGTAGTTTTCTTGTAAAGTAAGGAGGTGTTTTTTGCTGTCGTTTATCCTTATAATTTCGATGTCTGTGTCTCTGATTGTAATTTCATGTTGGTGCTGGTGTCAGTGTTCTGCAAAAGTTGAATGAATTGTCCTATACTTCCATGCTCTTACATGCTCTTTGTATCTGGTGTTAATGTCATCCTGGTTTGACCTGCGTATCTTCCATCACATGTATTGTATTTCAGTTGGTATATTCCTGATTTCTTATATAGGTCAGTTTTTCCTGTTGTTTATGGGAAGTGTTTTTGAATTGAGTTGTTGGTTTGGTGTGCTATTTTTATGCTTCGTTTTTGAAAATATTGGATATTCTATGTTTGTATTTGTAGTTGTCTGTCATTGTGTACCATCTGTTACTTTCTGTTTCTTTCACACTTTGTGTTGTTTCTGTTCTTGTATTTTATGTATTTGTTTGTGTGTGATTTTGTCATTGTGTTGGTGACAGTTGGGTGTTTGTTCTTTTCTGTTTTTTGATTTTCTTGTTCAGCTTTGTTACTAAGTTCTCTTTGTATCCATTGTTTGTGGCTATTTATATTATAGTATTCATTTCATTTTTTGTAGTAGTCTGTATCTAATGATACTGTGTTTAGTCTGTGGAGCATGTATCTAAGTGCTGCGTGCTATTGAGAATTGGGGTGTTGTGATGTCTCATGTATAATTGTGTCTGTTGTTGTCGGTTTTCGGTATATGGCAAACGTGTGTTGGTTGTTTTGAATCTTTATGGTGATGTCCAAGAAGTTTAACTGTCTATTTTTCTCTTTCTCTATTGTAAAACGTATCTTATCATGAAACGAATTTATATCTGTTTGTAACTGGTCAATTTTATTGTTTGGTTCATCTATCAGGCACAAGTTATCATCCATATATCTAATCCAGTATTGGATGTTGTATCTATTTGGCACTATTTCGTTAAATATAATCTGTTCTACATGGTTCATAAATATGTTTCCTATGCTTCCAGACACTGGAGATCTCATTGGCATCCTTCACTTTGTAAATAGAATTCATTATTGAACTGAAAGCAAGTCTGTTTTGTTATTAGCTCTAGAAGCCTGACTGTTTCTTTGATGTATTCATGGCGAAGTGTACTGTGTGTCTTAAGATTTGTTCTACAATGTTTATTGTTTCAGTTATTGGTATACCGGAAAACATATTCTCTACATGAAATGACAGGAGGGTTGCTGTATCTGGAACTTGTATGTCTTTTATGTTCAAATGTCTGTGAAATCTTATGGGACTTAACTGCTAAGGTCATCAGTCCCTAAGCTTTCACACTACTTAAGCTAAATTATCCTAAGGACAAACACACACACCCATACCCGAGGGGGGACTCAAACCTCCGCCGGGACCAGCCGCTCAGTCCTGTCTTTTATGTACTGAATCAATTCTGATAGTCCTGTCTTCTTGTAATTTGTAGTTTTCTGATAAGATTTTCAACATGTATCTTGCAAGTGGGTAAATGGGAGCATTTCTATAATTCACAATGTCTCTGATAGAAAGATATTTCTTATGTAGTTTTGAAGGTGCACTAGGATTTGTTTGTATCAGTTTTCCTTTTTGATTGTTTTCTATTGTATGTTCAATGTCTTTTAGAGTGTTTCTCAGCTTCGTTTGGAATCTGTTTGTTGGATCTGATTTTGATTTTAGAATTTTATTTTTTGTGATGAAATCGTGTGTCTCACTGATGTACCGCTCTTTATCCATGAGAACCACTGTGATTCCTTTATCTGCCTTCGAGACGATGGTGTTGTGTTCCTGTAGTTTCTTTCTAAGTTTTGTCAATGTTATAGAATCCTCCCTCCCCCTCTAGAAGGAAAGAAAAAACACCCTCTCACGTCTCTACCTACATACAGCTCTGTACTGTGTTCCGGGAAGATTTTTTGTCGTTGCACGCACACTGTGCATTTCCAGTCAAGAATCCTTCCCTGCAGTTTGTCGGTTTTATTAATTTTCACCCTGTATATTAAAGTGTAAAACTAAGAGCAGTTATTAAGTTTATATTAATGTGTGAAACTAAGATCACCTATCTTTATGTAAGCTATGGACTGCAAATTACCCTGTACTTGGAGCGAGGCTGGCGCATCAGCCGGCGATTCGCAGTTGTCTCTGACGAGTTGAGCTGCACAGAAGAGAATAAGTAAAGCCATTTCAGAGTTCAGGAGTGACAGTTCCCGGCAGTAAGACGGGACACACGTGGGTGAGTGAATGTCAAGTGCATCTTCCACCAAGACAGTGTGCCAGGAGAGGCCATCGCGCTGCGATGCGTACCTCCCCAGCTGTCGCACGCGACCGCCACGCCCACTTCTGACCATCTGTGTAATTCTATGCCGGACGCATCTGCTGGCCACAGTGCGCCATCAAAGTGAACACGGAAAGCAGTTTCCAGCTCCCACTCCCTGACATACACTAAGTCACTAGCGACTCGTCGGTGACGGTCCATTTCGTTTCGTTTTTCTAGATTTAACTTAATATTTATTTTGTAACAGCTCTTCATCTTCGACAGGAGACTGATACGTGACCTATACAGTACTTTTTAATTTTAAATGGTGAGATGAGAACTTTTCTCAATCATTATTGGTCTCAATTCATGTTGTAAATATTGTATATTTTTAGAAGAACATTTTTATGTCTTTACTCGAGGCAGACTCGAACCATATCTATTTTTCAGTGCTCTAGTTAATAAGCCATAATGAAAAGGACAAAAATTAATGTCGAAAGAATACACATACCTTATTTTGAATACGTTTGTCTGAATTCTGGTTCTATATACAGGGGATAGGCAAAATAATGTGTACACCTTTATTTAGTTAGGAATGGTTTATTAATAACGGGTTGGATCGTAATACAGCTGCGATTCTTCTTGTAATACTGGCGTATAATGATTGCATAGTCTACAGTGGAATGTTGCGCCACTCTTCCATTGGAACCTCTTCTAACACCTGTAGTGTCAAGGCACGCTCCTACACCGCTCACAAGGGTTCAATAATGTTCAAGTCCGGGAATTATGCTGACCAGAGAAGACGCTGCAGTTCAATTACATGCTCCTCATACCACGATTGTACTGTTCTGGCTGTGTGAATGGGTGCATTGGTTCAAATGGCTCTGAGCACTATGGGACTCAACTGCTGTGGTCATCAGTCCCCTAGAACTTAGAACTAATTAAACCTAACTAACCTAAGGACATCACACACATCCATGCCCGAGGCAGGATTCGAACCTGCGGCCGTAGCAGCAGCGCGGCTCCGGACGGGAGCGCCTAGAACCGCACCACCACCGCGGCCGGCAATGGGTGCATTATCGTCCTGAAATGGCACCATTGTTAGGGAACAACATTTGAATCACGGGACGAACTTGATCACCTAAAATATTCATATAATCGTTGGCAGTAACACGGCCTTTGAGGGTAATGAGGGACCAACAGAATACCATGATATGACTGCCCACACCATCACACTTCCACCTTCATGTTTAACCATTGGAATGAAGCAATCAGAATTGTAGGCCTCCTTTGAAGTTCTCCAGAAGTAAACACGGCCCGATGTTGAAAATAACGAAAACGTTGTCTCGTCGGACCATATGACGTCTTTCCACTGATCAGCCGTCCAGGATTTATGCTCCTTACACCATGTTTTACGCTTCTTTGCGTTGGTTGTCGTTACTAGTGATTTTGGTAAAGCAGCTCGTCCACGAATATTCGCTTTATGGAGTTCTCGACGGACACTGTCGATGGATTCGGCGTCTCTGAGACGCGTATTGAGCTCTGCAGTCATTGTAGCCGCCGTAATTCTGTGTTGTTTTGATACAATACGTTGATGTCTTTCCATGTTTTTTGTAGGCTGTCATGAATGTTGAAACAGTTGCTCTTGAAACATTCAATAAGTTGGCTGCCTTGGTTACTGATGCTTCAGCTAATCGGGCCCCGTCAATCTGCCCTCTTTGGAACTGTGTTAGGTCTTTCATTGGACGCCGACCCCGGCCTCTGAATGCAAATACGAAGTGTGCACTACTCGTAAACAACCTGCACTGATGCCTAGTCCATGCTGAACCCGCACAGTCCGCTGCGATGCATGACTTACCTGCATTGTTGACCGTCAAACAAAGCCATACCATTACTACCACTGTTCACATTATTTTGCCTATCCCCTGTATGTATCTTATGCTTCTTGTTTTGCAAAGGTTTAAACTTTTGTTGACTCATTCATGTCTTAGACAATTTCGGAAGGATAATGCAAATTCGGAAGCTTAAGCGATGACTGAAACATAGTCAAGTGACCTGCGTCAGAATCTAGAGGGAGGCGAGATGTAAGACCTCGTGTTACGAACACTCCCAAGAAGGCCCCGTGGGGGGACAAGCACGTGGGTAGCCACGCAAAGCTGGAAACAAAGGATCAGTCGAGAAGTTATTAATGAACATGAAGTCGAGTGACACTTCCAGAAACCTTCGATGAGGACCAAACCGCTGCGCTATCCGTATTTTGCTTATGAATGTCATTTCAAGTTATATAAAAATACAATCGCGCATTGAAATGAAAAAAAAAAACTGTTACAGAAATTGAAGATACTTTACAGCAACGATTCTCTAGATACAGATGAACCGAAATCTGTAAACAGATTTGGTCATTTTGGGTGAAATTAATAAGTTGATCATACGGTGGCTCCAGGTGAAAAGCTACAAATTTAATCGGGGTGTTATCTTGGCTTTGAAACACACACGAATACAGAAAAGCGCGCCGTTCCAATGGCCGAGGCTGCGTCGTGTTAGGAAACACCTGTGGCAAGAAGAAAGTGGCCAGTTCTATGGCCCAGCAGGTGACAGCTAGCCGCTTGACTGCCCGGCAAGTTGGCAGCAGAGTTACTTTTTCAGCCGCAGCTAACGAAGGCTCTGAGCATCACCGCTCCAGGATACTCTGAAAAACCTTCTTGGAAGGACCCCAGCTGCCGTCTTGCTCACAACGACGTCTTGTCTATAGGTACGCTCCGCCATGCTGCGGTAAAGTTTAACCGTTCATTACTTCGGACACAGTCTAGTAATGACGCTTGAATTCTTCGCCTTTTCGGTCGTTTGGTGACAGTGAGTATCTCGCAATACTGCGGGAGAGCGGCAGCGCCAACCGTGCAATAACGTTCACCGAAGTCTCCCCCCCCCCCCCCCCCCTCTTGATGCCTAAACCAAGTTTTCACGGTTTAGTGTTCTCTCTCTCACACCTGTTTTCGAGTTAAAACTGGTGTAGTTATAGGTCAGTGCTCTTTCTATATGTCGTTCTGTGAATGTTTTTAAGTCAGTAGAGGCTGTCCTCGGTTAAGGGTAGCTTGTTCTGCACTGATTTCACAATACATCTCTTTGTTTATTTTCTAAGCCTTTTGGTTATTAGTCTTGCGATTTCTACCACCTTTCCCCAGTATCCGCCCAATTTGTAGTTCCCTGCACGTGAGGTCGCAGTCCATGCCTTCCCACGGTATGATACTGGGTGGACTGTTCCTATAAGATCCCGACGGTCTATGAACGTTTATTTTGCCCACTAATTTGGACAGGATCTCATTTATGCCACCTGGCATACGAGACTGTGGCAGTCGGTGTAGTTGTTGCAGTACATAACTATGCAAATTATTAAGAGGAACTGAGCATGTTATTAAACTTGTGGGTAGGGGAGAGGGACTGATTCGTTTGTTGTGATTTCTTCTATTTACTTGCACATCTAATATTGGAAAATTCACAGTTAATTCATACTTAACGTTTCATACATAATAATGGAAGCCTCTGGCAACTTCTTAATGAACATTTAATAATGGCAACCTGTGGCAACGAAATCTTCTGACTTTTTTGATGCGGCCCATCACGAATTCCTTCCCATGCCAACCTCTTCATCTCAGAGCAGCACTTGAAACCTACGTCCTCAGTTAATTGCTGGATGTATTCTCGTCTCTGTCACCCTCTACAGTTTTTACCTTCTACACCTCCCTCTAGTACCATGGAGGTCATTCCCTCATGTCTTAACAGATGTTCTATCATCCTGTCCCTTCTCCTCGTCAGTGATTTCCACATATTCCTTTCCTCTTCGATTCTGCGCAGACCCTCCTCATTCGATACCTTATCAGTCCGCCTGATTTTCAGCTTTCTTCTGTAGCGGCACGTCTGGAATGTTCGAAAGTCTTCTGTTCCTGATTTCCGATAGCCCATGTTTAAATACCATACAATGTTGCGCTCCAAACGTACTTCCTGAGAAACTTATTCCTCTAATTATGGCCTGGTTTGATATTAGTAGACTTTTCTTGGGCAGTAAAGGCCCTTTTTGCCGGTGCTAGTTTGCTTTTGAATCCTCTTTGCTCCGTCTGTCATGGGTTATTTTGCTGCCCAGGTAACAGAATCCTTAACTTCATCTACTTCGTGACCATCAATCGTGATGTTAAGTTTCTCGCTTTTCGCGTTTCTGTTACTTCTCATTACTTTTGTCTTTCTTCGATTTACACTCAGTCCATATTGCGCACACATAAGAGTGTTCATTGATCTTGATGTTTCCTCGATGTATAGATTGAACAGTAGGAGCGAAACACTTTATCCGTATTACACCTTTCGTTCTTGGTATTCCACTGTTATTATTCCCTCTTGGCTGCCCGTTCTGGCCAAGCGGTTCTAGGCGCTTCAATCCGGAACCGCGCTGCTGCTACGGTCGCATGTTCGAATCCTGCCTCGGGCATGGATGTGTGTGATGTCCTTAGGTTAGTTACGTTTAAGTAGTTCTAAGTCTTGGAGACTGGAGACCTCAGATGTTGAGTCCCGTAGTGCTTAGCGCCATTTCAATCATTTTATTCCCTCATGGCTGTTGCATATTATCCATGTAGCTTATCCTATTTTTCTAAGAATTTCTAGCATCTTGCACCATTTGACATGGTCTAACGCTTTTTTTCAGGTCGATAATTCCTATGAACACACTGGAATTATTGAAGGTAATACGTGGGACTGCTGAAGGTGATATGTCACAACCATTGTGGATTTTGAAGACAAATTGTTCATGAATTGACATGGCAAATCTTCAGAGTGAGGGTCTGAGAGGTAATATTGTACACTGAAGAGCCAAAGGAACTGGTACAGCTGCCTCATATCGTGTAGGGCCCCCGCGAGCACGCGGAACTAATGTCTGAAATAGTGAGGGAGGGAACTGACACTATGAATCCAGCAATGCTGTCTATAAATCCGTAAGAGTACGAGGGGTGGAGATCTCTTCTGAACAGGACGTTGCATAGCATCCCAGATATGCTCAATAATGTTCATGTCTAGGGAGTCTGGTGGCCAGCGGAACCGTTTACATTCAGAACAGTGTTTCTGGAGCAACTATACAGCTATTCTGGACGTGTGGGGTGTCGCATTGTCCTGCTCGAATCCTCAATGCCGTCGGAATGCAAAGTGGACATGAATGGATGCAGGTGATCAGACAGGATCCTTACGTACGTGTCGCCCGTCGGAGTCCTATGTAGACGTATCCCATATCTATCTAGACGTATCCCATATCAGTCCAACTGCACAACCCGCACACCATTACAGATCCCCCATCAGCGTGAACTGTCCTCTGCTGATATGCAGGGTCCATGGACTCATGAGGTTGTCTCCATACCCGTACACGTCCATGCGCTCGATACAATTTGAAACGAGACTCGTCCGACCAGGTAACATGTTTCCAGTCATCAACAGTCCAATGCCGGTGTTGACGGGCCCAGGCGTCCTGCAGTCATCAAGGGTACAAGATTGGCCCTTTGGCTTCGAAAGCCCATACCGATGATGTTGCTTTGAATGGTTCGCACGCTGATACGTGTTGATGGCCCAGTAATGAAATCTACAGCAATTTTCGGAAGAGTTGCACTTCTGTTACGTTGAACGATTCTCTTCAGTCGTCGTTGGTCCCGTTCTTGTAGGATCTTTTTCCGGACGCTGCGCTGTCGGAGACTTAATGTTTCACCGGGTCCCTGATATTCACGGTGCATTCGTGAAATGGTCACGCGGGAAAATCCCCACTTCATCGCTACGTCTGAGACGCTGTGTCTCATCGCTCGTGTGCCGACGATAACACTATGTTCAAGCTCACTTAAATCTTGATAACCTGCCATTGTAGCGGAAGTAACAGTTGTAACAACTGCACCAGACTTGCTGTATTATTTAGGCGTTGCCGATCGTAGGGCCATACTCTGCCTCCTTACATACCTCTGTATTTGAATACGCATGTCTATACCAGGTTCTTTGGAGCTTTAGTGTACGTTAACCCGAAATTCCCTATATCTCATGTGGAAGCAGCTTGGTCTCACCACAATGTAGCTGTCAGTGAATGAAGCGACTGCGAGGTTAATCAAGCAGCAGCAGCGGTCTCACTTGCAGCTAAGCGTGAGATGGCCCGAATATTTCCTAAGTGCCCCAAACGCATCAGATTACGTGGTGGCTGAAGTTGATGAAGATGTCAGATCGGAACTTGAAGCTGTGAAGTAGAAGTTACGAGATGATGTCTGTGCAACTGTGTCTTACGAGGAAACTTCACCCCGTTTTTCAGTGCGAGTCCAGGGCACATAGGTATCAATGGAAACGGAATTTCAGATGTAGCAACCAAGCAGTCTTCAGTTCAGTGTTCCTTCCCCCTACATGCTATCATCTTACTGTTGAGGTACAGATTCTGGCATAGATGAAAAGAAGAGTAACTGGAAGTGACAGATAGTAAGCTGCGCCTGTCAAAGTCACCTACTCGGCTGTGGCATGATGACTCTTCCAGACACACAGACTGGATGACTTTCTTCTCACTCGTCTTCGCATAGGGCACTGCTTTATGATGCATGGTTTCTTGCTCCAGCCCGAGGACCTCCAATGGGTGGTGCTTGTGGCATATACATCACAGTACGCAACATTTTAGTTAACTGTGCTTCATATTCAGACCAGAGGGCAACAGCTAATTTACTTGAAGATTTGACCTCCACATTAATTGAGAATGACACGAATGTGGTAAGACTTATAAGGTTTTGTGCAGTGTCCTACATGTTCCCTAAAATTTTAGAAAGAAGTTTTTAATTTGTTCACAGGGTGTCTGGCTCATCCATGTTTCTTTCGTAAGTGATAGTCAGCTACATACCCCTGCGTAATTCTTTTAGCTTTCCTCTTGTATTATTTATAGTTCAATTGAGTTTTTAACTATCTGACCATATTTACGCTATTTTAATAAATGTGAGGTAATGTGTTTGTGGGGTGACTGTAAGTGATCTTGGGAGAGAGGAGGTGCAAATTGATGTCAGATTCTTGTTTTACATCATTGTTGGCTTCTTAACCACATTCGTTCTTCATAATTTTTGTAAGGGTGATAATGGCCTCGCCGTTGAGCGCTCACAAATGACACACACACGCGGTACCTGGTTGGTGGTCTCCGCATTCACTGCAGCCAGTCTGCACGCTGCAGCTCCGGAATTCTTTCAGAATGTGTTGAGCGACAATCGCAGACATGAGGGGGCGCGAGCACTCCCCC
The DNA here is from genome assembly GCF_021461385.2 of Schistocerca piceifrons. Taxonomy (NCBI): domain Eukaryota; kingdom Metazoa; phylum Arthropoda; class Insecta; order Orthoptera; family Acrididae; genus Schistocerca; species Schistocerca piceifrons. The sequence goes on from NC_060139.1 coordinate 1,058,584,579, forward strand.
AGACACCCAAGAAAAAGCTTTCTACAGTCTCATATTATCGAATTTTCGATAAATTGTATGATTCTCATCCATCCCATCCTCGCCTAGGCCAATGTATCATGAACTTCCTCACTTTGCAGATCTGATCAGTCCCTCAGTCATCTACACAACAGGCACTCTGCCTTACTTTCCACATCTGAGACCCTCTTCTGCCCATATTCTGCACCAGCTCATAAAACTTTCAATCTCAGACGCCTACAACAAAATGACCTCTATTACATCTGCTGTAAATATGAAAGCCCACAACCTACAGTCTCCCATATACTTTCAACCATGAACTTATCCCTGAAATCTACCCTCTCTTCCAACCAAACCCTACCTTAGCCGGCCGGTGTGGCCCAGCTGTTCTAGGCGCTACAGTCTGGAACCGCGTGACCGCTACGGTCGCGGGTTCAAATCCTGCCTCGGGCATGGATGTGTGTGATGTCCTTAAGTTAGTTAGGTTTAAGTAGTTCTAAGTTCTATGGGACTGATGAACTCAGAAGTTAAGTCCCATAGCGCTCAGAGTCATTTGAACCATTTTTTTAAACCCTACCTTACCCATTACCATGCCAAATGAAGATAACGGCTCATCCTATCTTCCCCAGCTAACATCCCGCTCCCTATTCTAACATCTACACCCCATCTACCAGTTCCTTTGTACACTGACATCCTACAGCCTTCTTAATATGACATCCTTACCAGCGTTACCCACATCACAATCCAAACCCATAGTCACTAGCACCCATCAGCAACAGATCGCCTTCATAACGTAAAGATAGTACATTATCCACTTTAATCATCTTATATTAGGCTTTAAGACTTACTTAACCAAATGGTTCAATTTCACCGCAATCAGTCCGCTAGCAGCGGGTTTAATATAGGTCACTCTTAAGAAAATAGAGACTTCTGTTAGGACTGCCGTCTCTAGCCAGGTAAAGATTTTGATATTTGAGTACTTAGGAAGTTGTCAAATGGTATGTGTAAGATTAAGTAGTGCTGTAAAGATTCTTAGCACAACGAGAGGTAGGACTTTACTAATCGAACAAACCAAAAATACTGCGTTCAGAATCGCAATAATAGGGTACGTTTAACACGCCCGTCTGCTGGTAGATGGCAGCACACACAGCACAGAACGAAACAAAGCGACCGTGCGTCAGCTGCTATCGCAGTTCGGCGTGATTTATTCCGCTGTTAATTGCGGCGCGGATTAGAAGGGCTATTATTTACGAAACAAGTCCCGACTGCGAGTGGCCGACACAGCTCACAGTGACAGAATGGGGTCGGACGGCGTAGCTCCACCAAATGGCCGCTACTGGCTCGCAAGTGGAGCTGAAAGAGATCCCTTGTCACCAATAAATGGGGCACTCGAATGAAAACGAAAATTATTGTACTGCTACGTACCACAACGCGGACGAAACCACATATGGGTGCCAGCTAGTATAGGATGTGCCTCTATACATCCACAACTGTACACTCACACAGCCTCCAAATTCACTTCTCTGTCCTACTTGGTGTTAGGCTAAAATAATTATCACACGAAGTGAGTGTCGCACGTTTTGATTCCAATTAGGATTCAATGAATGGCCAGCTCAGACTGGTGTCTCCACGTCAGGTTAATAATTTGAAAGCCAACTGAAGTCTAGCGTTTCAAGTTATGGCACCAGCGTTTGGAATTTTCTTGAAGCCGTTTTCCCGACAGTTCAATTTCATCACGTATCTGGTGACAACAGTTAACCTTCACAATGTGAAGTTCAACGTAACAGTCAAGTATCACCTGAAATGGCCATCGACGCGAATGATTGTGTACCAGAGAAAAAGAATTATAAAATATCGAACTAGGGACTTCAGTGCAAATGGGTGCTTGTGTATAAGAATCGTTAATGGCTTGCACATGTGTGTATCGTTTGTATAAACTGCAACATCTATGAACATTTCTCAGCCAAGCAGATTGGATAATTTCTCTGAGTAGACACAGCGATTATTTATTGAATATTTGTTAGGAGATGACGTGCAGGGCACAACTGTCACCAGTTTTCTTCAACGTTGTGTCACCTTTCATGGGTGAAAATTACGCAGTATCTAAAAATCATTCAAATAAAAAACGTTTAATGTAATACGTGTTAGAAAAGGCAAAAAAGATTTCTAACCGCATACAGATAGTCCTGAAAATGCATGCTTGTGAACTTTTAATAGCTATGAAAACACTTTTGGTGCGCATGCGAGAGTTCATTACAGGGAGGTGAACCAATCAGGAATTTAATAACAGGGAGGTGAACTAATCAGCAATCTTTCATGTATTCCAGGTATTACAAACGTATTATATTAAAAATTTTATTTTTAAATAATTATTTTCTAGTTTTTAGTGTTATGTGCATCAAATTTTCGATCAATTTCAAACATTTCTATGAGAATACAGCAGAGACATGCAGTGAAATTCAGGATTATTTCAATTTCTCTTCCCATGACTCAGCCAGTACTTTCCTTCCTACTACGATTATCTCACGAAAATACTTGAAGGTAAAATTTAGAAAGAACCGAACTCAGACAGGAACGTACCTGTAACCTTTCTTACCATGAAACATTCGCAAGTGGAACAGGATTAGGGGAAAATAGCAGCGGTACAGAAGGTACCCTCTACCATATACCGTCTAGCGATAAAAGGTTTTGCTTTTCACATTTAACCAAATATAACATTGATGATGATAATTTATGGCAATGTTTGCAGACAAGATAAAGAATGCAACCTTTAACACTAGATTGCGTACTCACGGCAGTTCTCCTTGGCCGTTTTTTGGTACGACTTGGAAAAAGAGAAAAATTAATGAATGATCGCCGATGCGTCGGTTCTCGATTGTGTTCAGGAGACGTATAGATTGACTGCGCGAAAATAGTTTCTTAAATGACCTCTTAACCCGGATTGCTTTCACGCAATCAGACTCTTCAATGAAATTACCTAAGGGACCTATTTGAATATTAAAAAAAGATTGGAAATGAATGCAAAACAGTGAAATTTTGTGCAGTGAAGCATCAATATATTCTCAAAGAACAAAGGGGTTAAACTATAAACATTAACAAATTTACAATGAATACAAAATTTACATTTTTATGTTTTTTTTTATAAATGGAGCAGTCCAACAATCGCTGCTTTTGTATGTGTGATATTTTGTAAAAATTAAGTGTCCTGGCGTGCGCGTAGGTATTTTTTATCGTCACAAGGTTTACAAAAGCGTTTTTTTTTTCTTGGTGACAACGTGGTTTTTCGCACTAAATGAAATATAACTTGTAGCGGTGCTACACAACACGGCTTAACAAATCGGCGACCAAACATCAAAGGTAATGAAGTACATGTTAACATATCGGCGACCAGATGTACAACTAACTATAAAGACTCTAGAATTTTCCTAACAAATGATAAACTGTTCTTTCTTCTGTTTCGCAGCTTCTTGCTATCAAGCGCTGCGGCAATGATTTTAAATATCTGCGCCCAGCGAGTCATAGTGTTTAAAAGTACCTTTTAAACGCTGGCCGCGCGTGTTGGTATAGGCGTACGTTATAAACAGATTTCGTTTCTTTAGTCTCGCGTTGTCATGCTTAGTATCATTACAAACTATAGCTCGATGGCTGTCCTTTTCTCATATGCAAAATGTCTGAAATCCAATAATATCACATTGCTTCCCGCGTGAGGAGCGATGACTCCGTCAGGATCATCGCGACTCACGCGTAGTCGTGATATTATTGCTTTCGTGAAACAAGTTAGTATTACTTGCAAAAATTCTTTACAATAGATTTTACACACTACATCAGGCAAAGTGGTTAACATACAGAGTATCAGGTAAGTATATTCGTACGACTGAAATTGATAGTAATTTGTCCATAGGGTAACTACATGACAATTGAACTGTGCTTTCTCTAATGTATTGTACAAGGATAACAAATGTTCATATCTCGGTAAAAGATAATGAAATTAAGATAGAGATACACATACATAGATACATTATACATGGCATAATAAATATTAAAAAATAACAAAGAAATAAATTACTTGACTTCGCAGGAAGTCTGGCTGCTGTGTGCACTCGTGGAAAAAATATGTTACAAAAAATTTACATTCTTGTTTTGCAATGACATATTACAGGAATATTTTTGTTGTTGTTTCGTCGAAGATTTCTTGCAGTAAATACGTAGCACTTTATTTATTTGTGGCTTTCATGACCTGCAAAACAAAATGTTTCAGTACACTTGGGTAGGTATGAGTTGCACTAGGAGTGGTAGAACTTCGGGTATAGATGATAGCACTGCACTTGAGTGGGGAAATTGATTACACTTTCACAGTGGAGGAAAGGTAGGACATCACTTTCACTGTGGAAGTTTGAGTAGTTGTCGGGGTGTGATGTTGCGTTGGAAATACGTCGTGGGTCAGGAACTGGAAGATTGGTTCTGCAACATGTTGAGCCGTATGGTGGCGGTCTCTGTTTAACTTGACACATGTCCGTGCTTCCATTTATGTGTTCGTACATGAAAAATACAGAAAAAAATCTGTATTAGAATGTGCTTACTTACTAATAACTTAGTCTAAAAGAAAATTGGATTAGGTAAGGATAACAATTGTTTATGTACATAATGTCTCATTCTCTTAGGAATGCTTAGTTCTCATATTTATCTATTTTTCTGGTTTTATTTGGTTCGATAGGTTTTCGTCATTACTCGGCCTGGTCAGTAAATTCGGTAGCAATTGTCAAAATCGAGCTTAAGACTCTTCCGATTAGTGTCTTTATAATTTCACAAGGTACATGAGTGCTTAATTCATTGCTTTATCATATTTTATTTTGAATGCATTTCAAACACATTTGGCATCCGCGCTCGTTGTGCAAAGAAAAGTTGATCGTTGAGCGCTCAGCGTACACAGTGTTACGTCCGTAGGTCACAATCACGTGATAATAACTTGACAGTTCCACAACGCTAGCAGCAGTATTCTGCGAGAAGGAGAGCGTTTGGTGTCTACTAGCCGTGGTGTGAGTTTTTACACTCTGGATTACGGAAGCAGCCAGATGCGGCGACTCCCGCAGCTGTTTCGAAGAATGTGTCCGTGGAAAGGCGTACAGTACCGTTTGTGGTAAGTACAACACTTATTCACTTTCACTCTTCGGCTTTCTACATCGTGGTTTCGTGGTACAAGAACTTATAACATTACTTCACACGCGGTATTTCACACGTGTCCTTGGAGTTATCACTTTTTCAGTTCACACGTTATTATTAATTCGTGCTCACATTTATTTGGTCGTCATGTTAAGGTTCACACGCACCACTTTTATACGTGTCCATTAATTACTTGTCTATAGTCGGTTCACACGCAGCAGCATATACGTGTCCATTTATTACTGACTGTAACTGTACTACAAAGTACAGTTATCATTTAGTATACATATCGTGTCTAAAAATTAATTACAAAGAAATATTTAGTCTCTGTGACTACAAGGCCTGACGAAAAGCGTGTCTCTTGTTCGTAGTTTGTGCTTCCAAGGCACTTTAGGTTTACACTTTGTTCGAAATCTTTTTATTCTTTTCTTTTTACAATAGTTACTCTTTTCTCAAGTTTAGCTCTTTTATTTTCCCTCTATTACGTCGTTAGTTTGAAGACATAGTCAATGTGGCCTCGTTTACGTGATGAACAGTTCGTGTTCAAACTACCATTAGGGAAACTAGGAAGCTTGGTGTTCCCTGTCGTGCAATTGCACATAACAAATTTTAATTGAACTCGCAATTTGCGGAGAATAAGCATAGCCCGTCGACAACCAATATGTCACGACTATCCATTCGTATAGCCTGTATGTATCAATCATGCAACCAGCTCGTAAAATTCACTTCTCTACTGGATAAGGTAGGATGGTAAGGATACTGGTTAGAGGAAAACACAAAAGACTTTTATGGAGTGAAGAGATTTGAAGACACAGTGTTAATGGCGTATGATATGGTGAGCTTAACATAAATTATTATCACCTTAGTTTTTCATGACAAATAGTATAATTAAATCGATACAGTAGTTTCAGTGTCGTCTGATCTAGCTCTCTAAACAATTTTCTATGCGTACCTAAAATTACTTAAACCATGCATTAGCAGTGAACTGTGTCTGTTAACTATCTTCTGTTCCATGTATCGCAAAATTGGTTTTCTAAAAAAAAAAAAAAAATAAAATCGTCGTATCTCGAGGACCTGAAATAGATATTTCTAGTACTAAATTAGTTTATTTATAAATGATCTTTGTAAGTATTTCAGCTGCACTGTGCCGTAAAATTGTTATGAGCGTATACGGTTTTCTCCGTATTATAATAAAATAATTGAGTTGCGCACTCCTTTCCTGCAACCTGGATCGTTATTGACTTACTTGATTCTTATATGCTAAGTTGCTGCTTTTTGCCTGCTGCGTTTCATAGGTGGTCTCATAAAATTTGTTGTCACACACTCCTTATGCATGACATAACATTTACCTCATTAGAGTAAGCGACCTTAATCAATTTTTTTCTTTTTTTTTTCTTTTTTACCTACAGGCAATCATTCGGGTCTGAATGATCATTTTAATTTATTTCATTCAAGAGGAGAGAGCTTTGCTATGCTTAAAACTAGTGGTAGCAGGTGGCACTTAGCACGTCCCTACTATAATATTTATTTGTCAGATCTTTCGGCTGTGGCCGTTCATGGCTCAGTTAACTTAGAACTAACTTACATCTAAGGCAAATTTTGCTCTCCTACAATAAATGTGTTTTACTTCAGGTGCTCATATAAATTACTTATCTTGTTGTGGCAGGTCGACAGGGTGTTAGTCCTGTGCATTATTCTTACATACGTTAGTACTTCACACATAGTATGACAACTTATAGTGTGAGTATATTTTATTTTAGCAGCTTAACTTAACAGACATTTTCAGTGGTTGACTCGGCATTTATTCAAGTCTGCGTGATGAAACAATCCTTTTATTCGTCCAGATACAGGGTCAGCTAATAGACAGAAACCAATGTGCGGCTTTCTTAATATAATATATGGTCCTTCATACAAGTGCTGCCACTTGCGATTCTTATGATGAATCAAAGATGGTTTGAAGTGGGTGTTTAATAGCACTCGTTCATTTATACGATATGATAAGACTTTGCTAATGTGTTTGCCATGCGCCTTTTTTCTTAGGTTGGCATGAGTGGTTAAAGATATGAGAGCTTGTCTTAACTTGTCGTCTAATGTTACTTCAGGGTGTTGTAATTTTGGGATGGGGTCTACCCATTCATTTCTTTCTAGTCGTTTAGAGACTAGTTCTGATGGTGTGAAACCAGTTGATGTGTGAGGTAAATTATTAACAATCTCTTCAAAGGGTGTGACGAAATCAATCCACCGTGTCTGCTGGTTTGGAATATACATTCGTATGAAACGATTGAACTCTTTGAATACTCTTTCTGTGGGATTACTTTGCGGTCAGTACCGGGATATCAAAATTTGTCTGATGTTGTTGGTTGCAAGGAAATTTCTCCATCGTTTCCCCACGAAAGTTGATGCGTTATCAGATAACATGGCTTCAGGCTTGCCAAAGCGAGGAAAATAGTCTTTCTCAATATGTCTAATTAGTGGAAGTATATTAGATGACTTCATTGGATAAAGTCTCACGTGTTTGGTAAAAAGATCTAACAATACGACCAGATACTCCACACCTCCTCTTCCCTGAGCAAGTGGACCTGCACAATCCAAACTGACGATTTGGTTTGGTCTTTCTGTAGGTATCGGGTTTAAAGGTAAGGCATTTGACAAGTTGAAAGGTTTCGCCTTTTGGCAAATGGAACAATTTCTTAATAATTGGTGCACCTTCTTGTGAAGATTAGGTCCATAGCAGTATGTTGAAATCTTGCGTTTGCATTTTTCTGGGCCATAGTGACCCCAGGAGAGGTGGGTGTTACCAAATGAGATGTTCAACATAATCTTTAGGGATACAGACACACCACCTTCCTGTCAACAGAGAAGTTCGGTGAAACAAAACTCCATTGGGTACTTTATAAAATTTTGACGAGTGATCAGGGTTGTTTTGAAGAAGCTGTTTAATTTCTAGCCAGTTGCGATCTGTGTCTTGAAGAGTTTTCATTTGACGGCAAAGACGCAAAAAGTAACTCCGATGTAGAGGATCTTTCATAAGAAGAATTTTGTGATTAGAAATCTGTTCTATTAATTCAGTAGGCTCCGACAATCCTTCCGGCATACGTGACAATGCATCAGCAATAATGTTATTCTTGCCCTTTACGTAAATAATTTCAAGATCATACTCTTGTAGAAATAAACACCATCGAGTAAGCCGAGGATGATACAGTTTGCAAGAGAGTAAGAAGCTCAGTGCTTGATGATCTGAGTATACTCTGATTTTGTGACCATAAATATAGTAATTAAAGCGACGAAAAGCCCACACAACGGCTAATCCCTCAAATTCGGTTACCGAATATGATCTCTCACATTCGGTTAAGACCCGACTGGCAAAACTGATTATTTTGACTTCCTCCTGCCCATCAGTTTTGTCTATTTGAAATAAACATGCACCTAATCCTTGAAACGATGCGTAGCAAGAAATGCAGAAATCTAAACTCATGTTTGGATGACTTAAAATGTTACTCTTTAGAAGAGCTTCTTTGATCTTGTCAAAGGCTTTTTGGCATTCAGAAGTCCACATCCAGTGGACGTTTTTCTTGAGCAAATTTAACAATACGGGATTGTTCATTGATTGATTCGGAATGAAGCGACGGAAGAATGAAGCTAATCCAATGAAATCTTTTAGTTGCCTTTTAGTGCAAGGCACAGGGAAATTTTCTATTGTTGCTAACGTGCTGGGATCAGGTGAGATTCCTTCCGAAGAAATTATATCTCCTAAAAACTTGACTTCTTTCTTGGCAAATTTGGATTTTTGTAAATTTGCGGTAACACCAAAATCAGAGAATCTTTGAAAGATCTTTTGTAGGAGAGTTAAATGTTCTTCCCAGGAAGTCGTGGCTATCAGTAAATCATCAACATAGACGGTGACCTGGTCAAGTAACTCTGGTCCTAGCACATGATCAAGTACTGCAATAAAAACACCAGAACTAATGTTGAGACCGAAAGGTACTACACGAAAATGATACGATCTGCCGGCAAAGATAAAGGCTGTGTACTTCCTCGATGATGATGATAGTTTCACCTGCCAATAGCTACTTCGGAGGTCTATTGAGGATAAGAACCTCACACTATGGAATTTTTGTAGTTGTTCCTCCAGTGGTTCTGGTCTTGTGCATACTGGAATGATGATTTTATTAATATTCCTTGCGTCCAAGACAAGTCTGACGCTTCCATCGTGTTTGAAAACAGGTAACAACGGGCTACTGTAGGGAGAGTCGGACGGTTCTATGATTTTCCACTTAAGCATTTTACGTATTTCTTGTTTGACGGCTTCTTTACGGGACTGCGGAACTGAATAGGTTGTTTTGCAAAAAGTCTCATGGGGTTTCACTCTCATGTTAAATTCATAGTCTGCTATGATACCTGGTTTTCGGGAAAAAAAGGTTCACAAATGTTGATAATAGGTCATGGAGTTCATACTTCTCTCTGTCGTCGAGTCCGTCTGTTTCCACAATTTTTATGCGTAACTCGTCGGCAGTTGGTAATAAGTCAGAGTCATTGTTGACGTCACTGAACTCGTCAACAGCACGGTGGTAATGTTGCCTGTCAGGAAGTCTACGTATTTTCACTTTACGTTCCAGGTTGGTTATCCTGACTTTGGTTCTCATTAGATGTATGACCAGTGTCCTATCATCTAGTCTTAACGTGCACTTACCTTCAGCTAAATCAATGATGGCACGATTTCTTCGTAGAAAGTCCATTCCTAACAAGCATGGCACTGACAGGTTCTTTACTACTAAAAAAATGCACTGTATACAGTCGGAATTAAATTGTATTGTTGCTTGTACTTGCAAGCTAACCTTCTGTACTAGGGAGACTACTGCTCCGGATACAGTACATCCTTGTACAGGAAGTGAAGGAATTTTTGTTACAGAGCACACCTTTTTGTATACACACATAGACATAGCATTAATATTTGCACCTGTGTCGACGATGGCAATGATTGGTATATCACAAATGTGAATCAAAGTTGACGCTTGTACTTGGTTTTCCCAAAGGTCGCTGTTTTCGTAGGTGTTCTTTTCGTCTAATAGTTCGTCCTGCAAGTCTCTGTCGTCTTCGTATCTAATTACGTTGATATTTCTTTTAACGAAGTTGCCCCCCATTGGTTCCGCAGCTTCCCCGTGGAGGCCTAAAAAAGCTGCTAATGGTTTTCCGACAGGGGTGGAGCTGAAATGTCAGTTATTTTTACTTGACTAGTATTTTGCGACATACTAGGTCGAAAATTTGCGTTCGTATCCCATACGACTTGTGCGTCTCTTGATTGCGTGTTATTTGACATCGCGTTTGGTGCTTGGTTCGCCTGTGTGTAGAAAATGGTGGGATTTCCTTGGCTATTATGACCGGCGGTGTCAGGAAAAGCATGCGACGAATTGTCCTGACTATTGTTCCTGAACTGTTGGTTGGGTTGGTGAGAAAATGTCGCATTTTTCGGCTGTGAAAAATTCGTTTGGTGAGAGGGAGTGAAGTGACTCGGCTGACTGTACTGTTGTGGTCTGTTATAATTGTTCCATTTCTTTCCCTTGTGACGATTTCCATTATTCGTCTTGTTGTTCTGGTACTGATAATTACCGTTGTGATTTATCGGTGAATTACCATATTGTTGCTGTGTGTTTTCATAAATCGGATTGTATCTATTCTCGTGTGGATATTTGTTATATTGTTTTCCATTACGGCGGTTGAAACTGTTACGATTGCCGTAAGGCTGAGCGTTTGGTTGTCCCGTGTTATGTTGGTACGACATTCCATTGACGCAATTTGTTATGTGCTGCTGCGGTGCGGGCGGTCCATTATTATAATTATTCCGCGCTCTCGCACGCACATCCTCATAGATCATATCCAAATTGTCAAGAACAGAAAAAAAGGCTTCTGGGTCTTCTTCACTCACATTAACTAGTTTTTCTCTTATTGACACAGGAAGTTTTGACTTTAAGATCAGGGATTACATCTTTGGTTGAAATGGGCGTGTCCCAATACTGTATTTTACGTAGATATTTTTCAAAATAACGTCTCTAGCCTCCTCCTTTGGTGTTGAAAGGTTCGGCGTTGTAAACCTCCTTTCGGAGTCTTTGTTGTATACCTGAACTCCAGAATTTTTTCAAAAAATGCTTTTCAAAATCTGCATAGGTGTGACATTTGTCTATTATTTCTGTACCCCAAATTGATCCTTCACCGTGTACATAGCCTAAGATGAACTGTATCTGCTGCCTGTCGTTCCATGATTCTGGAAAAGCACCTGCGAATGATTTTAGAAATACCATGGGATGTATATTTCGTTTTTCAGGTATAAAAGGCTGAAAAACTCTGTGTTTTAGCACGCTCTCGTCTCGCATTAGTTCAACGAGTGTTAGTTGATCGGCATGACTACGTGACGTGGAAGTTTCGTCACGCATATTATTTACTGTTGGTGAGAATTGTACCTGACACTCGGGATATTGACGATTATCGTGTTCTGGCGGTAGCGAATACTCACTTTGATTGTCACCTTGCAATTCCGTAACTTGTCGTTTCAGTTGATCTATATCATTGCTTAGCTGACGTTTCCATTCCGGAAGATCGTGGCTAAATGCTCGTCTGATTTCACCTAATTCACTGGTTAAAGTGTCAACAGAAGTACCGGGAGCGGTTAAGATTTCTGCTGTAGCAGATTTAACCGTACCCTTTAGTTCAGCGTGTACCTTGCTGACAATGTACTGTTCTTTGGATTGCATCCACTCTTCAAATTCCCTATTAAGTGTGTTGCTTATACCGGTGTTGACATCTTCGATCTTTTTGTCAATATTGACATCGGATATTTGCTGAGCAAGGTCTTCAACTCGCTCGCCAACGTGGTTGACACCTTCTGTCAATTGGTTTAGTCTCTTTGAAACATCACTGTAATGTTTCAAAGAGCCACTCGGAGTTGATTTACACACATCTATTTGGGCCTGCATATCTGTGAACTTGCTACCAATATTGATCTCGGCGGATTCCACCATCGAAAGAACACTATCAATTTTTGCGTGTACGCTTGCGTTTAGCTCGCTGGCGTAAGCAGTGGTAATGGCTTTAATTTTTTCCTCCATGGTGTCATTCGAATTTTTGATTTATGCTTGGATGTCGGTAATAACAGAATTTATATTGTTCATTCGCACTTGAGTGTCCTCTATCCTTGATTCTAAACTGTTGAACCTGCTGTCACTTTGATTTGCTAACTGACTGATTTGCGTTTCAATATTGTCACTTTGGTTTGTTAACTGTCCCATTCGAGTGTCAAGATTACCCATGTGAGCTTCAATGTTATGACTCTTGTTTGTAAGCTCTGCCATGTTTGCTTCAAAACTGGTTTTCATATCAGCAAACAATTTTAGTATATCTGCCAGCGAGCATTCACGTGACTGCGACACGGCCTGTGGCGCCGACAGCTCACGTGTCGCTTCGTCGTCTGTTGTTCCCTCACTACGAGATTCAGGTTTGTTTACATCCGCGCGCGGTCCAAACTGCCTTGGTTGCTCATCAGCCATCGTAAATTTAAAGTAGTTACACTGCACGAGCTAGAAAAGATAATTTTTTTTAGTTATGATTTTCACTTGTCAGGTGCGCCAAGGATTTCGCGTCCTGATTTCTCAGATATTGTTTGCGCGTTATAAACAATTGAAACTCTTGAAACGTCCCCTTTGAAAAATTATGCATGACTGTGCTTAAACTGACACACAATATTTTTAGCGCAACGCAATCTATCAAAGATCCCTGCAAAAGAATGGCCCTGCCTAACATTAAACTATACCTTTCACAAATCACTTACCTCACAAAAATCTTCATTACTCGAACTACTGCAATACAGTGAGCGCCACTACTGCCAGCTAAATAAAAGATTCAAACTACGGAAGGCACTAACTACTGATAGGGATAGTTAGCAAATGAAAGATATTAATAGAGAACAAACAATGTATTTACCTTAATATCATCAAAAGTCATAATATATATAGGAGTTCATAACATCCATTCTTACAAATATCAAAACTCTGCCATTTCTCTCTCCACATCCACTACTGCTGGCGGCTCACCTCCAACTGCGCAATGCTACGCGCTGTTCACAGCCAGCTGCCTAACACTACAATGGCGAGTATTACAACAATGCAAAGCAGCCACAGACTGCACACAGCACAGCCAGTGATTTTCATACAGAGGTGGCGTTACCATTAAAAAAACCTAAACAGCCTACTTACATAGCCCCCATGCTCCCCACAAAAAATTTTACAAATTATTTTGGGCAGTGGCCACTAATGATTTGAAAAAATTTTTCATAATTACAATAACAAAGAAATCAAATGCACACACTTATTGATACAATGTTGGTCAAAAGCTAAAATTTTGTCACAGTCCAGAAAGACAGTCCTGATCATTCATCACAGTAACGTTGCAGTGTTTTTCTCAAAGTCTGAGCAGTAAAAGAAAATGCACACGGAATTAGTGGATTTCCATGCAATCTTGAAGAAGTAGTGTTGTCCTTCCAATGGAAAGACAGTGCTGACTCTTGACATGCAGACAGGTAATGGGCCACAACAGAGCAAAGCCACAGCAGAGTCAGTCGAAATTTTGAAGAGTATTGGTAGGTAGGTCATCACAGAGCAGACCCACTGTAGTCCTGGTAGAGATTACTGTATTGGTGGGCCACCAGAGGTGCAGACCCACTGTAGTCCTTCTAGAAATAATGGTACTGGTGAGTCAGCAAAGATGCAGACCCACTGTAGTCCATGTAGAGACGGCCAGCAGCCATCTGTTGCGACTTAGCAGGTGCACAATCACCATTGAAGAGTCTTGCGGATAATGTAGCAAGTCCATAACCACCACTTGTGCGCTCACAAAGATTTTGGAATTGTCCTCAGAACCAGCAATGCTGTTATCCGGTCCCTTGCTGAATTATTAACACACGTGCAAACACTATCAGTCCCTACTTCTCACATATTGTCCATGTACTATGATCAACAGAAACGTGTGCAGTGAAATGGAACTTACAAGTTAATAATATCATGAACTGGTGCCAATTACAATTTTATGACATAAGAATACAATTACAAGGGTACAAAATACATCATTAAAGAACATAACAATACAGATAACATTTGTGGTACAGGCTTTACAAAAGAATCGAACTAACATATACATCAGTGTTACAGGAATTATGACATAAATAAATACATAAAAGATCAGAATAACTTTTGAAACATCACCTTCACATATGAGCAACAAAACAGAATAAATAATGTCTAAGCATATTTACAAGGTAAATGACATATTATTAATGCAAATTATATTTGAGGATAACAGTATTCCTCATCATAGTGAATGTAGCTTAGTATTAGAAGAAGAAAAATTTCTATGAAACTACACAGAGACAGGAAGAAAACAAATACACAAGGGTACACAAACACATAATGGGATAACACAAAAGGAAAGGACAGGGTTTGTTTTCAGTGTAACATTTGGTACTGCAGTCCAACCCAGAACTTCATTCCATATATCTTTCCTCTTATTTCAATATTTGTTTCCACCAAAAAATTCTATCCAAGCATGCTTTCTGTATTTATATGTTCACACATTTCTTACCTCATTTTTATTTTCCATTATCTTACCTCATCATTTATTTCCAAGAAAATCCTACCTAAACCTGTTGTCCCTAAACCCTACTTTTTTGGTTCATATCCTCTTTCAAAATACTTTTTTTTTTGGCCAAACCATTTTCTTATAGCGTCTAAATGCATTTCTTCCAATTCATCATAGTTAGTTTCTTATATAGTCTACCCCCTCTTAAGCTAACTTAAATCTACTGAGCTCAGATGCTAAACTAAGGGACGAGGCAATGCAGCAGCACAAAACAATTAACACAAACAGTAATGATAAAAAAATACAAATGCCAAAGCAAGCAGCATAAATTAGCAGAGCAACTGCAATATTACAACTAATATAAGGCAATGTGCAGCAAACAATAAAAATAAATCAATAGTAAAACTGGCTTAACCCAGTAATACAAAGTCAAATTCAGTAACACTATGCCTGGCAAACAGCAGCTTATATCTAAACATGACAAAGCTCAAGCAGAAAAAATATTACACTGAGAATGGCCATGTCTAATACCTATGTCACATCTTAACACTAGAGTGATGCATCACAAGAACTTACACTAGCAGATAAGTTACCAAATCGTAAAGAAATTATTTATGCAATTCCTGTGAAGGGAAATGTCTATTTATGTGCCCTCGTTTTCTTGGAAGTAGATCATAAATTTCTTATTGACTGGATCTGTAGGCATAAAATAACTATATTAGTACATATATTAAATTTTATTTTAACCAATGCTGCAGTGCAGCTAGAAACTAGATATTAAAGAAAATGAGTAAATAAATACATAAACCAAGCCATATGGCATTTCTCTCAACAAGCAAGACAATAGCCGTGAAATATTTCTCATCGTTTCATTAGGAATTTTAGTAAATATCATAAATTAAGAGCTCCACAGTATAATCATATGTTTTCAAGTTTGAGCGTGTCGTATTTGCAATGCTTTTGACAAAGAAATGTCAATAGCGAGGATAATGGCCTCTCTCCTTTTTTTTTTCTCCACCTAATGGCTTTCTTTTGTCAGTCGACTATCTCACAGCTGGGCACTCAAAACGCATTACGTAAAGGTCACTTACCTTTCTTTATGAAATATTTATGACGGCAGTTCCCGCTACAGTGACAGTCTCATATAAAAATATTTCACAGGTCAAGAATTTGGGTTACAATTCTGTAGAAACAAAATCCTATTGAATATAACAGTGTCCAAAAAATTTTCGTCGGCATTGTAATACATTCACGCATTTACATACATTTCATAACTCTTAAAGTACGATTCTTGGTTTCCAACAACCTTTTTCACAAAACCAGAGTCCCTAACCACTACTCATCATTCCTTACCTTATTCGTCAACACTTCTTCAATATTTCATCATTACAGATATGTAGCATAATCAAATAACTCACATAGCATCAGCTTATTGATCATAAACATACCTCAATAGCATAATACACATCGTCGTCGTAAAAATAACATCATTACACCTCAGTCAAATCTCAAAATCGTCGTAGCTTTCTAATTTCAAAACCTAAAAAATATTCTCTGCTCATTTCAATAGTGTCACCTACCTCAAACGTACTTTAAAAATCATGATCTCATACCAAATACATCATTCAAAGCTCTTGTAGTATCACAATGGTTCCGAAAAAATATGAACAGTTCACAAAGTTCAGACAAAATACAATTTCGTAAGTGTGAAGTTACCCAACTGTGTAATTGCGTAAACATGTGTCACTGATGTAGTAAAAAAAAATGTTTGTCTCTCTCAGTTAAATGATCAGATAGCTGTGTAATTCTGTCTTAGAGAAATATGGTACCGATGTGTAAAGTTGTATAAGCAAATACCATATTAGCTAGGGCCCCTTGTGCTTGCCAAACTCATTGTACACAAAGTAAGCGTGTACCCCCCTGAGGATCAGTGTAATTATACCCTCAGGTGTTACAGATTACAGCAATGGAATGAAATGTATCACGGAAAAACTTCGTATCCATGTACTTCAAATATCTTTAAAAATAAATGTTTTAAGTACAAAATTAATCACTCAAATGCGTGTCCTGTAGCGCTAAATGTGCGTCTTGCTGTAAGATAATTCTGTGGAAGTGTCGTAGTTATCGTCCTCTGTAAGCAAAGTTCTGCTGAAGTCAATGTACTTACCTCATCATAAACGAAAGTGAAATGCTTTGCGAATAGATATCGTAGTTATTATGTTTATTGGCGTGATGAAGAAAGTACTGTACAGTAACGTATTGTTGTGCCACGAGAAAGGCTGTCTCACTGTTGCTATACCACAAAAGTTACTACTAAACCATGCTTTACTTTCCAGAATAAAACAGAAAACTGTGCAGATATAAAACAGAAACACTGCAAAAGCAACAAGGTAAATTGTGTCACACATTAGTAGCGCCGTGATATAGTCGTTTAGCTGTCACATAAACTAACCACTATGTCATCTGGTATCTCACTGAAAGTACTTTAAATCCAGAATGTATTTTCAAGTAAACCAATATGTTGCATTAAAATCTCAGTAGCAGTGCTGGTAAATGTTCTAAGTATGTGAGCCTTATAGTAGTTACGTAACCGTGCAACTAACAAGCAAGAATGCACACACACAATAACACTGTGTCGTCTGTTCACAATAACAATGCAGTGGTAATTACTGTCTAAATATGTTCCCTAGGTTCTAGACTGGATAGTGAACTTCAAAACATTGTTGCATGTTGACAGTTTCTAAGTCTGACAAAGCATAGTAGTAACGTAAAGTGAAAAATTTTATAGCAAAGACTAAGTTAAAAACCAGATTATCTTTCAATAAACGGTTTTACATGTGAAATGTGGTGTAAACCTTTACTCTTCCTAGTGCACAGAGTTTCAACTTCAAAGCAATTATCATGTTGTATACATCGGTAAAGAATGCTAAAATTTTTCTCAAGGCTAACGTCTTAATATGTTAGTTTTTTCGGAGCCAGCGGGCGCACGCGGCTGCCTGCTGTGCGAGTCATTGTCTGTCTCTTTGTTGGCGCGCGTCGTTATTGGGATTTGGAGACCTAACTTCTACAAATTCACCTCCTCGAGAGGGCCCTGCTCTGTTTGAATCCCGCCAGTTCTGATGCAGTTCAGGTCTGTCGTTACGAATATATCGTCTGTCGTCATGTCGGTAGATTCTGTAGTTTCTTCCTTGTCCGTCACGTGGTGGAGAATTTCTCCCTGAATCGTAACTGTGCGCCGAACTGTTGCGTCTGAAGTTATTCTGCCTCCCTTGATAATAATTGTTTTGGTTCCCATATTGTCTGTTTCTCTGATTATCTCTGTGATAGTCATTACTACGGAAATGCGATCTTTCTCTGTAACTATTATTACTCTGCCAGTGGTTGTCATATGGGTGGTGTCTGTTTTGGTCACGATTTGCGTTGTAAGAATAGACTTGTCGTGTCCAGTTATTGTTTCTGTCGTCACGGAATTGTGACAGATGTGACCTGTAGTGATTGTTTTCCTGTTTTCGCATCCCGCGACTGTCTTTGTCAATTTCTAATTCTTGTAACAGTCCCTGAAAAGCTTCAATGTCGTCTTTGCAACGTCCTGCTAAAATAATATGTCGTAAATGTTCAGGCAATTTGAGTAAGCAAATGCGGATGAGTTCTGAGGGGCTGTATGGGTTTGAAAGAGACTGATTCTTATGCAACATGTCTTCAAAATATTTGACAAGACTGGAAAATTCAGATTGTTCAAAGTGTTTCATCATTATGATGCTATGTTTTACTCGGTCTTGTGTAGCTTGAGACCAATATGCTGAGAGGAAGGCATGGTAAAATTCTCCTTCACTGTGGCAATCGTGAATGACCGATCGCATTCTTACAGCTGGTTCATTCTCCAAGTAGCCACACATAAATTCTAATCTGTGCTCTAATGACCAGTTGGGAGGAAAACAATGAGAGAATTGATGGAGCCATGCTTGTGGATGAATGTCGTTGCCAGAATTCTTAAATGTTTTGAATTTACGTGCAGTAATGAACAGCTTATAGTCAAAATCATCGTGTCGGCGAGTAGCAAGTCGGTCACTGTTACGTCGTGTCGGCGGTTCAATCTCAAAATTCGGTGCACATTGCCAATTTCTTTCATAATTTCCGAAATGCGCTGTGTTATTATTTTGTGGCTGTTCCGTATTTCTATGTTCCTCTTCCCATATTGGGGCGCGAGTGTCCTCTGAAATACGTAATTCTTGTACTACTTGTGCCAACTGATCTTGCACTTCCCGGATTTCTCTTTTGTAGTGTGTATTGATTTGATTTTGATTTTGTTTGAATTTCCTAATTTCTTCATACTCTTCAGTGACAGTGATGGCTACAGGTCTTGTGTCATTCAGGTCATCATCTACCTTTGCAGATAAGTTAGTGAACTGATCCGAAAGTTCGGCTACTTTCTCCGATAGTGTACTTATTTCCTCAGTGTGTTTTTCTGAACCACGTTTCAGAGTGTCCATTTGTGTTGAAATCGTATCTACTGTGTCCTTTAAGTTTTCTTGAGTTTTTGCAAGTTGCGTAACCGAATCGGTAGATGCAACTGAGTCAATTTTAGCTTGCAAGGTGTTGTGATTTTCATGAACAATAGTTTGCAGTTCTTTTATGGCTGCTTCGTGATTCTGTAATGCATTTTCATGACGCGAAAAAATAGGTTGGAAATACTCACAAATTTGTGTTTTTACGTCGTTACAGACTTTTGGACACTTCGATTCGATGTTATGTAACTCAGTAGTTAAATCTTCACGTGTTTGTTCAAGCGTGGTGTGAAGATTTTGTTCCATTGCGTCTAACTGTTGCTGTGTTTGTCTCTGGTGTTGTTCCATTGTGTCTAAGTTTTGAAGCTTTTGCTGTGTTTGTCTCTGATTTTGTTCCATTGTGTCTAACTTTTGAAGATTTTGTTCCATTGTGTCTAACTTTTGAAGATTTTGTCCCATTTGTCTCTGATTTTGTTCAAGCGTTGTGTCTAACTTTTGTAGCCTTTGTCCCATTTGTTGCATTAACTGTAATAACAATGCACTGGTGTCTGAAACGTGTTCCACAGTGCTTTTCGGCAGTGAAGTTGCACCGGCAACATTTACATTTTGACAAGCAGAAAATGTGTCTTGACTTATTTGCGAAAACGGTGAGGACCCAAAACCTGAATCTACGGTATTTGCAAAATTGTGTCCTGTCATTTCGGATTCCTGAGGCGAGCTGTTGCCGAGCGATCGATCGATAATGCTTCCCTGTTCACTAATTGTTTCACTGCCTACGCCATTGTTTGCCACCTGCTCCATTTCCCTATGCACAATTACCAAATTACTACTTTGAACATTAGTTAATTCATTACATGGTGGCGCTAACACACTGCTTTCATCATCGCTGTCATTTCTCAGTTTACTTTGGAGCCTAGTGTTACGTTTTTCACACGCCATTATTGTCACAATATTTCACACGATAACACAGAAAAGCACAATTTGAAGAGCAAAAATAAGAGAACACATTAACATAGCACTGAAAATAATATCTAGTTAATTGCAAGCGCAGCTGCGAAATACTTGGTGCAAATCTACATGCATGCCACACCTGTTTTACTGTACAACAATTAAAGACTGCAACTACAAAGGAGATTCTCTCTACAATTACGTGCTAGCAATAAACAAAAGCTACACTAATTACACAAACTACAAGAAAAAAACCAGAAGATTCCAGTGAGGTATACTGGCAGGGTCGCCATATGAAACGTCCCCTTTGAAAAATTATACATGACTGTGCTTAAACTGACACACAATATTTTTAGTGCAACGCAATCTGACTATCAAAGATCCCTGCAAAAGAATGGCCCTGACTAACATTAAACTATACCTTTCACAAATCACTTACCTCACAAAAATCTTCATTACTCGAACTACTGCAATACAGCGAGCGCCACTACTGCCAGCTAAATAAAAGATTCAAACTACGGAAGGCACTAACTACTGATAGGGATAGTTAGCAAATGAAAGATATTAATAGAGTACAAACAATGTATTTACCTTAATATCATCAAAAGTCATAATATATATAGGAGTTCATAACATCCATTCTTACAAATATCAAAACTCTGCCATTTCTCTCTCCACATCCACCACTGCTGGCGGCTCACCTCCAACTGCGCAACGCTACGCGCTGTTCACAGCCAGCTGCTTAACACTACAATGGCGAATATTACAACAATGCAAAGCAGCCACAGACTGCACACAGCACAGCCAGTGATTTTCATACAGAGGTGGCGTTACCAATAAAAAAACCTAAACAGCCTACTTACACTCTGACACACGAAAATGCCAATATGGCAACGGGAGTGATAAAATAAATGAAAAACACTTTAGAGCACTGAAACTGGCACAGAGAGCGACCATTGTGCTTCACTAAAATGCACAACAATGGAAATTCTTGCTAACTATTTCTAACTATTGTAAGCGAAATGAAGTGAAAGAGGCGGATCTAATAGCAAAAGGAAACAGAAATTTGGAAATTAAATTGCTTGGGGAAAAGGAAAAAAGCGTAGAGAGTGAATGTCACGACCCGACTGAATGCTCAGTACGCAAAGCTTCAAACGTAATGAAAAATCGTACTCACATTAGTTGTCTTGCGCGCTGCTATTTATTGCTGTTGTGGATTCTTACTGCAATTTTCTGCATATGCGTCCTTTTTTTTATCACTGGTTTTGGCTTCCAATTTTCTCCAGATGGTAGCATGAAAATAAAAAGAACAAATTAGTTTCTTAATCAAGTCCCTGTTCGGGCGCCACATCTAGCGTTAAAAGGTTTTGCTTTTCACATTTAACCAAATATAACTTTGATGATGATAATTTATGGCAATGTTTGCCGACAAGATAAAGAATGCAACCTTTAACACTAGATTGCGTACTCACGGCAGTTCTCCTTGGCCGTTTTTTGGTACGACTTGATAAAAGAGAAAAATTAATGAATGATCGCCGATACGTCGGTCCTCGAGTGTGTCCAGGAGACGTACAGATTGATTGCGCGAAAATAGTTTCTTAAATGACCTCTTAACCCGGATTGTTTTCACGCAATCAGACTCTTCAATGAAATTACCTAAGGGACCTATTTGAATAATAAAAAAAATTGGAAATGAATGCAAAACAGTGAAATTTTGTAAAAAAAGTTGTCAGATCGGAAATTGAATACATTAATGGTCTCCCAAATACAATCGAGACACCGCAATAAAGAGCGAACCTGTAACAAAGTTCATTTAAACATAAACATTATTTGTGGTTAATTTAAAGAAAAGAATAAGCATAGATTTTCTGTACAGTGAAGCATCAATATATTCTCAAAGAACAAAGGCGTTAAACTATATACATTAACAAATTTACAATGAATACAAAACCTACATTTTTATGTTTTTCTAATACTCGTACATGGAGCAGTCCAACAATCGCTGCTTTTGTATGTGTGATATTTTGTAAAAATTAAATGTCCTAGCGTACACGTAGGTATTTACAAAAGCGTTTTTTTATCTTGGTGATAACGTGGTTTTTCACACTAAATGAAATATAACTTGTAGCGGTGCTACACAACACGGCTTAACAAGTCGGCGACCAAACATCAAAGGTAATGAAGTACATGTTAACATATCGGCGACCAGAAGTACAACTAACTATAAAGATTCTAGAATTTTCCTAACAAATGATAAATTGTTCTTTCTTCTGTTTCGCAGCTTCTTGCTATCAAGCGCTGCGGCAATGATTTTAAATATCTGCGCCCAGCGAGTCATAGTGTTTAAAAGTACCTTTTAAACGCTGGCTGCGCGTCTTGGTATAGGCGCACGTTATAAACAGATTTCGTTTCTTTACTCTCGCGTTGTCATGCTTAGTATCATTACAAACTACAGCTCGATGGCTGTCCTTTTCTCATATGCAAAATGTCTGAAATCCAATAATATCACAACCGGACAGGAAAACGGGTCAGCATTATATTGTCATCGAGTTCTGAGCTATGTTGAAACTTTCAAGTCTAACTCATCGGAAAATGATAGTGGTAAACAAAGTGTTCTCCGGCACACATCATACAAGAAAAATAGTAACCTAAATCCGAATGTTTACATTGATGTTTATTGAATAAACTGAGTGCACGCCGTAGTTTTTGACTGATTTACGTTTTTGTCATATAGCACAGTAATTGTCACCCTGTATATTTCATATTTACATTGTATGGGATCTCACTTTAGATACCGTACGGTTATGGAGTTATTACTCATGTATTCATTGATAATGGGTAGCCTGTGCTTGGAGAGTAATTTCACTCTGGCTCTGACAGCAGGGAGAAGTCGAGGGCCTCTGCGGTCTTCGAAAGAGACACGGGCCGAGCGAGACAGCACTGGAGGTAGGGCAGTTTTGATAGCTCTGGAAAGAATAGGATGGCGTGATTGTTTACTGCCTAGGCTGGCGACCACATCGAGAAGGCGAATTTGGCTTGTAATGGGACACAGTCCTCTAACACTACTTTTCTTTTTTTTATAGAAATAACCATGTATACTATCGATTCTTGTGTAGGTGAAGTTTATATCAGCTGTTGAACTGAATGAACTACATATGATTTTGTATACGATGTGTTATGTTTCGGGCTAAAATGTATAAAAGTAAATTAATTTGTTACAACTCTGTACGAACAGTTAAAATTACTCTTCTTGCAGAAATATTTGAAGGTACGAAATATCTGGCATACTTAAAATTCCTATTATTAATTGCACAATCTGACGATTAGTATTAAATTTATTTCTGGACACTTTTATAAAATAATGTTATATCTTGGTGATGATTCTTCTTTTGTCAAGAAAGTTTGTAAACTCTTTGCTTTGTAAACTCTTTGTAACACTGTGAGTACCGCGGGAGGGTAAGATTATAGGCTCCTGGCAGCGGACTGTGTCATTGCTAAAAAGAGTCGGTGGCCAGATGTCAGCTGAAAACATCTTATAATCGGCGCCACTGTCCTTTCTACCGCGAAGGATTGCGTGGGGCACACCTGCTGCACGTGCGAGCATGGAAATTCTCGCGGAAGGTGCCAAGCTGTATTTCCGCCACTAGACAAAGAAACGAATTTGATTGGCTCAATTTGTGGTCGTAAGAGGAGACAGAGAATGTTATAGAAGGTTTGTCTGAACTGAGTATGAGGTGAATGCACCCGCCTGACAGCTTCGTGACCCGTTGGGTGGGAGGTATCCCGGAGAGAGGAGATTGGTGTTTAACGTTCCTGCGACAACGAGTCAAAGACACGGAGCAGAAGCTAGAATAAGGGAAGGATGAAGAAGGAAAGTGGGCGTGCCCTTTCAAACAAACCATCCCGGCATTCGGTGGCATTCCATTTGTAACGGGCGCGATGACTGGCCACATGGAGAGTCCACACTAAAGCTGCGAGATTTCTTCTAAACTGGAGCGCTGCGTGTCAGGGGAGTACCTACCGGTTGTGAATAGGACGCACATCGCTGGAGAGCGATTTGAGATATTGCTGCCCAGGCGCCAGCGAACAGTCTCAGTAATAGTTTTCATAAAGTACTGATTCACCCACTGGGAGTGGAATCATTCATTTCTCTGCCAACTTCTTTGTGAAGACTGAGGCTTTAAGAACTGCTCGCTTGAGTAAAATCTCTGCTCCAGGCTTATGAGCGAGACGAACTCTTGTTTCGTGGTCGGCATCTTACTGAGGTAGTCTTGGACTCCAGGAGATTTCGGGCGCTATTTCACGTCCTCTGTGCAGTCAGAATTCACTGATATGGGATGCAATTCATCTACACGACGGCCGGCAGTACTGAACAGTTCGACGCTGTTGAACTGCTCTTCCCAGCACTGGATTTGGACCACGACTCGGCAGACAGGGAAACTTTAATAGTAAACGTGTTAACCCATTTGCTTGATCTCTGAGCTCTTTGCTGTCAATGCCAGTCAGAGCTTTCTTAACTTCGATGTCAATCAGTATCCACCACTTAGTGTTTCTGTTGAATAAACGACGGTGCGATTTCGAATCAAGTCATAGATGTTTTTGCTATCTCAGCTTTATATTAATAAGTAGGAATTAACGTTCTATGTCCATACCTGTTCAATTTTCACTTTTTAGTGTTGTTTTTTATACTAAATATCTTCACAGTATCCAGTTGTACTACTTTTTCAATGATTAAATTCCAAGTAACATCCTGGTTAAGTTACAGTATTATCACAACTTGGGGGATTTATTCCCATGTTACTCCCGCTTGCAGGTTGTCAATGGCAGGGCCAATTAATCAACTTTTAGGCGTGAGCATTCCATTGCGAACATATCATTAACAACCATCATATAAACACACGTCGTATGTTCTAGCACAGCCAGAGTAGCATTGGAAAGTCTCGTAGGAAAGCAGTTATAGAGGCATTTGTTAGAAATTCGCTCTCTTTATGAAAGGAACATGTACGGACATACAAGTGCACGGTGAGTGTCATTAATCAACACCATTAAGTGAAACACAAAACGAGTGCAAAATGCTGAGGAAAATATTTTTAAATATCTATTGCCACGAGTCGAACTGACTTGCTAACAAATGAGAGAAGACATCTACGTATAGTGTGGGCACAGATTGCTTTGAATGAGTGAATTCTCCGTTTCACATGGGCAAAAAGACTCATATTATTTCTCGTAACCTGAATAGCGAATTGAATCAAAAGGTAAAACAAAAACGAACGAATTTACTGTGGGTAACCGCGACGTCAATAATGAAAACGCTCGTCCCAAGTGAATACAGTTGATTGTAATAGTGTTCCCCAACCCAAAACCATATAGTGGTCTCACAAGCAATGGGTGCGACTGGAATACAGACAGCTCACCGACTGAAGAGAGGACAATAAAGAAACCCTGATCTCAGACTGCAGACCGACTGTACGACTTTAGCACCCGTCAATCGAACACTAAAGGTAAAGCCTGTGACTGGCGGAATATGAGGGAAGAGCATTGTATGAGACATGGCTCTCGACGGTCTATCTTTTGGACCAGAGAGCCACGCAAGGTACTTCTGTCATCCCAGTTCGTGTTCGTTCAAAGAAGCTGGTTACGAGCTGCATGTTAATGCTTCTCAAGAATTGACAGAGACATATTAACATATTAATGATACGAAGTGATAAAGCACACACGTCTCAAAAAAAATGAAAAAATAAAAAAAAGAAAAAAAAAGTGGATTTCTTAATGCGCATTATCTACAGCAGTAATTCCCAACCTTCCTGAGACTATTACCCCAGAATTTAAACAGATTTTGGTCCGTCCCACCATTATAATTACCACCCTCACCATTATTAATAACCTTTAGAATGCGAAACAGCTTTATGTGAACACTTTCATTTTTAGAATTACAAAAGATACATGATATTTAGCCTTTGTAGATGTCATATTACATCATGAACTAATGAGTCAGTGATATACACTCCTGGAAATTGAAATAAGAACACCGTGAATTCATTGTCCCAGGAAGGGGAAACTTTATTGACACATTCCTGGGGTCAGATACATCACATGATCACACTGACAGAACCACAGGCACATAGACACAGGCAACAGAGCATGCACAATGTCGGCACTAGTACAGTATATATACACCTTTCGCAGCAATGCAGGCTGCTATTCTCCCATGGAGACGATCGTAGAGATGCTGGATGTAGTCCTGTGGAACGGCTTGCCATGCCATTTCCACCTGGCGCCTCAGTTGGACCAGCGTTCGTGCTGGACGTGCAGACCGCGTGAGACGACGCTTCATCCAGTCCCAAACATGCTCAATGGGGGACAGATCCGGAGATCTTGCTGGCCAGGGTAGTTGACTTACACCTTCTAGAGCACGTTGGGTGGCACGGGATACATGCGGACGTGCATTGTCCTGTTGGAACAGCAGGTTCCCTTGCCGGTCTAGGAATGGTAGAACGATGGGTTCGATGACGGTTTGGATATACCGTGCACTGTTCAGTGTCCCCTCGACGATCACCAGTGGTGTACGGCCAGTGTAGGAGATCGCTCCCCACACCATGATGCCGGGTGTTGGCCCTGTGTGCCTCGGTCTTACGCAGTCCTGATTGTGGTGCTCACCTGCACGGCGCCAAACACGCATACGACCATCATTGGCACCAAGGCAGAAGCGACTCTCGTCGCTGAAGACGACACGTCTCCATTCGTCCCTCCATTCACGCCTGTCGCGACACCACTGGAGGCGGGCTGCACGATGTTGGGGCGTGAGCGGAAGACGGCCTAACGGTGTGCGGGACCGTAGCCCAGCTTCATGGAGACGGTTGCAAATGGTCCTCGCCGATACCCCAGGAGCAACAGTGTCCCTAATTTGCTGGGAAGTGGCGGTGCGGTCCCCTACGGCACTGCGTAGGATCCTACGGTCTTGGCGTGCATCCGTGCGTCGCTGCGGTCCGGTCCCAGGTCGACGGGCACGTGCACCTTCCGCCGACACTGGCGACAACATCGATGTACTGTGGAGACCTCACGCCCCACGTGTTGAGCAATTCGGTGGTACGTCCACCCGGCCTCCCGCATGCCCACTATACGCCCTCGCTCAAAGTCCGTCAACTGCACATACGGTTCACGTCCACGCTGTCGCGGCATGCTACCAGTGTTAAAGACTGCGATGGAGCTCCGTATGCCACGGCAAACTGGCTGACACTGACGGCGGCGGTGCACAAACGCTGCGCAGCTAGCGCCATTCGACGGCCAACACCGCGGTTCCTGGTGTGTCCGCTGTGCCGTGCGTGTGATCATTGCTTGTACAGCCCTCTCGCAGTGTCCGGAGCAAGTATGGTGGGTCTGACACACCGGTGTCAATGTGTTCTTTTTTCCATTTCCAGGAGTGTAGTTGGCACTATTTATTTCTAACAAACTTTGTTGCAGAATGATGATGCAGTTCTCGATGCCTCACAAAAAGGGAAGCTATCAGACAGTGGAATTTGACACCTGTGCCAAAACTTCACATCTCTCTCTACTGACATTCGTTTAATCCATGCTCTTCACCTCATTTAAAATCAACCAAATCATTTTATTGCTGAACTCATTACCTCTGAACCTGCAGAAAATGGACGACTTTGGGCTACCAGTGCTTTGTGTCTACTACTACCACTATTACTACTAATAATAATACACACATCAAAAAAAGTTTTAGACACAGTCTCTTTCACTGTTCAGAGATGTCATTAAACTCGCCCAAAGATGTAAACAATCATGCATGAGCGCCCCCTGTCAGACGGAGGGGGTCCGACAGCCAATCAGTCATTCCACCAGGTTACTACCGCTGTTCGATCGTGTCCACATTGTTACTTTGTGCCAGGAAGGGCTCTCAGCAAGGGAAGTGTCCAGGCATCTCGAAGTGAACCAAAGCGTTGTTGTTCGGACATGGAGGAGATATAGAGACAGGAACTGTCGATGACATGCCTCGCTCAGGCCGCCCAAGGGCTACTACTGCAGTGGATGACAGCTACCTACGGATTATGGCTCGGAGGAACCCTGACACCAACGTCACCATGTTGAATAATGCTTTTCGTGCAGCCGCAGGACGTCGTGTTACGACTCAAACTGTGCGCAATAGGCTGCGTGATGCGCAACTTCACTCCTGACATCCATGGCGGGGTCCATCTTTGCAACGATGACACCATGCAGCACAGTGCGGATGGGCCCAAAAACATGCCGAATGGGCCGCTCAGGTTTGGCATCACGTTCCCTTCACCGATGTCGCATATACCTTCAACCAGACAATCGTCAGTGACGTGTTTGGAGGCAACCTGGTCAGGCTGAAACGCCTTAGCACACTGTCCAGCGAGTGCAGCAAGGTGGAGGTTCCCTGCTTGGGTTGGCATTATGTGTGGCCGACGTACGCCGCTGGTGGTCATGGAAGGCCCCGATAACGGCTGTAAGATACGTTAATGCCATCCTCCGAACGAAAGTGCAACCATATCGGCAGCATACTGACGAGGCATTCGTCTTCATGGACGACAATTCGCGCCCCCATTGTGTACATCTTGTGAATGATTTCCTTCAGGATAACGACATCGCTCGACTGGTGTGGCCAGCATGTTCTCCAGACATGAACCCTATCGAACATGCCTGGGATAGATTGAAAAGGGCTGTTTATGGACGACGTGACCCACCAACCACTCTGAGGGATCTACGCCGAATCGCCGTTGAGGAGTGGTACAATGTGGACCAACAGCGCCTTGGTGGACTTGTGGATAGTAAGCCACGACGAATACAGGCATGAATCAATGCAAGATGACGTGTTACTGGGTATTAGAGGTACCGGTGTGTACAGTAATCTGGACCACCAACTCTGAAGGTCTAGCTGTATGGTGGTACAACATGCAATGTGTGGTTTTCGTGAGCAATAGAAAGGGCAGAAGTGATGTTTATGTTGATCTCTATTCCAATTTTCTGTACGGTTTTCAGAACTCTCGGAAGCGAAGTGATGCAAAACTTTTTTGATGTGTGTGATAATAATACTGTGTAGGCCCTACTGCAGTTGGTGCTGTGTTGTCCTGTCAATTAGTTCGTTTATTGTTGCAAAATTAATAATGAAACAATATCTTATATATTGTAGGAACTAAGTACAACTTTGAAAAGGCACTATTATGAGATATTTAAGTACAGTATATGTGATGTATATGTTTCAATATTACTGATGGATGCATGGTAGAAAATATGATGTATGTGCGTAGGCAGTGTACTGTGTGAGGAATATGTCGTTCATAGATTTGTTACGCAAACTATAACTCGCACCACCCTGTGTTACAGATCAATGCCAGTACATGAAAAAAAAAGGCAACTTTTATGACCAGCAATATAGTTTTATGAAATAGGAGTACTAGTAATGAGCTATTAAAAATAGTTTAGTTTCATGACTGAAATACAGCTGAAGCGTTTTGTTTTTACCCTTCTGAGAATTACGTTTTACCCCTCAGGGAGTAATTACCCCCATACTGGGAACCGCTGGTCTACAGGGAACACAATCTGTTCTTCGGACTGAACGAGGTGTCGCAGTGAACCAGGGTTGAGATATGTGTCAGGACAAGCGCAGTTTTACATCTTCCGTTCTTATCCTGAACCGTCTGAGGAGAATTCAAGAAAGGCCCTTTGCAAAATAATCGGCGCCCATTCCCTTTCGTCGCTGACCGCGTGCTTGCTCGGCACTTCTGACGACTTCACCGTGTACAGGACGTCATGCCGCAGCCTTCTTGCCTGTGCCCAATCGTCCGAGTGAGATGCTGACCTCTCCTTCCCCCATCTGAGTCGCGCTCCATTGACTCTCTTTCCTTCCCGCAAGAATGGGCCGCCCTCCATCTGCGAACTCGCGTTCTGTCTCTCAAATACCGCCCCTACTTCAGAACGATCTCCCGCTCCTCCCTGACACGTCACCACATGTCACTCGTGTCGCACGAAATACGAGAACGCTACCACAGTCTACAAAACCAGAAGAGAAGCTGTCATCTCTTGACGATATATACTTGCCGATAGACTGTCATGCACAGACCGTAATTTCTCGGGAGCATCACAAGAGGTGACTAATTAAATCTTTCAGCTGCTAAACCAATTATAGGGAGAAGGCACAGAAGCATATTATATGGCACGCCCAAAGACGGCTTCAAGAGGGCTGACATTAAGAGGAGGCAGAATACGGAAGGTAGAGAGATTTAAATGCTTGTGAGAGTGAATAGAGGCTGGTCCGACAGAAAAGAGAAGCTATGGCAGTACGAATAAACGAGATTAATTTAGCATACAAACGCACTATGGATATCTTCAACAAGAAGGTTCTTTCAGTAAATGCAGCTGTATGACATTACCGGATAGCGATGCGCCTTCAAGGCTTATAAGTCGCGGAAAGTTTGAACCTCGCAAGAACAGGATTACGTAGGCGCTGAAGCTTACCTTCTCGCCTGTATTTTGTAGTTATTTAGTACTGGTCTTTAAAGTACACGTATAAGTCGTCACATTCAGTAGGCACACTTCAAAAGCGATGAAACTGACGATTAAAGCCTGTACCTAAAACTCACAAAAAACCACCTCTTTCAAATAGGTTCATCGCTAGCTATTGTTTGAATCACACCAGTGTACAACGTTGGCTCCCGTCATTGTTCAGTGGCATTTCACCGCGTAAGTTATTGAAATTCTCGTGCTATGTACTGATAAAAGAATTATTAGCGTTTCGTTTTGCACTTTGTTTTGTGTGAAAGCAGGTTCTTTGTGAAAAATAAAAGGAAAATGTTTAATGATAGTGCGCGAACCCGGTCTCAACTTTTATACGGCCGATAAATTTCAAACACATTGAATAGATATCTTTAATGTGCTAAAGGAAATTAGTTTTAATAAGAATTTCTTTTAACACATTTGAATTACGACGCTGTTATTATTAACCCAACCGTCATGGGTGAATGAGGACTCATCCCTGAACAATACAAACTGTATGAAGTTCGGCACTGTCGCACTGCTGTGGATAATCCATTGACAGAAGTGAACACGGGCCTCAAAATCTGTTGGTCCCAGTGCTTGCACACTTCCTTTGATCTGACCAGTCGAGCTCCAAGAGTAAGAAGGATACAGAATAATTAATGAAACAAACCAAGTGCGCTCTAGAAATCATAAATGATTTCAAAATTGTGATGAGATACATGGCTAGATTCTTTGGCTGTAATTTTATTGCACTAATTCTTTGACACGGATTGGCTTGCTTGTACAGATTTTTTTCTTCATACTCAGTTTTATACAAATTGGTCTCAAGCCTTTTCGGTCAAATCGCAACATGTGATAGTAGGTCCACAAGAAACTTCCTGGCAGATTAAAACTGTGTGCCCGACCGAGACTCGAACTCGGGACCTTTGCCTTTCGCGGGCAAGTGCTCTACCAACTGAGCTACCGAAGCACGACTCACGCCCGGTACTCACAGGCTGTGGCTAAGCGATGTCTCCGCAATATCCTTTCTTTCAGGAGTGCTAGTTCTGCAAGGTTCGCAGGAGAGCTTCTGTAAAGTTTGGAAGGTAGGAGACGAGGTACTGGCAGAAGTAAAGCTGTGAGTACCGGGCGTGAGTCGTGCTTCGGTAGCTCAGTTGGTAGAGCACTTGCCCGCGAAAGGCAAAGGTCCCGAGTTCGAGTCTCGGTCGGGCACACAGTTTTAAACTGCCAGGAAGTTTCATATCAGCGCACACTCCGCTGCAGAGTGAAAATCTCATTCTGGAGGTCCACAAGAGTTTATATGTCCGCCTCCGGTGGCTGAGTGATCAACGCGACAGAATGTCAATCCTAAGGGCCAGGTTTGATTCCCCGCTGGGTCGGAGATTTTCTCCGCACAAGGATTGGGTGTTGTGTGGTCCTAATCATCATCATTTCATCCTCATCGACGCGCAAGTCGCCGAAGTGGCGTCAAATCGAAAGACATCCACCCGGTGAACGGTCCACCCGACGGGAGGCCCTAGTCACACGACATTCACATTGTACTGTTTATGTTGAGATAGGTCGGAAACGCACGTTTATTGTGTTATGGACGTACACAGGATACACCATATCACAACAACGTAGCTCATAGTAAATGTTCAGTGTGCATGTATGGCAATGGGAGCATGAAGTTCTGCCGCACTCTCTCAAAGATCCCTGGTGTCTGTTGTACCATGAGACATGCAGCTTGAACGCTAGCAAGCAAGCCTTCATCTGTAACTTCAATGGTTTCTTACACCAATGTCCTGATGTAGCGCCAGAGGAAGAAGTCCAGAGGTGCGAGATCTGACGGTCGTGCTCGCCATGGGAGAAGACCTCCCCTTCCAATCCAATGATGAGCCTACGTGTTGTTCAGATGCTCGGGGAACATCAAAGTGAAGTGGTGCATTGACATGTTGAAACCACATCCTTTCCCAGACAACAAGGGATTCAATCCCCAAGAACTGTGGTAGCCCATTTTACAGGAACACCAGGTAATGTGTACCAGTCAAATGGGAAGGTAGAAAATAAGGTCCCATTAGGCGATCCTGGACAATGCCCACTCATATTTCGACAGAGAATCGTTGCTGATGGCCACTGATGTGGGTGGTGTGGGGATTGTTCTCACACCAAATATGGCTGTTACGACTGTCGGAAACATCATCATGGGTGAATGAGGACTCGTCCTTGAACAATACAAACTGTATGACGTTCGTCGCTATCACACTGCTGTGGATAATCCATTGACAGAAGTGAACACGGGCTCAATCTGTTGGTCCCAGTGCTTGCACACATCCTTTACCATGTGGGAATGATACTTGTTCCACCAGTACTCTCCACATTGTATCCTTCGAAACGTGCGTTTCATGGATAAGTTGATGGGTGCTTATCGCTGCGTTGTCAGCCACATGGTCCAGCACCATTTTCTGAAAGCCTGGTGTTTGGACATGTCTTTGGCGAGAATGTTGGCCAGATCTCTGTGCCTTGAACGACCCTGTCTCTCGTTAGTTGGTATTCACGGAGGTAATCTTCTTCAGATTAGGATAATGCTTATTGGAAAGTGTTCTTTGTACATCCGTGTTGCTTTATAGGCACTACACCCTGCTGCACCGTACATCCAATGACGAGTACAATTAACATCTTTGACTATGCACCATGCATTGTACATATTAGCACTGCTCACCATGGACACGTCACAAGCTGTCTCATGCATGAGGTCGTTACATACTCCAAGTACTATGAGCAAAGCTGTGTACAGTATGTCTGTTTGGTTGTCAGGGGTGTATTGTGTTTATCATCTGCTGTCTGTTCCACTGTACATTTGGCACCCGGGATCTTTGCGAGAGTGCGGTAGAACTGCATGCGGCATTGCACTACATGCATTGAAACTGCCGGTCGCCACTTTGAACAATTACTATGAGCTACGTTGTTGTTATGTGGTGCATGCTGTGTATGTCCATAACACAATAAATATGCATTTCCAGTCACAGCTTACGTATCTCAATGTATCTGATTGTGGACTCACTATCGCCTGTTTCAGTTTCACCCAAATAGTCTGAGACAGTCTGTGTGTATTATTCATGTTCCACGGAGACAATACAAAGAATTGAACAACTGAAGAGCCTGGAATTCGTGGGATGAAGGATTCATCGGGGGCTATTGGTACATGGAGGAACAAGAGACAGTCAGTACAGAAGATGAGCGAATCAAGAACTGCCTTCCTGTACTAAGTGCATGTAGTACCTTATCAGGATGAGAAGGACTGTGTTCTTTGGACAAGTACTTAGAATGGATCCCAGAAGGCTGACACAACATGTGTGGAAGTTTCTTGTGAACAAGATGGTCAAACAGATACAACGGTGTCTGGAAGCAAAGGGAATACAGGGAATGGCCATTTACAACTGATTTCAAATCAGAATTAGACCCAGGACAAAAATAACATTGAGTAAGTGCAAAATATAAGAGTGAAAGAACACTGAATAAGAATAAGGAGCAGAGGAAACGATGCTGGTCCAAATGAAAGTGGTGTTCAGCAGGTCAAAAAAAAAAAAAAAGACAAGAAATAGATATCAGCTAATTTTGCGTAGTATTCCTCTTGAAGTAAGCTGATTTAGATATAAGATTGTGTTCTCTCTCTCTACAAATGTATGACGATTCTTGTTTGTTAAGTTATGTCGACCCCATTTTGCAATCATATCTTTCTATTTTCTTCCTTTTCCAGCTGGGCGTTCAAGTCTCCCAATAAGATTTTTCTATTGCTTTTATTTATTCTGTACACAGTTTGTTCGAGAAGGTCCAAAACTATATGTACCTCTTCCTTTGTTTTTGGTAGACAATTTTTTTCATTTGCAGGAGTATGAGCCTTTGTAATTGTATAGGCTTAATTGTTTTACAAGATAGAGTTGCAGTTCTTGGTGATATTGCTTGAAAATCAATTACTGAATCTATTATTCTTATACTCACTATAAATGCTGTTGCAAACTGCAGACATTGCTTCATGACCCTCTGTCCTGCTTTCCCATTATAAATTCTATACCCTTGTGATTCGGACGGATCCCCTATCGTGTTTCTCATTTCTTGTATTTTTTGTTTTCTTTAATTCGTCTGTGAAATTCTCGAGTTTCCCTGTCTTACGTAGTGAGTTCATTTTGTGTGTTTCTGCATTAATTATTTGCTTATATTGAATCTCCTTTTTATGTATCAATGTGCATTATGGTGTTCGCAAATGCTCCAATTCATTGCTGCCTTATAGTTGACGACCCACCGAATCCGATGTAGTCTTGTTTCCCGTACAAGATCTTTCTACGTTTGACTTTCAAGGGCAATTCAACTTAGCTGAAGCAAGCTACGATTTGCATCTACGGTTGTTAACCACAGAGGATGTGTTTGATCCGCAAGAGATATTTTATGTCATACTAGTCCGCCAGTAAGTGGGGTAGGAACCGCTATGTGCCACATGGGACCCACCACGTAGGAATATTACCTCTCCTACTGCTACGACAGTATAGTACGTTCGTGCTTTCACTCTAATGGGGTTTATTATAACACTAGTATCATCTGCAAAGGCTACCAGTTCTACTTGTTGAACATCAGGTGGAAAGTCATTTATATATACAGCGTGGACCATTTTAGTCCATAACGGGAAATAACTCGAGGTAGAGATGAGATACAAGAAAAGGTTTCAGAAAAAAGTTGCAGGTGGCAAAGAGGATCACGCATTGCTACTAATGGACGTAACCTTGGACGTGATTTTCTAGGTGATATCGAGTTAAAAGTGATTTGGATTTTAAAAGGATTTTTTTAAAAAATGGGAACAGTAATAGTTAATTTAAGATTTAAAAAGAGCAGCAAAGCTTAGGTATAAAATGATAGATTATTCAAGGTCATGGTAAGGTTCAGTGCAGGTCAAATAAGGAGAAATGTTTTTAGTTGTAGTGGGGGGTTAACTCGCAATAGAGGAGGGATACGGTAAAATACAATGTTGGAACAAACTAGAATGTGTGTATGTTGTTTTGACATTTTTGAGACATAACAAACATAAATAAAATTTGTAAGTCGTTGAGTAAATCCCTTGCCTCTCATTCCTAGTGATGTCACTTAAATAATGTATCATTTTATACGTAAAATCTTAATTCAAATATTTGGGTTCCCATTTAAGAAAATCACTTTAATCTACAAATCACCTTGGAAATCACATTCAAGGTCAAGGTCATTATTAGCGATGAGGGATCCTCTTTGCCACCTACAACTTTTTCTGAAATATTTTGCTGTAATTTATCTTTATTCCGAGTTATTCCCATTATGGATTAAAATTCTCCGCCCCGTAGAAGGAGTAGGAGTGGACTCAGTATTTTGTCATATGTTTCCTTACTTCAGATTTGAAGTTAAAAATTTCTCGAATGTCTTGGAACGCCTGGTACCGATAACTTACCAGTATCAAAGTCGATAACAGAAAAAAATCGTCGACTTTCTCGATTTCCGGATTGTACGGAACCCTCAGTGCGTGAGTTCTGCTCGCATGTGGACAATTCTTCATCACATTCACCAGGTGTCTGAGAGCAGCGGTCGAAACGGTTCACCAACCGCTCAATTCTCGCCGACAGAAGTCCACTCCTCGGCCATGAGCCATTCGCGAACTGCTGACTGTACGTTCTCATCGCTGGAAAAACAATTTCGCCCACAGATGTTCTTTCGGCTTGCCGATTGCCTTTAAATACTTTGTGGTCCATGTCGAATGCCTTCCTTCCCAATCAGTATCAGCTACATCTGTGTGGCCCTCCTCAAATTTTTTTCGCCAGTTCACTGCGACTGCACGTGACATTGCATTTAGTTAATACAACGTCAAAATTTCTCGGTGAATCCGCGTACAATTCAGGTGTTATGTCGTACTTCAACTTTTGGGTTCGTTTCCGCTTGCTCCAATGTTTGACTCCCACACTCTGATGCACTTCCTATCTCCACCGCAGCAGAACCATATCTGCATAAAATCCGGAGCGTGTACCCTCTTCTGACAACGCGGCACCATCATTGCTTGCGACATGCGTAACTTACACTACTGGCCATTAAAATTGCTACACCAAAAATAAATGCAGATGATAAACGGGTATTTATTGGACAAATATATTATACTAGAACTGACATGTGGTTACATTCTCACGCAATTCGGGTGCATAGATCCAGAGAAATCAGTATCCAGAACAATCACCTCTGGCCATAATGACGGC
Source organism: Schistocerca piceifrons (assembly GCF_021461385.2). Classification (NCBI taxonomy): domain Eukaryota; kingdom Metazoa; phylum Arthropoda; class Insecta; order Orthoptera; family Acrididae; genus Schistocerca; species Schistocerca piceifrons. Next base: position 1,058,621,555 of record NC_060139.1, read on the forward strand.
CTTGATACGCCTGGGCATTGAGTCAAACAGACCTTGCATGGCGTTTACAGGTACAGCTGCCCATGCATCTTCAACGCGATACCACAGTTCATCAAGAGTAGTGACTGGCGTATTGTGACGAGCCAGTTGCTCGGCCACCATTGACCAGACGTTTTCAATTGGTGAGAGGTCTGAAGAATGTGCTGGCCAGGGCAGCAGTCAAACATTTCCTGTATCCAGAAAGGCCCGTACAGGACCTGCAACATACGGTCGTGCATTATCCTGCTGAAATATAGGGTTTCGCAGGGATCGAATGAAGGGTAGAGCCACGGGTCGTAACACATCTGAAATGTAACGTCTACTGTTCAAAGTGCCATCAGTGCGAACAAGATGTGACCGAGACGTCTAACCAATGGCACCCCATACCATCACGCCGAGTGATATGCCAGTATGGCGATGACGAATACACGCTTCCAATGTGCGTTCACCGGGATGTTGCCAAACACGGATGTGGCCATCATGATGCTGTAAACAGAACCTGGATTAATCCGAAAAAATGAAGCTTTCCCATTCGTACACCCAGGTTCGCAGGCGCTCCTGTCTGTGATGCAGCGTCAAGGGTAACCGCAGCCATGGTCTCCGCGCTGATAGTCCATGCGGTTGCAAACGTCGTCGAACTGTTCGCGCAGATGGTTGTTGTCTTGCAAACGTCCCCATCTGTTGACTCAGGGATAGAGACGTGGCTGCACGATCCGTTACAGCCATGCGGATAAGATGCCTGTCAACTCGACTGCTAGTGATACGAGGCCGTTGGGATCCAGCACGGCGTTCCGTATTACCCTCCTGAACCCACCGATTCCATATTCTGCTGACAGTCATTGGATCACGACCAACGCGAGCAGCAATGTCGCGATACGATAAACCGAAATCGCGATAGGCTACAATCCGACCTTTAACAAAGTCGGAAACGTGATGGTACGCATTTCTTCTCCTTACACGAGGCATCACAACAACGTTGTACCAGGCAACGCCGGTCAACTGCTGTTTGTGTATGAGAAATCTATTGGAAACGTTCCTCATGTCAGCACTTTGTAGGTGTCGCCACTGGCGCGAACCTTGTGTGAATGCTCTGAAAAGCTAATCATTTGAATATCACAGCATCTTCTTCCTGCCGATTAAATTTCGCGTGTGTAGCACGTCATCTTCGTGGTGTAGCAATTTTAATGGCCAGTAGTGTACTTTTCAAGTCTTTGTGTATAACAATGCATATCTTAGCTGCCTAACGTGTGTCAAAAATTTTAGATATATTTCAGGTGAGAACTAAAAGTACTGTTCCCATGTAGCAATTCCCCCACCAGATGGAGATGTAATCGGGATGGCGTCAGTGTGAGGACATTACCTGATTTTCATACTTTGACCATAGCATAGTGATTTGGTGATCTGTGGTTTTAATGAATGGTTGATTGGTTGGTTCATTTGGTGGAAACAGACCAAACAGCGAGGTCATCGGTCCCATAGAGACAGGGAAGGAAACTGGCCATGCCCTTTCAAAGGAATCATCCCGGTATTTGCCTCAAGCCATTTAGGGAAGTCAGGGAAATCCAAAATCAGGATGGCTGCACGCGGGTTTTGAACTGTCGTCCTCACGAATGTGAGTCCAGTGTGCCAGCCACTGCGCTTCATCACTCATTGTGTTAAGAAATGAATCACTAGGCGGCCACGCTGGCAGTTTTGGAGAGTGGAAGAGTCTATTTCAACTTCTTGCCCCCACTCTGTTTCCCCTCTCGACCTAAGTCACTGAAACTGAACAGCTACGCTTAAAATGCACGAGGCGCAAGTTGGCGGCAGCTGCACGACATTCATTTAAGAGGTATACTTGAGTGTGTGCCTACACTACGCTTGTCCGTTCTCTTTTGGAGTACTGCTGTGCGCTGTGGGATCCTTAACAGATAGGATTAACGGGGTTCATCGAGAAACTTCAAAGAAGAGCAGCTCGTTTTGCATGATCGTGAAATAGGGAAGAGAGTGTCACGTACTCGTACATGAGACAGTGTTTGGGATGGACGCCATCTGTTTTTCGTTGCGGCGGAATCTTCTCACGATATTTCAATCACCAACTTTGTCCTCCGAATGCGAAAATATTTTGCTGACGCCGACCTGTATAGGGAGAAACGATCGTCGTAATAAAATAAGGGAAAGCTGAGCTCGCACAGAAAGATATAGGTGTTGGTTCCTTCCGCACGTTCTTCGAGAGTGGAATAATAGAGAATTATTATGAAGGTGGTTCGATGAACCCTCTGGTAGGCACTTAAGTGTGATTTGCAGAGTATCCATGTAGATGTAGACATGTAGACGTAGAAAAAGAGTTTGTGCTACGACGCCAAAGCTTTCTCCACCCAGTTGCACTACCGCACGTCCGTCCACCACCGTCAGCCCATGTCTGGTGCCTCATCGCCTGATCCTCTACGACGAAAGCATGGTGTTGGCTACTCGATTGACCTTCCCTTGCCACCTCCCGCACATCTTTATCAGCCGGTATTGTTCTCGTAACTTGTATCGTTCCCTACATACATAAAAACTAAACATCTTCGTTATCTGTGTCTAATGTACTTCTTAATTTAAATAATTTCGTTCTATTTTTAATACCCAAGACACGTTTAGTTTAGATATTCATCTCTGCCTCCTCGCTGTCTCCAACTGTCAGTGGGCTCCTTGAAACATTTCCTAATCTGGTCGTCCTACGGGCAAAACAGCGCTACTTGGATTATGCGCCACAACACTGCACCGTGCTTCACCATCGAAAAGAAATCACAATATTTTTTAGTGGAGCATAATGGTTACAGACTGTTTATTTCAAACATAATAAATAAGACCGTTATCATAAAGGCCAGCTGATATTGGGAGTAAGAACAGATGCTATACAAAAACAGCAATTAAGGGGGCAAATTGAAAAGTTCGATGAATCATCACCAGATGTCAGCGCTAGCGTAACGAAGTGCCGGGCAGTAATAGATCATTCCTTACGAGCAAACACGAGACGCATCAGTGCACTGAGCGGAGATCTGAGATTTAGACGTGTGTCTGTTGTTGTTCTTGTGTAGCGATGTGCGAAGATAGGAAACACTGAGACTCGAGCAGTGATTAAGTACTTTCTGAAGAAAGGTATGAAAGCAAAGGAAAATCATGTCGATTTTGAGAACACTCCGGGGAACGCTTCTCATTCATATTCAGTTGTTGCCAAGTGAACAAACAAGTTGAAATTTGGTCTACATGGCCACCCTACACCTATGTGGCTACACAGCAAATCACACCTATTTGCCAGGCAGAGGATTAACTTAGATGATTAACCGGTTAGTGGTCACGTAAGATGTGCCACTACCCCAGATATTATTGCAAAAATGCATAAAAATGGTCATATACGACTGAAACTGCGTGAAATTGCTGAATCTGTAGGGGTGTGATCTGAGCTGGCACAACAATGTTAACAGTGGAAATGGATGTTAGATAATTATCTGTTAGATGGCTGCCATGGATCTTCGCGCAGTATCAGAAACTCATCAGAATGGAAATGTCCGAACAATGTTTTACTAGTTTTCGGAGCAAACAATAAGACTTTTGCACCGGTTTGCCCGCTACGATACCTCACAGACAAAACACAGTGAAATCAGTGGAAACATACTGATTTACCAGCACCAAAGAAAGCAAAGTGAACCGTGAATTTACTTTCAAAACCTTTTCTTAAGAATTTACTTTATTTACTAGCGATTCATCAAGAACATTAAAACATTTAATCACACGATGTGAGCGTGGAAGTAGTTGCCAGTTGGTAACTGATGAAACAAATTAAATTTTTTTCAATAAATGGAAATTTTATTCCTAAAAGCCCTTTTTTAAAAACAGATTTAAAATTATAATCAGAAAGCACCCTGTAAATATCAAGTTACAATTTATTCAGAGGCAGAAAGAAATTTTTTTTTTTTTTTTTTTTTGATAGTATGAGCTTTCGGGCTGAGAACCTTGCCGCTCCCTTTTAACACGGCCGTAGTCACGACCGGTTACAACAACCTCTGAAAGACTACACTGGTGCAAATCTGCAACACACCAGATTATTTTAAACTAAAAATTTTAACAACTCACACAAACACATAAACTATGCACCCCGTAAGAGGGATGGAGATGGCACAAAACACTCACATTAAAAATTATTTGCCACCGAAAGTGCAACTTGTTTTTAAAAGAACTCTTACAGTGGAAGGGTGGCAACTTTATATACTAAAATGACCATTTAAATAAAAACCCATGAAATGCAGTCTTACATAAAATGTACAAACATGCTCTACATTACGCGTATACCGCCTCTCAAGATGATAAGCAAGATAAAAACATATTTAAGGAATTCGGCCTTTACACCTTAAGCAATAATTTCGTTAACGCCGAATCCGGCAAACATGACAGAGGCAGCTTTTAACGTACGGCAGACAGACAGACACTAACTGCCTAACAAACGCGGACGAGAAATAGACGAACAAGCTGGGGACGAGAGACTGACCAAGAAAACAAGTATAATTTAACAAGTAAATGAAACAACATATCACGAATCACTTAACTTCTAATAAACCGCGATGTCTGGCGAAGACCTGGCGCAGCACCCCCAAAACGCTCTCGCGAACCGTCCGCTGCCAGCCGCTTCAACGGACACAGGAAGGCGCGCCGATCTGCCATCACACGGCGTCGCAGCTCGCGCCGGCCAGACCGATGTCGTGGGTTGACTCCTGTTGCTCTCGTGTCGGCCGCGAAGCCACTACCCCTCGCTATACGGCGCGGCCCACTGGGCTGACGTGGCGACCTCACATACGCCGACGCTCAAGACGGACAAGTCATCTTATGTCCCAGTGCGCGACAGACCAACCGATCGATCCAACCGCCAATGACCGTTGCCGGAGCAACTCGAGCAGACTGGCGGCCTAACACATACTAGCACTCCGAACGACAGACAGACACTGACTGCCCCTCACTGACCCGGCTGACCAACTGACCAGACTCGCCGGCTAAGACTCACTCCGACTGACTGACCAACTGACGAGCTCATAGCGCCCCATAATGCACGCGAACAAGCAACCTTTCCCCTTTCCCACCAGAAGGAGACACCAAAGCTGCGATTGCCACAGCGGCGCCACCGCCGGAAACGGAAGGCGACTGCTTTACACTATGCGCTTGCGGCGCGTCCTTCAAAACAGCAAATTTTATCACGGCTCACAAAGGAGATACTGCCGACCGGAACGGTCGTAGCTTGTTTCCTGGGATGCGAAAGGAATTCTGCTGATAGAATATCTTCCCACTGATCAAACAATTACGGAACAATACCATACTATTCCCCTGGACCAGCTATAGCAAATGATACGCTAAAAAAGGGCCAGATGTGGCAAGGAAGAATGTCACCTTTCATCAAGGCAATAAGCGCCCACACTCAAGTTTCGTGGCCATGGCAAAAATACATGCACAAGTTACGAATTGTTGCCACACCCGCCTTATTTGCTTGATTTGGCTCCATGAGACGTGCACCTCTTTCCCAAGTTCAAAATTTTCCTCACTGGACGGAGGTTCTCTTCAAACGAACAACTGAGACATTAGTGTACAGGGAGATTGCATTGAAAAAGAAGAGTGCTGTATCTCACGTAGTGAAATACCTGAGAAACAACCCGTTCAAAATTAATAAGGGAAAGGCTTACTACAACACAGCAGGACATTAGCTAAGCAAAAAGCTTCTTCTTACAAAACTTAATATCAAACCCTCGCAGACTTTGAAGAGGTGTCCGCCTGTAACACAACAAAGTTAATTACGGTGAAAGGACGTAAAGACTATTCGAATGAGATTCCCCTCTGGAAGGGAGTGTACTCGACAGCAGCTGGTCGAAGACGCTTCTCCCCGGTAACGTTGTATATGTCCGAAGAAGGACTGTTGATATTTTTAAAAATATAGCAAATTCGATATATCGATATCTAAAATTTATCATTATTGTCAATCGACATATAGAAAAGATTTATCGATGTATCGACAAAAAGATATCTACGTTCCAGCCAAAACAATATCGGCTGTATATTATAAATATACTGCCAGTTTTAGTGCTGTTTATTTAACTATTGATTTATTATTAGATATTCTGTACATCAACTAGTTAGAAGCCTGCTTAGAGAAAGAAATGAAAAAGATGTACATTCGCGCTTGGCGGTGACCACTTTGCTAACAATGGTAACTGCATGTGAGTGGCACAATACAAGGTGTCTGAGGGGTGGTCCGTCGTTCGGTTTCGACACATTTCGGATTTGTCTGGAACATTTCATGTCAACTTCCCTGTTTTTCCATTTCCGCGAACGCCAGCAACATAGCAGTCGTAGTGTAAAAACTGCGTGGTGAAGCCAAACGTTGCAGTTCCTGTTGGTATCGCCGAGCGCCGGTTAAGTCAGCATTTCGCCTGACACGTCTTCGCCGGCCGTTGTGACCGAGCTGTTCTAGGCGCTACAGTCTGGAACCGGGCGGCCGCTAAGGTCGCAGGTTCGAATCCTGCCTCGGGCATGGATGTGTTTGATGTCCTTCGGTTAGTTAGGTTTAAGTAGTTCTAAGTTCTAGGGGACTGATGACCCCAGAAGTTAAGTCCCATAGTGCTCAGAGCCATTTGAACCATTTGACACGTCTTCGCCCACCGGAAAGACCAGTCTTATCATTTGGATTTTTGTTCATCAGTTGTTTTCGAAGAATACCAGTGTGAAGAAGAAGCATCTAGTCGCGTTAAAAACACTTTTTTTTGTCGTAACTGGTGTGTCACTTCTTCACATCGGATATTTTGTTATCCTATTCACACCGCCCCCCCCCCCTCCCCCCAGTGCAATGGGACTTCATCTTCGTGCCATGTATACTTGGTTCATACAGTCAAAGAGAAAGACTGGTCACCATGAAAGCTTAAAAAGTAATAAGGGTCCGTCATACAGTGAAAGAAAAATTCTGCTACAACTGCAAAAGAACAATTTCAAATATTTAACGAAAATTGCGAAAAAATGTAATATAAAATAAAAATATCGGCATTCGTAATCGGCTTAGTGGTATCTATATGTCGGTGAAAAATATGCCCCCGATATATATCCTTTTTTTGGGAAAAATATCGGTATACTGATATTTTATCTACAGCCCCAGTTTGAAGTGCCGTTGCAGTGGCTCCAATAGGGCTCTGATTGAAGAGCCTGTATTAGCCGGCACATGAATTGGCCCACAGCGTCGGCGGAGAACTGTTGATGAGTGGAGCTGCTCCGCTGTAAACAGCCGGTGCTGGGAGTTTTCCGCGCACGTGACTCGGCGGAGGGAAGTAGATCCCCAGCGAGGAGAGCCTCTGGTGGCGCTTGCTCCGCTGCCTCTCGGTTGCGACATCACTCGCCGGTGGCCGAAGTGCTGTGAGGTGATGCCTTGGAGGTATGCATGCACGCGATGCTTCTCCGCGGGCAGGTTGCCGATCTGTTAGGCGTACTGATGGTCTACGACAAAGAGTTTGTTTCTATTCCGTTCTGAGAACTTTTCAAACTATTAAAGCTATGGAATTTTATTTTCTGCGGTGTAGACTGTTCATTTACCCGAGTCAGGAGTATACAAATAAGATTCTATAAGTTTACAGTTTCAGTTAAGCAAATGAAAGGAACTGATACACATCCACACACAAAATGGAAATCAAACAGCCTTTGCTCAGTAACGACCAATTGCTACAGTATTTCTTACCCCATGAACAACTCCTCCTCCTCACAAGAATCAGGGCAAATTAAACACTGATCTTTCGTTGTCTGTTCTTCTCCACATTCACTGAGTGTTAACCCTGAGGTGAACTTGTTATTTATATTCGAAAACTGGACAACAGCACGACGTCGGCGTTTTCCACTCATAAATTTCAAGCAACTTGCTTGTGACATATTTCAGAACCTCGCAAGAAATAACAGCAACAAGTAAAATAATAACTCCCGCAAGCTGAAAACAAACAGTGTGCAACAATTCGTTCCATTGGGACAGCAAACAACCAGAAACCGCAGCGTACTGTGGGCGAGAGCTGTTGTGCTGGTGGCGTCACCTCTAAGTCGATTCAGTTACTCGTTCAGAGTAAAGCGCTACACTGCACAACAGCGACGTTTTGCCAGCTTCGGGTCCCATACAATCCGCACGCCGCATTAGGGACCATTGTTCTACATCGCCGGTCAGCGAGCATTTGAAGCGCTATCCTCCTCCTACCCCCTCCGGTCTGTACGCATGGTTGGTTCCACACTCTGCCTATTCGCGAAATACGAACAGTCAAAACACGGCAACCAGTGGAACAGAAATTTATATGTTTTTACTGACAAACACAAAATTGTTTCTCTCTCTTTTGCTGTCTAGACACTCTCCGTCGTCTATGTCACGTTTTCTGTGTATCTCACTTTATTTTTGAAAATTAAATGCTTTCTAATACTATTATTTTACTGCACACGTTTACATTTGCATATGTGTGTGTGTGTGTGTGTGTGTGTGTGTGTGTGTGTGTGTATGTGTGTGTGTTCCTTGTCGTTGCTCGCCTTCACATGTGATATTTTGATCTTAGTGACACTCTGGTAGACTTTACAGCTCGCGATAAGTCATCTACGAATTAGAGATGAGATATTTTTATTTTCTTTTTGCTGCAAATACAAACATGGTTCGTATATATTGACAAACTGCCATTAACAATCGTGCTGTACTTAATGTATTATTGCTGTAACATCCGTCCTCGGAGTATCCTGCTTGTTCGTTCGACCACATTACTTTTACCAGTGTGTCACGACTTACGTTGATCACAATCAAGTGAAACTAGCTTGTCGCTTGTGAAATATGTGTCTTTGTGTGTGGGGGGCGGGGGGGGGGGGGGAGGAGCGGGGTCAAGACAATTTTTTGGAAATTATGTGAGTTTAATCAAAAAAAGAGTTTGTTTTTCACAAAAGAGAAGTTTACAGAACCCAGTTTTATTTACTGTACCGTATTTATTTACGTGCTCTGTTTCCGCATGCTTCGCATGGGATAAGTGTTTCACCTGTAATTTAACTTCAGGACTCTTTTTTTCCAGGTCTATTCTTTGTATTTCTTCTTTCTGCTTGTTCCTGCAGCCTATTTAATAGTCACGCCTGATTATTATTGTCAAAGTTCTGGTATAATATGTTCAGTAAAAAGGAAACACATGAATTCACGAACGGAAACAAGATCGTAATACTAGTAACGATACATAGTTCCGTTGCCAAATTGTGTTTCTAACCTTAAAGAGACAAGAGAGTAGTCTGAATATATTGTAAATTTATATATCCAAAACACGTTGATGTTAATTCTTGAAACACAGATACTGGTGAAAACACACAAAAGTGTAGCTTTACAAACTGGCGCTTTCATGTCAAATAATATGGCAGAGTGTATAGGGAAGAAAGCCACTGTGAAAAAAAGAAGTTTTTTTGTAGGAAACTGTTAATCTGCTTTCAAGTATTTGAAGAAAAAATTTTTTGAATCACCAGCTGTACATATACACCTTTATCCTGGACCAGTTTCACTATTGGCAACCATCATCACGGAGGGCTATAAAAGAAAGAATAAAAAACATATGCAATGTACACAGACAAGCTTTTAAAATAAGGAAACACATGTGTGAGGAAAAATCATCTGGAAAGAACTTACAAAACTGTACATCTATGGATCAAAAATACATTAGATTCAAACAGGATACAGCTATATATCTAACACAAACTTACTCCATAATAACACGCGTGTGCTTAGTAACGTTCAAAACACGATGTATCTTAAAACCACGATGGTGTATAGTACATGATTCTTAGCTGTTAAGAACTAGTAAGTTCAAGCTTACAGCCACATATATTACAGACTTACTGTCACAGACAATACTGTCAAAAATTACAAAAAACAGCCAAAGACAGTACTGTCTGTCAAAGATGACGAAAACATATGAAGATCTTCAGCCAATGACAAATTTTTTGTCACACAAGTGTCTGCTTATCGTAAAAGCTTGTCTGTGTTTTGCGTACGTTTTATTGATTCTTTATTTTGTGGTCTTCCGTGATGATTGTTGCTAAGAAAGAAACCGCTTGAAAGTAAAGGTGTACATATACAGCTGGTGGCTCGGAACTGCTTCTCTTCAACACTGAAAGCAAGACTTAACTGTACGATACGGATTTTAACTGGCAGAGACGTGTTGTAATGAGTGTAGAAACTGCGGATAATCGGATTCAGGGGAGAGTGAAGCTTACACAGACACGAAAAATGATACGAAGAGAGTTTCTAGTGATCAGCAGGAAACACTGATATCTATACTGGCGTTTAAAAGTTTCGAGATATCACCGTTTGTTACTGCATGTTATATATTTCACAAGGCCCGTCCTTACATACACAATCATTCCAAGGTGTTTCCAATGCCAACGATTCACTCGTCACGTTGACATGTAAGACCTAGGTAATGTGCAGATACTGTGGAAAACCCGCCGGTGGAGCAAGCGTAATTCTCCAGCAGACTGAACTCAAACACAGCACAGTCCTTGCTCAGTAAGAGTAACGCAACCAGCGATAGGCGTTCGTGTCATATGGCTCTGAACTTAACATCTCCAAGTTCAGAGCCATTAGCGAACCAACATGCTAGCACTACGTCACAGATCTGCTCGTAACTGACACACCAGAACTTTTCGGAAACGGGTAACGCAGAGGAAGGAATCAGTGACCGTAAGGCTTTTATAGCAACGTCGACTACAGGTCTTAGAAGTAACATTAAGAAAGCTAGGAAAGTACTTTTGCCTACGATGTATGATACAAAATAAATTGGTTAGACACTGGACTCGCATTCGGAAGGACGACGGTTCAATCCCACGTCCGGCCATCCCGATTTAGGTTTTCCGTGATTTCCCTAAATCACTCCAGGCAAATGCCGGGATGGTTCCTCTGAAAGGGCACGGCCGACTTCCATCCCCATCCTTCCCTAATCCGATGAGACCGATGACCACGCTGTCTGGTCTCCTTCCCCAACCAACCAACCAACCAACAAAATAAATTTCAGAGTATTTGAGCAGTCAATACCAAATACGCAGTTCTGGTGACGGAGATGTGGAACGCAAATGGGTAAAAAAAAGGCAGTGTACAATGCACCGCTGTGCTGTAAGTGTCGACCTAACTTGTAAGGAACAGAAAACCCTCCGTGAGACGAAAGTCATGTAAAAAAGTTGCGAAGTCTAAGCCTGGTTGACAAACAAACAAAAGCTGAACGAAGGCAAAATAAGCAGAATGAGAGCAGGGTGCGAAGTGTTTACTGATTATGAAAGCAGGGAAGGAGTGTGATGAGCTTAAATAGAACCTGCTGATCGACTTTTTGAATGTCCATACTTTCGACAGGAGGTCTTGGGGATCACGGCTGTTCACTATTATAAGAAAACGAAACGCCTACAGCTGTACTTATGATCTTATTTATTGTGTAGGTACCAGTTTCGGCGCTTCAATGTGCCATTCATCAGGCCTTAACTGATGCTGGAGGGGTTATCACGATCCATGTATACGCTGCATCAGTGGCCAATATAACTGGTTTACGCAGACTACCTGTAACTGTGACGTCACTACTACAGGTGATGGTTGGAGTGTTACTTTGCTCAGTAGCACAGAAGTAGCCTGATCCTGCAATATTAGTTGGAGGCAACTTTAACCTGCCGAGCAAGGACTGGGGCGTATATGGGTTCGTAGCAGGTGATAAGGGCAGACAGTCTTGCAAAGAAATTTTCACGCTTTCTCCAAAAAAGTACGACCACCGAAACGCGATGGGAATATTTTATCCGCTGTACCTATAAATAAAAAGAAAATTTGGAGTAGAAATTAAAAACCATGGAGAAGAAATAAAAACTTTGAGGTTTGCCGACGACACTGTAATTCTGTCAGAGACAGCAAAGGACCTGGAAGAACAGCTGAACGGAATGGAGAGCGTCTTGAAAGGAGGATATAAGATGAACATCAACAAAATCAAAACGACGATAATGGAATGTAGTCGAATTAAATCAGGTGATGCTGAGGGTATTAAATTAGGGAATGAGACACTTTAAGTAATAAATAAGTTTTGTTATTTGGGAAGCAAAATAACTGATGACGGTCGGAGCAGAGACGATATAAAATGCAGACGCGATGGCAATGAAAGAGTTTCTGAAGAACAGAAATTTGTTAACATCGAGTTTGGATTTAAGTGTTAGGAATTCTTTTCTGGAAGTGTTTGTATGGAGTGAAGCCTTGTGTGGAAGTGAAACATGGACGATAAACAATTTAGACAAGAAGAGAATGAAAGCTTTCGAAAAGTGGTGCTACAGAAGAATGCTCAAGACTAGATGGGCAGATCACGTAACTAATGAGGAGGTACTGATTAGAACTGGGCAGAAGAGGAATTTGTGGCACAACTTGACAAGAAGAAGCATCGGTTGGTAGGACACATTCTGAGACATCGAAGGATCACCAATTTAGTACTGTAGGGGAAAAATCGTAGAGGAGACCAAGTGATGAATACGCTAAGCAGATTCGGAAGGATGTAAGTTGCAGTGGTGACGCACCGATGAAGAGGCCGTCACGGGATGTCAGTATACATACGGGGATTAGAAGTCACAATGTTGCCATCTACGGTGGTTACTAAGACTAATAAATCCACCAAGAAGGCTAGAAAACTATTAATGCTGGAAATTTCAGATAAGCAGTTCTTAGCATCATACCTAGACAATGTATGGACATAATTTAGTTCCAGGATCATAGGGAAATTATGGGCAAAGTTTAAACTGATTGTAAACCGACCTATGAAGAAGCGTGTGACGAGTAAGGGGGGTTTTGGGGCGGAAAAGACGTACAGCGAAATTCGGAAAGTTCTAAGAAAACAGAGACTGTTGCTGTTTCGGTTGGAAGAAGGGCGCTGAAATGTCGACAGGCAAAAGTTAGTAGAAATTCGTGCGTCTCAATGGGCGATGCATATGACTATAACGACTTCCAGTGCCATACCTCAGCAAAGGGTTTTGTAGAGAATCGTAGAACATTCCGGTCTTGCGTAAAATCACAAAGCGAATCGAAGGCATGTACTTAGTTAATCGTTGGCCCAGTCTGATGCAGCAATAGAAGACAGCAAAACGAAAGCTGAAGTTTCTCACCACACGTTAAAAAAATCATTCACGCAATAGGATCTAAAGACGTTTAGCCGCCACACAAACTCTCGTATGAAGAACATAAAAATAGACATCCCTCGCGTTGAGAAGCAACTGAAAGACTTGAAAGCGAATGAGTCTCCATGTCCAGATGGAAAGATAGAATCCCAGTTCGGTTTTACACAGAGTATTCTCGGAATCCCATAGTTAGTGTGCGTTGACAGTGAATCTCACGCCCAGTGGAAAGTACCAAGCAAATGGAAGAAGCGCAGATGGCTCCTATACATAACAAAGACAAAAGAACGGGCCTGCAAAAGTAGGGGCATATATCCTTAACGACGATATGCTGCTGAATTCTTCAACGTATATAATACGAATGCAATAAATTTCATCGCAGAAGAAAAGCTAGTATCCAGAAAGCAGAGAGGATGTAGAAAGCATCACTCGTGTGAAATTAAGCCTGCGCTTTTCTCGCACTATAACCTGAGAATCACAGTTGTAGGGCAACAGGCATACTCCATATTGCTAGATTTCTGGAAAGCGTTTGATTTGGTGCAGGTTGTTAACGAATGTAAGAGCGTACATAATAGTTTCCTAGATATGTGAGAAGCTCAAAGACACTTAAGTAACAGAATGCAGTGCATTGACCCGGACGGCGAGTGTTCCTAAGGATATCGTCAGCAGGGCCCCAGGGAAGTGTGACAGGACTGCGCTTGTTCTAACATACACGATCTGACGGGCAGGGTGAGGAACAACTTGCCAGTGTTTGCTGACGAAGCTACACTGTGCGGAATAGTACCGTCTTTGAGTGACTGTAGGGAGATAAAAGACGACTTGGATGGAATTTTTATTTACTGTGTGGAGTAGCAGCATGCTCTAAATGTGGAAACAGGTAAGATAATGAAGATGAGTAAGAAAACAATCCTGTAGTGGTTGGAAGACAGAATTAACTACTTTTGCGCTGTTTGACACAGTTATGTCTACTGTACATCTATGGCTAATGTTGACAAGCGACACAAAATATAAGGAACATGTAAGGCAGGTTGCGGGGAAGGCGACTTCGCTTTATTGAGAGAATTCTACGAAAACTTATTTCATCTACAAAGAAGACCACGTACTCAACACTTGCGTGGCCCATTCGTGGGTACTGCTCGAGGGTCTGAGATATCCTCCAGCTCGGATCAAAGGAAGAGATAGAAGAAGTTGAGAGGCGTGCTGCTATGTAAGGTCGTTCAATTCCACTACCGCTGTAATTTTATGCAACCCGCAATCTTACATCTGACCACACGCGATAGTTCCATATTCTCTCGCTTGCTACGCGCAAACTGTTAGTCCTGCGGCAAAAAAATGAAAGGACCTTTTTCGTAGGAAATTTAATGTAGTTACATTTTGTACTCGGATGCGTTTTTCCTGAAGGCCACGGTTTTGGAGTTATTCAAGAAAAATGAACAAAAGTGACCTTCAAATGCACCTGCACCCCTACCTACACTCATCCGTCCTCAGTCAGGATTTCTGGTATGTTCTTCGTGTAACTCCCTCCTACCGATGCACAAAAATGTCCGACTTCACGAACTGTTCCGAACATTCGACCTCTTTTGGTTTGTATTGACTGGGCTATTAAGTGACCAGATGGGCGGCTATTTCGTTAACATTATTAATTCAGAGGTAGCACTGAGAGTAAGGAAATAAAACAACTTTTGTAAACGTTTCGATAGAACTGATTACGCCGACAATTCCATCCAAACTTAACCCTCACAAGCAGAGCAATTTCGTTGTCAGGAGGCTTGACAAATAGATCAATGTAATTGGTTACTTTAGCCTGTTAAAATTCACAAAATTGTTTGGAAACATTTACACAAAGGCCAATTTTGCAATTTGTAAGTGCTCGGCTAAGCCGGTGGCGTAATAAGACAAGTCAATGAAGACCGAAACAATTCGAATATGGAGAGCAGTTCGTGTAGAGTGGTAGGAGGGAGTGCCATGAACAACATGTAGAAACTCTGACTGGTGAGCGATGACTGAGGAGGTGCAGATGCGTTTGAAAGTCAGTTTTGCACATTTTTCTTGGCTAACTCCAAAACCGTGGCATCCAGGGAAAACGTATCGCAATTCTAAAGTTAACTACATTAAATTTTCTACAAAAATGGTGTTGTAGATTTTTACTGTAGGGCTAATAGTTTTTTCGGAGCGAGAGAGAACAGGAAAATCTCGTACATAGTCAGAAATAGCTGCGGCTTTATAAAACGACAGCGGGAGGGGCAGCTGACACGCCTTGGATTTGGTACTGTTGGGTTCGATCGTCACGCTAGTTTTAGCGAATGCTTTATAAACCCAAGTGGGAATCCATGGAAGGAAGAAGACGTTCTTTCCCAGATAACTGGCATTTGCATACACTGTAGAGTAATCGTAGCGGTACCAATATACATCTGACGTACAGGCAGCAAAAACCAGAGACATTAGGACTAGTACGGAAGCACATAGAAAGTCGTTCTTGCCTCGCCCAATTTGTAAAGTGAACAGGAATATGAGTGACTAATAGTGGTACAAGATACGCTATGCAGTGTACCATATGGTGGCTTGCGGAGTACGTTTGTAGAGGAAATGTAGATGTAAATGTAGACAGCGACTGTGTTGCGAGTACACTGTGACAGCAACTGTGTGATGTTGATAGATGGGAGAGGAGAAAAGTAGTGCGCCTCATCGAAAACACGGGTAGGCATTCTGGGTCGGGCAGCTGGATCCGGCCCACGATTGCTCTTTATCCGGCCCGCGGGAGAAATTCGCATCGGACTCCACCCGGTGAGCATTTTCGGACATTCCCATCGATGATCGGCTCGCTTCGCCTCGGGTTTGCAGCTCGTGATGCAGACCAGTGAAAGGTTTGCGTAATCAGCGCTTGCGCAGCGCCATTTCACCGTCACTGGATTTTAACAACAAAGAGAAACACCTTTCTCGTCAGAGCGCCAAGTAATGAGCCATGACCGTGAGGAGACTGTGGTAAACAGTTCACTGCCTTGAAGGAGTGCGGGGAGAACTATTTTCGCCTCTGAATCAGCGCTCACGACACACAGACGTTATTTACTGTTTACAGTCTACGTCTGTAGTATCACAGTGACAGTTCACAAATGTTGGTAGTAAATGACAACGGCGGGGAAATTACCGACTGCTTGCGAAATGTGCCGACTTGAACAACGCCAGCACGGGCCGTAACTTGGTGAACAAACTAATTATCTGTTATAATATACTCTTTGAGGGACATCCACAACTGTTGCTAAAATTTATAACAAATCAGCCCCAGCTGTTCTTGACTAATCCTTTATCTGGATAAAATATAAAATCGCCGGTTTCGGGACGTAAATCCCAAAATCCCATCTTCATGCGCTAAAAAAAAAAAAAAAAAAAAAAAAAAAAACTGAGAGGGATTCTTCATAAACGGGCCCTGCAGATGTGAATATCAGATTATACCTTGACCGGACACTAGAAAATCGTACCCGGCATGTAAAAAATCCAGCTGATTTATCAAGTTGCATATTAATTAATTTAACGAAGAACCCGTCTTCGTTTTCTTTTTTTTTTTGTAGCGCCTGAAGACGGGATTTGCATCTTGAAGGCTGGGTCGTGTCTATGATTTTATCCAAATAAACTGTTTCTCATATGAAACTGGCGCGGATTTATTCGTCATGAAGAACAATTATCCGTTGTCGGTTCACCGGTATAGTTCTGTGCCAGTTCTGTGTGAATTTCGTAGTAACTTGGTAAGCAAACTAGTTATGTTTTTTCAGTTCATCCTTTTATTTCTTTGCTAGTTGTTTGTTAATTTCGTGTGGTTCTGTGCATCTTCGCAAAATGTCTGGCAAGAAGAAAAAACTGTAGTTCCTGAATGTCGCCAATTTCGGGAGAAATGGGCGAAGGATTATTTCCTTATCTGTTGTGAAAGATTATAACATGAAAAGGTACATTTCTACGAAGCACATGTCATAACAACAGGGCAACTGCGAAAAGGCAAAGTTAAAAAATTAATTTCCATTTGGATAGCAACAGTATAAGTTTGCGAAATCGGTTAAAGCTAGTTTTATGGCAAGTAGAAAAATTGGGCCGGCCGGGGTGGCCGTGCTTCTAGGCGCTGCAGTCCGGAACCGCGGGACTGCTACGGTTGCAGGTTCTAATCCTGCCTCGGGCATGGATGTGTGTGCTGTCCTTAGGTTAGTTAGGTTTAAGTAGTTCTAAGTGCTAGGGGACTGATGACTTAAGATGTTAAGTCCCATAGTGCTCAGAGCCATTTAAACCATTTGAAGAAAAATTGGCGGATCATTAACGACTTTTGCTGAAGGCGTATTCTTGATGTAGTACCTCTTGGACATTGCAGCTGTGCTATGTCCCGATAAAGAAAAAGAGTTCGAACAAATAAGCTTATCGAGACGAACAGTTGTTCGATGAATTGCTATGAGGCTAATGACATTTAAAAAGTTTGTGTGCTCGTCCAGCCACATTCGAAGCATTTGCGATCAGTTTGGGCAAGAGAAATGATTTCAGGAATAGCTCAGTTAGAAATTTTTGTTCATGCTGTAAATGTGGAATGCAATGTAACTTGCTGGAATTTGTTCTGGCGGAGCACCTGTGATGAGCGGTTCACGAATAGGTTTTGTTAGCATATTAAATAAAATAAAATCTGCTGATGAAAATGTTGAGAAAGCCAATTTAACGATTCTTCAGAACATTATTCACCAACAAAGTGTAAGTGAAGCCCGCGAACTTCAGTAAGAATGTGAATCAGGCCACACATCGCCAAAAAAAGGATTGACGCACTACCTAAAGTTCATCTTTCTGTGGATCCACGTCCGCTTAGTACAATGGTGTCGGAAGTGTTACAATGTGTCTGTTGCAGACGCAATTATCTAAAACACATATTAAGTAGTTTTAGTCATTTAAAACGTTAGTAGCTGTCCCTGAATATTTACGATTTCACTCACATTTTTCCCCTAATTAGCTAAAGGAAAGAGACAGGAAGATATGACAGGCTCACCGCTTACAAAAAACGTGGTTGAACCAGTCACCTTGTCAACACATTAAAATCATCTCTCTAAAATTTTGGGAAAGATGTTGGACAATTTATGGAACTATAAAACTTGAACCACATTCGGTCGAACGTTACTTAAATTAGAGAACTGATCCGTTGGAAAATACGCCGCGGCCCGCTGGTCGGAAAATGAAACACAGTCCAGTACAGTGTGGCGCAGAGTGATCTGCAAGCCACTAGCCGCACCCATTGGAGGGTCCTCTAGCCGGACTAGAAGCCATGCGTCATACAGATGTGGTCTATGAGAAGACGAGTAGGGAGGACCTCGTCCATTCGACGTGGCTGGAAGGAGGTACGCCACGGCCGCTTTGTGAGCTTCACTACACGGAGCTCGTTGTCAGTTACTTCCAGCCACTTGTTTTCCCATCGACGCATGAGTTTGTACCTCAGCAGCAAGGTTATAGCATGCAGGGGGATGGCACACTGAACTAGCTGAGGATCGCTACATGCCGTCTTGGCTTTACCCAGCAGAAAAAGACCCATCTTCCAGTCGTGGTAGGTGGAGGAGGACCCCCTTGATATTCTGAATTACTTCACCTGCTGGAAACAAACTTTGGAGAGAGTGAAGAGCACTTAGAGAATCAGAACAGAAATTTAGCACCGGAAGAACGTCTCACCTGCTCAAGGGCCGCAAGATCGCATATAATTGTGCGTCGAAGACTATAAAGTCTTGCGGCAGTCGGACCTTGAGGACGCGATCCGGGTAAACGACACAGCAGCCAATAGAAACCCCTACTTAGACCTACGTGTAAAGACAGATGCGTACTTATGCTGCTCAACTAAAACGTCAGAAAATAACGCGTTAAAAATAGAAGCAGAAGTGCAGTCTCTCCTGTACTGCACTAAATCAAAAATTAAGTTGGGGCTCTGCAGTAATCATTGCAGCAGGCGGTTGAAACCCTGGATTTGAAGTTGTGCTCCAGCACACGCTGCACGCGGATTCCAAACGGCATTGTGGTTCGTGGGCAGAGAGAGAGAGAGAGAGAGAGAGAGAGAGAGAGAGAGAGAGAGAGAGAGAAAGAGAGAGAAACTCCATGGAAAGCTGGATATTTGATTCATGCATGGAAGAAATACGCAACGCCGTCAGATGAAAACTCAGGGCCCGAGTATTAACGTTCCAATTTAATAATTCGTTGGCTTATTTTGGGGATTTATATTTTATGCTCCTGTCGCAGGAAGTTTCAGCTGAGCCACAGATTCTAAATTTTCATGAGCATTGGGAATTTGGAATGTGTGAGTAGATAAACAGTTTTCAAATATATTCTTACACACCTCCCCATAGAAGAAACGTCACAATACGTTGACGTAGTTCTTGAAGTAGCCGTTAGAGAACGAACGCCAGTTTTGATGTAGTTACTTGAAAGTCGTCGCTTGACCCATAAGTGGTTAGTTGTTTGTCAATAAATTTTATTACGACAGCTTCTGGTGATTCGATCTACATCTACATCTACATGGATACTCTGCAAATCACAGTTAAGTGACTGGTAGAGGGTTCAGCGAACCACCTTCACAATTCCCTATTATTCCAATTTCGTATAGCGTGCGGAAAGAATGAACACCTATATCTTTCCGTACGGGCTCTGATTTCGCTTATTTTATCGTGGTGATCGTTCCGCCCTATGTAGGTCGGTGTCAACATATTTTCGCAATCGGAGGAGAAATTTGGTGATTGGAATTTCGTGAGAAGATTCCGACGCAACGAAAAACTCCTTTCTTCTAATGATTTCCAGCCCAAATCCCGTATCATTTCTGTGACACTGTCTCCCATATTTAGCGATAATACAAAACGTGCTGCCCTTCTTTGAACTTTTTCGATGTACTCCGTCAGTCCCACCTGGTAAGGATCCCACACCGCCCAGCAGTATTCTAAAAGAGGATGGACAAGCGTAGTGTAGGCAGTCTCCTTAGTAGGTCTGTTACATTTTCTAAGTGTCCTGCCAATAAAACGCAGCCTTTGATTAGCCTTCCCCACAACATTTTCTATGTGTTCTTTCCAATTTAAGTTGTTCGTAATTGTAATACCTAGGTATATGAAGTTGAATTTACGGCTTTTAGATTAGACTGATTTATCGTGTAACCGAAGGTTAGCGAGTTGCTTTTAGTACTCATTTGGATGATCTCACACTTTTCGTTATTTAGGGTCAACCGCCACTTTTCGCACCATTCAGATATCTTTTCTAAATCGTTTTGCAGATTGTTTTGATCTTCTGATGACTTTATTACTCGATAAACGACAGAGTCATCTGCAAACAACCAAAGACGGCTGCTCAGATTGTCTCCCAAATCGTTCATATAGATAAGGAACAACAAAGGGCCTATAACACTGCCTAGGGGAACGCCTGAAGTCACTTCTGCTTTACTCGATGACTTTCCGACAATTACTACGAACTGTGACCTCTCTGACAGGAAATCGCAAATCCAGTAACGTAACTGAGGCGATATTCCATAAGCACGCAATTTTACTGCTAGACGCTTGTGTGGTACAGTGTCAAAAGCTTTCCGGAAATCCAAAAATACGGAATCGATCTGAAATCCCTTGTCAATAGCACTCAGCTCTTCATGTGAATAAAGAGCTAGTTGTGTTTCACAGGAACGATGTTTTCTAAACTCATGTTGACTGTGTGTCAATAGACCGTTTTCTTCGAGGTAATTCATAATGTTCGAAGACAATATATGTTCTAAAATCCTGCTGCATATCAACGTTAACGATATGGGCCTGTAATTTAGTGGATTACTCCTACTACCTTTCTTGAATATTGGTGTGACCTGTGCAACTTTCCAGTCTTTGGGTACGGATCTTTCGTCGAGCGAACGGTTGTATATGATTGATAAGTATGGAGCTAATGCATCAGCATACTCCGAAAAGAAGTATACAGTGAAACTATGCAGCAATGTCTACAGAACATATAGTTAATCGACGAAAACATAGTATTCAGAAAATAAAATTAACTCCCAATTCAGGTTTCTTTTTTTTAGAATTGGAATCAGTGAAGCGTCAACAACATCAAGCACTGTGTCGGAGAGAAATAAGGCTAAATAAAGAGCACTAACCTTTTCCTGGTGACTGGTTGCCGGACTAGTCAGAAACCAGTAGGCAGTGGTCGTTCCTGACACTGAGCGACTGTTGTGAGAGGGATGACTAACTGTCATCCTTCAGCAGAGCGTACCGCGTAAAAGGCTGCGACCACAGAGTCACCGGCAAGCGGCCGCCGTACGGCGACGCTAGAGGCCGCCCAGTAACACCGTACGACAGCCTGGTCGCACTCTCTCTCCTTTGTTGCGGGAATACGAACGTTAGAGCGCATTCTATGAACGAGGTAAGAATCTGTTCTAACGTGGCGAGTACTGTACACGCGGCCCTCAATGACTGGGATAACCAGGCAAGATTCACGAATATACACCGTGTTTAGAAATTAGTTACACAAAAGTAACCCCTAGTAGTGAAAAGGGTAAACAGCTTACAGAAATGTTTGACGCAGCACTGAGTTCTGTATGTCTGCAAGTTTCATTCTACATCTACATATATACTCCGTGAGTCACCAAGCGGTGTGTGGCGGAGGGGACAATTCGCGCCAAAGTCATATTCCCCCCTTCCTCTGTTCCACTCGCGGATCGCACGAGGGGAAAACGACTGTCTGAACTTCTCAGTACGAGCCCTAATTTCCCTTATCTTTGAATGGTAATCATTGCGCGATTTGAAAGTTGTTGGTAATAATATATGCTCTACATCCTCGGCGGAGATCGGATTTCGGAATTTAGTGACCAGCCCCTTCCATTTAGGGCGCCATCTATCTGCAAATGTATCCAACTTCAAACTTTCTATGAGATTTGTAACGCTCTCGCGATGGCTAAATGTACCAGTCACGAATCTTGCCCCTCTTCTTTGGACCTTCTCAATCTCTTGTATCAGACCCAACTGGTAATGGTCCCATACAGACGGCCGGCCGGTGTGGCCGAGCGATTCTAGGCGCTTCAGTCTGGAACCGCACGACAGCTACGGTCGCAGGTTCGAATCCTGCCTCGGGCATGGATGTGTGTGATGTCATTAGGTTAGTTAGGTTTAAGTATTTCAACGTTCTAGGGGACTTATGACCTCAGATGTTGAGTCCCATAGTGCTCAGAGCCATTTTAACCATTTTTTGAACCCATACAGACGAACAATACTCTAAGACTGGACGAACTAACGTATTGTAAGCAATTTCCTTTGTTGAAGGACTGCATCGCTTCAGGATTCTACGTAACCTGATCTTTCTATTTGAGATCATTTCGAATAGTCACATCCAGATACTTGACGGATGATACCACTTCCAAAGACTGAGCATTTATTTTGTATTCGTACATTAATGGGGATTTTCGGATTGTTATACGCAGTAGGTTACACTTACTGACACTCTTAGCTGCCGACGCTCCCGCTAGGTGTCATGGGCGAATGAGTTATTCCAACAGCCGTCATAGAGTCTTATAATAGTACAAGAGCGTGTGAAGTGGTATTTTTAATGATTTCGTGAATCCAAGTCCGCTACTATAGTTCAGAGGCAATTCAAGATCAAATATCGCAAACCACCGTCTCAAAGACAAACTGCCATAAACTTCTACATTAGTTTCACCGAAAATGGCTATGTATCACGGGGCACGCCGGTTCAGGTTCAGCCAGCAGTCTCTGACACAGCAATCGAACAAGTACCGCAGTCTTACGTTCGTTGTCCGGCTAAATCAACGAGACGAGCCAGCTAAGAACTGAATATGCCTTGCGTTACGGTGTGGAAGGTATTACAGAAACGCCTGTCATTCAAACCCTACAAACTGGAACTCTTCCAAGCTTTAAGAGAAAGTGAAAAAGGAAAACGAGCTGAGTTTTGAATAGAAATGTTTAACAAAATGCAGATTGACGAACATTTTCTAAAGAAAATTAAGTTCAATGACGAAGTCACTTTCCATACCTGCGGTAAAGTGAAACGGCATAACGTTTGGATATGGGATGAGCAGAAACCGAGCCACGTAATCAGTCTAACATGTATGAGAATCGCCTAAGGTAAATGATTTTTGGGCTGTAAGGTTTTTTTTTTTTTTTTTGCCGAGTCGGCTGCAACTGAACATTATCTGATGCCTCAATCACAACAGGATATGGGAAGAGAATTTTTTCCACTGAGATGGAGCACCACCACATTACCATCTTGAAGCTGTTGCGTACCCTCGTAGGAATGTGCCGACCAGGATTGGATGCGGAGGGACAATAACCTGGCGCCGCCACTCAAAAAATGGCTCAAATGGCTCTGAGCACTATGGGACTTAACATCTGTGGTCATCAGTCCCCTAGAACTTAGAACTACTTAAACCTAACTAACCTAAGGACATCACACACATCCATGCCCGAGGCAGGATTCGAAGCTGCGACCGTAGCAGTCCCGCGGTTCCGGACTGAGCGCCTGAACCGCTAGACCACCGCGGCCGGCTGGCCGCCACCATCACCTGGTTTAACTCCGGTGGCCTTCTGTGTCTGGGGTTAAGTCAAATACAAAGCGTTTGTTCCTCTGCTTCCGGGAAACGTCAACGAGCTGCGACAACGGATAACACAAGCAGTTACACCATAAATCAAGACCTCCTTCTTACAATTTGACAGGAAACTGATCACAGATGGAACATTTGTCGTGTTACAAAAGGTAGCCACATTGAGCATTTGTAAATACAGCTTGTAGATATAATGTATTCAGTGCTATAACAAACATTTCTGTAAGTCATTCACCTTTTCCACAATTGAAGGTTACTTTTTTAGAAATTTATAAACACTCGCTATATGAGGAACAGAGAGACTTTCTACACAGCATTACATTACGGCGATTCAAAGGAAAGGCAAAACTGATTGGGTTGTTGTGGTGGGAATGAAAGAAATCTTCACCAAGATGACAATGATATAAGGGGTTGTATGGATTTCTTGTCAAGTCAGGTGCTATCTGAGCTAAATATCGAATATGACGATAACAATCTTTTTCCAAATCAACACTCATTGCCCATATCAGTACCTCCTTTGCTTTCCCGTCTCCGTGTTAACACTAATGACACGTAACTGTTTTCATTTTTACTGGAAATGCAGGACACGCGAGGGACCTAGTCGTCTCCTGCCGCTTCATGGTGGAACACAGAGATTGTGTATTATTTCACTAACCTGATGTCTTCTGTAGATGCTGTTCCAGTACAGATGTAGTGCTCAGGTCGCGAATTCGTTGTTCTTCCACAGAGGCTGCAAAATAACAAGGGAAATGGGTAAGGCTCTCGACTCTACTGCACGATCTGGTAAGTTCCAAATTAAGTATGCCAACAGTTTTTTATTTACAACGTACCCAGCAGATAAAGCCAAACTGCTAATTTTATGTGCGCCTGCCAAGCTACATGATCGCAGTTCATATTGCAGTCAGTCACAGTCTTATCACAATAACGTTTGTATTAAACACACTCATAAAAATGACACATTCTGTTACTCTGTTTTTCTCTGGTTTGCACACGAAGTCGCGATATTTGAATACAATTCCACATGGCGCGCATCCGAAATCTTAATCGTGCGGCCTATATACCGTTCAGCCTCTCGCACTGGACTGACCAGACAGCATCACTTTGCTTCGTCGTGCACTTTCGGCAGTAGCTGAAGATGCAGAAAATGCTTCGTGTGAATATCATTATTCTAATGTTAAGAAAGTATGTTAGATGAACGAGATCTGAAAGAAGTAGATTAAAGTTTGCAATAAGAGTGTATTCAATATGGTAGACCTATTAATCTCAATTACACTTTATCAAACATTGTAAATTAATCTAAGAAATTTGGCACGCTAAGATCATCCAATGATATCATCCTCCTACTAAACTGGTGAAATTTCGCACTGTATCATCTGTTGTCTCTCTCTCTCTCTCTCTCTCTCTCTCTCTCTCTCTCTCCCCACTGTTTACGCCATGCTTCAGCTATTGCAATCCCAACGGAAGTACAGACTGAATATTACGACGGAATCTCCAAAGCCTGAAACACACACATCCTCTCCCCTGTGAGATTTTCAACACTGGATAGTTCTCACAGACAATGGATAAGTTTAGAAACCCTGCTCGTTCCAATGAGTAATACTTGAATGGAAGGCTGTGATTATTATATTTCGATAATTAAATGACCTCTAACTGCAACTCCCAAGTCAAGAACCAGAAACAACAACCAGCTGCAATTTAGTGCTGTGAAAAGCTGATGGTTATACGTATTTCACCACATAGAAATTCACCCCAGGCCAATTTCATTTACGCTGAAATATAACCGCAGTTGGAGACCAATAACTAAGTACAATAAGTGAGACGCTTTATCCGACTAAACATATATCGGGCTTAGGGTGCACTAGAATTTGGAATTGAATTAAGGCCTCTAAAAATGAACTGCAAATAACAAGCACTGCCAGGGTTAAAAAGAGAAAAACAGTTACAAGAATACTAATACCACAACAGACTTAAACGTCTGCCCTACGTTAAAAATTCAAAAACCAGTGACCCCCAGATAAACCTAGTCTGGAAACCCATTCAAGCAGCAACAATTATTAAAACTTAGTGATAAAACAATAAATACGAGCACAAACGCTTAGCGACGTATTACAACAATGAAGCCAAGCAGACTCAATTCCGTGTGCGCTGCAGTATAGACACGCTATTAATATTTACTACCAAGCAATTCAAGGAAATACTAGCAACCAAAGGCTTGCGTCGGGATTGAACACAAAAGACACAATGCCGACTTCTATCCAGGCGTGTAACGCTTCAAACGGTCTGTGTTTGGAACCTTTCCTAGGGGGCTATTAGTAGTTCCCGATGCAGGACTGTGGGTTTACTTTAACCCTTGGACCTTCCCATTGATGAAGAAACACAGAAATAGCGTCGGGATTGAACCCAAGAGGCTGATGCCGACATCTATCCAGGCGTGTAACGAATCAAACAGTCTGTGTTTAGAACCTTTCCTGGGAGTCCATTAGTAGTTTTCGATGCACCACTGCGGGTTTACTTTAACCCTTGGACATTCTCATTGACGAAGAAACAAAGCAATAGGGTCGGAATTGAACACAAGAGGCACCATGTCGACTTCTATCCAGGTGTGTAACGCTTCAAACAGTGTGTGTTTGGAACCTTTCCTGGGGGTGCATTAGTAGTTTCCGATGCACCACTACAGGTTTCCTGTAACCCTTGGACCTTCCCATTGACGAAGAAACACAGAAAATGCGTCGGGATTGAACACAAGAGGCACCATGCCGGCTTCTATATAGCCGTGTAACGTTTCGAACAATATGAGTTGGAAACCATTGCTGGGGTCCATTAGTAGTTTCCTTTACACCACTGCGGGTTTACTTTATCCCTTGGACATTCCGATTGACGAAGAAATACGGATATTGTGCCGGGATTGAACACAAGAGGCACCAAGCTCACTACTATCCAAACTTGTAACGCTTCAAATGGTCTGTCATTGGAACTTTTCCTGGGAGCCCATTAGTAGTTTCCGATGCAACTCTGCGGGTTTACTTTAGCCCTTGGAAATTCCCATTTACAAAGAAATACAGAAATTGCACCGGATTGAACACAAGAAGCACCATGCCGACTCCTATCCACGTGTGTAACGCTTCGAACGGTCTATCTATGGAACCTTTCCTGGGGGTCCATTGGTAGTTTCCCCTTCACCACTGCAGGCTTACTTTAACCCTTGGACATTCTCATTGACAAAGAAACACAGAAATAGCGTCGGGATTGAACACAAGAAGCACCAAGCCGACTTCTCTCCAAACTTGTAACACTTCAAACGGTCTGTGTTTGGAACCTTTCCTGGGCTTCCATTAGTAGATTCCAATGCACCACTGCACTGTAACCCTTGGACCTTCCTATTGACGATGGAGCACAGAAATTGCGTCGGGATTGAACACAAGATGCACCATGTCGACTTCTATCCAGGCGTGTAACACTTCAAACGTTCTGTTTGGAACCTTTCCTGGAGGTCCATTAGTAGTTTCTGATGCACCACTGCAGGTTTACTTTAACTCTTGGACCTTCCCATTGACGAACAAATACAGAAATTGCGTTGGGATTGAAAACAATTGGCACCATGCTCACTTCTATCTAGGCGTGTAACGTTTCAAACTGTTGAATGGGGGCTTAATTGAAAAGAATGTACTAATATTAATGAATAAATGCAATAATTTATTAGCTGTGTGACCAGTTACGAGGTCTCTTAACTGGTTGGCCCTGACTAGTATTAGCACACAATCTGACTGCATAAAATAAAAATAAAGAGTGACAAGGAATTTACATTAACACAATTGATTAGTTAAGTCTCCTGCAACTATAAAAGCTGCGAAACAACAAAGCACTAGTATAACTGTTCTGTGTGTGGTAGTGTGACTCATCCTACATGTATCTGGCTCGGTTCTTTCCCAATTCGACAAAATATTTAAACACCATTTTCAATGAACTAATTGGAAAACCAGAAATACTATAATTGCACATAGAAACCATAATTACAAGTTTAATAAATGAACACGAGGCAGATGCCTTGTTGACCGTACCTGTGAGCAAGAGGCATTGTCATTATTGAAAAATGTAATACCTTTTTACCTCATTATATATTGACGAAAATTTTCCATTACACCAGCATCATAAATCAAAAGCCCATCTCCTTTCTCAAATACATTCTGACAATTGCAACTTCTTCCATCGATTGATTACACCAATCGAACAGCATTTACTCTCTCGCCCAAGAGAACAACAAATGCCCTCGACATCCTCAAAACTACTAATGCACTAGTGGAGGTGGCGGAATAATAATCTTTGGTGCAATCTCTGGCGCTGTGACTCAGTGTAGCCACCTTTCATATGCCCCTCCTCCACGGGCTAGACTTTGGTGGTATTTTTGTCACCAATGATGGCAAAAATACCACCAAATTCGTCCAAAAAACACAGACAAAAATAAAAGATGATATTAATAAGTAAATATCACATAACTAAATAAATTTTGGCTTTGCACTCACCCTTCAATAACCTAATATATAAAAATACAGTAAGGAATACAAATGCTTACATACATGTGACTTTACATAATAATTTACTCAAGTATCATTTCTCAGAGTAGTTAAACAGTTCAATCAATGGTACCAGCCATAACGAATAGGTACAGATAAGAGTCACATAACATTTCATAAACAGTAAATACACAATAAATCTGTTTACACAAATATTCACATAAAATCTTTTCAATAGTTCAATAAACAAGTAGCACTCCTCAGAGTAGTTGACAGTTCCAACAGTGGCACAGGTGCAAATAGCAGTCCCATAACATTTCATCAGCAGTATTTGAACAGCTCCAACAGTGCCACCCAGCAATGACAGGCAGGTGCAGACACCAACAAATGACATCTCATCAGTGGCTGAGCAGTTCCAACAGTGGCACCCAGCAATATTGAATAGGTGTCGACAGCAACAAGTGACATCATTTCAGTAGCAGCCGTTCCAACAGTGGCACCCAGTAATGGAGAGCAGGTGCAGGCAGGAATGAGTGTCATCACATCAATAGCAGCAGTTCCAACAGTGGCACCCAACAATGGCGAGCAGGTGCAGACACCAACAAGTGACAACTTTTCATCAGTGGTTGAGCAGTTCCAACAGTAGCACCCAGTAATGTTGAACACGTGCAGGTAACAAAATGGTTGAAATGGCTCTGAACACTATGCGACTTATCTTCTGAGGTCATCAGTCGCCTAGAACTTAGAACTAATTAAACCTTAGGACATCACACACAACCATGCCCGAGGCAGGATTCGAACCTGCGACCATAGCAGTCGCTCGGTTCAAGACTGTAGCGCCTAGAACCGCACGGCCACTCCGACCGGCGCAGGTAACAGTCCATAATATTCACCAGCAATAATTAAACAGTTCATCAGAGTTCATCAGCAGAACTTAAACATTTCCACGTAGCACCCATCAATGATAATAGGTGTAAGCACGAACAAAAGTTTGAATGCACACACAATTGCTATTACAGAATTATTATCAATGCTCTTATACTAAAAAATGGAAAAAATGGCTGGCTCTGAGCACTATGGGACTCAACTGCTGAGGTCATTAGTCCCCTAGAACTTAGAACTAGTTAAACCTAAATAACCTAAGGACAGCACAAACATCCATGCCCGAGGCAGGATTCGAACCTGCGACCGTAGCGGTCTTGCGGTTCCAGACTGCAGCGCCTTTAACCGCACGGCCACTTCGGCCAGCTTCTTACACTAAACATACAAATTATAATAAACACACAAATGATATCAGATAATTATCATATTAACTATTACAAATACACAAATATCAGTAAACGTATAATATTTATGGGTGTCAGTGCAAGCCACAACAAATAAGTAAAGTAATATTTAAGAGGTAGGTCGGTACCAATTATTTTGGATTAGGAAAGGAAACACACAAAACACACTCACTCATCTTTCATCCACATATCAAGTACTATTGTGTAATTGAATAGTGTTAACTGTGTAAATGCAATTCTGTCAAAATTTGATGTTCAACATGTGTATCAAATAACAGTGGCAGCAGTGTATAATAGTCGATAATAGTTAGTCAACGTCATAGTCATCATGTCAAGACCACTTCCTTCCTTCCACTGGAGTGTTCTGGTCTGCCATCTTCATCCTTCTTGTTCTGTATAAACCAACAACAAAAAAAAATGCTCCTCTCTTACCTTACCTCTTATCCACCAAAACTCCAATAATAATTAGCATAACATAATCTCAGTGTTTCAATAATAACCCTTCAATAAGTCGATTCATATAAACCTTATCACCAATATCATTTCACTTCCATAACAACTCTTTCCTCTAGTCAGTCTCCTCGAACAAGTGCAGATAAAATCCTAGTGCAAACTTCAATTCATCATCCCATACAATCCGAAGACGCAGTGTCCACACACTACCTCTGTGTAATCCACCTTGTAACCTCCCCACAAAAAATAATAAAATAAATATTATGGATAGTGATTCTAATTTTAGTGTAACCTCAGAACAAAATTGGTTCCCATTTATAATCTCCATACAGAAATGCATTCACATTTAATGTACCCACAAAATTCTTTTCTGATTTAATGTAAGCTCGAAACAGAAAAATTCCTAAACCTCGTAATAAAAAATATTCAGTAACCTGGTAAATTTTGGACGACAGCAGTGCTGCGTCATGGCCCTGTAAGATCATTCTGAATAAAAAAAGGAAAAATTCTTACCTCAATAAAATTGCCAAATATATCTGCTCTTACAATAAATTTTTCCGGCGCAGCTCTGTGCAATGCTGGCCGATAGATTTGTCATTTATGAAAGGAAACAAGTGATTTTTTTTGCAACAATTGGAATCATAATGGATTGGAGAAATTAGTAAATTCTCTAAACTGAAATGAATGCTTGTTAAAAAAATTACTTTATATGACAAAGATTATTATTAGGACATTTTTAAAAACATTTACATGGGAGTTCAGATAACATTACTAGATATGCGCGAGGCTGCTTTTTACCTTATACAATAATACTCGGGCTCCGGCATCGCTGCACCGCGACCGGCCCAGCCAACACGATACACTATTCCAGACCAGAGCAGACTGCAGACTAGCCACTAGCAACAACTTACTGCTGCAGCTACACAGTTCCTAATCAGTCAACACTGCTCTCTGGTCAGCGATTCTCTTATACCTTGCATATCGCAGGCAGCGCATGAGCAATACATCGAAATTACATCTGCTCGGACCTCTTACAACCTGAGCCAAATCTTCTACTCATTATGAATTATAAAATACATTTTGGTTACCCTGTCCATCATAAAATAAAAGAAATGCATACATGACCTCTAACAGCCTTCAGTTTGAATAACTTTCAGTAAGTAGGTGCGAGTACACAGTATTAATGATCACATAAGAATTTGAATGAATAAATCGTAATATTTCACAGTGTGTACACCACTTCAAGAATCATGGCAAAACAGAAGCAAACATGTGGAGTATTTCTTGGTGTCAAGTGTCACTTGCTATTTCAATTGCTCACGAAGAATGCAGTGTAATAACTGTCAGTGGTCTAAAGCTAGGGTTGGTATTTCATGTCGTCAGCTTCCTTTCTATTATAATGAATTTATACAGCTTCCATAAAACCTCCAGTTCATGTGACTTCAATGAAATTTCTTGTACCCATGTAGTTCGTGGAACCATAGCAGTTCATTTTCTTATCTTAAAATGTAAAGCACTGAGCGTAAGCAAAACATGCAATAGCGAGTAAATATACCGGTAGAGCACAGAATGTCAACAAGTGGATGCAGCACATTCCCTACAACGAGGCTCTGCCAAGCAAACAGTCCATAATTAATACCATAGTGTAACCTAAACTCTATGTTCGTACACAGTATATAAATATTCCTCTATACTAAATTAAAGAGTAGTTATGACAACAAAACAGAAATGCGTAAATATGCAATCCATACGCAAAGCGGAAAGTATATATCTTACATAATAAATAGGTCATTAGCATCATAACAGCATAAGAAAATCAATGTTCATATGTAATCTCAATAAGTCAACATGAAGGCGAAAGCAGATAAATCACAAAGTATAACTTACATACATAGCCATATCAGCACAACTAATCAGGTGACAAATATAATTTAAATAAATAGACACAGCAAGCACATAATAAAAAATATGACATCAGTGAAAAAGCATAGCAACCAAGAGATGCATAATATACAGAAGTAACAACCCTGTTCATTAATAAAACATTGTCAAAATCAGCAAATGTACGCAAGCATATCGCTTCACAAGTAAATTCATAAAGCATAAAATTTAACACAAAGTATAAATCACGTAATCGCGAGCAACAAATTACGTATAAAATACATACCTAAGTAGAAATATGTTACCTGAAAAATAAACTCAATTAATAGTTACCTTTTTAGTTTATGACTTTCTTCCTCGAAATTACATTCTTCCTGAAAATTTCTCAATAGCAAGTCTTCTTAATGTGGGACATGTAGAGAATTTACCTGAAGTTCTTAAATATCTTATACAGCTGTTTCCTGGAAAAACTGAAAGTTAATAACATAAGTTATCAAGTCACTATAGCTTTATACTGAATTTAATTGGAGAGATTAGACTGTGTATTTGTCTACGGCTGTCAGTGTATTCGCAATGAGCGCTCGATCAGCTGAAGGTAAGCGTGACGTAGGAAGTAATTGTTTGCGGTCAACGGCTACCTTGTGCGGCGCGCGGACTTGACTGTCGCTTTGTGTATGTGCTGCCGCCGGAACACGGCGCTGTATCCCTGTATTCTCTGCGTGTTTACGTGTAATTGTCAATTTCTCAAAAGTATGTCATTCCAAAAAAATTTTAACGTTTGATATATGATGTACTCCCTTAGAGCGCCGTGATTTAAGAGTTTCTACTTCAACAGTGTTATCATGAATAATTTTGCGAACTCTATATGGACCGTTATAAAGCAGAAAAAATTTGCGACACAAGCCTTTTCCTTTGTGAGACAAACGATGAGACTTAATTAACACCTATTGACCAACTGACAAAGTTTTTAAACGGCCTGGACGTTTAGCTGATTTCTCTCTTCTAGCAGCCGCAGATGCAATATTTTGTTGACAACTTCAGAATACCGCAGTTTCCGCGTTGGGGGTAAAGGAACGATTTCAGAAATACGATTTGTCATTGCTTTATTTTTTAATATCAATATAGGCGGTAAAGAAGTTGAGTCATTAGGGAGTTCATTCAGAATGTTTTGAAAAATATGAAGATACGGATCCCACATTCTGTGATTATGATGACAATAAAGACGACACAATCTATTGATTTCCTTCATCCATCTCTCTGACGCGTGTTTTCGGACCAATATGCTGATAGAAATGCATGTTAAAAATCATTTAAATTATTACAATCTCTAATAAGTGCGCGCATCCGCGTCGCCGGTTCGTTTTCTAAATATCCACACATAAATTTCGGTTTGTGACTTAGTGGCCAATTAGGTGGAAGTGCGTACATAAATTGATCTAACCATGAACATGGATGTATATCATTATTAGAATTGCGAAAGATCTTAAATTTACGAACAGTTAAAAAGTGTTTGTAGTCAAAGT
This sequence comes from Schistocerca piceifrons, assembly GCF_021461385.2. Lineage (NCBI taxonomy): Eukaryota > Metazoa > Arthropoda > Insecta > Orthoptera > Acrididae > Schistocerca > Schistocerca piceifrons. The sequence goes on from NC_060139.1 coordinate 1,058,654,958, forward strand.
TTTCGCCTCGTGGCGACAAAGACTTACCGCGTCTGTCCCAGTCGGAATGTCGATTATTGTCAAGTTCACGCGCCTGGCGCTCTCTTGTTGAATGTCGTAAATGAAATAAATTATTTTCTTGAAAACCCCCAACTATCGGCGATTCTAAATTTCTTCTACTGTCTTTTCCTACGATTTCGCTTTCAATTTGTTTAACTTGCTTTCGTAAAGCCTCAAATTCCCTTTTAACGCGTTCATTAAATTTTCCCTGATTTTCAACATGTTTATTTATATTCTGGTACTCTTCTGTTTCTGCAAATGGCAATGGAGCTGTATCATCTGTATTTCTGCCCCCATTTAAACTAAGACTTGTCAATTTATCTGAAATCTCCTCAACTCTCTCCGATAAGTCACCTATTTGTACTTTCTGTTTATTTACGCCAAGTGTCGCGACTCGGGTTTCAGTATTGACACATTTAGTAGTTAAATGTTCATATTGTTGAGTTACGTTATTTAGTCTGTCATTTGGTACGGATTCGTCGATGCTTTCAAATATTTTTTCCTTATCGAGTGCACGTTTAAATTAAATTGTGAAAATTTTTGTACTATCACGCGATCTCTTTCTTCCTGTTCTCTATCCTGTTCCTTTAGTCTAATTTCTATTGAAGTTAATCTAATATTGTGAGCATTCAAACTCGGTTGTACTTCTTCTCTAATTTATTTCTTTAATTCATTTTTCATGTTTTCAAAACATGTCCCTATTCGTGCGTCTAACCGTGTTGTCATTGTTCCCTTCTCTGTTTTTAATTCAGATCCTAACTGTGTTTCTATTGTTCCCATATCAGTTTTAATTGTTCCTATTTGTGATCCCAAACTTAATATTGCACTCATCAACTGCTCCATATTAACTGGTTCGAAATTCTTTTCGCCCCTAACATTTCCCGTAAAACTAACTTCCTTCGTCATAGCCGTAAAGCTATCTGTGTTCGATACTATTCCAGAATCTTCTATCGTTAATCTCGTATTCTGAAAATAATCCGATTGTGAAAAAATTTGAACTGGTTCCGGATTATTTTCCCGGCTTATTAAATTGTTTTCTACTCCATTATTCACCATACTGCTCTCCTGTGTTAGCGAGTTCGCCATGTTAACAATTTCGTTATTCTGACTACCCCTCATTCCTGAGGAAGAGCGGAATAATAATCTTTGGCTCAATCTCTGGCACTGCAACTCAGTGTAGCCACCTTTCACGGTCTGTGTTTGGAACCTATCCTGAGGGATCCATTAGTAGTTAGCAATGCACCACTGCAGGTTTCCTGTAACCCTTGGACCTTCCCATTGGCGAAGAAACACAGAAATTGCGTTGGGATTGAACACAAGAGGCACCATACCGACTTCTATCCAGGAGTGTAACGTTTCGAACTGTCTGTGTTTGGAACCTTTCCTGGGGGTCCATCAGTAGTTCCCGATGCACCACTGTGGGTTTCCTGTAACCCTTGGACCTTCCCTTTGACAAAGAAACACAGAAATTGCGTCGGGATTGTAAATAAGAGGCACCATGCCGACTTCTATCAAGGCGTGTAATACTTCAAACGTTCTGTGTTTCGAACCTTTCCAGGGGGTCCATTAGTAGTTTCTGATGCACCACTGTGGGTTTACTTTAACCCTTGGACCTTCCCATTGACTAAGAAACACAGAAATTACGTCGGGATTGAACACAAGAGGCACCATGCCGACTTCTATCCAGGCATCTAACGCTTCGAACGGTCTGTATTTGAAATCTTTCCTGGGGGTCCATCAGTAGTTTTCGATGCACCACTGCAGGTTTCCTGTAACCCTTGGACCTTCCAATTGACGAAGAAACACAGAAATTGCGTTGGGATTGAACACAAGAGCCACCATGCCGACTTCTATCCAGGCGTGTAATGCTTCAAATGGTCTGTGTTTGTAACCTTTCCTGGGGGTCCATTAGTAGTTTTCGATGCACCACTGCAGGTTTCCTGTAACCCTTGGACATTCCCATTGACGATAAAACACAGACATTGTGTCAGGATTGAACACAAGAGGCACCATACCGACTTCTATCCAGGAGTGTAATGTTTCAAACTGTCTGTGTTTGGAAACTTTCCTGGGGGTCCATCAGTAGTTCCCGATGCACCACTGTGGGTTTCCTGTAACCCTTGGACCTTCCCTTTGACAAAGAAACACAGAAATTGCGTCGGAATTGTACATAAGAGACACCATGCCTACTTCTATCCAGGCGTTTAACGCTTCAAACGGTCTGTGTATGGAACCATTCCTGGGGGTCCATTAGTACTTTCCTTTGCACCACTGCAGGTTTAATTTAAACCTTGGACCTTCCCATTGACGAAGAAACACAAATTGCGTCTGGATTGAACACAAGAATCACCATGCCGACTTCTATCCAGCCTATAAAATAAATAAAAAAAATAATATTTGTTATTTTATATGAATGATAGTGATTGGTTGTAATTAATATTTGCTTATTTAGAACGTGGACGTTTAATTATTTGGTATCAGAGGCTTGACATTGGCTTTTTCGTAAATGCAATGTTATTCGTAGATGACCATGATATGTAACTCAAATAGTCGGACTTCGTATTTAAATCGTTTCCTAAGACTGCTGCGGTAGGTGCGGACTCAAAATCTCAAAATTGGGATAATTTGTCAGCCATGTCAATACGTCGTACAGAGGTGACCGTCTACTAAAGACATAAAAGTGTACACAGTTATTTAAATCAGATATATTCATCGAATAAGCCTACAGTTAAATAATTCAACTTACTTTCAGAAATATAGAATCTTTACAGAGTTGAGTGCCTAGTGAGATTACAACTCGCAGTGTTCTTATACAACATCAAATATGGCGGTGTGCCAGTTAATAAAATATACGTGCTTCCCGCACCAGCTATTGTACAAGACCTACTTCCTCTTAATAAAACATAAGAGTGTCGTAATTGTATTTTGTTTTATCAGCGGCATAGCGCTGCAGTTCTGTGCCATAGGCTTTTTTATTTGTCAGAGATTAATTATTTAATTAAGATTTCGCTTTTCCGAGGAAACTCAGGCATGGCATGCAAATGTGCCTCTATATTGCCTCCTGAATTACGAGGCGAAAGGACACACCTGCAGGCGAGCAATTCACCCAAAGGCACAAGAAAGTCTAAGTTATCTGCAACTATTTACGTGACATACATTATACCATATATTATACACAAAATTTGAATGACGCGTGTGCGCTGTAAAAGTTCTTATGTTGGCAAAATAGAGTGCGCGCATGCGTAGAAGCGTCTATGTGACTCCGGCACTGCCATTATATCGTAAATTTAGGTTACGCGGCACATTATTGCAGTTCATATTGTTCGTGGGCGCGCGTGTTTCTTAGTCGTTGCACAAAGAAAATATTCCACCAAGATTACGTATGAAGAGTACATTCTATGAGAGGTAACTTAATTTTAAAATTACAATATTTGTTATAATAGCATACAACTTTAGATTGTTGAATGTTCTTATTTACATATTATTGCATTGAAATGCTTCAAAGAAAAATGTCTTTTTGTTTCAGGTGCGCCGACCTATAAACATCGTGTCGTTACTACAGTGTATATTCATCTGCTACACAGGAATGTTTCACAGCTTAGTGTCGTCGTGGTAAAGTTTTTTAATCATAGTAACATCGCTGTACAACAACGTAATTGATACATAAGCATGTCCATTTCCTATTTCCGTTACAGTCGTTGTGATGCAGTTCGTTCTGTTAAAAAGCATTGTTTATTACAGATCGGACGTGACATGTCTAGTAATTGGTCCATATACAGTTCGTTTTCGATATTCCGTGGAAGCTTGGTTGCAGAACCTCGGACGGCACATAGCTGGCGTCGATCCTCGGACAGTCCAGGTAAATGTGTCCGTCACATTTCGAGAACATTCCATTCCCTGAAGTTCCAACCAAAATTCTTCCACTCGTCGTGTTGTTTTCTGGACAGGCACGTTGTAACCATTTAATCCAGTTAACATCTTGAAGTTAGATACTGTAGTAATGTCACTAGACGATGCACCAATTATGCACTTCACAGTTTCAGTTTTTTGTTAAATATAGCTCACCTAAATGTTCGTAGTTACTTATCAAAGAAATCGTTCATCGCGTTTACAAAGGTACGATGCATGATGAATGTCATTAACAGTTTCTTTCACATAGGTTTCTGCGTAGTTGCAGACCTAGTAATGTACGTTAATGTCCGTGAACAGTGGTTCACTACGCAATTTTTTTTAAAGTTTTATACATTTTGGCACTCGTTATCATTCAAATTTTCACATAGTAACAGTTACATTATACATCATTTTTCAAAAAAACATAAGTAATCGTACATATACACGTCACGTATTTTCTTAGCATAAACATAATACAGTTACACATAAACATGTTTACATCATCATTACATAGCTATAAATTATTACATTATATCACATTTGATTACATGAATTGCAGATATTTACGTTCTCTTTAACTGTTTTGCTGGGATTTTATGGATTTTTTTTTGTGATGTCATCTGAAATTAAGATTGGTTAGACACAACATTCATTACATCAGTAGGCAAGACCACGCGTTTTCACTTCTCAATAAATATTCAAAAAATAAGAGACGGAAAACAGATTCCTCGCGTTTTCTGCGTGTGTGTATTGTGTCTGTGTGGCCTTGGCTACTGGTAGATGCTTTTCTTGCTGAGAGATGTGCGTCTAATCTATTTCTCGAAGTAAAAGGTCCATTCACAGATGACGTCTGTCTGTTCGTCAGGTGTCATACCAAGACAGTGGTACCTACAGTCATAAATGTTCCGTGAAAAATTAATATATCATTCACTGCTACGTAATCATAAACTTTACCTTAATATCCAGTCTTCTTGGTAGTGCCGCGGCGTTGAAAGAAAAGTTCTTCTGTCTTCAACTGCGTCACTGGTACAGCTGAAATGAAAATTTCTATACTACTTATTATCTATGCTGTAGCAAACAGAGTTTTGCCCGTTGCTTAGCAATGTTTTCATGGATATGACTTTGACATTATTTAGCATGAAATACTCGAAGATCTCGGTGTGCGTATAGCCCTATAATTTTGTTAGTTCTAGGATGTTGTAACAGATACGCACCAGGATGCGGTATGTTAACAATAATATAAGGTCCTTCATATGGCAGACGCCACTTAGCATTGCGTCATTTGAGTGCTACAGATTTATGATGAGTACGAAGTAGCACAAGCATTCCTGCCTTGAATTTTTGTTTTCTTTTTATTATGTTTGTGTGATGTTTGTTTCGTGTCTGTGCGTGATGTGTCAGTGTAGTCAATACTTCTTTTATTTTCTGTTCAGGCGTGGTTTCCTTGTCTGACAACTTAGGTAATGGTTCTATCCATTGATCGTTCTGTTTGCAATCGAACATGATCTCGTTAAGTGTGTAATTTGTATTGTAAATATTTGAGTTATTGTGTACGTCTTCGAAAAGACTTAGGTAGGACACCCAATTAGTATGTTTTGAAGAAATATAGGTCCTCATGGATCGGTTTAGTTCTCTGAAAAGTCTCTCAGTCGCCTTACATTGTGGACTAAACCTTGAAATAAATATACTTTTAACGTTATTGTCCTACAAGAAATTTCTCCATTTGTACCCAGAGTAGTATGCTGCATTATCTGACATAATTGCTTTAGGTTTGACCACGTGCGTGAGGTAATCACTTGAGAATCTTCGTATTATAGCATTTGCAGTGGCGAATTTTAAACCATAAATTGCTAAAATAGCAGTATGTGCTGAGCTTTGCCAAACACTTTTTCGTCCCACAATGACCCCAAGCTAAGTGTGTGTGCCAAATAAAATTATGTTCAGGCTCTTTGGGAATGCATACACACCAGTTAGTAGCATTTGGATGTCAGCGATAAAATAATACATCATTGTATAACTTGTAATACTTAGTCAAAGATTATTGTGTTTTTCTACCAGTAATGTTATTATCTTATACCAGACAGGATCAGATTTTTGTAATTTAGCCATGTTTCTGCACATATCAATATAATATTGGTGATACTGCTTGTCTTGCATCAAGAGAATTCTGTATTCATTTATATTTTCTAAGTCGCTGTTGGTTTCATTCGTACCTTGTGGAAGTCTAGACAAAGTGTCGGCAGTGGTGTTGTCCTTACCTTTTATGAACTTAATTTCAAAAGAGTAGATCTGAGGAGTAACTGCCCATTGTGATAGTCTAGGATGTACAAATGTACAAGTTAACAAAAATTTCAGGGCCTGGTGATCGGTATAAATTACTGTTTGTTTGCCAAATAAATAATAATTGAATTTCTTGAGTGCCCAGACTATGGAAAGTGTTTCTAACTCAGTAGTGGACTATGTACGCTCACATTCACTTAGAGTACGATTTGCAAATCCAATAATTCTTATCTGTTCCTTTTCTATATTCTTTACAACTTGAAATAAGCAACAACCCAAGCCAGAACATGAACCATCACAAGTCAAACAAGAATCTAAATTGAAATCTGGATGGCTCAATATGTATGCATTCACTAAAGCATGTTTTATTGTATTAAAGTCATTCTGGCACTGTTCCTGCCAGATCCAAACTTGATTCTTTCTGAGTAGATTTAACAGATGTTTCCTGTTCAAAAGTGGTTGTGGTAAAAAACATCTGAAAAATGAACATAGCTCAAGGAATGATTTTAACTGCTTTTTGTTCGAGGGCTAGGAAAGTTTCTGATAGCATCTAATTTACTGGGATCAGGACGTATGCCCTGTGAATTAATGATATGTCGCAAATATTTTATCTCACTGCAACCAAATTTTGATTTTCTAAGATTGGCTGTGACTCCAGCTTGTGTAAATTTTTCTAAAATTCTTTGAAGTGTGTCATTGTGTTCATTCCAAGACTATGTGGCTATCAGTATATCATCTACATAGTGTGTGACTGTCTCAACTAAATCATCGCCAAGCACGGTATCCAGGGCTGTAATGAATACTCCAGAACTGACATTGAGTCCGAAGGGTAGAACACAAAACTGATAGGTTCGCCCCCCGAATATAAATGCAGTATATTTCCGAGAATCAGGAGTGATACCTACTTGCTAAAATGAGTAGCGAGATCTATTGCGGAAAAATATTTTGCATCTAGTAATTTCTGTAATTGCTTTTCTAAATTTCCGGGTTTTGTGTGAACCGCTAAAATTATTTCATTAATTGCTCGTGCATCTAACACTAGCCTAATGCTACCATTTGGTTTTTTGACAAGAAGTAGAGGACTACACTAACGTGAGGTGGAAGGTTCAATGATTTTCCAGTCTAACATTTTTTTTAGTTCTTGCCACACAGCAGGTCGTTGAGATAACGGTACGTTATATGTCTTGTGGTAGAAGATCTTGTGAGGCTTAACTTCAATCTTGTACACATACGTGTTGATAACACCTAATCGTTTGGTAAAAACTTGTAAATATTTGGATAACACTTCCTGTAGTTTCATACATTCATGTACACTGAGAGCTGTAGCTTCCTTTATCTTATGATCAATCAATGTTTTCAAGTCCATTAGCTCTGTGTCAGATGTGTGTGTGTGCGTGTCTTGAATGTCATTGTCAAGTACTAACTGAACACAGTTTCTGTGTTACTTCGTCAATTGGAAAGTCCAAGTGGTGCATCGGAAACTACTTACAGACCCAAAGGAAAGGTTCCAAGCACAGACCGTTTGAAGCGCTACATGCCTGGATAAAAATCGGCATCAGGCGTCTTGTGTTTAATCATGACGCAATTTCTGTATTTCATCGTCAATGTGACAGTACAAGGGTTAATTAAAACCCACAGCGGTGCTTCGGAATCTACTTAATGACCCCAGGAAAGGTTCCTAATACAGACCGTTTGTAGCGTCACACTCCTGGATAGAAATCGGCTTGGTGCCTCTTGTGTTCAAACCCGACGCAATTTCTGTGTTTCTTCGTCAATGGGAAGGTCCAAGGGGTACAGGAACCCTGCAGTGTTTGCATCGGAAACTACTAATGGAACCAAAGGTATGGTTCAAAATACAGAGCATTAGAAGCGTTACACGCCTGGATAGAAGTCGGCATTGTGCCTCTTGTGTTCAATCCCGACGCAATTTCTGTATTTCTTCGTCAATGAGAAGGTCCAATATAAACCCGAGGTGGTACATCGGAAGCTACTAAAGGACCGTCTATAAGGATTCCAAACACAAACCGTATTCAATCTCGACGTAATTTATGTGTTTATTCTTTAATATTAAGGTGCAAGGGCTAAAGTAAATCCGCAGTGTTGCATCGGAAACTACCAATGGAGTCCCAGGAAAGGTTATAAGCACAGACTGTTGAAGCGCTACACGCCTGGATAGAAATCGGGATGGTGCCTGGAGTGTTCACTCCCAAAACAATTTCTGTGTATCTTCGTCAATGGGAAGCTCCAAGGGTTAAAGTAAACCCGCAGTGGTACATCGGAAACTACTAATGGACCCCCAGGAATGGTTCCAAACACAGATTATTTGAAGCATTACATGTCTGGATTGAAGTCGGCATGGTGCCTCTTGTGTTCAATGCCGACACAATTTCTGTTTTTCTTCATCAATGGAGAAGTCCAAGTTTTAAAGTAAACCCGCAGTGGTGCATCAGATACTACAAGTGCACCCCCAGGAAAGTTTCCAAACACATACCGTTTGAAGGGTTACACGCCTGGATAGAATTCGGCATCGTGCCTCTTGTGTTCAATCCCGTCGCAATTTCTTTGTTTCTTCCTCAATGGGAAGGTCCTTGGGTTAAAGTAAGCCTTCAGTGGTGCATCGGAAGCAACTAATGGACGCCAAGGAAAGGCTCCTAACACAGAGCGTTTGAAGCGTTACACGCCTTATAAAGGGACATTTGCATGCCGTGCTTGAATTTCCTTGGATACGCGAAATATTAATTAAATAATTAATCTCTGTCAAATAAATAATGCCCATGGCACAGAACTGCAGCGCTATGCCGTTGATAAAACAGAATACAATTACGACACCCTTATGTTTCATTGTCTTGTACAATAGCTGGTGTGCGAAGCAGGTATATTTTACTAACTGGCACACCGCCATATAAGAACACTGCAATCTCACTAGACACTCGACTCTGTAAAGATTCTATATTTATGAAATTGAGTTGAATTATTTAATTGTAGGCTTATTCGTTGAATATATCTGATTTAAGTAACTGTGTAAACTTTTTTATGTTTAGTAGACAGTCACCTCTGTAGGACGTATTGACATGGGTGGCAAATTATTCTAATGTTGAGATTTTGATTCCGCTCGTACCGCAGCAGACTTTAGAAACGATTTAAATACGAAGTCCGATTACTTGAGATACATTTCACGGTCAACTACGAATAACATTGCATTTACGAAAAAGGCATTGTCAAGCCTCTGATACCATGTAACTGAACGTCCACGTTCTAGATAAGCAAATATTAATTACAACCAATCACTATCATGCATATAGAATAATTAATTTTTTTATTTATTTTATATTGGAGACTGCGTGTCGGACTTGTTATTTTGTCATTTGTTACATTGTTCTCTTTGTTTCATGTGGAGAATCAACGTTCTGGACGTAGACGTGAATATATGAGAAATAAGGAAAATTTGAAAATATTTACCAACTCTAAAATTTTGCGGGAAGACACAGCGAAGCTTCCAGCAAAGTAAGTTAAGATGCAGCGTCTTTGCATTGGCAGGCTTGGCCAGACGCATAATACAGCCATTAGCTTTTCAGTAGATTCTGTAGTATTTCTTTCGCGCGTAGCAGTTTTCAGTGCTAAATTTCATTCTCAGTACTTTTCCTTAAACAATAACTTCTGCAACAATACCTGTACACGAGTGTACAATATGGCAGACTTCTGTACTATACGTTGTAACATGGCCAGCAGCCATTAAGAATAATCCGATATTCAGTTTACACTTTTAAATTAACAAACAGCCATTGTTGCTACCAGCGATTCATGTTCAACTGTATTTTATTTTAAAACCAGTGTCAAACTTTATTTTCTTGAAACATAATATCTTACGTGTGGCATGGTCATAACTAGAAAACAATACGCAAAGGTTGAACAGCAAAGACATACAATTCAGATGCAATCCGACTCGGACGCGAGACAAATGTTAGAAAATGACTTTACGATAGCAACCGGTAGTGACGATTCATCGAATATTGACGCAAGTGTTAACGGAAATGTTAATACATGAGGTCACGTCTAATGACGCGGCGGGGGCAGAGACCTTGCAAACAGTAAACATTGCCAACGTGTTACAAATGCTAATGAAACAAAACGCAGAAAATATGGCGACCTTAAAGACACTAAATGACTAAATTAAATCTGATCTCATAACAATCAAGACATGTAATGACACTTTATGTAAATTTGACGATGTTGAATAACACCTGACTAACAGATTACAATCTGAAGCCACAGCTCATTTTCAAAATATTAATAAAGAATTTCATGATTGGGTAGAGAACAAAGACAAACATTTTGATAGATGCATACGTGAAAATTTACCAACAATTGTGCACGACTCCGTAGCGGAATACATCACTAATAACAAACAGCTGATTAGTGACGCAGTACAGTCTGTCACTGCGCCAATGAAACAACTCACGGATCAACCACAGTCTGAATGTAACGAAAATATCAGTCAAAATGTACAGTTCAGAAACCAATATACATACGAGTATGACGCACACATACCGCACACGACAAACACACTAGAACAAAACACACCACGACAACAACACATACCACGTCGTGCAAACATAACACAAGCTATTATCACGGTAAACCACAGCAACATTATCGTAATTACTCGCCATCTGAACATTACAGTATTTACAGTGGAACAATTCCATATTAAAATCCAAAGGAAGAAGAAAGCTAAATAAAACACAGGCAATTTCAGACTTTTATCCCAGAAAAACGAACCATTCACCCGGTGATTTTCTTAAAACTTTTAGTAACGCATTTCCACGCACTTGGAGTGACCGGAAAAAGATTTCATATATTGTCGGTTACATCCAAGGCGATGCAGCTGTCTGGGCATACAGTCAAGCTGACGTATGTACCACGTACAGTGAGTTTGAGCGTGCCTTTCTGAACAAATTCTGGTCGCGATCCGTCCAGGAGCGACTCAGAAGACAAATTTTAGAACCTGAAACTTTTAACAGTAAAAATGGTAACTTACGCAGATATTTTGAAAAATACTCGAACATGGGACATTTTTTGGACGAGCCAGTCGAAACACGTGATATACTCCGTGCGTTGAATGCCAAATTGCCTTTCAACATTAAAGAAAAGCTCTTACATGTTCCGGATGACGATCCAGATTATTTTTTAACAGCTTTAGATTCGGTTGACATGTTACTAGAAGATCAGCGCTTCGCGCGGCAAAACAGCAGCCACAATGTTTATACTAGTAGTATGCAAAACATGCAGGCTTGCCAACTCAATTCTGGAGCGCCGACAGTTGGATACGCGGTACAGCAAAAACAGCTAACTCACATGCCGTCTCAATACGGAAATCAAAATCAACACGCGTATTCCAATACAAACAACAGTTACAACAGTAATAACACTTCATGCGGCAATCCATACAAAAGGCAGCGCGGTAATAACTACTACAACAACGGTAACAACGGATACAAATATAACAACAAAAACACAAACAGAAACAATAATAACTACGAGCCGAAACAGCATCAAGGCTGGACTCGTAGCGATCAATACTTTCATTCAAACACTGCTATACCACAGCAGCCACCAGGAAAATATTGGAGCATACCTTACGACCGACACGTAAGTCATAATGCGCAACAGCAACAACAACTACAAAAGTTTGGAGATCACAACAGGCAATAACCGAATGTGAATATAATAGAAGTGACACTGATACACAACCTCAATCTGTGTCAGTACATAATAAAAATGCTAATGCAACAAACTAGAAACAGTCACTTCTATGCCCCGGGTCGTGGCTGAAGAAGTCTTGGGGGTCGACTTCAATGTTAATCAGTTATTTGACACCACCATTGGACAACAAAATATTGATATGACTAATAATTGTAAACAAAAACTACCTGTTTTATTTATAAGATACAACCACAATGAGAATATATCAGATGAACTTTTGCAAGACAGTACACAATGTCGTTCAAACACAAATAAAATTGTCTTAGCCTCTACTACTGGTGTAGTAGGTGGGATTCCAACTACTATTATCTTAGATACATGTGCAGCTTTGAGCGTTTTGTCTTTTAATTTCTATAAAAAGATGTGTGAATTGGAGCCTGTGCCTGAGTTTCCCGCCCAAAGCTGTAAAATAACTACTGCTCTAGGTAATAAGTCATGTAGGGTTAAGAAGCAAGTTTCTGTAAACATTAAAATAGGTAATGGAACCGTACAATGGCCATTCCTGGTTGTACAAAACCTTGTGACAAATTGCATATTAGGATTAGATATTATGAGCGAGAAGGACTGCATTATAAACTTCTCCAAATGTAAATGGATTTTAAATGGTAAAGGCAGTGTAATTATTATTGATTTGGACAGGAGAACTCTAAAGCATGACAAACACTGTACAGGGTACAAGGTTCAGTTAGTACTTGACAAGGACATTCAAGACACGCACACACACTCATCTGACACAGAGCTAATGGATTTGAAAACATTGATTGATCATAAGATAAAGGAAGCTACAGCTCTCAGTGTACATGAATGTATGAAACTACAGGAAGTGTTATCCAAATATTTACAAGTTTTTACCAAACGATTAGGTGTTATCAACACGTATGTGTACAAGATTGAAGTTAAGCCTCACAAGATCTTCTACCACAAGACATATAACGTACCGTTATCTCAACGACCTGCTGTGTGGCAAGAACTAAAACAAATGTTAGACTGGAAAATCATTGAACCTTCCACCTCACGTTAGTGTAGTCCTCTACTTCTTGTCAAAAAACCAAATGGTAGCATTAGGCTAGTGTTAGACGCACGAGCAATTAATGAAATAATTTTACCGGTTCACACAAAACCCGAAAATTTAGAAGAGCAATTACAGAAATTTCTAGATGCAAAATATTTTTCCACAATAGATCTCGCTAATTTATTTTGGCAAGTAGGTATCACTCCTGATTCTCGGAAATATACTGCATTTACATTCGGGGGGCGAACCTATCAGTTTTGTGTTCTACCCTTCGGATTGAATGTCAGTTCTGGAGTATTCATTACAGCCCTGGATACCGTGCTTGGCGATAATTTAGTTGAGACAGTCACACACTATGTAGATGATATACTGATAGCTACACAGTCTTGGAATGAACACATTGACAGACTTCAAAGAATTTTAGAAAAATTTACACAAGCTGGAGCCACAGCCAATCTTAGAAAATCAAAATTTGGTTGCAGTGAGATAAAATACAGGGTTATTACAAATGATTGAAGCGATTTTTACAGCTCTACAATAATTTTATTATTTGAGATATTTTCACAATGCTTTGCACACACATACAAAAACTCAAAAAGTTTTTTTAGGCATTCAAAAATGTTCGATATGTGCCCTTTTAGTGATTCGGCAGACATCAAGCCGATAATCAAGTTCCTCCCACACTCAGTGCAGCATGTCCCCATCAATGAGTTCGAAAGCATCGTTGATGCGAGCTCGCAGTTCTGGCACGTTTCTTGGTAGAGAAGGTTTAAACACTGAATCTTTCACATAACCCCACAGAAAGAAAACGCATGGGGTTAAGTCGGGAGAGTGTGGAAGCCATGACATGAATTGCTGATCATGATCTCTACCATGACCGATCCATCGCTTTTGCAATCTCCTGTTTAAGAAATGCCGAACATCATGATGGAAGTGCGGTGGAGCACCATCCTGCTGAAAGATGAAAATAGCTCCCTGCTTGTTTTATTCGTCGACTTCTGCGGGCTACGTGTGAAACTTGCCCGCACGCGTTCAACCGTTTCTTCGCTCACTGCAGGCCGACCCGTTGATTTCCCCTTACAGAGGCATCCAGAAGCTTTAAACTGCGCATACCATCGCCGAATGGAGTTAGCAGTTGGTGGATCTTTGTTGAACTTCGTCCTGAAGTGTCGTTGCACTGTCATGACTGACTGATGTGAGTGCATTTCAAGCACGACATACGCTTTCTCGGCTCCTGTCGCCATTTTGTCTCACTGCGCTCTCGAGCGCTCTGGCGGCAGAAACCTGAAGTGCGGCTTCAGCCGAACAAAACTTTATGAGTTTTTCTACGTATCTCTAGTGTGTCGTGACCATATGTCAATGAATGGAGCTACAGTGAATTTATGAAATCGCTTCAATCATTTGTAATAGCCCTGTATTTAGGACATATCATTAATTCACAGGGCATACGTCCTGATCCCAGTAAATTAGATCCTATCAGAAACTTTTCTAGCCCTCGAACATAAAAGCAGTTAAAATCATTCCTTGGGCTATGTTCATTTTTCAGACGTTTTTTGCCACAACCACTTTTGAACAGTAAATATCTGTTAAATCTACTCAGAAAGAATCATGTTTGGATCTGATCGGAACAGTGCCAGAATGACTTTAATACAATTAAGCATGCTTTAGTGAATGCAAACATATTCAGCCATCCAGATTTCAATTTAGATTTTTGTATGACTTGTGACGGTTCATGTTCTGGCTTGGGCTGTTGCTTATTTCAAGTTGCAAAGAATAAAGAAAAGGAACAGATAAGAATTATCGGATTTGCAAGTCGTACTCTAAGTGAATGTGAGTGTACATAGTTCACTACTGAGTTAGAAACACTTTCCATAGTCTGGGCATTCAAGAAATTCAATTATTATTTATTTGGCAAACATACAGTAATTTATATCGATCACCAGATCCTGACATTTTTGTTAACTTGTAAACTTGTACATCCTAGACTATCACAATGGGCAGTTACTCCTCAGATCTACTCTTTTGAAATTAAGTTCATAAAAGGTAAGGACAACACCATTGCTGACGCTTTGTCTAGACTTCCTCAAGGTATGAATGAAACCAACAGTGACTTAGAAAATATAAATGACTACAGGATTCTCTTAATGCAAGACAAGTAGTATTACCAATATTATATTGATATGTGCAGAAACATGGCTAAATTACAAAAATCTGATCCTCACTGGTATAAGATACTAACATTACTGGTAGAAAAACACAATAATCTTTGACTAAGTATTACAAGTTACACAATGATGTATTATTTTATCGCCGACATCCAAATGCTACTAACTGGTGTGTATGCATTCCCAAAGAGCCTGAACATAATTTTATTTGGCACACACACTTAGCTTGGGGTCATTGTGGGACGAAAAAGTGTTTGGCAAAGCTCAGCACATACTGTTATTTTAGCAATTTATGGTTTAAAATTCGCCACTGCAAATGCTATAATACGAAGATTCTCAAGTGATTACCTCACGCACGTGGTCAAACCTAAAGCAATTATGTCAGATAATGCAGCATACTACTCTGGGTACAAATGGAGAAATTTCTTGTAGGACAAGACGTTAGAAGTATATTCATTTCAAGGTTTAGTCCACAATGTAAGGCGACTGAGAGACTTTTCAGAGAACTAAACCGATCCATGAGGACCTATATTTCTTCAAAACATACTAATTGGGTGTCCTACCTAAGTCTTTTCGAAGACGTACACAATAACTCAAATATATCATGTTCGATTGCAAACAGAACGATCAATGGATAGAACCATTACCTAAGTTGTCAGACAAGGAAACCACGCCTGAACAGAAAATAAAAGAAGTATTGACTACACTGACACATCACGCACAGATACGAAACAAACATCACACAAACATAATAAAAAGAAAACAAAAATTCAAGGCAGGAATGCTTGTACTACTTCGTACTCATCATAAATCTGTAGCACTCAAATGACGCAATGCTAAGTGGCGTCTGCCATATGAAGGACCTTATATTATTGTTAACATACCGCATCCTGGTGCGTATCTGTTACAACATCCTAGAACTAACAAAATTATAGAGCTATACGCACACCGAGATCTTCGAGTATTTCATGCTAAATAATGTCAAAGTCATATCCATGAAAACATTGCTAAGCAACGGGCAAAACTCTGTTTGCTACAGCATAGATAATAAGTAGTATAGAAATTTTCATTTCAGCTGTACCAGTGACGCAGTTGAAGACAGAAGAACTTTTCTTTCAACGCCGCGGCACTACCAAGAAGACTGGATATTAAGGTAAAGTTTATGATTACGTAGCAGTGAATGATATATTAATTTTTCACGGAACATTTATGACTGTAGGTACCACTGTCTTGGTATGACACCTGACGAACAGACAGACGTCATCTGTGAATGGACCTTTTACTTCGAGAAATAGATTAGACGCACATCTCTCAGCAAGAAAAGCATCTACCAGTAGCCAAGGCCACACAGACACAATACACACACGCAGAAAACGCGAGGAATCTGTTTTCCGTCTCTTATTTTTTGAATATTTATTGAGAAGTGAAAACGCGTGGTCTTGCCTACTGATGTAATGAATGTTGTGTCTAACCAATCTTAATTTCAGATGACATCACAAAAAAAAATCCATAAAATCCCAGCAAAACAGTTAAAGAGAACGTAAATATCTGCAATTCATGTAATCAAATGTGATATAATGTAATAATTTATAGCTATGTAATAATGATGTAAACATGTTTATGTGTAACTGTATTATGTTTATGCTAAGAAAATATGTGACGTGTATATGTATGATTACTTATGTTTTTCTGAAAAATGATGTGTAATGTAACTGTTACTATGTGAAAATTTGAATGATAACGAGTGCCAAAATGTGAAAAACTAAAAAAAAAAAAAAATTGCGTAGTGAACCACTGTTCACGGACATTAACGTACATTACTAGGTCTGCAACTACGCAGAAATCTATGTGAAAGAAACTGTTAATGACATTCATCATGCATCGTACCTTTGTAAACGCGATGAACGATTTCTTTGATAAGTAACTACGAACATTTAGGTGAGCTATATTTAACAAAAAACTGAAACTGTGAAGTGCATAATTGGTGCATCGTCTAGTGACATTACTACAGTATCTAACTTCAAGATGTTAACTGGATTAAATGGTCACAACGTGCCTGCCCAGAAAACAACACGACGAGTGGAAGAATTTTGGTTGGAACTTCAGGGAACGGAATGTTCCCGAAATGTGACGGACACACTTACCTGGACTGTCCGAGGATCGACGCCAGCTATGTGCCGTGCCGTCCGAGGTTCTGCAACCAAGCTTCCACGGAATATCGAAAACGAACTGCATATGGACCAATTACTAGACAGGTCACGTCCGATCTGTAATAAAGAATGCTTTTTGTCACAACGAACTGCATCACAACGACTATAATGGAAATAGGAAATGGACGTGCTTATGTATCAATTACGTTGTTATACAGCGATGTTACTGTGATCAAAAAACTTTACCACGTCGACACTAACCTGTGAAACATTCCTGTGCAGCAAATGAATATACACTGTAATAACGACACGATGTGTATAGGTCAACGCACCTGAAACAAAAAGACATTTTTCTTTGAAGCATTTTAATGCAATACTATGTAACTAAGAATATTCAACAATCTAAAGTTGTATTGATTATAACAAATATCGTAATTTTAAAATTAAGTTACCTGTCATAGAATGTACTCTTCATATATAATCTTGGTGCAATATTTTCTTCGTGCAGCGACTAAGAAACGCTCGCGCACACGAACAATATGAACTGCAATAATGTGCCGCGTAACCTAAATTTACGATATTATGGCAGTGCTGGAGTCACATAGACGCTTCTGCGCATGCGCGCACTCTATTTTGCCAACGTAAGAACTTTTACGGCGGACGCGCGTCATTCAAATTTTGTGTATAATATACTGTATAATGTATGTCATGTAAATAGTTGTAGATAACTTAGATTTTCTTGTGCCTTTAGGTGAATTGCTCACCTGCAGGTGTGTCCTTTTGCCTCGCAATTCAGGGGGCAATATAAAGGCACATTTGCATGCCATGCGTGAGTTTCCTCGGAAACGCGAAATCTTAATTAAATAATTAATCTCTGACAAATAAATAAAGCCCATGGCACAGAACTGCAGCGCTATGCCGCTGATAAAACAAAATACAATTATGACACTCTTATATTAAGAAGAAGGTGGTCGAGTAGAATAGCTGGTGCGGGAAGCACGTATATTTTATTAACTGGTACACTGCCATATTTGATGTTATATAAGAACACTGCGAGTTGCAATCTTACTAGGCACTCGATTCTGTAAAGAATTTATATTTATGAAAGTAACACGAATTATTTAACTGTAGGCTTATTCGTTGAATATATCTGATTCAACTAAATGTGTAAACCTTTTTATGTTTAGTAGATAGTCACCTCTGTACGACGTATTGACATGGCTGGCAAATTATTCTAATATTGAGATTTAGATTTAGAGTCCACACCTACTGCAGCAGTCTTTGGAAACGATTCAAATGCGAAGTCCGATTATTTGAGTCTTATTTCACTGCCAACTACGAATAACATTGCATTTACGAAAAAGCCATTGTCAAGTGTCTGATACCAAATAATTAAACGTCCACGTTCCAGATAAGCAAATATTAATTATACCCAATCACTATCATACATAATTAGTAATTAACATTTTATTTATTTATTTTTTTATTTTATAATCGACAGCGCAGAAGGATACGTATATAGCTTCTTTTCTGTGTTTACTTCGTACATTCTTACTTCAATTGCGTGTGAGTTTCGTATAGGAGGTGTAATTTCGAGTTTTAGTTACTGTAATCGTAAATTCAGGCAGATTGTGGCGCAGTCGTTAGGCATTTGTACAGATTAGTTCATACATTCTTTGCGTGTTTCCCTTGCGTTATCTAGGCACGGACTCGTGTTTCAGTAGCTGTTGTTCAACATCGTTTAGAATGGACAGGGACTGTGATTGCTATGTTCGGATGGGGGCTGAGTTGCATCCCTTCGCTCACAGCTGCAGGCGGCACTGACTTTGGTCGCGCAGCTTGAGGCTGTTGCCAATGGACACCACTGTGGGGAGCCAGACTTGGGTATCACGGGGATGTCAACCTCGTCCCGTCTGTCTCCAGATCGGTCTGCCGCTGTGGTTGCCCCGGTTGCTGCCAGCAGTGGGGGTGAGCCCTCGCCTGTGGATGATCGGGAGGTCGTTCCAAGGCGTGGCAGGCAGCGAAAGTCGTCCCCGGAGGCTGATCAGAAAGCCTCCCCCATGCGTCTGACAAACAGGTTGCAGGTACTGTCTCTGGCTGAGCCAGATGCAGCTACCTGCCTTGTTTCAGAGGATGATTCTCAGCCTTCAATGTCCAGGCAATAGCAGAGGGTGGGCTTATTCGTAAATTGGGAGCTCCAATGTTAGGAGCGTCATGGGGCCCCCTCGGGATTTGGCGGCTAAGGAGGGGAAGAAATCCATTGTGCACTCCGTGTGCATTCCGGGTGGAGTCATTCCTGATGTGGAAAGGGTCCTTCCGGATGCCATGAAGAGCACAGGGTGCAGCCAGCTGCAGCTGGTGGCATATGTCGGCACTAATGACGTGTGTCGCTTTGGATCTGAGGAAATTCTCTCTGGATTCCAGCGGCTATCTGATTTGGTGAAGGCTGCCGGTCTTGCTTACGATATGAAGGCAAGCTCACCATCTGCAGCATCGTTGACAGAACCGACTGCAGACCTTTGGTGCAGAGCCAGGTGGAGGGTCTGAATCACAGGCTCAGACGGTTTTGCGGCATTGTTGGCTGCAGATTCTTTGACTAGCGCCATAGGGTGGTGGGGTTTCGGGTTCCGCTGAATAGGTCAGGAGTTCACTACACTCAGCTGGCGGCTACACGGGTAGCGGAGGCTGTGTGGCGTGGACTGGGCGGTTTTTTAGGTTAGAAGGCCTCGGGAAAGTACGGGGTGGGCTGCAATCTCAAAGGGTGCATGGCAAATACAGGAAATGCTTGGATCAAGGAACAGTCGGAATTGTAGTTGTAAATTGTTGTAGCTGTGCTGGGAAAGCCCCTGAGCTTCAAGCGCTAATAGAAAGCACAGATGCGGAAATCGTTATAGGTACAGAAAGCTGGCTAAAGCCTGAAATAAGTTCTGCAGAAATTTTTACGAAGTCTCAGACGGTGTTCAGGAAAGATAGATTAGGCAGAATTAGTGGTGGAGTGTTTGTGTCTGTCAGTAGTGGTTTATCTTATAGTGAAGTCGAAATAGATACTCCGTGCGAATTGGTAGGGGTGGAGGTTATACTTAACAGCCGAACTAAGTTAATAATTGGCTCCTTCTACCGACCCCCAGACTCCGATGATATAGTTGCTGAACAGTTCAGAAAAAATTTGAGTCTCGTAACAAATAAACACCCCACTCATACGGTTATAGTTGGTGCGAACTTCAATCTTCCCTCGATATGTTGGCAAAAATACTTGTTCAAAACCGGTGGTAGGCAGAAAACATCTTCCGAGATTGTCCTAAATGCTTTCTCCGAAAATTATTTCGAGCAGTTAGTCCACGAACCCACGCGAATTGTAAATGGTTGCGAAAACACACTTGACCTCTTAGCCACAAACAATCCAGAGCTAATAGAAAGCATCATGACTGATACAGGTATTAGTGATCACAAGGACGTTATAGCTAATCTCAATACCGTTTCTTCCAAATCCACCAGAAACAAACGCAAAATAATTTTATTTAAAAAAGCGAATAAAGTGTCACTAGAAGCCTTCCTAAGAGACAATCTCCATTCCTTCCGAACTGACTGTGCTAATGTAGACGAGGTGTGGCTCAAATTCGAAGATATAGTAGCAACAGCAATTGAGAGATTCATACCTCATAAATTGGTAAGAGATGGAACTGATCCCCCATGGTACACAAAACAGGTCCGAACGCTGTTGCAGAGGCAACGGAAAAAGCTTGCGAAGTTCAGAAGGACGCGAAATCACGAAGATTGGCTGAAATTTACAGACGCGCGAAAGTTTGCAGGGACTTCAATGCGAGATGCCTTTAATAGGTTCCACAACGAAACATTGTCTCGAAATTTGGTAGAAAATCCGAAGAAATTCTGGTCGTATGTAAAATACACAAGCGGCAAGACGCAGTCAATACCTTCGCTGCGCAGTGCCAATAGTACTGTTACCGACGATTGTGCCGCTAAAGCGGAGTTATTGAACGCAGTTTTCCGAAATTCCTTCACCAGGGAAGACGAATGGAATATTCCAGAATTTGAAACACGAACAGCTGCTAGCATGAGTTTCTTTGAAGTAGATACCTTAGGGGTTGCGAAGCAACTCAAATCGCTAGATACGGGCAAGTCTTCAGGTCCAGATTGTATACCGATTAGGTTCCTTTCAGATTACGCTGATAAAATAGCTCCCTACTTAGCAATCATATACAACCGCTTGCTCACCGATAGATCTGTACCTACAGATTTGAAAATTGCGCAGGTCGCACCAGTGTTTAAGAAGGGTAGTAGGAGTAATCCATCGAACTACAGACCTATATCATTGACGTCGGTTTGCAGTAGGGTTTTGGAGCATACACTGTATTCAAATATTATGAACCACCTCGAAGGGAACGATCTATTGATACGTAATCAGCATGGTTTCAGTAAACATCGTTCTTGTGCAACGCAGCTAGCTCTTTATTCGCACGAAGTAATGGCCGCTATCGACAGGGGATCTCGATTCCGTATTTCTAGATTTCCATTTCCGGAAAGCTTTTGATACCGTTCCTCACAAGCGACTTCAAATCAAGCTGCGGGCCTATGGGGTATCGTCTCAGTTGTGCGACTGGATTCGTGATTTCCTGTCAGGAAGGTCGCAGTTCGTAGTAATAGACGGCAAATCATCGAGTAAAACTGAAATGATATCAGGTGTTCCCCAGGGAGGCGTCCTGGGACCTCAGCTATTCCTGATCTATATAAATGACCTGGGTGACAATCTGAGCAGCCCTCTTAGGTTGTTCGCAGATGATGCTGTAATTTACCGTCTAGTAAGGTCATCCGGAGACCAGTATCAGTTGCAAAGCGATTTGGAAAAGATTGTTGTATGGTGTTGCAGGGGGCAGTTGACGCTAAATAACGAAAAGTGTGAGGTGATCCACATGAGTTCCATATGAAATCCGTTGGAATTCTATTACTCTATAAATAGGACAATTCTCAAGGCTGTCAATTCAACTAAGTACCTGGGTGTTAAAATCACGAACAACTTCAGCTGGAAAGACCACATAGATAGTGGGGAAGGCGAGCCAAAGGTTGCGTTTCATTGGCAGGACACTTAGAATATGCAACAAATCCACTAAAGAGACAGCTTACACTACACTCGTTCGTCCTCTGTTAGAATATTGCTGCGCGGTGTGGGATCCTTACCAGGTGGGATTGACGGAGGACATCGAAAGGGTGCAGAAATGGGGAAGCTCGTTTTGTATTATCACGTAATAGGGGAGAGAGTGTGGCAGATATGATACGCGAGTTGGGATGGAAGTCATTAAAGCAAAGACATTTTTCGTCGTGGCGAGATCTATTTACGAAATTTCAGTCCACAACTTTCTATTCCGAATGCAAAAACATTTTGTTGCGCCCAACCTACATAGGTAGGAATGATCATCAACATAAAATAAGAGAAATCAGAGCTCGAACAGAAAGGTTTAGGTGCTCGTTTTTCCCGCGCGCTGTTCGGGAGTGGAATGGTAGAGAGATAGTATGATTGTGGTTCGATGAACACTCTGCCAAGCACTTAAATGTGCATTGCAGAGTAATCATGTAGATGTAGATGTAGATGTAACACTTGAATGTTCCCAATGACGAAGAAACACAGCAATTGCGTTGGGATTGAACACAAGAGGCACCATGCCGACATCTATCCAGGCGTGTAACGCTTCAAACGGTCTGTGTTTGGAACATTTCCTGGGAGTCCATTAGTAGTTTCCGATGCACCACTGGGGGTTTACTTCAACCCTTGGACCTTTCAATTCAACACAGAAATTGATTCGGGATTGAACACAAGAGGCACCATGCCGACTTCTATCCAGGCATGTAACAGTTAAAACGGTCCATGTTCGGAACATTTCCTGGGGGGTCCATTAGAAGTTTCCAATACACCACTGCAGGTTTCCTGTAACCCTTGGACCTTCCATTTGACAAAGAAACTCAGATATTGAGTCGGGATTCATCACAAGAGGCACCATGCCGACTTCTCTCTAGGCGTGTAAGCTTCAATCGGTCTGTGCTTGGAACCTTTCCAATGGGTCCATTCGTAGTTTCGGATGCACCACTGTGGGTTTACTTTAACCCTTGGAACTTCCCACTGACGAAAAACACAGTACGTGCGTCGGGATCGAACACAAGAGCCACCTTGCCGACTTCTATCCAGGCGGGTAACGCTTCAAACGATCTGTGTTAGGAACCTTTCCTGGCGGTCCAATAGAAGTTTCCTATGGACCACTGCGGGTTTTCTATTACCATTGGCCCTTCCCATTAACGAGGAAACACAGAAAATGAAACGGGATTGAATACAAGAGGCACCATGCCCACTTCTCTCCAGGCGTGTAACGCCTCAAATAGTCTGTGTTTAGAACCTGTCCTGGGGATCGATTAGTAGTGCCCGATGCACAACTGCGGGGTTACTTTAACACTGTGACATTCCCATTGACGAAGAAACACAGAAATTGCGTCGGGATTAAACACATGAGGCAGCATGCCGACTTCTATCCAGGCGTGTTACGTTTCAAACGGTTTGTGTGTTGAACCCCTCCTGTTCGCCCAGTAGTAGTTTCGAATGTACAACTGTGGGTTTACGTTACCCCTCGGACCTTCCCATTGATGAAGAAACACACAAATTTCGTCGGGATTCAACACAAGAGGCACATTGCCTACTTCTGTCCAGGTGCGTAACGCTTCAAACGGGCTATGTTTGGAACACTTCCTGGGGTCCACTAGTATTTTTCCAATGCATCACTGCGGGTTTACTTTAACCCTTGGGCCTTTCCATTGACAAAGAAACACTGAAATTGTGTCATGGTTGAACACAAGACACAACATGCGGACTTCTATCCATCCTGTAACGCTTCCAACGGTCGGTGTTTGGAACCTTCCCTGGGGTTCCATTGGAATTTTCTGATAGTCCACTGTAGGTTTTCTTTTACTACTGGCCCTTCACATTGACGAGGAAACACAGATATTGCGTCGGTATTGAACAAAAGGGGCTCCATGCAGACTTCTATCTAGGTGTATAAGCTTCAAACGGTCTGTGTTTGGAACCTTTCCTCGGGGCCCATTAGTAGTTTCCGATGCACCATTGCGGGTTTACTTTAACCCTTGGACATTCTCAATGACGAAGAAACACAGAAACTGCGTCGGGGTTGAGCACAACAGGCACCATTCCGACTTCTATCAAGGCGAGTAACGCTTCAAACGGTCTGTGTTTGAAACCTTTCCTGTGGCTCCATTACTAGTTACCGATACACTACTGCAGGTTTCTTCTAACCCATGGACCCTACCATCGACGAAGAAGCACAGAAATAGCGTCGGTATTGAACACAAGAGGCTCATTGCCGACTTCTATACAGGCCTGTAACGCTTTAAACGGTCTGTGTTTGCAACCTGTCCTGGGGGTCCATTAGTAGTTTCTGAGGAACAACGGTGGGGTTACATTAACACTGTGACATTCCCATTGAAGACGAAATACAGAAATTGTGTCGGGATCGAACACAACAGGCACCATACCGACTTCTATCCAATTGAGTATCGCTTTAACCGGCCCGTGTTTGGAACCTTTCCTGGGGTTCCATTGGAAGTTTCCGATGGACCACTGCAGGTTTTCTTTTACTATTGGTCCTTCACATTGACGAGGAAACACAGAAATTGCGTAGGGATTGAAGAAAAGAGGCACCATACCGACGTCTATCTAGGCGTATAAGCTTCAAACGATCTGTGTTTGGAACCTTTCCTGGGAGCCCATTAGCAGTTTCCGATGCACCACTGCGGGTTTAGTTTAACCCTTATTCATTCCAAGTGACGAAGAAACACAGAAATTGCGTCGGGATTGAACACAGGTGGCACTATGCCGACTTCTATCCAGGCGTGTAACACTTCAAACGGTCTGTGTTCGGAACCCTTCTTGGTGTTCCATTAGAAGTTTCCAATGGACCACTGCGGATATTCTTTTACCATTTGTCCTTCCCACTGATGAGCAAACACAGAAATTTCGTCGGGATTGAACATAACAGGCACCATGCCGACTTCTACCTAGGCGTGTAACGCTTCAAACGGTCTGTGTTTGGAACCTTTCCTGGGGGTCCATTAGAAGATTCCGATGCACGACTGCAGATCTGCTGTAACCCTTGGACGTTCTCATTGATGAAGAAAACCAGAAAGTGCGTCGGGGTTGAACACATGAGGCACCATGCCCACTTCTATCCAGGCATATTACGCTGCAGACGGCCTGGGTTGTGAACCTTTCCTGGGGTCCATTAATAGCTTCTGATGTACCACTGTGGGTTACCTTTAAACCTTGTACCTTCTCGTGACGAAGAAACACAGAAATTTCGTAGGGAATGAACACAAGGGGCTTCATGCCAACCTCTATCCAGGCGCTTAATGCGTGGAACGGTATGTGTAGTGAACCTTTCCTGGGAGTCCATTAGTAGTTGCCGATGCACCACTGCTGGTTTACTTTAACCCTTGGAGTTTCGCACTGACGAAGAAACACAGAAATTGTGTCGATATTGAACACAAGAGGCATCATGCCGACTTCTATCCAGGCGTGTAACGCTTAAAACGGTATGTGTTTGGAACATTTGCTGGGAGTTCATTAGCAGTTTCCGATGCACCACTGCGGCTTTAATTTAACCCTTGGACTTTCCCATTCATGAAAAAAAACACAGAAATTCATTCGGGATTGAGCACAAGAGGCATCATGCCGACTTCTATCCAGGCATGTCACGCATCAAACGGTCTATGTTTATAAACTGCCCTGGGGGTCCATTAGAAGTTTCCGATGCACCACTGTGGGATTACTTTAACCGTTGGACCTTCTTACTGATGAATAAACACAGAAGAAACACAGAAATTGCGTCGGGATTTAACCCAAGAGGCACAATGCCGACTTCTATCCGGGTGTGTAACGCTTCAAACGGTCTCTGTTTGGAACCTTTCCTGAGGTTCCTTTACCAGTTTCGAATGCACCACTGTGTGTTTACTTTAAACTTTGGACCTTCGCATTGACGAAGAGGCACAGAAACTGCTTCGGGATTGAACACAAGAGGCTCTATGCCGACTTATATCCAGCATTTAACGTTTCTAATTGTCTGTGTTTGGAACTTTTCTGGGGGGGTCCATTCTGATGCACCACTGCAAGTTTCCTGTAACCCTTGGACATTCCTATTGACGAAGAAATACAGATACTGCGTCAGGGTTGAAAACAAGAGGCACAATGCCGACTTCTATCCGGGGGTGTAACGCTTCCAATGGTCTCTGTTTGGAACCTTTCCTGGTGTTCCTTCAGCAATTTCCGATGCACCACTCGGGGTTTACTTTAAACTTTGGAACTTCCCATTGACGAAGAAACACAGAAAGTGCGTCGGGATTGAACGGAAGTGGCACCATGCCGACTTCTATCCGGGTGTGTAACGCTTCAAATGGTCTGTTTGGAACTTTTCCTGGGGTTCCTTTAGCAGTTTTCGATGCGTCACTCCGGGTTTACTTTAAACTTTGGACATTCCCATTGACGGAGAGACACAGAAATTGCGTCGGGATTAAACGCAAGAGGCACCATGACAACTTCTATCCAGGCGTGTAACGCTTGAAATGGTCTGTGTTAGGAACCTTTCCTGTGGGTTCTTTAGTAGTTTTTGATGCAACACTGCGGGTTTGCATTAACCCTTAGATCTTCCCCCTCACTAAGAAACACAGAAATTAAGTCGCGGTGGAACACAAAAGGCATGATGCCGACTTCTATCCAGGTGTGTAATGCTTCAAACGGGTTATGTTTGGAACCTTTCCTGGGGGTCAATTAGAAGTTTCCAATGAACCACTGCAGGTTTCCTGGAACTCTTGGTCATTGCCATTGACGAAGGAACACAAAATTGCGTCGGGATTGATGACAAGAGGCACCATGCTGGCTTCTATTTACGCTTGTAAGCTTTAAATGGGTTCGTTTGTAACCTTTCCAAGATGTCCATTAGTGGTTTACTTTAACTCTTGGTCCTTCTTACTGACGAACAAACACAGAAGGAACACAGAAATTGCGTCGGGATCGAACACAAGATGCCCCTTGCCGACTTCTATCCAGGTGTGTAACGCTCCAAACGGTCTCTGTCTGGAACCCTTCCGGAAGGTCCATTAGGATGTACCACTGCAGGTTTCCTGCAACCCTCGGATCTTTCCATGGACGAAGAAGCACATAAATTGTGTCAGGATTGATCACAAGAGGCATCATTCCGACTGTTATCCAGGCGTGTAGTTCTTTAAAAGATCTGTGTTGGAACTTTTCCTGGGGATCCGGTAGCAGTTTCCAATGCACCGCTGCAGGTTTAATGTAACCCTTGGTCCACCCCATTCACGAAGAAACACAGAAATTGTGTCGGTATTTAAAACAAAATGCACCATGCCGACTTCTATCCGAGCGTGTAACGCTTCAAATGGTCTGTGTTAGGAACCTAACTGGGGGTCCATTAGTATCTTCCGATGCACCACTGAAGGATTCTTGTAACCCTTGGACCGTCCCATTGAAAAAGATACACAGAAATTGTGTCGGGATTAAACACAAGAGGCACCATGACGAATTTTATCCAGCGTGCAACGCTTCAAACGGTCTGTGTTTGGAACCTTTCCTGAGGTCCCAATAGCAGTTACCGATGCAGCACTGCAGGTTTCCTGTAACTTTTGGACCTTCCCATTGACGAGGAAACACAGCAATTAAGTCAGGATTAAACGCAAGAGACACCATGCTAACTTCTATTCAGGCGTGTAACGCCTCAAACGGTCTGGGTTTGGAACCTTTCTTGGGGTTCCGTTAGTAGTTTCCGATGCAACACTGCGGGTGTACATTAACCCTTGAATCTTCCCACTGACGAAGAAACACTGAAATTGCGTCGGGATGGAACAAAAAAGGCACCAGACCTAATTCCATCCGGGTGTTTAATGCTTCAAGCGGTCTGTGTTTGTAACATTTCCTGGGGGTACATTAGTAGTTCCTGATGCAATCCTTAAACCTTGGAAAGGCAGCATGCCGACATCTATCCAGGTGTGTAATGCTTTGAGTGGTCTGTGTTTGGAACCTATCCTGAGGGTGTATTAGGAGCTTCCGACGCACCACTGCAAGCCATGGACGTTCCCATTCACCAAGAAACACACAAACTGCGTCGTGATTGAACACAAGAAGCACCATGTCGACTTCCATCTGGGTGTGTAACGCTTCAAACAGTCTCTGTTTGAAACATTTCCTGGGGTTCCTTTACAAGTTTCCGATGCACCACTCTGGGTTTACTTTAAACTTTGGACCTTGCAATTGCCGAAGAGACACAGAAATTGCTTCGGGATTTAACACAAGAGGCACCTTAACGACTTCTATCCAGGCTTGTAATGCTTCAAAGTGTCTGTGTTTCGAACCTTTTCGGGGGGTCCATTCTGATGCACCACTGCAGGTTTCCTGTAAACCTTGGACGTTCCCATTGACGAAGAAATACAGAAATGGCGTCGGGATTGAACACAAGAGGTACAATGCCGACTTCTATCCGGGCGTGTAATGCTTCAAACGGTCTCTGTTTTGAACCTTTGCTGGGGTTCCTTTACGAATTTCCGATGCACCACTCGTGGTTTGTATTAAACTTTGGAACTTCCCATTGACGAAAAGACACAGAAATTGCGTCTGGATTGAACGCAAGTGGCACCATGCCGACTTCAATCCGGGTGTGTAACGCTTCAAACGGTCTCTGTTTTGAACTGTTGCTGGGGTTCCTTTAGCAGTTTCCGATGCACCACTCCGGGTATACTTTAAACTTTGGACCTTCCCACTGACGAAGAGACAAAGAAATTGCGTTGGGATTGAAAACACGAGGCAACATGACAACAACTATCCAGGAATGTAACGCTTCAAACGGTCTGTGTTAAGAACCTTTCCTGTGGGTCCTTTAGTAGTTTCCGATGCACCACAGTGGGTTTACCTTAATCCTTGGGCGTTCCTATTGACGAAGAGACACAGAAATTGCTTCGGATTTGAACACAACAGGCACCATGCCGACCTTTATCCGGCCGTGTAACACTCCAACCAGTCTGTGCTTGCAACCATACCTGGGGATCTATTAGTAGTTTCCAATGCACCACTGCAGGATTAGTTTAACCCTTGGTTCTTCCCATTGAGGAAGAAACTCAGAAATTGTGTCGGGGTTGTAAACAACAGGCTCCGTGGCGTCTTCTGTCAATGTGTGTAACGCTTTATACGGTCTGTGTGTCAAACCTTTCCTGGGAGTTTATTAGTAGTTTCTGATGCAACTCTGCAGGTATCCTGTACCATTGGACCTTCCCATTGAAGAAGAAACACATATACTGCGTCGGAATGGAACACAAGAGGCACAGTGCCGTATTCTATCCAGGCGTGTAATGCTCCAAAAGGGCTATGTTGGGAACCATTCTTGGGGGTCGATTTCGATGCACCACTGCAGGTTTCCTGCAAGCCTTGGGACTTCCATTGGACGAAGAAACACAGAGATTGTGTCGGGATTGATCACAAGAGGCACCATTCCGGTTGTTCTTTAGGCGTGTATCGCTTCAAAGGATCTGTGTTGGAACTTTTGCTGGGGGTCGAGTAGCAGTTTCCGATGCACCGCTGCAGGTTTCCTGTAACCCTTGGACCTTCCCATTGACGTTGGAAAATAGAAGTTGCATCGGGATAGAAGGCACCAGTCCGAATTCCATCCAGGTGTGTAATTCTTCAAGCGGTCTGTGTTTGTAACATTTCCTGGGGTACATTAGTAGTTTCCGATGCACCACTGCAGGTTTACGTCAAACCTCGGATCATCCCACTGAGGAGGAAACAAAGAAATTGCGTCGGAATAGAACACAAAAGGCGCCGTGCCGACATCTATCCAGGCGTGTAATGCTTCGAGTTGTCTGTGTTTGGAACCTATCCTGGGGGTGTATTAGGAGTTTCAGATGCACGACTGCAGGTTTCCTAACACCCTTGCAGCATCCCATTGATCAAGAAACACAGAACTTGCGTCGGGATCGAACACAAGAAGCACCATGCCGACTTCTATCCCGGTGTGTAACGCTTCAAACGGTCTCTGTTTGGAAACTTACCTGGGGTTCCTTTAGCAGTTTCCGATGTACCACTCGGGGTTGCTTTAAAGTTTGGAACTTCCCATTGACGAAGAGACACAGACATTGTGTCGGGATTGATCACAAGAGGCAACATTCCGACTGTTATTTAGTCGTGTAACGCTTCAAAGGATCTGTGTTGGAACTTTTCCTGGGGGTCGAGTAACAGTTTGCGATGCAGGTTTCCTGTAACCCTTGGACCTTCCCATTGACGAAGGAACACAGAAATTGCGTTGGGATAGAACACAAAAGGCACCAGGCCGAATTCCATCCAGGTGTGTAATGCTTCCAGCGGTCTGTGTTTGTAACATTTCCTGGGGGTACATTAGCAGTTTCCGATGCAAAACAGCAGGTTTACTTTAATCCTTGGATCTTCCCACTGTCGAAGAACCACAGAAATTGCGTCGGAATAGAACACAAAAGACGCCGTGCCGACATCTATCCAGGCGTGTAATGCTTCGAGTTGTCTGTGTTTGGAACCTATCCTGGGGTTGTATTACGAGTTTCCGATGCATGACTGCAGGTTTCCTGTAACCCTTGGACCTTCCCATTGACCAAGAATCATAGAAATTACGTCGGATTGAACACAAGAGGCTCAATGCTGACTTCTATCCAGACGTGTAACGCTTCAAACGGTCTCTGTTTGGAACCATTCCTGGGGTTCCATTAGCAATTTGCGATGCACCACTCGGGGTTTAATTTAAACTATGGACCTTCCCATTGACGAAGAGACACAGAATTTGCGTCGAGATTGAACACAACATGCACCATGTTAACTTTGATCTGGGCTTGTAATGCTTCAACCAGTTTGTGCTTGGAACCATCTCTGGGGGTCTATTAGTAGATCCCGATGCACCACTGTGGGTTTAGTTTCACCCTTGGTTCTTCCCATTGAGGAAGAAACACAGAAATTGCATCGGAACTGTACACAACAGGCACCATGGCGTCTTCTATCCATGTGTGTAACGCTTCAAGCCGACTGTGTTTTGAACCTTTCCTGGGGTGCGTTAGTAGTTTCCGATGCAACACTGCGGGTGTACATTTGCCCTTGAATTTTCCCACTGACGAAGAAACATAGAAATTGCGCCAGGACTGAACACAAGAGGCACCATGACGACTTATATCCAGGCGTATAACACTTGAAAGGTGTTTGGCACCTTTCCTTGGGGTCCATTAGTAGTTTCCAATGCACCGCCGCAGGCTTGCTGTAACCCTTGGACCTGCCCATTGACAAAGAAACTCTGTAACTGCGTCAGGATTGAATACAAGAGTCACCATGTCGACCTATATCCAGGAGTGTAACGCCTCAAACGGTCTTTGTTTAGAACCTTTTCTGGGCGTCCTTTCGTAGTTTCTGATGCGCCACTGCAGCTTTCCTGTATCCCTTTGACATTCGCATTGACAAGGAAACACAGAAATTAGAGATGGGCAAAACTGTTCTTTTCAGAGATCGGATCAGAACTGTTCACTCCCTGAAATGAATTAGCTCTTTTTCATGACTCACCACTCATTCACAACAGAAAATAAATGGAAGGGACATTGCCCTTTAAACTTGGTTTATTCCAGGACTATACCTGTATTTTGATCTTATTTGATCCTATTTTGAAGTAACACAGATAATGAGTAAGAATTTTGTATTGTTTATTGAAATTTCCACGATAGGACAAAGTTTTTGATTATTGATTTATTTTGCACTATCGTGGTTTTTTGGGTGATCGGAAAATGTTGTAACTTGAGATTTACATTAACAATATATTTGGCTATAATGTATTAAAATTTCATTAACCTCATACAAATACATCGCAAGCCATATATTTTTAAAGTGAACATTTCCTTCCAAAGACGCCTAAAATCGCAAAATCCGTACAACAATAAGAAAAAAATATATAAATTTGACTGTAAGACCAAAGTGCTGCATATAGCCTTCCGCAGAATAAAACAAGGAAAACTTGGTGTATCACTTTTGCTATACGTTTATCGGTTCGCTTGTAATTAAAGTGTAAATTCGAGTGACCATAATAAAAAATCCTATAGTAAGAGGAGCCATCAGGAACCTAATCTGATAAGTTTAAACAAATAAAAATAAAATAAAAACAAATGATGTATACATAACATAATTATGTAATATACATAACGGTATTACTACGAAGAACACTATCCAGTAGAGACGAACTCCGATGCAGAGGCGCTGAGTCAAGCAGGTCGAGCCGCGAGCTGTATTACTGCGCGAGCTAAGACCCCAGAGACCAGAGTGACACCTGAGTTGCTTTGCTCAACGCTCTGGCAGAGTCGAGAACGGTGGGGTGAGCGTTGAGTGGGCGAGTTCTGGGGGTGGGGGGAGCAGTGAACGGCCACCACTCACCCGCTCGGAGACAAATCGTCCGCTCTCTTGCGAGCAGGTTGTTGCAAATAGTTCTTATGTTCTCCGCTAGGAGGCTCTCTGTCCTGTTGCTCGCATCAACTGCCCAGAGGGCAGGACGTGCGACTGAAACGATCGCTGACGGAGTTCAGGTGCGCCAGACACTGCACGCCGCAGAGGAAGCACAGAGACGGCACGGCATCTGTGAAACACAAAATCCAATGGGGCACTGCACAATGCAGGCAGCCAAGGCAGAAGCAGGGCAGAGGCCGGCGCTGGCTGTGTTGTGTGGCGTGCAGTGTGCTCTGACCAGCAGAGGCCCCACTGGTCTGCTCCGACTCTCTCTCTCTCTCTCTCTCTCTCTCTCTCTCTCTCTCTGCTGTGGGAAACGTTTGGAGCTACCGTTCTTTTTTTCTGAATCACTGATTGTTCACTCCTTTGAAAGATTCAACTCTATGAATTAGTTCAGGAGCGGATCCCCCATCTCTAACAGAAATAGCGTGGAATTGAACACAAGAGGCACCTGCTGACTTCTATACAGGCATGTAACGTATCTAACGGTCTGTCTTTGGAACCATTACTCTGGGTCCATTAGTAGTTTCCAATTCACCACTGAAGGTTTCCTGTAACTCTTACACGTTCCCATTGACGACGAAACACAGAAATTGCGTCGGGATTGAACACAAGAAGCACCGTGCCGACTTCTATTCAGGCGTGTAACGCTTCAAACGGTCTGTGTTTGGAACCTTTCCTGGGAGTCCTTTAGTAGTTTCGGATGCAACACTGCAGATTTACTTTAAGCTTTGGACCTTCCCATTGACGAAGTGACACAGAAATTGATATGGGATTGAACTCAAGAGGCAACATGCCATCTTCTATTCGTGCGTGTTATGCTTCAAATGGTCTGTGCTTGGAACCTTTCCTGGGAGTCCATTTGTAGTTTCAGATGCACCACTGCAGGATTTTTTGACCCTTCGACCTTCCCATTGTGGGAGAAGCAACAGAAATTCCGTCGGGATTGAACGCAAGTGGCACCATGGCGACTTTTATACAGGCGTGTGTATCTTACAATGATCTGTGTTTTTTATCCTTTACTGGGGGTCCATCAACAGTTTCCGATGCACCACTCAAGGTTTCCTGTAACCCTTGGGCGTTCCCATTTACGAAGAAATAAATGGCTCTGAGTACTATGGGACTTAACTACTGTGGTCATCAGTCCCCTAGAACGTAGAACTACTTAAACCGAACTAACCTAACGACATCACACACATCCATGCCTGAGGCAAAATTCGAACCTGCGACCATAGCGGTCGCGCGGTTCCAGACTGAAGCGCCTAGAACCGCTCAGCCAAACCGGCCGGCTGACGAAGAAACACAGAATTTCCGTCGTGATTGAACACAAGCGGTACCATGCCGACTATTATCCAGGCGTGTAACGCTTCAAACGGTCTGTGGTTGGAACTTTTTCTGGGCGTCTTTTCGTAGTTTCCGATGCGCCACTGCAGCTTTTCTGTAGCCCTTGGACCTTCTCCATTGACGAAGAAACACAGAAATAGCGTGGAATTGAACACAAGAGGCGACATGCTGACTTCTACACAGGCGTGTAACGTTTAAAATGGTCTGTGTTTGGAACCAATATTCTGGGTCCATTAGTCGTTTACAATTCACCACTGAAGGTTTCCTGTAATCCTTAGATGATCCCATTGACGATGAATCACAGAAATTGCGTCGGAATTGAACACAAGAGACACCATGTCGACTTCTATCCAGGTGTAAAACGCTTCAAATGGTCTCTGTTTGGAACCTTCGCTTGGGGTCCATTAATAGTTTCTGGTGCATCACTGCAGGTTTCCTGTAACCCTTGGTACTTCCCTTTGACGAAGAAACACATGAGTAGCGTCGGGATTGAACACAAGAAACACCATGCCGACTTCTATACAGGCGTGTACCGCTTCGAACTGCCTGTGTTTGAAACCTTTAATGGGGATCCGTTAGTAGTTTCCGATGCACCACTGAAGGTTTCCTATAACCCTTAGACGTTGCCATTTTCAACGAACACAGAAATTGCGTGGGAATTGAACACAAGAGGCAACATGTTGACTTCTAACCAGGCGTGTAACGCTTAAAACGGTCTGTGTTTGGAACCTTTCTGGGTGTACTTTAGTTGTTTCCGATGCACCACTGCAGATTTCCTTTTACCTTGGGACCTTCCCATTGACGAAGAGACACAGTAATTGACTCGGGATTGAACGCAAGAGGCACAATGGCGACTTCTATCCAGGCGTGTAACGCTTCAAACTATCTGTGCTTTGAACCTTTCCTGGGAGTCCATTAGTAGTTTCTGATACACCAATGAAATTTTATTAACCCTTGGACCTTCCCATTGTGAAAGAAACAACAGTAATTACGTCGGGATCGCACACAAGAGGCACCATGGCGACTTCTAACAGGGCGTGTAACGCTTTAAACGGTCTGTGTTTAGTACCTCTCCTGGGGGTCCTATAGTAGTTTGCGAGCCACCACTGCAGGTTTCTTGTATCTCTTGGACCTTCCCATTACATGGAAAATGAGTAGAATTGAAGACAAGAGGCATCATGCTGACTTCTATGTAGGCGTGTAACGTTTCAAACGGTCTGTGTTTGGAATCATTACTCTGGGTCCATTAGTAGTTTCCAATTCACCACTCAAGGTTTCCTGTAACCCTTGAACGTTCCCATTGACGACGAAACACAGAAATTGCGTCGGAATTGAACACAAGATTCTTAATGCCGTCTTCTATCGAGGAACGTAATTCTAATGTCAGTCTGTATTAAGACTCTTTTGTGGCGGCCCATTAGTAGTTTCCAATGCACCACTACGGGTTTACTTTGAATCTTTTAACATCCCATTGACGAAGAAACTCAGAATTTGCGTCGGAATTGAACACAAGAGACACCATGTCGAATTCTATCCAGGCGAGTAACGATTCAAACGGTCTGTGTCTGGAACCTTTCCTTAGGGTCCATTAGTAGTGTCCGGTGCATCACTGCAGGTTTCCTGTAACCCTTCGACGCTCCCATTGACGACGAAACACAAGAGGCACCATTCCGACTTCTATCCAGGCGTGTAAAGCTTCAAACGGTCTGTGTTTGAAATCTTCACTCGGGATCCACTAGTAGTTTCCGATGCACCACTGAAGGTTTCCTTTAACCCTTTGACGCTCCCATTGACGACGAATCACAGAAAATGCGTCGGGATTGAACAAAAAAGGCTTAATGCCGTCTGATATCCAGACGTGTAGTGCTTCAATCAGTCTGTTTTAGGATACTTACCTGGGGATCCATTGATTGTTTCAGATGCACCACTGCGGGTTTACTTTAAATCTTGGAGCTTCCCATTGACGAAGAAACACAGAAATGACGTTAGGGTTGAACACAAGAGGCACCATGTCGCCTTCTATCCAGGCGTGTAACGATTCAAACGGTCTGTGCGTGGATCCTTTCTTTGGGGTCCATTAGCAGTATCCGATGCGCCAGTGCAGGTTTCCTGTAACCCTTGCAACTTCCCTTTGTCAAAGAAGCACAAAAATGGTGTCGGGATTGAACACAAGAGGCACCATGCCGACTTCCATCCAGACGTGTAACGCTTCAAACGGTATGTGCTTTGAACCTTTCTTGGGAGTCAATTAGAAATTTCCGAAACACCACTGCAAGTTTTTTTTACACTTGGACCTTCCCATTGTGGAACAAACAACACAAATTTCGGTGGGATTGAACTCAAGAGGCATCATGGCGACATCTATCAGGGCGTGTAACGCTTCAAACGGTATGTGCTTTGAACCTTTCTTGGGAGTCAATTAGAAATTTCCGAAACACCACTGCAAGTTTTTTTTACACTTGGACCTTCCCATTGTGGAACAAACAACACAAATTTCGGTGGGATTGAACTCAAGAGGCATCATGGCGACATCTATCAGGGCGTGTAACGCTTTAAACGGTCTGTGATTGGAACCTTTCCAGGGGGTCCATTAATAGTTTCCGAAGTACCACTGCTGGTTTCCTGTATCTCTTGGACCTTCCCATTGACGAAGAAACACAGAAATTGTGTCGGGATGATTACAAGCGGCACCATTCGGACTGTTTCCAGGCGTGTAACGCTTCAAAGGGTCTGTGTTTGGAACCTTTCCTGGGGGTCCAGAAGTAGTTTCCTTATTTTAACCCTTGGATCACCCATTGACGAACATACACAGAAATTGCAACGGAATTGAACACAAGACGCACCATGCCAACTTCTATACATGCGTGTAATGCTTGAAGCGGTCTGTATTTACAACCTTTCCTGGGGAACCGTTAGTAGTTGGCGATGCACCACTGCCGGTTTCCTGTAACCCTTGGATCATCCCATTGCCGAATAAAAACAGAAACCCCGTCGGGATTGAACACAAGAGGCAACATGCCGTCTTCTATCCAGGCATGTAACGATTCAAGCGGTCTGTGCTTGGAACATTTCCATGGGGTCCTTTAGTACTTTCCGATGCACCGCTACTGATTTACATTAACCTTTGGACCTTCCCATTTACCAAGAGAGACAGAAATTGAATCGTGGTTGAGCGCAAGAGGCACCATGCCGACATCTATTCGGGCGTGTTACGCATCAAACGGTCTGTGCTTGGAACCTTTTGTGCGAGTCCATTATTACTTTCCGATGCATCACCACAAGTTTTTCTAACTCTTAGACCTTTCTACTGTAGAACAAACAACAGAAATTCCGTCGGGATTGAACACAAGTAGCACCATGGCGACTCATATCCAGGCGTGTAACGCTTTATCGATCTGTGTTTGGAACCATTTCTTGGGGTCTATCATTAGTTTCCGATGCACTACTGCGTGTTCATTTTAACCCTTGGTTCTCCCCATTGACGAACATACATAGAAAATGCGTAGGGATTGTACAAAAGAGGCACCATGCCGACTTCTATACAGGCGTGTAATGCTTCAATCAGTCTGTTTTTCGTCCCTTTCCTGGGAGTCCATTAGTAATTTCTCATATACCACTGCAGGTTTCCTGTAACCCTTGGACATTCCCATTGACGGAGAAACACAGAAATGGCGTTAGGGTTGAAGACAAGAGGCACCATGCCGAATTCTATCCAGGCATGTAACGATTCAAACGGTCTGTGCGTGGATCCTTTCTTTGGGGTCCATTAGCAGTTTCCGATGCGCCAGTGCAGGTTTCCTGTAACCCTTGCAACTTCCCTTTGTCAAAGAAGCACAAAAATGGTGTCGGGATTGAACACAAGAGGCACCATGCCGACTTCCATCCAGACGTGTAACGCTTCAAACGGTATGTGCTTTGAACCTTTCTTGGGAGTCAATTAGAAATTTCCGAAACACCACTGCAAGTTTTTTTTACACTTGGACCTTCCAATTGTGGAAGAAACAACACAAATTTAAACGATCTGTCTTTGGAACCTTTCTTGGGGGTACATTGTAGTTCCCCATGCTCCACTGCAGTTTTCCTGTAACGGTCGGACCTTCCTAGTGACGAAGAAACACAGAAATTGTGTCGGGATTGTTCACAAGAGGCACCTTTCCGACTGTTATCCAGGTGTGTAACGCGTCAAAGGATCTATGTTTGGAACCATTCCTGGGGATAAGGTAGTAGTTTACGATGCACTACTGGGTGACCTTTTTAACCCGTGGACATCCACATTGACGAACATAAACAGAAACTGCATCGGGAATAAACACAGGAGGCACCATGCCGACTTTTATTCAGGCGAATAACGCTTCAAACTGTCTGTGTTTTGAACCTTTCCTGTTGGTCCATTTGTAGTTTCCGATGCAACCCTGCGGGTTTACTGTAACGCTTGGATTTTCTCATTGACGAAGAAACACAGAAATTGCGTCAGAATTGAACACAAGAAGCACCATGCCGACTTCTATACTGGCGTGTAACCCTCCAGACTGTTTTAGAACCTTCCATTGGGGTCCATTAGTAGTTTCCGATGCACTACTTCAGGTTCCCTGTAGCCCTTGGATCTTCCCATTGACGAAGAAACACAGAAATTGCGTCGGGACTGAACAGAAGAGGTACCATACCGACTTCTAACCTTGCGTGTAACGCTTCAAACGGTCCCTGCTTGGAATCTTTCCTGTGGGTTCATTGGTAGTTTCCGATGCACCACTGCGGGATAACTTTAACCCTTGGAACTCCCCATTGACAAAGAGACACAGAAATTGCGTTCGGATTGAACACAAGAGGCCCCATGCCGTCTTCTATCCGGGCGTGTAACGCTTCAAATCTTCTGTGTTTGGAACCTTTCCAGGGGGTCCATATCGATGTGCCACTGCAGCTTTTCTGTAACCCTTGGACCTTCCCGTTGAAGAAGAAACACAGACATATGGTCGGAATTGAACACAAGGGGCACCATTTCGACTTCTATCCGGATGTGTAACCCATCAAAAGGTCTTTGTATGGAACCTTTCCTTGGGGTCCATTAGTAGTTTCTGATGCATCAGTACAGGTTTCCTGTAACCCTTGGAACTTCCCTTTAACATAGAAACACAGAAATTGCGTCGCGATTGAACACAAGAGGTACCATGGCGACTTCTATCCAGGCGTGTAACGCTTCAAACTGTCTGTGTTTGGAATCTTTCCTGCGGGTCCTTTAGTAGTTTCCAGTGCACCACTGTAGGTTTACTTTATCCCTTCGATCTTCCCATTGTGGAAGAAACTTAGAAATTGCGTTGGGATTGAACACAAGAAGCACCATGCCAACTTCTATCCGGGCGTGAAATGCTTCAAGCTGCCTGTGTTTCGAACGGTTCCTGGGAGTCCTTTAGTAGTTTCCGATGCACCACTGCCGGTTTACGATAACTCTTTCACCTTCCCATTGACGAAGAAACACAGAAATTGCATCGGGATTGAACGCAACAGGCATTATTCCGATTTCAATCCTTGCGTGTAACGCTTCAAATAGTCTCTGTTTGGAATCTTTCCTGGGGGTCCATTAGTAGTTTCCGATGCACCACTGTGGGTTTACTTTAACCCATGGACCTTCCCAATGACGAAGAAACGCAGAAATTGCGTCGGGATTGAACACAAGATGCACCATGACGACTTCTATGTAGTCGTGTAATGCTTCAAATTGCCTGTGTTTGGAACCTTTCCATGAGCTCCATTCGTAGTTTCCGATGCGGCACTGCGAATTTACGTCATCCCTTGTACATTCAAATTCACGAAGAAACACAGTAAATGCGTCGAGATTGAACGCAAGAGGCAACATGCCGACTTCCATCCAGGTGTGTAATGCTTCAATCAGTCTGCGTTTGGAAGCTTTCCTGGGGTCCATTACCAGTTTCCGACGCACCACTGCGGGTTTACTTTAAACCTTGGAAGTTACCATTGACGAAGAAACACAGAAAATACGTCGGAACTGAACAGAAGAGGCACCATGTCGACTTCTATCCAAGCGTGTACCACTTCCAACGGACTCCGAACCTCTCCTTGTAGTTCATTAGTAG
Source organism: Schistocerca piceifrons (assembly GCF_021461385.2). Lineage (NCBI taxonomy): Eukaryota > Metazoa > Arthropoda > Insecta > Orthoptera > Acrididae > Schistocerca > Schistocerca piceifrons. The sequence continues at coordinate 1,058,695,262 of NC_060139.1, forward strand.
TACTCGATACACCACTGTGAGTTCACTTGAACCTTGGACCTTCCCACTGACGAAGAAACACAGAAATGTCGTCGTTATTGAACACAAGAGGCACCATGCCGACTTCTATCGAGGTGTGTAACTCTTCAAACGGTCTGTGTTTTGAACCGTTCTTTGGGGTATATTAGTAGATACCGATGCACCACTGCAGGTTTCCTATAACCCTTGGACTTTCCCATTGAGGAGGAAACACAGAAATTGTGTCTGGATCGAACACAAGAGGCGCCATGCTGACATCTATCCAGGTGTGTAACGCTTTGATGGGCTGTGTTTGTCACCTCTTTTGGGGGTCCACTAGTAGTTTCCGATGCACCACTGCGTGTTTCCTATAACCCTTGGACATTCCCATTAAGGAAGAAACACAGAAATTGCGTCGAGATTGAACGCAAGAGGCACAATGCCGACTTCTATCCAGGCATGTAACACATTCAACCAGCTCCGTTTGGAACCTTTTTTGGGGCTCCATCAGTAGTTTCCGACGCAGCACTGCGGACTTTCGCTAACCCTCGGACATACCCATTGACACAGAAACACAGAAATTGCGTCGGTATTGAACACAAGGGCACCATGCCGACCTCTATACACGCGTGTAACGCTTCAAACGGTCCATGTTTGGAACCTGTCCTGGGGGTGTATTTTTAGAATCCGATGCTTCACTGCAGGTTTCCTGTAACCCTTGGAGCCTCCCATTAACGAATAAAGACACAAATTGCGTCGGGATTCAATACAAGAGGCACCATGCCGACTTCAACCTGACCGTTTAACGCTTCAAATGGTCTGTACTTGAAACCTTTTCTGGGTGTCCATTAGTAATTTCCGATGCACCACGGCGGGTTAACGATAACTCTTGGACCTTCCCATAGAGGAGGAAACACAGAAATTTTGTCGGGATTGAACACACGGGGAATGATGACGTTTTCTATCCGGGGGTGTAACGCATTAAACAGGCTGTGTTTGGAACCTTTTTTGAGGGTCCATTTGCAGTTTCCGATGCACCACTGCGGGTTTTCGTTCACCATAAACCTTCCGATTGACAAAGAAGCACAGAAATTGCGTTGGGAGCGATCACAAGGGGAAACATGGCGACCTCTATCCAGGAAGGGTTACAGGAAACCTGTAGTTGTGCATCGGATACTACCAATGGAACCCCAAGATAGGTTCCAAACACAGACTGTTTGAAGCGTTACATGCCTGGATAGAAGCCAGCATGGTGCCTCTTGTGTTCAATCCCGGATCAATTTTTTGTGTTCTTCGTCAATGTGAAGGTCCAAGGGTTAAAGTAAAACGCATTGATGCATCGGAAACTACTAAAGGACCCCTCCCCCCCCACCCCCACGAAGGGTTTCAAACACAGACCGTTTGAAGCGTTACACGCCTGAATAGATGTTGGCATGGAGCCTCTTGTGTTCATTCCCGGCGCAATTTCTATGTTTCTCCGTCAATGGGAAGGTCCAAGCGTTATAGGAAACCTGCAGTGGTGCATCAGAAACTTCTAATGGATCCCCAGGAAACGTTCCAAAGACAGACCGTTTGAAGCATTAAACACCTGGATAGAAGCCGGAATGGTTCCCCTTGTGTTCAATCCCGATGCAATGTCTGTGCTTCTTCGTCATTGGAAAGGTGCAAAGTTAAAAGAAAACGCGCAGTGGTGAATTGGAAACTACTAATGGACAACCAGTAAAGGTTCCAAGCACACATCATTTGAGGCATTACACGCCTTGATAGAAGTCGGCATCATGCCTTTTGTGTTAAATCCCGTCTCAATTTCTGTGTTTCTCCGACAGTGGGAAGGTCCTAGGCTGAAGTAAGAGCGCAGTGGAGCATTGGAAACTACTGATGGACCCCGAAGAAACATTCCAAGCACAGACCGTTTGAAGCGTTACACGGCCGGATAGTAGTGGGCGTGGTGCCTCTTGTGTTCAATCCTGACGCAGATTCTCTGTTTCTTCGTCAATGGGAATGTCCAAGGGTTACAGGAAACTCCCAGTGATGCATCGGAAACTAGTAATGGACCCCCAGGAAAGGTTTCATACACAGACCCTTTGAAGCGTTACACACCTGGATAGAAGTCGGCATGGTGCCTCTTGTGTTCAGTCCTGACGCAATTTCTGTGTTTCTTCGTCAATGGGAAGGTCCAATGGGAAAGTAAACTCGCAATGATGCATCAGAAACTACTAATGACCCCACCAGGAAAGGATCCAAACACAGACCGTTTGAGGCGTTACACGCCTGGATAGAAGTTGGCATCGTGCCTCTTGTGTTCAATTTCGACGCAATTTCTGTGTTTCTTCGTCAATAGTAACGTCCAAGATTTAACGTAAACCCGCAGTGGTGCATTGGAAACTAGTAATGGTCCCCCAAAAGAGGTTCCAAACACAGCCCATCAAAGCACATTGATAGATGTTGGCATGATGCCTCGTGTGTTCAATCCCGACGCAATTTCTGTGTTTCCTCGTTAATGGGAAGATCCAAAAGTTAAAGAAAACCCATAGTGGTGCATCCGAAACTAATAATGGAGGCCCAGAAAATGATCCAGACACAGATCTTTTGTAGCGTTACACGCCTGGAAGAAAGTCTGCATGGTGCCTCTCTTGTTTATTCACGACGCAATTACTGTGTTTCTTCGTCCATAAGATGCTCCAAGGATTAAAGTAAATCCGCAGTGGTTTATTGGAAACTACTAATGGACAACCTGGAAAGGTTCCAAACACTCACCGTTTGAAGCGTTACACTCCTTGAGATAAGTCGGCATGTTGCTCCTCGTGTTCAATTCTGACACAATTTCAGTGTCTCCCAGTCAGTGGGAAGGTCCTAGGCTTAAAGCAAGCCGATAGTGTTGCATCGGAAACTACTGATGGACCCCGAAGAAAGATTCCAAGCACAGACCGTTTGAGGCGTTACACACCTGGATAGAAATCGGCATGGTGCCTCTTGTGTTCAATTCCGACGCAATTTCTGTGTTTCTTCGACAATTGGAAGGTCCAAGTGTTACAGGAAACCTGCAGTGGTGCATCGGAAACTGCAAATGGACGCCAGGAAAGATTCCAATCACAGCCCCATTAAAGTGTTACACGCCTGGATAGAAGTCTGCATGTTGCCTCATGTGTTCAATTTCGACGCAATTTCGGCATGTCTTCGTCAATGGGAAGGTCCTAGGGTTAAAGTAAACCCACAGTGGTGCGTCGGAAATTACTGATGGACCCCCAGGGTAGGTTCCAAGAACAGACCGTTTGAAGCGTTACGCGCCTGGATAGAAGTCGCCAAGGTGCCTCTTGTGTTCAATCCCGACGCAATTTCTATGCTTCTTCCTCAATGGGAAGGTCCAAGTCTTAATGTAAACTCCCAGTGTTGCAACGGAAACTACTAATGCACCACCAGGAGTGGATCCAACCACAGACTGAAGCGTTACACGCCTCTATAGAAGTCGGCACGGTGCCTCTTGTGTTCCAAGCACAGACCGTTTGAAGCGTTAGACGAACGAATAGAAGTTGGAATGGTGTCTCTTGTGTTCTACATCGGCGCAATTTCTCTTCGTCAATGGGGAGGCGCAAGGGGGGCCTTTAGTAGTTTCCGAAGCATCAATGCGTTTTACTTTAACCGTTGGACCTTCCCGCTGACGGAGAAACAAATTACGTCAGAATTGATAACAAGAGACACCATGCTGACATCTATCAGGGCGTGTCACGCTTCAAACGGTCTATGCTTGGAGTCTTTCTTCGGGGTATATCAGTAGTGTCTAATGCACCACTACAGGCTTACTTTAACTCTAGGACCTTCCCACTGACGGAGAAACACAGAAATTTCGTCGGGATTGAACACAAGAGGTACCATGTCGACGTCTATCAAGGTGTGTAACGTTTCAAACGGTCTGTCTTTGGAACGTTACCTGGGGATCCATTAGAAGTTTCTGATGCGCCACTATAGATTTCCTGTAACCCTTGGGCGTTCGCATTGGCGATGAAACACAGAAATTGCGTCGGAATTGAATGCAAGAGGCACAATGCCGATTCTATCCAGGCGTGTAACGCATTACACGGGCTGTTAGAAATTGTCATGGTGCCTCTTGTGTTCAATCACAACGCAATTTCTGCGTTTTTTCGTCAATGGGAAGGTCCACGAGTTAATGAAAACCTGAAGTGGTGCATGGGAAACTACCAATGGACACCAAGGGAAGGTTCCAAACACAGCCCGTTAAAGGCGTTACGATCTACATGGAAATCGGCATGGTGCCTTTTGTGTTCAATCCCGACGCAATTTCTGTATTTCTTCGACAATGGGAAGGTCCAAGAGTTAATGAAAACCTGAAGTGGTGCATCGAAAACTACTAATGGACACCAAGGGAATGTTCCAAACACAGCCCATTTAAGGCATTACTAGCTACATGGAAATCGGCATGGTGCCTCTTGTGTTCAATCCCAACGCAGTTTTTCTGTTTTTTCGTCAATGGGAAGGTACATGTGCTAAAGAAAACCCGCAGTGTTGCAACGGAAACTAGTAATGGACCACCAGGAAAGGTTCCAAGCACACTCCGTTTGAAGCATTACAGGCCTGAAAAGCAGTCGGCATGGTGCTTCTTGTGTTCAATCCAGACGCAATTTCTGTGGTTCTTCGTCAACGGGGAGGTCCTAGCGTTAAAGCAAACCCGCAGTGAAGCATCAGAAACTACTAATGGACCACCAGGAAAGGTTCCAAAAACAGACTATTTGAAGCGTTACACGCATGTATATAAGTTGGCATGCTGCCTCTTGTGTTCAATCCCGACCCAATTTCTGTGTTTCTCCGTTAGTGGGAAGGTCCTAGAGTTAAAGTAAGCCTGCAGTGGTGCATTGGAAACTACTAGTTTCCCATGCACCACTTCAGGTTTTCATTAACTCGTGGACCTTCCCATTGACGAAAAAACGCAGAAATTGCGTTGTGATTGAACACAAGAGGCACCATGACAATTTCTAACAGGGCGTGTAACGCTTCAAACAATCTGTGATTTGAAACTTTCCTGCAGGTCCATCAGAAGTTTTCGATGCGCCACTGCCGGTATTCTTTAACCCTAAGACCTTTCCATTCACGAGGAAACACAGAAATTTTGTCTGGATTGAACACAAGAGGCACAATGACGACTTCCTGCATCTCTTAGACCTTCCCATTGACGAAGAAACACAGAAATTGCGTCTGGATTGAACGCAAGTTGAGCCATGCCGACTTCCACCTAGGCGTGTAACGATTCGTGCGGTCTGTGTTTGGAACCTTTGCTGTGGGATCATTAGTAGTTTCCAGTGCACCAGTGCAGGTTTCCTGCAACTCCAAGATCTTCCCATTAACGAAGAGACACAGAATTTGCGTCGGGATAGAACATAAGAGGCACCATGCCGACTTCTATGCAGATGTGTAATGCTTCAAGTAGTCTGCGTATGGAACGTTTCCTTGGTGTTCATTAGTAGAGTCCGATGCACCACTGCGGGTTTCCTGTTACCCTAGTGCCTTCCCATTGACAAAGAAACATCGAAATTGCGTCTGGATTGAACACAAGAGGCACCGTGCCGACTTCCATTCAGGAGTATAACGTTTCAAATGGTTTACGTTTGGAACCTTTCCTTGGGTACATTAGTATTTTCCAATGCAACACTGCTGGATTCCTGTAACTCTGGGACCTTCCCATTGACAAAGCAACACAGAAATTGCGTCGCGATAGATCACCATGCCGACTTCTATGCAGGCGTGTAACGCTTTAAACCGTCTGTGTTTATAACCTTTCCTGGGGGGTTCTTTAGTAGTTTCCGATGCACCACTGCGGGTTTACTTTAACCCTTGGACCTTCCCATTTACGAAAAGACACAGAAATATCGTCGGGATTGAACACAATAGGCGGCATGCCGATTTCAATCCGAGCGTGTAACGCTTGCAACGGCCTGCGATTGGAACCTTTCCTGTGAGTGAATTAGTAGTTTCCGATCCACCACTGCGGGTTTTCTTTAACCTTTGGACCTTCTCATTGACGAAGACACACAGAAATTGCGTCGAGGTTGAACAAAAGAGGCACCTGGCGACTTCTATCCAGCCGTGTAATGCTTCAACTGATCTGTGTATGGAACCTTTCTTGGTGGCCCATTAGTACTTTCCGATGCACCACTTTGGGTTTACTTTAACCCTTGGACCTTCCCATTGACGAAGAAACACAGAAATTGCGTTATGATTGAACACAAGAGGCACCATTATGACTCCCATCCAGGCGTGTAACGCATCAAAAGGTCTGTGATTGGAACCTTACCTGGTGGTCCAGTAGTAGTTTCTGATCTATCACTGTAGGTTTACTTTAACCCTAGGAACTGCCCATTGACGAAGAGAAACAGAAATTGCGTCGCGATTGAACACAAGAGACGCCATGCCGATTTTTATCCGAGTGTGTAACGCTTCCAACAGTCTGTTCTTGAAATCTTTCCTGTGGGTGCAATAGTAGTTTCCGATGCACTTCTGCGGATTTTCGTTAACCCCTGGACCTTCCCATTGATGAAGAAACACAGAAACTGCGTCAGCATCGAATACAAGAGGCACCATTCCGACTTCTATCCGTGCGTGTAATGCTTCAAACGGTCTGTTCTTGGAACCTTTACTGGTTGTCCATAAGTAGTTTCCAATGCACCACTGCGGCTTTACTTTAACACTATTATCTTCCCAGTGTCGAAGAAACACAGAAATTGCGTCGGGATTGAACACTAGAGGAACCATGCAGGCTTCTATCCAGGCGTGTAACGCTTCAAACGTTCTGTGTTTGGAAAATTTCCTTGGGGTCCATTAGTAGTTTTTAAAGCACCAATACAGGTTTCCTGTAAACCATGGACCTTCCCATTGACGAACAAGAACGGAAATTGCTTCGCGATTGGACACAAGGGGAACCATGGCGAATTCTGTCCAGGTGTGTAACGTGTCAAACGGTATGTCCTTGGAATCTCTCCTAGGGATCTATAATAAGTTTCTGATACAACACTATAGGTTTCCTGTAACCCATGGGCCTTCCCATTGACGATGAGACACACAAATTGCGTCGGGGCAGAACACAAGAGGCAACATACCCACTTCAATACGGGTGTGTACTGCTTCAAACGGTCTGTTTTTGGAACCTCTCCTGCGGGTTTATCAGTACATTCCGATGCCCCACTGTGGATTTACTTTAACTATAGGACCTTCCCATTGACGAAGAAACACAGAAATTGCGTCGGGATTGAAAACAAGGGGCACGATGCCGACTTCTATCCAGGCGTGTACGCTTTAGTCGGTGTGTGTTTGTTACCGTTACTGGTTGCCCTGAAATAGTTCCAAATGCACCACTGTGGCTTTACTTTAGCACTAGTATCTTCCCAGTGTCGAAGAGACACAGAAATTGCGTCTGGATTGAACACGAGAGGCACCGTGCCGACTTCCATTCAGAAGTGTAATGTTTCAAATGGTTTACGTTTGGAACCTCTCCTGGGGTACGTTAGTATTTTCCAATGCAACACTGCTGGATTCCTGCAATTCTGGGACCTTCCCATTGACAAAGCAACACAGAAATTGCGACGCGATAGATCACAAGATTCACCATGCCGACTTCTATGCAGGCGTGTAACGTTTCAAAGTCTGTGTTAGGAACCGTTCCTGGGGGTGCATTATTAATTTCTGATGCACCACTGAGGGTTTTCGTTAGCCCTTGGACCTTCCCAATAACGACGAAACACCGAAATTGGGTCGGGATTGAAGACAAGGGAAAACACGCCGACTTCTACCCAGCCCTGTAACGCTTCAAACGGTGTGTGTTTGGACCTTTTGCTGGGGTTCCGTTAGTACTTTCCAATTCAGTACTACTGGTTTACATTAACACTTGGATCTTCCCATTGACGAAGACACACAGAAATTGTGTCGGTAGTGAACACAAGAGAAAACACGCTGACTTCTATCCAGGCGTGTAACGCTTCAAACGCTCTCTGTCTGGAACCTTTCCTGGGGGTCCATTAATAGTTTCTGATGCACCACTACGGGTTTCCTGTAACCTTTGGACATTCCTATTGACGTAGAAACACAGAATCTTTGTCGGGATTGAACACAACAGGCACCTTGCCGACTTCTATCCAGGCGTGTAACCTTTAAAATGGTCTGTGTTTGGAACTTTTCCTGGGGGTCCATTAGTAGTTTCCGGTGCACCACTGCGAGTTTACAATAACCCTTTGATCTTCCCATTGACGACGTAGCACAGAAATAGCTTCTGGATTCAACACAAGAGGCACCATGCCGACTTCTATCCACGCATGTAACGCTTCAAAAGGGTTGTTTTTGGAACCTTTCCTTAGGGTCCATCAGCCGTTTCTGATGTACCACTGCATGTTTTTCCTTTACCCATTGGACCTTACCATTTACGACGAAACGCAGATATTGAATCAGGATTGAACACAAGAGGCTCAATGCCGACTTCTATCCAGTCCTGTAACGCTTCAAACGGTCTGTGTTTGGAACCTTTTCTGAAGGTCAATTAGTAGTTCCGATGCACCACTGCAGGCTGCCTCTATCCCTTGGACCTTCCTATTGAAGAGGAAGCACAGAAACTGCGTCGAGGTTGAACACGAGAAGCACCATGCCGACTTCTATCTAGGAGAGTAATGCTTTAAACGGTCTGTATTTGGAACCTTTCCCGGGGGTCCATTAGCAGTTTCCTATGCTCCACTCCAGCTTTCCTGTAACCCTTGGACCTTCCCATTGACGAAGAAACGCAGAAATTGCGTCGGGATTGAGCACAAGAGCCAAAATGTCGACTTCTATCCAGGCGTGTAACGCTTCCATCGCTCTCTGTCTGGAACCTTTCCTGGCGGTCCATTAGTAGTTTCTGATGCACCACTGTGGGTTTCCTGTACCCTTGGACCTTGCTGTTGACGAAGGAACACCGAATCTACGTCGGGATTGAACACAAGAGGCGGCATGATGACTTTTATCCAGGCGTGTAACCTTTCAAACAGCCCGTGTTTGGAACGTTTCCTGGGAGTCAATTAGTAGTTACAGATGTATCACTGCTGGTCTATTTTAACCGTTCAACCTTCCCTGTGACGGAGAAAAACAGAAATCGCTTCGGCATTGAACACAGGAAGGACCATGACGACTTCTATCCAGGTGTGTAACGCTTCAAACGCCCTCTGTCTGGAACCTTTCCTGGGGTTCCATTAGTATTTTCCAATGCAGCACTGCGGGTTTACTTTAATGCCTGGACCCTCCCACTGACGAAGAAACACAGAAATTGCGTCGGGACTCAGCACAAGATGTACCATGCCGATTTCTATCCAAGCGTGTAACGCTTCGAAAGGTCTGTGTTTGGAACCTTTCCTGGGAAGTCACCAGTAGTATCCCACACATCACTGTGGGCTTACATTAACCCTTTGATCTTCCATTGACAACGTAGCACAGAAATAGCTTCTGGAGTGAACAAAAGAGGCACCATGCCGACTTCTGTCCAGGTGTATAACGCTTCAAACGGTCTGTGTTTGGAACATTCCCTGGTGGACCATTAGTAATTTCCGATGCGCCACTGCGGATTTACTTTAACCCTTGGACCTTCCCATTGACGAAGAAATACAGAAATTGTGTCGGGATTGAACACAAGAGGCACCATACCGATTTGTATCCAGGTATGTTACGCTTCAAACGGTCTGTGTTTGGAATCTTACCTTGGGGGTCATTAGAAGTCTCCGATACATCTCTGCGTGTTTTCTTTAACCCTTGGACCTTCCCACTGACGAAGAAACACAGAATTTGTGTTGGTATTTATCACAAGAGAAATCATACCGATTTCTAACCAGGCGTGAGCGCTTCAAGCGGTCGGTTTTTGGTACGTTTCAAGCGGGGCCATTAGTGGTTTCGAATGGACACTGCAGATTTTCCTATAACCCTTGGTCCTTCCCATTGACAAAGAAACACAGAAATTGCGTCAGGATTGAGCACAAGATTGCACATGCCGATTTCTATCTAGGCATGTAAGGCTTCAAACGCTGTGTGTTTGGGACACTTACTGGGGGTCCATTAGTAGCTTCCAATGCACCACTGCTCGTTTACTTTAACCCTTCGACCTTGCCATTGAAGAAGAAACACATAAATTGCGTCGGGATTGAACACAAGAGGCATCATACCGATTTGTATCCAGGCGTGTAAAGCTTCAAACGGTCTCTGATTGGAACCTTTCCTTGGTAGCCATTAGTAGTTTCCGATACACCATTGGGTGTTTACTTTAACCCTTGGGCCTTCCCACAGACGTAGAAACACAGAATTTGTGTCGGTATTGATCACAAGAGACATCATGCCGATTTCTAACCAGGCGTGAGTGCTTCAAGCGGTCGGTTTTTGGTACGTTTCTAGGGGGGCCATTAGTAGTTTCGAATGGCCACTGCAGGTTTCCTATAACCCTTGGTCCTTCCCATTGACAAAGAAACACAGAAATTGCGTCAGGATTGAGCACAAGAGGGCACATGCCGACTTCTATCTAGGCATGTAAGGCTTCAAACTGTGGTGTCACCGCCAGACACCACACTTGCTAGGTGGTAGCTTTAAATCGGCCGCGGTCCATTAGTACATGTCGGACCCTCGTGTCGCCACTGTCAGTGATCGCAGACCGAGCTCCACCACACGGCAGGTCTCGAGAGACTTACTAGCACTCGCCCCAGTTGTACGGACGACATTCCTAGCGACTACACTGACGAAGCCTCGCTCCTTTGCAGAGCAGATAGTTAGAATAGCCTTCAGCTAAGTCAATGGCTACGAGCTCTCAAGGCGCCATTAGCAGTATATTGTCTGAAACTATAGAGTCTCACTTGTATCGTCAATAGCGATGTACAACAAGGATGGATTAAAGTGAAGTATTCCAGCGGCTACGTACTTTTCTTTATAGCATTCATTACGTATCCTGTTTCAGACCTATCTCTAGCCTGCGTGAGTTAGCGCGTGCCTTTCGGCTACTTCCGAGTGGCGTGGCTGTCTTGTTACGCCACAACACAAACGATGTGTGTTTGGGACCTTTACTGGGGGTCCATTAGCAGTTCCCAATGCACAACTGCTCGTTTACTTTAACCCTTGGACCTTGACATTGACGAAGAAACACAGAACCTGTGTCAGGATTGAACACAAGAGCCACCTTGCTGACAACTATCCAGGCGTGTAACCTTTCAAACCGTCTGTGTTTGGAACCTTTCCTGGGGGTCCATTAGTAGTTTCCGATGCAACACTGCGGGTTTACATTAACCCTTTGATTTCCCATTGACGACGCAGCACAGAAATAGTTTCTGGATCCAACACAAGAGGCACCATGCCGACTTCTATCCACGCATATAACGCTTCAAAGGTCTGTTTTAGGAACCTTTCCTTGGGATCCATCAGCCATTTCTGATGCACCACTGCAGATTTTCCCTTATCCATTGGACCTAACCATTCACGAAGAAATACAGAAATTGCGTCGGGATTGAACACAAGGGGCAATATGCCGACTTCTATCCAGCCGTGTAACGCTTCAAACGTTCTGTACTTTGAACCATTCCTGGTGGTCCATTAGTGGTTTCAGATGTATCAGTGCAGGTTTACTTTAACCCCTTAACCTTCCCATTGGCGGAGGAAAATAGAAATTGCTTCGGGATTGAACACAAGAAGCACCATGCCGACTTCTATCCAGGTGTGTAACGCTCAAACGCTCTCTGTCTGGAACCTTTCCTGGGGGTCCTTTAGTAGTTTCTGATGCATCACTACGGGTTTCCTGTAACCCTTGGACTTTCGTGTCGACGAAGGAACACTGAATCTATGTCGGGATTGAACGCAAGAGGTACCATGACGACTTTTTTCCAGGCGTGTAAACTTTCAAAGGGTCCGTGTTTGGAATCTTTCCTGGGGGTCCATTAGTAGTTTCTGGTGCACCACTGCGGGTTTACGTGAATCCCTGGACCTTCCAACTGACGACGAAACACATAATTATCGTCGGGAATGAACACAACAGGCACAATACCAACTACTATTCATATGTGTACCGCTTTAAAACCGTGTGTTGGGAACTTTCCCTGGTATTCCATTTACAGATTCCGAAGCGCCGCTGCGGATTTACTCTAGCCCTAGGACCTTCCCATTGACGAAGAAACACAGAAATTTCGTCGGGATTGGACACAAGATGTACCATGCCGATTTATATCCACGGGTGTAACGCTTCAAACTGTCTGTGTTTGGATCTTTTCCTGGGGGTGCATCAGAATCTGCTGATGGACCCCCACGAAATATTCCAAAAACAAACTTCCTGAAGCGTTACACGCCTGGATAGTAGTCCGCATGGGGCTTCTTCCGTTAAATGCCGACGCAATTTCTGTTTTTCTTCGTCAATGGGAAGGTCCAAGGGTTAGAGGCAACCTGCAGTTGTGCATCGGAAACTACTAATGGACCCACAGGAATGGTTCCAAGTAATACTCGTTTGAAATATTACACGTCTGGATAGAAGTCTGCATGGTTCGTCTTGTGTTCAATCCCGACGCAATTCGTGTGTTTCTTCGTCAATGGGATGGTCCATGTATTACAGAAATCCAGCAGTGGTAAATCAAAAACTAATAATGGACCCCCAAGAATGATCTCAAACACAGACCGTTGGAAGCATTACACGTCTGGATAGAAGTCGACAGACCGCCACTTGTGTTCAATCCCGACGCAATCTCCGTGTTTCTTCGTCAATGGGTAAGTCCAAGGGTTAAAGTAATCCCACAGTGGTGCACCGGAAACTACTAAAGGATCCCCAGAAGAGGTTCCAAACACGGACCGTTTATAGCGTTACACACATGGATAGAAGACGGCTTGCGTCTCTTGTGGTCCATCCCGACTCAATTTCTGTCTTTCTTCGACAATGGGAAGCTCCAAGGGTTAAAGGAAACCTCCATTGGTGCCTCGGAAACTACTAATGGAGCCCCAGGAAAGGTCTAAATGCAGACCGTTGGAAGTGTTACACACAGGATAGAGTGAGCATAGAGCTTCTTCAGTTCAATCACGACGCAATGTCTGTATTTCTTCGTCAATTAGAAGATCCAAGGGTTACAGGAAACCAGCAATGGTGCATCGGAAACTGCTGATGAACGCACAGGATAGGTTCCATACACAGACCTTTTGAAGCGATACATGGCTGGATAGATGTGGGCATGGTGTTTCTTGGTTCAATCTCGACACAGTTTCTGTGTTTCTTCATCAGTGGGAAGGTCCAAGGGTTAAGGGAAACCTACAGTCGCGCATCCTAAACTGCTGCTGGACTACCAGGATAGGTCCCAAACACAGACCTTTTGAAGCATTACATGCATGGATAGAGGTCGGCATGGTACCTCTTGTGTTCAATCCCGAAGCATTTTCTGTGTTACGTCGTCAATGGGAATTTCCAAGGGTTACAGGAAACCAGCAGAGCCGCAAAAGAAACTACTAGGGGACCCCCCAGGAAGGAAAGGTTGCGAACACAGACCGTTTGAAGCGTTACACGCCTGTACAGAGGTCGGCCTTGTGCCTCATGTGTTCAATCCCGACGCAATTTATTTGATCCTTCGTGAATGGGATGGTCCAAGGGTTAAAGGAAATCTACAATGGTGCAGCGGAAACTACTGTTGCAACCCCAGAAATGTTTGCAAACACAGCCATTTTGAATAGTTACACGCATGGATAGCAGTCAGCATGGTGCATCTTGTGTTCAATCCCGACGTAATTGATGTGTTTCATCGTCAATTGAAAGCTCCAAGGGTTATAATTGCAGTGGTGCAACGGAATCTAGTAATGGAGCCCCAAAAGAGGTTCCAAATACTGACCGTTTGAAGCGTTACACTCCTGGGTAAAATTCGGCATGGTGCTTCTTTTGATCAGACCGGACGCAATTTCTGTGTTTCTTCCTCAACGGGAGGGTTCAATGGTTATAGGAAACATGTAGTTTCCATTCGAAACTTCTAATGGTACCCCAGGAAACGTTCCAAAATGAGACCAATGTAAGCGTTGCACGCCTTGATAGAAATCGGCATGACGCCTCTTGTGATCAATCCCACCGTAAAGTCTGTGTTTCTTAGTCAATGGGAAGGTCCAAGGGTTAACGTAAAGACGCAATGATACATCTGAAACTACTAATGGATCCCCAGGAATGGTTCCAAGCACAGACCGTTTGAAGCGATACATGCGTAGATAATAGACAGCACGTGGCCTTTTGTGTTCATTCCCGACGTCATTTCTGTGTTTCTTCATCAATGGGAAGCTCCAAGGTTACAGAAAGCCTGCAGTGGGGCATTGGAAACAACTAAGGGACCCACTGGAAAGGTTCCAAACACAGACCGTTTGAAGCGTTACACACATGGATAGAAGTCGTTATTGTGACTCATGTGTTCAACCCCAACCAAATTTCTGTGTTTCTTCGTCAGTGGGAAGGTCCAAGGAATAAAGTAAACCCACAGTAGTGAATCAGAAACGGACACCCAGGAAGGTTCCAGACAGAGACCGTTTGAAGCGTTATACACCCGGACAGAAGTCGGAATGGTGCCTCTTGCGTTCAATCCCGACGCACGTTCTGTGTTTCTTCGTCAATAGGAAGGTCCAAGGGTTACAGTAAACCCAGAGTGATATATCGGAAACTACTAATGGATCCCGAGGAAAAGTTCAAAGGACAGACCGTTTCAAGCGTTACACGCCTGGATAGAATCCGGCATGGTGCGTCTTGTGTTCAAACGAGACGCAATTTCTGTGTTTCTTCCTCAATGGTAAGGTAGAATGGGTAAAGAAAAAACCTGCAATGGTGCATCAGAAACGGCTGATTGACCCCCAGGAAAGGTTCCAAAAACAGACCTTTTGAAGCGTTACACGCCTGGATAGAAGCCGGCATGGTGCCTCTTGTGTTCAATCCCGACGAAATTTCGGTCCGTCTTCGTCAGTGGGAAGGTCGAAGGAATATTGTAAACACGGAATGCTGCATCAGAACCTACTAATGGACCCCCAGGAAAGGTTCCAGACAGAGACCGTTTGAAGCGTTATACAACCGGACAGAAGTCGGACTGGTGCCTCTTGCGTTCAATCCCGACGCAAGTTCTGTGATTCTCCGTCGATGGGAAGGTAGTAGGGTTAAAATAAAACCCGCAGTGGTGCATCGAAAACTACTGATGGACCCCCAGGATATATTCCAAGCACAGACCGTTTGAAACTTTACACTCATGGAGAGAAGTCGGCATGGTGCGTCTTGCGTTCAATCCCGACGCAATTTCTGTGATTCTTGATCAATGGGAAGATCCAAGGGCTAAAGAAAAAACGCAGTGGTGCATGAGAAACTACTAATGGAACCCCATTAAAGGTTCCAAAGATAGACCTTTTGAAGCGTTACACACCTGAATAGAAGTCGGCATGGTGCTTCTTGTGTTAAATCCCGACGCAATTTCTGTGTTTCTTCGTCAATGGGAAGGTCGAAGGGTTAAAGTAAACCTGCAGTGGTCCATCGGAACTAATGATGTACCCCCAAAAGGGTTCCAAACACAGACCATTTGAAGCGTTACACGACTGGATAGATGCCAGCATGGTGCTTCTTCTGTTCAATCCCGACGCAAATTATGTGTTTCTTCGTCAATGGTAATTTCCAAGGGTTAAAGGAAAAACGTGCAGTGGTGCATCGGAAACTGCTGATGGACCGCCAGGAGAGGTTCCAAAAACAGACGTTTTGTAGCGTTACACACTTGAATAGAAGTCGGCATGTTGCTTCTTGTGTTAAATCCCGACGCAAACCGCTTAGTTTCTTCGTCAATGGGAAGGTCCAAAGGTTAAAGGAAACCTGCAGTTGTGCATTGGAAACTACTAAGGGACCCACATTAAAGACTCCAAACAAAGACCGTTTGAAGCGTTACACAACTGGATAGAAGTCGTCGTGGGGCTTCTTGTGCTAAATTCCGACGCAATTTCTGTGTTTCTGCGTCAATGGGAAGGTCCAAAGGTTAATGGCAACCTGCAGTGGTGCATCAAAAACTGCTGATGGGCGCCCAGGAAAGGTTCCAAGAACAGACCTTTTCAAGCGTTACACGCCTGGATAGAAGTCGGCATGATGTCTCTTGTGATCAATCCCGACGCAAATTCTCTGTTTCTTCGTCAATGGGAAGGTTCAAGGGTTAAAGTAAACCCGCTCTGATACATCTGATACTACTAACGGTCCCCCAGGGAAGGTTCCAAGTAAAGACCGTCTGAAGTGCTACACATCTGGATAGATGACGGCAAGTCGCATTTTGTGTTCATTCCCGACCTCATTTCTGTGTTTCTTCATCAATGGGGAGTTCCAAGGGTTACAGGAAACCTACAGTGGTGCATTGGAAACTACTAAGTGACCCACAGGAAAGGTAGCAAACACAGACTTTTTGGAGCGTTACACGCCTGGATAGAACTAGGCATAGTGCTTCTTGTGTTCAATCCAGGCGCAATATCTGTGTTTCTTCGTCAATGGGAAGGGCCGAGGGTTGCAGGGAACCTGTAGTGGTGCATCGCCGACTACTAATGGACCCCCAGGAAAGGTTCCAAATACAGACTTTTTGAAGCGTTACACGCCTGGATTAATGTCAGCATGCTGTTATTGTGTCAATCCCGACGCATTTTCTGTGTTTCTTCTTCAGTGGGAAGGTCCAAGAGTTAATGTAAATCCGCACACTGACCAATGACTTACAAACACAGAATTTGAGTCGGGATTGAACACAAGAAGCACCATGCCGACATGTACAGAGTCGTGTAATGCTTCTATCGGTCTGTGTTTGGTACCTTTCCTGGGGGTCCATTAGTAGTTCCGATGCACCACTGTGGGTTTCCTGTAATCCTTGGACCTTCCCATTGACGAAGAAACACCGAAATTGCGTCGGGATTATACATAGGGAGCGCCATGCTGACTTCTATCCAGGCTTGTAACGCTTCAAAAGGTCTATAGTTGGAACCTATCCTGGGGGCCCATCAGCAGTTTCCGATGCACGACTGCAGTTTTCCTTTAACCCTTGGACCCTCCCATTGATGAGGAAACATAGAAATTGCGTCGAGATTAAACACGAGAGGCACGATACCGACTTCTATCCAGGTGTGCAACGCATCAAACGATCTGAGATTTGAACCTTTTCTGCGGGTCCATTAGTTGTTTCCGATGCACCACCGCAGGTTTCCTGTAATACTTGGTAGTTCCCATTGACGAAAAAACACAGAAATTGCGTCGGGTTTGAACGCAAGGGGCAGTAAGGCGTGTAATGCTTCAAATGGTATGTGTTTTGAACATTTCTTTGGGGTCCATTAGAAGTTCCCGATGCACTATTGCAGGTTTCCTGTAACCCTTGGACCTTCCCATTGACGAAGGAACACAGAAATAGCGTCGGTGTTGAACACATGATGCACCATGGCGACTTCTATACAGGTGTGGATGCTTCAACCGGTCTTTGTCTGGAACCTTTCCTGGGGGTCCTTTAGTAGTTTCTTATGCACTACTGTCGTTTTCCTGTAACCCTTGGACCTTCCTATTGACAAAGAGACATTGCGACAGGATTCAAGTGAAGAGGCACCATGCCGACTTCTATCCAGGGGTGTAACGCTTCAAACGCTCTGTGTTTGGAACCTTTCCTGCGGGTCCATTAGTAGTTACGATGCAACACTGCAGGTTTCCTTTAAACCTTGCACTTTCCCATTGACGAAGAATCACAGAAATAGCGTCGGGATTGAACACAAGAAGCACAATGCTGACTTATATCTAATCATGTAATGCTTTATAAGGTATGGAACCTTACCTGGGCGTCCGTTATCAGTTTCCGATGCTCCACTGCAGGTTTCCTGTAACACTTGGACCTTCCCATTGACGACGAAACACAGACATTGCGCCGGGATTGAACACAAGAAGCACCATGCCGACATCTATCCAGGCGTGTAACACTTCAAACGGTCTGTGTTGGGAACCTTTCCTGGGGGTCCATTAGTAGTTTCTGTTGCACCACTGCAGGTTTCCTGTAACCCTTGGACCTTCCCATTGTCGACGTAGCACAGAAATTACTTCGGAATCACCACGCAGACTTCTTTACGCGTGGATTACTTTTCAAACGTCCTGTGCTTGGAACGGTTCCTGGGACTGCATTAGTAGTTACTGATGCACCACTGCAAGTTTACTGTAACCATGGGACCTACATATTGATGATGAAACACAAATTGCATCGGGATTGAATACAATAGGCACCATGCCGACTTTTGTCCAAGGTACTAACGCTTCTCTCGGTCTGTTCTCCGAACCTTTGTTGCAATTCAAATTGGTGTTTCCGATGCACCACTGCACATGTACTGTAACCCATTCGACCCTTACATTGACAATGAAACACAGAAATTTCATCGGGATTGAATTCACCTGGCACCTTGCTGACTTCTGTCCAAGGTACTAGCGCTTCACACGGTCTATTCTCCGAACCTTTATTGCAATTCAAATTGGTGTTTCCGATGCACCACTGCACATGTACTGTAACCCATTACACCCTGACATTGACAATAAAACGCAGAAATTGCATCGGGATTGAATACACCTGGCACCTTGCTGACTTCTGTCCAGGCGAGTAACACTTCAATTGGTCTGTGCTTTGAAATTTTCCGGGAGTCTAGTAGTAGTTTCCGATTTTCCACGGCAGGTTTACAGTAACCCTTTGACTTTCACATTTACGATAGGGTAGAATGCAACATGCACCATACTGACTTGTGTCCAAACGAGTAACGCTTCGAACGGTCTGTGCTGGCTGCCCTTCCTAAGAGTACTGTGTTTCCAATGCACCACAGCACATTAACTGTAACACTTGGAACTCACATTGACGATGAAACATAGAAAATGTATTGGGATTGAATGCATCAGGCAGGATTCCGACTTCTGTCCAGGCGAGTAACGCTTCAAACGCTCTGTGCTTTGAAAGATTCCGGGAGTTCAGTAGTAGTTTCCGATGCACCACTGCAGGTTTACTGTAACCCTTGGACCTTCACATTGACGATGAAACACAGAATTTGCATCGGGATTGAATACAACGGGCCCCAAGCCGACTCCTGTCCACGCGAATAACGGTTCAATCGGTCTGCGCTTGGAACCTCTCCTGGGAGTCCATTAGTAGTTTACGATTCACAACAGAAGGGTAATTCTAACTCTTGGACTTTCTCATTGACGATGAAAGTCAAAAAAATTTCATTAGGATTGAATACAACTGGCACCATCCCGACTTCTGTCCAGGCGAGTGTAGCTTCAAACAGTCTGTGCTTGGAACCCTTCCTGGGAGTCCTGTAATAGTTTCCGATGCACCACTGCAGGTTTACTGTAACCCATGGACTTTCGCATTGACGATGAAACACAGACATTGCATCGGGTTGAATAGAATAGGGAGCATGTGGACTTCTCCCCAGTAGACTAACGCTTCACATGGTCTGTGCTTTGAACGTTTATTGTAATTCCATTTGTATTTTCCGATGCACGACTACGCATTTACTGTATCCTTGGACCTTCACCTTGACGATGAAACACAGATATTGCATCGGGACTGAATACAACAGGCGCCATGCTGACATCTGTACGAACGAGTAACGCTTCGAACGGTGTGTGCTTCGAACCTTTCCTGGGAGTCCAGTAGTAATTTACATGGCACCACTGTAGGTTTCCTGTAACTTGGACCTTCCCATTGACCATGTAACACAAAAAATGCTTCGGGATTGAACACAAGAGGCACCATTCCGACTTCTACCCAGGTGAGTAACACTTGAAACCGTCTCTGTCTGGAACCATTCCTGGGGGTCAATTACAAGTTTCCGATGCACCACAGCAGGCTTCCTGTATCCCTTGGACCTTCCAATTGACGAAGAAACACGGAAATTCCGTCGAGATTGAACACAAGAGGAACGATACCGACTTCATTCCAGGCGTGTAACGGTTCAACCATACTGTGTTTGGAACATTTCCTGGGGGTCTATTATCAGTTTCTGATGTACCACTGCAGGATTCCTGTAACCCTTGGACCTTCCCATTGGTGAAGAAACACAGAAAGTGTGTCGGGATTGAACACAAGAGGCACCATGCCGACTTCTATCCAGGTGTGTAACGTTACAAAAGGTCTGTCTTTGGAACTTTTCCTGGGTATCCATCAGCAGTTTCTGATGCACCACTGTAGGTTTTTACTTAAAACCTTGGACCTTTCCGTTGACAAAGAAACTCAAAAATTCCGTCGGGATTGAACACAAGAAGCACCATGCCGAATTCTATCCAGGCGTGTAATGCTTCAAATGCTCATTTTTTGGAACCCTTTACTGGGGGTCCATTAGTAGTTTCCGATGCACCACTGCATGTTTCTTGTAACCCTTAAACCTTCCCATTGACGAAGAAACACCAAAAATGGGTCGCGATTCAACGCAAGGCGCAGTATGCCGACTTCTATCCAGGCATGTAATGCTTGAAAATGGCAGTGTTTTGAAACTCTTCTGTGGTCGCACCAGTAGTTTCCGCTGCACCACTGTAGGTTTCCTTTAAGCCTTGGACCTTCCTATTGACGAATAATCACAGAGATTCCTTCGAGGTTGAACACAAGAATCACCATGACGACTTCTATCCAGGCGTGTAACGCTTCAAAAGGTTTGTGTTTGGAACCTTTGCTGGGATTCCATGACCAGTTTACGATGCACTACTGCAGGATTCCTTTACCCTTGGACCTTTCCATTGGCGAAGAAACACAGAAATTCCAGTGGGATTGAACACAGGAAGCAACATGCCGACTTCTATCCCGGCGTGTAACGAATTAAACGGTCTGTGCTTGGAACGTTTCCTGGGAGTCCATTAGTGGTTTCAAATGTATCACGGTGGGTTTACTCCAACCCTTGGACCTCCCATTGACGAAGAAAAACGGAAATTGCTTCGGGATGGAACACAAGGGGCACCATGCCGACTTCTATCCAGGCATGTAACGCTTCAAATGGTCTTTGTTTCGAACCTTTCCTGGGGGTCCAATGCACCAATGCAGGATTCCTGTAACCCTAGGACCTTCCCGTTGACGAAGAAACACGGATATTGCGCTGGGATTGAACACAAGAGGCACCATGCCGACTTCTACCCAGGCGTGTTTGTGTTTGGAAACTTCCCTGGGGTCCGTTAGTAGATTCCGATGCACCACTGCAGATTTACTGTATCCCTTCGATCTTCCCATTCACGATGAAAGACAGAAATAGAATCGGGAATGAATACAACAGGATCCATGCCGACTTCCGTCCAGGGAAGTGTCGCTTCAAATAGTCTGTGCTTTGAACCTTTTCCTGGGAGTCCAGTAGTAGCTTTCGATGCACAACTGCAGGTTTACTGTAACCCTTGGACTTCCGCATTGTCGATGAAAAATTGCATCGGGTTTGAGTACAACTTGCACCATGCAGACTTCTTTCCAGGTGGATTACGTTTGAAACGTCCTGTGCTTGGAACCATTCCTGGGACTGCAGTAGTTGTTTCCGATTCACCACTGCAGGTCCTTCATATTCACGATGAAACTCATAAATTGAATCGGGATTGAATACAACAGGCCCAATGCCGACTTCTGTTGAGAAATGTAACGCTACAAACGGCCTGTGCTTTGAACCTTTGCTGGAGTGCAGGAGAGGTTTCCGATACAGCACTGCAGGTTTACTGTATTCCTTGGACATTTACATTGATGATAAAGGACAGAAACTGCATCGAGATTGAATTCAACAGGCACCATGCCACTTCTGTCCAGGCGGGTAACGATTGAAACGGTCTGTGCTTGGAACCCTTCCTGGGAGTCCTGTAATAGTTTCCGAGGCACCACTGTAGGTTTACTGTAACCCTTGGACTTTCGCATTGACGATGAGACACAGAAATTGCATCGGGATTGAATACAACAGGCGCCATGCTGACTTCTGTACGAACGAGTGACGCTTCGAACGGTGTTCGCTTCGAACCTTTCCTGGGAGTCCAGTAGTAATTTACGTGGCACCACTGCAGATTTCCTGTAACCCTTGGACCTTCACAGAAAATGCATCGGGTTTGAATACACCTGGCACCATGCCGAATTCAGTGTAGGCGAGCAACGCTTCAAACGGTCTTTGCTTGGAACGTTTCCCGGGAGTCCAATAGTTGTTTTCGATGCCCCATTGCAGATTTACTGTAACCCTTCGTCTTTCGCATTGACAATGAATTACAGAAATTCCATCAGGATTGAATACAACGGGCATCATGCCGACTTGTATCCAGGCGTGTAACGCTGCAAATGGTCTGTGTTTGGAACCTTTCTTGGGGTCCATTAGTAGTTTCCGATGCACCACTGCAGGTTTACTGTAACCCTTGGATCTTCACATTGACGATAAAACACAGAAATTTTTTTCGGAATTGAATACAACAGGTACCATGCCGACTTCTGTCCAGGCGAACAACTCTTCACACTGTCTGTGCTTGGAACGTCTTCTGGGAGTCCATTAGTAGCTTTCGATGCAACATTGCAGTTTTATTGTACACTTGGACCTTCGCATTGACGATGAAAGACAGATTAGCGACGTATTACAATAATGAAGCTAATCAGACTTAATTCAGTGTGCGCTGCAATATAGCCACGCTACTAATATTCACTAACAAGCAATTTAAGGAAATACTAGCAACCAAAGGCAAGCCCCTTTTATTGCTATGCTTATATGGGAATCGAAGCCGCTTCTCATGAATATTACTAACACTGACGGACTTGTACATACACTCAATAGGTGTCAGGCTAATCGGGGCAGCACCAAAAACGACTCATATATGTTCAGAGCAATTAGAGCAATGTTAGCCACAGCTTAACAAACGCCTAATGAATTCCTCTTAAGGAAAAGTACACAAACATAAAATAAAATATCGAGAATTAGCACAATCTCTGGCAGGGACATTACATGGCCCCTCGTGGGAGAGGAAATATATTTCACAACCCCTCGCGAACCTGTCCTGCACTAGTTGCGTCGCTCATTCCTGGTAATAACTGAATGGAATTCAGTTTCTGAAGATTCCTTAATTAACAGTAGCATCTTACCTTCAAACGAATTCCTTTTAAGGAAAAGTACACAATCACAACAACATATCACCAAGAGTGGTAAATTCTGATTCCCTGGTCGTATTCACTTAAAAACAACTAACACCAGCGAAAAGACGCAACATCATTAAACTTGGAAACATCGCCGCCCGGAAGCTTATTACGGTAATCAACTCTCTCTAACGAAGCACTTCTTCAAAAGAGATAGACACAAAAGAAAAAAAATCAAAATACAAAACCACTCGTTGCAATTCTCCAAGTGGACAACATGTCGACTGCCCACCACACTAGGGGTGAGCAAATTTCAATGATATCGATATATGCTGTATCTTTTTTTATAATAGATATTGAAATTATCAAGATAAAAATATTGATACGAGGGTTGTCCTGAAAGTAAGTTCCGATCGGTTGCGAAATGGAAACCGCTGGGAAAATCCGGAAAAGCTTTGCACAGATGTGTCGGGCAGTGTCTCTAGTATGCCCGTCGATCGTGTCGCGTCGCTCTTTTCAGTTTTGAGTGAACAGTGAACAGGTAAAGATGCGTAGGGAACGAGCGTCTCCCGCACAGTATGAGGGCCTGGTTAGAGATTTCGCCTGTGTCATGCAGCCCACATAAAACAACTATCGAGCAGTTCCTTCTTCATGCCAATTCTCGGCCGCACACTGCAGGGGCAATGAAGACGCTCCTGCAGCGTTTCCGATGAGAAGTGTTTGATCACCCACAATACAGTCCGTAATTGACTCTCCCTGAGTCTCATCTCTGCTCACAAGAACCGTTGATTATGAAGACAAAATTTTTCCACAGACAACGAGCTGCAGACAAGTGCAGATAACTGGCCAAAAGCACAGGCGAGTGCTTTCTATGACGAGGATACTGGAAAGTTGATAAAACATTACGACAACGCTCGAAGTTGGAGCGGCGAATATGTAGAGAAGTAGGTGGAAGATGTACCTGACGGTTGCAAATAAAACGTTTCTGCTTTTCACAGTAGTTTCCATTTCACGACCGATCGGAACTTACTTTCTGGACAACCCTCGTATTTTGAAATATCGATATTTTTGGCCCAGCCCTACGCGAGAGAAGCCTTGGGAGTGAAACACTTCGGATATGTGTTGTGTGCATGAAATGTTGCACTTACTGAAACATTGCACACAACAAGAGTCAATTTTCCATTAAATACCAGTGTAGCTGATCCAGGCACTCAGGGGGTAAGGAGAGCTCACACTCTCTGCCATGACTGTGAGCGGGGAGTGGTAATTTTAACCATTCTCATCAAGTGCTGTAACCAAACGTGTCCGTTTTGCACCTCATACCTATCATTTGCAATGACAGAAATGGCAGAAAAAAGTAACAAACTTTCTAGAGTATGCAGTACAGACGCATTCATGTCCAAATCTGGTGCTCATTTGCAGTACTGAATATGTCTTTAAATAAAGCCCATTGTGAGACGTTTACTGTAAGATTGCAACGATTGGTGGTAGCTGACAGGGCAAGAAATCTCCAAATGAGAACAATAGGGCCTATGAGTCAAGAAATGACAGACAAAGAAAAATCACTTTTGATGCTCAGTATTTAATAGTCGATTAACAGATACATCGAAAGTTTACATTTAGGCGACAAATGTCGGTGTTATTTTGGAAAAATATTGATTTCTGCAACATCGATACTTTTTGCCCATGCCTATACCATACAGACAGACAAAGTACCGCTAAGGCGCTGCCGGCGCTCCACTGGCTAGCTCTGGATGGCATCGCTCGCTTACCCAGTACGCAACAATAAGAAGTAGCGGATCTTTGAAATTGACACTGTACCCCATCACGGCCGAAAGCGAAAGGAAAAATCACAGTAATTGCGATATGCCACAAACTTCCCTCACTATTTCTGTGGCCACCAGTCATACAATATTCAAGTACTCTCAACAAGTGATTTAGATACCCTAACCTGCCGCATCGATTTTGGTGGCCCTTCCCTTACTCCACCCAACTTAACTGCGACAAGTGTCGAGAAGCTCGTTTAGGGAAACAGTCCCTTGAACCTCGGTAGCAGCTTCTTCGTTCATTGCCTGATAATTCTTAATGAACGCCACGTCTCCAACGGAATACAGGTATACCTGACAGCCAGCGTTCTACGACTTAGGTTGCTGTCGATGTGTGCCATGGATGTTAGCCTTAGCTGCTTTTCACTGCTGAGCAGTTCTTTCGGAGCTAATCTGATATGGTGACAAATCCTGTGTGCCTCAGTGATTCTGAGGGCTGCACTAAATGTAAAGGTGAAAAGCAGTTGAGCAGGCGTTGCCTTATGGGCTTAATGCCCGGTTGTGTTTAAGGCAAACATGAGCCAGTGTAATTATTGATCCTAAGCACTTTAACAATCCTAATGATAAGCGATCAGTGCTGCCCGAAGGTACCAGTTAACTCTTTCGGTATATGATGGATTTGGGTAGTAGGGAGTGGATGTAATGTGGTTAATGCCCATGCCCAAAATTAAAATTCCTGAAGAAATGAGAGTAAAACAAAGTTGCGTTATCACTGATAGTGTTACTGGGCCCCTAAAACAACAACTATTTGTTGTGAACCGTGCACTGTTGCTTATTCATAACAGCCCTAGTGGGAAACAACCATTGAATCTTGAAAACTAGCCGGCACAGACCAAAATATACTTTAATCAAATGAAGCTATATTTAAATATATATATTACCTTCTCGACTTGGCTTCGTTGCCTTTAATATTATTCTCTCTCGAACCATAAAATAATAGGCTAAATTCTTCGATCTTAAATTGAAACAGAAACTAAATAAGTCTTGTTTTCTTAACAAAGAGTCCAATATCCGTAAAACAGAATAAAGCAAACACTTCTTGGAAAAGTTGTTTTTTTTTTTCATGTTTGGCTTCTGCCAAAATTAGTTTTGCCAAATTAGTTGTGTCAGATTAATTATCATGAGGCAAACTTCGTAGCGGCTCGCTTAACTATTGTGACACTTTGTAAAATTATGGTGCTCTTCCATTGTATGCTGTACATACTCGTCTATACTCGCATTTTTAATCATAATTGCTAAATATGCGAACAGGCCGATAATCGAAGGGTATCTGTTGTTCTTTGTTTCAGGAAAGGAATGCCTCTCTGGTTGAACCACTACTTTAAGTGTTATAGCAGTTTCTTTAGTCCTAGTAAACGCTGCGTGTTTTCTTCTAGTCCAGTTCCAAACATGGAATTGGTATCTGCAGATTAAGGCGTGTGCCAAGGTGTCTACAGTATGGCAATGATCGCAGTACGGACTCTGTTTCAATTTAATCTTGTGCAGTTGTGGAGACCTTCTCGTTTACTATGTCGTACCATGTGGACACTGTTTTGGAGTGGAAGGTGGGATTGTTAATACACTGAAGCGCCGAAGAAACTAATATAGGCATGCGTATTCAAATGCAGAAGTATTTAAATAGAAAGAATACGGCACAGCGGTCGGCAATGCCTACATAAGACAAAAAGTGTCTGGCACAGTTGTTGGATCGGTTATTCCTGCTACAATTGCAGGTTATCAAGATTTAAGTAAGTTTGAACGTGGTGTTATAGTAGGTTCAAGAGCGATGGGACGCAGCATCTCCGAGGTATCGATGAAGTGGGGATTTTCCCGTGCGACCGTTTCACGAGAATAATGTGGATATCAGGAATCCTGTAAAACATCAAATCTACGAAATAGCTGCTACCAGAAAAAGATCCTGCAAGAACGGTACTAACGACGACTGAACAGAATCATCCAACGTGAGAGAAGTGCAACCTTTTCGCAAATTTTGCAGATTTCAATGCTGGGCCATCAACAAATGTCAGTGTGCGAACCATTCAACGAAAAACCATCGATATGGACTTTCGAGCCGAAGGCCCATTCGTGTACCCTTGATGACTGCACATCAGAAAGCTTTACGCGTCGCCTGGGCCTGTCAACACTGACATTGGACTGATGATGATTGGGCACATGTTGCCTGATCGCACGACTCTCGTTGCAAATTGTATCGAGAGGATGGACGTGCACGGGAATGGGAACAACTTTATGAATCCATGGACCCTGCATTTCAGCAGGGAACTGTTCAAGCTGGTGGAGGCTCTGTAATGGTGTGAGGCGTATGCAGTTGGAGTGGTAAGGGACGCCTGATACGTCTAGATACGACTCTGACAGGTGACACGTACGTAAGTATTCTGTCTGATCACTTGCATCCATACATGTCCATTGCGCATTCCGACGGACTTGCGCAATTGCATCAGGACAATGCCACACCCCGCACGTCCACAATTCTAGAGAGTGGCCCCAGGAACACTTCTGAGTTCAAACACTTCCGCTGACCCCAAACTCCCCAGATGTGAATATTATTGGGCATATCGGGGATACTTGCAACATGCTGATCAGAAGAGACCTCCAGCCCCTTGTACTCTTACGGATTTATGGACAGCCTTACAGGAGTCATTGTGTCAGTTCCTTCCAGCACTATTTCAGACATTAGTCGAGTCCATGCCATGTCGTGTTGCGACACTTCTGCGTGCTGGCGGGGGCCCTACACGATATTAGGTAGGTGTACCAGTTTCTTTGGCTCTTCAGTGTATTTCTCAAGGCGTTTTTCCAGTTGACCGCTGGAGATTTCACTCGCACAGGGTCTGGCTTATGGTGTTTCGTGAAGCAGCAATAAGTCCTTCTGGTCTTAATCTGCTGTGGATTATCTTGAATATAGCTGATTTCCAGGTAGTAAGTCCGGACGTAGTAGAGCTGAGCGATGATGCGACCAACATCGACTGGAGCCTTTTTAGTCGCTTGGGCTAACCTGCCCAATGACGTTTTTGTATTTGTCAGATGGGGTGTGTGCAGTATTTTGCGGATACAGTGGTGTAACTTGCAGTGCATTCTTTATGGACGTCTTTGACGCCAAAACCATCAGAGTGGCGGGTTAGTATTGTGGTCGGCACAGTGACTTTGAAGATATTTCCGCTCTTGATGAACCAATACGGTGCAGCTGGAGTCTTGTGCGCTGTATCCTTGGGTACTGATAACACTGCTGGACTGTGCTATATTTTGCTTAGGGCACAGCTGTTAATCTGTATCAGATTTAGCGTTCTAGATTTTATGTTCATAGAGAGTAACCCCGAATATATTGAATTCATACTCTCAGTTGGGAACAGTAATCTCTCGTGGACTGGACATTAAAATTATACCTAAGTGGTCCGTCATCTCTGTCCTGTGTAGTCATCTTACCTGAATGTTCGCAGTACGGGATCCGACAGGTAAAATCCTCGATTTTTGTTCATTGTGCTTGGCTCCAGAAGAAATGGCGTAACTGCAAATTACATGTTTAACGATTTCAGTTTCACATTTCGTGTTAACTATTACACCGATATCATCAGCATAAGCGTGATACATGGTTGTTGTAAAATTTGTAACCTGTGATGCAGGTTTAACATCAATGGATGTAGATAAGCTGTTTAGGTTTTTATGTTGGTAACGCCACGTAGCGCTCTGTATGAAAATCACTGACTGTGCTGTGTGCAGGCTGTGGCTGGCTGGACTCACTGTTGGAACATTCGCTTGTGCAGTGTTGGGCAGTTGGATGTGAACAGCGCGCAGAGTTGCGCAGTTGGAGGTGAGCCGCCAGTAGTGGTGGATGCATGGAGAGAGATGCCACAGTTTTGAGAGCGGACGATCTGGACGTGTGTCCGTCAGAAAAAGGAAATTTGTTTAATTGGATGTCACAAAATTATATATATTATGACTTTTGAACGCAATGAAGGTAAATACATTGTTTGTTCTCTATCAAAATCTTTCATTTGCTAACTATGCCTATCAGTAGTCAATGCCTTCAGTAATTAGAATCTTTTATTTAGCTGGCAGTATTGGCGCTCGCTGTATTGCAGTAGTTCGAGTAACGAAGATTTTTGTGAGGTAAGTGATTAAGGAAAGGTATAGGTTATTGTTAGTCAGGGCCATTCTTTTGTAGGGATTATTGAAAGTGAGACTGCATTGCGCAAAAATATTTTGTCTCAGGTGTTTCATAGATTCAAATTCCAGCCTTGTTACAAATTCTCTCTCGTGGTCTTATCGTGGCGTGTTTATCTTCTGCCGTTACGTCAGACGCTAGAAATGCCACTTGCACGCTTAGAGTATCAGACGGACGGTGACCAACTTTAAACAGAACTTGATTAATTTTCACACACATTTATTAATGTGGTGTCACCGCCAGACACCACACTTGCTAGGTGGTAGCCTTTAAATCGGCCGCGGTCCGTTAGTATACGTCGGACCCGCGTGTCGCCAATGTCAGTGATTGCAGACCGAGCGCCGCCACACGGCAGGTCTAGAGAGACGTCCTAGCACTCGCCCCAGTTGTACAGCCGACTTTGCTAGCGATGGTTCACTGACAAATTACGCTCTCATTTGCCGAGACGATAGTTAGCATAGCCTTCAGCTACGTCATTTGCTACGACCTAGCAAGGCGCCATTATCATTTGCTATTTATCTTGTGATGCATGTACTGTCAGACCGATGTTCACCAATTATGAATTAAAGGTAAGTATTCCAGTAGCTACTTATGTTCTTTGGTACTATAAATTCCCTTACCTGTTCCAGACCTCACGCCAGCCTGCATGAGCTTAAACGCATGCCTTTCGGCTACCCATCACTGTGGATTGGCTGTCTTGCTAGTCCACAACAGTTCGGCGACGAGCTCAATCGCGTTTGTACCACTTCGGCCCTGATTTACTTGTGTAATGGCTTCGCCACCATCTCCAGATGTACTGTCCGAATTTTATCGCTTGCAGAATGAGCAGACGCAGGCCTTACTGGATGCCCTTGGACAGCTCGTCCAGGGTCAACGCGCAATGCAACACGATGCGGCAGCCGCCGCTCCACCGCTACCGCAGCCACAACACGCTGTTGCACCACCTTTTCGTCCTTTCGATGCTGCACTGGAAAGCTGGACGGAGTGGTCACGCCAATTCGGATTCCATCTCGCCGCCTACAGAATTCAAGGTAATGAGCGGCAGCCTTTTCTCCTTTCCGCCGTAGGCGTCCAGACGTACCGTGTGATAGTGAAATTATTTCCCTGACGCGACGTAGCAACTCTGCCCTACGACGAACATTTGTCTGCATTAAATGCATATTTCAAAGAATCAGTCAATGTAGTTGCAAAAAGGTATACCTTCTTTCGTACAAAACGTACGGCCGGTCAAACTAATTGGGAGTGGGTTGCAACTTTGCAAGGCCTTACTAGGGATTGTGCTTTTGAGTGTGAATGTGGACTTCCTTATTCAGATACTATGGTATGTGACGCAATTGCACAGAACGTTTCTGATGTTCGTATAAGGGAACAGATTTTAAAACTAGTCAATCCCTCCCTTCAACAAGTGATAGACATGTTGGATCGGCAGGACACACTTGACTTTGCTTAGGAATCATTTGAAACTTCGCCACCCATGTGTCAGGTTAACCGGCCCGCCGGGCGAGCTGCACGAAACAATAAACAGTCCTCGCGCCCGGCCTCGCCAAAGCTGCCAAGACCTCAGCCACGTGTGCCGCGCAAGCAAGCAAATGCAGTGCTAAAATCATGCCCGCGGTGTGTTACTAGTCATTCGCGTGAGAATTGCCCGTCACGCCAAGCTATTTGCTTTTTCTGTAATAAAAGAGGACATGTTCAAAGTGTTGCGTTGCGTGATGAGGTCACAAGAACATTACACGATTTGGAATCACAAGGTGTGATTGAACGTGTGCAGGCTTCTCTCTGGGCATCACCCTTAGTCATTTTGCCAAAACCTTCTGGAAAATTGAGACTTTGTGTGGACTTCAAGGCAACAGTGAATCCACAACTAGTGATTGCAACTTTTCCTTTACCCCGCCCAGAAGATCTTTTTGACAAACTGTGCCCGGGTAAATATTTTTCGAAATTGGACCTAGCAGATGCGTACTTGCAAATACCGGTGGACGAAGAATCCCAGCGCGTTTTAGTGGTTAACACGCATCTTGGTTTGTACTGATTCAAACGACTGCCATTCGTGTGTGCATCCGCCCCTGCATTGTTTCAGCAATTTCCACAAACTGTTTGTGCGTCGGTCCCTACTGCAGCAAACTATCTGGACGATATTGTGATCTCCGGCACGACGGAAGAAGAACATTTAGCCAATCTCAGAACATTATTTCAGGTCTTGCGACAAAATGGTCTTCGCATGCGGAAGGACAAATGTGTGTTTTTCGCTCGTGACTTACCCTATCTGGGCCAT
This sequence comes from Schistocerca piceifrons, assembly GCF_021461385.2. Taxonomy (NCBI): domain Eukaryota; kingdom Metazoa; phylum Arthropoda; class Insecta; order Orthoptera; family Acrididae; genus Schistocerca; species Schistocerca piceifrons. The sequence continues at coordinate 1,058,726,585 of NC_060139.1, forward strand.
GTACCCAATGCCCAAGGCATACATCCCAGTCCCGAGCACCTCCGTGCCATACAAGACTTGCCTTCGCCACAGAATTTGAAGCAGCTACAGAGTGTGCTGGGAAAAATCAATTATTACCATAGATATGTGTGCCACGCCTCTTCCATTTCAGCTCCGTTTCATCACTTACGCCGGAAAGGTGTTCCGTTCGTCTGGACGACGGAATGCGAACGCGCCTTTCGCCAGTTGAAATCGGCGTTGCTTTCAAATACTTGCCTTACGCCATTCGATCCCCAGAAACCCCTTTTGTTGATGGTGGATGCATCGGATTTCGGGATAGGTGCTGTGTTTGCGCACAAAGATGGTTCGCACGATCGCCCTATTGCCTTTGCGTCCAAATTGCTCTCGTCTGCGCAAAGAAATTATTCACAGATCGAGAAAGAAGCTTTGGCTCTCGTCTTTGGTGTTACAAAGTTTCATGATTTCTTGTATGGTCGTCACTTTACCATCATCACAGACCACAAACCTTTGACATCGCTTTTTCATCCGAACAAGCCTGTACCTCCACGTACAGCGCAGAAATTCATTCGCTGGTCTATTTTCTTCTCGCAGTACCGCTACGATATCTTGTATCGGTCCACTGTTAAGCACGGAAACGCCGATGCGTTGTCCCGTTTGCTTGTTGCTGAGGATAGAGCATTCGATTCTTCCGAACTTGCTTGTATGATCATTGTTTCGGAAACCGATGACGTGGTCGAATCGTTTCCGATTGACTTTCGGCGTGTAGCTACAGCCACAGCTGCCGACCCTGTCCTTGCTACCGTTCTGCGTTTTGTTGCTACGCAATGGCCCTTGTCAAAGTCACGGATCGAGGATTCGTTGGATCGCCGATTTTTTGCTCACAAGGAGAGACTTTTTGTACGACGTGGTGTTTTGCTGTTGCGTTCAGGGTCGTGGTCCCACGTTCGTTACAGTCCTCTGTCTTACGGCTTCTCCACCAAGGACATTGGGGTATAGTGAGAACGAAACAACTTGCTCGTCAGCACTGTACTTGGTTCGGAATCGATGCTGCGATTACGCATATGTGCTCTTCTTTCATGGCGTGTGCCGAACAACAATCCGCACCACCGCGGAAATTCTTTGCATGGCCAAAAGCCACTTCCCCTTGGCGACGCTTACACATCGATTTTGCTGGTTCATTCTGGAATGCTCGATGGTTGGTTCTGGTCGACGCCTTCAGTAATTTTCCTTTTGTTGGCCGGATGTCTTCCACGACGCCTTGTGCCACCATCCAAGCGTTATCGGCTATCTTTTGCATTGAAGGTCTTCCACAGACTATTGTTTCCGACAATGGCCCACAATTCATGTCCGCAGACTTTCAGTCGTTCTGCTAGGCCAATGGTATTCAACATCTGATGTCTGCGCCGTTTTCGCCTCAGTCAAACGGTGCCGCTGAACGATTGGTCCGGACTTTCAAGTCACAGATGTTGAAGTTGAAAGAGTCGCATTCTCGGGAGGACGCGTTATTGCTCTTTTTGTCCTCGTATGGCTCTCAGCCTCGAGATGGTCGCTCGCCGGCTGAGTTGCTTCACGGTCGCCCTGATCGAACCTTGATGTCTTTGCTACATCCGCCGCATCAGGTTCCTGTGCAGCGGCAGACTCCTGCTTTTGCTCCAGGCGATGTTGTCTACTATCGCAACTATCGAGGTTCACGGCGTTGGCTCGCAGGGCGCATTCTTCGCTGCCTCGGCCGCGCTATGTATCTGGTTTTGGGGGCCTCTGGTGAGGTGCGTCGGCATCTCAATCAGCTGCGCCTCTGTCCTCGCACGGAATCTGCCGCTCGCCGTCTGCTTTCAGCGACGGTGCCGTCCGGTCAGCGCCCTGGGGACCCATATACTGGCTCGCCTGAGCCCCAGGTGTTACCGACGACGCCTTCCATTTTGCCCCATGGCGACGCGCCGCCGCCGCCGCCTGTTCTCCCGCCGGCGACGCCCGCAGTGGACGCGTCGCTGCAACCGCCGGGCGCCTCCCTGGGTCACGCGCCGCCGATCGCTTCCCGTGACCAGCTGTCCTCCGACATGGAACTCTTGCCCGCTCCGGACCACATGGCGTCTTCGCCCGTCGGGTGCCCGGACCCGATGGAGGTCGCCCCTTCGGCCCCTCCTGTCGCTTTACCGGCGCATACACCGCATATTGGCGTGCATCCTGGACTAGGTTTTCAGGCGTTTCCTAGCTCCCCTCGGACTGAATGGCAGGATGCGGGTGGCACAGCCTCGCCTGTTGTTAGGCTCCCCACCTCGTCGCATACGTCAACATGGGGTCCTCCCCAAGGCGGGTGGAAGCCTTATAACACAACCGTACGCCGATTTGCGGGGGAGGAATGTGGTGTCACCGCCAGACACCACAATTGCTAGGTGGTAGCCTTTAAATCGGCCGCGGTCCGTTAGCATACGTCGGACCCGCGTGTCGCCACTGTCAGTGATTGCAGACCGAGCGCCGCCACACGGCAGGTCTAGAGAGACGTCCTAGCACTCGCCCCAGTTGTACAGCCGACTTTGCTAGCGATGGTTCACTGACAAATTACGCTCTCATTTGCCGAGACGATAGTTAGCATAGCCTTCAGCTACGTCATTTGCTACGACCTAGCAAGGCGCCATTATCATTTGCTATTTATCTTGTGATGCATGTACCGTCAGACCGATTTTCACCAATTATGAATTAAAGTTAAGTATTCCAGTAGTTACTTACGTTCTTTGCTACTATAAATTCCCTAACCTGTTCCAGACCTCACGCCAGCCTGCGTGAGCTTAAACGCGTGCCTTTCGGCTAGCCGTCACTGTGGATTGGCTGTCTTGCCAGTCCACAACAATTAAAATAATAACAAGCATAAAAATTACTTAACTTGGTTCTGGATGCTATTTACAATTGACAAAATGGTTCAAATGGCTCTGAGCACTATGGGACTCAACTGCTGAGGTCATTAGTCCCCTAGAACTTAGAACTAGTTAAACCTAACTAACCTAAGGACATCACAAACATCCATGCCCGAGGCAGGATTCGAACCTGCGACCGTAGCGGTCTTGCGGTTCCAGACTGCAGCGCCTTTAACCGCACGGCCACTTCAGCCGGCTACAATTGACAATCTGAAGTTCCTTTGGTATTGGTACGTTAATCTTATTCTCACATATATCTCTGATACTTGACATTTATCTTCATGTCTATGTACAGGAATATGGTAATCTTACTAGGGGCAGACTGAAACTTGACTATACACTGGTACAGACAAATGCAGACTGGTACAGACTGGTACAGACAAATGCAGACTGGTACAGACTGGTGCAGACAAATGCAGACTGACTAATCGGAGATCTGTACACTCGTTATAATACCTCGCGCGTTCATGTATCACTGCGCGAGTGTGATCCGCGAGGAGAAAAGGTTCTACGTTAGGAGCAATCTGATTGGCTGCGTTACATATTAATACACGGATCGACGGAAGCTGAATTTGGTCCGTCTCTATGGTATGGCAGCGCCATCTCGTAGTGTGGAGACGGACGAGTGCTGTGCCTGCGCTGTTGTGCTTAGCGGGGCGCGCTCTAGTGGGAAAGTTGTGTACGCGCTGACTACGCGGAACTATGTACACAATACATTGTGTGTTAGTGAAGCGTGGATTAGTGGGAAACCAAAGCATTTGACATATGGTGATGCAGAAGAATGTTGAGAATTAGGTGGACTGATAAGGTAAGGAATGAGGTGGCTCTCCGGAGAATCGGCGAGGAAAGAAAATGAATCGGAGACACTGACAAGATGAAGGGGCAGGATGGTAGGCCATCTGTTAAGACATCACCGAATACTGTAGTGGGTAAAACCGTAGAGGAAGAGAGACATTGGAATACATCCAGTAAATAATTGAGGACGAAGATCACAAGGGCTACTCTGAGATAAAAAGGTTGGCACAGGAGAGAAATTGGTGGCGAGCAACGGCGTACCAGTCAGAAGACTGACGGCTAAAAGAAAAAAAAAATCCGAATTGCTTAATTTACCCAGAAAATCTAAATTCGTTGTGCAAGCGTCTGTTTCAGCCTCGCGCTCAGAGCACGTAACCCGGTCTGTGCGGGGGCGTGCCAGCTGGCAGCTGCTGGCCTCCCGTGACTCACACGACGACACACTCGTCTGGCCTCGCCTCACGTGAGCTCTAAATGCGTCTTGCGGCTTCCTGCCGTGCAGCTTTGCCACACATTATGCAGAGAATCTTGGCTCCGCCGGTTACTTCACACGTCAAAATATTACGTTAATATGTATTTTTGGTTACAAAAATCCCGTTATAGATTATTACAACCTTACCCTTTGGCGCGACTTCCACTTTTTACATAGTTCCTTATATCTTAGTCGCTATATTTTGCATTCACAATAGCAGTTTGTTTGTCTGACGAATTACGAGCGGCGCTCAACTGACGTAACACATTTTTTTTTCTGAAAACAGGTTCGTTTATTCAGGATTCCAATACACCATATTGTTTCCCACTCTTTTGGTTACAAAATCCTAGTTTCCAACACAGTCTCCGTTCAGTGCGGCGGCCACTGGGATAGTCTGTGAGCCCGCATCGTAGCACTGTACCGGTCGGCGACAGAGCCCGCGTCTTGTGCTATCAGTAACTCCTAGTCGTCCACGTACTGATTCACGCGGAGTGCATCCTTCATTGGACCAAACAGGTGCAAGACGGAAATTACGAGATGCAGGCTGTAGGGTGGATGTAGAAGAAAAGCCTAATTAAATTTTGTGACGTCCTCTCTGGGTCTCCGACTCGTGTGAGACGTCGCGTTATCAGGGAGAAGGATAAGATCGTTTGCATTTTTGAGGCGACGAAGAAGCTGAAGTTTCCTTAATTTCCTGAGCGTAACACAATACACTACAGAGCTGATCGTTGTACCACGAGGGAGGACATCAAACAGAACAGCCCCTGTAGTGTCCCAGAGGAACATCGGCGTGGCTTTAGCGGCTGAGAGTCTGGCTCTGGATAATTTTCTTCAGAGGAGAGATAGTGTGACGCCACTCCACGGATTTCCGTTTTGTTTCGGCGGACACTACGATCGGTGGCTCATGTATCACTTCATCTAGCAAATTGTCAGCCACTATAGGGAACTATTAGGTAAGACAGCCATCTGGTGCTATGTTGGAATACACGAGCGGCTAACTCTATCCTTGTCTTGTAACTCTGCCGTGCAGTAGCTTCTAGTGAAAATCTACGTTCAGCATTTTAAAGCAACGTTTCTCAATTATTTATATTTACTGATTAAATAAGATAAGATGAACCAGAATGAGATTTTCACTCTGCAGCGGAGTGTGCGCTGATATGAAACTTTCTGGCAGATTAAAACAGTGTGCCGTACTGAGACTCGAACTCAGGGCCTTTGCCTTTCGCGGGCAAGTGCTCTTCCAGCTGAGCTACCCAAGCACGACTCACGCCCCGTCCTCACAGCCTTACTTCTGCCAGTACCTCGTCTCCTACCTTCCAAACTTTACAGAAGCTCTTCTGCGAACCTTGCAGAACTAGCACTCCCGAAAGAAAAGACATTGCGGGCGGAGTGTGCACTGATATGAAACTTCCGCTGCAGAGTGAAAATCTCGTTCGGGAAACATGCCCCAGGCTGTGGCTAAGCCATGTCTCCGCAATATCCTTTCTTTCAGGAGTGCTAGTTCTGCAAGTTTCGCAGAAGAGCTTCTATAAAGTTTGGAAGTAGGAGACGAGGTACTGTAAGATGAACCAGCTTGTTAAATTTGCGTCTGACCCTTACTCCATTAGTGAATAATTACCTTATTATTTGCAACAAATTGAACAGTATTCCTCACCTTATAAGTTTCAATGCTAGGACCGCGTTTTTTTCCGTTGTGCATATCTCATCATCTTCGAAATCGATAACTATGTAGTCATGTGCGCAGAATAGCGTAGAACAGACTGACAAATGTGCATTAAAAGAACCAGACAATAAAACAAAATAAGAGCCGAAAGGACAGACAAAAAAAGCACGGTATGACGCGACAGTTACTGTGATAGCCAGTTTCCTTATTGCATGTAACCTTGAAACAGTTGGTGACGGGGAACAACTGGCCACAGCACAATGTGCATTCAATAAATACAGCACAACGACTAAGGTGACTAGCACTGATAAGCTACGCAACCAATTTACCTAATACAGCCTGTAATTAAACAGTAAGAATCTAGTGTGTGAATCTGTGACGTCACTATGTTATACACTGGTATCCAAAATGAAAGAAACAAATGATTTTTTTTTATTTGCACACACTTATCGACAACTGGTTAATACGCTAAGTGTGGGGTGTGACCACCTCTGACATGGAGCATGCCGTAAATTTCACGATGAGGCCATTCTCCCTGCAGACTGCTCACAAGATGCTGACGTGATGCAACCCGTCTCCCTAGTGCATCCCAGACATGTTCTATGGGATTCAAGCAGGGAGAACGAGCATGTCACGCTATGCATGCAGTATCTCCCGTTTCCAAGATAACATCAACCATCCATGCTCCATCTTACAGTACCTCGTCTCCTACTTCCAAACTTTATAGAAGCTCTTCTGCGAAACTTGCAGAACTAGCACTCCTGAAAGAAATGATATTGCGGAGACATGGCTTAGCCACAGCCTGGGGCATGTTTCCCGAACGAGATTTTCACTCTGCAGCGGAAGTTTCATATCAGTGCACACTCCGCCCGCAATAGCTTTTCTTTCGGGAGTGCTAGTTTATCAATAAGAAGTCTGGGCCCACAGCACCTCGCAACAACCCACATTAGGTCCCAAGTCCTAGTCACGATATCTGGCAGCACTTAACCCTTGCCGATTCACCCGTGTAATTTAATGATGATGTGATCGAGTTGTTCCCTTCTGTGAAGACGAGTCAAAGGTACACACAGGGCAGGTCTCCGACAGTAAAGGCCACTCTGCTGAATCCTTCTGTACAACGTTTGCTTCGATATGAGACGTCCAGTGGGTGCTGCGAGGTCAGATGCCAGTTGCCGTGCAGTACTGAGACGGTACTGTTGTGGTCTTACGGCCAAATAACGTTCCTCTCTTTCTTATGTCACACGCGTTCGGTCATACCCTGGCCTTCGGTATACAGTTTCGGTCTCTATAAGCCCGAGAAACAACACAACGATTCACAATAAGCCATTGGGTCGCATCAATTTGCGACTGGCTACTTCCATTCTTTCTATGACCCTCCACCGCAGAGAGTCTGGTAGGCGTCTTCTCTGTGCCGTACCGCACCGTCTGTGGCCGAGTACACAGCGATTGTGGATGTGACACTACGCGGAAAACATTACCCCAATTGATACGTGCTCTGGAGAGATAGTTGGCATGCTTGTCCGTTGACTGGAATGCCGTCTTCCACGCAAAACACGATCCTGTCGACGTCTGTTGACAGTCTGTATGATTATATCGTGAATTAGGGACAGGATGGGGAAACAGCGGTTTGTTGCTTTAATTTTGGACGTCGGTGTATTTACGCACAAATACCTTGGAATATATCGATTCTGGGATGTCAGAGGATGAATGTCATTCTGGTGAGCACAAACAGGCAGATCGTGCAAGACTTTGTTATGTGCGATTTTGGGTCCTCTTGCATAGGAGTCTTGAGTAGCAGTTTATAAACGACCGTCGCGGGTAGCAAGAGGAGAACCGCACCGGAAATGACCGCGGAGAAGCCCTCGGACGTTGGCGCGCCAAGTACATACAGGGTGAGTCACCTAACATTACCGCTGGATATATTTCGTAAACCACATCAAATATTGACGAATCGATTCCACAGACCGAACGTGAGGAGAGGGGCTAGTGTAATTGGTTAATACAAACCATAAAAAAATGTACGGAACTATGTTTTTTAACACAAACCTACGTTTTTTTAAACGGAACCCCGTTAGTTTTGTTAGCACATCTGAACATATAAACAAATACGTTTATTGCATTGTAAAATGTTAATGACATCCGGAGATATTGTAACCTAAAGTTGACACTTGAGTACCACTCCTCCGCTGTTCGCTCGTGTGTATCGGAGAGCACCGAATTACGTAGGGATCCAAAGGGAACGGTGATGGACCTTAGGTACGGAAGAGACAGGAACAGAACATTACGTCCACATGCTAACACCTTTTTATTGGTCTTTTTCACTGACGCACATGTACATTACCATGAGGGGTGAAGTACACTTACAGACGTAGTTTCCGTTTTCAATTACGGATTGGAATAGAGTGTGTCCCGACATGTCAGGCCAATAGGTGTTCAATGTGGTGGCCATCATTTGCTGCACACAATCGCAATCTCTGGCGTAATGAATGTCGTGCACGTCGCAGTACATCTGGTGTAATGTCGCCGCAGGCTGCCACAATACGTTGTTTCATATCCTCTGGGGTTGTAGGCACATCACGGTACACATTCTCCTTTAACGTACCCCACAGAAAGAAGTCCAGAGGTGTAAGATCAGGAGAACGGGCTGGCCAATTTATGCGTCCTCCACGTCCTATGAAACGCCCGTCGAACATCCTGTCAAGGGTCAGCCTAGTGTTAATTGCGGAATATGGTTTGCTGATACCACATACGTCGACGCGTTTCCAGTGGGACATTTTCGAGCAACGTTGGCAGATCATTCTTTAGAAACGCGATGTATGTTGCAGCTGTTTGGGCCCCTGCAATGAAGTGAGGACCAATGATGTGGTCGCCAATGATTCCGCACCATACATTTACAGTGCACAGTCGCTGTCGCTCTACCTGTCTGAGCCAGCGAGGATTGTCCACGGACCAGTAATGCATGTTCCGTAGATTCACTGCGCCGTGGTTTGTGAAACCCGCTTCAGCGGTAAACAGGTAGAACTGCAACGCATTCTCTGTTAATGCCCATTGACAGAATTGCACTCGATGATTGAAGTCAACACCATGTAATTGCTGATGTAGCGACACATGAAACGGGTGAAAGCGGTGACGATGCAGTATGCGCATGACACTACTTTGACTCAGTCCACCGCCTCTCGCAATGTCCCGTGTACTCATGTGTGGGTTCATGGCAACAGCAGCTCACACACCAACTGCACCCGCTTCTCCTGTGACGGGCCTGTTACGGACCCGTCTGCGTGCTGCGACCATACCTGTTGCATACAGTTGGCGGTAGAAGTTTTGCAATGAGCGGCACGTTGGATGCTCTCTGTCCGGGTACCGTTCTGCATACACCCTGCAGGCTTCAGTTGCATTTCGTCGACACTCGCCATAGATGAGTATCGAGTATCATCTCCTCCTTTTCAGAGTTCGAATACACCATGGTCACAGTTCCTACAACACTACACTATCACAGACGTCTGGTAACACGGTGTACTACAGGTGGTCTGCGTGCGGAGACGAATGCAGAATAACAATAGCATGCGGACACTGCGACAGCTAGACCAAACCACAACAGTGCACTACAGCCACACTCGTAAACACGCTCGTCATCGTAAACATGTCCCTGCAGATGCTGCTCGCCGACCGTGGCCCGTGTTTGTTACGACACGCAACTGAACGTCGGAGGTTTCAAGCGTCAACTTTAGGTTACAATATCTCCGGACGTAATTAACATCTTACAATGCAACAAACGGCACTGATTACGTATTTGTTTTTATGTTCAGATGCGCTGACAAAACTAACGGGATTCCATTTAAAAAAACGTAGGTTTGTGTTGACAAACATACTTCCGTGTATTTTTGTATGGTTTGTATTAAACAATTACACGAGCCCCTCTCCTCACGTTCGGTCTGTGGAATCGGTTCGTCAGTATTTGATGTGGTTTACGAAATATATCCAGCGGTAACGTTAAGTGAATCACCCTGTATAGTCTGCGGCCGCGAGCTCGGCTCCAGTTCACCACCGGCAATGGAGGGTGAAGCTTTGACAATGCCAGCCACTCGTGCTGGCGAAACGTCAGACAAATCATTAGATGAACGTCGGCCGAAGAACCCGAGACAGAAGCCAATAGGCAGTTTGTCAACAAGTGGCCACGAAAGCTGTGGTGTCACCGCCAGACACCACACTTGCTAGGTGGTAGATTAAATCGGCCGCGGTCCATTTAGTACATGTCGGACCCGCGTGTCGCCACTGTGATCGCAGACCTAGCGCCACCACAAGGCAGGTCTCGAGATACGGACAAGCTCTCGCCCCAGTTGTACGGACGACCTAGCTAGCGACTAGATGTACGAAGCCTTTCTCTCTCATTAGCCGAGAGACAGAATAGCCTTCAGCTAAGTTAATGGCTACGAACTAGCAAGGCGCCATTAGCCTTACAGTGATTGTAATTAAAGTCTCCTGTGTATAGTCAAGAGCGATGTACCACAATGATTGATTAAAGATAAGTATTAATCCAGCTGCGTACTTTTCTTCATAGCATTAATTACGTAGCCTGTTCCAGTACTTCACGCTCGTCTGCGTTAGTCTAGCGAGCATTTTCAGCCATCTCGGTCTACAAGGTGTTGGCCCAGCTGCCGACACATCACATGGCGACGACTCTACAAAGGATCTTGTGTTTTACTTTGCCCTAATTTATTTGTGTCATGGCTTCGCCACATTCTCCAGATGTACTGTCCGAATTTTATCGCTTGCAGAATCAGCAGACGCAGGCGTTATTGGATGCCCTTGGACAGCTCGTCCAGGGTCAACGTGCCATTCAAACCGATGCGGCCGCCGCCGCTTCACCGGTACCGCAGCCACAAACTGCCGTTGCACCACCATTTCGAAGTTTTGATGAAAACCACGAGACTTGGCGGGAATGGTCCCGCCAGTTTGCCTTTCACCTCGCCGCCTACAGAATTCAAGGTAATGAGCGGCAGCCGTTTTTGCTTTCTTGTGTCGGTGTGTCCACCTACCGTGTGATAGTGAAATTGTATCACCGACGCGACGTAGCAACTCTGTCCTACGAGGAAATTTTGTCTGCTTTAGATGCCTATTTCAAAGAAACAGTTAATGTGGTTGCAAAACGGTATACGTTTTTTCGTACAAAACGTACGGCCGGTCAAACTAATAGGGAGTAGGTAGCAACATTGCAAGGACTTACTAGGGACTGTGCCTTTGACTGTGACTGTGGTCTTTCTTATTCAGATACAATGGTGCGTGATTCAATTGCACAGAACGTTTCTGATGTTCGCATACGGGAGCAAATTTTGAAACTTGTTAATCCCTCCCTTCAACAAGTGATAGACATATTGGATAGACAAGACACACTTGACTGTGCTCAGGAATCTTTTGAAACTTCGCCAGCAGTGTGTAACATTAACCGGCCCGCCGGGCGAGCTGCGCGGCCCGGTGAACTGCCATCGCACAAACAAACGCAGCTGCCGCCGCGCTCTAAGCCACGTGTGCCGCGCCAGCCCACAAATGCAGTGAAATCATGCCCGCGGTGTGCTACTAGACATTCGCGTGAACATTGCCCGTCACGCCAAGCTATTTGCTTTTTCTGTAATAGGAAAGGACATGTTCAAAGTGTTTGCCAGAAAAAGCTCCGATCAGACAATCACAATCATTCCAGGCCCTTTGCTTCGCGCCGGAATCGAACCAAGGACACTCAGGATCGTGGACCTTCGCCCATGGACATTCATGTAGTTAATTCCGATTCGTCCAGTGCCACTTTCTCTAACAGTGACTGTGTTCGTCCCACAAAAACTGTGCGTCGACGTCGCCGGAAATCACGTCAATTAGCAAGTGATTCTGTACCAGTGTCTATTCAAATTGCACAAAACAGTCGCTCTTGTCGTCAGCAGGACAATAAACTTTTTGTGGACTTAGACTTTGAAGGCAAAGTGATACCATTCCAGCTCGATACCGGAGCTGCAGTTTCATTGCTCAATCACGACACGTACAAACAACTGGGCGCACCTCCGTTGCGTGCCGCAAATGTTAAGCTAACCACATATTCCGGACAGACAATACCTGTGTTAGGACAGTGCACTCTTCTTGCAACATACAAGGGACAAACAAAACTTGTGTCATTTTACGTTCTTCTTGCATGGCGTGTGCCGAACAACAATCCGCACCGCCGCGGAAATTCTTTGCATGGCCAAAAGCCACTTCCCCTTGGCAACGCTTGCACATTGATTTTGCTGGTCCATTCTGGAATGCTCGATGGTTGGTTCTGGTCGACGCCTTCAGTAATTTTCCTTTTGTTGTCCGGATGTCTTCCACGACGTCCTCCGCCACCATCCAAGCGTTGTCTGCTATCTTTTGCATTGAAGGTCTTCCGCAGACTATTGTTTCCGACAATGGCCCACAATTCATGTCCGCAGAATTTCAGTCATTCTGCCAGGCCAATGGTATTCAACATCTGACATCCGCGCCGTTTTCGCCTCAGTCAAACGGTGCCGCTGAACGATTGGTCCGGACTTTCAAGTCACAGATGTTGAAATTGAAAGAGTCGCATTCTCGGGAGGACGCATTGTTGCTCTTTTTGTATTCGTATCGCTCTCAGCCCCGAGATGGTCGCTCGCCGGCTGAGTTGCTCCATGGTCGTCCTCATCGCACCTTGATGTCTTTGCTGCATCCGCCGCATCAGGTTCCTTTGCAGCGGCAGACTCCTGCTTTTGCTCCAGGCGACGTTGTATTTTATCGCAACTATCGAGGTTCACGGCGTTGGCTCGCAGGGCGCATTCTTCGCTGCCTCGGCCGCGCGATGTATTTGGTTTTGGGGGCCTCTGGTGAGGTGCGTCGGCATCTCAATCAGCTGCGCCTCTGTCGTCGCACGGGTTCTGCCGCTCCCCGTCTGCTTTCAGCGACGGTGCCGTCCGGTCAGCGCCCTGGGGACCCATCTACTGGCTCGCCTCATCCCCAGGTGTTACCGACGATGCCTTCCATTTTGCCCCATGGCGACGCGCCGCCGCAGCAGCCGCCGCCGCCGCCGCAGCCACCGGTACTCCGGCCGGCGCCGCCCGCATTCGACGCTTCGCTGCAGCCGCCAAGCGCCTCCCAGGGTCACGCGCCGCCGATCACTTCCCGTGACCAGCTGTCATCCGCCATGGAACTCCCGCCCGCTCCGGACCACATGACGTCATCGCGCGTCGGCTACCCCGACGCAATGGAGGTCGACCCTTCGGCCCCTCCTGTTTCTTTACGGGCGCATACACCGCATGTTGACGTGCACCCTGGACTCGGTTTTCAGGCGTTTCCTAGCTCCCCTCGGACCGAATGGCCGGGTGCGGGTGGCACAGCCTCGCCTGTTGTTAGGCTCCCCACCTCATCGCATACGTCAACATGGGGTCCTCCCCACGGCGGGCGGAAGCCTTATCTCACGACCGTTCGCCGATTTGCGGGGGAGGAATGTGGTGTCACCGCCAGACACCACACTTGTTAGGTGGTAGATTAAATCGGCCGCGGTCCATTTAGTACATGTCGGACCCGCGTGTCGCCACTGTGTGATCGCAGACCTAGCGCCACCACAAGGCAGGTCTCGTGATACGAACAAGCTCTCGCCCCAGTTGTACGGACGACCTAGCTAGCGACTAGATGTACGAAGCCTTTCTCTCTCATTAGCCGAGAGACAGAATAGCCTTCAGCTAAGTTAATGGCTACGAACTAGCAAGGCGCCATTAGCCTTACAGTGATTGTAATTAAAGTCTCCTGTGTATAGTCAAGAGCGATGTACCACAATGATTGATTAAAGATAAGTATTAATCCAGCTACGTACTTTTCTTCATAGCATTAATTACGTAGCCTGTTCCAGTACTTCACGCCCGTCTGCGTTAGTCTAGCGAGCATTTTCAGCCATCTCGATCTACAAGGTGTTGGCCCAGCTGCCGACACATCAAAAGCCTTAACAATTTTGTAGTTTATAAAAAGTTCTGTTATCCGAAGCATCGCTGCCCCTGGATCCCCGAGTCCCGAGTTTGATTCCCAGCGTAGTTGGGGACTTTCTCCGCCTGGAGAATTGGTGTTTGTGTTGTCCTCATATTTCATCATCCTTTAGCACATGCCGCAACTGGAAGTGTAAATATTGGTAACTTGTACGGGAGCTGGTAACCACACTGTTGAGCGCCACGGAATCCAAAAATCATGACAATCATCATAAGTGCTGTAATGGTTCACAGCCTGGCTTGGTAACACTGCTCCACTCGCATGGCGACATAAATTACTGCGAACTTGAATGCAGAATCTCCCTATTAGGATAATGGACGTTATAATTCCATCAATACTTAAAATACATACTTGGAGTCCATCAGCAGACAACCAAACCCATGGCTTTTTTCAACCATCCAGTACTACAGTATTTTAGATCACAGGAGTTGCACCGAGCGAGGTGGCGCAGTGGTTAGACACTGGACTCGCATTCGGGAGGACGACGGTTCAATCCCGCGTCCGGCCATCCTGATTTAGGTTTTCCGTGATTTCCCTAAATCGCTCCAGGCAAATGCCGGGATGGTTCCTCTGAAAGGGCACGGCCGACTTCCTTCCCCATCCTTCCCTAATCCGATGAGACCGATGACCACGCTGTCTGGTCTCCTTCCCCAAACAACCAACCAACCAACAGGAGTTGCTGATTCCATCGTTCTCCTGTAGCTTTTTCATGCAGTAGTTTCTAGTGAAACTTCATTTCCACACTCTAAAGCAACATTTTTGAGTTATTTACATTTAGTGATTAATTCAGATACCCCAAGTTCGTTTGTATGGAAAGAAACCAGTCTGGCACTTCTTCCATTACTGAAAAATTCTCTTATCATTTGCAAAAAATGTCAATAGTGAAATTGTGATTCCACACCTTAAGTTTCAACACTACGGCAGCGCTCTCTCTCTCTCTCTCTCTTTTTTAAATATCCATAGTGCATATCTCATCAGTATTAAGCCTTAAGGTTGTGCCTCGATTAGGACCAGGTCTGATTCGGTAACCACACCAACTCACTCACTTCCACTTTTCTTACTTACTACTATGTAGACCTTTCCAACATGTTACAACTCCCTTTTGCTTCTATGACAGTGAAGAATGATAAAGGTGATAGCTTTAGTTCCGAATGAATTTGAGGATAATTGGCACTACGAAGAGAAAATTAAGTAACATCGCAAATAACTCGAGTGCTCGGTGGTCGTCAATATTTTAACATTTTAAAGAGTCAATGCACTCTGACATACTTCTTCAAACGTCATTTGCTGCCATACAACACCATCATATTTACTTTAGTTCTCTACTGCGCTCATCCGTAAATCAACAACACTGTGTATACATTTTTTAACCACTGTTCTCATCTGACTGATTTTTAAATGTACGTGCAACCCACAGACGCAAAATGCTGTGTTACGTTCACTAATGCTACATTCTCTCTTTCCCAAATCACATTGAGATTTTACTTTGCATTTGATTCTTCATGCAAGTGGGGTGACGTTACTGTTCGCCATTTCGTTAACTACTTCAGTAGGATCGTTTACTTTATTTGCGACTCTTCTTAAATTTATGTTTGCACTATCTTTAAAAATGGATTCTACATTACTAATACTTTCACATATTTCTTTAGACATTGAGTTCTTAATATGTACCTCCTGAAGTGAACATTCAGTACCAACAAATTTACTACCTTCAATCTTCGTTTTGACAGCTTCACTGATTTTGGTGTATGCCACAACAAGAACTTCATTGACATTAATTTTATCTTCAGCAACATGGACACTCTCACAGCTACGTTTGCTTAGTTCGTAAGGCACTGACATTGTACTAGTGTGCATATTTGGATTATTCCTGATACAGTGTATGTTCATTTCACTTGTAGTGTCAGCATTTTGACAAAACTTATTATCTACAGTCTCAATGTAAGTGTGAGCTACATGTGTTTCTCTTTAATGATCTGATTGTACGTTAACTGTTTCGCTGCTAATCTTACTCTCTCCTTCAGGCATCAAACTAATACATGGGAGCTTATGTATGCAATCTTTCCTACAAATATCAGTAACATCAGTTTGTACATCAACAACCTTACTAGTTTCCATGTTTAATGGCTGAATAAAGATTGGCTCCCAGTCTGTATTACTAGCATTACTAAACTTACTTTGCATGTTAGTAACTTCAGCTTTGAATTCTTTAAATTATCATCGTCCTGCTTCTGTTTTAACTCACTTCTTCAATTCTATGGCTTCACCCTGCCTTTCATCTGTTTCTAAAAAGTTTATCAATTGCTTCAATATTGATTCCATCTTTGACCATGCCGATTCGGGTGAGCTACGCTGATTTTGATTTTTACCCCTAACATTAACTGTTTTAGTTGCCGTTTATGCATTACATATGATTTGCAACGAATATATAAAGGACTCATGGTAAACAAATCCTCCACAGTTGTAAAGTACTTTTACTGACGAAGTTTTGCAAGATAAAAGTCGCTAAACACTACCATGGTTTCAAGGTCTTAGTTTCATCTTCAGGTGCCTCTGAAGTAAAATAAGAGTTGCAAGCTACTCCATTAAACAATTAAGAAATTTTAGAACATCTACGTCTACATCTACATCTACGTGATTACTCTGCTGTTCATAATAAAGTGCCTGGCAGAGGGTTCAATGAACCACCTTCAAGCTGTCTCTCTACCATTCCACTCTCGTACGGCGCCTGGGAAAAACGAGCACTTAAATTTTTCTATGTGGGTCCTGATTTCTCTTATTTTATCGTGACGATTATTTCTCTCTATGTAAGTGGGTGCCAACAGAATGTTTTCTCAACCGGAGGCGAAAACTGGTGATTGAAATTTCATGAAAAGATCACGTTGCGACGAAACTCGCCTTTGTTTTAATAATTGCCACTCCAATTCACGTATCATGTCTGTGGCACTACCTCCCCTACTTCGCGACAATACAAAACAAACTGCCCTTCTTTCTATTTTTTCGATGTCATCCGTTAGTCCCATTTGATGCGTACCCCACACCGCAAAGCAATACTACAGAATAGGGCGCACAAGCGTGGTGTAAGCAGTCTCTTTAGTAGACCTGTTGCACCTTCTAAGTGTCGTGCTGAGGAATCGCAGTCTTTGCCTGGCTCTACCAACAACATTATCTATGTGATCGTTCCAATTTAGAGTATTCGTAATTGTAATCCCTAAGTATTTAGTTGAAGTTATAGCCTTCAGATTTGTGTGACTTATCGCGGAATCGAAATTTAGCTGATTTCTTTTAGTACTCATGTGAATAACTTCACACTTTTCTATATTCAGGGTCAATTGCCACTTTTCTCACCATAGAGATAGCATATGTAAATCATTTTGCAATTCGTTTTGGTCCTTTGATGAATTTTTTTTTTTTTTTTTTTTTTTTTTGTCATCAGTCTACTGACTGGTTTGATGCGGCCCGCCACGAATTCCTTTCCTGTGCTAACCTCTTCATCTCAGAGTAGCACTTGCAACCTACGTCCTCAATTATTTGTTTGACGTATTCCAATCTCTGTCTTCCTCTACAGTTTTTGCCCTCTACAGCTCCCTCTAGTACCATGGAAGTCATTCCCTCATGTCTTAGCGGATGTCCTATCATCCTGTCCCTTCTCCTTATCAGTGTTCTCCACATATTCCTTTCCTCTCCGATTCTGCGTAGAACCTCCTCATTCCTTACTTTATCAGTCAACCTAATTTTCAACATTCGTCTATAGCACCACATCTCAAATGCTTCGATTCTCTTCTGTTCCGGTTTTCCCACAGTCCATGTTTCACTACCATACAATGCTGAACTCCGGACGTACATCCTCAGAAATTTCTTCCTCAAATTAAGGCCGGTATTTGATATTAGTAGACTTCTCTTGGCCAGAAATGCCTTTTTTGCCATAGCGAGTCTGCTTTTGATGTCCTCATTGCTCCGTCCGTCATTGGTTATTTTAATGCCTAGGTAGCAGAATTCCTTAACTTCATTGACTTCGTGACCATCAATCCTGATGTTAAGTTTCTCGCTTTTCTCATTTCTACTACTTTTCATTACCTTCGTCTTTCTCCGATCTACTCTCAAACCATACCGTGTACTCATTAGACTGTTCATTCCGTTCAGCAGATCATTTAATTCTTCTTCACTTTCACTCAGGATAGCAATGTCATCAGCGAATCGTATCATTGATATCCTTCCACCTTGCATTTTAATTCCACTCCTGAACCTTTCTTTTATTTCCATCATTGCTTCCTCGATGTACAGATTGAAGAGTAGGGGCGAAAGGCTACAGCCTTGTCTTACACCCTTCTTAATACGAGCACTTCGTTCTTGATCGTTATAGCGTCCCCAGTGCCATATTACGAAAAGACAATATTTATAAAGAAGACATTCATAATTTGTAAGAGATTTTGTTTTCATGTAGCCGTAAAATAATAATTTCTCTGTCCAAGTTTCAAATGCAAAGAAATAATTTATGACAGAATGATCTAAAGAGACGACAAGATACGCTCTTTTGTTAATTTTTTTGTCGACTTCACTTCCTCTTTTGTCTTGAATGTGGATAGACGCTAATCTTGCGAGTGCTGGCAAATGTAAGCATATTTGTACGAGCTAAGCATATAATATACCGATTTAATATTATTGTGCACTTTTAATTTGTAAGAGGTGATCCCGATTTCATGTCCGCCTTCCTTGAATTAACCTGCATTCAAGTAATTTACAGTTCAACAATCGCAGCGGCCGATGCAGCCAACGACGCCATTACGTGGCGATATTAACTTATGAAATTAGCGGAAGCGGAAAACTCGCCCGCTGTTAGCATAATATCAATTTTTCTCCACAGCCGCACGAAGTTGCAGAAATACTTAGCTTTAAGATTCTTATTTTCAGTACCATAGCCGAGACCCAGAGCCAGGACTCTGACTACAATACAATTGTTAACGGAGGTAAGAAAAATACTCTCGCGCGTGTGTGGGCCGCAATCTTAATTAATAACTAAAGATTTCTTGCTTTAAAGTGAACTGACTAGCCGAGGAAATTAATATAAAAAGTTTATTACATTGTTCAACTTAAATATCATTTTTATTAAGGCTCACCACGTAAGTCGGCAACAATCAAAAAATAATAATAACAATAATAATATATATATTAAATTACGACGGCCGATGGACGCGAGATTGGCGCCCAACGTGGGGCCCGATTAAAGAAAATACGAAATTTACTAAATCTGACTCTATTGTAATGAATGTAATTATGTATGTGTCTAATTGTTGTAAAATATTAATGCTTGTATGAATTCTTTTACATGTACAACAACAAAACCACACCCTGAGGAGATCTGGAGAGGAAAAAGTGTAGAAAAGAAAAAGGATTGCGAGAAAGAAAAATAAGTAAGGTAAGGCCTATTGTGCAAGCATCCTGTGTAGCTCTGTGCGGAATATCGAACGCATGTGCACATGAGATACCTTCGGTGTTTTGTGTATTTATGTGTTTATTTTTGGAGGGATAATTATTCGTTTTGTGTATTTATGTGTTTATTTTTGGAGGGGATAATTAATCGTGTGGATGTCAGTGATAAAGATTCGTCAGTGGCTTAAAGTGAATTTAGTATGGGTAAGATAGGACAACCTAAAGCATCCGTACCAGACGAACAAAATTTTGTTAATATGGAAAGTGAGGACCATTTGCAATACGTAAACGAATCCCAAGCCACCGCCTCGGATAACATAATTTCCGGAGCGGGGGGCGAGGATCTGTGGTCGGTAAATGACGCTCCACAGCAGATTGGGAATAGAGTAACAACTCCACTGCCTGGGCAGGGGGGCCAATCGAGTGCTAGATTAAGCGGGGCACCAGTATGCTCACCGATTGCAGACCCATTTGCAGAATTTCTGCGCAGGTTAGAAGAAAGAGATAGGGAAAGAGATCAGAAACTGGCTCAGATGCTCTATGAGCAAGAGCAACAAAGAGAACAGAAAGAAAGGGAAAAAGAAAGAATGTCAGAACAGAGGGAAAAACAAAGAGACGAAAAACTGGCTCAGATGCTACGTGAGCAAGAGCAGCGCAATGAAGCGAAATTAGATAGGATCCAAAGCGAACTTGCCGAGATGCGGGACGCTTGCAAAGAAATCCCCGATCTTGTGCAAAGCTTAGCCGGCGAGATGCAAAAATTACAGATATCGCAGGCTAGGCTTGAAGACAACGTCCAGACTTTAACCAACCGCGTGGATAATGTGGAGATAGATGCATGGAAAAGTATTGACGCGTATTTGGAAGTGCAAGCTCAAAAAGTAGAAAAAAAATTAAATGAATGGCTAGAAGTAAAGGATCGCGAGATATCTGCAAAGATTGAAAGCGACGTAAAAACAGCTGTAGAACAAGCGACTGCGGCCGCGAGTGTAAATATTGACGCTAGCGCTGCTGCACTACATGCCGAATTAACACAGATCAAATCCCGTGTGACAGCGGAGTTGCCAAATTGGCAACAGGAGGTCGCGCGGAGACTGTCTGCGTTGGAAAGCAATGTAAACAGTGGCGGACAGATCATGAATCCGACTCCGCGTACTGATTCAGTACTGTAATAACGCTGACGGTATGCAGGGTGCGAGTGCGCAACCGCAACCTAATGCGAATTATGAGCACGAACAACATGCGATACCGTGCAGCGCACATCACGAAGTAATGAATGTCCCAGAATGTAGCAATCAGATATGCAAAAAAGAGGACAATGTAATAAAACACAGGACATTCCAACCCTTCAATAGCGAAAAACGAAATGTCCACCCCGTTGTATTTATTAAGAGCTTCAGGAATGTGTTTCCAGGACATGGTCGGAAAGACAAAGAATACAGTTCGTGGTCTCCTGTATTCAAGGTGACGCGGCACTGTGGGCCACCGACGTGTCCGAAAAATGTCTAACGATGCAACAGTTTGAAGGTGCATTCTTGCAAAAATTCTGGTCCGATAGCGTCCAAGAAAGACTACGAAAGGAGTTGTACAGTCCAGAAATGTACAATCCTAAGATGGGAACGTTACGCAAATATTTCGAAAAGTATATAAACAAAACCAGGTACTGGGACGAGCCAATGTCCGATCGTGACATACTCAGATTGATAAAAATGAAGTTGCCCAGTGAAATTAAAAGATATTTCATCAATGTGCCGGAATACGATATAGAACAATTCATGGAAATAGTGGATTCTGTTGACTTATTGATCGAAGATATGAAAACCGAAAACAAGTGGAACCATGCAGGCTGTAATCAACAAAAAGCCGATTACAATAGCAGCCACAGTAATGGTAGTAACTTAGTACCAAATGGTAACGGGAATAGGGAAGAGCACCGGCAACAGAATCGAGGCACAAACAGTGGCAATGGTTATAACGGCAACGGTTATAATCGTCAAAATCGAAAGAGACATCATGATGGACGCATGAGTAATGGATATAATGGTAACGGCAATCCGCAATGGCGCAACAACCGAAACCAGTGGCGTGGTCGTAACGAACCGACACCACAGTGGCAACAAAACACAGCGCCACAATGGAACGCCAACCCAGGTCCGTCACAGAACATGTCAGGGAGTTACAACCGACCACCACAAAACCAGAGCCATACACAATATCAAAATACACCATCGGGGAGGCAGGGCGGCCAACCCAACAGTGGCAACAACAACAACCAGAACCACAATGTGAGGTTAGTGGAAGTGACAGACAACTGTCAACCCACTAATGCTCATCCGTTAAACTAAAGACAGCCACAATACGCTCTCCGTTGTTGGCTGCAGGATGGTGTAGTGAGGGCACATTCACGGATGACAGCCATAAACTTTGTATGCTGAGATACAATGAAGGAACAAAAATAGAAAAGGAACTGGTAGACATACCGCAGAAATGTAACCGAACCGACAAAAGTGTTGTGCAGGCTATATTGCAAGCAGATATGTATGGAGCACCAATACACATAATAAACGATACCGGTGCGTCAACCAATGTCATGAGCGCAAATTTTTACAAGTACTTGAGTCAAAATAATAGAATACCAGTATTGCCAGTGAAGAATTGTCGTGTAACAGGTGCAATAGGTGCACAATCTCATATCATAAAGCACCAGGTGCAAGTCGAGTTTACGGTAGGAAATGAAGCAATGAAAAGCTCGTTCCTAGTAGTTAAGGGATTAGGTGTTGCTTGCATCCTGGGGATGGAATTTTTACGCCAGAGGGACGCAAAAATCGACCTCTTGTACGGGGAAGTAAGCCTTATGAATGAGGGTAGACGTGTAATTTTGCCATTGTTGAGGACACGGGAAGTGCACGGTAAATATTGCCGGAACTTTCAGTCGAGATTCGAAGGAATACAGGTAATGAATTTATATTCTGACTTAAGTACAAGACAAGCATATTATAAAGAATTTATTACTGAAGATAAAGAGGAAAAACCGAAACTGATAGCCTTGAAAGTCAGAGAGTCAGAACATTTGACTGAAGCAAAACAAAACGAATTGACTCAGCTACTTACAGATTATGAGAATGTGTTTTCGGAAAAACCCGGTGTTATCGAGGGCTACACCTATAACATCGAAGTGGTACCTCATGATACCTTCTGTCACGCAAACTACACCATCCCGTGGTCAAAGAAGGAGGCAGTTACGAAGGAAATAAGAAAAATGCTTGATTGGGGGATAATTGAACCATCTCTATCCCCGTACAGCTGTCCGCTCGTGGCAGTAGCGAAAGCGGACGGCAGTATACGTCTCGTGCTTGATGCTCGCGATATTAACAAAATAATTGTACCTGTCAGAACGCGACCAGAAAACCTGGATGAACAGATACAGAAGTTTTATGGAGTTAAATATCTCACCTCTGCCGATATGCGTTCGTCGTATTGGCAAATCCCACTAACTGAATCATCAAGAAAGTACACTGCCTTTGTGTTTGCCGGCAGAAGTTACCAATTTAAAGTTTTACCATTTGGATTAAATGTTAGTGCAGGTGTCTTCATTGCAGCGCTCGATAAAGTATTAGGACCGGATTTGTTGGACCGAGTAACGTTGTATGTCGATGACTTATTAATAGCTACTACCGATTGGGAAAGCCACATGGACACGCCGAAATGCGTACTAAAAAGATTTTCTAAGGTAGGCGTAACAGCAAACCTCGCAAAATCCAAATTTGGCAGGGAGAGAATAAAATTTCTTGGTCATGTAGTATCACCTACAGGTATTGTGCCCGATCCGAAGAAAATGGCAGCAATTGAGAACTTCCCTCCTCCTAGAACCAAGAAACAGTTAAAGGCATTTCTGGGTCTAGTGTCATTTTTCAGACGATTCATACCTGACCAGCTTTTAAATGATAATACCCTGTTAAACTTGTTGAGAAAGAATACACCCTGGATATGGAATGAACTGTGCCAGCAGTCATTTGAGCAAATACGACAAGCCCTTCTACTGTCACATCCTGACATGTCAAAGGAATTTTGCCTTGCTACAGACGCCTCCACTGTCGGACTAGGCGCTTGTTTATTTCAAATCGACGAGGATGGTGGAAACAAGAACGTAAGAATAATCGGTTTCGCAAGCCGAGTGTTGTCAAGTTGTGAACGATCATATACAGTCACCGAACTCGAAACACTAGCAGTAGTATGGGCCATGAAGAAGTTCAGATACTATGTGTACGAAAAAAATGTAAAAATTTTCTGTGATCATCAGGCCTTAAGTTTTTTGCTGACAAGCAAGTTAATGCACGACAGGTTGACTAGGTGGGTGCTTGCTCTGCAGGAATATCAATTTCAAATAATGTATATAAAAGGTTGTGACAACGTAGTACCTGATGCTTTGTCACGGTTGCCGCAAGGTCTGCCTGAGTTAACAACAATACTAGAACAGGCAACAGAGTACAAAATTTTAGTTATGAAAGACCCTATTTGTCGAAAAAAGTTCCTGCAGACGTGCAAGCAACTGCCTAGTTTACAGGACGAAGATCCCGCCTTGGGAAAAGTCAAACAAGAACTCCTATCTTCGGGTGGAAATCAGATAGGTAGCCATTGTTCTGTGCAAAATGGGGTATTATATTACCGGAAGGATGTTAACAAGGACTTGTGGTGTATCTGTGTACCGGAAGTATGTATCAGTGATTTAATCTGGCACGTGCACCTTTCGTGGGGACACGTGGGTATTGAAAAATGTAGAGCACTTCTCGCAAGACAATGTCATTTTAAGAATATGAAAAGAATAATTCAGAATGTTGTAAGGACATGTGTAGTTTGTCAAAGGACGAAACCTACAAATCTGCCCACTGTAAGTGAATTGCACCCTGTTGTTCCTAACAAACCATTACGACTAGTTTCTGTTGATATTCTAGGGCCACTACCCACTGGCAGAGGTGGTGTGAAATATGTATTTGCTGTATATGATGCCTTTTCCAAATTTCTAAAATTGTATCCTGTAAAAACTTCAACGGCCACACCCCTCATTCAGAAATTACGAACAGATTATTTTGTTAATGTTGGCAAACCACAGATCATATTATCCGATAATGCCACCTATTTTACTGGTTTCAAATGGAAAACGCTTCTACAAGAGCAAGGTGTTAAACATATTTTTGTAGCTCGATTTCACCCGGAGAGCAGTCTTGTAGAGCGTACCTTTAAAGAGTTGAACAGGTTCATGAGAACTTACATTCCGAATCGCCACACCAAGTGGGCAGAATACGTTTCGACTTTTGAGGAACTCCAGAATAGATTGCCACATTCAGGCACCGGTTATACTCCACTAGAAGTCATGTTTGGAAAGAATGAAACCGACAGTTGGCTGTCACCATTACCAACTGTACCACGACAAGTTGTACCTCACGAACAAATTATAGCTGAGCCTTTGAATAACTTAACGAGGTGCGCGGAGCGCCGAAAGGAGAAGCATGACAAGAAAATAAAGAAGGTAACAGTGTATCAACCAGATGACTTGGTGCTAATGACTCATCCCAAGTCATCTCTGTTAGCGAAAAAGAATAAAAAATGGCAACCGGTGTATGCCGGGCCCTACAAAATCATAGTCATACCACATGGATGTAGCTATTTGTTGGGTGACGTAGAATAGGGAGAGATTAAAGGACTCTATCCATACAAAGACTTAAAAAAGTTCGCTCAGTAGAGCAACGTTTACATTTGTGTGTAGTAGGTTAAGTTCATAGTGTATTTTTTTTCTGTGTGTAAATGTTAAGATTTTAGTGTAACATTTAAAGACAATGAGGCGCACAAGATTAGTGCGATTCAATTTTGTAGATGTTAAGGAATAACAGTATTTTCAAGCAATTGCATTTTGAAGGAAAAAATGAACGTAGGTTTAAGAATAATTTGCAAATTTCATGTTTAAAAATGCTTTAAAAAATATTTAAAAAAAAATTCAATAGCATGTAATGATGAAAGAATTTTTCATTAGTGTGTCATGAATATTTTTGAACTGTAGTAGTAATGCAACTTATGAAATTTAATATTATAGTGTATATGTTGTTCCATGTATTTATGTCCATACCGATCTTGAAATATGCTCAATCATAATTTACTAAACAACATGAGTGCAGGGTGTACATCACCCAAGGTACCTCATGTGTTGTGGACAAAGTACAAAGCAAATCAGTAAACGCGACTACCGCTAAGCACTGTTAAAATATATTGCCATCTGCTAAGGCAGAGATTTGCACAAATTTGTAGTGTAAACAAAAGTCACAAATCTAACATTAATCTAGGAACTTGCACGCTAGGCCCAGATTATAAAATGTCTACAATAATGCGAGAGGCAAAGTTTTGTAAAGTCGAGCCTGGCTCTGGAGAGCAAGTACGCAATGAGTGGGAAGACATGACATGGGGACTTACCTCAGATGAGACGGAAATACAATTGTATAGTCAAAAAAATCTGAAGGCAAGTACGACTCTAAGTGGAAAATGAAAAGAGATAATTAGTGCGAGAGACTGGTAAAATCCAGCACGAGCCAAAATCCAGTTCAGACTGAATGAAATACATTAGTGTTCGTGAACTAATCGAAAGAGTTACTTTAAACAGTGTGAAAAACTGTGAAGGTGAAACTGTGATATGGACAGTGAAGTGCTAGTATTGAACGTTCAACAGCGGTGAGGACGCCAAACGCCAATATTACGCACGAAAAACTGTGAATTTGCTTATAAATGTGAACTGGTAACGTGAAGTGAACCCACAGTCAATATTTTTGGGACAGACTGTAGTTTCAGTGAACACAATAATGCGAGATTGGAATGCGATGCGTGGACTGTTGCAAAACAGCGACCACAGAAACGGCGAATGTTTGTGCTCAGCTCGTATTGGGACACTCACCAGTGCCTGCGAGTGCGGCGAAAACGTAAATAATTTTATCAAGACAAAAACTGACGTGTAATGGAAACAGTGGCGCATCAAAACTTCATTCACGGGAGAAGATCCATGTCATGTATTCTGCAAGACAGTGCTAGCTTGACACTCGGAAACTGGCGAAAACTTAACAACTGCCGCACTAATAAATGCTTCTTTCCCACTAGCGTAACCATCTGCAGCGGGAAACAAATATTACGTTGCTTGTGTGTATGTTTCATGTACCACGTCGGAGATGCGTAGCAGAGCTGACTCCTGCCAACAAGAGCGGGGGGCGAATATCATCCCACTCCGCCACGCCCGGGCGAGACAGAAGCGCATCGCCAACGGTGCAGCCGATCAGCTGATTCTGACGTTCCGCGACGGCGAGACACACGCTGGCGTCGAGCGGGCGTTGACCTCTCCGCAGCCGCCGCGACCGCCGAGCACCGAACACACTAACCGACGCCGTCGCGAGACCAAACGTCGCGGCGTAGATCATCAACGACACCGCAACCAAGTGTTATAATGTCCTCATTTTTTGCATAGTGCAACAAAAATATTTGTATGCACATCCTGTACTCCAATGACATTCCAGAAACAATTAAGTGAAAGTGACCTAAGCAGTTAGTCTGTCGCTCCGCCGAGGTTTTCCCCAGGTTTCCTTACGGCCGCGCCAAATGGGGAGTGAACAGTTGACACCCCTGGGACTTCAGATATTCCGGACTCACTCGTGGTTGTATACCTTGAACTTCATCTGTATTACACCTTGTGTGCAACACACCTCAGTAATTATTACTGTGTAAATATACGATGTGATATATGTAAACTGTGAAAGAAAAATCTGCGTGTGGACACTGTGGACATGAAAGAGGAAATATTTATGTCAAAAAACACGAACATTTTTTATGACATAAACATTTCGGGGGGCAATATAGCGTCCCCAGTGCCATATTACGAAAAGACAATATTTATAAAGAAGACATTCATAATTTGTAAGAGATTTTGTTTTCATGTAGCCGTAAAATAATAATTTCTCTGTCCAAGTTTCAAATGCAAAGAAATAATTTATGACAGAATGATCTAAAGAGACGACAAGATACGCTCTTTTGTTAATTTTTTTGTCGACTTCACTTCCTCTTTTGTCTTGAATGTGGATAGATGCTCATCTTGCGAGTGCTGGCAAATGTAAGCATATTTGTATCAGTTAAGCATATAATATACCGATTTAATATTATTGTGCACTTTTAATTTGTAAGAGGTGATCCCGATTTCATGTCCGCCTTCCTTGAATTAACCTGCATTCAAGTAATTTACAGTTCAACAATCGCAGCGGCCGATGCAGCCAACGACGCCATTACGTGGCGATATGAACTTATGAAATTAGCGGAAGCGGAAAACTCGCCCGCTATTAGCATAATATCAATTTTTCTCCACAGCCGCACGAAGTTGCAGAAATACTTAGCTATAAGATTCTTATTTTCAGTACCATAGCCGAGACCCAGAGCCAGGACTCTGAATACAATACAATTGTTAACGGAGGTAAGAAAATTACTCTCGCGCGTGTGTGGGCCGCAATTTTAATTAATAACTAAAGATTTCTTGCTTTAAAGTGAACTGACTAGCCGAGGAAGTTAATATAAAAAGTTTATTACATTGTTCAACTTAAATATCATTTTTATTAAGGCCCACCACGTAAGTCGGCAACAATCAAAAAATAATAATAACAATAATAATATATATATTAAATTACGACGGCCGACGGACGCGAGATCGTCCACTCTTATTATTCCCTCTTGGTTGTTGTACATATTGTATATGACCCGTCTCTCCCTATAGCTTATCCCTACTTTTTTCAGAATCTCGAACAGCTTGCACCATTTTATATTGTCGAACGCTTTTTCCAGGTCTACAAATCCTATGAAAGTGTCTTGATTTTTCTTTAGCCTTGATTCCATTATTAGCCGTTTCGCGTTTTTTTTTTTGCGTAACTATATATATATATATATATATATATATATATATATATATATATACTCTTTTCTATTTATTTTTTGGTTTTGTTTTTGTTATTGCTCGCGTAATAACGCATATACGAAAAGAGCCGCGAAATATCTGTTAGTAATGCCGTGCTTTGAATTTCTTTATCATCATTACCTTTTAACAAAGCAAAATATATATATTGAGATCTTATTGTTCTGTATCTGGCCTACAATTAAAGGAACGTTTTTTCGTGACTGTAACTCATTCTAAAAATCAACATATCTTCCCTACTTTATAGTTATTGAAAATTGAAATTACTTGGTTATGAACACTGATGTTACAGTTCGTATGATCGTTCAACAACAAAATTTTGCAGTGGATTTTGTTTCTCGGTAAAACACCATTCAATGCCACGACTAGCGCAAGAACATGAGACTCTTATTAAAAAAATACGTTTTCACTATAAAGTTTGCCAGACCAGAACGGAGCACAGCAAGATTCCTATTAGATTTTGACGGTACATTAACTTATTTGTACTGTGAGTTATATACTATCAGCAGCCCGCGTCAACCTGCAACACATCATAAAATCTGCTGATCTGCACTGCAAGTCTGGAAGCTAAAAGAAATAATATTATTTTACTGTTACTTTACCGCTTCCTTGCGGTATGATAGACTATATTGGAAGTCGTTTGAATACGCCGCGGCAGCGGCTCTTTCGTTCGCCACGCAGCTCAGCACCACAGATAATATTTATATAACTGAAAAATGTCTCAACAGGATGGGATAATAGGCAAGCAAGCTTTAACAATTAATAATGCAAGTTTTCATTTACATAACTCTATTAAAACATTTAAATATTTCAATTGTTACACACCTTTATGAATTCACACGTAATGGCGTACATCTCTTAGTCTCGACAAAAGAATGCTACACTAGCGTTCGCTACTACGACACAGGATATCTTACTCGCTCGACTCCCAGATGAAGAAGACAAAGAAATTGATGTTCGTCACGTATTATATACTAGTTACTTATTTTAATCTTTGTTCGACATTTATCGTCTGTGGCGGTTTCATTACTCGCCGACGCAGATATTCTCAAAAATAAATAATAAAAAAAATACATAATTTTATACAATAACACAATATGATACATATAATTTTCTCGTTACTACATAATATGTTGTTTTTGTTTCTTACTAGACGTTACAATGCCCCCTGGCAGCAATTGACTAACGTTAAGAATGTTCGGCAATATGCTGCCACTAACGTCTGTTTGGTTATTGTCTGTTACCTTGGTTGGAACATTCACTTTAAACTTCTTAGTCCTTTTACACTGTAGGTTTAATTACACTTTTTATACTGTTCTTACACTTTGCGAGGTGACCATAAACCTAGTCCCAGGGTCATTACATTTATCTGGCTCCCCCATTCGGGCTAAGTGCGATCAGAAAACCTGGGAAAACTGCGCCGGAGCCATAGTCATCTCGCCTGGTTTGTTTTAATACCCAGTTTGATCACAAAAGTTCAGACTCTATCCAATGTTCACAGATAACAAAGGCTATTTATGACAACATGTTAAACTTTCAGTCTCTTTGTTACCAATATACCTTCTACCCTTTTTCACATTTGTGTTCTGTATTGCAATGAAAGTCACTCATTAAACAGTTTTACAGTGGTATAATGAATCGTCTCTGCACTTACTCACGACAATTGTTTTAAAATGTTCTAGCACTCGCGCAAGTTTACTTCATTAACATGACGAAAACATATTATATCTATACATCACTGAACCGATGAATACTTTGAGTCTGCATCGAGTACTAAAGAAAAACACAATGTTTGTCACGTCATTTCGTGTCCAATATACCGTTTTCATATTAGTGCATTAACCACATAGTTGATGGTTCATTTGAATGACAACAATGTTGTACGGAGCGGGCGGCGCGAAGCAATTGTTGAGTCGCGTCGTTTGGAACGCCGCGTGCCGACGGCCGCTGGGTTCGACGACCGGCTCTCAGTAACAGCGACGTCGTGCTGACGTGGCGCAAGCAGTCGCGAACCGCGCCGAACCATTCGCCGATGTCGGCGAGTTGCCGTGGTTTACCGCGACCGGCCGGCTGGCGGCAAGACACTCGTCTCTGCTTCTCCGCATGGCTCCCCGTCGTAGAGCATGAAACAAACATTCCACAACGGTGTACTGTCTCTAAGGACACAGATTACTAGCTGTGGAAGAAATTGCAACTTGTTTAAAAGTGTTTATTGTTCATTACGCCGTCGCTTCGCTGGTATGCACAGGATGTTTTGGCATGATAACAGGTTTCTTGTGGCATTGTGACACTGGTATTCAGGGTTCGTCACACGCACATTGTACTACACACTTTCACTTGTTCTCACCGTTGATACACTGCCAGAGCGTCTTTCAACACGCAACACTTAACTTATACCGACGTATATATTGGTGCAGATACAACAGTCATTTTCTGTCCCTACTACATCCGTCCTTTCCTAGGTTGTTTATGCACACAGTTTATTTTTAATGCATAACAACTGTTCTTAGCATAATCACTCTCATCTACATTGAGTCCATTGTGTTACCTTCTCATTACACACTTCTAATACTATTACTAGGCATATATTGCTTTTTTGTAATTATTTAAAGGTGTGTAATTTTTTTTTGTACATAGCTTTCCTTTCCTCTTTTAGTGTAGCTTGCCAGGTTATCACCCATCTAGCAAACAGATTTTACCATGTGCATGACAGCTTGACTTGGGCATATTGTTCAATAAATGCTTCATTTAGTACTAGTATTATTTTTAACGGTCCGTCCTACAGGACTACAGTGTAGTTTCCGCGTAACTTGATTCGCGTACCGCGTAATTAATATTCAAGAACGTGTGCCAAGTACACAGGCTTCAATTGAAGCATTAATACATACAAAGCATAGGTTACACGGAACGGTTTTGTTTTTTATAGGATTCTGCTCCAGTGTCGTTCTCAGATCACTATTGGCAGTAAACATTACATCACATAATTATTTCGTACTACAAAGTCAATTTTTGGCTTGTATAGACTCTCTCTCAGGGTTCCTTGATTCTAACACAATTACATCTGCTACATATTTATATGAGATTTCATCATTAATTGTACTTACTTACTACAAAATGATTCAAGAAATTAATCCTTATTTTATCAACAAAAGATTATTCATTGCTTGAAGAGCATGTAGTCTTTTAATGACACTAACTGTCTGTAAACCAAGTCTTCCATTTGCATATTATTGCTCAGTTTACTGATTCTACTTCCTCAAAATTGTAACTATACATAAATTCTTTCTTAAAACTAACATACTTATACTCTAAAACACAATTGAAATCTTCTTACCACTACTATTTACATCAGACATTTCACTGAATAAATAACTTTACATCTTTACGTGGATACAGTCCTTTGATTTTCCCCGTCTGGGGATGTGCTAACAAATAGCTACATTCGTGTGCCAACATCTTCCGAATCTCTTTAGCCACTACTACCCTCCTCGACCAAGGGATGGAGTAAGTTGCGCGACAGTATGTTTTGTGGGGCATCACCTCTATGTGATAGTGGTACCCTTTGACTATTCCTGGTCGGTCGGTAAATACCATAGTATATTCCGATAGCAGCTGCGTCAACTGTTGCTTTTGGATATCGCTTAAACCTTCAGATTCCTGCACTTTGGTTTGAAATGTCTCAACATTTGTTTCAAAATTTCGATCCTCTAAATTCGGGTAATAGAGGTCTGCTACATGTGAAAAATCATCGAGGTGTAGTACCCAGGGGTTCCTACATTTGATATTAATTCGATTACAACATGGCACAAGTACCTCCTTCGATTTCATCATAGACACTCAAACCTCCTACCTTTATTAACTATGCTTAGTTTCCCCAAGGAGAGGTCGATCACTGCGTCCCTCTCACGGAGAAAATCTACTCCCAGAATGCAGGCCACCTTTAGTCCTTTAACAATGAGGAACGAGCTCACTATGGCTTCGCCCTCCTTACAAATCTCTACCTGCACCTGGTATTTAACTAATTGGCTCTGTGCACTTATGGCTCCAGACACCTTACAATTATTAACCGGGAAAGTCGGTATGCTACGTCCTTTTCCCAGTGCTTTAAATAACTCTATACTCATTACACTTACTGAGGCACCTGTGTCGATGATTATATTCACTGCAACATCATTGATTTTCGCTTCTATTATGGCTTGCACATTTTCGTTATTATCTTTGTTACATTCGTGCGGTTCGTTCAGTAGATCTTTATTCATACTGATACCGTCGTTGTATCGCAGCATACATATTCCAGGTATATTATTATCATTCGTGTTGCTCTCACTCCATCCCTCGGCCAGCGATGGAGAGCATATCGAGGCCGATCCTAGTTTGTTGGATTGCTTACTTGTGAGGTACTTGGACGGCTATTGTCCGTGACCTCCACTATGTGTACATTCTGATTTGTAGGCCGCCACGGCTGCGCAATAGGCGCGTTTTGCGGTGGTGGTCTATTGTTGTCATACCGGTCATTACCCTGTCGCTCTGGGCTTGTTCTCTGATTCTGATGCCAATTTCGATTACTATCACTATAATTGCTATGCCACTGACCTTGCGCATTTTTCCAGCGGTTGGTCCCTGACATTCCGTATTCGTACCGGTCGTCAAATCGACGCTTTTTGTTATAAGTTGGTTGCCCATGCCCCTTCTGGCTTCTACCATTACTACCATTTTGCGAATGCTCTTGCCGCTTGTTACCTTGTTACCACCCCCACCATTTCCATGGTTGTGGTTTTGTGCACTATTATTTCTGTCATGTTTACACCCTGATCCATTATTCCGCGAGTGATCGCACGCTGATTTTGCGTCTTCCTGGATCAAGTCTATTGAATCTAGAACAGACAGGAAATGTTCCATGTCGCTTTCTGGTACGTGTATTAATTTCTCTTTGATATGAATGGGTAAATGTGATTTTAGTAGTCTTATTATGTCTCTTGGTGATATGGGCTCGTCCCAGTAGCGCGTTTTGTTTATATACTTTTCAAAATACCGTCTCAAATTCCCAAGACGGGGTGAGTACGGTTCGGGATTATATACTTCTTTTCTTAGCCGCTCTTGTATACAAGGCGACCAGTATTTCGACAGAAACGCCCTTTCGAACTGTTCATATGTCATGCAGCTGTCTGCTACTTCCGTAGCCCACAACGCTGCATCACCCTGAATGTATGACATTACGTATTGAATTTTCTGTGCTTCATTCCACACACTAGGCAAGATATTTTTAAAGCTTTTTATGAATACTACTGGGTGTACTGACTTCCGTTCAGTAGTAAACGTTTGAAACTGCCTATTTTTGATTAAACTTTCTTCAACTAATATTTTTGAACTATATGGATTTGCTCCTGGGACATATGCTGTCTGCTCCGAACCGAAGCTACAGCTCTTCGCATTATCGACTACAGATTCACCATTGTTGTGTCGCGTATAAGTTTGTGCGTTGCCAAAAACATTGGCTGTTGGCGACACAGTTTCATGTTCCAGATGTTTTCTGCTTTGTGCTAAACCCTTTTCCAAGTTGGATATCCGTTTGTTAATATTCACTTGCCACTGCGGAATATCCTTATTGAGTATTTGTTTGATGGTTTGCACGTCGTTCTGTACCTGACTATTTACTGCGGTACTGAACGATTCGGAATTTCTATCTGCTGTGGCTGCTTGTACTTTAGAATTAATATTTTTGTCAATCTCACTCTCCTTCACTTCTAGCCATGAGTTGAATTCGGTTTCAATTTTAGTTGCTTGTTCGTTCCACTTCTGCTCTACAAGCGGTGTGGAATCTATTTCTAGCTTTTCTACTCGGTTGGCTAATACACCTATTTCGTCTACCCTGTTAGTGTTTGCTACTTGCAGGTTATTGACCTGTACCGTCAACTCCTGCACGGCCTTAGGTATCGACTCATAATTCTGTTTCATATCTGCAATCTCTTTTTTCATATTTTCTAACAATTGCACAAGTTGCTGGTCTCGCTCAGCTTGCTTGCGATCTCGCTCCGCTTGCTGGCGATCTCGCTCAGCTTGCTGTTGGGCAAATTCTGCCTGGTAATTCAGCACATGCTCTAATATAGCCTGAAGTGAATATCCACCAGGCAGATTACCACTCTCTGGTTCCTGCTTTTCTGGAGGTGGTGTAATTTCTTTATCTACCTCTCCTTGAGCACTGGTGGGCGGTGGCCTCACTTCCTGTGCCCCTGCCCCCACATTTTCGCATGGTATATCCTCAAAGAGAGTACTTGTACTGCTTAATGCACCCGTTTCTACATTTCCTGCACTAACTAATGGCTGTTCCTCAGTATCCATATTGCTCGGACGTTGACTACGCAATTTAACCATATTCATAAATTACCTACTCGAACACAGGATCTGACAGTTTTGCCACTTGCACACAAAATACGTTAATTTATCTACACTACACTGCCCACTAAAAATTACTATCTACCATCAACTTTGTCCTGTCATAACACTAACATCAAACTACGCACAATATGCACACCACTAGCGATATGAGATCACTTCACTGGAGCTCAGCTTCTACAAACAGGACAACTACACTGTAGTCTTACCTTTAGTTTATCTGATCTCGGGGTTCAGCTGCCCCCGGATTACGTAGTCGTTACAGTTTCTCAGTACTATCAGGATCGTCTTCTCTGACTCGCTTGCAGTAGTACGTTTTTTCATGAAAGAGTGGTTGCACATTCATTAATACATTGCATTAATCATGATACACATACATACATTTATCACTAAATACATATATATATATATATATATATATATATATATATATATATATATACACATATATAACAACAGACACTGAAAGGAAAATACATAAAAATTTTGTGGCCACTGCAAATTCGGGCCCCACGTTTTTGGGCGACAGTTTCGCGTTTTTTATTAACGCATATACGAAAAGAGCCGCGAAATATCTGTTAGTAATGCCGTGCTTTGAATTTCTTTATCATCATTACCTTTTAACAAAGCAAAATATATATATTGAGATCTTATTGTTCTGTATCTGGCCTACAATTAAAGGAACGTTTTTTCGTGACTGTAACTCATTCTAAAAATCAACATATCTTCCCTACTTTATAGTTATTGAAAATTGAAATTACTTGGTTATGAACACTGATGTTACAGTTCGTATGATCGTTCAACAACAAAATTTTGCAGTGGATTTTGTTTCTCGGTAAAACACCATTCAATGCCACGACTAGCGCAAGAACATGAGACTCTTATTAAAAAAATACGTTTTCACTATAAAGTTTGCCAGACCAGAACGGAGCACAGCAAGATTCCTATTAGATTTTGACGGTACATTAACTTATTTGTACTGTGAGTTATATACTATCAGCAGCCCGCGTCAACCTGCAACACATCATAAAATCTGCTGATCTGCACTGCAAGTCTGGAAGCTAAAAGAAATAATATTATTTTACTGTTACTTTACCGCTTCCTTGCGGTATGATAGACTATATTGGAAGTCGTTTGAATACGCCGCGGCAGCGGCTCTTTCGTTCGCCACGCAGCTCAGCACCACAGATAATATTTATATAACTGAAAAATGTCTCAACAGGATGGGATAATAGGCAAGCAAGCTTTAACAATTAATAATGCAAGTTTTCATTTACATAACTCTATTAAAACATTTAAATATTTCAATTGTTACACACCTTTATGAATTCACACGTAATGGCGTACATCTCTTAGTCTCGACAAAAGAATGCTACACTAGCGTTCGCTACTACGACACAGGATATCTTACTCGCTCGACTCCCAGATGAAGAAGACAAAGAAATTGATGTTCGTCACGTATTATATACTAGTTACTTATTTTAATCTTTGTTCGACATTTATCGTCTGTGGCGGTTTCATTACTCGCCGACGCAGATATTCTCAAAAATAAATAATAAAAAAAATACATAATTTTATACAATAACACAATATGATACATATAATTTTCTCGTTACTACATAATATGTTGTTTTTGTTTCTTACTAGACGTTACAGCCGTAACGTCAGAATTGCCTCTCTCGTCCCTTTACTTTTCCTAAAGCCAAACTGATCGTCACCTAGCGCAATCTCAATTTTCTTTTCCATTCTTCTGTATATTATTCTTGTAAGCAGCTTCGATGCATGAGCTGTTAAGCTGATTGTGCGATAATTCTCGCACTTGTCAGCTCTTGCCGTCTTCGGAATTGTGTGGATGATGCTTTTCCGAATGTCAGATGGTATATCGCCAGACTCATATGTTCTACACACCAACGTGAATAGTCGTTCTGTTGTCACTTCCCTTAATGATTTTAAAAATTCTGATGGAATGTTATCTATCCCTTCAGCCTTATTTGACCGTAAGTCCTCCAAAGCTCTTTTAAATTCCGATTCTGATACTGGATCCCCTATCTCTTCTAAATCGACTCCTGTTTCTTCTTCTATCACATCAGACAAATCTTCCCCCTCATAGAGGCTTTCAATGTATTCTTTCCACCTCTCTGCTCTCTCCTCTGCCTTTAACAGTGCAATTCCCGTTGCACTCTTAATGTTACCACCGTTGCTTTTAATGTCACCAAAGGTTGTTTTGACTTTCCTGTATGCTGAGTCTGTCCTTCCGACAATCACATCTTTTTCGATGTCTTCACGTTTTTCCTGCAGCCATTTCGTCTTAGCTTCCCTGCACTTCTTATTTATTTCATTCCTCAGCGACTTGTATTTCTGTATTCCTGATTTTCCCGGAACATGTTTGTACTTCCTCCTTTCATCAATCAACTGAAGTATTTCTTCTGTTACCCATGGTTTCTTCGCAGCTACCTTCTTTGTACCTATGTTTTCCTTCCCAACTTCTGTGATGGCCCTTTTTAGAGATGTCCATTCCTCTTCAACTGTACTGCCTACTGCGCTATTCCTTATTGCTGTATCTATAGCGTTAGAGAACTTTAAACGTATCTCGTCATTCCTTAGTACTTCCGTATCCCACTTCTTTGCGTATTGATTCTTCCTGACTAATGTCTTGAACTTCAGCCTACTCATCATCACTACTATATTGTGATCTGAGTCTATATCTACTCCTGGGTACGCCTTACAATCCAGTATCTGATTTCGGAATCTCTGTCTGACCATGATGTAATCTAACTGAAATCTTCCCCTATCTCCCGGCCTTTTCCAAGTATACCTCCTCCTCTTGTGATTCTTGAACAGGGTATTCGCTATTACTAGCTGAAACTTGTTACAGAACTCAATTAGTCTTTCTCCTCTTTCATTCCTTGTCCCAAGCCCATATTCTCCTGTAACCTTTTCTTCTACTCCTTCCCCTACAACTGCATTCCGGTCGCCCATGACTATTAGATTTTCGTCCCCCTTTACATACTGCATTACCCTTTCAATATCCTCATACACTTTCTCTATCTGTTCATCTTCAGCTTGCGACGTCGGCATGTATACCTGAACTATCTTTGTCGGTGTTGGTCTGCTGTCGATTCTGATTAGAACAACCCGGTCACTGAACTGTTCACAGTAGCACACCCCCTGCCCTACCTTCCTATTCATAACGAATCCTACACCTGTTAAACCATTTTCTGCTGCTGTTGATATTACCCGATACTCATCTGACCAGAAATCCTTGTCTTCCTTCCACTTCACTTCACTGACGCCTACTATATCTAGATTGAGCCTTTGCATTTCCCTTTTCAGATTTTCTAGTTTCCCTACCACGTTCAAGCTTCTGACATTCCACGCCCCGACTTGTAGAACGTTATCCTTTCGTTGATTATTCAATATTTTTCTCATGGTAACCTCCCCCTTGGCAGTCCCCTCCCGGAGATCCGAATGGGGGACTGTTCCGGAATCTTTTGCCAATGGATAGATCATCATGATACTTCTTCAATTACAGGCCACATGTCTTGTGATGACTTTACGAGACAGTAAATGACAGAATCATCTGCAAACAATCTAAGACGGTTTCTGAGAATGTCTCCTATGTCGTTAACAAAGATCAGGAACAATAGAGGGCCCATAACACTTCCTTGGGGAACGCCGGATATTATTTCTGTTTTACTCGATGACTTTCCGTCTACTTCTACGAACTGTGACCTTTCTGACAGAAAATCACGAATCCAGTCGCACAGCTGAGGCATTATTCCATAGGCACGCAGTTTGGTTACAAGACGCTTGTGAGGAATGGTGTAGAAAGTCTTCTGGAAATCTAAAAACAGGGAATCAATTTGACATCCCCTGTCGATAGCACTCATTACTTCATGAGAATAAAGAGCTACTTGTGTTTGGCAATAACGATATTTTCTGAATCCGTGCTGACTATGTGTCACTAAATCGTTTTCTTCGAGGTACTTCATAATGTTCGAATTCAGTATATGTTCCAAAACGCTACTGCAAATCGACGTTAGTGATATGAGCCTGTAATTCATCAGATTACTCCTACTTTCCTTTTTGGGTATTGGTGTGACTTGAGCAATTTTCTAGTCTTTAGGTACGGACCTTTCTGTGAGCGAGCTGTTGTATATAATTGTTAAATATGGAGCTATTGTATGAGCATACTATGAGAGGAACCTGACTGGTATACAATCTGGACCGGAAGCCTTGCTTTTATCACGTGATTTAAGATGCTTTGAGGCACCAAGGATGTCTATCTCTATGTTTCTCATCTTGGCAGTGGTTCTTGATTGGAATTCAGGAATATTTACTTCGTCTTCTTTGTTGAAGGATTTTCGTAATATCGTGTTTAATAACTCTGCGTTAGTGGCACTGTCATCAGTTACTTCACCGTTGTTATAGCGCAGTGAAGGTATTGATTGCGTCTTGCCCCTGGTGTGCTTTCTGTATGACCAGAATCTCTTTGGGTTTTCTGCCAGATTTCGAGACAGAGTTTCGTTGTGGAAATTATTGAAAGCATCTCGCAGTGAAGTATGCACTATATTTCGAACTTCTGCAAAACTTTGCCAATCTTGGGGATTTTGCGTTCTTTAAATTTGCCATGCTTTTTACGCTGCTTTTGCAACAGCGATCTGACCCGTTTTGTGTACCATGGGCGATCACTACCATAACTTATTAATTTATGTGGTATATATCTCTCAATTGTTGTCGATACTATCTCTTTGAAATCATTCCACAACTTTTCTACACTTACATGATCAGATCAGAAGGTGTGCAAACAGTCTTTGAAAAAGCTTTTCTAAGTAGATATATTTTGCGTTTCTCTTTAATGGTTGGATGAGTTACGGTATTCATCCTAGCAGCAACTGTCTTGTGGTCGCTAATCTCTGTATCCATCACGATACTCACTATTTGTCCAGGATTATTTGTTGCTAAGAGGTCAAGTATGCTTTCGCAACCATTTACGCTTCGAGAGGGCTCATGAAGTAATTGTTCAAAATAATTTTCTGAGAAAGCTTTCAGTACACTTTCGGACTTGTGACTGACGAAGTTGGGATGAAGGGGTACACTTAGCATGGAAGGTCAAGGCCCCTATAATGACACTCCTTAAACACAACAACTACTAACTCAATAAATAAACAATTTATAAGACAATATTCAAAAAACAGCTAAGAGACAATCAACACGTGGCCATCTTAAGGCAATGCCAAAATATCAATGATAGCCTGCTTCTCAAGCAAGGCAGCAAATTACAGTTATGAAAACTCGCTTAAGGAGATGACCCACAGAGATTTCAATACTTAACGGAACAATAAATTACAATCAGAAAGTGTTTTAAATAAAAGTGTCATACACAATTTATTTAAGGGAGCAATAATTTGCAACACCAGTTCTTTAGGAACCCAAATAACACAAGCAGTACAAGAAATTACAATTCATTCCCAAGCAAATAAAAAACCTATGTTTTTTAAAATATATATGAAACACATTAAATGTTTACCAAACGGGCAGTGACGCTAGGCTGCTCTGGACAAAGGGCGACGTAACTTAAAATGCCAGAAGCAGCAGACCAGCCATCCCAAAACAACACCTAAACACCGGGGCCCAACTGGGAGTCAGCTGTTTCTGTGCTCTGAAGCGGAACATGGCGCCACACCCACACACCCCAACTCACAGAAAACTGGAACACAAACAGACCACTGAACACTCGGCAAACACCAACCAAACATCAATTAATATAAGTTAAGAGATCAATAAACAACAAATAAATACTAATAAACAGTACTAATGCTGACTGAGTGCATTCAAATACATGCACGCGTATAAAATTCTACTTACATATGATTGTCTTTCACAGAATGCAAGGCTTTGCTAATAATTGAGTGAGCGCTTTCATATAAATGCACTTATATAAAGGAACTACGTACAAATGTCTAGCTTTACAGAATACGAGTCTATACTAATTAACTGAGTAAGTGCTTTCAGTAGAAGTGACCCAAATTTACAGCAATATACAAGGGACGTCGATTTGGTGGCAATCAAAATACACTGAAAAGCGCATACAGACAATACATAAACTTATGGATACTGTCCCAAAAAACGAAATGTAACACACACAGCTTCGAGCTACTCAGTTTCCTAATATTAATCCGACTAGCGGAATTTTGAAAAGAAATTGTAACTGTTGGTCTCCATGCGGTTACACACTCTGCTGGCGGCTCTTTCTTCACCAACACGTACATTTGGGCAACCAAGCAACAAGTACACTGGCTGCAACGCAAATCATTCAACGAAACGAAGGCACCAAAATCACTTACACCTTCAATGGTGAGCGTTGTTCGAGATAGACTCCAGAGATGAGTCTCTCCGAGAAAACAGGCACCGAAGCAATGCAACGAACAGCGCCCGGGCCGACCGGAGTGGCCGAGCGGTTCTAGGCGCTACAGTCAGGAACCGCGCGACCGCTAGGGTCGCAGGTTCGGATCCTGCCTCGGGCATGGGTGTGTGTGATGTCCTTGGGGTAGTTAGGTTTAAGTTGTTCTAAGTTCTAGGGGACTGATGACCTCGGCAGTTAAGTCCCATAGTGCTCAGAGCCATTTGAACAGCGCCCGGAGTTGACTTCAGGCAGGTCCACCACAAACTCGCGCCCGGCTTACGAGGTAGCCCCGCCGCGCCGTTGCTGGCCGAGCCCTCGTGTTTTCCTCTTTCGTCCACGCATGCACGTCCTGGCGCCTCGTAGCGAGTCCAACTGCCCCGAGCGCCAAAACCCCGCGAGATCACAACAGGGGCAAAGATCCCAGTACAGCCGGGTAATCGATAGTGTCGCTCCAAGGAGATGGTGTGAAAGAAAAGGCGCACCACGGCTCAAAGTTTTATGCCTGCCGCAGGCTTTAAACGTATAATTTTTCCAGCATATCGAGGGTAGGTTGAAGTCACCACCGACTATAATTCTATGAGTGAGATACCTATTTGAAATGAAACTCAAGTTTTCTTTTGAACTGTTCAGCAACTATATCTTCTGGGAGGGGAGGGGGCCGGTAAAACGACCCAATTAATAGTTTAGTCCAATTGTCAAGTATAACCTCTACCCACACTATTTCGCAGGAACTATCTACCTCAATTTCACTACAAGGCAAACTACTTCTGACAGCAATAAATACTCGAGCACCAATAGTATTTAATCTCTCCTTTCTGAAGACTGTTAGATTGTTAGAAAAAAATTTCTGCTGAGCTTATTTCCGCCTTTAGCCAGCTTTCTGTACCTATAAGTATTTGAGCTTCAGTGCTTTCTATTAGGGCTTGGAGCTCTGGTTCTTTCCCAACACAGCTACGACAATTTACAACTACAATACCGATCGTTTCTACAACTAACTTACTGTGTTTTACCTGCCCCCTTTTAGACAGACGCCCTTTCTGTGGTTCCCAGAGGCCCTCTAACCTAAAAAAACCGTCCAGTCCCTTTCACACAGTCCCCGCTACACGTGTAATCGCTTCCTGTGTGTAGTGGACTGCTGACCTATTAAGCGGAACCCGGAAACCCACCACCCGATGGCGCAAGTCAGGGAATCTGCAGCCTACACGGTCACAGAAACGCCTGAGCGTCTGATTCAGACCTTCCAGTCGGCTCTGCACCAAAGAACCACTGTCGGTTCTATCGACGATGCTGCAGATGGTGAGCTCCACCTCAATCTCGCAAGCAAGACTGGCAATCTTTACCGTATCCGCTAGCCGCCCAAAACCAGAGAGAATATCCTCCGATCCAGACCAACATACATCACTGGTACCGACATGAGTCGCCACCTGCAGTTGGCTGCATCCTGTACTCTTCATGGCATCTGGAAGCAGCCTTTCCACATCCGGAATGACAAATGACTCCCCCCAGTATGCACACGGAGTGCACTCTGGCTTCCTTCCCCTCCTTGGCAGCCATGTTCCTAAAGGGCCCCATTATGCGCCTAACGTTGGAGCTCCCAGCTACCAGCAAACCCACCTTCTGTGAACGCCCAGACCTCCTTGTGGGTCGAGAAGCTTCCTCTGGAACAGGGTGGTCGACTGCATCCGGGTCAGAGCCATCGTCAGCCACAGATAACGCCCGAAACCCGTTCATCAAACGAATCGGGGAGTCCTTACGATTGGCCCCTTGGAAAGTGTTTCACTCCCTGCCAGACATTGGAATACTCTCCCACTCGACCATGGGTGAGGGGTCAACCTCAGTGCAGGCATATCTGGGGCGGCCACAGCAGTGGACCGAACAGGGGACACGTGGACACGTGGGACGTGCTCGACGTCCCTCGCATCCCTGCATCCGGCCCTCCCCCCTCCCACAGTGATGCCCCTTGGCAGCAGCCTCAAGTTGTGTGGCGGAAGCCAACGCAGTCTGGAGCTGTGAGCAAAGGGTCGCCAATTCAGCTCGCTTCTGCACACAGCAATCCATTACTGCAGTCGCTCCCGTTTGA
Organism: Schistocerca piceifrons; assembly: GCF_021461385.2. Lineage (NCBI taxonomy): Eukaryota > Metazoa > Arthropoda > Insecta > Orthoptera > Acrididae > Schistocerca > Schistocerca piceifrons. The sequence continues at coordinate 1,058,769,726 of NC_060139.1, forward strand.
AGCTCGTAAAAATATAGAACAAACGAACGGTATACTCGTCTTCTTAGCAGCAGGAACACGATGTGCTCTGTCACTGGCAGTCCAACCGCCACAAAATTAATGATTAACATAAGCAGCAGTGGGACTTCATGCCCATACCCAAATAGCGTAAGTGGACCGTGAAATAGCACCCCAAACTGTGGCTGGAAAGAGCCCCAACTTTTAATCGTGGTGTGGGAAAATGCTCCTTCTCCCAAAATTTCCACCGAGAATGCATGCTCTTTACAAAAATAAAGCCGCCGTAGGACATTATGAGGAACTCACGCGCTAGCGCCAAGTTAAACTGAGTAGCGATCCTGTCCTGCAGGAAGCGAAAATCAGCTTACAACCTGATATGGCAAAAAACAAGAAAATGCCTACATTCGAGGCCAACACGTATCGAGCGCTGGCACAGCACGTGTGTGACACGTGCGGCTACACGCAGCGGACAGAGCACTGACGCTGCGGGCCGTATTCGTGGTGAACACCGTGAAAGGGGCGCGCAACAAGGCATGGAGAGTAACTAAGGAAAAATCACGTACGAATGCCGAAAAAATGCAGAGGAAATACAGATAATAACCAAAATTAACGGCAGTCCAATAAGAGAGACTTTCGCCTTAACAAGCAAATAAGAAAAGTAGGATGACTGACAATAGACTGAAGCGCCAAAGAAACTGGTATGGCTATACGTATTAAAATACAGAGATATGTAAACAGGCTAAATACGGCGCAGCGGTCGGCAACGCCTATACAAGACATCAAGTGTCTGGCGCAGTTGTTAGATCGGTTATTGTTGCTACAGTGGTAGGTTATCAAGATTTAAGTGAGTTTGAACGTTATGTTACAGTCGGTGCACAGCATCTCCGAGGCAGCGAGGAATTGGGGTTTTTCCCGTACGACTATTTCATTAGAGTACCATGAATATCGTGAATTCGGTAAAACATCAAATCTTCGACATCGCTGCGGCCGGAAGAAGATCCTGCAAGGTCGGGAGCAACGACGACTGAAGTGGATCGTTCAACGTGACAGAAGTGCAACCCTTCCGCACATTGCTGTATATGTCAATGCTGGGCCGTCAAGTGTCAGCGTGCGAATCATTCAACGAAACATCAACGATATGGGCTTTCGCAGCCGAAGGCCCACTCGTGTATCCCTGATGACTGCCCGACACAAGGCTTTACCCTCGCCTGGTCCCGTCAGCACCGACATTGGACTGTTGATGACGGGAAACGTGTTGCCTGCCCGGACGAGTCTCGTTTCAAATTCTATCGAGCGGATGGACGTGTACGGTTATGGAGATAGCCTCATGAATCCATGGACCCTGCATGTCAGCAGGGAACTGTTCAAGCGGGTCTAATTGTATGATGGAGTAGATAAGACTGTTCTTTTACTTCAAATTTCAGATACACCTGATGACGACGCTAAGAACCCGAAATACCTAATACACCTGATGACGAGGCTAAGAACCCGAAACCATGGTGGTGTATACCGATTTCTCTTGTTCAAATGGTTCAAATGGCTCTGAGCACTATGGGACTTAACATCTGAGGTCATCAGTCCCCTAGAACTTAGCGCTACTTAAACCTAACTAACCTAAGGACATCACGCACATCCACGTCCGAGGCAGGATTCGAACCTGCGCTCGTAGCGGTCGCGTGGTTCCAGACTGAAGCGCCTAGAACTGCTCGGCCACACCGGCCGGTATTTCTCTTGTGCAAGACTTCGGTCGAGAAGAGTATTTCACAACCGTGACGAACTTGTTACAATGAATATTTTGCAAAACAGTTTGGATGTTCCACATATAAAAATTTATTAGTATTTACAAAGCTTTCTATATACAATAACTACTATAGCAATCTTGGCAATATTCTCAGTACACACCGTTTTTTCTGCGAGCCACTACATACTCTACGCTAAGCTGTGGTGACGCAACGCTTACCTGTAATCTGCTTTATTCTGCGTGCTGCCACCGAGAATCCCTGTTACAGTTGCTGAAGCTGGCGTGACATCCGCTTTCAGCACTGATGAATCACTTGTTCCGGGGCTGCCACTCGCACATGTCGTTGTCGGCCGCTCTTGATGTAGCCGTACTGTGCTGCCTTCTGCGTAATGTCGTTTCATAGCATGATGAAATCGGCATTAGCATTCACGTAATCCAACCACACACACGAATATTATTTAACACTTTTTTGTATATGCTGTTGTAAATAATACACTGTACTCAATGTTATGCAACTACCATTTTGTAGCACAAGTATGCACGGTTCAAACACAGGTCAAGTGCAGTTCGAACAAATTTTAGAGAGAGTTCAATCACAGTTCAAATGTCAATCTAAAGCAGTCAAAACACCGTTCAAACACAGTTAACTCTTGATATTTGGATAGTTCCCAATCCTCACTATTTATTTCTAGGTGTCTCTTCTTCAAAAAGCTTTTTCCAAAGAACATTACCTTCAAAGATATCCCCATAAAGGAAGCCATCAATGGTGGCTCAATGGGAACAAAATATTATTTGAGTCGACACGATTAGAATGGTTCAAATGGCTCTGAGCACTATGGGACTTAACTTCTGAGGTCATCAGTCCCCTAGAACTTAGAACTACTTAAACCTAACTAACCTAAGGACATCACGCACAGCCATGCCCGAGGCAGGATTCGAACCTGCGACTGTAGCGGATTAGAATGAATGAAATGTTCACCAACATGAGATTGATATGAGGGTTGTATGGATTTCTAGTCAAGTGAAATGTCATCTGAGCTAACTATCGAATATGAGCATAATAGTCTGTTTGTAAATCAACACCCATTCTCTGCACAAATGTCGCTTTTGCTTTCCCTCCTGCGTGTTACCACGAATGACACGTAACTGTTTCCATTTGTACTGGAAATGTAGGACATGCGAGGGGCCTAGTTGTGATCTGCCGCTTCGAAAGTAGAACACAGAGATTCTGTATTGTTTCACTGGTCTGATGTCTTCTGTAGCTGTTGCTTTCCCAGTGCAGATGTAGTGGACGTACCGCAGGTTCTTTGTTCTTGCAACGGGGTTGTCAAATAACTTCTGAGATGGGTAAGGCTGTCGATTTTACTAATGATCTGATAATTTCCAAATTAGGGATGCAAATAGTTCTTATTCACAACATACGAAGCGTATAAAACTGTAAAACGCTAATAAGACGATATATCTAGTGCTCCTGCCCAAGCCACACGTTTCACATTTCATGTTACAATCAATCACAGTATTATCACAGCATCTTTTATATAAAACATGTTAACAAAAAGTTTACAGACTGTTACTAGTTCCTCTCTGCTTCGCACGTAGAGTCACGATATCGTGTGGCCTGCTATGAGAACTACGTATACCCGACAACCCTTCACACCAGACTGATCAGACTGCCCGAATAATTTCGCTTCGCAGCGCACATTTGGCAGGAGACGACTGTTTCCTCTGAATATCGTTATTCTAATGTTAGTAAAACTTGTTACACAAATGAGATCTGAAATAATTGGATTAAAGCTTGCCATTGAGAGTGTGTGCAGTATGATAGACATATAAATCTGTATTACACTTTACCAGCTATTAATAAATGAATCTAAGAAGTTTGGCGCGTTGGTTGCTTTGTCGTCAACCAGTCACATTATCCTCCAGCTAAACCGACGCCATTTCTCACGGAATTCGTTCTCACTGTACCATCTGTTGCCTGCTTCATCCCACCTTTTACGTCGTGCTTTCACTACTGAAATCTCGACAAAAGTACATTGTTAGTCTTAGGATGGAATCTTATGGTTTCAAAGCCATAAAAATCACAACATGCTGGAGATGATTCGTGCTGACGTTAAAAAGTAAGATCACAAACGCTGTGCATTACTTAAAACAAATCCAGCAAAACCGACGTATCTCAAATAACATTCAATGGCTGTCATATATAAAATGCATGAAACACAAATGTAATTTTTAGAATAAGGTACACTGAACACTTAAAACTCTGAAAAATGGGAACACATACATCACATTTCCAAACCGTCTCATATGCTGTAAGAGAATCACCACCATACTGGCATAAAAGCGGTAATAAGCAGTAATAACAATTTGTAGTCAGCTAATGGACAACTACCACAAAGTAGAAAGGATCCTCTACACTGATTTTAAGCATCAGAATTGACATATCTTATCTTACTCCTTTTAACACACTAATTCTTGAGCCCAAAATTCCCGATTCAGATTTTACTTGCATGACATGTTGCATTGTAAGTATATACACGAGGCTGAAATGACTAAACATCATGTACATCTACATCATACTCAGTAAGCCGCCTAATGGTGTGTGGCGGAGGGTACTTTTTGTACTACTAACCCTGTTCCAATCGCGAGTAGCGCATGGGAAAAATAACTGTCGGTAAGCCTCTGTATTGACTCTAATTTCTCGAATTTTCTCATCGTGGTCAATACGCAAGACGTATGTGGGGGAAGTAATATGTTACCATCCCGGAAAGTGCTTTCACGAAATTTCAATAGCAAATCTCCCCGTGATGCACAACACATCTGTTGTAACGTCTGTCAATGGACTTCGTTGAACATCTCCGTACAGCAGTCGTGCCGAATAAACGATCCCGGGACGAAACGCGCCGCTCTTTGTTGGATCTTCTCCATCTCTTCCATCAGTCCTATCTGGTAGTGATCCCACAGAAGATGTATAATGTAATATTATGTAACGTCAATTAATTATTATTAAATTTATAAGCTTTTAGAAACATGCGATTTCCAATACAGCAGCGAAATTAGACCATAATTCCGAGACATATCCCATTCCCAGGAGGAGTGGTTGTTATTATATGACGCCAGCAATCCTTCGATGCAAAAGCGTCAAGTAAACATGGATTCCAAAATGTGTACCTTAAGAGCCAAGAGCACTTCTTCATCTGCAATACTGTGAAACATATCCCGACTGTTGCAAGCTCTTGGATTTCGATATTTTGGGAGAAGGTCGTATGGACCAGATCATGAAAAAATGTTATGCCTTAATAGCTATGAGCACTTGTTCAGTAGAAGAGACATGGTTCAGCTTAGCGAAGATGAACAAGTGCTCATAGCACTGAAGGTATACAGCTTAGAGCCCACAGTTGCAGGACGTTTTTTTCTTGTCTGGTCAATTCTGCCACCTCCCAAAATATGCAAAGCAAAGAGTCTGCGGTAGAAGAGATTTGTTTCACAGTATCAACGATGAACAACAAGTGCTCACAGCACTTACGGCATGAATTTTGGAGACCATATTTACTAGGCTTTTTTGCTTCGAATGATCGCTCCTGTCATGTCCCTGAATACTGGCTATTCTTCCTCGGACACTCTTACTTCTTATCCTCAGGATGTCACAATCTCACTTGTTTCTACCGAAGAAAGCAAACTGATTTGAATTCCGCCGACCGTCGTTAGAAGTCTACTCGATCGGGTTTTGATATCGTTTGCACTGAGACAGCGCACGTCCTGACATACTAACTTTGAAAGATTTGCCGTCCTCAGCCGGTGTCGGTCGCCAACGGAATGTCGGTGCCACTGAGACCGCAGGCTTAGATGACGCGAATGACAGCGAACTTTGCTTATAAACGTAATTCGACCGGATGCATGGTGTAAACTGTAAGGAATGGCTGGAGGATGCACGTTTGGGGCCGAGAAGTGCGATACACTTCGTCAAGGGCGCTGGGTTGGTGGGCAGCGTGGAGGGGGGGGGGGGGGGGAAGGGGGGAGGTGAAGAGATCCGCTGGTTGCGTATGCGCACCTGGCCGCCCGCGCCGTGAATACCCAAGCAGCATGCTCGCCGCCCACCGGCCGGCAGCTGTTTAGCAGCGTGGCCTAGTTGGTGCGGCCTCAGCCGTCTGCAGGCGCCAACTCCGGCCGCTCGTGTAATATGAATGCGGGCAGCGGGGCCGCTCCAGCTACCCGCGCTTTAATTCTGAATTTCGTCAAACAAACGGCCAACTCAGCGCTGGAATTTATCCACGAAATGAGATGTTGCGCAGACCGGCGCACGAACGCCGCACGGAGGAGCAGTGGCGTGGGAAAGTGTCCGAGTAGTTTTGTGCGAGCGCAGTAGTCCTGCTTAACACATTAAACACAGCCGGTAAGTAAAGTAGAGCGGCCACAGTCGGAAAAAAAACGCGCCACGAGGCATATTCATAATGGAGCACCCTCCTCATTTCTCGCTGTATTACAAAAATGGCTATTCCCGCCCTAGGTGCTTGTCTACTGTCACCATTTAACATTTATAATAATCAGAATGCGGGATCGTAACCATACCTGGAATAGGGAAGTATACAGAAAACTATTTGTGGTATTACATGCCTCCTAAATACTCGTTAATATACGAGGGCTGCTTCAAAAGTAAGGTGACTTTTCAAATTAAGCGGGCAACGTACAGTCTTAGACATAAAAACTGGCCGCCGGCCGGCCGTCACAGAGACTAAGTCCGAGTCGTTCACTTAAGGCGGCCAATAAAACTGTCCGCCCCTAAAAACTCTAAGCCCTGCTATCTGTAGAATCTGGCAACACTGTAAGATGTGGAAGTGTTAGGAGGAAGCGTTATCTACTTCCGAGTTGGTCTTGGACTGGGTGAGCCCATGGTCTAGAGGTATTCGACGTGCATTCTAAACTTGTAGTCGCATGTTGGCTTCCAGTGTGTGTGTCTTGTCTGTCTTGCACGACGACGGCGACTGTATCTTCTATATGGCATCTTGGCAGCGTTCAATGCAGTTGCCTGTGCAGCAGCAGCAGCGCGAATGATCCGCTCCGCGGTCAGCGCTCGCTTTTGTGGCCGCGCAGTGGCGCGTCACAGATAAGGGACTTAGAATATTTCACAGTGCCAGCAGAGCGTGATCCCGGACGCGGGCACTAGTCTTTATTTGCATTTTCAGTAACATGATATGTTCGGTATGCTATGATGTCGCGGTCAACAAAGCTTTCCAGTCCTGATACATTGGGTACGCCTGTTCCACCACGTACAACAGCGACTGTTAGCCATCCATTTCCGTGGGTAAAAGAATCATTGATGTCGATGCTGAAGTTCAGTCTGCATCCACAAAAGACTGCAGGTCCGTCCAGTAGAGAGTGTGCAGCAACAGATTTGATCGTATTCTTTTTCTTGTCGGCGGCGGATGTGGTCATTTCAACGTCTTCAATTGTTTTATATATTGTCTGTCTTGCACGACGACGGCGACTGTATCTTCACTCTAGGTGCCCGCGTCCGCTGCTTGTCAGTTTACGCTTGCTGGCGCGCTGCCAAGATGGACTCACCGCCTTTCCGTGGGTAAAAGAATCATTGATGTCGATGCTGAAGTTCAGTCTGCATCCACAAAAGACTGCAGGTCCGTCCAGTAGAGAGTGTGCAGCAACAGATTTGATCGTATTCTTTTTCTTGTCGGCGGCGGATGTGGTCATTTCAACGTCTTCAATTGTTTTATATATTGTCTGTCTTGCACGACGACGGCGACTGTATCTTCACTCTAGGTGCCCGCGTCCGCTGCTTGTCAGTTTACGCTTGCTGGCGCGCTGCCAAGATGGACTCACCGCCTTTCCGTGGGTAAAAGAATCATTGATGTCGATGCTGAAGTTCAGTCTGCATCCACAAAAGACTGCAGGTCCGTCCAGTAGAGAGTGTGCAGCAACAGATTTGATCGTATTCTTTTTCTTGTCGGCGGCGGATGTGGTCATTTCAACGTCTTCAATTGTTTTATATATTGTCTGTCTTGCACGACGACGGCGACTGTATCTTCACTCTAGGTGCCCGCGTCCGCTGCTTGTCAGTTTACGCTTGCTGGCGCGCTGCCAAGATGGACTCACCGCCTTTCCGTGGGTCAAAGAATCATTGATGTCGATGCTGAAGTTCAGTCTGCATCCACAAAAGACTGCAGGTCCGTCCAGTAGAGAGTGTGCAGCAACAGATTTGATCGTATTCTTTTTCTTGTCGGCGGCGGATGTGGTCATTTCAACGTCTTCAATTGTTTTATATATTGTCTGTCTTGCACGACGACGGCGACTGTATCTTCACTCTAGGTGCCCGCGTCCGCTGCTTGTCAGTTTACGCTTGCTGGCGCGCTGCCAAGATGGACTCACCGCCTTTCCGTGGGTAAAAGAATCATTGATGTCGATGCTGAAGTTCAGTCTGCATCCACAAAAGACTGCAGGTCCGTCCAGTAGAGAGTGTGCAGCAACAGATTTGATCGTATTCTTTTTCTTGTCGGCGGCGGATGTGGTCATTTCAACGTCTTCAATTGTTTTATATATTGTCTGTCTTGCACGACGACGGCGACTGTATCTTCACTCTAGGTGCCCGCGTCCGCTGCTTGTCAGTTTACGCTTGCTGGCGCGCTGCCAAGATGGACTCACCGCCTTTCCGTGGGTAAAAGAATCATTGATGTCGATGCTGAAGTTCAGTCTGCATCCACAAAAGACTGCAGGTCCGTCCAGTAGAGAGTGTGCAGCAACAGATTTGATCGTATTCTTTTTCTTGTCGGCGGCGGATGTGGTCATTTCAACGTCTTCAATTGTTTTATATATTGTCTGTCTTGCACGACGACGGCGACTGTATCTTCACTCTAGGTGCCCGCGTCCGCTGCTTGTCAGTTTACGCTTGCTGGCGCGCTGCCAAGATGGACTCACCGCCTTTCCGTGGGTAAAAGAATCATTGATGTCGATGCTGAAGTTCAGTCTGCATCCACAAAAGACTGCAGGTCCGTCCAGTAGAGAGTGTGCAGCAACAGATTTGATCGTATTCTTTTTCTTGTCGGCGGCGGATGTGGTCATTTCAACGTCTTCAATTGTTTTATATATTGTCTGTCTTGCACGACGACGGCGACTGTATCTTCACTCTAGGTGCCCGCGTCCGCTGCTTGTCAGTTTACGCTTGCTGGCGCGCTGCCAAGATGGACTCACCGCCTTTCCGTGGGTAAAAGAATCATTGATGTCGATGCTGAAGTTCAGTCTGCATCCACAAAAGACTGCAGGTCCGTCCAGTAGAGAGTGTGCAGCAACAGATTTGATCGTATTCTTTTTCTTGTCGGCGGCGGATGTGGTCATTTCAACGTCTTCAATTGTTTTATATATTGTCTGTCTTGCACGACGACGGCGACTGTATCTTCACTCTAGGTGCCCGCGTCCGCTGCTTGTCAGTTTACGCTTGCTGGCGCGCTGCCAAGATGGACTCACCGCCTTTCCGTGGGTCAAAGAATCATTGATGTCGATGCTGAAGTTCAGTCTGCATCCACAAAAGACTGCAGGTCCGTCCAGTAGAGAGTGTGCAGCAACAGATTTGATCGTATTCTTTTTCTTGTCGGCGGCGGATGTGGTCATTTCAACGTCTTCAATTGTTTTATATATTGTCTGTCTTGCACGACGACGGCGACTGTATCTTCACTCTAGGTGCCCGCGTCCGCTGCTTGTCAGTTTACGCTTGCTGGCGCGCTGCCAAGATGGACTCACCGCCTTTCCGTGGGTAAAAGAATCATTGATGTCGATGCTGAAGTTCAGTCTGCATCCACAAAAGACTGCAGGTCCGTCCAGTAGAGAGTGTGCAGCAACAGATTTGATCGTATTCTTTTTCTTGTCGGCGGCGGATGTGGTCATTTCAACGTCTTCAATTGTTTTATATATTGTCTGTCTTGCACGACGACGGCGACTGTATCTTCACTCTAGGTGCCCGCGTCCGCTGCTTGTCAGTTTACGCTTGCTGGCGCGCTGCCAAGATGGACTCACCGCCTTTCCGTGGGTCAAAGAATCATTGATGTCGATGCTGAAGTTCAGTCTGCATCCACAAAAGACTGCAGGTCCGTCCAGTAGAGAGTGTGCAGCAACAGATTTGATCGTATTCTTTTTCTTGTCGGCGGCGGATGTGGTCATTTCAACGTCTTCAATTGTTTTATATATTGTCTGTCTTGCACGACGACGGCGACTGTATCTTCACTCTAGGTGCCCGCGTCCGCTGCTTGTCAGTTTACGCTTGCTGGCGCGCTGCCAAGATGGACTCACCGCCTTTCCGTGGGTCAAAGAATCATTGATGTCGATGCTGAAGTTCAGTCTGCATCCACAAAAGACTGCAGGTCCGTCCAGTAGAGAGTGTGCAGCAACAGATTTGATCGTATTCTTTTTCTTGTCGGCGGCGGATGTGGTCATTTCAACGTCTTCAATTGTTTTATATATTGTCTGTCTTGCACGACGACGGCGACTGTATCTTCACTCTAGGTGCCCGCGTCCGCTGCTTGTCAGTTTACGCTTGCTGGCGCGCTGCCAAGATGGACTCACCGCCTTTCCGTGGGTAAAAGAATCATTGATGTCGATGCTGAAGTTCAGTCTGCATCCACAAAAGACTGCAGGTCCGTCCAGTAGAGAGTGTGCAGCAACAGATTTGATCGTATTCTTTTTCTTGTCGGCGGCGGATGTGGTCATTTCAACGTCTTCAATTGTTTTATATATTGTCTGTCTTGCACGACGACGGCGACTGTATCTTCACTCTAGGTGCCCGCGTCCGCTGCTTGTCAGTTTACGCTTGCTGGCGCGCTGCCAAGATGGACTCACCGCCTTTCCGTGGGTAAAAGAATCATTGATGTCGATGCTGAAGTTCAGTCTGCATCCACAAAAGACTGCAGGTCCGTCCAGTAGAGAGTGTGCAGCAACAGATTTGATCGTATTCTTTTTCTTGTCGGCGGCGGATGTGGTCATTTCAACGTCTTCAATTGTTTTATATATTGTCTGTCTTGCACGACGACGGCGACTGTATCTTCACTCTAGGTGCCCGCGTCCGTTGCTTGTCAGTTTACGCTTGCTGGCGCGCTGCCAAGATGGACTCACCGCCTTTCCGTGGGTAAAAGAATCATTGATGTCGATGCTGAAGTTCAGTCTGCATCCACAAAAGACTGCAGGTCCGTCCAGTAGAGAGTGTGCAGCAACAGATTTGATCGTATTCTTTTTCTTGTCGGCGGCGGATGTGGTCATTTCAACGTCTTCAATTGTTTTATATATTGTCTGTCTTGCACGACGACGGCGACTGTATCTTCACTCTAGGTGCCCGCGTCCGCTGCTTGTCAGTTTACGCTTGCTGGCGCGCTGCCAAGATGGACTCACCGCCTTTCCGTGGGTAAAAGAATCATTGATGTCGATGCTGAAGTTCAGTCTGCATCCACAAAAGACTGCAGGTCCGTCCAGTAGAGAGTGTGCAGCAACAGATTTGATCGTATTCTTTTTCTTGTCGGCGGCGGATGTGGTCATTTCAACGTCTTCAATTGTTTTATATATTGTCTGTCTTGCACGACGACGGCGACTGTATCTTCACTCTAGGTGCCCGCGTCCGCTGCTTGTCAGTTTACGCTTGCTGGCGCGCTGCCAAGATGGACTCACCGCCTTTCCGTGGGTAAAAGAATCATTGATGTCGATGCTGAAGTTCAGTCTGCATCCACAAAAGACTGCAGGTCCGTCCAGTAGAGAGTGTGCAGCAACAGATTTGATCGTATTCTTTTTCTTGTCGGCGGCGGATGTGGTCATTTCAACGTCTTCAATTGTTTTATATATTGTCTGTCTTGCACGACGACGGCGACTGTATCTTCACTCTAGGTGCCCGCGTCCGCTGCTTGTCAGTTTACGCTTGCTGGCGCGCTGCCAAGATGGACTCACCGCCTTTCCGTGGGTAAAAGAATCATTGATGTCGATGCTGAAGTTCAGTCTGCATCCACAAAAGACTGCAGGTCCGTCCAGTAGAGAGTGTGCAGCAACAGATTTGATCGTATTCTTTTTCTTACGTCTTACGTCTATTGCGTGTATACAAGGAAAAGGGTGAGGGTGACATATATGTTGATTTGCCAAAGTCTTTATTTGCATTTTCAGTAACATGATATGTTCGGTATGCTATGATGTCGCGGTCAACAAAGCTTTCCAGTCCTGATACATTGGGTACGCCTGTTCCACCACGTACAACAGCGACTGTTAGCCATCCATTTCCGTGGGTAAAAGAATCATTGATGTCGATGCTGAAGTTCAGTCTGCATCCACAAAAGACTGCAGGTCCGTCCAGTAGAGAGTGTGCAGCAACAGATTTGATCGTATTCTTTTTCTTGTCGGCGGCGGATGTGGTCATTTCAACGTCTTCAATTGTTTTATATATTGTCTGTCTTGCACGACGACGGCGACTGTATCTTCTATATGGCATCTATAGTTATGAGTCTGCTTGAGCATGGAAGATAATTCACTTAACATTCTACCCACCAGCAATAACAAGTATTCCAGAAACAATTCCGCAGGACAGCTCGTGGCAGCGCCGCGATCATAACAGCTTACGCTCGAGTGTTTCCTCGGGCTGCAGCGGCTACCGACCACCGGCCAGACGCCACGCGCCTCCTGAAATCCGGCGCCGCCCATGTGAAGGCGGCACCACGCTGTCAGTGTATGTATAAACTGTCATTTTCGAATTTGAAGTCCTAATTATCATCTTGCAGTTAAAGATTGGATTTTGCATACTTGAAAAGCATGAACTGCAGTTAAGCATTGTAAAATTGAGTCGCAAGTGGAAAAAGGTGTAACATCTGCAACACAACGTTTACTTTTCGTATAACAGAGGAGTGAACGCAGAGGAGGCAGCTAGAAACATATGAACTGTTTTTGGAGCGAGTGCTTTTGGGAAAAATACGCCAAAGACCGTTCTGCCACGAATGATTTTCCACATTAAGGAAGTCTCGACTACTGATATTTGTGATAGATTACCATTTTACCATCATGAGACATTTGCAATCAACAGGTAAAGTTCAGAAGTCTGGTATAGGAGTACTGCAACAAAAATCAACGGAGTGACTATTATTGAACGTCATCAGATTGCTCATTGAGCATTCCTATTCAGTACTGTTACTGGTGACGTGTTATGATGCCTTTAACGTTAACTTCCTAAGCAGAAATGAAAGGCTGAGCCCCACCAAAAGATGTAAACTCGAGCAAAGAGTAGTGTGAACATAATATTTTGCATCTGGTAGCTCCAAAAGTGGGTTGTGGGTTTTGGGCTACGTATTCTGCACCAAGGGGTGTTTGCAACACAGCTGGAATTTGTTGGCATCAAATGAGACACCTTTCGGTCGCAGTGTAAGAAAATCGAGCAACGAAACTACATCACCTGTGGTACTGCATGATAACGCACTCCGTTGATCTGAGAAACAAAACTATCCAGGAGATTGATAGGAAAGTCGTCTCTCAGGCACTTGTATTGACAAGGAAGTCCTCTCTCAAGCACTTGTCCCTCTCGCCATATATTAGTAAAATTTTACCTTTCCCGCTCCTGATCGATCAACCGTCCAGGCAATTCATTTCTAGAGGAAAATACTCTTAAAACTTAACTTCAGAGGTCATCAGTACCGTTGAACGTAGAACTAGTTAAACCTAAATAACCTAAGGACATCACACACATCCATGCCCGAAGCAGGATTCGAACCTGCGATCGTAGTGGTCGCGCGCCCCAGACAGTAGCGAAGCATAAAGTGTCTGTAAGAATATTAAGGCTATTTCAACAAGAATTAGTAGGATATTACCGACTTTTCACTTCGAAAAGATCTGTATTTACTTCACTTCCTGTATCATTCGCAAGTATTATAAAATGTGGAATTTCATAGATAAAATTATGTATTCACTTCAACAAAAAATATGTCGGGAGAAAACAAAAGTGGCATTATGAAATTGGCAGTACCGTAAGGTTTTCGCTCTGACTCTTAAGGATTACTGAAAGTAGCAAGACGAATTTTGCTCGAGCGTTGTCTTACAATTCCCTTATTGCATTTATATTTGCCTGCTTGTAGCTCTGCTACAAAGAATTAAAAATCTGGCTTTCATCGAGTCTCGAAAGGCGAACGAAAGCAGCTTGCACCTGGTAGCCAAGCATATTACCTGAGAAATGGTTTTTTCCTAAAGTGGGAAGACATCCTTTTGAGGTTAAATTGTTGGCAAATGTCAGTCAGACACGTGCCGTTGGTCTAAGCGTTTCGGTGTGTTGAATTTGTTCCAATGAGTTTTCTATAGGTTTTTTCTGTCCCAAATAGAGAGTTGAACTCTCCCATTAGTATTTTCACGCCATATTGGTGAATTTTGCTCATAGTATCTTCGAGTGTGTTCCCGAATTTTTCGACATTTTCGGTGTTTTTCTTATTTCCGATGTTGGTGGGGGCATGTGCATTAATGAGTGTATATTTTTTACTGGGGCTCTGAATGAGCACAGTCATAAATCGATTGTTGATGGGTGTGAGTTCTTTGACAGAGATGATGATAGATCTGTTTTCGAGAAATGCAATGCCGAAGATTGGTACGCCTTTCGCTACCTTTTGTTGTATTTTGCTCTTGAAGATACAATGGTTTCCGTAATGCAAGGTTTCATTGTCAGTTAGTCGTGGTTCTTGCAGAGCAAAGATGAGAATTTTTTGACGGTTGAATTCTTATGTGAGATTATTCAGTTTTCGTATTTGGATAAATGTATCGATGTTTAGTTTTCAAATGCATGTTTTCTGCTTATAGGGAAATTTACCAGAGATCTTCGATATTCTCTGCCGCGCTGACCTGCACTCCCCAGAATCCGAAAATCCAACAGACGCCTGTCGACAGCCGGGTTGTGTACTACCTAGGGTCAAGCTGACTTTGCTTGCACAGTTCGTGTTTGTTTGTGTTTCATTGGTTTGGCATGGGTAATTCCAGGACCGGAGAGGACCAGAGGGTGTTGAAGCATTGGTAGCAAATATTTTCAGCCGTGTCTGCATTTTGGGTTCAACGGATTGAGTAGCCGTTCAGGATTGTGTTAGAATTTGGTTCACCCGAAGTATTTGATTTCAAAATGGTTCAAATGGCTCTGAGCCCTATGGGACTTAACTTCTGTCATCAGTCCCCTAGAAATTAGAACTACTTAAACCTAACTAAACTAAGGACATCACACACATCTATGCCCGAGGCAGGATTTGAACCTGCGACCGTATTGGTCGCGCGGTTCCCGCCTGTAGCGCCTAGAACCGCTCGGCCACCAAGGCCGGCAGTACTTGATTTCCTCGGTACCACCCATATGGTGGAGGGTTTCCCCTATCCCCAAACGGGATTATTATTATTATTATACAAATTTGGCAGTTAAAGACCGTGAAAACAGTTATTTCTTGCGCTTCTGGGAAGTCTTCTTTCTCTCAGTCCACACATCTTTCATTCTTGCGCTGAAGGCGGCTTTTCTCTCTTCAGACCATTTAGTTCCACAAGTTTTCTTAATTTTCACACCGAAACCCGTGAATGAATTCAGTTTTTTTCTAAAAAGGTTTCTGTTAAATATTGTTTCCTGGTCTATGTCCATTTCTTTTAGATCTCTTTCTGTGTTGATAAACCATAAATTTTTATTTTTTAGATTTGCGATGTACGAAAATATTTGTTTTGTAAACCTATTCGGGTTCATCCTCATGATGTGAGCATAAAAGGAGCATCTTCTTTTTCTAATTTCGTCTGTAATTTTGCTGCACTTCGTATACACTTCTTTGTTGCTTTTTAGTCTGTATACAGGCTTGCCTTGATCATCTGTTATTTTCCTGTGTCCAAGAACTGTCCTCACAATTCTTCTTTCACGATTTTCTATCTGTTCTGCGTATGTAAAATTTGCCAGTGTTTCTGATGCATATAGTATCTGCGGTCTAATGACAATCTGGTAGTGTTTGAGTTTATTATTATTATTATTATTGTCATTATGTAATCAGCAAATCCGATATGGTGTATCTTCCCACCACTGAAATAAATGTGTATTGTTCGATTCAATATTTCCATCACATACATATGGGTTATAATTACATTACATTGCTGCTAGTAGACATATTTCTCACTTTTTCTTAGACATTTGCTACCTGTTACTCCATCATAGGAATTTATGTGCGCAGCATTGTTGCAATACAGACGTTGAAATTATCCGATTTCTGTATTTTCATTTTGATATCAGTTCGTTCTAATCGGATTCAGCCAGTTAGTCTTAATGTGGACATCCGGCTACGACTCTCATCATATCATAGGCTGGGTAAACCACAGTCTTAATCGGACTGTTGAATCTAGATCACTTATTTATGACAGGGCTGGAATTCTTAAACACTGTGGAAAATAGTAATCGATATGCTTATTACAAACACGTTATTTAAGTATAAATATATGAACTAACGAGATAACAGATTATTTACAGGAGCAGAGCCCCATCCATCATAGCAGAGCAGTGCGAGATTGGTTTCAGGGCCAAGAGAGGATAAAGCTGTTGCCGTTTGTTCCACGATCACCGAACACCAACCAAATAGAGAATATGTGGGCAGAGGTAACAAGGTCATTGCCATGTGGACCTACAAATGCAAGTGACCTTTGGACGAACATAGAAAACGTATGGTGTGAAGTGAACCATCACGCTTCAGTGTCGACGACTTAATGAAATCAATGGCCCTACGCCTCCGAGAAATCATACGTAATGATCGTGGGTGGGTTGGTTACTAAAAGTATACTCGTCCACAAAATTATCTGATAATCGGTCAAGCTTTGCTTTGTCGCAGCTCTTTAGCATACAAGACCATTTACTTTCAGTCTCCTCCTTCCAATTATTGCAATGCAAGGTAATTGAAA
Organism: Schistocerca piceifrons; assembly: GCF_021461385.2. NCBI lineage: Eukaryota > Metazoa > Arthropoda > Insecta > Orthoptera > Acrididae > Schistocerca > Schistocerca piceifrons. The sequence goes on from NC_060139.1 coordinate 1,058,786,362, forward strand.
AATCTCATCCACTCAACGCCAGCTGAGGAATTGACTGGTGCATGTGTTGTTCAACACACAGTAGTTGACACCCTCACTGGAATGAATGTGTTTGTGTGTGTGTGTGTGTGTTTTCGTGTTCACGCTCAGTCTGAATCTATGCTATTAACATTAGAGTGACAACCAACAATAAATATTGCATCAAATATGACTGTAAAGTATTTTAATGCGATAGGAAGTTACAAACTGAATTTTTACCCAACCCACGTCCTGCATATTACGTTAAGTAAGATGTATTAACTCCACAGTATCGTTAGCAGAGACAGTGCGCTCTTGTTGGCGAGGCTCGCGACAAGTGCAGCGATCTGCAGTGCCCAATGCCGCCGCGATTTGTTTATGTTGGCTGAGCGTGGACACTGCAGCAGACGCTTCGCCATAAACAGAAAGAAATCACCTTGGCTCTGACTGCAGTGAGCGGATATCACTGCCTGCGTGTTCATATAGTAACCAACGTGAGACTCTACTCACAGGTGCCATGGAGCATTTGCAACGGGTATCATGGCATCAGAATATTAACCAGTGATGAAATGTCCACTTTATTTAAATCCCAAGAAAATAGGAACCTTCTCCCAATCAGTGGGTTGTGAAGCTTAATATAACACCAGATTCTTATCGTAGGCGCTGTCGGAAACGCATAAAGCAGGGAGCTGTCCATTCTTTTTCCAACAGTTTGTTTCCTTTCATGCATTAATCCTGCTAGGAGATTCTTATTTAAGGACTTGTGGGCATCAAGTTCTTCAGCAGAATAAGACTTGTGTTATTGTGCTAATTACGGTATGGAGAAATCTACATCTACATCTACATCCATACTCCGCAAGCCACCTGACGGTGTGTGGCGGAGGGTACCTTGAGTACCTCTATCGGTTCTCCTTTCTATTCCAGTCTCGTATTGTTCGTGGAATGAAGGATTGTCGGTATGCTTCTGTGTGGGCTCTAATCTCTCTGATTTTATCCTCATGGTCTCTTCGCGAGATATACGTAGGAGGGAGCAATATACTGCTCGACTCTTCGTTAGAGGTATGTTCTCGAAACTTTAACAAAAGCCCGTACCGAGCTACTGAGCGTCTCTCCTGCAGAGTCTTCCACTGGAGTTTATCTACCATCTCCGAAACGCTTTCTCGATTACTAAATGATCCTGTAACGAAGCGCGCTGCTCTCCGTTGGATCATCTCTATCTCTTCTATCAACCCTACCTGGTACGGATCCCACACTGCTGAGCAGTATTCAAGCAATGGGCGAACAAGCGTACTGTAACCTACTTCCTTTGTTTTCGGATTGCATTTCCTTCGGATTCTTCCAATAAATCACAGTCTGGCATCTGCTTTACCAACGATCAACTTTATATGATCATTCCATTTTAAATCACTCCTAATGCGTGCTCCCAGATAATTTATGGAATTAACTGCTTCCAGTTGCTGACCTGCTATTTTGTAGCTAAATGATAAGGGATCTATCTTTCTATGTATTCGCAGCACATTACACATGTCTACATTGAGATTAAATTGCTATTACCTCCACCATGCGTCAATTCGCTGCAGATCCTCCTGCATTTCAGTACAATTTTCCATTGTTACAACCTCTCGATACACCACAGCATCATCTGCAAAAAGCCTCAGTGAACTTCCGATGTCATCCACAAGGTCATTTATGTATATTGTGAATAGCAACGGTCCTACGACACTCCCCTGCGGCACACCTGAAATCACTCTTACTCCGGAAGAATGACGTGCTGCGTTCTGTTACCTAGGAACTCTTCAATCCAATCACACAATTGGTCTGATAGTCCATAAGCTCTTACTTTGTTCATTAAACGACTGTGGGGAACTGTATCGAACGCCTTGCGGAACTCAAGAAACACGGCATCTACCTGTGAACCCGTGTCTATGGCCCTCTGAGTCTCGTGGACGAATAGCGCGAGCTGGGTTTCACATGACCGTCTTTTTCGAAACCCATGCTGATTCCTATAGAGTAGATTTCTAGTCTCCAGAAAAGTCATTATACTCGAACACAATACGTGTTCCAAAATTCTACAACTGATCGACGTTAGAGATATAGGTCTATAGTTCTGCACATCTGCTCGACGTCCCTTCTTGAAAACGGGGATAACCTGTGCCCTTTTCCAATCCTTTGGAACGCTACGCTCTTCTAGAGACCTACGGTACACCGCTGCAAGAAGGGGGAGGGGGGGGGGCAAGTTCCTTCGCGTACTCTGTGTAAAATCGAACTGGTATCCCATCAGGTCCAGCGGCCTTTCCTCTTTTGAGCGATTTTAATTGTTTTTCTATCCCTCTGTCGTCCATTTCGATATCTACCATTTTGTCATCTGTACGACAATCTAGAGAAGGAACTACAGTGCAATCTTCCTCTGTGAAACAGCTTTGGAAAAAGGCATTTAGTATTTCGGCCTTTAGTCTGTCATCCTCTGTTTCAGTACCATTTTGGTCACAGAGTGTCTGGACATTTTGTTTTGATCCACCTACCGCTTTGACATAAGACCAAAATTTCTTAGGATTTTCTGCCAAGACAGTACATAGAACTTTACTTTCGAATTCATTGAACGCCTCTCGCATAGCCCTCATCACACTACATTTCGCTTCGCGTAATTTTTGTTTGTCTGCAAGGCTTTGGCTATGTTTATGTTTGGTGTGAAGTTCCCTTTGCTTCCGCAGCAGTTTTCTAACTCGGTTGTTGTACCACGGTGGCTGTTTTCCATCTCTTGCTTGGCACATACTCATCTAACGCATATTGTACGATGATTTTGAACTTTGTCCACTGATCCTCAACACTATCTGTACTTGAGACAAAACTTTTGTGTTGAGCCGTCAGGTACTCTGTAATCTGCTTTTTGTCACTTTTGCTAAACAGAAAAATCTTCCTACCTTTTTTAATATTTCTATTTACGGCTGAAATCATCGATCCAGTAACCGCTTTATGATCGCTGATTCCCTGTTCTGCGTTAACTGTTTCAAATAGTTCGGGTCTGTTTGTCACCAGAAAGTCTAATATGTTATCGCCACGAGTCGGTTCTCAGTTTAACTGCTCAAGGTAGTTTTCAGATAAAGCACTTAAAAAAATTTCGCTGGATTCTTTGTCGCTGCCACCAGTTATGAACGTTTGAGTCTCCCAGTCTATATCCGGCAAATTAAAATCTCCACCCAGAACTATAACATGGTGGGGAAATCTACTCGAAATATTTTCCAAATTATCCTTCAGGTGCTCAGCCACAGCAACTGCTGAGCCAGGGGGCGTGTAGAGACATCCAATTACCATGTCTGAGCCTGCTTTAACCGTGACCTTCACCCAAATTATTTCACATTTCGGATCTCCGTCAATTTCCTTCGATATTATTGCACTTCTTATCACTATAAACACGCCTCCCCCTTCAATTTCCAGCCTGTCTCTACGGTATACATTCCAATCTGAGTTTAGGATTTCATTACTGTTTACGTCTGGTTTCAGCCAGCTTTCTGTCCCTAGTACTATATGGGCATTGTGACCGTTTATTAATGAGAGCAGTTCTGGGACCTTTCTATAGACGCTCCTGCAGTTTACTATTAGCACATTAATATTGTTATTCCCTGTTGCATTTTGCCTACTCCTACCGTGCCGCGTCTCAGGAGGCGTCTTGTCGGGCCTAGGGAGGGAATTCTCTAACCTAAAAAACCGACACGTGCACTCCACCCGTACTCCGCTACCCTTGTAGCCGCTTCCGGCGTGTTGTGCACGCCTGACCTATTCAGGGGGACCCTACATTTCTCCACTCGATGGCGGAGGTCGAGAAAGTTGCACCCCAGATCTCCGCAGAATCGTCTGAGCCTCTGGTTTAAGCCTTCTACTCGGCTCCAAACCAGAGGACCGCGATCGGTTCTGGCTACGATACTACAAATAGTTAGCTCAGATTCCACTCCGCGAACGAGGCTTTCCGCCTTCACCAATTCCGCCAACTGCCTGTACGAACTGAGGATGGCCTCTGAACCGAGACGGCAGGAGTCACATGAGCAACAATTTGCAGTCGGGTGCACCCAGTGCAACAAAGACTAGTTCCCCTAGAGCAGCGAGGATATTTGCACATGTCTGTATTCAGCAATGACTGCCAGCTGCCACAACACTTCACGGAATCCATGCGGCAGGCAACATAAATGTGCGTGCACTTCAGACTTCATTCAGTAAGACGCCAGGTGATGGATGGAAACGTCAAATTAACGTCGCTTTCCGAGTCGTAAACTATCCAGAATGAGGTGTTATGAAGGTAGTTGAGCGTTCTAGCAATTACACTTTTATAATTCCCATATGAGTATATCGATAGCCAAAAGAACCCGTTCGTGTGAAACCATCGGGAACCGCATTAATATCAAACTGCAACAACTTGAGACAATACGTGGACTCTTCTCTTCGCTGGGTGACCTATTACTGTTATTGAGGATTCTCTCCGTCTTAGTCGTAATGCATTAAGGACCTTAGACACATCCATGCCCGAGGCAGGATTCGAACCTCCGACCGTAGCGGTCGCGCGGTTCCAGACTGTAGCGCCTAGAACCGCTCGGCCACCCCGGCCAGCAGTATTTGATTTCCGCGGTACCATCCATATGGGGTAGGGTTTCCCCCTTTCAGCACCAGTAAGGCGGAGGCAAAGAGCGGAGGGGTCGAAGATCCGAGACCTGGCCACAATGCCTCCCCCATACCTGTCACTGAGAAGCTGCATTATTCACATGTATCCCATGTTTGCACCCCTATATTACTTTAAATTGTACAACAAAATTGATGTAGTTATTAAGGTAAAATAAATTACAGATGGCAGCCTCCAATGGCGTGCGTTCCTTGTAGAACATAACTTATAACAGTGAAAAGGGTGACGGAAAAATACATAACAAACATTCATTCCGAAATATATTCACAGTTTAAGATATAATGACTGGATGCATATGAGGACTGTAACGAAGCCATTTATTTTTCATCAAATGAAAGAAATTTCGGAGCCGGAAGGGTTTTGCTAAATTAGAACAGTTCTGATTTTAGAAACACCGTAAAAGAATACTCCAGGAATAAAAAAAAGTGAAAGAATAGTACTCTAATTCTAATTAATAAAACGTCTACGTCTTTGTAGCCCACATAAGGCAATAGATAAAAAAAATTTGAAACCATTCCTTATATTTGTTATTCTTCTTCAGCTTAAAATGTTCTTCTGTAATATAAAACATGTACTTTTCTAAGTTCTAAGTTTTGTTTGTTACGACGTAAAACAGAAACTGCCCCAGAAGCCACGAATAACTGTTTTTCTTTGCGGACTGGTAACATTTCCAGTCTGGTTGTAAAGCTTCAGTTATCGGTATATGACTTTCTGCGGTTCTGTTGATAATGCTAACTTCTTCCTAGTCCAGTTTCAAATTCTGATTCTATTTTCACATAAGAACACGTGCGCTACAGTTTCTACAAGACGACATTTGTCGCAGTATGGAGATGGTCTCAATTTGATTTTCCATAATCGTTCCGCTCTGGGTATGGTTTCGTTTACAACTTCGCAGCATAAGGCTCTGACTCTAGTTGGTAGAATTTCATTGTTGATATTTGTCCAGACGTTCCTCCAGTTTTTTTGTAGGTTAATTTACCAGAACTGGTTTGTGAAGACGATTACTGGTAATATAATTATAGTCGTTTCTAGTGTTGGTTTGTGCTGGTGGAAGTCTTATACAGCTCCAATCGCCATAGTAAATTCGGACGTAATCTAGGCTGACATGCTACATTAACAGGAGCGTTCCTGTCCCCAGGATTCAACGAGTGGAACAGAAGTTTCGTAATGCCTGTCTTAGTGGCATGTATTAGTTTAAAAGTACGTCTTTAATTCCAGGTGCTCCGTTTTGCCTCCGCAAAGTCGCCGTGTGATAGGATAATTTGAAGATATTTTGTTTCCACACATATCAAGAGGCTACAGCTAATATTTTATGTGGAGTGGCTTGCGGTATCGGTAAGACTGCTGCGGAATGATATATTTTTCTAAGTATGTATGTATTTATAAACTGAACTTTCTGCAGTCGGTCTAACGATCGCATGTCAAGGTCCTTCAGCAAGGTTCCGATGACATTAAGTTTCCGCTCCCAATTGTTCGTGGCCATGCGCTTGGGATTCACCCTTAACCACAGCCCGTGTTGGAGTCACTCTTCAGATACATCTAACCAGTGGGCATCTATTGCACCATTGTAAGAACCGAGATGCAGGTTCATTTGGCTACAAGAATGCATATGTTCCTCCAGCATGACAGTGCTCCTGTACATTCTAGTCGTCAGGTGACCCATTATCCAAACCTAACATTTCCCGGAAGATGGATCATTAGATATGGGCACTTTTCTTGGCCTTCAAGGTCCCCGATCTTATCTCTCTGGATTTTTGCCTGCGGGGATGGTTAAAAGCGAAGTCTACAAAGAAAAAGTAAACCCAAGAGCCGATTTGATTGTTCGGATTATGAATAGTGCAGTCCTCATAAAAGAACGCAAAGACGACCTCAGAAGAGATACACGTGGTATTATCAAGAGAAGTCAAATGTGCATTAAAGTTGGTGGGGAAATTTTTGAAAATCAACTTTGAATGTCCTCATTTGCCTTTCTTTCAGTTTGTTAGGGTTACGTACTAACAGCTGTATCTCTGTACTCAATAAAAAGTAGACGCATTTGTATGGAATTTTTTTATGCAATTCGTCTGTACTACCACCTGCTAAAATATATACTTTTCCTCCTGAAACACCCTGTATATGGATATATGTGTGGTGTCTGTTCTTTCGGATATGTCCGAAAGAAAATGCTTCATGGCAGTCTGCAACGACATTCGATCTAGTTGCAGGGGCTGATAGAGATTTCAGAGCTGCTTGGCTGTCTGAATAAAAGTAGATGCTACGATTTTTGTAGGATCTACTCTAATTCTCCTCCGTGCACATGCTGATAGAAGATACCGTGTAATACTGTGGCCATCTTCCCTAAAGAGGTTCTAGGCAGTACACCAGACCCAGTACTTTCATTTGTTTTCGACCTGTCAGTAAACCACTATATTATGTCTCCTGCACGGTTTAGTGGTTCGTTCTTCCACTGCTCCCTGCTTCCAACTGTTACATGGCAAGGTTTATTGAAACAGCTAGAAGTTATTGTATAGTTAGTCGGCATATCCCCAGCCATCGCCTTACTGATTTGGGATTCCGTATATTCTAACTATATCCAGTTATTTCCAATTTTTAGCCTTTATGTCCCTGCCGCTGCCTCCATTTTAAGCCACAGGTGTAAGGCGGGCACGTCTAGCATAATATCCATCCCAAGAGTGGATGTCCTGCTAATTCCATCTGTTTGTGAAAGCAGGCCAGTCTCTGCACTTTGCCAGACTCCCTAGCGGCCGCCTTCTGTTCGACTTTGTTCTTATTATACCCCAATAAATTATCATCGGCCTTTTTGCAGAGGTGTATATCCAGTACGTACTGGGTTTAGACCCCAATTTACCCTACAGCTGCTTCTAGTGCTTATAAGATTATCTTTCGCAGTGGAACATATTCTTTATGTGAGGTGTTCATAATAGTTTTCCATCCAGGGCTACCTCTAGATACACTACAACCCTCTCTAAAGTTTCATCGAGAAACATAATTTTTCAGTATGCGTGCTGGATATGCTTCCCCATAAATAATACTTCGTGGGGCTCGTCTTTAAGTACTTCTTCACAATGTTCAGTGCACATAGGTTTAACAGTACTAGCAAATTTTCTAAGTCCTACTGTGAATAAACTGTTAAAGTTAGATATAATGGGAATTAGTGAAGTTCGGTGGCAGGAGGAACAAGACTTTTGGTCAGGTGATTACAGGGTTATAAATACAAAATCAAATAGGGGTAATGCAGGAGTAGGTTTAATAATGAATAAAAAAATAGGAGTGCGGGTTAGCTACTACAAACAGCATAGTGAACGCATTATTGTGGCCAAGATAGACACAAAGCCCATGCCTACTACAGTAGTACAAGTTTATATGCCAACTAGCTCTGCAGATGATGAAAAAATAGATGAAATGTATGCCGAGATAAAAGAAATTATTCAGGTAGTGAAGGGAGACGAAAATTTAATAGTCATGGGTGACTGGAATTCGTCAGTAGGAAAAGGGAGAGAAGGAAACATAGTAGGTGAATATGGATTGGGGGGAAGAAATGAAAGAGGAAGCCGCCTTGTAGAATTTTGCACAGAGCATAACTTAATCATAGCTAACACTTGGTTCAAGAATCATAAAAGAAGGTTGTATACCTGGAAGAATCCTGGAGATACTAAAAGGTATCAGATAGATTATATAATGGTAAGACAGAGATTTAGGAACCAGGTTTTAAAATGTAAGACATTTCCAGGGGCAGATGTGGATTCTGACCACAATCTATTGGTTATGAACTGCAGATCGAAACTGAAGAAACTGCAAAAAGGTGGAAATTTAAGGAGATGGGACCTGGATAAACTGAAAGAACCAGAGGTTGTAGAGAGTTTCAGGGAGAGCATAAGGGAACAATTGACAGGAATGGGGGAAGGATATACAGTAGAAGAAGAATGGGTAGCTCTGAGGGATGAAGTAGTGAAGGCAGCAGACGATCAAGTAGGTAAAAAGACGAGGGCTAATAGAAATCCTTGGGTAACAGAAGAAATATTGAATTTAATTGATGAAAGGAGAAAATATAAAAATGCAGTAAATGAAGCAGGCAAAAAGGAATACAAACGTCTCAAAAATGAGATCGACAGGAAGTGCAAAATGGCTAAGCGGGGTTGGCTAGAGGACAAATGTAAGGATGTAGAGGCTTGTCTCACTAGGGGTAAGATAGATACTCCCTACAGGAAAATTAAAGAGACCTTTGGAGAGAAGAGAATCACTTGTATGAATATCAAGAGATCAGATGGCAACCCAGTTCTAAGCAAAGAAGGGAAGGCAGCAAGGTGGAAGGAGTATATAGAGGGTTTATACAAGGGCGATGTATTTGAGGACAATATTATGGAAATGGAAGAGGATGTAGATGAAGATGAAATGGGAGATAAGATACTGCGTGAAGAGTTTGACAGAGCACTGAAAGACCTGAGTCGAAACAAGGCCCCGGGAGTAGCCAACATTCCATTAGAGCTACTGATGGCCTTGGGAGAGCCAGTCATGACAAAACTCTACCATCTGGTGAGCAAGATGCACGAGACAGGCGAAATACCCTCAGACTTCAAGAAGAATATAATAATTCCAATCCCAAAGAAAGCAGGTGTTGACAGATGTGAAAATTACCGAACTATCAGTTTAATAAGTCACAGCTGCAAAATACTAACGCGAATTCTTTACAGACGAATGGAAAAACTGGTAGAAGCGGACCTCGGGGAAGATCAGCTTGGATGCCGTAGAAATGTTGGAACACGTGAGGCAATACTAACCTTACGACTTATCTTAGAAGAAAGATTAAGAAAAGGCAAACCTACATTTCTAGCATTTGTAGACTTAGAGAAAGCTTTTGACAATGTTAACTGGAATACTCGCTTTCAAATTCTGAAGGTGGCAGGGGTAAAATACAGGGAGCGAAAGGCTATTTACAATTTGTACAGAAACCAGACGGCAGTTATAAGAGTCGAGGGGCATGAAAGGGAAGCAGTGGTTGGGAAAGGAGTGAGACAGGGTTGTAGCCTCTCCCCGGTGTTATTCAATTTGTATATTGAGCAAGCAGTAAAGGAAACAAAAGAAAAATTCGGAGTAGGTATTAAAATTCAGGGAGAAGAAGTAAAAACTTTGAGGTTCACCGATGACATTGTAATTCTGTCAGAGACAGCAAAGGACTTGGAAGAGCAGTTTAACGGAATGGACAGTGTCTTGAAAGGAGGATATAAGATGAACATCAACAAAAGCAAAACGAGGATAATGGAATGTAGTCAAATTAAATCGGGTGATCCTGAGGGAATTAGATTAGGAAATGAGACACTTAAAGTAGTAAAGGAGTTTTACTATTTAGGGAGTAAAATAACTGATGATGGTCGAAGTAGAGAGGATATAAAATGTAGGCTGGCAATGGCAAGGAAAGCGTTTCTGAAGAAGAGAAATTTGTTAACATCCAGTATTGATTTAAGTGTCAGGAAGTCATTTCTGAAAGTATTCGTATGGAGTGTAGCCATGTATGGAAGTGAAACATAGACGATAAATAGTTTGGACAAGAAGAGAATAGAAGCTTTCGAAATGTGGTGCTACAGAAGAATGCTGAAGATAAGGGGGAAGATCACGTAACTAATGAGGAGGTATTGAATAAGATTGGGGCGAAGAGAAGTTTGTGGCACAACTTGACTAGAAGAAGGGATCGGTTGGTAGGACATGTTTTGAGGCATCAAGGGATCACAAATTTAGCATTGGAGGGCAGCGTGGAGGGTAAAAATCGTAGAGGGAGACCAAGAGATGAATACACTAAGCAGATTCAGAAGGATGTAGGTTGCAGTAGGTACTGGGAGATGAAGAAGCTTGCACAGGATAGAGTAGCATGGAGAGCTGCATCAAACCAGTCTCAGGACTGAAGACCACAACAACAATAACTGTGAATAAATCGTCTACTTATTCTTTTCAAGAGTAGTCTCTCGCATTCAGCTCATCTATGAGTTCATTCACCACTAGGTTCTTCATCTCTAACCATTTACTCGAAGGTCGTATTACTAGAACCCCCTCGACATGCAGGAAGATACAGAGAGCGTCCAGAAAGGGTAGTGCTTTTTCCACAGTGTTACTTCACATGATTTGCTTCGCAAGTATTATGAAAATGTGGCAGTTCATATATAAAATCACGTATTCACAACAACAAAAGTGACATTATGAATTTGGCAGTACCGTAAGGTTTTCGCTTGACACTTAGGGTTACTAAAAGGAGCATGACGAATTTTGCTAGAGCGTTGTCTTACGATTCGCTCATTGAATTTGTATCTGCCTGCTTGTAGTTCTGCAACAAAACAGTTAAAAATCTGGCTTTCGGCGAGTCTCGAAAGGCGAACAAAGGCAGCGTGCATCTAACAGGCAAGCACGTTACCTAGGAGCTAGCGAACAGGTGCGGGTCTTTGACGTACTTATTGGCTCAGTAGCCGCTATGACAGATAAATCGCAACATAAGAGACGAGAGTAGTTGTATTTCCCGTGTGGAACCACTTTCGTTGACTCAAAAGCATTAACTGATATCCTTATGTCACATCTCAAGAGGATATCACTCACAGTATTCAATTGAAATGACACGATAATATCAAGTGAATTTAGCAGGATAGTTCGGTGCCATCAAGGAAGTACCTCGTCGGTCACAGAGTTGCCAAACATATTCTGCACTGTTGCCAAGTTTCAGTTATACTGCCAGAAAGCATACCAGCTGATATGTTCTGTGAGTGATCTCGGAAGTGACTATAGGTTCGTCTCAAAGTTGCGGGTGGCAAGGGCTGCAAGATCCTCATTATATGTCAATGAACCTTATTCGCACTTCTATAACTAGGTTTAGGGGTTAGAGTGCAATTACTTGTAATACAATGATGCACTGAATGCAAACTAAATGTCATAAATTAATAACTGCAACAATTATTTGTGTTTTACTGTCTTAATCGGACCAAAACCTTGAAAGCGTATTCACCAGATGCGATTCACAATTTTGGAGCTTCTACAGTGGTTGAGTTGGCAATGTATCTTTGCTGTACAATATTGTTATTGAGATCACTGTCATTGGCACATCCGCCAGAACACAGGCATGGCCTGGCTTAATGTTGTCAGCTTTCCTGACGGATACTCTGCCTTTGCTCGAAACGTGAAGACTTAGGTGAATTCGAACATTCCATATGGCGAAAATTTGATGTTTCTATTCTTCCATCTCTAACATTCAAATAACAGTTACAATAAGCGGCAGAAAAGCGCCTGTGAACCAACAGTTAATAATGCAATCATAATTAGTGGAATCTTCAAATTCCATCTGTCATCTGATAAATGTGAAAAACTACTTTTTTCATCTTCACAGCACCGCAGTATGAACTCAACGGTTTCATAGGATACCTATACTTAATTTCGTCGTGATCGATTTCAATGACAGTAGGGGAGCAGCAAAACCATCTGACTTGAAACATACTTTTCCAGCGGGATTTGAATCTTTGGCTACAGTTGCAGTAGCACGTCCAGTGAGGTATCAAGAATGTGAGCAATCACTCATTGCTATAGTATAGGCTAGGGCAGAAAGAAGCAGGTTTCCGACAAAGTAAACGGTGAGAGACAGTGTCGCTGTCACTTATTAAACAGGAATTGTTCAGAAAATTACAACTATATCTAGTGAAATGAGTAGGTGGATGCAGCTCCAGTCCGGCACTATCACTGAGTTGCCAAACATTTTCCGAATAGCACTTATGATATAAATGTGTGTGTGTGTGTGTGTCTGTTCTTTCGGACATTTCCGAACGAACAGACACTACGGATCGAAATAGACAGCCTTGCTAATCAGTTAAAGATTGAAGGACAGATGTCCAGGCTGTCGTGGGAATTAAAATAGAACAACGGCATCAGATGACAATTTTTGCCTGACCAAGTTCGAACCCGGATTCGTAGTGTCTTTTCCTTCGCACATGTCCGAAAGAACAGACACCACAGATATATCCATATAGAGGGTGTTATATGGCATTTTTTCTGCAATTTGTCATTACTACCACCTCCTACAATATTTACTATTCCTCCTGAAACATCCTCTTGGTATGGGTGGAAACAAAATATCGTCAAAGTATCCTTCAACACGGCGACTTTGCGGAGGCAAAACGGAGAACTTGGAATTAAAGACGTACTTTTAAACTAATACATGCCACTAAGACAGGCATCACGAAACTTCTGTTCCTCTCATAGATTCTGGGGATAGGAACGCTCCTGTTAATGTAGCATGTCAGCCTAGATTACGTCCGAAATCACTATGGCGATTGGAGCTGTATAAGACTTCCACTAGCACAAACCAACACTAGAACCGTCTATGATTATATTAACAGACATCGTTTTCACAAACCGAATCCGGTAAATTAACCTACAAAAAAACTGGAGGAACGTCTGGAAAAATATCAACAATAAAATTCTACCAACTAGAGTCAGTGCCGTATGGTGAGACGTTGTAAACGAAACCATACCCACAGCGGAACGACTATGGAAAATCAAATTGAGACCATCTCCATACTGCGACAAATGTCGGCCTGTAGAAACAGTAGCGCACATGTTCTTATGTGAAAATAGAATCAGAATTTGGAACTGGACTAGGAAGAAGTTAGCACTATCAACAGAACCGCAGAAAGTCATATACCGATAACTGAAGCTTTACAACCCGACTGGAAATGTTACCCGTCCTCTAAGAATAACAGTTATTCGTGGCTTCTGGGACAGTTTCTGTTTTACGTCGTAACAAACAAAACTTAGAACGTAGAAGAGTACCTGTTTTATATTGAAGAAGAATATTTTAAGCTGAAGAAGAATAACAAATATAAGGAATGGTTCAATTATTTTTTTTATCTATTGCCTTATGTGGGCTACAAAAGAGGTGTACACTTCTTTTTTATTAGAATCAGAATACTATCCTTTCACTTTTTTATCCCTGGAATATTCTTTTACGTTGATTCTAAAATCAGAACTGTTCTAATTTGGCAAAACCCCTCCGGCTCCGAAATTTCTTTCATTTTTCGAAAAATAAATGACTTCGTTACAGACCTCATACTCATCCAGTGCATAATAACTTAAACTGTGAATATTTTTCTGAATGAATGTTTGCTATGTATTTCTGCGTCACCCTTTTCACTGTTATAAGTTATGTTCTACAAGGAACGCACGCCATTGGAGGCCTCAATGTGTGATTTATTTTACCTCAATAACTACATTAGTTTTGTTGTACAATTTAAAGTAATATATGGGTGCAAACATGGAATACATGGGAATAATGCAGCTGCTCAGTGATAGGTACGGGGGAGGCATTGTGGCTAGGCCCCGGATCTTCGACCACTCCCCTCTTTGCCTCCGCCTTTCTGGTGCTGAAAGTCTTCTCAAATTAAAAAACAAAATAAAAGTGCAGTGATCAGCACGTGTGTCTAGTAAGCAGGAGGTCCAGGTTCGAAGCCCAGTCGGTTACAAATTTTCATCCGCCGTCGTTGCTGTACTTCAACGCGCTGTGACAGTGTGGACGTCGGTCCTTCGATATTTAAGATGCAATTTTTTTTGAGGCAATAGAGGTGATTTGCGAACATTTGTCTTGCCATCAATATAACAGGACTTCAACGGCATCCAACCCTTAATCATTGCTTTGTGCCAACGCTAGCCCATGTCATATATATGCGAATCAGATTTTAGTTCATATTTAGTCAAATACCGAATGGTCAGTATGCAAGTATGCCGGCCGGAGTGGCCGAGCGGCTCTAGGATCTACGGTCTGGAAGCGCGCGACCGCTACGGTCGCAAGTTCGAATCCTGTCTTTGGCATGGATGTGTCTGCTGTCCTAAGGTTTAAGTTTAAAAAAAAAGTGTGTGAAATCTTATGGGACTTAACTGCTAAGGTCATCATTCCCTAAATTTACACACTACTTAACCTAAATAGTCCTAAGGACAAACACACACACCCATGCCCGAGGGAGGACTCGAACCTCCTCCGGGACCAGCTGCACAGTCCACGAGTGCAGCGCCCTAGACCGCTCGGCTAATCCCGCGCGGCTAGGTTTGAGTAGTTCTAAGTTCTAGCGGTCTGATGACCTCAGAAATTAAGTCACATAGTGCTCAGAACCCTTTGAACCATTTTTGAAGTATACAAGTATTTTCGAACAGTAGAAGCAGCATTGCAGCGAACTGATCACTTAACCAATTGCAACATAGAGTACCTGTGTAATTAGTCATTCCAACTGCATAGCTGAGGGTAATATTTGCAATGTAATTCATTGTAGAATTAATGTAATACCCCACTATAATCTCTGTCGCCATACTGTATCATTAGCAGCCGCGAATGGAGTACTATGTTCGTTAAATGGGATTACACAAGCTGAGGCCAAATAAAGAGAAGCGACGACGCCACAACATTACGTAAGTAGGCAATCGGTGCTAAATTATGTGCGCCACCATTGACGTTACTGAACGCAGTTTGACAGCATAACACCACCACAACTACTGACAACCTGAACCATTATCATTACGCAGTTGTGACTCGCAGTGATTACAAGTTGCTGACGTTTGTCAAGAATAGCGGAAAGCGCCTCTGAAGTTCCATTTGTATTATTTGCATCACGACTATGACGGAGAGAATCCTAAATAACAGTAATAGGTCATCCAGCGAAGAGAAGAGTCCACGTATTGTCTCAAGTTCTTGCAGTTTGATATTAATGCAGTTCCCGATGGCTTCACACCAACGGGTTCTTTTGGCTATCGGAGAACTCATATGGGAATTATCAAAGTGCAATTGCTAGAACGCTCAATTACCTTCATAACACCTCATTCTGGATAGAATACGACTCGGAGAGCGACGTTAATTTGACGTTTCCATCCATCACCTGGCGTCTTACTGAATGAAGTCTGAAGTGCACGCACGGCTATGTTGTCTGCCACATGGATTCTGTGAAGTGTTGTGGCAGCCGGCAGTCATTGCTGAATTCAGACAAGTGCAAATATCCTCGATACGCTAGGGGAACTTGCCTTTGTTGCATTTTTTCCATACCGTAATTAGCACAATAACACAAGGCTTATTCTGCTGAAGAACTTGATGCTGTAAGTAGGCTGTTTATGTTTTCTCTATGTAAGTAGGCTGTTTATGTTTTCTTATTGGCAACGTTACGTAGCGCTCAATATGAAATCACCGGCTGTGCTGTGTGCAGTCTGTGGCTGCTTTGCATTGTTGTAATACACGCCATTGTAGTGTTAGGCAGCTGGCTGTGAACAGCGCGTAGCGTTGCGCAGTTGGAGGTGAGCCGCCAGCAGTGGTGGATGTGGGGAGAGAGATGGCGGAGTTTTGAAATTTGTCATGAACTGCTATATTTATATATGATGATATCAAGGTAAATACATTGTTTGTTCTCTATTAATATCTTTCGTTTGCTAACTATCCCTATCAGTAGTTAGTGCCTTCCATAGTTTGAATCTTTTATTTAGCTGGCAGTAGTGGCGCTCGCTGTATTGCAGTAGCTTGAGCAGCGAAGATTTTTGTGAGGTAAGTGATTTGTGAAAGGTATAATTTAATGTTAGTCAGGGCCATTCTTTTGTAGGGAATTTTGAAAGTCAGATTGCGTTGCGCTAACAAAATATTGTGTGTCAGGTTAAGCACAGTCTTGTATAAATGGTTCAAAGCGGACGTTTCATATGTCGACCCTTAGGCTAGGATACCTCACTGGAATCTTCTGATTTTTTTCTTGTAGTTCGTGTAATTAGTGTAGCTATTGTTTATTGCTAGCGCGTAATTATAGAGAGAATTTCCTTTGTAGTTGTAGTTTTTCATTGTTGTACAGTAAAACAGTTGTGGCATGCATGTAGATTTGCTCCAAGTATTTCGCAGCTGCGCTGGCAATTAAGTAGACATTATTTCCATTGCTATGTTATTTTATTTTGCTCTTCAAATTGCGCTTTTCTGTGTTATCGTGTGAAATACTGTGACAATAATGGCGTGTGAAAAACGTAATACTAGGCTTCAAAGTAAACTGAGAAATGACAGTGAAGACGAAAGCAGTGTGTTAGCGCCGCAGAGTAATGAATTAACTAATGTTCAGAGTAGTAATTTGGTAATTGCGCATAGGGAAATGGAGCGGGCGGCAAACAATGGTGTAGACAGTGAAACAGGTAGTGAACAGGGAAGCGTTATCGATCGATTGGTCGGCAACAGCTCGCCTCAGGAATCGGGAATGACAGAACACAATATTGCAAATACTGCAGACTCAGGTTTTGGGTTCCCACCGTTTTCTCAAATGAGTCAAGACACATTTTCCACGTGTCAAAATGTGAATGTTGCCGGTGCAACTTCACTGCCGAAAAGCACTGAGGAACATGTTTCAGACACCAGTGCGTTGTTATTACAATTAATGCAACAAATGGGACAGAAGCTTGAAAAGTTAGACACAATGGAACAACATCAGAGACAAACACAGCAACAGTTAGACACAATGGAACATCAGAGACAAACACAGCAACAGTTAGACACAATGGAACAAAATCAGAGACAAACACAGCAAAAGCTTCAAAAGTTAGACACAGTGGAACAAAATCTTAAAAAGTTAGACTCATTGGAACAAACACTTGAACAAACACATGAAGATTTAACTACTGAGTTACATAACATTGAATCGAAATGTCAAAAAGTCTGTAATGACGTAAAAACACAAATTTGTGAGCATTTTCAACCTATTTTTTCGCGGCATGAAAATGCATTACAGAATCACGAAGCAGCCATAAAAGAACTGCAAATTATTGTTCATGAAAATCATGAGACCTTGCAAGCTAAATTTGACTCAGTTGCATCTACTGATTCGGTTACGCAACTTGCAAAAACTCAGGAAAACTTTAAGGACACAGTAGATACTCTGAAACTTGGTTCAGAAAAACACACTGAAGAAATAAGGACATTATCAGAGAAAGTAGCCGAACTTTCGGATCAGGTCACTAACTTATCTACAAAGGTAGATGATGATCTGAATGACACAAGAGCCGTAGCCTTCACTGACACAGAAGAGTATGAACAAATAAGAAAATTCAAACAAAATCAGAATCAAATTAATACACAACACCAAAGAGAAATCCGGGAAGTACAAGATCAGCTGACACAGGTAATACAAGAATTACGTATTTCAGAGGACACTGGCGCTCCAACACGGGAAGAGGGACTTAGAAACACGGAAAAGCCGCAAAATAATAACACAGGGCATTTCGGAAGTTATGAAAGAAATTGGCAATGTGCACCGAATTTTGAGATGGAACGGCCGACACGACCTAACAATGACTGATATGCGACTCGCCGACATGATGATTTTGACTATAAGCTGTTCATTACTACACGTAAATTCAAAACATTTAAGAATTCTGGCAACGACATTCATCCACAAGCATGGCTCCATCAATTCTCGCATTGTTTTCCTCCCAACTGGTCGTTAGAACACAGATTAGAATTTATGTGTGGCTACTTAGAGAATGAACCAGCTGTAAGAATGCGATCGGTCATTCACGATTGCCACAGTGAAGGAGAATTTTACCATGCCTTCCTCTCAGCATATTGGTCTCAAGCCACACAAGACCGAGTAAAACATGGTATCATAATGATGAAACATTTCGAACAATCTGAATTCTCCAGTCTTGTGAAATATTTTGAAGACATGTCGCACAAGAATCAGTACCTGTCAAACCCATACAGCCCCTCAGAACTCATCCACATTTGCTTAATCAAATTACCTGAACATTTACGGCATATTATTTTAGCAGGACGTTGCAAAGACGACATTGAAGCTTTTCAGGGACTTTTACAAGAACTAGAAATTGACACTGATAATCGCGGAACGCGAAAACAAGGACACAACAATTACAGGTCACATCCGTCACAATTCCGTGACGACAGAAACAATAACCGGACACGACTGGTCTATTCTTACAACGCAAATCGTGACCAAAATAGACACCACCCATACGACAACCGTTGGCAGAGTAGTAATAATTACAGGGAAAGATCACTTCTCCGTGGTAGTGACTATCACAGAGACAATCAGAGAAACAGACAATATGGGAACCAAAATAATTATTACCAAGGGAGACAGAATAACTTCAGATGCAACAGTTCAGCGCGCAGTTACGATTCAGGGAGAAATTCTCCATCACTTAACCGACAAGAAAGAAACTACAGGAACTACCGACATGACGACAGACGATGTGATCGTAACGACAGACGTGAATTGCATCAGAACTGGCGGGATTCAAACAGAGCAGGGCCCTCTCGAGGAGGTGAATTTGTAGAAGTTAGGTCTCCAAATCCCAATAACGACGCGCGCCAACAAAGAGACAATAGGCAATGACTCACACCGCTGACAGCCACAAAACGTTCTTATGACACTAACGACGCAGCTGCCGTAGCTAGTAATTACGTAAAAATGGAAGACATTAGGGACATCTTACTCCAGGAACACGACGTAAAACATAACAACATTGCATATCCTGTGATTCACATTACTGTAAATGACGTAAAATTTATGGCAGTACTTGACTCTGGCAGTCCCATTTCAGTAATCAGTGAAACAGCATTTAGCAAATGCAACAAATCGAACGATTGCCCCACACTTCCGTTACGTAAGATTAAATTACAAGGTGCAATCTTTGGAAAAAGTGTAGATGTACGCCAACAAACCAATTTAGAATTCTTTTGTCAAAGCCACAGCTTCTCTATGAACTTTCTCATTGTTCCATTATTGTCGACGGAAATTATATTGGGAGTAGACTTTTTGAATGAATACAAAGCAATCTTAAACTTTCACGATGCTGAAATAAGTTTAGAGAAAGAAGGTAAGTCAATAGCTTTGAAATTTGAAGATTGGCTCTCAAACCATGACGAGGAAATTAATCGGCTTTACCTTCTGTTAGACAACAGTTCGGACTTTTCTACGGAACTAGACACTAACAATCACTCTGCAAGTACTGACAGGGATGATATCGACGGCGCATTTGACACTAATAAGTTAATTCAGAATAAAATTCAAACAATTGAGAATTGTAATGACACTGATAGGCAGGACCTTTTTGAGATATTACAAGCACATTCCACAGTTTTTACTCATAAAACAGGAACAATCAAGGGATTTCAATACCAATTTCGTGTTCGTGAGCATAATAAATTTTGTGTTAGACCATACGTAATTCCGGCGCATTATAGGGACCATGTTAGAACAGAAATACAATCTATGCTTAATGAGGGCATTATTGAGCCTGCAGTAAGCTCATACAACAATCCATTACATGTTGTTGAGAAGAAAAATGGATCGATCAGGCTTGTCTTAGATTCGAGACAAATCAATACGATCATAATTCCTGAAACAGACAGGCCGCAAACATTAGAAGAACTTCTTCAAAATTTTAATGGTGTAAAAGTGTTGTCTTCCATTGATCTCAGATCCAGCTTTTATCAGATCGAACTTCATCCAGAATGTAGAAAATACACAGCTTTCCTTTGTTTCGGCGTTTGTTATCAGTTTCGGAAACTTCCTTTTGGTTTGAACATTTCTTCAGCAGCATTCATTCGCGGGCTAAATTCCATATTGCCTGAGTTCTTAAAACGTCACATCACCTTATATGTGGACGATATTCTGATAGCAGAAGCTTCATGGGAACAACATAATCGCATCCTCAACAGTTTGTTACGTATGTTTGCAGAATCTGGAATTACAGTTAACTTGGAAAAGTCTGAATTCGGTAGGACAAAGGTGAAGTTTTTGGGACATATTATTTCTTCTGAAGGGATTCAGCTGGATCCTGAAAAGTTAGAAGCAATCAGAGCCATTCCAGTGCCATCCACAAAAAGACAAGTCCGCAGTTTTCTAGGTCTCGTAAATTTTTACCGTCGTTTTCTGAATATGCAAATTCTTGTTACACCAAAACTTTGTTCTCTCACTGGAAAAAATACTATTTGGAACTGGGACGAACAAGCACAGTTGGAATTCAATTCTTTGAAAGAAGCGTTACTTCACGCGCCAATCTTAGCTCATCCAGATCTGTCACAAGATTTCTGCCTTAGCACGGATTCTTCTAAAGTCGGTCTTGGTGCCCATTTATTTCAAGAAGCCATAGAAAATGGCACTACCATTCAGAAAACCATTGCTTTTGCTAGCTGAGTGCTAACAAAATCTGAAAAAAATTATTCCGTTACTGAATTAGAAGCTTTATCTATCGTTTGGGCATTTAACAAATTCCGTTTCTTTCTTTCTGGTAAGCACGTAAAAGTATACAGTGATCATCGTGCATTACAATTTCTTATGTCTTCAAAATTGAATCATGACAGGTTAAAACGTTGGGCATTGTTTCTGCAAGAATTCCGCTTCACAATAGTCTACATTCCCGGCAAGGAGAACATTGTTGCGGACGCACTGTCACGCGCACCGGCTGGGCTTGAGAAAAGTACAACAGAAGGCAACCTCGAGAAAAATTTCAGTATTCTTTACATTCAGAAAGTCGCCTTTGAAAACTTCATCACCACATCTTTAAAGGACATTGCTCATGAACAAGATAAAGATCCGATTTGGAAAGACATCAAGAGCAAATGGCATGAAAAGACACACACACAGATTCGGCATTATTATCTGGTTAGAAACAACATACTGTTCAAACGCTGCACTGTTGATGACAAGCTATGGGTACTTTGCATTCCTGACGATTTTGTTAATAAGCTCATTTGGTACATTCATTTCAGCTACGCACATTTTGGTCCACGAAAATGTTATCATATTCTTCGAACGACTTGTTATTTTAACAATATGGAAAAGAGAATTCGAAGAGTCTTGTCTATTTGTAAACTTTGTCAAAAGGCGAAACCATCTACTGTCTCACATCGTGCTCCGTTGTTTCCTATCATTCCTTCTAAATTAAAAGAATTTGCTGCTGTTGATCTCTTGGGACCCCTTGTCAGAACATCTAATGGATTTTCGTACGTTCTAGTTGCTGTTGAACTTACTTCAAAATTTGTTTCTTTCACACCGTTACGTAAAGCCACTGGACGGTCTGTATCCAACGCCTTTGTAAAAAAATTTCTTACGTGAAGTTGGCCACGTTGCTAAAGTCATTTCAGATAACGGACCGCAATTTAGATCTGCTGTTTGGTCACGCATGCTTCGCAACCATAAAATCAAACCTGTTTTTATTTCATTGTACTCACCACATTGTAACCCCTCCGAACGGATTATGAAAGAAATCAAGAAGCTTTGCAGGCTTTATTGTCACAGAAAGCATCAGCATTGGGACAGATATTTACACTTATTTCAAAACGTGCTGAATGAAATGCCTCATGATTCCACTGCTTTACCACCTACTCTTGTACTGAAGAATGAAGAACCACCGAACAGAATCAGAGAGCTTGTACCTTTCCCGAATACACGTAAACTTCGACACAAAGACATAATTGATTTGGCTCTTAAAAATATAAAATCTGCAGCAGACAAAAGGAGAAAACTACACGGTAAAGCAAATGCAAAGAAATTGTATATTGGTCAGAAAGTTCTCATTAAAGCTCATTCATTGTCACATTAGAAGAAACACTTGAGTCACAAATTCTTTCTAGTTTACAATGGACCATACAGAATCCGACGTATACCACACGATAATTGCGTTGAAGTTGAAACTCTGCGTACTAGGAAGAGTAAAGGTTTACACCACATTTCACATGTAAAACCATTTATTGAAAGATAATTTGCTTTTTAACTTTGCCTTTGCCATAAAACTTTTCACTTCACATTTCTAGTATGCTTTGTCAGACTTAAGAAACTGTTAACATGCAACAATGTTTGAAGTTAAATATCCAGTCTAGAACCTAGGGAACATTTTTAAACAGAAATTACGAATGCATTGTTATAGTGAACAGACGACACAGTGTTGTATTTGTACATTCTTGCTTGTTAGTTGTACGATTACGTAACGACTATCAGGCTTACATACTTAGGACACATACTGGTACTGCTAATGAGATTTTAATGCAACATTTTGGTTTACTTGAAAATACATTCTGGGTTTAATGTACTTTCTGTGAGATACCAGACGACACAGTGGTTAGTTTAAGTGACAACTACACGGTTTTATCACGACGCTTCTAATGAGTGACAATTTACAATGTTGCTTTTGTAGTGTTTCTGTTTTATTTCTGCACAGTTTTTCTGTTTTATTCTGCAAAGTAAAACATGTTTTAGTAGTAACTTTTGTGGTATAGCTACAATGAGATTGCCTTTTCCGTAGCACAACAATACGTTACAGCACAGTACTTTCTTCATCATGGCAATAAGCGTAATAACTAAGATATCTATACATAAAGCATTTCACTTTTGTTTATCATGAGGTAAGTACATTGACTTCTGCAGAACTTAGCTTTCGGAGGACGATAAGTACGACACTTCCACAGAATTATCTTACAGCAAGACACACATTTAGCGCTACAGGACACGAATTTGAGTGATTAATTTTGTACTTAAAACATTTATTTTTAAAGATATTTGAAGTACAATGATACAAAGGTCTTCAGTGATACATTTCATTTCATTGCTGTAATCTGTAACACCTGAGGTTATAATTACATTAATCCTCAGGGGGTTACACACTTACTTTGTGTACCATGTGTGTGGCAACCACAAGGAACCCTAGCTAATATGGTATTTGCTTATACAACTTTACACATCGGTACCATATTTCCCCAACACACAAATTACCCAGCTATCTGATCTTTTAACTGAGAGATAAACATTTTTTTACTACATCAGTGACACATGTTTACGCAATACACAGTTGGGTAACTTCACACTTATGAAACTGTATTTTGTCTGTACTTTGTAAACTGTTCATATTTTTTCGGAATCATTGTGATACTATGAGAACTTTGAATGATGTATTTGGTAAGGGAGCATGATTTTAAAGTACGTTTGAGGTAGATGACACTATTGAAATGAGCAGAGAATTTTTTTTAGGTTTTGAAATTATTGGAGGAAGCTACGACGATTTTGAGAGTTGACTAAGATGTTATGATATTATTACGACGACGATGTGTAGTATACTGTTGAGGTATGTTTATGATTAATAAGATGATGATACCATATATGAGGAGTTTGATTATGCTACGTATTTCTTATGATGAAATACTGAAGAAGTGTCGACGAATAAGGTAAGGAATAATGAGTAGTGATTAGGGACTCTGATTTGTGAAAAAGGTTGTTGGAAACCAAGAATCGTACTTTAAGAGTTATGAAATGTGTGTATATGAGTGAATGTATCGCAATGCTAGCGAAAATTTTTTGGACACTGTTATATTTATATGGTTTTGTTTCTACAGATTTGCAACGCTAATTCTTGACCTGTGAAATATTTTTATGTGAGACTGTCACTGTAGCGGAAACTGCTGTCGTAAATATTTCCGTAAGAAAGTTAAGTGACCACCTGCACGTAATGCGTCGCGGGCACCCACCCGGGCGACAGCCGCCCTAAAAAAAGCCATTAGCCTTTCAGCGGCACAGGTAGAAAAAAAAAGGGAGGCCATTATCCTGGCTATTGACGTTCCTTTGTAGAAAGCATCGCAAATATTACACGCTCATTACCTGAAAACATATGGTTACTCGTACTTTGTGCTAATTACTGAAATGCTTATGAATTGATGGGAAATATTCGTACATCTGCACACCTGATTATGACAAGTGTCTTTCTATGAGAGTTGAGAGCTACTGACTTACGAAATGCCACATGACTATTGAATGATGTTTTTATGCTTTGGTTTGCGTAATTGCTTATTTCATTTGACATCTGTTTTCCAGCTGTGTTGCAGCATTGGTTTCATAAAATAAAATTAAATGCATTTGCTAATGTGAACACTTTCTGTCAACAGATCTATTAAATAATAATTTTGTGATCCACATTCTTCAAAAAAGGAGCACTTGGAAAGGAGAGAACAATAAGAAGGGACTAGTAACAGTAACTGGACACATAATTTTCTTTTCAAGTACATGGTAATATTTCTTTTACAATAAGTTGTTGTGGTGCACCACTTTAATTACATAGACATTAAGATGTGAATATACATTTCCCGTATCTGCATTGTTGTTTTTACTGTAATATTTTTTCTGCTTGAGCTATGTCATGTTCAGATATAAGCTGCTGTTTGCCAGGCATAGTGTTACTGAATTTGACTTTGTGTTACTCTGCTAAGCCAGTTTTACTACTCATTTATTTTTCTCGTTGCTGCACATTGGCTCATATTAGTTGTAATGTTGCATTGCTTGGTAATTTAGATTTACTGTAGCTTGCTTTGCAAATTTCCATTTTTTGTCATTGCTGTTTGTGTTAATTGTTTTGTGCTGCGGCATTGCTTCGTCCCTTAGTTTAATATCTGAGCTCAGTAGATTTAAGTTAGCTTAAGAGGGGGTAGACTATATAAGAACCTAACTATGGAGAATAGGGAAAGAATGCTTTGAAAGTTATATGAAAACGATTTGGGCCTAAATGAGTATTGTACAATGAGCCATATTTCTTTTGAAAGAAATATGGTTAGAATACAGAAAAGAGGTACAGATAGGACTTTTTGGGAATAATGATGAACGAAGGGAGATCTCCAAGAACAAAAAAGGTTTTGTTTGCAAAATACTGCAGTACCAAAAGTTACACTGACAATGAACCCTGTCCTTTCCATTGTGTTATCCCACTATGTGTTTGTGTACCCTTGTGTATTTGTTTTCTTCCTGTCTCTGTGTAATTTCATAGAATTTTTTTCTTCTTTTAATATTAAGCTACATTCACTATGATGAGGAATACTGTTATCCTCGAATATAATTGGCATTAATAATATGTTATTTACTTTGTAAAGATGTTAGATATTATTAATTCTGTTCTGTTTAATGCTCATGTGTGAAGTTGATGTTTCGAAAGTTACTCTGATCTTTTATGTATGTACTCATGTCATAATTCCTGTAACACTGATGTATATGTTATTTCGATTCTTTTGTAAAGCCCATATTACTACAAATGTTATCTGTACTATTATGTTCTTTAATGATGTATTTGTACCTTTGTTATTGTATTCTTATGTATTAAATTGTAGTTGACACCAGTTCATGATATTATTAACTTGTTAGTTACATTTCACTGCACACGTTTCTGTTGGTCATAGTATATGGACAATATGTGAGAAGTAGGGACTGATAGTGTTTGCACGTGTGTTACTAATTCAGCAAGGGACTGGATAACAGCATTGCTGGTTCTAAGGACAATTTCAAAAACTTTGTGAGTGCACAAGTGGTGGTTTATGGACTTGCTATATTGTCCGCAAGACTCTTCGATGGTGATTGTGCACCTGCACAGTCGCAACAGATGGCTGCTGGCCCTCTCTACGAGGACTACAGTGGGTCTACACCTTTGATGATCCACCAATACCATAATCTCTACAAGGACTACAGTGGGTCTACATCTTTGATGACCCACCAATACCATTATTTCTACAAGGACTGCAGTGGGTCTGCACCTCTGGTGGCCCACCAATACCACAACCTCTACCAGGGCTCCAGTGGGTCTGCTCTGTGATGACCTACCTATCAATATTCTTCAAAACTTCGAATGACTCTGCTGGGGGTTTGCTCCATGGTGGCCCATTACCTGTCTGCATGTCGAGTCAGCACTGTCTTTCCGTTGGAAGGACAACACTACTTCTTCAAGACTGCATGGAAATCCACTACTTCTGTGTGCATTTTCTTTTACTGCTCAGACTTTGAGAAAAACTCTGCATTTTTACTGTGATGAACAATCTGGACTGTCTTTATGGACTGTGAGAAATTTTTAGCTTTTGACCAACATTGTATCAATAAGTGTGTGCATTTGATATCTTTGTTATTGCAATTATGAAAAATTTTTTCAAATCTGTATTGGCCACTGCCCAACCCAATTTGTAAAATTTTTTGTGGGGAGCATGGGGGCTATGTAAGTAGGCTGTTTATGTTTTCTCTATGTAAGTAGGCTGTTTATGTTTTCTTATTGGCAACGTTACGTAACGCTCAATATGAAAATCACCGGCTGTGCTGTGTGCAGTCTGTGGCTGCTTTGCATTGTTGTAATACACGCCATTGTAGTGTTAGGCAGCTGGCTGTGAACAGCGCGTAGCGTTGCGCAGTTGGAGGTGAGCCGCCAGCAGTGGTGGATGTGGGGAGAGAGATGGCAGAGTTTTGAAATTTGTCATGAACTGCTATATTTATATATGATGATATCAAGGTAAATACATTGTTTGTTCTCTATTAATATCTTTCATTTGCTAACTATCCCTATCAGTAGTTAGTGCCTTCCATAGTTTGAATCTTTTATTTAGCTGGCAGTAGTGGCGCTCGCTGTATTGCAGTAGCTTGAGCAGCGAAGGTAAGTGATTTGTGAAAGGTATAATTTAATGTTAGTCAGGGCCATTCTTTTGTAGGGAATTTTGAAAGTCAGATTGCGTTGCGCTAACAAAATATTGTGTGTCAGGTTAAGCACAGTCTTGTATAAATGGTTCAAAGGGGACGTTTCAATGCCAACAAGTCCTTAAACAAGAATCTCCTAGCGGGAGTAATGCATGAAAGGAAACAGACTGTTGGACAAAAGAGTGGACAGCTCCCTGCTTTATACGTTTCCGATAGCGCCTACGATAAGAATCTGGTGTCATATTATGCTTCACAACCCTAAACTGTTTACTTTTTTACTTCACACTAAAACAAAAGTGATGATATGAGAAGAGTAAATGACTTATATGCTTCTCAGGAACTTAAATTTTTCGTGATCATTTTCTGACTTCATACTAAAGCAAGGGCGTTAATACGAGAAGAGGAAATGAAATATACGCTTCCAAGACATAATATTTCCTTGTTTGCTACTACTGCATACATGAAAGCCCTGCAGTTAATTTTTGATTGTTGGGTAAATCTTGATATCACCTCATATTACTTTGCGAGAAGGTTCATATTTTCTTGGGATTTAAATATTCTGATGACTAATGCCGTGATACCCGATGTAATTCCTCCATGGCACCTGTGAGTAAAGTCTCACGTTGGTTACTATAAGAACACGCAGGCAGTGATATCCGCTCACTACAGTCAGAGCCAAGGTGATTTCTTTCTGTTTATGCCGAAGCGTCTGCTGCAGTGTCCACGCTCAGCCAACATAAACAAATCGCGGTGGCATTGGGCACTGCTAATCGCTGCACTTGTCGCGAACCTCGACAACAAGAGCGCACTGTCTCTGCTAACGATACTGTGGAGTTAATACATCTTACTTAACGTAATATGCAGGACGTGGGTTGGGTAAAAATTCAGTTTGTAACTTCCCATCGCATTAAAATACTTTACAGTCATATTTGATGCAATATTTATTGTTGGTTGTCACTCTAATGTTAATAGTACTGATTCAGACTGTGCGTGAACACGAAAACACACACACACACACACACACACACACACACAAACGCGCGCGCGCGCATACAGTCATTGATTCCAGTGAGGATGACAACTACTGTGTGTTGAACAACAGATGCACCAGTAAATTCCTCTGCTGGCGTTGAGCGGATGAGATTTTTCAATTACCTTGCATTGCAATAATTGGAAGGAGGAGACTGAAAGTAAATGGTCTTGTATGCTAAAGAGCTGCGACAAAGCAAAGCTTGACCGATTATCAGATAATTTTGTGGACGAGTATACTTTTAGTAACCAACCCACCCACGATCATTACGT
The DNA here is from genome assembly GCF_021461385.2 of Schistocerca piceifrons. Classification (NCBI taxonomy): domain Eukaryota; kingdom Metazoa; phylum Arthropoda; class Insecta; order Orthoptera; family Acrididae; genus Schistocerca; species Schistocerca piceifrons. Next base: position 1,058,814,799 of record NC_060139.1, read on the forward strand.
ATGATTTCTCGAAGGCGTAGGGCCATTGATTTCATTAAGTCGTCGACAGGGTAGCGTGATGGTTCACTTCACACCATACGTTTTCTATGTTCGTCCAAAGGTCACTTGCATTTGTATGTCCACATGGCAATGACCTTGTTACCTCTGCCCACATATTCTCTATTTGGTTGATGTTCGGTGATCGTGGAACAAACGACAACAGCTTTATCCTCTCTTGGCCCTGAAACCAATCTCGCACTGCTCTGCTATGATGGATGGGGCTCTGCTGCTGTAAATAAACTGTTATCTCCTTAGTTCACATATTTATATATAAATAACGTGTTTTTAATAAGCGTATTGGATTATTATTTTCCACAGTGTTTAAGAATTCCAGCCCTGTCATGGATAAGTGATCTAGATTCAACAGTCCGATTAAGACTGTGGTTTACCCAGCCCATGATATGATGAGAGTCGTAGCCGGATATCCACATTAAGACTGACTGGTTGAATCCGATTAGAACGATCTGGTATCAAAATGGAATTACAGAAATCGGATAATTTAAACGTCTGTATTGCAACAATGCTGCGCACATAAATTCCTATGATGGAGTAACAGGTAGCAACTGTTTAAGAAAAAGTGAGAAATATGTCTACTAGCAGCAATGTAACGTAATTATAACCCATATGTAAGTGATGGAAATATTGAATCGACCAATACACATCTATTTCAGTGGTGGGAAGATACACCGTATCGGATATGATGATGACATAATGACAATAATAATAATAATAATAATAATAATAACCCCGTTTGTGGATAGGGGAAACCCTCCACCATATGGGTGGTACCGAGGAAATCAAATACTTGGGGTGAACGAAATACTAACACAATCCTGAACGGCTACTCAATCCGTTGAACCAAAAATCCAGACACGTCAGAGTGAAAATAACCGCTACCCTGGTCACCGTTTGTTAGCTCAATCATCTCGGCTGAAAATATTTGCTTCCAAAGGCTTCAACACCCTCTGGTCTTGTCCAGTCCTGGTATCACCGAAGCCAAACCAATGAAACACAAGCAAACATCAACCATGAGAACAAAGTCAGCTTTACTCTAGGTAGTACACAACCTGGCTGTCGACAGGCGGCTGTTGGATTTTCGGATTCTGGGGAGTGCAGGTCAGCACGGCAGAGAATATCGAAGATCTCTGGTAAATTTCCCTACAAACAGAAAACATGCATTTGAAAACTAAACATCGATACATTTATCCAAATACGGAAACTAGATAATCTCACATAAGAATTCAACCGACAAAAAATTCTCATCCTTGCTCTTCAAGAACCACGACTAACTGACAATGAAACCTTGCATTACGGAAATCATTGTATCTTCAAGAGCAAAATAAACAAAAGGTAGCGGAAAGCGGACCAATCTTCGGCATTGCATTTCTCGAAAACAGATCTATCATCAACTCTGTCAAAGAAATCACACCCATCAACAATCGACTTAGGACTATGCTCATTCAGAGCCCCAGTAAAAAAAAAACCTCACCAACATCGAAAATAAGAAAAACACCGGAAATTTCGAAAAATTCTGGAACACACTCGAAGATACTATGAGCAAAATTCACCAAGATGACGTGATAATACTAATGGGAGACTTCAACTCTCTATTTGGGACAGAAAAAACCTGTAGAAAAATCATTGGTACAAATTCAACTCGCTGAGACGCTTAGTCCAACGGCACAAGTCTGACTGACATCTGCCAATAATTCAACCTCAAAAGGATGTCTTCCCACTTTAGGAAAAAACCATTTCTCAGGTAATATGTTTGGCTACCAGGTGTAAGCAGCTTTCGTTCGCCTTTCGAGACTCGCTGAAGGCCGGATTTTTAATTCTTTTGTAGCAGAGCTACAAGCAGGCAGATACAAAGTCAATAAGGGAATCATAAGAAGACACTCGAGCAAAATTCGTCTTGCTACTTTCAGTAGCCCTTAGTGTCAGAGCGAAAACCGTACGCTACTGCCAAATTCATAATGCCAATAAAATGATTCAAATGGCTCTAAGCACTATGGGACTTAACTTCTGAGGTCATCAGTCCCCTAGAACGTAGAACTACTTAAACCTAACTAACCTAAGGACATCACACACATCCAAGCCCGAGGCAGAATTCGAACCTGCGACCGTAGTGGTAGCGCGGTTCCCAACTGTAGCGCCTAGAAGCGCTCGGCCACTACGGCCGGCTCATAATGTCATTTTTGTTTTCTGCCGACATATTTTTTGTTGTTGTGAATACATAATTTATCTATGAAATGCCACATTTTCATAATAGTTGCGAAAGATATAGGAAATGAAGTAAATACAAATCTCTACGAAGAGTCGGTAATATCTTACTAATTCCTGTTAAAATAGGCTCAATCATCTTACAGACACTTAACGCTTTATTAAGATAGACTGCTGTCGTGATGTTTCTGTAGTAAGCTGACTTTAATTTGTATTAGTACATGAATATTTTAATTGCATTTTCCACTAGTTTACTAAACGCAATAGTAATCATCAAAGAGAAATAAATCAGCAGCAGAATTTTCTTTCACGATATCAAAACCAATCTGACAATGCTAAAGTTGTTTACAAATTCTACGCCCATAGAAACCCACTGGTTGTAACAATGTCATTAAACCAGTGTAGTTTTAAGAGTATTTTCGTGTAGAAATGAATGGTCTCGACTGTTGATCGATCAAGAGCGGGAAAGGTAAAATTTTACTAATATGTAGCGAGAGGGACAAGTGCTTGAGAGAGGACTTCCTTATCAATACAAGTGCCTGAGAGACGACTTTCCTATTAGTCTCCTGGATGTTGTTGGCAACAAATTCCAGCTGTGTTGCACACATCCCTTGGGGCAGAATTCGTAGCCCAAAACCCACTTTTGGTGCTATCAGATGTAAAATATTATGTTCACACTACTCTTTGCTCGAGTTTACGTCTTTTGGTGGGGCTCAGCGTTTCATTTCTTCTTAGGAAGTTAACGATAAAGGCATCATAACACGTCACCAGTAACAGTACTGCATAGGAATGCTCAATGAGCAATCTGATGACGTTCAATAATAGTCACTCCGTTGATTTTTGTGGTTTCGAATTAGAGCATGCAGTACTCCTACATCAGACTTCTGAACTTTGCCTGTTGAATGTAAATGTCGCATGATGGTAAAATGGTAATCTATCACAAATATCAGTAGTCGAGACTTCCTTAATGTAGAAAAGCATTCATGTCAGAACGGCCTTTGGCGTATTTTTCCCAAAAGCACTCGCTCCAAACACATTTCAAATCTTTGTAGCTGCCTCCTCTGCGTTCACCCCTCCGTTATACCAAAAGTAAACGTTGTATTGCAGATGTTACACCTTTTTCCACTTGCGACTCGATTTTACAATGCTTAACTGTAGTTCATGCTTTTCAAGTATGCAGAATCCAATCTTTAACTGCAAGATGATAATTAGAACTTGAAATTCGAAAATGGCATTGATACATACATTGACAGCGTGGCGCCGCCTTCACATGGGCGGCGCCGGATTTCAGGAGGCGCGTGGCGTCTGGCCGGTGGCCGGTGGCCGCTGCAGCGCGAGGAAACACTCGAGCGTAAGCTGTAACGATCGCGACGCAGCCACGTGCTGTCCTGCGGAATTGTTTCTGGAATACTTGTTATTGCTGGTGGGTACAATGTTAAGTGAATTATCTTCCATGTTCAATCAGATTCATAACATATATATATATATATATATATACACACTGGACGCGAACATGCGACTACAAGTTTAGAATGCACCACGATTACCACTTTTTTGAAATTTTTTTTTTAATCTCATTTTGTTCGCTTTTGTTCGTTGCATCTGCTCGGGGCGGACGTCGTGTGACATCCGTTTTAAGTTCGTTGTTGATCAAATCACTCAGTTTTTTTTTTTATTAGAGAGGGCCACTAACCCTCTGACCAAACACGCTGAGCTACCGTGCCGGCAATCATATATAGGCACGAGAGAGGTTTGAACACGGATCGCCCACTTGGCAGTCCAGCACAGTGACCGCTTAAGCATACGGCGCTATCCACTAGACCACGGGCTCACCCAGTCCAAGACCAACACGGAAGTAGACAACACCTCCTCCTAACACTTCCGCATCTTACAGTGTTGCCAGATTGTGCAGATAGCCGGACTTAGAGTTGTCAGGGGTGGTCAGTTTTATTGGCCACCTTAAGTGAACGACTCGGACTTAGTCTCTGTGGCGGCCGGCCGGCGGCCAGTTTTTATGTCTAAGACTGTACATTCAATTATCGATCTTTTATTTTGTTATGTACACATGTCTCGAACATATGTTCACGTTTGTTTTTGAAAGATAGAAAGGATATTATAAAAAATGGAGAAAGAATTTGCATAAAATATTGTGTGAAAAATGGAATCAAGTGCTGTAAAACACTTGAAATATTGACAGTGGCTGCTCTAAGTAAAAAAAAAAGTTTACAAGTGGTACATGCTCTTCCAAGATGCCCGAGAAGATGCCAATGACGATCCTCGATCTCGGCGCCCCAGCAGATCAACAATAGATGATAACGTCGAAGCTGTGAAGAAAATTGTTTTGGAAAATCGTCGAAGTGTCGTAAGAGAAGTTGTTGAGGATGTCGGCACATCGGTCGGCTCGAATCATGCAATTTTTCCGGATGTTTTTTGGCTTGAGAGGTGCGTCAGTGAAGTTTGTTCCAAAACTTCTCAATTTTGATCAGAAGAACCGTCGTATGAGCATCGCTCAGGAGCTGTTGAATGACGTCAACGATGATCCTGATTTGCTCAAAAGGGTCTTAACTGGTGACGAAACATGGGTTTACTATTATGATGTCGAAACCAAGGACCAGTCGTCACGATGGAAGCATCCCGGAGAGCAAAGACCGAAAAAGGACGCAAAGTTCGATCAAATGTCAAAGTTTTGGTCACTGTTTTTTCCAATTACCGTGGTGTAGTGCATCATGAATTTTTGCCCCAAGGTTGTTCCATCAATAAGCAGTATTACCTTGACGTTATGCGCCAGCTGCGAGAAGCAATACGAAAAAAGCGTCCGGAATTGTGGAAAAACAATTCAGGGCTTTTGCATCACGACAATAAACCTGCTCATTCATCGTTGCTTGTGAGAGATTTTTTGGCCAAAAACAACGCGAAAATCATGCCTCAGCCACCATATTTACCGGATTTGGACCCCTGCGACTTTTTCCTCTTCCCAAAACTGAAGAGACGTATGAAAGGACAAAGATTTTAGACGATTGAGGAAATAAAAACTGCATCGCTGGACGTACTCAAGGCTGTACCAAAAGGTGCTTATGAGAAGTGCTTAGAGGCTCGGAAGAAGCGTTGGCACAAGTGTATTGTGTCTGAGGGAGATTACTTTGAAGGGGACAATATGAATATTGATGAACAAATTAATTTTTTCGCAAAAATATTAAGTCATCTACCGCTAGTCCACGATTATCACTTACCTGCTGGGCAGAGGGTGCAGGATGTAACTTAGAAATTATGTATCTGCCATTCTACTATCGAGCAGCGTGCGGGGAATAGGAACACCTGAATCTTACCGTGGCACCTCTAGTTCCTCTTATTTCATCGCGATTTTCATTTCGCAGTATCTAAGTCGGGCGTAGCAAAATATTATGGGCCTATCGACTGAAATATTCTGAAATAGTTCGACACAATGAAAAATGCCTTTGTTTTAATTATTGACACCCCAACTCACTTGTCAGATCCGTGTCGCAGTCTCTCATATTTCTCTGTAACATTAAACCAGTCAGCCTTCCCTGCCGTTTTTGCATGTCTTCTGTCAATCCTATCATGTGCAGATCCCATGTGTACAAAACAAGATATAAAGATTTAAAATTTAATAGAATTAATATCTGTTAAACGCTCTGGCAATCAAACGCCGTCTGTGGTTCATCTTTCTCATAGCAATTTACACAGAAGTGATAAAAATCGTGGGATACTTCCTAATATCATGTCGGACCTCCTTTAGTGCGGCTTAGTGCAAAACTCGACGTGGAATGGACTCAACAAATCGTTGAAGCCGGTCGCTGTGGCTGTGCGGTTCTAGGCGCTTCAGTCCGGAACCGCGCTGCTGCTACGGTCGCAGGTTCGAATCCTGCCTCGGGCATGGATGTGTGTGATGTCCTTAGGTTAGTTAGGTTTAAGTAGTTCTAAGTCTAGGGGACTGATGACCTCAGATGTTAAGTCCCATAGTGCTTAGAGCCATTTAAACCCAGTCGTTGAAACTGACCTCTCCATTAAGTCCCATACATATTCGATGGGATTCATGTTGGATGATATGGCTGGCCAATCATTCGCTCGAATTGTCCAGAATGTTCTTCAAATCATTCGTGAACAGCTGTGACCCGGTGACATGGCACACGGTCATCCACAAAATTAATTCCATGAATGGCTGCAAATCGTGCTCAAGCAGCTGAACATGACCATCTACAGGTAATGATTGCTTCAGTTGGACCAGAGGACTGAGTTCATTCGACGTAATCACAGCCGCCCGCACTATTATGGAGTCACTACCAGGTTGCACAGTTCAATGGTGACAACTTGGGTCCGCGGCTTCGTGGGGGTGGCGCCACCCTCGCTCCCTACCATCAGCTTCTACTAACTAAAATCGTGACTCATCTGAGCAGGCCACGGTTTACCAGTCGTCTACGGTCCAGCCGATATGGTGAGGAGCCCTGGCGGGGCGATTCTAGCGATGTCACGCTGTTAGCAAAGTCACTCGCGTCTGTCGTCTGTTGCCAGAGTCCACTAACGTCATATTTTGCCACACTGTACGTTCGTCATAAGTTCCACATTGATTTCTGCTGATATTTCATGCAGTGTTGCTTGTCTGTTAGCACTGACAACTCTACGCAAATGCCACTGCTCTCGGTCGTGAAGTGAAGGCCGTCGGCCACTGCATTGTCCGTAGTGAGAGGTAATGCCTGAAACTTGGTATTCTCGGCACACACTTGACGCTTTGCGAAATAGAATAAAATGTGTCTAGGCCAGGGCTGGCCAGAAATTCTTCACGCGTGCGGTGCTCCTGCACATGTGCAACTGCCGGGTCACAGCGTGCACGCCTCAGCCGTCAGCTTTCATGTAGTGCATGTTTCTACTCACAGATGTCGCTTTATCCACTTGCTGGGATACTCTGTACCGGCGCATTCTAGTGCTCTTTCCACAGCTTGCAAGCCAACCATGGGAAGGTATTTCGCGTATTAAACATTTAAAATACTGTCACAGTCTACTCATTGAGACGTCTACTTTCATGTCAGCAGTTTAACCCAGTAAGACAAGTAATACAGTTAGCAACCGTGGATTTTTATTAATGGAGCTTGACTGACGGCACGTAAATACGCGTAATGTTTTTGATCTAGTATTTAAGAAAGAGAGCACTTAGCGACTTCCAACGAACCTTATTCATGATTTCAAATAACATTAAACTAATGCAAGGTTTCCTATAACTAATTCTCGGTGCCCTCAGTTACACCCACATAATTTCTGTCTTACTGACCTCTGAACAGAATGATAACCGCAGACCTCTCGATGAACACCTGTTATTTCAGTACCATTATTGCTATGTCTTTCATCAGTTCCGTCTGACATCTGCATAATAAGCGACAATTAGATGAATGTTTTGTTTTATCGACGTCAGCTGAGCGCAGCCCTTCACACACACACACACACACACACACACACACACATATATATATATATATATATATATATATATATATATATATATATATATATAGGGTTCTAAGTTCTTAGGATATATATATATATATATATATATATATATATATATATATATATATATATATATATAAAGTATACGTTGGGCCAGCCGCGGTGGTCTCGCGGTTCTAGGCGCGCAGTCCGGAACCGCGCTACTGCTATGGTCGCAGGTTCGAATCCTGCCTCGGGCGTGGATGTGTGTGATGTCCTTAGGTTAATTAGGTTTAAGTAGTTCTAAGCTTAATAAGTCACAGCTGCAAAATACTAACACGAATTCTTTACAGACGAATGGAAAAACTAGTAGAAGCCAACCTCGGGGAAGATCAGTTTGGATTCCGTAGAAACACTGGAACACGTGAGGCAATACTGACCTTACGACTTATCTTAGAAGAAAGATTAAGGAAAGGCAAACCTACGTTTCTATCATTTGTAGACTTAGAGAAAGCTTTTGACAATGTTGACTGGAATACTCTCTTTCAAATTCTAAAGGTGGCAGGGGTAAAATACAGGGAGCGAAAGGCTATTTACAATTTGTACAGAAACCAGATGGCAGTTATAAGAGTCGAGGGACATGAAAGGGAAGCAGTGGTTGGGAAGGGAGTAAGACAGGGTTGTAGCCTCTCCCCGATGTTGTTCAATCTGTATATTGAGCAAGCAGTAAAGGAAACAAAAGAAAAATTCGGAGTAGGTATTAAAATTCATGGAAAAGAAATAAAAACTTTGAGGTTCGCCGATGACATTGTAATTCTGTCAGAGACAGCAAAGGACTTGGAAGAGCAGTTGAACGGAATGGACAGTGTCTTGAAAGGAGGATATAAGATGAACATCAACAAAAGCAAAACAAGGATAATGGAATGTAGTCTAATTAAGTCGGGTGATGCTGAGGGAATTAGATTAGGAAACGAGGCACTTAAAGTAGTAAAGGAGTTTTGCTATTTGGGGAGCAAAATAACTGATGATGGTCGAAGTAGAGAGGATATAAAATGTAGGCTGGCAATGGCAAGGAAAGCGTTTCTGAAGAAGAGAAATTTGTTAACATCCAGTATTGATTTAAGTGTCAGGAAGTCATTTCTGAAAGTATTCGTATGGAGTGTAGCCATGTATGGAAGTGAAACATGGACGATAAATAGTTTGGACAAGAAGAGAATAGAAGCTTTCGAAATGTGGTGCTACAGAAGAATGCTGAAGATTAGATGGATAGATCACATAACTAATGAGGAAGTATTGAATAGGATTGGGGAGAAGAGAAGTTTGTGGCACAACTTGACCAGAAGAAGGGACCGATTGGTAGGACATGTTCTGCGGCATCAAGGGATCACCAATTTATTATTGGAGGGCAGCGTGGAGGGTAAAAATCGTAGGGGGAGACCAAGAGATGAATACACTAAGCAGATTCAGAAGGATGTAGGTTGCAGTAGGTACTGGGAGATGAAAAAGCTTGCACAGGATAGAGTAGCATGGAGAGCTGCATCAAACCAGTCTCAGGACTGAAGACCACAACAACAACAACAAGTTCTAGGGGACTGATGACCACAGCGGTTAAGTCCCATAGTGCTCAGAGTCATTTATACGTTGGAACAATCGGTTTAATGACCAATTTTCCTGATAATAATGTAACATGGAGCAGAATGAGGCATTAATGCACAGTTAGTAAACAATAATTTTTAATTATGAAAGGAATAAATCCAAACAGGTTTATCACTGGTCATGAGAAATGATATAGTTAATATCGGGCACAAAAGCACGGCTAATTGACAAACGCAAGCAGTTGCGAAGATTTTCATCACTTATGCTTGATCGAAACCTTGATTTATTCATTTTCACAACCGAGAAAAATCTTTCACAAACATATGTCGACCCGAACATGGACATAACTCTCGCGGCTTCTCGGTGCCGGCGTGGAAATTCTTGTTGTGAAAAATTTTCGTAGAATTCTTTTGTACTTCGCACTGCAAAAAACTTGTCCTTCAGTCTTGTATTGGACTGTAGATCGATCAGTTCCATCTGTAGATCATTAGGAGCATCTTCAACTGACGACGAGAACGGTCGAGCAAAGAGGCGAATGACAAGAGACAAATTCGTAACATCTGCAAATCGTGCTCGAAATTGTCACTTAATTTTTACGATTATTGACACGTATTCTTGAAATCTAGCACTTTCATGGACCAGTCCAAGAGTCGGGAAATGTGCAGTGTTTTCTGTCAATAGCTGGCTCTCCCAAAGCGCAACCTTCCTTTCAAAGGCATTTACTTTTTCCAACACGTCAGAAATTAAATTATTTTCACCTTGCAAACTGACGTTCCGGCTGCTCGTGTGAGGCGTAATGTCCACGAGAAATGCAAGGTCTGATATCCAACAAGGGTCTTCCAACATAGGTTCACTTTTTCCCTTCTCAAGTAAGAATGTTACTATGACCAAACGTAAATCAAAAAATATTTTCAGATTTTACCTCGACTGAGCCAGCGTACTTCGGTGTAGTAAGGTATGTTGCCGTACTCCGCTCCTAATTCCTCCAAGAACCGCCGAAACTGGCGATGCGTAAGCCCATGTGGCTTCAGATAGGTTACAGTACGCACAACGATGTGCATGACGTTTGCTAACGTCACAAAGCGCCTCTCGGTGCAGAATGCAGTGAATTCAACGCCTCGTCTGTGCGCCCTAGCTTTTTGCGCATCCGTGCTATGAGTCCTCTCTGATGGCCTTGCATTGATGGTGCTCCATCTGTGGTCACTAACAAGGGGAGGCCGCCAATTGTGAAATTCAGATTCAATTCATACTGCGCATAATAAAAGCTCATGGCCAGAGGTGTAATGTGGAAAAGCACCAAGATGCACTCTCTGCCGTTGTCGAGAAAATCGACAGTTAAAATGAACCGTTGCTGTGAAATAATCTCTACGATTAATAATTTTCTACAGCGTCGTGGCGCAGCGGTAAGCGCTCGGGTTCGTAATCCGAAGGTCGCCGGACCGAATCCCGCGCCATGCAACATTTTTTTTTTTTTGTATTTGTTTTTTGTAATTCAAATGTGTGTATATACACACACACACACACACACACACATACACACACACACACACACACACACACACACACATATATATATATATATATATATATATATATATATAATTCCCGGCAATCAGTTATCAGTTGCAACAATTATGCATATAATAAGTTGTTGAAAGTCGTTTGTCGTGGAAAAACTGGCGACTTCGAACATCATTATGTTTTCCGCAAACAAAGTTGTATTTCACAAATGTTATTAATTGTCTTCATAATGTTAACCACGTATAGTTAACGGAAGACGTAGAAACGATATTCCGAAACGAATACGTATAGCGTAAGTCAAACGTTCGAATTAGAATAGAAACCCCACGAACACAAATTTTCTGTGGCAGGCATGAAATATAAACTCCGTTACTCGCTCGTTACACTTGAAGGACAGATGTTGAATGGGCCGAAACGAGTCGCCGCATAACAGCGTAGTTGCCCGCTAACTTCGAAAGAAGGTAGATGCGGTCCCTAGCGCAACTTATAACATCGTCGAAAATCAATGCGGACGTGAGACCTGTTAAACAAACGGAAAAATGGAGGCGGTACAATTGGAGAGCGATCCGCCTTCATCAACATGCATAAGCAATTCATTATGATTTTCGACGATGTTATAAGTTGCGCTAGGGACCGCATCTACCTTCTTTCGAAGTTAGCAGGCAACTACGCTGTTATGCGGCGGCTCGTTTCGGCCCATTCAACATCTGTCCTTCAAGTGTAACGAGTGAGTAACGGAGTTTATATTTCATACCTGCCACAGAAAATTTGTGTTCGTGGGATTTCTATTCTAATTCGAACGTTTGACTTACGCTATACGTATTCGTTTCGGAATATCGTTTCTACGTCTTCCGTTAACTATACGTGGTTAACATTATGAAGACTATATATATATATATATATATATATATATATATATATATATGAATTACAATAATAAAAAAAATGTTGTATGGCGCGAGAGTCGATCCGGCGACCTTCGGATTACGAACCCGAGCGCTTACCGCTGCGCCACGACGCTGTAGAAAATTATTAATCGTAGGGTATTTCATGGCAACGGTTTTTTTTAACTGTCGATTTTCTCGACAACGGCTGAGAAGTGCATCTTGGTACTTTGCCACATTACACCTCTGGCCATGAGCTTTTATTATGCGCAGTATGAATCGAATCTGAATTTCACAATTGGCGGCCTCCCCTTGTAAGACTAACCGATTCCAGTCCATACCGACACCATCAATCGCTTGCTCGACAGGTTGGAATAAGTCCGCACCTGTAGTAGTCCCTTTCAAAGGCACTAAGTACAAAACGTCCTCTGTTACACGAAGTGCGTTATCGACAGCTCGTATGTATATCACAACTTGGGCTGTATCTGTAAGATCTGTTGCTTCATCGAGCGCAACAGAGAAAGCAACAAAGTCTTTAGCCTTATTTATTAGCTGCCTGTGCACATCGCCGGCCATACCACTGATACGTCTTGTCACTGTTTGTTTGGATAGACTGATTTCTTGAAACCTGCTAACATTCGTGGGACACACAAGTTCTGCAGCATCAATCAGACACACTTTCACAAACTCTCCTTCGGAAAAGGGTTTTCCAGATTAATCAATTCTTAACGCGATTTTAAAACTTGCTCGCAGTGAAGATTTAGTGTGGTTTTCATTCCGGAAAATTGAAAACAGTACATTGTTCAGCGTACAGTAAAATAGACAAACCTTTGACCTACAGTAAAATCGATTTGATGTGTCTCATCCATTTTCTTAAGGACATTTAATTTTGCTTGCCGTTCTTCACTGTTGAGTACACTACACTCGTCTTTGTGATATGTATTGTTGTGTCTTTCAATTGAAAACTTACGCTGGCCGCCTATTATTCGGCGGCACAGCAAACACTGTAAGTTTTTGCCAACGGCTACGAAAAAGAATTGCAGTTCCCAGTCATTTTCAAACGACTGAGAACATAGATCTCCCGTCCTTTGCTTTTTCACAGTACCTGGCATTCCTCGGTACTTCTCTGTTAAGTTTACGGTCGCCAGAGGTAAACGAGGCTGGGTATGTTGCGCTCTTGCTTGTACCACATAAACAGGGAAGTGGAGCCGCCGCCGTTCATTTAGGACACATGTCTAATAACAGATGTCGCTGTCGCACACGTGCGCACATGTGCAGCACTGCCGCACGTCTGCACACTGTGCAGCGTTTGGTCTAGGGTATAACCACATCGAAAACGTTTTCACATGAATGACCTGAGTACAAATGACAATGCACTGCCCTTTTATACCTCGCGTACGTGATAGTACCGCTATCTGTATTTGTGCATACCGCTACCCCATTACTTTTGTCACCTCGTTTTATACAGGCTCATCAGAAACAGTCTGAAAAGCTTGTTGCAGGGGCCTCTGTGCCGAGAACAACTGTGAAGAAATCGATACTTTACCCCGTTTACGAGTCGTTTGGCATTGAAGTCGGCCATTCAGGTCGTCGAGCCCAAAGATTGAAGCACCCAGGCACGCAGTCACCAAACTAGTTCTTCATTTGGTTTCGTAAACCCGCATAAACGTAATATTTGCTCACCTAGTTTTAATTTATCGCTGCCGAAAAAGGCACATTTTCACTGGCAGAGAGCAACAACTGGTGACCCACAGATGTCTGTGCACCACCACGTTTTAATGCAGACAAGTGTTTTAATTTGAGAGAGCAACTACCTGATTGGTTAACATCAACGCTGTAACTCTGAAACGGCGCAACGTGTCGAAATTTTGTCTTAACACTAATTTATCAGCACAACGTCCCCTGAAACGCCTTCACAAGCTTTTCAGACTGCTTCTAACCATCCTCTATATCATAGTTCCAGATTTTGTTGAATCGAAACCTTCAAATTTCTGGTCCACGCGTGTAGCGTAACACTAGCAGGCGCAGACCTCAGCGTGTTCCGTCAGAGGGCCAGCTACCCTCTATAATAATAACAATAAATATACAAAAAAAGACTGAGTGCAGAAATCAACGATGAACTTGAACGTGTGTCATATGACGCTTGTCCTGACCAAACGCAGCGAACAATACAGGGAAAAAAATATCGCTAGCGCTTGCTTGTGCTGTGGCCCTCCACCCGTGAGCAAGCCGCCTCAAATCCTGGGCGTTGAAAAAGTTTCAACATAGTGTTAGCTTGTGAGACAAGGAAGTGAGAGACTAATGGGGCCTACCGCGCTCCGTGGGCAACTGCTAGGCTGGATCCCACATTTCGCGTCAGAGATGTAGTGTCGCGGAACATTAAAGAGTGGGAAACGTGCGATATTGTCAAAGTTTCGTTGCCTATGCCGAGAGCCAGAGGCAGTAGGTTAGCCAAGAGGTAAGAGGATAGCACATGTATGGAATGTGTCGTCACGCAGGGGCAGTGGCCTGGTTACACACAACAGGCGAGAGAATTGCTTAGCACGCGGGTTTGTGTTAGACGGAGACTTTCGTAGAGTGCAAGACAGAGGTATAGCGTCAGCTGTACTGCATTTCACAACTTCGCGTAAGTCTGCTGTAAAAACACGTAACTCTGTCGCAAGAACACCTAAGGGGAACGAATGCGTTCATTACAAACGAGCATGACGTCAGGACGTCGTTCGTGCTTCCTTTAAATACGCCAGCTTTGATAGCAACAAGGCACTCGCAGTTAGACTTGCAGTTAGATGTGTACTGGGTCGCTGCGTGGCACTGAGCTCGGTGATCGACATGTTAATCTTTATTAAGGAGATGTTGCAGTAATTGTGGCCCATCCAGCAGCAGACGTGAGGTGACAGTACCAGCTCTGGTCCTCTCTGCTGCCGCTGTCAATCATCAACCCAAGATTAGCAGACATCGCGGCAGACTCGCTCGCCACCAATGCTGACCACATGAGTGAGCCGTCGTCGAGATCGTGCGGGGCCTAGGCCCTGTGCATCCGCCGTCACAACCGGGTGAGCCGACGACGCTGGGGGACTGCAGCCCATTCCGCCCATACACCTTGGATGACCCACCAGGAGGAGCAGGGAAGAAGACATGGTGGAATAGAGTACACTCCGCACTATAAGAACGCCTCTCATGCCGACAGCGCCGTGACTCCAACCCAGAGCCTCCTACGTGCAGCGGCTTGCTGTCCGCAGCCGAGCCGGCCGCCCAGCCGGGCGCCACCAGCCACGCGCGGCCGAAGTAGGAAGTAAGGACATTCCTTCGCTACGTCACAGCACGCGGCGCTGTGCTAGCAAGACTGTGCGGCCCGGAGCTGGTGTCATCGCTCCGAGTCAGTGAGGACTCATGAAGGTCGTTGATATCACCAAGCCACATTGTACTCGGCAGGAATAAAGGTGTTATGAATTAATAATGTTTCTTTGGCGTATCTGACACGCCCGCAGTCATTTCCTAGCATCCTGACAACTGGAGAGGTCACCACTCGGCCCCCAGTCCACCGTAGGCGACCGGGACCACCGGGGCGCCTACAGAGAATATGATACACAAACACCTGAAATACATAACCACAAAGAGCAAAGTTTACTCGATTCACAGATGGAAGGTGTACACGACTTACCCTCCTTACGTCACTCACGACGGAAAGAGCATCGGCCTGTAAAGTTAAATAAGTAGACCAAGTTTGCCAAATCCTGAAAAAGTTGACCCGGTACTACAAGGGACAAAAACTAGGGAACAGAGGAAGAAAGATATCTCTAGATTTTTATCATTAATGTTGTAACATAAATTCAAGGGAGTGCTCTTAGCATCCACATGTAGGTAGCACCAATACTTTTTAACGGTCTGTTTCACATGTGTTTTCTAAACCATATGGATCTTTAGTTGATTGCACAATACGATTAACATCGACATTATCTGCTAACAATCTGGGAGGGTCTACCACACTTGCTCGGGGAGTGCCACGTATAACTTCAGCTCCATCAGACGAGATTCCGGCAGTCACTATGCACAGTGACGGGCTTGGTAGGCCAGTGACAAAGTGGGAACTTCGAGAACATAACGCCGTGGGACTGAATCCCAGTCAGACACAGTAGTTTTTCAGTCTCCCATTGCGTTAGCCTTCACCTTTGGATGATGTGAGATGTGCCAGTGTTCGGTAAGGATTCGACGCGCAAGTCGTCAAAATGGCGTCCAATTGTAAGCACCTTCAAACAGGTGGCTTAAGGTCCATGTTGAGAAACTGCCATTCAAACCCACGACACGAATTTACTTACCTTCATTATATAACGTAAGGTTTCTGAAGAAAATCAAAATTTCAACTATATAACTGGGAGGATATTCTTTAGGCATGTTATTTCGTTAGAAGCTATTTGTGAGAAATAGTGTGCTCTATAGATTACGTAATATCGAGTCGATTGCCATTAACACTCGTTAGGCACTCTCTTATTTATCAAGTTCCATTTTTCTTTTGTAATCCCCCCCCTCCCCCCCCCCCTCCCCCCCTCCCCCCCCCTCCCCCCCCCCTCCCCCCCCCCTCCCCCGACTCAGTTTAATTCCATTGCACTGCACAGAAAACTGTTGACTTGTGCGTAATTTGGGCTCAGTAGGGAGAGGAGAAGACGTTCCCGTCAGCCCCCACATTTGATAAAGAAGTCGAAAAATTGCAAAAAATCTTATTTAATTTCTATGTCAAAGACATTCTTCAGAAGTAGCCTTTCAGTCAATATTATTTTCAACTCCATTATTAATATTACTGTATAAACCTAAATAATACAACCTCTAAAGTTACTGTATGAAATGTTTGTGAGACAAGTATGACGAGAAAAGTTGTAGTTTCACGTAAAAATTCTAAATCTTTCGTAAACTATCTTTTTATGTCGTGGGAACTTATGGCGATACTCAGATGAAACCTGTAGCACACACTGTTTCTGTTTCTCACTTTCTGTATTTCTTTTATTCGATAAAGGCCATTCAGGTCCATTTACTGTGAAAATTACGTATTGCTGGAAGCGTCGTTTCCAGCCCAAGTTCTTTGCATTCTTGCTTTTGCAGCCTTCTTCTTCAGTCCATCCCTTGTCCAGTGTCTGCTCATCACAGAAGCGTTACAAGCTGTCAGTCGCTGACCTACAACTTGCCCTGCCTGAGTTTACTTGGCGATTTATTCTAGCACGTTCAGGATCCTTTCTCACTTCCCTCAACCATTTGTCGGAAACCTTATATCTGCCCTCAAGTATACAAAAAATCTGTTTTGTAAACCAGGTCTCATCTGCCCTAAATCCATTTAATTTTACTCTTTTTTTTCTAATTGCTGGAGGAGAATAACAGATGTTGCGCCAGGAATAATTAATACTGGGCGCAACTGATTAAAAATTAACGCACCTGCCTTGGTCTAAGCAGGGGGGAAGCATAAGCGGGGCAGACCAGAGCCGGTCGAACGTTGTCGCGTCAGCGACTGCTGCTGAGACAGGAAGAACTGCGGTACGATGCCAGGTGGTAACTACATCGCAGGGTGCAGCCGGAATGGAAACGTCAACGATGCTGCACGAAGACAAACCCGCTGCAGGTCGGTGGCCTGGCTATTTCACGTCCGAGCCACTGACTTGTTATGACTTCCGTGATAAAAACCGATTCTGTAACAATACAAGAACGGGCCAAGGCCGCACAAATACTCATCAGTTTTAGTCAAAAAGGTCGCAGTCTCCCGCTCAGCAGTCCCGAGTTCAGCCAATCGCCCTCTCCCCTACTCTACTGCTGCTTCTTTATTTTTTAAGTCATCAGTCTTCTGATTGGTTTGACGAGGCCCACCACGGCTCCTCTCTTGTGCCAACCTCTTCATCACAGAGTAACACTTGCAACCTACGTTCTCAATTATTTGCTGCATGTATTCCAGCCTGTTTCTGTCTCTATAGTTTTCACCCTCCACATCTCCCTGTAGTATCACGTAAGTTATTCCGTGATGTCTTAACAGATGTCCTACCATCCTTTCACTTCGTCTTGTCAATCTTTTCCATTATTCCTTTCCTCGCCGTTTCTCCGGAGAACCACCACACCCCTTACCTTATCAGTCAACCTAACTTTCAACATTCGTCTGTAGCACCACATCTCAAATGCTTCTGTTCCAGTTTTTCCACAGTCCATGTTTCACTGCCTTGTAATGCTGTGCTCCAGACGTACATTCTGAAAAACTTCTTCCTCAAATTAAGGCCTATGTTTGATGCTAGCAGACTTCTATTGGCCAGGAATGCACTTTTTGCCAGTGCTAGTCTGCTTTTGGTGCCCTCCTTGCTCCATCCGTCATTGGTTATTCTGCTGCCTAGGCATTGGAATTCTTTAACTTCATCTACTTTGCAACCATCAACCCTGATATTAAGTTTCTCGCTCTTCTCATATCTGCCATTATTCATTACATTTGTCTTTTTTCGATTTAGTCTCAATTCATATTATGTACTCGTTAGACTATCCATTCCGTTCAGCAGATCTAATTCTTCTTAATTGTCATCCAGGATAGCAATGTCATCAGCGAATCGTATCATTGACATCCTTTCATCTTGAATTTTAATTAAACTCTTAAACCTTTCTTTTATTTCCATTATTGCTTTTTCGATGTACAGACTGAACAGTAGAAGTGAAAGACTACATCCCTGTCTCATACCCCTTTTAATCCGAACCCTTTGTTCTTGGTCGTCCATTCTTATTATCCCCTCTTGTCCCTTGTACATATTGTAATTACCCGTCTCCCCCTGTAGCTTACCCCTGCAGTATTTTTCTCAGAATTTCGAACATCTTGCACTATTTTAAAGTGCTGGTCGCCTTTTCAGGTCGACAGATCATATGAACGTGTCTTGGTTTTTCTTTAGTGTTGCTTCTATTATCAACCGCAACGTCAGAATTGCCTCTCTGGTGCCTTTACCTTTCTAAAGCCAAACTGATCGTCATCTAACACATCCTCAATTTTCTTTTCCATTCTTCTGTATATTATCCTTGTAAGCAACTAGGACGCATGGGTTGTTAAGCTGAATGTGCCGCTGGTTTTGTGGCTGGGCCTCACTCTGGCAGCTGCCCCTCCTGCTCTAGGTCCACGTCGTGACGTCGTGCTGTGGCACGCCTCATCTGGCCCAGCTCGGTCACGCCTCGGCAGCGCGGCTGCCCCACTGTTACGCCAACTTGCTGGTGTCAGCGACCTTGCCTTGACGTTACCGTCGTCGCTTCCTCGACTGCACGCCTTGGCCGAGTCGCGTGCTGACCACAGCACATTTCCCGTCAGCTGTCTACAACCTACGTCCCGCAGACACTGGCCATAACTGTCCTAGGACAGAGTAATAAATATGTTGTTTACTAATGGTATTTCATTAACGACACGTCGGACGTCTAGCATCCGCTCACCGCCTCACTGCTACATCTGGATGGTGCACTAGTGGCATTCTGTCCTCCAATTACGCCACTCCACCACCCACAATAGCGGCCGACCAACTCGGTCGATAGTCAGAGAAGGTGTGTGGCTACACACATGACGATGAAGAGCAACCTACTAACAAGGCGAAAACATGGTCAAGGACGTCGAATCGCGCGATATTTTACAAATAACCATGGTTTGGAAATGCACATTTGGGATGGGTGTCCAGATCAGTGTGAATTTCAGCTTCCACTTTATAATACACACTAATCTGAAGACCGCAGTTACTAACAAAATTAGCTGAAGGGAATGCTTTCAGCTTTTAATCAAGGTGGGTGAGCTTTAAATTCCTGGCCGGCCGGTGTGGCCGAGCGGTTCTAGGCGCTTCAGTCAGGAACAGCGCGACCGCTACGGTCGCAGGTTCGAATCCTGCCTCGGGCATGGATGTGTGTGATGTCCTTAGGTTTAAGTAGTTCTAAGTTCTAGGGGACTGATGACCTCAGATGTTAAGTCCCATAGTGCTCAGAGCCATTTGAACCATTTAAATTCCTGTTCCTTCATGGCTGGTTACCTTAGGCCAAATGCTGGAATTCTCTATGTTGTTTACAGAGTAAAGCACAGGGCGACAAGTGCAGTGGAGCAGAACAACAACAGCACGACACAGCAGAAGCTTAGTCGAACAAAGCCGCATTGCTAGACGCACCTAGGCGAGTACCCTCATTGGACAAGTTTTGACACACTCGTCGCTGACTGGCTTTCGTTTTACCAGTATGACCCTATCCCCACAATTTGGAAAATTCTATGCAGTTCGACATCTCATATTCTGTTGTGGGCTCGTTACCAGGTTGTTTTTCTTAAGCCTGTGTTCTTTGGGAGATCGAGGCTCATCCAGTACCACAGTGGCAACGAGGAAAGAAATGAAGGATACTGTTGAGAATGGAAGAGATCCCTCTTAGTAGCAGCATCAAAGAAGTTTGGCTCGAAGCATGTTCTCACACAGCCATAAGCAAAACATTGTTTACTACAGGAAGACCTAGATAGAATTGATGTTTGGTACAAAGAGTGGCAGGGATTCCGAACGTAACCAAAATGAATTTAATATCTCTAAATAATATGTTAAAGACATTCGCCAAATTATAAGAACGTAGGCTTCCGCGGTCGGTGTCATAGTGATTAAAATTCTTCGGGACATTATGCCACGTCATTGCTAAAAACTAACAACAATAATAAACTAAAACCGACGTTTCGGCCGAATTTCAACGGCCTTCCTCAGGGCGCGACTGGTTTTGCATGGGGATAGGTGCTGCTATTTACTACAGACTATGGATGTCTGACGTCACTATTATAAAACTTTTAATTGGCCCTCTAATATGATTTACTTTTACGTGTGGTGTATGACGCCGGTGACACATGGTTTGTTCGGTACAGGTATAGTGAGAAATACCGCCTAAATTGCGATCCTTCTACGCGATTGGCTGTTGCGTGTCAGAAACAGCGCGCCGAAATGATAGACTTCTGTTATTAATATTAAAGAAACTACACAGTGAATTTACTAGCATTTCATATAAAAGCATCTCTCAATAGGAAGGTACAATTCCATTATTTCTAAAGTGATGATTACCAGCAGAATAATAAACAGTTGCTAAATGAAAAGGCGGACGAAGCACTTTGGAGCTCCTCGGATCACGCCTAACTTGGATAGCGGGCGATGTGGTTCGGCTGTAAGATCAGAGCTGCTTCGGCAGTCTCGGAGAACAGACATGTTGTCTGCGGCGGGCGCTATCATTCAAGAACTTCAGTTCCAGTCTCTGGTTTTTTCGACACATAGTTGAGAACCAGTTTGATAGTAATTACGGAATCACGCTGTTCATTATTTTGTTTGTTTTCTGTGAAAGTGTGAAGAGTGGAAATTATTTGTGTTCCATAATGTGAAATACAATTGTGGAGTTTCCCGTATTCTGCTTGTAAAAAGTGGGTGGCATCTAGTTGAAACAAACCAATTTAAAATTTAATTATTTTTATTTCTATAATTTTTTATTTAATTATTTTTATTATTTATTTTTTGAGATAGATGGCAAGAGGTTCAAGAGAGTAGACCAGTTAAAATACTTGGGATCTTGGATTACCACGGACAACAACATAAAAATGGACATCAAGGAAAGAATAGCAATGGGAACGAAATGCATGCATTCCCTCAGAGAGACGCTCGGCTCTAAATCGATCTCAGTGAACACTAAGATGAAAATCTACAACACAGTGATACACCCAGCAGTAATGTACGGTTTAGAATCATGGAGCGTGACTCAGCGAGAAAGGGAAAAACTATTAATATTTGAAAGAAGAGTAATGAAGAAGATATGGGGACCAGTTTTAGATAACGGAGAATGGAGGAGGAGGAAAAACGAGGAAATCTACCTTCTGATGCGACAACCAACAATCCTACAGAAGATAAAGAGTAAAAGAATACAATGGGTGGGCCATGTAACCCGTATGCGAGATGGAAGACAGGCGAAGATGGCACTAGCGGAGAAACCAAACACCAAACGCCCCATTGGACGACCAAGGCAGCGCTGGATGGACGACCTGGCGAAGGATCTAGCAGCCCTGGGAACTGAAGACATCTGGAGGAACCGGGCACAAAACAGGAAGGAATGGAGGCAGTTTGTGGAAGCAGCGCGTGGTCTGCAGGGCCTGTGATCACTGGATATCTGTCTATCTATTACAATACCAGTTCCTCGTTTACAGTTTATTACAGCCTCAAGAAAACGGACTCCCGACCTACGTCCTGTTTCCTGCTTAGCGGACAACAACTACAGAAGATTATAGGTTGGTGAACATTATTCGGAACTTACGCATCCACTCAGAACGGTGGAAGCAGTACAAATGAGATCAGAGACACGTGATCTGTGGTAACACAGAGGAAGTATGAAGAGAGGAAATTTTCGAGGGAAGGGACTTTTCATACACACTTAAATCGCCCTCTCGCAATTATCTCTCTCTCTCTGTCTTCCACTTGCCGTATTGTAACCAAGTCGGCACCTCGCATCGATACCACAGAACTGAACGATGTCCCGCTGTATTCCGTAACGACGAACGGGAGGCGCTGGCCGGGCCACCAGCTTCGCTCCCAGTTCCACAGCGCCACCGCATGGAAGGTCTGGCTCTGAGCACTATGGGACTTAACAGCTGTGGTCATCAGTCCCCTAGAACTTAGAACTACTTAAACGTAAATAACCTAAGGACAGCACACACATCCATGCCCGAGGCAGGATTCGAACCTGCGACCGTAGCAGTCGCGCGGTTCCGGACTGCGCGCCTAGAACCGCGAGACCACCGCGGCCGACCGAAGGTCTGGTTAGGATACGAGTGCGAGTCACGTCTTAAATGGGACTGTACGTCTGAACGTTATAAACTTTTTACATCGAGAGAAGAGTTTATTAATGCTCTAATAGGCAAAGACAATTGTACATGTTCGGCACATTGCTGTGGTAATGGACTGTAAAAAGTTAAGTACGTCTTTCTAAGGGAACTAATATTTTATCTGTCGTAGTTCCGCCATCTCCCGGAGAATTCAGCGAGCTCGCTGTAATGACGGGACGATTTTAGTGTCGTCGGCTCATATCAGGAGTTAAAATGGTTCAAATGGCTCTGAGAACTATGGGACTTAACATCCGAGGTCATCTGAGGGACTTAACATCTGAGGTAGAACTTAGAACTACTTAAATCTAACTAACCTAAGGACATCACACACATCCATGCCCGAGGCAGGATTCGAACCTGCGACCGTAGTGGTCGCGTGGTTCCAGACTGAAGCGCCTAGAACCGCTCGGCCACAAGGGCCGGCGTATCAGGAGTAACCATGAGGAGCGACGTAAAATGGAATGACCATATAAAACTAACAGTTGGAAAACCATACGCCAAACTGAGATTTATGGCATAATATTGAGGATATGGAGCTCATCTACAAAAAAATCCTTATTGCTCTTCACTCTGGGACACTTCAAAAAGTTGGGATCAATAGAAAAGGTAACGAAAATGCAACGACGAACATTTCGTTCCGTCGTGAGAGCATTATGGGGATGCTCAACAAACGTGAAGGCAAACGCTACACGAGATGCGCTGTGCATCACGGAGAGGTTTACTGTTTAAATGTCAAGAGCGCACTTCCCTCCCCGTACGCCTCGCGAAATCAGAAAAATTTGTTCTCATACTGAGGTTTACAGTTATATTTATCACGTACCAGCAAACAGGGAAGGTGGGGGGATGGGGGGAAAGGGAGGAGAGCTGGGGAGGGGGGGGGGGGGGGGAGAGACAGTGGTAGCAGTAATATCCTATGCCACACACCGTAATGTGACTTTCGGAGAACTGATGTACATATATGTAAATGTAGTTGAAATAAACGCTTCGTTTCGTTACATAGGACACGTTTGGCTTCCTTTTATCCATTTGTTTTCTGAATTGTGGAAGAAACGGCAATTGATCATCTTATGCGTAGAACATCTAAGTTATTCGAAGTACAGAGACAGCTTAAAGTCTTTTCTGATTACAGAACTTTTCTCTTAGTAACTATATAGCTATACAGTTTGTTGCAATCAGAAGCTTAACTCACAAAGCTTTCTTATGAATGCACTTCCACCCAATTATGGTCCATTTGTTGCTCGTAGAACCGTCTCGGCTACATTCCGTTTTTCTTAACTTCTTTGGCAACATCTCTTCCGTCACCGTGTCTGCAGCACGTCATATTTATGCCGTAAGAGTTTGTGTATCTTGAACTGGTGAACGGAACGCTTTTCCTTAATGTAACCCCACAAAAATAGATAGGGGTGAACGTGATGTCCATGTTGTTGGACCATCTCTATCTATTGGTCTGTCCGAAATGTTTAATCTAAGAACTGGCGAACAATAATCCTAAGTGTGGCGGTACACCATCGTGTTGAAACACTACCGATTCTTCAAATTCCTGTTCCTGGGGAGGAACGTAAAGTTCCAACACGTTCAGGTAAGTGCGTCTATAACATCTTCTTGAGTTAAGGTACCGTTGTCAGCATACCTCATTGCTGTATACCTTATTAAGAAGTTGTAATCAGGGAAGGACTTTATTCTCCAAATGGTTCAAATGGCTCTGAGCACTATGGGACTTAACATCTATGGTCATCAGTCCCCCTTTATTCTCCCCCTTAATGTAGTTATGAACTGCATTCAGTGTTTTGCTATTTGGTGCAGAGAAAAATAAGTTTAACACGCGAACGCGCCGCGAATTACTCGAGATGGGGAGCATAGAGTGGAGCCGGCAACAGCGGGAAGGAACTCGGTCGCATGACCACGTACTGCCCAAGCCACGGTCCGAATGAAAGTAGGCGCCAAAAGCAGTAGCGGAAAATGCATTAGCGGGCAGCCGCGGCTACCGGATGTTGACATTAAATGTACTGACGACGTGGGGAAAGCAGTCAAAGAACAAAATGCTGGCCGCTGTGGCCGAGGGGTTCTAGGCTCTTCAGTGTGCAACTGCGTTGCTGCTACGGTCGCAGGTTCCTTAGGTTAGTCAGGTTTAAGTACACTACTGGCCATTAAAATTGCTACACCAAGAACAAAGCAGATGATAAACGGATATTCATTGGATAAATACACTCCTGGAAATTGAAATAAGAACACCGTGAATTCATTGTCCCAGGAAGGGGAAACTTTATTGACACATTCCTGGGGTCAGATACATCACATGATCACACTGACAGAACCACAGGCACATAGACACAGGCAACAGAGCATGCACAATGTCGGCACTAGTACAGTGTATATCCACCTTTCGCAGCAATGCAGGCTGCTATTCCCCCATGGAGACGATCGTAGAGATGCTGGATGTAGTCCTGTGGAACGACTTGCCATGCCATTTCCACCTGGCGCCTCAGTTGGACCAGCGTTCGTGCTGGACGTGCAGACCGCGTGAGACGACGCTTCATCCAGTCCCAAACATGCTCAATGGGGGACAGATCCGGAGATCTTGCTGGCCAGGGTAGTTGTCTTACACCTTCTAGAGCACGTTGGGTGGCACGGGATACATGCGGACGTGCATTGTCCTGTTGGAACAGCAAGTTCCCTAGCCGGTCTAGGAATGGTAGAACGATGGGTTCGATGACAGTTTGGATGTACCGTGCACTATTCAGTGTCCCCTCGACGATCACCAGTGGTGTACGGCCAGTGTAGGAGATCGCTCCCCACACCATGATGCCGGGTGTTGGCCCTGTGTGCCTCGGTCATATGCAGTCCTGATTGTGGCGCTCACCTGCACGGCGCCAAACACGCATACGACCATCATTGGCACCAAGGCAGAAGCGACTCTCATCGCTGAAGACGACACGTCTCCATTCGTCCCTCCATTCACGCCTGTCGCGACACCATTGGAGGCGGGCTGCACGATGTTGGGGCGTGAGCGGAAGACGGCCTAACGGTGTGCGGGACCGTAGCCCAGCTTCATGGAGACGGTTGCGAATGGTCCTCGCGATACCCCAGGAGCAACAGTGTCCCTAATTTGCTGGGAAGTGGCGGTGCGGTCCCCTACGGCACTGCGTAGGATCCTACGGTCTTGGCGTGCATCCGTGCGTCGCTGCGGTCCGGTCCCAGGTCGACGGGCACGTGCACCTTCCGCCGACCACTGGCGACAACATCGATGTACTGTGGACACCTCACGCCCCACGTGTTGAGCAATTCGGCGGTACGTCCACCCGGCCTCCCGCATGCCCACTATACGCCCTCGCTCAAAGTCCGTCAACTGCACATACGGTTCACGTCCACGCTGTCGCGGCATGCTACCAGTGTTAAAGACTGCGATGGAGCTCCGTATGCCACGGCAAACTGGCTGACACTGACGGCGGCGGTGCACAAATACTGCGCAGCTAGCGCCATTCGACGGCCAACACCGCGGTTCCTGGTGTGTCCGCTGTGCCGTGCGTGTGATCATTGCTTGTACAGCCCTCTCGCAGTGTCCGGAGCAAGTATGGTGGGTCTGACACACCGGTGTCAATGTGTTCTTTTTTCCATTTCCAGGAGTGTATATTATACTAGAACTGACATGTGATTACATTTTCACGCTGTTTGGGTGCATAGATCCTGAGCAATCAGTACCCAGAAGAACCACCTCTGGTCGTAATAACGGCCTTGATACGCCTGGGCATTGAGTCAAACAGAGCTTGGATGGCGTGTACAGGTACAGCTGCCCATGCAGCTTCAACACGGTACCACAGTTCATCAAGAGTAGTGACTGGCGTATTCTGACGAGCCAGTTGCTCGGCCACCATTGACCAGACGTTTTCAGTTGGTGAGAGATCTGGAGAATGTGCTGGCCAAAGAAGCAGTCGAACATTTTCTGTATCCAGAACGGCCCGTACAGGACCTACAACATGCGGTCGTGCATTATCCTGCTGAAATTTGGGGTTTCACAGGGATCTAATGAAGGGCAGAGCTACGGGTCGTAACACATCTGAAATGTAACGTCCACTGTTCAAAGTGCCGTCAATGCGAACAAGAGCTGATCGAGACGTGTAACCAATGGCACCCCATACCATTACGCCAGGTGATACGCCAGTATGGCGATGACGAATACACTCTTCCAATTTGCGTTCACCGCGATGTCGCCAAACACGGATGCGACCATCATGATGCTGTAAACAGAACCTGGATTCATCCGAAAAAATGACGTTTTGCCACTCGTGCACCCAGGTTCGTCGTTGAATACACCATCGCAGGCGTTCCTGTCTGTGATGCAGCGTCAAGGGTAACCGAAAACATGATCTCCGAGCTGATAGTCCATGCTGCTGCAGACGTTGTCGAACTGTTCGTGCAGATGTTTGTTGTCTTGCAAACGTCCCCATCTGTTGACTCAGGAATCGAGACGTGGTTGCACGATGCGTTATAGCCATGCGGATAAGATGCCTGTGATCTCGACTGCTAGTGATACGAGGCCGTTGGGATCCAGCACGGCGTTCCGTATTACCCTCCTGAAACTACCGATTCCATATCCTGCTAACAGTCATTGGATCTCGACCAACGGGAGCAGCAATGTCGCGCTCGATAAACCGCAATCTCGATAGGTTACAATCCGATCTTTATCAAAGTCGGAAACGCGATGGTACGCATTTCTCCTCCTTACACGAGGCATCACAACAACGTTTCACCAGGCAACGCCGGTCAACTGCTGTTTGTGTATAAGAAATCGGTTGGAAACTTTCCTCACGTCAGCACTTTGTAGGTGTCGCCACCAGCGCCAACCTTGTGTGAATGCTCTGAAAAATTAATCATTTGCATATCACAGCATCTTCTGCCTGTCGATTAAATTTCGCGTCCGTAGCACGTCATTTTCGTGGTGTAGCATTTTTAATGACCAGTAGTGTAGTTCTAAGTCTAGGGGACTGATGACCTCAGATGTTAAGTCCCATAGTGCTTAGAGCCATTTGAACCATTTTGAAGAGTACAAACGGTAAATCTGTCGCAATAGTAGTACACACTCAGGAAATGAGCGTAGCGTAACAAATCCAGGAATTCTGCATCACCGCTAGAGGCAAGACCGCAGTGGAGACGGTTTGACGTAGCCTTCCTCCGACCTGTTATGAAGTGCCAAGGGTACGATCAGTGAAGTATTGGACTGGTGTTATGGTTAAAGGAAAGGGAGACGGTGAAACGCGGTACCGGCACACACCCTGTTCTTTGTCAATAGCACCAAGGGGGGCCGTCGAGCTTAATTACCTCATCTGACAGATCAGTCAGCGTCATCTGTGACACATTCTCCTACTTCATGAGACACTGCGGAGAGGTTTGGAATTTAATCCAGGAGGCTGTCAGAAAAACAGTTGATTAGGAACTTTATGCCACCACTCTGCCCCCCTTACAGTCCAAACACTGGCAGTGAAAATTTGTCGCCACAAGGATTCGAACCGCGTACCTCCGAGTCAAGCTCCACCGCACAGCGACCTCGGTTATGCCAGTAAACTGTTACTGCTGTACGAGTCAATACCATGAAAATTACCGCATGGGGGAATACGTGCTTAACGTAGTGATACTGAAGTAGGCTGGACAAGAAATTAGTCACCCATAGAGAAATCGTTACAAGCTTCGTTTAAGACGGTGCAATTTCGTCATCGGTCTTAATAACCGCCTGGATTCGATTAGGAGGTGAGTCCACGAGCCTGTGCAGGTAGCACATCCAGGATCAGGCACTCGCTGAGGGTTTGGTGGAGCAATTGCGCCAAACTGGGGGCATGCCGATGTCAGCATTTTAGCCAGTGTTCCAACATGTCCCACAGATTTTCTATGCAGTTCACATCATGGGTTTTTTTCAGGCCAGTCGAGATGTAATAGGATGGGGGAGTGTTCAGAATACCAGTCACATATTCTTCCAGCCCGATCAACTTTGCTCTTGTCTTTATATGCCCGTGTGAGAAATGGCCTCTTGCGAGGTGACCGATTCCAGATGCAGCTCCCGTCGGCAGTGTTCTCTCGCGAACCGGTTTGGGAGGACCTTCATTCACTGGCTGCAGCAATTCCTCTCGCATTTGGAGGCGACTTTGATTCACGAGCCGCGAAACTCATCCCCTGTCCCTCTCGGTCGGAATCTTTTTCCAACCACAAGTCCTAAGTCGTGTTTCGTGACCACGTGTGATACGCAGCTGCTTGTAGGCACATGGATCACTCCGCCACGAAACACCAACAAACCCAACAACTCATACGCTGTATGATCATAGGAACGGCCAAACACGATCTCCCATTTTTGCCATTCTCTCATCTCCTTGACCCATATTTACCTGCGATGTCTGCTTAAAACATAAATTTCTGACTAGTCGCTAGTGACTTGTGCTCACGTAGAGGCAGTGCGCACCGCTGAGAACGTGACTGGACCGCTGCGCCTCGTGTAGAGGCTTAGCGATTCACCTGTGAGCGCCCTGGTGTGACTAGTTACTTGTCCGGTGAACTCGCTTACTCCAAAGAAACAGAGGCAAACGGCACACGATAAATACGCCATTGACAGTATGCACAAATGTGTAACTAGGCAGCAACTTCTGTGATGTTGTGAACAACTGAAAAACTGGTATGTCTGTAATTTTTTTCAGTGACAGATGCCAGAATAAACGAATTATTACGCATCAACAGATGACACAATGTCCAAAAATGGTATACTCCATTAATTTTTTCCAAAATATGATTCACAAGAATAAAGTAGGCCAGTATTTTATCCAGGTGACACATTGATAATACGTATCATACTGTGAATAAATGCTGTTAATGTGATAGCGTCCGACGAGTATTGTCAACGTTTCTTTGTCGTGTGATGCACGCCGTTTGTAACGTTAGTGGAAGTGTACCTAAATTGGTTGAAATGAGAGCAAACCACGTTATGAATGCCAACTCGCCCCTTTCTTTTCCCGTTAATGTTTTCCTTTTTATGATGTCGGTTAGAAGCATTTGTCGAAGATATACGGTAACATTGAACGAATTTAGGATTTTTCGCTTTCGCCTTCGTTCATCACTGTACCATTTCATTTAAATACTTTTTCTTCCTCTGGTGTCATATTCTGTATTGGCCGATTTGTTTCTTGGACTACGTCATTTTTGGTTGTTACAGTTGTCCGCTCATGCAACGAATCTCTATTGCGTAATTTCTCTCTGTTAGGAGACACACTTTTTCAATATGTTCTTCTGTCTTTACTAGGCTACACAACTCATCACTTAAGACGATTTTTGTCGGAGTGCGCATCTATCTGATATGTGCCGTTCAGAAGCTGTATACAAGAACATATGGAAACGTTCGTTGATATTCGAGAATATTTAAAAAATCTCAACAGCGTCATGGAACATTCTCGAATTTTTCCCTTGAAAAATACATTTATACGAAACAGACAGAAGACATCCCGGTTACCACCACGATGTAACGGCGACCACGTCAATCACTTGTAGCTCCACAACCCACAATACCTACCACCATATAACCGGGGAACCCCAGGTAGCACGAGACACAAAAAATGCAGATTGGCGGTGATAGTTTTCGAAGTATCATCCACAAATATTCCATATATCGCTCGTTTCAATATTTTTCAGTTCCTAAGTTAGTGACGATTATTGGATCTATACATCGAAATATGAAAAAAGTTAAAATCCCTTTAAGGCACTCATAAATGGATATACTTCGTTGTCCACTTTTATTGATGATGCACGGCCATTGGCAATGTGCTTCAGTAATAAAGGCACCTGTTTCTAACATGCTGTTTTGCACACGTTGTTTTACCACTGGCAAAAAATTTTAGGTTTCTAACGTATGCAGCAAGATTAAACAAAGAACTAAAAGTGTCAAGAACACCATTACAGTACTAGTTGTTTTTGGGCTATATTGATTTGTTTTGCCATTTACGTATCTTGGCTGTCAGTGTCTGTGCATGGGGACAGGTGTCGACTCCTCGTAAATCTCCTGCACTCCACATGGCTGGCCCAGCCTAAGTGCAGGTCCGCCTGCACGCAGGGCGTCCCTTGTTTGGACGTGCACATTCGTCCGCCCCCGCATGAACACGAGGGTTCGTCGTAGACACAGGGACGTCAGCTATTTAACATCAAAGTGGATCACGAGCTCATGACCCGCTACCAACATCAATGCCGGCTGCGAATGGAGTCACGAAAAGCTCCCCGCCCCGTGCCACCTCCGACCCAGGGTCTTGACACTCTGGCAACCAACAACGGACCTAGTGCGATGCGCACTCACCACAAGAACCTACGGCCCCTTTACCCAAATGCGAAATAAGCAGACGAACGCGTCAGTATGTTTGAGCCCATGGATGCGGAACCACTTGTAACATACCCCATATTTTCAAACGGCATTTTATTTCCATATTTCCCAGATTTCATTTTACAACACGTGTGCAAATATCAGTAGCATTCCATGGACTGAAGCAGTGCTGCAGAACGCGTAGCACGGAGTAAGATTTCAGTTCCCACGCTGGCTGAAGTGGCCGCTGGACCATGTGGTGCTGCCAGTAGTGGGTGGGGTGAGGCACTGTGGCTGGCTGTGAGAATGATACGCCAGCGCACGATACGCAAGGAAATCACAGCTCGAGGCTAGTGATCTTGTTTGATAAATATTTAGTAAGAAAAGCCACTTTTTCCGATACAGACATTAGGACAAGCATACTGGTCATAAACACTTTCCTAGAACGATGCAAAAAGCCAGACGTTTCAATAAACAAATGAACGATGTTTCAACTAACGAACTTGTACGAAAAGCTCCGACGTTTCACGATTGTAGCTACGATTTCCAGCTGCGCGCCATGGTAGCTAGTCGCCGATAGGATGCCTTCCAGACTAGCTCTGTCGTAAGACCATGCCCTCAAGAAATTGCTAGTTTTGAGTTAACAAGTGATATATTGTATCATTATTATTATGTTAGGGTGATTTCTTAAATAATCACATCAAAGCATCCACGAACAATATTTCGAGTAATATAGCTTCCCACACGATCACTTAGAATTACAGAATACAGAACTGCACTTTCCAGAGAATCCGATTGTAGTGATACTGCTTCTGCGACAGACAACAACTACGAGAGCTTTGCACTAAAGCAGGTAGGACGAAATCCTTCGAGAGGACGCAATAAGATAATCCAAGGACTTATGTCCCGAGTGAGGTGGGGGGAAGGGACTGAGTAAGCTCAACTACGAGAGCTTTGCAGCAAAGCAGGTAGGACGAAATCCTACGAGACGACGCAATAAGATAATCCAAGGACTGGCCGGCCGCGCGGCCAGCGGCGTCTCAAGTACTCAGTGTCTCTTCATATTCCTTCACATACAACGACTGTGCTTCTGTTCTGACCTGTCCCGTTTTGACTATTGGTGTATGAGGCGCTCAGAAGCCAAGCTGACTCCATCAAATGAAAATGTCCAATACAATTGATCTATAAAAAACTTTAAAATTTTTTCAGCATATTTACAATAAAAGTAATTTTGCTTCTTACAACTAAGGTTATGTTTTCACAGTTTATCAATAAGTAAAATAATTCTCTTTCTTCACCATAACAAAAGCAGCTTTGTATGGAGTTAATCACATTGCCAATTGAAACGTGTTGACAAAGTATTCTGAGTGGTTTGCGTATAACTAATTTTACGAAACAGTTACGCACACAGAAAACCCTTTTACACGAAAAACTCGTAAGTATTATTGTAAGTTATTAAATAATCCTTAACGTGGAAATACAAAATGCCTACAATACATATGAAAAATTGACTAATAAACAAACTACAACTTTGTACGTCGTCTCTACACTGCATAAGTGATGCAGTCGTCAT
Organism: Schistocerca piceifrons; assembly: GCF_021461385.2. Classification (NCBI taxonomy): domain Eukaryota; kingdom Metazoa; phylum Arthropoda; class Insecta; order Orthoptera; family Acrididae; genus Schistocerca; species Schistocerca piceifrons. The sequence continues at coordinate 1,058,847,246 of NC_060139.1, forward strand.
CACTGACAGATTCGTCTTGCAGGATACCTCTTGCAGTCTTTTAGTTGTTACAATAACGGTGATGAACAGGAGGTTTTAACTTCAAGAGGTCACTTACATTCTTCTTTGTTGCCATGGAGATCGGTCTCGATGTGCTATAAAGAAGATCGTTTAGAACATAGCTGTTTTTTCGAGTCATCAGTCTTCTGACTGCTTTCATGATGCCCACCCCGAATTCCTCTCCTGTCCCAACCTCTTCATCTCAAACGAAACAACAATTATATTAATACCTTCAGCTGCTGACGGGGGTTGATATATATCAGCGAGGACAGGTGAAAATGTGTGCCCCGGCCGGGACTCGAACCCGGGATCTGCTGCTTACAGGGCAGACGCTCTATCCATCTGACCCACCGAGGTGACACAGGATAGTGCGAGTGCAGGGACTATCTCGCGCACGCCTCCCGCGAGACCCACATTCTCACCTTGTATGTCCACACACTACATTATTCGTAGTGTCCCACCCCAACACACTCATTACTCGTGGAAGACATTCGGGGAATATGTGTGCATACACACAGAAGAAGGAGGTCATGGCCGATATTGCCAGAACTATCTATCTATAAAGTATGAAGTCTTCATCTCAAAGTTGCACTTGCAACCTACGTCCTCAATTAACTGCTCCATGTTTTCCACTTTCTATTCGTCTACAGTTTTTACCCTCTACAGCTCCCTCTAGTACCGTGGAAGTTGTTCCCTTATGTCGTAACAGATGTCCTACCATCCAGTCTCTTCCTCTTGCCAATGTTTCCCACATATTATTTCGCGATTCTGCGCAGGCCTCTTAAGTTAAATGTCAATTGCAGAGTAACCACGTAGATGTAGATTCCTTATCTTATCATCCCAACTAATTTACATCGTACTTCTGCAGCAGCACATCTCACATGCTTCGATCCTCTTCTGTTCCGGTTTTCCCACTGTCCATGTTCCACTGGCATACGAGTATAATGCTGTGCTCCAAGCGTACTTTCTCAGAAATCTCTTCTTCAAATTAAAGCCTGTGTTTCATACTAGAAAACTTCTCTTGGCCAGGAATGACCTTTTACCAGTGCTAGTCTGCTTCTGACGTTCTCCTTGCTCTGTCTGTTATGGGTTATTTTACTGCGTAGGTAGCAGAATTCCTTAACTTCATCAACTTCTTCAACCCTGATGTTAAGTTTCTCGCTGTTCTCATTTCTCCTACTTCTCATTACTTCCATCTTTCTTCGATTTGCTCTCAATCCATATTCTGTCTCATTCGACTGTTCATTCCATTCAGCAGATCATGTAATTCTTCTTCACTTTTACGAAGGATAGCAATGTCATCAATGAATCGTGTCATTGATGCTCTTTCACCTTGAATTTTAATTCCACTACTGCACCTTTCTTTTATTTCCATCATTGCTTCTTCGATGCATAGATTGAATAGTAGGAGCGAAAGACTACATCTCTGTGTTACACCCTTTTTAATCTGAGCACTTCCTTCTTACTAAAGGACGTCCCTTTCCTTTTTTCTTTCGGATATTAAGTTTACGAAATTGCATTTCTGGTGAGAAAATAGTTTTGTATTTCATAGCAAATGGTTCAATATTCTCAATTCTAATCCGTCTCATTGTCAGTTTAATTTTTCATCTTTGACACTTTTTTCTTGTTGGTGATACATTTGTCTAAGTTTCCCGATGAACAGAAATTTTCTTGGTACGTTTCTGTGAGGAAATACTTGTTTTTTTTTTCCTGCAGCTAAGAGTGATATTATACTAATCCTTTGGAGAAACAATGTGGCAGCCAGCTACTGCTCTTTTTTTTTTAATAAAAGAAAAATCTGAATCATTTGGAAGGCAGCTGTGTCCTCATTACGGCCTAATTTATTTAAAATCTTTAGTTTTCGACGTAACTATAATGAAGAGTTGTCAGACTTTGCGTCTAAGTCTGAAGCTGGTACGAAGTCTGGATCTGAGTTCGAGTTGTCACCAGAAGCGTCACTTCCACTGCTGTGTCCACTCATTGTAGGCTACTTATTTATCGATTTAAAAAGAAACGTAAGAAATGTAACACAAACAAACGATGTAGAGATTTAAAACACAAAAAACTTGTAAGATTGTGACCTAAAGTCAGTTCATGGAGCCATAACTTTGACCACTGAAACCCCTGTTAAAATTTGCCGTTGGCAGAGCAGACAGCGCATTCTGGCGGCAAAACATTTAAGTGTAGAATTAATCGTTTTGCAACCCAACCATGTTGTTACTCACACTTTTTCAAAAATTGCAATTAGTCGGCTTGGCTTCTGAACGCATCTACAGGGTGTTTCGAAGCCTTCGTATGGAACGTCAAGGAGTGATAAGTCCACCATGTGGAACACGTTCTGTTAGAGACAAATGTCCGTTGGTGTTTCTCGGCGACGCTAGGAGTCTTTTAATATTGATTATGCACTAGGACTACTGATAGTTTAAAAAATACCGGGAGTCTCATATATAGATATTTAAAAAATATATATCATTATCGGCCATCGATATATTAAAAAAGTTAACGAAATATCGATATATCGATGTTCATGCCGAAAAAGTTATCGGCTACATATTGTAAATACACTGAACTCCACCACTGCCGGTCCCAAGTCCGGGGCCTCATTTCGCAAGTGATGAGGAAGGAGGAGGGGGAGGAGTAACACCTCGTTAAAAAAAACCTGGGTCCATCTGGCTCCGGATGGTAGCACCCTGTAAGGGCCCCTGCCTAGGGTTACTAGGTGAAACCTGGTCAACGGTCTCAAAGGCGGAAGAGGAAGTTCAGATTCCCAATGGCGGAGAGAGCGGAAGAACTACCTCCAGGACTCACAATCTTGGTTGTACATTTTGTGGCCTTTGGGCCACACCCAAAATAACTTTCATCAATCATGGAAGTGTGTGGTGTAAACTATTTTACCCCAGGTGGACGATCCACCGTACGCCAGTACGTCAGCAGACATTCGGATTCTGGGTAGTCTGCAACATTGCACAAAGACAAGTCGGAGTGTCTTGGAATCTCATCCAAATTTCAATACAGGCAATCAACGTATCTAGCAACTTTCAATGCAAACTCATTCTTGAAAACCGGAAAACTAAAACATCTAACAGATACGCTAAAGAACCACAACATACTCATAACAGCCATTCAAGAAACACGATACATTGATACAGATACCTTCGATTCCGAAGGTTTTAGGATATACAAAGGGAAAGTGGGACCGAGAGTAATGAAAAATGTACCACATCTTGGGACAGCCTTTATAATCAACAAACAAATCTTGAACTCAATAGTTGGCTTTGATTCCCAATCAGAAAGAATCTCAAGTCTTACATTCACAAGCACAAACAAAATCTACACAATTATCAATGCACATGCCCCTATAAACGAGGATAACAGGAAAAACAAAGAAAAAGTGGAGGCGTTTTGGAATCATCTAGATGACATTATTCAGAAAATTCCAGATAAAAACATCATCATTCTTCTTGGAGATTTTAATGCACAGATTGGTAAAGAAAAAAGATATAAGAAAATAGTTGGAAACTATCCTGCACACAAGAGAACAAACAGAAATGGTGTGAGACTAATAGAACTTTGCCAAGCACACAATTTAATTCTTAAATCCACAGCTTTCAAGAAACTACCACGAAGACAAAAGACATGGGTATCCCCAAATCCTAGCCTTGGGGAATTTCAACTAGATCATGTGGCAATTAAGAAGATTTCTAGCAAAGAAATCATGAACGTTAGGGTACTCAGGGGTGCAAACTTGGATTCAGACCATTACCTTTCTAAAATTAAGTTCAAAGTCATCCCAAACAGGAAACGCAGCATGAAACAAATTAAGGGTCGGAAGTATAGCACAGAAAAGATATTAAAATCAGATGAATTCACAAAAGCAACAGAAACCATTCAGACACAAAGCTGGGGGGATATCAAGGAAAACCTCATTACTACAGCTGAACGGATAGCACCTAACAAAACAAGTAAAAAACATGCCTGGTGGTCGCTGGAATGTGATGCCCTCATTGAAACAAGAAAACAGGCATGGCAAAATTGGCAATCACAGAAAACAGAAAAAAGTAGACTGAATTTCATTACGGTTAGAAAACTGGTAGATAAAAATATAAAAAGGATTAAGAAGACACATGAAAACAAAACTCTCCTCCAAATTGATGAAGAATTTGCTAAAAACAACACAAGGAGCTTTTACAGAACGTTCAAACAAAGGTTATCAAGATACAAAGCACCCACCCTCCAATTTCGAGATGTAAATGGGACCACAACAACACGGAAAACCGCAAAATACTAGCAGGCTACTTTGAGAAACTCTTGAATTGTGAACCCATCCTTGAAAAATTTGAATCCATTCCAAACCGTGAGAAGCCGGATTCAGAACCACCGACGACTGAAGAACTACAGAAGGTCATTTCAGAACTTAAAAACAACAAGGCGTCCGGAGAAAATCAAATAGTGGCCGAACTATGGAAAAAGGCTGACAAAAATGCAATTACATCCCTAAAGTGTGTTTTCGATCAAATCTGGAAAGAAGAAGAGATCCCCGCAGAATGGAGAACAGCTCTCATCCACCCTATCCACAAGAAAGGTTTGAAGACAGACCCCAACAATTACAGAGGAATATCACTGCTGGATATAACGTACAAGATTCTCTCTAAAGTCCTTTTGAACAGGGCAGAGCCGCAATTGGATCCGCAAATCGGGAAATACCAGGGAGGTTTTAGAAAGGGTAGATCATGTTCGGAACAAATACTAAACCTCAAAAACATTATGGCATACCAAAAATCAAGGACAAAGACATACGTAATCTCCTTCATTGATTTCAAAAAAGCATATGATTCGATTGATAGAGAATCTCTGTATCAGTCCTGGAAGAAATGGGTTTGGATAAGAAAACAACTAATATTATAAAAGCGACCCTTACAAATACATTTTCGAAAGTTAAATTTATGGGCGAACTATCGGAACCCTTTGAAATAAAAACGGGAGTGCGACAGGGCGATGGGCTCTCACCGTTGCTGTTCAATTGTGCGCTTGAGAAAGTAGTCAGAGAATGGAACGCAAATATTAAGAGTGGTATAAGACTGGGTTGCAAAAAGAAGAACCTTAAAGTAAATTGCATTGCTTTTGCAGATGATATGGCCCTGTTTGCTGAAACAATGGAAGAAGCACGGGAGCAAATCCTTGAACTAAAGAAACAAGCAGCTAAAATTGGTCTTCACATCTCCTCTGAAAAAACTAAGATATTGACAAACATCAAGCACTCATGTAAATACCTCAAAGTTCAAGAACAGAAGATTGAAATAGTAAAAGAATTCAAATATCTCGGAGAATGGATTACTTGGAATGCTGGGGAAAGCAAAGCAATGGAATCCAGAAAAAAATAAACTTGAATTGGCCTTCCAACTAACAAAAAATACATACAACTAAAAATCCCTTTCATGGGGGTCCAAAATTACACATTACAAGACAGTGATTAAGCCAGAAGCACTGTATGCAGCAGAAACACTTAACATGAATTTCAAAGGCCAAATGGAGAAACTTGAGGTAAAGGAAAGAAAAATTTTAAGAAAAATCATTGGGCCAAAATTTCAAGACAATAAGATTATATACATCAAAAATGAAACTCTCTACAAGAAAACTGAAAAACTTTCAGATTCTATGCGAAAAAGGAGAATAAATTTTTATGGTCATCTTCTCAGAATGAATTCCAACAGATTAACTAAACAAATCTTTGACTTCTTCCGTAACCGAAAAACGAAGCCCAACTGGTTTAAAGAAACTGAGAAAGACCTAGTGGAATTAAATATTTCAGAAAATTCACTTATTGATCGAACTGCTAAATTAATTGCTAAAGATGAAAACATAAGGTTCCAAGACAAATCCACACAAAAGTCCAAATGCTTCATCTCAGAAGAAGAGAGGAGAAGAAGATCAGAAAGAATGAAGAAATACTGGGCCCTAAGAAAAGAACAACGCACAAAGAAATGATTGATCCAGCGTACCCCAAAGAGGGTGAAACGAAAGAAGAAGAAGAAGTAAATACACTGCTAGTTTTAGAGCTGATTTATTATTAGATATTCTGCACGACAACAAGCTAGGAGTCTGCTTATTCCATCTCAGAGCAAGAATTGAAAGGAAAACGATGCACGTTCACGCTTGCTCACAATGGTAACTGCAACTAAGTGACAGAATAAAAGATGTCCGTTGGGTCCGTCGTTCGGTTTCGTAACACATCGGATTTGTCTGGAACACTTTATGTCGACTTCTCTGTTTTTTTTGTTTGTTTTTTTTTTCATTTCAGCGACCGCCAGCGACCTTGCAGTTTCAGTGTCAAAATTAAGTGGTTAAGTTAAACGTTGCGGTTGCCGTCAGTAGCGCCGAGCGCCGATTACGTCAGCGTTTCCCCTCATACACCTGCGGCCGCCGCAAAGATCAGTCTTGTTATTTAGATTTTTGTTCATCACTTTCAGCAACTTTTTTTGAAGAATGCCGATGTGAAGAAGTAGCACACTAATTGCGTTAAAAATTATGTTTTAACGCAACTAGTGTGCTATTTCTTCACACCGAATATCTTGTTATTCCATTCACACAGCAATCAGACTTCTTCTCTGTGTCATCTATACGTGCTTCATACAGTCAAAGAGAAAGACTAGCCGTGATGAATACCCAAAAAGTAGTAAGACACCTTAACACAGTGGAAGTAAAATTACGTTCTACTACACACACACAAAAAAATACACTAAAGACCCAAAGAAACTGGTACTGCTGCCTAATAAGGTGTAGGATCCCCGCGAGCACGCAGAGGTGCCGCAATATGACGCGCACTGGACTCCACTAATGTCTGAAGTAGTGCTGGAGGGAACTGAAACCATGAATCCTGCAGGGGTGTCCATAATTCTATAAGAGTACGAGGGGGTGGAGATCTCTTCTGAACAGCACGTTGCAAAGCATCCCAGATATGCTCAATAATGTTTATGTCTGGGGCGTTTGGTGGCCAGTAGAAGTATTCCAATTCAGAAGAGTTTTGCTGGAGCCAGTCTGCATCAATTCTGGACGTGTGGGGTGTCGCATTGTCCTGCTGGAATTGCGCAAGTCCGTCGTAACGCACAATTGACATGAATGATTGCAGGTGATCAGACAGGATGCGTCCGTACGTGTCACCTGTCAGAGTCGTATCTAGATGTATCAGGGGTCCCTTTTCACTCCAACTGCACACGTCCCACATCATGTCAGAGCCTCCACTAGCCTGAACAGTCCCCTGCTGACATGCAGGGTCCATGGATTCATGAGGTTGTCTCCATACCCGTACACGTCCATCTGCTCGATACAATCTGAAACGAGATTCGTCCGATCAGGCAACATGTTTCTAGTCATTAACAGTCCAATGTCGGTGTTGACCGGTCCAGGTCAGGCATAACGCATTGTGTCTTGCAATCATCAAGGGTACACGAGAGGGCCGTCGGCTCCGAAAGCCGGTATCGATGATGTTTCATTGAATCGTTCGCACGCTGACACTTGTTGATGGTTCAGCGTTGAAATCTGCAGCAATTTACGGAAGCGTTGCACTTCAGTCGTCGTTGGTCCCGACTTTGCAGGATCTTTCTCCGGCAGCAACGATGTCGGAGATTTGATGTTTTACCTGATTCCTGATATTCACGGTACACTCGTCAAATGCTCTTACGAAAAAATCCCCACTTCATTGCTACCTCGGAGATTCTGTGTCCCATCACTCGTGAATCGACTATAACACTACGCTGAAATATACATAAATCTTGATAACCTGCCATTGTAGCTGCCGTAACTGATCTAACAACTACGCCAGACACTTGTTGTCTTATATAGGCGTTGCCGAGCGCAACGTCGTATTCTGCCTGTTTACATATATCTATATTTGAACACGCGTGCCTGTACTAGGTTCTTTGGCGCTTCAGTGTCATATACGAGGGTTATTCCAAAAGTAAGGTCCGATCGGTCGCGAAATGGAAACGACTATGAAAATCCGATAAAGCTTTGCACAGATGTGTTGGGTAGTGTCTCTAGTATAACCCCAGTTAGCATCACGTCGCTCTTCTCATTTCTGAGCTCGCAGTGAGTGCGTAAAGATGTCTAGAAAATAGTGTCTGCCGCCAAGTACGAGGGCCTGGTGAGAAATTTCGCCTGAAGCTATGCAGCCAACATTACATAACTGTCGTGCTGTTTCGTCTTCACGACAATTCTCAGCCGCATTCTGCAGGGGCAATGAAGATGCTCCTGCATCGTTTTCAAATGGAAATGTTAGATTACCCACAATACAGTCCGCAATTGTCTCCCCCTGAGTTTCATCTCTGGTCACATGAACCGCTGTCTTTGAAGACAACATTTTGACACAGACAACGAGGTGTAGGCCAGCGTGGAGAATTGGCGGAAAGCACTGGCGGCTGCCTTCTATGATGAGGCTATTGAAAAGTTGGTACAACGCTATGACAAAAGTCTAAGTCAGAACGGCGACTACGTAGAGAAGTAGCTGAAAGGTGTAGCTAATTGCTACAAGTAAAACATTTCTGATGTTCACTGTGGTTTCAATTTGGCAATCAATCGGACCTTACTTTTGGAATAACCCTCGTAATATAAAAGTATCGGCACTCGACATCGCCGTTTCGATATCCTTAAGTCCATATGTCGATGACATACGTTACCGAAATATATTGAAGTCGTTTTAGGGGAAATATGTCGGTATATTGACATATCGCTCGTTTATCTACAGCATTATTATGCACCGGAGAGGCAGCAGGGTTTAGGCACTCTCCACCATGCATAGGCAGTGTGTGTTGCCTATAATCGAATCATGTGATCCGCATGCAAAGGTGTAGTCCATGTTCCCATTTTGCTTCTAAAATTGTAACGAATTCATGTGGTACTGCCTCAGACAGACGACCGGGACTAGGCACTCGCCAGCCTTCCCCCTGATAGTGCCGCAGCTGCACTCTGCCCGTCGTCTGGCCGACAGTACCGTCACGGACTTGCGCCGAAGACTCTACCTTTCTTTATCACTAATCGTAATCTATTTCCAGTACTTTGCAGAAGCATTTACCCATGTTTGCATCTGCCTGTTAATGTGTAACATCCCTGGAGCCTCTCCTCCGTGATGTGCTTAACAGTACATGATGTGTAAATTAATTATGAATGAATGCAAAAGCAACCTTCATATTCGCCCTAATGTATTTATGGTTCCCAAAAAAAGTGTGAATGCTTCGTGACTTACAGTAATGACAGTGTTTGGACGAATTCAATAAGATGGGAAAGATGTCAGTGGTAAGTAGTAGGTGATCTTGGACAGAAATGGAGAATGGCTCCAAGGAGATGCTAGTATGGTGCTGAGCGCTAGCTGGTAAAAGATAAGGTCAAAAGGAGAGTATAAAGTGCAAAAATGAGATACTTGAAATCAGTCCTAAGTGCCAATGACAGAGAGGGCGAGAACTATGAACAACTGGTACCAGCTGATGTGAAACGTAAAGGAAAAGATTGTGAGTTACTGAAATGGACGGCTTAATCACGTACAGAAGAAGTACAATGAAAGAATACCATGCCACTGTCGGCCAGGATGAAGGAGAAGTGTTCGCAGAGAAAATATATTATGGAATCAACAGACGATAGCAGTGACACAGCAGTCAGACACTGGCCTCACATCCGGGAGGAGGGAGCGATGTTCAAAGTCTCATTTCAGATCGCCGGCCATTGTTGGCCGAGTGGTTCTAGGCGCTTCAGTCTGGAACTGCGCGACCGCTACGGTCGCAGGTTCGAATCCTGCCTCGGGCATGGATGTGTGTGATGTCCTTAGGTAGTTAGGTTTAAGTATTTCTAAATTCTAGGGGACTGATGACCTGATATGTTAAGTCCCACAGTGCTCAGAGCCATTTGAACCATCATTTCAGATCGCCAGAGCCTAGTGCCGAGATGGTTCCGATGGAAAGCACGCGGCCCATGTCCTTTCACAACCTGCCCCAGTCAGAGATTATTCTCCGTCTTTGATGCTCTTGTAGTTGATGGGCTGTTGACCTTTAATCTTCCTTTTCTTTTCCAACAACTGGACGCCTCACCTGCAACAGAGGATAAGAACCACTGCTCGGCGGAAGCAGAAGAAGAAGAACAAGGAGAAGGAAAATAAAACAGAAAAAGTAATGGATGGGAAACACTTTGACAGTCTGTGCGATATGACACTGTGCAGGACTGTGAATAAACATCAGGTGGGCTGGCGCAATGGTTAGCAGATTGGGCTGGCATTTGGAAGGATAGAAGGCTCAAATCCGTGTCCAACAATGCGGATTTACGTTTTCGTGATTTCTCTAAATTGCTCCACATGAATGCCGGGATGGTTTCGCTGAAGGGACATAGGTTTCCTTCTCCATCCCTCAAACATTCCGACCTTGTACTCTGTCTCTAATGATCTCAATGCCGAGGGACATTAAAACCAGGTCTTTCTTCCTTTCTTGTCAATGAAAAAACTGTTCAGCAATTGCACAATAAGAAACAGTTTGACTGGAACAACTCTTATCCAGTTTTAAGCTTCAAAACGATACTATTGTTCTGCCAAAGAGTAGGAAAGAGGAAGAAATTAAATTTTTTCTGATTTTCATACTGGAAGACACCAGGCAGAGGCTGTAACACATCTACGGATAAGAAACAAACAATCAGTGTTGTACATCATTCTCACACACGAGTATATGATGCTACATCAGCACCAATTGACAGGCACAAGTTACACTTTCAGCGAAATATCCACCAACAGAAACAGATAGAGGTACATTCGTTACCTCTTGTTATGCCAAACATCAAGTTTTACCTCAGATGCAATAACACCTTTTAGAAACCTGACAGTTCAGTTTATGGCCTGCAACAAATTGTCAAGCAAACTCAGTGAAACGAGGACTGCTGACCGTTAGTAAATAAGCAGGCCACATACAGTCATAATGAACAGACCCTCACATCATTACCTCGTATCCATCCCCATAAATATCAATGTTCTCCTGCTCTCAATTCAGTTGGTCATTAGGATCGATGGCATTCATACCGAAGCACTTGATTCAGTGACTGTTATGGTATAGTGACATTCTCGTCTCAGATGTTCTAGCACTTCTCCTGAACACGCTGTTTGCTGTTCTGAAGATTGTAACAACGAAGTAATCAATACCTGCCGCTCGTGGGCTTTGCACTGGCCACTGTCTACCACATTGCTGATTGGGAGACTGAGGTCCTTCCAACACCAGTACATCTTACGGTACTTGCTGCACTAACATCATCATCATCACTGCTGGGCGAGAGACTATCAGGTGCCTCTGTTGCTGATATCGCTGCGGACGCTTCTGGGTGCCAAGGCCTACCTGTCCACTGGGGCCACAATCATCCGACTGCAAGACTTCCGACAGCACTGTACATCCCAATGGGTCATTGCAGGTTGTCGTCATCGCCCAGAGCGTGATCGAGGAAGTTTTAACACAATGTGGGCCATAATCTCATGCCATGGCTTTGTCCTCACACTGCCAGTCGTTCGCGTGTAACACCTCAGGCGAACTGCTTGAGCAGCGACCTTCCCATCCAGCTGATCTGACAACGGGGCTCAGCATAACCTCACAGTGTCACTGACACGATAGACCAGTTGGGGCTAACGAGAACACACAAAACTGTAAGTAGGAATCAAGGAATATTAACTCAATAATCATGTTTTATTCGCGCCGAAAGACGCTATATAGGTTCCACAACTCCATCCTGACAATGTAGAGCTGTCTCCACTCAATACCCCTATGCTATTCTGATTCGTATTAGAGATGGCTTTAGTCAAAAATCGTAACTAAAAGTAGTGACAGTGCTAATTTCACGCTAAATTTCCCTAATATAGAATCATCTAAATCTGTTGATACTATTTGTGTGTCGTAATAGAAGTGAATTGCAGACGAGCGATACATATTAAATCCTGATTTCCTGGAATGATCTATCTACTGCTCGTAAGTGACTGAAACTGTGAATGGTTGTGGCCTTCACCATCCCTGGCTTTACGCATCTCGTAACAAGACGCAGTACAATACATGGAACACAATTTAACACTGTAGCACTTTTGAGTATTGCATGAGACATAATTATTAATGACTGTCCCCATGTCCGCACAATGCCAGTCCACGATACCGTATTTCACGTAAAGCACTGCTAAAATCGCAGGACAGGACAGATTAAATTTGTGGAAAGGGGCCAAAATAAAGGGCTGTCAGTTACACTGGAACATACAAATTTATTATTTGATCAAACATTTACTGTTAAAACATTTACTGTTAAAACGGCTGAAGGCCCATGATTCAAACACAACTACAATAAAATTTTACAATGCAGAAAGCCCAAGGCTTTATCCTTAATTTTTTTTTCTTTTTTTTTATGAGGCTGAAGGCCCAAACAATGCAAGACTTGACAAGTAAGGAACTTTCAATTTTAAAACGGCTGAAGGCCCATTATTTAAAAACCAACTAAAAGCATACAAATTCAACCATTGGCTGTGAGCCATTAAGATACACAATCAAATACCAATAAGAAAAGGCAGTACAGCCAGCGGCGCTCAGAAGTTTCCGGGGGTCGGTCTGCACTTGAAATACTAACGTTCGCGTAGGGGAGACAGTCAGTCGGACCAACCATTCACGATCCGACGACTACCCAACCGACCGACAGTCAACGGACCCACAGACAAGATAACATGTCCCAACAGCCGACAACGAAATCCAAACGACACAATGCGAACAGTCTTGACTTGCTGGTAGACTAAGTCAAACTTAACTCTCGCGCCCGGGATCGGTGAGCCACGGACCTCGTAGCAATGGGAACAGCCCCTCACACTCCGACCGCGCGTGGACGCCGCCAGCGGCCTCGGCCAAAACACGCCCCGAGCTTTCCTCGCTGCTCCACGCCAACCGACCGACTGCCTGCTGCTCCGTCCGCGATTGCTGCTCCGTCGCGACTGCACTGCTGGTGCGTCCCCCACTCACTTCCAGACACACGACGGCGGAAGTACTGGCTCGGATCCAACCATACAGAGGAAACACGCCCATTGGCTAAGCGACATCCCTGCACCAGGAAAGGACCGGCCCAAGTTCCACATGATGGTAATTGAAGGGGCCCAGAAGCGCTTAGAGAACCACTTACACGTCGCCCGATGAGACGACCGACCTCTCAGAGTCAGTACGCCGATAATATTTAATATAACTTGTCAACCAAAATCACACAAACTACATTACATTACAGCAAAAAATGTGAACTACTTATGCGCAATGTAATGGTCCAACACAATTCGTAATTTCAGACATGAGCTGCCAGGTGCAAAGCTAGGTGGATGCGATCACTATGCAGTTCAGTACATGTGGCCGACATTTCAATAAATGCGTCTTTAAACGAACGCTTCACACCCCGTAGCAATAACTGTTAATGCGTACTACTCTAATTCGAGACAGAGAAGCTACTTGCAGGCACCTCCAGCACCTATGTTTTACGGCCTGCCAAAAGTCCACAAGAAGGAAACACTCTTCCAGCCCATTGTGAGTGGCATTGGAACAGCAACTTAACAGACTCGCCAACTATCTGGCCTGCCTCCTTAATCCGTGTGTTTTGCGTGGTGTGCACAATATCAGAAACACAATCAACTTCGTCAATCGAATGAAACATTTGCTCCTTGAAGAAGAAGATATGACCAGATACGATGTGGTCTCATTATTCACGTGTCTTCATGTCAAACATTCTATACTTCTGCTGACCTAGTTCTCTGACGGCACTGTTTCAGATTTATTCGTGAACACCTTGGCATCATCAGCGGAGAGTGCTTTAATAAGATGTAATCGCTATTGGAAGTCGACTAGCTTCAGTTATACTGAACTTTATACTTTGAGGACATCTACTTAAACACTCCGCAAGCCACCGTATGGTGCGTGGAGGAGGATACCCTGTACCACTTCTAGTCATTTCCTTCCGTGTTCCACTCGCAAATAGAGCGAGGGAAAACCGGCTATCCATATGCGTCCGTATGAAAACTATCTCTTTAATCTTTTGTGGTCCTTAGGCGAAATGTACGTTCTGCAGTCAGTCTCAAGTGCGCGGTTCTCTAAATTTTCTCAATAGTTGTTAGAGTAGATACACCAAATAGCTGCCTACAGTAAGTAATCTTTATTTAATACGGACTGTTTCGGCTTAATCGCCATTTTCAAGTACGTCTAGATCGATGTGACGTCCATATTGTAACTGTCACTGCTTTATTAAGATCGTAAGTAGTGCCAAAATGTTGAAATTAAATGTTAGCTATGACGTGACATCAGTTTGACAGTTCCACTCTGAAACCTGGTAGTCGAGGGAAGGCAGGATTCGGTTACGATTGTGGACTGGGCCGTAACCAGTTACTATTGGTTGTCTTTTACAATTACACACAGTTTATTTTAAACCAGTAATTCCAGACTCAACAATAAATAAACATACCACACGTTATTAATGAAGGAAAAAACAACTGTGTAAGTAAAAGTGTTTTCAGTGAGTCACAATTTAGCAAATCACCATTAAATACAGATACGGCAGGTAAGGGGTTTTAAAAGCAAGCCACTGTGATCTGGGCAGAAAGCTTTACACTCCAGGAATGGCAGTAAACTATGAATTGTTTAAAACTCGCTGCAGCTTACAAATTAGGTATTGAAATATTAAAGGCAAGTCGCCACAAACACCGCAGAAGGCATCAGACGTCAGGAATGGCAGTAAATAAGGCTTTAAGACTTACTGATAAAATACAAATACCAAATTAGAATTTTAAGGCGAAAGACCACAATCACGGCTGAAGGCCTTACACGCCAGGAACGGCAATAATATATTAAAAAAAAATTAGAAACCTGCTGTAAAACAGCAAATACAATAGCAAAGGTTAACTAAAAAAAGACCAAGTAACTGATCACCAAACGAGTGAAATAAGATGATGGTAAACTTTGTAACACAACCCTTAACATCCACTGAACACAATTCTGCTAGATTTATTCCAGAAGGCGACCAGAACTATTCACTAGACATATATAACCTTTAATGTAGGCATTACAAGGCATTGTAATAAATAATACAATAATGAAACACAAGGACCAGTACATAAGTTCCTTAAAGGGTACTGAGGCAGATTATACCAGCAGAAGGCGTGGACTGAAGGAGCGTTACGCTGAACTACTGGCCATCAGACCTCCTTTTAGAACACACATGTCTTAGAAGAACCAAGGGGCCACAGACGGTGCTCCAGGAATCGACTTCTGGGAAGTTCCAGCAACAAACACTTTCGCGAGCGATGAGATAGGCAGCCAAGAGTTGCATTCATTTCATAAGATGGTAACTCAGACCAGTGTCAGTCTAACGAATGACTAATGACAATCTTGCTGAAGCTACCTGACGTCCGATAAACCAAACGCAACGATGGAACAATACGCCAAAGCCGGAACCGGCGGTCTGCACTACGTCCCCAGAATACTGTGCTTAGAGCGCCCGGAACGAGAAAGGAATCACTACCACCAAAGCAGAAAAATCACGAACCAGTCCCCAGGGCAGGTAACTGGGGCGTTAGCGGCCCCCAGGCAAGAAAAATTACCACTGGTTGAACTTAACAAATTGTAACAAGTTTAACGCACGAAGTAGTAACAAGAAGTCGAGAAAAGCTAATCACATCCGCCTTCCCCAAGCACTCCACTCGCTGCTGTTCGCCTCGGCGACACTACGAGCAGCAACACGAACCCAAGTCACTGGAGAATCGCGAGATATCACAATGGTGGAGGTTTCTCTACTTGGACTGAAATGCACTCATTTTAAAGCTTGCTGTATCCGGTTTACGACGAGGTCGTGAACCTTGTGAGCGCTGGACTTCCGTCACGCAGTTGATGCATGCCGCCAGTGGTCCCGGTGTGTTCTTGCACTGCGCGGACCTGGCTCTTCCTGAGTCCCCAACAGAACTGGCCCACTCTCTCGACCTGGAAAAACAACGACGTCGCCCCAAAAATAGGGCAACAGTTACTACATATCGATAACCGCCGCTGCTGCCACTAGCGGACAGGACACGCTTGCGAAACCGAGTGGCGCCCGTCAGCACGAGAAAAAGACAAACAGCCGCTACCATGCCAAGTAAATGATGCCGTCTGACCTCCAACAGAGGGCGGAATCCTACAAACAGCACCAACGCGAGCCACAGCACGACTCACACTCTTACAATGCTATGCTAGTCGAAAATAACGTCGCTCCAATGAGTTCCCAAAGCAACTTCGTAATAGTCCGGCAGCTCGCCTCTGAATTCCTCTCATGTCCTTTAATCCGATCTAGTGTGGATTACAAACACTCAAACAGTTCTCAAGAATAGGTCACACTACTGTTCTAGACGCGGTCTCATTTACAGGAGAACCACACCTTCCTAAGATTCTCCCAGTAAACCAAAGTCGATTATTCGTCTTCTCAATCACAGTCTTCCCCCACTCGTTCCATTTCACACCGCTCTGCAGCGTTACACACTCAGATATTTGATCGACGTGGCTGTCTCAAGCAGCACACTGCTAATGCTGTTTTCGAAAATTATGAGTTTGTTTATCCTACTTCTGGTACCGAGCACCGCGGGTTTCGAATCCATGCCAGATGGCATGGACCTCGATTACGACTAGACGTCTCTGCAGCCGTCGCGCCGTAAGCCGTGGCTGCACGCGTTCCTGGCCCGCGTATAACGTGAGGCCGCCACGGTGGAGCACGTGGCCCCAGCAGCCAATAGCGATGTACCCTATCCTGTATTTAAGCGCCTGCCTCTCGCTCAGTGTGTTTATTCTTGTATTAGTTGTCATGTCACTTGGTTGAAGAGCGGTGGATTGTGGCGCTGACAGCCCTCCCCTGCCCATATGGGGCAGGGGAATGAAATCACAATAAAGGGGGAAAAAAAGCACATCGTGGCAGTCTGATATTCACGTGAGTCTATCGACATCTCCCCTACAGACAGTGTGTCTACTTTACTTTGTTTACCTGTACGAGTGGATGATGTGGATTCGTCAAGTTGTCGCTTGTGACCCCATTGCTTCTTGCGTGTTGACTTACATATTTCTACAGTTCGAGTTAGCTTCCATTCATCAACTAGAAATTTTGTCTAAGTCATCTTGTGTCCCACTCAACGACGACGTCTTCCGGTGCACCACACCCATCATCAGGAAACAGCCGCAGACTGCTGCTTACCCTGTCCGTCAGATCATTTACGTACGTAGAAAATAAAGGTGGTCCTACTTAAGAAGTCTTCGAGCCACTCACATATCTAGATACCTATTCCCCATGCTCGTATGTTCATTAATTGCCTGCAGTGTGTCACTGGGTCAAGTGCTTTGCAGAAATGTGAGAATATGGAATCCGCCTTTTGCCCTTCATCCATGCTTCGCAGGATATCATGTGACAAAGGGGCAAGCAGAGTATCCCACGAGCGATGTTTTCTAAAACCATCCTGATGTGTGGACATAGGCATTATTATATTGGAACTGAGAATCTGTTCAAGGATTCTGGAGCAAATCGATATTATGTATACTGGTCTGTAATTTTGTGGATCGCTTCTTTTACCCGTCTTATATATAGGAGTCACCTACACTTTTTTCCATTCACTTGGGATTTCACGATGCGCTAGAGATTCGCGATAAATGCGAGCTAAGTAAGGGGGCAGTGCTGTAGAGCAGTCTTTGTAACATGGAACTAGGGTTCTATCAGGACTTGGTGATCTATTTGCTTTCAACCCTTTCAATTGTTTCTCTTCGCCAGGGACATTTATTGCTGTGTCCTCCATGCAGGAGTCTGTGCTACGATGAAACGACAGTATGGTTGCGCGATTCTCCTGTGTGAGCGATTTCTTAAATGCGAAGTTTGAAACTTCGCCTTGGACACGGCTCCTGGATGAGATATCGGCCGCCATCCTGTCGGCCGCACTTCGAAATGCGCGCCAGTCGCGCTGCGTTTCCTCCAGCCGCCACCGTGGCACGACGGCGCTGCCACGAACGATTACGCCGCATCCAATGAGATGCAAGAGTCCCCTGTGGAACTCCAGTGGCGGGTCTATTTGAGTTCAAACATCGACGCACAGAACGCATTTTGTGTGTTGGCACATCATAACAGTTACAGACTTTCACAACGGTCGGGGCTCGTCATCTACGGAGTAGTCGTTGTATTGAAGATTGACTGAATTGTAAGCCTTTGTATCTGTATGATCCACTGTTAGCAACTGGCGCTGCAAGTACAGCAAACAAAGCTATCTATTACTTACTATTTGATATTAGATGTAGAATAAACTAATATCTGAATTCTCTCCTCACAAACCGCACATGTTCGTCGCCCCTATATCCACCAAGGAACCACAAAGTGTGCAAAGGAAGTTACAACACTGTAAAGCCCAGTTGCTTTTATGGTTACGTCGACGACACGTTCGGTGTCTCGCCTCAGTGACGTGACAGGTGTGTGTAATACCTAAACAACTTGCTCCCAATATCATACCTTTCATTTTTTTTTTATTTTCTCTCGTCGTTATTAAGTTGTATGAACGTTTTCTTTTCCTCATTAGTAACAAAAAATGTGTACATTGCAGCAGAAGACGGCAAAGATAGGCTTCTAAAATTATCTTCGTAACAGAAGAGCAACGTCCGCACAATTTTCAATTTGTTTTTAACAACTTTTGTTTCAGTCTCGCTTGAGAGTACTTATGTTTTAGATCTCAGAGAAAAGGACGTGTAATTTTTACTTGTGCGTCAACAATGTGTGTAGTAAAAGCTATGTTTGTGTAAAAAAACTAGAATGTATATGTATATTAAGAGTTATCGTAGCCGTAAGAATATTTTTATTTATTGCGCCAATATTCGTTCACAAGCATGCCTTTTGCCTGTAGTTATAAGAAGAGGCAGCAATTACTTCCATCCTGCAAGACATCTTAAAATATATACGCGCTAGTTATCGAGATTTAGTGGATGGATTGTATGATCGGCAGCCACAGAAAATTACAGGTAAATTAATGATGTCAGCGTAACTTAATAGTGATTTCTATTAAATACATGTATGTGCAATATTTGAACAATTGACTTTTTATTAAGCACCAAGTTTGCTGCAAAATCAGACATTCTAAAAATCTACGTCGACAGAGTAAGAGAAATTATCCTAGATACATTATTAATTTTTGCGCCTTCGGTATTTCTTTGTTGCATTGTGTATTTTTCTGACACTGCGAGGAAGACTTCATGGCACCAACTTACTTTCAATAAGAATCCATGCTTTAATTCCAGTACTGCACGTAGTAATTTTCTCTCTTTACGTTAATTTCATGCCTACTCATATTTCATGTGTTGGGCTGTCTCCCAGCATGGTTATTCCAAAATCGACCAACAGACTAACACAGGTGGGGGAGTTCTTGGACCTATCAACAACAACCGTAATAACACCATTAATTTAGCAAAGAAAAACGCCGAACAGCAGTATGTTCTGAGAAGTTATTTTATTATTTTATTGGCAATTTTCCTTGGTAAATATTTGACCGGCGGCTGTCCCATATACACAATGGATCCACAGAGATAGCAACGTGGAGTTCACGGTAGAGGTTAAGACGGACGGTGCCTCGACATCTACGTCCGCCAAAGGGCAAAAAATACAATGACAAACGTCACAATGACAAGTAGCATGTAATGCTCAAAAAACCCGCCCGTACAGCCACAGCATTACAGGCTCACTGGTGGAGATGGTACGCATGAGGGGAGCCACTGACGGGGAATGTACAGCGAAGCGCAGCCAGTAATCAACGGCGCGGCCATTACTTCGCCGTGCACTGGCGAGGGCAGACTCTTTAACAAGGAACGAGCACCCTCCACAACTTGACGGCAGGCGCCCGCCGCTAAATTTATGTTTTCATGTTTCGGGGGAAAGTTTTTAATCAGGGCGCAGGGCGCCGCTCCAGCAACTCGAGGGCAGGCCTCGTTGTCTGCGTCTGCGTCACCAGCGACCCCACGCGCTGCCGCCGGCAGGTGTTTCACTCTCCTCAGCCGGCACCGGCGTTCACTGACTCTGAGAATTACTGAAGACTTCCACATCCCTTCCAGCGGTTGATTACTTCTCTTGAAAAAACATCAGGCTTCAGAAACATTCATTTTGGATAACTACTTTACATTTACAACTGCACTCCCTGAACAACTCGTTTTCAATGTGAGGATTCTTCCCATTTCGTACAAAGGATGGAGCACGGGAAGAGAGCCTTCGTGTACGCTTCTCTCCAACTTGTACCTGCCTGATTTCCCCCGAGTTCTCTCTATGGGAATGATACATACGGGGCTGGACAACGTTTCCGAAGCTGGTTCACTCGGGTGTCTGTGCCAATTAAGACGGTTTATCATTTCCGTTACACTTCCTCGCCAATTGAACAAGCCAGTGACCACTCAAACTACACTTCTTTGTGTACACGCAATGACTCCACGCAAACCGACTTCATACGGAACCCATACGCATGAGCAGAATTGGAGTAGGTCTACATTCCGTATGGATTCTCTTTGTAGACAAACTGCAGTTTCTAAAAATCGATACACACGAGGGGTGTTCAATAAGTAATACAAAACATTTGTTTCTGAAAGCAGGTTGGTTTTATTCAGGGCAGCAATACACCAAATCATTCCCCACTCTTCTGCCTACAAAACCCTATTTTTCAACATAATCCCCGTTCAGTGCGTCGGCTTTAGGCCACCTTAGTGGAAAGGCCTGTATGCCGTCAGAGCCGACGCCTTGCTGCATCGATAGCTTCCCCATCATTCACGTACAGCTTCCCGCGGAGTGCATCCTTTATTGGGCCAAACAGATGGGAGTGGGAAGGTGCGAGATCCGAGCAGTAGTGTGGTCGATAAACAACAGTCGAATGCAGTTCTGGAAGCTGCACTCGGGTGCGGGGACGTGTGCGAGGCCTTGCGTTGTCGTGGAGGAGGAGCAATTCGTTGGCATTTTTGTGGCGACGAACACACTGAACTCGTTTGTTCAATTTCCTGAGGGTACCACAGTATACACTTCAGAGTCGATCGTTGCACCGTGAGGGAGGTCAACGAACACAGTGACCCCTTCAGAGTAGCACAAGAGCGCCGCCATGAGGTTACCGGCTCAGAGTGCGGCTTTGAAATTTTTCTTCAAAGGACAGGTTGTGTGGGGCCATTCCATGGATTGCCGTTTTGTTTCCGCTTCGAATTAATGATCCTGTGTTTTATCGTCTCTGACGATGTTAGGCATAAAACTGTCGTTATCCGCCAAGTAAGGCGCAAGCAATTCCGCACAATGCTCCTTCGTTGCTCTTTACGGTCTCGTGTGAGGCGGCGAGGAACCCGGCTGCCACACACCTATGGGTACCCCCACTGATGGACGAGTGTTTCTGCACTGCCAACGGAAACGTCCAGCTGTGCAGCGAGGTGTTTGATTGTGATCAGGACAACACCTTAAACGAGAGTCTGCACCTTCCAACATTGCAGAAGTCATAGCTGTGTGCGGCCCCCCGGGACGGGGAAGATAGGACAAGTTTGCGCGACATTGTTGCGAAGATGACAGATGCATCGCCCAACGACTCACTGTACCTTCGTCCACTGCCAGGTCCCCGTACTTATTCTGCTAGCGCCTATGAATATCGACAATGCTCTGGTTTTCCGCCTAAAGAAACTCAGTGACAGCTCTGTGCTTGAAACGCACCTCCATTAGAGAGGCCATTTTGAAGGCGTCGCCACATATCGGAAATTCGTGAAACTATACGAACTGAAGCGGAAAAATTCCACGACGTCCCGAAACAAATTCCGCAGTTTACAACCGATTTTGCCAAGAAAAAAAAGTATTGTGAGCCGTGAGTGGCTCGTGTTCCCGCCATCATGTATTTCACACCCTGTATTTAACGTACTTCCACCTCACTACGTTAATTTAAATCACTACCGTCACTCAGTTGCTGCTTTCTCTGACCATAAGCGGCGTTAGCAGCGCGTATCGATGTAGCCCCTCTCGTAGTATCTTTCCTCGACTGCTATTACTTCCCGGTCGTTGTCTGTCGTAAGGAGTTCGGGTGGCGAATTCTGGTCGGCCAGTCAGTTGGAACGCGTCTGGAGCGCAGTCCGGACCTGCCAGTCGGGGAGTTGCAATGCGGCACTAGTGCAGTCGGGTTGCAGCAGCAGTGAGGTCTGCGTCGACATGGATCGCCCGACCATTGCCGCCACGCATCACTTGAGCCGGGCCACGGTCTTGGTGGATCGTCGGTCGGTCTTCCTATCAGACGACGTGTTTTGGCTCGTCAGTCGTTCATGAGTCGACTGAGAGTGTTTGTGCATCGACTCCCGATTTGTCTTCGTGCATGCTTAGTTACTGTTGGGTATCGTTCAGGTCTTCGTGCAGTGTTTGTCAGGTTTTCTGTGTAGTTGGCGTTATTTCCACTTACGACTATTTTAGATGTTGTCGGCATTCTGAGGGTAGTCGGTCGGTTGCTGCGGACCAGGGAAGTTATCTCCGCGCGGTGCAGACGGCTGGGTCCGCTTGCCGTCCCCGCGCAGTCTCGGAGCGTGTGTGGAGCTTCTTGGTTCACCGACCCAGGACGTCAAAGTTGACTAGTGGTTTCAAGCACCTAAGCCACGTCCATTCATGTTGTGTGGTTCGTTCCGGTGGTTCGCTGTTGGGGAGGTTTTCCTGTGACCAACACCGAGTGTTAGTATTGCCGAAATTGCCGACCGCGGTGGTCTAGCGGTTCTAGGCGCTCAGTCAGGAACCGCGCGACTGCTACGACCGCAGGTTCGAATCCTGCCTCGGGCATGGATGTGTGTGATGTCCTCAGGTTAGTTAGGTTTAAGTAGTTCTAAGTTCTAGGGGACTTATGACCACAGATGTTGAGTCCCACAGTGCTCAGAGCCATTTGAACCATTTTGAATCATTGCTGAAATTTGGCCGCCATGCAGTGGAATTAACTATATTGGTTGACTACAACTCAAGTGTACCAGCGGAATTTTCTGCCTTGTGGCCGTTAGTGTTCCGGTTATCTGCCCTGGCCACTAATGTAATTTCATGCAGTGTCCTTTCCTCACCTGTTGTTGCTGTCCAACATGGTGTGTAGTTTTGACAGGTTAATACATTTGCATATTTGATTCTAAATAATCACGCCCATAACATTTTGGGTTTGAATTCTCATGCACCGATTGGTGGCAAGCAAGTCGTTTATCAGTCGGTCCGTGGCTGTCGCTTGGTCGGGTTCCGATGGATCAAGTGTAGCTGGGCTCACCACCTGTCTCACCTAAGTGAACGAGGGCAGACCGACCCCCTGGATGCTTCTGAGTGCTGTTGTCTTTACTGTCTTTCTCAATGGTGTTTAATTGTCTGTTTATAATCTATCATAGTCAATGATAAAAAAATTCTTGGTTTTACTGTATTTTATGTAAGGAAGTTTGAATTCCGGCAAGTGGATATTTGCTGAAAGGTTATTGCCGTTGTGTTGTCTTTTCTTTTAGTCGGGTTTCTGCTACTTAAAACTTAAGACTTACGGTATATTTTTTTAAAATTTTGGAAAATTAATTGTCGTCCTTCAGCCTTGGAACCTTACTCTTAAAATTATCTTTCAAGCTTAAACATTGCCGCTTGGAAACTTATTCTTAAAATTACCTTTAAAAGGTTATGGTAATTTATTTTAAAATCTTGAAAATTTTATTTTGGGACTCCAGCCGTTTGTATTGCATCTTGTTTATGTTTGTCTATCCACCCTTGCCTTGAGGCTTTCAGCCTAGCTGTGATATATATATATATATATATATATATATATATATATATATATATATATATATATATATACGCTCATAGAAATTGAAATAAGAACACCGTGAATTCATTGTCCCAGGAAGGGGAAACTTTATTGACACATTCCTGGGGTCAGATACATCACATGATCACACTGACAGAACCACAGGCACATAGACACAGGCAACAGAGCATGCACAATGTCGGCATTAGTACAGTGTATATCCACCTTTCGCAGCAATGCAGGCTGCTATTCTCCCATGGAGACGATCGTAGAGATGCTGGATGTAGTCCTGTGGAACGGCTTGCCATGCCATTTCCACCTGGCGCCTCAGTTGGACCAGCGTTCGTGCTGGACGTGCAGACCGCGTGAGACGACGCTTCACCCAGTCCCAAACATGCTCAATGGGGGACAGATACGGAGATCTTGCTGGCCAGGGTAGTTGACTTACACCTTCTAGAGCACGTTGGGTGGCACGGGATACATGCGGACGTGCATTGTCCTGTTGGAACAGCAAGTTCCCTTGCCGGTCTAGGAATGGTAGAACGATGGGTTCGATGACGGTTTGGATGTACCGTGCACTATTCAGTGTCCCCTCGACGATCACCAGTGGTGTACGGCCAGTGTAGGAGATCGCTCCCCACACCATGATGCCGGGTGTTGGCCCTGTGTGCCTCGGTCGTATGCAGTCCTGATTGTGGCGCTCACCTGCACGGCGCCAAACACGCATACGACCATCATTGGCACCAAGGCAGAAGCGACTCTCATCGCTGAAGACGACACGTCTCCATTCGTCCCTCCACTCACGCCTGTCGCGACACCACTGGAGGCGGGCTGCACGATGTTGGGGCGTGAGCGGAAGACGGCCTAACGGTGTGCGGGACCGTAGCCCAGCTTCGTGGAGACGGTTGCGAATGGTCCTCGCCGATACCCCAGGAGCAACAGTGTCCCTAATTTGCTGGGAAGTGGCGGTGCGGTCCCCTACGGCACTGCGTAGGATCCTACGGTCTTGGCGTGCATCCGTGCGTCGCTGCGGTCCGGTCCCAGGTCGACGGGCACGTGCACCTTCCGCCGACCACCGGCGACAACATCGATGTACTGTGGAGACCTCACGCCCCACGTGTTGAGCAATTCGGCGGTACGTCCACCCGGCCTCCCGCATGCCCACTATACGCCCTCGCTCAAAGTCCGTCAACTGCACATACGGTTCACGTCCACGCTGTTGCGGCATGCTACCAGTGTTAAAGACTGCGATGGAGCTCCGTATGCCACGGCAAACTGGCTGACACTGACGGCGGCGGTGCACAAATGCTGCGCAGCTAGCGCCATTCAACGGCCAACACCGCGGTTTCTGGTGTGTCCGCTGTGCCGTGCGTGTGATCATTGCTTGTACAGCCCTCTCGCAGTGTCCGGAGCAAGTATGGTGGGTCTGACACACCGGTGTCAATGTGTTCTTTTTTCCATTTCCAGGAGTGTATATATATTTAAATTATTTATTTGTAATTGTAACTGCGTGTTTTCAGTCTCTTGAAATTTACCTTGTTGATTTTTAAGATTTCTTGTTTGGAGACCTTCAGCCGTGAGAGATTTGGAATTTGAAACTCGTAGTTGTAAAAGTTCGGCTAAGTGCCGCTTTGGTTGAAAAGGTGTTATTAAATTACAATAAATTACAATTTTAAGGTGAAACTGACCCCAATCTTACTTGGCCCTTTCCACAATCCTAATCACCTGTTCTGCCCAGCGGATTTAGTGGGCGTATCATATTGCACTACTCACTGAATGCCCTGGTATTAAAATGAAAGTCCCTTGCCGTCGTTTCTGTCTGTGTAAATTCTAATCTCAGGACCTACCATAGCGATTATGATACGGTTTTCACTAACACACAGACTGTTTAACGAGGAATACATATAATTTGTTACTGTTAAGTAACGATGGACGTGTATGATACTATTATCTGTTCCATATTTAATTGGCGTTTGGAATGACATATCGTGTCAATGATGGGAGGTATAAGCTGGCTAACTCAGAGGAGGCGACGTCTGGCGGTAAAAGCAGTAAACAGCCGCCGCAACTCTGCCAGCAGCGTAGCTTGACGACCAGCTGTGTGGTCTTCACAGTAAAGAGCGTGCTTGGAAACCGAAAGGTAGCAGGCTCCAGTCATGGTTGGAGCATGGCTTTCTGAGTCTGCCTTTTAACCGAGCATTTGCCTTTTAATGATGTGAAGATTCTCCAGAAACGACAGGCGACTTTTCAACGTTAAACTGTAGGTCCCGTTTCCCCGACTGGAAAACTGTACTGGGCTAGGGATATGAGCGTCGGCAAAGTGGCGTGTAATTGAAAGACTTAAGCCGTGTCATTGCATACACGAAATTATTATTACGAGAATCAATACACCTACACATATCTTCTTCTTCTGTACATGTTATAAATTAAATTCCCCCGCATCTATACCTATCTTCACCTTCTGTACCTGTCCCCAGCTGCGTTTTTCTGTCTGTCTCTGAAGGCTAATCTCAAGAACTACTGCAGGGATTTTGAGACGGTTTTTACTAATAGAGAGAGACTGATTCACGAAGAAGGTTTTGTGTCCATAACCTAATACCACTATCCCAGACAGTTCCTCCAGTTCCAGCTACTTCGTGGTTAGTAGTCAGTGACTCGCTAGTCATATCTATGAGTAGTAGCCTGCAATTTTTTCTTTCTTTATTTGTTTGTTTATTTATTTTATCAACATCTGATCCTATATGATCGTTCCCTTCAAATCGCCACTCCCAAACTTGCTGTTACATTTGCACTCTTTGTTTTTCTCTGCTTATTATGAGAGAGCACCTTACTTGTCTTTAGACTGGGCCGATACATTATCATAAGGTAACTGGACGCAATTTTTACAAGACGGACATTCGTCGTAAACAACTATCATCACCGAAAAAGCCTGAAACTGCTACGGTATATCCACTGGTAATTATTGCATCACATGAACATCAAAAAATCTATCAACTCCTGTTGGGCACATCAGATATTATTTCATTGTCCGCAGACGATTCTTCATCCCTACTAGGTTGCTGCAAACGAATTTCATTAAGATGGTCTCGATATGGTCCTGAATCAAATACTTTTCGAACGTGAGAATCGCGAGTCGAGTTCACACCGTTGACGTTTTCGGGATCCTTGCTGATTTCAGTGAAAAAGTTACTTCCAGACAGGACCTAATGGTTAAGAGATTTCTTGTGCTTTCGGTCTCAGGTTTTTCGGCCGACATTTTTTTTGTGATTTTTCTGGCGCTTCGCTAGCATGAGTGGCTGGCTTTGTCAAAGCTTAACCCTTCATTGTTGGTGACGGAGTGGAGTCGAGCTCGCAGACGCAGATTATACACTACAAGACAAAAATAAATAAATAAAAATGTAAAAAAATGAAAAGAAACCGACAAAACATGAAGGAATTATCCGAACGGAACGTAAATCGGTAGATGTGATGTACATGTATAGACAAACAAATGACTACAATTTCAGAGAAATAGGATGACTTATTCAAGAGAAAGAGCTTCACAAATTGATCAAGTCAGTAATGTACTGGCCCACCTCGGGCTGGTATGCAAGCAGTTATTCAGAATGGGATTGATTGGCAGAGTTGGTGGATATCCTCTTGCGGAATATCGTGTCAAATTCTGTCCATTTGGCGCGTTAAATCGTCAAAATCTCGATAGACATGCAAAGATGATTTTGAGGCCAGAACTTCTGGTCATGCAAACAGGTGCCAAATTGAATCGATTCGTGGAACTCCACAAAAGGCGTCCACTTCTTTGGCCACTGGATTCGTGTACTGCCTGAAAGATGGGAGAAAGTAATGACCAGCTATGACCAATACTTTGAATCAAAATTTTTTTGTAAGTTTTCACAATAACGTCTCGAACTTCGAGAAAAAAACGGTGGAAGCAAAGCGATAGACGCAATACAATTTCAGGAATATACGGAATACCATGTACATGTGGAGAGGTCTATGGTGGAATGGCTGGACAATCAGTCGACACCAGGATCACCGACCATAAGCGGCTCTGCAGATTGGGGCAGGTGGAGAGATCGGCAATGGCGGAACACGTGTTGTGTGAGACCAACCAAATAGTAAAATTCGTCGACACGGAGGTTCCAAAATTCGTCGACACGGAAATTCTTGCTGTAGAGAAGAGCTATCACGCCCGCTTGTTTAGTGACGCGACAGAAATCCAGAACGTTGAGAATATCTGCAACAAGAAAGGGGAAAGCTTCAAGGGGAACAAATCCTGGAATCCTGTGCCGCAGCGGGTGACAGCTAGCAAGAGGAGGAACGCTGTTATAATGACCACGGGAAAGCCCTAGTGCGTTGACGCTCCAGGTACATGTAATCTGCGGCTACGAGCTCGAGTACAGTCCGCTACCAGCAATGGAGGGTGCAGTTTTGACAGTGGCAGCCCCTCGTGCCGGCGGAACGTCTGAAAATCACCGAACAAACGTCAGCCAAAGAACCCGAGACAGAAGCCAACAGGCAATTTTTCAGCAAATGGCCACGAAAATCTTAACAGTTTCACTTAACGGTTGAACTCGGAATATGCCCTGTATTCCTCCCACAAATGGATGCGAGTGATACATACCGGCAGTTATTTCGCTCAGTTCTGCTCCCCTTTTCGGTAAACGGACCCAATCTGGGCGTTTTCACAATCACGGAGACCCATCTCTGTGCAAGAAATAGTCAGTAGTAGGACCTCACAAATTCTACACACAATTTCACTCGGAGGTCCATAGTACTTGTTTGTTTATTTTTATTTACACGAGAAGTTTTGTAGGAGCAAATTGAGGAGCACATCTTCAAGGTCATGGAACGTGTCAGTACATAAAATTACAATGTAAAAGCAATAACAGGTAAAAATAAAATTTTATTAACCCGTAAAAAAGTCAAGCCATACGTTTAAGTAAACGCAATGAACAATACAACAAGAATCAGCTTAATTTTTCAAGGAACTCCTCAACAGAATAGAAGGAGTGACCTATGGGGAAACTCTTCAGTTTCGATTTGAAAGCGCCTGGATTACTGCTAAGATTTTTTTCAATTCTAACGGTAGATTACTGAAAATGGATGCAGCAGTATACTGCACACCTTTCTGCACAAGACTTAAGGAAGTCCGATCCAAATGCAGGTTTGATTTCTGCCGAGTATTAACTGAGTGAAAGCTGCTTATTCTTGGGAATAAGCTAATTTTGTTAGCAATAAATGACAGTAAGGAATATATATACACTGAGAGGCCAATGTCAAAATACCCAAACTCGTGAATAAGGGTCGACAAGAGGTTCGTAAACTTCCACCGCTTATTGCCCGAACTGCCCGTTTCTGAGTCAAAAATATCCTTTTAGAATGGGAAGAGCTACCCCAAAATACACTCCTGGAAATGGAAAAAAGAACACATTGACACCGGTGTGTCAGACCCACCATACTTGCTCCAGACACTGCGAGAGGGCTGTACAAGCAATGATCACACGCACGGCACAGCGGACACACCAGGAACCGCGGTGTTGGCCGTCGAATGGCGCTAGCTGCGCAGCATTTGTGCACCGCCGCCGTCAGTGTCAGCCAGTTTGCCGTGGCATACGGAGCTCCATCGCAGTCTTTAACACTGGTAGCATGCCGCGACAGCGTGGACGTGAACCGTATGTGCAGTTGACGGACTTTGAGCGAGGGCATATAGTGGGCATGCGGGAGGCCGGGTGGACGTACCGCCGAATTGCTCAACACGTGGGGCGTGAGGTCTCCACAGTACATCGATGTTGTCGCCAGTGGTCGGCGGAAGGTGCACGTGCCCGTCGACCTGGGACCGGACCGCAGCGACGCACGGATGCACGCCAAGACCGTAGGATCCTACGCAGTGCCGTAGGGGACCGCACCGCCACTTCCCAGCAAATTAGGGACACTGTTGCTCCTGGGGTATCGGCGAGGACCATTCGCAACCGTCTCCATGAAGCTGGGCTACGGTCCCGCACACCGTTAGGCCGTCTTCCGCTCACGCCCCAACATCGTGCAGCCCGCCTCCAGTGGTGTCGCGACAGGCGTGAATGGAGGGACGAATGGAGACGTGTCGTCTACAGCGATGAGAGTCGCTTCTGCCTTGGTGCCAATGATGGTCGTATGCGTGTTTGGCGCCGTGCAGGTGAGCGCCACAATCAGGACTGCATACGACCGAGGCACACAGGGCCAACACCCGGCATCATGGTGTGGGGAGCGATCTCCTACACTGGCCGTACACCACTGGTGATCGTCGAGGGGACACTGAATAGTGCACGGTACATCCAAACCGTCATCGAACCCATCGTTCTACCATTCCTAGACCGGCAAGGGAACTTGCTGTTCCAACAGGACAATGCACGTCCGCATGTATCCCGTGCCACCCAACGTGCTCTAGAAGGTGTAAGTCAACTATCCTGGCCAGCAAGATCTCCGGATCTGTCCCCCATTGAGCATGTTTGGGACTGGATGAAGCGTCGTCTCACGCGGTCTGCACGTCCAGCACGAACGCTGGTCCAACTGAGGCGCCAGGTGGAAATGGCATGGCAAGCCATTCCACAGGACTACATCCAGCATCTCTACGATCGTCTCCATGGGAGAATAGCAGCCTGCATTGCTGCGAAAGGTGGATATACACTGTACTAATGCCGACATTGTGCATGCTCTGTTGCCTGTGTCTATGTGCCTGTGGTTCTGTCAGTGTGATCATGTGATGTATCTGACCCCAGGAATGTGTCAATAAAGTTTCCCCTTCCTGGGACAATGAATTCACGGTGTTCTTATTTCAATTTCCAGGAGTGTATAATACCATAGGACATAAGCGAATGAAAATAAGCAAAGTAGATTAATTTTCGTGTCGAACGATCACTCACTTCGGATACTGTTCGAATAGTAAAAATGACAGCATTAAGTCTTTGAAAACGATCCCGAACGTCGGCTTTCCACGAAAGTTTACTATCTATCTGAACACCTATAAATTTGAATTGTTCATTTTTTACTAATCATATGCCCATTCTGTGAAATTAAAACGTCAGGTCTTGTTGGACTGTGTGAAAGAAACTGTAAAAATGGAGTATTACTGTGATTTAGCGTTAGTTTATTTTCTACAAGCCATGAACTTAAGTCATGAACTGCACTATTTGAAACCGAGCCAATGTTGCACACAACATCCTTTACTACCAAGCTAGTGTCATCAGCAAACAGAAATATTTCAGAGTTACCCTTAATACTAGACGGCATATCGTTTATATGAATAATGAACAGGAGTGGCCCCAACACTGATCCCTGGGGCACCCCGTACTTGACTGTACCCCACTCACACCCCACAGCACAGTCGTTCTCATCATTGTGAATAATGACCTTCTGCTGTCCGTTGCTAAAGTAAGAGGTGAACTAATTGTGAGCTTTCCCTGTATTCAGTAATGATCCAACTTCAGGAGCAGTATTTTGTGATCAACATAATCAAACGGCTTAGTTAAATAAAAAATATGCCTATCGTTCGAAACCTATTGTTTAACCCACCCAGTATCTCACAAAGAAAAGAGAATATACCATTTTCAGTTGTTAAACGACTTCTAAAGCCAAGCCGTGCATTTGATAGCAAATTATGTGATATAAAATGATCAATTATCCTTACATACACAATCTTTTCAATAACTTTCGCAAACACTGATGGTATAAAAATAAGTCTAAAATTAGCATATAGGACGAGCAAGCACGGACATAACAAGAAGAACTGCAACACCACAAGATGATTAGGTATAAAATTGTTTACAGTATCTCATTCTCCCTTTTCATAAAGCGGCTTTACTACTGAGTACTTTAATTGTTCTGGAAACTGACCATTCGTAAAGGAAAAATTACAAATATAACTAAACACAGGGCTGACATGTGCAGCGCAGTACTTTAATGTTCTTCTAGGCTCTCCACCATATCCATGAGAGTCATTAGACTTCAGTGATTTGATTATTGATTCAATCTCCCCCTTGTCTGTATCACAGAGGAGTATTTCAGACATCAATCCCGGAAAGGCATTTGCCAAGAGAGTTATATTTATTCCCTGTAAAAACTAACTTTTTATTTAATTCAGCAGCAATGCTCAGAAAATGATTATTAAATACTGAACGTACATATGATTTCACAGTAACAGAAATATTTTTTCTACGAACTGACTTTATATCGCCGACCTTGTGCTGCTGACGAGACACTTCCTTCACAACTGACCATATGGTGTTTATCCTGTGAAGTAGCTATTCTAATTGCGTACCACATACTCTTTGCCCTCCTAATAACATTTTAACTACCTTGCAATACTGTTTGTAATGGGCTTCTGTAGCTTGATTGTGACTACTTCTAATATTTCGATATAATTCCCGCTTTGTTCTACCTGATATCCTTAATCCACTAGTGAGCCACTGAGGCTGCCTTTTACTGCTAGTACCCCGTTTAGGAAGTTCTAATTGAAAGCAACTCTCAAAGAGCATGAGAAACGTGTTAAGGAAAGCTTTATATTTGTCGTCTATGTTATCAGCACTATAAACATCCTGCTACTCTTGTTCCTCGACGATGTTTAAAAAACTCTAAATTGCCTCCCCTTTCCATACCTATTGTGGTGCAGGCCATGCATAGTGAAATCCGATACTGACAGACTCAACTGGCACTACTGCAATGTGACCCATGCTATCTACATCTGTGCTTTCTCCACCCCTATGTTAACACACCTTACAGCCACATTAACATGAGGTCTATCATGACGCTGAAACAGTCGCACGAAATGCACGTTATAGCCACCAGTTTGAGTAGCTGTCTTTACCAGGTCACCACCTACATCACATTCCCTGTCCCTATAAAGACTATTTCCTGCTCCACCCACTATCGCTACCTGATCCTCCTTCGTAGAATTTCTACATAACTCCCGTATCCTATCAGTCACATGAGCCAACCCAGCACTAGCTTTCACAATGCTAGTGACCTGGTACTCTCCCCAACATCCTGCAACTCCTGGCCCACACCTCTACCGTGTGAACTACCTAGCGGCAGAACCTTCTCCCTTCTGAATGCTGAGGACTGCTGCATGTTAACTACGCCTACAGCTTGGGGGGGGGGGGGGGGGAGGGCTCTGTCGAGTTTTAGTGACTTACGTTTCGGCTCAGCATCCCCACTACAAGTCAGTATGCTGCTCAACAGAAGCGGTATAACTATTGAGAGACGCCAACGTTCTCTGGTGTTCCACTGTGAAAAAATTTTCAGTACAGATAGCAGAATTTCTGTTTTTGTTTTTCAGTTTTCCATTTCAGTGCCCGTCTCGTGTAAAAGTGGTCTGAATATAGACTATTTTTAATAAAACAATTTTGGATATCAGGTAGCGTCATTATAAAACACTAAATCAGCTACATAATCGTCGTTTCGACCGTATTTTCAGCCGTCTTCTTCATATTTCAGTGGAAAAATCGGTTGTGAAGTTGAAGAGTGGAATTGTAAAACGTTGTAAGCACCATTTTTTTTTCAGAAAATGGGTTTACAGTTGTATGTCAAATCATGGAGGAGATGTTTCAAACATTCATTACTAGACGACGCGTGATCTTTGTGCCAAGCATTGCCTACCAATGGAGTTCCAAGTGCGGTGCGTCGGTGATTCCTCCGTTTAGTCTGGGATCTTTTGAAGAGACAACGCACAAGTTTCTGGAGAGTGAGCACAGCTTTCTGAGCTCCGACGCAGATTTTCCAATCACAGAAAAAAGGATATTTACACACGACTGTGGAGGCAGCTAAAGCTCTGAATCCGTTCCATGTAATTCTAGTGCATACTACTGCCTTCTTTAAAATCAGCTCGCCAGTCGCTCCACACTAACCGGTCGGCAACGGTGCGAACGACCGGCACCGGAAGACCGCGCTCTCCAGTGGCCAGTCAGCCTCTAACTACCGCGGCGCGAGCATCGGAGCGCGTGCTGTTGTCGGAAGTGTGCTACATCTAGTAACCGTATTCATGTTGTTGTCGATCAGTTTGTATTGTAGACGATCAAGAAAATAAAGTATCAGTACTCTAAAGTGAAGTGTACAATTAATAAATATTTACAAGGTGCTGACCCCGACAAAAGTATCAAGGAGCAATTACAACAACAATTAGGACAGCAACAAGGAGAGATCGAGCTCTTGCAGCAACAATTACGCCACCAAGAACAACTCATACAACAGCAGCTACTGTGCCATCAGCAGCGCAAACACGTGGAAGAGGTGGCCACGCTACAACAGCGACACGAGGAGCGGCTTCGAACGCAGCTGGAAGAAAGGGGACCGCCTACCGCGGAACAAGAACAGAGAGAGCGCAGGCGCCCTGCCATGAAAGCGCGTGTCCGGCCTCCCTGGCAGCCCCCCGCGGCCTCCATGCCTGTGGCACAAAGATATGTTACTCTGTGCCTGCGGCGAACGGCAGTCCTATCTGCACCTCGGCCCGGGCGTCCCGCTGCCTGCGGCCGCAGCGTCGAGGAGTCCTGCTACCCGCCGCCACTCCCTCCACCACCCCACGGGAGCAACCCCAGAAGCTCAAGTGAACCTTGCGGCTTTCAAAGCACAATCACTCTGAACGGATTGTCCGTTACTTTTGTCCACGCACACACATTGAAAGCCATTTCGTGACTGCTGGGATAAGACGCGACAAAATATGCACATGTGATGGCACTAGTGGACAGCCGCTCCGCCAGCGAGGACAGCGACGCTATCACCAACCCGCCGGCTTCCGGAGAGTACGAAATTCTACGCTACTGATCATTAAAATTGCTACACCAAGAAGAAATGCAGATGATAAACGGGTATTCATTCGACAAATATATCACACTAGAACTGACATGTGATGACATTTTCACGCAATTTGGGTGCATAGATCCTGAGAAATCAGTACCCAAAACAACCACCTCTGGCCGCTACAACGACCTTGATACGCCTGGGTATTGAGTCAAACAGAGCTTGGATGGCGTGTACAGGTACAGCTGCCCATGCAGCTTCAACACGGTACCACAGTTCATCAAGAGTGATGACTGGCGTATTGTGACGAGCCAGTTGCTCGGCCACCATTGACCAGACGTTTTCAATTGGTGAGAGATCTGGAGAACGTGCTGGCCAGGGCACCAGTCGAACATTTTCCGCATCCACAAAGGCCCGTACAGGACCTGCAACATGCGGTCGTGCATTATCCTGCTGAAATGTAGAATTTCGCAGGGATCGAATGAAGGGTAGAGCCACGGGTCGCAACACATCTGAAATGTAATGTCCACTGTTCAAAGTGCCGTCAATGCGAACAAGAGGTGACCGAGACGTGTAACCAATGGCACCACATACCATCACGCCGGGTGATACGCCAGTATGGCGATGACGAACACGCGCTTCCAATGTGCGTTCGCCGCGATGTCGCCAAACACGGATGCGACCATCATGATGCTATACACAGAACCTGGATTCATAAAAAAAACAAATGACGTTTTGCCATTCGTGCACCCAGGTTCGTCGTTGAGTATACCATCATAGGCGCTCCTGTCTGTGACGCAGCGTCAAGGGTAACCGCAGCCATGGTCTCCGAGCTGATAGTCCGTACTGCTGCAAACGTCGTCGAACTGTTCGTGCAGATCGTTGTTGGCTTGCAAACGTCCCCATCTGTTGACTCAGGGATCGAGACGTGGCTGCGCGATCCGTTACAGCCATACGGATAAGATTCCTGTCATCTCGACTGCTAGTGATACGAGGCCGTTGGGATCCAGCACGGCGTTCCGTATTACCCACCTGAACCCACCGATTCCATATTCTCCCAACAGTCATTGGATGTCTACCAACGCAAGCAGCAATGTCGCGATACGATAAACCGGAATCGCGATAGGCTACAATCCGACCTTTATCAAAGTCGGAAACGTGATGGTACGCATTTCTCCTCCTCACACGAGCCAAAAAGGAATACAAACGTCTCAAAAACAAGATCGACAGGAAGTGCAAAATGGCTAAGCAGGGATGAATAGAGGCCAAATGTAAGGATGTAGAGCGTAATCTCACTAGGGGTAAGATAGATACTGCCTACAGGAAAATTTAAGAGACCTTTGGAGAACGGAGAACCACTTGCATGAATATCAAGAGCTCAGATGGAAACCCAGTTCTAAGCAAAAAGGGAAAGCAGAAAGGTGGAGGGAGTATATAGAGGGCCTATGCAAGGGCAATGTACTTGAGGACAATATTGTGGAAATGGAAGAGAATGTAGATGAAGATGAAATGGGAGATACGATACTGGGTGAAGAGTTTGACAGAGCACTGAAAGACATGAGTCGAAACAAGGCCCCGGGAGTAGACAACATTCCATTAGAACTACAGACGGCCTTGGGAGAGCCAGTCCTGACAAAACTCTACCATCTGGTGAGCAAGATGTATGAGACAGGCGAAATACCCTCAGACTTCAAGAAGAATATAATAATTCCGATCCCAAAGAAATCAGGTGCTGACAGATGCGAAAATTACAGAACAATCAGTTTAATAAGTCACGGATGTAAAATACTAACGCGTATTCTCTACAGACGAATGGAAAAACTGATAGAAGCTGACCTTGGGGAAGATCAGTTCAGATTCCGTAGAAATGTTGGGACACGTGAGGCAATACTGACCCTACGACTTATCTTAGAAGCTAGATTAAGGAAAGGCAAACCCACGTTTCTAGGATTTGTAGACTTAGAGAAAGCTTTTGACAATGTTGACTGGAATACTCTCTTTCAAATTCTGAAGGTGGCAGGGGTAAAGTACAGGGAGCGAAAGGCTATTTACAATTTGTACAGAAACCAGATGGCAGTTATAAGAGTCGAGGGGCATGAAAGGGAAGCAGTGGTTGGGACGGGAGTGAGACAGGGTTTTAGCCTGTCCCCGATGTTATTCAATCTGTGTATTGAGCAAGCAGTGAAGGAAACAAAAGAAAAATTCGGGGTAGGTATTAAAATCCATGGAGAAGAAATAAAAACTTTGAGGTTCGCCGATGACATTGTAATTCTGTCAGAGACAGCAAAGGACTTGGAAGAGCAGTTGAACGGAATGGACAGTGTCATGGAAGGAGGGTATAAGATGAACATCAAGAAAAGCAAAACGACGATAGTGGAATGTAGTCGAATTAAGTCGGGTGATGCTGAGGGAATTAGATTAGGAAATGAGACACTTAAAGTAGTAAAGGAGTTTTGCTATTTGGGGAGCAAAATAACTGATGATGGTCGAAGTAGAGAATATATCAAATGTAGACTGGCAATGGCAAGGAAAGCGTTTCTGAAGAAGAGAAATTTGTTAACATCGAGTATAGATTTAAGTGTCAGGAAGTCGTTTCTGAAAGTATTTGTATGGAGCGTATGTATGGAAGTGAAACATGGACGATAACTAGCTTGGACAAGAAGAGAATAGAAGCTTTCGAAATGTGGTGCTACAGAAGAATGCTGATGATTAGATGGGTAGATCATATAACTAATGAGGAGGTATTGAATAGGATTGGGGAGAAGAGAAGTTTGTGGCACAACTTGACTAGAAGAAGAGATCGATTGGTAGGACATGTTCTGAGGCATGAAGGGATCACCAATTTAGTATTGGAGGGTAGCGTGGAGGGTAAAAATCGTAGAGGGAGACCAAGAGATGAATACACTAAACAGATTGAGAAGGATTTAGGTTGCAGTAGGTACTGGGAGATGAAGAAGCTTGCACAGGATAGAGTAGCATGGAGAGCTGCATCAAACCAGTCTCAGGACTGAAGACCACAACAACAACAACACGAGGCATCACAACAACGATTCACCAGGCAACGCCGGTCAACTGCTGTTTGTGTATGAGAAATCGGTTGGAAACTTTCCTCATGTCAGCACGTTGTAGGTGTCGCCACTGGTGCCAACCTTGTGTGAATGCTCTGGAAAGCTAGTCATTTGCATATCACAGCATCTTCTTCCTGTAGGTTAAATTTCGCGTCTGTAGCACGTCACCTTCATGGTGTAGCAATTTTAATGGCCAGTAGTGCAAAAGGCGATCTCATTGGGCGGCTCTCCCTGTCTAACACGCAGTACTTAGTTGTTACACAAGTAGGAAATCGGCGATAGGCAGCCGTCACAACTTCTACGACATATCCGTACGTCGACTGGCCCGGACGTCCTGGACCCTCTATAACGATCCATATGCATGTCGCGCTTGCCGGAAGTGCATCACACCCTGATCACAGTGACGCAAGAGGAGAACGAGCTGGCAGAGATCGCGGACACAGTAACCGAGGCCGAGGCTCCGCATGTTTTCACTACAGCATCCGCCTCGACGCGTAGACGCCGCAGGTCTCAGCTCTCGGCACATACAAAATGCGAGGCAGCCTGCCATCACGCGGACGACGCAGCACGCGCTCCCTGCCTTCGCCGGACCGGAATGAGTGGTTTTACGACCGTCGTTTGGGCGACGGAGCACGTAGATGCAGTTCGTCGTGTTCCTGGGCGGAAAACGCGATCGGCAGCACCCCCATTACGACTTAGCAGCTGAAAATGGTTCGGTCATACGTACTTATGGACTTGTGACTTTAAATCTGAACATTGGGTTATGTTTATAGTCGCAGACGTGACCCGCGCTATAATCGGGCTCGATTTCCTGTCCTATTACGATCTGCATATAAGGAATGCTTCCATTTTGGACCGTGTTACGTCGTTAAAGTTGGCAGGCCAGCCTATGCAGTGCAGTGAGTCGTCGGTACATTTCCTTGCTGCTCCAGCGCCCTTAGCACAACTGCTGAATGAGTTCCCGTCAGTTACGCGACCCTCGGAGTGCCGTCATCGTCCCACCACTCGACAGTGCATCACATCAGGGCACGCCCGGTCCTCCGGTTTTCTCGCGGCCCAGACGGCTGGCCCCCAACAAACTGCGCACCGCACAAGTAGAACTCGATACAATGATCCGAGCAGGCATGGCACGACCATCGGAAAGCAACTGGGCGTGTGCTCTGCACCTGGTACCACAGAAATCAGATGGCTGGCGTCCCTGTGGTGACTATAGAGGACTCAACGCCCATACAATTGCCGACCGATACCCAGTGCGCCACGTCAGGGATTTTGCTTGCCAATTGGCGGGGCGAACATCTTCTCGACATTAGACCTAGTAAAAGCCTACAACCAAATACCAGTGGCAACAGAGGACGTCCATAAAAGTGTAATAACTACGCCCTTTGGACTGTCTGAATTCTCATATATGTCATATGGCTTACGAAACGCAGCACAGACATTTCAGCGTTTTATCGATGAAGTTTTGCGCGGATTAGACTTCTGCTTCACATACATCGGCGACGTGTTGGTGGCATTATCATTCACAGAAGAACATGAAAGATACCTACGCATAGTTTTCCAAAGATTTGATGACTACAGAATCCTCACAAATCCGGTCAAATGTGCTATTGGGGTTACGGAACTGACATTCCTCGGATTTCGGGTTCCCGTGACCGGTACGTACCCACCAGCTGAGCGCATCTCCGGAATAACGACCTACCCGGCTCCAAAATTGCATAAATTGCGTCGCTACTTGGAGATGATCAACTATTCCTGTCGTTTTTTATACCGAGCTGCTAAAACGCAGGCACCACTACATGCCACCCTCGCTGGCCCCAAAGTGCGTGGTTTCAAACCTGTCACAAGGACTGATTAACAGTAGACAGCTTTTGAAGCCTGCCAGATAAGCCTCACGCAGGCCATTCTCCTTGCGCTCCCAATTGCCGATGTCCCATTAGCCATTTTCTCAGACTCCTCATCTCGTGCCGCTGGCGCTGTTCACAACAGAAAGTAAATGGGTACTGGCAACAATTGGGTTTCTTCTCCAAGATCACGGAGAAACAACGCTCTTGGCCACCATTTTACAGTGAATTGCTAGCAGCCTATAAGGCAGTCAGGTACTTCAGATTCATGGTGGAAAGGCATCCCTTCACTATATACACAGATCACGAGTCACTCACTTACACATTTTCGCAGCCAAGAAATAATTATCCTCCAGTGCAAATCAACCAACTAAATTTTATTTCACAATTCACAACAGACATTCGGCATGTAAGTGGCTCGAAAAACGTCACTGCTGACGTCTTGTCTAGAGTGGAATGCATTTCCGCACCTTTGAATTTCACCGAACTAGCTGCAGTACATAACGGCGACGAAGAGTTAAAGGACTTGCTGAAAGGCAAGACAGTTTTGTACTTGCCTCACGTACCACTGCCAGGCACTGAGGAGCCGCTATATTGCGACGAGTCAGCAGGCCGACAGCGGCCATACGTACCTGCCCCTCTCCGATGAAGGGTTTTCGGTTCTCCGCATGGACTCAGCCACCCAGAATTCCGCGCTAGGAGGGTACTAGTTATGCGGCGTTTTGTGTGGCCTGGTGTACAGAGGGACTGCCGTACATGGACTCAGACCTGCTTTCCCTGCCAAAAGTGCAAAGTAACATGGCACGTACATCTGCATCTACATCTACATGGTTACTCTGCAATTCACACTTAAGTGCCTGGCAGAGGGTTCATCGAACCATTTTCATACTACGTCTCTACCATTCCACTTTCGAATGGCGTGTGGGAAAAAGGAACACCTAAATCTTTCCTTTCGAGCTCTGATTTCTCTTATTTTATTATGAAGCTCATTTCTCCCTACGTAGGTGGGTGTCAACAAAATATTTTCGCATTCGGAAGAGAAAGATGGTGATTGAAATTTCATAAATAGATCTCGCCGCAAGAAAACCGCCTTTGTTTCAGTGATTGCCACCCCTATCAGAGACACTCTCATCCCTATTGCGCGATAACACGGGCTGCCCTTCTTCGCACTTTTTCGATGTCCTCCGTCAATCCTACCTGGCAAGGATCCCATACCGCGCAGCAATATTCCAGCAGAGGACGGACAAGTGTAATGTAGGCCGTCTCTTCAGTGGGTTTGTCGCATCTTCTAAGTGTTCTGCCAATAAAGCACAGTCTTTGTTTCACCTTCCCCACAATATTATCTATGTGGTTTCCAATTTAAGTTGCTCGTAATTGTAATTCCCAGATATTTAGTCGAATTGACAGCCCTTAGATTTGTGCGGTTTATCGTATACCCAAAATTTATCGGATTTATTTTAGTACCCATGAGGATGACCTTGCACTTTTCTTTGTTTAGCGCCAATTGCAACTTTTCGCACCATACATAAATTCTCTCTAGATCATGTTGTAATTGGAATTGATCGTCTGATGATTTTACTGCACGGTAAATTACAGCGTCATCTGCAAACAATCTAAGGGTGTTGCTCAGATTATCTCCAGATCATTTATGTAAATCAACAGCAGAGGGCCCTTGACACTACCTTGCGGAACGCCAGATATCACTTCTGTTCTACTCGATGATTTACCGTCTGTCACTACGAACTGTGACCTCTCTGAGAGGAAATCACGAATCCAGTCACAAAACTGAGACGATACTCCATATGCACACAATTTAATTACAACGGTATCAAAAGCCTTGCGGAAATCCAGGAATATGGAATCGATCTGAGATCCCTTGTCGACAGCACTCATTACTTCATGGGAATAAAAAGCTAGCTGTGTTGCACGATAACGATATTTTTTGAATCCGTGTTGGTTATGTATAAATAAGTCTTTTTCTTCAAGGCGATTCATAATGTTAGAGTACAGTATATGCTCCGAAATCCTACTGCAAACTGAAGTCAGTGATATGGGTCTGTAATATAACGGGTTACTCCTATTTCCTTTCTTGAATATTGGTGTGAACTGTGCTACTTTCCATTATTTAGGAACAGACCTTTCGTAAAGTGAACGGTTGTATATGATTGCTAAGAAGGGCGCTTTTGTGTCTGCATACTCTGAAAGGAACCTGACTGATATACCATCTGGACCGGAAGATTTGCCTTTCTTAAGTGATTGGAGTTGTTTCGCAACACCTAAGATATCTTCCACGTTTTGGCTGTCACTCATGCTAACAGCTGTTTTGGTTTCGATTTCTGGAATATTTACTTCGTCTACTTTCGTGAAGGAATTACGGAAAACTGTATTTAGTAACTCCGCTTTAGTGACACCATAATCGGTAACATTTCCATCGCAATCGCGCAGTGACGGTATTGACTGTTTCTTGACACTGGTGTACTTTACATACGACCAGAATAGCTTTGGGTTTTCTACCATATTTTGAGACAATGTTTCATTGT
Source organism: Schistocerca piceifrons (assembly GCF_021461385.2). Lineage (NCBI taxonomy): Eukaryota > Metazoa > Arthropoda > Insecta > Orthoptera > Acrididae > Schistocerca > Schistocerca piceifrons. The sequence continues at coordinate 1,058,889,283 of NC_060139.1, forward strand.
GGAAACTATTAGAAGCATCTCGCATTGACGTCCGAACTAAATTTAGAGCTTCCGTGAAACTAACCCAATGTGGGGATTTTGCGTTCTTCTGAATTTGGCATGCTTTTTCGTTGCTTCTGGAACAGTGTTCTGACGTGTTTTGTGTACCATGGTGGATCAGTCCCGTCTCTTATTAACTTATGAGGTATGAATCTATCTATTACTGTCGATACTGTATCTTTGAATTTCTGGTCTACACTTACATAATTAGCTTGGAAGGAATGGAGACTCTCTCCTAGGAAGGTATCAAGCGAATTTTTATCTGCTGTTTTAAATACATATTTTGCGTTTATTTTTGTGGTTTTGGTTGATATGGTTTTGAGCCTTGCTACAGTGACCTTGTGTTCACTAATCCCTGTATCCGTCATGACGCTCTCTATTAGATCAGGATTATTTGTGGGTGAGAGGTCAAGTGTGTTTTTGCAACCATTTACAATTCGTGTGGGCTCATGAACTAACTGTTCAAAGTAATTCTCAAAGAAAGCATTTAGTACAATTTCGGAAGATGTTTTTTGTCTTGCACAGGCTTTGAACATTTCGGCAATAAATCGAGGATAGATTGAAGTCTCCACCAATTATAACTGTATGGGTGGGGTACTTATTTGTAATGAGATTCAAGTTTTCTGTGAACAGTTCAGCTATTATATCATCTGAGTCGGGGGTTCGGTAGAAGGAACCAATTATTATTTTGGTACGGCTGTTGGGTATAACCTCTACCCAGAGTAATTCGCAGGAACTACGTATTTCAACTTCACTACAAAATAAACTACTACCAACAGGCATATACACACCACCACCTGCTTTATTTAAACTATCCTCTCAAAACACGGTTTGCGCCTCTGTAAAAATTTCGGCAGAATTTACCTCCGGCTTTAGCCAGCTTTCTTTTCTGTTCCTACAACGATATCAACTTCAGTGCTTTCCGGTCAGCGCTTGAAGCTCTGGTACTTTTCCAACACAGCTACGACAATTTACAACTACAATACCGACTGTTGCTTGGTCGATTCTCGTCGTTTCTTTGCCCTGTACCCTTTGAGACGTACCAGATCTGCTAGGAAGATTTGACATCCAAGAGGCTTCGTTCGCTGTCGCTCCTGGACTTGGTAGAATCACTCCCAGTCGCCCGTAACTACTGGTACTGCCTCACAGCTATCGACAGGTACAGCAGGTGGCCAGAAGTATTACCACTGGAAATGCAGACAGCCGAGAACGTGGCGCATGCCTTCCCCGGTGGTTGAATTTCACGTTTTGGCTGTCTCAAACCAGTAACTTCCGACCAGGGTCGGCAGTGGGAAGCAAATATCTTCCGTGCAACAGCCCAGTTGTACACGATACACATGACGAGGACTTCGCCATACCACCCAGCCTCAAATGGCATCGTGGAGCTCCTGCTCCATTCCTTGAAGGCCGTCATAATGTGCCACACGACAGATTCCTGGATTGATGCCCTCCTGGTAATGCTATTGGGACTGGGCAGTGCACTAAAAGAAGACCTACAGGCCTCTCCAGCGGAACTAGTGTATGGCGAATCCCTGCGTCTAGAAGGAGAGTTTTTCACACAACGATCTGGACCCCTGCACTCTGCTCAAGCCTTCCTCACGGAACACCCCAGACTCCGTGCGACCTAGTGAAACTTCACAGCATGAAAAACAGGCTAACTTCGTATTCAAAAACTTGGCAACAACGAAGCGCATTTTCCTCCAACATGGCCGACTGCGCAGGGCACTGGAGCCACCCTACCAAGACCCATAAGCAGTTACGGGATGGAATGATAGAACACTCACTCTCCGCATTATAAGAGAGACACAGTAGTGTCCATCGACCAGTGCAAGCCAGCCTACCCAAGCGTAGAAGACGCTGCCGAAATGCAGGCCAGCACCGGTCACAGGGCACCCGTCATTCCACAGCCAACGGCACAGCAGCGTTACACAGAGCGGCGCTGCCCGCCAGGAAACCAACCAGCCACCCAGATGCAGTAGTTACTCCGCAGCAACATCCGACCCACCAGTATCCAGCCACAGCAGAAGCCCGATACGGGCGAAAAGTATGGTTGTTTCGACCAGTAAAAACATTTTGCTTTGCTCCTTGCTCAGTTTTCTCCCTTGTGGAGGTGTGGTTTAGCGACCCCAGCTCGCTGTCGCTCCACACTAACGCCAGATGATCCCGCTCTCCAGTGGCCAGTCGGTCTCTATCTACCGCCGCGCGAGCGTCGAAGTGTGTGCGGCTGTCGGAAGTGTGCTACACCTAGTCAGTAAAGTGAAGAGTTCAGTTAATAGATACGTACACACAACATGACGTTCTTCACCTGAAACATCAGCCATGTTATCAGTTCCAAACGTAAAGATCTGATGAAGATGTTGCCATTCCTTCCTCAACAGCACAGTGAGTTTGGGAGATGTGCTCTACTGCTTGCTACATAAACCCCTGGTGGTAAGAGAAAATGTAGGTGAACTAGCCAGCTGAAGAACGTTCCCTTTTCTTTTATATCGGTACAAGGCTCCTCTCGCGCAGAGTGCGGTGTTGTAATGGTAGCCTGCGTGTACCTGTTACAACTTCTATCCCATACGTCACCCTTTCCACAGAAAAACACGTTTCAGGAACCTTCTGAGACCTAACTGGACATGGCCGCTTCCAGTAAGTAACTGTGTACTCATGCCATTAGTGGTACCTATAGCAAAAAAAAATAATAATTAATCCCTTCAAAATAATAAACCAAAGTTTTCCAGTACTGAAATCAAACAGTAGTTACTTGCTAACGAAAGTTTTCACCGCCCCAAAGATTAGAATGCACCACATAAACAAGAAATCAAATGGCTCTAAGCACTATGGGACTTAACATCTGAGGTCATCAGTCCCCTAGACTTAGAACTACTTAAACGTAATAAACCTAAGGACATCACATACATCCATGCCAAAGGCAGGATTCGAACCTGCGACCGTAGCAGCAGCGCGGTTCCGGAATGAAGCGCCTAGAACAGCTCGGCCACAGCGGCCGGCAAACAAGTAATCAAAAGTTCAGTTGGCGACAATGGACTCTGCACATAAACATCCCAAACAATTGTTGGCGAAAGGAATGATACACATGAATCCACTTACTTCCCAAGGAAGTAAATAGCATTCGAAAGTTGACTATGATTGTGAACCGACAAAATGGCCTAGCAATAATTGTCTCCTCAACTCGAAACTCGTGGAAATAAGCTCTCCGCAGACAGTGAACTAACACTCGATTTCTCTAACTGCAAAGCAGCAAATATTCTAATCAAAAGACACAGCAGTCTGGCAGAAATGGTGCTGCGGCAAACACCTGCTATCCACGTGTCTCCACAGTACCGGCGGCTACCCCCGCTCGTCAAAAAAGGCCTTCAGCTACTTTGATTGATTCCACACTTTTCCAGCACCAACTGAATCATTTTACACCAACACGTACTCACTCTCCATCATCTGTGCAACAGAGAGTCAGCAGATTTTCCCATGAAAACGGGACAGCTCTAGATTATTTCTGACGTCATCCGCTGCGCAGCCAGTCAGATTAAGTTCCACCACTTTCAGCGGCGAACGCATCTTGCTGGCGTGCGTAATGTAGAAGCAATCTGGCGTCGCTCTTTCGTGGGAGCCAGTGTTCTGCCCGCCTCGCTGTGGCGTCCGGTGGTGTCAGCCACACCATTTTCTCCCCGGTCAACGACCTGCACAGCCTCACAGAAAAATAAGCCCTACCAAGCGTGGCGTAACGAATGCATACTTTCACAGGCTCGCCCCCCTGACAGGTGCGGCGTCAGCCTGCCGTGCCAGAGGTGAGCCTACGGCGCGGCGTGTGCTCCACCACCGCCAATTCTCTGAGTAGTCGCCTGTCCCTCTGGCTTTTGTGGCGGATCACTGCCCGTTAGCCAACTTACAGCCAGCCTCGACTCAGAGCAAACAGAATTTATTCCCGGCCATAAAATTAACTCATGCCGACATACTGCCTAATGTACACAAGCACCGTCAACCTCTTATTAAAATGCATTGTTATTACCCTTCCGCGAGGACATATTGATTGATTAATAACTCCATAAAAATAGGTCAAGTAAAGTTTGAGAAGTGATATGGAGGCTCTTGGAAAGAACAGCTGCCTTTCAAATTTTACAGTAAACTTTGCACATCTGTTGCTAAGAAAATCTGACCCCAAAAATAGAATAATCTAAGACAGAGAAATAAATACTGACAAACTTTTTCTTGCATTTAATTATGTATAGAAGAACTTCAAATACTGGTTAGTGAACTTGTGGCAGTCTGTTGGAAGTACGCTTCTTCAAAGGGTCAGAGAATATATTTATCTGAGTCAACAGCTAAATATGAAAGGAGACCTAAAACGAGAAATACTTCGATGTATTATATTATGCTGGCAGACTTATGAAAGATACTCCTCAATTTTGAAATCCAAGACGTCAGCCGGCCTGAAAAAACAGTTTTCGACCACTGTACACTGTCAGTGTAGCCATTTATGGCTGTGAGGGACATCGACTTCAATGAGTTTATTGTCATAAAACTAATAGTAGTTCAAAGAGGAATGGAAAGGTCAATGTTGCACTGCACAAAGAAAGAAAGAAAGAAAGCAGTCGATAGCAGGCAGACAACAAAGGTCAGTGACATAATCACCCTGAAATGGCAGTGAACTGATTATGTTTCTCGAAGAAAAGATTGCAGATAGTCAAAACACGCACTGGATTGGAGACCAGTTTACAAAAAAAGACCAAGAGGAAGAGCACTGGACGGATGGGACAGAGACTTAAAAAAGCAGCCGGATTGAACTGGCAACGGGAAGTTCAAGATCGGCAGAAATGGGAGGACCTGCAATGATCCAAGGTTGCACGCCGACTTAAAGAGGCCACATCGCCTAGTGATCGAGCTGACTGAGGATGATGACAACGATGATTAATTATGTTATTCTCTTATTAAAAAAATTAGGAGATATATGCTATGGTTGGTGTTGACTACGCTTCCACTAGTTAAAAAAATATTCATGTATTTCTACACTCATATTACCACAAATAAAATGTAGTGCCTCTGTATAAGCAACACATGAAACAAAAACATTTATTGGATCTTAGAACCAATCGATTTCCTGGTATGACAGTAGGACATTCTTGATAAATTATTGATTTTCTCATTTGTTTCATTACTTTTTGTTCTGATGAGGTGGTCTGCATTCTGTGGTATCTGAATACCTTCTCTTTTTTTGTATTCAAGTAAGTTACGTAGAAAAAGAGGCACATTGGTTTTTGGCACCTACAAAATTTACCATTTCCACTGTCCAGGTGTTTTAGTGTTTTATAATGACACTGTCTAACACGTAGAATGATTTCATTCAAATTGGCACTCACCGTCGAATTGGCTGATCATGATATCATTTTTATGTCATTGATATTCTTAACGTAAGTAGAAAATTTCTTAGATACAGATACCGAGATAGTATTTGTTCCAGTAATTAGACAAGGCTTCACGCATTACACTTGTAGCAGACGAATGCATTTGAGCTAAAACCTGCCTGTCCGCTAAGTTTTACGATTTGTTTCGTACCTATTATGCAGCTGGCGCTATTCCCTAAGAAGTTTGTGGTGCTGTGCACGACAGTATATCTCGAAGGAGTTGCTGCTGTGTTGTCCATCGGCACTACGGTTGGTTTGACGCAGGTCCTCTTTCCGCTTATCAGCTTGCCTCTAGAACAGTCTCAGCCCACAACGTGGACCATATTCCTTACCTGCTCACATCTCCCTATGTCCTTTCCTTCTACCACCCCTTCAGCTATTCATTTCAGCAACGACTCATGTCTTAATATGTGCTCAAACATTCTGTCTCTTCTTTTATTATTTCTCTATTAGACTTTTCTTCCGACAACTCATTCCAGGACGTCTGCATACTTCACTCTATAAACCCACTTCATCTTCATCAGTCTCCAGCACCAACACATTTCAAAGGGTTATTTTCGTTTGTGTCATCTTCATCATCCATTTTTTGTGTCCAACAGGGCTGCTCTCTAAACAGCGTTTTACATCAATCTTCTTTTGGTCTCAGAGTTTATGTTTTTGTATTTAGTACTTGTTTCTTTTTACAGAAATCCATTTTTCATTGTCCAGTCTTTGCTACCAGGTCTTTCTTGCATGTTCCTTATTTAACAGTTGCACTTTCGAGGTATTAAGGAGAGAGGGAATGTGCGTCATATTGAATTATTCTACGAGGCATATATTTTTCTATACATTGGTTGGCTACTGGAATCATTACTCAATGTTGCGTAGCCTACTACTTTCAAGTCTACATTTAATACTATCTGATAAAAGTTGCATAAAAACTCATTGGTTACTCTTACTTTGGAGCAAAGCTCATTAACAGCATCGTAACTCAAATATGATTTGATATATCGACACAAATAATGCCAGATTACACTAGTTCTTGTTTATTGGTGTTAATATGTAAAGATGGTCAGTGGAGTTACATGTTTTAGACTGAGATTTTTGCGAAGCTGTAATTTGTTTTCTGAAATGTTTTCCCTTTCGTCGCTCAATAATTAACTCCTTAAGCCGCGTGTCCATACAAACTAATAAAGCTTTAGTGACTTCAAACTAGAACTATGAACTGTCATTCCAGAAGTCACGGGAGTTTTGACCAGTTGCTATAATATGCCATTCTTTTCGGCTGATGCCGATTAACTGCTTCACGTCTTCACGGTACTTAAATAGACCTTCGTCACCACTACAGGCCACCCGTCCTATATACAAACTACTGTGAACTACAGGGCTCCTCATTTATGTCTCTCCGAGTGTGTCCCATCCATTTTTGTCTGTGTTAGTCAACCACACTACACAGAATGAATATAGTCCATGCGTCCATTGTTTTTTTCGCAGATTTTCTTTCTACAATATAAATAAATTACTGCCCTTAGTTTCGGTCGTTACTATAATCGCACACATCGATACGATGATCTTTGACACGATGACGACTGTCAGTTATCTCTGAAAAAGACCTTTAGAAGCTATCGTCGGAACATAGAGCTTCCAAATTGCTACTCCAAGCCGGTGTAAAATGAATGTGCGCAACGGAGAATAATAAACGCTAAAATGAAGATTGGGCCCTGTCTGACTACCCCCTGAAGCAGATCTTAGGATCTCTTAATTCTATAAATTACACTCTACACATAAATAAATTATGGAGGCAACTAATCCTACTAAACGATAAACGTTGTTCCCGCTTTTATATTTATTGTAGATTTAAAAAAACTTTATATTACAAAGTTTTCATTTCCTAAGTAAAACTACTAATCAATTGCCCAACTCTGCCCCTTATTATGACTGCGGGGTCTAATATCAATAACGCGAAATGACTGATATCATCTACGTACCAAACACTAGAAGACACGTCTTTCAAAGATGATCTACGGTGGTGTGGAACCTCAGTGGAAATAAACTAACGTGATCAGAGCTGTTTAGCTTTTATAGCCCTAATAAGCCGAAGCAATTGGCGACATCACTGTATGTACTGCATCCGGTGCGTCGAAGTGATGGAACAACTCCAGCGACAAATAAACTCTTTCAAACACTAGGACGGCAGAAGGCGGTTCTCTGACTAATATACTCTAATACTGTCTTCTCCTCTCTGTGTTTTACAGACAAGAAACGCGAACTCCCAGCCACAAGGACGGAGTTCAGATAACGTCTCAATGTAAGTGCAGACAGAGGAAGTGCTCTCAATTACTGAACGCTGTGTACTCAACAACGACTTCCAACCTGGAGGTGAAGTCCAGAATCGTATAGGTTCGTAACAGTACAGTGCCTAACTGTTCTAACTACAAACTCTCCTGAGAGCAAAGACAGCAAGTCCGTCTGTACCAACAAAGCTGATATCGAGTGGCCGTCACACACGGGCGCTCACAACGGAAGACCGCATCTCTCCACTGCTGTCTTCCCAGCAAGGCTCGGCTCGCCACCGTCGTAATTCCGAAAACGAATCATATTCCCCACTCCACGGAATATTCTCCCTCTCTGCAGATTCTTCCGAACGCCGACCAACCATATTTTAGCCTTTTGTCGTCCAGTGCGGAAAGTTTGCGAGGAAAAACCTATACTCGTTCAATGGTACGCTTCTGAGTAAAAATCTTTGGAAATAACCCAGCCTGCGTGGTTTCCGAGGTTCCGCTTCTTCGTTCCTCTAACCTGCACCCAAGATTTGCAGCGCTCGGAAGTATTATCCGGTTATCCTTCCGGTCCTACTACAATAGAGGCCGATAGCGGCCGGTCGCCCCTGTATTGTGTCTTTGCGCCCAGGTGTCCAAACTGTCCGTCTTGCCACTTCCTGTGTGAAGCTGAACCACAACCCAGGGCTTGAGTTCCGCCTGCCATTTCGTTTCCACCGTCGTTCCAACCTCTACTAGTGCAGACAATCATTCATTACGCCGTTCTGATAATAAAGACACTCTGTCACCTTTCATGCAATAAGAGTTAACAATTATTTACAAGGAGAACGTGGCAATGTCAGTCTCCTTTATATATTCATATATACGATGTACAACCTATCAAATGATATTTAATTGTGGTTGTAGATCACGGCAAAGTATGTGGATGAGTGCTTGTAAGGTGCGAAATTATAGCGACCTTACAAGCTTTACCTTTAACTAGACGCCACAAAAATACCCAATGTGTATTATGTATTCCGTCACTGGATTTGTTACAGTGTTTTAAGCTCTGGCTATGAACTGTTGGCTCTGGAAAAACTGAAAAGGAAAACGTTAGAAGCAACAGAAGTTTTAAATGTGGGCGGAGGTTTGAAACAAAATGTCAGAATAAAGAGCAACTAAAGGATGTGCAACGTATACATTAGGCAACTGCTTGAATGAGAAATTCAAAGAACCAATTACGGCCATGATTAATAAAACTATTAATTTTGCAACACTATGTGATAAGCAACACTCATTTCCAGGTGTCAGTATGTTGCAACAAGAGCGAAGGCACAGATCCCCGTTAACAAGTAAAATGCTATTAATACCTGATGCTAGAACACTACGTGATGAGAAGACAACTTGCCGCAAGTGTGAGAGGCGAAATTATCCGTCTAGGAGAAATCGAGATGCCGAGAGAGCACGGAAATTCTGACAGAAAATAAAAAAAAACAAAGGTTATGCCAGAGGTGCAGCTACTCAGACGGAGGAGAATCATTAGTACCCGCCTCATCAAAACTACTGGTATGTATATAATATTTACTAAACCTGGAAATTTGCGTTGCACGTTGAGAAACGGTACAATAATGCACCAACATCGGCCTGCTTAGCTGATTGGTTACGTGCTTGTCTACCATGCAGCAGGCACGGGTTCGATTCCCGGCCGGGTTGGAGATTATCTCCGCTCGTGGACTGGGTTTTGTGTTGTCCTCATCATCATTTAATCATCATCACCAGCACGCGAGTGGCTCAATGTGGCGTCGACTGTAATAAGACTCGCACTCTGCGATCGAACTTCCCCTCATGGGGCCTCTCGGCTGGCAGTGCCATACGATTATTTCATTTTCTTTCTTTTTTTTTCACCAACAAAAGAAAGTAAAAAAAATTCAGTACAATGAGGGATCGAGCACAACTAGTAGAGACGGAAAGAATCGGAAAGCACAATTCTACTGGAGCCAAGTATTGGCAAAAGAACAGAACCACCAACAAAGAGAGTTACCAAATTCAACAGAAAAGAATTCGATGCACCATAAAGTCGTGAGTCATCACAATCAAGATTTCGACCACAGTCGTTTTGACAACGTTAACGCCCACACTGCTATTTTCATGAATATTATCCATATGCCACAAGTTGTCTAAAAACAGCGCAGCTAAATTATGTGAGGAGTCAGTACGGCATGCATGAAATCTGCAAAGTAGCTTGGAAATTGAAATTCGATATTTCGTGCATTTAAGGTTGCGAGACCTGGACACTTAAAGCCAGTAAGAAACATTGTGCTATGTTGGTGGCACAGGATGCTGCGCATAAAATGGACTGAAAGAAGAACAGAAGTGTCCGTTTCTGAGCAAAGCAGTTTCTTCAAGCACCTTTCTTTTCGTGTCATCCAAAGAATTCTCCAGTTCTTTGGCCATATTGTGAGTAGAGATGGAGAAAACCTGAAGAAAATAACTATGGAAGGGAAGATTGAGGGCAAGAGGCTGAGACAAAGAGCAACGAACAGATGGATTGATCAAATCAAGAAGATCTTGGGTCTGCCTCTTCAGCAGGTTCTAAAAGAAGCTGGTAACCGCCCGGCATGGAGACGCTTGGTTCATTGGGGCACAACGCTCAGCAATGAGCACAACGACCTATGATGATGATGGTGATGTTGATCCTTACAGGAACCGCGCACTGGAAATGGAAAAATCCCTGGAATCACAGTCGCAACTCAGGTCATTACACACGCTCCGACGACAGCCGCTCGTATTATTCAACAAGAAAATCACAGCTGTAAAAATAGCACAGTATTGTAACGAACACCTGACTTCTATCGAGATTCTTGCAGCCACACAAAGTTTGATTCTTGTCACAATGTATTTCCAATTCAGTACCATCACACATGAGTGCGTTCATCAATTCAAAGACACCGGTGACCTTAGGCAAAGGAAACCATTGATCTACACCATGGACACAAACGCAAAGTCACCTTCATGGATCAGCTCGGTGCAGGATGAAAGAGCCATTATGAAATGAAGTATGGAAGTGGCGAATTCTACCAACATATAAAGGCAGGGCTGCTGCACTGTCCGTTACAGATGTCACAGTAGTTAACGACTACGTGGTCAGAAATATCGCAACCTGGAGAGTTGAAACAGGCCTCACCACGAGTGACTACAAAATTATAATTTTTCTTGTTGATTCTTGCAAAAACGTACTCAGTTATAATGACGCATTAAATACGTTAAATACATAAGGGAGGCCGACTGGAACCATCTGTCCGCTGTCCGGACCCAGTGAAAGTAGATGACAACGTAGGCACAAAAGCCCAAGAATTCATCACTGCAGTACAAAAGGTCACGAAACGTGCAATACCAGTCTTATGACATACGGGGTGGAGTTTACAAGAACCGTGGAACGAGGGTCTCCAAAGACTGAGAACAGGGCCAGAATATTTTAGGAGGAGGGCCGCACTGCGGAAGAAAGAGCTCGCAGACTGAGGAGATACAGAGACCTTAAGCAGAAACTTAAAGACCGCCTGCAGCAGGCAACAACAGAGAACTGGAACCGATTCGTGGCACTGAACTTACATCTTGATCCATGAGGTACAGTGTATAAAATCGGCTGTCGAAAGATAAAATCTCCAACAGTGTTATCAACTCTAAAACGAGCAGACGGCAGCATGACAGAAGACTGGCGGCAATCCGCACAGTTACAGATGGATGGGCGTATTCCCTTTCCAGATGATACTGCAGAGGACCAATTTGGTGAACACCGAGGACTGAGGAAGAAAAGTAGGGAAGCATACTGTGGAGATGGGATAGTTCGTCCATGTTCGGTAAAGAAAGTGAGAAAAGAAATACTGAAACTCAAAAAGAATAAATCACCTGGCCCTGATAATATTCATCCCAACTCTACAAGGCATGTTTATTGAACGTAAAAATACTGGATACATGGGAGAAAGCAAATGTGATAATGTTGAAAAAGGGTGAGAAGAGAGGATCCCAAAGTCCTACAGGCCGATCTGCCTTCTTGATACCTGAGGGATGGTTCCGCAGAAGCTTCTACGCAGTAGACTACGGGAGAACAGACTTCTTCATGGAATTAATTCGCACAGTACGGCATCAGAAGCGGCAAGTCAACAGAAGAGGCCGTGAATGATGCGATAAGACTTGTGAAAACGCTCCGCATAAATATGTAGTACCCATAATGGTGGACAGCGCCAGGCTGTTTGATAACTTCTGATGTGCAGCATTTTTTGACCGTCTGAGGAACTTGGACTGCTCACGAGCGTTATACAACTACTTCAAGAACTAGTGTGAAAACAGAGAGGCAACACCGCCGTTCCCAAGAGAGACACTAATGAAGGCAATTTCAAAAGGCTGCCAACAGGGATCCATAAGCGGTCTTCTTTTTTGGGATCTAATACTCGACCCGGTATTAGGAAAGCTACAGAATAATGAAGAGGCTGGAAGAGTAGTAGCGTATGCCGACCACCTGATGGTCCTTGTGGAGGGGAACTCCAGAAGCAACATGGAAAATGGATATAACTTAGTGCTCCAAATATTACGTCGGTGGTGCCAAAGAGTCAAACTATCTGTTGCGCTTGAAAAGGTCACGTATATGCCGTTAAAAGGGAATGTTTCAGGAGACCCCATCATGAAATTAAGCGACCGGTCCATAAAAAGGAAGTCTGTCACCAAATACTTGAGCGTCTTCTTGGACGAACGAAGAAAATTGTTGTAAATATATTCAAGAAAGAAGCAAGAGTGCCACGAACACCACCAACAAAATTATTAATCTCACCAGTTAGTACTATAAGTTGCCAATGCAAACAATAAAAACGTATCATAACCCTATCTTAACTGCACTTACGGGATACTGTGCGACTGCTTGGACCCACAAACTTTTGCTCGAAACACCGGCACGAACAGTTAACAAGGTGCAACGTGGAATACTTCTTCGGATGACTAGATCTTTTGGCACTGTGTCAGTTGAGGCGTTACAAGTAATGCTTGGAATGCGTCCACTCAATCTCCAGATACGGAAAAAATGCCGATGTATGGCTGTAGGAAGAACAGTACCACGAAATGCTGAACTTGGTAGGAAAATGGGTCACAGACAAGCAGCAAATTGCAAAGCGGATCCTCCACCTACGGCGAAAACGACGAGATGATGACCAAACAGCGAGGCGCACCTATGTTTTTCTGCCAAATACAAAAAAAAAGGAGACGGGGACTGAAGCACAACAGTCCCTCAAGAGACACGACACTTCTTGGCTGGACATGGGCCCTACGCTACCTACTGGCATCGAATTGGTAGAAGACAGACTCCCGAGTGTGGCTGTAGTGAAGACGGTACTTCAGAATCTACTATCTGGGGATGTCTGCTGTATGCCGATGAAGCTGATACTGATCAGCAGCTAAATAGGGACGAAAGATTCAATTTACAGGGAGACATTGCGCTGCAAAACAGAATGCCACATCATGTACAACATTGCTGAGGCTATTTCAAGAAAGGCTTGGGTAGCGCGATATCTTATCGACAAATCCCTGTCTACTGCACTACGAGACGTTGTTACAGAAGATCAACACAGCGAAGGCAGCTGAAGTCAACAGTAGCGTCATAAAAGGTGCCAACATCATATGCACAGCCGACGTAACAACACCAGAGAGAAACGCAGTCATGAGCCGTGTTTCGTCACCCATGTAACCAGAAACGGGGTGACGTGGGCTGGCATCTATCTGCAATCGAGACAGGCAACAACGATGCGCCCTTAGAACAGGGGACTCCTTCCCTGCAACCAGAGACCCAACAAATAATGTAAGAGGGAGACAGAGCTACAAGGCCTTCCAAGCGCCCAAGGAACCAACAGTGCCTGCCTATGGGCTGGGGTGATACAGTGCATTGTGGAATGTGACATAACAGTAGCAGACATAGACTTTTTAGTGGACGTAGTTTTTATTCATAGTAGAAAGAGTTTTTACGGTTATTGTTTTATTACCCAGTCACCTGTTCCATATAAAAAAAACCATAACACATAAGTCTCTAAGGAATAAACTGGTTAGTTCTCAGAGTTGCCGACAAGGACATGATAAAGGAAAACGAGTTGATATTGTGTGCAGGTACCTGGAATGTAAGAGGAGGTTTTAATACAATGGATGTAGAGCGCATAGAAAACTCGAAACAAAGAAATACACACATTATTGTAATAAGATAAACAAAGAAGAAACTGAGAGGAACGAAAGAATTAAATAACTACACATTAATATACAGTGAAATCGAATAAACGAAACGAGCAATGAGCGGAGTTGGCTTTCCTATAGATCAAAAAAAAACGATAGCTTTTTGTGACTACATAAATGAAAGGATAGTAACTGCTAGATTCAGAACTGATAGAGGACATTTAAATGTCACAGGAGTACATGCACCTGAAGAAGGAAAGCAAGAAGATCCTGAAATATTCTATGAAAAGCTGCAAAAATAAATAAATAAATAAATATAATAAATCAAATTATTTGCTAAAATTAGGAGTCTTAAAAGCAAGAGTTGGAAAGGTACCTGCAGTAGATACAATAGGTACACTTGGTGTCATAACTTTAAATGAAAATGGCAAAGACATTAAGAGATTTTGCTACATTTAATCAACTAAAATACCATCCAGAAACAAAAACATAAATAAATAGACCTGTAATACAAGATGCTGACACTCAATAATTGGTTATGTAATAGTTAATAAAAAATAAGCTCTCAGATTCCAGGTACTCATTTCTTTAGAGGTAATGTCATAGGCTCTGAATACTTCCTATTTACTTCCAAGACTGAAATATGAGCAACATGGAGGAAACAAACAAAATGTAAACAAACTCCAAAGTCACAACTAGAAATATGAAGTTCATCTTCTACAGGAAGAAAGCATAAGAACTTATAAAAACAAAGAGTCACAAAAGAATTGTAGATGCTTGAAACTAAAGGTGATATTGAAGAAGAAAACGAAAGATTAAAAGCTGCAATAAGAACTAATGAGGTTCCAGGTAAAAGTAAAGTATCAAACTGGAAAAGGTGTCTGAAAATATGGAATACAGAAACGTCTTACAATATTAAAGGAAAACAAAACGCTTATAACCCCAATTTATAAATTCAAACAAATGAAACCTGTGGAAACATATAAATAGAAAAGAATTTAATAAAAAGATATCATAGTGAATCCTGGGAAAAATTCGTTGCTAATGCTGAAGAGAACTTTCATGGAAGGCAGAATACAGCGTTTAAACTTCTGAAGCATACGAATATAACGTAGAAAGATACTGCTAACATTAATTTTACAATGTAATATCAGTGAAAACACCATTACAGACGTTTATTGTATGTCTAAGGTAGTGAAGAAAGTTATTTTGTAAAAATTGATAGTAGCTCTGAAGATCAAATAGGTATAAAAGAATTAAAAGCAGCCTAAGATGTAACAAAAAAATAGAAAAGTTACTGGCCTTGATGACAGTAATGCTGAACTAATCAAACATGGAGTAAATATTTTAGAATTTTGCCTCCTCCATTTATTAATAATGTGGTGGAAGAAATGTTATGGGAAAATTCTTAATCAAAGGCTATCATCATCTATGATGTAATAATCTCAAAAGAATAATCAGGCTTCAGAAAGGGACTTTCATGTAACGATAATACATTTATAATAAGATGAGTTATTGAGAACAGTCAGTAATATGTCCTAGGATCGCATTTAGCATTTACTGGTTTTAAGAAAGCTTTGGCACACAGCTAAAGTTATTTCTATATCAAAGTAATGCAATAGGAAAT
Organism: Schistocerca piceifrons; assembly: GCF_021461385.2. NCBI lineage: Eukaryota > Metazoa > Arthropoda > Insecta > Orthoptera > Acrididae > Schistocerca > Schistocerca piceifrons. Next base: position 1,058,904,795 of record NC_060139.1, read on the forward strand.
ACACAGGAAATTACAGAGGAATAACTTTAGTAAATGTAGGATATAAAATCTATGGGAAAATTCTTAATCAAAGGCTATGATCATCTCTGATGTAATAATCTCAGAAGAATAATCTGGCTTCAGAAAGGGACTTTCATGTAACAATAATACATTCATAATTAGGCGAGTTATTGAGAACAATCAGGAATATGTCTTAGGAATGCATTTAGTAGTTATTGGTTTTCAGAAAGCTTTTGATTAACTAAAAAGGCTCCTTTTGTGGAAAATATTGGAGTAAAAGGTTTTCCAAAATCATCTTATTAATATCATGAAGATTCTGTATGTAATACAAAAATAGTTTTAAGTCCAGGTTCAGAAATGTCAGACGAAATTTTAATAAATCAAGGTGTTTGAGAAAGGTGTAGTCCATCATCCACTTTGTTGTTGTTGTGGTCTTCAGTCCTGAGACTGGTTTGATGCAGCTCTCCATGCTACTCTATCCTGTGCAAGCTTCTTCATCTCCACTTTATTTAATTTATATTTTGATGACCTACTTATGAAGTGGAAAGTCAAATACACATAGGGATTAAATTAGGAGCTACTGTACCATTCAATTCTCTATTATATGCTGATGGATACAGGAAACAGAAGATAACTTAAGAAGTGCAGTATTTAGACTGAGCCAAAGTGCAACATATTTCAACTCAACTATATTTGCAAATGAGACAAAAATAATGGCTTTCAAAGGAAAGAATCCAGTCAGATCGAAAGTAATGATAAACGAGGAAGTTTTAGAATAAGCATCCCACTTCAGTTATTAGGAGGAGATATTAGTTTTTACTGTGACAAAGACATTGAGAAGAAAGTTAATAAATATCAAGCTATCTGTGCAACAATTGGACGAATTTTGAGAAGAAAAACAAGCAAAGAAACACAAATGAAATTCAATAAAATTATGGCTGTACCTATTTGTGTATATGGTTCTGAATGAGTGACAATAATAAAAAAGAAAACTCATGCGTACAAGCAGCAGAGATGATGTTCATGAGATATGTAAGATGCTGTAATAAAACAAATAAAAAAAGGAATGAAACAATAAGATCGGATTTAAAAATCTTTTCAGTTAATTAGAAAATAGAAAAACATAGAATCAAATGGAAGGATCATGATAATAGAATAACAGAAAATAGATTGCCAAAAAAGAGATAATGAATTATTGGCCAACTAGAAAGAGAGAACTAGTAAGAAGTCATTAAGATGGATGAATGAGTGATAGAAATCAGAACAGATGTTACAACATCTAATCCTTGAAAGATTATTATTATTATTAATTGATAAAGTTATGGTCATGGGAGGTAGTAGTGTGTAGAATAAAATTAAGTATCAATGTATATTGCACAATTTCTGTAAGAATCAATACAGCCTATGATTAAATTTTAGGGAACAGGCTACAATGAAACGGAATAAATAATATGTTAGACTAAAGGAAACACAATGTGCAAGTCTTACATTTTATTTGGACTGACTTAGGTTAATATTTCATTGCGAACAAAAACAAAACTCGTTGGACGCTATAACGGTATTATGACTTCATAACTAAGATTATTTTCTTTCTTTCTCCCAAACTTTAGTTCTTTCTCCAGTCTTTTCCATAATTTCGGTTAATGCTTATTCGATATACAGTTTGAATAACACGAGTGTTGGCTACAGTCTTGTTTTACACACTTCTCAACTACTTCCTCTCTTTTATATACTTCGACTCTCATAACTGCAGCCTAGAGCCTATCAGTGACGTAAAGATTGTAAACAATTCATCTATCATTATTTATGCCAATGCATACACGTTTTGTTTGCGTTGGGCATCGTTTTCTCTTTACGTTACGTAACTCTTATCTTGTGCAACTGATGACTGCTTGGGACTGCTACTAATTTCACTCACTAGTTCGTTTTGTGCCACAACTGTTTCTTGATGCATCGCTTTCATCATCTTATTGTTTCGATGTCCATCTACACAGAAGCTTGCTTAATTTCACCTACATTCTACACGAATGCCTTTCAGAAATCACCATCGCTTTTATTGCCTGTTTGAACTCCATTATCATTGCTGAGGAACGTTCAGTTCCCCGTTTCTGAATATTTTTACCATATTCACAGCCACTTTCTTGTTTTTCATAAACTTGTTCTTATCTTCCAATACTTCTCTGAGGTCTCTTCTTGCCGTGACAAAGAATCTTTTGTAATTCTGGCACAAATTAATTTGTGTGCTTTGCCTGTGATTTCATGTCATCAGTCTATTTACGGCCAGAATCGAAGCAATCCAATTGGTGCAGGATAAACACCCTTCAGAGCGACTGTGCTCAGATTAGTGATTACTGTCAAACCAGTAATTTAGACTGTATATCCAAGTACAGCGGTGCACCACTACTAAATTAATCAACGATTCGTACAACTACTTTCGTTATAGTGCGACAGAGAATAATCTCTGCAGAAGACAGAATAGTTGCTGTTGTTGCTGTTGTGGTCTTCAGTCCAGAGACTGATTTGATGAAGCTCTCCATGCTACTCCATCCTGTGCAGGCTTCTTCATCTCCAAGTAATTACTGCACCCTACATCCTTCTGAATCTGCTTAGTGTATCCATCTCTTGGTCTCCCTCTACGATTTTAACCCTCCACGCTGCCCTCCAATACTAAATTGGTGATCCCTTGATGCCTCAGAACATGTCCTACCAACCGGTCCTTTCTTCTAGTCAAGTTGTGCCACAAATTCCCCTTCTTCCCAATTCTGTTCACTATCTCCTCATTGGTTACGTGATCTACCCATCTAATCTTCAGCATCCTTCTATAGCACCACATTTCGAAAGCTCCTATTCTCTTCCTGTCTAAACTATATATCGTCCATGTTTCATGTCTATTTATGGCTACACTGCATACAAATACTTTCAGAAACGACTTCCTGACACTTAAATCTATACTCGATGTTAACAAATTTCTCTTCTTCAAAAACGCTTTCCCTGCCATTGCCACTATACATTTCATATCCTCTCTATTTCGATCATCATCAGTTATTTTGCTCCCCAAATAGCAAAACTCATCTACTGCTTTAAGTGTCTCATTTCCTAATCTACTTCCCTTATCATCACCTATTAGACTACATCCCATTATCCTCGTTTTGCTTTTGTCGATGTTCATCTTACATCCACCTTTAAAGACATTCTCCATTCCGTTCAACTGCTCTTCCAGGTCCATTGCTGTCTCTGACAGGATTACAATGGCATTGGCAAACCTGAAAGTTTTTATTTATTCTCCATGGATTTTAATTCCTACTCCAGATTTTTCTTTTGTTTCCTTTACTGCTTGCTCAATATACAGATTGAATAACATTAGGGATAGGCTAGAACCCTGTCTCACTCCATTCCCAACCACTGCTTCCCTTTCATACCCTTCGACTCTTATAATTACCATCTGGTTTCTGTACAAATTGTTAGTAGCCTTACGCTCCCTGTATTTGACCCCTGTCACCTTCAGGACCACCCTCAGGATTTGAGAGAGAGTATTTCCGTTAACATTGTTAAAAGCTTTCTCTAAGTCTACAAATGCTAGAAACGTACGTTTACCTTTCCTTAATCTAAGTCGTAGGGTCAGTATTGCCTCACGTGTTCCAACATTTCTACGGAATCCGAACCGATCATTCCCGAGGTTGGCTTCTACCCGTTTTCCCATTCGTCTGTAAAGAATTCGTGATAATATTTTGCAGCCGTGACTTATTAAGCTGATAGTTTGGTAATTCTCACACCTGTCATCACTTGCCTTATTTGGGATTGGAATTATTATATTCTTCTTGAAAGCCGAGGGTATTTTGCCTGTCTCATACATCATGCTCACCAAATGGCAGAGTTTTGTCAGGACTGGCTCTCTCAAAGCTATCAGTAGTTCTAATTAAATGTTGTCTACTCCTGGGGCCTTGTTTCGACTTAGGTCTTTCAGTGATCGATGGAATTCTTCATGCAGTACCATATCTTCCATTCATTTTCACCTATGTCCTCTTTCATTTGCATAGTATTCCCCTCAAGTACATCGCCATTGTATATACCATCTACATATTCCTTCCACGTTTCTGTTTTCCCTTCTTTGGTTCGAACTGGTTTTCCATCTGAGCTCTTGATGTTGATACATGATATCATATTATCTGAAATCAATGAAACGGGGTGATGTAACTCAATCACAACCCTATCCATCTTACTTAAAAAGACGGTTCCACTCCCAAAATCGACTGACCATTCGACAGTTCAGACTCACAGCAATCCTTCCACACTACAAGATCCGCTGGCTAATAACCATACTAAGATCAATTGATTACGCTCTCATAGACTTACTCAAATAATAAATTATAGAGAACAATCAGATCGATGACGTCAAAAGCACGGTCATTTTAGCTTGTAGATGTTAACAACGTCGGAACACTTGGCTGCATGGCTTTACTACCTGAAGTCAGTCACAAGCAAAACCATTCAAACCACGAAAGTACCTTCGTTATCACAATAAGATTTTACGTAACACATAGCAGCATCGGAAAGCAAAGTTTTTCTTCGTGGCGGAGTGCCTTCCGGCGCTTATCTTCTTCTACATGTATGTAAACGGTGAGTAAGTCGTTACTCAGTAAATTACAGACACCACTAACGAACGACTCCGTCAGTAATTTGTGTGACGAGCTGCAAACACAGCAGCGACCCTAGTAACGACAGCACCATTCAAAAGCAGACAGCGCTGGCCTGTAGCTTCACTGTGGCCTTTCAAGTAACCTGCCAGGCGGCGGCGGTTAAGCAGTACATACAGTAGAGCCTTGTACCAAACCCCAGGCCAGAGAATTGTGATCACGCCCTGGGGAACTAAATGGACTACCAGGTCCACGGCAAACGCCGGACTCTACAGACTCACCGCAGTGCCCCTAGACAACGGCGAGTCACTGAGAGACTCCAAGGCGGCACTTGCCACTGCCTCCAGGCTAGAGTTGCTCTCTACCGGAACTACGGTTCGATCGTTTTGGTACAGCGTGTAAATGACGTAGTAAACAGTGTGATTACCGGTAATATTTGTAGCATTGTAGGTACAGGAACATAACTGAATGTGTGAGAGAGTAACTGGGAGCCGACGATTTCTCTCGGGTTTTTGCTTGTTTCTTTTGCACGTACTTTGGACCGCACATCGTTCAGTATTAGTCCGTCGTGTAATCTGAATCCGCACGAAAGAAAAATTGTATTTTTTAAGTAATAAAATTACTTTATAGCGTAACTTCTGCGTTTTTAAGTAACCATAACAATTGCTTTGATTCAAGTACAGTTTACTTACACAAAGATAAAAAGATCTCTTTCTTATTGTTTTTTCTTTCTTTTTTTTGCTCAGAAGAACGCTCTTCATGATGATTAAAGACAAGCGTTTCCTATTGTTATTGATAATCGCAAAAGCTGTTTACGAGTCACAAATGTTTTACATAAGCAAAGTATTGAAGAAGTGTTTGATATTGGTTTTGCTCTTTTTTTAATTTTACCTTTTTTGAGAAAATTGTGTTTTCTAGCGCTGTACGATAAATTTGGGTTTTTTATTTTGTTTTATGCTTTTACTGCAACATCCCTCTGTTTCATTTTATAGATCAACAATTTTCGAATAAAAGCTGCATTAAATATCGGTATGTTCAATTTTCCTATTAAAGTAGAAGAAGATAACAACGTAGAAAAAAAAACATTTCCGTAGGTTACACTGCCCTTTATATATCCTCATTCAGTTTCCAAGCGGTTCACTGGTTCAGGTTTCTAGGGGGGATCTACGAGGTAAGACACCGATCGTTTAGGCAAACAAAACGATCGAATCGAGGTAACCCCTACCAGGCAAGCAACACACCTAACGTACAGGTCACGCGGTTACGATCTTAACTGACCAAAGCTACTAGGAAAAACTGCCGTAATTGACGCTACTAGTCCCTGGTAGCCTTCCAACTCTACTCGTCACCATTCCGCACGTCGACAGCAGCGCATGGAGCACAACTGGCGAATGGACAGCGAAACAGGCGGAGGCGCTGTTCAGTCGGTGGCTACGGCGCGAATTCAAAACTGCCGGAGAGGAAACCAACCGGCACGGAAGTCATAAGCACAGCAGGGCAAAGAATTGATACGCAGCAGACGTCATGCCGATATGAGATAACACCGCACCGAATCTCGGTAATGGCCTGCAATTGCCAAGGTAGAGAGTCCACGAGTTCGTTGAGGTGTGACATCTTCAGATGAAGATTTATGAATTACATCCAGTACAGCTGTTAAATTGAGTGGATGTTGATTACTACTTTCACCAGCTCCTCAAAATGGTCCAAGATAGCAGAAATTCTGACGGTAGAAGTACTTGTAGGGTTTGAAACCGACTGCACTGAAGTCACGCGACATCCGACTCAGGTTTCGAATGGTTAGGATTTTTTACAACTACTGTTCTTATGCTGTTTTATATGAATGCAAGTGGTGCAACAATCCGTCGTGGGCACGTTAGGTATCCCACGTTGATGCCCATACAAATAGGGCAAATTTGTTCTCGTGCGGTCGTGAACAAGTCCAAACACAATAGCTCCTTTTTGTCATTCCATAACATTGAATCGTAGTCGTCTTATTTGCCATTCCGATTTTCAAGAAGTTTTGACTCTAGCTGTAAAGGAAGTTGTGGATTTGATAAATGTACTCAACCTCTGTCGTACTGATATAACCATATTTTTTGTAAATCGTTTCTTGAGACTACAGATGTTGGTCAGACAGGTTACTCCGTTTGAAGGGAGTAGCAGCAGTGTGTGTTATCAGTTTGTCAATTAACTCGCTTTGAAAAGGAAGGAATATATATATCGTTTTCTCTTCCTAAAAGTACAAAATGAAATTTGATTTTTGACAGTAACAGGTTGCACAATAGACGAGCGTTCAGTGTGCACACATTTGCCAGTAAATCTAATTACCATCAAATTTCATGTCCATTGTAAGACTGAGTGTATTTGTGAAAATAATATCAGTATCAGCTCTGAGCCTTAATATCAGTAAATGTTTTCAGTAAAGTGCTATCTTTTGAATTTTCAAGCAGTTTTGTCAGATAGTTAGATGTGTTAATTTTTATCTTCATTTGCTGTGTAATTACATATCTGGTACAGTAATTGATTGCGAGACTATATATAAAGATTAACGATATTCAGGGCTAACATTTTAATCTGAGTCATTTGTTTTGCAGTCAAAGAGCATGCGTAACTTTCATTGGAGACGGATTGCTTTCTCGCAAGTGAATCGTTTGATGTATCGGCTATTCAGGATTTCGAATCGTGCATCGTTAAAAATTTAATTTTAACACAGTTCTGTTGCCATACACTGAGATTTACGTGTTTCGACATCAACCTAAGTTCTGTACTTTTATTATATGTCAACGTGACACATAAAAAAACGATTTTAAGTAATTAAATAATATTTTCAATGTCTCCAAGTCAATCCACCTTATGGTCAATCGACTGTCACATATACTGGGTGACACAGAATAACAGGAATGTTTTTCTAGGCGCGCAGTCTGGAACCGCGCGACTGCTACGGTCGCAGGTTCGAATCCTGCCTCGGGCATGGATGTGTGTGATGTCCTTAGGCTAGTTAGGTTTAAGTAGTTCTAAGTTCTAGGGGACTGATGACCACAGTAGTTAAGTCCCATAGTGCTCAGAGCCATTTGAACCAACAGGAATGTTTGAAATGAGTAGTGGCAGCCATAGGCAGGTGGCAGCACTGCGGGTTCGTGACAGTGAGCAAACTGTCTGCCATTTTAGTCATCAGCGGAACGGACAACAGCGTGCGTTAGCCATAAAAATGTTTCATAAAAACAATGATAGTTTGGTAGCGGCGCAGAGGGAGTATCGACGTCAATTTAGGATGCACATTCATGATGCCATTCCGTCGGACCACGCGATAAAATGTTGGATTCATAACTCTGAAAAGACTGGGTCTGCTCTCAAGAAGAAACCAACAGGACGAACAAGATGTGTGCGTTCTGCAACGGACATTGACGTTGTACGTGTGCTGTCTTACGAAGCCCAAGACGTTCATTTCGTAGGCAAGCAGCAGTGGCTGGAATTTCCAGGAAAGTCTTCGCAGAATTCTTCATCGTGATTTAAAATGTCTTCCGTACAAACTACAGATGGTGCAACAATTGAAGGACTACGATTACCGGTTACGACTAGAATTCTGTCAGCAAATGATAACAAAAATAAACAATGTCCATGAATTTACAAACAAGATGTGGATTCGGCACATTTTCCTCTCACAGGTTATGTGAATAAACAGAAGTACAATTACTGGGCAAACACAAATCCTAAAAACGTTCGAAGGCCTTGTGGCCGTGCGGTTCTAGGCGCTTCAGTCTGGAACCGCGTGGCCGCTACGGTCGCAGGTTCGAATCCTGCCTCGGGCATGGATGTGTGTGATGTCCTTAGGTTAGTTAGGTTTAATTAGTTCTAAGTTCTAGGCGACTGATGACCTCAGAAGTTAGGTCGCTTAGTGCTCAGAGCCATTTGAACCTAAAGACGTTCAATAGTGTCCTTTACACGCTAGTAAAGTGACAGTATGGTGTGATGTTTCATCACCTGGGATTATCGGACCGTATTTTTTCGCAAATGAACAGGGAAATAACTGTCAATGCCGATCGCTATGTGGAGATATTACGAACTTTCGTTACAGCTACATTGAACAACTTTCCAAACGTTCAAGAAGCTTAGTTTCAACATGGCGGAGCGACATTACACACTGCGCGGCAGAATGGCATACGTGCGAGAACTGTATGGTAACCGTGTAATCTCACGATTCGATAACATTCCCTGGCCCCGTAGATCGCCAGATTTATACGTTTGTGGTATTTTGGTGGTGGTGGTAAGTTCCTATGGGACCAAACTGCTAAGGTCATCGGTCCCTAGGCTTACACACTACTTAATAGCTTACGCTAAGGAGAACACACACTCCAATGCCCGAGTGAGGACTCAAACCTCCGACGGGGGGAGCCTCGCGAACCGTCTCAAGACGCCCAAGACTGCGTGGCTACCCAGCGCGGCTGTCATTTTTTTCTTGTCAGGCCACTTCAAGCGCAAAGTCTACACGAGTCGACCAAGAACCTTGGATGAGTTAAAACAGAGAATTCGGGATGAAGTTCACTGTATCCCAGCTGAGATGTTGCAGCGGTCAATGAGGAATCTCAACAGCAGATTCACGAAAGTATTCGTACAGGAGGGCGCCATCTAAAGGACGTATTTTTTTTAAAAACTGATAACTCTCATCAATGTTTCGTAAATGACAAAGTAGTAAGGTTTCAGTTGGTATGAATGCAATTTCTTTCCTTCATCATTTCCAGTTTTATTGGATTGTGGAAATGTTCCCGTTTTTCTGTGTCACCCTGTACGATGGGCGTTCATTTCGGAATGCAACACTTATTTCTGTCGGTCAATTTCGACTGAAAAATGCGAAACTTGTCGTACTTGTGGAATATGTCCGCTTCAGCCCCTACAGTTTCATGAATGTCCGGTAGGTGGCGGTGCTACACATATCTTTCAGAATGTTGTCTGTAACGGAGTTGCGTTCCAAGCAGTAGAGCGTTGTCATTGAATTTCTTTTGGCGGAAAACCAGAGCATTTCAGTTATTCATAGGCGCATGCAGAATACCTACGGAGACCTGGCAGTAAATAAAAGCACGGTGAGTCGTCGGGCGAGGGGTCTGTCATCGTATGAACACAGTCGCGCAGGTCTGTGCCGGCCGGCTCTCCTGCAGTGCTGGAGCGTGCTGTCACTCTTATTGAAGATTAAACACGGATCACAGTCAGACACATCCCTGCACAACTGGACGCCTCTGTTGATAGTTCTGACACGCACGTCCACCAGATGAAGTACACAAAGTTATATGCCTGTTGGGTTCCTCGCCCTCTAACAGAGGACCATAAAGAGCAACAGATGATCGTCTTTGCGGAATTGCTTGAGCGTTACGAGGCTGGTCGTGATAATTTTATCGCGAACATCGTCATAGGCGATGAAACAGGGGTTCGTTACTTCGAAACGGAAACAAAACAGCAATCCACGCCACCTCTCCTCCGAAGAAAAGTTCAAAGCCGCACCCTCATACGGCAAAGTCATGACGACTGTCTTCTGGGTCTCTGAAGGGCTATTCTGTCTGATGTCTTCTCTCGTGGTGCAATGGTCAACTCTCACGTGTACTGTGCTACGCTCAGAAAATTGAATATTTCAGCGTGTTTGTCGGCACCAAAATGCAAACGAACTTCCCCATGACACAAGGTCTCGCACAAGTCTGCGCACACGAGAGGAGCTCACAGAACTTCATTGGACTGCTGTTCTTCATCTACACAACAGCACGGATTTCGTGTATTCCGACTTCCATCTGTCTGGTCCAGTGACGGATGCACTCCACAGGAAGCAGTACGCGGGTGGTGGGGATTTTATTGAGGCAGCAAGATGTTGGCTCCGACGTCGAAGATTGGAGTGGTACATGCGGGCATACAGGGCTTCCGCCGGCCGCTGTGGCCGAGCAGTTCTAGTCGCTTCAGTCCGGAACCGCACTGCTGCTACAGTCACAGGTTCGAATACTGTCTCGGGCATGAACGTGTGTGATGTCCTTAGGTTAGTTAGGTATAAGTAGTTCTAAGTCTAGGGATGACCTCAGATGTTAAGTCCCATAGTGCTCAGAGCCATTTGAACCATTTGAACAGGCCCTCCCAGTACAGTGGAACAAAGCAGTCGCACAGAAAGGAGATTGTGTTGAAAAATAAGGTTTTGCAGTCAAAAGAGGAGGAATAGTAGATGTATTGGAATCTTGAATAAAATCAACCTATTTTCAGAAAATGTGTTACACATCAATTTTTTAAACTTAGTATTTGAGCCTTATTCTGACCGACAGGAATGCACTGGTCGCGAATGTAAACAATAAAATTCAAGACTGAGGAGTGCATTTTTGTCGGTCAGAATAAGGCTAAAATACTAAGTTCAAAAAATTGACGTGAGTTACAAAACTGTAGGAAGTGTTCAAAGTGAATACTATTACGAAAGTACTGAAATGTTTGGAATTATCAGAAAACACCCTGTCAAACAGTGGCCCTGGAATGCGAAATCATAGATCGTTGCCGAAGGTAGACCCAGTGCTACGTTAAAAGAAACATATCGCTGTGTCATAAAATGAACAATCACTAATTCGTTTGAGTAAGATAATTAATAGATTGCATCACATAATTGGTAAGGCGCGCGCCGCTAACCTGTGATCTTGTTCAGAGTGCGCTCTGTAATCGATTATAGATCGCTGTCCTGGTGCGCGTGGCGCTCCTGTGGCGATTTGCTATGACGTCGCTGGCGTGTGTTTGCGGTGGCCGGCGAAAAGGAGAGGGCAGTTGGTTTTCCAGGGACTGGACGGAACGTGAAGTTCGCTCTGCCTGACCTGCTAGTGACTAGCGCTAAGGTTGTTGTGCCTCGCAATATGAGCAGAGTGGTCTGGGGCGGAGGCGACTCGCCGCTGTGCTGGCCATGCGATGGTGATTAATTGGAGTTGGCGTAATTGTTCTTTCTGCCTGTCTGATGTGGAGGTCCGGTGGGGTCCTGTAATATTCTGGCCCGGAGACAACTAGTTGCTGAATTTTGGAGTCGTCTGCCAGGTAAGGGTGTGGGCTCGGTTGGCTTTTCAGATTTTCCCATGGAAGCTCCAGCAGCAGTTTCTGAACTTTTCTGATGTGGGACGGTGTTGTTGGAACTTTTTGCTGTGTTTGGCTCGTTACGATATTTTTTGGTACTAATTTATTTGCTCAAATGGAGTCCTGCCCGGAGTTGCGTTCATGTATGGTACATTTGGCAGTCGATGTGTTAAGTAAAGTCTGCCTAAGAAGGGCGGTTTTGTGTAGAATATACATAGGGAATTACTGCTGCTTGGTATATGTGGTCTTCTGGGACCTGAACAACACGATCCAGTCAATTTGGTTGTGTAAAAGCATTTAGTGTTATGTTCTGTATTTTTTTATTGTGTTATTATTAACTTGGTGGAATAGTCGCGTTTGGCACTTATAAGACTGTGGTTTGACTATTCATGTGCACTTGGCTTTTATTGTTTCGTTTTAGGAAGCGAGAATTGTTTGAGATTTGCGTGTGTTGGCTTCCGGCACTTATTAAGAGCGCCCGAGTTAACGGCGCTGTGGTTATCATGTGCTGTCGGGATGTTATACTGTATTTTTGAATTTTATCTTGGTGCGTAAGTGATGGGCAGGTGTGGGTGGCACGTCGCGGAGCTCTCAGCAGTTTATTTCGGGGACCGTTTCTAGTGGGAAGGCTCCGAAGTGTTGAGAACTCGCTCGTCTGTGATTGCGCTGGGAGTTGCCAGCGCCCTTTGGTTGTATCAAATTATTTTGTTATTATATTTATTGGTTGTGTGTTGCGATTCTTTCATTTTATGGTGCCAAGCGCCATTATCGTAAAGTTTTTTATATAAATCATTTTAAACTGTAATGCCAAGTTAAATTATTGGATTTTGTCTTTTGGATAAACTCTAAAAGCACTATTATAAAAGTTCCTGATTTTATGGTGGCAAGCTGCCATTATTGCTTTTTAAAGCTCACTCTTTAACTATTTGTTAAGTTTTGTAAGTTATATGAATTTGTTGTTATTTAAAGAAGTTTAGTATTGGTAATTTAATAAATTGTGTACAGAGTCTGCTGTTTGGATATTATTGGGTGGAACTCCTTGGATAGTTCTCCTATAAGAATGCACATTTCAATACTAAAAAGACTCTAGTCTAAAATTAATAAAACAATAATTAAGTTCCAGAATGAGATTTTCACTCTGCAGCGGAGTGTGCGCTGATATGAAACTTCCTGGCAGATTAAAACTGTGTGCCCGACCGAGACTCGAACTTTTTTTTTAAATTCTCATTTTGTTCGCATTTGTTCGTTGCATCTGCTCGGGGCGGACGTCGTAAGACAGCCGTTTGGGTTCGTTGATGATCGATTAACTCAGTTTTTTTTTTTTTATTACAGAGGGCTACTAACCCTCTGACCGAACACGCTGAGCTACCGTGCCGGCAAATGGAAATGTCGTGTGGCTAGGGCCTCCCGTCGCGTAGACCGTTCGCCTGGTGCAGGTCTTTCGATTTGACGCCACTTCGGCGACCTGCGTGGCGATGGGGATGAAATGATGATGATTAGGACAACACAACACCCAGTCCCTGAGCGGAGAAAATCTCCGACCCAGCCGGGAATCGAACCCGGGCCCTTAGGATTGACAGTCTGTCACGCTGACCACTCAGCTACCGGGGCGGACTGAACTCGGGATCTTTGCCTTTCGCGGGCAAGTGCTCTACCATCTGAGCTACCGAAGCACGACTCACGCCCGGTACTCACAGCCTTACTTCTGCCAGTAACTCGTCTCCTACCTTCCCAACTTTACAGAAGCTCTCCTGCGAACCTTGCAGAACTAGCACTCCTGAAAGAAAGGATATTGCGGAGACATGGCTTAGCCACAGCCCGGGGGATGTTTCCAGAATGAGCTTCTGTAAAGTTTGGAAGGTAGGAGACGAGGTACTGGCAGAAGTAAAGCTGTGAGTACCGGGCGTGAGTCGTGCTTCGGTAGCTCAGTTGGTAGAGCACTTGCCCGCGAAAGGCAAAGGTCCCGAGCTCGAGTCTCGGTCGGACACACAGTTTTAATCTGCCAGGAAGTTTTAATAATTAAGTTTATTGCTCAAAGACATGCTGAGACTGCGATAAGCAGGTTTCTTCTAGCAGATGTTGCCACCTACTGAGAAATGCAGGAGATAGTGTAAAGTATACGCCACAATGGTGCACGGCAGGCGCGGTTTATTCCCTAAACTAAAAAAGAACATATTTTTAACTCTTTAATAGCAAAGCGGGTATTTATTAACTGGCTAACTAGTTTTGCACTTTGCCCATTTCCACAAGCTTTGTTGTTAAACATTTAAAATGTCATTTCTTCAATACTTGGGAGCTGCAAGACGCGACGTACTACAAACGTTTACGAGACAAGGGTGAGTAATATATTGGCCAGTAGGTATGTAGGCCAGTTGCAACAGTTGCTGAAGCCGAAATTTTTGTGAGCACAGAATCTGGAGCAGCCCGTGGTACGAAGAGTGAGCCGTCAGGCATATTGCTTACAGAGTTATTTCCAACTGCTAAAACTTAGCAGAGGTACTCCGAGAAAGACCAGTATTCCGTTTCCTCCCGCTGTGATAATGGCTGAATACTGACACAGCATAGAACCGCGTTGTGACAAGAGGGTGAGGGCAAATTGCGTTACGAAAGTCTTGACATTTTCTCGCAGGTTTGCGGACGCGACGGCGCTGAGTATTGAGAATGGTACGGGGTAAGTGGAGCGCCGAGGCGTCGTTAAGAGGGAGCTGGGAGGGGGCGCTGCCCCGGCTCCCGGTTTCCGCGCGCCTCTCCGCCCGCCTTTGACACACAGCCAGCCCTGCCAGAGTGTTTCAATTTGCCAGGCAGGACGGCGTAAGCCGCCGCCGCAGACGCTGCCAGCTGCCCCGCCGCCCTGATCTCAGCCCCAGGGGCCAGGCAGAGGTCGCGCACGCGCCGCCGCTCAAAGCGACGCGTCGGTCCGCCGAGTGCAGCGGCGGCGTCCGTCTGGCGAGGAGCGGCAGGGCCGCGCGGGCGTCGCCAGGACGCGCTCACAGACGCGGGACTCCGTGCACAGCGCGTGCCCGGTCACGACAGGCGAGGGGTGGGCGCGGGCGTCCTCACACGCGACGGGGACGCGTTCCTGCGCGAGGAACTGGTCGCTTCTGTGACGTCGGAGCGTGCAGTTTCGCGTTCCACAGCCTACCGTAACGTGAAAAAGTCAAGTAACATTCACATTTTTGCTTCGTGGAGCGGGACGTGACCGGCGAGGTCCAATATAGCGTCCTGCGTCACAGGTACAGCTTAGTAGACGCCATAACGGATTTTGTCGTTTTCACTCGAGAAACCATACTTGGTCGGTTTTATAACTTACGTAATATGAGTGTACGCTGTTTCAAACTGTCACCACACTGAGATTTTCTCAAAACGTATCGCTATTTCTACGATTTGTTGAAATAAAATGACGAAAAGCATCATATTTGTGGATAAATAATGTTAGTACTGACAACGGCACATTGAAAATTTATCAGAAAGACGTTGTTCTTGAAACGATTTGTTATAATTAAATGTCAGTTAATCATATACACAGTGTTAATTAAGAGCGCGCAAAAATTCAACAGGACATAGAGGATGCTGCGCTGAACAATTTGAGGTAGGGAACCTGGGGTCGGAGAAGCCACCTTAAGGAGAAAATAGGAATAAAATCACATTACTGTGTACTTTATTATTTACATTAGTTACAGTTAACATGACTAGAAGAAGGGATCGGTTGGTAGGACATGTTCTGAGGCATCAAGGGATCACCAATTTAGTATTGGACAGAAGCGTGGAGGGTAAAAATCGTAGAGCGAGACCAACAGATGAATACACTAAACAGATTCAGAAGGATGTAGGTTGCAGTAGGTATTGGGAGATGAAGAAGCTTGCACAGGATAGAGTAGCATGGACAGCTGCATCAAACCAGTCTTAGGACTGGAGACCACAACAACAACAACAACTGCAAATTCTATCATTGACACAATCAACGTACCATTTGTACAGCATCTTATAAAATGTACTGAAACTGTAGGCCAAGCAATGAAAGCGTGACATTGGAGAACAAGATTCTGACTGACCCTGACAAATATTCCTGGTGTGTTTCGAATCACGTCGCAGGCAGCTACAATTCTGGCAACTAATTCCATCTCCATATCCACAGGGGTCTCATGTACAAGAGACTTTAGATATCCCACAGGAAATAATCGAGGCGATTCAGGACAGGTGTCCTCCAAGACACGGAGTAGGACCTCCCCTTCCAGGAAATACACCGCTGAGATGGTGAGGCGGTGCACCGCTGTGTTGTATCCACATCCTCCCAACAATAGCCTAAAGTACATTCTCCAATAACACAGCCAGAACCCTTTGCACGAACCTCAAGAACAGGTGGCCATTCAGACGTCCAGGTGGAAGATACAGCCTAATGAGATTGTCGCCTACAGAGCCGGCTGAGATATTCACAACGAAAGGGACATACTTGATGGTGTGACTCAACTACAGCGTGACGATTTTCCTCATCCCACACATGGCTATTCCTGCTGTTACAAATACTATCACGAGCACGTCCCCCCCAGGGGGTCCACAACTCTTTCGTGGATACGTGCGTGGCGAGCACGGGGCCCCGAGCCATTGCAGCCTTCTTTCTCTCCCGGGCTGCATTTCCTTTCCCTTCCCCTTCTTTCCCCTCCATACCCCTTTCCCCTCGCCCTCTCCTCTCCCTCTATTGGTGTCCTTGCTTATGTTGGCCCCCGCTATCCTCCTGGTTCTGTTGGTTTTACACTCCGGCTTTGTTGCGTAATCATCTCCTCCTTTTGGCATTCCTTGGTCCCCCTCTGGGGTTTGACCTCCATTCCAAAATTTCTCTTCCGTAGTGTGAGCCATTTGGGGAAGAGCACCTTACCTAGTGTCTCCGACGTGTGCCCTCCTACTACATTCCACCTTTTGTTTTCCGTCGTTGTCTGATGCTAGGGTGCATAGCCAGCACGGTAGCCAGCCCGTGTGGTGGGGTCGCTATGTACCCTTTTGGTTGAGCCCCCTGAACACACAGGGATCACACTTCTGATACCTGAGCTGTGACCTCCTCACGCATGCCTTGGAGTGGTTGCTCGTCATCCTGGAGCATCGGAACTCCCGGCAATGGCCGCCGTGCCAGACGGCCCTTGCTGTGGCTGGGTGGCGCCCGTGAGGAGAGCCCCTGATCGGAGTGGGTGGTATCAGGGCGGACGCTATGCAGATGAAACGCATACGGGTCCAAAACTTTGGCCGCTCTTCTGCGGCCGTCTCTCTGCGTGGTACTGATTCCTCAAGTGCTTCTTCTCTTGCCCCTTCGGCCTTCCCTTCCGTGGCTACCCCCTGGGAGGAGGGTCAGGCCCGTCGTCTAGGGGCAAAACCTTTCCCCCGTTATCTAGTTTGCACCAGGACTGATGGAGATACTTTCACCAGTGTCAAACCTTTATTCTTTGTGGAACACATTGAAGACAAGTTCGGCGAAGTGGACTCCCTGAGCAAGATGCGGTCGGGTTCGTTGCTGATAAAAACTGCTTCGGCTGCCCAATCTGCGGCCCTTCGTGCCTGTACCCATCTTGGCACAATTCCCGTGTCCATTACCCCTCACCAGTCTCTAAATATGGTACAAGGTGTGATTTTTCACAGAGACCTCATCCTTCAAACTGATGAGGAACTTCGGGACAATCTCGGACGGCGGGGTGTTCATTTTGTTCGGCGTGTTCAGAAGGGTCCTAAAGATAATCGTATTGATACTGGTGCCTTTATCCTGGCCTTTGAAGGGGATACCCTTCCTGAGAAAGTTAAGATTATGGTCTATCGCTGTGATGTGAAGCCGTACATCCCACCTCCTATGCGGTGTTTTAAGTGCTTGCGTTTTGGCCACATGTCTTCTCGCTGTTCTCAGGACCCTCTCTGTGGTGACTGTGGACGTCCACTCCATGAGGGGAGTCCCTGTGTTCCCCCTCCTGTATGTGTAAATTGTCATGGTAGTCATTCTCCACGTTCAGCGGATTGCCCAGTCTATAAGAAAGAAAAAAAGATACAGGAGTATAAGTCCCTTGATCGTTTAAGCTACACAGAGGCCCGTAAGAAATATGCACGATTGCACCCTGTGTCCATGACATCTAGCTACGCCTTGGTTACATCTTCATCCCTTCCTCCCCCTTCCTTACCCCCATCCCGGACCCCTCTCCTTCCCCCCTCCCCTGCGGCTCCCACACCTTCTCCTCTGGGCGCTGCTCCCCCTCCCCAGCCGGAGAAGTGTCCCACTCCTTCGGCGTCTGCCGGTCAAGGGCGCCTCTCCCGGGATGCCCCTTCCCGGCACCTTCCAGGTCAAAGGTCTGCTGCAGCGCGGCGACCACGAGAGCCGCGGTCTATCGGCCCCCAGGTCGCCCGGTCTCTTTCTGTTCCTGATCTTGCTGCAGCTGGCTCCATTATGCCACACAGCCCTCCTCGATCTCAGCCTGAAAAGAAGAAGAAACATAAGTCCCGGGACAAAGAGCCTCTGGTGTCACCGGAGGTCCCTTCCCCGACTTCACAACCGGATTCTGACCTGTCGTTTATGGATGTCGCCCCCTCCTTGTCGGTGACGGGTGGGGACCCGGCGGTATGACTGGATTTAGCATGTTCAGCCCTCCTTTAAACCATCGTTCTGTGGTTCTCCAATGGAACTGTAATGGATACTATCGTCACCTTCCAGAATTAAAATCCCTTCTTTCGTCCTACTCTGCAGCTTGTGTGGTTCTCCAGGAATCTCATTTTACTGATGCTCACTCACCGACCCTCCGTGGGTTCCGTGTTTTCTGTCGAAATCGGGTCGGACCCTTGCGGGCTTCTGGTGGCGTTTGTACGTTGGTCCGTACAGACATTGCTAGCACGTGGATTCCTCTCCAAACTACATTGGAAGCGGTTGCTGTTAGGGTCCACTTAGACTCTGCAGTCACAGTTTGCAATCTTTATCTCCCTCCTGACAGGACTCTTACACCTGCTGCCTTATCCACCCTTCTTCAGCAACTTCCTCCTCCCTTCCTCCTCCTTGGGGATTTTAATGCTCATCATCCTTTGTGGGGCAGTGCCTTTCCATCTAGACGAGGTCTTCTTATAGACCAATTTATTGCAGACCATGACCTGTGCCTTCTTAATGATGGCTCCCCTACTCATTTCAGTGCTGGTCATGGTACCTTTTCTGCCATTGATCTTTCTCTTTCTTCTCCCTCTCTCCTCCCTTCATTACACTGGTCGCCACACGACGACCTTTGTGATAGTGACCATTTCCCGTTGATTATCACGCTCCCTTCCCGCTCCCCGATGGAGAGGTTACCTCGTTGGTCTTTCCACCGCGCCGATTGGCCTCTATATACTGCACAGGTCGAGTTTTCTCCCTCTTTGTCGGGTTGTATTGATGACGTCCTACGTGACGTGTCTGACGCGATTGTTCGCGCTGCTAACCTTGCTGTCCCGCGCTCATCTGGACAATTTCGTCGTCGGCAAGTCCCGTGGTGGAGTACGGCCATTGCCATTGCCATCTGTGATCGCCGTCGAGCTTTGCAATACTTTAAGAGGCACCCATCTGTAGCCAGCCTTTCTACCTTTAAGCGCCTTCGCGCTAAAGCCCGTTATTTAATCAAACAGAGCAAGCGGATATGTTGGGAACGATTCGTTTCTTCCCTTGGTTCCACTGTCCCTCTGTCACGGGTATGGGCTACACTTCGCTCTCTCCAAGGTTGCCATCGGCAGTCCACCCTCCCAGGCCTTCACCTCCCAGATGGCATTTGTACGGACCCATTAGTTCTCGCAGAACATCTTGCGACTCATTTTGCAGTGGCGTCAGCGTCGGCCTCCTATCCAGCTGCTTTCCTTCATCAAAAACAGCAGGCTGAAGCTGTCACCTTATGTTTCACCACTTGTGAGTCAGAATCTTACAACGAACCTTTCACTGAATGGGAATTTCTTTCTGCTCTCTCTTCTTCTCATGATACGGCCCCTGGCCCAGATTCCATTCATAACCAGCTGCTTCAACATCTCAGTGCTCCACAACGGCACCATCTTCTTCGGGTGTTTAACCGTATCTGGCTCCAGGGTGACTTCCCTTCTCAGTGGAGGGATAGCATTGTGGTTCCTGTCCTTAAGCCTGGTCAGAACCCCCTATCTGTTGACAGCTATCGGCCAATTAGTTTGACCAATGTTGGTTGTAAGTTACTTGAGCGGCTGGTAGCCCGTCGGCTCACTTGGGTCCTCGAATCTCGGGATCTATTGTCCCCTTACCAGTGTGGCTTTCGAGAGGGACGATCTCCAATCGATCATTTACTTCGCTTGGAATCCGCAGTTCGGCAGGCTTTTTCCCACCGCCGCCATTTGGTTGCAGTGTTTTTTGACCTTCGCAAGGCCTATGACACGGCCTGGCGCCATCACATCTTACTAACCCTTCATCAGTGGGGTCTTCGGGGCCCCCTCCCGATTTTTATCCGCCAGTTCCTGATCCATCGGTCATTCAGAGTTCGAGTTGGTACTGCTTTTAGTTCTCCACGGACCCAGGAGACGGGCATCCCACAGGGTTCTGTCTTGAGTGTCCTTCTTTTCCTCATTGCTATCGATGGACTTGTGGCCTCTGTCGGTCCCTTGGTCGCCCCTGCCCTGTATGTGGATGATTTCTGCATTTGGGTTAGTTCCTCCTCGATGCCATCTGCAGAACGGCAGCTCCAGGTGGCTATACGGCGTGCCTCTGCATGGACCCTCTCCCACGGGTTTCAATTCTCTCCTTTAAAATCGCGGGTGGTCCACTTCTGTCGCCGTACTACGGTCCACCCTGATCCAGAGCTCTATCTCGCTGCCCAAAGATTGCCTGTGGTTCCACAGTTTCGTTTCCTAGGTCTTCTTTTCGACAACAAGCTCACTTGGCTGCCCCATATCAGACTCCTGAAGGTAGGATGTTTCCGTAAACTCAATGTCCTTCGCTTCCTTGCCCACTCCTCTTGGGGTGCGGACCGTTCCCTCCTCCTCCGTCTTTATCGTGCTTTAGTTCTGTCACGTTTGGACTATGGTTGTCAAGTTTATGGTTCAGCTGCTCCTTCCACGCTGCACGTGCTGGATCCGGTCCACCATCGTGGTATCCGTTTGGCCACCGGTGCCTTCCCTACTAGCCCTGTTGATAGTCTCCTGGTTGAAGCTGGGATCCCCCCCCTTTCTGTTCGGCGGTCCCAGCTTCTGGTGTCTTATGCCCTTACTATCCGTTCTTCTCCCGCTCATCCTTCCTATTCTATCCTATTCCCAGACCATGGACGTCGCCCGCCTGACTCCCGCCCTCGGGCGGGTTTACCGGTTGGACTGCGCCTTGCGTCTCTTAACCGTGATTTTCGGCTTCCTTCTTTGTCCTGTCTTCCTCGCTCCCTCCCCTCCACCCCTCCTTGGTTAGTTCCTCGGCCTCGAATTCGGATGGATCTCCACCGTGGTCCGAAAGATTCCATCCCCCCGGTGGTGTTCCGTTCCTTTTTCCGCCAAATTTTATTGGAGTTTCGGGACGCTGTTGTTTTTTACACTGATGGCTCTAAATCTGCTGATCATGTTGGGTATGCCTTCACGTCCTTTGTTGGAACGGAAAATCATCTACTGCCACCCTCATGTGGGGTGTTTACTGCGGAATTGATGGCAATTTCCCGGGCCCTTACCTTTATTAAACAATCCCAACACAACCGCGTTTTGTTATGTACGGACTCGATGAGTGGCCTTCTTGCTATTGACCGGTGTTTTTCGCGCCATCCCTTGGTCTCTGCCATCCATGACCACCTCGCTGATCTTCACCGTGCTGCTTGTTCCATTGACTTCCTGTGGGTCCCGGGCCATGTGGGTATCCCGGGTAATGAGCTCGCTGATCGTTTGGCTGGGGGAGCAGTTACTTACCCCCCGTTTTCTGTAACCCCTCCTGCAGCGGATTTACGGCTTCACATCAAATCCCACTTTGCACAGTCATGGGCCAATTCTTGGGAGGCTACTCCACTGTCTAATAAACTTCGTGCCATTAAGGTGAATACAGGCCCATGGCGTTCTTCCTTTCGCCTCTCCCGCAAGGACTCGACCACACTGTGTCGTCTCCGCATTGGCCATACCAGGCTGACCCATGGTTTCCTTTTGCGTGATGAGCCACCCCCACTATGTGGTTGTGGAGCCTTCCAGTCAGTGGCCCACATTTTGGTTGAATGTCCCCTTCTTTTGGCTCTGCGTGCTAAGTACCGACTCCCCCACACTTTACCTTTGATGTTGGCTGACGATTCCCGGATGGTCTCTCTGGTTCTAGGTTTCCTCCGGGAGAGTGGTTTTTATTCTCAGTTTTAAAGTTTTTAATCTCCCTCTGGTGTTGGGGCAGGGCGGTGAGTGTTTGGGTGTCTCCCACTGTAGGCAGTGTTCAGAGATTCCCGATTCACCTCCCTGACCGGAATCCTCTTTTCTTTCCCTTTTACTCTGTTTTTACCCCCTCTTTTTAAGGCTTGGTTCGTTTTTCTATTCCCATACGTACTTCTGCATTATAGCAGTTGTACCTTTTAAGTCACAGGTGGTCTTGGCTATGCTGCTTCAGCATAGTGTTGGGTTCGTTCTCTTGCCAACTTCCCTCATTTGTTTTTACTATTGACAACGTGACTGCCCTTTTACGTTTCCCCTTTTTCCGTTTTATTGTTCTGACTTTTCTGAGATGTCCCGTTAGCAGAATGGAGTCTATTTGAAACAAGGGACTGATGACCTTGCTGTTTGGTCCCTTTAACCTCAAACAACCAACCAACCATCTCGCAGAACATCTTGCGACCCATTTTGCAGTGGCATCAGCGTCGGCCTCCTATCCAGCTGCTTTCCTTCATCAAAAACAGCAGGCTGAAGCTGTCACCTTATGTTTCACCACTTGTGAGTCAGAATCTTACAACGAACCTTTCACTGAATGGGAATTTCTTTCTGCTCTATCTGCTTCTCATGATACGGCTCCTGGCCCAGATTCCATTCATAACCAGCTGCTTCAACATCTCAGTGCTCCACAACGGCACCATCTTCTTCGGGTGTTTAACCGTATCTGGCTCCAGGGTGACTTCCCTTCTCAGTGGAGGGATAGCATTGTGGTTCCTGTCCTTAAGCCTGGTCAGAACCCCCTATCTGTTGACAGCTATCGGCCAATTAGTTTGACCAATGTTGGTTGTAAGTTACTTGAACGGCTGGTAGCCCGTCGGCTCACTTGGGTCTTCGAATCTCGGGATCTATTGTCCCCTTACCAGTGTGGCTTTCGAGAGGGACGATCTCCAATCGATCATTTGCTTCGCTTGGAATCCGCAGTTCGGCAGGCTTTTTCCCACCGCCGCCATTTGGTTGCAGTGTTTTTTGACCTTCGCAAGGCCTATGACACGGCCTGGCGCCATCACATCTTACTAACCCTTCATCAGTGGGGTCTTCGGGGCCCACTCCCGATTTTTATCCGCCAGTTCCTGATCCATCGGTCATTCAGATTTCGAGTTGGTACTGCTTTTAGTTCTCCACGGACCCAGGAGACGGGCATCCCACAGGGTTCTGTCTTGAGTGTCCTTCTTTTCCTCATTGCTATCGATGGACTTGTGGCCTCTGTCGGTCCCTTGGTCGCCCCTGCCCTGTATGTGGATGATTTCTGCATTTGGGTTAGTTCCTCCTCGATGCCATCTGCAGAACGGCAGCTCCAGGTGGCTATACGGCGTGCCTCTGCATGGACCCTCTCCCACGGGTTTCAATTCTCTCCTTTAAAATCGCGGGTGGTCCACTTCTGTCGCCGTACTACGGTCCACCCTGATCCAGAGCTCTATCTCGCTGCACAAAGATTGCCTGTGGTTCCACAGTTTCGTTTCCTAGGTCTTCTTTTCGACAACAAGCTCACTTGGCTGCCCCATATCAGACTCCTGAAGGTAGGATGTTTCCGTAAACTCAATGTCCTTCGCTTCCTTGCCCACTCCTCCTGGGGTGCGGACCGTTCCCTCCTCCTCCGTCTTTATCGTGCTCTAGTTCTGTCACGTTTGGACTATGGTTGTCAAGTTTATGGTTCAGCTGCTCCTTCCACGCTGCACGTGCTGGATCCAGTCCACCATCGTGGTATCCGTTTGGCCACCGGTGCCTTCCCTACTAGCCCTGTTGATAGTCTCCTGGTTGACGCTGGGATCCCCCCCCCTTTCTGTTCGGCGGTCCCAGCTTCTGGTGTCTTATGCCCTTACTATCCGTTCTTCTCCCACTCATCCTTCCTATTCTATCCTATTCCCAGACCATGGACGTCGCCCGCCTGACTCCCGCCCTCGGGCGGGTTTACCGGTTGGGCTGCGCCTTGCGTCTCTTACCCGTGATTTTCGGCTTCCTTCTTTGTCCTGTCTTCCTCACTCCCTCCCCTCCACCCCTCCTTGGTTAGTTCCTCGGCCTCGAATTCGGATGGATCTCCGCCGCGGTCCGAAAGATTCCATCCCCCCGGTGGTGTTCCGTTCCTTTTTCCGCCAAATTTTATGGGAGTTTCGGGATGCTGTTGTTTTTTACACTGATGGCTCTAAATCTGCTGATCATGTTGGGTATGCCTTCACGTCCTTTGTTGGAACGGAAAATCATCTACTGCCACCCTCATGTGGGGTGTTTACTGCGGAATTGATGGCAATTTCCCGGGCCCTTACCTTTATTAAACAATCCCAACACAACCGCGTTTTGTTATGTACGGACTCGATGAGTGGCCTTCTTGCTATTGACCGGTGTTTTTCGCGCCATCCCTTGGTCTCTGCCATCCATGACCATCTCGCTGATCTTCACCGTGCTGCTTGTTCCATTGACTTCCTATGGGTCCCGGGCCATGTGGGTATCCCGGGTAATGAGCTCACTGATCGTTTGGCTGGGGGAGCAGTTACTTACCCCCCGTTTTCTGTAACCCCTCCTGCAGCGGATTTACGGCTTCACATCAAATCCCACTTTGCACAGTCATGGGCCAATTCTTGGGAGGCTACTCCACTGTCTAATAAACTTCGTGCCATTAAGGTGAATACAGGCCCATGGCGTTCTTCCTTTAGCCTCTCCCGCAAGGACTCGACCACACTGTGTCGTCTCCGCATTGGCCATACCAGGCTGACCCATGGTTTCCTTTTGCGTGATGAGCCACCCCCGCTATGTGGTTGTGGAGCCTTCCAGTCAGTGGCCCACATTTTGGTTGAATGCCCCCTTCTTTTGGCTCTGCGTGCTAAGTGCAGACTCCCCCACACTTTACCTTTGATGTTGGCTGACGATTCCCGGATGGTCTCTCTGGTTCTAGGTTTCCTCCGGGAGAGTGGTTTTTATTCTCAGTTTTAAAGTTTTTAATCTCCCTCTGGTGTTGGGGCAGGGCGGTGAGTGTTTGGGTGTCTCCCACTGTAGGCAGTGTTCAGAGATTCCCGATTCACCTCCCTGACCGGAATCCTCTTTTCTTTCCCTTTTACTCTGTTTTTACCCCTTCTTTTTAAGGCTTGGTTAGTTTTTCTATTCCCATACGTACTTTCTGCATTATAGCAGTTGTACCTTTTAAGTCACAGGTGGTCTTGCCTATGCTGTTTCAGCATAGTGTTGGGTTCGTTCTCTTGCCAACTTCCCTCATTTGTTTTTACTAATGACAACGTGACTGCCCTTTTACGTTTCCCCTTTATCCGTTTTATTTTTCTGACTATACTGAGATGTCCCGTTAGCAGAATGGAGTCTATTTGAAACAAGGGACTGATGACCTTGCTGTTTGGTCCCTTTAACCTCAAACAACCAACCAACCAACCAACGAGCACGTCGCCGGCCAGAATAGCCGAGCGGTTCTAGGCGCTACAGTCTGGAACCGCGCGACCGCTACGGTCGCAGGTTCGAATCCTGTCCCGGGCATGGATGTGTGTGATGTCCTTAGGTTAGTTAGGTTTAAGTAGTTCTAAGTTCTAGGGGACTGATGACCTCAGGAGTTAAGTCCTATAGTGCTCAGAGCCAATTTGAACCATTTTTGAACCATCACGTCGTCGTCAGTAAACAGCTCGATTTGGAGGAAATCTGCTCGATCAATCCATTGTTAGAGCAACCGCTGACACAATGCGATCCTCGGTACAAAGTCAGTCACAATCATAGCGTGCACTCGTTGCGCGTGATATGGGTCTAATTGTTGTTCGTGGAGTACTCGCGACGTGCTGTTATGTGCAGCACTCATTTGACGTGCAATGCGACGAGTACTTGTAGTGGGGTCCGCTTCAACACGTTCCAGCACCTCCTCTTCAAAATTGGGTGTGCGAGTGGTCCTCATGTCGGTAGATCCCTCGTTTCTTCACTCCAATGAATCAGTCTTCGGCATTCGTCCATTGACAGAAAGAAACATTCGTCACCACGGATGATGCCTGTTACGAAATCGTTCCCTGTACAGCCTTTCAGTAACGAGAGCATTGCAACGTACTTCCCCATACACAAGGTGCATGTCAGTTAATTCTGTGAAACTGTACCGGTACTGCTCCATCGTTTTGTACTGCATGTCTCCGAATAGCACTGAGTAATGAATGGGTCTGTCGTTGATTCATAGCACGTTCTGTCATGGGACAATGTAAATACAATACAACAGAGCCACCTTATTGACAAGTAAAGTAAACAAAGCCTGCATCATGACTTCCTAGTAATCAGGATCTCGTCCTTGTTTCCTTGCAGGAAATAAAGAATGTACAAGCAAATAAACAGCACAGCACGTGTAAACTGTGCGCATGTTAGTTGTAAATAAGCTGGAAGACAGTAACTCTAGACAAAGTGGTGGACAAGTTTGTACTGTATTGTATTGTGTGGAACCGGGGACCTAGAAACGACGGAGAGGCTTCGTCCCCGCCGTAGCCCGTTAGCCCGTAGTGGTACACAACCCCACAGCAGACTACAGCAGTCCACTCTCCCCATCGCCACCCCACACCGAACCCAGGATTATTATGCGGTTCAGCCCCCAGTGGACCCCTACCACCCCCCCCCCCCCCCCCCCCGGGAAAGTCTCACACCAGACGAGTGTAACCCCAATGTTCGTGTGATAGTGTAATTATGGTGTACGCGTACGTGGAGAAAGTGTTAGAGCAGCAATCGCCGACATAACTGAGCCGGAATAAGGGGAACCAGCCCGCATTCGCAGAGACAGATGGAAATCCGCCTTAAAAACCATCCACAGACTGACCGACACACCGGACCTCGACACTATCCCGCCGCGCGGAATCGTGTCGGGGACCGGCACGCCTCCCCTCCCGCACGACTAACCAGGCGGGTGGTAAACAAGTTTACTTCCGTATATTCTTAAGCTGGCTTCTCCGACCCAGATTCCCTACCTCAAATTGTTCAGTGGAGCATTCTTGTGCGCTCTTGCAGAAACACCCTGTATCGGTGATTAAAGCCTTCAGGAGACCGCAACATACAACATAGCTCTCACGCTCAGGAAGCTTAGAGTAGGGCAGTGGATAGAGGTGCAGAATTACATAGTCAAGGCGTAGTTGGTTCTCATCCTGCTATACCCAAACTTTTTCTAAAAATTCATTTTTGCGTTTTGGAAAAGGTTCTTTGGCTTTATGCGGTGTTGGCTTCGTAACACACCACTCGTGCGCTGGCCATCAAATGCCCGCCAGCGTGGCAGTGCACGAAAATCAGGCGACTCACCTCCCCTCTGCGAGAAGACCATGAGACACCAGCGCCCTCTTCGGCGCTGGCATAAAAGACGCCGACAACAGCGCTCCGGGCCCAGTTCATCAGCGAAGATCGTCTCCTGATTTCGACCGCTCAGCTCCAGGGGACAGAGGCCACCAACTTCATAGATACTCGTAGTTAGGTCTGTCAGAACCAGCACAGCTACAAATATAGTTTACAGCTGAGTTGAGACAATATTCAGAAACGGGAAATACTTGTTATGTTCTATACGAGTGCTTCTCAAAAGATAAGGAAATGTGTTTGATCATTCAGTTATAGCACTGTCTATAGATATTCTAGTGTGCCCAGCTACCCTGGTCTGTCGCCTGTTTCCTAGTCTACGACCTACTGTTGCGACCACCCGAGATACGCCACTTTATTATTAATTTAACAGGAGTATGTTCTGTAATATTCGGTGTTACCTAAATACAAGACTGCTCTACCTCGATTTTTCTTCGATTTTGTGACATGCTAAGGGCGTGGACCAATGGATCAGAAGACTGCTTCTTAGGTTTTGCCTGATTCGACAGTAAATTATTATTTATTTAAGTCATCCAAACAGTCTGTTGTACTTTGAGACACATAATTCCTTCATAAATATTGTTTGTCAGGATATATACAATCACAGTTGTACACACACAGATACATACACAAAATGTGACAGTGACATTAGAGTAACTAAATTTATTTATTTATTTAGTTTTGGCTTTATTTACAAGAGAGCTTTCATTACTCACAGTAGGACATTTTTCACTTTCTTGTTGAAGGTATATTTCACATTTTCTACAAATTCTATTCCTGTATAGAAGCAGTGATCTAGGAAGTGAAAATTATGAAGTACTTTCTTTAACTAAGAAATTCGCCAAACAGCAGTGTAAATTAAGAAGTTGTTTTATTTTATTTTCACTGCCGCTTTCGGCAATTCAGTATGCCATCTTCAGGCCCCTTCATAATAAGAATACATGTATTATGTATCAAGGTGTACCACAGCAAGCTTTACAGAAAGTGACGGGTAATAATAAAGTACTTAAAACTACAAAATGCAAGTAGCAGCGTTAGGACAAATCCTTGTGTACACACAACACAACAAAATAGAATATGTGTACATACCGGTTAACATTGAAACTATTTTAACATCGTAGAGTTATAAGACAACAAGCCAAGCATTAAAAAGTGAAAAAATAGACAATATACATTCACAAGCTCAATCGAACAAAGCTTATGATAATTCTTAGAGATAAGAAAAACCCTAGTTTATATGAGGACCTATACTCATTCAAAGTTAAATATCGCACTATAATCTATGAAGTACACAATATTGTGCATATCTGCAGCTTAAGAATTATCACTAGTGGCATTATATCGTAATTACTTGTCAAAGCGTCAAAAATGCACCCTGACGCAAAACCCAACGGCAGACAACATATTACGTGAGGAAAGAACTGGAATAACATGCGAAGAATATTCAAAAATACCTTGAAACCGTACTTTATATTCCAAATCAAAGTGAAAAGACATGACTTGGTGTCCTTTACATTGCTTAACAGGCGGACAGTACAAGAGTGGAACAAACAAGGACCTCAAATCCATATAAATCAAGGAGAGTCCTCCAGAATCTCAGCTGACAACGTCATAAAAATGGTTCAAATGGCTCTGAGCACTATGGGACTTAACTTCTGAGGTCATTAGTCCCCTAGAACTTAGAACTACTTAAACCTAACTAACCTAAGGACATCACACACACCCATGCCCGAGGCAGGATTCGAACCTGCGACCGTAGCGGTCACGCGGTTCCAAACTGAAGCCCCTAGAACCGCACGGCCACACTGGCCAGCGACAACGTCATACTATTTCCCTGTGAGTATAAGGAATCACATTACCGACCTAACTATAAAATGACGAAACAGCAACTGACACGTAGCTAGTTGTATCGAGATAGGTAACGCGGAGATGGACGAAACTAAAAGATTAGGTAAGTGTGCGAAGACCAGCAAAACACCAAAGTATAAACCCACTAATTAAGTAAGATACTTGCGCACAGAAATGGGGCAACAAATGTGAGCGAAAAAGGAGTCAATAAATAGCATCATACTATAAACTAATCATGGAGTGGAACAATACTACTCAAAACATTGCAAGTGACAGAGGAACCCAAGGCAATCAAAGAATGTGTTCTTAGAATCCTAAATATGTTAGAAGTCTCAAGCCGCTTATGGCCTACAATAGTAGCCCGTAAACTCAAATCTCATAACTATCGTCAGGTCGACATCAGCCAGAAATCCATAAACATCATAAAACGTGTATCTGGTAAGGACATCATGAAGCCATAAGCTATATGATGAGGTAAGTACAAAGCTGGAACAATGATAAACTAAACTAACCGAATCCTACTCATGAGATGCAGTGAAGAGGTACCTAATATCCCACACATGAGCTGGGGAATGTGTCAGTTTGAGTCTACGAATGTAACCGGATAAAAAGTGGTATGCAAATCACACCAAAAGGAAACAGTAAAGCTGCGCAGAGCGGCCGCGCGGTTAGAGGCGCCATGTCACTGACTGCGCCGCCCCTCCCGCCGGAGGTTCGAGTCCGCCCTCGGGCATGGGTGTGTGTGTTGTTCTTAGCATAGGTTACTTTAAGTTACTTTAAATAGTGTGTAGGTCTAGGGACCGATGACCTCAGCAATTTGGTCCCTTAGAAATGCACACACATTTGAACATTTATTTATTTATTTATTTATTTTTAACAGCTAAATCTTACTGTCCTGAGTATCAAGAAGAGGTCACTATCATAAAGAAAATCCATCCATTCCTAGAAGCTTACAAGCTTACAACGAACAAAAACACAAAAACATGGCCAGTAATAAAAATGTGCTACATACCAAAAGATGACAAAGAAAACCAAGCTAGAAAGAGTTGCGGAAACGATCAAGATCTATGATCTAACCCAATACTCTTAGTAAGTGGATCTGCCGTATGTCACAACCAAACAGATCAATGCGTTACTGTAAAAGTTAAAAAGTACATGCATACTAAGAATCGTAAAGACAAATTACAGGTCGAGAACCGTGTAAATTATCGGAAACATAATGATCAAAACGATAAAAAGAATGCATAATAAAGACGTATACGACTATACATAAACCAAGATAACACCTATGAGCCAAAGAAAACAGAAAGTAATAATACGAAATTTACCAAAATAAAACCTAAAAATAGCTCATTATGTCCAAACACTAATGTGTCAAATTCATCATGGGTTATTCTAGCCAAATACAATCGGTAGTATAGTTTTAAGGACAGAGAACGCCCCAGAGGAATACATAATATAATAAGTAGCTAATAAGCTACATATCTCGCTGACAGAACCGACTATCCACGGTAAATCTGCCACGTATTTCCAACCAAAACCGTACAACCGCGGAGCCCTATCAAAAAGCAAGTCAGTCTCTCCATTCTCTTACATGGAAAACACTTGAATAAAAACAAAGTACCGCTTAGCCCAATGATAGGAACATCCAAGGACAAAACTATCATGGGAACGACAAACCACTCTGTACTTAAAGAAGATTACGTCATATGTTGACCAATAAATCTAAAAAGCCATGCGACAACCTCAGGTCAAGAACTCCTCAACACAGGGTGTCCAACATTTCTAACCAACCTACGATGTATAAACGCAATAGTGCTCCATCGTTACTGATATTCCCGCAAAAAGTAAACTATCATCAGACTATAGCAAAACTTGCTGTTTATATGAGAAAATGTAAAGGAAGACCAATAAAAACTAACTTTAATTCCTCAGCTGTCACACAAATCCATTTAACAGGAACTAAAACAACAATATTATCACGTGACACTTCTAAATGAAATCATCACTGCTAAGAGAAATGTACGATCGTAATACAACAGGCGCAAGAACAACAGTTACTGTCATGTGACACTTTCAATATGAAATCATGCAAGTGAAGAGAAGTATACGATCGTACTGTAATTACTACGCTACAAAAATTACAACAAAATCAGTAGGCAAACTGAACGATTGAAAATACATTAACCATTCTACAAAAGATCATATCACGTTACACCTCAAGAAGGAATCATCTCTGAGTCAAGAAGTACATGATGGTAAAGTAAGTAAGTTACCCCGACATAATTACAATACACCAGTGGAGAAACAGAGGTACAGAGTTAATAAAACAATCACACTATACAACTGGTCGTAGCGACAAATGCCATAGGGCAAAAAATTACTCACCGTATACACCTCTCAAAAATTATCCATATTGGCATACTGAAGCCATCTGTTTCTGGATGTCGTGAATTCTACAAAGAAAGCACAAACAGTCAAGACTAAAGTAATAAGTCAATATGAACATGGAACTCATACGTGGTAAATGGTACCACGGAGTCGAAAAATAAAAGACAACCGTCAATGGCACAGATCGATACATCGTACCATCGTGAACGGGAGGAATGAGTAAAAGACAACAAAACACAACGTGAAACGGACGGCGGGAAACACTAACACACTAATGTGACGCCCATTCAAAGACAGACATGAAATTCACGTACACAAGTTAGTTCCGAAGTACAGCCTCCGAAGGCATAGAGGAACCAAGGAGAATCCAGAAGGAAACCATACAATCTCCTTTCGGGATTCCAGTAATAAATTCACAACACATTGTGAGAAATTTCGAGAAAGAACTTATTCCTTGATTCCGTTTAATTGTTTAAAAGGCTACCGTGTTCATTTTCCGAATGAATATAGATTTCCATGTCTTCAAGAACATCCATCGTCCCACCTTTATCAACGATGTGCAATACCTCCAGATTGACGTTAATACCAACGACATTACGTTTTGTTGTACGTAGGTCCTTGCCTGAAATGTTCATTGGCGGCAGTAAAATCGCTCTGCAGTCAACTTCAAATGCCGGTTCTCTGAATTTTCTCAATAATACTCCGTGAAAGCAATGACTACTTCCCTTTAATGAAAATACATGTCGGTAGTTAAAATTTCAGTTTCAAAACGCTACAGATAGATAACTACTGCTCAGAATTACGTCAAATTTGAACAGCATATTATTGACGCATTGGGAAGCGACACACAAAATAAGGAACGAAAGTTTTACCAATAGATGGCGCTGTATGAGTCTTAACGTAAACGAGGTCTGATAGAAATGGCAGGTGAATCGCGATACGACGGCTATGGTTTTAGCTGCACATTGCAGCTGCAAAAAGAAATACTTATTGGTAAGGAGAGGATCAGCGTGATGGTTTTGTTCGCAGAGAATTGCTCTTGGCTTGTCGTTTTAGAATTTCAATAGTAGTAACCCAGTATTATTCGAGAGAGATTATCTCAATAGTGTGATGAGATCGGCTCACACGTACGATACGTGAATTAGTCTGCAATGGGGATAGAACTCTAATGCGTTCAAAACAGGTCTAGGTAGTTTAGAAAGGTATTTTGAGAAGATTATCAGATTGTGTAGAAAATGATTATTTCGCCGCTTTTGGTAGAGTGTAGACTCGCCAGGCGCAGGAAAGGCTCCGATTTATTGAAGTGTGGGATGAGTTCCTCCTAGTTGTGATTAAAGCTTTAAAAGAGAAGCAACTACAAGAATCAACGGATCTGTACGACGAATTCATCAGTTATACACGAAAGCTATCGTTTCTGGCACCTACGTTGTTGAGAAAGTTTATTTGTGTTGTCAGAGTGCACAGAGTAAGCTTGACTGTAGGTTGCTGTTGTTGGTGAAGTAAATACATCATTCCCACTCCCCGTAGAGATACACATTTAGTATTTTGCTGGTGATGCTAGCTTTCGTGGTAGTTTATCTTTCGAACCTAGTGAACCCTGTTAGTCAAATGCGTAGTTGTAATTAATATCCAGATAGATATCACTGACCCCATTATACCACGAAAAATGTTATTGTGTCCATCCTTTGATATACAGGGTGGTCCATTGATAGTGAACGGGCGAAATATCTCACGAAGTAAGCATCAAACGAAAAAACTACAAAGAATGAATCTCGTCTAGCTTGAAGGGGGAAACTAGATGGCGCTATAGTTGGCCCGCTAGATGGTGCTGCCATAGGTCAAACGGATATCAACTGCGTTTTTTTAAAATAGGAACCCCCATTTTTATTACATATTCGTGTAGTTCGTAAAGAAATATGAATCTTTTAGTTGGACCACTTTTTTCGCTTTGTGATAGGTGGCGCTGTAATAGTCACAAACGTATAAGTACGTGGTATCACGTAACATTCCACCACTGCGGACGGTATTTGCTTCGTGATACATTACCCGTGTTAAAATGGACTGTTTGCCAATTGCGTAAATGGTCGATATCGTGTTGATGTTTGGCTATTGTGATCAAAATGGCCAACGGGCGTGTGCTACGTATGCTGCTTGGTATCCTGGACGACATCATCCAAGTGTCCGAACCGTTCGCCGGATAGTTACGTTATTTAAGGAAACAGGAACTGTTCTGCCACATGTGAAACGTCAATCACGGCCTACTAATCCGCATATCGGTAGCAGACAAATTGCGCGAGAATCGGGAATCTCAAAAACGTCGGTGTTGAGAATGCTACATCAACATCGATTGCACCCGGAATTGCATGGCGACGACTTTGAACGTCGTGTACAGTTCTGCCACTGGGCATAAGAGAAATTACGGGACGATGACAGATTTTTTGCAAGCGTTCTATTTAGCAACGAAGCGTCATTCACCAATAGCGGTAACGTCAACCGGCATAATATGCATTATTGGGCAACGGAAAATCCACGATGGCTGCGAGAAGTGGAACATCAGCAACCTTTCCGGGTTAATGTATGGTGCGGCGCTATGGGAGGAAGGATAATTGGCCCCCATTTTATGGATGGCAATCTAAATGGTGCAATGTATGCTGATTTTCTAAGTGATGTTCTACCGATGTTATTACAAGATGTTTCACTGCATGACAGAATGGCGATGTACTTCCAACATGCTGGATGTCCGGCACATAGCTCGCTTGCGGTTGAAGCGGTATTGAATAGCATGTTTCATGACAGGTGGAGTGGTTGTCGAAGAACCATACCATGCCCCGCACGTTCACCGAAGCTGACATCCCCGGATTTCTTTCTGTGGGGAAATCTGAAGGATATTTGCTATCGTGATCCACCGACAACGCCTGACGACAAGCGTCAGCGAATTGTCAATGCATGTGCGAACACTACGGCAGGCGAACGACTCGCTGTTGAGAGGAATGTCGTTATACGTATTGCCAAATGCATTGAGGTTGACGGACATCATTTTGAGCATTTATTGCATTAATGTGGTATTTACAGGTAATCATGCTGTAGCAGCATGCGTTCTCAGAAATGATAAGTTCACAAAGGTACATGTATCACATTGGAACAACCGAAATAAAATGTTACCAATTGTTCGTCTAACATTGTGAGCAATACGTTTGTGACTATTACAGCGCCATCTACCACAAAGCGAAAAACGTGGTCCAACTAAAACATTCATATGTCCTTACGTACTACACGAATATGTAATAAAAAATGGGGGTTCCTATTTTTTAAAAATAAATCACAGTTCATATCTGTTTGACCTATGGCAGTGCCATCTGGCGGGCCAACCATAGCGCCATCTGGTTTCCCCCTTCAAGCTAGACAAGTTTCGTTCTTTGCAGTTTTTTCGTTTGACGCTTATTTCATGAGATTTTTGGCCCGGTCACGATAATTGGACCATCCTGTATAGTTATGTCGTAGCGAGCTGTGGCGTGATTTGTAGCTTGAGAAGTTGAATATCAAATCTTAGGTGCCGTCGTTGTGTCAGAACAGACGATTAGTTCAAGTCACACTTATTGTAGTATTACAATAGTGAGCTACATTGGCCGACGCCGCTTTTCACCTACGTATTGCAGTGCTGTTAGAGCCTGTTCATACACTATTTCTCTTACGAGTTAGTGGTATCTAAAGGGAAACGCAATACAGAGCTGTCGTTTGTGGTGTCTAAAGGGTGGCGCAATACACCATGTTCTGCAATTCTGCATATTGATATGTTCTTGGAGATGGAAATCGACTTACGACCAAGAAATCGCAGTGGGAACATTTGTGTTGCTGGGAGGTCAGCAGAAAGCACGTCCAGAACAAGAGTGATTTATATGGATAGCAATGCAGCATGTTTCGTAGGATTTTATGCACTCTGCTCGCAGGCATGTCTAACTTGGGGCAATTCTCCATGCATTGAATGTTTGCTGACCACAGCTCGACCCCTCCAGCGGTGCTGTGGCCACATCTTGGACAGACGTCGGATCAGCTGTTTCCCTGTCTCTGCCATATTGCTATTCTAAAGAACCTGTCTTCACGAATTTTGTAACCATGTTCTCCAGACCATTAGAAGACATCGGACCAACGCCTTTTTTTATAGCCTTGAGTGTCTGGAACTTCTGCAGGGTTAGTGGCGCACGGTCACTGTTCATGCAAAGGAGCTTTACCAGCTGCGCGCGATCCTTCACGGAGGTGTTGGGCGTCTCGGACCCAAACTGAGGAACAAACGTGTGCCGCGCGTCTGTTGGTGCGCGCATTCTGACGCTTGCAGCACCATCTATTTGTCACAGTTTACTTAATCTCTTTTTCTCCCAAGACGTTCCCCATTCGTCAATAATTTTCTGTTGAAATTTTACGTCATTTTGAGCAGTAGTTCTCTTTCTATACGATTTTGAAACTGGAACTTTAATTATGGACATCCTGTACATGAGAAACAGCGGAGAGTTCCGGAATTTCCTCCAGGGCATTGGCGTAAAGACTCTCCTCGCCATACCGGCCAAGTACTTGCAATGAAAATCTTATCCCCCACCAGCAGGATTGCAACCGGCTTATCTCCGAATCGAGCGTCACTGTACAAGCATGCCGTAGCGACCGCGGCTACTACAGAGGCGGTACATGTAGAAATACAAGTTCTCAGTTTTTTTTGTTTTTCAGTGTTAAGGTGTCATGGTCGAGAGGGACCATTTTATTGAATTTTATTTAGTTGCAGACAAATCGCAGCATTCATGTTCAAAACAGTGTGTCACAGCGGTTAAAGAGGATTGTGTTGGACGGTAAGTGAAAATATCGAACTATGGCCTTCACTGCAGTGTGCGAGTGGGTCTGCGAGACGGGAGAGCTGATGGGTGTAACAGAGGGGCCGTTCACGCCGCAGAGGTCCTTGGGGCGACGCCTCGTTCTTTGTTCTCCCGCGAAAGAAGCCCTTCACTACGCGCGCTGGCACGTGGCTCGTGGGTTACTTAGCGAGTTGCGACTAATTGCCTACAGCGTCTTCTAACACAAGAAGAAGTACCACTGCTCGCTACTATGTTGATTCACGCTGAACATTTACAGTCGCGCTTTGAAGAACACTATGATGCTGTCTGGCAAACATGCAGACTATCCAATATGTCCACCCAACGAAGCCAAAAAAGTAACGTCACATATGCATGCTAAGTGCGTCTTACATGCAGCATTTGTCTACGTTTCCTTTTCCAAAATAAGTTCCAGGTTGGTGGTTTCCATTGTCTTAATTGCTCCCATATTCCATGTGCCTGTTGTATCTGCTGTAATTCTTCTAGAACACGCTGCCAAAGAGTTTCAACATTCGTAACAGGTCTTGAATACTCTACGTCCATGCACCTCAAAATAAAAATTCAACGGACGGAGATCAGGAGATCGAGCAGGCCAAGATGTTGTTGCCCCACGACCTACCCAGTTATTTACAAAACGACTATTTAAAAATTGTTCTTGCTTGCCGTGACCCATCACGCGTGAACCAACTGCATGTTCCTACGTAAGTATCATGGAACGGTTTCCTTTAAAAATTCGCTGAATGTGTCTCGTTTCCAAAACTGCAAAATGGTTCTCATCCGCCAGTACAAGAGTTTTGTGAGAATTCTACACTCCATTCCTGGTAAACTTTGCTTCTTCCCTGAATGATACGGTAGACATAAAGTGTCGATCCTGAGCACAAATTCCCGGAAACCAATTACAATAAAGTACTGTGGATTGGAAATCTGTTGTAATAAGACCTTGCCTTCTCTGAAGATGGCATGGATAAAGGAGTTCCTGTCGCAGCACTTCCCACACTGTCACACGACTCACATTCTCAGTTTCTGTTGTTCTCTGGTATGATAAAATACTCGATCTTCTAAATTAGGTGTTCTAAACTACGTGATTTTCCACAATGAAATGACCTTCTCTGAGAATAGCTTTTCTCCACCATATGTATTCTTTGAAAGGCCTTCGCGTTCGGTAAAATGACTATTAGGCAATCTTGCGAATGTCTGTCCTCAAATACAATGCAATTTCCAAATCCATACGTAAAGCAGCTGCCCCCCTCCCCCCTGTGCTGTTTAGAATACATTTTAGCCTTAAATGTGCAGTACACAGTAGTCCAATAAGAATACAGCCGAGCAGGCGTCACGCCTGTTACTGGAAATCAATCACTGATACAGGCAAGCGTATTCGAATACAGAGATATGTAAACAGGCAAAATAGGGCGCTGCGGTCGGAAACACTTATATAAGACAAAAGTGTCTGGTGCAGTTGTTAGATCGATTACTGCTGCTACAATGGAAGGTTATCAAGTTTTAAGTGAGTTTGTACGTGGTGTTATAGTCGGCGCACGAGCGATGGGACACAGCATCTCCGAGGTAGCAATGAAGTGGGGAATATCAGGAATCCGGTAAAACATCAAATCTCCGACATCGCTGCGGGCGGAAAACGATCCTGTAAGAACGGGACCAACGACGACTGAAGAGAATCATTCAACGTGACACAAGTGCAACCCTTCCGCAAATTGCCGCAGATTTCAATGCTGGCCCATCAACAAGTGCTAGCTTGCGAACCATTCAACGAAACATCATCGGTATGGGCTTCCGGAGCCCACTCGTGTACCCTTGATGACTGCTCGTCACAAAGCTTTACGCCTCGCCTGGGTCCATCGACATTGGACTGTTGATCACTGCAAACATGTTGCCTGGTCGAACGAGTCTCGTTTCAAAGTATATCGAGCGGATGAAAATGTACAGGTATGGAGACAACCCCATGAATCCATAGACCTTGCCTGTCAGCAGCGGACTGTTCAAGCTGGTGAAGACTCCGTAATGGAGTGGAGCTTGTGCAGTTGGAGTGATATGAGACCCCTGATACGTCTAGACGCGACTCTGACAGGTGACACATACGTAAGCATCCTGTCTGATCACCTGCACACATTCAGGTCCATTGTGCATTCCGACGGACTTGGGCTACTCCAGCAGGACAATGCGACATCCCACACATCTAGAATTGCTACACAGTGGCTCCAAGAACACTCTTCTGAGTTTAAACACTTCCACTGGCAACCAAACTCCCGAAACATGATCATTATTGACCATGTCTGGAATGCCTTGCAACGTGCTATTCAGAAGAGATCTCCATTCCCTCGTACTCTTACGTATTTATGGACAGCTCTGCAGCATTCATGGTGTCATCAGTTCACTCCAGCACTACTTCAGACATCAGTCGAGTCCATGCCACATCGTGTTGCGGCATTTCTGTGTGCTCACGGGGGCTCTGCACGATATTAGACAGGAGTATCAGATTCTTTGGCTCTTCAGTGGGTACATTTTCGCAATTTTCGATAGATATTTGAAGTTATTCTTTTGAAATTGGCTTCATATATATACAGGGTGTTTCAAAAATGACCAGTATATTTGAAACGGCATTAATATCTAAACGAGCAGCGATAGAAATACACCATTTGTTGCAATATGCTTGGGACAACAGTACATTTTCAGGCTGACAAACTTTCGAAATTACAGTAGTTACAATTTTCAACAACAGATGGCGATGCAAGTGATGTGAAAGATATAGAAGACAACGCAATCTGTGGGTGCGCCATTCTGTACGTCGTCTTTCTGCTGTAAGCGTGTGCTGTTCACAACGTGCAAGTGTGCTGTAGACATCATGGTTTATTCCTTAGAAGAGAGGATTTTTCTGGTGTTCGAATTCCACCGCCTAGAACACAGTGTTGTTGCAACAAGACGAAGTTTTCAACGGAGGTTTAATGTAACCAAAGGACCGAAAAGCGATACAATAAAGGATCTGTTTGAAAAATTTCAACGGACTGGGAACGTGACGGATGAACGTGCTGGAAAGGTATGGCGACCGCGTACGGCAACCACAGAGGGCAACGCGCAGCTAGTGCAGCAGGTGATCCAACAGCGGCCTCGGGTTTCCGTTCGCCGTGTTGCAGCTGCGGTCCAAATGACGCCAACGTCCACGTATCGTCTCATGCGCCAGAGTTTACACCTCTATCCATACAAAATTCAAACGCGGCAACCCCTCAGCGCCGCTACCATTGCTGCACGAGGGACATTCGCTAACGATATAGTGCACAGGATTGATGACGGCAATATGCATGTGGGCAGCATTTGGTTAACTGACGAAGCTTATTTTTACCTGGACGGCTTCGTCAATAAACAGAACTGGCGCATATGGGGAACCGAAAAGCCCCATGTTGCAGTCCCATCGTCCCTGCATCCTCAAAAAGTACTGGTCTGGGCCGCCATTTCTTCCAAAGGAATCATTGGCCCATTTTTCAGATCCGAAACGATTACTGCATCACGCTATCTGGACATTCTTCGTGAATTTGTGGCGGTACAAACTGCCTTAGACGACACTGCGAACACCTCGTGGTTTATGCAAGATGATGCCCGGCCACATCGCACGGCCGACGTCTCTAATTTCCTGAATGAATATTTCGATGATCGTGTGATTGCTTTGGGCTATCCGAAACATACAGGAGGCGGCGTGGATTGGCCTCCCTATTCGCCAGACATGAACCCCTGTGACTTCTTTCTGTGGGGACACTTGAAAGACCAGGTGTACCGCCAGAATCCAGAAACAATTGAAGAGCTGAAGCAGTACATCTCATTTGCATGTGAAGCCATACCGCCACACACGTTGTCAAAGGTTTCGGGTAATTTCATTCAGAGACTACGCCATATTATTGCTACGTATGGTGGATATGTGGAAAATATCGTACTATAGAGTTTCCCAGACCACAGCGCCATCTGTTGTTGAAAATTGTAACTACTGTAATTTCTAAAGTTTGTCTGCCTGAAAATGTACTGTTGTCCCAAGCATATTGCAACAAATGGTGTATTTCTATGGCTGCTCGTTTAGTTTTTATTGCCGTTTCAAATATACCCGTCATTTTTGAAACACACTGTATATATACACTCCTGGAAATGGAAAAAAGAACACATTGACACCGGTGTGTCAGACCCACCATACTTGCTCCGGACACTGCGAGAGGGCTGTACAAGCAATGATCACACGCACGGCACAGCGGACACACCAGGAACCGCGGTGTTGGCCGTCGAATGGCGCTAGCTGCGCAGCATTTGTGCACCGCCGCCGTCAGTGTCAGCCAGTTTGCCGTGGCATACGGAGCTCCATCGCAGTCTTTAACACTGGTAGCATGCCGCGACAGCGTGGACGTGAACCGTGTGTGCAGTTGACGGACTTTGAGCGAGGGCGTATAGTGGGCATGCGGGAGGCCGGGTGGACGTACCGCCGAATTGCTCAACACGTGGGGCGTGAGGTCTCCACAGTACATCGATGTTGTCGCCAGTGGTCGGCGGAAGGTGCACGTGCCCGTCGACCTGGGACCGGACCGCAGCGACGCACGGATGCACGCCAAGACCGTAGGATCCTACGCAGTGCCGTAGGGGACCGCACCGCCACTTCCCAGCAAATTAGGGACACTGTTGCTCCTGGGGTATCGGCGAGGACCATTCGCAACCGTCTCCATGAAGCTGGGCTACGGTCCCGCACACCATTAGGCCGTCTTCCGCTCACGCCCCAACATCGTGCAGCCCGCCTCCAGTGGTGTCGCGACAGGCGTGAATGGAGGGACGAATGGAGACGTGTCGTCTTCAGCGATGAGAGTCGCTTCTGCTTCGGTGCCAATGATGGTCGTATGCGTGTTTGGCGCCGTGCAGGTGAGCGCCACAATCAGGACTGCATACGACCGAGGCACACAGGGCCAACACCCGGCATCATAGTGTGGGGAGCGATCTCCTACACTGGCCGTACACCACTGGTGATCGTCGAGGGGACACTGAATAGTGCACGGTACATCCAAACCGTCATCGAACCCATCGTTCTACCATTCCTAGACCGGCAAGGGAACTTGCTGTTCCAACAGGACAATGCACGTCCGCATGTATCCCGTGCCACCCAACGTGCTCTAGAAGGTGTAAGTCAACTACCCTGGCCAGCAAGATCTCCGGATCTGTCCCCCATTGAGCATGTTTGGGACTGGATGAAGCGTCGTCTCACGCGGTCTGCACGTCCAGCGCGAACGCTGGTCCAACTGAGGCGCCAGGTGGAAATGGCATGGCAAGCCGTTCCACAGGACTACATCCAGCATCTCTACGATCGTCTCCATGGGAGAATAGCAGCCTGCATTGCTGCGAAAGGTGGATATACACTGTACTAGTGCCGACATTGTGCATGCTCTGTTGCCTGTGTCTATGTGCCTGTGGTTCTGTCAGTGTGATCATGTGATGTATCTGACCCCAGGAATGTGTCAATAAAGTTTCCCCTTCCTGGGACAATGAATTCACGGTGTTCTCATTTCAATTTCCAGGAGTATATATATATATATATATATATATATATATATATATATATATATATATATATATATATATGTGTGTGTGTGTGTGTGTGTAGGGTGTTTCACTAAATGTGTTTGCCTCTGTAAGTTAATAAGTAATAGGCGACGGAAATGTTTATTGCGGTAGGTCACCATAAGAAACGTTACACTGTCTGCGGAGCTATGAACATAGTTTATTGTGTTATTATCCAAAGAGTTACAGCAAAAATACAATTTTTTTAAAGGAACAATAGTTGTTTCTATCATGCACTGGAATCAGTAACACCAGTTGTGTATTCATCAGTTTAAATTACATTCTTATCACTTTTAGGTTGGGAGCTACAACCCTTCAAAGTTTCAGGGGTAAATACCACACACGCTGCGCATAACGCAATGCGCCTTCTAAATGTGTTGCGGTCGAGTTGTAACGTCGCCGGTGTCACGGAGTGAAAAGCTCTCTCCATGCGCTGTAGACTGCCGACTGTCGCCGCACACGACCGTATACACGACAGTTCGAGCCACACAAACAAACGGGGCTCAATATACCACAGTTACTGATATCGGATGTATGGTTCAAATGGCTCTGAGCACTATGGGACTCAACCGCTGAGGTCATTAGTCCCCTAGAACTTAGAACTAGTTAAACCTAAGGACATCACAAACATCCATGCCCGAGGCAGGATTCGAACCTGCGACCGCAGCGGTCTTGCGGTTCCAGACTGCAGCGCCTTTAACCGCACGGCCACTTCGGCCGGCTGATATCGGATGTAGATGGCATACACGAACAACGAGTACGTTGACATGTTGCTGATGCTCAGCGAGTGCCGACACGAGGCCACTGAAGCAGCCATGGCGTACGCTGTGAGATATCCTAGACGAAGAGCTCCGGCAGCCATTACGTTCTTACATGCCGAACAACGACTTCGGGAAACTGGCAGCTTGGTAATGCACCGCATTAACAGACGAAGAACTGCAAGAACTGAGAAGACGGAGGTGTTTGTTTTAGCTGCAGTACACCACGATCCTCATGCCAGCTTACGAGCCGTTGCTGCAGTCGCTGGTGTCAGTCTCACATCTGGGTTGCGTACAGTATACTCGGCCACAGGTTTCACCCGTACCGCCTGTCACTGACCCAGGAGCTGCATGGGAACGATTTCCGTGCGAGAGTTACATTCTGTGAATGGGCCAAGAGTAATTTCACGCTGAAGTCTTTACAAAGTGTTATTTTCTCTTATGAGACCACGTTCACAAATTATGGTGCAGTGAATCGCCATAACGTGCCGTAACTACTGGGCCGCAGACAATCCTCCGCGGGTACGACCTGTCGATCGTCAACGTAGGTGGTCTATTAATGTGAGGTATGGAATCCTTGGGGATGAAATCATTGGTCCACACTACTTCCCAGGTACACTGACAGGTGAGTTATATCGCGCGTTTATAGTCGACAGTTTGGGTGGTCTCCTAGAACATGTGTGTCTGCACACGAGAGTCCATATGTGGATGCCGCACGATGGTCACCCAGCCCATTCTGCGCGTTCTGTTGAGGAAGAACAAAACAATTGGTTTGCAGGAAGGTGGTTGAAGCGCCATGGTCCTCATTCATGGCCCGCAAGGTCGCCCGATTTAACACCATTAGATTTCTTTTTGTGGGGATATCTAAAGGATCGTGTTTATGTCACTGAGCCCACATCCCCAGGTAATCTTAAACAGCGCATAGAGGACGCATGATGCTCTGTGACACCGGCGATGTTACATCTCGTCCGCAGATCCTTTAGAAGGCGCATTGCATTGTGCATTCAGGAACATGGACACACATTTGAACATCTCATTTAAATCAACTTCCCACAGCCAGAACATCCATCACCCACCTCACAGCCATGTATTATGTACAGCGTGTGGTATCTGTCCCTGAAACTTTGAAGGGTTGTAGCTTCCAAACTAAAAGTGATAGGAATGTAATTTCAATTGATGTGTACACAGCTGGTGTTACTGATTCCAGAGCATGATAGAAACAATTATTGTTCCATTTAAGAAATTGTATCTTTTTGCTGTAACTCTTTGGACACAATAAACTATGTTCATAGACCCGCAGACAGTGTAACGTTTCTTATGGTGACCTACCGCAATAAATATTTCCGTCGCTTATTGCTTCGTAACTTACAGAGGCAAACACGTGTGTGTGTGTGTGTGTGTGTGTGTGTGTGTGTGTGTGTGTGTGTGTGTGTGTGTGTGTGTGTGTGCGTGTGTGTGTACTTTTGTACTTCTCGTTTGGTCTTCTGTCCCTCCGTTCTAAAAAAAACTTTCTTCCCACACAAAACTGTAAAGTTCAAGTCCTACGAGTTTCAATAAATTCCAGAGAATTAAGTTTCTGTTTAGTTCCCATAATTATTCTTTACATCAATTAGACTTGCACTGTCTGTTAATCATTAAACCAGTTATCACACTTCAATGCAATCACGA
Source organism: Schistocerca piceifrons (assembly GCF_021461385.2). Taxonomy (NCBI): domain Eukaryota; kingdom Metazoa; phylum Arthropoda; class Insecta; order Orthoptera; family Acrididae; genus Schistocerca; species Schistocerca piceifrons. The sequence goes on from NC_060139.1 coordinate 1,058,949,276, forward strand.
ACTTGCAGCATGCTGCAAGTGAAAAAATTAGGTCCACAGTTTGCTTGATAGCTCAAATAAAAGGGTATAGCTCCGTCATAAGTTGCATTAACAAATATCTTTTTTTGTTTCTTGGTGGTGAGTAGTTTCGGACTTCAGACACCTATTTCCATTTCAGACCAACCATACAGCAAGGGTGACAATACAGGCTAAAGCGTATGTACAAAATTTCTCCCTGTAGTGACAATCAAAGTGACACATGGATGACTCAACAACAGCAAACAGATCACATAGGACAGTCATTGGAGAACTCCAATGTCTGTACTTTGTGATCTATTAACTGTTGTTGAAGACTTCAAACCACGTACGTCCACCTCTTGTCACAGCAGGAGAAGTAATACATTGCACTTCCCGCCAAGTATACCTAGGAACCTCAGGAAGAATCATAGGAACACCCACCTTAAGGATTGTCGCCTAGCTACGACGGATAAATCAGCAGTAGGAGATCATGCACTAGCACCGGGAAACCACCAAATTCGTTTTTAGTTAGTTCAAAATCACAAAAACTGTTTTAACAGAAAGGAGAAAGATTGAAATTAGACAATTTTTGGTCTTAGTAAAGAATACAATAAACAGTGCCAACTCTTCGTCACTACAAGCCCCAGAGCAAGTGTCGGCGAGAGTTCGCCATCTCAAGCAGCGGTCTGATGACGTCACAAGTCGGCCGTTGGTGGATACATATAAACCGAGATCAAAAAGAAATACGGGCCCCAAAACGAACTTGTGACGTCACACTAATCGCCTTGTCCGCCATACTTCGCGAACGCTTAGCTCTGTGCAGGACCCACAGGAAATCAACATGTCAGTGAAAAGTTACCCACTAAAGTCCTTAACTTTGACGTGTGCTATCGAGAACCTGGATACATTTAAACGCTCGATTAAGAATTATTAAACTCGTCTGAAATAGTTACTCGCTCCTTGCCAGAGGCAGCTGTTGGCACTCGTAAGATGTGCAAGCTATGATGTACGCAAAACGGCCTGTCTTTCTCGTTGCCTGGCTGTAAGGGCTCTGAGCACTATGGGACTTAACATCTATGGTCATCAGTCCCCTAGAACTTAGAACTACTTAAACCTAACTAACCTAAGGACAGCACACAACACCCAACCATCACGAGGCAGGGAAAATCCCTGACCCCGCAGGGAATCGAACCCGGGAATCCGGGCGTGGGAAGCGGGAACGCTACCGCACGACCACGAGATGCGGGCCTGGCTGTAAACAGTTCGGTTTGCTGAGCTTGTTTTGAGTCTGTAATTGGTTTTTGAGTCGTTAAAGGCTGTGATGATATCTCCAGCACTGCAAGACGAAACGTATGGCAGAGAATTACACCTTTGATTACAGCTTTATGCCCATAAAACAAATATCATCAACGGACATATTATTGTCTTCCTTTCAATTCTAGCATGTGATAAAGACATATTATTTCTATCAGAAGACTTCTGTAAATGATAAATGTAATCAGCGTCCCCATGGTCCAAAACAGATATATTTTACAGAGATAAAATGATCTTAGTGTCAACATACCTACAGCTGTCACACCTAACCCTGTTATTTTTTGTTTATTACACATGTCGCAATCATGTGCAAATTACTTTATAGTTAATAAATGTAATTACATCAGTACAGTAAATAATTTCAAACGGATATAGGCTGTAGCAATCTACAACACAAAATGGTCCCGCCATCGCATTCCAATTGTAGCTTACGTGACCAACGTCTTCCTGAGACAACAAAAATTGGAATCTCAGTATTTCGTGTACTTCTTAATCGAATTTATAAACAGAAAATGCTGTCATAATTCGCTTATTAAGAGGAATAATCTTCCGTTAAAACTTTAGCACAATACGTCAAGTTTTACGGGTAGAAATTGTATGGAACATAAATGTCTTGGAGCAATATAGCTTGGGCCGGCCGAAGTGGCCGTGCGGTTAAAGGCGCTGCAGTCTGGAACTGCAAGACCGCTACGGTCGCAGGTTCGAATCCTGCCTCGGGCATGGATGTTTGTGATGTCCTTAGGTTAGTTAGGTTTAACTAGTTCTAAGTTCTAGGGGACTAATAACCTCAGCAGTTGAGTCCCATAGTGCTCAGAGCCATTTGAGCAATATAGCTCATTCCACGCAAATTACCCTAGTTATATTCAGCCAGTGTTTGGAAATGAGAGCACCCGGCAGCTTCTAAAAGCTTTGCATGTAATTTCAAATCTTTCCAAAACTTGTTGTTCCTGACACTCAACACAAAGTGACGAAAGTAAAAAAAGTTTATCGCTCATTACATTTTCGCTGTTTATGCTGTACAATTTCAGCACCAGACATGACGCTTTAATTTATTACATCTTTTCTACTAACTCTATTCGCAACACATTTCGCAAACAGTATCTGCATGTCCCACTGAATCAATCTGCAAAATTATACCACATGCTTCAGGAGATACGACGACTAAATATTGAAATGCGAAAAAAACTGCAATATTGCCAACCATAAAACTTTTGTATGCTTAACGCCAAATACTTAACAAGTGAAGTATTTTGTAAGGTAAGCTGCCTCAGATCGCGGAGACGCGCCGACGTTTGCTGTGGAGGTTGTAGAGACCAAGAGTTGGCACTGTTTATTTTATTCAGCACTCAGACCCACAACTTGTCTAACCCCAGTCTTCCTCCTTTCTGTTAAAACGGGCTTTCAATCAGTTCCTTAGAGAATCAGACGTGTTTGGGGAAGGGGTATGGGGGTGGGGGTGGGGGAGAGGGGTTGCTGCTCGTGCAGAAAAGAAGCTCGTGCAGGATAGACCAGCATGGGGAGCAGCATCAAACCAGTATTTGAAGTGAAGATCACGACAGCTACAAACGTAATCAGAATTATCTGGTTACACGAAGAGAATAAAAAATTACACATTACAATGTCACACTGAATGTACAAGACAAAAGAAACATACATAGATCCAAGCTTGTAAGTCTCATAGAACAGTCGTTGTTAAATCTTAATCTTGAACAATTAGTCCTGTTAACACACAGAAAGCTTTATTGAAAATAAATGTAGAAAAAAAGGCATTTTTCATCTGTGTGTGGAACTACGAAAACCTTTAACAGAAACCATCCTCATTTACCGCATTAACAGTTATTTGTATAACGTAGACGTGTGTATCGCAAACTATTCCTGAACTGCATACAGCATTAAAACTTGTATAGTGATGTAACCACCTATTTCATGCCTTGAGTCCTCTCAGCGGTACAGGTTTTTGTGTGCTCGTGTTTCATTTACAGTAATAGAATCTCACGACTTCGCTACTAATGCCTGTGGGAACCACGTACTGATTCATACTTTATTCAGATGAAAAGTTGCTCATTCCGTCGGTGAGAGAGTTCGCCGCGTTTCGTGCTCACAGGAGGGACCAGTCTTGCTGAACAATTTATACAGCGCCTCGCAACTGCAGCCACTGGAAGATTGCTTCTGTTACTTTACACGCCTCGTTCACTGTACCGTCTAGTGCTGCGCGGCCGATTCGTTCCGCCAGATACCACATTCCTTCCTGCGATTTCAAGATCTTTGAGGATCAGTAACTGTAAGTTCGAAGGATTTTTTTGACCTTAGGCTTTTTATTGGTTCTGGTTAAGTACGCTAAAATAAATTTCTTTTTGACATTTTGGCGAACGACAGTACTTTCCCAAACTGCCTAATAAGAAAATTAAGTGACGGTATGAAACTATCTCCGCGTCGTAAGTCACACTTGGAAAGCGCAGCGAACCCTTTTGAGTAGCGGTGCGACTTTGTACAGCAGCTGCCTCACAGGTAACACGCGGTTCGTGGCGACAGGACATCCGGGTGACGAGAGCTGCAGACGAAGTGGCGTGTTTTCTGCCAAATGACGGAATTTACGAGCTCCTCTGGGGCATTGTTTAGGGGCCCCAATTTCGGCGGATGAGGGAAGAATGTGCGGGTAGGACTTCGAGAAGGAAACCATCCCGCTATTCGTCTTATCTGAATTAGGAAAATGTATACTTCTTTCTCGTCAGTTAAATCTCCTCTGGGTTTCAGCTGAGTCGTGACGACCTGTTGTCGCAGCGTTTCAACGAATTCCTTACTCCACATCTTCAGATGAATTGTCTGTTTCATGTCCGTCTCGTTTCTTCATAGCCAGTCTCTTCACAGCTTCTCTGTCGAGGGCCCCAAAGATACCGTGCCGCGCCAACGCCTTTTGGGATTCGGTCATCAAGCAGGCAGTGGATAGACGATGAAATGACAACTTTGTCAATTGGGACAGCAGCTTCCAGCTGATATGAAAGGAAGCAGTGGGCGGAATAGACAAGCAGCACCATGACTCGACGGTCCGACTCCCTACCCAACCCGCACCATCAGCTGCGACGTCTCTTCCAGAGGCACGCGACTGGCCCACACTTTGGGCTCTCGACAGAGGAGTCTGGAGTCAGCGCCCGTAAAGTAATGAAACGGAAATGAATCCGAGAACTCGTCTGAAGATGTCGAGCTGGAAACCCGTCGAAACGCTGCGAGAACACGAGGCCTCGACTCAGCTGATAACCCGAGAACATTTCATTTCCGTAAATGTGGATCTTCGAACACTGTCCTCCCGACCGATCTCCATGCCCCAATGCCTCTCTCTTGTAACAGTAAATGACGTCTTTTTTGGGAATAAAGAAGTGACAACGGAAATCAGTAAATCCATAAAGATGCTAGAAGGCTTGAATTGTTAGCTAGCAACTGCTTAGGTACTTCGTTGATTTCCAGATACGTTAAAGTTTGCAGGGTAGTTTATGAAGGCATATTTCAATATTAGTACAAGTCCATTTTTGTTCACTGTGAGATACAGAGTCCTAAAGTTAAATGCCGGCCGCGGTGGTCTCGTGGTTCTAGGCGCTCAGTCCGGAACCGTGCGACTACTACGGTCGCAGGTTCGAATCCTGCCTCGGGCATGGATGTGTGTGATGTCCTTAGGTTAGTTAGGTTTAAGTAGTTCTAAGTTCTAGGGGACTGATGACCACAGATGTTAAGTCCCATAGTGCTCAGAGCCATTTGAACCATTTGAACCTAAAGTTAAATGAGCACTGAAAAATCTGCAGTTGAGATAACAGAAATGTTTAAGCATATGGCTTCTTGCTAGAGATGAACCTTTCTTTCTGTTTGTTTGGATCTTTAATTGCAGAAGCATTATAAGCAGAAAAGTGGAGGTAATGGACTTGTACCACTATTGAAATAAGCCCTTCATATAATGAATTAATTAAACCTCGTATTAATGTGTGGTGGAGAGAATTCTGTATTACCGGGATTATAAAATCAAGAAATCACGTGCGTAGCAAAAAAAGATAGGAAAGATATAGGATCGTCATAATCGGCTGCACAATGTTGAAATCCAAAGCTGGGGAGGTCTCCTGCACAAAGCAGCACTGTCTTTCGCTGTAAGCATGCGTGGCGGCGGTACATGTCTTTAGTGTCGCCTACCTACCTTCTACTAGGTCGTTTCTGATCTATTGGAATAGAGCACCCTTGGCACATCTACCATGTATCCAAGTGGCAACATGCCCCAACCACCTTCATTTCCTTTTAACTGCAGTTAAAATTCTCTTACAGTCCACACTTTGGCTGATGCACTTGATTTCTTTATGTTCCTGTCTCTCGCAAGGTGGATCTCTGCATCCCTCACTGAGAATGGTTTTTGTGTTAAAAGTTGTATACCACATCAACCGGCACGCAAACAGGTAGGTCATTTTGAAGTTACGTAAACACACTTAAGGTGTTTTAAAGAGGAAGCAGGAGACTTTCTCAGTCGCTTAGCAATCACTGATGAGACGTGAATCCACCTCTACGTAGAACAAATAAGCGGCATAATGTGATGTGGAAATATCAATATCTGCCTAGAGCAGAAAAGTTCAGAAGCCAAGCCTCTGCACGAGAATTGCTGTATCCTAGGGCTTATGCTCTCCGCGGTACAGCTGTGTCTGCTGGGTCTCTTATTCAGCGAACGTAAACAGTATAACAGCATGTTTTACAGAAAATGACAAGTCGGCCAGGCGGCGCCAAGTTCCTTATGCCATTAATGTGTGTGGGACTACAGTGGTACAAGTATTATTTGACTTCAGCGGTGTTTAGGGGGCTGCATGCCCCAATGACAGGCATTCAAGTGAAAACAATTGCCCGGTAGTCATCCACAACTTCGAATTACCCGCAGTTACCTCCGAGTTCTCCGTGAGTAATTAACAGTTCCAGCAGTTACCAGCGAGATGATAAAGAGTTACCAACTAGTGGTAATCAAATTATCTTCGAGTGGCCGTCAAGTTAACTAGTGTGGTAGTGTAGTCTATAAATGTTTACTTGCTGAACGACGCCTTGAAAGCCAGCGATCCAGGATTGGGCTTCGCATCTGCGGTGAATAACTTACTTAAGTATCATAAGAGGACTTGCGTACTTACAATGATACTCCTCACACAAATTGAGCTGTATGTAATGTGCCTTGAATAAATGAGATGCTTTGTGGTAGTTCTGTCGCTTGTCGTTGTGCAACCAGCTTGATAAACTAGCGTTTACTTGGCATGAAATACAACACGCGGTAACGACAGCCACAACAAGAGTGTTTTAAGAAATGAAAGGTCCGGTACTGATCCGTTACAGTCATAGTAATGAACAGTGACTGAACAGTGACAACTATACAGGGTTCGAAATTGAAAATACCCATCAGGGGGAGAAAAGAACTTTCAAAAGGTGTGAGATTGCTTCAGGATAACGTCGACCATCATGCAGCTTGGAAAACAATCAAGTTCATTCAGAATATTCATTTGGAGCTTCTGGAGTGACAACTGTACAGTCCTGATCTAGTGTTGCAAGCGATTTTCTTTTCGCTCCGTGAAGAAGCCACTGCGTTACGCCACTGTTCACTTGATTGTAATATTGTGGACATAGTGCAAGAGCAGTTGTGGAAGGCGACCCAATGCTTCTTCCAGATTGCAGTTGGGAAGCTTGTCAACAGATACACCAAATTCATAGACGTCGAGGGTGGTTATACAGGGTCAACCAAAATTCACACAGTCGGACACAACAGCGCGATTCCTAGCATACTGACAGGAAACAACAAAATTTCGTCCTGTGCACTTTTTCAGTAAAAAAAGGAATACGGAGAAAGGCAATTTGACAATACTATAACCGCTTGTATGTCAATTATCTTTATCAGCAGCGTGTCGCGGTGCTGTTCAATTAGTGCAGTTTATACAGTTTTGTGATAGAATACTAGAGTACAAGAGTTCGATTCTAAGTCTAGAAGTAATCTGTTTTGTTTTCTTATTTTGTTCTGTTTAATAATTTTGTAGTACACACTGTTTATTAAACGAAAAATACAATGAGGTGGCAAAATTCGTGGGATAGCGATATGCACGTATAAAAATGGAGATACTATCGCGTAAAAAGAAATATAAAAGTGTATTGCATTGTTGGAGCTGTCATTTGTACTCCGGCGTGGCTATGGCCGCACGACGGGAACCAACAGACTCTGAACGCAGAAAGATACACTACTGGCCATTAAAACTGCTACAACAAGAAGAAATGCAGATGATAAACGGGTATTCATTCGACAAATATATCACACTAGAACTGACAGGTGATTATATTTTCACGCAGTTTGGGTGCATAGATCCTGAGAAATCAGGACCCAGAACAACCATCTCTGGCCTTAATAACGGCCTTGATACGCCTGCGCATTGAATCAAACAGAGCTTGGATGGCGTGTACAGGTACAGCTGCCCATGCAGCTTCAACACGATACCACAGTTCATCAAGAGTAGTGACTGGCGTATTGTGACGAGCCAGTTGCTCGGCCACCATTGACCAGCCGGTTTCATTTGGTGAGAGATCTGGAGAAAGTGCTGGCCAGAGCAGCAGTCGAACATTTTCTGTATCCAGAAAGGCCCGTACAGGACCTCCAACATGCGGTCGTGCATTATCCTACTGAAATGTAGGGTTTCGCAGGGATCGAATAAAGGGTAGAGCCACGGGTCGTAACACATCTGAAATGTAACGTCCACTGTTCAAAGTGCCGTCAATGCGAACAAGAGGCGACCGAGACGTGTAACCAATGGCACCCCATACCATCACACCGGGTGATACGCCAGTATGGCGATGACGAATACACGATTCCAATGTGGGTTCACCGCGATATCGCCAAACACGGATGCGACCATCATGATGCTGTAAACAGAACCTGGATTCATCCGAAAAAATGACGTTTTGCCATTCGTGCACCCATGTTCGTCGTTGAGTACACCATCGCAGGCGCTCCTGTCTGTGATGCAGCGTCAAGGGCAACCGCAGCCATGGTCTCCGAGCTGATAGTCCATGCTGCTGCAAACGTCGTCGAACTGTTCGTGTAGATGGTTCTCGTCTTGCAAAGGTCCCCATCTGTTGACTCAGGGATTGATACGTGGCTGCACGATCCGTTACTGCCATGCGGATTAGATGCCTGTCATCTCGACTGTCGGAAACGTAATGGTACCCATTTCTCCTCCTTACACGAGGCATCACAACAACGTTTCACCAGGAAACGCCGGCCAACTGCTGTTTGTGTATAAGAAATCGGTTGGAAACTTTCCTCATGTCAGCACGTTGTAGGTGTCGCCACCGGCGCCAACCTTGTGCGAATGCTCTGAAAAGCTAATCATTGGCATATCACAGTATCTTCTTCCTGTCGGTTAAATTTCGCGTCAATAGCACGTCGTGGTGTAGCAATGTTAATGGCCAGTAGTGTAGTTGGAGCTAGACGCATGAGACATTCAGTTCAGTAAATCGTTAAGAAAATCAGTATTCTGAGATCCACATGAGCTATGGCAGCAGACGACCGGCGCTAGTACCTTTGCTAACAGCACGACATCGCCTGCAGCGCCTCTCCTTGGCTCTGACCATATCGGTTGGACCCTACCGGACTGGAAAACTGTGCCCTGGTCAGATGAGAGTCGATTTCATTTGGTAAGAGCTGATGGGAGGGTTTGCACCTTTTTCAACAAAACACTGCTGTAAGCTGATAGTATCTCCATAATTGAGTGGTTTGTGCTTACATAGAATGAACTGTGTTCTGGTTATGTTCAGCTACTTGGAGACCATTTGCAGCCATTCATGGACTCCGTGTTCCAATACAACGATAGAATTTTTATGGATGACACTGCACCATGTCACCGAGCCACAATTGTTCGCGATTAGTTTCAAGAACATCCTGGACAGTTTGACTGAGTAATCTGCCGACCCAAATCGTAGGACATGAAATTTTATGGGACATAAACGAGCGGTCAGTTCGTGCACAAAATCCTACACCGGTAACACCTTCACAGTTGTGAACGGCTATAGAGGCAACATGGTTCAGTATTTCTGCAGGGACTTCCAACGACCCGTTGAGTCCACGCCACGTCGAGTCGTTGTTCTACGCCATGTAAAAGAAAGCCCGACACAATATTAGGAGGTACCCCATGACTTTTGTCACCTCAATGGATCTTACATTTACAATTTTTCTTATTGCTGGACGTAGCAATCATTGGTCAGAAATTTTAACGATAAATTACCTGACATTAAACAATGAGATTTGCTTGGTTGCAGAGGGAATACCTAGAATAAAAGAAACAGCGATAGAACCAAGAAACGAAGCGATGTATTTGCCGTCCTTTTGCTTTGGGAGAGGGGATGTAACTGAAGAAGAGGAATAGACCAAGAAACAAATGGATGTATATAGTGTCATTCTGCTTCGTGGGAGGGCGTGCAACTGAAGAAAAGCTGTGCTGACAATAGACAGGAAATCATTAAAGTGTTGTGCGTAGAAGAGGACAGAGGAAACATTTAAAGGCAAAATATGTTTAACAGCAGAACAATAAAAACGAATGCACTCTCAATTCTGTACTTGTATTCAAGAATTGTACGGTTTGCTGTAATTGTTGTACGATTGAGAAACCAGTTATTATATCCCGCAGTCTAAAAATAATATCATACAGCAATCGGATTTTTGTAATTTTTTATGTTTATGATAGTGCAGTTTAGAGCTCAAACATCATTCTACCAAAACAGTTCGATGCAACTTTCAAAAATTATCAAGAAAAATCGATTCTGGGGTTTTCTGACCATGTTTAATACGCTAAAATAAGGCAAATATTTCGATAAACGGCCTTACTATGTGGTTCAGTACTCGCTTGCCACGTTGGGGACATGGTTTCGATTCACGGCATATTCTAGCAGCAATTCCGTTAAGCATAGAATGGATAAATATGGAAAAAAGCTGAGTAGCTTCCGAGAGTGGTAATCGTTGGATAGAGTTTGTTTAGGTCATCATTTTTTTCGTTTTTCTTCCGTTCAGTTCGAATACCTACTTCGTTTAACGCTTTAGGTCCATTGGCTATAATTGTGTACATTAACGTTTACTGTGTCTTGTGTGCAACAAAAATACTTTTTCACAATGCAAACCTCATGTACTCATTTGCGAATGTTGAGTCTTTCCATCACGGACAAGTGCTGCCAACAGTTGGACGTCATTATAAAATAAAATCAAGAAGTCAATGTAGCAGCGCTAGAACACCCGGAAGTGGCTGGTTATTTATAGCCCACTTTATAATTGAATAATATTTTGGGAGATAATTAATGAATGATCAGTTTATTAATTACAACAGTTACCGACAGGGCACGGCAGCTTCAGGCGACAAAACACGACCGCAGGTGTAGCTATGGATGTGTCCCAGGTTGGCGACGTCCGTAGCACAGCTTACTGTCCGATAAACTGGCGATCTTTGAATTCAGACAAGTCTTAATCTTGTCGCTGCACCACATGCGGCAGTGACAGCTACAGCTATGAGTCTCCTCAGCAAAATGCTGGACCAGACTTTTTGTCTACTATGGAACCAAAATTAATCGCTGAAAAATTTATTCTTTCGCATCTTAGAGATTCGTACCTTCGCTTGTTAGAGGACTGAATTACATTTCGTTATTCGTCATAATTACTGTGCTGCATGAAACTAACTAAATGGCACTGTACGAAATTTTTAAGAGTTTTCACAGCTAAAAACGCAATGCATACAATTTGTGTGTACGTCATTTTAGAACATACATTACTTTATATGAAATGTAGCCAACATATTGAACTTGTATTTAACCCTAGCAATACCAACGCATTTTTCACAATGCACATTACCAGGGTGGAGGGTACTTCATTTCCCGCCCCCCCCCCCCCCCCCCCGAAATTATTTTTAAAAAACTGAATTCTTTAACTGGTATTGACTTATATTAAGAGCATGCTCTTTAAACAGGTACTGATGTGCTACTACGGTCCGGAGTGTGAAAAATATCTTTTAGCACACACCTGGCAACATCAACACTTTTTCAGTAACGTTCGCTACCAACGGGAGGCGGGGCGGTACTTGATGTCCAATCTAAAAAATTATAAAAAGGAGATTTTGTTAATTGTTGTTGACTTTTACTCACTACACTACACACTTTTCACAGAACTACTGAAGTGTAAGTAAGACCCTGAACCAAAAATATTGAATATGACGTTCATTGTGGAAAGCGATATCTGGTAATCAAACTGAAATATGTGAGTGAAGTTTACCTGAAAAGTTGAAAATATATATGGAACCTAGAAGAAGAATGTATTAGGAACAATAATTTATTTCAAAATTGTAGAATATAGAGTAACTAACTAGAGTAAAATAATTTCAAAAAGTGAGCACAAAGAAAGAATGATATCTATCTTAGCTCTCGACATTTTCAGTTGTACTGTATATGTGGCGGACGCGTCGAGTGCGGCTCACCAATTCCGTCTCTGCACATCGGAAATCATGAGGTCGTAAAAATCGCTGTCATAAACGGTTCTAGACATCGAAACGAGATTTTTTGTAAATGACAGCAGTCTAAGAGTACGTATTTTGCTATATGATTAACACTTGAAACGTTTTGGCCAAATGTCTGACGGAGTGACAACAAGACTCCTTACAAATTATAGAATTGGTTTTTGTCCGAATTCTCATACCCAAAAGAAGAACAGGAAATGGACAAATGGTGTATCAAATCGAGCAGCACTAGGCCCAGTTTTGCAAAAAAGTGTTTAAATAGTTGAAAGTAAACAGGATAACTGAGAAAAGCTTAATCATCTGAGGGAAAACTGAAATATTTTACTAAAAGTTACTGCTAACTATGTAAATAAACCGTCAAAAAGTTCAACTCCTCAAGGTCTAGCTATTTTGAGCTTAAAAGGATACATTCGTGTGATATTTAACAATCAAAAACGCTTCTTTCAAATCAAGTACTAAATTCAGGACATTTCGAGAACAGAAGTCGCTTGGAAGGTAATTGAGGTGTCAATAAGATCATGCTTTCTGAATGAAACTTGTAAAATTAAAAAAAAAAACGAAAAAATGGGTTAAACGTTTTGTGAATTGATTTTTCTACAAGTTACAAACGGGATAGACTAGAGAAATATTTGACGTGCCTCTAAATGATGCTCGAAATAACGCACTGCAGATAGGACACATCGAACGTTTCTCTAATCTATTTTATTTCTTATTTTTATAAAAATCGTTTCACAAAATGTTGTAGCCTTTTTTTTTCAAACAACTTTTTATGATTTTTATGCACACTATTTAGATTAATAGAAAAACATATCGTTAACATTGCTTGATGACGAATAATATTCCAAACAAGCAAATATCAGTAAAATTTATTGGTTATTCGATGTGTTTTATTAGGAATTTAATGTGTGTGATATTGAGATAAGTGTGTATACGTTTAAATATAAAGGACTTTGACAAGGCCTTGAAAATGTACTTTGATGTGTAGACGCGTGGTCTAGGACAGATTAGCTGCTCTCTGTAATAAAATACTGAGTTAATGGATCAATGATGAACTTGAACAAGTGTCGTGGGACGTCCGCCACGAACATACAGAACGAAGAATAACGAACAAACTATCAACAAAAAAAAAAAGGGGGTAGCCTCTTTGATTCATAACGAATAACATCTTCGGTCCCGGATTCCAATCCCTCCGCGGCTTAAATTTTGATAAATGACATTGGCGGCCGAAGACTTCCGGCATAAGAAGTCAGCCTCATTCTGCCAACGGCCTTGTCAAAGAGGGCGGAGGAGCGGATAGAGGTTCAGGGCACTCTCTTGTGCTAGGGGTGGGAAATTGCCCCTAAAGGCGGAAGATTCAGCAATGATCAACGGCATGAGGATGGAGAAGGCAATGGAAACCACTGAATTAAAGACACGTAACGTGTACCCATAGGACATGTGGCCTGTAATTGAAGAAGTGTCATGATGATCTCTCCATTGGCAAAAGATTCCATAATAGTCCCCCATTCGGATCTCCGGGATGAGACTGCCAAGAAGGAGGTTACCATGAGAAAAAAATTGGATAATCAACGGAAGGATAACATTCTAGCAGTCAGGGCGTGGAATGTCAGAAGCTTGAACGTGGTAGGGAAACTAGAAAATCTGAAAAGGGAAATGCAAACGCTCAATCTAGATATAGTAGGGGTCAGTGAAATGAAGTGGAAAGAAGACAAGGATTTCCGGTCAGATGAGTATAGGGTAATATCAACAGCAGCAGAAAATGGTATAACAGGTGTAGGATTCGTTATGTATAGGAAGGTAGGGCAGACAGTGAGTAACCGTGAACAGTTCAGTGATAGGGTTGTTCTTATCAGAATAGACAGCAAACCAACACCTGCCACGATAGTTCAGGTATACATGCCGACGTCGCAAGCTGAAGATGAAGAGATAGAGAAAGTGTGTGAGGATATTGAAAGGATAATACAGTATGTAAAGGGGGATGAAAATCTAATAGTCAGCCGGCCGCGGTGGTCTCGCGGTTCTAGGCGCGCAGTCCGGAACCGTGCGACTGCTACGGTCGCGGGTTCGAATCCTGCCTCGGGCATGGATGTGTGTGATGTCCTTAGGTTAGTTAGGTTTAAGTTGTTCTAAGTTCTAGGGGACTGATGACCACAGCTGTTAAGTCCCATAGTGCTCAGAGCCATTTGAACCATTTCTAATAGTCATGGGGGACTGGAATGCAGTTGTGGGGGAAGGAGTAGAAGAGAAGGTTACAGGAGAATATGGTCTTGGGACAAGGAATGAGAGCGGAGAAAGACTAATTGTGTTCTGTAACAAGTTTCAGCTAGTATTAGCGAAGACCCTGTTCAAGAATGACAAGAGGAGGAGGTATACTTGGAAAAGGCCGGGAGATACAGGAAGATTTCAGGTAGATTAAATAATGGCCAAACAGAGATTCCGAAATCAGATACTGGATTGTAAGGTGTAACTAGATCTCATTTTTGTCTGTATTATGGAGACGCTTCGTCCAGTCAAATGCGGACCTCTTAAGTGAGTACGACGTATTTTCGCGAAACACTATACAGAGTACCGTCATTTACAGCTGACTACAGAAGGATTGTACTTTCATCAACGTACTTTTTGTTTAAGGATCACGAAGACAAGATACGAGAAATTGTGGCTTGTACGGAGGCATATATGAGTCGTTTTTCCCTCGCTCCAGTTTTGGGCGGAACAGCAATGAAAATAACTACTAGTGGTACAAAGTACCCTCCATACGGTGTCTTTCGGAATATGTGTGTAGATGTAGGCGCAGCTGTAGAAATTGTCCATCGAACCTTCAGCCACCTAAGCAGCAGCACATTTGAACATCTTATATTCTCTTCTTTTGTATCCTGCCTGTCGTCCACTTTCCACAACTATATGCGATTAAACTCCCAAAAAATACTTTAAGGAAAGACATTGTGACGATTTTTTTTGATTAGATGTTAATACATTTCTCCTTTTCCTTTTCTTATTTGCTGCAAAACTACATGTTATACCCTGTTTACTCAGCCCAGCATTAGTGATTGTATGTAAATTGAAGGTGGAAGGGCATAGAAAGGAAAGAAAAAGGACACAACTGCTCCAGTCAACTGCATCGGAACTTCATGCGGAATCAGCGGCGATGTGTGAAAATGTGTTGCGGAACTGGATTCCAACCCAGGGTCTCCTGCTTACAAGGCAGTTGCGTCAACCACTGCGCCATCCGGACATAGTGTTTATCGCATTTGTGTGAACTGTCTCGGAACGCCTCTCGGCCGACCACACTCCCACCTAAAACCAGCTGTCCGCAGTCTCCCTTCATGTCCTCCATGTTCACTACTTTGAGAGTCCCTCAGGAGGTCGAACGTAACTATGCATCCACATTGAAGGTGATGGAATCATTCCCCATCGAGACGAATCAATTATACGAATGCGTTGTGGTGGTTCTTTTGGACATGTCTGAAGTAACAGACATCACGCATTCATATAATTAGTGATTTTGCCACCCAAGTAGCAAAATTCATCCTCTCTATTAGGCGTCTCCTTTCCTGATCTAATTCGCTCGCATCAGCTGACTCAGTTCGACCATGTTCCATTTCCCTTATTATACGTGCCTGGCGACGTTCTCTTATCACCTCTTTTTAATGTACTATCATTTCCTTTCAAAGGATTTTTCAAATCTTTTGCCACCTCTGACAGAATTAAAACGTTTTCGACAGTCCATAACGTTTGTTTATATCTTCTCCCTGGACTTATTTTCGTTTTCCAAATGTTCCCTTAGTAATCTTCACTTCTAGCTGAGACTACAGATTGAATAACATGGAAGATAGGCTGCAGCTCCAACTCACAGCCTTGTCTACTGCCGTCTCCGTGTCCTTCGGCTCTTATAGCTGCAGTTTAGTTTTTATACAAGTCGTAGATAACCCTTCTGTTCTTGCGTTTCATACCTTTAAGTGGTAGGTCTAGTATTGTCAATAATGCCATAGAATTTCTCAAAATATTTTAAGGTAAGTGATCACTTAATAGAAAAATCAATCAAACAGCTCAACAGTGTAAAGGCGCCTGAGGTACCTGTGAAATTCGGCAGCGATTATTACCCTTCAATCAGCAGCTTATCGTAGGTCGCTAGAGCAACGAAGGACACGTAGCGATAGGAGGACCTTTCCATTTTCCGTCATAGTCTCCCGACAGATTCACACAGTTATAGGCCGATATCGTCACTTCACTCTGTTGAATAATCGTAAAATACGGCTACGAATGTTTCGTGACGGAGTCCTTACACAAAAATTTCTGCGTTTACGTGCCGAGTCAGATTCTAATTTTGCGAAAACAACTTCAATAGAGACGCCCGCTATGCACTTATCAATGCCTAGAGGCGTGCACTCGACAAGGAAAAAAATACAGAGGAACACTTCTCGCAGTTCCCCGCCTGATGCAATGGATGACGCTGCAGATAATGCTAGACAGAGAGCGCAGGCGGAAACTGTGGCCGCAGGGGGAGGGGCGCCACCTCTGTACGCGTCATCATGTCGTATTCCAGCCAGTTGGATGCCGTTCTGTGAGTATAAAACAGAGAACCTCGCCACTTCTTGAAAATCAGTTAAGTCCCTGTCGAAGATGATGGAAAGCTTGGAATTTTATCCGAATTCGACGCGGCAAGTGAACCGAGAAATTTTTGTGCGTCGTAAAATATATTTATGCCCATATAGTTGACTTACTTTTTTTTTACTCGCCCTTTTCATCCATGAGAGTCAGAACGCTGTAGATAATATCTCCCAGGCACATCCCATGGTCCTTGGCTACTGGAAGGCATTCGATACAGTTCCACGATAAAATACTGAAGTCTAGATAGGCAGATGAGGTAAACAATTAAAAGTATAAATAATGAAGAAATACTCAGTCCTTTCGAGAAGAAAATAAAAATAAACTTATGTCACAACTTGACTAAAAGAAGGGCTCGGTTGACAGGACGCGTCCTCAGGCACCAAAGCACAATTAATTTGGTTCTGGAGGGTTGTTTATGGAATAAAAATTGTAGAGGAAGACGGAAGCTTGGCTTCAGTAAGCGGGATCAGGTCGTAAAGTCAAGCAGATCTGCAAACCACTTAATAGAGTGAATAACAGCATGAGGGCGGCCTTCAGATTGAAGAACGCAACACAAGGAAAACCAATGTCTGTGAGACGGAAACCTCTCTTGACAACTCGTTCGTTACACTATCAATAGATATTTACCATGAATGTATGGGCTGGTATAGATCACAAACATCATGCTGGGCAGTACCTTGCGTCTAAGACGCTCGGTGTCCACGTGAAGTAATACCGGAATTGTTGGAGAATGGCTCATTAACAGTCGGAGAACGGTTACGATGCCAGCACGAGCGAGCCCCACAACACTTTGCAATTGATGTCAGAAAACAGTTACGCAATGTTACCCTCAGTTATTTGATTGCGAGTGTTGGGGCATTACCATAGTCACCACATCCTCCCGACCTCATTCCTAACGATTTACTTGAGGGAGATTAAGCGCTGGGTGCTTGAGTCACTCCAGAAGAGTTGTTTGCCCGCTTGGCTGAAGCTGCAGCCATTATTCGTGAAACATCTGGTTGTTTTTAATTTGTTGGGATATCATTAGCACGGAGACGCTAGTAGTGCGTTAACGTAAACGGACGTTACCAGCAACGTCTCTAAAACAATGTTCACCACACGGCAATCGGAACGCCTTCTCTGAACATCACCAGCGGCAAAATCTTCATCGATCACAGGCGAGGAAACGGTTCACCTTTGACATTTTTGACACATAAAAAAGTGTTTCTTTTTATATCCCCTAAACAATCTAAAATATTGTATACGTCAGTCACACAGCCTGCAAAACAAAACATGTAGTCAGAGGAACTTTCATTCGTCAGCGCCATCTACCGTGGTAACGACGAATTTTAGGACACATGTTCACAGGCCATTTTTTCCTCAATTCCCTTCAGGAATCCGTCTTTGCAGTGTGTTGCTTTTGTTAATTTACACCCTGTATGTACAGGATGTAGAGGATATCGTCGGAAACTCCGTGACGCTGCTCGCGCACGATGTTGTGGTTTATAGGAAATCTGCCGCTCAAGAAGACAACAGCGAAATGCGATAAGGCCTGTGGACTGGCAGTTAACCTTGAACATTTATGTATGTAACGTATTACACACAAATGGGTGGAGATATTGATTACTGTTAGAGTACACTATCGGAGTTTTAAATTTCACGTTTAAGAAATCATTGATGTTTTAAGCACCTTCTTGCTTCCCACTGTTGAAGAGCAATTCGGGGATGGCGATTGCACCTTTCAAAAGGTCGAGCACCTGTTCATAATGCACGGCCTGTGGCGGATTGGTTACACGACAGTAACATCCCTGTAATGGTTCAAATGGCTCTGAGCACTATGCGACTTAACCAGTCGCCTAGAACTTAGAACTAATTAAACCTAACCAACCTAAGGTCATCACAAGCATCCATGTCCGAGGTAGGATTCGAACCTGCGACCGCAACGGTCGCTCGGCTCCATACTGTAACGCCTAGAACCGCACGGCCATCCCTGTAATGGACTGGCCTGCACAGAGTACTGACCTGAATCCTACCGAACACCTTTGGGATGTTTTGCAAGGCCGATTCCGTGCCAGCCCTCACCGACGGACATCGATAGCTCTCCTCAGGTAGGACTGCACGTTCCTCTCGCTCCCCTAAACCCTGCACCGTTGTCATGTAGCGATCCATGTTACGACATCACGACGGGAGGCAGGAAGCTGGGCGGCGTGAGGGCCCCAGCATTCATCCTGCGCTCCCAGAGGAACTTCAGACGGAAAACCCCGCGGAAAAGGCGCCCACCTTCTTCCTGACTCGGTCCAACGAGAAACGGAGAGGGTGGCGATGACGACGGCGGTTGCGACGACGGTTCTGCACCGTTTCTGCAGGCGGTGCCGAGAAGGGCCACGGGGGAGGCCGCGCCAGCTGCAGGATCCTGGGAGGCTACGAATCTGGGGACAGAAGATCTGCGGAAGAGTCCCGCTCTCGACAAGCACGAATATGGTTCTGATGGCGGCGCAGCAGGACCTTAAATTGAATACATGCGAGCGCCCAAATTCCGAAGAGTCGTTCCTCACTCCCAGAGCCTGGTGTGACCAAAAGCACTGAAAAGAATTGTCGGTAGGCCAAAAGCGATACTTGTGGAGCATGGGAGGCGCCATGCGTTGCGGTGGCGTGCGGTGGCGCCTGCCGTGTGTGGTACAAGCTCCGCGGCTCTGGGAGCGGTACGTAGCGAGGAAGGGCAGCAGCGCTTGTCGCGTGTGTGGGACGCTCGCAGTTTGTTCACCTGTTGCTTGAACGTATGCACAAATCGTTCAGCCTCTCCACTCGACTGAGGATGAAACAGAGCAGTGGTGAGGTATGTGATACCATTGGCTGTACAAAACTGTTCAGTGTCCTGGCCCATTAACAGGGGTCCATTGTCTGTAACAAACACTTCGGCCAAAACTTTCATGAAAAAAAAATAGATCACAAAACGTGAATGGTACTACGCGACATAGTCGAGTTCATGGGCGCTGCAAACTGTTATTTGTTGAAAGAGTCTACAACAGTAAGCCAATGAGCGTTCCAAAAGGGACCAGCAAAGTCAATTTGCATTAGTTGCCACGGCAATTGAGTGCTTCGGCGAAGCTGGAAACATTACTTGATGTAGAAATACTTCCCATAGCAGAGACAGGCGACTATTCAGATTTGAACCCAACTTTCAAATGTAGAAAGGTCTTGATTGCACAACTCTTTATCAAGCGTTACGCGTTTCAAAATTTCGTCGTGAGGCAGAATCTATAGAATGAAGTGTGCAAGAAATTAATGATAGGAAATATACGTAAGTGTGCATCTAAGTATTGTAAGAAACAGAAACTTCAAGCAGTATCGCACTTACGTAAAAATCAAACTTTAGTACAAAGCTAACGAAAGTGAGCACATAGACTGAATACAACACAATTCCAAATTGCTGACACTCATCTAGACCTACCTAAATGGTTATATTGTACGTCATCCATTCATTGTTCGACAAGTATAATGATTACAGTTCGTCATACTCAGGTAACATTTCTTTTTGTGATGGTTGTAAACTGATAATAGCTGGACAGTTACACGATCTAAGTTAAAGATTATATATAAAAAATGGGAAGAAATGCCCACTTTTATCCTATAACAGTTCTTTCATTTCAAGTTATTTCCACCAATCTGGGCTCACCTAAATGATTCTGTTATGTCATGTTCATCTGTTGTAATCTGACTACATTTTGTGATAGTTATGCATATTTTGTTTGTGATTGTTGTGAACTTGTTCCTCCATGTATTTTACTTACTACTTATATCTGTTTTATGATTACATTGTATCGTACCGGTTATTGGTGTCAGCTGTCTTCTGTTTTGACTAATGACTAAAGAGTACCTCTGTAACGTTTTTTACGATGTTACCGACGACGCACTTTTATTGCTGTTACTATCAGTTTCTCTTCCCTAGAAGGAGCATAAATGTTTTTGTCAAAATTGTTCATATGCTTCTATTCGAATACACGGCATTGCCAAATATGCCTGTGTTAGATGATATTTGTATTATATTCAGTCTATGTGCTCACTTTCGTGAAATTTGTTCTAAGGTTTGATTTTCGCGTAAATACGATACTACTTGAAATTTCTGTATACTGCAATACTTAGATGCACACTTATTTATATTTTCTGTCATTAATTTCTTGTACACTTCATGCCACAGCTTCTGTCCGACGATAACATTTTGAAACGCGTTATGCTTAAAGAATTGTACGATCAAGACCTTTATATATTTCAAAGTTGCACCAAGCTGAACACGTTTGCGGCGGGGCTGATAGATTTTCAGCACAAACGTGACACGGTGACGTAATCTGTTCATTGTTGGCGTCCATGCCCAGTCAAGTACAATGATCAGGCACTAATTGTATCATGCATGCGATTCCCTAATGTCGTTGGTGGAGGAATCGCAACACATCTGTTTGCAATACTTTGGGAATAAGCTCACGCAATTGTCCAGAGTCATTTTGTAATAAAATCGTACCATGCTGGACAGAGAGGCTATGCAGACGAGCGAAATATCGGCACACAAAAGAATTCTCAATGGCTGTGACGTGTTCAATTTTCCTATGGTTTAGGGGAAAAGTCTGTAAAGTTCTGTGTCCTGCGCAACGATCTACCAACAAGACGCGGCAGTAGTATCGAATTCTAAACAAGGACCAACAGGAAGGCGAGAAAGGGCGTCAATATTTGCATGCTTCGACGTGGGTCGATACAATACTGCATATTGATATTGTGACAACAACAAAGCCCAGTGTTCCAGCTTCTGAGCCGTGTGTGACACAAGCAAGTTTGGACGGATGAAACAAAGACTCAAGTGGCTTTGGTCCATGGCTGCCGGCCGGTGTGGCCGTGCGGTTAAAGGCGCTTCAGTCTGGAACCGCGTTACCGCTACGGTCGCAGGTTCGAATCCTGCCTCGGGCATGGATGTGTGTGATGTCCTTAGGTTAGTTAGGTTTAATTAGTTCAAAGTTCTAGGCGACTGATGACCTCAGAAGTTAAGTCGCATAGTGCTCAAAACCATTTGAATTTGAATTTGGTCCATCGCTAGGTAGAAATTCCGACCAAATAGTTAATGGTGGAACTTTGTCACGCCATAGATAATAGCGAGCGCTTCCCTCTATATTTGGGAATAGTTATACTGAATTTTGGCAAACAACTTGGATTTAAATGGTTCAAATGATCCATGCCCGACGCAGGAGTCGAACCTGCGACCGTAGCAGCAGCGCGGTTCCGGGCTGAAGAGCCTAGAACCGCTCGGCCACAGAGACCGGCAAACAAATTGGAAGCGAAAGCAATCGGCCTGTCTTGTGAACCAAATCTGTGCGAGAGCACAGTTCCAATTCCGTACGAAGAAACGTCCACTGCCGAAACCACACGTTTAGCTGGATCAAACTGATCAAGGCATCTGTCACTCAACAAGGCATTTTTAAGTTTCTGAAATGCATCCTGACACTCTTTGCTACAAACAAAAGACACATTCTTCCGGCGCAAACAATGCAACGGAGCCGCGATCTGGCCTGCGTTGGGCATATATCGGATATAATATGTCAACTTCCCCAGAACTAACTGCAATTCCGTCATGTTCCGCGTCCCGGATGGCCAGAAAATGTGAGTGAAGGGGATGAACACCTTGGCTACTAAGAACATGGCCCGGGTACTGAAATTTAGACTGAAAAAAGGCACATTTGTCCAGGCGACAGTTCAAACGTGCAGCTGAAAGGACTTGAAAAAGCGTACGAAGGTGACTGATATGTGCTTCCGGCGTACGTCCTGATACCACAATGCCTTCGAAATAATTTGAACAGAATGCAACTTTTGCCGTAAGCTGTTCCAAGTAGCGTTGGAATATGACAGGCGCTGATGTGTTGCCAAAGGAGAAGCGCAAAAATTTGAGCAACCCTAAATGTGTGTTGACCACAAACACTTTCATAGGCTTCTCATCTAACGGAATTTGCAAATACGCATCACGTAGGTCAATTTTTGGGAACTAGCTGCATGCAGCATGCCTGTTCTTTAATGCAACAGGGCGCGGCAACTGTTTGTGGATTCACAGTGGTTTTAAAGTCAACACCGTGACGAAATCTTCCAGAAGCCTTTGGTAAGATTACTAAGGGAGAAGCCAATTGACAATTCTGGGTAGGAGCAACAACACCAGTGTCCTGCCAGTCTTGAAGTTCACTTGCAACTTTGCTTCTAAGTGCATGAGGGACGGGACACGCCCGAAAAAACTAGGGTTGTGCATTGTCCTTCATTGTACCGTGCACCACAATATTATTTTCTCTGCCAAGCCCTACAGAAAATGAATCAGGAAACCCTGTTGAGTAACACTGTCTTCTGAGTTGAAAGCAGTAACAGAAAGTACATTGTCCTGAATACGAAGACCAAATAAATCAAATGAATCTAATCCAAAAATATTTTCACAGTCTCGCGAACACAAAATTCTAAATGTCACTGTTCTGGTGCGAGACTGGAATGTGGCAAGCAGTCTGCAGTTACCAAGCACTGACATTTCCTGGCCATTATACGCACTAAGTTCCGTGAAAGATTTTGTCAACCGTGGCGAGCTCAACCGTTCAAAAGTGGCACGATTAAGTAATGTAACGGAAGCGCCAGTGCCTAACTATAGTCGCACACAGCGCCCGGCAACGGCTAAGTTCACAAACAATTTGTTCAACTGTCGTTGCACTGCACTTGGACGTGATGAAGGCCTTCCTGAATGTGGTCCTTACTAGTCCCACTGACAGGTTTAGCAAAAAAAGAAATTACATTCACTAACAAGGTGCTCCGCGTTTAAGAGAGCGAACATGTGTAGAGTTCTTTTTCTGTTGCAAGCACACAGACTGTACATGATCTGGCTTTCCACAAGCAAAGCAAGTCGCGTTCCCCGAAGGGCAGTGTTTTCTTTTGTCTTTTATGCGTGGAAAAACAGCGGGGACACGGCCTCACAGCAGACACTCGCGTGCACACATGTTTACCCTGGCCGTGGCGCAGCAAGCTATTTGTACGCAGTCACAAGGCGCTAGCTGTTTGCCACTTTGCGTTACACTGCAGGCGGGAGCTACGTCAAAGTCTCTATGGCACTACAGACGCGTCCTGATGTTCAGAAATTTGTAACATTTGTTTCAAAGTAGCATCAGAATATTTGAGAATCTGTTCACGAATCCTACTCTCTGTCACTATAGTACTGCCCACAGCTACATTGAAAACGACACTATCGTGTCAAACCCTGAAGTTCAGTGAGTGACTGGCTTTCTCCGCAATCGAACGAACTTGTAGCAAGCTGCAGCAACCCTTACCAGATCCTCGTAATGCTTCGTGAGGGCAGAAACTATATCTTAAAAAACTAGTGACTCCGGCCTACTAGTCGGAAATAACTTCTAAGCGAGGCCGTAACTCCCGTGCCGACCGCTGACAAGAAATAAGAGAGTTTCACAGTACTTTGAACTTGTGTAGCGTAATAATCGTCGAGCTGAGCGTAGTATTCGTTCCACTCCTCTTGTTGTTCATTGAAAGCTCGGAATGGTGGAATGCACGGAGGAGGTGCCGTGGATGTTGTTGGCTGTTGTGGCAGAGTTGATACAGCTGCGGCTTGTGCGGTAATAAGCTGCTGAATTGCCGCGATCAAAGGTGACATTTGTTTGTTCTGAACCTGAATAAACGGCATTAGATCAAAGGCAGCAGGAAACGGAGGTGTAGGCGCGGATGGTGTTTCAGGCTGTTTAGAGGCCATATTAATAAGAGGAGCCCTGCAACGAATTATAAGCTACACAATTACACTACTGGCCATTAAAATTGCTACACCCAGAAGAAATGCAGATGATAAACGGGTATTCATTGAACAAATATATTATACTAGAACTGACATGTGATTACATTTTCACGCAATTTGGGTGCATAGATCCTGAGAAATCAGTACCCAGAACAACCACCTCTGGCTGTAATAACGGCCTTGATACGCCTGGGCATTGAGTCAAAGAGAGCTTGGATGGCGTGAACAGGTACAGCTGCCCATGCAGCTTCAACATGATATCACAGTTCATCATGATTAGTGACTGGCGTATTGTGACGAACCAGTTAAAAAAAAAAGTGTGTGAAATCTTATTGGGCTTAACTGATAAAATCATAAGTCCCTAAGCTTACACACTACTTAACCTAAATGATCCTAAGGACAAATACACACATGCCCGAGGGAGGACTCGAACCTCCGCCGGGATCAGCCGCACAGCCCATGACTGCAGCGACGAGCCAGTTGCTCGGCCACCATTGACCAGACGTTTTCAGTCGGTGAGAGATCTGGAGAATGTGCTGGCCAGGGCAGCAGTCGAACATTTTCTGTATCCAGAAAGGCCGGTACAGGACCTACAACATGCGGTCATGCATTATCCTGCTGAAATGTAGAGTTTCGCAGGGATCGAATGAAGGGTAGAGCCACGGGTCGTAACACATCTGAAATGTAACGTCCACTGTTCAAAGTGCCGTCAATGCGAACAAGAAGTGACCGAGACGTGTAACCAATGGCACCCCATACCATCACGCCGGGTGACACGCCAGTATGGCGATGACGAATACACGCTTCCAATGTGCGTTCACTGCGATATCGCCAAGCACGGATGCGACCATCATGATGCTGTAAACAGAACCTGGATTCATCCGAAAAAATGACGTTTTGCCATTCGTGCACCCATGTTCGTCGTTGAGTACACCATCGCAGGCGCTCCTGTCTGTGATGCAGCGTCAAGGGTAACCGCAGCCATGGTCTCCGAGCTGATAGTCCATGCTGCTGCAAACGTCGTCGAACTGTTCGTGCAGATGGTTGTTGTCTTGCGAACGTCCCCATCTGTTGACTCACTGATCGAGACGTGGCTGCACGATCCGCTACAGCCATGCGGATATGATTCCTGTCATCTCGACTGCTAGTGGTACAAGGCCGTTGGGATCCAGCACGGCGTTCCGTATTACCCTCCTGAACCCACCGATTCTACGAGGACAGTTCAATAAGTAATGCAACACATTTTTTTCTCGGCCAATTTTGGTTGAAAAAACCGAAAATTTCTTGTGGAATATTTTCAAACATTCCCGCTTCGTCTCGTATAGTTTCATTGACTTCCGACAGGTGGCAGCGCTGTACGGAGCTGTTAAAATGGCGTCTGTAACGGATGTGCGTTGCAAACAACGAGCAGTGATCGAGTTTCTTTTGGCGGAAAACCAGGGCATCTCAGATATTCATAGGCGCTTGCAGAATGTCTACGGTGATCTGGCAGTGGACAAAAGCACAGTGAGTCGTTGGGAAAAGCGTGTGTCATCATCGCCGCAAGGTCAAGCAAGACTGTCTGAACTCCCGCGTGCGGGCCGGCCGTGCACAGCTGTGACTCCTGCAATGGCGGAGCGTGCGAACACACTCGTTCGAGATGATCGACGGATCACCATCAAACAACTCAGTGCTCAACTTGACATCTCTGTTGGTAGTGCTGTCACAATTGTTCACCAGTTGGGATATTCAAAGGTTTGTTCCCGCTGGGTCCCTCGTTGTCTAACCGAACACCATAAAGAGCAAAGGAGAACCATCTGTGCGGAATTGCTTGCTCGTCATGTGGCTGAGGGTGGCAATTTCTTGTCAAAGATTGTTACAGACGATGAAACATGGGTTCATCACTTCGAACCTGAAACAAAACGGCAATCAATGGAGTGGCGCCACACCCACTCCCCTACCAAGAAAAAGTTTAAAGCCATACCCTCAGCCGGTAAAGTCATGGTTACAGTCTTCTGGGACGCTGAAGGGGTTATTCTGTTCGATGTCCTTCCCCATGGTCAAACGATCAATTCTGAAGTGTATTGTGCTACTCTTCAGAAATTGACGAAACGACTTCAGCGTGTTCGTAGGCACAAAAATCTGAACGAACTTCTCCTTCTTCATGACAACGCAAGACCTAACACAAGTCTTCGCACCCGAGAGGAGCTCACAAAACTTCAGTGGACTGTTCTTCCTCATGCACCCTACAGCCCCGATCTCGCACCGTCGGATTTCCATATGTTTGGCCCAATGAAGGACGCAATCCGTGGGAGGCACTACGCGGATGACGAAGAAGTTACTGATGCAGTACGACGTTGGCTCCGACATCGACCAGTGGAATGGTACCGTGCAGGCATACAGGCCCTCATTTCAAGGTGGCGTAAGGCCGTAGCATTGAATGGAGATTACGTTGAAAAATAGTGTTGTGTAGCTAAAAGATTGGGGAATAACCTGGTGTATTTCAATGCTGAATAAAACAACCCCTGTTTCAGAAAAAAAATGTGTTGCATTACTTATTGAACTGCCCTCGTATATTCTGCTAGCAGTCATTGGATCTCGACCAACGCGAGCAGCAATCTCGCGATACGATAAACCGTAATCGCGATAGGCTCCAATCCGACCTTTATCAAAGTCGGAAACGTGATGGTACGCATTTCTCCTCCTTACACGAGGCATCACATCAACGTTTCACCAGACAACGCCGGTCAACTGCTGTTTGTGTATGAGAAATCGGTTGGAAGCTTTTCTCTTGTCAGCACGTTGTAGGTGTCACCACCGGCGCAACCTTGTGTGAATGCTCTGAAAAGCTAACCACTTGCATATCACAGCATCTTCTTACTGTCGGTTAAATTTCGCGTCTGTAGCACGTCATCTTCGTGGTGTAGCAATTTTAATGGCCAGTAGCAATGCGTCTCTGAAAGAAAAGAGAGAAACATTAGTGACGTTCTGCAACGGAGCAGCGTAGAGCGAAGGCAGCGTTGGTTCTGTAATCTCGTCGCCAGATGCTGTGTGGACCCTCTGTGGGAGTCAGCACCGACACGGACAAGGAAGGTTCAAATGGCTCTGAGCACTATGCCACTTAACTTCTGAGGGCATCAGTCGCCTAGAACTTTAATTAAACCTAACTAACCTAAGGACATCACACACATCCATGCCCGAGACAGGATTCGAACCTGCGACCGTAGCGGTCGCTCGGCTCCAGACTGTAGCGCCTAGAACCGCACGGCCATTCCGGCCGGCAAGGAAAGAGAGAAGCTGCGATTGCCGGTGGATGCAAAATCATCTCAGAGATTGAAAATGCCACTGCAGTTGCAAGGTTCTTTCATTTAGAACACGACAGGCTTCGGGCTCTTATATACCCATCATCAGGCGTTAAAACTTCATCCTGTGACTCCTAGCGCCACGGTGGACGAGTACAGGACGCAGTGTATTACCAGCGAGCGCAAAGCACTCCGTGCTCGGCGCCCCCCCCCCCCCCCTTTCGCGGCACTCGGTGTCACAGCACGAAGTTATAACACCTGATGATGAGCGTATGAGAGCCCGAAACCTGTCGTGTTCTAAATAAAAGAACCTTAACAGTTGCGGTATTTTCAGCCTATAATGCTCAGTTGCGGATGTTCCTCTGACAGGATTGTTTGTGCCAAAATCATCTGTACAACAACTTCAGCATTAATGTAACACTTTATTACTGCGAAGAATATAGACTTACCTTGACTCCTGTGTTCCCTGTGACTCCTGCATACAAGTACTGTACTCTCTCTTCCTACCATCCAGAACGCCAGCTAAGTAACGTCTTCCTATTACTCCGTACTGATGCTCCTGAACACTGTGACCGAATTGGGGGTGACCAGGGATGGGCGGCTGCTTAAATCATCGTTGACAGGGAACGCTGAACTCTTATCTTCCTGAGGGTGTGGCGCTGCCACTCTTTCCATTGACGCTCTAGTCAGGGCCTTCTTAATGTCGTTTCGCGGCACTGCACTGATCGATATGCAGCCAATGCATTGCACAGAAGTAATGAGGTAACACAGTAATGGATTCGACATGTCCTCATACAATGCCGATAAACTTTACGGTATTCATCTATAGAACAAGAAGTTTATCGTCCTTAGGAAAGACAAGGTCTGCGAGATACGCAATTTCGAAGTTGCCACCCAGAGGCGGGATAAGGGTGTCTATCATGTGACATCGAGAGCCCTCTCTATTGAAGTGTCTGCAGTGTCTGTACAGCGGTGTTTGCGGCGCTCTACGCCAGCCACAGCACATAGTGCGGCAAACTAAACTGAAGCACCAAGGAAACTAGTGTAGCCATGCTATTCAAGTGCAGAGATATGTAAACAGGCAGAATATGGCTCTCTAATGGTGTGGGGTGCGTGCATTTGGAGTGATATGGGACCCCTCATACGTCTAGATACGACTCTGACAGGTGACACACACGTAAGCATCCTGTCTGACTGCATCCATTCATGTCCATTGTGCATTCCGACGGACTTGGGCAATTCCAACAGGACAATGCGACATCCCTCACGTCCAGAATTGCTACAGAGTGGCTCCAGGAACACTCTTCTTAGTTTAAACTCTTCTAGTCACCAAACTCCCCAGACTTGAACATTATCGAGCATATCTGGGATGCCTTGCAAACGTGCTGTGCAGAACAGATCTCCACCCACTCGTACTCTTACGGATTCATGAAGAGCCCTGCAAGATTCATAGTGTCAGTTCCCTCAAGCACTACTTCAGATATAATTCGAGTCCGTACCACGTCGTGTTGCCCTACACGACATTAGGCAGGTGTTCCAATTCCTTTAGCTTTTCACTGTAATGAGGACACACGGTGTACACTATGCTCCAATCTAAAATCGGCCTGTCGCCTCTCGATGGTAAAATGACCATTTGTGATGGCGGGATGGAAACTCGTCTGTACTCTCACTATTCACTTGTTATGAGAGCAGGGGTGGGGGACTCTGATTGACTGAGAGAGAGAAATGAGACTGCATGTGGATGTGACCGTATAGTATGACCCTTTTATCATAGTGTAACTAACTGTGCGT
Organism: Schistocerca piceifrons; assembly: GCF_021461385.2. Classification (NCBI taxonomy): domain Eukaryota; kingdom Metazoa; phylum Arthropoda; class Insecta; order Orthoptera; family Acrididae; genus Schistocerca; species Schistocerca piceifrons. Next base: position 1,058,978,585 of record NC_060139.1, read on the forward strand.
GTGTATGTGTGTGTCTGTGTCTGGGTCTATGCGTGATGTAAATATTTATTTATTTCTGCTCACAATATCTGTGTGCAGGGAAAAATGTAAAAAAAAGATTAAAAATTTAAAAATGTACAGAGCGGTCCAAAAAATGTACCCACTGTTTAAAAATCCATAACTTGCAAACTAATTGACGGATTTGTCTAATTTTTGGTGAAAGTATAGCTTAAAGTCCAACTTAAATATATCACTGTAGGTGTTCGAAATTGTCACCATTAACATCCACCCAAAAACGATGCCGCCGAACTGCAGCACTAACTACTGATTGCAACGTGTTTAGTTCGATATTTGGGTATGAATGCACGATGGGTTCTCGAAGTTCATTCAATGTGTGTGGCTTTCGTCGATAAACGACGTCCTTTAGTGTTCCTCACACGCCCTTGAAAAACCTCTGTATGCTGTGAAAATTGACAAGTTGATTATCCTGGTCCACAATACGCAGATCCAGATAATCCAAAGCCTGAACTGGTACTGTGAGCTAAATAGGGTTAATAGAGGTCTCAACGATCTTATACCCTGTTCCCACTGATGGGAAGAATCCGTAAATTGTGTGAATCAATCTGTCGTTGAGATGAGGTTGTTGCAGTCTTACACTCGACATGGATTACACTGACAGAGATTATATCCGCTGACAGTTCGGATCTGTAGACTTCATTAGGATCCTTCTTCAAAACCTGTCCTTTTGTGAAACCCAACAGCCGTCCTACTGAACTTTTCTGGTTGAAGTCAGTCGTTGAACTCGTAGTCTTTATTTCAGATTTAAATGTATCGATATTTACAAGTAGCACAACCCATTTTCCTGGCCGTTTTAAAACTTCGTTTAAATCGTCAATATCGTATCCACCAAGATCTATTTCCACAATTTCTTATCCACCATTATTTACCAGGTGGAGTTTATTGTTAGCCTCTGTGATATTCGGAATGCTGTTCTCTTTCCAATTAGTGCAATACTCCACTCACAGTTGCTTAAATCAGTCGGTGATAAATAATACGCACGTAATACTGACGATCGTCCTTTTAAATTCAGAGTATACGACATAGCATCTGAACCTTAGTTATGTAACTGGATACGTGATTTTCTGTCAGGAGAGTCACAGTTCGTAATAATTGACAGAAACTCATCGAGTAAAACAGAATCGATTTCTGACGTTCCCCAAGGTAGTGTTATAAACCTCTGCTGTTCCCTATCTATATAAATGATTTAGGAGACAATCTGAGGAACCGTCTTAGGTTCTTTGCAGATGATGCTGTCGTTTATCGACTAGTAAAGTCATCAGAAGATCAAAATAAATTTCGAAACGATTTAGAAAAGATATCTTTACGGTGCGAAATTTGGCAATTGACTCTAAATGAAGGAAAGTGTGAGGTCATTCACATGAGTGCTAAAAGGTATCCATTAAACCTCGGTTACGCGATAAATCAGTCAAATCTAGAAGCTGTGAATTCAACTAAATATCTAGGAATTGCAATTACTAACAACTTAAATTGGAAAGAACACATAGAAAATATTTTGGGGAAGTCCAACCAAAGACTGCGTTTTATTGGCAGAAAACTTAGAAGATGCAACAGGTCTACTAAAGAGACTGCTTGCACCATGCTTGTCCGTCCTCTTTTGGAATACTGCTGCTCGGTCTGCGATCCTTACCAGTAACGGAGTACATCGAGAAAGTTCAAAGGGGAGCAGCACATTTCGTATTATCGCGAAATAGGCGAGAGAATGACACGGACGCGATACAGGATTTGGGGCGAACATCATTGGAAAAAAAGGCGTTTTCCGTGGCAAGGAAATCTTCTCATGAAATTTCAATCACCAAATTTCTCCTCCGAATGCGAAAATATTTTGTTGACGTCGACCTACATAGGGTGAAACGATCATTATAACAAAATAACGGAAATCAGAGCTCGCACGGTAAGGTATAGGTGTTCATTTCTTCCGCTCGCTATTCGAGACTGAATAATCGAGAATTATTGTGAAGATGGTTCGATGAACCTTCTGCCAGGCACTTAAGAGTGATTTGCAGAGTATCGATGCAGGTGTAGATGTAGATGTACTTATGCGTGCATCCGTGCATCATGTTCCTTCTAACTTTTACGAATAAACATATACATATAAGGAGACGCAATTTGATTACAAACCGCTTGTGAGGTACAGTGTCAAAAGCCGTCTGGAAATCTAGAAATACGAAATAAATCTGAATTTCCTTGTCAATAGCGCTCAACACTTCGTGTGAGTAATGAGCTAGTTGTGTTTCGTAAAACTATGTTTTCTAAATCCTTGTTCCTTCTAGGTAATTCATGATATTCGAACACAATATATGTTGCAAAATCCTGCTGCATATCGACGCTAATGACATGTGCCTGAAATTAAGTGGATTACCCCTACTGCCTTTCTTCAATATTGGTGTGACCTGTGCAACTTTCCAGTGTTTGGGTACGGATCTTTCGCCGAGCAAGGGGTGTATATGATTGTTAAGTGCGGAGCTATTACATCAGCAAACTCTAAAAGGAGCCTAACTGGTACACAGTCTGGACCAAAAAACTTGCTTTTATTTAAGTTGCCTCACTACTCCGAGGATATCTGCTTCTAAGCTGCTCATGTTGGCAGCTGTTCTTGATCCGAATTATGGAATATTTACTTCATCTTCTTTGGCGAAGGGATTTCTGAAGACTGTGTTTAGTAACTCTACTTAAGCAGCACTGTGATCGGCTGTATTTCATTGCTGTCGCGCAGAGAAAGCATTGATTGTGTCTTACCGCCAGCGTACTTTACATGCGACCAGAATCTCTTTGGATTTTCTGCCAGCTTTCGAGACAAAATTTCGTTGTGGAAAACTATTATAAGCATCTCGCATTGAAGTTCACGTTAAATTTCGAGCCTCTGTAAAATATTGCCAATCTCGGAGATTAAAGTCTTGATAGCGATGGAAATTCTAGAGCACACGCCTTCTGCCGGTGAAGTATCATTGTAACTCTTCTGGGAGCTGGAAGTCTCCAAATGAGTCGAAATTGTAGACGTTATTTGTATTTATCATAAGTTATGCCACCCAGTTGGTTCCTGGTCCTCCACATTCTCTGGATTTCCATAATCTTCGGTAATGTATCCCGCATGAACACACCAGGGAATCTTGAAATGCTGAATTTTTTCCTGAGAAACCTAAGAAGATCTGTATTTGTAAGCAGTCCATCCGGTAGAATAATTAACGAGCCTTTTCTTCTAATTTATGAAGGGACCCAGTCCTTTCATGTATGGCTTCAGGTATAGTCCTTTTTCGATGGCTGCTGTTTCCATGATGCGGCTATGTCCTCTTGCTTCCTCTAGCTGCTCCTCGGAGTTCTGTGCGTTCTTGACTGTTCAGTACCAGCAGAACTACCGGTCAGTCAACCCACCGCTGAGGGACCTCCGACGGCAGGAATGAGGAAGGGGATAATTGGATACCAGCAGAACACCTTGTGCTTTAACCTGTCCTTTGTGCATCAAGGCACTTTTAGCTGCATACATCGTTCAGCTGCATATATCGTTACTGCTTTTTAAACACCCCTTCTTCTTCTTCATCGTTGTCTTCTTCTTCTACAGTATATGACGTGCGGCGTTCATAAATTGCTTGAAATGTACTCCCAAACCCAACTGAACTTAACCACGCATGGTTTTATCACCTGCAAATGCCGCAATGCGCTGTCCTATAACAATATCCTTTCTCGCACGTATTGCCTTGGCTTTATGTTAGCTAAAATTTGTTCCGGAGCGTGACGTCCTGAGAGATATTTATGTTTTGCGTATGCAATGTTGTATTCCAAACACTCCTCGTTAAGCACCACCAGCCAAACGTTTTGGAAGCTTTGTACCAGGTCCGCAGTAATTATACGCCAGAATTTGCAACTCGCGGGAAGTTTGTCGGGAATACCGCCACCTCCTAGAATGCGTCTCCTGTCACGCACGTTATGCTGCTGTGCTGATTGTGCTCTGTGCACCCCACCGTATAGAAAATCGTCAGCGCCAATCCAGCTGTTTTGTGTTGGAGGGAAGCCAAGCCATTTAAATAGTGCTCTACTCCCTAGACTCCTTATGACACGCCCTATGAGAAACACGCGTGGGTCTGAGGTATTCTGCATTTCCTAAGTGTGACAGCATCCTGAAATTTCAGTGCCACTGCCATCCTTTAAGATGTAACTTCTGGAATTTTTTATCTGCACTCTGGAAACTATGAATATCTCACCACGCCAGTTTGGTAGGTATGAGTTCTCAAATGCTGTCCTGTGTTCTGAAGTACGTAGCAAATCACCCACATTAAATTTATGTTTACATGAATCGAGCATTTTAATACGATAGTACACCGTATCCATGTGTCCATCATCACGAACATCGCTTGGTCTCATTTGTATTGTGTTGTGTGTGGTTAGATTATACTGTGCAATTATTTCGGAGAGGATATCAGTCCGTGTGTATGAGCCACGAAAATCAAAGTGCATCCACGTTTGACCTTTTATTGTTCCGCTCAGACGTTCCATGATACTCGCTTTCAGGTCGGTGAATGTTGAGCGGTAGTGAATTTCACACCGCTGCATTATGGTCTTGAAATATCTGTTGTAAAACTCCCGTGAGCGGTTTGAAGTTTGTCCAGACATCGATTCATCCCTACCTGCAGCACGCGCTGTAACACCCATGCAATATCCCCTCCTGTTTTAGCTTTAACAGGTAATGCCCAGGCGAATGTAGATCATGTATCAATGATAATTTAAGTATAGTTGAATGCATTATTGTCATGTACATATTCCCTCATATCTACAGGAGCAGCCTGCCATAACTAATCCAAATCTTTAATCACAACATTTCTATGAGGATATGTTTTGCTTCTGGTTTGTGCAATTCTCGAACTACTGCCTCCATACTTATTCGATGACACCTCTCTCTCTAAGCTCTGAAATTATTGAGACAACTTCTTTCGAATCAGCGGTATTTCCCACTGGAGTTGATACCATGGCAGTCGTAGTCGACCTATTATCTCACTGAGATCGTCATAGTATATATACTGGGGGAGCTGATTGCTGATCCTTTTATGCTTAATGGCAATACTATCACCACTGCTATACTGGCCATAAATTAATAATGGTTTTATAACGTTTCTGCATTTCGCACCGTGTTGGTTTCCTGCTTTCCTGTGTACACCGACCAGTTGTATTCTTTCACCACACATCTCCAGATCTTTGAGTGAAAATTTTACTGTTTTTGACGATTTTAGAAAAGTGAGGTTCAGTAGACCTGGTGTTCTTTGAAGTACCCTATCCATTATCTGTATTGTTTTTTTTTTCATTTAAATTTATAGGCTGCGTGCCCAACATGTATGGTTTTTCACCACTGACGCAATGTTTTCTCTATTCTAGCGTCACTGTGACGGTTAATGAAACCGGCAATATCACCATCGTCCTTGTTGAGTAATTTCGCTGAGAGTTCATCGACAGATTCAGTAACAGGTTTAAAGGTTTCTTTCAGTGTCTGCTCTCAACCCAAATGTCCTAAACTTAGCAGCCTTTCATGCATCGATGGCCTTATGCTTAGTTGACATGTTGTTACATGGTTCAAATGGCTCTGAGCACTATGGGACTCAACTGCTGTGGTCATAAGTCCCCTAGAACTTAGAACTACTTAAACCTAACTAACCTAAGGACATCACACACATCCATGCCCGAGGCAGGATTCGAACCTGCGACCGTAGTGGTCGTGCGGTTCCAGACTGTAGCGCCTTTAACCGCTCATGTTGTTACATACCAAGCTGGATGCTGCACAGGTTGCACCTCAACTTTTGTAGTTAGGTCGTGTAAATTTTTTCGGTTCCACCAACCTTTACAGCTAAGTCACTTACTTCTTTCTCAGAATGATGCGGGTGTACATCTCTAGTTCCTTAACTCTAGCATCTAATTCGTAGATCAGTCTCTGAAGAGTCTAGCATATGTCTCTAACCCCTAACTTACATTCGAGAGACTGCAAGTTTCCATCCATGTCGACGTATTTCTGTCTATGCGCGCCTATCCTCTCGCGCTGAGTGCTTGACACGTGTGAAATTGTCCTCGGTGCAGTGTATACTAACACACTCGTCAGTTTGTTCATAGCTATATATACAGAAACTCCGGGAAGTTCCGTCTATACCTACTGTCATTCAGTTTTCTTGATTTACCAATAATAAGAAACCTGTACTGTGTGTGATTCCAGCATTCTGTACATATCTTTACAAAATCATTGAATGACATGTCGGTATCTACACGCACCTGGTAAATGCGTTTTAAATTCAAGCTGTCTTGCTTGAAAGCTATAATGAGATTTTCATTATCCCTCACCTAATGTTTCGGGATTCTGGTATATGTCTGACTCAAATAACATACGTCAATACCCATACGAATAACAAAACAGAAATATCCTACACTCCTGGAAATTGAAATAAGAACACCGTGAATTCATTGTCCCAGGAAGGGGAAACTTTATTGACACATTCCTGAGGTCAGATACATCACATGATCACACTGACAGAACCACAGGCACATAGACACAGGCAACAGAGCATGCACAATGTCGGCACTAGTACAGTGTATATCCACCTTTCGCAGCAATGCAGGCTGCTATTCTCCCATGGAGACGATCGTAGAGATGCTGGATGTAGTCCTGTGGAACGGCTTGCCATGCCATTTCCACCTGGCGCCTCAGTTGGACCAGCGTTCGTGCTGGACGTGCAGACCGCGTGAGACGACGCTTCATCCAGTCCCAAACATGCTCAATGGAGGACAGATCCGGAGATCTTGCTGGCCAGGGTAGTTGACTTACACCTTCTAGAGCACGTTGGGTGGCACGGGATACATGCGAACGTGCATTGTCCTGTTGGAACAGCAAGTTCCCTTGCCGGTCTAGGAATGGTAGAACGATGGGTTCGATGACGGTTTGGATGTACCGTGCACTATTCAGTGTCCCCTCGACGATCACCAGTGGTGTACGGCCAGTGTAGGAGATCGCTCCCCACACCATGATGCCGGGTGTTGGCCCTGTGTGCCTCGGTCGTATGCAGTCCTGATTGTGGCGCTCACCTGCACGGCGCCAAACACGCATACGACCATCATTGGCACCAAGGCAGAAGCGACTCTCATCGCTGAAGACGACACGTCTCCATTCGTCCCTCCATTCACGCCTGTCGCGACACCACTGGAGGCGGGCTGCACGATGTTGGGGCGTGAGCGGAAGACGGCCTAACGGTGTGCGGGACCGTAGCCCAGCTTCATGGAGACGGTTGCGAATGGTCCTCGCCGATACCCCAGGAGCAACAGTGTCCCTAATTTGCTGGGAAGTGGCGGTGCGGTCCCCTACGGCACTGCGTAGGATCCTACGGTCTTGGCGTGCATCCGTGCGTCGCTACGGTCCGGTCCCAGGTCGACGGGCACGTGCACCTTCCGCCGACCACTGGCGACAACATTGATGTACTGTGGAGACCTCACGCCCCACGTGTTGAGCAATTCGGCGGTACGTCCACCCGGCCTCCCGTATGCCCACTATACGCCCTCGCTCAAAGTCCGTCAACTGCACATACGGTTCACGTCCACGCTGTCGCGGCATGCTACCAGTGTTAAAGACTGCGATGGAGCTCCGTATGCCACGGCAAACTGGCTGACACTGACGGCGGCGGTGCACAAATGCTGCGCAGCTAGCGCCATTCGACGGCCAACACCGCGGTTCCTGGTGTGTCCGCTGTGCCGTGCGTGTGATCATTGCTTGTACAGCCCTCTCGCAGTGTCCGGAGCAAGTATGGTGGGTCTGACACACCGGTGTCAATGTGTTCTTTTTTCCATTTCCAGGAGTGTAGAATTAGGTCTTGGTTTTCCACAGCAACATCGCCAAATACGAACACTGTGTTTGGTTTTAATTTTTCTGGCGGGGGTATTTGAATGCTTCGACTGAATTATGTTCGTTAAATCATGCAGTATCATTTGCAGTAGCTGATATTTTGTATTGAAAAGTGTTTTTCAGAACACACAAATATGCTCAAATGGAGTCCTCCTGGGTGTATTAGCAGCAACATGAGTACTTTTGTTTTGCTACAGTTGGATGGACCCACAGTTATAACTCTTATGTTATCAGGAAGGAGTACCTCATTCTTCTTCTTCTTCAGGTCATCATCACAGTACCAATCGTTCACAACAAAGTCCTGATGTTCACCCACTCTGCCATGATATCGACTATGTCACGTATTGACGTACAATGGGCTTTTATACAAAAAAAATTGCATTGAAAATACTTGTGGTATTACGAAAAAAACACATACACAATTCGAGATATCATAAATTGGATGCGGTACATCTGAAAAATCAACAGTTTGTTTCTTTACCTTCACTCCCGTAAAGAATTTACCAAATAACGAAATAATGGTTTCTTGCATGCATGGAATTCTGCTTGAATTTCCATCAAACTTGTTGGTTGTCCTTTAGTTTCTTCCAGCACTGTATTGATACACTGGTGTAAATCGTCAGCATGCACACTATTCACTCGAAGGTAGTCTACAGTATCTTTATACACAACACAGTTGGCTGTTCAGCCTTTCAATTGTAGAGGATAATGCCATCCCTAAACCGAACATGTTTGTAACGGTGGAGTGTCCAAGATAAATGATTGTGTTCCCTGATTCCACATAGAGTGCTGAGTCATCATACACTATCGTAATTGAGAGAGTAAGAGCTTTACAGTTAATGTCTGGTGGGTTGCAAGATAGACAGTACTCGGTGATCATTTGTTGATTGAAACAGGCTTCAGCACATTCCATTTCATCCCATATATGCTCAGTAAACTGCACTTTAACATTTTTAGATACTTTTAAATTTCTATCAACACACATCAGAAATTGGTTTCTACAGATACTAGTATACCGATATTTAAAATTTTAAAATTTTAGATGTTAAGCAGTAGGTTGAAGCAAAAAGCATTAGAACACTAGGTGGAACTGGTAGCTTCTCATCTACAATATCTACACCTCATTCTTCTAGAAGTGGCATCGGTATCTTCTAAGATGGCTCAAATGTTTGCAGCCAGTAATGACCTGTACTATGTAGGGTAGGACAACCTGCACACTTATGCAAGTTAGGGAGACGCTGGGTGTATTCATCACTTAGTGGTATAGACAACAGCACATCATTGTCCTACTCCAGCATCCTGACCAAGTGCGCAACAGGATCCCACGGAGCTGGTGCTTTTCCTGACAAGTCCAAGGTCACTGAAAGCACTGACAGGCTGATGGTCGTTGCTGCTGACGGTCTGGACACATCGGAGGTCACTGCAGAACAAAGAAGAAGAAGCAATAAGCATCCACAAAGACAAAGAAAATGGATTTGAGCAAAGGAAATAATGGACTTGCAATGAATCTATATATACATACACACTTATTTTTGCGATTCTTCCTGTTTTGCTGCTGCAGTGTGCCACACGATCTCGACTGCTGCTGGCTACACTTCTTGGTTCTTCTCCTTCCACAGACTGACTGACACTGTTGAACTGCCCCATCTGTCCTATATACCCGACGAATTGATCACATGACCAGATTTGGTCTTCCTGCTCTCCTATTGGCCCCAGCCAAAATTTGCTGGTGGTGGAGGGGGGCTAAACCTGTTTCAAGAGACTTCTGGTGGTAGTTTTGCTAGCTTCCTGTCTCAATCTGGATTGCTGCACACATTCATCTCTTAGACATGCTGACGGGACATTTCAAAAAAGGTAGACAATTCCAGCACAAGCAGTAAACCTCTATGACTTGCAAAATGCTTCTTCACCCTATCCCACTGCATCACCATTATTTGCTGAAAAGTATTCTTCTTCTTACACTCATCTATTATTTTTCCTTTCCAGTCTTCATGTAGGGAACTATGGACACAGTCCTCTGCTGCTTGCTTGCATGTAGTCCACTTATTAAAATCATCCCCACTCGTCACCAGCACCTCCTCAATTGTACACATGGATGCTTGCGCCACAGGGGAGGAGTGTCTCGGCTTTTGCACTTCCAAAGACTGACTTGACTTTTCTCGAATGGTCTACAGTTCCAGCACAAGGAAATTGTAACTTGACCCCATCCTGCTGCATCTTCATTATTCCATGAAGTGTATTTGTCTTCTTCCTACGTTCATACAGTATCATCGTTTCCCAAGCATCGAGCAGATAGCTGTGAACACAGTCCTCAGTTGTATGATTGTCCCACACAGACATCTCAACCACTGAATACGTCATACAAGATAAAGGATTATGTTTATCCTATCTGGGAACTCAGCACAGACAGTAGCTCCCTCAAAAGTGGAGGAGGAGAGGGGCAGAGAGGAGTGAGGAGTACCGACTGTGGCCTCTGATGGTGGTGTTGTGAACTAGGTCAGTTGGTCTCCAGACCTTAAAGTGAACACACCAAATTTGATATTCCCAGTAACAAATTGAATTTCCCACCATTTCCAGGGGTGGGGCTGAGGGGAGGGGAGAGGGAAGGGATAGGTGAGGGATCTGGGATTTCCCAGAGGGGTAGGGAAGCGACCAATGTGCTGGCTGGGGAAAACCCATGACATTATCGAGGGTTGGTAGTAATTAATTGATGAATTTAATTAATTTGCATAATTAGTTTGATATCAGAAGTGTGCTTTGTTGTGGACTGACAAGACAGCCAGTCCACAGTGACGGGTAACCGAAAGGCACGCGCTTAAACTCACGCAGGCTGGCGTGAGGTCTGAAACAGGATACGTAATGAATGCTATAAAGAAAAGTATGTAGCTTCTGGAATACTTAACTTTAATCCACAATTGGTGAACATTGGTCTTGTTACTGTATATGCTTCAGTAGATACATAGCAAAGGATAAATGGCGCCTTGCTAGGTCGTAGCCATTGACTTAGCTGAAGGCTATGCTATCTATATTCTCGGCAAATGAGAGTCTCCGTCCGTGTAGTCGCTAGCAAAGTCGTCCGTACAACTGGGGCGAGTGCTAGTAAGTCTCTCTAGACCTGCCGTGTGGCGGCGCTCGGTCTGCTATCACTGATAGTGGCGACACGCGGGTCCGACGTATACTAGCGGACCGCGGCCGATTTAAAAGCTACCACCTAGCAAGTGTGGTGTCTGGCGGTGACACGACATGCTTGTACCCCCATAATCATACTACTGGTAGTGTGCTGTTTAACACAGTGATATCAATTAAATATCTAAGCATAACGTTACAAAGCGATATGAAATGGAATGAGCATGGGAGGTGGTAGGAAGGAAGGCAATGCTCGACTTCTTTTCCTTGGGAGAATTTTGGGAAAATGTAGCTCACCCATAAATTGGGCGCCGCCAGCGTGCATTTCGCGTAAGGACTGTGTAAGGACTGTGTAAGGACTGTGTAAGGTCTCGTATGGAGGCTTTCGACAATCACTTTTCGCTCGCCCTATTTACCACACGTGATGGCCTTCGGATTATGTATACACTGGTGTCCAAAATTAAAGCAACAAATGGAAATTTTGCAAGGTTGCGTTTAATTTACCACGAAAGAGTATAAACGGGTGATGGTAAAGTAAAAACAACGTAAAGAATACAGAACATAGTCTACTGCAACGTGCAAAACGGCAGAGAAAATAGTTTTTTTTTTTTTTTTTTTTTTCAAACTTTACGGATTTCAAACGCATTCTGACAACTAGTTAATATGCTCAGTATGAGTGTGACCACCTCTGGCACCCAGGTGTCAAAATAACAGGACATGCGGTAAATGATGTCATCAACCATATGTTAAGGCAATGACTTCCATTCTTCCTGCAGAGCTGCTCACTAGTCTTGGATGCTGACATGATGCAGTCCGTCTCCCTAGTGCAGCCCAGGCATGCTCTACGGGATTCATATCGGGAGAGCGAGCAGGCAATCCTATGCGTTCAATACCTTCCGTTTCGAAACAAACATGAGGTCTAGCATCAATACAAAGTCGGAGCCCACAGAGCCTCGCAACAACCGCAGTTAAATCTTGCTGATTCGCCTGTACAATTTCATGAAGAGGCGTTAGAGTGGTCAAAATAATCCCTGTTCACACCATTAGGGATCCTCCTCAATATCGGTCTCTTTCCAACATGTTTGGGTCCCGGAATCGTGTTCCACGTGCCCTCCAGACGCTAATCCGTCGAGAATCACGCTCCAGACCAAATCGGGATTCCCCCTGCGGAAAAAGCGTTGGCCCACTGTTCGACCGTCCACTTGGCATGTTGACGGTTCCACTCCAGACGTTCCCTTCTGTGAAGACGCGCCAGATGTAAACAGACATCAGGTCTCCAACAATAAAGGCCACTGTGCCGAAGCCCTCTGTACAACACGTCCAGTGGACGCTGCGATGTTACATGCCACTTACAATGCAGTACTAAGGCGGTACCGTAGTGCCCTTACAGCCAAACAAAGATGCACTCTTTCTGATGTCACACGTGGTCGCTCCCGTCCTGGTCTCCAGCATACAGTTTCGGTCTCTATCAGCAGTCGCCTCATCCAAGAAACAACACAACGATTCACATTAAGTCATCGGGCTAAATCAGTTTGCGACTCTCCTGCTTCCATTCTTCCTATGGCCCTCCTCAGTAGAAAGTCTGTAAGCGTCTTTCCTGCACCATACTTTACCGTCTGTGACTGTGTACGCAGTCGATGTGGGACTACTCGGCAATCACTGCCCTTCTTGATAGGTGTCCTGACGTCATTGTTGGAATGGTTGCCCGTTGATCGGAATGCCATCTTCCGTGTAGAACACGACTGTAACAACTTCTGTTGACAGTTTGTATGATCTTATCGTTAATTACACACAGGATGGGGAAATAGCACTTTGTTGCTTTAATTTTGAACACCAGTGTATATGTGGATGTAGACTGGAAACAATAAGAACTGTATAATATGTAAGAGTAACCGTCCCGAGTGGAATAACTGCATAAAATTTACAATGCGGAAAGCAAGTGGCAGGTTGAGATTCGGGAGGGTCTTAATGAAATTCAGTACATCCACCAAAAAAATTCATTAACACGACTCCTGAGTATTGTTTACCCAATTGTATTAATACGAGGGTCGTTCAATAACTAATGCCCCACATTAAAAAAAAAAGCTATTAATAAAAGCTATTAATATACACAGATAACCTTCCTTGTTGGTGTTTCACATTTGATGTTTGTTCTGATCGCCGGTGAAGTTTCTAACCGTTCTGACAGATGGCAGAGCCGTAGTACAGCGTCAAAATGGCGTCTACATACGACTCACGTTACAAGCAGCGTGCTGTTATTGAATTCTTGTGTGCATAAAATGAAACTGGGGTGAACATCCATAAACGTTTGTGTGTAGTGTATGGCGATGCTCCAGTTGATAGGAGTACAGTTGGGTGACGGGTAAAGAAATTTACAGCCTCAGGAAATGCAGAAACAGAGCTCCATGAGCAGCCACGCTCCGGACGTACTGCCACAGCCCCTGCTCCACACATGCTGAATCGTGCGGATGCCATATTCGTGCCGACCGGCGCATGGAAACTCGGCATTTGGCTCTACAGTTGTTGGGCAGCATTGGAAGTGCGTCTGCATGGTCAAGACTCTCGGATATTCAAAGAGGTGCTCACCATGGGTTCCACAATGCTCACAGCCCACTACAAGATCAAAGAACGGCCATTTCATCTGAACTGTTGGAGCGTTTTGAGATCGACGAAGAGGCCTTTCTGTCACGGATCGTTATGGGGGACGAAAGCTGGGTGCGCCGGAAGCAAAAAGACAGTCCATGGAGTGGCATCATCCTCATTCACCACAAAAGAAGAAACTCAAGAAAACTCCATCTGCCGGCAAAGTCATGGTGACAGTCTTCTGGGATTGTGATGACGTCATCCTCGTGCATGTGATGCCAAGAGGATCAACCATCAATTCAGAGGTATACGTGAAGATTCTGAATAAACTCAAGAACCGTTTCCGACATGTTCGATCGGACAAGAATCCAACAGAAATCTCGCTCCAACACGATAATGCACGGCCACACACAAGTCTGAGAGCCCTGGAACATATCGCCAAATTGGGATGAACATCATTGCCTCATCCACCCTACAGTCCAGATTTGGTACCCTCGGACTTCCATCTCTTAGGGCTACTTAAAGAGTATATACGGGAAACACACTTTGAAGATGACGAGAATTCAGTCATGCAGTGGAAAAGTGGCTTCGCCTACAGGATAAGAGCTTTTACCAGCAGTAAATAAATGGTCTTCCACAACGTTGGCGTACGGCCATAGGACGTGACGGAGAATGCGTAGAAAAATAGGACATGGACAAGGGATGTTGATGTATATTGTCAGAAACTTCTAACTCTTAACAATAAATTGTTCTGAGAAAAAAATGTGGGGCATTACTTGTTGAACGATCCTCGTAGAAGAGATAGAGATGATCTAACGATGAGGCGGGCGTTTCATCACGGGATCGTTTACTCGGCGCGCGAGAATCGCAGAGATGCTCAGCAACTCCAGTGGCCGACGTTTCAAGAGAGGCGTTGTGCATCACGGAAATCCTTATCGTTGAAAGTACGAGGCCATACATTCCAAGAAGAGATCACAACAAGAAAATTAGAAACACTGGAGCTCTTAAGAAAATCTATTGACAGTCGTTCTTTCTGCGAGCTATTCGTGAAGGGAACAGAGTAGGGGAACTGAATGTACTTCCAAAAATGCTCTTTCCCGTACACCATAAAGTGGCTTGCGGATTATAGATGGTCCAGTGTTGATGTAAAAGTGAAGTAGATCATTGTCCAGGTCAGCTCCTCACTAGTTTTTTAGTCATATGCCGATATTCGTGTTAGTATTTTGCACACTGGACTAAATACACTCCTGGAAATTGAAATAAGAACACCGTGAATTCATTGTCCCAGGAAGGGGAAACTTTATTGACACATTCCTGGGGTCAGATACATCACATGATCACACTGACAGAACCACAGGCACATAGACACAGGCAACAGAGCATGCACAATGTCGGCACTAGTACAGTGTATATCCACCTTTCGCAGCAATGCAGGCTGATATTCTCCCATGGAGACGATCGTAGAGATGCTGGATGTAGTCCTGTGGAACGGCTTGCCATGCCATTTCCACCTGGCGCCTCAGTTGGACCAGCGTTCGTGCTGGACGTGCAGACCGCGTGAGACGACGCTTCATCCAGTCCCAAACATGCTCAATGGGGGACAGATCCGGAGATCTTGCTGGCCAGGGTAGTTGACTTACACCTTCTAGAGCACGTTGGGTGGCACGGGATACATGCGGACGTGCATTGTCCTGTTGGAACAGCAAGTTCCCTTCTCGGTCTAGGAATGGTAGAACGATGGGTTCGATGACGGTTTGGATGTACCGTGCACTATTCAGTGTCCCCTCGACGATCACCAGTGGTGTACGGCCAGTGTAGGAGATCGCTCCCCACACCATGATGTCGGGTGTTGGCCCTGTGTGCCTCGGTCGTATGCAGTCCTGATTGTGGCGCTCACCTGCACGGCGCCAAACACGCATACGACCATCATTGGCACCAAGGCAGAAGCGACTCTCATCGCTGAAGACGACACGTCTCCATTCGTCCCTCCATTCACGCCTGTCGCGACACCACTGGAGGCGGGCTGCACGATGTTGGGGCGTGAGCGGAAGACGGCCTAACGGTGTGCGGGACCGTAGCCCAGCTTCATGGAGACGGTTGCGAATGGTCCTCGCCGATACCCCAGGAGCAACAGTGTCCCTAATTTGCTGGGAAGTGGCGGTGCGGTCCCCTACGGCACTGCGTAGGATCCTACGGTCTTGGCGTGCATCCGTGCGTCGCTGCGGTCCGGTCCCAGGTCGACGGGCACGTGCACCTTCCGCCGACCACTGGCGACAACATCGATGTACTGTGGAGACCTCACGCCCCACGTGTTGAGCAATTCGGCGGTACGTCCACCCGGCCTCCCGCATGCCCACTATACGCCCTCGCTCAAAGTCCGTCAACTGCACATACGGTTCACGTCCACGCTGTCGCGGCATGCTACCAGTGTTATAGACTGCGATGGAGCTCCGTATGCCACGGCAAACTGGCTGACACTGACAGCGGCGGTGCACAAATGCTGCGCAGCTAGCGCCATTCGACGGCCAACACCGCGGTTCCTGGTGTGTCCGCTGTGCCGTGCGTGTGATCATTGCTTGTACAGCCCTCTCGCAGTGTCCGGAGCAAGTATGGTGGGTCTGACACACCGGGGTCAATGTGTTCTTTTTTCCATTTCCAGGAGTGTAGATGGTTCGATAGTATTCGCAAACTATTTTATATTCCAGGCAATCACAGATGTTGAAAGGTATGATTTTAGAGAAAAGTCCGTTTACCGCTGGTAAAATTTTGTTTATTAAAACACAACCGTATACAGAATTTATGACAAAATTCCCTCGAAATGCCAGAAAATGAATTTCATGGAGTAGATATGTTGACGATGTTTTCATATTACATGATGGTAATACTGTTGAAAGTGACCAGTTTCTTCGGGATCTAAATCGTTAGAACTAAAAGGCACAGTTCACTGGGCAGTGCACTGAAAATGACACTTTATCGTTTTTGGACCACCAAGTGAGCGTAAAAAATGGAAATGTAGGCTTCGATATTTAATGAAAGCCAACCACAGCAGATCTTCTTATACACAGTCAGTCATGTCACCCAATAAAATACAAATCCACAGCATTCCGAGCCATACTGAAGTATGTAGTGCTCCCTACCGGGGAAGCTCTTGCGGCTGAATATGAGGTTCTATAGTATATAGCGTATCAGAACGGTTACGATCCAGAATTTGCTAAGGCAATTAATACAAGTATATTAACAAGTATTTCATCCACTCTCTTATGGGACAAGAGGGCAAAGAAGGAAAATGGTTCAAATGGCTTGGAGCACTACGGGATTTAACTTCTGAGGTCATCAGTCCCCTAGGACTTAGAACTACTTAAACCTAACTAACCTAAGGACATCACATACATCCATGCCCGAGGCAGGATTCGAAACTGCGACCATAGTGGTCTCGCGATTCCAGACTGTAGCGCCCAGAACCGCTCGGCCACTCCGGCCGGCGGCACAGAAGGAGCAAAGCTCTATGTTCTTTTAAGTTTTCATACCTTCTAAACTGGACCTTATGCTTAAATGTGTTTGTTGTAACTGCGACAGGAACACGCAACGTAAACACGATGTCTGTGATATTAACTGAATCAACGTACAGACAGCCTAGCTGAGTGAGATGCAGACGCCTAAATACAGGACAGTGTATGTCGCTATTGGCCGCTGGGACCACGTGCTCCACAGTGGCACCCTCACGCTAGACTCGGGGCCCAGGAGCGCGCGCAGCAACGGCTTACGGCGCGACTGCTGCAGCGACCTCTAGTGGTCATCGAGGTCCATGCCATTTGGCGCGGATTCGAAACCCGCGGCGCTCGGTACCAGAGTGTTCATATATCTGCCACAAATCATCTAGAACATTTCCCTATAATAAATACTCATAGAGAATTAGAGGCAGTTTTTATAACGCATAGACCAGCTAAGCTGACAAAAAACGCTCTATTATTTGAAGAATACCGTATCTGGGTGTAATATCCAAAAATTAGCAGACGTATGATATCCAAAAACATTATTCCAACGTATTTTAAATTTTGCAGATCTAGGCATACAACTCAGATGCAAGGAAAAAGCTGTGGTGAATAAATATAATGAAGCGCATGTGTACTGCATTACATGCAATGATTTCCCTAAGAAATATACGGGGTGGTCAATTAATAGTGACCGGGCCAAATATCTCACGAAATAAGCATCAAACGGAAAAACTACAAAAAACGAAACTCGTCTAACTTGAAGGGGGAAACCAGATGGCGCTATGGCTGGCCCGCTAGATTGCGCTGCCATAGGTCAAACGGATATCAACTGCGTTTTTTTAAATAGGAACGCCCATTTTTTTATTACATATTCGTGTGGTACGTAAATAAATATGAATGTCTTAGTTGGACCACTTTTTTCGCTGTGTGATAGATGGCAGTGTAATAGTCACAAACGTATAACTACGTGGTCTCCCGTAACATTCCGCCAGTGCGGACGGAATTTCCGTCGTGATACATTGCCCGTGTTAAAATGGACCGTTTACCAATAGCGAAAAAGGTCGATATCGTTTTGATGTATGGCAATTGTGATCAAAATGCCCAACGGCCGTGTGCTATGTATGCTGCTCGGTATCCTGGACGACATCGTCCAAGTGTCCGGACCGTTCGCTGGATAGTTACGTTATTTAAGGAAACAGGAAGTGTTCAGCCACATGTGAAACGTCAACCACGACCTTCAACAAATGATGATGTTTTCGCTGCTGTCGCGGCTGATTCGCACATCAGTAACAGACAAATTGCGCGAGAATCGGGAATCTCAAAAACGTCGGTGTTGAGAATGCTACATCAACATCGATTGGACCTTTACCATATTTCTATGCACCAGGAATTGCGCCGGTCCGAGTGGCCGAGCGGTTCTAGGCGCTACAGTCCGGAACCGCGCGACCGCTACGGTTTTAGGTTCGAATCCTGCATCGGGGACTCATTACCTCAGTAGTTAAGTCCCATAGTGCTCAGAGCCATTTCAACCAGAAATTGCATGGCGACGACTTTGAACGTCGTGTGCAGTTCTGCCACTGAGCACAAGAGAAATTACAGGACGATGACAATTTTTTTGCACGCAATCTATTTAGCGACGAAGCGTCATTCACCAACAGCGGTAACGTAAACCAGCATAATATGCACTACTGGGCAACGGAAAATCCACGATGGCTGCGATAAGTGGAACATCAGCGACCTTGGCGGGTTAATGTACGGTGCGGCATTATGGGAGGAAGGATAGTTGGCATCCATTTTATCGATGGCAATCTAAATGGTGCAATGTATGCTGATTTGCTACGTAATGTTCTACCGGTGTTACTACAAGATGTTTCACTGGATGACAGAATGGCGATGTACTACCAACATGATGGATGTCCGGCAGATAGCTCGCGTGCGGTTGAAGCGGTCTTGAATAGCATATTTCATGACAGGTGGACTGGTCGTCGAAGCACCATACCATGGCCCGCACGTTCACCGGATCTGACGTTCCCGGATTTCTTTCTGTGGGGAAAGTTGAAGGATATTTGCTATCGTGATCCACCGACAACGCCCGACAACATACGTCAGCGGATTGTCAATGCATGTGATACACGTATTGCCAAATGCATTGAGGTTGACGGACGTCATTTTGAGTATTTATTGCATTAATGTGGTATTTACAGGTAATCACCCTGTAACAGCATGCGTTCTCAGAAATGATAGGTTCACAAAGGTACATGTATCACATTGGAACAACCGAAATAAAATGTTCAAACGTACCTACGTTCTGTATTTTAATTTAAAAAACCTACCTGTTACCAACTGTTCGTCTAAGATTGGGAGCCATATGTTTGTGACTATTACAGCGGCATCTATCGCAAAACGATAAAAGTTCATATTTATTTACGTACTACACGAATATGTAATAAAAAATGGGGGTTCTTATTTTTAAAAAAACGCAGTTGACATCCGTTTGACCTATGACAGCGCCATCTAGCGGGCCAAACATAGCGCCATCTGGTTTCCCCCTTCAAGCTAGACGAGTTTCGTTCTTTGTAGTTTTTTCGTTTGACTCATATTTCGTGAGATATTTGGCCCGGTCTCGATCAATGGACCACGCTGTATAGTACAAACCAGTAGGTCCTATCGAATAAGATTTCAGGAACACAACTTAAATAACCCGCAATCTGCATTAACAGTGCACTACGATGAGGGCCACAGCATCACAAGCCCTTCAAAAAATTTAAAAACACTTTACAAAAAAGAAAAATCCGTATTTTGAATATATTACAGAAAGTGGAAAAATTTTAGACATAAAAAAGAAAACGCTTAGTTCACATTGAATAACCAATTGGAATTAAAACACCATTGCATTCTGGAAAATTTTGATTGTTTTTACGATTAGTTGTTGGTATGTAATAAAGTTCTGTATTATTCTCGCTTGTAAAGGTAGCCACCCAGTGCTCTCAGTCATGAATATATGTCGTCACACTGCCCACATGGGTAGCTTCCGTTCCGCCAACCAGCTAGTCTCTCTTTGGCGCTAGTGCGGAGCGCTTTTGCCTTGCCTCGTACTGAGCTGCGCTGCTGTCACACTGCCACATGATACTTTACACACAGTAATCTGCGTGTGCCGCAACTAATTGTGTTAGCAGTGGTAGCAGTGACAATTCTTTATCGCCAATCCGGCTTGCTTTTTTTTTTCAATATAAATATTCCTTCCACTCACTATAAAATATTCTCTTTCTTCTTCTTTCTTTTTAGATACAGGCAAATTTTAAAGAATGGAGCACATCTTCTCGCCATTGTATTGACGATATTCTCTAAATAGTAAATTTTGAGTAGGAGATGGAAAGAATAAGTTGGATGGACAGAGTAAAAAATGAAGAGGTACTGAGAAGATTGGGAGAGAAAAGACAGTTACGAGATGTAATAAAGAGAAGAAAAAGAAATTGGATTGGGCATATATTAAGAAAGAATGACGGACTGATAAAAACAGTTTTAGAAGGTTATATAGAAGGGAAAAGGAAGCGAGGAAGGAAGAGATTCCAGATATTGGATGACATGATGGACGGTACAACATACAGCAGCCTTAAGAAGGAAGCAATGGATCGCAGAAAATGGAGAGGCAAAGGACCTGCTAATATAGCAGATAACTGATGATGATGATGATTGATATGCCTATGGACGTTTAACGTTGTGAGTATTTTAGACATTCCTTTATTAATTTTACTAACCACAAAACGTGGTGAAACTGTACTTTGTTTTTAACCGTGTACGTTCACCTGATGATGCGGCTTGAGGGCGCGAAACGGGTCGTGTTTTAATAAAGAACAATTTCACCAGCTGCAAGTGGAGTTATTCGTAACATCATGCGACAGTCTTCACACTCGTCAATGCCAACGTCTTTGAAGACTGAGAGGGCATTTCGTTTGTCTTGCACTGACTGCACCTGATGCGGAGATGAGATGGGCTGCATCAAGCCTGCGGGGGGGGGGGGGGGCTGAAGGAAGGTGGTTTGAAATGAAAGAGAGAGTTAAAATAAAGTTTTGACTACATTCCGACAGTACGGGCACATGAGGGCGAGTCCAGGCTGGACTGTAGGAGCGTCCGCCAGTCTGCATGATAACGATATATGGGACTAGTAAGGAGACAGGGAGGTGGTTCGCAATTGACCTTGGCGGTGGCTGGACGGAGAGAACAGGGAATGAGGGAGACGGCTCCTCCGTCTGAATGCATGCCACCAAGACAGCGACTTCACTGCCCTCTGCCCCCCTGGACACAGCCAACAGCAACACGTGACTCCTCTCTCGCACTTGCCTTTTTGTCACCCAGTGGCGTGGGATCGTTAGTGTACTCAGCAGAGGGCTGAATGCGTACCATGTCGGCAGATTTTACTGGAATGAACTTGGTTGTACTAGTGCACGAGAGAAAATGTTAAATTATCAATAAAGTATTAATGAATTAACCCCAATAACTCAAACTGGCTAGGCATCCTGTACATTTCCCCCCCCCCCCCCCCCCTTATCTGTAAGACCCATGTTAGTGGGCGAGTGACTGTGATGGGTGCTTAGCTCTGTTAGAGGAATATGTTATACTTCCTTGTTACAAAAATTTGGTTGAATTCAGTTGTTGGGATATATTATGATACATCTGTGTAAATTATCTTGGATTCAGTCACGCCAAAATACAAAAGTACAACAGTTTCAAAACGCCGGAAATATTCTACATGACATCTTCCAATAGATAATTCAATGTTTTGAAAAGATTGGTAGTTGTTATTCTGCTGTCAACCTTAAAAACAATTTGGATTGTTAGGTACATTTCATATACAATAACGTATGACCCAAAATGAACGACATGAAAAGTCTATTAAGTACGTTTTTACATCTGCAAACTCAATAAAATTTGATGTAATGGTTTACATCAGGGCCGGCCAAACGCTGCACAGTGTGCAGACGTGCGGAAGTGCTGCACATGTGCGACAGCGAGCGACAGCGACATCTGTTATTAGACATGTGTCCTAAATGAACGGCGGCGGCTCCACTTCCCTGTTTATGTGGTACAAGCAAGAGCGCAACATACCCAGTCTCGTTTACCCCTGGTAACCGTAGCCTTAACAGAGAAGTACTGAGAAATGGCAGGTACTGTGAAAAAGCAAAGGACTGGAGATCTATGTTCTCAGTCGTTTAAAAACGACTGGGAACTGCAATTCTTTTTTGTAGCCGTTGGTGAAAACTCACAGTGTTTGCTATGCCGCCGGATAATAGGCGGCCAGCGTAAGTTTTCAGTTGAAAGACACTACAATACATATCACAAAGACGAGTGTAGTGTACTCGAGAGTGAAGAACGGCAAGCAAAATTAAATGTCCTTAAGAAAATGGATGAGACACATCAACTCGATTATCATTTATTATGACCAGCGATAAACGTGTTTGGATTTATTCCTTTCATAATTAAAAATTATTGTTTACTAACTGTGCATTAGTGCCTCATTCTGCTCCATGTTACATTATTATCAGGAAAGTTGGTCATTAAACCGATTGTTCCAATGTATACTTACAGTTAAGGTTTTTTTTTATGTATGAAGGGCTACGCTCAGCTGAAGTCGATAAAACGTAACATTTATCTAATTGTCGGTTATTATGCAGATTTCAGACGGTGCTGATGAAAGATGTAGCAATAATGGTATTAAATAACAGGTGATCATCGAGAGGTCTGCGGTTATCATTCTGTTCAGAGGTCAGTGAGACAGAAATTATGTGGGTGTAACTGAGGGCACCGAGAATTAGTTATAAGGAACCTTGCATTAGTTTAATGTTATTTGAAATCATGAATAAGGTTCGTTGGAAGTCGCTAAGTGCTCTCTTTCTTAAATACTAGATCAAAAACATTACTGTTGTTAACTGTATTACTTGTCTTGCTGGGTTAAACTGTTAACATAAAAGTAGACGTCTGAATGAGTAGACTGTGACAGTATTTTAAATGTTTAGTACGCGAAATGCCTTCCCATGGCTGGCTTGCAAGCTGTGGAAAGAGCACCAGAATGCGCCGGTACAGAGTACCCCAGCAAGTGGATAAAGCGACATCTGTGGGTAGAAACATGCACTACATGAACGCTGACGGCTGCGGCGTGCACGCTGTGACCCGGAAGTTGCACATGTGCAGAAGCACCGCACGCGTGCAGAATTTCTGGCCGGCCCTGGTTTACATGAAAGTAATACAGCAAGTAACTATGATGAATAATGAAAGAAGTTCAGTTCTTTATCAAGATACGGTATCAGACAGTAAGATGTGGAAGAATCAAGTTTTTTCTCCAAATAATCTCCTTGAAATCAGATGATGAGTATTTCTTAGCAGCCAGCCCGTCTGTGGCGGCACTTCGGCTACAGTTTGTGTCCGGGTGCGCTACACATGACGTCACGCTCAGTGCCTTCTGCGATGGGCGACGCAGACCCGCGGCACACGCAGCACACGGCAGCTGCAGGCGGCAGCAGTTCGACCCTCAGCCTGCCGCGGTGCTCCGCCGAGGGCGTTTCTATGGCAACCCTGCTGCTGCCAATTCAGTACTTTGCCGCGTGGCAGCCCATTGGGCTACCTGGGTTCACTCACCGAGGGCTGAGCAAATTCCGTGTGCCCAGAGCTGTGCGTCTATGGAATCACGTACGCTACACAGCTTCTTCACAAGGTAGGGGCCTGGCAAGCGTCCGAATGCATTTATAATTAGATCTCTTTTTATCCGTCGATTTTCCATGTTTTCTATGGAGGCGTGTATTGTGTACCTGGAGGTTCACCAAGTCTTATCACAGCGACTGGATAAGATCGTGTATAACCAAAGTCCGATATTGAATGTTAGTGAAGGTCATTGTTTTAGCTGTGGAACCGCAAATTTGCGTGAAACCACAGCAAATGAAATAATGCTCACATTCAGTCTGCTGCCAAAATCACACTGAAATTGAGACGTATTCTGGAACGATTAAAATGAAAAAGATTTCTGCTGAGGAGCGTGGAAACAGACTATAATTATCATTTGTTTGTAATTAATGGAAAATCTTCAATGCGGATACACCACATGCATTTATGAGTAAACAGAGCAAGTGAAATAATAGGACTCGTTACAGTTGATAATATGAATCGAAATGAACAGAAACAGGTAGAAAGCATAAGGTGTAGTCGTAAGCAGAGATGAGCATTTGTAACACCTATTTTCGACCCATTTTGTATCTGTATTGATATTTCTATGTCAATTTGTAGCATTGCTTATGTATAATGTTATATCTGTCATGGAAATTTTTGACTATGAATAAATGTTTATGTGAAACTTTGGAATGATGTTTAAATTATGCTTCAGGATTTAAATAACTAATGGAATGATTGTAATGTATTGTAGATGATCTGGTCCATAGTCAGGGAACGTAAGATTGAATGTAAAAGGTGTGAGGAAGTCCCGCAGCTACGGAAGTAGCCTGGCGGAGTGGAAAAGGTATGGTTGGCGCGCAAGTGGCAACTCGTCCTTTGCGACAGGTAAGGAGTCTGGGCTGAGCAGTGCTGCAATTAACACCCTGATAGCAGTAGCGGATCATTGAGGCTCATATTCCTGGAGTTTAGTGGCCAGAAGACCTCAAGGGCAGTATTTATGGGCCTTGGATGCTGGTTTTTGGCCCGAAAAATATAATTCCGACGCCAAGAAGATATGTAACAGGGCGAGGCCAACAATACTGCCTAGACTGCATCGCCGCCAGGTTGACAGCCACAGCAAACTACGCCACCAGTGCCACCAGCCTTCCACTAAGTTGTTTATGTTCGGCACTCTGTAACTGGACCAGGTATTCGTGAAATTTGGTTGATTTCAATCATAGTCGTGGTGTTGCTAAAAACTCTACCTTACACCCGTGACTATCCCAAACCACGAACCTGGACAGGAATACTATCTTACTGAACTTAATTCCGAGTGTCCTGATTTATTATGAGAAAGTGGTTGAACTTGAATTTAATGTTGTGTTGTCATTTGGAAAGCCAATAATAATTCTGAGTACGTCAGAAGGCAGCTCACGAAAGCAGATTTCTTATTTAAAGAGTTATAGTTTCTTATGCTCTCCTTAATTGATAATTAATGATAAGAATACTTTCCATTTCTCATACATATTGGTGTAGTTTTATTAAAGATCATGGTTCTTCTAACCACGAAAGTGCAAGGGCCCTTATGTACTAGGCTAGTTACTTAATGAAGCAAGGCAAAGGCTCCTTCAGAGCCAGTGTAGATAGATTTTCTCTCTGTTTAGTGGCTTCAAACCGAGTTTAATAAAGAACTGTTTAATGTGTTATCTACTCTAATGCAAGTTCGTCAATGCACAGGCATAAAGACCCTGTACTAAGCAGTGAAGTTATAGGTTACGATCATTAGGAGACTCCCTGGTTTAATTCAGAATCATTTCAAGCATTCCCTGTCCAGTATCGCAACTAATTTCGTGTGTTGGTACTATAAACTGTTGCACCTAGTTCATTTGATGTACGTGATATTGAAAGGCATTTGCTACTGTCCACTATTTCATTGGCCATTTGTTCGTTAGTAACGCATTTATCTGCAAGGTTAGATTATGTAGAATGTAGTGTGAACATATATAAGGAAAGAGTTTTTGGTGTGTGTGTGAAGGAAGGTTAGGTTAGCCTTATCACTGCCTTCTGCTATTATCATTTGCTTGACACAAGAATGCCTAATTAGGCTGGCGACCGGTTTTAATATGTAATGTTACAACTTGCTTTTGTGCTGGGAGAACGACTGTTCCTGAAGCATCCATTTACTGTTAGTTACACTCTGCTGGAGTGTTTCGGAAACGAATCCAAGTTTCATTCTTCTGTTTCCATTAGGTTATCTCACAGTCAACTTTTCAAAAATTCCTCGCAGAGTTATAGTTTTAGCATCGATTGCCGTTTAAGATGGTCGGTGGTACCGTTACACATTGTTCGAATAAATTTCTGTGGATGATTACTCGAGTAAGTAGATCATTCGAACAAATTTATTCATGAACAGATTATTTGTAAGTTAAATAACGAAGGACGTGGAATTCCTCTGTATTTTCTTTGTTTACTTCATGTACCAAATTCTATGACTAGTTTTTGTTGACTTGGCTAAGTGCAGTTTATATTTGATAAATAACAGTTTAATGAAATGTGTGTAACTATAGCTCGGCGGCTCAGTGGGCTAATGATGACAAATAAAAAGCTAAAGGTTTTCTGTTCGATGCCCATTGGTTCTACGACTTTTTTTGTTACATATTGCTGCTTTCATCTCTAACAATGAGAAAAATGAAAGTAACACTGCATTTCCGAGTCAATGTTGAATTCTAAGTCCCCTTCGAACCGGCTATATAAGTCGCCTCAGAAGTGGAAGAAAGTCAATGACAAACCACCATGGGTAGTAAAGCACTGCAGTGTTGAAACTGAGATTAGGGTTGAGCACAGAGTACTAGATTTACTGCATAACAAAAACCACACAGACATACAGGGTGGTTATAATTAATCTTTTGCTAGTAGAGCCAATGTAGACAGAAATCTATTCAAGACACAAAGCAGTGACATACATTGTTTGTAAGCGGGCATTGTTTTAAATCAGTGGGCCAGACTGTGATTCAAACCCAGATCTCCTTGTTACTAGGCTGATGCGCTGACCATTGTGCCATCCCGACACAGTGGTCATCACAACTGCATGGGCTGCTCCAGCACGTCTCCCATCAAATTCTCAACTTACTCAGTAGTACTTGCCCATTATCCAAATTCCCGTAAGAGTTCGAGCCTGGTGTGCATCTGCAGTGAAGAAATCATTGACTGTCCTCATCTTAATTATATATATGTGGTGTCTGTTTTTTCGGACATGTCCAAAAGAACAGACACCATTTTGGTCCAGCCGCCATTATGAATCAAGACACAAAGGAATGACAAATACTGGCTGCGAGTGAGCATTGATTCAAACAAATGGGGAAAACTGAAAATTTTTGCTGTACCAGTATTTAGTGCCGGGTCTCCTGCTTAGTAGTCAGATGTGCTGGCATCTGCAACGTACAGACACAGCAACTGCATGGGATGCCCTAGCATGCCTCCCAACAACCTTAAATTTTCAACTTATGCACACACTAGTAATGGCAATGCCCCTTGCTGTTTTCCTCATTACTCTCGGTATTTCGCCAATTCCTGAAAGAGTTCGAGCCTGGTGTGCCACTTGTGAGCCATTGTCTCGAAGCCAGGAGATCATACAGCGTACTTAGGCGCGCTGTAGGGGTATCGAGCAATTCATAGGCTCTACATGAGACACACATAAGGAAATACACATTCACGTATACTAGGCTTTCCAATTTTTTTTCCGGAGCACATTTTCCCAGAGTATTCCACTACCTGTTTGCCCGCTACTTGACTGAAAAAAAATTGACTCTATAAAGGGTCAGATCTCGTCTGAGTTTGTGTGTGTATTTTTTATTTAGGGGCATTCAACAATCATGTTTTCAATACCCATACGAAAATTAGTAGAAAAGCAGAAAAAGCGATAAAAGAAACGAAAAACCATCTCATATACAACTGCACCCACGTTCTCTTAGTTTCACTGATGAATACCTGCACAGTCACACTGGTTCACATCATGAAAGATAGCATTAAAATGCTCAGGTGTACTAAAAATGTCCATTAAAAGACAATCGGAACAAAAGGAAAACTAAAATAGGTATGCAGGAATACGTGCCTGGCTCCATATCAAATACCTCCATACTAAGCGTATCCCTTTTAACAGCCTACAACATTAATAGAGTTACATGTTTCCAGCCGTAGCGTTTTGTGATATGCATCGGTGCAACTCAGGATTCTTTGTCATCACTCTCATCGCTGCTCTATTTTACGAAAATGTGGACTTATTTCAGCTCTGCAGGAAATGGTCTGTTGTAAAAGTTTAATTTCTTTTCATGAGGCCAATATTTAGACTCATGCTGTACATTATGATTTACAGCATACAATCTTGCTGAAACTGACCATTGACTTACCGTTTCTTGCCGGAGTTGTACTTGCTATCACTTTGGGCTGTTTCTTGAACACTTTGTGAGAACCCCTGGGCTGATGTAGTAAACTTCAACTGGCCTCTCACATGTGGGACCAAGTGCTGCAGAGACCTCTCATAAATCTAGTGGTTACAAAACTGCTACACATAGGAACACACTAGTAGTAGTGCAAAGTAAGTACTACCCCACTCTACACGCCAAATTTAGTCAAGATGGTGGAACCTACCCCACCCCTCTCCCTCCCCCTCCCCCTTTAACCTATTGTTCTTTTAATGCTCAGGGAATAATCAATCCTCATCTCCCCTCTGCTTGCCCTTAACAGCAAAAAAATGTCGCTAAAATCACTCAGTCTGTGTTGGACTGCTGGGCTGGGAGGAACTCACAATAGTAGGCTAATATATGATCAATCACACTGAATTAAACAATTTGAGGCACTGGACTATTATTTATATAATTTACAGGGAGATCGTTTATTTAAACAATTTTCAGGAGCCAAGGCAGTGCGGAATATTGTTTATTTAAACAGTTTGCAGGAATGGCTTTCACACAATTTATTTATTTCTAAAGACCACAATACAGCTCGAAATTGACGATGTCACGCAACTGATGTTAAAGAAGTTCACAGTAGCACTCAAAACTAGTAGCATGCAGATTTAGACTCTACATAGAGCGCTCCCTTTACCTAGAACTCGAAATAAATAAATAAACATCTCTGTAACTAGGAACAGAAGACTCACTTCACCTACACGTCAAAGCAAGTGAATCACTGAATGGGCTTAGTTTATATTTGCTGCTGGAGTCAGTAGTGTTACAGAACCATTTTTTATTTCCTTCACTTTTCAAAGCATAGTTCTACAATGGGGAATCCACACTGTTGTCTAAGGACAGATGGGAACATCAGAGCAATTACATATCTAATAGTTCATGACATATTTCGAAACTCACAACAGTTTATAAAAAAAAAGGTACACAGCAGATCAGATGTCTAAAAGATTCTCCTCGAATTCGAAGCTCTGTCCTACAACTGCCGGTCTGTAGATGCTCTAAAGCAACAATTTCGTATTTGGGGAAAGCATCCCACGTGGCCAAACCAGATGCATCTGGTCTTCCTGTATTTGTCTCTGAACACTCTAACAGAGAAGGCGTGGCATGACTCTCCTTCTGTAGATGCCTTGTTCTGCCTTTGTCCTGATAGAACCATTCTGTAGGGAATCCTATGCCCTCCACTAAGGATGTCTTGTGACTCTCTGACGTCAAGGAAATTCCTGTGAATGGAGCATCCTGGTTGATTCTTAATGAATTTACCCACCAAAGTGCTACTGCTGTTGTGGGAGCACAGTCAGCCACTTTCTACAGGCGGACAAATTGCGAGAATTCCAGCAGAAAATTATTTTTGTACAGACTGAAAAAACAATCATACATCAGTCATACTGCACGGACTGTTACACCCCACAAAAGTCGTCCACATTCATTAAATACAGAAACTATTCAAAGGGCACTGGGAGAAGCACCCCTGCACCCTTCCTCACTCCAATATCCTCCTCCCCTCGCCCCTCCAGTTACTTCCTGTCAGAGAAAGCGTGAAATGGTGACAACTCTTTGATGTTGATACCTGAAAAATTCCTGTCGGAACACGTGTTCCCCGCTCTCCCCCAAAACCCCATCTCTCTCTCTCTCTGTCCCTCCCTCTCTCTCTCTCTCTCTCTCTCTCTGTGTCTCTGTCTTCCCCTCTATCTCTCTCAAGTGGCTACTTCCTGCCCAGCAAGCGTCTGCCACATGCTACCACAAACCACACTAACCTTCCCTCTGTCCTGAACAATATAGTGGATACCTGGTAAATCCTCAGCCCTCCCCAAAATGTTGGGCTGTGGAGGTCTTTTAAATAGTTCATTTGTACTAGTCAATGAAATTGATTGACTTACTTGATAAATCAATACCGCCTGTGTGGGACAGTTTTTCCTTTCTTCTTGTTGGTGAAATTATGACTGGAATATTTGGTCAGAAATTCTGGGATTCGATCTCGCAACCACCCAGTTACCAAATCCTACTCTTGTCACCTCCAGATCTTTTCCTTGAATCCTGTTGGTGGAGATTGGCACAGGTTATGTCGTTTGGCAGGAAGTCCATTACGTTGGAGGTAGCTGAAAGTTTCAAATTTCAGTTTAGTTCCATGCAATGTCCTTAAACTATTTGCAAGAGATGGGGCTTGGGGTTGGACTGGTGTGTGTGCTTGAAATACCACTACTGGAAACAATAAACTGACCAACCTGGGATTTGACGTTGCTATTTCTTTTTGAAGCAGTATATAATATAGGTTGCAAGTGCTACTCTGAGATAAATATGTTTGTGTGTGTGTGTGTGTGTGTGTGTGTGTGTGTGTGTGTGTGTGTGTAATCCCAAGTTGGTTCTGTCAGCTACACCAGGACAAAGAATGAGGAGAAGGATGAAGAAACATCTACCATATGATAGGCCAGTAACAACAATGAATAAGTCTCCCAATTTCCACTGCAATTCAGAGTACACTGGATCATATGGAGAAGCAGTTAACACCACACACTTAAACCACGTTCCATTATGTAGTAATAGTTGTCATGGTTATATGTCAGAGATTACGGAAACATCCACAGTCCAACATGACACATTTACCATACTGGTAGCTGCAGGCTAATGTCTGAATGTCCACATGCAGCATCCCAGACCAGAGGTTATGTAACACTTGTTGCTGGTGTGGATACACATCTCAGATGTATGTCAGGTCTGCAGCTGGACTCAGCTCGCTGGAGAGGGCTACCCAGCCATGGAGGGTGTACAGGGCGACTGGAGTGGTAAGAATTCAGATGTTATCAATATGTCCAGCACCAACACTTGTCAGTGATCACAGTGGGAAGTGGGAAGGGGTTAACTAAATATCGATTTAATTAATTATTCAATAAATTTGATGTCAAAAGTGTGCTTGTATCAGTGAGGGGAAAGGGGAGGAGTTGAGAATTTCCCAGAGGTGTGGGAGAACTGGAAGCCAAGGAGGAGGCATGGGGGGTTTCAGAAGGATGGATTATTCCCAGAGGGTCATAAATCAACCCCAGCAGGTCATAAATAAATTAACAGAACAATACATTAAGGGTGAAGGCGGAGAGGTGGGGGAGGGTCTGCCGTATTGAATAAATCTGGCAACAGTGCAGAGGGGGGTGGTACCCCCTTTGCCCTACTACACAAGCTTTTAACTGCCTACTTAAGAATCGACCAATAATTTAAAAAATGGCTGAAAGAATTAAGTTTTGGATGTCGCAAGTGTCATATATATCTAAAATGAAAAAGTCAAATGAGCTTTCTGACATAAGAAATTGTGTAGTATTAATAATGAATAACACTTTAGTCAAAACTTATCTGAAATGTGTGGAGAAAAGACCGAGGCGGTTATGGATGCAAGTAAGTTTACGGACATTCCTTAGGGGTCAATTGTACATGTTCCCACGACCTTAGTTAATAAGATGAGTGCTTACTCGACTCGAACGATATGTGAAAAAAAGTCAGACGATCATTACGTGCATACCTAAGCCCTCTGGACCACGCAGACCCATATTACTGTTAATCTAACCACGAAAGTGCTTAAGCTGTAATCTCACTGTCCAACCCCTCCTTACTGACTAAATTGTTCTTATGTCGTATCACTTGATGAATGTTTCTAAGACGACGCAGTGGTGCTACGAGTAGCACCCTCCACCCTCACGACCAGTTACTATGCGGGCACGAGACACAGCTCTCAACCAAAATACTGACAATAGTAACTAACTCCCAATAGTGTAGTCAACACAGTGGAGCGAACTGAACGCGCTCCTGCCTGAAGCGGATGCTCCCACAAAAACTCAGCCCTGCAGCTTCCCACGAAGTTGTCGAATGCCTCCACTACAGGAATGCTAGCCAAAAGGCACACATGCAGGGTTACGTGACATATGCTTCGACGAGACCTTGCAGAAGATGTTATCTGTGCTGAAATATTCCGCCGCCGCAGTCGTAACAACGGAAACTCCCTATGGCACACCCCCGCCCCAGATTTAGTGATGAGACTGATCAGTGGATAGCCCCTCAAAAACTGAACACAGATAATGCATGAAAACAGGAAGAAGGTGTACTAAAATGTGAAAGAAAGGAAAATAGAAGCAGTGAACCGTCGCAGCAGAAGTGCAATATAGGAAAACGTAAAACAGTAAAGGGGGCGTGGTTAAGTGGTCACGTCATAGTATTGAACTGTCCTGTAGGTGAGCATTGTTCAACTCCCCTCCTGCAAAATTTATTTATTTATTTATTCTCTGTTCACTGTATTCAAATTTGTGTCTGTGTCGTGATGTATCGTCCTTTTTCAACAGTGTGGTGTAAGGAAGGGTCTTATGACAGTTAATTCTGCACAAGTACTCTAGCAGCTCAAACGAAGTGGCTTTCGAATGGAAACCGCAAACGTTTGATGACGACAAGTTAACGGAATCCTCCACCGGAAAACACGTCTGATGTGTCATACGCGGCATTAGTGGTAGTATGTAGGTCGTGTGATAGAAATCTCTTACTCACGTACCTAATTTCTGCACCTGGTAAATAAGTGAGATATGCCTCCTGGTCCGATTTATGTGTTCGTATGAATGTGAATGTGTTCACTCTCAAGGAAATGATAAAAACATAACAGTTTGTGACATAAGCTGCAACAAATGAACGTAACAGTCTGACAATCACACAGTTTCTCTGTGCTCTGTCAGAACATACCTTTTTAACGTTTTTGAAGTTACGTACCGTTTTGGAAGTTTTGATTCTTGAATTCCTTTGCTGTAACATACGTAGTTCACACGAGTCTATTTCTTGTTTTCATCTCTGTGAGGCGTCTGTGCGGTATCTCGCCTGCTCTCGCTATTCATCACGTTTACTTCCGACGGTAACGTATTCTTATCACATGACTCATATTCCATTACTAACGATAGTATGACGACTGCCAAGACTACAAATGATTCAAATGGCTCTGAGCACTATGGGACTTAACATCTGAGGTCATCAGTCCCTTAGAAATAAGAATTACTTAAACCTAACTAACCTAAGGACATCACACACATCCGTACCCGAGGTAGGTTTCGAAGCTGTGATCGTAGCGGTCACGCTGTTCCAGTCTGAAGTGCCTTGAACGGCTCGGCCACGCCAAGACTACAGAAACAGAATAAACATTTAAATGACCGGACAGACAATTCATAATGTTATGACAAAAAAATAAAGGGAACGAGAGTGAATGGAATACTGTGATCACTTAACCACGACACCGTTGCTGTCTTAGGTTGCTCTACATTGCACTTCTTGTACTTTGACAGGTAACTTTCTATTTTGCCTTTTTTCACAGTTCAGAACACCTTCCTGTTTTCATGTTTTTTGGCAGGCTGTCCACTGAGCCATCTTACTACTCAATCTGAGGGGGCTGCGATGGGGAGTTTTCGTTGTAAGGATTGTGGTTTTTATCGAGCAGTATTCTGGAGTCCCTTTGGCCGGTGCAGTGCCACTGAAGGCTCGGTTTCATCACCCACAGGGCTTTCCCGCATCGTGCCTTCCCTCTGTCTAAGTAGAAGGCGTCCTCGGGTGAGGCTGCAGAACGAGGTCGGCGGGGCACCTCCTGCCATCGTTTTCAGCACCCAGGTAGGCGCCACCGCACCCAGCGGCCCCCTCTAACCCCAGCGAGTGAACCGGTTAGCCTTCTCATCCCACGTTCCCAGTCCAACAGTTTTCCAACCAGGAAGACGGCGGCAAACTCTCCTCCCTCCTCAGTAAGGGACACAGAACGTTTGGCAAAAGCCGACCTGCCGCCCACTGTCCCATATGTGCCAGCCTTACGCTAAAAGCAATAATCATGTAAGGAGATGAAGGCAACTGAAGAATCCACTACCTGTGAACCCAGTAATCATTAATATCCGCTTGTAAATGAACTAGCTATCAAAATATGAAAAAATTCGCGTAAAATCGATCACAATTTAGTGAACTGTTGTCGCGTCCCAGCACAGCCTTACTATACCAGAATCAAGTGCGAACTGCGTAGTGCAATCGGGACATTAACGATAATGGGTTAGTTACAAATTGCTGTCAACCTTTATATCAGAGATGAGAGGGAGAGAATCTCTTTGGTTTGAAGCAAATAAGGTTCCTAAAAATAGGTTACAGAACCGCAATAGGCAGAAAAGATTGGTTAGTTTCCATCAAGTTTATTCTCACATATACTTATGTGAGGTGTTGGACCATAAACCCCTTAGTAACATTCAGTCTATTTATTCGGACTTGCTACTTCAAAGCTAATTGCCAGTACATATAAGAAACAAGTACAAAGCAATCACTTGTTCTTGGTTAGCACTGAAATCTCTCTAAGTAATTGAGACAAAGACTGACAGCCTCTGTTCAACACTATTCCAATGAAACTCTAAAAATCCTACTTGACCTGCAGTTCCTGAGTGTCCACCAGAGTCTGTCACCGTCTTCTCTAGTTGAAGTCTTTATCAGCTGTATCGGCTGCTATGGGCCTACTCGGCCCTGCTGGCGTCTCCCTGCAGAATCTCCAAACTGCCGGCACTAGCTATTCCGCTGCCTGGCCTTTTCTTTCGCTTCTCATGTTCTTGGGTGCACACGATGACACTTTCGTTTCTAATTGGTCGGCTTGCACAAGAATGCCTTTGGTTCCACACGACACTTTCGTTTCTAGCTGCACACAACTTAATTTGGTTCCACACGAGTCTTTTCCACACGTCACTGACACTCTCTCTTGCTGTATTATCGCCTTGGTGTTTGCGTCTTCCATTGCGCAAGTTTGATTCATGCTGCTTCCTCTGGCAGGAAGTCAAGCACTAAGTTATTTGATCAACAAGCCATACTTGGCAGCCTCCGCCGCTTATCTTGCCCCTGCGTCCTGGTGGACTATTTCTTAATGTTGGCTGGCTGTTTGCCTATGGATCCTGGACTCTTATTATGGTCAGAAAAGCAAGAATAAAAATTAAAATTTTCCACGGTCACAACACTGTTGAATTAAAAATGAGAGGTAGAGATTGAATGGCCAGAGAAGACATGTCACCTCTCAAATACAGCATAAAATTCCTTACTGTGATTTACGTTAACTTGCAGGTGAAGTGTTTCTTTCAATGCCCAGCCAGAATATCTCTCTTGAACAGTCTCGAGTTCCCTCAATAGCTTATTAATAACATTAGCCAAGTAACAATGATCATTAATTTTGGATGACATCAAATTTTTTTTTTTTTTTTTTTTTTTGTTGGGGTACATTTGTTCTTCGTTGCCTGGTTCAAATGGCTCTGAGCACTATGGAACTTAACTTCTAAGGTCATCAGTCCCCTAGAACTTAGAACTACTTAAACCTAACTAACCTAAGGACATCACACACATCCATGCCGAGGCAGGATTCGAACCTGCGACCGTAGCAGTCGCGCGGTTCCAGACTGTAGCGCCTTTAACCGCATGGCCACCCCGGCCCGCTTCGTTGCCTGACTTGGCCAGGAGAAACCTGCAGACTAGCAAAAAACTGATGTTAATCGTTTGAGTAATCTGACGAATTCCATCCTCAAGAACATTAAAACAGGGATCCGAGAAACAGCTATGCTCCTTAAGCCCAAGCCCATTATCTGTACCACCAGTACATATTTGCAGATCTGACAGTAACCCACTCGAGATCATCTAATTTAATATGTTTTGCTGCCAGTTCATGCGTTACCGCGAACTCAATAAAGGTTCAATATCGATAGCATGTGTTCAGCCTGGCAGCAAACTTCTCCCGTGGCATCTTCTTCTTCTCCTTCTTCTTCATCGATCGCTTAGTAGCCACTGCAGTCCTACAGCCACTGTAGATTCTCCGCTGCTTGACCATCGATTGCTCTATCTTTGACAGTCATTGTTGTGGCTCGAGCTGCTTGCAGTTTCTACAGTGCTGGACGAGCAATAGCATGCCTCAAGAAAGACAATATATTTGCATTCATAGATATGACAAGATCTGAACAGAGAGAAACATGTATATCAAATGCCTCCAGGAGTAAATAGAAGGCGGCCGCTGTGACCGAGTGGTTCTAGGCGCTTCAGTCTGGAACCGCGCGACCACTACGGTCGTAGGTTCGAATCCTGCCTCGGGCATGGACGTATGTGGTGTCCTTAGGTTAGTTAGGTTTAAGTAGTTCTAAGTTCTAGGGGACTGATGTTAAGTCCCACAGTGCTTAGAGCCATTTTTTGAGAAAATAGAAGATTTGAAGAGACTTTGTGAACAATCTTCGTAAGCATAAACGATTGAAGAAGAGGAATCAGTGGGCAGAAGATGTAATATACACCGATCAGCCAGAACATTATGACCACCTATCTAATAGCCGGGATCTCCACCTTTTAACTGATAACAGCGGCGACGCATTCTGACATGTGAGCATGAGGCTTTGGTAGGTCGCCGGAGGGATTTGGCACCATATCTGCACACACAAGCCACCTAATTCCCTTATATTCTGGGGAGGGGTGGGAGGGGGGGGAGACGAGCTCTGACGCTCAATCACATCCAAATGTGTCCGGTAGGGTTCAGATCTCGTGAGTTAGGTGG
This sequence comes from Schistocerca piceifrons, assembly GCF_021461385.2. Lineage (NCBI taxonomy): Eukaryota > Metazoa > Arthropoda > Insecta > Orthoptera > Acrididae > Schistocerca > Schistocerca piceifrons. The sequence goes on from NC_060139.1 coordinate 1,059,015,359, forward strand.
CCAGCACATCAGTTAGAACTCTCCACTGTGTTGCTCGAACCGCTCAGTCACACTTCTGGCCTTGTGACATGGTGCATTATCTTGTTGAAAAATGACACTGCCGTTGGGGAACATGATCGTCATGAAGCGATGTATGTCGTCTGTAGCCAGTTATGGTACTCTGTGGGCGTCGTAGTGTCTTGCACGAGCTCCACTGGACCCATGAACTCCCATGTTAACGTCCACTAGAGCATAATGGAGATGCCACCAGCTTGTATTTGTCCTCCAGTACACGTGTCAATGAGCTGATCACTTGTCAGATTCGAGTCCTCCTTCGGCATGATGAAGAAGATACTGGAATTCATCAGACCATGCAGCGCTCTGCCACTACGCCAATGTCCAGTGCCGATGGTCATGTGCTATTCAGTCATAGTTGCCGATGCCGTGGTGTCAAAACTGGCACATTTATGGTCGGCTGCAGAGGCCCATCGTTACGAGTGCTCAGTGCATTGTGTGTTCACGCACGCTTCTACTCTGCTCAGCATTACAGCCTGGTGTTAGTTCCACCACTGTTCCCCGTCAGCCCTGTTTTACTAGTTGCCCAGCCTACAATGTCCGACATCTGTAATGACGGGTATCCACCCAACCCCACGACGTCTGGATGTACTTTCACCTTCGTTTCGCCATGTCTTGAAGATACTCATCACAGCACCCCTTGAACACCTGACAGGTCATGCAGTTTGGAAAATACTCGTGCCCAGCCTTTGTCCTATCACAATCTGGCATCAGTCAAACTCAGATCATGCACCTTCCCCATCCTACACATAGACAGCACGCTCACTGATAGTCCATGCACCATGTGTGTTTCTGCCTAGCAGTCATTCCTCGCCAGGTGTCGCTGCTTTCACCTGGGCGGGTTTATATCGACAGTAGGTTAGTGGTCATAGTATTCTGGCTGATCAATGTGTATGTCATACTTACACTTTTTGGAGAGTTGCCACACATGTCGACTTATACTTACAACTGGGCGTTGCTGCTGTAGACACGAGCCAGTGCAGATTCTGCAACACTGAAATAAAGCATGTCTGAATTATTGCAAGTAATCAGTAGGTTCAAATGACTCTGAGCACTATGGGACTTAACATCTATCGTCATCAGTCCCCTAGAACTTAGAACTACTTAAACCGAACTAACCTAAGGACATCACACAACACCCAGTCATCACGAGGCAGAGAAAATCCCAGACCCCGCCGGGAATCGAACCCGGGAACCCGGGCGTGAATCAGTAGGTGAAAAAATATGAAATGGTTAATGGTAATATAAGTTAGACTTACATTTTTTTAAAGAGTTAATGGCAGTCATTGCTTGTGACAAAGGTGGTCACCACGACTGGAATAACGATACTCACCATTTGGGACAATGGAAGTCACCATGATTTGGATAATGGGAGTCACCATTGTTGTTGAGTGTGGTGTTTCATACAAGTGTCATGTAGTTTCCACTGCATGAGAGCATGATTTAGCATAATCTGTAGATTAAATGTGATTTGTAACTGATTTAGTGCATGAAAAATAAAGAAAGCGCATAATACGTCAGTTTTACTTATTTCATTTGGAGCGTAGCAACCGTGACGCCGACGCATGCGCCGTGTACTGAACGGTGGCTCGTAAGTTGATTTTAGGATCCGACAGCAAACCCGAAGAGACTTTCAAGACCTACTACGCCGGAAAGCCTACGTAATCACATCAACTTACCACGTCTTTTTCCAAAGATAACTAACGCTAACGACGGTTACAGCTTGTATTTGAAGCCAATCTGATTTGCATACTCACATTGGCGCTACTATCGCCAGTCTTACGCGACTAGTGTGAAATATGGCTAGACTTCATCATTCAGATTTAGGAACACCACTACAAACTTTCGTTTACGTTGCACAACTCTTTCTCGGTGCTGCGATTTTTTTTGCGTCATTTACTGACCCAAATGTATCAGGATTACGTAACTCATTCTGACTGAAACCCATTGGCCTTGTCGTACTTGTGTCCAGCTTCCAGTTCCTTTCGCCAGGCTCTCGTCGGCTGCGGGATGCTGCCGCGCTCGTGGGCGGGCGACGCCTCGCAGCCGCGCCGCTACCTGCAGCTGAACGTGCGCCTGCTGCGCGCCGTGGGCCTGCAGCCGCTGGGCGGCGGCCGGCGCTGGCTGGCGCCGCTGCTCTGGGCCGCCCTGGCCGCGCACAACGCCGCGCAGTTGGCACACCTGTACGGCAGCTGGGGCGACATGGCGGCCGTCGCCAGCGCCGTGCCCTTGGCCAGCCTCATCTTCGGCGGCGTCTTCCGCGTCACGCTCTACGTGGCGCTCCGCGACAAGTTCGCCAGCAACGTCTCGCAGGTTCGAAAGCCGCTCTTCCCTTCCACACCAGCCAGAGTCCATTCAAATAAAGGGGTAGTGTTGCTAGGGTGACCATTTCTTCTTCGGACAAAAGTGGGACTTTCATACATTTTCTTGACCAAAAAGTGGGACAATTTTTATTTCTCATTAAATATCACTTTTAATGCTAACATTTCTTCTTCCTCTGCAAATATAGCCTTCACTGATATTTGTGTGTGTGTGTGTACAAAACCAAACAAAGAATGGAAAGACTGGAAAGAAGTACATTTCAAGTTTTCAGAAATTTACTTATTAAGAAATGTAGCATTTGTAACACAGAATGTAGAAAGTCATACAGTAGTGAACACAAGGAATTTATGGTTTTGTGGATTCCACACTGCAATCATATTTCTTCGAAGATGAAATTTCATTCAGGAGCTCAGGTTTGCCTAATAGGTAGGAATAGAAGTCAGTGCAACTGTATTTACTCAAGTTGAAACAGGTCAGTAAAATACACTTAACGCTCCTCACGGTAAATCTATTCCTCTCATCTGTCCACTGCGACGATAGTAAGCTGAAAACTATTTCAACATTTGCATTGTGGGCAGGGAGTGAAAAGAAGTACTGCGCTATATTAAGCGATTCTCTGAACTGTTCATTACACTGGCAAGATCTGAAAAACCTACACCAGTTTTCATGTGCCATCAAATGATTCCATTGTTCACTGTATGTTTCCACTTGTTGTTTTACAAATGACTGTATATGAACTATTTCATCAAATAAGAGGCTGTCATTTACTAGAATGCCCTTTTCATTTAGCCACATTAAAGTATTTTCAACTACTGACCATTCTGGTGGTTCTGTGAGCATCATCCATGAGAATACAGAAAACTCAGCTATTCCCTGTAACCATGAGGATAAATAGTCTACTGAAGCATCATAAAACGTTGATACTGCTACGTCAAATTTCTTAACAGACTGGTCATCACCATCATTCAGCAGGTTTTTTTTTACACTTAGTGGTACAAAATGTCCATGTTTCCTTAAATTTAGACTTGTCAAAGTTTTATTTAAGACTGCTAATACTTCACGTATGGAATTATTCTGTTTCTCAATGCTCAGAATGGATTGTTGGAAAACAGTCATTTGTGAATGTACAAAAAGTAAATAACATTCATTTAAAGGATCACTGAAAAAGCTCTTTAAGTTTGCAGGGCACTTTGAGCTAGACTGTGACGAAAAGTAAGATTTCAAAGGTTCATACATTTTCAAGATCCTTTCTATGTCTGGTAACAATGAAAGCCACCTTTTTTGGAAAAGGAAAGTAAATTTTTGTAAGTGACACCAACGAATTCATAGAATTCAGTGAGTTCTGCAACACAAATAGAAAAAATATGAAAATGGTTGTACAACTTCATGACAATGCAGTCAATGTCAACAGGTAAAACATCACAAGCACTTTCAAGTGTGTTATGAACAACATGAACTAGACAACCTATGCCAACAATGTTAGTTTTTTTAAATTTTTCTTTCAGATGTGTGAAAACATTATTATCCTCTTTATTCATTAACCCCCCAAAATTATGAGACACGGATACAGCACAGTTAAATACGTTACATTTTGCTGAACAGTCATTGTCTGTAGCAATGAAGCAAGGAAATTTCCTCTGAAGCTCTTCCGAAAACTTTGATTTTCGTTTCGGCATCGTCACGACGTGCTAGCACTTCACGAAACTGATCCTGAGTGCTGACAACAATGGCAAGCAAAAGCAAAGAAAATAAGTAACAATTATAGTGATTAAGCTGTACATTATCAGGGGGTACCAACGTACGGAATGTCAGTTTCAATTGATAGTTTATAAGATCGACACTCAGAAAATATTTTAACCACTTTGTAAATGTCTGAAAATAATCGTTGAAAATCGGGACAAATTGCTTGTTTAAAAAAAAATCGGGACAAATTTTTGAGCCTCAAAAAACGGGACAATCCCGATTAATCGGGACGTATGGTCACCCTAAGTGTTGCTGTCCACTCTTGATGAACCACCTGAGCACATGGATAAGTTGGGACACATACAGTTATACGGTGTGCGGCAGCGAATAAAAGTTGATAAAAGAAAAACTACAAATCAAATGCTAGAAGACATTTATTTATTACGTCAATAAAGTAGAGTTAGAAGGCTAATTTTATGAAGTTTTGAGCATCAAATCGTGACACCCCTCACTGTCAATGCACGGGTGCAGCCGGTTTCTAAGGTTCCGCATCGCTCTGTGGAGCATCTGTTGTGGAATATGACATATTTCAAGGCATATAGCATCCTTCAAGGTTCCTAGGGTCCTTGTGTGGCGTTTATAAACTTCAGCTTCGAGACAACCCCAAAGGAGGAAGCTGTACGGACTTAAATCAGGTGAGCGTGCAGGCCATGGAATGTCGCCGTACCGCGAGATCAAACGAAGGCAACGATTTCCCTCAAACATTCGTCGATTGTCAAGCAATGGGGGCCGTGGGACTATCCTCCTGAAACCAAACGAGTGTCGTATGCTTTTGTTGAAGTTGTGCTCGAAGAAGGTTTTGGATAGTGTTCACATTTCGTTCACTATCAACGGTAACAGAATGGTTGTACTCCTTAAAAGAAATATATAAAAAAAGTGATTTTCTTCAGAACTAACTGTACACCGAACTGTGACCTTAACACTGTGAAGAGATATCTGCAGGATTCACACAACTCCAGTAACGCATATTCTATTTATTAACACATCCAGAAGTATGAAAGCGTGCCTCATCGTTGAAACAAAATGTGTGCGTCTTGAGGAACGTTTCCCATCAAATTTTCACACACTTGTCATCGATTTAGCCGGTCCCGTTGTGATACTTCTTTAGCGATCGCCATTTTATGCGGACGAAATGGAAGATCTTCGAGGAGAAACCAAGACAGAATACGGCTACACAGTGCAAGCGACGACCCATGCTCGTAAGCAAAATGTTTATGGGACCGCAACACCGACATTACACGCTCAGTGTTCTCAGGAGTTCTAACGGCCTTCTGAGCTCCAGCCCTAGTTTTTATAACACTGCCACATCGACGAAAGTTTTCCGCCCATAACACAATCGTTTTACGATCGGAAACACTGTTTTGAGTGAGGATTCGATATCGAGTATGGATAGATCTCTGTACTGCAACTATAAACTGGGTCTAGGAGAAATAGATTTCGATAGCAGAAACACGTTGTCCGTTCGACCAGGCCATGTTTGCAACTAACAGCGGTACCAACGTAAACGTCCGCTGCCATAATGATCTTGGAGCCCGTACCCGTTTTCCATTGCCCCCTTCGCAGTACCAACATGAAGTTAGGGACAATTCTCTGCCACACCCTACTCAGATTTATTCATGAGTATCTCCGTGGTTTCAGGAGATTACTGCGCGAAAACTGAAAGATGTAGAGAAGAATGACAATGGATACAGCATCTCTCCAACTTTCTAATTGACATTGTAGTTGCTCATAAACGGCACCATTTGTGATGCGACAAACGTCAGTGCAGCTCTTTGAAGTCACTGACACGAATAGCCTGGGAAGGCGTGACAGCAACCCACTTTCTAAATTTGTTTATTCCTAGCCTATCTGCAGGACGCTGGTGTTTTGTAATCCGACGCAACAATATGGAGTGATTAATGTGTCTACGTGATGTGACCAGCCAGTTCCTTACTGCAACCATGCAATGGCGCGTGTTACGAATTGAAACTTCGACAGGCGCTCTTTCCACTAAGTATCGTTCTTCTCTATCTTATAATTTTCTAACAGTCGTCTTCTGAAATGTTGGAGGCACTTCTGAATAACCGTGTACTTCTCACAGAGGTGAGCATCTTCAATTCTTGGGTGTCCCACCATCTAGTTATAAGTACGGTAAAAAGCCAGGTAAGTGCTTATGTGTTGGCAGAAGAGCCAACACCGTGTTGCTAGAGAAGGCCGAAATGCATGCGTTTACGCTCACGCAGGCTGGCGTGAGGTCTGGAACAATTTAAGGAGTTGAGTCTAATAAATAAAGTACGAAGCTCTTGGAATACTTAACTTTAATCCATAATTGGATAACATCGCTCTTGATGATACATTAATTACAATCTCAATATAAACTGGTAATGGCGCCTTGCTAGGTCGTAGCAAATGACGTAGCTGAAGGCTATGCTAACTATCGTCTCGGCAAATGAGAGCGTATTTGTCAGTGAGCCATCTCTGGCAAAGTCTGCTGTACAACTGGGGCGAGTGCTAGGACGTCTCTCTAGACCTGCCGTGTGGTGGCGCTCGGTCTGCAATCACTGACAATGGCGACACGCGGGTCCGACGTATACTAACGGACCGCGGCCGATTTAAATGCTACCACCTAGCAAGTGTGGTGTCTGGCGGTGACCCCACCAGTGCGATTAGCACTAACGTTCCATGGATTCCGTATAAACTTAGTTATACATGTATGTTGCTCAGCAATACCGAAATTTGAGGATCTCGACGATTTTACCTGTTAGCGATATCAGTACTTGTATATTTTCATTTATTTTATTGACTTTGGAGATTGACTTGCTGTGCTAAGTGGCAATTGCGGATATGTTGTTTTCATTTGCTCTCGTCCCTGTTGTGATTGTGAAACCCCCATCACTATTAAGGAGAGTGAGAAGCGATGTTAGTTAGTTACCTATTTATATATCGCTCCTCAGGAACCACACTAATTAAACAGTACGCAACGGAGTTAATGAACGCTAATTTTCGGCACAGCAATACGTCATTTTGTGGGAGTAATCACTTCTACATCTACATCTACATGGATACTCTGCAAATCACATTCAAGTAGTTTCCTCAATTATGCACAGAGATAACTGACTATGAAAGGAATGTCAAAGCTGCGATAAATTTCTGAGTTTATTCGCACAATTTGAAGCTGCTAACTAGCTCGTGGCAGTCCTCCAAGTTAAGCTGCCGTCAGTCCAACTGCGCGCGGGCCTCGCCAGGCCGGCCACGTAGATAGGCAACCGCGGCCGCCGCTGTTGACATCTGGCTCTGCACCACTCCGACCGCCCGCCGCGTCGTTGGTGAAAGCGGGAAGTCCAGCTGGCCCTTTGGAAGAAGATCCTCTGCTGTGGTCTGACGGCCCATCGTTCTGCCCTGTCCAATGCCGTCAACGAACCGTTACTCACTCTTCCATACATCCACAGGTCCATCTGCACAGAGCTCGTAAGTCCTACATCAATTTCTGCTAACAATGGATACGGGAGGCGAATTACAACGTTTACAGATGTTTCACAGAGTACATTTCTTGTATAGAAAATGCACGAAATGCACTTGCTTTAGCACTCACACAATATTAACTTTACATACATGTGACTTGCAGAGTTAGAATTGTCTTATTTGGCTTGTTAGTAACCATGCACCGTCGTTTTCTTTTTTGGTGGCGCAGTGACTTAAGTTTACGTACATGCATCATATCGTGCAATTCATGCCTGAAACAGTTGTGAAATTCATGCCTTGAACTATACCAATTATCGTTAATCTAGTCAAGTACAAGAGTAGAGAACCTTCATCGTATCATTTGCACTATTTAATATGCGTCTTTCTGTCCTTGCTCCTCTCATCTCCTGCATCGTCCCTTTCTCATCAGTCGTACGACGTTTCTATAGTTTATCATAGTCCTATGAAGCGTTCTCTCATATTTGCGGCCTTACATTCATCTGCATGTCACTCGAATCTGTGGACAGCAGTCTGGAACCGCGCGACCGCTACGGTCGCAGGTTCGAATTCTGCCTCGGGCATGGATGTGTGTGATGTCCTTAGGTTAGTTACGTTTAAGTAGTTCTAAGTTCTATGACCTCAGATGTTAAGTCCCATAGTGCTCAGAGGCATTTGGACCATTTCTTTTTTTTTTTTTTTTTTTTTTGTGGGCAGCATTATCCAAAACCAAAAACAAAAGAAAACATACGCATTTTCATGTTGTGATCATTGTATCATTGTTATCCATACGTGTGAAACGAAATATTTACTTACCCTCACACTCATTTAAGATTTCATAATTTGTCCACGCGCTTTTGTGACAGTGCTTCGTTACAATGATTTTGAATCCCTTCTTGCTGTTTCCCTTTTGAACTTTTCGACGCACTTTCACAGTTCGCGTCAGTGCTTTCCACAGTGCACCCCATATACAAGAGAACGGGGTCCCGCAGGGCTCTGTCCTGAGTGTCCCACTCTTTTTAATTGCCGTCAATGGTCTCGCATTAGCAGTAGGGTCGTCAGTCTCTCCCCTACTATATGCTGGCGATTGTTGTACTTCCTTCTGCTCCTCTTCTATTGTGGCTGAACGCCGGCTGCAGGGAGCTATACGGAAGGTGCAGTTGGAGGTCCTCATTCACCGCTTTCTGTTCGGCCGCCAAAACTTGTGTCATGCACTTCTGTCGTCGTTGTACTGTCCATCCTCATCCAGGACTTTACCTCGATGACCAACTACTAGATGTAGTGGAAACTTACCGTTTTTTGGGACCGGTATTAGAGGCCTCCTTAACTTGGCTTCCCCATCTTCGTCAGCTTAAGGACAAGTGCTGGCGGCACCTTAATATTATTCGATGCCTGAGCTACAGACTGGGGTGCTGATCGTCCTACACTGCTGCAGATGCACAAAGCCCTTGTACAGTCCCATATTGACTGTGGGAGCCTGGTGAATGGTTTAGCATCGCCCTCCTCACTGCGTCTGCTGAACACTATCCACCACTGTGGAGTTTGGCTCAAGACAGGAGCCTTCTGAATGAGTCCCACGAACAGCCTCCTTGTGGAAGCAGGTGTTCCTCCATTGCAGCTCCGGCAGCAAATATCGCTTGCAAATTATACCGCCCGTATTCGTAATTCGTCTCGCCATCAAAATTATCATCTCCTGTTTCCTAACACGGCAATCCATCTCCCGCAATGGCAGACCAGCATTGGGAATCTCCTGGTCGTCCATGTCTGGTCGCTTCTCAATTAGCTCGACGCTTTCCCTCTACCATCTTTGGTGTGTGCCCATTTCCATACATCTCCATGGTCCATACCTCAGCCACGGCTTCGACTGGACCTATCGCAAGTCCCAAAAGGCTCCATTCCACCTGAGGCCCTCCGCAGGCAATTTCCATCTCTTCACAGCCACTGTGCGGCTGGTCCCGGCGGAGGTTCGAGTCCTCCCTCGGGCATGGGTGTGTGTTTGTCCTTAGGATAATTTAGGTTAAGTAGTGTGTAAGCTTAGGGACTGATGACCTTAGCAGTTAAGTCCCATAAGATTTCACACACATTTTTTTTCTTCACAGCAAGTTCCAGGGCTCAGAAGTAATCTGCACCGATGGATCAATCGTCGACAGTCTTATTGACTTCGCTTACGCTCACGCTGGACGTACTGAACAGCGCTCCTTGCTGGATGGCTCCAGTGTTTCCACTAAAGAATTGGTAGCCATTTATCGCGCCCTTGACCATATCCACTCTTGTGCCAGTGAGTCCTTCGTCATCTGTAGTGACTCCTTAAGCAGCCTACATGCTTTCGACCAGTGATTTCCTCGACACCCTTTGGAAATGACCATCCATGAGTCTCCCTATGCCCTCGAGAACAAGGGACGTTCATTGACCTTCATTTGGACCCCAGGACATGTCAGGATACCGGGCAATGAACTTTTTTATTGCCTGGCCAAACAGGCTATCAGTAAACCAACTCTGGACATTGGCCTGCTGGAGACCGATTTCCGATCGGTCTTCCGCTGCAAAATTTTCGCGATCTGGGTTACTCAATGGTGCACCCTCAATACACCAAATAAACTCCATGTTATCAAGGAGATAACAAATGTGTTGTTGTCATCCATGCGGGCCACTCACAGCGAATATGTTGCCCTTTTCCAGCTTCTCATCGGCCATATGTGGCTAACACATGGTCACCTCCTCCATCTTGAGGACTCACCTTGGTATCACTGTGTCTCCCCAACGACTGTCGTCCACATCTTATTGGACTGCCCAATTTTCTTCCCAGCACCCTATCTTTGGTGTTAGGCGACAATGCCTCAACAGCATATTTAGTTCTATGTTTTATTCATGAGGAGGGTGGGCGTTTGGTCTTCTCTCCAAGGTCTCCACCCTCCCTCCGATTTAACTCTCTGTCGTCCTTTCTTTGCATTTGTTTGCCTTGTTGTTCGTCTTTTCCCTATATGTGTTCATCTCGCCTTATCTTTTTGAGCTGGAGATTTTAGTGTGTTACAGAGTGGCTGGCTCATCATCTTTTATTCTTGTGGTCAGGCAGTCCAAACCATCTGCTGTTTTAATACCTTCCTCTGCTTTTCCTTGTGTTGTACTTTTCCCCCTTTCTCTTTCGTTTCTTTCGGTGTGGTTCCCCATTCCTTTTACCCCCTTTTACTTTCCCAAACTAAATTTTGATGTTGTTTTACCTTGAGCCTTATTTGCGTCAGGAAAAAGGGACTGATGACTCTGTAGTTTGGTCCCTATATATCCCAGACCAACCAACCAGACAATCGGCATAATCAAAATTTGGTTTTACAAACTTGTAATGGAATCGGTACATGTGGAGTTTGGAGAGGTGAAGAACACATTTACCGATATAGAAAGGCTTCGTGAACCCCACTGAAACCTTAGCCATATCCACTAGTCTGACATTGAAGACTGTAGTCTGCTTAAAACTTGACCTGGTGATGTAATCTCTTGCACAGGAAAACCCATCCCAATGGTAAACTAAATGAATATCGTGACTGTTTCTAGCATTCTCCATGATTTTACTGAAAACTGAATTGCTCATTAATTTATAAAAACCTTTTTCAAAATCACATGTCACAAGACCTCTCTGTTGAGTGTATAAATCAGTATGCTTGTTCACCCAGGGACGCTGCTTGAAAGAAATGGCAGCAGTGATGTTAAGAAGTTGCATCCCCAACCTGAGACACTACTGGAGGTTATTCCCTAACATTGTCAGCAGTCTGGGTAAGAAACCATTTCTCGGGACTAAGAGCTCCAGACACTATGGCAGGTCACTGTATGTGTCATGCAAATTGATGAGATATTCTAGGTCTGCCGGCCGGAGTGGCCGAGCGGTTCTAAGCGCTACAGTCTGGAACCGCGTGACCGCTACGGTCGCAGGTTCGAATCCTGCCTCGGGCATGGATGTGTGTGATGTCCTTAGGTTAGTTAGGTTTAATAGTTCTAAGTTCTAAGGGAACTGATGACCTCAGAAGTTGAGTCCCATAGTGCTCAGAGCCATTTGAACCATATTCTAGATCTGCCTCCAAGAATACCTTCTACCAGCATCAGCAACCACATTGAAGATCTCATCCTTCAGTTTGACGATTTCATATTTGGACAGCCATCTGAATCTTCCAAACGACAGAGATTTTTTCATGCCTGCCCGTAGAGAATCATTACATCCAAGTAAAGTATGTTACTCAAATCGTCAGACAGTCAGTACTCCTCCTCACTAAATCGCAGGATCTTCGCCTCAATGTACCTGTGGACATAATGGCGAAGTCCCCCACAAATATTGCGTTTGAAAAAAGCAACACATCAACATCAGTCAACAGTTTGATGTTAATACATATCTTTTTCAACACTGTGTTCCACAAAAGCGCCAGCTCTCTGTAAAGAAGGCTGGATCAAGGATGCATGTCTCCAGGCATACACTCCGGAATTTGTCAAAAACGTCCATGAGCAAGTGCATAGCTGTCTCCATACACCGTTTAGCATAAACCTGTATATCAGAGAAGTTGAATTCCTTCCAAATATTCACCACATGCCTATACTCCACACCCATTATGGCAGTGCTGTGAGTTTGCTGATGAACGTGTTTATATTGGCTGATGTGGATCATGGATCTCTCCATCGAGCCAAGATATGCCATACCCCGTTTTTGGTACAATCTGGAGCTTTGCATCATCAGGAAATGCAGCTCAAGTGATACGGATATTCTCCTGATGCGTTATCTCAGCAGTTTTCTGAAAAGGTGCCTGCATAAAAGGTATCGAGTGGAGCGATATTCTTGGCGTCATTCATTGGAAGTATGAAATATATTTTTCTAGATTATCAGGTATAAAATTGACCTTATCATTCTTCAGCCCAAAAGCACCAAAGTGCTCACCCTGAAAGTGAGCATATACCTATTCAAGTTATGGAAGAAGATGGGTATGTGTCGAGACAGTTGTATTTCAGGTTGCAAGAATTGTGAGCTGCACTGTGGAACTTCATTGTTGGATGAGTGATCTCTACGTCGATTTTACGCTTTTCTGTCCAAAGGCAGGTCTCAAATATGACACTAAACTGCTTGCTGGTATAAGGCGTCATTCTCCTGCGAGTTTTCCATTGGGATGTTTCTACTATAAAGGCAATCAACATCCGATTCAAGGTTTTCGAACTCGGAGAGCAACTATCTCGCAGGATCATCCCCAATATGGAAATAAAATTTGTTGCAACTGGAATCAAATGAGCATACAACCTGATATGCTGCATTCTGTGAAAGTATTACGAGAGGCATTGAGATCACCTTCACAATGTGCCATATGATAGAGTAAACACTTAAAGTCAGTGTATAGAAAAAATCTTTCTGGTGGTAGGCGTTTTACACTTTAAGAACTTTTTATCGTCAGTGAGCATTTCCACAAGGACCAGTTCCTGGCTCAAATAATGAATTAAATGCCCTTCCAAAGGCTCATACTTAGTAGAAAAGTGGAGCCATCTGTGGCAAAAGTGACTTGTCCCTTATTTTTCGACATTTGGGCAGACATTTGAGCATGTTTTTCATCCAGAAATACCGTTGCTTTTGGAGAATAACAATATACCTATAAGTTTAGTATGCTGAGTAGCTGCTCTGGGAAATTGGAGGGGTCCAACTACTTTATACTTCACATCGCATGGCTTGCTTTTTTTCTCACTTACATGCAGACTGTAAACATGAATCATATAATTCATGTTCTGCCTCTGGAATTTTGGTAGGTCTGGGATAGTGATGACGAAAGCTGTACCTTTCACGTTATGATGCCCACAGGATTTAGGTGTTTCATATGTATCTGTACGACATGTATCTCTTGTGTAATTTCTATTGCAAGCCAGAACGGACCAGATGAAGCTATATTCATTCCCCTCATTTTAGCGGCAATATCATCTGGAAGAGGGTTGAGCTGGACCTCTGTTAACTGGATCAAAAAGGTATGTGTGCACATCAAGGTGGAGTATGCAACTGAGCGCCTTAGCAGAGCCTCTTGCCTTCATACTGGAAAAACATTTCAGTATGGCACTTTTGGTAAAAATTACATACCGCTCTGCAATTGACATGCCCTACAATATCTTACCATCAGTCCAACAAAAGACGATGCTTATCCCTGCAACATCATTGCTGCCTTCCTTAGGGCATTGCGAAAGCTCACAGAGAACTCCCTTTCCAACACTACGTGATCGAAAGGAAGAAGTTAGGCAGATCTCAAAATTCATCATTGACATTATCAATGCGTGAATGTAAGATCATATCTTTGAAAGCACTAGATAGGCTGTGCGGCTGCTACTGCTGGACCCACTACATGATGACGGCAATGTCATCGACAGCACTGCTATCATTAGGCTGGGTGTTGTAGCCTGATAGCCACAGATGAGATGTCACACACATTAATCATACTGCTCTGCTACCACTAGGCTGAGGTGAAGCGGATGTCGATGGCCACATCAATGAAAGGTCTGGCAGCAGTGTTGTGAGCCCACTTCCAGAAGCTTCTAATACTCTTCCTGCAACAGAAGAAGAAGTGAAACTAATTAGTATCACACACAGACACAAGAAAAAGACATGTACATCCACAAATAATAATTAATTTCTGGTACATATGTTGAGGTTTACCAATAATTAGTGCTTTCAACGACTCATATTAATTATTAATCATAATAATAAGTGTGGTATATCCTAATATTTTTTCGGTTTAGCTCAGTTTCTACTTCTCTTGAACAACAGTACCAACTTTATCTAGAAAAAGATCTGTATGTAGGTATAAAAAGATTATTATTAGTATTATTATTACTACTGCTCGAAAAAGAAATAATGCTATTACTCAAGTAGCTGCCTCTTAGTGTCGCGTCGTGCCCCATGAAGAAAATGGCGTCATTACTTGTGGTACCTCATCCATAATATGATCGAAGCTCCACGATCTCTAAGTGGAAAATGGCGCGGGCTCACTTTCAATGGCATGTATGTGGTAATCCATAATCTGACCGAAACCCCATGAATTCTGGGTGGGGAAGAGTGTCGTAGACGCTAGTTGTGATATCAGTGTGTCCACCTATAGTGAAAACAAAGCAATAAAGGAACACCTAAGTATTACATACAGACATGAAAAAAATTACATGCATATACAGAAAGAAGTTCTTATGTTAGCCTTCAGCAAATCATTCACGAGAAATGTGATTGTCTCATCATTGAAAAGTACTGACATTATGCTTGGAATCAAGTTTTCAGCATCCGACAAATAAGTGCACTTACCGGCGCCTTTGTCATCATCTTGTGCAGAACGCATCATGGCTGATCAGACTGGAAGCAAGAGGAACTGTTCAGTGCCAGTTACTTATATCCAAGCACGTTGGTCGCTGGGTTCATGTACACATGTACCGAGGTTGCGAGACATCTGAGTTCATGTAAATCTTGGCTGAGCTGACGCTCATGATTTTCACTGCACGCGCAGCGCTCATCTACCTGTACCACGCGCTTTCTGTGAGTCAGATGCAGTTCACACATGTACGTACGTGAAATCGTGAACTATTGGCTGATACGGTGTATACATTCATGGTACTTGTAATCCAACACTTCTGCAAGTGTTACAACGAGTGCGAACGTGGTACTGCAATAATCTTCCAGCTGAGTCAGCATAATCTAACCAACGAGATGTTGCCTGCCTGTTCCTGCTGCTTCCTGTTAGCGCCTATTGGTACAATGTGGGCTGCCTAACGATGCTCACCCAGGCCCCTAGCACGTCTTTTTTTACGAAGAGTGCAGTGGAAAGCTTAGATTACATACATACTAAATGAATAAATAAATACAAAGATTTAAAAAAAAAAGAAATAATTTACTTGTATTTATTAGTAAGCCAATTCAATAATAGTTGCCGCGTGGGGTAGCCGTGCGGTCTAGGGCGCTTTGTCACGGTTCGCGCGGCTGCCCCCGTCGGAGATTCGAGTCCTCCCTCGGGCATGGGTGTGTGTTGTCCTTAACATAAGTTGGTTTAGGTTACATTAAGTAGTGCGGAAGCCTAAGGGCCGATGACCTCAGCAGTTTGGTCCCATAGTCCTTACCACAAATTTCCAATAACAGTTGACCATTTTCTGCTACAACTTCTTGAGGGCAGGATATCTTTCTGCATCCAGATTATGGACAGACGCACATTTATAAATTTGTTGAGACCAGGAAATCTCATGGCCTTGGAAGTATACTATGCTGAGTCTACATTCAGAAGCTTGGAGCGACGACACCATACCATAACGTGCATCTCTTCATCGTCCCAGTGATTTGCGTGGTAAAATCGTGTCAAACACACCACTGTTTTTCGAGTTTTAGCAGATTGCACTGAGCTAAACGGTCTGAGTGAAGCAACAGTTGTGGAATACTTCGTTAGTATTGTCTTGCGTCGGAGAATGCAAATAATGCTACATCTTTAATCACAGATCGTCCACAGTCATCGTAAAACCTTTGTGTGACTGCAACAATCTTTGTTCTTCGAGGCATCGTTGTATATTGTGGTGTATCTTGTGCAATGTCTCTACATTTATACTACACATTGTACAGTTCCTGTTAACAGAGGGTATTTTGTGAGATAGTCACTAAGTATTAATGCGTATGCTACAGTGCCTGCAATCAAGTTTTCGAATGATTCGAATTCAATACGTACGTCCACAGTTCCAGTCTTCACTAACTCATGTTACTTTGAACAGTCTGTCACCACTATGGGTGATGGTAACTTAAACTCCTGCGGGGAAAAACGTGCATCTGAAAACATCAATCTCGCAATATGATGGTTAAATCTTGCGTATATGTCATACAATATTCCATAAGCTACAGTTGAGCTGTAAATTATTGTACGGAAAAACTGGGAGTTCGGGTAAACTCAAGCACTGGTTAGTTTTCCGTTGTCAAATATGCTTGAGTCCTTTTCAAGACCCCCCTTCCTGCATGCTTGCTGCGCCAGAATAATAAAGCGAGGGATTTCTAGCTGGATAGAAGTCTTAAGAGTCCATGCTTGGCGAGAAGACTGTGGAAGGATCGTATATACAAACAGCTCCCATGAACGGGAAGTTAAGGACAGACACACTCCTGAATTCAGAACGCATAAAAGTTTCAAATTTTCTTCGACTGATAGCGATAGCTGCGGTGTTTTCGATATCAATATATCCAGCACAGTTTTACGCCCTTCTTCAATTTCTCCGAGAATGTACGAGTTGTTATCTGTAGCACTTCGATCTAAAATCAAATCTTGCTTCGCCTTCATTGCAGTATGATTGCTGTCTTTAAATAAACCCATTAACATTTGAGTGGAATGCACACAATAAAGGAGGTGTCTGTCGATCCATCTACGAACCATTCTGTGTTTTATAGAACATTGACTTGTGATGTTGATGCAGAGCCTTGGGTGTAGATATGATCCCAACGTTTCCGGTGTGGGCGATTTCAACTTCATTAAGTTCTTACACTGTTTCTCGAAAAAAGAAAGGTGAATGCCTTACGTGCAAGACGCGATATTACCGCTGGTGGAACGGCTTCCTCAGGTGTACGTACCGCCTTCAAACATAGGAATCTCTTGCTTGGAAGTGTCAGTCCATCTTAATGCCGAATAATAATTCGTACTTCATCATCAACATTAAATGTGGCTGAGGCAAACGGTCTGTGGGAATAATATTCATGGCTAATGATACGCTCTTCGTATCAAACTGCAGTTGTTATATAGAGTGATGTCATTGTAAGGTTTCTGTCCAATGGATTTAAGATACTCGTAACTCTCGTGTGTTATCGCGATCTCCTTCCGCTGCAAAGTGCTCTTGTGATTGTTATGTAGGCCGTAGTTACACTTAATACCCGTAATTTCGTTTCAGCTGAAGACTTACTACCATTCCCTCACTGCTATAATCGACTAGATTCGCTTTCTGCTCCACATTCTGATCTATATTCAGCTCGAGACGGTCTAACGTCTCAAAAGTCACATGGTTATACAGGGTGTTACAAAAAGGTACGGCCAAACTTTCAGGAAACATTCCTCACACACAAAGAAAGAAAATGTGTTATGTGGACATGTGTCCGAAAACGCTTAATTTCCATGTTAGAGCTCATTTTATTACTTCTCTTTAAATCACATTAATCATGGAATGGAAACACACAGCAACAGAACGTACCAGCGTGACTTCAAACACTTTGTTACAGGAAATGTTCAAAACGTCCTCCGTTAGCGAGGATACATGCATCCATCCTCCGTCGCATGGAATCCCTGATGCGCTGATGCAGCCCCGGAGAATGGCGTGTTGTATCACAGCCGTCCACAATACGAGCACGAAAAGTCTCTACATTTGGTACCGGGGTTGCGTAGACAAGAGCTTTCAAATGCCCCCATAAATGAAAGTCAAGAGGGTTGAGGTCAGGAGAGCGTGGAGGCCATGGAATTGGTCCGCCTCTACCAATCCATCGGTCACCGAATCTGTTGTTGAGAAGCGTACGAACACTTCGACTGAAATGTGCAGTAACACCATCGTGCATGAACCACATGTTGTGTCATACTTGTAAAGGCACATGTTCTAGCAGCACAGGTAGAGTATCCCGTATGAAATCGTGATAACGTGCTCCATTGAGAGTAGGTGGAAAAACATGGGGCCCAATCGAGACATCACCAACAATGCCTGCCCAAACGTTCACAGAAAATCTGTGTTGATGACGTGATTGCACAACTGCGTGCGGATTCTCGTCAGCCCACACATGTTGATTGTGAAAATTTACAATTTGATCCCTTTGGAATGAAGCCTCATCCGTAAAGAGAACATTTGCACTGAAATGAGGATTGACACATTGTTGGATGAACCATTTGCAGAAGTGTACCCGTGGAGGCCAATCAGCTGCTGATAGTGCCTGCACACGCTGTACATGGTACGGAAACAACTGGTTCTCCCGTAGCACTCTCCATACGTGATGTGGTCAACGTTACCTTGAACAGCAGCAACTTCTCTGACGCTGACATTAGGGTTATCGTCAACTGCACGAAGTATTGCCTCGTCCATTGCAGGTGTCCTCGTCGTTCTAGGTCTTCCCCAGTCGCGAGTCATAGGCTGGGATGTTCCGTGCTCCCTAAGACGCCGATCAATTGCATCGAACATCTTCCTGTCGGGACACCTTCGTTCTGGAAATCTGTCTCGATACAAACGTACCGCGCCACGGCTATTGCCCCGTGCCTATCCATACATCAAATGGACATCTGCCAACTCCGCATTTGTAAACATTGCACTGACTGCAAAACCACGTTCGTGATGAACATTAACCTGTTGATGCTACGTATTGATGTGCTTGATGCTAGTACTGTAGAGCAATGAGTCGCATGTCAACACAAGCACCGAAGTCAACATTACCTTCCTTCAATTGGGCCAACTGGCGGTGAATCGAGGAAGTACAGTACGTACTGACGAAACTAAAATGAGCTCTAACATGGAAATTAAGCGTTTCCGGACACATGTCCACAAAACATCTTTCCTTTATTTGTGTGTGAGGAATGTTTCCTGAAAGTTTGGCCGTACCTTTTTGTAACACCCTGTATATCGGATTACTGGGGAATTCCGCAACCAGCACTCACTACGGGAAAGAATGCGTAAATGGATGGACTAACCTGTCGTTAAGATACGAATCCGTCACGATATTACGCGCTACACGAATCACGGAGACTGCCAGTATGTCCACTGGCTGATGCGACTCACAACTTTCATCAGTCTTATACAGCATCACTTGTCCCCTCGAGAAACATAGTATTTGTTACTAAAGGTCAGTGTCTCTTCTGTTGCTTTTAACACTGTTTTAAAGTATTAAAGTTTCCATGTAGTTCAAATCCTTTTACAAATTGTCTATATACGCTTTTAAATCGTCAGTGTAGTCGAGCCAGTTACCACTTCTTCCCCACTCCTTGGATGCAGTTTATTATTTCCCTCAGTGATATTAGGGTTATCGTCAACTGCACGAAGTATTGCCTCGTCCATTGCAGGTGTCCTCGTCGTTCTAGGTCTTCCCCAGTCGCGAGTCATCGGCTGCTGTATATTTGTTGTATATTTCCAGACGGTTCAATGCTCTACTCCACTTCCTCCTGCTCTGATTTATCGGAGGAAAGTAGATCGCTTTTAAATTAAATCTCTTTTCGAGTTTGAGGGAATGATCTCAATTGATGCAGTGACATCCATACTGCTTGTTTTTAAGCAACTGTAATTAGAAACATGAGGCAGAAATGTCCGCAGAGGTATGAAGTCTTGGTAGCGTCGAAAATTGTACAACCCCTGGTTCCCATTGAGGAAGTAACGACACAGCTCTTCAGGCAGTCTTCAATCTACGAATGAGTCAAAGCAGTAGATGGTGTTCCGTTCTCTTTTTTTAACATACGTAAGCAAGTGAGGTCCATATCCCCAGAAAACATCTCAATTGACAATCCCACATTCCTTGTATTTCCACATTTCCACAGGTAATGTATCCCACATAAACACGCCGCGAAATCTCTAAATTTGCAGTTCTGTGACGAGTTTAAGCAGATCTGTGTTTGTATGCAGTGGTTTTCTTTCCTTTTTTTCTTTTTTTTGTACAACCCTATTCCTTTCCCGTGTGGTTTTAAGTAGAGGCCTTTACCGACAGCGACGGCCATATTATACCTTTTAACTTCTTGTAAGTACTTTTCAGGGATTTGTGCAGTTTTACTGCTTGAGTTATGGCAGCAGTTCCCCCATCTAATGAACCAATGGCTGGAATGAGATTTTCACTCTGCAGCGGAGTGTGCACTGATATGAAACTTCCTGGCAGATTAAAACTGTGTGCCCGACCGAGACTCGAACTCGGGACCTTTGCCTTTCGCGGGCCAGTGCTCTACCAACTGAGCTACCGAAGCACGACTCAGGGCCGGTACTCACAGCTTTACTTCTGCCAGTACCTCGTCTACTACCTTCCAAAACAGAAGCTCTCCTGCGAACCTTGCAGAACTAGCACTCCTGAAAGAAAGGATATTGCGGAGACATGGCTTAGCCACAGCCTGGGGGATGTTTCCAGAATGAGCTTCTGTAAAGTTTGGAAGGTAGGAGACGAGGTACTGGCAGAAGTAAAGCTGTGAGTACAGGGCGTGACTCGTGCTTCGGTATCTCAGTTGGTAGAGCACTGGCCCGCGAAAGGCAAAGGTCCCGAGTTCGAGTCTCGGTCGGGCACACAGTTTTAATCTGCCAGGAAGTTTCGAACCAATGGCTGATAGTCCAGCAAATGCAGAGATTAGAAATGAAATTATTTCGACCGAAGTCTTTGGTACTGACAGGACCTGGACGTTTTGCCACATCTATTCCTTCCTTCTTTCTGCCTCAAGACAGCTTTCGACACTGTAACACCTGATTCTATGCGATTTTTTAAACATCCCATCGATTTTTTCTTCTTCCTTATTGACGAGCTGCATTCATCATTTGCCTGAAGGTTATTTCACCATGCATTGCCTTATCTACCATGAATGCAACAATACATTATCGTGTACAAATATCCTTTCTTCGACGTATCTGACTAGTCTTATCAGCTTATATGAGTGTTCGGTTTGCAGTGCGGTAATTCTCATTTGTAGAATAAGCAACGTCGTGCTTCTTGCATGCATTGTCTATGATATTAATTCCCTTATCACCATCGACTAGCCACTGTTTGAGTTTCGTTCCAGGTCCACAAAAATTGTATCCAGGGATATGAAGTTCAAATTGTAGATTGTCGAGAATACTGCCTCCACCTCTGTTGATACATTTTCTAGTAATTATGTCACTGCTGCATGTTTTCAGGTTTTCAAATCCTATTACACAGCACACTGAGAGTGTTTTGGCTATTTCATTAATACCTCGATTTTCTATGAGCTCCTCTACTAGAAATGCGCTCAGTTCAGAGCTTTTCTGTAACTCCTTTGTGTACAAAACCCCTGCAATATCTTCACCATCATTGTCTTTCAAGATGTATCTTCTCAGGTCGGTGTGCTGCACCTTGCAACTGTACATGTCGCACATGTCATTGTTGATCAATTCGGTAGCTACATACCAAATCACCTTCATTGAAACTTCTGCTAGCGTGGATCCACCATATTAATACGGTTGTATACTGTGTTTGTAAGTCCATTATCATGGTCATCAAAAGGTCTGTTCTTAATTTATGGTAAATAGTGTGATTATACTTAACAATGAGTTGTGGTAGGATGTTTAGCAATTTGCACGTCTCTTGAAGATTAAATTGCTTCCACATCTCGTATTTGATCATCATGTACAGCCATTCGACAACACCAGCTCTCAAATGGAAGAATGTTGAGCAGCGATTTACCCCAAATCTTCCATTACTGCTTTGAAACCCGTATTGTAAAATTCACCCTGATGGTTGGTCCGGAGGCTTTCGAGGCACTGATGCATTTGAGTTTGCAACAGTACTTCAAAAACCTCTGAACCTTCCTTTCCCACTTTTAATTTCAAAGGCAGAGTCCAAGCTAATTTGGTGTATGTTTATGTGACCCTTAGAATGTATTTGAAACTGTTATTCGAATGTGAGATCAGCCTGCCATAAATCATCCGATTGTTGTATCATCACAGGTCAGCGCAGAAATTTTCTGCTTGCACGCTTTCAAAGCTCATGAACATAATTAGTCGATGATGCGTCTTTCTCGAAGCTCATATATTAATTATAATGTTTCAGTTGTATGACCACATTCCCTGTGGCAACTGGTGCTGGAAATATAATCGATCTACGATTTCATTCGGGTCAACGTAATATGTACTCTAGAGGTAAATTGTTCAGTTGTTTATGCTGAACTTCAAGCCCTTTATCTGCGCTATGTGCAGCTGCTAGAGCTAGTTTAATTATATTCTTCTGTATGTCACTCTTTGAGCCTTTCATTCGTCTTTTTTTAGTCCTATGTTCGTTGGACATGCATAATATTCGACTACATACTATTATATCTGTTGGGGTATAATTTTTGATGTTCGATATTTTTAAGAATATTAACTCTAATAAACTGGGCGTTCTTTCAAATTCCTTATACCCAACTAATATTGCATTCTCAGTTAAATGTATTGGGTGCTTACCTATCATATATGGTTTCGTCCTGCTGACACCGTATGTTCTAACTCAGCGTTACTGTAACGATTAAAGAAGTCAGTAATAGCATTCAGTCCCTCATCTTCTCCTCCTCCAAATCCTCCTCCTTCTTCTTCTTTTCTGCCTTCAACCATGGTGTGCGAAATCCCTTTCAGATTGTTGGATACTTTCTTAAATGTTTCCACGGGCTGATGATCTCATTTCAACTGCCCTAACTTTAAAAATCGTAACTTCTGTCAAATAGCCTTCTGAGCCTCAATAACTTAATGCTTTTTCGACGACATGCTGCTCTATACTAAACCATTTTTAAGAAGTTTACATCTTATATACACTCCTGGAAATTGAAATAAGAACACCGTGAATTCATTGTCCCAGGAAGGGGAAACTTTATTGACACATTCCTGGGGTCAGATACATCACATGATCACACTGACAGAACCACAGGCACATAGACACAGGCAACAGAGCATGCACAATGTCGGCACTAGTACAGTGTATATCCACCTTTCGCAGCAATGCTGGCTGCTATTCTCCCATGGAGACGATCGTAGAGATGCTGGATGTAGTCCTGTGGAACGGCTTGCCATGCCATTTCCACCTGGCGCCTCAGTTGGACCAGCGTTCGTGCTGGACGTGCAGACCGCGTGAGACGAGGCTTCATCCAGTCCCAAACATGCTCAATGGGGGACAGATCCGGAGATCTTGCTGGCCAGGATAGTTGACTTACACCTTCTAGAGCACGTTGGGTGGCACGGGATGCATGCGGACGTGCATTGTCCTGTTGGAACAGCAAGTTCCCTTGCCGGTCTAGGAATGGTAGAACGATGGGTTCGATGACGGTTTGGATGTACCGTGCACTATTCAGTGTCCCCTCGACGATCACCAGTGGTGTACGGCCAGTGTAGGAGATCGCTCCCCACACCATGATGCCGGGTGTTGGCCCTGTGTGCCTCGGTCGTATGCAGTACTGATTGTGGCGCTCACCTGCACGGCGCCAAACACGCATACGACCATCATTGGCACCAAGGCAGAAGCGACTCTCATCGCTGAAGACGACACGTCTCCATTCGTCCCTCCATTCACGCCTGTCGCGACACCACTGGAGGCGGGCTGCATGATGTTGGGGCGTGAGCGGAAGACGGCCTAACGGTGTGCGGGACCGTAGCCCAGCTTCATGGAGACGGTTGCGAATGGTCGTCGCCGATACCCCAGGAGCAACAGTGTCCCTAATTTGCTGGGAAGTGGCGGTGCGGTCCCCTACGGCACTGCGTAGGATCCTACGGTCTTGGCGTGCATCCGCGCGTCGCTGCGGTCCGGTCCCAGGTCGACGGGCACGTGCACCTTCCGCCGACCACTGGCGACAACATCGATGTACTGTGGAGACCTCACGCCCCACGTGTTGAGCAATTCGGCGGTACGTCCACCCGGCCTCCCGCATGCCCACTATACGCCCTCGCTCAAAGTCCGTCAACTGCACATACGGTTCACGTCCACGCTGTCGCGGCATGCTACCAGTGTTAAAGACTGCGATGGAGCTCCGTATGCCACGGCAAACTGGCTGACACTGACGGCGGCGGTGCACAAATGCTGCGCAGCTAGCGCCATTCGACGGCCAACACCGCGGTTCCTGGTGTGTCCGCTGTGCCGTGCGTGTGATCATTGCTTGTACAGCCCTCTCGCAGTGTCCGGAGCAAGTATGGTGGGTCTGACACACCGGTGTCAATGTGTTCTTTTTTCCATTTCCAGGAGTGTAGACTCTGAGACTACTGGTGATGAAGTGAGTCAAGTGCCTTAGCTATCGCCTTGATACAGAGTGACGATTATTGAACCTTATGAAAAAAACGTAAATTAGTTACAAACTAGGGCGTTCACACACTTTATTTAACAGCTAAACGTCACTATAGATATTCGGATTTAGGTTATGACACGTTCGATATGCCTACCATCATTTGCGACGAAGTGGTGCACATAAATAGTGAAATTCTGCATGGCCCGCAGAAGTATGGCAACATCGATGCTGTTAATGACCTCCTGAATGGCTCTTTTCAGCTCAGCAATGGTTTTGGGCTTATTGCTCTACACCTTCTCTTTAATGTAGCACCACAAAAAGGAGTCACATGTGTTCAGATCTGGAGTAAAGGCCAATCGAGGACAATTGCCAGTGGCCTCTGGGTACCACAGAGCCAGAATGCGATTCCCAAAGTGCTCCACCAGGACATCAGATACTCTTCTGCTAAGAGGGGGTCGAGCTCCGACTTGTGTGAACCACATCTTGTCGAAATCAGAGTCACTTTGGATAATGGGGATGAAATCGTCTTCCAAAATCTTCACGTACCGCTCAGTAGTCACTGTGCCATCGAAGAATATCGCACCGATTATTCCTGTGACTGAACACTGCACACCACACAGTTACCCTTTGAGGGTGAAGAGACTTCTCGACCGCGAAATGCGGATTCTCAGTCCCCCAAATGCGCCAGTTTTGCTTGTTGACTAACCCACCCAAATGAAAATGGACTACGTCGGTAAGACAAATCACACCATGCACATGCTAATTCCCATCATGCCCCATGGCCAACCATGCACTTTGAACATCCTAATGCAAACCATTCAGACGTTACGACGATTTTATTTCATACAGTTCAATAATTATCATCCTGTATATCCATGCATATATGTTAGTTTCGCTTTGACTTCTTCACTTTTCTCATTGACATATAGTTTACACTGCTTTATTCTATCATTAAATATTTCAACATTTATAGCTCCCATCTCGATAAGATTTTCCAGACTTGTCCATGGTCTACATTATATTGATACAGTTACCTTTGTAATACGCTGCCTTTTACGCAGAATCTCACTGAAGTTTCGTCTATATCGGCTCTCATTTAATTTCCTAATTTTGTCTATCACCAGAAAGTCTGCTGGAATTATTCCAGCAGTCCTACATATCCCAACGAATTCATTGACTGACGTGATAGTTTCCACGTTTGCTTGGTAAATATGCTTTAAATTCAGGTTGTTCAGTTTGAAAGCGATTATAAGGTTCACATTATTCCAGTCGAGCTGCATCGGAGTCCTTGAATATATCTGGCTAAAATAAAATATATTGACTTGCATATAGCAACCAAAGCAAAAACATCTGCAGATCTCATCATGATTTTCCACAGCAATGTCGTCAAACATTAATACAGTGCTTGGCTTTACTTTTTGAAGAGGTGGAATAACACTGCTTTCGCTGAATTTTTGGTATGTTACTCCTTCAATGCCATGCAAAATCTCATGCAACACCTGATATTTTGGCTGAAGCGTGTTTTAGGAAAAATACATGCATGCTCAAAGAGGATTTCCTCAGGATGTGATAGCAATGTTAGAACAAGATTAGCCATCACACAGCCCGAAGAGTCAAGAACCTAAGCACGTGTAATATCGAGAAGTAATGATCCATTTTTCTTGTTTTTCAGGTTTCCAGCTTCATTGCAGGACCTGTCACTTACTACAAATCCCTTGTGGTGTGGTTGTTTCGTTCACTTTGTCGTGGTGGTAACTGTTCGTTTACATTCGAATGCACGGGGTTTAGTAAACTCTTACAGTTGCCAGCGTATGTAAACTAACTTAAGTAAGATTGTAGTTCTGTGCCCACAATTGGTAATGTTGAATCATACTTTTCCACATTCGTCAACGAACACCATACTCCATATAGTTGAGCTATGGTTTCTTCCGACGGGTGGAGAGTTTGGCGAGTTAGCTCTAGTAGGTTACTCAACAATGATTCATGGAATCGGTACAAGTATGACTGCTAACTGTGTCGACACTTACGCTCATGCTGTGTTGCATAAACTCTCAAAATTCTGCTCTTTGTTGTTAAATGTTGTAACTGTACCAGGGAAATCACCTACGTACAGTGTATATTCACCCATTACCAACAATAGAAAGCAAACGTTTCCATCCAATAAGACCAAAATCTGTGCTGGCACGCCGAAAGGTCTAAACCGCCTTGTCACGGTCCGTGCGGGTCCCACCGTCGGAGGTTCGGAGTCCTCCTTCGGCCATCGGTGTGTGTGTTGTCCATAGCGTAAGTTGGTTTAAGTTAGATTAAGTAGTGTGCAGGCTTAGGGACCGATGACCTAAGCAGTTTGGTCCCATAAGACTTTACCATAAATTTCCTTTTTCGCACTGGCACATGGTATAGTCGACGCCATTCATCCATGGGAAATAGTATTTTGACGTCACGAAATCGACGGTTTTTGAATTCTACCATCGGGTAGAACTTCCTATTCGATGTCACACTGACACAGACACGTTTAGACCCACTAGTGTTCAGATAGTGGGTTTGGTTGAATAGCGTTATTTTCATATCAGGTAACTCCTGCTGCAACGACTTCATCTCGCTTGCAAGCATTACTATTTTATTTATTTACACGTCAAGTTCCGTAGGACCAAATTGAGGAGCAAACTTCAAGGTCATGGAACGTGTCAGTACATGAAATTACAACATAAAAGTAATAACAAATAATAAATGTTTATGGACCCGTGAAAAGTCAGTTCCTAAGTTTAAGTAAACGCAATCAACAATATAAAAAGAATCAGCTTAATTTTTCAAGGAACTTCTCGACAGAATAGAAGGAGTGACCCATGAGGAGACTCTTCAGTTTCGATTTGAAAGCGCGAGAATTACTGCTAACAAGGGAACCTCCCCATCGCACCCCCCTCAGATTTAGTTATAAGTTGGCACAGTGGATAGGTCCTGAAAAACTGAACACAGATCAATCGAGAAAACAGGAAGAAGTTGTGTGGAACTATGAAAAAACTAAGCAAAATATACAAACTGAGTAGTCCATGTGCAAGATAGGCAACATCAAGGATAGCCTGAGCTCCGGAGCGCCGTGGTCACGTGGTTAGCGTGAGCAACTACGGAACGAGAGGTTCTTGGTTCAAATCTTCCCTAGAGCGAAAAGGTTACTTTCTTTATTTCTGCGAAGTTATTATCTGTCCGTTCGTTCATTGACGTCTCTGTTCAGTGTAATAAGTTTAGTGTCTGTCTTTTGCCACCGCATCGCAAAACCGTGCGATTAGTAGCCGAAAGGACGTGCCTGTCCAATGGAAACCGAAAATGGTTTGATTGCAAGGTCGTAGGTCAACCGATTCCTCCACAGGAAAACACGTCTGATATATTCTATACGACACTGGTGATGGCATGTGCGTAACATGACAGGAATATGTTGTCGACCCACCTAACTTGTACACTTGGTGAATGGGTGAAAAGATTCTTCTACCTTGCCCAAATTAGGTTTTCTTGTGGATGTGATAATCACTCCCAAAAAAGTGTGAAAACATAAGAGTTTGTCACATAAACTGCAACAAATGAATGCAACAGTTTCACAGTCGCACAGTTTTGTCTGTGCTCTGTCAAAACATATGTTTTCAACGTTTTCAAATTTTTCCGTGTGTAGACCGTCAAATCCTGCATATGTCCAAGCAAATCTGAACATGTCCTGGAATTTTGGAGAGCGAAGATGATTGTATGTGAGTGCCTGAACTTTGATAATTGTCTGAAAAAAAAAAATTAAAATTTCCTCCCGAGTGAAGACTTGAACCAGGGACTTATCGTTCCGCAGCTGCACAAGCTAACCACGCGACCACGGCGCTCATCAGTTTACACCCACCTGGATGTTGCCTATCTTACACATGGACTACTCAGTTTGTATATTTTGCTTATTTTTTCATAGTTCCACACAACTTCTTCCTGTTTTCTCGATTGATCTGTGTTCAGTTTTTCAAGGCCTATCCACTGTACCAACTTATAACTAATTCTGAGGGGGGTGCGATGGGGAGGTCCCCTTGTAAGATTTTTGAATTCAGGTGGTAGCTTATTGAAAATGGATGCAGCAATATACTGCACACCATTCTGCACAAGAGTTAAGGAAGTCCGATCCAAATGCAGGTTGGATGTCTGCCGACTATTAAAGGCGTGAAAGCAGCTTATTCTTGGGAATAAGCTAATATTGTTAACAAGAAATGACAGTAAGGAATATATATATTGAGAGGCCAATGTCAAAATACCCAGACTCGCAAACAGGGGTCGACAAGAGGATCGTGAACTTACATCACTTATTGACCGAACCGCCATTTACTGAGCCAAAAATATCCTTTCAGAATGGGAAGAGTTACCCCAAAATATAATACCACACGAAATAAGCGAATGAAAATAGGCAAAGTAGACTAATTTTCGTGTCGAACGATCACTCACTTCAGATACCGTTCAAATAGTAAAAATGGCAGCATTGAGTCTTTGAACAAGATCCTGAAAGTGGGCTTTCCACGACAGCTTACTACCTATCTGAACACCTAGAAATTTGAACTATTCATTTTCACTAATCATATGCCCATTTTGTAAAATTAAGACGTCACGTTTTTTTAATCGTGTGTTAGAAACTGTAAAAATTGAGTGTTACTGCATTAGTTTATTTTCTACAAGCCATGAACTTAAGGCATGAACTGCACTATTTGAAACCGATCCAATGTTGCACACAGCATCCTTTGCTACCAAGCAAACAGAAATGTTTTAGAGTTACCCTTAATACCAGACAGCATATCATTTATATAAATAAGGAACAGTAGTGGCCCCAACACTGATCCCTGGGGCACTCCCTACTTGACTGTAGCCCACTCACACCCACATCACAGCCGTTCTCAACATTGTGAATAATGACCTTTGGCTGTCTGTTGTTAAGGTAAGAGGTGAACCAGTTCTGGAGCAATATTTTGTGGTCAACACAGTCGGATGCCTTAGTTAAATCAAAAAATATGCCTAGCGTTCGAAACCTTTTGTTTAACCCATCCAGTACCTCACAGAGAAAAGAGAATATAGCATTTTCAGTTGTTAAACGACTTCTAAAGCCGAACTGTACATTTGATAGCAAATCGTGTGATATAAAATGATCAGTTATCCTAAAATACACAGCCTTTTCAATAACTTGAGCAAACTCTGATGGCATAGAAATAGGTCTCAAATCATCTACATTATTCCTTTCTCCCTTTTTATAAAGCGGCTTTACTATTGAGCGCTTTAATCTCTCAGGAAACTGACCATTCCTAAAGGAAAAATTACAAATTTGCCTAAATACAGGGCTAACATGTGCATCACAGTACTTTAATATTCTGCTAGGCACTCCGTCATAGCCATGAGAGTCCTTAGTCTTCAGTGATCTAATTATTGACTCAATCTCCCTCTTGTCTATATTATAGAGGAGTATTTCAGACATCAGTCTCAGAAAGGCATTTGCCAAGAAAGTTATATGATTCCCTATAGAAAATAAATTTTTATTTAATTCACCAGCAATGCTCAGAATATGGTTGTTAAATACTGTACATACATCTGATTTATCAGTAACAGAAATATTTTTACTGCGAACTGACTTTATATCGTCGTTGTCGACCTTGTGCTGCTGACCATGCACTTCCTTCACAACTGATCATATGCTTTTAATTTTATCCTGTGAATTAGCTATTCTATTTGCATACCACATACTCTTTGCCTTTCTAATACATTTTTAAGCACCTTACAATATTTTTTGTAATGGGCTACTGCAGCTTGATTCTGAATACTTCTAACATCTTGATATAACTCTCGCTTTGTTTTACATGATATCCTAATCCCACCGGTCAGCCACCAAGGCTGTGTATTACTGCTAGTACAACGTTTAGAACGTTCTAATGGAAGGTGTATCTGCTTTTTTCCATATTCATCACTATCATCACCATTCATCACCATGTCGCAACAGGAAGTGTTGATATGCATCTTGATATCCTTTATCTTTGACGTTTGTCTCACAAGTGGGTGAACTATTTATCATCACTGTAAATAAATTTTCGCGACCTGTACTACGATTATTATTACTTTAAATATGTCTACATATGTCTAGGATATTGAGCCAGAGGTGGCAGGCCGACTGCTGTGAGCACCAATACATACTTATTTAGTCAATATTTACACAACTGCCGACAATATTTTCATTACAATTTCTGGAATGCCACAGCAACAACAGGAAGTTACGTCAATATCTACCTTCTTCGTCAGCACTCCCATCACATCGTACTGTGGACAAAATTAAATTAATTTAACACAGAAAACTGAATGCTTAGCATTGTAATGTACAAATAGTGGATCTTGTTTTTTCAAATCCTTACAGTCGACGTCTTCACCAGTCGTTGCTATTGTCAAGACGCAAACCCAGGAAGAGAGTGCTGTGCATGAATATAAAAATAAATAAATAAGTAAAACCTACCACCTGCTTCTGTAATAGTTACGAAACACAATGACAATTACAGGTAGACCAATGCTTACACGCTTCTTCGATGGACAGGTATTTCGAAACAACTCCAACGTATGCAACACTTCATACATATTAGTTATAGTATCATGATATCATGAGCATGGAGGGGCGAGGTGCGAGTTATGCTGGTGTGCTGCGCATGGCGTCGGTGCTGCATCATGCAAACTGATGGAGTGCATGGCCTGTGGGAGGTGGGGAGGGGAGGGGAGGGGTAAGGGGTGCTTGCAGCTGGATGCTGATGTCAGTGAAATGTGACATGCATGAAAACTGCAGTCAAGTCTCGTTCCCACAACAGCTACAATGCAGAGCTGCATTTCATGCTCCATTGGTTGCTGATTGGGGGGAGGAGTGGGAGTCGGGATGGGAGATGCTTCATGCAAAATTTGCCCCTCCTTGACCTTGACACGTGACAGGATTTCATGATTCATGGAATGGCCTTGGAGATAAGGAAGCGCTGATGCTGCCATCAGCGAAATATGATATGTGCAATTGTCTCAGCTGTAATATGACACCCGAAAAATAAATACTGACTGATGCTGAATCAGCATTTTCCACCAGAAAATGCAGTTCCCTCCTACTAGCATTAAATTAATATTAGTAAATAGAACTCAAATGACGTGACTTAACATAATTGTTACTAACAAATAGATGCAATTTGATCATCTCCCTGTGTTGTTCAGTTGCGCAGTGAATCAATATCATTGTGTGTCCCAGTTATAAAAGATGAAGACGGATGGGTTGGAGGAGGAGGGTGTTGCATGAGTCTCATTGACCCAGAGGGGTAGGGAGCGGGGAGAAGGGTCCCCACCATTTTTATCTTATGCAACACAACTGCCTCAGTGGCATCCACTATAGAAAAAGTGTATTGTGTCACAGAATACGCCAAAACATCATCAATAGTAGTTGTTCAAAGCCATTTTCGGACCACGTTTTGTAGTCACCGCACTGTCACAACACTGTTAAGTGGACAAAGCATTTCGAGATGGCAGGATGCATACATGAGAAGAAAACCATAGAGCGGTCATCTGTTGAGAGTTAAATGGTTAAAACCATTCGTACGATTCACGAAAGAAACTTCAGGTAATCCATGTGTCGTGCCAGCAGAGACGTGAATGCGCCACAATCATCAGTGTGCCGTGTGTTGTGCAAGCATCTGCAGGTCAAGGCTTACGGTGTTTAAATGTTTCAGGTGCCAAAACCAGCTGATAAACCAAATGACAGACAATTATCCACTAATTTTCGAGCATGGATGCAGGTGGATGGTTTTGCAGACAGACTTGTTTTGCCATGTTTCACCTGAGTAGCAAAGTGAAAACGCATAATCTGAGAATATGGGGTACACAAAAGTCACATGCCTCTCTGGAGCATGAACGTGATTCCTCGGAACCTAATGTTTTCTGCGTCCTAATCAACATCAGAGTATTTGGTCCTTCCTTCTTTGCGGAATCTAGCATTACTGGCACCTATGTGCTTTCTCTCTGATTGTTGCCTCAGTTAACAGAGGAAGCCCCCAACTTCATTTTGCCACGGTAAAGAGCACCACCACATTGGCATAATGTCATATGAAGTCACCTCACCCAACACCTTCCATAGGTCTGGCTTCGCCGTGCTGAGTCGAATGATGTGCCATTCATGTTGTGGCCCCTGAGGTTGTCTGACCTTATGCAAATGGAATTTTTTTCTTTTTGTGTTGGACATCTGCTGTGTCGCAAATAGAGCCCTTACTGTACACCTGTGAACGTCCATAGCATCTGTCAGAGCGGACCTTTCAGGCTATACGTGTATTTCTGAACTAAATTAATATGCACAGTCACATAAATAGTTTCTCTTTGCCCTATTAGTCCGGAACCGCGGGACTGCTACGGTCGCAGGTTCGAATCCTGCCTCGGGCATGGATGTGTGTGATGTCCTTAGGTTAGTTAGGTTTAAGTAGTCCTAAGTTCTAGGGGACTGATGACCACAGAAGTTAAGTCCCATAGTGCTCAGAGCCATTTTTTGCACTATTCTATTTGAACCAGCTTATGTTGTACTACCAGTAGATAAGCAATGTCAGGGGAATAGACTGGTCAGGAAAATTCAGTGATTTCGAATGTGGATAAGTCATTTGATGTAACGTTAGACTTAAATTCAGCATGGGCATTTCGACCCTTCTAAAGCCACACAAGTCGACTGCTAGTGATGTGTAATTGTGTAGTGGAAACGCGAAGGAACAACCATAGCTAAACAGAGCCCAGTGCTGACAGACTGAGACTGGCGAGCATTATGGATGATTGAAATGAATCACGTGAAGTAAGCGGAATGACAGCTCCTCTTAAGCCTGGAAGGCTACAAGTTATCACGTACAGTGCCAACACTGAAGTACAAAGGAAGTGATGTTACGATATATTGGAGTTTTTAATGATGGAGGTGTGAGACCTTTATTGCGTTTTAGAAAACGTTAAATGTGGAAGGGTGTGAGCACGTTTTACAGCCGTGTGTGCCGTGTGCAGTAGAGGAACAGTTCGGTGACGACGACTGCGTGTAAAAGCATGTCCATGCATTTTATCATAAAGCAGAATTTAGGAGGCAGTGGTTCGTGCATAATAACAGCCCTGAAATCTATTTGCCTACCGAGAGACCCGAGCTGAACCCAATGCAATACCTTTGGGATGGGTTATAACCTCGACTGCTCCCCAGAGCCCAGCATCAATTTACCTTCTCTGGTTTCGGCTCCTCATAGAGAATGGTCTGCCATTCACCCGCAGACATTCAGATACCTCACTGAGAATGTCCCCAACAGGTTTCAAGGCATCATAAAGGCGGAGGATGCACACATCCCATATTAATGTCCATTAATATTGTCAGACTCTTTTGGTCAGATAGTGCACGTAGCTGTGTCTTGCCAAGGGTGGGACCTGTTTGTCCTTCACTTGCGTAAGGTGACAGTCGAGGGTGCGACCTGTAGATCACGTTCACTTGAGTTCACAGCCAGAACTGGACAGTGAAATACGTGCTCAACACATGAATGTGAATTATGGAACTATAAGTCAGTAAGTTCTTCGTTGTCAAAAAAGCAGTTGCCCAGTCGTTCTCAGATCACCTCGGTCACCACTGATAGATATTCAAAAAAAGCTGCAGCATCATGAAAGCAGATTTCCCACGTGAGATGAACTTGTTATTGCTTTCCTTACTGGATACTCATTCTCCTCAATTCTTATAAATCCCTACATTGTCCTCTTTAGGGCAACAAGCTATTTAAAAGCAATGTTTCATTGCTGCACTTTCAAGCATGAGTTAGTGAGTGACAAAGAGAGAGTGAGGGTGAGAGTCAGAATGTGTGTGTGTGTCTGTGTGTCTGTTTGTGTGTGTGGTCCCCTTTAATTCTCAGATACCTTTTGCCCTCATCTATGAGGTAGCATTAATAAAACGGATACTGTTCTGGTAGACCAAATTCCGCTGTGTTCTCACTGCAGAAAGAGTGTTTCCACAATCTCTACTGCCTTCATCGTATATCTCGCATCGTGATCCTGAAAATAAAATAAGAGATATATAAATATCTAACTAAGCATACTGGCTGCCATTCTTTATCTGGTTCAGTATTATAATGATTTAGAAAAGAAAAATCGCAAATATTGCTACAAACTACCCTCAACGAAGTACTAACTTCTGGGTTATGAAGTATGTATAAAGATCTAAATGTTGAATCTTCAAAAGTTCAAGGCTCAGACTGGCATAGGGGAAGATTTATGTTGTAGTTCCCAGTGCATGGCACCGGTTAATATAGTTGTGACTGCAGCTGTCAAAAAAAAATGGTTCAAGTGGCTCTGAGCACTATGGGACTTAACTACTGTGGTCATCAGTCCCCTAGAACTTAGAACTACTTAAACCTAACTAACCTAAGGACATCACACACATCCATGCCCGAGGCAGGATTCGAACCTGCGACCGTAGCAGTCGCGCGGTTCCGGACTGCGCGCCTAGAACCGCTAGACCACCGCGGCCGGCTGCAGCTGTCATAGCTGCTGCCAGGCCACTGATAAGTGTTGAGCTGCATACGGATCAAGGAGTGGTCCATGGCGTGGTTACCAGTGTGGTTGTGGCTGCAACTCTTGCAGCTGCAAATTGTAGCAGGCCCACACTGTACTCTTCACGCTGATCTATGTGCAGATGTTGGAGTGGTCATAGTGAGGTTCCACTTATGAGCATGTGTCCTATGGGGTTACAGCTGTAGCATATCATAACTCCTGCTAGACAGCTTATGAAGTGCATGCCCCACTTCCCCATTGCTCAGCCTTTTGCAGGTGGCTGAGTGGTTCATTGTACAGTCCCCACTGCGTGGCCTGGGCTCTGTGCAGTCATGGATTCTGCTGTCAGCCCGGTACAGGTAGGTGACTGGTTCATGGTGCAGTCCCCACTGCATGCCTCGGACCCTATTAGGTCGTAGATCCCGCCTTTGGAGCTGCTGCTAGACCTTGGGTAGCTGGGATGGGTTGTTCACCTGCCCTGCACCCTGACAGTGAACTCTGTGCAGATCAGAGTGTGTTTCGTGGTGCAATCCTTGCTGCACAGCCAGAGCCTCACGTAGTCATGGATTGTGTTATCACGCCTGTAACCTCCCCCTCACTTATTGACCTTAATGACAGTGAAAAATTGAGCCACGTGCACCTAGTGGAAATTTGGGAAAAACAATCGTCACCGAAGTTAATTTGTCGTTAAAGAGGGAGGAAAGGGTTACATCTAAATGAAAGTAAAAAATGCAAATGAAATTGGTGGAAATTAATTTTGAGAAAAGGGTAAAATTAATAATGACAGTAAATGTGCGGTCGTTACGTCAACTATTAATTGGCGTTAATTAGATATTTGAGATTTGGGGAAAATTACGGTTGCCACTCCCATGGACAACTACTATAATAACTGAAAATGAACGATTAATGCACATATAATGAGCGCTAAAAGCTTGGCAACTAAAGGTTCACACGTGTTGTGTGAAAACTGAATGTTTGTCAGAAGTAATAAATTTCACTACACTCGGACTTAATTTAGCAAAAGAATTAATAAAATCGGAAAATTGAAAGTTAATTTAGTGACTGAAATTAATAGTGAACTTTGTTTCTGAAGCACTACGAAATTCAATAAAATAAGGTTAGTCTTGGGCTACCTCAACAATCATTTCAAAAGCTACTTCAATCTACGCAATTTAGAAATAAGAGATTTAACTTTGAACTTGAATTAAATGATTCTGAACAATTAACAATAGTAAAATTTAGTACGTACCAAGCTGAGATGCAGTCACAGGTAAGCTAAAATGTGGTAACAAAACTCGTACTCTTAATTTGTGCTTGTGTAATCTAAATATTGTAGCCAGCTATGAATACTTTAGCTGAACTTTGAAATTAAAGCAGTGAAATGGAATGATATTACTTTAATGCTGGCGTTTGAATTTCAACGACACTCGGGTTCATTCCGGAAAAAGAAGGGACCCTGCTTGGTAATGCAATTGGGACAATGAGCAACAAAGGTTCATGCTACGTTGCTGTAATTTTGCGAGACAAAATGAACAATCTGAAAAGCTGAGGTCTGCCATACAGTTCTAAAACTTTACGTTGGTCCAGTCTTCCTTGTTGTTGATTGAAGGTTTGGAGTCGTCGATCGAGGAGGTGGCGACAGTCACTCATTGTCGGCCATCGCTGTTGCAGAAGCTGGATGTTGGCGCGCCTTCTTCTCGAGACGGTCACCAGGCGAAACTGGCTCTTGATGTGCTCTAGCTAATGCTTCCCGTCCGCGACACCGTGTCAGAAACTATCATAGCAAGTCGAGCGCAATTACATGCTACCAAACCCCTCGCGGGAGCGTCACTCAACACACCTGCTCCACCGCCCTACTCCAGCCAGATTCCGCTCTGCCCGCGCTCCACACAGCAGAGTTAACACTACCAAAGATCCTAAACACTTTGGTTCTCCACACGACCTATCGATGTAGTCGTTCGATAGCATAGTTTTCCCTAGGCAAGACCCAGCGTAAAAATACAAATAATATTTACAAAACAAACCAATTATACATCGACATAAATGCTTATATATATATATATATATATATATATATATATATATATATATATAGCAAAAGATTTACAATATATAAAGACACAGAAATGTCATATCTTCAGGTAATAAAATAAGGAAAAACTTTATAGCACACAAGATGGAAATAGGATATGCATTTCCGGCGTTACAAGCCATCATTAGAGTGGGGTGGCTTAGTTTGCCCTGCTTTGCTAACACTGGGTTTTATGCAGGTGGGGGAGTGGTTTGTGGCACGAATCCTGATGTGTGGCGCAGGCTCCATGTGGCTGTGGCTGCTGCTGTCACAGTGGCTGCTATGTCCTCAGTAAATGTGTTGGCCTGCCCCAATCCCCTGTGGTTGAGTCATTTACAAATGGATTAGCATTTTGTCGTGTAGTCCCCATTTTGCAGTGGGTCCATGTAGTTCCATCTGATGCTACGCCTTTGGTAAGGGGACGGAGCGCGGTCCTGCCCCACTCCCCTGACTGTAACGCCGTGCCTCTTACGTGCAGGTGGGTGAGTGGTTTGTGGCGCAGTCCCCACTACGTGGCCTGGGCCCCATGCGGTCACGGCTGCTGCTGTCGCGGCTGCTACTCGCTGCGTTTGCACTGAGCGCGCCACCTGCAGTGTTCTTGTGGGCTGCCTACCCCCTCATGGCGGAGGGCCGTGACCTGCTCGCACCTGCACTCTTCCCCTTCAGCATCGACTCTCCTCTCGTCTACTATGCTGTCTACGTTTACCAGTGCACCTGCCTTATACTCAGTGCCTACATCGTTTTGGTGAGTAAAAATTTGTTTACTGATATCTTTAGCTTTACAGCAATCCCAGTCAAAATACTAGCGACTTTATATGCTGATGCACATTTATGTGGCGGTGCTCTCTTTGTAAGTAGCCTGTTCGAATCCTGGGGGCATGGACTTTTAATACAAGCTCATTGTTCTTTCTGTTTCATCAAAACCATTTGCCGCAAGACAATATGATAGTGGAACACACACTGGTAGCAGTTACTTCTGTAAAATATCTGGGAGTATGCGTACGGAACGATTTCAAGTGGACTTATCATATAAAATTAGTTGTTGGTAAGGCGGGTGCCAGGTTGAGATTCATTGGGAGAGTCCTTAGAAAATGTAGTCCATCAACAAAGGAGGTGGCTTACAAAACACTCGTTCGGCCTATACTTGAGTATTACTCATCAGTGTGGGATCCGTACCAGGTCGGGTTGACAGGGGAGATAGAGAAGATCCAAAGAAGAGCGGCGCGTTTCGTCACAGGGTTATTTGGTAAGCGTGATAGCGTTACGGAGATGTTTAGCAAACTCGAGTGGCAGACTCTTCAAGAGAGGCGCTGTGCATCGCGGTGTAGCTTGCTGTCCAGGTTTCGAGAGGGTCCTTTCCTGGATGAGGTATCGAATATATTGCTTCCCCCTACTTATGCCTCCCGAGGAGATCAACCATACGCGAGTGGGACAGGAGAGGGAGGTAATGACAGTGGCACGTAAAGTGCCCTCCGCTACACACCGTTCGGTGGCTTGCGGAGAATAAATGTAGATGTAGATGTAGACGTGAATATTTGTCAAATACACTGCTGACCACCCAAAAAGCAACTCCTTGAAGGAATCATCCGAATCAGCTGAAATTTTCAGCATGCGTCTGTGGTGACGAGAGATGCACATGATCAGTATTTCAGCACAGGCGCACATCACATGCACCAGTAGCGCCACCTGCAAGCGCTATCTAAAGGGCCAACCGAAGGCAGTTTGAGCGTAGTGGAACTGCTCTTTCGTGAGGCTCTTTAACGTAAGCGCCTTCAGTATGCCTCAAAGAAGACAGGGTCTTTCGAGCACGTTTCGGAGTCCGACTGAGGAAGCCTAGCTTTCTATAGGGATTGCGAATTATCCTTCAGAGAAATCGGTTATCATGTCGGATGGTTCAAATGGTTCAAATGGCTCTGAGCATTATGGGACTTAACATCTATGGTCATTGTTGTTGATGTTGTGGTCTTCACTCCTGAGACTGGTTTGATGCAGCTCTCCATGCTACTCTATCCTGTGCAAGCTGCTTCATCTCCCAGTACCTACTGCAACCCACATCCTTCTGAATCTGCTTAGTGTATTCATCTCTGGGTCTCCCCCTACGATTTTTAACCTCCACGCTGCCCTCCAATACTAAATTGGTGATCCCTTGATGCCTCAGAACATGTCCTACCAACCGATCCCTTCTTCTAGTCAAGTTGTGCCACAAACTCCTCTTCTCCCCAATCCTATTCAATACTTCCTCATTAGTTATGTGATCTACCCATCTAATCTTCAGCATTCTTCTGTAGCACCACATTTCGAAAGCTTCTATTCTCTTCTTGTCCAAACTATTTACCGTCCATGTTTCACTTCCATACATGATGACCGCTGCAGAGTGAAAGTCTCATTCTGGAGGTACGTATAGACATGGCTTGTTGCGCAACACACCGAATTCGTTGTGATTTAGTCCGTGATGTAATGGAGCAATCCATAACTGCCACTTGCACAGCATGCCTTCCATCACATATAGTAGTGCAACGAGGTGGTGCAACTGGTGGTGCAACTATGGTCATCAGTCCCCTAGAACTTAGAACTACTTAAACCTAACTAACCTAAAGACATCACACAACACCCAGCCATCACGAGGCAGAGAAAATCCCTGACCCCGCCGGGAATCGAACCCGGGAACCCGGGCGTGGGAAGCGAGAACGCTACCGCACGACCACGAGATGCGGGCATGTCGGATGGAACCAAGCAACTCTGATGAGGATCTGTAATAGCTGGATGTAGGAGGGAACGATGGGCCGACGGAACCAGTTGCACCACCTCGTTGCACTACTATATGTGATGGAAGGCATGCTGTGCAAGTGGCAGTTATGGATTGCTCCATCACATCACGGACCAAATCACAACGAATTCGGTGTGTTGCGCAACAAGCCATGTCTATACGTACCTCCAGAATGAGACTTTCACTCTGCAGCGGAGTGTGCGCTGATATGAAACTTTCTGGCAGATTAAAACTGTGTGCCCGACCGAGACTCGAACTCGGGACATTTGCATTTCGCGGGCAAGTGCTCTGGCAGAAGTAAAGCTGTGAGTACCGGGCGTGAGTCGTGCTTCGGTAGCTCAGTTGGTAGAGCACTTGCCCGCGAAAGGCAATGGTCCCGAGTTCGAGTCTCGGTCGGGCACACAGTTTTAATCTGCCAGGAAGTTTCTATACGTACCTGTCGACGTCCTTTGTAGCAGAATGGACTGTCCGCAAGGCGTCCATTGCTGAGTTTACCATCGAATCAATGCCACAGGCGTTTGGTCGGCAGTGGTGCGATGAACAACGGACATGGACAACTGAATGGAACGACATTGTTTTCACCGACGAATCCCTGTTATGCC
Organism: Schistocerca piceifrons; assembly: GCF_021461385.2. Taxonomy (NCBI): domain Eukaryota; kingdom Metazoa; phylum Arthropoda; class Insecta; order Orthoptera; family Acrididae; genus Schistocerca; species Schistocerca piceifrons. The sequence continues at coordinate 1,059,055,811 of NC_060139.1, forward strand.
TGCACCGCCGCGATGGTTGGATAAGAATCTGGAGACACCTCGGTGAGAGACTGTTTTGTCTTATGCATCGCCATACTGATCCTACACCCAGTATTAAGGTTTAGTGTGGTAACGGTATTGGATTCTACTCCTGCACCTCCCTAATGTACACTGCCGGTATATTAACCAACCAGCATTACATCTCTGAAGTGTTCGAGCCTGTTGTCCTCTCATAACTTCAGAGCTCGCCAACAGCCACAATACAACAAGGTAATGCGTGACTACATGTGGAGTGCAATGTTCAAGACTTCTTCATCGCCCATCGAATTGTCTTGCATCCTTGGGCTCTCTGTGCTCCCGATCTCTCACTTATCGATAACGTCTGGTCGATGACTGCGGAATGGCTGGCCTGGGATAACCACCTGCTGTTACAACAGATTCATTCTGGCGATATTTGGTAGCAGCATGGACTGATGTACCCTAACGACACATCCAGAGCCTCTTTGATTCAATGCCGAAGCATGTAGCAGTAGTTATGGCCAGCAACGGCCGCAACACTCAATACTGATTTCACCATCTTCCTCACTTCACATGGCGCTATAGTTTCAATCACGTAATTTTTGTACAACGTGTTATCTCTCAAATCAATTTGGCTTTGATATCTCTGATCCTTCCTGCTGTTGTATTTTGGATGGCCTGCAGTGTAGTTGCTTTCTGTGTACTGTAAGAGTTCTGACACTAAATGTAACTGGGTTTTCTCTTTTGATGCTAGTCAAATGTCAAGATGAACATTACTGCAAAGGGCATTTGATTCTAAAGCATTATGTCAGGGTGAAAATACTAAATAAATTACTTTTTCTCTCTTAACAACATGTGGGCTGGGTGGGTTCTTCCTTGGTTCGGGTATGAGGTAGAATGAAACAGCATTTTTACATCAGATAAATTTTATTGAAAGTTTTGTACAACTGTTCCTTACTCGATTGCTCTGGCTCGGAGAGCGGCAGCTGTGTCGTTTGCGAAGCCTCTGCTGCGGCAGCGGCGGCGTCTGATTACGCCTGGCGGGGTGTATCTCGTGTCGCCGTCTCGCCCAGTTGACTGGAGACGCGCCTCGTGTGGTGGCCCGTTTAATTATTGAGAACGAAGTCGTGCATCGGATGGTGATACCTTGGATGTGGCGTCCCAGTGTTTCTCTTCTCTAAGCGGCCGCGTGTGTTGTGCGTCGGCCAGCGGAGCGGCGCGGCAGGGGAAGGCCAGTGTCCCGGACTCAATCAACGGACTCCCGCTTGCCAGTCTTCGGCTGTCAGATCTTCATCCCAGCTCACAGGTGACTGCTGATGTGAGACCGTCTCCTTCCCGTCCTCACGAGTCACCCGGGTACGTAAAAATCAGACTTCAAATACCTTTTAACTTCTGTCTTTTGGCGCCGAGGCTGCTGCTTGCTATTCCATTACAGCGGCGGACTTGGTGCGTCTGTGTATGATGTAGTCTCTTCTTGCATGACGGTCTTCAGCACCGAAACTGACTGAAAACTACTGCTACTCCCTCTTCTCTTCGGGCCCAATGCGACTCGCGTATTTATTCACTTCAGTTCGCTGGAGGTGAACGACTTCACGGTCATTGCCTCTTCTGTCACGTTGAAAAGCTTCTCGAAGAATCTTCTTAACGTTGGTCATTGGCTCTTGGAATGTAGGCGAGGGCCTTTGATCACATGTGACAACTGAGAAACACGTAAGCCGGTCATTGCCTCTTCTGTCACGTTGTAAAGCCTCTCAAAGAATCTTCTTAACGTCGGTCATTGGCTCTTGGAATGTAGGCGAGGGCCTGTGATCACATGTGACAATTGAGAAACACGTGAGCCGGTCGGGCGATGCCCTGACGGCTGAATCGACAGCGTCCGCTTACGTGGGGAGGGCGATGGGTTCTTCTGTCACGTTGAAAAGCTTCTCGGAGAATCATCTTGACGTGAGCCGGTCGGGCAATGCCCTGACGGCTGAATCGACAGCTTCCTGAACGTGCTGACTTCATGGTCATTGGCTCTTCTGTCACTGCTGCTCTAAGCGCTGTTTGCCAGTGTGTAATTCTTCTAAACTAAACTAAGTTTTTCATTTATTTTCTAATTTCTACTTCACTTCACATTGATTTCACTAATTTATTTACCTATCTTAAGTACCACTCAACAGTACTTTAAATTCAACATGTGCGAAACCTTGCTGTGTGCAGCTATGAAATTATTCACCTCGGGACCCACGAAGAGAAGATGTTACATTACACTTTCTCACAATGTTACGGAACACATTGTTCACACTTCCCCTTACATGATATATTCGCCGAGCAGCAACGGATATCATGTCGTATAGCTCCTAAATGTTTGTGACACGCTGTTTTCTTTAACAGTACACAATGCGTCACAACTCCTTACAACAGTTTCAGTGCTGTGCCATCAAACACAGTCCTAAGACGGATGCTAACGGTGCTGCTACTACTACTGTTGGTGTTGCTGCTTCTGGAGAAAATGTCGATGTTCATTTGGTCCACTTTGTACTCATTGCTTAATTAGCTGGTGTATTGCGCAAGTGCCTCTACTCTGAGTCAGCTGAACGCTCCTACAGTGCAATGCATTCCCTATTTCAATTACCACCTCAAACTCAATACCTGATGAAATGAAGACGCTGACGCACTATAATCCACAATCAGTCAAATAAAACGTTTTCATGAACAGCAACGTGGTGTTGACGACTGGGTGAACTCGTGGGTAATTCAGAGCGCTCCAAGAAAACACCGACAAGCTATAGGGACAGGTTCCCTACATAAAAACAAGAAAAAATATCTGGCAAACATGAACTCTAAAATGCATATCTTAAGAGTTATAAGCACTTCTTCATCTTCGATACTATGTAACATACCTCTTCTACTTCACTAATCCACTAAATTACAGGCTCATATCGTTAACGTCGATATGCAGAAGGATTTTAGAACATATATTGTGTTCGAACATTATGAATTACCTCGAAGAAAAAAAATGGTTCAAATGGCTCTGAGCACTATGGGACTCAACACCTGAGGTCATCAGTCCCCTAGAACTTAAAACTACTTAAACCTAACTAACCTAAGGACATCACACACATCCATGTCCGAGGCAGGATTCGAACCTGCGACCGTAGCGATCGCGCGGTTCCAAACTGAAGCGCCTAGAACCACTCGGCCACACTAGTCGGCGAAGAAAACGGTGTATTGACACACAGTCAACATGGGTTTAGAAAACATCGTTTCCTGTCAGAGAGGTCACAGTCCGTAGTAATTGATGGGAAGTCATCGAGTAAAACAGATGTTAATTCTGGCGTTACCCAAGGTAGTGTTATAGGCACTTTTCTGTTCCTTATCTATATAAGTAGCTATATAAGTATCTATCTATCTATATAAGTATCTATATAAGTATCTTCGAGGTAATTCATAATGTTCGAACACAAGATATGTTCTAAAATCCTTCTGAATATCGAAATTAACGATATGGGCCTCTAATTTAGTGGATTAGTGAAGTAGAAGAGATATGTTTCATAGTATCGAAGATGAAGAAGTGCTTATAACTCTTAAGATATGCATTTTAGAGTATCTCTTTCAAATTCTAAAGGTGGCAGGGGTAAAATACAGGGAGCGAAAGGCTATTTACAATTTGTACAGAAACCAGATGGCAGTTACAAGAGTCGAGGGGCATGAAGGGAAGCAGTGGTTGGGAATGGAGTGAGACAGGGTTGTAGCCTCTCCCCGATGTTATTCAATCTGGATATTGGGCAAGCAGTAAAGAAAACAAAAGAAAAATTCGGAGTAGGTATTAAAATCCAGGGAGAAGAAATAAAAACTTTGAGGTTCGCCGATGACATTGTAATTCTGTCAGAGACAGCAAAGGACTTGGAAGAGCAGTTGAACGGAATGGACAGTGTCTTGAAAGGATGGTATAAGATGAACATCAACAAAAGCAAAACGATGATAATGGAATGTAGTCGAATTAAATCGGGTGATGCTGAGGGAATTAGATTAGGAAATGAGACACTTACAGTAGTAAAGGAGTTTTGCTATTTGGGGAGCAAAATAACTGATGATGGTCGAAGTAGAGAGGATATAAAATGTAGACTGGCAATGGCAAGGAAAGCGTTTCTGAAGAAGAGAAATTTGTTAACATCGAGTATAGATTTAAGTGTCAGAAAGTCCTTTCTGAAAGTATTTGTATGGAGTGTAGCCATGTATGGAAGTGAAACGTGGACGATAAATAGTTTGGACAAGAAGAGAATAGAAGCTTTCGAAATGTGGTGCTACAGAAGAATGTTGAAGATTAGGTGGGTAGATCACGTAACTAATGAGGAGGTATTGAATAGGATTCGGGAGAAGAGAAGTTTGTGGCACTACTTGACTAGAAGAAGGGGTCGGTTGGTAGGACATGTCCTGAGGCATCAAGGGATCACCAATTTAGCATTGGAGGGCAGTGTGGAGGGTAAAAATCGTAGAGGGAGACCAAGAGATGAACACACTAAGCAGATTCAGAAGGATGTAGGTTGCAGTAGGTACTGGGAGATGAAGGAGCTTGCACAGGATAAAATAGCATGGAGAGCTGCATCAAACCAGTCTCGGGACTGAAGACCACAACAAGAACAACATCTATATAAACGATTTGGGAGACAATCTGAGCAGCCGTCTTCGGTTGTTTGCAGATGACGCTGTCGATTATCGACTAATAAAGTCATCAGAAGATCAAAAGAAACTGAAAAACGATTTAGAAAAAATATCTGAATGGTGCGAAAAGTGGCAGTTCGCCCTAAATAACGAAAAGTGTGAGGTCATCCACATGAGTGCTAAAAGGAACTTGTTAAACTTACGTTACACGATAAATCAGTCTCATCTAAAAGTCGTAAATTCAACTAAATAGCTAGGTATTACAATTACGAACAACTTAAATGGGAAGGAACACACAGAAATGTTGTGGGGAAGGCTAACCAAAGACTGCGTTTTATTGGCAGGACATTTAGAAGATGTAACAGACCTACTAAGGAGACTGCCTACACTACGCTTGTCCGTCTTCTTATAGAATACTGCTGCTCGGTGTGGGATACTTGCCAGATAGGACTGAGGAAGTACATCGAAATGTTCAAACAAGGGCAGCACGTTTTGCATTATCGCGAAATATGGGAGAGAGTGTCACAGGAATGATACAGGCTATGGGCTGGAAATCATTAAAAGAAAGGCGTTTTTCGTTGCGACGAAATCTTCTCATGCAATTCCAATCACCAACTTTCTCCTCAGAATCCGAAAAATTTTGTTGACACCGACCTACATAGGGAAGAACGATCACCACGATAAAGTAAGGGAAATCAGAGCTCGTACGGAAAGATATAGGTGTTCATTCTTCCCGTGCTATACGAGATTGGAATAATAGAGAATTGAAAAGGTGCTTCGATGAACCCTCTGCCAGGCACTTAAATGTGATTTGCAGAGTATCCATGTAGATGTAGAAGCTCTTTGCTTTCCACATGAAAAAGTGTTCTAAGCTCCTGAACAATGAATTTTAGACCCCATGTTTACTTGACGTTTTTTCTTGGTTTGGTTCGTACTACCTCTTCCCAAAGTATGGAAAGCAAAGTCTTTGCACTAGGAAATATCTGCTTCATACAACCGAAAAAGAACATGTGTTCATAGCGCGTAAGATATGCAGTTTAGAGCGCATGTTTACTAGACATTCTTTTCTTGTATTGGTGTCAGAAACATGTCCCAAAAGCCTGTCTGTGCTTTTGTGGAGGACTCTGTATAAATTTAGTCCCTCACTAACCAAGCTGTTGTCTACCAACCACGATAGTCCATGTCAGCCCCCAGGAGCGGTGGGAAGGTCTATCAAGTTGGAAACAGTGTGAATGCTCTACTATTCTCACATCACAATGCACTTGTTAACACATGATGATATGGAACAGTGTAGTACAGGCATAAATGTGTTAACTTTTTTTTAACCCCATCGGGAACTGTTCAGTGTGACAAAACAGTGATATTTTCAGACAGTTCTACGTTTTGGCTCTATAATCGTGAATCTTTAATGCTGGGCAATTTTTCTTTTTAAAGAATGTGTGAAGATCATGGTGTAATCATGGCTATCATAAGCTTAGCACAGATGAAGCGTTAATACTTTACAGGCGGCATAGCGATAGAGTCACATGCCTGACTGCATGAGCACTGCCTCTATGTGAGCATGAGGCAGTAGTGACCAGTGAGACATTCATGTTTCAAGCGGACATTGTACATGAACATGGATAAATGTAAGGATGTGACAGAGTGGGAAAAACAGACAATCGTCTTTGGCCATGCCTATGGCCATACCGTGTGTAAAGTTCTTGGATTTGTTGGTGTTTTGTGATGGATTGTTCAATGTGTCTACATTGACGTCAGAGCTTTGTTGGTAAAGGATCCTGACGGAGAGGGACCAGAGATGCATTTTACGGCTTGTGAATAAAAATTGCTTCCAAACCCGAAAGGAATTTCTGCAGTTAGTGAATCAGTTAGTGAGACAGATTTGTGAGGGTAGCTGCATACAGTGAACATTTGGAGCTGGTTGCTTTGCAAAGGACCATTATTCACATGGGCATACACAGATGACAAAAGCAAAGTTCATCATCCTGGAAAAATATGTGACTCGTTTTTCTGAACATTTCCCCACACTATTATAACTCGCATGACCTGTAAAATCACCTGACTTGAACCTCACAGAACATTTTGGACGAGTGTGTATAATTCCAGCATCAACATTCCCACAATTTGGTGGAACTACGAGGTCAAATCCTCAGTACGTAGCTAGATGTGACATACCTGCACAACTTTGTGGAGTCATTTCCTAACCGAATCCGGATGTTTATCAAATCCAGGTGAGGAATTACGCAGTGTTAAATGATACTTGTAATGATTTCTCTAGGGACGACTAATTTTTTGTCCAGTGCGTTTATTAAGAGTTGATCTAAGTGTGGCGAATGCAAGGAAAAAAAAAGAATGACTAGATTAACGATAGTGGTTTATTTGCCGCAACGTTTATTAAAAATGTGTAATAAAATAATAGTCTAGCTTCCAAAACTGCTGTTTTCTTCGAGAATGCTCTTAGTGCAGCTGACATGCTTGTAAAATACAAAATACACGACAAGCTGGGATGTCCGTTTAACATAAGGAGCAGTAAGCTGGCATGAAAGGAACGTCATTCCTAGATTGCACAGGAAAACATTGTTGATAGCTCGAACAGATGCAAACTGTTCTGAAATTACTTTCAGGGTGACAACTCTATCAGCTTTTAGAATACTTGGTGGAAATTTAATATTAGCTACATCGTGTACAGTAATTATTGAATCTTCATCCCGAGAAATATTATTTACAAAATCATTACCCTTTGGAAGAATCACAAACAAACATTTGGAAAACCTCACTGTATGTTCAACCTAGGGATTATATGTTTCTTCTCACCCCTTCAAACCTCCACTAAAATGGACACACATGGTCTGATCTCCGTTACAAGTATGAAAGAATCCAATTTCACTTAGTTTCTCAGTACACTGTTCAGTAGCTAAGGAGCAGCGATCAGATGGTGCCAGTATCGTCTCATATGTGTACACACATAACCGTTCGTTGGCTTACGCCATGTTGATGGCCACTTGCCTGGCGCCTGTACTAGGGTTCATCTCAATATCCTGTAAAACAGTGTCCTCTAAATTTGGTGTATACACAGTCTGCCACCTACCTGCACGTTCGTGTTTCTGGAAGGACTCATGATCACACAGACGCCAAAAAGAGCTTGAAATGTTGTGTGATTTGGTTGGTGTCTGTGAGTCTGCTTCTTTTGGTACAGCCATTCTGTCTCACGACCGTTTCCATCTGCTTGGCTATAAGCAAACTATCTCGGCTTGTTCCCGACATGAACACCGACCAATCTGCTACTTACAATACACTAGTAGGGGGATAATAGGGCTATGACCACATTTTGTTAGTGTGGCTTGCATACATTCAGCACCAAACTTGACTGATTTATGACCGGCTTCCCCTCCCTTTTTATCTACTGTTCTGCTAAATGGTCCATGACCCCCTGTGGATAATACGTCCTTCTGAGATTGAGTTTTTAAAGCACAGGTTCTCTCTCGGAAGGAGAAGGAAGCGTGTGTCACGCGATAGGATAGTAACATCAACGAATACCACTCGCTCCTTTCTGCTGCAAGTCAGAGTCCATTGGACTGTACTGAGAAGCAGTAAACACCACACACTTAAACCATGATCCGTTTTATAGCAGTAATAGTAGCTGCCACCGTTAGATGTCAGAGATCGTCGAAACACTCAAACATTCCACGCGCTCACGTCCTGATGCCCACACAAAGTGCCCCAGGCCAGAAAGTCATGCAGCGCTAGTTACTGATGTTTATTCGTGTCTCAGCGATCGCGCCAGGGCAGCAGCCGCACTCAAGACTGCTGCAGGAGCCCACCCTGCCGTGGATGGTGTGCAGTATCATGGGAGTAGTAGGATGTTATCAATACCTCCAGCGCCAACACTTGGCAGTGATCGATACTGAATCACTCAATTTTCCACCGAGACCACATGCAGTACGCTATCGTGTAGACAGCCCGACATATATTATTAGTTCACTATTCAGCTATCCAGATAGCGCTACGAGGACCGTCACCTGGACTCTTTCCAGCAGCCATGGCCAAGAACTGACTAGCCGACTGGCCAGAACTTTGCTTTGTACTATTTTTGCTACTACCTTGTGTTGCAGGAGAAGGCCTCGTTTGGCGCTGGTCTTACACACTGCACGCAGATGGCACAGCTGCTACAGTATGTTCACATTTCCACCGAGTTGTCAAAACACGGTCTTGTCGCATTAACTCAGCTCACGCTGTTTCTCCACAGGATGCAGAAGGTGGAAGGTAAATCGCTCTCCGACCTCCGCTCAGTTCCGACTTAAATTCGAACGATAACATGGACAAAGCTGTTGGGAGGGCGGGATAGAGGGCGAAGAACAGTTTCAAGATGCAGAAAGGCTGTCCGGAACCACACTGCAGTTTGCCATATGGGATCCTTAGCAGATAGTTTCGAAAAAGTGACTCTTTTAGAAATATGAGAGTGCCACGAATATGATGCACCAATGGCTGTAGTCATTCAAAGACATATCCATAAGATCCAATGTAAATATATGGTTGAATGGAGAGACTTGATTCCAAATCGCTGATAGAATTTCTACCAAAAGGCGTAACACTACAGATCTGAAAATCAGGTGAATTGGTCATAGGATTTTATACATTTCTTACAACTTCAATCTAGCATTGCATTTTTAAGTGACTCCTCAGATAGCACACCATCCACTGTACGTGATCATTCGCAGTCAACCGTAATCGTCCCTCGGTTATAGTCAAATGGATACATCGCAACACCTCTCTTACATTGTCTACATAGTATCGAGATAGAATACATTACTAATACTCTCTGTTAGCGTCGGAGTTTCTAGCAGCGGGGTGAGGAAGTTACAAATATCGGCCTAATACCACGTTGCTTAGCCGAATTAATTTCTGAATTCATTGAGGAGGGTGATTTTATTACGAGCTTACGCCTCTGGCGACGTGCAATGTCCCGGTATTTGTATGGTAGACCACTTAATTCGGAAGCATGTGTAGTTTTTAACGAGGATATCGTTAGCAATACGTGTGTGTATCTGTAGAGCCAAGGCCGCTTTTTATGGAGCGTGACAGTGACAGTCTCTGCGGTCGTGTTTTTAACAGCTGGTCGCTTATAAGACGATCATGTCACTCTTCCTACGATACACTGGTACCGCTCACAAAAAAACAACTGAGGCATGTCCATCCATCGCAAATTTTCGCTCAGTGTTGTTTGGCGCCACCAGGATTCAGTTATTGGCTAAGTATTATACTTAGTAGGAGATGTGTGATAGATTTGCTGCGATTGGCAGGCTTATAAAGTATGTGTTGGGATGAAATGTTATTGTGAAAATGTTATTGTGCAAAAAGAAACGACTATGTCCGGTCATAAGGGAGATTTGCATTTGACTCGAAAAATGCCTATTTCAACGCACCAATAACCGTAAGATTTTGCGTGGAAAATTATGTCCATTCATAACAAGGGTATAGATACCATTATTTACAGAACCATAGCCATCAGGAGGAGGTATTTCTGGTACTTCGTTCATTGTAGAACGTCATCAGATTGGAACTGCTACCGTAGACTGGCAATGGAAAGGAAACCGTTTCTGAAGAAGAGAAATTTGTTAACATCGAGTATAGATTTAAGTGTCAGGAAGTCGCTTCTGAAAGTATTTGTATGGAGTGTAGCCATGTATGGAAGTGAAATATGGACGGTAAATAGTTTAGACAGAAAGAGAATAGAAGCTTTCGAAATGTGGTGCTACAGAAGAATGCTGAAGGTTAGCTGGGTAGATCACATAACTAATGAGGAGGTATTGAATAGGATTGGGGAGAAGAGAAGTTTGTGGCACAACTTGACCAGAAGAAGGGATCGGTTGCTAGGACATGTTCTGAGGCATCAAGAGATCACCAGTTTAGTACTGGAGGGCAGCGTGGAGCGTAAAAATCGTAGAGTGAGAGCAAGAGATGAATACACCAAGCAGATTCAGAAGGATGTAGGTCGCAGTAGGTACTGGGAGATGAAGAAGCTTGCACAGGATAGAGTAGCAGGGAGAGCTGCATCAAACCAGTCTCAGGACTAAAGACCACAACAACAACAAAAAATTCGTAATATTTAATTGCAATTACAGAGAAATCACTGGTTTCTTAGGACGACGCCGTCTGGCATACTTTGCGCGTGGTACAGGTAGCCGGTGGCCGGAACGAATTGACATTTACAGCTTAAGGGGATCGCAAGCGGTGGGCTACAAGGGAAGTCCTGGACAGTCGGCTAGTCAGTTATCCGCAGCCTTGGCGACAACTCACGGCGGCGGCCCTCGCGGCACTCTCCGGATAGCTGAATAGTGAACTAATAATCAGTGTGCACTGGGCTGTTTCCGCGATCGGGCGTACTGCATGTATTCTCCGTGGAAAATTGAGTGATTCAGTATCGATCAATGCCAAATTTTGGAGCTGGAGATATTATAACAGTCCAGTCATCCTGGACACCTTCCAAGACAGAGCCGAGGCTGACTGCTGACCTGGCACGATCGCTGTGACGCGCGCACAGGGCGGCAACCAGCGCTGCGTGACTCTCTGGCAGGGGGTGCTGCGTGTGGGCGTCGGGACACGAGCACATGGGATGTACGAGTGTTTCAGCGATCTGTGACATCTAACGGCGGCAGCTATTACTTCTACTATGGAACGGATCTTCGTTTACTTGTGTGGTGTTTACTGCTTCTCAGTACAGTCCAATGGCCTTCATGCATGTTATTCCAATTTGGACGTTCCCAAGGTGGCCATTCGTAATTCTGAAGGCAAGAAACGTTATATTATTAAGTCAATTAAATATATAAAATATTTCACAATATACATACATGCATAAGTATACATACCTTGTTGTTGGCATCAGATTGTTTCGGATACAATACTTTTCCTAGCTTGTCTTCAACAAAAGTTTTCAATTTCAATCCGTACTTTCCTGCAAATGAATGCCAATTTCGTGTATGACTCCAATCAATGGCAAAGTCTATAATAGCTTTAGCATCCAATTGCTTTACTCGTTCCCTAAATCCTTCTTCAGTAAAAACACGTTCTCTAGCTTCCTTTAATAAACAATCGTACCCAACGTCATGTTCTTTACTATCCTGTCACGTTACTATCCTTCTTCCTCCATACGAATGTAGCGGAGGGAACAAGCTTAGGAATTATATAGTGATTTAGAAGCCCAATTGCGACAACAAATTCCCCATTCATCAGTTTATTATTTCCAATAATGGTATTGCGAGCACACATACCAATCCAACCCCTCCACATATTGCTGAAGGACATAGCATGCAATTGAGCCGAAATCTGAAATTTTCAGCTATCTCTAACGTAATTGTCTTCCTACCAAATGATGTAACTGTGTCAGCAGTATCAATAGAAAGCAAGGGGGAAAATCCAGTAGGGTTTGGAATCTGGGAAGCTGTGAGATCGAATCCCACCAACAAATCAATCTTAGTATCCACCACTAGGATGCATAGAAAAACTGGCCACACACAAAGGGTATCCAATTAATTAATTAGTCAATCAATCTGATAGTGTGAGGGACTGTTTACAAGACATCCACAGCCAGTGATTTACTCGGTATGCACTCCTTTATTCAGGACAAAGGTGGGGTTAATGTGGCTCACAACAGATGCTACCTACTTCTTCTCGAACATCTTTGTTCCATCCACTACAGGCTTCCATAGGAGGGGAATTGTGAGAGCATATGGATCACTGACTACCAACACCTAATCTTCACGACTGGTGATGGGGCAGGGGAGGGGGATGGAACGGCGGAGGTGTGGGTGTTTGCATACGTTGGTTCACAGAAACAGGAAGAAATCACGTGAGGCAGAGAGGCACAGGCAGAGAGAGGATGTGCTTCAACAGGAATTTCCCAGTTATCAATATCAAAGGGTTACCGCCACCTGATGTCTTGTTCAGGGATTATCACGACTTCCAGTCTGCACACCACGTGAACTGCCACTGTGTGTGGTCCTCTCTTTACCTGCGCTTGTGGGAATACAGTGTGTAGGTGCGCAATGTCCCTGCTGACATGCCAGCCCTGTGGTCGCTGCGAAAGGGTAATGAGAAAATTACTTGCGGTGAGTTATGTTGGCATCGATTTTGTGACGGTACTACTTGTGCGGTCGGAGAAAAGTGATCGATTTAACTACTTCTTTTTCATGTATTTTGCAAGTCCTGCATCTTCCATATCGGCAGAGAATGATGAGCAACAGAGATCCAACGCCTGCAAATTGAATTATATAAATAAACAGTATATCATTCTCTATGAATTGAATTCGCTGTCATAAGATTCTTGCTCCCCAGTGCAGACTTTGTCCATTTCTCGTCAGTTTCCAGATGGGGGGAGTGTAAGGGGAGTGAAGGTGGTATTTTCGGACTGGGGGATTTGCCAGAGTGGCATGGGTTAATTAATTTACTGGTTTGATTATCCAATTAATTTGATTACAAAGGTTTGCTTGTATCAGCAGTTGTGAGGGAAGGTGGATGGGAGAGGAGGACACGGAGGGGGAGAGGTGAGGGGTTTCTCAGAAGGATGTACTATCCACAGGGGGTCATAAACCACTTAGCAGAACAGAAGGTTAAGGGGAGGGGAAGGAGGTCATAAATCCATCAAGTTTTCTCCAGAATATATGCAACCCACACTAATAAAAAGTGTCTGTAGCCCCATAACCCCTACTTACGCTACGTCTCTCACAAAGCCTGCAACATACAAGGAACACATGGCACGTGGTCAGAGAAACTTTCATGCACCAGCGCCATCTAACTTGGCATTAATTCATTTACAGACACCGTCATAGGACATTTTTACCTCCATTTCCAGTCAGGGATCCGTCCCTGTAGTTTGTCAGTTTTGTTATGTTTACCTTGTATGTGTAGCACTATCTATGAAATGTAACTGCGCTATAGCAGTATAAAAAATACGCTACTGTCCATTAAAATTGCTACACCAAGAAGAAATGCAGATGATAAACGGATATTCATTGGACAAATATATTATACTAGAACTGACATGTGATCACATTTTCACCGTATTTGGGTGCATAGATCCTGAGAAATCAGTAGCCCCAAACAACGACCTCTAGTCATAATAACGGCCTTGATACTACTGGGCATTGAGTCAAACAGAGCTTGGAAGCCGTCTACAGGTACAGCTGCCCATGCAGCTTCAACACGATACCACAGTTCATCAAGAGTAGTGACTGGCGTATTGTGACGAGCCAGTTGCTCGGCCACCATTGACCAGACGTTTTCAGTTTGTGAAAGATCTGGAGAATGTGCTGGCCAGGGCAACAGTCGAACATTTTCTGTATCCAGAAAGGCCCGTACAGGACCTGCAACATGCGGCCGTGCATTGTCGTGCTGAAATATAGGGTTTCGCTGGGATCGAATGAAGGGTAGAGCCACGGGTCGTAACACATCTGAAACGTAACGTCCACTGTTCAATATGCCGTCAATGTGAACAAGAGGTGACCGAGACGTGTAACCAATGGCAACCCGTACCATCACGCTGGGTGATACGCCAGTATGGCGATGACGAATACTCACTCCCAATGTGCGTTCACCGCGATGTCGCCAAACACGGATGCGACATCATGATGCTATAAACAGAACCTGGATGCATCCGAAAAAATGACGTTTTGCCATTCGTGCACCCAGGTTCGTCGTTGAGTACACCATCACGGGCGCTCCCGTCTGTGATGCAGCGTTAAGGGTAACCGCAGACATGGTCGCCGAGCTGATAGTCCATGCTGCTGCAAACGTCGTCGAATTGTTCGAGCAGATGGTTGTTGTCTTGCAAACGTACCCATCTGTTGACTCAGGGATGGAGACGTGGCTGCACGATCCGTTACAGCCATGCGGATGAGATGCCTGTCATCTCGACTGCTAGTGACACGAGGCCGTTGGGATCCAGCACGGCGTTCCGTATTACCCTCCTGAACCCACCGATTCCATGTTACAGTCATTGGCTCTCGACCAACGCGAGCAGCGTGTCGCGATACGATAAACCGCAATCGTGATAGGCTACAATCCGGCCTTTATCAAAGTCGGGAACGTTGGTTCAAATGGTTCAAATGGCTCTGAGCACTATGGGACTTAACAGCTGAGGTCTTCAGTCCCCTAGAACTTAGAACTACGTAAACCTAACTAACCTAAGGACATCACACACATCCATGCCCGAGGCAGGATTCGAACCTGCGACTGTAGCGGTCGTGCGGTTCCAGACTGAAGCGCCTAGAACCGCTCGGCCACAAAGTCGGAAACGTGATGGCACGCATTTCTCCTCCTTACACGAGGCATCACAAAGCGTTTCACCAGGCAACGCCGGTCAACTGCTGTTTGTGTATGAGAAATCGGCTGGAAACTTTCCTCATGTCAGCACGTTGTAAGTGTCGCCACCGGCGCCATCCTTGTGTGAATGCTCTGAAAAGCTAATCATTTGCATATCACAGCATCTTCTTCCTGTCTGTTATATTTCGCGTCTGTAGCACGTCATCTTCGTGGTGTAGGAATTTTAATCGCCAGTAGTGTACATAAGACACAAATGGCATATTGAGTGACAGTATGTATACAATGAAAAGCATAGTGTATGCGACACCTCTTTCCCACATGTTCTAAGTGTTCTGGTAATAAAGCACAGAACTACTACTACTGTAATATATGGCAATGCACATTCCTTGACTTCAGATAATGGATATAAGGAGACATTCTGGGTGTCCTGCATTAGAGATCTGCCGTCGCAAATACTGTGGTAGAGTTATCAGGAAATGCTGTATAATTAGACGGATGTAGCTGCCGTTTCAAGTGATATATCAATATTCTACAGGGTGTTTATAATTAAACTTTCCCTGTTTAACACGTTATGACATGGAAAATAATTACCGTACAAGTATCCAACTTGGTAGCATTTACGTCCAGAATACAGGGTGCATGATTTACATATGTCACAGTGCCACTGTTCAGTTCCAGCTATGGCCATCACGTGCTGTGATCAGTCATCGTGATTCATAGTCTCACACACCTGACCAGTCACAGTACGCTTGTTGATGTGTCAACATAGGCTTGGACAAAAAGAGCAGGGCATTATTGGTGAAGCTCTGTTATCAAAACACCAGTAATGCTGTAGCTGCACTTCGAGAATGTAGCCAGCTGAAAGGATTACTCTACCAGCTGTGAAGGGCATGATGAAGAAGTTCAAATCAACTGGAGAACTGGGTGTTGCTCTGGGAAAAGGCTGACAACCGGTTGCACCACAGGTGTCTGATGAAATCGCTGTTGCTATGGCAGACAACGCTGTGCACAGTTCCCGATGTGCATGTGCTGTGTCAAGATAGTTGAACCTTTCTCAAATGGTATCTGTACAAGATCCATGTCATACACCAGCTTGCACCACAGGGCCCACAATAACGTGCTGACTTTGCTCCCCACTTTCTCGCGAGGATTGATGTTGATGTGGGCTGGCCCTGGACCATCCTATGGACAGACGAAGTGACACAGAATTGTCGACGGTGCGAATCTTCACCTCCAGTCGCTGTGCATGAAGTTCATCTGTATGGTTAACATGTCACCGTTGATGTGGCTTCACAGCTGCGTTCATCATTGGCCCATTATTTTTTGAACAGGTTGGCGCTCAAGGAGCAAAAACGTGCAGTGCGACTGGATAGCGTTACTGCGATATGCTTCGCCAGCATATCATACGCGCCCAACTGGAGAGGGATACGTTGAGCTCAACAGTTTTCATGCACGATCGGGCCCCACTGCACATCACTCGTGCAGTTCACCTGCTTATCAGAAACGCATTTGGAAACGATCGAATTATCAGCTGATCGTCTCCAAATGCTTGGCCGGCTTGGCCGCCTGATCTCATTCCCTGTGATTTCTGGTTGTGGAGCTACCTGAAGGACAGGTTTTACGAGGGGAACATTCACATATGTGCTGATCTGAAGGGCAGCAGATCAAGAGGAGCCAGAATACCTACAGACATGCTTTTTTCTGCTGTGCAGAATCGAATCCTGCGCTTTCAGAGTCTTCTGGACACTGATGGGCGCCATATGGAGCCTCTTTTGTAGCAGTAATGATACCATATGTAACTATATGATGCACCATAGCAGCGCATTAAAAGTGTTTCAACTGAATTGATTCTGCAGTATTTCTCTTCCCCATATCCCTGACATTAATGCTACCAAGTTTGGCACTCGTACAGTAATAAGTTTCCGTGTTAGAACGTGTTAAATAGGGAAAGTTTTATTATAACCAACCAGTACATATTTCATCTCAATTTCTTTCATGAATTTACAATGCATAGAAATTTTTTTTTATTTCGGTATTTATGGTTAGCTGAAGAAGAATATCGGACCACTGGTTTGTTTTTCTATAGCTCCAAAAATTCAAATACGGTGTGCTTAGACCAAGCAACAGCCCCCCAGAAAAGAAAAGAAAAAAGAAATAAGCACCGTGTTTCATGACAAAATAATTCGGGCTACTAGTTACACAATTAATTAGTCATCATTCGCTATGACCATACCCCAAATTCACTACAATTGCTTTATATGAGATGTGTAAGAAAGAGACTGACTTTTTGTCCACCACAGTTTACCCTTTTCTCAAACAACAATGTTTCCCCTTCAAAGTAATCCCCACAGGCAGCTATACATTGGCGGTAGTTGTTTCCAGTCTTGGCAAAAGTACTTAATGGCTCCAACTGGTATGGCCTTCATCATGTCAGTCACATTCTTTTGAATGTTGTCCAGAGTCCCAAAATGACCTCCTTTTAAGACATTCTTCAATTTCAAGAAAACAAAAAAGTCACAAGGAGTCACATAAGATGAATACAGGGGCAGGGGGGGAGTTGTCTGTGGAACAGCAGGAATTAAGGTCAAAAATTCCGTGATGGAAGTGGCCATGTGACATGGGCATAGTCATGATTCGGTAACCATTTGCCTACCATGTCCAGCTTCATTCGATTCACTCTTTTCCTGAGCCTTTAAGAAAATCTTTGTAAAACAGTTAGTTTCACAGTTTGTTCTGGAGGAACAAATTCTTTATGCACGATACCCCTACTATCAAAAAAGCAAATAAACATTGCTTTCATTTTTGATTTGCTCATTAAAGCTGTTTTCGATCGAGGACATGTCTCAGCGTGCTGCAGGCCACTGTGGCCGAGAGGTTCTAGGCGCTTCAGTCCGGAAGCGCGCTGCTGCTACGGTCGCAGGTTCGAATCCTGCCTCGGGCGTGATTGTGTGTGATGTCCTCAGGTTAGTTAGGTTTAAGTAGTTTTAAGTCTAGGAGACTGATGACCTCAGATGTTAAGTCCCATAATGCTTAGAGCCATTCTCAGCGTGCCACTCCTCATTTTGCCTAGGATCGTATCCGAAAATTCATGATTCATCACCTGTGATCACATGACTGAGCCACCCGTGCCCGTCGGCAATCCTCTCAAGAAGATCAACGTACACGTTTCTTCGATTGTCCTTCTGCTCAGCTGTGACATTTTACTGCACCATTTTAATACACACCTTCCACATGTTCAAATATTGTGTCAAAATTTGATGTGCGGTGAAAGCGTTTAACAGGTCACCAATCATCCTTATTTTTAACATCGGTCTGATCTCACAGGAGCAGACATACTTTTGACATTTTCCTCATATTTTGAAGATCTTCCTGAACGGGTTCATCTTCAACGTGTTCTCGGTCTTCCAAAACTGATTTGAGCCAGCGAAAAACTTGTGTTCTTGATAAAGAATATTCCCAATAGGCCAGTTTCAACTTTTCAAAGGTCATACTCACGGATTGCCTAACTATAACACAAAACCTGATTGCATAACGTTGCTCTAAATTCCGCTGTTCCATTTTAGTAACACATAACAAAAACGCTGCTTCACTGACGGCGCTGTCAAAAATCAGGTGACGGCTGAACGGAGCCGAAAATTGGACTGAGCATCTGGAAGAGATGAGCACGAGTAGAAGAACACAGCGTTGCCAGTTTGCTCGCAGTGTTGTCAGTCTCCTTACTTTTCTCACGCACCTCGTAAATGCTGGTAGTTAACAATCTCAATGAGAATATTCACGAACAACGGTCCTACATACGCCGATAATGCACTGCGAAAAATTTATTTATTTTTGCTTTCGACACCCAGAGTACAGAAAATAAGTTTTAAACTAAACATAAAACATCAAGGCACACAAAATATGTGTTACTGCAATATAAACATGGGATTTTATAACCAATCTTTGGTGTTGTCTCTAAGTATGTGGATGTCGTTCAGACATCCATCAGGAAAACCATACACATCACAACTTAAAATATAGTATGTAGTCTGTTCCGTCCCACAGTCGCACTAGGAATCTTCGGCAAGTGCACACTTCACCATTAATTGGGTGCATCGTTCAAATCCGGTTCAGTGTGGTCCAATGCCTCTGTGGCAGGTGAAAACCCAGCACTTTCACTCTTGGCACCAGGCTGGTGTTCTTCACGGCTGTCTGGTGCCACTCTTCTCTCCACTCAGTCCTCACATTCTTGGATGTTACTTCCTCTATTGGGTGGTTCTTGGGATTTGAGACGATCTTTTGTAGAAATGTGTTGGTGAATGGGGAGGGTACGATTGTCTCCAATTGATATAGCTACCCGCTGAGCTGCTGGTTGTCATCGGATGTGTGGAGGTTCAGTATGTGCTAGGATTGTGTGACGAAGCAAGCTGAGATATTTTTACTTCCTCTCTTGTTTTGCCATCTGCCTCCTTAAATTCGTTTGTTTTATTTTTGACCAATTATCATTAACATACGTGAGTACAATCTACATTTTCATAGAAGAGCAAGGCTGGCCCTCCAGTTTTAAAAAATATAACACCTGATCTAATGTTGTGTTTAGTTTCGTGTATGTCATCAATTTTCTAATTTATTTCGACTATTCCCAGTTAATATCTTTCATTATAGGATGAAATCGGTAATTGTTTCGTGACTTGAATTCTGTTGTTGACTTATAAACAAATATAAATTCTGTACATTTGGAGGAACAACTAATAGTACTCTTAAAGTATTTATTTGGCTCTATTCGAGAACATATTAGCAGAGCCAGCTCGTAATTAATTCCAAAGTAATTATCAGTTTCGTCAAAAGTATTCTTTGTGCAACTATATCTGTAACTTTCATCATTTAAACAAAGAATTCAACTTTACTCTTGTAGCAGAAACTGTTAAAAAGAAGGAAGTTTTCGATGTATTCAGTTAATTTAATGAGTTAGGTTTCAATTGTAATATCTGTAAATTCAACATCAAACAATGTGTAGTTTCAGTACCTATTATTGTTGTGATATATGAAGGCCCGATTTTTGGTCCCGAGACAGTCAGTTCAGGGCCGATTTTCAGACGAGAACCCGTGCTGGTTAGGTTAACAACAATGTATCAACTTAACTGTGAAATAAGTGTAACACAAATAGGCCGTGGGTTAAAACAATGGCAGTGTCTGTTCAATACGATTGGTTCAGATGGCTCTAAGCACTATGGGACTTAACATCTGAGGTTATCAGTCCCCTAGACTAAGAACTACTTAAACCTAACTAACCTAAGGACATCAGACACACCCATGCCAAAGGCAGGATTCGAACCTGCGACCGTAGCAGCAGCGCGGTTCCGGACTGAAGCTCCTAAAAACGCTCGGCCACAGCCGCCGGCTTGTTCAATACGTACGATATCATTCCGCAAGAGCTGTGTGGTCAGTTTTTTACTGCTAATAGATATTCAACAGTAAACTATTGTACCAGTGCGCTGATGTATGCCTGAAAACTATTAATGAGGCTTATCGAAAGTTAAACAATAGTGCACTGACCGTATTAACTGTGTATTTTGGGGGGTTGTGAACAGTGAAAGTAAAGAACTGTGAAACGCAAATGTGCACCTGTCAGCTACACCATTTAAAGTAGTCAGTGTTGAACTTCCTACCCCCATTTTTCAGCCAGTATAGCAACACAGTACGTCGACACCGAGGACAATCAACGAGGAAATAAAGCAGGCGGACATCACAACTGGAAGCCAGGGAAAGGGAGTTAGTCGTCGTTCATATGGCTATGAGCACTATGCGACTTAGAACTTAGAACTAATTAAACCTAACTAACCTAAGGACATCACACACATCCATGCCCGAGGCAGGATTCGAACCTGCGACCGTAGCGGTCGCTCGGTGCCAGACTGTAGCGCCTAGAACCGCACGGCCACTCCGGCCGGCTAGTTAGTCGTAGTGTTCCCGAGATTATCCTCATGGTTTCATGAATTTCTGTATCAAGCTCTTTTGTGTGAATGCTCCTGGCCCTTACCAGGGCACAGTGCTCACAAACACCTTATACAAGAACCAACACTAAAGCCTGTAATGGTCCCGCTGAGCTGCCCCAAGTTGTTCCTGCTAGCTTTCCTGTTATATTATTTCTTGTTTTCCTTTTCTTGGCTACATCTTCCATGTCGTACTTAAATGTTAATGTACGGTCCAGTTTTATTCCTAGGTAATTGAGGGATATCTTGTGTCTATTTGCCTCCCACATTATATTTAGATTTAGTTCTCTATTTGCTTCTCTATCGTTGAGGTGCACCACTGTACTTAAAGTTTTTGTTGATTTGATCATTAAATGCCACTCACTGTTGCATTTTTTCGAGGATTTCCAGATCACCGATAAATAATTCTTTAAATTTCTCGAAAGATTTTCCTTGTACTAGTATTGCGTATGTAAATATCTATGAATTTAAAACTGGGATGTCAGATAAGTAGAGATTTAACAGAGATGGTGCCGATAATGATGTTTGTAGTATTCCATTCTCTTAAACCTTGTGTTTCGTTACTCCCAGTTAGTTCTACCGTAAATTTCCGTTACCTTGACATATTCGTTAGGAGCTCATAATTTTCTTTCATTTGTGAGCCTTCATTAATTTTAGATAAAACCTTGAATCCAGACTGTGCCATGGGCAGATATGAGGTTAAGTATCACCACCCCTCTTTTCAAATTATTTTGAAAATCTTGCTCTACATAGGTTGTGCGGGATAGGAATCAGTCAAAGAGGCTTCTATTCATTCTAAAGCCTCCCTTGTTATTGGTAGTATCTCACCGATAGTTGGTCCTTTTCTGCACGTTAGTACTCTCTCAAACAGTTCGTAGATAGTGCACAGCCTGTAGTCTCTTGGGTGAAAGAAGCAATGAATAACTGCGAGGATAAGACTACGCTGACGTGTAAAGTAACAGATAAATAGAAAATGCGCTAAATGCAACAAAAATGGGAAATCAGCTGGTGTGGATGAACTGCTCCCTGAATTATTGAAGAAAATTGGTGAGGATGGAATGAAGTGGCTAGCAGAATTGCTTACGACGATGGTAAACAAGGATAAGATTTCAAAAATATAGAAGGAATCTGTAGTCATTGCCATCCAAAATCCTGGAAAAACTGGATATCACTACGAAAAATAATCTACGATAACTAAGTAGAAAATAATGACAAGTTGTGGTTGATTGCGTAACTCCCTTACGCACGAGCACTTGGTACAACACGAATGTGTGGAGGCGGATCCGAAGCACTTCTTGGCAAATGTTCGCTCCCTTTGAAGCGGGGCAACAGATTGACAGGCAGCGAGTAGGCCCAGCATAGAGTGACTGGCGCTCGGAAAGCAGCAAGTGACCTTAGCACACTACCTGGGATTCATCGAGCAGACGCTCGGTAATCGGCGTAGGCCATGTGTGTGGTGCCGCCTTTTTCAACAGTTTGGGTGGGGGAAGCAGAACAATGGCAACAGGTGACACTATGAACAGCATATGAGTTAACTACACGATTACACACACGCAATGATCACATTAACATATATTTTACAATTTTTTTTCAATGTGTGTAATGAACAGTCATCAGTTCTGTATAATTTTTCTGATTTTATTTATTTATTGCTTTGAAATTAAATTTTTTATTAGTAGAATCATTAGTGAACCTATTAAGGATATTTTGTATAGCATGGCGCATGTAATCTCAAACGGAGCAAATATTCGCCAAGTAATATTTTGGATCCGCGTCCAAACATTCGTGCTGTTGCAAGTGCTCGTGGGTAAAGAAATACGTATTCAAACATGACTAGTTATAATTTTCTACGTAATTATCGTATATTATTTTTCAGAGAGCGTTATCGGCAAATATAGGACTGTTATTCTTGGTTATTTTCGTTGAAGTAGTTAACCATCAGCAATTACATACTACATTCTAAGTGCATTTCGAGTCAGGTCATTGTGAATGGTGACTAATTAATAGTATAACAAGTATATCGAATTATTTTGTCATGAAAAGCAGTGCTTACTTCTTTTGCTGTAGATCGGTCTACAGAAACTGTGTTTGAGTTTCTGGAGCTATACGAAAATGAACGAGAACTGTAATCTGGAAAGCCAAGTTTGGAAAACCCGCTGTGTAGTGGAGGCCCGCTGCAGGTTGACCTTTCATAGTATTTATCAGAGTGTGTATGTGTACTCGTGATAGAGCACGACTGCCCAGCGCAGCGAGTGAGGCTAGAGGCAACCGCTGAGCACATGAAGCGAAGCCGAATTGTGCTCATTCCAAAGGATGCTAGCCTCATATGGACGCCATTTAATGTGTGCAGCTCTCTCGAACAGTCGTAACAAAGCCTGGATGCAAGAAGAACGTGCGGACGATATTTATGCTGTACAAGGTCGCTCAGTGGCTTTTTGAACGTTAATCAATTACATGTCGACATCAAAAGAACTACCATTTGTTTAGATTATCTGTCGTAACACGGTGAATATTAGTGTTGTTATGAGTTTATCTCAATACATTTTGTTAAACATTTCTAAGTGCCCAGAATCCAGCTGTTGACCTATATCCTGAATGAGATTTTCACTCTGCAGCGGAGTGTGCGCTGATCTGAAACTTCCTGGCAGATTAAAACTGTTTCACTGTTTCCCGGACCGAGACTCGAACTCGGACCTTTGCCTTTCGTGGGCAAGTGCTCTATCAACTGAGCTACCCATGCACGACTCACGCCCCGTCCTCACAGCTTCACTTCTGCCAGTACCTCGTCTCCTACCTGCCAAACTTGGTTAAGCTACGTCTCCGCAATATCGTTTCTTTCAGGAGTGCCAGTTCTGTAAGGTTCGCAGGAGAGGTTCTGTAAAGTTTGGAAGGTGGGAGACGAGGTACTGGCAGAAGTGAAGCTGTGAGGACGGGGCGTGAGTCGTGCTTGGGTAGCTCAGTTGGTAGAGCACTTGCCCGCGAAAGGCAAAGGTCCCGAGTTCGAGTCTCGGTCCGTCACACAGTTTTAATCTGCCAGGAAGTTTCGTGACCTATCCTGTTATGCGTCAGTGAACTTCGTTGTGTGACGTATTTAACTGACGACGGATGACGAAGCAGTTTGGTCATTCGTCCCCCGCCCCCACCCCCCACCCCTTAAACCAACCAACCAACCAACCAACTAAATTGACAATAATTCTAAAGTTGTTACTATCAGCGGTGCTGAAAACTTTGATAATTTCATTGTAATTGTAAAACTACAGGTTTCAGTAAACATGTTACGAGTTTGGAACTTTTTATACCTTCAGCCATAAACTGCGCTCTCTGCATATAACTAATGTTTTAGCTTCAATTTACAGGGCGCTAGGGTTACACGTGCAGATATTTTTATTGGCGACTGAGGACAGTGTACTAGACAACATTACTTTAGTGTTTACTTCATTTTCAGACTAATAGTTACACATATTGTAAGTAGTACATTTTTACCGTACTTTTTTACGGTACCTCTGAGTACATGTGGAAAGAGCAAGCTGTTCGTGCCTATTTTCCCCTGGGCAGCAGGCCATATGCTGAAGTATGGATTCATGGACGCAAAACGGTTAGTCTGTACTGACAGGCACAGTCCACCTAGTAGTGCAGTTTCGACCGTGCAGAAAACATCAGGTAGTAGTAGACTGTAAGATACAGAGAAAAGACAACTTACTGAACTGGGTACATGTTAAGATACGAATGATCACAATATTTGCGCTTGTAACCCTAAGGTCCTGTACGTGACCAAATCATTACCTAGAATACAGACAGCTGCTTGATCAAAAATATCGGGACATCTATAACTGGACATTAATATGGAGTGTGTCTAGTGTTCGCATTTGTGATGGCTTCAGTTATGCTGGGGTTACTTTCAGTGATGTGTCGGGAATGTCTATGGCGTGGTGGCTGCCCATTCTTCCTCAGGAGTTGAAACCAGAGCAGATAGTGACGTTGGATAGTGGGGTCTGCGGCGAAGTCGACGGTCTGACACATTCTAGAGGTGTTTCTGTTATATCCTAGCCAGTAATGCCACCCGAGCCCGCTGCCAAAAGGTTGGCAGCATCAAAGTTCGGACGCCGTCCGCATAAGCAGCGCCAGCGAGACAGGAAATCGCCGCAAGTCTGCGCGCGCCACCGCTGGCTTCTGGCTTCTTAAGCGCTGGAGTCGCGAGCGCTAGGACAGTTCTGTATTCGCCGCTCAGTTGTATACTCGCCACCGAATTGTGTACTTGCTAGTCAGTTGTGTGTTCATCGCAGCAGAGTTGTTGTTTGTCGTCAGCCGACGCTGACCTAGCCGCTCCGACTCGAACTAGACAGATCTCTGTAGACACGGAGTTCACTATTGTGTTTCTGTATCTTCATCAATAAAGATAAGTACCGACTTTTATTTAACCAGAGTGTTTGGGTTTCATCTTTCTGTTCACTGTTCCAGCGGACCGGTCGGCCCGCTATTAAAAGTGTGGCGGTGACTTCGTAAGCCGTTTCTACCGCGAATTGTTTGTCGCTACGAACACCGCCACAAAAGTTTCATTGGGCTCAGGCCAGGATTCTGGGCAGAACTGTCTATTTCAGGAACGTTGTTGCCCACAAGCACAAGTGCTGATTTATGGTGACGTGCACTGCCATGCTGACACAATCATCGTCTCCCAAACTGTTCGCCTACGGTACGTGATTCTGTAAAATGTGTTCATATCCTTTCGACTTTGGCGTTTTCTCAAGCTCAATAAGGAAACCACATCCTTACCCCGAAAAACACCCTCATACTGTAACACCACCTCATCCATAATTCACTGATAGCAGGTAACGTTTCCAGGCTTTCGCCATATCCGCAGCCTTCATCGGAATGCCACAGGGTATACCGTCATCCCTCGCTCCAAACCACTCGTTTCCAGTCATGCACTTCCCAGTGGTGTTGCCCTTTCCACCAAATCAATCGTCCTGTACCACTGACTACATAATTATGTGGCTTATGAGGAGCTGCTCGACCAATGTAAGTCATTCTCTCAATTCGCTACGCACATAGTGCTACCTATGCTGCTGGCATCACTTTGGAACTCACGGGTGATTCCTTCCGCTAATTTCGTGCGATTTTTCGCGACCACCTGTCCGCCATTGGATGAGATCTGTCTGGTCCTGGTTTAGCTGCGGTTGTTCGTTCATATATTCACTTCACGGTCACGTCAGCAACAGTCGACTTGGCCAGCGTAGAAGGGTTGGAATGTCCGTGGTGAATTTGTTACTCAGGTGAGGTCCACTGACTAGTCCACTTTCTAAGTGACTGAGCTTCTGCCGACCGACCCGCTCTGCCGTACTGCTTTTCTGCTGACAACACAGTTCTTTGTGGCATGTTGTGTCCAAAGAGTGATCGCCTTTGGCGGTTTTTTCTTTTGGAGTGGCAAGGTGTGGGAAATAGTTTCACTTTATTGTGTATTCGCCTGCAAAGGGATTTGGGCTCTCTGTGGGTCCTTGTGTCCTTTGATGGTGTCGGTTATGTAGTTGTACAACTGATTGAAGTAACTACGAGGGTTGGAACTCCAATAGTGGCAAATATTTATTCACAATCGATACAAAAGAGTTAAATGTTTGCACCTGTTAATGTCCTTCAAAGTAGTCACCAGCGTTGTGTAGAACCCGTTGCCAGCGATGTGGAAGGCGTAGTATACCGTTAGCAGGGCCTGTTCTGTAGATGGTGTGAATGGAGCGGTCTACTTCCTGTCCAATCTCTGTAACAGTTCTGAAATGAATGCCACGAAGTGGTTCCGTCATCTTCGGAATCAAATCAAAGTCACAAGGACGTAAGTCCAGGGAGTATGGTGGATGGTATAGTACTTCCCAGTCTCATCGACCGAAAAGAGCAGCCACAGCTTGCGCTGTATGCTCCCGCGCATTGTCGTGCAAAATGATGGGTGGGTTGCGCAGAAAGTGTAGCCGTTTCTTTCGCAAAGCTGGTCGCAGGTGATGCTCCAAAAACGAACAGTAATATTGTGCATTGCCGGTCTGCTCTGGAGGAACGTAATGCGTTAGGATAACACCATCACAGTCGGACACGAGAATCACCATAACTTTCACCATACTGGGGCTCTGACTCACTTTCGAATTTCGCGGCGACCCATAATGCTTTGCGAAAGAAGCGGCGACACTTGGGCGCAACCCACCCATCATTTTGCACGACAATGTGCGGGCGCATACAGCGCAGCTGTGGCTGCACTATTCGGTCAATGGGACTAGGAAGTGCTGCACCATCCAGGACTTAAGTCCTTGTGACTTTTATTTGATTCCGAAGATGAAGAAACCGTGGCATTCGCTTCACAGCTGTTCCAGAGATTCGACAGGCAGTAGACCGCTCCATTGGCACCATGAACAGAACAGGCTCTGCTAACGGTATACTACTCCTTCTGCATCGTTGGCGACGGGTTCTAAACAACGCTGGTGACTACTTTGAAGGACAGTAACAGATACAAACATGTAACTCTTTTGTATCGGTTGTGAATAAATAGTTGCAACTATTTAAGTTACAATCCTCGTATTTACATGTAAAATACTGAATAACTGAAGATTACATCATCTTTGATGGCCCTGTGGGGGTGCACCTTGTATTTGTGCCAGTGTCGTGGCAAGGCCTGGCCTACATTCTCAAGTTGGCGGACATTTGCCGGATACTCGTCTAATTTGTGAAAAAGACGAGATGCCTGGTCTTCTGTCTTATCAGCGACGTATTTTTCTCCAGGCAGCTCGTGTATTTCTCTCGTCCTGGCCCATCTTGGGCGCCTAGGCTCCATTGCAGACACCTGTTTTGTAGTGGTTGCATATTGCGTATATTAGAGTCAGATGTTGTTCCCCAAGACGTCGAGCCGTACAGCACGGAGGGTTGTACCGTTGCTCTACAAAGTTTTAATTTCGTTCACGGGTTTAGATTCCTGCTCGTGAAAAACGGCATGAGTCCCCAGACCGTCTTCATAGTATTCAATTTCCTATCTCGTATGTGTGGGGTAAAAGGCATTCCTTTATCCAGTACCGCTCCCAAGTATTTCGTCGTCATAGTACAGGGTATTGGCTGTCCATGGTGGCAAATCGCGTCCTCAGTTCCGATCGTTTCTTCGTAAACAGTATTGCTGCAGTTTTCACAGGGTCTACGGTGATTTTTATTGCTCTTTGACCATTGTTCGGTGACGAAAAATTGTTGCTGCATCCTGTTGACAAGTTGTTCGATGTTCCTTCCAGAGGCTGGGAAGGCCATGTCATCGGCGTACAGACTGGCGGTGACCTGTTGAACGGTGGGAATGTCGTTAATATACAAATAAAACAGGCATGGCGATATCACCGCTCCCTGTGATATGCCAACTGAGTCCATTTTCAGTGATGATTTCTTCCCATCTGTTTGTACAAACAGACGTCTGTCCTGCAGAAAGCTATCAATCAGCTTGATGTAACAGTCGGGGAGACGGGTTTGATCGACTAGTTTGACTATAAGCTTGTCACGCCACACCAGATCATATGCCTTTTCGATATCAAGGAAAAGTCCAACTGTGGAGTTCCGTCTACTCAGATTGAGTTGTATGGACTCTGCAATTCGAAGCAGCTGAAGCTCCGCCGATAACCGTGGCTGGAAGCCAAACTGTTCGTGGCGGATGATGTTATTTTCTTCCATATAGTCTTTGAGACGCTGTGGTAGCACCCGTTTCAATATTTTGCCGAGTATGGGCAATAGACTAATCGGGCGATAGCTGTGTGTCAACGTTGGGATTTTTCTTCTTTTGGGAATAGGGATCGTCTTCACCGTCTTCCAGTCTGCAGGGAAGTAGCCGTTGGGTAACCAGCTGTTGATAATTTGAGTTAGGAGGACGATGACCTTTCTCAGAAGATGCTTAAGATCTGCGTTTGTCACAGAGTCCTTGCCAGACGCCGAGATGTGCGTCCTTCTGATGAGTTTTCTAATTTCAGTGGGATTGCTAACAACAGGCCTCTTTTGAGTGGGGAGTTGGCTGAAGTCGGCGATTCGCTGCCGGATACAGTCCTCTTCCCTTCCGTCCTCTGTATCCTGTGCGGGAGGAGCTGTCATGTGGTGTTCATATACGTTGGCATATAATTTAGATTGGCCAGGAGAGTCGTATATGAGGCCATCGGTGCCGCGTATTGATCTTTTTGTGGTCTCGATTAGCAAAGTGCCCTGACAGGTTGCCACTCTTACCTAGTCTAGAGAAATATTTCGTCCATCTTTGTTTCCCAGAGGTCTTGCTGCAATTCTTCGGCTTAGCAGCGTAGCTCCTGGGACAAGACCGACCCGCTCTACCGTTGCTGCTTCCCTGCTGACAATTCAGTTTTTTTTCTTTATTGTGATTTCATTCCCCTGCTCCATATGGGCAGGGGAGGGCTGTCAGCGGCACAATCCGCCGCCCTTCAGCCAAGTGACATGACAGCTAATACAAGAAGAAAATGATACATAGGAAGGTGATAAAAATGGGGGACATAAAAACACAGTAAGGGGAGATACTGAAGGTAAAAATAAACTGACATGGGTACGTTCATAGGGGGACAATTAAAAAAGTTGACATAAAGTTAAAAAAGACAGTTGACGATTCGTAGAACACACAAAAAGACACTGTAGTCACATGCACAGGTTAAAAGTTGGCCACAGTATGAAAAACACTCCAGAACAACACACTTTAGACCCACTTGATGCACACGCGACGAAGAATAAAACTGCCAGGTCGGACCTGCTGAGGGAGAGGCCTGAGAGGATGGAAAAGGAGGGGAGAGCAAGGTGCAGCAGGGGAGGGGGCGGGATAAAAAGAGTAGGGGCATCAGCGGGTACACCAAGAGGCAGGAGACAGGTGGGACAGGAGATGAAGAGGGAAGACAAGGCAGGAGGGAGTGCAGAGACACTGAAGGGGAGCACAGGAGAGGGAGAGTAGGACGGGAAAGCTGCTCAGGAGAACGGAGGGGGAGGAGAGGGAGCCCTGAGGAGGAGGCAGGAGGAAGGTGGGGTTAGAGTTGGTAGGAAAGGTAGATGTCAGGTCGAAGCTCATCATCTGGAAGGGGTAGATGGTGGAAGTTGCGTTGGGAAAGGAGGTGGAGGGTGTGGAGATGGAGGGTTTGGAGATGGAGGGTGTGGAGATGGAGAGAGGGTGGGACACAATGGAAAAGGTGCGGCAATGGGCTGGGCATGGAGAGGAAGGGAGACACCAGGAGGTAAGGGCGATCAAGGCAGTGGACAATATATAGGGAGCGGATGTGTTCAAGGAATAGGAGAAGGTGGGGGAAGGGGATAAGGTCATAGAGGATGCACGTGGGGGCCAGAAGGCAGATGCGGAAGACGAGGCGGAATGCATGGCGTTCAAGGATTTGGAAGGATTTATAGAACCTGGGAGGGTCAGAAATCCAAGCAACACATGACAAAGTGTGGGGCGGATCAAGGATTTGTAGGTGTGAAGGATGGTGACAGGTTGCAGACCCCTTGTGCGGCCGGACAGGAGTTTCAGGAGGCAAAGTCTGTTGTGACCTTTGTGTTGGATGGTAAGTCGATGGGGAGTCCAGGTGAGGTGGCGGTCGAGGGTGAGGCCAAGGTATTTGAGGGGAGGAGTGAAGTGGATAGGATGGCCATAAATGGTGAGGCAGAAATCATGGAGATGGAAAGAGCGGGTGGTGCGGCCTATGATGATCGCCTGGGTCTTGGAAGGGTTGATACGGAGGAACAACTGGTTGCACCAAGCGATGAATTGGTCAGTGTGGGTTTGGAGAGTACGTTGGGACCATTAAAGGGTAGGATAAAGGGCTAAAAAGGCAGTGTCATCAGCAAATTGGGGGAGATGAACAGGCAGTGGAGGTTTGGGCATATCAGCAGTTTACAGGAGATAGAGGAGAGGGGAAAGGACAGAGCCTTGGGGCATGCCTGCAGAGGGATAGAAAGTATGGGAATTGTGGATAGTCACATAGGATGGGCGACGGGAAAGAAGCAACGAGACAGAGGAAGTTGCTAGGGAGAGCATTGGTCTGGAGTTTGAAGAGGGGCCTGGGATGCCAGACACGGTCGTAGGTCTTCTAGAGGTCAAGGGAAACAAAGATGGTGAAGTGACGGGAGTTAAGTTGGAGGGAAAGAAGATTGGTAAGGTTAAGGAGCAGGTCGTCGGCTGGAAGCCACACTGGGTAAGGGGAAGGAGGTGGTGCTGGTTAAAGTGGCGGTGAATACGGTGAGAGGGGATGGTCTCGAAGACCTTACTGAACACAGAGATGAGGCAGATAGGATGATAGGAAGAGGTATCAGAGGGGGTTTGTTGGATTTAGGGAACAGTAGGACACAGGAAGTCTTCCACAGGTCAGGATAAAATCCAGTGAAGAGGAGGACATTGTACAGGGTAGCAAGGACAGCCAAGAAGGATGGGGGGGATTCGTTGAGATGGCAGTAGGTGACGCCATCATGACCAGGGGCGGTATTGCGTTTGGAGCAGAGGACGAGTGTGATGTTGGGTGCAGTGATGGGAGTGTTGATGTCTGAGAGGGGTAACTGATCCAAGTACTGGAAGCTAGGGGCGAGTGGTGGAACAGAGGAATCAGTGCGGTCAAGGACGGCGGGGAAGAGGAAATAATCCAAATGGGGATCGTCAGGAATGGAGAAGACCTCAGAGAGGTGGGAAGCAAAATGGTTAGCCTTACTGAGATTGTCAGGAAAAGGTCGCTCGTCATGGAGGATAGGGTAATGCGGGGTGGGATGGCTACTAGTAAGGCGCTGGAAGGCTGATCAGTACGTGGAGGAGTTGACAGGGAGGATGGAGTTGAGGTGTGTGCATGTCTGGCACCAATCCTGGCGTTTCTTTGCTGTAAGGAGGTTCCAGATGTGTCGCTGTAATTTCCGGTGGCGAATGAGTGTATCCCGGTCACGGAAGGAGCGGTAGAGCCTGTGGGATTCACGCAGAAAGAGGACGACCTGTGGAGGAAGCGTAGGGCAGTGAGGGTGGATGAGTTTGGTAATGACATGGGCCCCCACAGCGTCAGTGATGGTCTTCTGAAGGAAGGAAGAGGCATGGATGATGTCAGCATGATGGTGAAAGGTGAGGGGGTGGCTTTCGACCTGTAAGGCGATGTATTTCCGGTAGGCATCCCAGTCGGCACGGCGGTAGTTACGGACAGACGTTAGAGGGGCGACTAACAGTACTCCACACTTCCTGTTATACTGGTGCGGTCCGCCTCTCGTGACATCTAGTGGTCAATTTCGCATTACATAGGGCTGCCCGCAAATTTTTTATCAGGCAGTGTACGTAGTATTTCTGTCTACCAAAACTCATAGGGGAATGATCCAATCCACACCGAAGGAAAAGCACTGTCAAAATTTTGGCGACTAAGGCGCGCTGCAAGTATTTTTTCTAAATGTTTAAGTTTGCTACAGCAGCTATCTGTACAGCCCTTCCTGCCTAGCGCTCGAAGCGTCGAAAAAGCAGAGGTAGCCACGACAGGACCACGTACCGCGCAGCGTAGTAAACAATCCGAAGCGCACACAGGTTAATTTTAACCACTTAAACCTTAGCAAAAGCTTCCCACTTCATTAATTTTTGAATAGGTTGCAGTTCACATCGTCAGCTAAACTGTTGGAGATGTTATTTTTACATGAGTGGCTAACAGAGGAAATAAAATCATGGCAGGCGACGTCCATCAATCGGGACTTTAATTTGATGACATTAAATATTTTATAACAATTCTTATGGCACAGTTCTTATTATAATTTGCATTCAGACATTTCATAGTGATTTCTAGTTTTATTTATACAGAACAGGAATGGAGTAAGAAATGGTCCTGGCCGTAATTCTACACCTATTGTGCTGCGTGCCAAGAATACTTGATCAAATTCGTAAAATCTGGTGATGCAAACAGACAATGCAGAGACGCCTGGAGTTTAACATTAATGTTCAACTGATAACCCTGAAATGACAAAGAGCTATCGGAAATTATATTATCCGACAGTTATCTGAAAAATGCTTTACACTGTTGAAAAATATTTTTATCGAGAGGTTGAATCACGCTATTAGTTCCGAGTGAAATTCGAACTGTATTAACAGTCATTCCGTCGACCTAGTTAATGGCAGAGGTGTCGTTATGTTCAGTCCAAGAGTTCAATAGAACTAATGAATTTTTCTCTGCAAATGCTAAGAGAAGGATTCGCTGTGCGGGGTAGCCGTGCGGTCTCGGGCGCCTTGTCACGGTCCGCGTGGCTCCCCCCGTAGGAGGTTCGAGTCCTCCCTCGGGCAAGGGTGTGTGTGTTATCCTTAGCGTAAGTTAGTTTCAGTTAGATTGAGTAGCGTCTAAGCTTAGGGACCGATGACCTCAGTAGTTTGGTCCCATAAGAACTTACCACAAATTTCCAAGACGATTCGGATGAAACACTGAAAATTATTGTCTCGTATTTTTCCAAGATCTTGTGACGTCGATTAAAAACTTTTGCAAGTAGCAATCTTTTTTTTAATCTTTTGTCCTAATTTTCCTTTATGTTCGTGAATACAGAGATAAAATTGTGGAAACATTAATCCACTGATACTTATCGCTGGCGTTGTTGTATGCGAATGTGTCATAAAGTTCATCGACCGCACAAGCGTCTCTTTTTTTTCTCGAATGACAAGTTACGGTGTGCACGAAACCCGTATGACTAGCATTATACGGATCTTTTAGGGGATAACAAGAAGCCTCGTCTCACGTGAACTATGAATTTTTCTATAGTATTACTTCTTAATGGCATCTCCTCAACACGTTTACCTGAGGTAAACTTCGCAATTTTGAAACCTTCTTTTCCGTATAATTTCCTGAATCCAGGTCGAAGAACCCTGGAAATCAGTAATGTTCATCGCACTTGCAATTCAGAGAGCCCACTGTAGTAGATCTCTCTCAGTAATAGTGCAGCGACTCCCACAAAAAGTTCAAAACTTCTCGAATAGTTTTTCTTTCACACTTTTACGAGTTTCATTTTGGCACATATTTCGTACTTCGTGTAAATGTTTTTTCTGTTTATAAAATTCATGTTCAGATTTTACGAAATGAAACCAGTTTTGCACACTGCTTAAGTCCAAACGTTTTCCCCTTTCGTTTAAACTTTCCTTTCACACTTAAAGCTATTACCGCACATGTTTTCTTCCGGTTAGGAAGGTGCTGTGCTTTTGTTGTGGTCTTTAATGAGCATAACAATCATTGTTCGAAAGACACGTATGCTTACTCATCATGGCTTGTCCCTCCCCTAAAAAAACAATAAAAAGAAATCCATCCATCGCTATTCCTTCGCTACTCTTACACAGTACATAAATACACAGTAACACAAAAAAAAAATTGTTCAAATGGCTCTGAGCACTATGGAACTTAACATCTGAGATCATCAGTCCCCTAGAACTTAGAACTAGTTAAACCTAATTAACCTAAGGACATCACACACATCCATGCCCGAGGCAGGATTCGAACCTGCGATCGCAGCGGTCGCGCGGTTCCAGACTGAAGCGTCTAGAACCGCTCGGCCACAGTGGCCGGCCCACAGTAACACAATTAAATAAAATTACACACATACAGTAATCTAATAAAGAAGTTCTAGGCAAAGTAGGGGAAAGGTTATGCCGGCAACAATACAAAACACAAACCACAACACATACTTAGATGTATAAAAACGAACAGAATACAGTGGTGCGCATAAAAGTGTGTTGCGAAAAACATCATAATGCATAGTGCTGCAGAACAACTAAAATTTAGACCGAAATTATCAGTGTCTAGCGCAGAAAAACAACGACGTGATAGCAAACGGCATTTCCCGAAGTAAGCGAGAAATCAACCGAAAATCACCACCACTGACGATGCTTTACCTCAGGAAAGCGAAACGCGTCTTGTGAAAAAACAATCTCGCATTTTTGTACTTGCAATGACAGAACAAAAAGACCCTCAAATGGTTCAAATGGCTCTGAGCACTATGGGACTTAACATCTTAGGTCATGAGTCCCCTAGAACTTAGAACCTGCGACCGCAGCAGTCCCGCGGTTCCCGAATGAAGCGCCTAGAACCGCACGGCCACCGCGGCCGGCAAAAAGACCCTCAAGAATTATAAAGCAAGTACGGACACTATGTGCACACAAATGAAGAAATTAATTAGTCGTTCATACAGACAAGCCAACAACACCTCTTCAGGCGATTATAGAGTCACAACTTCGGGGCCGCTGAATGTGGCAGCAATCTGAAATATTGAACGGTCGACGCGAAGTGTTCCGAATTGTGCCGAGTTTAACCATCAATACTTGGGGACCGGCATCTAACTTACCACACCCCTACCATAGCTAGTGTATAGGGGGCTTATAAAATATGAATTTCTGTAGGTTACCAGTTAATAATAAGACTGCTACATACCCGCCCAGAGATGCCGGTCCGCAATGTCTGTAACGGCTCCTGAGCATTCTACACCACTGGTGTAGAATGTTCAGACGAGTAGTAGTGAATGCTTAAATAAACCAGTACCATAGTGCAGCCAGATGGAGAGGATCGTCGTGTGGCTTTCAGACGACAGACATGCTGATGGCGACCATGATCCACCTGTCGTCGGGCCAGTTCGCCGTGCTGTCGGACATGGTGCGCTGCTCCGGGAGGCTGGCCGTGGGCCGCCGCGGCGCTCGCCAGCCGGAGGTGCCCACCATGGAGGCCGCCCTCGCCTACTGCGTCCAGTTCCACGAGCGACTGCTGCGGTGAGCAGCGTCACCAGCGTTGTGGAGTGAAGCTGCCTGTCTCGCCAACTGTGTGTGTGTGTGTGTGTGTGTGTGTGTGTGTGTGTGTGCGGGTGCCCCTCCCATCAGTATGACTGTGTGTCGTCCAGTTGGACCAAACAGGTGCCCAAGTGTTCAGAGGCATTTCCTGCTGTCCTGGTTTAGTTTTGCAGTGATCCCCATTAATGGCTTCAGACAAATGACGGAGTCGTACCAAGGCAAACATACGTTTGTAGCCAGTGGCGGTTGCTATGTAAGAACACAAGACCACGTGAACACCCTAACTTTCGACACCTTTGAGGATTTATTGGTTATTTTTCTTTGAATGCTGTTAA
Source organism: Schistocerca piceifrons (assembly GCF_021461385.2). Taxonomy (NCBI): domain Eukaryota; kingdom Metazoa; phylum Arthropoda; class Insecta; order Orthoptera; family Acrididae; genus Schistocerca; species Schistocerca piceifrons. The sequence goes on from NC_060139.1 coordinate 1,059,091,810, forward strand.
ACGTAACAATGATGCTGCAATGTGAGAGACGCGGCACTTAAATCTATCGCGCTACTGCTCCTCTAGACTCCCTAAAACTTGGCATCAGGATCGCGAGTACACCTTCAGTTGTGCACGTTTTAAGAAGCTTTTGAGCATGCGCAACTCCCGTGACGTAATTGCCTTAGGGGCCAAATTCATACGGATTTGATAAAAGACGCGCACCGTTCACGATATGCACTTGCCACTCAACTAGAAGTTTGCGTCAGTGCCACCAGATGGTAGCACACTGCAACCGAGTTTTATCCCCGTTCGCTCGGCACAAATCCTGTTAGACGATAGCACATTCCTCAGATACGCTAATTCACTCGCTATATAGTAAAATTAGATCGGACGCCAGTATATGTTAAAGTTGTGAGTTTCTCGATGAATTCTAGAATATTAAGTTATGAATTTCTATCATACAGTAATCCATTTGAGGCGATGAGAATCATAAGGGTCTGAAGTACATCATTGTCGATTGTGAGATTGTAACACTTATTCCTACTTCTGACATCTGTTAATCTTATGGTGAATCAGGTTTATCTGTGCTGTAGGCCCACATTTTATGAATGAAAATTCACGAAAAGACGTATGTATCACTGCTTTCTCTGATATTCACTTAAATGTGGGATCGATGGCGGTGTGGGTTAGGCCCTTACGGATTTCAGCTCCTCATTTGTATTCCAGTCAAGGGACCATGTTTGCAGACATTACAACTTGAAATTACAATTAAATCAATCCCATGAGCTGCTGACAGCGTTGATATACATCAACGGGGACAGTTGTAAACGTGTGCCCCGACCGGGACTCGAACCCGGGATCTCCTGCTTACAAGGCAGACGCTCTATCCATACGAGCCACGGAGGACACAGAGGATAGTGCGACTGTAGGGATTTATCGCCGGCACGCTCCCCGTGAGATCCACATACTCATCTTACAGTCCACACACTACATTCGTAGTGCCCCTGCCATAATACCATACCCATTACTTGTGGCAGACAATCCACCGACTCCCGTAAGAGTTCAAGGCGAATCGTGTGCATCCGCACTGAAGAAGGTCATCAGCCAGTTAGCCTTAAACGATATGAAGATGGCATCTGTTCTTCCGGACATGCAGCTTCTTTAGTTGGCTAGAGTGTAATATCGCCATCGACTGTAATTTGCTTTTGTGTGTTGTGATCCATCTCCTTTTTCTCCGGTTTCCCGAATTTTCTCATATAATTATAAGCAACCAATGAGTTTCAATATTATTTGCAAAATGAAAGAAGGCTGATGGCTGATTCTACGGTACGCTTAAAAGTTTGGGCGCCGCAACAGTATTTCGTAATCTAATACGACAAGACTATGAATGGCTAGCAGTGCATTTTACCGATGCAATGCTTTTAGCGGCCATGTTGTATATCTTCAATTTTAATAACGCTTTGTATTATTTTACTATTACAAAGCAATAAATTGATTTTTGTGAACTGTATAATATGAGCCGTACACCAAATATCCGAATTATGAGAAGCTGTCGAACATGCTCAGGCAGGCAAGCTTACTTTTTCTTCAGAAATCATTGTCGAGTAGACAATAAATTTTCCTTTCAGACACGAGTTTGTCTAACATCAAACAACAACTGTATCTTCACATCAGTTTTGTCTTCCCGCAGATTGGGTACATGAAAATGCAAACACAACATACATCAGAAATACACAACCGAACGAGGTAGCGCAGTGGTTAGCACACTGGACTCGCATTCGGGAGGACGATGGTTCAATCCCGTCTCCGATCATCCTGATTTAGGTTTTCCGTGATTTCCCTAAATCCTTTCGGGCAAATGCCGGGATGGTTCCTTTGAAAAGGCACGGCCGATTTCCTTCCCCGTCCTTCCCTAACCCGAGCTTGCACTCCGTCTCTAATGACCTCGTTGTCGACGGGACGTTAAACACTAATCTCCTCCTCAGAAATACAAAATTTTATGTCCGACGTCCCAAATTGGGCGCCAAAATGACATGTTGTTGGCTCCGGTATTTGAATAAAACGGCAGAATTTGTGAAAATCAAAGTACCAATGAGCAACGGTCATTGTTGATGGTGGCACACATTTCTTCTATTGTACCTGATACGCATCTAAAAATAATACATCGATTTCAAAATAAAATTGGCTCCTGAAGTTTTTACCATTTACGAAACGTAGTAATTTATCACCAGCATCAGTTCTGTAGGGGCTGTATCTGACAGAAGCGAGAGCAGCAGATTCACAGTTCGGAGACAATGGTCAGATTATATGTAATTTGTGCTTGCTCAAAATGATCGCAAGGCAATATTAAATCATCCGCAGATAATCTCAGGGACGCGGTTTGATTACAACAGAATAAAATCAATGGCTAAACGCGCATTGCATTCCGTACATTGCCTCTATTTACCATGACCTGCTAAACTCGCAATTCCAGCTATCTGTTCTGAAACAGATGTTACAAAAAAAATTATAAACCATATACCACTTAATAATTGCGGAGAGTACCTTTCAAATGAAACAAATAAAAACCGTTTTTAAGATATTTAATTACAAATCAAAACTAATTCTACTGAAGAGAGACTTATATAAAAACGTCTGTTCCGTTCGATGGAGACAATAGAAAAGAGTACAGTTTGCCGAGAGATACTTTGCTCCTCGTTCATAACTCCCTATAAAACATTTGAAAATACAATTCCTCCGATTTGTTTCAGCCAGAGGTTGATTTATGTGATCTTTGATCCGAATTTACAGTTCATTGACGTTTTATTACATTTTTCATAGGCAAGATGAAACATTTTTTTAAGAAAAGAGCCCACATTCGGGCACAAAAATCACTTTAAAATATTTTTTGTATTTAAAAGGAGTTGACTTTATCCAAGTAAGGCTTCAATTTAGCTCTCATCAAGTTATGTAAGGTATATCAGTAGTGCCGTACGTAATTTTGGAGAACATTTCTCTTGGAGCATAGCGGTTTTTATATTATTTAAAAATGGACATGAACAGAAGCGTAAGAAACTTCTTTTTTTATGAGGCTGCATGTTTCGGTCTGTTTCACGTCATCTTCAGACTGCACACTGAAATATGTATATACAACAGAATTGGAGGGATATAGTAATATATGAAATACAACTTACGTAACAAATAATAAATAACAAATAATAAAAAAAGGATTAATACCCATTATGCCAGACTGTCGTTGTGAACTGAGCAGGCGCTAAGAGTCCACCGGCGCTAACTGCCAAAGAGAGTAATACAGCTGTTGCTCAAATACGCGATGCTCCGCCCACTGCGCACCGAATTACATCAGCGATAGCTGGTCAGGCATACGGGACGTCAAAAGGTTGTTACAAGTTACAAGTTCTTACAAAATGATCACCCGAAAGCTAATAACAGATAAAGAAACAGGAGCCTTATATTATATAAAGTAACTCCTATAAACAGCATTCCGTCAGTCTGTGATAAAAATATATATAAAGAGATAACCGAACATAATCTGTTGTGAGAACAGATTTCTCACAAACTCGTAGATTCTGTGGCAGCAAAGATGGCGGTTATGAGACGATACTCGTTCCCATGGAGACGGTGTGGTCATATCGATATGCTTCACAAGCTGCGACATCGTCGCGAAAAAACACAGTGACCCGTATATGTAACAAGTTTCTTTAATTTACGTCTATCGTCACAATCTTTTTTGTTTAACAGATTACCGGTTTCATTAAAACAAAGTCCTAATGTGCTGCAGCCATGCTCATGTGATGTTATTCATATGTATTTGACGATGCTGGTACTGATTCCGCATTTAACATTTGACGATGCCTCTATGGCTGCAGTACATTAGGACTTTGATTTTATGAAACAGATCTGATGATAGTCATTAAAGACCGAAACCGGTAATCTGTTAAACAAAAAAGATTGTGACCATAGACGTAAATTAAAGAAACTTATATCGATATGCGCCATCCAGCAGAAGAGCATCTGAGAGCTGCAACAGCGGATGGATGTCTAATACGTACTGGCATGCAGCTCGACATGCAAATTATTGCTTATTGCTCTTAGAACGTAGTGCCAGCGAAAATGCTGCTTGATCGACAAAGTTATTTATCATCGGCTTGGGGGAACCGATTTCGAAGTTGCAACAGCGACTAATTGTTGCCAATTGTTGGCATGCAAATAAGGCGACTGTCTTAATATATATTAGGTCTCCCAGACGACACTAACTAAATAAGTAACAAGACATCAAATAAAGTGTAATACGTAAAGCACCAAAAAGGAAAACAAATGTAAGTTACATCAAAAGAAGTATGGCACAAATCTCATTGACCCAGCGAGGTAGTCAAAGACGTAAAACAAAGAGCATAAGAAAACTGGAGTTTAAAAACCTGTGAACATAGTTGTTCCTTGAAACAGTCGTACAAAATGTCAGATATACAGAAACATAGGTTACAATACTACGGTATGATACATCCTGGACCCATCTAAATAGTCATGGCCGTAAAACAGATGCATAAGCAGTCAGTGTCCGGACTAACACAAACATCATAAAAAAGAAGTTTCTTCCACTGGTGACTGTTCATGTTCATTTTTAAGAGCCGTAAGTGTTTTTTAATATTTCAGGACAAATATTTATGGATTTTAATACATAGTACACCCAATTTTGTTTTCTTTTCAGTATGGTACGAAGATCACACTTTATTCATTGCCAAGTCCAGCTTAACTCTGGGTGAACCGACGTCTTGTGTCGTTAACCGCTCCATATATTTTGAAATAGCTTGTTTTGAAGTAAATTGTAAGATAACCAAACGGAGAACAAAGGTGGTTATACACAAAGAGTAAAGAGAATTATACACCAAACTGGACGAGGCATGATTTTTTAAAATTCTTTGGTTGGTATTGTCTAGTGTTTTCACGTAGCGAGCAGTTTGTCACTTTGGCTATCTTTGTGTTATGCGTATTGCTTCAAATCATAACATTTAGAAGTGTGGTTTTATAATACCAGCTCCTCCCTCTTCTCTCTGGCCATCTCCTCCTATTCCCTCCGTCTGTCCACCTCCTCGTATTCCCTTTGTCTGTCCACTTCCTCCTCCCCATCTCTCCCCATCCACTCCTCACTCTTTCTCTCTCTCTCTCTTTGTCCATCCCCCCCTCTCCCTATCTGTGTCTGTTTCCTCCTTTCCCCTGTCTGTCTCTCCTCCACTCTTCTATCACCTTCAACCCAGTAGGAGGTTGGTGGTTCTCACCCTCCACAGTATTTCTTTCCAGATAGTAAGTAATATGTCTACCAAATTTGGTAGGAGATTTCTACCTGCAGCTTCATCCATTTGTGCACATTCCACATATATTTCACATTTACGGGGTGAGTCAAAAGTAACTTTACAACTTTGGAATGATATAGAAATTTTTGTTGAGATAACTTACAGACTCGGTAGATGTGTCATTTTGTAACAAACAACCTCAAGTTTCACATAAAAGTGTCATGTAGGGTAGTATGAAGAGTATGGCACGTGGCACACCTGTAATGTCAGTGGAGGACCTTACTGCCCTAGTCCACCGAGCGATTGAAATACTTGAAAGACAACCACACGTCTTGCCTCATGTGCGTGGGGTTAGGCACCGCCGTTGTAGGCCCTGCAGTGATGTATTAGGTACACAGTTCAAAGCCTGCTTGTAATGTAAACAGTGCGATGTACTACTCACGTTGGGTTTCTTGACGTGATGTGTAGCGCACACCCATCTTAGATTTCAATGCTCTCCAGTGCCCAATCTGTACGTTTCCAGACATGGACTCGTTCTTGAAAACTAATTAGTGTGCCTTCCCACACAACATCCTAAGCATTGAAGGTGTTTTTTTCGGGACCCCTGTACCTGGTCAACATTGTTGCCCCTAACAAAATTTGAAAGTTATCATCAAAATGCGAATTTACCCTTGAAACTTTCCATCAGTATCGTTTCCGTTTTTGTTTCTTGATTGTTTATGACCAACTAGCATAGCATAGGATTAATAATTGAAAGTTTCAATTGTAGAGTTCGAGAAATGAGTGGAATTCCATTTCTTTAACGTCACTTCAGTGTTTTCCGTAGTCTTCCTTGATTATTAGATTTTTCTCTATTATTTCTGTTCCATATTCTTGAGAATACATGTTGGAACTAGTTAATTTCAATAAACAACTAAAAAGGTACGACAGTCGTTTATAGATCAGTACTAAACTTCAGGAGTCTGATAGTCACCATGACACTAATTACGTTGCAGAATCGTGTCATGCCTGTTAAGGGATTGTTTAACTATGTAAAGCCAAAAACAGACCACTTTATTGCCGAAGAGTTTCCAAAAATTCTTCAACATGATCTTTCCAGCTTTGCAGTTACTGCGTGGTCGCTCTTGACTTCAGAAACTACAATTTCACGTATGCTGTCCCTTCTCTGCCCATCACAGTTCCAAAAAGATCTGAGTACTTTTCACTGATGCCATAGAAAGTTGTTAAGCCTACGCCAGAAAGTCATGCAGGAGTATTTTGTAAGAGGTGGAACACTGCCTGAAGCCATCTACTTAAGGAAGGTCATTCTTTGCTTACTGCAGACATGTGAGGATACACTTAAATATCCTCTCAGAACTGGCCACCATAGGGAGGGACAGGTCCAGTGATTTCATTACATGTCTGCTGCTAAGACATATTGTAGCACGCATATACGGTTTATTTGAAACTCATACATAGTAAAGTCGGCACTACGTCAGAAGTCGATATTTCAGGCGTGTTCTCTAATGATGCTTTAAAAAATTATGACACTGAACTACTGTTGCTTATTCTGAAGACTTCTTAGAACTTTTTGTATGGTATTAGTGCTCTCAGTGGGCCTTGGCATCTCCAACCACTTGTTACCATACATCTTTGCTCTGTACTTTTCTGCTTCATCTTGGCAGCGTCACCCAACAGTGTCCATCCATTTCGCTCTTGGTCAGCATTAACTACTGGTAGAATGCTGTTTCCTTTCAATATTCCCTTGGGCATCTTGTCGCGTGCCGTCTCTTCCATTTGCCTCTACCAGTGTATTCTCTGACAAATTTAACCACATGTTTATCTTGTATATGTTGCTGTAATTCATGGATGCATTTTATTCTCCAGCCATCTGCCTCTTTCACAGGTCCATAGATTTTTCACAAGCGTTTTCCTTCAAATGCTCCCAGATTGTTTATATCCGTTTCTACCACTGTCCAAACGTCTGATACATATGAAACAGTTGGTTATGGAAAGGAGTAGTATACTTCTAATTTTATTTCCATTTAGAAATTTTTAAGAACGGGCAAATCCACATCAGGCCATTCAGGGTTAGGGTTTCCCTGTTTCTCTAAGCCGTCTTAAGGCTAATGTCGAGGTGGTCCCTGTGAAAAGGCACAACTCGTCTTCTGTCCAATCCTTACCCAGTCAGAGCTTTTAGTCTGTCTCTGGTGAGCTAATCATCGATAGGACGTTAAGCCCTAATCTTCCTTCTTTCCTTTGGAAAATACGCTCTATTTCCAGCTTACATACTATATCTGATATTTCATTGGTTAAAAGGATATCGAGATAAATGAAGTCGCTAACACATTCAAAATATTTCCCAGAGGTCTTCATGTCGAATGGTGTCGTTCTGCTCTTAGAATGGAATCTTAACAAATATTTACCTTATTTTGATTGGGAATGGGTCTTTTTTTCCTGCATCCATATATTTCTGGCCGCAATTGCAATATTATCCGCGTATGCACATATCCGTTCAAGTTTCATCATTATAATACCTATTTTCTCCTCTTTTTTTCACCTAAGCGATGGTAAGATGCAGATAACAGGAGAGAGCTCATCATTTTCCTTCAGTTCAGCTGTGAGGCTTAAGCTCTTTGTCATTTTGTTATTTACCTTTATTTTTGCCTTCCTGTCCACTGTCAGGTCATCTCGTCTTATTACCTTGTCATAAAGACACAGTTCTTTTAGTGTCATCAGCAATGCTTGCCTCTTAACTCTATCATAATCGCATTTAAAATCAACAAACAGGAAGTGAAGACGTTAGCTGTTTTCGTTATTTTCCTAGTAAAGAAACAACAAGGCCAAAGTACCTCAAGAACCAGACTGATAAATTTTCAGTGCGCCTTGTTATCCTTTCATTTATCGCTACCGAGGGAGAGTTGATCATGCAGTCGACGCAGAGGTCTCCCCGGTACTGGGCAGTAGAATGGTAGACTGGCACAGCTTTCGTATAATGAACCATACTGGTATTGTACTGATTCAGGGAAACGTTAAAAAACCCAGATCGAGATAATCGAACAGGTATTGGAACGCCAGTATTATTAAATATTAGTCATGTATGTTAATGCTGAGTGCTACCTAGCTCGTTCGTAGCGGTACATACTGCCGAATCAGCAACTGCACTTTGAGTGATGTATCTAAATAATATTTGCTGAAAAAATAACGTTCCTTAAAACGTTTCATGCTACCAAATAGTTGACATCCTCTTTTTTGAATAATAAAGCATGGTGATTTTTGAGGGATGTTTCAGATGGATTCTACCTGACGCTGCTACCTAGTTGGCTGTTCCAGCTGAAAAATCCATCAGTCAGTAACTTTTTTAAACATTTTTGGAAGTCGACTATCAACAGCCGTCAAGTAACGTATAAAATGCATGTTCGACCATCAGCAGCTTTTATTTTAAACCAAAATACCAATCGGTTTCAATCATGGACAATATTCACGGAAACGGTTAAAATGGTTTAAGCAATCACATTACATTTGTCATTACTTAAAAATGTTCTTCAGTACGTCTCTGCGTACACTTAGTATTAGCATGGTTGCTTTTAAAAGTGTTGTATCGTATATTGATATTCATGACATGCGCTACACGTTATTTAAGTAACGACAAATGTAATGTGGTGGCTTAAACAACTTTAAACCTTATCCGGTTCATGACTAAAACCGGTTGATATTTAGATTTAATAAAAGCTGCTGATCGTCAAACATGCGTCTTATACTGTAACTTTTTTATTTGCACACGGAGTTTCGTGTAAAATAAAAACAATAACACTATACAGAACACAAATATGAGAAACTAAAACAGTGTACACCGAGGCGATTAAGGTCATGGGAGACGGTCCTCCTTTTGCTCGGCGTAGCAACTCGAAGTGGCATGGACTGAACAAGTCTTTGGAAGTCGCCTGCAAGTGTAATTTAGTCACGCGCCTCAATAGCCATCCATAATTGCGAAAATGTTTACGGTGCAGAATTTCGTGCACGGATCGATCTTTCGATTATGTCCCTGTAAATGTTCGGTTGGATTCATGTCGGGCGATGAGGGTGGCCAAATCATGCACTCGAATTGTCCAGAATGTTCCTCAAAACATTTACGAACAATTGTTGTACGGTGACGTGCCGCATTGTGATCCATAAAAGTTCCTTCATTGTTTGGGGACATGAAGTCCATGAATAACCATTTCCAGTCAGTGATCGCTTTATCTGCACCATTGAACCTAGACCGTTGTTGTTGTTGTGGTCTTCAGTCCAGAGACTGGTTTGATGCAGCTCTCCATGCTACTCTATCCTGTGCAAGCTTCTTCATCTCCCAGTACCTACTGCAACCTACATCCTTCTGAATCTGCTTAGTGTATTCATCTCTTGGTCTCCCTCTACGATTTTTACCCTCCACGCTGCCCTCCAATACTAAATTTGTGATCCCTTGATGCCTCAGAACATGTCCTACCGACCGATCCCTTGTTCTAGTCAAGTTGTGCCGCAAACTCCTCTTCTCCCCAATTCTATTCAATACCTCCTCATTAGTTATGTGATCTACCCATCTAATCTTCTGCATTCTTCTGTAGCACCACATTTCGAAAGATTCTGTTCTCTTCTTGTCTAAACTATTTATCGTCCATGTTTCACTTCCATACATGGCTACACTCCATACAAATAATTTCAGAAACGACTTCCTGACACTTAAATCAATACTCGATGTTAACAAATTTCTCTTCTTCATAAATGCTTTCCTTGCCATTACCAGTCTACATTTTATATCCTCTCTACTTCGACCATCATCAGTTATTTTGCTCCCCAAATAGCAAAACTCCTTTACTACTTTAAGTGTCTCATTTCCTAATCTGATTCCCTCAGCATCACCCGACTTAATTCGACTACATTCCATTATCCTCGTTTTGCTTATGTTGATGTTCATCTTATATCTTCCTTTCAAGACACTATCCATTCCGTTCAACTGCTCTTCCAAGTCCTTTGCTGTCTCTGACAGAATTACAATGTCATCGGCGAACCTCAAAGTTTTTATTTCTTCTCCATGGATTTTAATACCTACTCCGTTGCACGTAAATACGGCCCACACCGTTATGGAGTCACTACCAGTGTGTACAGTGCCTTGTTGACAACTTGGGTTCATGGATTCGTGGGGTCTGCGCCACGCTCAGACCCTACCATTAGCTCTCACCAACTGAAATCGGGACTTATCTGACCAGGCCGTGGTTTTACAGTCGTCGAGGGTCCAAACGACATGGACACGAGCCCAGGAGAAGCTCTGAAGGCGATATTGTGTTGTTAGCAAAGGTCGTCTGCTACCATACCCCATTCAAGCCAAATTTCGTCGCACTGTCCTAATGGATATGTTCGTCGTACGTCCCACACTGATTTGTGTGGCTATTTCAAGCAGTGTTGCTTGTCTGTTGACAGTGACAACTGTACGTAAACACCGCTGCTCTCGGTCGTTAAGTGAAAGTCGTCGGCCACTGTGTTATCCGTGGTTAGAGGTAATGCTTGAAATTTGGTATTCTTCGTACACTCTTGACATTGTGGATCTCGGAATATTGAATTCCCTAACGATTTACAAAATGAATTGTCTCAGGCATCCAGCTCCAACTACCATTCCCGTTTCAAAGTCATTCTTGCCGTGTGCCCATAATCACTTCTGAAACATTTTCACACGAATCACCGGAGTACAAACGACAGCTCCGCCAATGCTCTGCCCTGTCATACCCTGTATACGCGATACTGAAGCAATCTGTATATCTGGATATCGCTGCCCCATGACTTTTATCACCTCAGCGTATACACCATACGTCTACCGAGTGCACTGAGTTTTCCCTTACTTTTTTTGCAGCCTGGTCGCCGACCTCGAAAGCGTCAACTGGTTCAGCATGGCCTTCAACTTCGGTGTACAATTAGTCATCTTGAGTTTTCTGGCGTACGAAGCACTTACGGTAAGTACGCTGTGTGCCCAGGAGAATGAAGTAGAGGAGGGGTTTCCGCTTGCGTTGCACCGCACGCGAATTAGCACCACTGCATGCGGGGTCGGTCCAGCAGTCTGCTGGCCATTGGGCGCCGCACTGGACGCTGGATGCCGTCGGGGGTGCTGGTGGCGTCCACCGTAGTATGTGGCACAGACCTCTGGGCGACTCTAACACTCTCAAACCTTACAGTGTTCATAAATGATCATTTATACTTACGTATTACACCAGTAACATACGAGGGCGTCCTGATAACCACGCCTCCGAATTTCGTAATCTGTTCTCACAAGGGAACCTCCCCATCGCACCCACCTCAGATTTAGTTATAAGTTGGCACAGTGGATAGGCCTTGAAAAACTGAACACAGATCAATCGAGAAAACAGGAAGAAGTTGTGTGGAAGTTTGAAAAAAATAAGCAAAATATACAAACTGAGTAGTCCATGCGCAAGATAAGCAACATCAAGGATAGCCTGAGCTCCGGAGCGCCGTGGTCCCGTGGTTAATGTGAGCAGCGCCGGAACGAGAGGTCCTTGGTTCAAGTCTTCCCTCGAGTGAAAAGTTTACTTTCTTTATCTTCGCGAAGTTATGATCTGTCCGTTCGTTCATTGACGTCTCTGTTCACTGTAATAAGTTTAGTGTCTGTGTTTTGCGATCGCACCGCAAAACCGTGCGATTAGTAGACGAAAGGACGCGCCTCTCCAATGGGAACCGAAAACATTTGATCGCAAGGTCATAGGTCAATCGATTCCTCCACAGGAAAATACGTCAGATAATAATTGTCTTAAAATTAAACTCTTCAGTCGCAGGAAGACTTGAACCAAGGACCTCCCGTTCCGTAGGTGGTCACGCTAACCACGGGACCACGGCGCTCAGATCGTCCATTATGTTGCCTATGTCGCGCATGGACTACTCAGTTTGTATATTTTGCTTATTTTTTTCAAACTTCCACACAACTTCTTCCTGTTTTCTCGATTGATCTGTGTTCAGTTTTTCAAGGCCTATCCACTGTGCCAACTTATAACTAAATCTGAGGTGGGTGCGATGGAGAGGTTCCCTTGTCAGTGCTGGTTGACGTATTGCGTGTCACGTATGTTACTCGGTAGACTTTTCCGCTTCGCTGACGTAAGCTGCAACCTCCTGCCACTAGAGAGCTCCGAATTGCCGTATGTAACATAGCGATGTGTAGCATAACTACACTGAAGGAAAAAATCGCGACTCCAATAAGTCATTGTACGACGTAAATTAAAGTTGGTAAGCGTGTTTCTACATTTGAAAGACGTTGTCTATTGCAATTTTGTGCCAGTCGTGTAAGGTGCTGGTTACACAGTGCAAGATGGCAGCCCAGGTGACCTCGTCAGTTACTGCAGTGCATCTTCTCGCAGCGTGTGAACACATCATACGAGTTACTGTTGTGTCGAGTCGATCAGCAGCTCACATCCGAGTTACTGCAAACTGTTTTTTTTTTTTTTTAGTCGCGTCTCGCCTTCCCCCATCGCGCCACACGCAGGAGCTCGCATGCGACTCGGACGTCAGCTTGCGTGATGTTGCGAAATGACAGTGCTTTGTAAGCTGGGGAACACGCAGGGCGCATTCTTCGTTGCTGCAGATGTTTTTGTGTCTCTAAGAGCTGTTAAAAAAATTACGGATGGATGGACTTCTGAACAAAATATTATGTTTTCAGAATTGTACAAGGACCAAACCAACTTATAGAATTGTTTCAATCCAAATTATAAGCACAAATGCTTGCGTAAAGCTTCGCTTGGACAAATTCGCGTGGAACTGGGTCTACAAGAAGCGAATGAAGTAACAAAAAAGACCAAATATTATGTTCTACGTATAACCAGAAGTTATTGAAAACTCACGATGTGGCACTGACGAAATATAACGCTATGAATTACATTATGAAAATAATTAATTGAAACGCAACAGGCCGGCCGGAGTGGCCGTGCGGTTCTGGGCACTACAGTCTGGAACCGCGAGACCGCTACGGTCGCAGGTTCGAACCCTGCCTCGGGCATGGATGTATATGATGTCCTTAGGTTAGTTAGATTTAAGTAGTTCTAAGTTCTAGGGGACTGATGACCTCAGAAGTTGAGTCCCATAGTGCTCAGAGCCATTTGAACCATTTGAAACACAACAAGTGGTCTGGTAAGTATTTTATTATTATATAGTATTTTATTTATAATTTTACTTACAGTCACACAATTATATTATAGTATTTATAATCACACAGTGTTGTTGTTTTGCCAAGTACCTGCTATTGATTTCGATCTATAATTGATCATTGAGAAATGAATGCTTTGCTGTTCATATGTATTTTCATCTCCACTGCCCCAGATTATTGTGAAAGTTCATTATATCTTCATAATCTGTCGTTCCCAGTGCTGCGTAGGTGCTTGATGCAGTGGTTTCTAGCAAGCTGTGTAACGTACATGCACAAAAGACGATCTTCATCGCAGTTTCCTCTTTAACTTGAATTTGTTTACCCTAAACACGAAACCTGAGGCTCTAGAATGCCAAACTCATTCTCAACAATTCTTCTTGCTCTGCTCAATCGGAATTTATAGATCCTTTCTCTTATATATTTGAAAGGTTTAAGAAGTACGACTGTAAAGGGAAGGCATCATCTCCAACCGGAACCCCACTTTCAGGCAACAATAATTTGTTTTCTAGACAAGGCCATAGCGACCAGTTTTGGGATACCCAACCATCTGCATTACGACCATATGAGACTATATCAACATACCTAAAACAATAATCACGACGCACAACTGCCATAATCATTGTAGTATTTGTTCCTTTGTAACTGCAGTATTCACTATCACAATTTTGTGCTGCTTGAATTATTATGTGTTTTGCATCAATAGCCCCATAGCAGTGTGGAAAATTTCACCTCGGATGGAACCCTACTTGCATATCTTGCCATTCCCCCATAGTCGGTATCTAGAAATAAAGTAGTATTGTTAATTGTGATTTGACTTGAAATAGTATTGTTAAATTCCAAAATTTAATAGTACTGTTGATGTCAGGAACGACATCATGCATCAACATTGCGGAACGAGTTGTCTAAAGATCTTTACAAACTAATAACGGGGGTCTCGATACTAATAGAAACAGCAACAACACCGTGGAATACAACCAATGAAACTACCAAATGGAGCAACGTCAAAGAAGAAGTTTTCACCAGAACAGTTTTAAATTCAAGCAACCGTGAATGAACTCAAGGAATTGAATAACGGATTAAAAATGACTGTCCCGATTCAAACCAAAAAAATCAGAAGATGAATGTGATTTAATTGGAAGACATGTGGTACTGCAGCTCAGTCAGTTGCCGCCAACTGATGGAATTGATGCGACGAATGAAATACACTACTGGCCATTAAAATTGCTACACCACGAAGATGACGTGCTACGGACGCGAAATTTAACCGACAGGAAGAAGATGCTGTGATATGCAAATGATTAGCTTTTCAGTGCTGACATGAGGAAAGTTTCCAACCGATTTCTCACGCACAAACAGCAGTTGACCGGCGTTGTCTGGTGAAACGTTGTTGTGATGCCTCGTGTAAGGAGAAGAAATGCGTACCATCACGTTTCCAACTTTGATAAAGGTCGGATTGTAGCCTATCGCGATTGCGGTTTATCGTATCGCGACATTGCTGCTCGCGTTGGTCGAGTTCCAATGACTGTTAGCAGAATATGGAAGCGGTGGATTCATGAGTGTAATACGGAACGCCGTGTTGGATCCCAACGGCCTCGTATCACTAGCAGTCGAGATGACAGGCATCGTATCCCCATGGTTGTAACGGATCGTGCAGCCACGTCTCGATCCCTGAGTCAACAGATGGGGACGTTTGCAAGAAAACAACCATCTGCATGAACAGTTCGACGACGTTTGCAGCAGCATGGACTATCAGCTCGAGGATCATGGCTGCGGTTACCCTTGACGCTGCATCACAGACAGGAGCGCCTACGATGGTGTACTCAACGACGAACCTGGGTGCACGAATGGCAAAACGTCTTTTTTTTTGGATGAATCCAGGTTCTGTTTACAGCATCATGATGGTCGCATCCGTGTTTGGCTACATCGCGCCGAACGCACATTGGAAGCGTGTATTCGTCATCGCCATACTGGCGTATCCCCCGGCGTGATGGTATGGGGTGCCATTGGTTACACGTGTCGGTCACCTTTTGTTCGCATTGACGGCACTTTGAACAGTGGACGTTACATTTCAGATGTTTTACGACCCGTGGCTCTACCCTTCATTCGATCCCTGCGAAACCCTACATTTCAGCAGGATAATGCACGACCGCATGTTGCAGGTCCTGTACGGGCCTTTCTGGATACAGAATATGTACGACTGTTGCCCTGGCCAGCACATTCTCCAAATCTCTCACCAACTGAAAAGTCTGGTCAATGGTGGCCGAGCAACTGGCTCGTCGCAATACGCCAGTCACTACACTTGATGAACTGTGGTATCGTGTTGAAGCTGCATGGGCAGCTGTACCTGTGCACGTCGTCCAAGCTCTGTTTGACTCAATGCCCAGGCGTATCAAGGCCGTTATTACGGCCAGAGGTGGTTGTTCTGGGCACTGATTTCTCAGGATCTATGCACCCAAATTGTGTGAAAATGTAATCACATGTCAGGTCTAGTATAATGCATTTGTTCAATGAATACCCGTTTATAATATGCATTTCGTCTTGGTGTAGCAATTTTAATGGCCAATAGTGTACATACATTACTGTCTAGACACCATAAGAAAGCCGTCTGTGTTACAGTCGTGTACACGCCTTCTAATTACAGTTCCGAGTCTGCTCGATCACCACAGCCGACTGCAGGGTTCCCACTGAGATCGCCACTAATCTCTACGCCAACAGGGACTGCTTTCAATGAGCCTGATGAACCTTTGTGTCTGCAGACTCCACACAATTGGAACAATCCTCGCAATCAACACTCGCAAGTGATGTACTTCGTGCAGTAATGACATTCTCTAACATCATGTTACAGTCCCCCGAGCTCAGGGTTGTAACTTGTCAGAACGACTGAGAGGTATCGGTTGCGAGAAAGGGGTGACTCACGCTGAGCGTGCAGGGAAACACAGGCAAGTGTGTCACTGACTTTATTACATCGAAGGTACGACAGCGGGCATTCTGCCGAACTCGGCGGTGGTGCCGCGCAGCATTCGTGGGTCAGCGCCAATGCGATATGGCGGTGCCGGCCACTGTGGCCGAGCGGTTCTAGGCGCTTCAGTCTCTAACCACGTGGCTCTTGCGGTCGCAGGTTTGAATCCTGCCTTGGGCATGGATGTGTGTGATGTCCTTAGGTTAGTTAGGTTTAAGTAGTTCTAAGCTTAGGGACTGATGACCTTAGAGCCATTTGAACCATTTTGAAATGACGGAATCCGCAGCATCGGCGTCCGGTTGCCCAGCGTTGTGGACGTAGCGATCCTATTCGTGCCACGGTTGAGTGGCCGCCGCATGTGTTAACTGTGCCCGTGGTCCAGACTGCAGCTGACTACTGCCTCAATCGAGACTCGTGGGCCCCGTGTAGAGCGCCGAAGGGAAGCAGCCGACCGCCGTCGCTGTAGTGAGCCTTAGCAGCTCCGGCCGGCCTCCCAGGGCAGCTCGTTCAGTGCTTGCAGACAGCTCTGTACCCGGGAGGCCGCGGGTTCGCATCCCGGCCCCGCCTCTGAGGACGATGTCACCCAGATAGCGGAGGCGAGCAGTTCTCTCGCTCCTCGCGCCGGTGCTGCTCCAGCATGCGGCATGCCCTGCTACAGCAGTGACGTGTCCGTGCAGCGGAGGTTCGAGGTAGCTTCAGCGGGTCGGTTGGCCACCGATATCCATCACCAAAAGGCCGTCGAGGTTGGCCTGCAACTTAAATCGTCATTCTCTCTGGTTCTCGAGACGATTGCTCGCTGTGAGCCTCCGGGCTTGTTCATGTATACCTTTCCCCACGCCTCGCCGTCGCTCCTCTGGAGGGGACAAGTGGAGTGTTCTTTCACAATTACAGCATCAGCTTTCCTCAGCCTGCTTCGGCCCCCACACACAGGTCACTAGACACTTGCAGCTGCAACATATGAGTTGTTCACAGCACGTTGGCGCCCTGTACTGCCGTTATTACTTCACATTTGCATACAGTGCCCGCCGTGCAGTGCCATCTAGCCTGCAACGCGGTCTCGTAACCCTGTCTCCGCAGAATCCTTTTGCAAAATATCAATTTCGCCCGCGCCTGCCATCCGATGTGCCAGTCGGTCCCTTAACTACTGCCTTCTAGCCATTGCCGGGCGAAATTTACGTTTCCGAAATCCACGCCTGTACTTATTCGTGGCGCAGCAATCGTGAATTAAGCTTTGTAGCACAGTATTATTCTGTCAGGTTCATTTTTAATACATGCAAAAAACGTTAACAAACCATTTGTTAATGTGATTATGAGTAATAAATATTAATTACTTTGATAAAATCTTGTATGTTTTCATTTATAGCTTCACACACTTCTGTTGTTATTTTAATTACGAACGCCTTTGAAATACTGAAAAATATCCACAGCAGTCTATACGACATTCCAGAAGAAAAGTATACCAAAGTTATTTCTAACTTCACTCTTGCAGGTATAGCATAGCTCACGTGTGTATCTTTACGTTGAATTTTTGGAGCAATCAAATTTAAAAGTACTTCCACCTGTCTACGCGTCACTGTCATTACTGCCTTATATTCTCGAGGATCTCCATCATATTGTTCTTTAAATATTGTATGCCTTGCTCGTTTTCTTTGGATCCAATTCCTGACACAAATCGTTCTTTTTTTCTCCATTTTATGCACAACACTTCTAGCTCGAACTATTTCAGCGCAAGGTATTTTTGTAACCGATTAAGGTATGAACCGCGATCCGCGGTGTATTTTGCCACGACGTTGCACGAGACGTGGTTGCTGGAGAGATGCGGTGCAGTGGCTGTCTACTTTTACGCCAGCGGCTCTCACTTGTGTGACCGGGCGAGGCGAATTGAGCTGCTGTAGCGGCCCACTGTCAGCTCAGTAGATCGTATTTCGTAACCAGGCCCTAACGGTGGCGCTGCTTGCGCCACTACGAGGACGCAAACCAGGTTTGCTTTAAATATTCGCTGCAACAGTGGTGAGCGTTAGTTACACTATGTGATCAAAAGTGTTCGGACACCCCCAAAAACATACGTTTTTCATATTAGGTGCATTGTGCTGCCACCTACTGCCAGATAACCGTATCAGCGACTGCAATAGTCATTAGACACCGTGAGGCCAGAATGGGTCGCTCCACGGAACTCACCTGCTTCGAACGTGGTCAGGTGACTGGGTGTCACTTGTGTCATACGTCTGTACGCGAGCTTTCCACACTCCTAAACATCCCCAGATCAACTATTTCCGATGTCATAGTGAGCCGGCTGTTGTGACCGAGCGGTTCTAGGCGCTACAGTCTGGAGCCGAGCGACCGCTACGGTCGCATGTTCGAATTCTGCCTTGGGCATGGATGTGTGTGATGTCCTTAGGTTAGTTAGGTTGAAGTAGTTCTAAGTTCTAGGGGACTGATGACCACAGATGTTAAGTCCCGTAGTGCTCAGAGCCTTTTGGTTCAAACCCGTGTCCGCCCATCCTGATTTAGGTTTTCCGTGATTTCCCCAAATAACTCCAGGCAAATGCTGGGATGGTTCCTTTGAAAGGGCACGGCCGACTTTCATCCCCTTCCTTCCCTAATCCGATGAGACCGATAACCTCGCTGTTTGGTCTCTTCCTCCAAACAACCCAACCTGAGGTGATAAAAGTTATAGTTCTAAGTTGTAGGGGACTGATGACCTCAGAAGTTAAGTCCCATAGTGCTCAGAGCCATTTGAACCATTTGTCATAGTGAAGTGGAAACGTGAAGGGACACGTACAGCACAAAAGCGTACAGGCCGACCTCGTCTGTTGATTGACAGAGACCGCCGACATTGAAGGGGTCGTAATGTGTAAAAGGCAGATACCTATCCATACCATCATAGAGGAATTCCAAACTTCATCAGGACCCTCTGCAATGACAGTTAGGCGTGAGGTGGGACCGGCCCGGTTGGCCGTACGGTCTAACGCACGGCTTTCCGGGCGGGAAGGAGCGCCGGTCCCCGGCACGAATCCGCCCGGCGGATTTGCGTCGAGGTCCGGTGAGCCGGCCAGTCTGTGGATGGTTTTTAGGCGGTTTTCCATCTGCCTCGTCGAATGCGGGCTGGTTCCCCTTCTTCCACCTCAGCTACACTATGTCGGCGATTGCTGCGCAAACAAATTCCCCACGTACGCTACACAACCATTACTCTACCACGCAAACATTGGGGCTACACTCGTCTGGTGTGAGACGTTGCTTGGGGCGTCCACCGGGGGCCGAACCGCACACTAACACTGGGTTCGGTGTGGGGCGGCGGAGGGGTGTGAAGTGGACTGCGGTAGTCGTCGTGGGGTTGTGGACCACAGCGGCTGCGGCGGGGACGGAGCCTCCCCGTCGTTTCTAGGTCTCCGGTTAACATACAATACTAAATACAATAGGTGGGAGGTGAGAAAACGTGGATTTCATGATCGAACGGCTGCTCATTAGCCACAAATCACGCCGGTAAATACCAAACGACACCTTGCTTGGTGTATGGAGAGTAAATATTGGACGATTGAACAGTGGAAAAACGTTGTGTGAAGTGACGAATCGCAGTACACAAAGAGGCGATCCGATGGCAGAGTGTAGGTATGACGAATGCCAGGTGAACGTCATCTGACAGCGTGTGTAGTGCCAACAGTAAAATTCAGAGGCGGAGTTGTTATGGTGTGGTAGTGGTTTTCATTGAGGGGGCTCGCACCCCTTGTAGTTTTGTGTGGCACTATCACAGCACAGGCCTACATTGATGTTTTAAGCACCTTCTTGCCTCCCACCGTTGAGGAGCAATCGGGGGGATCGTGAGTCCCGCCGACTGTGAAGTACGGGCTGTTATAAGACTTCTTAGTGCTAAAGGCCTAAAAGCGATCGATATTCATCTTGAGTGATGGAATGGTAAGAAAGTGGGTGAGAGCACTTAAAGTTTGCCGCATAAATGTGCATGATGAACAACGGAGTGGGCGTCCTTCGGTCGTTGATGAAAGTTTGGTGCAGGAGGTGGACAATAAGGCGAGAGAAAACAGACGCTTTACGATTTCTTCCTTGCGAGATGACTTTCCTAATGTTTCTAGTAGTGTTTTGTATGGCATTGTGACCGAGCATTTGAATTACCGAAAATTGTACGCACATTGGGTACCGAAAATGTTGATGGATGTGCACAAAACTAAACGTTTAGACGGTGCATTGACTTTCCTTGAGCGGTATCACAACGACAGTGATGATTTCTTAAGCTGAACTGTTAGGGCGATGAAACATGGGTGGCCTACGTCACACCAGAATCAAAGCAACAATCCATGGAAGTTGAGCAAGGGCATCGTTTTGCTGCTAGACAATGCCCGTCTGCATGTGGCGAATCAGACCAAAGATCTCATCACATATTTTCGATGGGAAACTCTAGATCATCATCCGTACAGACCCGATCTTGCGCCCAGCGACTACCATCTGCTCTTACACTTGAAGAACACCTGGGCGGTCAGCGTCTTCAAGACGATGACGAAGTCCAAACAGTGGTGATGTAGAGGTTAACAAGTGAGGCAGCAGACTTCTATGAAGAGGGTATTCAAAAACTGGTACAACGTTATGACAAGTGCCTCAATATTGACGGAAATTATGTAGAAAAGTAGATTAAGGTACAGGCTTTCATGTAAAAATAAAATTATTGAGATATCTTAGCACGTCTTTTTTTAAATTGGTTTTGTGCACATCCATCAACATTTTCGGTACCCAACGTGCGCACACTTACTTACTTAAAAACACGCCTCGTACACCTTTGGGACGTTTTGGAACGCAGACTTCGTGCCAGGCCTCACCGACCGACGTCGACACCTCTCTTCAGTGTAGCGCTCTATGAAAAATGGGCTACCATTCCCCAAAAAACCGCCCAGCACCTGTTGAACGTATACCTGCGAGAGTGGAAGCTGTCATCAAGGCTAACGGCGGGCCAACACCACATTGATTTCCAACATTTCCGGTGGAGAGCGCCACGAACTTGTAAGTCATTTTCAGCCAGGTGTCCGGATACTTTTGGTCACATACTGTACGTTTGAGACTGGACGTGGTGAGCTGAAGTTAATCAAGAATGCCCTTAAGGTGACAAAGACGCCATTATCACCATCTCACTGACTTTAAATGAGATCGTGTAACAGGACTACGGGAAGCTAGATGTTCCTTCTGCGATATTGCAGGAAGACTTGTCAGGAATGCAGCAATTCTGATGATTGATGGCAGTGGTGGTCAAGAGAATGCACGGTCGCAAGATGACCGAGCTCCGGACAGCCACGTGGCATTACCGAGAGCGAACACCGTCGCGTTCGGTGTGCGGTTCTGGCTCGTCGTACTGCATCTGCAGCACGAACTTCAGCAGTAGTTAGCACCACAAGGACACAACGAACTGCTACAAATCGGTTACTTCAAGAACAGTTCCGAGGCAGACGCCCTGTAGCGTGCATTCTACTGAGCCCAAACCATCGCCATTTGCAACTTCAGTGGTGTTAAAGGAAAGGTCATTGGATGGCAGATTTCTGATTAAAATTGGGTCTGCATCGGTTCCAGTGATAGCTATGTGTTGTTTAGAAAGAGACCAATTGAGGACCTGCACCCAACCTGCCTGCATGCTAGACGTGCTGGACTTAAACCTAGAGTTATGGTCTGGGGTGCGACTTCGGATGACAGCAGAGCACTCTCGTCGTTATCTCACGCACCCTGATTGCAAGTTGATACATCAATCTGGTGATTCGATCTGTTGTGCTTCCATTCACAAACAGCATTCCAGGGGATATTTTCCAACAGGATAATGCTCGCCTACATACCACTGTTGTAACCCATCATGCTCTACCGAGTGTTGACATGTCGCCGGCCTGTTCGATAGCCAAACCTGTCTCCAATCGAGCACATATGGGACATCATCGGACAACAACTCCAGCATCGTCCACAAACATCATTAATTGCTCCTCTATTCACACACAAAGTGCAGCAGGCATGGAACTCCACCCCACAAACTGACAGCCGGCACGAGTACAACACACTGTATGCACGTTTTCCATGGCTCATCTCGCGCTTACATTAACTTGTGATCTTGCAAGGTTAACCACTGAAATATGTTACCTAGACAATGTATTCCCTAAATTTCATTACTCTGCATTAATTAAGTCCTGGTACTGCTATTTTTTCCATCTCTGTATGTCGGAGCATCAGAAACAGCGCTTTGTAATCGATTTTCGAATTCGACGAGTTGGTCCACGCATGGAGCATTCCCTCATTTAGCATGTAAATGCCAGACCACACACAAGGTCTGCGAGATGTGCAATAGTCCGACACCTTGAGATTGGTGTCATCGTTCATCCTCCGTGCAGTCACCATTTCGCTTCATCTGTTCCAGAACTCAAAGAACACCCTCGAGGACTTCATTTTCATAATGATGAAGCGATGCAAGCATAGGTGACGTTGTGTCTCCATCAGCAAATATTCTACAGCGACGGTATCGACAAACTTGTCTCTCACTGGGAGAAATTTGTTCGTCACTGGATCATTCAGCCAAATATAATTGTGATTTAAGACTTCTTCTTTGTCGTCTAACCACACCAAAATTTTTTCATCAAATAACGTTAAAAAAATTAAGTTATTTCCAACTTCGTATTTTCAGTTGCTGCAACATCTTTTGTCCAAGACTCCTCTAATTTCATGATTTCTTCTACCAGTTACATGAAACGCTTATTTTGTTATTTTTACTAGACATTTAATTTGATTGCTTTGCATTTCAATGTGTTCTTCTGTAATCTTATTAGCGTCTTCGAAATATTGTTTTATTCTACTTTCCAGTTTGGAATTCATAACTGGTAAAAGCAAACATGGCTCATTATTGAAAACAATATGTTGATGTACATGTAACTGAGAATTACTCTTTAAATATTTGTACCTATTACAATAGTTTTCATGAATATTATCAATGACTGCTTTCCTAGCATTCTTAACTTCAACTACAGCAGTTCAGTTTCATCCTTCAGCCCTAAATCAAAATTTATTTCAGTTAAAAACAATTATAGACATTTTTCCGTTGAAAAAAATTTTATTGCTGAATACGACAACCATTAAAATTTCGGGAATTGATCCCCATTTAAACTCTGACTACTGATGACAGTTTGGCTGTAAGATATTCACCCATCTTCGGAGTGAGCCAGAAACACTGGTGGTGAAGCGCACCAATCCAGTATTGCGACCGAAGTGTGTATGAGAAAGTAACAACAAGATATACCACGTGGGCAATAGGGATATACGTATCAGTGACGCATTCTGTCAAGGATTTTGTGCCAAAAATTATTTTCAGCGTGTGGATAGTGCCACTGCCTATGAGAGTTAACTGTTGCCAGTTATGGAGTCAACACTTCGTCAAGGTTAAAATCAGTAACGCAATTAATTAAATCAATCCTCAAACATACTTCTATCGCTTCCCAGGAAACTGTATCCGAGAAGGATGAAACATATGTTAAAGTCTGATTTTCTTGTAGTCCATAGAGTGGTCTGCCTGATGAAGTAATCTTTTTATATTCTTTTTTTTTTCAACTGTTTGATTGCAAAGTGTGGCGGCAGTGAGGAGTGGAACGAGGTCTATAAGTTGTCGATGCTAAGTTGAGATTCAGCTCCCTAATTATTAACGGCACATGTCGGTACACTTTGTGTCGACTGTCATGTTCTCGACTGCTGCCACTTCAGTGATCTAACATCTATAGCAGCACATTGAGGTGACCAACGTCATGGGATGACTCCTAATATCGTGTCGCACCTCCTTTTACTCGGATTCATGTTGCAACTCAAAGTGGCATGGACTCAACATATCGTTGGAAGTCTTCTACAGAAATATTGAGCCATGACATCTCTTAGCCGTCCATAATTGCTAAAATGTTGCTGATGTAGGATTATGTGTTCGAACTTATCTCTCGATAATGCCACATAAATGTTCGATGGGATCCCGATCGGGCGATCTGGCTGGCCAAATCATTCACTCGAATTGTCCACAATGTTCTTCAAACCAATCGTGAACAGTTGTGGGCCAGTGACATTGCGCTTTGTCATTCATATAAATTTCATTGTTGTTTGGTAACGTGAAGTCCATGAACGACTGCAAATGGTCAATGATCAGTTCTGTTGGACTAGAGGACCCAGTCCATTCCACGTTAACACAGCCCATACCATTATGGAGCCACCACCAGTTAGCAAACTTGGGTCCATGGCTTCGTGGGGCCTACGCCACCCTCGAGCCCTGCCATCAGTTCTTACCAGCTGGAATCGCGACTCATCTGCCCGGGCCTTGGTTTTCCAGTCAACCGATATGGTCACTAGTCCATGAGAGGCGCTGAAGCCGATGTTGAGCTGTTAGCAAAGGCACTCGAGTCGGTCGTCTGCTGCCACAGACCATCAACGCCAAATTTCGCCATATTGCCCTAACGGATACGTTTACCGTACGTCCTACACTGATTTCTGAGGTTATTTCACGCGGTGTTGCTTGGCTGTTAGCACCGATAACTGTAAGGAAACGCAGCTTCTCTCGATCGTTAAGCGAAGGACGTCGGCCACTGCGTTTTCCGGGGTGAGAGGTAATGCCTGAAATCTGGTATTCTCCGCACGCTCTTGACACTGCGGATCTTGGGATATTGAATTATTTAACGATTTGCAAAATGGAATGTTCCATGCGGCCATAATCACGTCGGAACTCTTTTCACATGAACCACCTTAGTGGGAATGACAGCTCCGCCAATGCACTGCCCGTTTATAGCTTGTGCACGCGACACTACCATCTTCTGTAAGCGTGCATATCACCATCCCACCATTTTTTTTTTTTTTTTTTTTTTTTTTTTTGTCTTCTCGGTGTATAGTGGCGCGACGCAGATGTGTTGTGCGCGTCAACTGAAAAATAAATAGCGTAAAAGTGTGTTTGAACATACAAACCTCTATGATATTCTTTCACATAACCGCGTTACGTTCGTGTGTAATCTACACAATAGCTCCTGATTATCAGCACACACGCATGCCTAAAGTGGCATCGTTACGTAGCAGACAGATAGCAGCCCCCCCTCCTAGGTCCCTCCACTGAGATAGAAGCCTAACTTAGCACCGACAACGATGCCTGTGGAGTGGAATTATGGTGTCTGAGAGCACTAAAACCTGAAATAAAAGAAAGGAGGCTTAAACAATATAGCGAATACCAAACAATTGCAAGCTTTAAAACTTTAGTGTGTCTCAGAGCTTTAATCGTAGTGATATAACAACATTATGCATAACCCGTAAGTTGGATCTATTTCCAGTGGTGTAACAACATCCAGTGGCTGTGTCCTAGGGTCACTGACCAGTCACAGAGTGCATGTTTGTTCACCTGAGGGTTAAACGACGAATAGAGTCTGTGGAAGTTTTAAAATATTTCGTCGACAGTTATAGCAAGAAAGGAGTTGTAGTACATACCGCGATTGACATTGTGTTGACAGTTCAGATCAACTGAAGTAATATTTCACTGTAAGTTTATTTATTTATATTTTGGAAGAGTGATGTACTTTTAAATCAGCGGAAAAATGCTCCTGTCGGAGCACAGAAAAGGTGAATGTGTTCCTCTGTAATAACCTCTGACAGAAAAGTCAGGAAACAGCTGACTCGCCAGCCGTTGTGGCCGAGCGGTTCTAGGCGCTTCAATCCGGAACCGCGCTGCTGCTACGGTCGCAGGTTCGAATCCTACCTTGGCCATGGATGTGTGTGTGATGTCCTTAGGTTAGTTAGGTTTAAGTAGTTCTAAGTCTAGGGGGCTGATGACCTCAGATGTTAAGTCCCATAGTGCTCAGAACCATTTGAACCATTTTTTGAACAGTTGGCTCAAATCTCACTCTGCTTTTCTCGCCTTAGCATGCGATCGTATTCGCGCTCTTTTAACACAGAACATTCTAAATCCTTTTACTCAGTCTCTCAGAAATTAAGCCCTCTCTCTTCCACTGTTTATGTGTGTCTCTCTTCCACTGTCGTTTTTTTCCTCCCACTGATATACTGTATATCCCGCTGGCACTGTTTCGCCTCTCACTTACATTGTCTCCTTTTGTCTTTCTTTCCCATTGCCACCGTCTCCACCATAACTCAGCAATTCGAAAATTTTGGGGGTTCAACTTCTGTCTTCCCTCTACGCACACATGTTCAAAATTTCGGTCCAAAATGCACACTCCACTGTAGCTAGGTCTGGAAGTTCGCCGGTCTGGGAGCTCCCAGACCCATCCGTGAGTATTTTTTATTTCGACTGTCTCCTCTATTTTTTACTACCACTGCGTCCATCTCCATCCACCTCTCTTTCTTCTTTACTACCACTGACCATATCCTCATTGACCATCAATATCTCCTTCTCTTTTTGGCTTCCACGGCTATTGTCTTTATCCACCTCTTTTAATGACTCCTTCTTTCTCACACCACTCTTGTCTCCTCTCTCCTTCTCTCCCACTGACACTGTCTCCTCTCTCCTCCACTGCCGCGTCTCTCTGCTCCTCTCTTTCAGCTCAGAAGCGCGAATGTGTTAGCATGCCTTTTTTTTATGAAGGCGGAATGAGGACTAAGCACTTTTGGCAGAGTCTTTTAAAGCACGAGCATTTTTCTGCTGGTTCCCTTCTTTTTCCTGCTACAGCGGGGTGTCCTTCTTATTTAAAACGAATTCTGTGTGTCAGCGAAGTTTTGACAGTACATTTGTATGCTTCGACACATTTGTATACTTCGCCACATATAAACAACAAATAAGTATACGTAACACACTGCACAACACACTTAAGGGATCACATTTTGAAACCCCATAATTGGTAACCATTCCGCTGCAGAAGTTTAAAATTTGACTAAAAAAGGTGCCTACAACCTTTTTCTGTGTAGTGGAGCAAAAGCGTGGCGCACTGCTACACTACTGGCCATTAAAATTGCCAACCAAGAAGAAACGCAGACGATAAACGGGTATTCATTGGACAAATATATTATACTAGAACTGACATGTGATTACATTTTCACGCAATTTGGGGAGCATAAATCCTGAGAAATCAGTACCCAGAACAACCAACTCTGGCCGTAATAACGGCCTGGATACGCCTGGGCATCGAGTCAAACAGAGCTTGGATGGCATGTACAGGTACAGGTGCCCATGCAGCTTCAACACGATACCACAGTTCATCAAGAGTAGGGACTGGCGTATTGTGACGAGCCAGTTGCTCAGCCACCATTGACCAAACGGTTTCAATTAGTAAGAGACCTGGAGAATGTGCTGGCCAGGACAACAGTCGAACATTTTCTGTATCCAGAAAGGCCCGCACAGGTCCTGCAACATGCGGTCGTGCATTATCCTGCTGAAATGTAGGGTTTCGCAGGGATCGAATGAAGGGTAGAGCCACAGGTCGTAACAAACCTGAAATGTAACGTCCACTGTTCAAAGTTCCGTCAATGCGAACGAGAAGTGACCGAGACGTGTAACCAATGGCACCCCATACCATCACGCCAGGTGATACGCCACTATGGCGATGACGAATACATGCTTCCAATGTGCGTTCACCGCGATGTCGCCAAACACGGATGCGACCATCATGATGCTGTAAACAGAACCTGGATTCACCCGACAAAATGACGTTTTGCCATTCGTGCACCCAGGTTCGTCGTCACAGGCGCTCCTGTCTGTGATGCAGCGTCGACGGTAACCGCAGCCATGGTCTCCGAGCTGATAGTCCATGCTGCCGCAAACGTCGTCGAACTGTTCGTGCAGATGGTTCTTGTCTTACAAACGTCCCCATTTGTTGACTCAGGGATCGAGACATGGCTGCACGATCCGTTACTGCCATGCGGATAAGATCCCTGTCATCTCCACTGCTAGTGATACGATGCCGTTGGGATCCAGCACGGCGTTCCGTATTACCCTCCTGAGCCCACCGATTCCATATTCTGCTAACAGTCATTAGATCTCGACCAACGCGAGCAGCAATGTCGTGATACGATAAACCGCAATCGCGATAGGCTACAATCTGACCTTTATCAAAGTCGGAAACGTGATGGTACGCATTTCTCCTCCTTACACGAGGCATCACAACAACGTTTCACCAGGCAACGCCGGTCAACTGCTGTTTGTGTATGAGAAATCGGTTGGAAACTTTCCTCGTGTCAGCACGTTGTAGGTGTCGCCACCGGCGCCAACCTTGTGTGAATGCTCTGAAAAGCTAATCATTTGCATGTCACAGCATCTTCTTCCTGTCGGTTAAATTTCGAGTCTGTAGCACGTCATCTTCGTGGTGTAGCAGTTTTAATGGCCAGTAGTGTATGTCACCATCGGACTCGGCGGCGCTTCAAACAGCATGTGCCGACACATGTGGAAAAATGGCCACACTTCAGACGTTCTCGTGACGAGTAAGGTGTGTTACTGCTGTCACATTGGCACCAAATTTCACCAACCTCCTGCAAGCGCCACCACAGACTCGTCTCACTTTGGTAAGGTTGTTGCATCCCCCCTTATCACATTTCATCCCTTCTGCCGACGCTTCTGTGATGGAGGTCACATCCGCGACGCCCAGTCTTGAAATCAAGCAGTTTTGTTACAAGTGGCCGAGGAAAACATTTCAGACACCGCCGCTCAGAATCGACACAAAACGCTCTCAGCAGGGGGCATGGAGGGCGTCAGTGGAACCACAGTTTCCCTTGGGGCGTCGATTCCCACACATTTTGCAGTCGAAAACAACACTTTACAGTGCGATGTGCAACAGGGCGACGTTCTTGACGACCTTTGACACTGCTGATGCTCTTGTACGTTTCAGCTCTTCTCTAAGGACACTGTGTGGGTGCATCCCCATTAAGCGTGATCTGTTCTCTTCGCGCTGCAACGCGATTGTAATTTGAACACGATTCGTGGTTGCAAAGAGTCGTTATGAATTTTTCAGCCCTCCTTTTCCACGTCCTCCAGTGATGTGATGATGGGGGAGGCGTGGGAGGGGGTTACCACATTGAGACGTGCTTCAATAAAACAGCAAATAGTCCGTTTACGATCTCCCCCAGTTTCGTAGCACTCTTGGTGACACCCACCCACCTTTACTGAGAATTTTAAATATGTGGCTATACAGAGACAAGCAAGGAAGCAGTCCTAGGCGCCTAAATGCAGACAACTCCTTGGCACCCCTCTGATTGCTGACGGTTGCGTGCACACATGGTAATACCCGCATGTTCACAACAATCGACACCACACAAAGATGGTGCCTTCCATTCCATGGTGCATCGTCTTACATCCACACCAATGTGAAAACAGAATTTTCCAACAGAATTAGACACCCCTAAAAACTGACAACATTCTACATAAAAAATAAAGAAGAAAAATGTTGCCCTTTGTGTACTCCCCCTCTGCAGCAATAATTATATCTAAAACCAGCTGGTGTACTGTCCCATATTTAGGAAAGCTACCTGACAAATTAGCCAAAACACACAAAATCTGCAATTGCAAAACGTTATTTTATGTAAGAGGCACTAGAGCTCATTTCCTACTCAATGGAAAGCACAAAACAGATTTATTAAGTATCACTTGCAACTGTGTGTTGATCAGACAGGCAAGGCCATTACAACTAGGCTGATTGAAGATGAATGCAGGTGGAGATTACATAAGTCAGACTCCACCTTTGCCGAACATGTGCTGAAGGAAAGACTCAGATACGAAGTCCACACAGAAGTACTACATACTTGTACAGCCAACAAACGAAGAAAACTAAACTTGTTAGATGGACTTTAAGTAACAAACATTTAGCTCAAAGTACGAAGCTGGTCCTAAATTACCAATTGCAGGTGAGAACATCGCCATTTTTTAGCTTGGCATGATGCAGTCAACCAGCCACATGCCGACAAACCACCACAACAGCAGATACTGCTGCACAAAATTAAAACGCAATTCAATTTCCTGTTTCTTACCTTGCTTATCCCACAAACTTCAACGATATAAATTTTAATGTGAAACATGGACTGTGGGAAAACCGGAAAAGATGACAACCAAAGCATTTGAGATGTGGTGCTACAGACCAATGTTGAAAATTAGGGTGAATAATGAGGAATGAGGAGGTTTCGTGCAGAATCGAAGAAGAAAAGAATATATGGAAGGGACAGGAGAATAGGACATTTGTTAAGGCATCAAGGGATGACTTCAGTGGTACCAGAGGGAGCTGCAGAGGTCAGAAACTGTATAAGAAGACAGAGACTGAAATACATCCAGCAAATAACTGAGGAAGTTGGTTTCAAGTGCTGCTGAGAGATAAAGAGGCAGACACAAGAGAGTGATTCCTGGTGGACCACATCAAACTGGCCAGAAGACCATGACTTTTTAAAAAAAACCTTGTTTTCAACTATATAGATTGTGTCATTAATAGGTATGTCGGTGTACATATTAACTACATCCATTTAAGCAAATTTGAAACCTTCTGCTACTGGTACAGCTTTGATATTTTCTATAAGATCATAGCTATTCTGCATTTAGAAATTCTTTTCATAAGTATAAAAATCGCTGAGAATGTCTTTTTACTTCTTGCTGATAAAATATGTTGGACTGTTTTTTGAGATAATTTTTGATTGTTAACGTAGTTTTGGTGCTGACAGCTTCACGACAAAGCATTTTAGGTCATCAGAGTCAGGGACTAGTAAATTAGAAGATTTCAGTATTTTGCTTACCTGGGTTTGAAATTTGAATGAGGAATCATTCTGTATTTCATGTATGTTGCTTTTACGAAAAAAATACGAAAGTTTTGTTGATATAATCAGCTTCGTACATAACAACAGTTGCGCTCCCTTTGTCAGATTTCATTACCAGAGCCTTGTTTTGGATAGTTTTCTATCAATGTTCCTCAGTAGTTTGGTGTTTTTGCACAATTGCGCTTTTTGGTTTAATTCCACAACGCATTTCAAATGACGATATTCACACTAGCGGTCAGCGGACTATCACGTCACGTCATGTTAGGTCGAGGTTTCCCGGGAAGAAAGTTTTCACACCGCCATTGTCTGCAAACATCGGAAGTTAATCTATTTTCGCGAAGCTCGCTCATGTCATAGTAGTGGATTTCCTGCTTTTGTTTCTTATCAATCTTTCTTTTATTATTGTACTTTGTTTTCGTGGCAAATTGCATTTTGTATCTGACAGTGATCCGTATTCCCTGTCTAGCACAGATATGGACATGCCAGACGTATTACGCGTAACGCTGAGGACGGCGGCTGCGGGCAATGAGATACACGCGACACTTGCCGCCAGTCTGTCTACAGCGAGTCTGTGGTTCCTGTCCGCGGCGCGGCTCATTCCTTG
The DNA here is from genome assembly GCF_021461385.2 of Schistocerca piceifrons. NCBI lineage: Eukaryota > Metazoa > Arthropoda > Insecta > Orthoptera > Acrididae > Schistocerca > Schistocerca piceifrons. The sequence continues at coordinate 1,059,123,516 of NC_060139.1, forward strand.
CAGCACTCTGTAGCTGTCTGTATCACACTAAACTAACCAGTTTTGTTTTCTGGTCTCAAATGGTTACTGATTTGGAACTGTTCTTTTGCGATGACGACTTCGCTACGTTCCAGACTTGTTAGTGCTTCGTTCACTTCGTGAACTCAGTCTGTAACGGACTTACAGGAACGTGTGTTCGGTTACCTATGATTCTGTGTATCCACGTAAGCAAGAGACGATAAGCGGTTCCTAGCCACACCATGCAGGATAGAACACTGCAAATATTCCTTGAAAACTTGAATGTTTTTCCCATTGAGTGTTCTTCCACAAACGATGTCAAACATCTGAAAGAGAAGTATTATTTAAGTTTTACAGTAACTGAATAGAGCTGATGCTCGCACTGTATGTAAACAAGAAACTAAGTGGATGAAGCGATTTACATTAAATAACTTCTTAAGTGAAGAAGTTACCTCTAATGAAGGAGATAAATACCCTTCTTCATGGTGTTATAAGATTAAATAAGATAAATAAGATTAAAAATAATGGATGAATACACAGGCTCTATTTATTCCATTAAATTCTGCGTAGTGTGTTCATATGCATATGTTTTCGATACAAAAAAAATGTATCCATGTTTTGATATATTGTTGCACTTCTCAACGCTTTACTACACAAAATTGAACAAGACCATATATTATGAGACTTTCTGTGGTCATTAATAAACTTTATCCCTACCACTTCTTCAATTCCAACACTATACTCCGACTTCTTGTCTCATGAATGGTAACTTACAGTTTCACTGCTCAGTACCGTGCTAAGCGAATTGACGTGACGTGAAGTGAATGACAGTATGAATACAACCTGATGTAACGGTGCCTTGAAGTGACACGGCATGATGTGATGGACAGTGTGAATTGGCATTTATTCCTGTACGTGGTCCTTATAAACAATCATATGTGACCTGAGTACAACTGTATTCAGAAGACCATTGGCCTAAGCAGTATTATGACGATTGTCTGCTCAGCATTTGTCAATTTGGGAAGACTTCAAATCCCACACTCAAGTCAATTTTATGATGAACCAAGACACCCAAGGAAGACAGGCATTCGTACGTTTCCAGTTCCATGGTAACTTGTATGTTCTCATGAAATGAATTAAGGTAGTCCAAGAATTGATTAAGTCTTTGCTTACCTTGGGGTCGTTTACATACCTCCAAAACATGACAGGCTTAAATCTAAAATCGAATGCCGTATCCTCAAAATCTTCCACAAAAGAGCTGATCACCATGGTAATCCCCTAAATGTGTTCATGAAATTCGTTAGTAAATTCAAAATACTTTCAGAGGAGAACATTCTGAACCAAGACAATAAATCGTTTGTTAAAATTTTTTGCAATCCAGAATAAGGACCCTGTGTGTCAGTCCTTGGTGAATAATAAGCCAATATTACAACTATCCAGCAGAAAAGGAGCTGGTGAACCTCAGAGTCTCAGACTGCTAAGTCTAAGCCTGCTGATAAAATCCGCTGACTTTCGGATGTGGTGAAAATATTTCGCAAAATATGGTCTCTAGAGCAAAGTGAGATGCTTAATTAATTATGTAATTTAAATTTAGAGTAGAGTCAGGTAGATTCATCCCTCCAATGCTCATGCAGATGGCATTCATCATCCACATGACTTTCTCTCTCCATTTTGTCTGATTAGGCAGGATTGACTTCGTGCCATTGTAAGGACCTTTCAGTTTACTCTCCATCCGTTAGCTTCAGCCATTACTGGCTTCCAGTTACACAACTTACATTGTTTATGAAATATTATTATAGATTGGAGGACACTGGTCTCCCACATGAGCTATACTGCTACAATATGAAACAAAGTAGGTGTGTGTTTTTATTGCTTTCCTAGATCCAGTCCAAGTTTCATGTGCATAATTCTAGGTGTATCGAAAATAATTAAAATCAATTTGCTTCTTACCTAGAATACTTACCTATTAAAAGTAAATATTCTGTTTACTTTAATCTGTGCAAGAAAGGTCAAATGTAAAGAAATTTACTACAGAGTTTAACAGAGATTCTTATGTATGGCTGCATGATTCCTTAAGATGAGTGATGATGATCCTGACAGTGATAGTGCTGACTCGGAAAACGAGAACTGTATACATGAAAGCTGTCATGATTCAGAAATACAACAAGAAGCATCAGAAAATGATGATTTTGAATCACAATAAGAAGTAATTCAAGAAGATGTGTTTCTTTCAGAAAATAATGGAGGAAAAATAAATATACTACAAATGTCAGAACAAGATCTTGTAATACTATTGTACATTTACCTGAATCCAAAAATGAAGTTCACATAACTAAAACCAAAATAAATATTCTTAAATTATTCTTGAATAAAAATATAACACACTCTATTGCAACACATATCAATATTTACACCAATAAATATTGTGATAACTTTTCTAGGGAAAGGATGCTAAACAAATAGATATCATAGAAATCAGCTCTTCCATTCATTTATTATATCTGTGTGGCTTTCTGAGATGTTCAAGAAAGAATTTATCAAAGTTATGGGATAACTCAAAGGACGATCAATGTGAATTATTTCGCTTATGTATGTGGGATAACCACTTTAGCCATTTCTTCAGATGTCTGAGATTTGATAATATCTTTGATAGAGGTGTTCACAGAGAGACTAACTAGTTGGCTGCTATCATAGGTACTGGATTTCTCATGTGGTGTATACTATACTGTTTAAGCACATTAAAAGTATTGTACTTAGATTCAAATAAAAGACTGCAGCAATCATTGATGTACACCCTTCAAAGTATCACATTGCAACATTACCAAATGGATATTCAGCTGATAAGCTTCTCTAATCAGAATCTCTTATGAGTAAGCCAATTGCGACTTTGCCTGAAGTCACTTGTACATTAGCATATTGGCTAATTCATGTCTCTGTTTAAAAACAATAGCTTAATAATGTCATATAGACAAGCCACACATGTCTACTTCCATTCCGGCAGCTAATGTTCTGTAGATAATAACCCTTAGCTGTGATCCTGCAGTCAAATAGTCATTACTCTGTCTAGAACTACAAATCAATAAATAAACAGACATATTAAATAAAAAAATGAATAATTAATAAAAAGGCTTCTACTCCAACATCTGTAAGTGATGTAGACAACACCAGAGAAGTATGTTGAATAATGTATATTCATTAAGGTAAATCTTGATTAAACATAAAGTGGTCCGACAATAAAACAAAGTTAGCCCTATTCAATGCCATAAAGTTGCATTGAGAGTGTTATGAGAATGGTAGCAGAATCACCAAGCTAAATAGTCATCCAAGACACACAACAAACTAAGTCTATTTCATGATCAGAATACACAATATATTCGCCAGCTCAGAATAATTTGGAGTTCAACATGACCATTTACACAAGAACATATGAGAGATAATAAGTAGAAACTCAAATTCTATTTTTAATTCTGTAATGCAAGTGGAAATTAAAGTTCTGCACTGAAGCACATTCAGACTTCATGCAGCTAGAGTGCCATCAATAGTTTAACTACCATAGTGCCATTCACCATACAGAATCAATCATCCACACAACCAAATAACACTTGTTACCAGAGGTAGGTCTGCGCTCTTCTAGAACTAGCATAGAAGTGCCACTTGATCACGCCACTCAAAAAGTGTTTGTCGTCTCTTGATTCCAGCATTGTTCCGTCATTGTCTAATTCTCACTGGCTGAAGCACATCCCCATCAAAAAATACAGTGTTCTTTTGTTCTACATACATGATTTCACTCAACTTGACCACTTTCTGTACTGCACTAATAGATTACAACAATAATTAAATAAAGAATTGCTACAAAGATTCGATTACATTTAGACCATTCACAATAAATAAAAATAATGGTTTCTTCATAAATAAATAAGCTAGCATTCTTGCACAAATGTGCTCAAGTAAAATGACATATAAGTGTTGTTAAACACTATTTTTGTAACACATTTCCTCACATCCTTTTCTTTCTTACATACTTTTTCTTTAACTTTATGAGCATGCACTTTGTTCTTATAGACAGAAATTCTTTCAAAATTTTTCTGTTACAATCATCTGTCATCTCTTGTAATACTTTCTTCTTACTTGCGGGATAGTATAAATGTTATCATTAGCAAAATCACTTGTATAAAATCATTCAACTATATTTTTCACATCTGTACAGAAACCATAACCCTTTTTTGGAATATATGAATCTATAATTGATAACATAATTCAGAGTTATATTTGTAATTTTATTCTTTAACATTATATCGAAAATCATACATTAGTTATTTTAATGAATCTACAATATTATTTCCCCCCTAACTTGTTTTAGTAAGTAATATTTCAGCCCTTTACATAAGTATTGTATCTAAATTTTCATTAATGACTCTTTTACCATTAATTTGATTTAGTTATTAAACTATCATATTTTGAAGCATCAAAAACTGATTTTGTTTCTACTCCATTTTTTTTATATTTGCTATAGCTTTTCCAAACACAAACTTATTTATCAGTTTCTATAAGTATTCAAACCTATATCTCTTTGTAACCAATCTGACAAATAGTATTGTAAAATTATGTGATGTTCTGTTAACTTTAATCTAAGTTCTAAATACTGTTTTTAATTTGTCAGTGAAATATATATTAACCATCATTATATAATATTGTCAGTACTTGAAATTAATTGATTTAGACATCTTATTTTTAAAGCAAGAGGAATATCTTTATGCTCATAATGTAATTTGTCAGGATATTCTAAATCTAGTTCAAAAATCCAACCATGTCTTGTTTTATCCTGCATACTTGATATGTATTTTTTTATGAAATCTAAATCAAATTCTGAACAGTTTCACGAGTTATACCCTTCATAAGACAAATATGTGACATTGCCCACCTACATAGAGATAATTAGCATTTAAACACATTAATCAATATGAATTTTTTTTCTTTATGCAAATCTTTTAGATATTTTTTATTTAAATTTACATCATATGTTGAGATATTTCACCACTTACTCTCTTTTCTTCACCAAAATCATGCTACAATCATATCCTAAGTCAAATGGTAGCCAAGACATTTTAAAATTGCATCCCAACTTGAACTAAGTGCTGGATATGTTGCTGCTCGATGCATATGTCCACACTGGACTATCCTGTACAAGGCTCTTCATCTCTGAATAAATGGCGCACTCTACACCCATCTGAACATGCCTGTTGTATCCATGCTAGGTCTGCTCTTCAGTTTTTACATGCACAGCCCATTCCCTATTCATCCCTCTATTAACAAACTCACTATTCGTTGATGCCTCAGGATGTGTACAAGTATGTCTGAGCCACTTGTTGCCCTCATTTCACTTCCATTCAAGGCTACACCACAGACAAATTTCTTCTGAATAGAATTTCTTATGCTTTAATTTACATTAGCTGCCAGGAAATTCACCATTCTCACAAATGCTTCTATTGTTGTTGCCATTCTGTATGTTATATCATCTCTATCTCAACTGTCAACTCATCTATTACTTCCAGTTTCTCATTTCCTTATCTCATTCTTTCGGTTCTGTCTGATTTAATTCGACTATATTGCATTAGCCTTGTTTTACTTTTGTTGTTGTTCATCATATAATCTCTTTTTAAGATACTATTCGTTCTGCTCAACTGATCTTCCAAGTCGACTGCCATCTCTTAAACAATTACAGTGTCACTGGCAAACCTCTGATTATTTATTTCTTCTCCTTAGCTGTAATTTCTTGTCCAAGTTTCTCCTTGGCTTCCTTTACTGTTCGCTCAAATCGAAGATAACCATGACTCAGTACCTCTTAGTCCTTAGACTCATACTCCAGTCTGGTTTCTGTACAAGTTGTAAATAACCTTCTGCTCCCTGTATGTTATCTCTAATACTTTCAAATTTTCAAAGAGTGTAGTCCAGTTAACATAGTCAATTGCTTTCTGTAAATCTACAAATACCACAAATGTAGGTTTGCCTATTATTCAATCTATCTTCTGAGACAAGATACAGGGTCAATATCGCCTCACATGTCCCTTCATTTCTCCAGAAGTGAAACTGATCTTCCCCAGTGCTGGCGTTTACCAGTTTTTCCATTCTTCTGTAAATAATTCGTGTTATTATTTTGCAGTCTGTATTATGACTTATTAAATTGATCATTCGGTAATATTCACACCTGGTGGCACCTGCTCTCTTTGTAACTGGAATTATTATATTCTACTTAAAGTCTGAGGGTATTTGCCCTGTCTCATATGTCTTTCAAAGCAGGCAAAATAGTTTTGTCGTGGCTGGCTCTCCCAAGGATATCAGTAATTCTGACAGAATATCATGCACTCCAGAGTCCTGGTTTCGACCTATGCTTTTAATGTTCTATCCTGTTCTCCTCATAATATCTTCCATCTCATGTACATCTATTTCCTCTTAACTTTGTATAAAATTGTCATAAGTTAGTTTCCCTTATAAATGACCTCCCTATGTATTCCTTCCACCTTTCAGCTTCACTTCTGTGCATTGGTACTGGTTTGCCATCTGCGCTCTTGATACCCACACAGTTGCTTTTTTTATCTCAAAAGCTTCTTTAACTTTCCTATAGGCTGCATCTATCTTTACCCTAGTCATGCGTGCTTCTACAGTGTTGTATTTGTCATCCAGCTATTCTTGCTTAACTATTTTCTGTCAGTTTCATTCTTAGACATCTGTATCCCATTTGCCAACATCATTTGCAGCATTTTTATATTTTCACATTTAAACAATGAAATTCAATATATTATGTGTTGTCCATGGATTACTAGAAATCCTTGTCTTTTTACCTATGTGATTCTCTGCTACCTTCACTGGCTCATCTCTCAAACCTTCCCTTTCGTCTTCTATTGCATTGCTTTCCCCTAATGGAGTGCAGTGTTGCCTGCTGTTCTCTCTGTAATACCGAACAACCTGTTTCTCTTTCAGTTTATCAGGATTCCATCTCCAAAATTTTTGCAATTTCTGCAATTTACATCTGCATTTGATAATAAACGATTTATAATTATAGTGTTATCAATGATTAAATTATGATCTTTCGAAATTCCACCAGATGTCTCTCTCATTCCTTCACCCTCCCCCCCCCCCTCCCCTGTCCATGTATTTCTACTTTTTCCCTTGTCTTCGTTTTCCTACTGTCAAATTCCAGTCGAAAATCACAGTTAAATTCTCGTCTCCTTACATACTGGATAATTTCCTTTATCTCATCATGCATTCTTCCAAACTTGTCATCACCTGCGGAGCTAGTTGCCATAAAACTGATACTACAGTGGAATGAGTTGACTTCATGTCTGTCTTGCCCATGATAATGTGTTCACTATGCTATTAATAGTTCCTTACCTCCTTTCCTGTTTTCTTATTCATTATTAGCCCTCTGCCTACATAACCTCTATCTTATTTTGTGCTGAAAAGCGTGTGATTACCTCGCCAAAAGTTCTGTTATTCCTGCCACGACATTTTATTAATTCCCACTACATCCTACTGCAGCCTATCCATTTCCATTATCAAATCATCTCACATAACTATCCGGTTAAGAGATCTAACATTCCATACTCCGACCTATAAAATGCCAGTCTCGTTTGTGCCCGTGATATCCTCCTAACTAGTTCCCACCCAGAGATCCGACTTGGGAGAAATTTACCTGTGCAATATTTTACCCACGAGGATGAGATCGTCATGAAGCCATAAAGTACAGCTGCATGTCCTCAGAAAATATAATGGTTGCAGTTCCCCCTTGCTGCTAACCATCTGCAGTACAACATAGCAAGGGACTGTTGAATAATGCCAGGCCAGATCAGCCAATAGTCTACATTGTTGCCACTGAAAGTTTTGAAAAGGCTGCTGCTTCTCTTCAGGCATCACAGGTTTGTATGGCCGCTCCACAGACACTTCTCTGTAGTGGTTGCTCTATATCTTTGAGGCATCCATGCCTCCACAACTGAGCAAGGTCAACGATTTGTAGGGACCCTATATGATTTTATTCACTGATTTTAAAGCTAATAACCAAACCTCGGGTTTTTTAAAATATAAATCACCATATTCTCCTATCTTCTTCTTCTTCTTCTTCTTCTTTTTAGTGCCATCCTAATAAAACAGGGTCTGCTTTTGGGTCAGTGCACACCATTTCTTACGGTATAACCCTGTGTTGTAGATTACTGTGCCCATAATGTCCAGCCACCTTAATATAAGTCTTCCACGCTGTCTCTGGCCATCAACAGTGAGATGATAGGCTGAGCTGTTGACTGAACTCAGTGGTGTCTGTGTGATGTGTCCACACCAATGAAGTCTCCCTTTTGGCATTTACTCATGGAAACTTTTCAACTAGTTGTCGAATGATATTGTTGATATGGTTGAGCAGAGAAATGTCTAATGACTTTCTCAGAGCCACATTTCCAAAACAAGTGGTGAGTGCTCAACACATTTAGATGTGGGCCATCACTCAGCATCATATAATGCAACTGGACTCAGCACTGTGCGGTGTATCTTTCATTTTAGGCGGATAGGCGTCTTCTCATCATAAAGAACACCAGTGATGTCTCTGAATCGCATCCAGATTGTGATGATTCTTGTTCACTCACTCATCCACATAGCTGTCACTCTGTAGCCGAGAACCTAGCAGCCCTTTGCACTCTGTAAGGGAGACACGCGGCGGCTCCGCGCAGAGAATTGCGCGGTCCCTTTGTGGAAACAATGAGACCGCTGACAAACAAGTAGGATATACATCAAAAACAAAAAGCGTGCTTTCGTTCAGATACATTTCCAAAACATTACCGTTCAAAACATTTCAACGTATGATATCTTCTGAAACACTCATCAAGGAGGAGGGCTGGGTTTCGTGTGCGTGTTTCGCAATGAACAGCTTCAGGCCTGCCACGTTTCTTTTTCCTGTCTGAACACACTGCACAATCCTTATGCTTGTTCCCAGGAAACTTGTTGATAGTGTGCAACTGTCCATTCAAGTGTTCTTCGTCATCAGAAGTTGAACGACGACCTCGTTTCCACACTGGATTTCTTTCTTCACCAACTAAGTCTCTCATAACACTTTTACAGAGTACTTTGTGAGGCAGTTCTAGCTCCAACAACAAGAAGCACAGTTCAAGCCACCACACCGGACTTTTCATTAGAAAAGCATAACTGGAAATAAAATGGTCATATCGATAAACTCCGTCCTTCGAAGTATAACCAATAATGACATTTGGTTCCATTATTTCTTCTCTTTCCTTTCTGTAAGTGACTCTGTGTTATTTGCTTTTGTAGAAAGCATGAGTACAGTCCGGTTATCTTGTCATGCCAGAATCATCATTTTGTTATTCCAACCGCATTTTTTTTTCATGCTTTTTCAGCCGCAGAGCCCCTTTCTTTATTTCATATGGAAGGTTTTTGCGATTGGCCTGGATCGTTCCTGTGAGATGCGCATTCTGTTTCAACACTTCAGCAGCTAATGCAACCATTGTATTTTTAAAAAAAGTCCAGTGTATAAATGATACCCTGATTGCCCTGTATCATGTCTGATATTAGACAACATTTGAAGAAATATTCTCTCAGAAAAATTCAAGCCTGGACGAATGAATAACCCTGTTGTTCACAGCGCCAAAATAGGTTATAAAACTGCAAATATAACGGTTTGATGAATCCGAAGTCACTAAACTCTGACTTCTCATTTTGTTAGTTTTTTATGATCGTACATTTTGAATAACACGCGGCCCTTGAATGATACTGTAGTTTCATCAGGAGCTAAATATCTATATAGTCGATAAATTTCGAGAAACTTGCAACACAAATAATCCAATATATTCTTCATTTTACTCAGACGTAACCGGACCTGAGTGCTGACATTTATGGCACTCTCTGGATTAGAAACGTGAAGTGCCCAGAAAATTTGCTTATATCGTCTGCGAGTAAAACAGTCTGAAAAGAAGTCAGATGATTGTAACTATTCTCTTGAAAAAATGTCCTGCAAGTTCTTACCCTTTTGTAATGCCATATACAGTAACACACCATGGGAGCGTTTCATTTCTTCCGCAGTAACATTTCTCCAGTCCTGCCATCCAGAATGTTGTGGAAGTGGTGTCACTTTACGTATTTTTGAAATAGATTGTAAAAATTAAGTAAAACAAATCAACAAGCTATGACGGAACATTACCAGTTTCAGTGATAGGACCACGCTCTGCATCGTCAAAATGAAAAGTCAGAGTCATTTTCGTTCCACATTCGCCACGAATCTTCTGCAGAATCACTAGAAAAATGCACATTTTCACGGTTTTCATCATCTACACTAGAACTGTTTAGAAATGAACCACTGTCATCATCAAAATCACTCTCACTATCGTTGTCACTTAGTGATTCCTCAAAAAGCTGTTAAATCTCTTACTTAGAAAGAACTGAATGTGCGCCAACTTGAACAGAGTAATTCCAACATTATTTTGAACTTAACTGCAACTGTTTGACATAGAGTTAATACAGGTTCCTCTAGATGACAGCGCTGAGCACAATTGATGCTTAGTAATTTCAGAATCGAGAACTGAGCATGTGGGAGCCGCGAAAAGGCGTGTCGCAAGAGGCTCGACATCGGAGCGGAAAACAAAATTCACAACGTCGAGCGCCACTCGACGTTGGAGTGGAAAGGCCTAGATGTCAGAATGTGTCCACTTTGGTGAGAGGAGCTCCATTAATTCGTATAGTTCCATGGAATGGAAGCATTTCCAGACAGTCTTGTGGATGTTTACACGAAGGCGAAATCAGCGCAAATAATCATACTGTGTTTGGACTTGAATTTCAAGATCCTTTCTGTTATCCACGTATAGCATCACATTACAGCATATAGCATTGTTCATGATACACACTTCTGTTGGTTACGCGTTATTGTATCTACTGCGGTAAAAAAGAACAGCAGAGACAGAGCTAAGCCTCAAGGACGCCAGCTGTTGCATGGAAGCTGTCAGGCACTCCTAAATCTCCACTTATAGCACATTCATTTAGCTTACTATAGAAATCACTTTTGGGTGGTAGCTGATGTTCTTTAAATATGTTCTTTTTATTCAAATATTCATCGGGATAAACTCTCATTCTTTCAACTAGATGTGGTTTGTTTCTGGAAAGTTCCTTTAATGTCTTCCATACGATCTTCCTTCAAGTGAAATGGCAATTTATCTATTGATTAAGCCATAAATCTAAATGTATCTAGTAACCTAATTTTTAATCTGTTCCTTTCTTTCTGAAGCATATTTTTCTTGATTATTTTCAATTAACTCAATTTTTTCCTTAATATTTCCTTGTTCTTTAATATAAAGATGCATATTATGTCCTGAAAGATTACACTAATTATGTGTTATATATGTGTTCACAGTTTGTTAACTGATAATTCAAGATACAATAAACATTTACTGCAACTTTAAATTAATCATTTAGATGATAATGATCACTTATGTTTTGTTTGCACATTTTTAAATTCTATGTACCGTTTTCAGTTCATCTTCATTTTTATTTAAACTTTCATCAACACCTGTTGACAATGTAATGAGTTCTTTAAGAATTTTTATCTTGTGTTTCAAGTTATTCTTCTATTTTACTGAGTGTCTGCTTATTCATCTTCATTTTTCTTTTATCTTGATTCAATACCTGCCAAATTTGTTGTGAGTTAGTTAAGAATTTAAATTTTGTGATGAAATTTTTTTTCAGTTTTACTAATAAATCAGGAATTTTGCTACACAAATATGACATATCTTTTGTTTAAATTATTTTATTTTCTTCTTTTGTTAATGATTCCATTGCCAAAATTTTCAGTATACTTTGAAAAATATTTCTACTTACTTTTTAATCATTTATATAAAGTTTTTGCTTTGTTAGCTCCTCCATATGTTACAGGACCTGTAGAATCACCATTAGCATATTTAATAATTTATAATAATAGACTGCATATGGTTCATTTTTTTATATTTGATTGTGTAACATTCTTCTGAATTACGCTGACATATATCAGTTTTCTGTAATAAACTAACAAAATCAGCATAAAATGAAAAAGGTACCTTCATTTTTATCATTATAATTTTGAATAGTAATTTTTTTCTCTCTTTGTAATTCTATTCTCAATGGTGTCTCCTTTAAACAGTTTTCTACTCATTTGTCTAATTTCTTTTTTAATTAAAATTTGGCACACACATATCACATATGAACTTAGATTTCTTGTATTTTGTAATTTGTTTTAAAATTAGTCAAGATAGAGCATTAATCGAACAATAATGAACATTATCACCATTTTTAAAGTACATTAGATTGATGCCTGTATTTGGTCCTGGCAGAGGTTCAAGTCCTCCCTCGGGCATGGATGTGTGTATTTGTCCTTAGGATAATTTCGGTTAAGTTGTGTGTAAGCTTATGGACTGATGACCTTAGTAGTTAAGTGCCATAAGATTTCACACACATTTGAACTTTTTTATGCCTGTATTTCTCTTCTTGCCTGTTATTTCTCCTTTAAAGGGATGAATATTAGTTGATATATCCAAGTTTATTTCATTCTGTGAAATATCGTTAATTTTAATCAGATACTAAAAGGTATCAGATAGATTATATAATGGTAAGACAGAGATTTAGGAACCAGGTTTTAAATTGTAAGACATTTCCAGGGGCAGATGTGGACTCTGACCACAATCTATTGGTTATGACCTGTAGATTAAAACTGAAGAAACTGCAAAAAGGTGGGAATTTAAGGAGATGGGACCTAGATAAACTGAAAGAACCAGAGGTGGTACGGAGATTCAGGGAGAGCATAAGGGAGCAATTGACAGGAATGGGGGAAATAAATACAGTAGAAGAAGAATGGGTAGCTTTGAGGGATGAAGTAGTGAAGGCAGCAGAGGATCAAGTAGGTAAAAAGACGAGGGCTAGTAGAAATCCTTGGGTAACAGAAGAAATATTGAATTTAATTGATGAAAGGAGAAAATATAAAAATGCAGTAAGTGAAACAGGCAAAAAGGAATACAAACGTCTCAAAAATGAGATCGACAGGAAGTGCAAAATGGCTAAGCAGGGATGGCTAGAGGACAAATGTAAGGATGTAGAGGCCTATCTCACTAGGGGTAAGATAGATACCGCCTACAGGAAAATTAAAGAGACCTTTGGAGATAAGAGAACGATTTGTATGAATATCAAGAGCTCAGATGGAAACCCAGTTCTAAGCAAAGAAGGGAAAGCAGAAAGGTGGAAGGAGTATATAGAGGGTCTATACAAGGGCGATGTACTTGAGGACAATATTATGGAAATGGAAGAGGATGTAGATGAAGATGAAATGGGAGATATGATACTGCGTGAAGAGTTTGACAGAGCACTGAAAGACCTGAGTCGAAACAAAGCCCCCGGAGTAGACAATATTCCATTGGAACTACTGACGGCCGTGGGAGAGCCAGTCCTGACAAAACTCTACCATCTGGTGAGGAAGATGTATGAGACAGGCGAAATACCCTCAGACTTCAAGAAGAATATAATAATTCCAATCCCAAAGAAAGCAGGTGTTGACAGATGTGAAAATTACCGAACTATCAGCTTAATAAGTCACAGCTGCAAAATACTAACACGAATTCTTTACAGACGAATGGAAAAACTAGTAGAAGCCAACCTCGGGGAAGATCAGTTTGGATTCCGTAGAAACACTGGAACACGTGAGGCAATACTGACCTTACGACTTATCTTAGAAGAAAGATTAAGGAAAGGCAAACCTACGTTTCTAGCATTTGTAGACTTAGAGAAAGCTTATGACAATGTTGACTGGAATACTCTCTTTCAAATTCTAAAGGTGGCAGGGGTAAAATACAGGGAGCGAAAGGCTATTTACAATTTGTACAGAAACCAGATGGCAGTTATAAGAGTCGAGGGACATGAAAGGGAAGCAGTGGTTGGGAAGGGAGTAAGACAGGGTTGTAGCCTCTCCCCGATGTTGTTCAATCTGTATATTGAGCAAGCAGTAAAGGAAACAAAAGAAAAATTCGGAGTAGGTATTAAAATTCATGGAGAAGAAATAAAAACTTTGAGGTTCGCCGATGACATTGTAATTCTGTCCGAGACAGCAAAGGACTTGGAAGAGCAGTTGAATGGAATGGACAGTGTCTTGAAAGGAGGATATAAGATGAACATCAACAAAAGCAAAACAAGGATAATGGAATGTAGCCTAATTAAGTCGGGTGATGCTGAGGGAATTAGATTAGGAAATGAGGCACTTAAAGTAGTAAAGGAGTTTTGCTATTTGGGGAGCAAAATAACTGATAATGGTCGAAGTAGAGAGGATATAAAATGTAGGCTGGCAATGGCAAGGAAAGCGTTTCTGAAGAAGAGAAATTTGTTAACATCCAGTATTGATTTAAGTGTCAGGAAGTCATTTCTGAAAGTATTCGTATGGAGTGTAGCCATGTATGGAAGTGAAACATGGACGATAAATAGTTTGTACAAGAAGAGAATAGAAGCTTTCGAAATGTGGTGCTACAGAAGAATGCTGAAGATTAGATGGGTAGATCACATAACTAATGAGGAAGTATTGAATAGGATTGGGGAGAAGAGAAGTTTGTGGCACAACTTGACCAGAAGAAGGGATCGGTTGGTAGGACATGTTCTGAGGCATCAAGGGATCACCAATTTAGTATTGGAGGGCAGCGTGGAGGGTAAAAATCGTAGAGGGGAGACCAAGAGATGAATACACTAAGCAGATTCAGAAGGATGTAGGTTGCAGTAGGTACTGGGAGATGAAAAAGCTTGCACAGGATAGAGTAGCATGGAGAGCTGCATCAAACCAGTCTCAGGACTGAAGACCACAACAACAACAACTGAAATGTGCTCTGTTTCTCATCAACATGTAAACGAGCTTTCTTATATTTGTGTAAAATTACCAACACCACCACCAAGCTTCATGCTTGCAGATTGACGATTTTGCGGTAATGATACAAACATTGTGACTGCCCCTTGTATCAACACAGAAAAATTATTCTTAATACGACATAGAGATACGTGTGCTAGACACTCTGTGTTTACCATGGACCTATAAATAGCGCAGTAGTTAACTGCTGGAGTATCGGATATAAGTTGTAGACTTCCAACTGTATATCTATTGTTTAAAGCGTTTTAGAGCATTGAAAAGTGAATTAAAATGTATCATTTAACATTTGAAGCACATAAGATGGATGAAAATTGAGATGCCTGCGTTTATTACGCCACAATCATATCTTCAGATCTCTCTTTATGCTACTAAGAATTGTCCTGTGTTTGCAGTCCACAGAAGCAGAGGACGTGTCCAAAACCGTGAAGAATGTCACCTACCTGGCCGTCGCCGTCATGCAGCTGTTTCTCCTCTGCAGCAGCAGCGACGACCTCATGGCTGCAGTACGTACCAGTGTCTCGCCAGTTTCTCGTGTTAGGTTAATTGCAAATGACACACAGTACTTGAGCCAGCCTTCGACGTGCCGTGCTGACTGACGAGGTCGTGGAGCAAGAACAGTTTGTGACGTCACAATGTGGAGATTCACGTAGCATAGCATTAAGTCCTGTCGAATTCCGACTCCTTGCTGCGAAACGTGAGCCAATGCTACGCTTGACACCTTTCTACGTCTCCTGCTGAATCGAGCATACCCCGTATTGTATACAAGGCGAAAAATGCCGTATCTGGTGAGTTTCGTCTTACAGTCTGCCAATTAATAAAATCTGCTATTTTAAGGAACTGACACAATTAGCAAACATAGAAAACGCATTTTTTGCGGTATGATTTAGTACAGTAAGATATCGCGAAACGGTACTTCGGTGGTGGTCATTGTTGTTGTTGTTGTAGTCTTCAGTCCTGAGACTGGTTTGATGCAGCTCTCCATGCTACTCTATCCTGTGCGAGCTTCTTCATCTCCCAGTACTTGCTGCAACCTACATCCTTCTGAATCTGCTTAGTGTATTCATCTCTTGGTCTCCCTCTACGATTTTTACCCTCCACGCTGCCCTCCAATGCTAAATTTGTGATCCCTTGATGCCTCAGAACATGTCCTACCAAACGGTCCCTTCTTCTTGTCAAGTTGTGCCACAAACTTCTCTTCTCCCCAATCCTATTCAATACCTCCTCATTAGTTATGTGATCTACCCATCTAATCTTCAGCATTCTTCTGTAGCACCACATTTCGAAAGCTTCTATTCTCTTCTTGCCAAACTATTTATTGTCCATGTTTCACTTCCATACATGGCTACATTCCATACAAATACTTTCAGAAACGACTTCCTGACACTTAAATCTATACTCTATGTTAACAAATTTCTCTTCTTCAGAAACGCTTTCCTTGCCATTGCCAGTCTATATTTTATATCCGCTCTACTTCGACCATCATCAGTTATTTTACTCTCCAAATAGCTAAACTACTTTACGTGTCTTATTTCCTAATCTAAATCCTACAGCATCACCCGACTTAATTCGACAACATTCCAGTATCCTCGTTTTGCTTTTGTTGATGTTCATCTTATATCCTCCTTTCAAGATACTCTCCATTCCGTTCAACTGCTCTTCTAAGTACTTTGCTGTCTCTGACAGAATTACAATGTCATCGGCGAACCTCAATTTTTTTATTTCTTCTCCATGGATTTTAATACCTACTCCCAATTTTTCTTTCGTTTCCTTTACTGCTTGCTCAATATACAGATTGAATAACATCGGGGAGAGGCTATAATCCTATCTCACTCCTTCCCAACCAATGCTTCCCTTTCATGCCCCTCGACTCTTATAACTGCCATCTGGTTTCTGTACAAATTGTAAATAGCCTTTTGCTCCCTGTATTTCACACCTGCCACCATTAGAATTTGAAAGACAGTATTCCAGTCAACATTGTCAAAAGCTTTCTCTAAGTCTACAAATGCTAGAAACGTAGGTTTGCCTTTCCTTAATCTTTCTTCTAAGATAAGTCATAAGGTCAGTATTGCCTCACGTGTTCCAATATTTCTACGGAATCCAAAAAGGTTTTCCCCGAGCTCGGCATCTACCAGTTTTTTCCATTCGTCTGTAAGTAATTCGCGTTATTATTTTGCAGCTGTGACTTATTAAACTGATAATTCGGTAATTTTCACATCTGTCAACACCTCCTTTCTTTGGTCATTAAGATTTCTATAAGTCAGTGGTTCCAAACTTTCTAAAACCATCACCCCTGAGTGCAGTCAGGTACAACATAATACCCCCTCCCTCCCCCCACCAAGATTACTGCCTAACTACGCTTTGGAATCAATACTAACTTCTTTGAACACCGACAGTATTAAAATGATGAATGATAAATAATATTTAATTTTTTATAGGTGTTTGTTAAACCACAAACTAATGCGTCAGTGAGACTATGGGTATGCTTATTTTCGAACAACCCTTTTTTATGGAATTCTCAGTGCACTGTGAGTGTTACTCAAAACTACTTGTCACAAAAGAAAGCCAACTATCGACATTGAGGTAAATACTTGTTAGGAAACATACTTCCTCTGCTCCAGTTGTCTCCCTGGTGACACTTGCTTCACCACCTCCTGCATCTCCATTAAAAATCTACCGAATTAAAATGTGTACACTTTACTTAGGCCTAAGCTTTTTAGCTCACTTCACTACTGGACTCTGCATTTCTGAACTGCCTGTCTATGCTTTGTGCCTGGCCATTGCCGCTAATAATAATAATAACAACAATACACTATAGTACCTACAGCAGTATAGAAGCCGTTCCAGAGTTGTTATTGTGCTGTCAATTGGTTCGCTTATTATTCCAAATCAATAACGAAGCAATTTCTGATCTATTGCAGGAACTACCTACAACCTGGAGAAGGCATTTTCATGAGATATTTAAGCACATGTGGCGATATGTCTCAGTTTTACTGTTATACGTGCAGGATACACAAAGTACAAAATATGTATATAGTGCATCATTTATGTGAGAAAGATAATGTTTATACATAAATTTCACAAGCAGAGCAATGTGTCATACGTTACAAATAATTTGGTTTCGAGACCGAAACAGCTGAGGCATTTTTTTTTACCCCCTCAGAAAATTATATTTTATCCCTCATAGGGTTATAATTTCCAAATTTCCAGATTGGAAACCACGTCTAAGTGGAAACTAATCTACCACCCTAGCCGAGGTCACTAAAGCACGTATCTGTGATGGTGCTCGACTCGGAGGTAGATTGGTTCGAATACTAGTGAAGGGTGAAGTCTTTAGTGCCACTATTTGTTGGCGAGAGGGAGGGGGGGAGGGGGGGCGTGGTGGCACAAAGTTCCTGATTAACAGTCTCTGTGCCAATGTCCTGCATTAAATTCCAAAACTTTCTGCAACTTATGCCTAAATGGGGGCATGTAATACTGTTGGTGATCCATCCATCAGGTGGAGATGTTCAGCTCGACGTTCCCCTTGGTGCTATTCAAGGATAGTTGGCTACGTGCAAGCTCTGGGTTTCATCCTCTTCCTCCTCTCATTATCATCATCATATGAACATAAAGATAAAACTGCAATATAGTTTCTTACACATACAGTGTACAAAGACACACAAGAAACAACTCTCACATATCCGCAATGGGAGGGACGAAAGAGCAGAGGAAGAAAAAAATAGTTCAAATGGCTCTGAGCACTATGGGACTTAACTGCTGAGGTCAGCAGTCCCCTAGAACTTAGAACTACTTAAACCTAACTAACCTCAGGACATCACACACATACATGCCCGAGGCAGGATTCGAACTTGCGACCGTAGCGGTCGCGCAGTTCTAGACTGTAGTGCCTAGAACCGCTCGGCCACTCCGGCCGGCAGCAGAGGAAGAACATTTTCCACCAGGTCGGATATTCCAGTCACAAATTCCATATGACATTTACACTTTAAATGAAAATTTATAAGACGGGAATATGAACCTCTCCAGATGTTTCATAATGTTTCATACAACCAGTATATGTGTTCCTTCACGCTGATTATGATGAAATGTAAAATACTTTTAAGTATAACATGAAAATACTCGAGGTAAAAAAGTAGTGTTATGTAGACACATGGATCTTCGTTAATGATAGGGACATAAATATTAGCTCCTCAAAATATTATAAGCTTTGTTTCCTTATTGAAATACGGCATCAGTTACAATGATCTATGAGGAAATGCAGCATTCTTAAAGATCTCGTGTCAATATATTTGGCGCTTTTCAATCCATAGACTCCTGCACAATGTGCTTCGTTATATTCATCAGCACATTTCTGAGAAAAGCTAATGAAGTTAACGGTTTTTCCACACGTATCCGCTTGCAGAAGCAAGATCTGTGTTGAATGTGCACAGGTATAGCCAATAACCGACGCTAGATTGTGTTGCAGTCGCAAATCGTATTAAAGTCTGAAAATCACGTTGGTGAGTACATCCCATGTGATGGTTTCTGAGCGCTCGCCTACGACACTGGAAATCACATCTCCTTACGTGTCCACGTACGCGTCCAAGTTGGCTTCTATGCCCCATAGATGAGCCCCTTAACGCTGGGGTATTTCAAATAAAGAAGCGGCGAAAAGCTGATATCAATACGGAAGCCACAGCGCCAGCAACGAGGTACGACGGATCTGCTGCACACTACTGCGTTCCATATTGCACTTTCCAGCGTCAGATTAGCGGAACTTCAAACTCACCTGGACTAACCTCACTGGATCTCTTTCTGTGGGGCCATGTTGACAATTTTCTTGGCACCTTCCAAAGATTAGGTCTCCACTTTTATGGAGGAGTATGGAGACTGTAAGGGTATACATACCATTATCATTCCCGATCACACAGGTGAACTGAAATGCGACGGTGTTTCCTTTGAATGCTATTTTTCGTTAACTGCGATTTTTAGTTGCGATTTCTCAGAGTTTCCGAATTCATAACTTGTATACCTTCGACAACATTGAAATGCAATATGTGCGATTTGTCACTTTCTGCTAACTAGTATTTCACCCCTAAATTTTCTGCGAAGTACTGATAAATATTGATAAAGAATTTGTTATGTATGTCAAGGTTTGTGGGCACACTGTACATACAAGTAGCATCGCTGGCAGATGATCGGAACACAGTGCAGAAATTCTGTGACAGTCAGTCTCGCTTATGGCTTTGTTGTGGTCAGTGGCTTGTCTTGTGTACGATCTATGTGGCAATAAAAGTATTCCATATTGTGTCCACATTGTGGTATTATTCGCCACCGTCATCGCCTGTGTTCCGTATAACTACAATGGTGACGCCAGACGACCGTATTCGCAAGTAATTGCTCATTTGCTACTATTACGCAACTACAATTCTGCCTCATGCGCCCGCCCCCCCCCCCCCTCCCCCCTTGCGCCACACAGTTTATGCCTGTGGACAACGTTTTCCTTGGCTCAACGTCAGTCGCAATGGATAACACCAGGCTTGCTGTCCGCATGATGAAAAGTGACAGTGACACTCTCTTGGACAATGCTACACTAGTGTGCAACACCGCCAAACAATGGAATGCAGCAAGCAGTGTACTTTTTGAAATCGCCCGGGTTCCAAATCCTTTTACAGACCGGACTACATCTGAGCCATAGCAGTCCAACCGGTTGGATTCATGTCTACACGCTTTCAAAGAGACTTCACTCCAAACCTCATGCAGCCAGATGCGTCATCTACTGTGCATCGTGCTGTGCCGCATACATAGAATACTTTCTCGCCTGTTCTTCCACTATGAACATTTTCTCAACAACCTATAAGTCACAGAACACATCATCCAACGTTGTGGTTCTCCATTGTGAACAGTATATTCGCATAATCAGTGATGGTATGAAATTTGTTACTCTACTTGGGGAAATATGCGGAAATCATATCATCCTCGCCCCCCCCCCCCCTCCACAGTAGACAACAAGTAGAAACTATGAAAGCAGCACTACCCCGTAGCCCCGCACGCTTTCTGGAGCAACAAATCCATCACACCACTTACTTTTAAGTGAGAAGACTCCATCACAATTACGGAAACGCCTTCACACCCAGAATCGCGTTTGACAATATTATGCAATATACGCCAATTCCACTGGCAGCTGCTATCCTCCATTTAATTTCCCGAAATACGCACACTGTTTGCTAAAGGTGGACCAGACCACAAGTCACCTCAGTTCCCAAGATGACAATGATGGATTGCAACCAGTGCTTCTCCTTCATGGTGACAGACTTTCTGTACATGACCACATCAACCTCCATTTATAACCCATTCACACAGGCTCGAAGATCAGCCCTTCACCTCCCTCCTCACCAGGCAAACCAATATCCCATACACCTATTCAATTCTTGCAGCAAATGATTCGACAATCCATATCTATTGTTCACAAGTCTGCACATTAGACCTTGGCCTCAACAAAGAATTCACTTGGACATTTATAATTGCAGGTTTAGTAGAAGCAGTTATCAGCACAGACTTTCTACACACTATCACCTGGTTCCAGACCTGTTTAAAGGTGTTAACTCACTCAATCAGCACCTGCTCTGCTTCTGTCACACTTGGTCATGGCCTCCAAAGTGGCCCAGCACAACGGCACAGGTTGCTCTGACCCCTACCACCATGTACCCGATGGTCATCGGCCTCTCCAGGAATGCCTTCATACTGCTGATCATATTCAACACATCCAACAAATCTCAACCCGCACAAAACGAACTTTCCCATACATCATGACAGCAGTGTCATCAGACACAAGATCCAAGATGCCAGATGGGAACTCCATGCGAAATGACTGATTCTGGATTGGCTACATCAACTGTCTTCACCCATCGCCTCCACAACTCCATTCCAAACTACACCAGCGAAGGTCAGTACAGCACCACTCGCTTACTCACCTTCTGCTGAGTCTTCGAACACCCCTCCCCCTTCCCTGCCAGAAAGATTTAACACTGTCATCCTCTGTAGACAGGCTGTCTTGTGCATTATGAATACCAGCAACACATAGCGCCTCAAAATCAACCTCTGTTGAGTCCACGATAGTTCGATATTGCGCAGTAGACAGAACTGTTTTTTAGATCAAAATTTCACAGCTTTAGAACTACAGCACAAATGCGAGCTTCTGATACAATCTGTGTTATTGTATCACGTAATATGACATCACTATAATTGACACCGGAAGATTACAATGCCTTGTTAGCCCTCTGACTTCGGCAATCCAGTGCCTTAATTTCTGTGCACGCTGCTGCTTGAGACAGAAAAACTTAAACCTTGCCGCCCTGACTATTGAAATGAGTAGATAGCACATTTCTCAATAAATAATTAAATACCAACATTTGCATATAAACTATAAATAATGAAATAGGAATAAATATTGGTTGAAAATTAGTTTTTACTGTCAACACTTTCCCACAAGCTCTGAAAACGTAAATAAAGATGAGTCCACTATCAAAACCTACTTTCTCCTACCACCAGCAGATGCCTGCTCTGAAAAATCGATGTTTATCTATAAATAAGTATAAATCGATATTTGCTTGGAAAATATAAATAATGAATTAGGAATTCGTATTTGTTACACATGAATTTTATCGTAAATACCATCCCACATACCCAGAAAAAACGAAATAATAGCAAATCCCAGTTTCTCCAGTCACCAGCAGATGACTGCACTATAAAATCGCAACCATAGTTCGTTCTTTGTACTACACTAATAAATGGCTCCAATATTACTTAAGAAACGCAAAAGGTCGTAAATTAATTATTTTCTGTATTTAAATTGTAAATATTCTAAAATGTCAGCAAAATACAGCGGCAGCACGAAAAACTGCGATGTTTAACTTTGGTTGTTGAGGTTCACACATCGAAAAACACCATTTGATGTTACAGTAATGCAAATAAGTGTGCAGTGTAAAGGAAAGAACGAGTTACTTTACACACACATATATATATTCGTCAGATTAGTGCCCAAAATTCTGAAGTATGCATCCAATGGTAGATTTTAACATTCATAGAAATTAGGCCTAAAACTTCGATGTCATAAAACACCCCGACCAGGCCCATAACTGCAGTAAAATGAGCGTTAGCTAATCAGGCAGACTGAATACAACTACCCTCAACTAAACCTCAAATAAAATATTTCCGACACAGTGCAAAAAGTACGATGATTACATTACTAGTTGAGTTTCATATACGGAAGAACACTGTTTAATGTCACAATATTGCAAAATAACGTCACCAATGTAAATGAAAGCGTGAGTTAATTTCCACACATACACATATTGGACAAATTAGTGCCCAAAATTCTGAAGTATGTGCCCCAATGGTAGATCTCAACATTTGACACTCATAGGAATTAGGCCTAAAAATTGGATGTTGTAAAACTACCCTGACCAGGGTTAGGCCGAAAAATTCAATGTCGTAAAACTGTCATGACCAGCCTTATAACAACAGAAAAATACGTATTAGCTAAGCAGGCAAATAGAGAGACTGAATTTAACTACTCACAGTACACCCTCAAAGTATATATTTCAGCATTTTGAAGTAGTTCTCAACCTTTATTCAGGAGGGACAGAGATAATGCATAATGTTACTCACTAGAAAAAAATATAAATGAACCTATTCATTGCCAGTTATTGCAATTATACAAGTGACAGAGCCCTACTAATGTCTATGTAGAAAACGGCAGCTTGCAGTCAGAAGTCTTACTAACAGACTTATAGACTCTATTCGTCCTATATTATTGTTCACAATGTTCCGAAAATATACGTCAGCAGAGCTGTTCACGTATATCAATACGCAAAGTGAGTATTCGATCTGTGCAGTTGCGTTTCTGGAAAATATAGTTTGCGAAAATAAAAACTTGTAACCAACTACAAAATCGTCTGATTAGGAAAGTGTAGGTTGGCTCTTCGTTCTCCGACAACTCAAATATTTTAGAATTTCGCTACAAGAATGAAGATTGTGGTACCAGATTGGTGTTGGGAGCGGCGCAACAGAGGATGTGGACCAACTCAATTTTAGGAAATGTAATTAGAATATCGCGATTTGGTAATCGCTCTATACTATATGATTGGTTGGAAAAAAATTCAGACTTCTTTTCTGAATGATTGCAGGTGTCGCACATACAGTGAGGGAGAACTGACCTTTGCAAATTAGTAAAGAAATCACACCAATGGCGGATCTGTGCCACATCGAAGTGTTACGTCTTCACTGCTAGAAATTCTGAAAAAATACTACTCGTAGTACAGTGAGTAATAAAATGAACATGTGGACCGGTTAACTGGTAATAAAACAGCATTTAAGTAATCAAAATAAGGTAGTATATTGTGAAATTACTGTGTATAACTAAAGCTAACGATGCTCATATGTCAAAAGCAGAGGACAGAAAGACAAGTGTGAACAGCCAGGCTTCTCCTAGCTGCTCTCAAGAAAATTTGAACGCTGCGCCTTCGTTTATTACAGAGATAACATAACTACAAACATCGACTCTGTGGTTGCAATCTTCATGCAAAAGTTTTAACACAAAACATGGTTTTTTAGAAAACGGATATTACAATAACCCCTGAATGTCTATGATAAATTCGTTGCTACATTGTGAGTAATCATTCAAACTTTACACATCGGAAAGCAAAGTTAGTATGTACATTTCTTTTTCTTGTCCAATAAGAAGTTCCCTTAAATGTTCAATTTAATCACTGTGAAGTCCTTGGCACAGCCTCGTCCTTTATCAACATGGCGTATGAGTGACACAAAGTTCTGGGTGTGAGCATCGATTTCAAACACTTGTCGCTGGCTGCGAGTATCGGAGATGTGACATCAGGCGCTGATGGTGACGTCAGATACAGGCTGTTGCATCATACGCGGTGTCCTCAGGCGGCGCCATGCCAGCTGGTATGATTTTCTTGGATCCCTCGCAGAGCACGTACGTAGTGTTGTCTTCCTGATTCTCACCCTACTGTGCATTTGCATATGTGTAAGGGTCCGTGATATATGACACACTTGTACACTGACATAAGGCCGGTATTACACTATCAAATTTCTCTGTCAAAGATTTGATCAAATATTCGTCAAATATTTTTGACAATGATCTCTGACAGGCCGCTGAAAAGGGGTATTACACTGTCATCATATTTTTTGTGGTGTCACCGCCAGACACCACACTTGCTAGGTGGTAGCCTTTAAATCGGCCGCGGTCCGTTAGTATACGTCGGACCCGCGTGTCGTCACTATCAGTGATTGCAGACCGAGCGCCGCCACACGGCAGGTCTAGGTTAGAGACTCCCTAGCACTCGCCCCAGTTGTACAGCCGACTTTGCTAGCGATGGTTCACTGTCTACATACGCTCTCATTTGCCGAGACGACAGTTTAGCATAGCCTTCAGCTACGTCATTTGCTACGACCCAGCAAGGCGCCGTATTCAGTTACTATTCTGAACAGATAATATTGTGAATCATGTACCGTCAAGAGCGACGTTCATCATAAATGGATTAAAGTTAAGTATGAAACTAATTGCGTCCGCTTTCTGAATTCTAATTCCTTGTCATGTTCCAGACGTCACGTCAGTATAGTTCTTCCCTCCTCACGCCAGCCTGCGTGAGCTAAAACGCGTGCATTTCGGCCTCCACTAGTAAGACGGTGTTGGTTCTTCGGCCAACACAACATTTTTCATCAAAGTTCAAGATGGCTGACAACAACTTGTTATTAACCGCTGCAGTTGCATGTACCACAATTGCACTGTGTGCACATGCGGAAGAGAAGCGGGGAAAAAAAGGAAGCCTACCTGGGTGAAGCCGTGGGTTTCACGACGACACGATAAAAGCATGGTGAGCTCATAGTGGAGGACGTAAAGTCGTACATCAATTACTTAAGAATGGATGAGCATACATTTCAGAATGTGCTCAATGAAGTGTATCCTCATATCAGAAAGCACAATACTCACTTAAGAACTGCTATATGTGCAGAACACAGGCTCACTGTAACACTCCAATTCCTTGCTACAGGGGAGAGTTAGGTTAGGTTAGGTTAGGTCAGGTCAGGTCTCCAATCTTCTTAAACTATTTTTGTACTCAGGGTGCCTCACGTTGTCAAGCGCTTCATCAGCTTCATACATCTTTATTAATTTTGTAGTTATCGATACACACCAATTGTATTTACCAGCAATGTTTATAAAAACACTACAGATGACAGAGCGCTACAGCAATGCTAGCGCTCCATGTGGTAACGTGTCACACTGCAGTGAACAGATGACAAGCGACTTCTTTGATCAAATCTACAGCGAGGCCCTAGATTTGATCAAATTTATTTGACGACAGACGAGATTTGAGTAAGTTCCTTATTACACCGTCAAATTTCTTTGACGGAGATATTTGACAAAGAAATTTGATATGTAATGCCGTCCTAAGTTAGGGCCAGCCATGACGAGCCGAACTTCACACGTGCAGCATGTGCAACTCGCCTTTGCCCGGTCCTTCTCGGAAGTAGCTAGAACTGTGTGACATTTTATTTAACATTGCAGTGCTGTATTTTTCGGTCGACGCAACTCTCTGAGTTTGGCAGAATCGTTTTGTCAGCATTGTTTACCCTTCACCATTTGCTCGTGGTATGAAAGACGTTCACAGGTCCAGTGGCTGCTTATACAAAAAGGGACAGTCTAGTGATCTATCGTCACAATCCTTTAAAATGAGTGGGAAATGACAGAAGAGGGGGATGAGAATTCCGAAATCGCATAAGCGATGAGTACTGCATATTTGCTATGAAAGGATGTTACAGTACCACGTAGAAAGAATTTAATGATTTAGCTGACAATGAAAGTGCAAAAAATTATGATCGACAGACGGGATTCGTCATGATACCATTTTTGTTAAATTTGCAGACATAGAGCACTTGAAGAAATTGGTAGTACAAATACTAAAATCTCTGAAGTCGCCCGTATTATTCCATTGTCTGTTGCAACATTTGCAGTGGAACTGAACGAAGAATATAGGGACTCCATATATTACTACAAAGTAGGTTGGTTAAGTCAAGGGGCGGGCCTAGAAAATTTTTCGATTTAATACTCGCAATTGTTGAATTTACGAAGGAAAAAAAGGAGTGCAAGAACGAAAATTAGAATATCGCGAATAGATAGCAGAATTCGCGTTTTAAGTGGACTTGTATTTAAAAAGAAAATCGCGTTGTAGAAAGGACACGTTCTGGCAAAGACAGTCCAGTTCCCTAAGCTCACTGGCGTTAAAGAAAACGAGAGGTCTGAGTAATTTATTGTGGTCTTTAAAGAATTATAAGGATAGTTTTGTAAAGGTTTTGAGGGCACTGTCAGTCTTACATCTGTTGTCGAACTGTTTTCGACACCGTTTGGCGTTTCGGATGAAAGCGCTCTTGTGTATGTGTGGATGGATGTATTCGATTGACCTGCAAGGAAATTCAGTTTTAATGACAAATATTTTTATGTTAAAACTGTCCAGGGTATCTACATTGCTTTTCTCAGGTAGAGTTTCCAAGTCTTCATAATGAGGTTGCGAAAGTACTACAATATTTCGATCGACATATTTGTGTGAAAGACCTTGTCTCGATTATGAAAGTAAATAAGTCAATTACGTGGCAACTAAAGTGCGAAACTCTGTAATTGTCAGCGTCTGTCCGTATGCCTACAGTTTGTGCCAGATAACAATTGCGCCTTCAGCGCGTCAAAACTAATTAAATAACACTGTAAATTTGTATTTCTTGTGATCTATGATGTTGAGAAATGAGAAATACAAAACCAAGTGGTATGCAGTGCGACTCTACTGCCATTTAAATGCGGCGCATCCACAGTTTTCCAGTCTTTCCTCTTCTCGTGCTCAGACAGTGTGATGTGGCAGTGGGGAAAATGTGCAGCGAGGCGGAGCACTTTGGCACTCAGGCCAGGGCAATGCTCACGAACCAAAATCTTGGCCGCTCCCGACGTAAGACGTACATGTATGGTACATATAGAATTAAAATACATGGATAAATAAATTTACAATAGATAAATTTCAGATTCTTTTCTTTACAATAGATAAGAACATAAGATTATAATATACAACTATTCATCTTTTTATCGTACTTTGTCAACGGGAAGAACTTGGATGTTCTTCATGGCATAGGAATAACATGACTTTATACAACTTCAAAGTTGAAAGTTCGTCCTTTGTTTTGAGAATAAATTGCTTATCTACACGAGTTGAAAGTTGTTGAGTTCACACGAATATCACGTGTCCATAAATCTTGCTTTCTCGTTTCCGTATTAATGTGTACAATTTATTTTGTCAATAATGTGCGCTGTACAGAGGTCCTGCCACAGTTCCGTTGTGCTGCGGGCGCGCCGCAGCTTAGTTCAGTCGCAACCATGGGACACGGCACACCATGTTTATGTGATGTGGTACGTTTTCCTTGTGGACTGGTGTTGAAGACGCATTTTGAGTTCCGGTGCATAGTAATAATCCGACATCCTTTCGGTAGAACACCCTCTTGCAGGAAGCGGCTTCAGTTGTTTCCGAAGTAAGTGTACGCTATATATGCGGCAAAGATGCTGTATACTTGTCCCTGTGGTCGATTAGCACCCCACCAGGGATCGGGATTGCCCACCCCCAACAATCGACTGGTCACTGTTTGTCAGACGCACACCACTAGTTTGTTTTTCACAATAACAAAACTCTAGAATTTATTATTTTCTGTTGGCTTTTGTTTGTACAGTTTATCTGTCCAAATCATTTTATCTACCCAGTCACATGTTTTTACAACGATCTAACATATTTTCAGCCTTTTAAAGTACGCTTTAGAATCTGAGTTTCATTTTCACATATCGTGAAGTATTATTTCAAGTAATTATATAAACATAAGTCAACTTAGAGAAAAGTACCTAAAGTGCATGAGTGCAAAATATGACAGTACCTTCTATGAACAACAATTCAATTACGACACAAACAAATGCTCACTAAACAGGAACAGAGAAAAGAACCTCTAATTACAAGTTTCGTGTCAGCAATACATTACCAGTATTATTTCATAGCTGCGTTTCGTTTAAGTAAGCTGCTGGCGTTTACTTTTGTGTATAGACCAGTACACTGTATACATGTGTGTGATCGCACTGTGTTTATATGATACATGGCCCTCAGTGCAGTGTGTCCGTACAAAAGCTTCCATTTCTTGACGGAGCTCATTGTCTGACATTTTACTATTGCTCAGTTTTTATCAGTTCATGATCATCCTTTACTTCTTCATAAAGTACATGTCATAGCATTTAAATGCGTTAAGCATTGGAAGCATTCAGCAATGTGTAAGTTTGAGGTGCGCCTTCGCACATAGAGAGAAGAATCTTATAAACTAAAAACACCACCTGAGCGGGCCATGAAGGCCCAATACCTACACAGGTGAAAAATCCTTGACACTGAAAATCATAGAAATATGCGAGTTGGTGCTATTGTATATCTTCCTCACATTAGTGCGTGTGTATGTATCTAAACAGACAAATACAATACCAACTACAGCAGACCTCATATGATTGATATATAAGAGTGTTGCAAATTTAATGCTTGTACTAAGACAAATCAGGGTACATGACGTTTCATGTCTTTCAGTTTATTCGCCGCTCAGCATTAGGAATATTGTCGTAACTAGTACTTACCTTATGCGTCCTTTATTTGCTGATTTTGAGTAAGTTGAAACTTCTTCATATCTTCGTGTTGGTACAAACTACGAATCTTATTGGTTCTAGGATTTGTGAGCAAATAACCTTGGTGTGGAATGCGTGTGATGGCATACAGCCCTTCATAGGGTAGTGTCGACCTGCTGTCTTTTCCTTTGAATTGTGAAGATTTGCGGTGAGTTCTGAGTAAAATAAAACATAATTTCCTGCTTCAAAAGTATGCGTGTTTCTGAGATTCATGTCATACTGTGATTTTCTAAGATGTGCCTTGGGAATGAGTGGGATTAACGTAGGACGGGTCTTACCTTTTCTTCGTAGGATTCTACTTGTCTTGGAAATTTCGTAGGAGGGTCTACCCACTCGTTGCTTTCTCTGATATTCAACATCAAATCTGCGGAAGTGTCATGTGTGTCGTAAATAGGAATATGATATACTACCTGTTCAAACAAATCAATATGCTGCACCCAGCGTATGTGTCTGTACCAGGTGTATGTGCGTATGAACCGTTTAGTTCGCGAATTGCTCGTTCACAGGGATTTGCTTGCGGGTTAAAGTATAATATTAAAATTATTGGTACGTCTTAGTCTTGCAAAAATTGTCTCCATTTATAGCCAGTGAAGTAAGATGCACTATCTGTGAGCTCTGACTTCTGTTTTCTTGCTGTGGTAATGAAATCATTTGAGATGTTTTTGATAATTACTATAGCCGTAGCAGACTTTGCAGCATATAGCTTTACAGACTTGAAAAAAATGCCATATAATGCAAGAACACGGGGAATCAGATACGGACCAACAGTATCAAGGGCTACGATTTCCAGTGATGTACTTGGAAAAATAAAGTGCATTTCAGTCTTACCAGTTTTGTTGATGGGTTTTTCTTTCTATATATAACACAAGAGCTTAGCAATCGATTTACTTTTCGTCACATATTTGTAAAATACTAAAAGAGGTTAAGTTTCGTTACACACTTTGTGGTATGATTACGTCTCTAGGCATAATGTGTATACCAGATAAGTTTACCTCTACTTTCAGACGAAATTCACGCACACCAAGTGTTTGTGTTAGGATGTCCCTGTAGAACGGAAAGTCATTGTGTAAGATGAAATATTGTGTCATACGACCTGCGTTATTCTGTGTTCTCAGCTTTTGCCAATGTAGATCTGCTTCTTGTATTTCTTTCATGTTTCTACACATGTCAGTGTAGTACTGTATAATATGAATGACATCAAAAAACTCAAAGCTTTGTAGTTAGTGCAGTATATACTTTTATGTTTTTACCTAGTCACGCGCAATCAGCACGAAATTACGGTAATGAAAACCTGTATGGTAATAGAACTTTTTGAATGCCCACACAGTAGCTAGTGTTTCTAATTCTGTAGCTGAACAAGAACGCTCGTATTCCGTGAGTGTTCTGCTTGCAAACCTTGTCACATTCACTTCGTATTTACCCTCTTCCTGGACAATTTGAAACATACAGGAGCCCAGAACTGTGTTCCAAGCATCTTTAGCTACACAAAAATATTTGCTCATATCAGATTGACATAAGACATCTGAGTTAACTAGTGCTTCTTTAATTGCGTTAAAACCATTGGTGCATTCCTTAGTGCGAAGCGTTCTTCTTAAGTAAACCAAGTAATGCTGCACTCTTTAACAACTGGTCTGGAACGAAACGTTGGAAGAACGAGCTGAATCCAAGGAATCCTTTACCTGCTTCTTGGTGTTAGGATACGGGAAATTCTTGATTGCGCTAATTTTCCGTTACTGCTGCATGTGAACATTTTTCTAGTGTCCTTTCTAGAATGTGTAAGTGTTCTTCCCAGGTATTTGTTACTATGGTAATGTCGTCAATATACAGAGTTACACTTCTCAACAGTCCTGGATCTACTACTGTGTCTAAGGCTATAATGAACGCTCCAAAACAAACATTAAGTCCGAAAGATAACACGCAAAAGTCATAAATTCTGCCATAAAAATAAAGGCTGTATACCCTGTAGACCCGTGTGTTAATTTTACTTGCCAATACAAACTTTTTAAATTGTAGTGGTAACTTCTAACACCGAACGTAACAGCAACACCAAATGTAGTGGGAAGAGGTAGAAGGCACCGTATTAAGACTCGTCCGAGCTTTCCGAATGATTTATTGTTTCCAACTACAGTGCCACATTCCCCCTGGTCTGCATCACCGGATCCTGCAACGCTGAGTCCACCACTTCACTGTCTGCAAAACGGCTTGGTGCGGAATGGCTGCCTCAGCAACCCATGCACGCACTGCTTTGTGTCAGCCTTGTATGGTTCTGAAGTCAGGATGCGTCAGTAGCCGAATCAGCGGCCTTCGCCTCTGCCACCCCAGCGCCAGTCGCCAGGATCCCAAGGTCAATTTTGGCATGACGTTGATGCAAGAAATCCACCCCTAGGATCATGTCGTAGCCCTCGCTTACCCATGGTACCACCTCCATGTATGCATCAAATCGTACTTTCCCAATGCAAAAGTCAACTGTCACTGACTCCAAAGGTGTGACCTCCTTATCCCACACTCCACGCAACCTATATCGTGGTGGGTCTAACTTCCTTTGTCCCATTAAACTCTTAGTAGCCACTGACACTTGCGCCCCTTTGTCCAATAAAATCTTAAACTGCTTAGTTCCTATGGATTGTACCACTGAACATTTCACCTCTGCATACGTATTTGTAGCACAGAAATTAAATGGGAGCTGCCTTAGGTGGGTCTTGCGCCCCCCCCCCCCCTGGCGTTTAATGATTATCCACCTCTACTAACTCCCCGTACGACCACACTTATAACATTTTATACCCACTGTAAACATTGCTTGTCTATCACGTACCCACGTTGCCACATCTATTTCCTCATGTTGGATTGCCAGCTGAATGGTCGATTACAAATCTTTTGGAGTCCCTTCAAGCACTTTCCGCAACATATGCTCTCATAACTCCCTCAAAAGTACATCAAGTGCCTTTTGCTCAGCCTCCTGCAAAAGAACACCATTCGCTTCATTGCTCTGACCCAGCTCGTAAGTGTACCCATTAATTTCTCGTATTCTGTCCGATAATTTCTCTACCGTCCCCCTCTGTCTCTTTGTCATTGTACTCAACCTCTCCCTAAAGTACTGAGCGCTATTCTGTTTCTTGAACCTTTGTAAAAGCCCCTCCTTCAACTGTTTACACTGTCTCACCTTCCTTTAGGCCTCAGAACACCTTACATATGGCTTCGTTTCACCTGTTAATCTAATCTTAGCTACATGTAACAACTGTTCATCCAACCAACCACTCATCACAGCTGAAGTTTCCAATACATCCACAAACGAATGCACATCCTCACATGCCTTGCTAGAAAACGGCTGGATCAATCTCCTGCTTAGGCAAAAACGACTGATCCGATACAGTTTCCCAGTCACTTCTAGATGTTAATTCACTCCTCAACTGCGTATTGTCCGCTGTCAACTGTGCTACCTTTTCTAACGAAATCCATACCGTCTCTGGTTCCAATACACCTCGTGTTCCTGATTCTTCCATTGTGTTGCTTTCGTTCCCTGTTAATCCTGAAACAAAACAATTAAATACAAAAATAACCCAACTCCCCACACCTCAGTATCATCATAGTAACATCATACTCAAACCAATACAAAAGTAATTAAATGCCACGAAAAACAGCGTCTTACTGCCCCAAACATACTAACACTGAAACAGAGAAAAAGAAAATAATATCCCTATGCAAAAAATCCAAAATGGCCTGCCAGGAGCCATATTCAAATCATAAACAAAAAAACGAAAGAAAACGTCCAACACTCAAAAAGAAAAATTGGTCAGCACTCACCACGATTTGTGACTGTAACACAGGCAGTGGACTCGAATGTTGTACTGTACAGACGACGTCCGCTATTCTGACACCAAATGTTGTGGGAAGTTCTGACACCAAATGTTGTGCAAAGTTCTGACACCGAATGTAACAGCAACACCTAATGTAGTGGGAAGAGGTAGAAGGCACCGTATTAAGACTCGTCTGAGATTTCCAAGTGATTTATTATTTCCAATTACATTGCCACATTCCCCTTGGTCTGCATCACCGGGTCCCGCAATGCTGAGGACACCACTTCACTGCCTGCAAAACGGCTTGGTGGGGAATGGCTGCCTCAGCGGCCCATACACGCACTGCTGTGTGTCAGCCTTGTATGGCTATGGAGTCAGGATACACCAGTAGCCAACTCAGCGGCCTTCGCCTCTGCCACCTCAGCCCCACTCACCGGGAGCTGCAGGTGGCTCACTGCATGCTTCTTCACTGCCGTGGGCGACTACAAGCACCTGTGATCCGACGTCTGAATCTGCAGCCCTTGCCTTAGGATGGCTCTGGCATGTGTTGGGAGCCAACAAGTCTGCTCGCGGTAGCAAGCATGGAGTGGCCCATCGCTGACTGACTACTGACCCTGCATCGGCCTCAGAGGGTCGAACCAGGGACCTGCCAGGGACTGGAATGCTGGAGCCCCATCTGCTGCTGTGTGTAGCTGGTGATGTGACACGGCCTGCCATCTAGGATAGCTGCCACACTTGAATGTGTTGTTAGTGAACCGGCACCTATTTATACACATCTGTGCGCCTCTGTTTTGCTAATGTGCTGCTCCAAGTCATGGTAGGCCAGTGGGCCCCTACTGCGTGTAACTTGCGCCATGCAAACTCCTGCATTTATTCTTTTCAGCGGATTATGGCGCTGTGGCCTACATTCTATTTCGCAACTGCTGGTAGCATAACTTACTGTCAACAGGCCCAAGCCTAGCTGCAACTTGTGTGGTCCGAAATATTGCACTGAAGCTAACTTTTTCCTATCTGAAATGGTAGTGCTACTACATTTTTCCCCCCTTCGGAAATACCCGGTCCCCAGGTTGACCCTTAACTGACTCTTAACTTGTTTGGGTCGGCACCTATGACATATTTCCTTACTTTTGAAAACTTAAATGTGGTCTAGTGGCCCTTAAAACACATGACGTGAAACAAAACGTAAAAATTCCTAACTGGACGACCACTGCTCGATCAACCCCTTACCTACCCCTCTTATGCCCTTGGTATCCAATCCACTGGGATTTGGACTACCGTTGGTTCCCTCTTGGAATTGGCTCTCTTCCTGATCAGAATGAAAACAACACATAACAAAGTTAAGGCTGCGAAGACACTTGGTACAGAGGTTCTCCAAATGATCGTTATTTGTGGTTGCCTTTCCCTATATTGAGCGACATGCTGCACAAGCTGTTCGGCTGATACGCGCCCTCTTGCTCTGAAATGAACTGGTTTATGGATCTCAACAGACCTGACTCCAGAGTCTGATTTAACAAGGTCAGATTCTTCATTGGCAAAAACTCTAAAGTTGCTTCTGGACAGTACAGCTGTGGCTGTGCAACATTCAATCGTGTGACTCCTGAAACTGACGTTGGCAGATGGAAGGTTGGTCCTGTTATGTTACAAGCAGTTCCATTGATTAAAATTCCGCTCCCCTCGAGCTCTATACCTTTCGCTTCTGCAAATACTTCCTGCTCAAAACAACTCGCTACTACTACCAAATTCTCGTAGAGGGAGAAGATCCAATGCATCCCAACCCATTGCAAGCTCAATTTTGTCCCTTGGACAGTCTATATCTTTCTTCCTGGCTAAAAATAACTGCACCGTGCACTCGGCCAGACTGGTGCCCACCATCCTGGCTGGACATACCGTTACCTTCCGTCTATGGCAGCTTCGTAATTCCTCCCTTGTCATCTCGGTGTACCGGTTCCTAGCTGCTGAAATCAGCAATACCTCCTTAGTTTTCACTTCCACAAACTTGCTCAACGCTCCCCTTTTCAGTGCCCTGAGGACAGTGATCACCATCACCTTTCCTCCCTCTTCAAAAAAAGATTGCTGTCCCTAGCAGGCTTACAATACTCGAAAACACGTACAACATATGAAAATACAATGCCTAATTAATCTACGCAAACCAAATGATACATAACAAGAAAAAAAAACTACAAATACTCTACTACTTTGTGGATCGCAAAGCATAAGGTACTTCATGCTGTACTCCATCTTCCTGGTTTTGTCTACGCTTATCACCTCTCTCCACTTTCTCTTTTTTCCTCTTTCCTTCTTGTGACACCTCCGAAATCATATCCGGACAACCCTTAAATGTCCGCAACCGCCCATTGTGTACTATCGTTGTTCTAGTTGACAGCTGAAGCTTAACATTAATGGGGGATGTGGTTTCAACAACATGGTATGGCCCTTGATACCTCGTGAGGAACTTCTTCGTTTTCCCTTTTTGTGTATAGGGGCTGGACAGCATTAACCATTGCCCCACTTTATACTTTGGTAAACTTCCTTTCCGCTTTACAGCGTCTTCCTGCCTTTCCAAAGCCTTTGTATTTGCCTTTTGTACCCGTTTCCAAACTTCCCGAATTGTCATTGCGAACTGATGTACAGATTCACTTGTCCTTCCTTTCTGTAGCTTCACTAAACAGTGACGGCATTTTTCGCCCGTACACTACCTCATATGGAGACAAACCGGTATTTGCATGGATTTTTGCATTATATGCACATAAAATATGCATCAAATAGTCGTCCGACTGATGCTGATGAGAATCCACATAAAAACTCAGCATCTTCCCAATTGTTCTTGTACCCGTTCTGTCCTTCCGTTCGCCTGTGGATGCAACACGTTCATCCTCAACTTCTTTACGTTCAACGATTTACACAGTTCCTTCATTAAATTCGATATGAAGTTGGTCCCTTGGTCAGTAATTATTGTCTCTGGTACACCAAACTTCAAAATACAGTTGTTTACTAACGCTTGCGTGACCACTGCTGCCTGTTGATTTGGCATAGCCACCATCTCCACAAACCTCGAAAAATGGTCTATTATTGTGAGAACGAATCTGTTCCCCGATGGTGTTCGCCTGAAAGGTCCTAAGAAACAATCCCCAACATAGAGAATGGACATATCGCTTCCAGCAATCGCTGTAGCTGTATCTATTTCCGAACCAAATCTGTTCTCTGTGCATATGGTATAGAATTGTTGACATACTGATCCACATCAGCTTTCCTATCTCTCCATCAATACCTCTCTGCCACTCTCCTATTCGTCGCTCTACACCCTCCATGACCAGTTAACACGTGATCATGTGCTTCCTTTAAAACCTCATTCCTCTGCTTCTTTGGTATTACTACCCTTGGTCCTAACTTCTTTTCCCTGCACAGAAGACCGTCATACACATTAAATTGTGGCTGTGTCCGATACACTTTGCAATCGTTGTCCACATCCTGCAGTTCTGGCCATACCGCTAGGTCTTAACCTATGACGTCTACGTTTGCCACCTTCCTACTTAGTGCATTCGCATTACCATGCTTCTTCCCAGGATTGTGCACCATCTCGTAGTCGAATTCACTAAGCCTCACAGCCCATGTAGCGAGTCTAGTGGACGGATCCTTCAACCCCAACAAACACTTCAACGCAGCATGATCTGTTGCTACCCGAAATCTTCCATATAAATAACATTTAAAATATGTGATTCCATAGATTGCGCTTAGCATCTCCCTCTCTGTTGTTGAGTAATTCCTCTCTGCTGCATTCAACTGCCCAGATGCAGAGGCTACAGGATGTTCTTTCCTATCAATTTCCTGACTAAGAACACACCCTAAGGCTTGATTCGATGCATCACATGCTAGTATAAACTCCTTTTCCAAATCTGGAAGCAGAAGAATTGGACTTCATGTTAACACTTCTTTCAGTTTGTCAAACGCTTTCTGACACTCTTCTGTCCACTCAAATTTCACACCCTTCCGTAACAATCGCGTCAAAGTCTGTGCTAAATCTGCAAAACCCTTCACGAACTTTCGATAGAAATTGCAAATTCCGATGAATGACTGCACTTCCTTAACTGTTTTCAGTTCCTGAAAATCCCTTACAGCCTGTACCAACCTCGGATCTGTTCGCACTCCATCCTTACCGATAATATGACCCAAATATATTACTTCTTCTAATGCAAAATGACACTTCTCCAGGTTCAACGTCAAACGAGCTGCTCTTAACCTCATAAAGACTTCCCTAACCGCTGTCTATGTTGCTCCATACTGCTTGAAAACACTATAATGTCATCCAAATAGACAAGACGCTGCCGTGGTTTCAAACCCCTCAAGACACTGTCTAGCTACCTCTTAAACGTTGCCGGAGCGTTTTTCAAACCGAATGGCATTTTGATGTACTGGTAATGGCCTCCAAGAGTACAGAACGCAGTTTTTGGACGATCCTCCGGATCCACCTCTAACTGATGATAACCACTTGCCAAATCCATCGTACTGGCACTGTCCTAGGTGATCCAAAGTCTCCGATATGTTTGGAATGGGGTATACGTCCGCTACTGTCTTATTATTGAGGTATTGGTAGTCACAACAGAACCTGTATTTCTTAATTTCATCCATAGATTTTTAGGCGCAACGACAATGCCCGCTCCCCAGCAACTATTACTATGCTCTATAACACCGTTCGCAAGCTGTTGATCAATGAAATCCTCCACAATCGGCTGCAAATACCTCGGTATTCTGTATAGTTTACGGTAAACAGGTGCTTCATTCCCTGTTGGTAACCTATGTTGAACTAATGGAGTTGCTGGCAACGGCCCTTGAGGAAAAACAAATCCTTAAGTTCCCACAATAACTCTTCCATATGCTCTCTTTCTCCTCCTTTCAAATGCTTAATTTTGTCACGCAATGCTGTTCTATCGGCAGTTAGTGGGTGATCGCTTCGCCTACCTCTCGAGTACCAGTCTTCGTCATCTGGCACATCCAGATTTGTAACTAAAACTCCTTTTGCCAAATTCGCGTCTACAGCGCTAAAATTACCCACATTCACGGGAACTACTCGCCCGTCGTTCCCCTCCTGTATGCGTACAATACTACGTTTCACAAAACAACCCAATGGAGCCAAAACTTCATTACCCTCCAATGGTTCAATAACACATACTGTACAAACAGGTAGATTCGACTCCACACTTACCCAAAGCGACTTCCCGGTGCCACCAGACACACACTCATGCGAATTAAGCCTTAATGCTAATGTACGCGGTTCAATTGGTTTGTTCATTACATGGAACCCCCCCCCCCCCACGGCAGCTCTGCATCGACAACAGTTTTCCCTAGCTGAAATAACACTGCATCAAGTTCCACAGTTCGTTCCCAAGGTCAATTTTGGCTTGATGTTGATGCAAG
The DNA here is from genome assembly GCF_021461385.2 of Schistocerca piceifrons. Classification (NCBI taxonomy): domain Eukaryota; kingdom Metazoa; phylum Arthropoda; class Insecta; order Orthoptera; family Acrididae; genus Schistocerca; species Schistocerca piceifrons. Next base: position 1,059,162,367 of record NC_060139.1, read on the forward strand.
AATCTACCCCTAGCATCATGTTGTAGCCCTTCCTTACCCATGGTACCACCTCCATGCATGCATCAAATCGGACTTTCCTTATGAAAAAGTCAACTGTCACTGACTCCAAAGGTGTGACGACCTTATCCCACACTCCACGCAACCTATAACTTGGTGACTCTAACTTCCTTCGTCCCATTAAACTCTTAGTAGCCACTGACACTTGTGCCCCTTTGTCCAACAAAATCTTAAACTATTTAGATCCTATGGATCGTACCACTGAACATCCCACCTCAGCATACGTATTTGTAGCACTGAAATTAAATGGGAGCTCCCTTAGGTGGGTCTTCCGCCTCCCCCCCCCACCCCCCCCCCCCCCCCCCCCCCCTGGCGTTTAACGATTATCCACCTCTACTAACTCCACTTCTCCATCCTCCGCGTTGCTGATTTCCAGCCCTTCCTCTGTTCCTCGATGACTGGGTACATTGCGTCTGCACATGTCCCGTACGACCACACTTATAACATTTTATACCCACTGTAAACACTGCTTGTCTATCACATACCGCCGTTGCCACGTCTATTTCCTCATGTTGAATTGCCAGCTGAATGGCCGATTACAAATCTCTCGGAGTTCCTTCACGCACTTTCCGCAACATATGCGCCCGTAACTCCCTCAAAAATACATCAAGTGCCCTACGATCGGTCTCCTGCAACAGAACAAAATGGCTCTGAGCACTATGGGACTTAACATCTGAGGTCGTCAGTCACCTAGAACTTAGAACTACTTAAACCTAACTAACCTAAGGAAATTGCGCACATCCATGCCCGAGGCAGGATTCGAACCTTCAACCGTAGCAGTGGCGCGGTTCCGGACTGAAGCGCCTAGAACCGCTCGGGCACCGCGGCCGGCACAGCTGAAGTTCCCAATTCATCCACAAACGAATGCACATCCTCAGATGCCTTGCCAGAAAACGGAATAATCAAACTCGTGGCGGCTGGATCAATCTCCTGCTTAGGCAAAAACGACTGATCCGGTACAGTTTCCCGCTCACTTCTAGATGTTAATTCACTCCTCAACTGCGTACTGTCCGCTGTCAACTGTGCTACCTTTTCCAACAAAATCCGCACCTCTTCTGGTTCCAACACACCTCGCGTTCCTGACTCTTCCATTGTGTTGCTTTCGTTGCCTGTTAATCCTGAAACAAAACAATTAAATACAAAAATAACCCAACTCCCCACACCTCAGTATCATCATACTCACAAGGGAACCTCCCCATCGCACCCCCCTCAGATTTAGTTATAAGTTGGCACAGTGGATAGGCCTTGAAAAACTGAACACAGATCAATTGAGAAAACAGGAAGAAGTTGTGTGGAACTGTGAAAAAATAAGCAAAATATACAAACTGAGTAGTTCATGGAAAGATAGGCAACATTAAGGACGCTGGGACCGCAGCTGCGCCGTGGTCTTGTGGTACCGTGAGCAGGTGCGGAACGAAAGGTCCTTGGTTCAAATCTTCCATCCACTGAGAACTTTAATTTTTTATTATCAGTTTATGTGACAAATTCTTATGTTTTCATCACTTTTTTGGGAGTGATTATTACATCCACAAGAACACCTAAATCGGGCAAGGTAGAAGAATCTTTTTACCCATTCGCCAAGTGTACAAGTTAGGTGGGTCGACAACATATTCCTGTCATATGACGCACATGCCGTCACCAGTGTCGTATAGAATACATCAGATGTGTTTTCCTGGGAGGAATCGGTTGACCTATGACCTTGCGATCAAATGTTTTCGGTTCCGATTGGAGAGGCACGTCCTTTCGTCTACTAATCGCACGGTTTTGCGATGTGGTCGCAAAACACAGACACTAAACTTATTACAGTGAACAGAGACGTCAATGAACGAACGGACAGATAATAACTATGCAAAAATAAAGAAAGTAAAATTTTCACTCATGGGAAGACTTGAACCAAGGACCTCTCCTGCACCAGCTGCTCACTCTACCACGAGACCACGGCGCTCCTGAGCTCATGTTCTCCTTTATGTTCCCTATGTGGCCAAGACTGATGACCAGTTTGTATATTTTGCTTATTTTTTCATAGTTCCACACAACTTCTTCCTGTTTTCTCAATTGATCTGTGTTCAGTTTATCAAGGCCTATCCACTGTGCCAAGTTATAACTAAATCTGAGGGGGGTGCGATGGGGAGGTTCCCTTGTCAGTAACATCATACTCAAACGAATACAAAAGCAACTAAATGCCACGAAAAACAACATCTTACTGCCCCAAGCATACTAACACTTAGTCTGACAAAAAAATAATATGCCTATGCAAAAAATCCGAAATGGCCTGCCAGGAGCCATACTCAAAACATAAACAAAAAGAAACGCCCAACACTCAAAAAGAAAAATTGGTCAACACTCACCACAATTTGTGACTGTAACGCAGGCAGTGGACTCGAATGTCATACTGTACAGATGACGTCTGCTATTCTGGCACCAAACGTAGTGGGAAGTTCTGACACCGAATGTAACAGCAACACCTAATGCGGTGGGAAGAGGTAGAAGGCACCGTATTAAGACTCGTCTGAGCTTTCCAAGTGCTTTATTATTTCCAATTACATTGCCACATTCCCATTGGTCTGTGTCACCGGGTCCTGCAATGCTGAGGACACCACTTCACTGTCTGCAAAACGGCTTGGTGCCGAATGGCTGCCTCAGCGACCCATACACTCACTGCTGTGTGTCGGCCTTTTACGGTTGCGAAGTCAGGATGTGCCAGTAGCCAACTCAGCGGCCTTTGCCTCTGCCGCCTCAGCACCACTCGACAGGAGCTGCAGGCGGCCCACTGCACGCCGTCGTGGTTCGGGTCATGGGAGACAACAAGCACCTGCGATCCGACGTCCGAATCTGCGGCCGTCGCCTCGCAATGCCTCCAGCGTGTGTTGGGAGCCAACAAGTCTGCCCGTGGTAGCGAGCCGTGGAGTGGCCTATCACTGGCTGGTTACAGATCTCGCGTCGGCCTCAGAGGGTCGAACCAGCGACCCACCAGGAACTGGAATACTGGCGCCCCATCTGCTGCTGCACCATGCAAACCGCTGCATTTACTCTTTTCAGCGGGTCTTGCTTGGCTGTAACTTGTACTCTCCAAAATATTGCACCAACGCTAATTTTTCCTATCTGAAATGGGTACCCCTACAAAATCGATGCTTGTAAGGTATTTGACAGCATGCAGTTTTTTTTAATTGCTCATGAGGAGATGTTAAAATATGTGTGAAATCTTATGGGACTTAACTGCTAAGGTCATCAGTCCCTAAGCTTACACACTACTTAACCTAATGTATCCTAAGGACAAACACACACACACTCCCATGCCTGAGGGAAGACTCGAACCTCCGCCGAGACTAGCTGCACAGTCTATGACTGCAGCGCCTGATACCGTTCGGTTAATCCCGCGCGGCGCTCATCAAGATTTTCAGGTCTTATGTACAGGTACAATTATTTTATTTATGGCTCGTGCTTCTAACACGAGACGAATAATTCCATTATGTTTCACTACCGCTAATAATGGGCTACAGTACAATGATAGAGATGGTTCAGTTATGTTCCATTCTAGCATTTTCTTGGTCTCAATTGCTGTGATTTAACTTTTGTTTGCCCAGAATTACTTCAATGTTTTCGTCATGGTGCATTAAGAAACACTTCCCTAAGGATAAATTAGTTATTGTGTCTTTCTCTCACAGGAGGTCTACGCCTATCAGGCAGTCAGTAACTAAATTATCAGTTACTAGGAACGGGAGTTGTGCCGCTCCATTACCCACCTCAGTTGTCACAAAAATCTGTATCTTAACTCCACTTGACTTAACACAAACTGCACTCAAGATTCGGCATTTCTGGACAGGAAAGTACTGAACAGGGCCTAGTTCCTCACCCTCTTACACAATTTATGTTATACAGCACATATTGCTGCCCCTGCATCTGCCTGTACCACTTCATCTTCGGACCACGACATTTCGTGTTTTCTTCCATCAGCTCGTCGCGCATATCCATGTTTTCGTAATACCTTAATAAAAATGCAGGATCTTTTTGATTACTGCCTGGTGTATTATTGTTCTTGTAACTAACTTATGACAATATATTGCCTCCGTTATAATCTCCGATCGTCACGTGGGCATAAGATGAGATCGAATCTAGTTTGACGGGCCGTCATTTGACGATTTAAGTTCATTCGCCACTTCAGTTATATCCACATGAGGATGTTGTGTCTTCCGGTCGCCCTGAAACGCACTACCTTTCGTGTTGTTTTACGAATAACTTTGATGGCTCCCATTGTTGTGAAAGGCAGGTGGGTTCCCAGGACTTTGTCTGGTGGGTACCATTGCCGTTTCCCATTTCTGTAATGACTGTTATTACGGCGATTGCCGTAATCATGGTTCCCATTCCAATTGCTTCGTCTGCTCTGACTGCCATTGTATTCCGAATGGAAATGGTTCTCATTTTTTCTTTTCTTATTTGGCGAATTCGGCCCATAATTTTAAGAAGCCGAATTCGCATTTGACGGTAGATTAGTGGGTCCCACGTTGCCAACAAAGTTTTGACGCCGCAAATTACGTTGGCCATACTGTTTCGATTGCATTGCGTGGGCTATATTACTTTTGTTGTGTCACGAAGCGCGCGTGCCTTCCAGTATGAAGTAGAGAGAATCGAGTACAGACATATAGGATTCTAGGTCCGTCTTTGGAACTTGAGTAAGTTCTTCGCGGATTTCAACCGGTAATATTGCTTCCAGTATCCGCAACACGTTTTGAGACAGGATCCTCCCAGTTGTTGGTCATATTGAAATACTTTTCAAAGTAACGCCTTAAACTGCCTCGAAGCGAATTGAACAATTCTGGCGCAAAAGCCTGTTTTCTTAGTGTCTCTTGAACCGAGCTTGAACAAAATTTATTCAAGTAGGCTTGTTCCAACTTTTCGTAGTCAATACTTTTATCTCTTGTATCGTTTGCCCACACTGAGACCTCACTGTGTAGTATCCTGTCGCCTAACTGATCTTTTGCCGTTCGGTCCAAGTCCTGAGAAAAGCTGTTTTGAATGATTTTATGAATACGACAGGGTGGACAGTCTTTCTCTCTGGGATATCTACCGGAAACTGACAGTGTTTTAATAAACTTCCCTCAAGTAGTACAGTCAAAAAGTTAGATACTGCCCTCCGATTATGCAACAGGTCATTAGCAGGAAACTCAGCACCATACAGATTTTTACTACCGTAATTTCGTGCTGATACACGCAACTAGAGTTTTTACGTGTGGGTGTAAAAGTAGGCGAGGGATGTGTCACTCCTTCCTGTAATTGTCTCAATTCCCTTTGTTCACTGGACAGCAGCGAAGATATACTTTGTTACCAAATCGGCAGATCTTTCTCAAAAGTTTCCTTAAGTTGTTTCAGTACAGTAATCTGTTCAGGTTTTGTAACCTCATTGTTTGCGAAGTATTCGCTCACCGACAATAGTACCGCTCGCTGTAACTCATCGCTAACACATTTATCAATGTGATTGTAATCAATCCATTCTGAATAATTACTACTAGATATTCACCTGTTATCAAATTGTAGCTTCAGATTATTGGCCTGCTCTGTGGTTGGATGCTTTACTTTAGTTTGAAATGTGTGTACAGTTTAACTGAAAGTAATGTTTCCTGTAGCGAGCTTCTCTGTACTCGCAGACAAATTTTGACAAGCATTTGATAATTTCATTGCATTGTTCGCTATTACCTCTTGCTTTGTTTCCAATTTTTATTTTCTTCAGATATGTGCACTGCATCAAATGACATGTTACCAAACTGTGCCTGCGACTTGTCGTACTCGATGAAATTTGGGTGGTGGTACTTAGTGTTACCTCATCGAACTTTGTGGTCGTTTCAGCCGATACCATCGTTGCAATTTTACTTTTAATTTAAACTTTGAACGTGAATATATCAGGTTTTATTCGCTTTTTTAAATTGATTACGTCAGATTCATTAGTCTTGAAGAGCGAACGTTTTGGTATTAAGGGTGGATATTTCATCTTTAATGGTCAGAGTCGACATATAAGTTATAAGAATTAATATCTATGTATTCATTTTATTTTTTTATTTCATTTTTAAAAGTGAACATTTGGGTGGGTATCACATCTGTTAATATCTTTTATGTTCCATATCACACCCGCGAAAGCTTGTGCTGACGAAACCAGCTAAACTGCACAGTGTTAAATTCATCAGTGTTATTGTATAGTATTATGTTGTTTGACAGTATGTTATTAGTCAAGATACAAAAGTAATGTACTGCTGGTGTGTCAAAATAAAAACGAATAAGATCGCAAACTAACACTCACTACTCTAAGCAGCAAAGAACAATAATGAATTTCCTCTCACCTCGTGTGCCTTCATTCCGGTTCTGGGTTATATCTGGTACTTTCTTTCCATATATTTCCATTATATTTCCTCTTTATCTCCTTCTAAATGTTTCTAATTAAGCTTTTCGTTTATTTTATGTTCAAGCAGTAGTACAATGAGCGATCGCTCGAGCATGAAAAAGACAAACAAATAGTACAGTATAAACAATGACAATTACATAGAATTGGTGATATTTATAACTGTGCTGGCTCATCCACCGACTCAAATATTTTAGAATTTCCGTACCAAAATGAAGACGGCGTGCCCAGATTGGTGTTGGCAGCGCCGTAACATTGGATGTGGACCGATAAATTTTAGAAAATGTAATTTGCATATGGCGATTTGGTAGTCGCTCTACGCTATGTGATTGATTTGAAAAAAATTCGGAATTCTTTTCTGAATCATTGCAGGCTTCGCACGTACCATAAGGGAGAACGGACATCGCAAATCAGTAACGAAATCACGCTAGAGGCGACGTGTTGCGTAGCACCTAGCACTAATCTGGGACCGCGATCTTCATTCTGGTAACGAAATTCTAAAACATTTGAGTTGGCGGAGGTGGAATCGCGCCCACGCGGTTATTAACACTCTGCTTACCAGAAAATCCGTAAAGCGCTGCCTACCACTCGAGCCTCTCAGGCCCATATTCTTTAAATTGACATACATTGACACTATTTTGACCACTTATGATGTGAATGACTTTTGAGGTATAAATACATTAAAATAATTTTATTTATTTCAAGTTTACATTTAAAAAAACACAAGTTTTATACACTACTGGCCATTAAAATTGCTACACTACGAAGATGACGTGCTACAGACGCGAAATTTAACCAACAGGAAGAAGAGGCTGTGATACGCAAATGATTAGCTTTTCAGAGCATTCACACAAGGTTGGCGCCGGTGGCGACACCTACAACCTGCTGACATGACGAAAGTTTCCAACCGATTTCTCATACACAAAGTTGACCGGCGTTGCCTGGTGAAACGTTGCTGTGATGCCTCGTGTAAGGAGGAGAAATGTGTACCATCACGTTTCCGACTTTGATAAAGGTCGGATTGTAGCCTATCGCGATTGCGGTTTATCGTATCGCGACATTGCTGCTCGCGTTGGTCGAGATCCAATGACTGTTAGTAGAATACGGAATCGATGGGTTCAGGAGGGTAATACCGAACGCCGCGCTGGATCCCAACGGCCTCGTATCACTAGCAGTCGAGATGACAGGCATCCTCATGGCTGTAACGGATCGTGCAGCCACGTCTCGATCCCTGAGTCAACCGATGGGGACGTTTGCAAGACAACAACCATCTGCACGAACAGTTCGACGACGTTTGCAGCAGCATGGACTATAAGCTCGGAGACCATGGCTGCGGTTACCCTTGACTCTGCATCACAGACAGGAGTGCCTGCGATGGTGGAATGATCGACGAACCTGGGTGCACGAATGGCAAAACGTCATTTTTTTGGATGAATCCAGGTTCTGTTTACAGCATCATGATGGTCCCATCCGTGTTTGGCGACATCGCGTTGGACGCACACTGGAAGCGTGTATTCGTCATCGCCATACTGGCGTATCACCCGGCGTGATGGTATGGGGTGCCATTGGTTACACGTCTCGGTCACCTCTTGCTCGCACTGACGGCACTTTGAACAGTGGACGTTACATTTCAGATGTGTTACGACCCGTGGCTCTACCCTTCATTCGATCTCTGTGAAACCCTACATTTCAGCAGGATAATGCACGACCGCATGTTGCAGGTCCTTACGGGCCTTTCTGGATACAGAAAATGTTCGACTGCTGCCCTGGCCAGCACACTCTCCAGATCTCATAGCAATTGAAAACGTTTGGCCAATGGTGGCCGAGTAACTGGCTCGTCACAATACGCCAGTCCCTACTCTTGATGAACTATGGTATCGTGTTGAAGCTGCATGGGCAGCTGTACCTGTACACGCCATGCAATGTCTGTTTGACTCAATGCCCAGGCGTATCAAGGCCGTTATTACGGCCAGAGGTGGTTGTTCTGGCTACTGATTTTTCAGGATCTATGCACCCAGATTGCGTGCAAATGTAATCACATGTCAGTCCTAGTATAATATATTTGTCCAATGAATACCCGTTTATCATCTGCATTTCTTCTTGGTGTACCAATTTTAATGGCCAGTAGTGTACTTTTATTTGTGGTTTTTATCCTTAAGGCAAATTTGCACAGGGTCTACAAACAATAGCAGATTGTTCCGAGCATACAGGTTCCGTGCACTTATAATGTGTAATTTGACTTTTTCTATCTTTCTTCTCTACACAGCATGCACATCTTCTCCTTTTCGTAGCTGATGGTTTCACTGGCCTTCCTGAATCCAGTGCTACTAATGAATTCACTGACTTCTTTATCCCTGCCAGTTGCTTTCCCAAATTGTTGATTAAAGTCCAGCGTCTCATGTTACCATCCAACGCATGTATGCATTCATTACGTTTACATCGATAATACTGAAGAAAACCACCAGTGACCAGCGCCTTGTTTCTCTCTTCACACTATAGCATCGGGTCTTCTGGTCCGTGGTATCAACGCCGCCCTTTGTGGTACTGTGTCATTGTAACTTCAGGTTTCTTTAATTGTGATGATGGCACGGCTGGTTGGTCAAGAAGAGAGCTAAGGTTGCTAACAAATTTGTTTTTCTTTGGAATACAGGAGGCTACCATCACATCTCGTTGAAAACCAAATAATGTATACTAAACGTCCTTTAGGGGTAATAAAATCGGCAGGCAGTTCACCTTTGTTTCGGATAGTACCGTATCAAGAGCGCAGATGGAAACCCAGTTCTAAGCAAAGAAGGGAAAGCAGAAAGGTGGAAGGAGTATATAGAGGGTCTATACAAGGGCGATGTATTTGAGGACAATATTATGGAAATGGAAGAGGATGTAGATGAAGATGAAATGGGAGATACGATACCGCGTGAAGAGTTTGACAGGGCACTGAAAGACCTGAGTCGAAACAGGGTCCAGGAGTAGATAACATTCCATTAGAACTACTGACAGCTTTGGAAGAGCCAGTCCTTACAAAACTCTACCATCTGGTGAGCAAGATGTATGAGACAGGCGAAATACCCTCAGACTTCAAGAAAAATATAATAATTCCAATCCCAAAGAAAGCAGGTGTTGACAGATGTGAAAATTACCGAACTATCAGTTTAATAAGTCACGGCTGCAAAATACTAACGCGAATTCTTTACAGACGAATGGAAAAACTAGTAGAAGCCGACCTCGGGGAAGATCAGTTTGGATTCCGTACAAATATTGGAACACGTGAGGCAATACTGACCCTACGACTTATCTTGGAAGCTAGATCAAGGAAAGTCAAACCTACGTTTCTAGCATTTGTAGAGTTAGAGAAAGCTTTTGACAATGTTGACTGGAATACTCTCTTTCAGATTCTGAAGGTGGCAGGGGTAAAATACAGGGAACGACAGGCTATTTACAATTTGTACAGAAACGAAATGGCAGTTATAAGAGTTGAGGGGCATGAAAGGGAAACAGTGGTTGGGAAGGGAGTGAGACAGGGTTGTAGCCTCTCCCCGATGTTATTCAACTGTAAATTGAGCAAGCAGTAAAGGAAACAAAAGAAAAATTCGGAATAGGTATTGAAATCCATGGAGAAGAAATAAAAACCTTGAGGTTCGCCGATGACATTGTAATTCTGTCAGAGACAGCAAAGGACTTGGAAGAGCAGTTGAACGGAATGGATAGCGTCTTGAAAGGAGGATATAAGATGAACATCAACGAAAGCAAAACGAGGATAATGGAATGTAGTCGAATTAAGTTGGGAGATGCTGAGGGTATTAGATTAGGAAATGAGACACTTAAAGTAGTAAAGGAGTTTTGCTATTTGGGGAGCAAAATAACTGATGATGGTCGAAGTAGAGAGGATATAAAATGTAGACTGGCAATGGCAAGGAAAGCGTTTCTGAAGAAGAGAAATTTGTTAACATCGAGTATAGATTTAAGTGTCAGGAAGTCATTTCTGAAAGTATTTGTATCGAGTGTAGCCATGTATGGAAGTGAAACATGGACGATAAATAGTTTGGACAAGAAGAGAATAGAAGCTTTCGAAATGTGGTGCTACAGAAGAATGCTGAAGATTAGATGGGTAGATCACATAACTAATGAGGAGGTATTGAATAGGATTGGGGAGAAGTTTGTGGCACAACTTGACTAGAAGAAGGGATCGATTGGTAGGACATGTTCTGAGGCATCAAGGGATCACCAATGTAGCATTGGAGGGCAGCGTGGAGGGTAAAAATCGTAGAGGGAGACCAAGAGATGAATACACCAAGCAGATTCAGAAGGATGTATGTTGCAGTAGGTACTGGGAGATGAAGAAGCTTGCACAGGATAGAGTAGCATGGAGAGCTGCATCGAACCAGTCTCAGGACTGAAGACCACAACAACAACAACAGTACCGTATAGTGTCACATCTTTTGACAACAAATAATGAGCTAAATCGAGAGATGTAAAAAAAATGGTTTTCATAACATTCTCTCCAAGTCGCAAGCATTAAGTTTTCCGTCGCTTCTGGTACTCTGTCACACAAATCGCGGAGTTTAACATCAAGTTATTCCATTATGTTATTAGCAAATGGCTCAAATGGCTCTGAGCACTATGCGACTTAACTTCTGAGGTCATCAGTCGCCTAGAACTTAGAACTAATTAAACCTAACTAACCTAAGGACATCACACACATCCATGCCCGAGGCAGGATTCGAACCTGCGACCGTAGCGGTCGCTCGGCTCCAGACTGTAGTGCCTAGAACCGCACGGCCACTCCGGCCGGCTATGTTATTACCAGCCAGCATATTTTTTTTGCAGAACATGCTATGACGCCATTAATTTATACACGGCACAGGTATACTACCTCACGAAACGGTGTTATAAGTTTACGTTAGCGGAACCAGTCTGCTTCCGTAGTGCTAAATAGTTCTTCCAGGGTAGAGCATAATGTTCTGTTGAGGGCGACATCTCGCATATACAGCGACACCTAGTTTTGTACTATGCGAAACGACTGTTTAACATTGGTGATTTCCAATTGTAGGCTAAAACTTATGTATGTCATATCACAAGCCTCGGAGCAGGAACGTTTTTGGTAACAACCTTATAGGTTTTATAAAATAAGCAGGCAGGTGGCTGAGCATGGTATTACCTAGGTGGAGACCTCTACTGAACGAATCGTGTGTTTGACCCTTGTACAAGGCTGTTTGGCTGTGTACTTGATGTCTTTTCAACTATTCTGTTGTAGAACACATCATTTCAGCAATTATTGGTACTTCTGTACCGCTATTGGCGCTGAAATGAGATTATTTTCCGTGTAATACGACGTCGATAGTTTCGTGTCTGCAAACCGGCGCTGACCTGCTGTCTCACTGCAATGTTGAGGTAACATAACTCGTAATATTTAGAGCCATTTCCCTTAAGATATGCGTATTAGAATTCCTAACATGTAAGATGTGGATGAAGGCTTGATATTAAGCGTATATATCAGTATATACCATGGGCTAATAGATCCCTAACGCCATCTCCGGTTGTGACCCACTAAATTTTCTTAGTACATGACAACCTTCACGTCTACATATCTATATGTTGCAAGGAATATCATTAGTTTAATACGTTATGTGGTACTTGTTTAGCCTTTGTACTAATATAGAGTTGTTATACAAGTCTTGCATTGCGCTTCAGGCGTATTACAATGGACCTTAGGGTCTGGAAGTGGTACGAAATCGAATTTTCGTGGCGATTTGTTTATATTACGCTATAAACGTATTTTAATGAATTAAACAGACAAATAGGCTGTGACAACATTTAATCTGTGCGTGCAGAGTTGAGGCGCCTCGCAATATATTATCGTACATAATTTTTTTCTGAGATAGAAACTCTGACGCTGGCTTTGGAAATATCACTTCTCCCTCTATCACTGCCTTTTGGTCGAGTGTTTACAAGATGTTGTTGTTCTGCTGTCTAAATAATATTTTTGGTAGTAAAAAACTCTATCCTTTCCTTCCTTTTGTAGTAACCCTTTCTAAAATCACTATATTTTTCGTAAAATTTTTGTATAAAGATTGCGACCACTGAGTCAGTGTTTACATTTGTAATATGTGTGTAATAAAAACGGCGCTTTCTTCCAATTTTTTGAGAACGGCTGTGAGGAGAAGTGTCCAGAGTCGGCATATCAGTTCTAGGAGTAGATATATAGGTATTCATTTCATTTTTTTATTTCATTCTTGAAATTGGACATTTGTGTGGTTACCACTCTGGTTAATATTTCTTGCAACATTCGTTCCATATCGGGTCCACTAAATGCTTGTGCTGTCGAAAATGCTAGGACAGCTGAAGGTTGCACCATTGCATTCGCGATCTGTTCGTTTTAGTGGGTGGTTTCACCTCTTTCTGTAGTGTGAAATTTTCGGGACGAATGTTTCGTTCCACACACAGCATCGTTAATACTTTTCATATTTAGAGTCGTTTCTACCTCGCCACCTTCTTCGTCTGAAGATGAGGTACTGATATTTTCCATTTTTTGCCAGTTTTCGCCTTAATAACGAAAGATTGGTGAGTCATAATTAAGCGTTTTTTGAATACATGACATTAACTGACAATAAAAATATTAACACCGCTGATAAATATCCACAATACAGACTCCACCTATCTCAATAACGGAATTCAACATTAGGTGCGAGATACAACAAAAGCGTCTATCTTGCACCAGCTAGACTGCACATTGTTAAGTCCGTCAGTGTTAGTGTATTGTATTATGCTGTGTGACGATATGTTATGAATCAAGCTACAAAAGTAATGTACTGCTGATGCGTTAAAATAAAAAAAAAGCAGAAGATTACAGACTAGCATTCACTGCTGTAAGCAGTAAAGCGCAATAATAAATTTTCTCTTACCTCAAATGCCTTCATTCTGGTTCTGGGTTATTACTGATAGTTTCTTTCCCTATATTTCTTTCGGTACAAAATTTAATTCAGCTTCGAAAGAAACAAAAATACCTGGGTAGGACGCGGTTTGTGAAACAGCAGTTAAGTCTAGGCACGAGGCATTAAAAATTGGAATAGTACCAAAACAGAAAATACTTGCAACGTCTTTCTAACTGTAACAAAAGAGACATCTGAATTAATTCGACAGACTAAAAGAAACTAGGAAAATGTCCAACTTTTAGAAATCGAAAAAGACTTCCAAAAGAACAATACAAGTATCTTTTATGAAATATTCAAAACAAAACCAAGCGTTTATCAACGTCAAAGTCTTTGCTCTTAACAACCAGAAAAAGTATAAGGTACTTGTTAATTATTTTGAAAAACTGTTAAACTGTCCAGAATCAGCGAATAAATTCCAGCCACAGCAAACTAATAACACCAACCCTAACTGTAAAGAACCTGACGAAATCGAAATAACTAAACAAATTAAGAGACTTAAAAACAATACAGCATACGGAGAAGACGGTATAATTGCATAACTACTAAGATCAACTGGCCCTAACCAACACCGACTCAAATGAAGGCCTCGGCGTTTGTTCGTGACGTCAAGTCAACTAGGAACGGCGAACGCCAGGTCTGTTGCAGGCATACTCATAATAGCGGTGTATCCCTCTCTGACACAGGAAAATGTGAAACTATTGGCGGTAGTTGACCAACACACATTGTTCTGAGAGATTTCTGCAATCAATTAATTGTGCAATTCATTACTCTTCTTAACAAATAGTGTACTCCTGAATTTAAATTTCCACCTGTTTTAAGGACTGACATACAAAAACAACTTCATGGTCCAGCAGCAACAGAATTCGCGCTTCTTTTCCTTATTTGTAAATCTGAGGAAGTTACGTTTGTACTGGGTTGTTTTTACAAGAAACTATGAACATATTGGTGCTCTTCTTTAGGTATCTTGCTTGACTATTGGGTGAGGAGCACTGAATGTTAATGCAATATCTTGCGATTGTACACGTTGGGGGAGGGGGTGGGGGACAGAAGAAGAGGCAAAGAGAGATACTTGTTTTATCAAATAAATTTTTTATCTTATAAAGTTTCTCCTTTCAGTTGCAAGAGGGGAATATTTATCTTTTCTAATGTCCATTTTCTTAAAAAATTTAAGCTCAGCAGTATTTTCGATGTATAAAGCTATGTTGTTTCCTGTTAAGAATTACTTTCGTTGAAAACGATTGTAATCTAATGACTGGCGACAGTTGGACATTTACACATGTAAATTAGTTCACATTTCCAGTGACGATGTCAAACGAAAATAAATAAATAAAAGAAACGAGTTCACTGTAAGGGGGTGGGGTAAGTTTCGATAACAAAATGGATCAAGTAAATATAGTTACTTGAATGTAAAATTTCCGAAGCTTGCAATGAGGCAAAGCATCTTCTCATATTGACCTACGTTTGTTTCGACAGGATTCAGTAATACAGAACTATGATGTTCATTTGTAACTTTACGATAGTAAGAAAATATTTCATCTAAATAAAACTGCAGAATCCAAAACAATACCAAACATTTAGCCAAAGAAAAAGAGATTTATAGTGATAAGCACGTCCAGGCGTTTCTGCCTGCAATAGACCTGGCGTTCGCCGTGCCTAGCTGACGTGACGTCACCAACAAGCGCCGAGGCCTTCCTTTGAGTCGGTGTTGCCCTAACACTATAAAAAAGATCACTTAACTAGTGGGACTTCTGTGACAAACTGAGGACTAGAAAACTGCCCTAATTCGTGCACTGCATAAAAACGGTATAGCACCGATGCTAATATTTAGCGAGGAATCTCTCTCCTCCCAGTCACATACAAAATACTCTCACAGTATTTACTTGATGGAGAATAGTTAGAACCTAAAACTACTGAACAACAAGCAGGCTTTAGACCAAACAGATCCTGTTCGTAACAAATTGTTAAATTAAAACTAATTCTTAGACACCAAAGGATGTACACTTGTGGATTTTATGAAGGCATACGACTCAGCTGATCGTTAAGCTCTTTTACAAATTTTAAAGGAACAAGGTTAGATAATAAAACTCTAATACCGATTAAGGAAACGTTAACCGACACTATCTCTAAAGTTAAATTCATTTCTGAACCATTTGATGTAAAGACTTATGTTAAACAGAGAGATGGATTACTGTTTAACTGTGTTTTGGTAATGGTAATTACAGAATATCGAGAGCAAAAGTCGAGTCAAAATACAGATCAATCATTCAAGATAGGTAGCAGTAATATTAGAGTAGGTTGCCTCGCCTTTGCAGAAGATCTAGCAATTTTAACTTGGGTTATTATCACAGCTCAAAAACAAATTGAAATTCTTAAAGAAATTGCAAAAAAAGCAGGGCTGCAAATGTCATTCGAAAAAACCGAATATATGACATGCAACAAACAAGCACCAAAGTTTTTGAACTCGAAATACGGAAAAATAAAAAGGGTTTCTCAGTTTAAATATTTTGGCAAAATCATACAAGAAAACGGTCTGAAAAAAGTTGCAAACGAAGTTTGCTGTCAAAAAATGGCAACAGCGTTCAGATTCACAGAATATTTCTAATAAAAAATGACTTTCTAAATTCAGTAAACTTAAGACATTACAGTACTGTAACCAAATCTAAGTGTCTTTATGGAGCAGAAACTAATTTTAAATAGAAAGAGGGATATCGAAGAAATTCAAAAGAAAGAAAGGTTATTAGGCAAATATTAGGCCCCAAAATTACTGACAGAGAAACTTATAGGCTGAGAAGTAGTACGGAAATAGAAGAATACACAGACGTACATGGTGATATGAGAAAACAAAGACTTACATTTTATGGGCGCATTAAAAGAATGGCACCCACTACATCGTTGCGGGACTCGGCTGTTCGATAGAGGATGTCAAATTAAACACCTTTGAGCCGTCAAATCTGCAACCTTGTTTTATCTGGCAACCAGTTTCAGCGTTTTACTACGCCATCTTCAGGACCCTGACCGACATGTAGGAAGAATCTACCTCGGTCGCGATGAAAACAGGGGTTCAATCAATACTGGTATCAGTACATATTTGCTACAGTGATCACTCCAGCCATCACCTCCCGACTATTGGACACCTGGTTTAATCTAACAGTCGGCAGGTGATGGCTGGAGTGATCACTGTAGCAAATATGTACTGATACCAGTATTGATTGAACCCCTGTTTTGATCGCGACCGAGGTAGATTCTTCCTACATGTCGGTCAGGATCCTGAAGATGGCATAGTAAAACGCTGAAACTGGTTGCCAGATAAAACAAGGTCGCAAATTTGACGGCTGAAAGGTGTTTAATTTGACATCCTCTATCGAACAGCCGAGTCCCTCAACCATCTCTAAAAAGGTGGACATGCACAGACTAGTCAATATGAGTCTTCCAGTGAGAATAATAATGAGACAGATGTCTCAGTAAACTCAGAATTGCACGATGATGATGATAATGAAGAATGCCTTTATGAAGATGGAGAAGAAAAAGTTAGTGCAAATTCTGTTGAGTGTAACTTGCTGTTTTCTCGCAATGGGAATGAAATATTGGCTACAGCTCCTCAATCTGGAATTTCTGGTGGAAGGAACAAAAAGGATATATTGAAAGAAGACCAGGGATCTACAAGTTATTCTATTAGGAATTGTGATAATGAAGAATCTTGTTTTATGTTTCTCTTTAGTGTACCACTTATTGGCAAAGTGTTTATGTGGACCAACAAGGAAGGTCGAGTCGTTTACAAGGACTAGGTGGATATGAATTGAAACAGTTTCTTAGAGTTCTAATCCTGTCTGGGGTTTACAAATCAAGAAATGAATACATCAGTCAGCTTTGGAGTGGTGAGAACGGCGACCACTGTTCAACGAAATTATATCCCACAGCCGCTTCGTTGATATTCTGAAGGTGAGCCCAGGGTGAGCATAGGTCAAGTGAAGAATTGGAACGATTCAGAGAAGTTTTTGAGATGTGGGATATTAGCCTTAGGGGTGTCTGCATTCCAGGATGGTGCATGATCGTGGATGAATAGTTGGTCACATTTCGAGGTCGCTGTCCATTTCGACAATACATTCCATCAAAACCTGGTAGATACGGATTCTGGGCGATTTGTGGCAGTGCAACAAGCTAGTGCTGGAAGATGGAAGTGTATTTGGGGAAGCCAACGTACGATGGTCACAGGCTCTCCACCGAAGCACACACAGGGTTGAGATAAGTAATATTATTGACTTTGTACATATGTACCGAGTATTTCCAAAAATAAATTTTTATGGGATCTTGCCGCTGTAGGAGTTGATTTTAGCCTTTGACTATGCCTATTTAGGCAAGCTGTTTTATATTCGTTCTGAAGAAGGCGTGGTTACCCACTCTGAAACGTAGGTAAACACCAGGTAGTTCGTGTAATCGAGGCGGATTTTTCATAACCATTTGCATATGACAAAGTGCCTATTGGCTTCTGACTCGGGTTCTTCGGCCGACGTTCATCTAATGATTTTTCTGACGTTTCACCAGCACGAGTGGCTGGCATTGTCAAAGCTTCACCCTCCATTGCCGGTGGTGAACTGGAGCCGAGCTCGTGGCCGCAGACTATATGTACCTGGCGCGCCAACGTCCGAGGGCTTCTCCGCGGTCATTTCCGGTGCGGTTCTCCTCTTGCTACCTGCGACGGTCGTTCGCTGCAGTACGGGAAGCCAGGATCCGTTTACCTTAAGGCTTTCCTCTTTCTTGTTGAAACTGTTCGCGTGTTTTTGTATTTCTACAGCTTCTCTGAACAAGCGCGTGTGATAGTGCTTCTCCACAGCCAGAACTTCCGTGTCGGCGAATTTTATTACGTGGTCGGTCTCATTCAGTTTCTTCAGCTTCTCAATGAAATGTCCTGAGTCCTTAATGTATGTGTCGGTCTTCCCCACGTTTAAGGACTCAGGACTCAGGACATTTCATTGAGAAGCAGAAGAAACTGAAACTTGCACCAGACGACATCCTGGTCAGCTTTGATGTTGTTTCGTTATTTACGAAAGTGCCACTCAGTGACGCTCTGGAGCACATCGGTTCCATGTTCCCGCAAGACATAAAAAAGCTCTTCCATGCATGTCTCACCACGAGCTATTTCACGTGGAATGGCGATTTCTACGAACAGCTGGAAGGCGTCGCCATGGGTAGTCCTCTCAGTCCAGCGGTGGCCAACTTCTTCATGGAACAATTCGAAGTACAGGCACTGGACTCGACGACTTGCAAACCTAAGGTGTGGTACAGGTACGTCGATGATACTTTCGTGGTGTGGAGCCATGGTGAAGAACAGCTCGGTGACTTCCTAAGACACTTGAACAGCCTCCATGCCAACATAACATTTACCATGGAAGTAGAAAAGGACAGGAAACTGCCATTTCTAGATGTGCTGGTCACAAGGGAAGGCGAAAACCTGGGACACAGTGTGTATCGAAAACCAACACACACGGACCGATACCTGCACAAACAGTCAAACCACCACCCGAGCCAGAAAAGAGGCATGATTAGTACGCTCATAACGAGAGCAGGACGAGTATGTGAGCCGCAACATCTCAAACGAGAAATGCAACACCTGGAAACTGTTCTGAGGAGCAATGGGTACTCCACAAATGACATTAGAAGTGTAACAGAGCCAAACACTCGGCGAAGTAAGGAACCAGAAAAAGAAATGTCGGGTACGGCCTTTCTGCCATACATTTCCAGAGTGACGGACAGAATCGGCCGTATATTACGCAAACATGGCGTAAAGACAATTTTCAAATCGACAAGGAAGATCAAAGAGCGTCTTAGATCGGCGAAGGAGAAAAGAGACCCACTTGCAATATCGGAAATATACCGTATACCATGCACATGCGGAAAAGTTTATGTCGGAATTACTGGACGATCAATTAACACCAGGATCAAAGAGCATAAGCGACATTGCAGGTTGGGACAGGTGGAGAAATCGGCCGTGGCAGAGCACGCACTGAATGAGACCGACCACGTAATAAAATTCGCCGACACGGAAGTTCTGGCTGTGGAGAAGCACTATCACACGCGCTTGTTCAGAGAAGCTGTAGAAATACAAAAACACGCGAACAGTTTCAACAAGAAAGAGGAAAGCCTTAAGGTAAACGGATCCTGGCTTCCCGTACTGCAGCGAACGACCGTCGCAGGTAGCAAGAGGAGAACCGCACCGGAAATGACCGCGGAGAAGCCCTCGGACGTTGGCGCGCCAGGTACATATAGTCTGCGGCCACGAGCTCGGCTCCAGTTCACCACCGGCAATGGAGGGTGAAGCTTTGACAATGCCAGCCACTCGTGCTGGCGAAACGTCAGAAAAATCATTAGATGAACGTCGGTCGAAGAACCCGAGTCAGAAGCCAATAGGCACTTTGTCAACAAGTGGCCACGAAAGCCTTAACAATTTTGTATTTGCATATGAGTCAGTTTCTCTCAGGGCTGTCAAGCATTGGGCACTGGGCGTCATGAATCAAGCGTTAGCTGTCAGATGTCAGGTGTCACGCATCGAGCTTCGGACAACCAGCACTCCTGTCAAAACTATGTTCTGTTAATTAAAGATAACAAGGCAATCCTCATTTCGGCTTGCAGGTACAACATGTTATAACCAATGGTGCAGCAACATAGGCATAAAGTCAGGCAGAGTAGGCATCCATGTTACTCCAGGGAGGCAGAAACACCTCAGGAACTTCAAGTTATTGATCATGTGATTTGTAGTCTTCAGGGCTTAAGATATAAATGCAGGCATATACTTGTAAAACATTTTATGCACCATGATACCCAAGCAGTCTGTAGTTTTCCTTATGAGAAAGGAGGTGGGGCTGCTTTAGATAAAACATATATTTTTTCCATCTTTATCCATTTTTCCCATATTCCATGTATAAATATACAAGTATAAAAATGCTCTTATTGCATACATAACCAGCTCTGGTTAGCTGCTTTTTTATATGATCCAACAGTGATACAAAGTCAACACAGCTAGGTATCTACACACACACACACACACACACACACACACACACACGGATTGCTGTTGCAGGCAGTGTGTTGACGTTATGCTGCTGTAAACACACATGTTACTTTGCATATTGGCTTCCAGTGCAAGACCTCACTGCCTTCCTCGGCAGGTCACAGGATCACTGAACAACATTCCCAGTACATATACTGCTGGATACATCCAGAACCATATCCACAGATGTACCATGTGATGGATCCAGCCAAAACAATATT
This sequence comes from Schistocerca piceifrons, assembly GCF_021461385.2. NCBI lineage: Eukaryota > Metazoa > Arthropoda > Insecta > Orthoptera > Acrididae > Schistocerca > Schistocerca piceifrons. The sequence goes on from NC_060139.1 coordinate 1,059,183,007, forward strand.
TCTGGACGTAGCACTGGCGGATTCACCTTTCAGATGATACCTCACATGATGTATGGGGTGGATCCATACACAATATTGTCCAAGAATTTTTGTGCAGCCTTTGCACAGGTGAATCCACTCTAAACAATATCCACCTTACGAATGCAACACTAAACCAATCCCGGAACATGCCACCGCTGCCTCCAGACGGAGGAAGTGGGGACTCCCACTGGAAACCAATAGGCAAAGTAGCATAACTGTGCTATGTGTGTTTACAGCAGAATAATGTCAGCACACTGCCTGCTAAAATAATCCATGTGTGTGAAACTTCCTGGCAGATTAAAACTGTGTGCCGGACCGAAGACTCGAACTCGGGACCTTTGCCTTTCGCGGGCAAGTGCTCTACCAACTGAGCTACCCAAGCACGACTCACGCCGCGTCCTCACAGCCTTACTTCTGCCAGTACCTCATCTTCTACCTTCCAAACTTTACAGAAGCTCTCATGTGGACAAATAGCACATTCCCGCGAAAGGCAAATGTCCCGAGTTCGAGTCTCGGTCCGGCACACAGTTTTAATCTGTCAGGAAGTTTCATATCAGCGCACACTCCACTGCAGAGTGAAAATCTCAATCCATTTGTGTTTGTGCGTGTGTGTGTGTGTGTGTGAGTGTGTGTGTGTGTGTGTGTGTGTGTGTGTATGTGTGTGTGTGTTATATTCTTGTTTTTTTTCGCTTAGAGTTGCCATTTCGATGTATAAGTAGATTTGCTAGCAGCTGGACTGAGAATCTGCGTTGATGTTGGATAGTATAAAAAAAATAGCAAACCACACTTGGTTCCTAAGAAATAATAAAACAACTCCACCTCCTTACTTGCCAAGAAAAACACAGACTGCTTGGATATCACGGAATAAAAAACACGTTGCAGATAGATGCGTGAAGCTTTACAAAATACAGACTGTGTGATCATTAAGTCGAAATTTCTGAGGCGGTTCTACCTCCTAGAAGCGACATGGATGCTTTGCTTCCTGCCTGTTTTACTCCTATGTTGTTTGTCCATTGCTTATAACGTTTGTAACTGCAAGCCAGGATGAGGCGTTGCCTTTCTGTCTACCATTAACAGAACATAGTTTGGAATGGGAATCCTTGTTACCTAATGTATGATGCCTGATGCTCGAGATAGATGCATGACGCATGATACGTGACACCTGGCACTTGACCCCTGATTTCTGATTTATGATGCCCAACACCCAACACTGACAGACCTGCGAGACACTAACTCGTGTACACAGAATAGTGCAGTTGAGCTAGAAGTTTACAGTAAGTACAAGCATATTTAGAAGGAACGAACGTAGATGACGTGACCAGAAGTACCGCCATCTTTGATCTTTAGAGTATAAAAGGAGGATTCTGTCGTAGTGGAAAGTATTGAGATGCTTTTCTTCAATGTTCTAAACATCCCTCAGCTATTAGGGAGAAAAAAGCGACCAACCAACGAAAAATTTGGTTTGTGGTTATTACTGACAGACTTTTATTTATACTGGCGGTATACATTACAGATCTACCAATAAATATTTTTTTTGTGTAAACAGAACTCCTATTTATTTTGTCTCTTCCTGTCTTCCACCTCTTCACTCATGGGCTTCATGTACACTTTAACTTGCATCAACTGTGCTCCTCTGGAAGAATAGGAGAAATATTTCTGGATACTTCGTCAGTATGACGATCAAAGTGCCAGTGGTCGATTGCTGCTCGCATCCGAGATCCCTATGGAGCCCCTCTATTTATAATAAAATACTAGTCGTCTACTACCTCAGCTGATGTGCACGCAGTATCTGGAAAGTAAACTCGCTTCCTGGTGTTGATGTCTCCATCAGGCATTGCTCAGCAGTTGCTGCTGAGTAAGAGTCTCACTTATTTTATAGATGCAATCAATCTTGGCTGATACGGAGAAGAATATTGTGGACCCGACTGACCAGCACACCATAGCAGGCATGGCATTGCTTTGCTGAATCGTCAATTCTCCAATTCCACTGCAACTGCACATGGTGCAAGTGGGTTCATTGTGGTTTCAGTTCATGTCAGTTGCGGATCGGGAATGGTCACATAACCATCCTGGGTATTTATATAGGTGTACGAGGTAGAAATATGGAGAATAGAAATAGAACCAACGCTTAATACAGTTCAGCAGAAATCTTCTTTGGACCAGTGTGGCGTAAATAAATCACGCAAGATGATACATTAGAAATATTTGATGAGTGGTCTCTTGCTACTTACCAGCAACCGCATGAGCTAAATGAAGGGTGCTACTTTTACACTACTAATGGTGATGAAACTGTGTTTTCATTGTGGTGGTGGTTTCAAACATTGTCGTGGAAAAGATGATCCATGGTCAGCATACGCTCTGTGGTTCTCCAAGCGTATATTTCACATACGTGTAAAGGGCACTGACTTTGTGGGTACTATGTGACGAAAAACGCGATAATTACAGCAAACTATGTGCTAATATTAAACTTCTGAACAAAGCAGTGTCATCTGAACAGCATGTGACTGAGTGTGTTCTATACCGACGTGCTGCTAGACCATTAACTACTATATTTAATCTGCATACGGCTATAGTAAGGTACTCTGAGTCTCAAAGCTTTGCTATATTAAAACAGGGGAAGCGTTATTCCCCACAATAGCGTCAGCAGTACAGTTTTCCGTCGCTATCTGGTACTCTGTCACACAAATCGCGGAGTTTAACATCAAGTTATTATGAATCGACATGGAATTTACGTAATGAGATATAATTACTATTCGCAGTACTGGAATTAAAGCATAAATTCTCGTTGTAACTAAATTGGTGCCATCAACAGTTATCCTTGCAGCGTAAGAAAATTACAGTGCAACATACCAATAGTGAAAACACACGAGCTGTATTTTGCAGCAAACTTGGTGCTCTAATTTTCTGTGGTTGCCAGTTGTACAGTATTGATGATTTTCATATGCAGGATGTCTTGCAGGATGGAAGAAATTACTGCCTCTTTTTATGATTGCAAGTAAAAGTCATGCTTGGGAACGAATATTGGCGTAATACATAAAAATATTCTTGCACCTATGATAGCTCTTTATATATATATATATATATATATATATATATATATATATATATATATATTCTTGCATTTTTATCACACAGATCATTTACTACACACATTGTTGACGCACGAGTAAAAATTACACGTCCTTTTTGTGTGAGATTTAAAATATAAGTACTCTCAAGCGAAACTGAAAAAAGCTGAATGTTCTCCGCACACTGCTCTTTTGCTACAAAGATAATTTTAAAAGCCTTTCTTTGCCGTCTTTTCCGCCAATGTACAAATTTCTTATTACTAATGAGGAAAAGAAAACATTCATAGATATTCATAACGAGAAAAAATAAATGGTATTATATTGGGTGCTAGTTGTTTAGGTATTACAGAATTGCCTCCCCCCCCCCCCCCTGTACACTGACATTGTATGGAGGTGTACAGAGGTAGGCAGTATCATATGATTAATTGTTTGCTAGTTATTACAGATGTGGGTCAAAGCCTTTTACTTCCCGGTCTTTTAGATAGACTTATGTCATGTTAAGTGGAGATATCAGGTTTACCTTACTATATCTACATACACTAATACAAATAATTAAAGCAAATTATAAAAAAGGGGTACAAATACTAAATACTGCTCATATTCAACACCACTTGGTTTAGTGAAATCTCTTTCATTATTGCGCCCACGCGCGTGGCAAGTAGTTGGCGGCCTGGCACTGAGACTTTAACGGTTGCGTCTCGCCGAATACTTTTTAACTCTTGCGCGTCCATTTCACGCGGATTGAAACAGTGAAGTCGTCGTGTGTTGCACCGTGGATTCCTCCACAAATATTTGTTCATTTCTTGGAAACGTTGTGCGTGCTTGTGGTAATTTCGATGCTGTGACAGAAGACCTCCAATTTTGCGGTCCGGAACCCATTGTTTACCCGTCGTAACCCGCTTATTCAGCGGAAGCGAAATCCGTCTGTCACTACCCGTCGATACAGTGAGTTCCTTATCAAACACTTCTCCATTTATTCAGTTGAGTGTAGTTTAGTAAAAAATTTTGTAGGTTTGCACACGCGTACTAAGCGTCAACACACTTCATTTTTGAAAAAAAAAAATCACTTTCACACAGGTTTCTTGGCAAATTGCCCTCCAACTCTATTAATCACATATGTTGCATAAAGTGCCTGCTTTCATCTGCTGTTACTCTTTAAAGAAACCGTTATTTACATAGTTTCAATTTCAATACATTCTTAAATTACAAGGGAGAGGATGTAGTTATACGTGGCCGGTACCCTCTTTCTACAACACAAATGCGCAGGTGGATTAATATGGTTCATTATTTACATAAACTAGAGACATTTATGTAACTTGAATAGAGTCCATGTTTTGTGGTACAAGCTCATCAGTAATAGCCCTCTTGCAGACTGATGAAATATCAGTATTGGTAATCTTGCTAGTACATACTTTAGTTTCCCACTGCTAGTAAAGTACAATTCTGGTTGAAGTAAACTAGTCCCGCTACAATCACTTATCTCGTGGCTATGTACTGTCGTAGCCTGCGATGGACTAATCCCCTCTGCGAGTAGACTGGATGATCGGGTGAGGTCCTCTGGTCAGTGGTGGCGGCCTAAATACATGCTGTCGAGGGGGCGTTGGCGGCATGTTGCTTGTGGGTTTGTCTCTGGCCTCTCTTGTGATAGGTATGCTTGATCCAGCATCTACTAATCGATCTCCACACTTCATCTTTGCCGACTGGTGTGCTGGCGACAGCTTATGCCAGCACACCTTATATGTGATTTGCTGTGATGTGCAAGCTGCTCCACCCAGTCTTCCTTCACCTTGTCAAACTCACGAAACGGCGGCACATATGCAGCAGTGCAGACCGTGGCACTCCAGCATCTTGTGTGACGGCATCTGCTCCCTCATCAAGTGATTTCTCACTTCAAGCAGTTATGCCATTTGTTAACTCTGAAACTGAATAAACTAAGTTAGATCAAATGCAGGCAGTGCAGCAGGCGATTGCCACCGAGTGACCATAACAGCTAAGCAGAGCAAAAGTACAAACTGCGAAAAGCAGAAATAGCACAGACAAAGCAAAATGGGGTTGCAAAAGTAGCAACCTCAGAACTCAGAACATAAGGAGCACAATCGAGGCATACACTACATGGTATGGTATGGTATTTAATTGGGGACCTAGAAGCGATGGGGAGGCTTCGTCCCTGCCGTAGCCCTCAGTGGTTCACAACCCCACAACAGGCTACAGCAGTCCACTCACCCAATCGTCAACATAGTGTAACTGAGGCGGAATATGGGGAACCAGCCCGCATTCACATAGGTAGATAGAAAACCGCCTTAAAAACCATCCACAAACTGGCCAGCTCACCGGACCTCGACGATGATCCGCCAGGCAGATTCATGCCGAAGGAGCGGCACGCCTTTCCGCCCCGAAAGCAGTGCATTAGACTGCACGGCTAACTGAGTGGGCCATATATTGCATACACAGCAAAAACCAGGCAACCGAAAAGAAAATCAACCAAAAAGACAACAGAAAAGGAAAAAATCAACTAGACTTGACTGCCATATGTAGGCCCAATGACTCGTCGTCATGTATGTTGAGTATGATCCCGTACACAATGGTACAGAGTGGTGTGGCAAAGCGGGAGAGGAGCAGAAATAATTAGCAAACAAGTTAATGCAGTAAACAGAAGATTTACTTAAATTGTATTTTTCCAAGCATATGATGACTCATTGCGAATAATGCAGCAAAAAATTGAGTCCTGCTGTCAATGTCCACCTGGTTGAGGCTCCTGTTTAAGCATGAACGATAGTGTTATAGCTATGAGGCTCCAAGTGCAAGTGAGGAGTCTTCCTGCCGTCAGCCATCCTGTATTGTGATGGCAGAGGATGTTCATGGCACAGAGTCGTTGGAGGCATGGCTCAGTGGGCATACGCCATTGCGTCTGCCAGATCGTGTGTGACCACTGTTGGCATCTGACAGAAACTTGCATTCCATTGCCAAGACTGTGATACCCATTGGGTGGTATCGATACATGGTACCACATGTTTTGTGCTCCATCGTACAGATATCCATTGATGTGTGTGGCGTGAAACGTCTCAAAGTATACACCCCGCAATAATTGTTGGAAGCGTGCAAGCCAGACAAGGGAGCAGTATGGTCTGAGAAATGTTTTTGTGACATTCCAAAATGAGTTTGTCATTCTGGAAGACACAGTGAATCAACACAAGTGTGCTTCTATCCTTCGGAACAGCGGCCATCCCTATATGCAGTCTGTTTTTTCCTCAGTGCGATGGACTCCATCAGCAAGACAATGCAACATGTCACGCAGTGTATGTGCTTGGTTCGGAGAACACGAGAATGAGTTTATCATACTCTCCTGACCACCAAATTCCCTGGTCTTAAAACAAATCGAGAATCTATGGGATTTCTTCGATCGTCGTTCATACTCAGCCAAGAAACTGGAGTCGGAATGGCTCCACCTCCCTACTGGTACCTTCCAGAAGCTCACTGATTCTCGTCCTGCATATGCACACAGCAAAAGGTGGTTATATTTGCTTTTGCCATGTGGTCACATTAGTGTGAGTGGACTGTGTATTTTTTCTTATCTTTACTTTAATTCAGTATCTCATGTGTTATCCAACTATTTCAAGTGTCCTTCTCTTTCTGCCTGTTTGATGCTCTGATGTCTTTACTATTTCATCTCTCAAAGCAACAAATTCGTCTTCTGTTGTATTGCATTTCCTCGTACCCATCACTCATTACGTAATGTTAGCTTTGAAAGTCTCAACAACTTCTGCTTCTTTTAATTTATCCAGTTACTACCTTTTTAATTTTCTACCTTACTGAAATTTCTTGATTTTTAATATGTTGTTTGTAATCAATCAATTAAGGTCATAGTAAAGAACTGTGCTTGGAAATGTTTTGCAATTTTTAATCTTGTGCCGAAATCTCTGTTTTGTCATTCAGTAATCTATCTCAAATCTTCCTGTAACTTCACGTCTCTTCCAAGTTTGCAATCTTCTTTCATGATTCTTAAATCGGCGTATTCTGTGAAAAATTCTACCAGATGGCTTCCCTTTGCATTCCTTTCCCACAGTACATTTCCTACTATTTTTTCTTCCTCGTCTTTTTGCTTTTGTTGAATTCCAGTCTACCATTACAATTAAATGTTCATCTCCTTTAACGCACTGAATATTATTTCTTTTGCCTCATCATACAATATATCAATCTCTTTATGTGATGAGCTAGTTGGCATGTAAACTTGTATTACTGTGGCGGGTGTTGGCTTTGTGTCTGTCTTGGCTGCGATAATGCATTCACTGCTGTGTTCATAGTAGCCTACATGCATTTCTACATTCTTATTATTTATTAAACCTCCTCCTGCTGGGTTGTTAATCCTGTACTGACTTAACCAGAAGCGCTGGTTGTCCTTCCACCATAACACTAATTACCACTATATCTACCTTCAACCTTCCCATCCTTCTTTCAAATTCCGTAATAAATCTACACGATTATCGGTTCTAAAATTCCACTCTTCGACTTGTAGAATACAAGTTTCATTTTCCCGATAGAATATAGTTCTGAGTGGTTGCCACCCGTAGATCCAAATGGGGACCTATTTCACCTCCAAAATATTTTACCCAAAAGGATGTCATCATTATTTAATCATGTAGTAGTGGTGCATATCCTTAGCAAAGATAACGGCTATAGGTTTCCCCCTGCTTTCAGCTGTTTGCAGCAGCATCATAGCAGGCCACGTTCCACGGTGTTACAAGGCCATACCAGTCATTAATCCAGACTGTGGCCCATGCAACTACTGAAAAGGCCGCTGCGTCTCTTCAAGAACCACAGGGTAGTCTGAGTGGTTGCAGCTACGGTACAGCTGTCTATCTGTATTGTAGAAGCACGCAAGCCACCCTTCTTCAACAAGGGCCATTGTTTTTAACAACTAGTATTTCAGCTCTAAGCAGAACACAATTCCCGTATTAAGTTTCAAAATTTTGACGAAATAATTTTTGTAACATCGCAAAAACTATTTACATAACATTTATTACATGCGCAATATATGCTTAGGTAACTTCCAAGTTCTTTTGCTTTGTGTATTTTCGGAAGTCACTAGTCTACTTAATAGAATTTAATAGAAGCCCTCTTAATTCTTTCTTTTATTTCATGTGTCATTACGGAATATTTATAGGTCACAAAACGGCCTGTTATGGCACAATTTGCAAAAAATACCGTTACTGAGCGATGCATCCGTAGAAGGAATATGAAATAATATCTGACCTTCTATTGCTGCTGAATTTGTTGTTGCCTAACTTATGCATCTGCTCTTAACCAAATGTTTTATATTGTGTCAAGCACTAAACAAACATCAAGAATCAATTTTCACTCTGCATCACAGTGTGCACTGATGTGAAACTTGCAGCCAGATTAAAACTATGTGCCAGATCAGGTCTCAAACTAGCGACCTTTGCATTTAGTGCAAGCTCTCCATCGCCATCCAAGTATGACACGGGATCCTTACTCACACCTTTGCTTGCGCCAGCACCTCATCTCCTGCCTTCCCAACTTCACAGAAGTTCTCCTACGTAACTCACGGGACTTGTGAGCTAGCATCCCTTGCTGAGAGGATGAGTTTCGAGTCATGCTTGGATGTCTCAGTTGTCAGAGAACTTGCACGCGAAGGGCAAACGTCCCAGTTTCGTTCCCAGTGTGGCACACAGGTTTAAACTGCAAGGAAGTTTCACTCTGTGAATATATTTGCATCACCTCACAAACTGCTTCAGAAAGATAGAATTCAACATGTCATGCTTCACTCAGTTACTCGCATTTTCCGCAATACATATGCACCAGTTTTCTATCTCACCTATGAAGTAACTGCTACTTTGCTCAACAATTTCCTTCTCTTACATGTTCACCATATTTGTGAATGCATAATTTCTAATAAAAGAACCAGAAACGAAAAAGTGTAGCCGCCAGAAACGCACAGAGGACCATGGTAGAAAGGATGCTATCCACATAGACGACTTCCGCCCGTTCCAGACGTGGGCAAGAGGGTCTCATCTCTGTAGCAACCACGAAGCTACTGCTTAGTGAGCGAGTAGCGGCCAGCTCATGGCGTGATACATGAGCGTATCGCCTGCACAGCTCCAGATGGGAGAGTGGGGGAGCTGGGAGGAAGATGCTATCCACACACTCGGCTTACTTGGAAGAGACATCAGAGTGACGTGTATGTGACTCGCGGCACATTATGGGTAAGCTCCTCTCATAAATGACTGGAAATTGCATAAGCAACAGCTGTTTCACCCTCAATTTAAGATGTCCTCTTAGGTTCCCGCCTAACAACTCAATCAGAAATCACGACATATTGGGAAACAACAGCCAAACATTTATGACAGGCAAGAATATGAATGACACTGCTGTTTGTTTCACTCGCAGGAATTTCAGTCTTTGTTTTATAATTATCTAGGCGTCACAAAATCGAAGAAACTCTTACTGAGACAGTGCACTCTTATATGGAAGTAAAATCTAATATTGCAAAGCATATTTGTATTACATTCATACGAAAGTGCCATAATGTGGTAATATCGCTAAGATGAAAAAAAAAATAGCATTTATCAGGATGCAAACATACTTCCTTCAACTCCAAAATCTACGTCTTTAAGCATTACGCTACACCAAAAATATGCATCTTTCAAAAAATAGCTCTGAGCACTATGCGACTTAACTTCTGAGGTCATCAGTCACCTAGAACTTAGAACTAATTAAACCTAACTAACCTAAGGACATCACACACATCCATGCCCGACGCAGGATTCGAACCTGTGACCGTAGCGGTCGCTCGGTTCCAGACTGTAGCGCCTAGAACCGCACGGCCACTCCGGCTGGCTGCATCTTTCATCTTTAGTGTTGTTCATATTAGTATTTCTTGTAGGTTTTTGCTGCTGATGCTTCACTAACTGACATCTTAACTAATCGTACCAAGGGTGACGCGTCTGTAATACACTATGTGATCAAAAGGATCCGGCCGGACATCTGGCTGAAAATGACTTACAAGTTCGTGGCTCCCTCGATCGGTAATGCTGGAATTCAATATGGTGTTGGCCCAACTTAGGCTTGATGGCAGCTTCCACTCTCGCAGGGATACGTTCTATCAGGTACTGAAAGGTTTCTTGGGGAATGGCAGCCCATTCTAGACGGAGTACTGCACAGAGGAGAGAGAGAGAGAGAGATGTCGGTCGGTGTGGCCTGGCACAAAGTCGGCGTTCCAAAATAATCCCAAAGGTGTTCTATAGGATTCAGGTCAGAACTCTGTGCAGGCCATTCCATTACAGGGATGTTATTGTAGTGTAACCTCTCCGTCATAGGCCGTGCATTATGAACAGCAGCTCGATCGTGTTGAAAGATGCAATCGCAATCTCGAATTGCTCTTCAACAATGGGAAGCAAGAAGGTGGTTAAAACATCAATGTAGGCCTGTGCTGTGATAGTGCCACACAAAACATCGAGGTGTGCAAACACCCTCCGTGAAAAACACAACCACACCATAACACCACCGCCTCCTAATTTTACTGTTGGCACTACACACGCTGACAGATGACGTTCACCGGGCATTCGCAATACCCTGCCATTGGATCGCCACACTGTGTACCGTGATTCGTCACTCCACACAACGTTTTTCCACTTTTCAATCGTCCATTGTTTACGCTCCTTACATCAAGTGAGGCGTCGTTTGGCATTTACCGGTGTGATGTGTGGCTTATGAGCAGCCGCTCAACCATGAAATCCACGTTTATCACCTCCCGCCTTACTGTCATAGTACTTGCAGTGGATCCTGATGCAATAGGGGATTCCTGTGTTATGGTCTGGATAGATGCCTGCCTATTACGCATTACGACCCTCTTCAACCGTCGGCGGTCTCTGTCAGTCAACAGGCGAGGTCGGCCCTTACGCTTTTGTGCTGTACGTGTCCCTTCACGTTTCGACTTCACTACCACATCGGAAACAGTGGACCTGAGGATGTTTAGGAGTGTGGAAATCTCGCATACAGACATATGACACAAGTGATACCCAATCACCTGACCACGTTCGAAGTCCGTGAGTTCTGCGGAGCAGCCCATTCTGCTCTCTCACAATGTCTAATGACTATTGAGGTACTGATATGGAGTACCTCACAGTAAGTGGCAGCACAATGCGCCTAATATGAAAAACGTATGTTTTGGGCGGTGTCTGGATACCTTTGTTCATATACTGTAAATTTTCAGTCCACTATTGCCTTGAGATGGGATGCTACAAGTTGTAGTAACAATAATAATAAAAAACAGTGAAATACGATGAAAGCAATATGGCGTCGGTCATTTTTACGTCACTTTCCACAACTGCTAGTCGGGGGAAGCGTGGAGCCAGCAGGGTAAGGTGGGCCACGCAAGCGGTAACGTTTCCACGGCGCGATGGCTGCGGGGGTGCCTCACGGACTGAGCAGCGACTCATACCTCTCAGTCACTGCCAGAGCGCTGCTGGCTGCTGTGAATGCGAACGCTATGCCGCCTCAACAAAAGGCAGCGGCCACTGGCTGCTGCTCCGCGCCGGATGGGACGCCGCAGCCACCCTATGCCAGAGTGAGATTACTTAATCTCAACATGAACGTAAGGAGGGACGAATGTTAGACCTTAACGAGCCTCCGAGGATGAGTCATTAGTGATGGAGCACAAGCTAAAACTGGGGTAGAATGACCGAGGAATCCAGCCATATCCATTTCAGAGGAACCTTCCCAGTGTCTGCCATAAGCGACTTACACTTTTTCTTGATTTTGATTGATTGTTTTTCCAAGAGCAACGAAATGTGCGCTATGAGGCCCTAACATTTGAACTCATTGACCAAGTTATTTAATGTCATCTTTTATTATCGAATTCGTTTCATGAAAGAAAAAAAACTGGGGCATTGTGTGTAAATAACAACACTGCATGCCACTGTACTCAAAAGAAGACATTCTGCACACAGCCTGCAACCGATTCGAGAATTAATGAGGCATGAATTAAAATAATGACTGCTAGCAACGATTCTAGGGCAGACAGCTCTCTAACCTGCCAACCCACAATCCACCGTCGGTATGCAAAGATGTCGTTTACTTGTTCTTCCATCGGACAGCTGCTCTGACGACAGTGAGCCAGGTGCCCAAATTAAAGAATAAATAATTAGTAATTGCCATCATTTGCAAGAAATGCGACCTGTTTGTGTAGATAGGACCCCCTCAAATATTTTGACCTCCGTGCGAGCTCACATAATACTCACAACAGAGAAATGAGCTTTGGTACTACCGTACCTCAATTTATTGAGAGTCGAAACAACATTGTAGAGTTGTTAAAATATCACATGGAAAACTCCCGAAGAAACCACTTACTGAAAGAAAATAAAAATCGTCATACAAGCATTGTAAGACACTGAAACTTCAAAGTTTCTCCTCTTCACAAACGGATAGCAACAACTGGAAAGCACATCACACTACATTTTGCCTTGCCCTTTGCCTCTTATATACATTTGACCTTCAATATAACGTCAGAAAGCAGCATTCTCACTCCTCCTTCCTTTATAACTCTTCTCTGATGTGCTTAAATGGCCAAAAGTGAGACTCTGGTTCACATTCAATCCCTCAAATAACTTAGCACTTATTGATTGTCACCTAATGTGGTCTGACTGGGCAAAATCTGCACCAACTACTGTTTCGGTAGCTTCAAGGATTCAGTTCCTTCCTCGAGTCACCTCCCAAACCTAAACAGACGCGTTGTCCTCGCCTGGTTCGTGCTTGCAGCAGCTGGAGGTGGGCCAGGCTGCCTACGAGTCGCAGTGGGTGGGCTCCACCCGCAGCAGCCAGCGCTGCCTCTGGATGATGGTGCTGCGCGCGCGCCGCATCCAGAGGATGACCGCCGGCAAGGTCATAGACATCAACCTCGTCCTCTTCACCGAGGTGAGCGCACACCTCACACTGCATTTGACATTACTGTGCACCCTCTTCCATCACTACGCTACTTACCAAAGTACTGTCCTCTCCTCACAAAAGGGATACGGGCAATAGTGAAGTTTAGGTATGAGACATCTCTCACACGCAACATTCGGTTGACTGCTGCACTCTCTCTCTCTGCATGTATCTCAGTCTGTCTGTTGCTTAAACCACTCAGTAATTAACTGCCATTTTAGGGACGTATTTGAGACTATAGTGGAATTTATGCCTTAAGTACCAGGTGATAAAAAAGTCAGTATAAATCTGAAAACTGAATAAACCACGGAATAATGTAGATAGAGAGGTACAAATTGACATACATGCTTGGAATGACATGGGGTTTTATTAGAACCAAAAAAATACAAACTTTCAAAAAATGTCCGACAGATGGCGCTTCATCTCATCAGAATAGCAATAATTAGCATAACAAAGTAAGACAAAGCAAAGATGACGTTCTTTACAGCAAATGCCCAATATGTCCACCATCATTCCTCAACAATAGCTGTAGTCGAGGAATAATGTTGTGAACAGCACTGTAAAGCAAGTCTGGAGTTATGGTGAGGCATTGGCGTCGGATATTGTCTTTCAGCATCCACTGAGATGTCGGTCGATCACAGTACACTTGCGACTTCAGGTAACTCCAAAGCCAATAATCGCACGGACTGAGGTCTGGGGACCTGGGAGGCCAAGCATGACGGAAGTGGCGGCTGAGCACACGATCATCACCAAACGACGTGCGCAAGAGATCTTTCACGCGTCTAGCAATACTTTTTTTCCCATGTTATTCCAAGAAGCATGTGTGTCAATTTTTACCTCTCTATCTACATTATTCCGTGGTTTATTATTTACACTGACTTTTTGATCACCCGGTATATATGATGGCGTTGAATGCTTGCTACATGAACCAGAGAAGCTTCAGAAATACTAATAAGGTAACAGCACTCTTACTATTAAAACAGCGAAGTCATCTAGTGCAAATTACAGAAATAATTATATGAAAATTGTTGTATAACACAAAGCCCAGTTGTTAGAGCTTACCAAGGGAAATGGTTAGGCTGAAGTTAGATATAGTGGGAATCAGTGAAGTGTGGTGGCTGCAATAACAAGACTTCTTGCCAGTTGAATGTAGGTCTATTATCAGAATCAAATAAGGGAAATGCAGGAGTGGGTCTAATAAGAAAATAGGAATGTTGGTCACTTACCATGAACAGCACAGTAAACGTAACCAATATAAATGCAATGCCACATCACATTATAGTAGCCTATTAGCTCCTCCCTAGATGATGAATAAATTGAAAAATATATATTATGAGATTTAAAAAAATTTCTAGCTTATACAGGGGGACGAAAAATAGTGTCAAACAAAAGGCAAACTCACATTTACAGATCCGCGTCTTTAGAAAAAGCTTTCAGCAATATAGATTGGAATACGCCCTGACATTCTGAGATCATCAGGAACAAAAATACAGGGAGCGGAAGGTTATCTAAAACATGGGGAGAAACCTGACTATAGTCATAAGAGACCAAGAAGATAAAAGAGATGCCGTGGTTGAGAAGTGAGTGAGTCGTAGTTGTAGCTTATACCCATGTTATTCGGTCTGTACACAGTCACCGGTAAACGAAACCAAAGAAAAAAGTGAAAAAAAAGAATTAAAGTTCAGAGAGAAAAACGCCCATGAGACTGTAATTCTGTCAGAGACGGTAAAGGACTTAGAACATGAGTTTAACGAAAGTGACAGTGTCCTGTAAAGAACTTATTATAAGATGGACATCAACATAAATAAACCAAGGTTAGTGAGGTGTAGAGTGACTAAATCAGGAGATGGAAAGGGAAATAAATTAGGAAATGAGACACTAAAAGTAGCAGGCGAGTGTCGTCATTCGGGCAACAAAATAGCTGATGATGGCCAAGGTACAGATGATATAAAATGAAAAGTGGCAATGGCAAGAAAAATGTTTCAGAAAAGGAGAACTATTTTAACATCGAATTTAAATTTAACTTTAGGAAGTATTTTACGAAAGAATCTTCCTGGAATGTATCCTTCCACCAGACCGAAAAGGTGGAAGACAAACAGCACAGACAAGAAAGTTGTTAGAATGCCTTGATACATTTTTTTTCAGGCAGCAATAAGACTACTAGGGCCTGTCATCTTATCACTTTAGGCAGCCTTTGATGAACCACACAGACCTCCAAGCCAGCAGAACAGTGCTACGCAGCTGAGGCTGCGGGCTCTGTTGCCGATGCAGCACCACGTGAAGATCGGGCAGCGTGGAGTTCTTTACTCTGCTCTGTGATATTAACTACAAATTTACGACATATTGTACAGAAGTGAAACATGGATGATATACAGTTCAGATAAGAAGAGAATAGGAGCTTCTTCGAAGTTTGTGGTACAGAAGTATACTGCAGATTAGGTGAGTAGATAGAATAACTAGTGGAGGGGTACGTCATCGAATTGGGGAGTAAAGAAATTTTCTGTGCGAGCTTGACTAAAAGGGAGGATCTGGTTGATAGCACATATCCTGACACATCAAGAAATAGATCATTTGTCAATGGAGTCAAGTGCGGGAGGGCGAGGATGGTAAAAATTGTAGAAGGAAATCTAGGTTTGTAAGTTCAGCTGTATGCAAGTTGCGATGGTTATTCAGAGATGGAGAAGCTTGCAGAGGGTGGACTCGTGTGGAAAGCTACATCAAACCGTTCTGCGAACTGAAGACCTCAGCAACAATGTGGTTCCTCAAGACAATGAACAAATAAAGTAAACTAAATATTCTTTTGTAGCAAAGGCACATAATTTCTGTGGATTTCGGGCCGAAGTGTGGTGAGGATAGCAGACAAATTTTCTCTCACGTACGTAGTCACCAACTCTGTCGATCATCGCTGACAAAGATAAGTCCCACATATAAAGAGAAATACGATAACAGAATCAAAATGCGTGAGAAACACGATTTAAGACGAAGCTGTATAAATCAAAAGAGGACATGAATGTGATTGATTTGTACCACGTCGTCTCTTCAAAAACACCTCGTGTAATCGTAAGCTATTGTATATCACTGACCAGAGCCCTACAGATCTTATCAGCGATAACACCTACTAGTGTATATGAATACTCACTCAAAAATCTAGATAACTATAACAAAAAATTAGGATTCCACTGGATACTTGCCAAAGTGGGACACACCGACAACTCATTCAAATGCACGATGTTATGAATCCGTAAAAGACCAGTCTGATCCGTTTGTCTTGCTCATACGTAGAAGGGAAGCCTTGACAGAGAGTGGCTTTCAGTCGGTGAAGATTATAGCGCGACTGCCATCGATAATCAGAATACATGATATAGTACACAGAGATAGAGAGAGTACAATCTTATTACTTCAAATGGTGAAAGGAATAAAACAGGCTCCTGTCGGTGTGTATCATGCTAACTTTATGCATATGTTTTTCTAATTTCGTAATTTGTGAGTATTAAGCAAGTGTCCATCTGAATCTCACTTTACACCATGTCTATGAAAATCAGTTACTAAAAAATGTATTCGCATACAGCTGTAATTCACAAAACTACAAGGGAGAGTCACATGAAAATGAGACACATGGAAAAAAGTAAGTGTACTGCTTATTATTTCAAAAGCGCTCACAATAACTGTTAATACATTTATGGAACTGTCAGACATGAAGGTCAGTGTCTCCATGGAAAAATGTCTGCAGTTGCCTATGTATGCTTGACTGCAACCGGGTGTGCACTTCTTCGCCCAAAGCAAACTGACGGCCATGAATCTCTTTCTTCACGGCACTAATATGGAAATCGCATGGGGAGAGATCGGGACTGTATGGAGGTTGTGTGGGCCCGCCCACATGTGGCCAAGGTTATCTGGACTACGGTGCAGAAGCTTCACCATGAAGCCCTTACACATCTTCTACACAGTCCCGCTCTCTCCCCATGAGATTTTTAATTGTTTTGGAGCCCTAAACAAAGACATTCATGGCTATCGATTTATTTCGGACAAAGAGGTGGACGCCTAGGTACTATCATAGTTCCGTAGACAACGGCAAACATTTTTCCATGAAGGCATTGACCGTCTTGTCTCATAGTGGAACAATGTATTAACAGTTATGACGATTACTTTTGAGATAATAAACAATTTACCTACTTTTTACATCTGTTTCGTTTTCATTTGACTGCCCCTTATCCACACACCAGAAAAAGTTTTGCATCACCACACTTACTAGAACTCCTGAAGATAGGCGTTGTCTGTGGATACTGTATCACAGACGCAGTCCTTTCGACTGTTCAGGGATGTCACTAAACCCACCCAAAGATGTAAACAACCATGCATGAGAAAATGGTTCAAATGGCTCTGAGCGCTATGGGAGCGGTCGCGTGGTTCCAGACTGAAGCGCCTAGAACCGCTCGGCCACTCCGACCGGCCAACCATGCACGAGAAACTCCTATTAGACGGAGAGGGTCCGACAACCGATCAGTTCCAGTCGTTCAACCAGAAAGGAGGTACACGGCTCGTGTGGTCTGTAGTTCAACCATGCATACTGCGATTCGATCGCCTCCGCATTGTTATTTTGTGCCAGGAAGAGCTCTCAACAAGGGAAGTGTCCAGGCGTCTCGGAGTGAAACAAAGCGATGTTGTTCGGAGATGGAGGAGATACAGAGAGACAGAAACTATCGATGACATGCCTCGCTCAGGTCCTCCAAGGGCTACTACTGCAGTGGATGACAGCTACCTACGGATTATGGCTCGGAGGAACCTTGACAGCAATGCCACCATGTTGAATAATGCTTTTTGTGCAGCCACAGGACGTCGTGTTACGACTCAAACTGTGTTCAATAGGCTGCATGGTGCGCAGCTTCACTCCCGACGTCCATGGCGAGGTCCATCTTCGCAACCACGACACCGTGCAGCGCGGTACAGATGGGCCCAACAACGTGCCAATGGACCGCTCAGGGTTGGCATCAGGTTCTCTTCACCGACGAGTGTCGCATATGCCTTCAATCAGACGATCGTCGGAGACGTGTTTAGAGACAATCCGGTCAGGCTGAACGCCTGAGACACACTGTCCAGCGAGTGCAGCAAGGTGGAGGTTCCCTGCTGTTTTGGGGTGGCGTTATGTGGGACCGAGGTACGCCGCTGGTGGTCATGGAAGGCGCCGTAAGAGCTGCTACGGTTCGTGAATGCCATACTCCGACCGATTGTGCAACCATATCGGCAGCATATCGGCGAGGTATTCGTCTTCATGAATGACAATTCGCGCCCCCGTTGTGCACATCTTATGAATGACTTCCTTCAGGATAACTACATCGCTCGACTAGAGCGGCCAGCATGTTCTCCAGTTATGAACCCTATCGGACATGCCTGGACTAGATTGAAAAGGGCTGTTTATGGACGACGTGACCCACCAACCACTCTGAGGGATCTACGCCTAGTCGCCGTTGAGGAGTGGGACAATTTGGACCAACAATGCCTTGATGAACTTGTGGATAGTATGCCACGACGAATACAGGCATGCATCAATGCAAGAAGACGTGCTACGTGGTACCGGTGTATACAGCAATCTGGGCCACGACCTCTGAAGATCTCGCTGTATGGTGGTACAACATGCAATGTGTGGTTTTCATGGGCAATAAAAAGGGCGGAAATTTTGTTTAAGTTGATCTCTGTTCCAATTTTCTGTACAGGTTTCGAAACTCTCGGAACCGAGGTGATGCGAAACTTTTTTGATGTGTGTACATAAATATTCCTATGCGTCTTTTGGTACAATTATGTTTCCTTCAGGACTTAGTACACCAATTTCCTTTTCGTCTCGTATCATTTTCAATCACAGTAGACGTACGCCATACGATGAAGTCCACACAACGACAAATTTGTCAGTTAGAAACTTTTGCTTTATCTAAATATTGCGCATGTGTTCGGCAAAATAGTAAACAGATCCAGTCTGGGTTGTCCATTGTGTTTGCTGAGGTCCATCTTGTCATTTCTGACAACGGAACCTGTTTTGTATCAGTATGAGTCTGACCATTTACTGTCTCATTTCTACCATCAGGTTTCCAACATGTACTGACTATCACTGTCGTTCATTCAAACGGTCGACGGAGCACTTTTATACATCAAATCCTATAATTTGCGCGAATCATAGTACCTAAATGACAGACCTTTTCTTCACAATGTTAGAATTTCATCACTTCTTCTTCTTCTTCTTTCGATTTCGGCCATCTTTGGACCACGTTCAACAATTCACTTGCCCGGCTTTTTGATCTTTTTTTCTCTCTTCCCAATATTTCCTCATCATTTTCGAGTGGTTCCTCCTCTGCTCTTCCGACCATTTCCTGTTATTATTCTTTAGTTTCGTTTCTTCTGGAAAACACTTAATTTCGTTCACTATTTGTCTAAACTTTTCCCTGTCCCTGATTGACTCACGGGTGACATTAAAATAGGCCAAATCCTTTTTCACCATCTGTATCCATTTATTGTTGGTTTTTTCGTTCCTGTTACTATGTTCAAACACTTTTCTTGTTAGTCTGTTTCCATCCATCCTCGACAGGTGACCATAAAACGTTAGTCTGCGTTTACGCATTGCCTCACTCACTTTCTCAATAGTTTTGTATATTTCCTTATTACTCTTTAGCTTGTACTCTTCTCCAATCTTTCTCGGTCCTAATATTTTTCTCAAAATTTTCCTTTCTTTCTTTTCCATGTTTTCTATTTCCCCCTTTTTGTTAAGAGTTAGGCACTCCGATGCATACAGGCATTCTGGTCTAATGACAGTTTTATAATGTCTTAATTTAGCTTGAATCGAAATGTTTTTTTTTGTTATATATGTCTTTGGTTTTTTGAAAAGCAAATTCCATTTTCCTTGCTCTCGCCTGGTTTGCACTCTTGTCTAAACCATTCACTTGAATTATTTCACCTAAATACTTAAATTTTTCTACTCTCTTAATATTGCCGTATTTAGTAATAAGATTTTTCTTGTTATTTCTATGATTAGACATATACACGGTTTTTTCAAATGAAATCTGCAGTCCAGCTCTGGCCGAAACTTCTTGTAGTTTCTCCAGGTAGTTCTGAGCTATTTCTTCGTTTTCTGTAATTATTGCCAGATCGTCTGCAAAAGCTAAACAGTCCACTTCTATTTTTTCTTTTTTTGTTCCAATTCTGATGTCATTCTTGGTGCCTTTGAGTTCTTCTTTCCATATTCTCAATATCTTTTCCAGTACGCAGTTGAAGAGGATTGGGGATAAACCATCACCTTGTCTAACACCTGTTTTAATTTCGAACTTCCTTGAAATTTCACCCATAAATTTAACTTTGGCCTTACTGTTTGTTAGCGTCTGTTTGATAATTTGAATTGTTTTCGTATCGACCCCAAATTCTTCCAATACTTTCAGTAATGTTTCTCTATCTACCGAGTCGTATGCTTTTTTGAAATCTACAAATACTATTGCAAATCTCTGGCCTCTTGAGATTCTGTAACGAATTAGTGTTTTCAGGTTAAATATTTGTTCAACACAGGATCTACCTTGTCTAAAACCTGCTTGATATTCACCTATTTTTTTATCCAGAACTGGCTCCACGATTTGAAGTAATTTCCTTGACAAAATTTTGTATCCTACTGGTAGTAGCGAGATCCCTCTATAATTATTAACATTCATCTTATCCCCCTTTTTGTGTAGTGGGTGTATCAGGGCACACTGCCAGTCTTCAGGAATTCTTTCTTCGTCCCAGATCTTCTTAAACATATGTTCCAAAACTTGTGGGAGGTTGGTATCCATTATTTTTAGGATTTCTGGTACTATGGAGTCTTCACCTGGGGCTTTATTGTTTTTTAGACTGTGTATTATGTGTTTTATTTCTTCAGCGTCTGGAGGTTTTGACTCGGTATTAGTATTTCGGTGGTTTTCAAAACTCATTTTATCTTTGGGTGGTTCACAATTTAGTAGATTCTCGAAATATTTTGCTAATATTTCACAATTAGTCTTGTTTGTCAAACCTAGCTTGTTCTCTTCATCTTTAAAACATAAATTTGGGGATTGGTATTTGGTTAGCTGTTTTCTAAAAGTTTTGTAGAAATCTCTAGAATTATTTCTTTTAAAGTCTTCCTCAATCTGTTCTAGGTTATCCTGAAATTGTCTTCTTTTTTTATTACGGAAAAGCTTAGCTGTTTCTCTTCACTGGATTTTAAAATTGTCAAGATATTGAGGATCTTTTGTGGAGTTCCATTTCTGCCACAATTTCTGTCTCTTCCCCAGGTTCTCATCACATTCATTGTCCCACCATGGATGTCTTCTTACTCTTTTCACGAGACAATTTTCTTTTGCTATTTCAACTATTTCGTTTTTGATCTCCTCCCATCCCGCTTCCTTATTTATTGTGGATATGCCATCGCTATCTTTGTGCAATGCTCTTTGAAACCGTTGTTTAATTTCTTCATTTTTTAACGTTTCTGTGTTATATTTTGGAATTTTGTAAAAGGTTTTCTTCTCTTTTCGAAATGGGAGTGGTCTGAATTTAATCGTAGTCAAATAGTGGTCTGAATCAACATCAAGGCTTTTCAGCACTTTAGTGTTTTGAATTTCTTCTTGACAATGAAGTGACTTACATAAATTTCTCACATGTTTCATGTGAGTTATATTTTTTGAAATTATGCGTTTTGCCTAGAGTTCAGACGAACATTAGGAATGTTTGACTAATCTAGTGCCAGTTTTTCATATACACATTCATAAATTTCGAAACATGAGTTCCTTTTAAACTTCCTACTGGGTATATACTATATGGTATTGACACGTAGAAGTAAGACTACTATTCAGTTTGGTCATAATATACAGTTATATTCATGTCTTCACTCGTAGCTTCAATTTTTGCGTTATTTCGAGATGAAATGGTTGCTGTTCGGAACTTGATTGCCTTATACTCTGTCTTAGAGCTATGTTTTCAGCCTCGCAATTTTTGGGCTTGGTTTTGACGTCAGCTCGTTGAAGGGTGCATTTCCCCACAGCCTCTGCTGCATCAGCACACAGGACTGCCTTACCTGTTCCCACACCTGCTGCTCGGGCCGTTTGCTGCACCACGATCGCACTTGCTGTTAACCTGTAACTGACATCAGCGTGTTTGACATTGCACCATGTGCAACCATTTTATTTTTTAATTTTGTTCTTTAGTACTCTTATTTACTTCCTGATTGTACCACACCATTTACAAACATTCTATTTTTTTTAATTTGACAATACAACCATTAGTCGGTCTTGGATTGTACCACTTCCTTTCCTTTTTATCAAGGACATAAATACGAGTACAATCCAATGTTAGTTTTCATAATATTGTGAAATCAGTTTTGTACTACCTAAAAAACTCCATCCTGAGGCTTCACCAAATTTTTGTATGATCCTGTCACCAGATTGCCAAATTTAATGGGTCTTGTGCTTTTATTAACTATCTTTTATTAAATTTTTAATACATTTTTATCTCCCAAAAGTCCTCTAACATTCATGATCTTGCTACTGCCCTGAAATGCTGCAGATTCATAGGTTATGCAGATGCACATGTACATGTACTCTATTGATGGCTAGTGACGCAAGAAAGACTCTAAAGGTTTTAATTTTTGCAAAAGGGTTTTAAATAAAAAATATAAAGAAATAGGTCAATATTGCGTTATTATCTAAAACGCGTATCATTCAACTGGGTACCAGGGCACGTGAGAATTGAGGAAATGAGCAGGCAGACCAAGGAGCCAAGGAGGTCTACAGGGAAACACAACGTGCCATTCCTCTGCCTCAAATCAGTCACTCTGACGGAATGAAGTCGCTCACACCCACTTTGTAATAGGGCAAAAGGCTCCCTAACATACGGCTTCATACTCATTACTCTGTGCTGCCTGCAGAGCGTAAACCTCTGAACGTCACATTTTAACCTAGTGCATTTTATACAGTTATGAGAAGGCTGAAATAAATGTATGTGAAAATCTGCCCGCTTTCAAGGTGATGACGAGACGAGTGTTGTCTCTGGACTCCAGACTATGCCTTTAGGCTAGGGATGTTAGTGTATACAGAGTGAATGCATCCTCCTTTCTATTCACACGATAAGCAACCCGCAGCTTTTCGCTGTACACTTTTAATATTTTCCACTGAATTTATCTTTCTATTAGAAGTTTTAGACCTGGCAAAAAGCACGATTTTCTTATTTCTGTGTCAGTATCTGTGTGCATATGTGT
Organism: Schistocerca piceifrons; assembly: GCF_021461385.2. Lineage (NCBI taxonomy): Eukaryota > Metazoa > Arthropoda > Insecta > Orthoptera > Acrididae > Schistocerca > Schistocerca piceifrons. The sequence continues at coordinate 1,059,206,272 of NC_060139.1, forward strand.
GCAAGGTTTTATAGAATTCTTAAATACTAATTATAGTCGAAGTTATATTACTCTGTGACTTTTATCTACACTCGTCTCATAAAATTTGGGAACGAGCGCTAAGTACCCCGCTGTCATACATTCAAACTAACACGTTGTCATAATCATCATCACACAACCTTTACCGGAGTTCAATTAAATACTCATAATGGATAAAGACACTTTAAATATTCGCACAAACTGAAAGGATTCTCTACAGCAAATTCCATCAGCCGACATCACAGATAATATCCGTCTACATATGCACACAAGGTTATTTTAGTTCAAGTGAGTCAGCATGTAAGGTGCCTAGGTCGATACTTCCGAAATGTTTTCATAACCTCGTCAGCCCTCACTCCTAAAACATTCACAAACCAAATAAATGTGGTCCAAGCATCAAACACGTAACAACATTGCACACTGATCAGCGATAGCTATCAAGAAAACAGTACATACATTTTGTGACAACTATCATTCTATCGCAAATACGAGTAGTAAAAAATAATACAATAACTGTTATTCGAAGCAATGCAAATGTAAGTTGACTAAATCTGACCACAGGCTTTACACTGCTTTTTACTTAATATTTATAGTGTTAACGGTAATTTTTAACTTTTATCTTTGCATCCATAGATAAAGCATATATTCATCAAAAGAAACATATAAAACCAATAACATAAATACGTGCTTTAAAAAATTGAAATGTCGGAACATTTTGAAAGGGTTCCTAGTATAATATTTTCTTCTTTAACACTACTTGCATGCAAATTCATCTTGTTCACGGTGGTATCCTATCAAATTATGGGATATTCCAAGATGTGACAACAGTTGCATTTAGTAATTCAGTATCTTTGTTCATGTGACACAACTAATAAGCCGTGGAGTGCACTCTGACTTCCAACTTTTCATCTACAATTAGATTTTCTTAGTTGTACCAAATCATGCTTACCCCCACATAATTGGGAAACTTTCCGCAACTACGTTTCAAGCAGGCCCTACACTACTTCACCACCGTCACATGCATATCGATAACGGATCTAAATCACTTGGGAAAAATGGCTTATTTTGAACATATCACGTGAAATTAAAAATACCGAATCTTGTAGCTGAAATTTGAAGGCCTAGTTGGTGGCAGAAGAGTACTTGTAAGATGTCAGACGTCTTGGCAGCAAAATATTAGGTAGTACACACGTTTGCATAATATTCGGTGAACGACGTTTGTTACAGGAAACCATTAAGCAATGGTAAATGTCGTCGCTAACGTCCGTTAATGCATATGGAATGGGGACAAAGAAGAAGTTTTTAAAGGAGCAAATATGAGTAGAGCTCGTATATTTTTCATTTTCGTCACAAACTGTCACAGATACAAGAGAGGTGTCGATGTTACTGATCGTGTCCGTTTTTGGTTTGTTGCAGACGCTGACAAAGGCCTTCTCTTACTTCACAGTCCTGCGACAGATCAAGGGAACCAGCTAGATGCCGACAGATCAAGGGCACCAGCTAGTTGCCAACAGATCACGAGCAGCAGCTAGATGCCAACAGATCAAGAGCACCTGCTAGATGCCAACAAATCTGGCGCACCGGCTAGATACCAACAGATCACGAGCAGCAGCTAGATGTCAACAGATCAAGAGCACCAGCTAGATACCAACCGATCAAGAGCACCAGCTAGATGCCAACGGATTAAAGGCACCAGATAGATGACAACAGGTCAAAGGCATCAGCTAGACATCAGTGCTCTACACCAGGTCGCTGCTGACAGCTTCTATCGAAAGTCCCTCCCTCACCAGTCCCTGTCACAGAAATGTTGTTCAGTACACATGGGCGTGCACCCTCATCATGCCTTCACCTGTTACCATGACATTCATTGCAGCGATAAATAATGAGGTAATGCAATACAGTCACTGCACGCAGAAGTTTGTACCTCATTTTTATAATTCTTGTCCCAATCAATAAACAATAAAACATCTTGCACTTGTCTTTTGTGGACCTCTTTCGCCAAGTCTTGTGAAATGTTCAGGAAGTAATTTAAAGAACTTTATGAAATCCTCTCCTGTATGGCTGTCACCACAAGGTGATGGTCTGATCCTATTTCTGCACCTCTTTGAGATTTTACATTCTGGGTAACACTTCTGTGTCTGGGATCCACAAGTATGTGGTCTATTTGGTTCTGAGTCTCTTCATAAGGTGACTTCCTTGTTATCTTATGGATGTCTTTGCGAAGAAAGTAGGTACCTATAATTCTTAAGTTTTGCCAGATTGACTAATCTCATTCCATTGTTGTTAGAGGAATCATGCAGACTGTGAAGGGCAGCGTAAAGTCGTAAAATATCTTCTCTTCCTACTTTAGCATTGGCATCACCAAGGAAAACCTTTACACCGTATGATGGTGCATCTTCATACACTGATTCTAGGTCTTCGTAGAAACCGTCTTTTTGACTTTTATCTTTATCTTTTGTAAGTGCATCGAATGAAACCAGAGTTATGTTGTAGAATTTTCATTTTATTATTCTTATCCAGAATATTCTTTCATTGACAGCCTTGAAGTCCATGATATTTCCCCTTACTCTGTTGGCTACTGCGAAGCCCACTCCAAACTGATGTTTACCTTCTTTATTTCCCCTGTAGAAGTAGCTACACCACTTTTCTTTATGCATTCCATCTCCTGGCCATTTCATTTCTTGCAGTGCCACTATGTCTAGCCTGTATCTATTCAGTTCTTCATCAAGGACCTTCACCTTTCCAGGTGAGAACAGTGTTTTTACATTCCAAGTGCCACACTTCACTCTATGTTTGTTCCGTGATCTCCTGGCATTAACCTTTGACTTGCTGGGGTCGTTTCCAATGTTCCGTACCGAATACGAGGCTATTTCTTGGTGTTTCGTAACAATCATCTTTTTTACAGTGTTGGAGCGTTGACCTCACGCCCAACCCCCAACCTGGAGGACCAGGGTGTCCCATTTACTCTGGATCATCACCTTTGAACTGTCTGGTATGGGAGACCCTACTAGTAGTAAAGTCACCCCCAAGCTAGCTCTCAGGATTATTTTACCCTGCAGGCCCCACCACCACGACAAGGTAAGTACGCCATGGGGGGAGAGTGCACATATAGCCTCTTTCAAACTACCAACTGCTACTGTGTGCTACACTCTTCTTTGCGGCGTACCGCCGGTGGACGAGCGGGCACTTGCTGGCCACACCCGGTCTGCCTTGGGGTGACTGCGGTTGCACGGTCCAGGCAGTGACTCTTCGCCAACACAAAACGTTGCAACGCCCACTAAACAATGCGAGATAAAAGACGCTAAAATGTAACTGCATCCTATCCTAACCGAAGCACAGCGACCTACAGCAACCACACACACAGTGGGTCCGCCCCCACACCGTTCCTGAACTTCATCTACTTCGTGACCATCAATCCTGGTGTTAAGTTTCTCATTTTTGCTACTTTGCACTACTTTCGTCGACCTTCGATTTACTTTCAGTCCATATTCTGTACTCCTTAGACTTTTCATTCCATTCAGCAGCTACTGGAATTCCTCTCTCCTTTCACTTAGTGTAGTAATGTCATCAGCGAATCTTGTCATTGAAATTTTTTCACCTTGAATTTTAATTCCACTCCTGAGCTTTTACTTCCGTCGTTGCTTCTTTGATGTGCAGATTGAGCAATAGGAGTGAAAAACTACATATCCGTCTTACAACCTTTTTAATCAGAGCACTTTGTTCTCCTCCCTTTTGGTTTTTTTATGTATTGTTCAAAAATGGTTCAAATGGCTCTGAGGTCATCAGTCCCCTAGAACTTAGTACTTAAACCTAACCAACGTAAGGACGTCACACACATCCATGCCCGAGGCAGGATTCGAACCTGCGACCGTAGCAGTCGCGCGGTTCCAGACTGAAGCGCCTAGAACCGCTCGGCCACCGCGGCCGGCTATGTATTGTGTATTACCCGTCTTTCCCTATAGCTACCGCAAATTTTTCTCAGAATTACGAACGTCTTGCACCATTTGACACTGTCGAACGCTTTTTCTGGATCGGCAAAGCCTATGAACGTGTTTTGATTTTTCTTTAGTCTTGCTTCCATTATCAACCGCAGCCTCAGAATTGCCTCTCTCGTGCCTCTACCTTTCCTAAAGCCAAACTGATCGGTATCTAAAACATCCTCAGGTTTCTTTTCCATTCTTCTGTATATTATTCTTGTGCCGGCCGCTGTGGCCGAGTGGTTCTAGGCGCTTCAGTCCGGAACCGCACTGCTGCTACGGTCGCAGGTTCGAATCGTGCCTCGGTTATGCATGAGTGTGGTGTCCTTAGGTTACTTAGGTTTAAGTAGTTCTAAGTTCTAGGGGACTGATGACCTCAGATGTTAAGTCCAATAGTGCTCAGAGCCATCTGAACCATTTCTTATTCGTGTCACTAACTAGGACGCGTGAGCTGCTAACTGATTGTGCGGTAATTCACGCATTCTTCGGCTCTTGCCAACTTCGGATTTATGTGGATGACATTATTCTGACAGTCAGATGGTATATCGCCAGACTCAACCATTCTACACACCGACGTGAATAGTCGTTTTGTTACTACTTCCCCTAATGATTTTAGAATTTCTGATGGAATGTTATACATCCCTTTTGCCTTATGTGATCTTAAGTCCTCCAAAGCTTTCTTAAATTCTGATTCTAACTCTGGATCGCCTATCTCTTCTAAATCTGCTCCCGTTTCTTCCACTATCACATCAGACGAACCTTCTCCCTCACAGAGGTCTTCAGTGTACTCTTTCTCATTTAACAAATGAATTTCCATTGCACTCTTAATGTTGCCAAAATTGCTTTTAATTTCACTGAAGGCTGTTTTGATTTTTCTGTATGCTGAATCAGTCTTCTCGACATTATTTCTTTTTCGATTTCTTCACATTTATCATGGAGACATTTTGTCTGTTTGTTTGTTTTGCTTCAGGGCGCAAAAAACAACTGGGTTCATATGCGCCCAAGTCAAAACTATAGACACGAAGGGATAGAGAAGCTAAAAAACGATTATACGTCAGTCCCAATTGACATAAGAGAAGATAGTTAAAAACGGGACCTGGAGAAATGGCTAAAAAAGACACCTAAACTAGAAATTAAATGGCCTTTGCCATGTTGCTTTGGCGGAAAAAAAGTAAAACGCGGTCGACAGCCCTAGCGTAATTTGCTAAAACGGCCGATAACTCAGACGACAAACCCATGCGGGAACGTAAACGGTTTAAAAATTGGCATTCTGTCAGGAAGTGGCGGACAGTTAAAACTTGGGCGCAATGTGTACAAAGTGGTGGGGTAGCGCCACGTTTCAAATTACGATGGCCAAAAAGGCAGTCCCCAATAAGCAGCCATTTCGCCTCAGCTTCCCTTCACTTCCTATTTATTCCATTTCTAAGTGACTAACATTTGGGCATTTCTGAATTTCTGTGAACATTTTTGGACTTCCTTCTTTCTTCGATTAAATCAAGTATTACTTCTGTTATCCATGGTTTCGTCGCAGTTAGCTTATTTGTACCCGTGTTTTCGTTCCAACTTTTGTGTTTGCCCTTTTTACAGATGTCCATTCCTCTTCAACTCAACAGACTACTGAATGTGGAATAACACTGTAAATAGTCATGTTTTTAACTAAATCATAGAGGAAGGTAGGTGGATCAATGCTTGTCAACATATCGAACGTGTGACAGTGTTATTAATAAACATTGATACACCTACTTTCCCCCATGATTTAATTAAAAAATATTAATCCACGTACTCAGCGTTCCTCGACAGTCAGGCGTTCGAAACATGTCACTCTCAGTGAGGGAGCGACTCCGATATCCACAGCTTCCTGTAAATTACTTCCGAATGTAAGTGCAGGATAACTTTGCACGTATAAAGTTACTGATACAAGGTCGTAGAGTACAAAATTTTATTCTCCTAATGCTTTCCAGTAGTTTACATACTGAGGGCAAAGGTGATGCCTTTTTTAAAAACTCCAAAAATGGCTAGTTTTAATCAGTTTTCAATGCAACTGCACCCTTTTTATGGCCTTATATGCTCGCATTGCAAAACCAAATATAGTTTTTATGCGGTTTAGAACATGATCTTTCTTATGAAAACAGTCTAAAATTATTTTCAGAAGACCCTTTTTTGTGAAAGTCGTCCAAATATATTCATTTTTGGTGTTAGAAAAATCGTCAACGTTGCCCACAATCTGTAAACAGTCAGAAAGCAGTAAGAGAATAAATTTTATATTGTAAGACATTTTAAGTTATTATGTACAAAAGTCTCAGGATCACCAGGCAATTACTTGTGGATATATCAAAATGTAAACTTCACATTTTTTCGGGTGTCTATGTTTTTCAGCCATCTTTGCTTCAAATTATCCATTTGAAAATTGTTCATGAAATCATTTTTATTATTTCGCTTAAGGTAGCCCAAAAATGGTACAAGGTGGACTAGTTTTGTTTTTGCCAAGGAAATATTGTTGGGGGTATTATGTCTCAAAATTGTCGAAAAATCATTGGTGCACTGTTGTTAGCTGCACTGTGGCATCAAACAAATAACTATATCTTCGAAAGTATTGAATTACCGATCATGAAAACGTAGCAATGTTTACTAGGGACATGTGATAATGTTCATACAAAATTTCATGAAAATCCTTGACGGTCATATGGAAGCCTCTAGACCATTTGGCATGGAGTGACCCACATGAGTTCACAGTTTTTTTTATATTTATATCTGCTGACCGTCTACAAATCCTTGAAAATAAAGAAAATGTGCTGTCTTTCCGTTTTCTGTATTTACCTACTCGCATTTCTCCCTTTTGTGGAACTCTATCTATATTTTTAAAGAAAAATAGTTATTGGTAGCCTGTTTGTGCCTTGCAAGATCAGAAGCATTTTTCGCTCAGCTTGTTGCGTATGCACTAAATTACCAACTTGGATTTTGAACTTCAGGTTGTCAGAAATAGTCTAATTTATGGAAGATGTGATAATGTGGTAATTACTCTTAATTTAATTTTCATTTAATGAATATACCTATATGAAATTTCTTGCCGTTTTTCGCCAGTTAGCTTACTGGAAGTTTTTGCATCAGAAAACAGAACTGAATACTACAGGCAGACCGATATGTATTATTAGCAACGAATACTAAAGAGGAATTCTAGTGCCATGTGAATGTAAGAAAGCTAAAGTTCTAGAAGAAACAACTGCATGGCATTTTCGCAGTAAAAACAAAATCATAGGTTGATCAAACATATACAAGCTGTGCAGTCCAGTGTACACAAAGCCAAAAAAAAAAAACAACAAATCACCATAATCTGTACTCCTTGTCATTGAAATTAATCTTTTTAAAAAACTTCAGCAAAACAAAAACTCTTCCTTGAACTTGAATAAGGAGTAAATTTATTCCTATGAATTCTAGATAATCCTTTCTTCCTTATTGGTTCACTCTGCAGAAATTTAAATACAGTAATTATTTGGCCTCCATCGTAATTTCTTCTGTAAGTCGACACAAAACAACGAAATGGCATTTTGGCAGTAAAAAGAAAATCATAGGTCTATCGAACACACTCAGGTCATACAATCTTGTGTGCACAAAGTTAACAAAACAATTCATGTTCACTGATGTAGTAGTTAGACTCAAGAATGAGGTCAATTACGATCAACAGCGAGCAATGCAGATGTTCCTCTGTTGCCTACATACGACGCTATGCAGTGACATCCTTTATTTGGTAGACGCTAAGGCCAGTATTACACTATCAAATTTTCTTTGCTAAAGTTTCTTTGTCAAATAAAATTTGGTATTGTAATAAGTAGTGAAGGCAACAGAGGATCAAGTAGGTAAAAAGACGAGGGCTAGTAGAAATCCTTGGGTAACAGAAGAAATATTGAATTTAATTGATGAAAGGAGAAAATATAAAATTGCAGTAAGTGAAACAGGCAAAAAGGAATACAAACGTCTCAAAAATGATATCGACAGGAAGTGCAAAATGGCTAAGCAGGGATGGCTAGAGGACAAATGTAAGGATGTAGAGGCCTATCTCACTAGGGGTAAGATAGATACCGCCTACAGGAAAATTAAAGAGACCTTTGGAGATAAGAGAACGACTTGTATGAATATCAAGAGCTCAGATGGAAACCAAGTTCTAAGCAAAGAAGGGAAAGCAGAAAGGTGGAAGGAGTATATAGAGGGTCTATACAAGGGCGATGTACTTGAGGACAATATTATGGAAATGGAAGAGGATGTAGATGAAGATGAAATGGGAGATACGATACTGCGTGAAGAGTTTGACAGAGCACTGAAAGACCTGAGTCGAAACAAGGCCCCCGGAGTAGACAATATTCCATTGGAACTACTGACGGCCGTGGGAGAGCCAGTCCTGACAAAACTCTACCATCTGGTGAGCAAGATGTATGAAACAGGCGAAATACCCTCAGACTTCAAGAAGAATATAATAATTCCAATCCCAAAGAAAGCAGGTGTTGACAGATGTGAAAATTACCGAACTATCAGTTTAATAAGTCACAGCTGCAATATACTAACACGAATTCTTTACAGACGAATGGAAAAACTAGTAGAAGCCAACCTCGGGGAAGATCAGTTTGGATTCCGTAGAAATACTGGAACACGTGCGGCAATACTGACCTTACGACTTATCTTAGAAGAAAGATTAAGGAAAGGCAAACCTACGTTTCTAGCATTTGTAGACTTAGAGAAAGCTTTTGACAATGTTGACTGGAATACTCTCTTTCAAATTCTAAAGGTGGCAGGGGTAAAATACAGGGAGCGAAAGGCTATTTACAATTTGTACAGAAACCAGATGGCAGTTATAAGAGTCGAGGGACATGAAAGGGAAGCAGTGGTTGGGAAGGGAGTAAGACAGGGTTGTAGCCTGTCCCCGATGTTGTTCAATCTGTATATTGAGCAAGCAGTAAAGGAAACAACAGAAAAATTCGGAGTGGGTATTAAAATTCATGGAGAAGAAATAAAAACTTTGAGGTTCGCCGATGACATTGTAATTCTGTCAGAGACAGCAAAGGACTTGGAAGAGCAGTTGAATGGAATGGACAGTGTCTTGAAAGGAGGATATAAGATGAACATCAACAAAAGCAAAACAAGGATAATGGAATGTAGTCTAATTAAGTCGGGTGATGCTGAGGGAATTAGATTAGGAAATGAGGCACTTAAAGTAGTAAAGGAGTTTTGCTATTTGGGGAGCAAAATAACTGATGATGGTCGAAGTAGAGAGGATATGAAATGTAGGCTGGCAATGGCGAGGAAAGCGTTTCTGAAGAAGAGAAATTTGTTAACGTCCAGTATTGATTTAAGTGTCAGGAAGTCATTTCTGAAAGTATTCGTATGGAGTGTAGCCATGTATGGAAGTGAAACATGGACGATAAATAGTTTGGACAAGAAGAGAATAGAAGCTTTTGAAATGTGGTGCTACAGAAGAATGCTGAAGATTAGATGGGTAGATCACATAACTAATGAGGAAGTATTGAATAGGATTGGGGAGAAGAGAAGTTTGTGGCACAACTTGACCAGAAGAAGGGATCGGTTGGTAGGACATGTTCTGAGGCATCAAGGGATGACCAATTTAGTATTGGAGGGCAGCGTGGAGGGTAAAAATCGTAGGGGGAGACCAAGAGATGAATACACTAAACAGATTCAGAAGGATGTAGGTTGCAGTAAGTACTGGGAGATGAAAAAGCTTGCACAGGATAGAGTAGCATGGAGAGCTGCATCAAACCAGTCTCAGGACTGAAGACCACAACAACAACAACAATAAGTAACTTTGTCAAAGTTACATCTTGGTCAAATTTTCGTTGATCAAATCTAGCACCTCGGCATAGGTTTGATCAAAGAAAGCCTTCGTCTTCTGTTTACTGCATTAAAAAATGTAACTGCGTGGAGTGCTAACATCGCTGCAGCTGTTTTCCATTTAATATAGCGTTTATAAATATAAACATGGCCCAAAATCCATGAGCAAATATGACATTGGTACATGCACATTGAAGGAACTGTGGTGCAATATTTGATGACAGTGTAATACTCTCTTTTGCTCCGTGTAGAAGACCTTTGTCAAAGAAATATGATCAACATTTAATCAAATTTCTTTGCCAAAGAAAATTTGATAGAGTAATATCGACCTGAGACCATTAAAACTGTCAAGTGCTTATTTTATCACTCCGTTATATAAAAAGCTTCCTGTGACACAGTCTTCACACTATGGAATAAAATCTCATTTTTAAAAGTGTTATAATATGACTTGAAATTAGAGACTACAGTGCTTAAAAATGAATATAATTTTGACTTGTGGTATGATTGGAAACAGCTATGTAAACTCAATGTTTTCAAAAAATATTTTTACTTGAAAATGAGATGTAATGGTAAAGAAATAACTCTTAATGAGAACTAAACAATGGAAACCAGATAGGAATATCAACACTGTAGGAAAGGATAGATTACTACTTGCCGTAAAGATGACATGTTCATTTACAGACAGTCAAATTAAAAGACATTTATGCGAAGCTTTCGACCACAATCTTCGTCAGAAATAGAGAAGACACACAATTCATTCACACAAGCAAGCCAGCTAGCCCGAGCTGCCAAAATTCGCGGTCATGTGCATACGAGGTGTGCTTGATTGTGTGAATGAATGGTGTGTGTTTCTCTTTTTTGACGAAGACTATCGCTGTCTGCAGCTTAACGTGTCGTCTTTAAGGTAAGTAGTAATCTATCTTTTCCTATGCCCTTAATGAGAATTACCTTCTTCACAAATTCCCGTGATAATACTTGATCTGAAATAAAAGATTTGTAGCATCTATATGTATACATCATTACTCCTACAACTTTAGTATATACTGTGTGCATTTAAACAGATCTTTGTTTCTACCACTATCAATTTATTCGAGACAGGAATGTTTTCGAGCATAGATGAAAGGATGAGCATGTTCGCTTTTATTTCTTTTATAAAAGCAGTAACTGTGTGATATCAGGTCCCTCTAGGAACAAGGCAGGTATAAGCATGCACACACTTCCTACCGACCTCTGGAAAAAGGAGTACAGCCTTGCTTGGTCACCTGCAGGCAGCATAGTTTGGGATCTGCTAAAAAAAAAAAAAAAAAAAAAAAAAAATTATGAAGGGCAGCTATGAGTGATTTATCGAGTTTTGGATTAATTTATTTCACAAAACATTGCATGAAAAAGTGAAACAACATATATTCAAGTTTTGTTGCAAATAATTGCAAATGTCTAATGTCCTCTCCTCATGTTACACGACAAACATATACACATTATTAAGTTCGATCCCTACACTTTTTAGCATGTCGTTATCAATGTTCACCAATACAGTACTGATGTGATCCTACAGTTCAATCAGTGCTGTCAACAAAGGTGGTACATAAACATTGCCTTTTATGTACCCACAAAGAAAAATATGACAAACTGTAAGGTAAGGAGACCTTGCAGGCCTCTTGAAGAGTGCCAAATCACCAGTTTGGAAAATCTTCATTCAGATGTCATGTGCCCAAAAAAATTCTACATCTACATCTACATGGATACTCTGCAAATCACATTTAATTGCCTGGCAGAGGGTTCATCGAACCACCTTCACAATTCTCTATTATTCCAATCTCGTATAGTGCACAGAAAGAACGAACACCTATATCTTTCCATATGAGCTCTGATTTCCCTTATTTTATCGTAATTTGGTCCAGCTCAAATCCTGCATCATTTCAGTGAAACTCTCTCCCATATTTTGCGATAATGCAAAACGTGCTGCCCTTGTCCAAACTATTATGATGTACTCCGTCAGTCCTATCTGGCAAGTATCCCACACCATGCAGCAGTATTTTAAAAGAGGATGGACAAGTGTAATGTAGGCAGTCTCTTTGTTGCAAATAATTGCAAATGTCTAATGTCCTCTCCTCATGTTACATGACAAACAGATACACATTATTAAGTTCGATCCCTACACTCTGTTACATTTTCAAAGTGCACTGCCAATAAAATGCAGTCTTTGGTTATGTGGTTTTTTATGTGTTCCTTCCAATTTAAGTTGTTCGTAATTGTAATTCCCAGGTATTTAGTTGAATTTACGGCCTTTAGATTTGACTGATTTATCGTGTAACCGAAGTTTAACGAATTCCTTTTAGCACTCATATGGATGACCTCACTCTTTTCGTTATTTAGGGTCAACTGCCAATTTTCGTACTGTTCAGATATCTTTTCTAAATGGTTTTGCCATTTGTTTTGATCTTCTGATGACTTTATTAGCTGATAAACGACAGCATCACCTGCAAACAACGTAAGACAGCTGCTCGGAGTGTCTGCCAAATCGTTTATGTAGATAAGGAACAACAGAGGGCATATAACGCTGCCTTCTCTTGCAGTATTTCCTCCAAATGAATCAGACATACGTTTCTCCTGCTGTATTTATAAAAACTAAACCAATGACTACCAACATTATCCCAAATATCTTAAACTATACCACTTCGAATTTCATTTGCTTCTACTGGAAGTTCATCAATCATAAAACCAGTTCAGAAGTTATTCTCTTTGTTCTCTTTGTTCACGTTTTTTTTAATTTCTTCTTCTAATTCACTCAAATACTTTATTTCTGATTCACCTAATGAAATATCATTATGATTTATTGATGTATCTCCAGAATCTTATAAATGATGATAAGGAACCATTTGCTTCCTTCATTTGCTTTAGCACATTTTTTCTTTGTCCTTCAATCTCCTTTTTTATATTTCTCATATCCTGCTAAAACTTGTTCTTACGTTTTCAAAAAGCTTCTTTTCACTCTTCTTTTTTCTTTCTTATTGTATAAACTTTTTCTACGATCACTGTATCACGTTTTACTAGCATTTATTTAAGAAAAATTAATGACTGATGTTTAACACTTATGATCAAAATTTATGATTAATACATTAATTAACAGTTATGGCTAATTATTGTGATTAAAGTTAATAAAGGTTCAGTATTATGATTAACTTTATCATTATGAAAGTTTTCATCTTATTTTGATATCTGCAATCATTATATTTCCTCATTAAATCTTCTGTACTAAAACCAAATTCATGATTCAAATATTTACTTCAGATATCTTTAAAGAAATCAGCTTTAAATTTCACTTAAAAACTCATGATAAATATGATTTTGTGTCATACTTTTCGAAAGATCTTGAAAAATTTAAGACTGTCTCTCCACCCTTTCGAAGGATGTTAAAAACATTAAGACTGTCTCTCTCAAATGGCTTAGGAATCTGTGAGCTAAACGAAACCACTTTATTCCTTTACGATTTCCTCAAATATAAATGTGTTGTGAGTTTTAAAAATGACATCACCAAATAAAGAAACTTAATTATTTTGGCATTCTTCCAATCTTTGAAAAACCTCATCCTTCTCAGTTCAAGCAGCAACTTTATTAACCAGTAAATCTTCAATTTTATTACCCCTCCATATAAACTTTTAATATATAGGTTTATTCAAACTTTTGAAATAAACATACAAATGATTTGTTTTACCTCAGTATAACCAATCAGAAGCTAAATGCTGTTATGTGTCATGAAAGTTGCCACATCTACTTAACCTGTAATTACAAAACATATTGTTTTAGGCTATATTTTAGATGTTTGTATCCTGTTTCCCTTTCTTTTAGTTGTATCTTTGGATCACAATCAGTTTTGTTCATGTAATTCATTAAATTTTTATTTTACAAATGAATACACTATTTCCATTGAATGTTAACAGCTCAATTCTGAAGAGACCTATTGAATGTTCCCTTATTGGAATTTATAAAAGTTGCATTAATTGGATTCAATTCTACATCTCTTACTCCAAATTTCACATCTAAAAGTTTTAATTTTATTCTGATGTGGAAACTACTATCAATATAGATTGAAAAACACATCATACAAACAAACCTGATATGAACATTAAGACAGATGAAGTTTTCTATAGAGTAGTGATTGAAAGTCGTTTTAAATGTATATTAATGTAAAAGGTGGTTTAGAAAAGTAGTCAAACTTTTCGAGCAAGCAAAAAAAATTTGCTATTGCTGTTGCTAAAACTATTTCTTTTGAGTCAGTTAGTTTGAGTTTTAATTTAGCTGAGGGTATGTTTGTAGAATGGTTAACATTTCCCCAAAGAAACGCATATTATTGCTTCTTTTAAGCCAAATGCTGAGCCTGGTGATAGTACTATTTATGAACTAGACTGTCCTATGTTTTCAATAATTCTGAACAGATGGAGGTCGAAAAATATCGACAACTAACCTACCACAGTAGTACAAGTTTATATGCCTACTATCTCAGCAGATGATGAAGAAATTGAAGAAATGTATGATGAAATAAAAGAAATTATTCAGATAGTGAAGGGAAACGAAAATTTAATAGTCATGGGTGACTGGAATTCGTCAGTAGGAAAAGGGAGAGAAGGAAACGTAGTAGGTGAATACGGATTGGGGGTAAGAAACGAAAGAGGAAGCCGCCTGGTAGAATTTTGCACAGAGCTCAACCTAATCATAGCTAACACTTTGTTCAAGAATCATAAAAGAAGATTGTATACATGGAAGAAACCTGGAGACACTGACAGGTTTCAGATAGATTATATAATGGTAGGACAGAGATTAAGGAACCAGGTTTTAAATTGTAAGACATTTCCAGGGGCAGATGTGGACTCTGACCACAATCTATTGGTTATGAACTGTAGATTAAAACTGAAGAAACTGCAAAAAGGTGGGAATTTAAGGAGTTGGGACCTGGATAAACTGACTAAACCAGAGGTTGTACAGAGTTTCAGGGAGAGCATAAGGGAACAATGGACAGGAATGGGGGAAAGAAATACAGTTGAAGAAGAATGGGCAGCTTTGAGGGATGAAGTGGTGAAGGCAGCAGAGGATCAAGTAGGTAAAAAGACGAGGACTAGTAGAAATCCTTGGGTAACAGAAGAAATATTGAATTTAATTGATGAAAGGAGAAAATATAAAAATGCAGTAAATGAAGCAGGCAAAAAGGAACACAAACGTCTCAAAAATGAGATCGACAGGAAGTGCAAAATGGCTAAGCAGGGATGGCTAGAGGACAAATGTAAGGATGTAGAGGCTTATCTCACTAGGGGTAAGATAGATACTGCCTATAGGAAAATTAAAGAGATCTTTGGAGGAAAGAGAACCACTTGTATGAATATCAAGAGCTCAGATGGAAACCCAGTTCTAAGCAAAGAAGGGAAAGCAGAAAGGTGGAAGGAGTATATAGAGGGTCTATAAAGGGCGATGTACTTGAGGAAAATATTATGGAAATGGAAGAGGATGTAGATGAAGATAAAATGGGGGATATGATACTGCGTGAAGAGTTTGATAGAGCACTGAAAGACCTGAGTCAAAACAAGGCCCTGGGAGTAGACAACATTCCATTAGAACTACTGACGGCCTTGGGAGAGCCACTCCTAACAAAACTCTACCATCTGGTGAGCAAGATGTATGAGACAGGCGAAATACCCCCAGACTTCAAGAAGAATATAACAATTCCAATCCCAAAGAAAGCAGGTGTTGACAGATGTGAAAATTACTGAACTATCAGTTTCATAAGTCACGGCTGCAAAATACTAACGCGAATTCTTTACAGATGAATGGAAAAACTAGAAGAAGCCGACCTCGGGGAAGACCAGTTTGGATTCCGTAGAAATATCGGAACACGTGAGTCAATACTGACCCTACGACTTATCTTAGAAGAAAGATTAAGGAAAGGCAAAACTACGTTCCTAGCATTTGTAGACTTAAAGAAAGCTTTTGACAATGTTGACTGGAATACTCTCTTTCAAATTCTGAAGGTGGCAGGGGTAAAATACAGGGAGCGAAAAGCTATTTACAATTTGTACAGAAACCAGATGGCAGTTGTAAGGGTCGAGGGACATGAAAGGGAAGCAGTGGTTGGGAAGGGAGTGAGATAGGGTTGTAGCCTCTCCCCGATGTCATTCAATCTCTATATTGAGCATGCAGTGAAGGAAACAAAAGAAAAATTTGGAGTAGGTATTAAAATCCATGGAGAAGAATTAAAAACTTTTAGGTTCGCCGATGACATTGTAATTCTGTCAGAGACAGCAAAGGATTTGGAAGAGTAGCTGAACGGAATGGATGGTGTCTTGAAAGGAGGATGTAAGATGAACATCAACAAAAGCAAAACAAGGATAATGGAATGTAGTCGAACTAAATCGGATGATGCTGAGGGAATTAGGTTAGGGAATGAGAGACTTAAGGTAGTAAAGGAGTTTTGCTATTTGGGGAGCAAAATAACTGATGGTCGAAGTAGAGAGGATATAAAGTGTAGACTGGCAATGGCAACGAAAGCATTTCTGAAGAAGAGAAATTTGTTAACATCGAGTATAGGTTTAAGTGTCAGGAAGTCGTTTCTGAAAGTATTTGTATGGAGTGTAGCCATGTATGGAAGTGAAACATGGACGATAAATAGTTTGGACAAGAAGAGAATAGAAGCTTTCGAAATGTGGTGCTACAGAAGAATGCTGAAGATTAGATGGGTAGATCACATAACTATTGAGGAAGTATTGAGTAGGATTGGGGAGAAGAGAAGTTTGTGGCACAGCTTGACTAGAAGAAGGGATCGGTTGGTAGGACATGTTCTGAGGCATCAAGGGATCACCAGTTTAGTATTGGAGGGCTGCGTGGAGGGTAAAAATCGTAGAGGGAGACCAAGAGATGAATACACTAAGCAGATTCAGATGGATGTAGGTTGCAGTAGGTACTGGGAGATGAAGAAGCTTGCACAGAATAGAGTAGCATGGAGAGCTGCATCAAACCAGTTTCTGGACTGAACACCACAACAACAACAACAATGGCAATCAGGAACTACTCGACTGAAGCTGATGTAATAGTAATTTTAGTGGTGAAATATGGCGATATTTTGTTAAATAAATGAGAAAAGTTAAAACTGCAAACAAATATGTAAAGTGTAATGTTAATATATAGGTATCATTCTCAGTTAGGTTGAAAGGGGTATGTTCTGTTCAACAGCTGCCTTTTCACTTACATCACTTTTTTGATATTAATTATTAATCTCTATTCTGTCGTCATTGAATATCTGTGTTAACACCTGGCAGTAAGGCTTTGTTATAATTTAATTGATAATCAAACCACACACGGTTAACCATTATGAGAACAGTTCGCAGGTACAATGATCATAATACTCTTTAGTTTGGGCAATGTATTTTCTGTGTGCTTTTTTCAGTGGTGCCTTCTACTGTGGCTAAAGATGGAATGGCAGGACGGTGGTAGGCAGTTCGTTTTTAGACCTTGTGTGGGGGGGAGGGGGGGGTTTAGGTAAGTTCACAGAAAGTAGTGATGCTTTCTTCACTGGGCAATACTATGGTAGCCCCTGACAGTGATACCCTGATGCTCGCAGATATTGGAGCTGTGCCAGGCTTCGAGGGCTGAGCACTGCACGCGGTGCATTTGGGTGACCCACCACGGGTGACGCCTGAAGGAAGTGACTGTAGTAGCAGTGTTTGTTTCCCCTTTTGCCATCTGGCTGTGTTTACACGGCGAGGACGGGATTTGGAGTTGATTGGTCAGACACTTTGAAACATCAGCAGTACTACACTGATACCAAAATTGCGGTTGTGGTACCCATTGGCTGAGTGTTGCGTGTAGGATGTGAGCCAGTATTTTGCAGACACAGAATAATTCTACCAGTGGTGCAGCCTCTGCTCACAGTTCTACAATAGGATAGTTCCTGGTTGTGGTGCAGGTCTTGTGGGCTGTGCAAGGGAGACGCGTTTTGCACGCTGGTAAGAACGCCATCCTAGCTGCTGCCAGCTAGGTGCGAGGATGGAAATCTGGATCCGGACCTCGTGGAGGCTAGTTGCATTCAGGCCGCGGGTGCAGAACTGGTAGATTCTGGGGGCACCTGCAGCACTTCGGGAGGCCGTCAGTGAGCTGTCGTCTGTCGCAGTCCCTGTGCAGCATAGGTAACACCACTGGCGTCTTAGAACTGTCAGGACATAGATTGAAGTTCGCGGTATTTCAGTAAGCTAGGGATCGTTCTTTCCGTGAGACCCGTAGGCTCACCTAATTGAGTATTTTCCCTGCGTGATTTAAGTCAGGTTTGTTAGCGTTGTCCATAATAATTTTCTTGGGGAGCATTAGGAATTTCTTTTCTCTTTTTCCATTTACCAACTACAAGTTGCTAGTTTTCTAAAAAGTATTGGAGGCTTATCTAAAGTCTTAAATTTTTGTCAAAGTTCAGTTTTAATGGAGGCTGTGACATTTTGGTATAATAAATCATCTTGTGATACCATTAATACTGTTTTCATTTCAGGAATTACTTGTTATTTTATTACAGAGGCGTTCTTATAGATTTTGTCCTTAATATCTGTATAGTCATGAAAGAGCAGAGTCACTCACTGATAATGGCCGAATATTGGCTGTGTTGCTTTGTGAGGAAACATCAGTGAGTTTCTGCTTGGTGTCAGCCTGCTCACGTGTTGCATTCTGGTGAGCAAGAGATGCAATTGATATGCACATGCAGGAACTGAGACACAGCACTGTTCACAACGGGGAGGCTTTCGCAAGACAGAGCCTTGCCCTATTCAGTATCCGAAGGTACTAATCTCGCGCCACTACGTGAATCGTTTTAAGACGCGGCTTTGTCAAATAGTACAGATGACGTACATATTTCATTTTTAAGGGGATACGGAATCACCTATCCCCGCAATGTTAATATATGCCTACTATAGGGAACATTTTCTCACAAACTACTGGAGACAGAGAGGTAAAAATTTTACTGTATGTGCATTCATATGTTACAACAATACTGAAACAACAGTTTATTGTCAAAGTATTTTCTTACAGAGATATTGTACATTTATTTTTAAGTAAATTTTTTCTATCGCTTTTTACTAGACTATCACCCCTAAGTCTTTTGTAAATCAAGTAATTAAAAAATCGTTGTTTCAGTATGTAATAGGGACCTATGTCACTACGTCATAAAAATTTCAGACTTCTAGGTTGACCAGTACCTGAGATAATGTTCCTAGATGAAGTAAAAAGTAAACTTACGGGAAACGGAGAAAGAAGATTAAAACATTCCTGATCCGTAGCTAATACCCCCTTCACAGTCTTCATAATCATCTTCAAGTCTTCTTTTGGCACCCCTCTGCACCTGTCTTGCTTTTTTCACTAATGTCTTGATTATATTATCAGCATGCCTTAGTCTGTGCTGATCTAAAAAGAACATAGCACGTACCGTACGGGAACCAACACACATACCCAACTTTTGAAGGACCTGGCATTTAGTTATATTTCCAAGATTGAAGGTTGCCACAGCATCATACACACCAAAATGTAGTGTATTAATTCCGACAAACACTGTTTTTGGGAGACGATGCCATATCACACTATTCAAGCACTCGTTGGGATTCTGCGTTTTTCCGTGAAGACATTTCATCAGAAGACTTCTGTCAGCCAGATCTCTGAAAATGGGCTTTATTTCTGCCATGATGGCTGATGGTAGACTGTGGTGGTGAATGTATTTCTCTCCTGTTGTTAGTCCCCTATTGTATTTACACCAGCTGTTTTCACCTTTGGGGCACAAACCATGTTGTGGATGCTCATCCGTGGATGCGGTGTGGAAATATAAAGCCCATATAGCTCTCCTCATTTCTTCAAGATTGCCTGTATTTTGCCTGATTGCAAGGCCATAGCAGTTCTGAATGTGGTCTATTATGGAATCAGTCAATCTTCCTCTGCCATCCAAGGTTTTCCCATCATCTAGCTTTTTCCCTTTCATAACTGATTTTAACCTTCTCAGCCTGGCACCCATTCTCTTCTGCACATGTCCCATACATTCAAGTTTGCTTATATTTACACTGTTCCCATATGGTTTGCTTTCCAAAACATCTTTGAATGCTTTAGAGTCACCATCTCCCAGATATTTGACATAGCGAACATTATACCACTGTGAAGAGCGATGAAAAATTTTCTTCACCCCAGCAACCTCCATGCCACCACTACTACCATAATAATTAGCAATACAGTCATCACTGTGTTCATTTTTCAGCCTGCCTGTGCACCTACAGTATTTAGACATTATTGCAACATCAATAACCTTGCCAGTATCAACACTAGTTGCTGTTACAACACCATTGTTGGAGGTGTGGCCCCTTTTCTGCCACGTGCCATCAAACGCCACTGTGAGGTCACGACTGCCGTCATTTTCTTCCACTGCTTCTTCCACAGCAACCTGAATTGACTTCTGTGCTACATCTTCAACTGCAGATCCTAGTACATAATTGTAAGCTTCAAACTTTGAAGGTGCACTTGGAAGATTTAGAACACCACATAGCATATCACCAGCTGCTTTGCCCTTACCAATTGCTCGCAATCCATAAACTAACCTAATATTTACACTATAAAGTTCAGTTTTCTTGTATCCATTATTTACAGTTACTGAAACCGAACTTGGAAACTTACAGCTGTATTTACAAACACTGCATATTAAATTAAACTGGGCAGCCAGGCCAACATGGGATTCTACTTTCAGAGAAACGTTTCCATGACATTTTTTGCAGCACAAACTGTTTTCAAGAGCTTCACACAATATATTCGTATCAATGAGTTCAAAAACTTCATTCCCTCTATCAAGTAAATTGTATTTCTCCTCCAAATCTCTTAGTTTTTTATGAGAAGCACTGTTTTCATTTGGTGTAAGTTCGTTCGGCAAATCAGTAATAAGTGGATTCACATTTTCCAACAGTGATGATGATGAACTGCTTTGCTTTGCTAATGAATCATTATTTCTTTTCTTTTGCCAGTTCACACGCTTTTTAAATACTTTTGCTTTAGCTCTAGGCATTTTCACTGCGAAAAATGAAGCACTAAATACGAAATAACTCAACAACAACTACTTTCTTATATCACACTGTTTACAAAACAGTCCCGCCACAAAGTCAAAGAGTAACTTGAGGAAACCAGAGAGAAACATTTTCGGGCAACTAGTGTATAAATAGTCGCTGGAAACCGAGATATTTGAATTCATGTCACTTTAAAGGTACTGCCAAAAAGTTCATGGTCAGCCACGAGAGACGTGTATAACTAAAGCGCAATACCCGATCTCACAAATATATAAAAATAAAATAGTTATAATTGTAGTAGAGCTATGTATGATACGTCATTTTAAAGAGGAAACATGGCAGAATATAATACGCCAATAAAAAAAAATTCGATTTTTTAACCCAAAATCCGATTCCGTATCCCCTTAAAACAACCACATTCATTTCATTTTGGCGACCATGTACCAGGGTCACGAACTCTGGTTCGTCTGTAACGCACTCAGGTCTTAATTCATTTTTTCTTCGCCAAGTCTTTCATTCGGCGGCCTGTTGGTTTGTCTGACATGCAGTCAGGACGCATTTTCTGCCTGACCCAGTCACTAACCGTATTTTCGTAGAAATTCATCTGTAATGTTGTACTGCGGATGAATAATTAACTTGTGAGTTTTCTTGTATATCAGATTAGGTAGTATTCAGTTTATCAAGGTTTCAGTAGGACAGAGAAGGTAAATTGTACCTATTTCTATAGATATTGCAAGCGTAAATTTACTAATAAATGTAATTTTCTTTCGTCTCTTGTTTCTGCGCCACTCCACGAGTGAAATTGCCGTGTTGAATAAAGCTTTTCTTGCATGCTGGAGTGACTTTTGATGTCCATCTGTTCATATTATTTTTGGTATTGTTAGTTTAGTTAGGCTTAGTGATTTTCTCAGGTTTAGTGAGTGTATGGGATCTGTATGTGGACGAGAAGTCGTGCTAGGTTAGAACGTGAAACACGTGAATCGCATTCCACAGTTAACATGCAGAAAGTTAGAGGGTGTCAATGGAATGTGTAACTGGACGAAATTAGTTCCTGTCCAGAGCGACATAGCTAGTAGTCCTTGTGATTCTGATGCGCAGAGAGCGGAACATGTAGACTGTAATGTGGATGACGACGTAATGGTTCATCACCAGGTTAACGAAATGCTGCGTCCCGAGAACGGTTCACAAGAGAACAGTTTCACCGCGCCACAACCTGAGTGAGTGCAGCTCGCGCAGAGCATCTCCAGAAACAACCCTCGACTCAAGTCCGTAATGGACTTGATTGCAAAATTCTTTACGGATACGGAAAAAGAGAAGAGAATGAGGACAAAAGAGAAAGCGAGGTTAGAAAAATAAAGGTGGCACGAAGTGCAACGGCGAAGACAAAATGGGTCTTCGCCGCGCTACAAGAGCAGGAAAAACAAATTGTAAGGAAGACACAGGGGAAAGTCGCGAAGAATGCGCAGACTCGACGTTTTGGAGCAAAATAAACTCGAATCGAGCAGAACGTGGAAGAACAGACTAACATTGACGCTCAACAGAAATAAATTCTTGCGGAAGCCGAGGAGCCAGAATAAGTCGAAGTAGCACAGACTATCGCGAAGGCTATGAAAGTCAAGTGCCATGCAACGGCAGCAGATGGTAGCATGCGTGCATCTCACGATGTTGCTAATGAATTACATATTACGACACCATTAATTAGAGCAGGCACCGCGCCTGATGCACATATGACTCGATGTCGAGCAGGAAACTACATGCAAAGTCGAGGATATACTCCCACTGCACACAATACATGTGGTGCACATAATCAAGTAATTACAACTGTGATCAGTGCAAACTCAGTGCCAGTCACATAAGTGTTTGTCAGTAGTACTGCCGATATAATAGAAAATAGACGACGCACTCCCACCGTTCAGGCTACGTGTGAAGTGTGTGAGGAAACACATATCTGTGTACCCGTTCGTCGTTGCGAAGCGCACATTAATAGTCACAGTCATAGCCCCGGCAGTGTCAGCAATTGCAACAGCACTGAAGTGCAGATAGCAGGGAATTTTACCATATTGAATATCGAGAGTCGAATACAGAGAGGAACGTCAATGCATTTGACTATAAGCACTTCCTCTCGGTTCAAAATTTCCAAAACTCATGTTTCATGGCACAGTACGAATGGACGCTGCCACCTGACCGACCTCTACTGTGTAAGCAGGAATCTACACTCCTGGAAATTGAAATAAGAACACCGTGAATTCATTGTCCCAGGAAGCGGAAACTTTATTGACACATTCCTGGGGTCAGATACATCACATGATCACACTGACAGAACCACAGGCACATAGACACAGGCAACAGAGCATGCACAATGTCGGCACTAGTACAGTGTATATCCACCTTTCGCAGCAATGCAGGCTGCTATTCTCCCATGGAGACGATCGTAGAGATGCTGGATGTAGTCCTGTGGAACGGCTTGCCATGCCATTTCCACCTGGCGCCTCAGTTGGACCAGCGTTCGTGCTGGACGTGCAGACCGCGTGAGACGACGCTTCATCCAGTCCCAAACATTCTCAATGGGGGACAGATCCGGAGATCTTGCTGGCCAGGGTAGTTGACTTACACCTTCTAGAGCACGTTGGGTGGCACGGGATACATGCGGACGTGCATTGTCCTGTTGGAACAGCAAGTTCCCTTGCCGGTCTAGGAATGGTAGAACGATGGGTTCGATGACGGTTTGGATGTACCGTGCACTATTCAGTGTCCCCTCGACGATCACCATTGGTGTACGGCCAGTGTAGGAGATCGCTCCCCACACCATGATGCCGGGTGTTGGCCCTGTGTGCCTCGGTCGTATGCAGTCCTGATTGTGGCGCTCACCTGCACGGCGCCAAACACGCATACGACCATCATTGGCACCAAGGCAGAAGCGACTCTCATCGCTGAAGACGACACGTCTCCATTCGTCCCTCCATTCACGCCTGTCGCGACACCACTGGAGGCGGGCTGCACGATGTTGGGGCGTGAGCGGAAGACGGCCTAACGGTGTGCGGGACCGTAGCCCAGCTTCATGGAGACGGTTGCGAATGGTCCTCGCCGATACCCCAGGAGCAACAGTGTCCCTAATTTGCTGGGAAGTGGCGGTGCGGTCCCCTACGGCACTGCGTAGGATCCTACGGTCTTGGCGTGCATCCGTGCGTCACTGCGGTCCGGTCCCAGGTCGACGGGCACGTGCACCTTCCGCCGACCACTGGTGACAACATCGATGTACTGTGGAGACCTCACGCCCCACGTGTTGAGCAATTCGGCAGTACGTCACCCGGCCTCCCGCATGCCCACTATACGCCCTCGCTCAAAGTCCGTCAACTGCACATACGGTTCACGTCCACGCTGTCGCGGCATGCTACCAGTGTTAAAGACTGCGATGGAGCTCCGTATGCCACGGCAAACTGGCTGACACTGACGGCGGCGGTGCACAAATGCTGCGCAGCTAGCGCCATTCGACGGCCAACACCGCGGTTCCTGGTGTGTCCGCTGTGCCGTGCGTGTGATCATTGCTTGTACAGCCCTCTCGCAGTGTCCGGAGCAAGTATGGTGGGTCTGACACACCGGTGTCAATGTGTTCTTTTTTCCATTTCCAGGAGTGTATATGCGGGCACGCAGGAGGATTAGTCACTGAAACAATGAGAAACATTGCAACGTCGTGTAGATCATTCAGAGAATTCAAAGGAGCATTCTTGGCCAGCAACTGGTCTAAAAATATGCAACACAGGCTTAAACAGGAAATTATGATGACGTGACTTCAAAGCTTCTGGGTTTAGAAGCCCCTTAAGTTCCTTGAATCACTACTGAAGAAAAACCTGTTTCTTGACGAACCCTTAAGCACTTCGGAAGTCATAAGATTTTGCTATATAAAGCTACAACCTCATTGTCAACAGGTTCTGACAGGACGTTGTGGAGACAACATTGAGAGTTTCAAAAATATATTGCGCCAGTTGGATTATGCGTTTGAAGCATATAATACCAAAGCAAGGCGTGCGGTTTCAGACAGGACGCATCAGACTAGGATAGTCGAAAATACAATCCTAGATTTACTGGAGGTGGTAGTTATGGGGATAACGCACGACAACTCGAAGGAGCGCAAAGATATAGGCAACATTCATGGAATAACAATGTGAATAGGAACAGGAACAACCATGATAGCTGCCATCACAATCAGAACTGGAGGAAGCGAAACTCGAACAATCGACAGATGGTAATCGCTGAGCTGTGTGGTGTAAATGCCACTGAGGAACAGAGAGGATTGACGGTACACGAGGGGGACATCAACTGAAAATGTGCCCACACAATATATCGGACCAAGTCGGATAAACCTTCTGGAGTACAAAGATCTTAGTCAAATCTTACCCGAAGAGACAAGCGAGCCCATTAGGAAAGGCGTGCACCCTATACTAAAAGTTACAGTGGGAAAGCACATGCTGACGAACATTCTCGACAGCGACAGCGGCTATCAGGTTACTGCAATATCCGACACTACATACCAACCATGTATAGCAGTCTGAGTAAGACCAAAATTAAGGGCGCACTCATAGGGAAGTACACAGATGTACAGAGATTTGAAGTAAAATGTAAAGGACATTCATTCGAAAGCAACTTCCTCCTGTCGCCCCACCTCGCCATCAATCTCATCTTTGGAGTAGACTTTTTAGGTTATCAAGAAGCAATTACAGACCTAGTCAGGGACAAGGTCATCCTGCGAAAACATGATGTTTGTATCTTCAAGTTTGAGGGACACATGATCCAGGCCAAAATTCCTGCAAGCTGCTTGAAACTCAGTTGTCATAACAAACAGGAATAGGAAGATGCAACCCCCACGACGTTACAAATCCGTCTTACGTGGGTCAGACGAGAAAGAAAGACAGGCGCATGTACAATAATCTATCGAAGACAAGTGCAACAGTGTAGAGGGCATTGCGGAGAACAAGAGTGCAAAGCTATGAACTATATTAGGGCCAACACAGTGATCTTTTGGCCTAAAATTGGTACCATTAAGGACTTCATGTATAAGTTTATCATCAAAGAACACAAAACATTATTTGTGTCATCACATGCAATACCACTCCCGTGTCAACGACGAATGTTTTTGGAAATTAGTCGAATGCTTGACAAAGGAACAATAGAGCCTGTAACGTCCACTTACCACAACCCTCTTTGCATTGTGGAAAAACAAGACAAATCGATATGATCGATGCTCGACTAATGGCAAATTAACACTTTTATAGGAGCCTGAGACTGAACGGCCAGGAATATACAGAAATTGGTACAAAACATTCCTTGAGTAAAGGTTTTCTCCTCCATCGATCTTAGGTACAGTTTCTGGTAGATCACATTGCACCCTGAACGCAGGATATACACAGCCTTCCTCCCATTTGGCAGGTGCTACCACTTCATCTGACTTCACTTCGAACTTAACGTGTCTTCTGCCACTTTCATTAGAGGTTTCGATAGCATTCTGAGGCTTACCTTAAAGGAACATGTGACGATTTATATCGATGATCTGTTAATAGCGGAACCGACCTGAGAGCGGCATAATCAGACTTTGGCTAAGGTTCTGCGTGATTTTAAAGAGCACGGTGACACAGCTAATATCACAAAATCATATTTTGGTTCGCCGTGAGTTTAGTTCCTCGGCCATATAATCTTGGCCAAATGAATTGAAACTAACCCCGAGAAAGCTGAAGTCATAGAGAAATAATAAAATGCTATGCGTGATTTTCTTGGAGGCAAATTTTCATTAAAAAAATTATTTGTGTCAAATCAATGCCCACTGCTCGATTATATCAACTGATGGGGAAGAAGCCCCCTAGGTATAGGATGGCCCAGTCGTATGCGAATTACAATCTTTAAAGGCAACATTAACGCAGACACCAATCTCGTCGAACCCAAGCTTGGAACATGACTTCTGTATGGCAACAGACAGCGCCTACGCTGGCCTTGGGATTTTCATATTTCAATACAAATACAGCACAAAGAAGGAGGGAATATGGTGCACAAAACCACTGCGGTTGGTACCAGAATTCCCAGTAAATACGAATGAAACTACTTCATAACTGAGTTGGAGGCGCTGTATGTGGTTTGAGCCTTTGAGGAGCTTAGATTCTAGTTGTTCAGACAGAAAACCAGAGTCTTTGTACACCATATGGCCTTAATTCTTGACGATAATTAAACCGAAGAACAAGTGATTGTCAAGGTGGGGCTTGATTGCTCAAGAATTTCAGTTCTTAATTACCTATGGTAATGGAAAGACAAACATTTTATCCAGATCACCAATTGGTATAACCAAGGCAGTGAGTGTGAAGTTACAATAAAAGCATTTTTGCATGTACTGTACGTGCCAGGTAGGGGTTGAGATTTATGAGACAAACACCCTTTTCAAAACTAAGAATCATTGGTGTGGTAAGTCACAAGTAGTAATATGACAGTATTATCTAGTATGCAAAGGCATACGATGGGAGTAGTCACTATGATCCTGTATGGTGCCTGTGCATCTCCAAAGAGTTCATACATAAGGTCATCTGGCATATGCTTTGTATTACTGTCAGTTTGGAGCATACAAATGCTATTTGAAGCTATGTACCCTCTGTTATTTTAACAATATGGATAAATGTATATGGAAGGTGGTACTGAAACTAGTGGGGCAGATTAACTTCATAGGACACAAAATCTAATAAATAGTTGCAAAATGCTTGATTTCATAACTATAAGGCAATGACATATCATTCCTCTTAAAACTGAACATCCTTTTATTTCTTCAACCACTGATCTTTGTTTAACTCCAGATGATTCTTAAAAGATAAGTTTGGAAAAGGTGTATTGTAAACAATGGTTTAACGATTACACAAAAGAACAAAGAGGAAAACTAGAAAGATTCTTTGAAGACTTCAAGAAACTACATGAGATGGTAAGCTAGCTACATCTTTTATGTGGAATGCAGCTCCTGAAAACTATCATCAGTAATAAGAATATACAAATAACGAGAGAGAAGATGTTGAAAGTCTTCCTGTAGAATGAAAAATTGTTGTAGTAAGTATGGAAATTAGTGTTCCAATTGTAAAATATTAATTTGAGTATGAACTTGAATTAAAACAAAATAGGCCTCCAAATCCTTAGATGCTGGTTTCATTTCATGAGCTACACATTCCTAAAGTTTCTAGACTAACTGATAAGAATAATTTTTAGTTAAATATCACTAATTATTACAATTCAGTGTAAATTCATATAGCACCTATGTTACAAATATGGCTTATAGGAAGTCAGTGAACAGCTATGAAATTCAGTGCTGTGTTTAATGATGTTGTATATGAAACTTAAATTATTTCCCCTGAAACCTTTTACTAAAATAAGTAATTATAAAGTGTAAACATTTAATATTTGACTGCATGATTATATTTCATTGTAAACTATTTAAGAGCGAGAAAGGAAGAACACATAGAAAAAAAATTTTGTAACTTTTAATGATATTTTACGTTAATGTTCTGTATTTGGTTGGTACAGGATTGTTTGTGTAGATTTTGTTAGCATTTTGATTTTTTGCAAAATCAAGTGACATATACGCAAATATATTTCTGCTCTTTGACTCTGCAAGCTATGCAGTATGACCAAATTGTGTGTGTTCCATGTAGCATTTTTCAGGGATGAAACAACTGCTGATAAATGTGATCAGAATTTAATTATCTGTGGAAATGAAACAGTACTACAAAGAATCAATTTTATAAACCAGAGATTGGCAGCCCAACTTACATGTAACTGGAGTTCTC
This sequence comes from Schistocerca piceifrons, assembly GCF_021461385.2. Lineage (NCBI taxonomy): Eukaryota > Metazoa > Arthropoda > Insecta > Orthoptera > Acrididae > Schistocerca > Schistocerca piceifrons. Next base: position 1,059,234,958 of record NC_060139.1, read on the forward strand.
CATCCAGATTAAAATATCGACTAGAAATTACCTTCAACTGCGGTACTTTGAGGTTCAAGTGTGTCATTTATGAGTGGCAGTGTGAATTAATGTGTGTTACTTAACACGTGAATTAAACCTCTATTTTTCTATTTTTATCTTAATTTATATTAAGTTAAACTGACTTTTTATTCAGTTTCTGTAAACTTTCTAAGTGTAATATATTGTCATACACTTCAAATTGTTATTTTTTATAACAGACAAACTGCTTTGAGATGTCTAGAAATTTTGTCCTGCATGGTTTGTAATTTAATTCAAATAGGACACCTAAAACTATCTAAAGTGCTGAATACTGAATAGAACTATCAAGTGGAAAGTGACTTGACAGAAATGCTTCTACTGAGTAATGTTGCCAGTTTGGTTAACCCATTTACACTATCAACTCTTCACTTACTAACATCTTACAGTAGAGCACCTCTGTTAATTCAGAGAGGTGGGCTATATGAGAATCTTTGAGTAGAGGCTCAGAGGTGTCTGGAAAATCGAGAAAGCTCCATAAAGTGCAGGGATGATTTTGTACTTCCATCACCTCTTTTCTCCATCTATATATGAATGAAATGCTTACAAAGTTGAATAACATGTTTGAGTTCACTAAATTGTCTGAGATTGAGATAAATAAGAAATATTTGGCTTTTGATTTAGAAATTACTGAAACAAATTGCGGTAGGAAACTTAATAATATTTTAGATCATAGGTATGAACGTGGTTTCCAAGAAAGATGTGTTAAAAAAGATGAAAAAAACCTCTTAGAAAGCTGTAAACGTCAAAACTGTTTTCATAACATACAAATAAAAGAACTATATCAAGAATGGTATCTTTGTGAATTTTCCTAAGATGCTAACTTTTTAAAATGTAGTTTTTCTTACACATTTCTGTATTGTATATTATTTTAATATTTGTAGTTTATAGATTTTACCTTACATTTATAGTGAAACTACTAAAATAAAAAAAGAGAAAAAGTGTGATCAGTTTAAAAAAAGTGTAGATTCGATTAAAAAACTGCCTGTGAGCTAATTTTCACATGACGCTTCCAAAATATGAAAGTGAAATCATACACCTTTCTTATATCTACTTTTTGATCATAATTACTTGGTTAGACACAGTGTTAGCAGTGAAACTCGGTAAATGCATTCCAAAAATGGATTGAGGATTATCTGTACAACATGCACCATTCACTATACCAAAGAAACCACAAGAATTCAGTTGTAAAGCACGTGCAATACACAGAGTAAATAGCCACATTTTGGTGCCACTTTTTCTTTTAAAAAATTCCAAAAAGTTTTTAAGCTTTTGGGAGACACAGCTATGGCAATTGGTTACTTACATTATGTTAAGATATACAGCTTACCAGAGTAAGAACATCTTAACCTTTTACATTCATACTGATAATCAGTTATCTTTTGCAACCAGTGGTGTACTCAAGTATTAGCATAGAAGGTAGGGAAAGACAGGACACTGAAAAGTTAACAAGTTATATGGACAAATATCCTTATCAACTTGTGTGATGAAGACATTTGAAAGGCTTCAGTAAACAAACCTTCAAATGTGGATAGAACACCACAGTCTTCTTAATGAAACACACCATGGAATCAGAAAGGGTAAAAATGCTTCAGCATTCTAATGATAGATATGGACAGAAAGTTTCCAACAAAAATCTACATCACATCTAAACCTGTACTCCACTAACTGCTGTGAACTGCACAGTAGCTTTATTGTTAGATACATCTCGAGTTGCTACATTTTACTTATAAAGAAGCAATAATATTTGCAAATGCCTATGATTTTCGCCTCTGGCATCTAAAACTATTGATCAGGAAATATACATTTGTTGCCCAGATAAATCTTTCTTCAGAGCATATGAAGGAACACAAGGCTTGCTCCAAGGGGTAATACTAAGTCCTATGTTACACATTGTTCATGTACAAGTTGCAGCTCATATTCAGCCCAGCAGTCAAAGTCCTACAACATGCAGTTGCTGTGTGTGTGTGTGTGTGTGTTTGTGTGTGTGTGTGTGTGTGTGTTTTACATATTAATAAATTATCAATGAATGTTGCAGTATAGGTATTTTTCATATTTTATTCACAAAGATTGCCTGGGGTTATCAATTGAGAAATCAATCATCATAATCTATACATATAAGTGTATTATTTACACACAAGCATCTGTACGATTTGGACCATTTAAAACATAATTTCTAACTGTGAGTAAATTTTTAGGTCTTAATTCGGACTGCTGACTGTCATGGGCACGACACATGTAAAATGCATTGTTAATAGAACAGAAAAAAATGCTAAACATTACAAAATCCAATGGTGACGAATTTCTATTACCTCTCTTAAATTAACTGTGGCAGGCCATCTCTTTAAGAACTAACGTCTAAATATTTGTTCACAATGTTAAATGTGTAATGCAAAAATTATAGCCATATGCACAGCTCTTATAGTGGGGTATCTGCAAAACAAATATCCCACTCAGACTACCGCTATCTGACTGGAGTAATATGTTGGTGATAATTCTGAGCCGAATTATAATATTATAAAGAATGTATATTAGAGGCCTACAACTTAATGTATGAGAAATAGTCGAACAGAAACAATGATTAAACTCAATATTCACATTTACTCATAAATATATTTATGAGATCAACATATTAATGATAATTAGCTATATCCAAATTTATTTGAAGATTAAATGGAAATCAGTGTCTCTCCTCTATCAGTTATTACCTCTTTCGCTGCTAAGAATTTACTCTCTCCTGATGCTCATTGTTAACTGACGACTATTAAACGCTGTAATGCTAGGTTGGAACAGTAACTGGAAGTTGGTGACTAAAATCCAAAAGACCACATACTCATGACCAGTGTAAAGGAGATGAGACACGCGATCGTCCTGGATTCCAAAACTGTGAATTATATTTAACTACTGTGCCAGTGTTGCCAATTGTGCTTACTATAAGGGCAACTGTGATGCACTAAGCAGTATGGTGCAGACGTGCAGTCTCCTTCATGCAGACAGAATCGTCAGCAGTAAAGTAGGACTCCAAGATGTGGCACTCTGTACCATACTGCTACGCCTAGTTTATCTGGGCATTTTCGAGTTCTACCCGTGAAAGCGTCTCTGTTGTGGATACCTTCATGTTCTGCCTGCAAGTGCTTCTCTGAAGGGGACAACTTTGTGCCCTACTGCCGAGTTGCACTCACTTACATCCAGCATATTTCTCGCCTCTAAAACAGTGTCCGTCGTCAATCGCAAAATGAAAAGGAATGGTCACAGACTTCTTTCACCCATAGTAGGGTGTCACTCAGATGCTAAAGAAACTGAACAAGCAGGCTCTTGAAGACAGAATAAATTATGCCAAGAAAGTATTTTTACAAAGTTTCGAGAACCACTTTAAAGGACGATTCTAGGAATATACTCCAATCCCCTCTTTAACACTCACACAGCATGAGTAATAGGGCAATCTATGCTCTGAGGGGTTTTCTAGTGCAGGTTACCTACATCAGGGGCAAGTATACATTCAGGGGCAAAACTATTGTTCTGATTTGATTGACAGGTACATAACCTATTGTTCTGTTAAGAGGATTAAGATCCCCTGGAGATAATCCACCCTTTTGATTGACAGGTTATGAAGCCCCTGGGGATAATCTACCATTTTGATTGACAAGTCCTTAACCTGTTGTTCCCCCATCCCTCCTCCCCACCAATAAAAGCACATATATGATATAAATTTGATTGACTAATTAATTAAATAGATCAATTAATTAAATCCACCATCCAGAAAAACTTCCAGCTCTTCCCCTCCTCTCCCCATCCCGGAAATTGGCGGGAAAAAGACTCAGTTTATCATTCATTTGGAGGGAAATCTATTGCAGTGTATGGAATATTCTTTACACAATTCAGACAATGTGTGGAATATTGTTTATTTATTTATGGCAGTATATGGAATATAGTTTATTTATTTAGTTAAAGAATTTATCAGGAAACCGATTGCAGTGTACAGAATGTTTAATCAATGTAGACAATGTGAGGAATATTGTTTATTTAAACAATTTACATGATACAAGGTATTGTTTGGAATATACTTTATTTATGTAGTTAAAGAATTTATAGGGAAATTGACTGCAGTGTATGGAATACTGTTTATTTAAACAATTTATAGGATACAAGATGTTGTGTGGAATAGGGTTTATTTAAAGAATTTGTGAGGAAATCGACGCAGAATGGAATATTTGAACGATTGCGGTGCTTCTTTATTATGATAGCGCTTGGAAACGCTGAGTAGGTTTAGTTTATATCTGCTGCTGAAGTCAAGAATGTTAAGGCTCTTATTATTTATTTTCCTCACTTTCGAAACACACTGGTGTCTAACCACAGACGGGATAAGCAGAACAATCACATATCTAAAAATTCATGACGTATTTCGAAACTCACCATCACTTTCGGAAAACGGACTAGTTACTAGAATCAGAGTGGCAAATTATTTTGTACAGATCGAGAAACATACAGCAGTCAATTTGCACTGACTGTTAAACCCTGCAAAAGTGGTCTACAGATCATGAATGGAATGAAGTGCGGTATAGTAGCCACTGTTTGGGATCACCTGTGCGTGCGTCAGGACACAGCAACGAAGGTCAAAACAAATGGTTCAGATGGATCTGAGCACTATGGGACTTAACATCTGAGGTCATCAGTCCCATAGAACTTAGAACTACTTAAACCTAACTAACCTAAGGACATCAGACACATCCATGCCCCTGGCAGGATTCGAACCTGCGACAGTAGCGGTCGCGCGGTTCCAGATTGAAGCGCCCAGAACTGCTCGGCCACAACGGCCGGCGAAGGTCAAAACACCCCAATGTCGTAATTACAAAAAATTGTTCAAATGGCTCTGAGCACTATGGGACTTAACATCTGAGGTCATCAGTCCCCTAGAACTTAGAACTAATCAAACCTAACTAACCTAAGAACATCACACACATCCATGCCCGAGGCAGGATTCGAATCTGCGACCGTAGCCGTCACGCGGTTCCAGACTGAAGCGCCTAGAACCGCTCGGCCACACCGGCCGTCTCGTAATTATAGATCACGTTAGTAATACCCCCGACCAATGGCCGGATATCGGCCTCCTTTGATTCCGCTGCCCAGAAACACAGCATCAAGTGGTACTGATCAGTTGATCGAGAAATTCCAGACCCGCTTCCTGTCTCTGTCGCTCCTAAGAAGCCACTCCATGCTCCTATGTGTGAACCAACGTCTCCAAACACAAACATGAAGGTTTGCATCTCTCCTCAGAATATTGTATTGCTACTGGCTAGTGCTGAAGACAAAGTACAAGCTGATACAATTTCGATACAAAAAGTAGGGTGAAACAATCCATTTGCACTACTCCATCAAATTAATTATTTACCAATTTACAGGAGTCACACAGATCGCTTAAAACACTCACTTCCACCTTACAATGATCCTTCTTCATAATAAAACATATTTTCTGCGGTGGAGTATCACACACAAACATTATGTAAATCAAGTAATGAAAGTCCCGTCACAATTAGGTCGTAGCACTAGATACACTACAGTCCATTAAAATTGCTACACCACGAAGATGAAGTGCTACAGACGCGAAATTTAACCGACAGGAGGAAGATGCTGTAATATGCAAATGATTAGCTTTTCAGAGCATTCACACAAGGCTGGCGCCGGTGACGACACCTACAACGTGCTGACATGAGGAAAGTTTCCAACCGATTTTTCATACACAAACAGCAGCTGACCGGCGTTGCCTGGTGAAACGTTTATGTGATGCCTCGTGTAAGGAGGAGAAATGGCTACCATCACGTTTCTGACTTTAATAAAGATCGGATTGTAGCCTATCGCGATTGCGGTTTAACTTATCGCGACATTGCTGCTCGCGTTGGTCGAGATCCAATGACTGTTAGCAGAATATGGAATCGGTGGGTTCAGGAGGGTAATACGGAACGCCGTGCTGGATCCCAACGGCCTCGTATCACTAGCAGTCGAGATGACAGGCATCCGCATGGCTGTAACGGACCGTGCAGCCACGTCTCGATCCCTGAGTCAACAGATGAGGACGTTTGCAAGACAACAACCATCGGCACGAACAGTTCGATGACGTTTGCAGCAGCATGGAGTATCAGCTCGGAGACCATGGCTGCGGTTACCCTTGACGCTGCTTCACAGACAGGAGCACCTGCGATGGTGATCTCAACGACGTACCTGGGAGCACGAAAGGCAAAACGACATTTTTCCGGATGAATCTAGGTTCTGTTTACAGCATCATGATGATTTCATCCGTGTTTGGCGACATCGCGGTGAACGCACATTGGAAGCGTGTATTCGTCATCGCCATACTAGCGTATCACCTGGCGTGATGGTATGGGGTGCCATTGGTTACACGTCTCGGTCACCTCTTGTTCGCACGTCTTGGTCACCTCTTGTTCGCATTGACTGCACTTTGAACAGTGGACGTTACATTTCAGATGTGTTACGACCCGTGGCTCTACCCTTCATTCGATTCCTGCGAAACCCTACATTTCCGCAGGATAATGCACGACCGCATGTTGCAGGTCCTGTACGGGCCTTTCTGGATACAGAAAATGTTCGAATGCTGCCCTGGCCAGCACATTCTCCAGATCTCTCAGCAACTGAGAACGTCTGGTCAATGGTGGCCGAGCAACTGGCTCGTCACAATAGGCCAGTCACTACTCTTGATGAACTGTGGTATCGTGTTGAAGCTGCATGGGCAACTGTACCTATACACGCCATCCAAGCTCTGTTTCACTCAATGCCCAGGCCTACCAAGGCCGTTATTACGGCCAGAGATGGTTGTTCTGGGTACTGATTTCTCATTATCTATGCATCCAAATGGCGTGAAAATGTAATCACATGTCAGTTCTAGTATAATATATTTGTCCAATCAATACCCGTTTATCATCTGCATTTCTTGTTGGTGTAGCAATTTTAATGGCCAGTAGTGTTTATCAGAGGTCTTGTAAGCGCCCTCCTCCAACACAACGTCTCAACATACCCTCCGTCTGCACTGGCTGGGAGAGAGAGACCCACATCCGAATGCATGCTTGTACGCAATACAACTATTGGAAACAATAAATTAATCAATCGGGAATTTGACGTCACTACTGGGTTTTTAAAATTACTGTAGACTTCCCAGATTGATTTTCTCTGCTACATTCGGAAGGAGGGAGGAAGGTTCTACTGCGTGATAAAGTAGAGACAACAGCAAATACCACTGCAAGACAGAGTATTGAGAAGCACTAAACACGACACACTTAAACAATGATCCAATCCGTAGGAATAAGGTATCAGGGCTAGATGTCGGAGACAGTTGATAAGACTTGCACATTCCTTCGTGATCCTGTCCCAAGGTCCACAAGCGGCGCCCCAGTCCCCATCTACACCCCCAGCGACGTCATAAAGAAGTCAGAGTAAATTTCCGCCGCAGTCGCAGTCGTCGACATGCGTGTGTGCTGAGCGCACCACCCCCAGCCGTGGAGGGCATCCAGGATGATTGGAGCTGTAGGAGTTCGGGTGTTATCAATACATCCAGCGCAAACGTCCATCATTTTGAATCTTCTCTCACGTAACACACACACGTCCGCTTCTGTCGCGCTCACCCAGCGCACTCGTCACTTCGCCAGCTCTCGCTGCCGTGGGCATCATCAGACAGGAAGGTGCATTCTTTGTACCCGTCACAGGCTGAGCTAATCCGTTACTTCCGGTTGCCGGCTCCTGGTGACCACCGCTGCAGGCAGCCGTGGTGCGCTATGAAACAAGCAGCTACAGCTTGGATGTATACAGTAGTTCGAAACAATTCCACCACGATATAGATCACCCTGTTTACAAAACCCACTTTGTCCAAACCGAGACAGCAATGTTGTTGACCATACACCCCCAATCTATCACGCGAAATGTATGTTCCAATATTACATTTATTGTTGGCTCATGATGGAGTGCTAACATCTACCACTTTCACAAGACGCTTACTCATTTTCGAACTCTCTCTTAAGAAAACAGCACAGAGAACGTTAATATAAGGTTTATACTAAGTATCATTTTTATAAATTCGGTAATACATGTGATTTTATTAGTTCGTTGTGTCTCCATGTATAGTTGGACGATTGAAACATCGTTAAAGTATATCGCCGCAACGAAAAAAAACGCCAAAACAAAAATCATATCCGTGGGTCCAAAGCCATCGCCCACATCAACGAGACAGCATGTGACAGATCTCAAATTGTTAGGCTAATTAATTAAATTGATCGTAAGTGTCACTTTACATGGCGAGTAATTTATCTTTTTCAGCCGTCAGATTACACAGTCGGATTACACTCACCAGGTAGTTCAAATGGGATTCCCTGGAGGGAAGACGATGTTCTTTTTGAGGAACACTATTGAGACCCGACATCTGAAGCTGACCACAGAGGGATTCTACCACCGGCGTAACGACCGCGCTATTAAAAACACGATCACACCATCTCACCGTCGCGCTGCAGAAAAAACGGTCTTGGTTCTACAGGCACAGACAACAGCCTCTGGTAGTGTAACGCTTTATGGTAGAAACGCTGTCAGCGATTTGGAATCAAGTCTCTCCATTCAACCACATACTTGCGTTGGATCCTATGGAGACGCCTTTTAATGATTACAGCACCGGAGAAGAATACTCGTGCCACTCTCATATCTCGAAACGAGTGAACTTTGTCGAACCTGTCTTCAAAAATGGTTCAAATGGCTCTGAACACTATGGGACTTAACTTCTGAGGTCATCAGTCCCCTAGAACTTAGAACTACTTAAACCTAACTAACCTGAGGACATCACACACATCCATGCCCGAGGCAGGATTCGAACCTGCGACCGTAGCGGTCGCGCGGCTCCAAACTGTAGCGCCTAGAACCGCTCGGCCACTTCGGCCGGCTGAACCTGTCTCTATAACAAGATTCCAACGTGCTTTCACACAGCCCCTATGTATTTTGTAACTGTTCCTCAGCCTCTGCCCCAGCCCCCCTGTAGCTTCGGCCGTGTGACCGTCGCAATTTAAGTCGCAACTGAACGGAAGTCGGAGAGCTATATCCATGGCCTTCTGCAATCCGTGTAGAAACAGGGTGAGCTGCGTTAATCCAACAAGACCGTCCTTTGACCACTCGGTGGAAATGGAAACATGTTGTCGTAGCTCCACCGAAGAAGTTGACCGCGGAAGGATTCCGCCGACGGCAACATACTTACTTGCAAGAACCGCGCCGTTAAAAACTCGATCACAACGACTACGTTACCATCGGCCTGCATAAAAAGCGGTCTTGGTTCTATAGGTACACACAGGGGTCGCTGATAGTGTTACCTTTCTGGTAGAAATGCTGTATGCGAATTGGAACCAAGTCTTTCCATTCAACCACATACCAGCATTGGATGTTATGGAGATATCGTTTAATGATTACAGCCATTAGTGAATAATATTCGTGAAACTCTCATATCTCGAAACGAGTTACCTTTCTCGAACCTAACTGCTACAGTAAAACTCCAAAATGCTTTTACACAACCCTTTTTCATCTTATAACTGCTCCTCAGTGTCTGCAGGTTTGCACATGTTGCAAGATACCACGTGTGGGAGGGAGAAAGAAATGTGAATTTTATTTAGATTCTATAAATGAAATGCAAGGAGTGCTGTTCAACATATAAATGGTTTATTCAGTGGAGCTGCATTAAACTGCATGTGCAATAATCATTGAAATATTATCAAATTAATTAAACATTCACTCACAAATTATTCAAATAATGATAAACAAAAATTTTAAAAATTGGGTCACCAGATACTGTAGAAAGTATAAAAAAAAACAAATAGAATTTAATTGACACCAAGAGCTCACAACAAGTGAATTACTCGTATATAAGGTGCCTGCCCTGATATTTGCCTTTTAACATGAGCATTGTATGACTTCATTCTAATTTAACATTTAAATAAATTACACGAGTCGGGTTGACCTGGTGTAATAAATGAGGAAGGATTTTAAAAGAAACAGCTGAACATATGACTCTCTTAGTGGGCAAACGGTGAATACTGAATATGAGCATCTAACATATTGCAAGGAAATTGAATAAAGCGAATGAAGAATGCGCAGATAGGAAAGTGGGCGTTTTCTGTATTACCATGTTCATAGTGTGGTTGGCGTGGCCGTGGGAATCGGCTGATCGCGTGCGGCTGCATCAAGACTCTGCCGGCGACGTAGCTGATTGCGTCTAACATGCCCTATGCTGAAAATAGTGACCGAAACCTGCTACTGGAAGTTATCATTACTGAACGGCGGTATGTGTCCATCAGCAAGTGCAAACCTACGTGAAACTGCATTAAACAAAGATCAAAACTGTTCTAACAGTACTACCATCATCGGACATGCAGTAAATCAAAATGATCCTGAGTTAAGCTCTTGATAACGCGCACAGTGAGTGAAGCTCGCCTACTTGGATCTAACAAACTTTGCTCTCTACACTGTTTGCGACGAATGCAAAGTGCATTGTCTCATCACAAGCGATAAGAGAATCGTTGCAACTTATCGGAAGCAGTCAAGAGTGAACTCCTGCCTCCTCAGAAGCAAAATTCGGAATCCCTAATACCAGTGCGCTCCTCGCACCTGGAGAGAGGGAGCCGCTCCCCTCCAGCGTCTTGTGTCCGCCCTTCCGCAAATTACGTAGCTCGTACTATTTTTCAAAGCGAACATGAGATTCAAGCAATGAAGAGGTCCGTTTCAAAATTTCCTCCCTCCTTGCCATCGCATTCCGCGAGGAAAAGAGAGCGATACCCTGTGTGAGATAGAGTATACAAATAAACCAACACTTCTCCCTTTGAGTATTACCGCTACGTTCCCAGGTGTTCCGCTTGCGGGAAACGGCCAAAATTCCCCGGGCCACTTGAGATTCTTGGACACCCAAGTCATGTTGTTGCTATTCAACTCGCCACTCTGTCCGCGTTACCTAGAATCGTGACAAAACTGTTTTCGCTCTAGTTTCCGCTGCCTCGGGCACACGTGCGAATGCCCACGGCTTCCCCTGGAAGCGTGTTGATATATGCAGCGTCTTCTCCTGTCGCTAATCCTCTGGTTCTAGGGGTAGCGTCTTTGATTCATAATCAGAACGTTTTAGGTCCCGGGTTCGATCCCCGCCACTGTCTAAATTTTGATAAATAATCAGCATTGGCGGCCGAAGACTTCCGGCATAAGAAGTCAGCCTCATTTTGCCAACGGCCTTGTCAAAGAGGGCGGAGGAGCGGATAGAGTTTCAGGGCACTCTCTTGTCCTAGGGGTGGTAAATTGCCCCTAATGGCGGAAGAATCAGCAATGATCAACAACATGAGGATGCAGAAGGCAATGGAAACCACTGCATTAAAGACACGTAACGTGTATCCACAGGACATGTGGCCTGTAATTGAAGAAGTGTCATGATGATCTCTCCATTGGCAAAAGATTCCGGAATAGTCCCCCATTCGGATCTCCGGGAGGAGACTGCCAAGGCGGAGGTTACCATGAGAAAAAGATTGAATAATCAACGAAAGAATAACGTTCTACGAGTCGGGGCGTGGAATGTCAGAAGCTTGAACGTGGTAGGGAAACTAGAAAATCTGAAAAGGGAAATGCAAAGGCTCAATCTAGATATAGTAGGGGTCAGTGAAGTGAAGTGGAAGGAAGACAAGGATTTCTGGTCTCATTAGTATCGGGTAATTTCAACAGCAGCAGAAAATGGTATAACAGGTGTAGGATTCGTTATGAATAGGAAGGTAGGGCAGAGGCTGTGTTACTGTGAACAGTTCAGTGACCGGATTGTTCTAATCAGAATCGACAGCAGACCAACACCGACAACGATAGTTCAGGTATACATGCCGACGTCGCAAGTTGAAGATGAACAGATAGAGAAAGTGTATGAGGATATTGAAAGGGTAATGCAGTATATAAAGGGGGACGAAAATCTAATAATCATGAGCGACTGGAATGCAGTTGTAGGGGAAGGAGTAGAAGAAAAGGTTACAGGAGAATATGGGCTTGGGACAAGGAATGAAAGAGGAGAAAGACTAATTGAGTTATGTAACAAGTTTCAGCTAGTAATAGCAAATACCCTGTTCAAGAATCGCAAGAGGAGGAGGTATACTTGGAAAAGGCCGGGAGATTACATCATGGTCAGACAGAGATTCCGAAATCAGATACTGGATTGTAAGGCGTACCCAGGAGCAGATATGGACTCAGATCACAATATAGCAGTGATGAAGAGTAGGCTGAAGTTCAAGACATTAGTCAGGAAGATTCAATACGCAAAGAAGTGGGATACGGAAGTACTAAGGAATGACGAGATACGTTTGAAGTTCTCTAACGCTATAGATACAGCAATAAGGAAGAGCGCAGTAGGCAGTACAGTTGAAGAGGAATGTTCATCTCTAAAAATGGCCATCACAGAAGTTGGGGAGGAAAACATAGGTACAAAGAAGGTAGCTGCGAAGAAACCATGGGTAACAGAAGAAATACTTCAGTTGATTGATGAATGGAGGAGGTACAAACATGTTCCGGGAAAATCAGGAATACATAAATATAAGTCGCTGAGGAATGAAATAAATAGGAAGTGCAGGGAAGCTAAGACGAAATGGCTGCAGGAAAAATGTGAAGACATCGAAAAAGATATGATTGTCGGAAGGACAGACTCAGCATACAGGAAAGTCAAAACAACCTTTGGTGACATTAAAAGCAACGGTGGTAACATTAAGAGAGCAACGGGAATTCCACTGTTAAATGCAGAGGAGAGAGCAGATAGGTGGAAAGAATACATTGAAAGCCTCTATGAGGGTGAAGATTTGTGTGATGTGATAGAAGACGAAACAGGAGTCGATTTAGAAGAGATAGGGGATCCAGTATTAGATTCGGAATTTAAAAGAGCTTTGGAGGACTTACGGTCAAATAAGGCAGAAGGGATAGATAACATTCCATCAGAATTTCTAAAATCATTGGGGGAAGTGGCAACTAAACGACTATTCACGTTGGTGTGTAGAATATATGAGTCTGGCGATATACCATCTGACTTTCGGAAAAGAATCACCCACACAATTCCGAAGACGGCAAGAGCTGACAAGTGCGAGAATTATCGCACAATCAGCTTAACAGCTCATCCATCGAAGCTGCTTACAAGAATAATATACAGAAGAATGGAAAAGAAAATTGAGAATGCGCCAGGTGACGATCAGTTTGGCTTTAGGAAAAGTAAAGGGACGAGAGAGGCAATTCTGACGTTACGGCTAATAATGGAAGCAAGGCTAAAGAAAAATCAGGGCACTTTCATAGGATTTGTCGACCTGGAAAAAGCGTTCGACAATATAAAATGGTGCAAGCTGTTCGAGGTTCTGAAAAAAGTAGGGGTAAGCTATAGGGAGAGACGGGTCATATACAATATGTACAACAACCAAGAGGGAATAATAAGAGTGGATGATCAAGAACGAAGTGCTCGTATTAAGAAGGGTGTAAGACAAGGCTGTAGCCTTTCACCCCTACTCTACAATCTGTACATCGAGGAAGCAATGATGGAAATAAAAGAAAGGTTCAGGAGTGGAATTAAAATACAAGGTGAAAGGATATCAATGATACGATTCGCTGATGACATTGCTATCCTGAGTGAAAGTGAAGAAGAATTAAATGATCTGCTGAACGGAATGAACAGTCTAATGAGTACACAGTATGGTTTGAGAGTAAATCGGAGAAAGACGAAGGTAATGAGAAGTAGTAGAAATGAGAACAGCGAGAAACTTAACATCAGGATTGATGGTCACGAAGTCAATGAAGTTAAGGAATTCTGCTACCTAGGCAGTAAAATAACCAATGACGGACGGAGCAAGGAGGACATCAAAAACAGACTCGCTATGGCAAAAAAGGCATTTCTGGCCAAGAGAAGTCTACTAATATCAAATACCGGCCTTAATTTGAGGAAGAAATTTCTGAGGATGTACGTCTGGAGTACAGCATTGTATGGTAGTGAAACATGGACTGTGGGAAAACCGGAACAGAAGAGAATCGAAGCATTTGAGATGTGGTGCTATAGACGAATGTTGAAAATTAGGTGGACTGATAAGGTAAGGAATGAGGAGGTTCTACGCAGAATCGGAGAGGAAAGGAATATGTGGGAAACACTGATAAGGAGAAGGGACAGGATGATAGAACATCTGCTAAGACATGAGGGAATGACTTCCATGGTACTAGAGGGAGCTGTAGAGGGCAAAAACTGTAGAGGAAAACAGAGATTGGAATACGTCAAGCAAATAATTGAGGTCGTAGGTTGCAAGTGCTACTCTGAGATGAAGAGGTTATCACAGGAAAGGAATTCGTGGCGGGCCGCATCAAACCAGTCAGTAGACTGATGACCAAAAAAAAAAAATCCTCTGGGGGCCTGCCCTCTGTGAAGCGTGCCGACATGGGCGCGCGACCGCCGCTCGCCCGTGGGCGCACTACCTGTGTCTTGTGTCCACCTGGTCGCCGGGCTTCCCAGCTCTCATGCACAAAGTGTACCAAGTTTGCAAAGAGAAGAATCATAGCCCTTTACCGATACTTAATGACACAATAATTCACCTCCATCACAATTCATATATTGCAGTAAACTAAAGACTGGTTTTAAAATCAATTATTTCCTTTAATTGAAAACATGAAAAGCTTTGACGCTTTTCAATGTGCTCGTTCCAATTTAAGTCGGGACTGAGCAGAAGTCGGAGTGCATTATATCCACCACCTTCTGCAACCAATGCAGAAACAGAGTGAGTTGAGTTAATGCGACAAGACCGCGTTTTCATCAAGTGAGTTGAGCTGCAGTGACAGGACCGCGTTTTGTTTTCTCTTGCCAATTTATTCTTGATACTGATCCCAGACACTAGAGCAAAACTTTAGAATTGATAGCACAGTCGCCGGCCGGGGTGGCCGTGCGGTTCTAGGCGCTCCAGTCCGGAGATGCGCTGCTGTTACTGTCGCAGGTTCGATTCCTGCCTCGGACATGGGTGTGTGTGATGTCCTTAGGTTAGATAGGTTTAAGTAGTTCTAAGTTTAGGGGACTGATGACCTCAGCTGTTAAGTCCCATAGTGCTTACAGCCATTTGGACCATTTTTGGATAGCACAGTCGATTCGCGTAAAATGCTTCAAACTCTGTCAGCCTGGAGCTCCATCGTGCATAAAAACCTCCCATTTCCTCTTCTTATTAACCGTCGGCTGTTACGTCACAATACTTTCAAATCTATTACTCGACATGCATAATGGGTTCAAACTTCCTCGACATTCGCGCATCTGGAGAAATCTTGTGTTCTTGGATGGGTGCGGAACAGCAGTTACGAATCAGCTCACTCTATTCCTTCACGAGACACGGAATGTAGCAGTCTACTTCTGGACAACTGCAGATTAAATCGGTGACAATGCTGCAGGGTCGGTTGGTCAAAGACAATACGAGGAGATCTTTCAGTCTCTGACTTTGTCCTAAGAATGCGAGAATGCCCTGTGACTCCCATCTGCATAGAGATAGATTGTAAATGCACTACGCTCGAAGTGCTAGAACTATGTAGATCGCTGTCTGGTATACTTTCATGTATATGTTCGAGAACTAACAGTCAATGGACGTACTGCACAGTCATCTATCTACATTCTAAATGGTATTCGCAAAGCAGAGGAGGGGTGGTTTAGTGATGATACAGAAATTGGAAAGGGTGCTACCACGCCATTTGTCGGTGTTGAAATTACACTAAAATTGATGGCACTATCAACTGTGATACTTATTACATGGCATCGACAGTGCCTCTTCCATCCCATTCGTTCGCTGGTATGCTGTTGATTGCCACACGACGATAGACTGAGATGGTTAAAGAATCTTGGTGGACGGAGGGAGGGGGGGGGGGCACACCTTCCAGAGATGTCTAGCACCGAAACAGTGATCACGTTCGCGATAGCAATACAACGAACCAATCGAAACGGAACACTGATCCATCAGTTATTCCATCACTGTGAAACATAAGTTTAAATGTAGAGGCTGTCAATGACCTTCGGACAGCAGTTTGGAAAGGCTCCACAATGCTGCAAAATTCTTCCATTTTATATATGTTGCGACTGTCTTTTATTTAATATCATCCAGTGTGTGTGTGTTGTGGTAGCAGCTGCAACACAACTATCGCTGTGCGACGTCTAGTTTTCTGTGAGAAGCAGTGCATCAAAACGTGTTAATGTCCGTATAGAACCTGACACAGACCTCGAAGTCGTGACGGGAAAAACAAAATGTATGGCACTGTGCAAGGCGTGTTACAGCTGAAAAAAAAGAATGTATCAAACAACATAACGGAGACCCTTTCTTGCGACTAAAAGTCTGTGGGATATGGTCCTCCCACAGCACAGGCGATGAAACTTTACACTGGTCTGTGCAAGCGATTTCGATCATTGCCCACCTGCTCCAGTGGGTCAATACCTGTATATTTAATAGGGTCACCACATACGCTCGACGCCGGCATGCAGACGGTATTTGTTTGCGATATACAGGAAGAGAGAGATGTGGTAAAAATCTTATCTAGTTCTCTGTCGGAAGAAATCAGTGGAGATTTTACATTCGTAATTTTTCTCTGTTGGATGGTACAGACTAACGATGATAGAATGTTTGGGTGATAGACGTGAATGAATCCTGAGAGACGCAGATCTGCTTTGAACTGCAGTACCTGTATGATGTGGAGTCTTCCTAATTTTCCCAATAAAAAACACCAGTGTAACTGTTCGCACTGTATTTTGTACTACCTCGTGTTGGACGAGCAGGCTTCGTTTGGCCCTGACGTTACACATCGGACACAGTTGGTGGAGCTACAACAACATGTTCCCATTTCCACCGAGTGGTCAAAACGCGGTCCTGTCGCGTTAACTCGGCCCACTCTGTTTGTTTACGGTTGTAGAATGTGGTAGTGCTCTCTGACATCTGCTCAGTTACGACTTAAATTGGCACGATCACGTGTGCAAAGCTGCAGTGATGGCGGGACAGACACTGAGGAGTAGTTAGAAGATGCAAACGGGCTTTGTAGAACCACATTGGAGTTTTGTTGAAGCAGATAGGTTCGAAAAAGGTGACTCGGTTCGAGATATGAGAGTTTCACGAATATTATTAACTAGCGGCAGTAATCATCAAAAGACATTTGCATAGGATCCAATGCAGGTATGTGGTTGAATGGAAAGACTTGATTCCAAATCGCATACAGCATTTCTACCAGAAAGCGTTACACTATCAGGGCCTGTAGAGCCAAGACCGTCTCGATGCAGGGTGACAGTAACATAGTGTGATCATGTTTTTAATAGCACATTCCTAACACATAATATATTTTGCGAGAGGTAGAATCCTTCTGTGTTCAGCTTCAAATGTCGGTTCTCAATAGTTTTCCTCGAAAAGAACATCATCTTCCCTCCAGGGAATCCCATTTGAACTACCTGGTGAGTGTAATCCGACTGAAATCCAAATGCTGCAAAAGATAAATTACTCGGCATGCAAAGTGACACTGACGATCAATGTAATTAATCAGCCTAACAATTTGATATCTGTGACAGGTCGTCTCGTGGATGTGGGCGATGGCTTGGGACACCACGGATATGATTCTTGACTTGGCGGTTTTTTTCATTGCGGTCATATACTTTAACGAAGTTTCAATCGTCCACCTATACATGGTTTAAATAAACAGTATTCCATACACAGCAGTCAATTTTCCTACAAACAAACTATATACCAAACACTGCCTTGTATTGCGTAAATTGTTTAAATAAACAATGTTTCAAACATTCTCTAAATTTTTTAAACAATATTCCTTACACTGAAATGGTTTTTCCTCCACATGACCGATCAACTGACAAGGGGAGGCCGCCAATTGTGAAATTCAGATTCGATTCATACTGCGCATAATAAAAGCTCATAGCCAGAGGTGTAATATGGCAAAGCACCAAGATGCACTTCTCAGCCGCTGTCGAGAAAATCGACAGTTAAAAGAAACCGTTGCGGTGAAATACTCTCTGCGATTGATAATTTTCTACAGCGTCGTGGCGCAGCGGTAAGCGCTCGGGTTCGTAATCCAAAGGTCGCAGAATCGAATCTCGCGCCATGCAACTTTTTTTATTATTTGTTTTTTGTAATTCAAATGTATACACACACACACATAAATATATAATTCCCGGCAATCATTTGCAATAATTATGCATACAATAAGTTGTTGAAAGTGGTTTGTCGTGGAAAAACTGGCGACTTCGAACATCATTATGTTTTCCGCAAACAAAGTTTTATTTCACAAATGTTATTAATTGTCTTCATAATGTTTACCACGTATAGTTAACGGAAGACGTAGAAACGATATTCCGAAACGAATACGTATAGTATACCCGAGCGCTTACCACTGCGCCACGACGCTGTAGAAAATTATTAATCGTTGAGAGCATTTCACCGCAACGGTTTCTTTTGACTGTCGATTTTCTCGACAACGGCTGAGAAGTGCATCTTGGTGCTTTGCCACATTACACCTCTGGCAAAGAGCTTTTATCATGTGCAGTATGAATCGAATCTGAATTTCACAATTGGCGGCCTCCACTTGTGAGTCTTTTTCCAGCCAATTTCCGGGAGGGGAGGGGAAGGGGAGAGCTGGGGGTTTCCAGATGGTGTATTAAATTAATTGGTCGATTTAATTAATTAGTCAATCAAATTGATATCTGAAGTGTGTTTTTATCGTTGAGGGGGGGGGGGGGCAGGAGGGTTCGATATTTCGTGAGAGGTTGGGGGTAGGAGGAGGAGGGGGACAGGGTGAAGGAACAAGAGGTCAAGGACTCATCAATCATAACCTGTCAATCAAAAGGGTGGATTATTCCCAGGGACTCTTAATCCTCTTAGCAGGACAATAGGTTAATTACCTGTCAATCAAATAGGAACAACAGGTTTGCCCCTGAATGTATACTTGCCCCTGACATAGCCAACCTGCACCAACAAACTGTTTCAGATCATAGTTTGCCATACTACTAGCTTCAACATCAAAACTCTGTTCCTCCCAAGAATCTTTGATGTTGACCTTCCATTCCATTGTCACTCCACGTGAATGTGTAATTTGAAATGTGTCATAGTGTACATTTAAGTTCCATTTAGCTTTGCGACTTCCAGTGTGAATCGTTCTTTAGTTGTCAGTCCTGCACACAATAATGGCCACAGGGCCAGTTGCACAATCTCGGGGTAAATCCAGGGATAGCTATCTGAGGAATAGGTTAACCACGGGTTAATTCTGACTGTGCAATGTACGACGCCATTGTATTCTATGGTTATTTCTTCCCGGAATAGCATTCATGTCCAGTTAAGTTGGCAACAACTGAAGAGCACTCTGGGTATTTTCGCATACATCATTTCATATTTACTTAGTCATCAGCTGCAGAAATAGACTGCATGCATGATTATTCATTTGAGAATACTTTGAGGCTAGCCGATAATGCAAATGAGTTCAAGAGTATAGCAGAAAACATGACAACTCCTACAGTCTCATTCAATGAAAGTATTAGTGTAAAATATTTAACTAAATTGGTGCAGTGCTTATATGTATAGCACTATAACGATCTATCTTGAAATAAGGTAAAAGGTCAGGTATTTGTTATTTGACCAGTGAAAGATCTTTCTAGATTTCTGAATAATGTATGGTGGAAAATGAGCAAGTTTCCACTTACATACAACTTCAGATAGATAACCACAGCATCTATAATAGACATATGATTTTTTCTTCAATAACACTTTAAATATTATTTCCAGGATAGGTAGCAGAGATTACAGATTGGTGGGGCCCCGTATGTGGAATGTAACTTCCAAATTGTGCATGGTGAAATACACAATTTGGTAAAGTTGTCAACAGAAGCACACCGTAGTCAGTTCAGTTCAGATGTGACATTTATACAAACGATAGTATTCCATCTGCCTCGTGATGACTGGGTGTTGTGTGATGTCCTTAGGTTAGTTAGGTTTAAGTAGTTCTAAGTTCTAGGGGACTGATAACCATAGATGTTAAGTCCCATAGTGCTCAGAGCCATTTGAACCATTTGTTTTTAGTATTCCATCAAATGTAGCCGTACGGTAATGATGAATTGTAAGTAGGCACATAATATAGAAGCAATTGTGAAACGCAGTCTGCTTTATGAAATGGTTGGTCTTTTCACTCTCCAATAAACTGTGATGACACAGACATCATGGAGATTGATCTGACTGAAAATAGCACCTTTCAGAATTTTCAGTCAAATCAATCTGGCTAGTAATGGAAGATTCTATGATGTGGTGATTATTATTATTATTATTATTATTATTATTGCATTGAGGGTACATGTGAAGAATATGATACCAACAATTACAACAAGCGACCATTATCTTTTTTATAATCCTGGAGTGTAAATATATCTGTTGTAAATATCGAACTTTAACCTGTTGTTATTGTATCTCACCCTAAGTGTTTGAGGAAAAGTTACTATTTCATACATAATTCTGACTTATGCAATCATCTCTAGCAGCTATATGGAATCTGGTAGGGAAGGGGATAACTGGAGGTGTGACACCTTTACTATGTTCTTCCTCCTACTGTACAGTCATATCAGCTTAGAACTGTCAGTTTCGTTTTCACAAAATAAACACCTGTTGTCAAACATGAAAGAATTAGCAGAGGTGCAGATGCTGCTGCTTAAAAAGTAGCATAACATGAACCATAGAAGGTAGAAGGAACTGTATAGGGAAAAAAAACAAGTTTAAAAATAAAAAACAAAAACTCAAAATTGGGATCAGAAAATAAACATTAAAATAAATGATTTCATAATAAAATTATGTTAATCCATATACATTTGTTTGTTTTATTTTCATTTAGTTACATCAGATGACTGAAATAATCTAAAACACTGTCTCTTGTGCATGTTGTCCAGTGCCATACACATCCTTTTAATAATCCTGCTGGCTACCCCCTTGCCGGTACCAATGAATTCTCCAATGGACAGAAGGAAAACAACAGAAGAAAATACATTTGAGTATCTGTAGTCGTTGGTTCATTAATGGAACACAGTCATTTCTGAAAGAAATAAAAGAATGACAGGAGACAATTCAAAAGATATTTTTCAAAATATTGCAGCCACTCCATCCATTGTTATGATTATGTAGGTTCAGTTTCTGTTAGGTGAGTGACAAGTGCCTATGTTCTTGCAACACAAAGACAATAATTACTTTATAATAAATATTGATGTGGTTATGTAGATAATGCTAATAACTGAGAAATACAACAGGTAAGTTCTGTAGCTGGAGAAGCATCGCCTTTTTTTAAAAAAAAAAAGTGGGGGGAAATGCTAACGTTCCTCTTAATCTTATTGTGTTAAACTTAAGCTGAGTAAGCACAAATACTTCACAGGTATCAGTGAATAATAGTTAATGGAACACAATGTTGTTGCTCTGTAGCATTAATGGGTCTGTGATCCTAATATTTTCACTAAAAGGTGAAAGGTTGTTCTGACACTGCGGTGCTGTTTTCAAAAAGGGGTGTTGCCTACAGAAAATAGAGTGGAGCAATATTTCCTGCTACTGGTGTAATGTGATTGCGTGAAACTAGGACACTACAGTTGTATCAAAGCGTTTTGTAGGACGAAAAGTCAATGTTTTGTTTAAAACAGAAAAAGCTATTAAAGCAAATATAACACATACTGGCGCTGTGGGTTTTTCGATTTGGTTAAGTCAATTATGGCTCTGTCTGCTAAATAAAAGGAAACAGTCATTTCCACTATTACAACAATTCTAAAACATGCTCAAATATACAAGACTATTTTTCGACGAATCGTCGTTTGAGTGTGCCTGATTTCCATCAATAATACAATGAATTGCACAAAATACTGAAATCAAACAGATATTATTACAAATAAACAATACTATTTAAGAAATGAGAGAAAGAATAATAATAATAATTTTATTGTCAGTCAGCCATTACAACAACAGACAATGTCACACATATTATACAATACAATCGATATATTAAAATGAAGACTAGGATTTTTTTAGTGTTAAAGTATTATATTACTGTACAGTTGAAATAATCATTTATGTCATAGGATAGGTGGGTAACTAGCTAGTTATACAGTATTATTTTGAATGCATGTACTGGTAATTCTTGTACAGATTGTAGAATCTTATTAAATAAATTTGTGCCCCATGAGTTCATAAGTGATCAGTGATTGTAATAGCCTGTTGTATGGGGTATAAATGCATCTGTTCCCTCTTATACTGAAACAATGTGCATTTTCTCTGCATTTTGCTTGTGTAACTTCTTTTTTGTGTAAATATAAACATAACATAAGTAAAAGTTTATTACAGTCATTATCTATTGTTCACAATACAATGGTTTACAGTGTGGCTTATAGAAGAACCGGTAGTTACCCTAACAGCATTTTTCTGCAGTATGCACACAACTACAGTTCCCGCATAAAAATACCACATGTTAGTACGCTTTGCAAGAAAGAACAATATCAAGTGCTAGCATGCTTTCTGGGTACACAATGCATAAGTCACTTTAACAAATAAATTACTCTTGACAGCTTACCACAAAAATATTGTACATGTTGACTTCAAGATAATTTATCGTCTAAATACACCCCAAAAACTTACCATAACTACGATCATATGATGGAAGCTTGTCTTTCATACTAAAAATCATATACTGCATTTTGTTGTTTTCAACAAGAAGCCATTTGCTTTAAACCAGTTGGAAGCTTGGCACATTGTCTTTGCAACACAACTTTTAAGGCTGCTGAGATCATCACTGCAATGAAGAAATGTTGTATCTTCTATATATAGAACTGTACTAGATGTTATAAATGATTGCAGATCATTGAGCATTATTAGGAACACGAAAGGGCCCAATACAGGTCGTTGGGGAACACCTATCTTAACTTATTCTATTCTCAACATTTCCTTGCCAACACAGACAATTTAGCTATGGTTCTGTAGATACGATTTTGACAGATTAAAGCTGTTACCTTCAATAATATACCAGAATTGCTGTGTGTTTTACTTAGATCACAAAAATTGGCTTCAGAAAAGCCTTTATTCTCAAACAGTTGATGTATGTATTTGACTACAGAGTCTACAGCATCAACTGTTGACAAATTTTTCCTAACGCCATACTGTGATTCACTAATTATTCCTATATTTTGAAAGTAAACATATAATTGTTGGTAAATTACATTTCCAGTACTTTAGAAAAAGCCGGGACTATAGAAATT
Organism: Schistocerca piceifrons; assembly: GCF_021461385.2. NCBI lineage: Eukaryota > Metazoa > Arthropoda > Insecta > Orthoptera > Acrididae > Schistocerca > Schistocerca piceifrons. The sequence continues at coordinate 1,059,258,296 of NC_060139.1, forward strand.
GGCCTAAGACTTGAAGTTGAGTCAATGTCTCCTTTTTTTATGTATTGGAACTACTACTGACACTTTTAGCTCATCAGGAAAATATATCTCAGTATGCACTTGTTTATACAGTATGTTAAGGGATACACAGTACAATCTGTTACTTTCTTTAGTGTGTTACACGATAAGTCATATATATCTACACTGTCTGGTGATCTTTGCTATTTTATTATTTTCAGGACGATGAACTAATATAAGGTTTGATAATAGAATATCCTACTTCCTCAACTGATTTAATAAAATAACCATTTAATTTATGGGGACATGTGTTAATTTTCTTGTTACTTTCATTTTTAGCAATACTATTTATTAGTTTCCATGTGGCTTTGCACTTGTTGGTGAAATTCTGAATACTGCTGAAGTTGTGCGCGTTTATGGCTTCCACAATGGTTTTGTATTTGTGGTGTTGCTTTTGAAACCTTTGTCACTTACTTTGCATTTCTTTATGGGAACACTGTCATTAAATTGTGTCAAAAATGCTTTACTGACAAATCATTACATAAGCTATAATGTGTGTCACCATAACACTGGCAAAACCAGTCTCTGTCTGCAATGGACTTACGAATCCTGACAATTTTGTCATTTTCGACGGGTCTGGTGATTACGACTTTTGGTACAGGCCTTGCAATATTACTCTTATCAGCAGAACGTTGTCACCTATCCTTCATATGCTCCAGTTACTCACGTACGTGACTGAAAAGACGAAGTATGGCTTCCTTTGATATGGTAAGTGAAATCTGGATATGAATTCGGAATAGGCCTCGTCTCACTTTCTTATTCTTCTGAACAGTCAGCCAAAATTTCAATATCGTTGTCTGCAGCTGTCACTGTTCCTACCATCTGGAAAACTTATTCACAGTTAAGCTCGCTAATCGGCCATAAATCGCCGGTTAAGTTATTCCGAGTCTACTCTCCGGTTAGGTGTTATTTCGGGTTCATACAATTCGTTTCTAACACCATTCCGAGAATAGAGCTTAACCGACTACTAACTGGATATTGTACAACTCGCCCTTAACTAGGGAATATGTTTCCAAAATGGCAGGAATAGTGACAGAAACAGACAGCGACGACGATATTGTGACCGAGCTGTTCATGAGCATCAGGAGAAGAAAGTTAGAGAACACCGATTCCAAATTTACATCCAGGTTTTGCTTATCTAAGGAAGCCGTGCTTCTTCTTTTCATTCTTGCATGTGAGAATCTGAGCATATGACGGACCGGTCACGCTATTTCTCTGTTTTCTTAAATTATCCTGTTTATTTGTAGTAATATGCGATTTATTTCAGTGCTCTGTGCACATCATCATGTTATTTATGGAAATCAGGCACTTTAAAATGACATTTCGTCCAAAAATAGTATTGTTTATTTGGGCATGTTTTACAATTGCTGTAGTAGTGGAAAGAGCTGTTTCGTTTTATTTAGCAGACAGCGCCGTAATTGACTTAACCAAATCGGAAAACCACAACACCAGTATGTGTTCTCTTTGCATTAATAGCTTTTTCTGTTTTAAACAAAACTTCGACTTTTCGTCCTACAAAACGTTTTGATACAACTGTAATGACTTAATTTCACTCAGCCACATTACACCAACAGCAGCAAATATTGCTCCACTCTATTTTCTGTTGGGAACGCCCCTTTTTGGAAACAGCACAATAGTATCAGAACAACTTTCCACCTTTTAGTGATAATATTAGGAACACAGGCCCATTAATACTTCAGAGCAACAACATTATCTTCTATTAACTAGTATTCACTGATGCCTGTGAAGTATTTGTGCTTACTCAACTTACGTTTAACACAATAAGAGTAAGAGGAATGTTAGCATTTTTCCTTTTTTTTAAAAAAAAAAAGAAAGGTGATGCTTCCCCAGCTGTTGAGTTTCTCAGTTATTAGTACTATCCTCGTAAGCCCACTCATATTTATCATAAAAAATAGCTACATATGTGTGATATAAGAGCAGAACAGGAATCTAGTTATTGACTATGAATAGTTGTAGCATCTGGAAAGAGTGCACAGAATGCTATGCTTTTAACTTCTCTTGAATATCAGGTTATTTCCACTGTCCTCCTTTATTTCAAATTGTAGCTAACTGAAGATAACTGTGATGTACCATTTTTCTGAAATTGATGGCTTACTGCTAGTTTTTAATGTAACAAAAAGTCTGATAGTACACTAATGCCCAGAATTCGCTTAGCCACATCCATAGCACAAAATATTTTTCAGTCTTATCTACTATTGGGACAACAACTTTCCATCTTTTAATGAATGCTTCAGAGCAACAAAATTGTCCACCACCTATCATTATTCCCATAAAAATTACATTATTTGTTCTTACTCAAGCTAAGTTTAACACAGTGAAATGAACAGCAATTTTCCTAAGAGAGCTATAGCAGACAGATGTTGTATTTCTCTGTTATTAGTACCATTCACATAACCACATTTATATTTAACATAAAGTAATTGATATCTTTGTGTTATAACAACATAGCCACTTGTCATTTTGATTAACAGGTATATGTAGTTATTGAATCTACATAATCATAACAGTAGAAGATGTGTTTGGCAAGTTATATTTTTAAACTTCTCTTTAATTGTCTTGTGTATTCTTTCTTTCTTTCTTTTGGAAATGACTCTGTTCCACCAATGAGCCAGCAATTATGAGCACTCAAATATTTTGCCTCTGGTGATTTCCTTCTGTCCATTGAAGACTTCATTGGTATTGGCAAGCGGACAGCCAGTAGGATTATTAACGCTGAACAACAAGTGTAAGAGACAGTCTATTAATAATTTCAGTTCCTGGTATAGCTAAAAGAAAAGAAAATAAACGTATCATTTGTTTTAATTTTTATTTTCTGATCCTAATTTTCAGCATTTCACTCTTTTTTTAACAAGTACAGTACTCTGGTTCTTGTCAAGCTAGTTTGGAAGCAGCGGCACCAGCGCCCCAGCTAATTCTTTCATGTTCGACTACAGGTATTTTTATTCTGAAAACAAAATTGACAGTTCAAAGCTGAGATGACTGTAGGAAACAAGAAAGAGCGCAGCGAGGTTGTCATGTCTCCATTTGCTTCTGCTAGCCACCAAGATTACATATAGCTGCTAGGGATGATTGCACAAGTCAAAATTATGTATGAAATAGTAACTGTTCCTCAAACATTTAGGGTGAGATACAATAACAGCCTCCAGTTTGATGTGTTGCATACATTTCCATCCCAGTAGTATAAGAAAGGTAATGGCTGCTTATTGTAAATGTTGGCATCTTATTCTTCATATATATACCCTGAATGTAATTAATAATCACCACATCATAGACACAGTTTTACATATACCCGAGAAATGCAAAAGCGGATGCACAGTGTTCAACAATTCAGCATGGGTATTGGCTGTAGAACACCCATTGTTGGTGTAATAAATTAATAATCACTATTAAATAATTAATAATAAAATAAATACAACAGCAAGCTAGCCAGTAACACCTCTCAGAATGTTCACTCAAATCAAACTCCATGATGTTTGTGTTGTACCAGTTTATTGAAGAGACTTGAAAGACCAACTGCTTCACAAAGTAGTTCACATAGCACAGTTGATTCTGTGTTATGTGCCCATTTACAATTCATCATCTACCACACAGCTACATTTGATGGACTGAGTGAGGTGGCGCAATCGTTAGCACACTGGACTCGCATTCAGGAGGACGCGCGTTCGGCCAACCCGATTTGGGTTTTCCGTGATTTCCCTAAATTGCTTCAGACAAATGCCAGGATGGTTCCTTTGAAAGGCACGGCCTGTTTCGTTCCCCATCCTCCCGTAATCTGAGCTTGTGGTCTGTCTCTAATGACCTCTTGTCGATGTGACATCAAACACTAACCTCCTCCTCCTACATTTGACGAAATACTGTCGTGTGTAGACGTGTTACATCTGAATCGAACTGACTGTCGTGTTCTGTCATCAATTTTGTAAAATCGTCTATTTCATTGCACACACTTTGGAACATACATTCCACGTATGGGACGCCAACAATGTTACCTTTTCTGGGGTTATTTTTTTTTAAATCGTACCTCTGTTATAGCCATCAGTCTGTGTGATGTTGTCTGTAAATATAAAATGTTGCATATTTTTTCTGGAGATCTCTTAACGGTCAAACAAAAAATATCTGATCTTTACATTAATTTCAAGATAGATCATTATATTGTTATACATGTAAGTTCCCTACCAAGTTAGTTTTATGTTTTGCATTAATCTTTTCATTGAATGACGCTGCAGCAGTTTTCGTGTTTTCTACTACACTCTCTAACTCATTTATAGTATCTACCAGCCTCAAAACATCCTCCAGCGATTAGTTTTGCGATCTGGACAGCTTATCACTCATGTTTGATACGCTATTTCTGGAGGCGATGACTAAGTATATATGAAATCAAGTATGCGAAATACCCAAAGCACTCTTCATTTGCTGCCAACTTAACTGAATGGGAACGCTATTCCAGAAATAACCAATCGGGGAATAAAATGGCCTCGTACAACATGATCATCAGTTTAACCCGTGGTTAGCCTACTCTTCGATTAGCTATCCCTGGATTTATCTGGAGGTTGTGCAACTGACCCTAAGCTCGCTAGCTAGCCATAAATGGCAGGTTATGTTAAAGGCCAATTCACACTGTTCGTCATGACACCGTCACATCAAGGTGTATTCACACTGTCCATTAAGTCACAGCATGGCACGTCAGTTCAAGTCATGTGATCTCAACTCGCGCTGCTGCGCTCAGCTCTTCTTTTCGGGATTTTGACAAGATGATTTTCAATTGCTTTTACACGCTAAGTGTACATACACAACGCAGTAAGTTATATACGTGCATGCTGAAGTCCATATTAGAACGAAAATGACATTTATTGGACTCAAATGATTTGCATATTGCCGGAATAGCTTGTATAATAGAGGAGAGAGACGGAAGTGCAAAACAACACAAAGAAACTTCAAAATGATGGAACACAGCAACCAGTTTTCCTTTCCTTTCAGGTTTTATTAAGAAAATTTCGGCTAATGCCTAGCCATTATCAATGCACTATATCATAGTATCAATTCATGTCCTAGTACGTCAGTTCCCTGTTGTTGGTTCAAGACTTGATGACTACAAAGTAACTGCATGGGTCCAAAAAAATGTCATTACATGGTACAGAAGGGGAATTTAGCACACTATACAAGGAGCTTGAGGAAGAAGAATCTCTCATTTCACTAATGAACCAACCTTTATTGGCGACATGTGTGAAAGTACTATTGCAATTCTATGCTAATGCTTACTTTGTTTGTTGTTTCATGCTGCAAAAATGTTGATGTTTGGAGAACCACTGGAATCGAAAAGTAAAATTTACTTGAAGAGAAAATTAAAAGAAGAATTTATGAGAGAAGAACCAGGAAAGGTAAAGTGTAGCAATTCTTAGCGGCAGCATATGTGTCATAGATTGTATTATGTGAAATGTTGTTGAGTTTGAAGTTGATGCACCACTTTCCATTTCAAAATTTGTATAACATATACTGGTACCTACACTGCAATAGAGTATAACAATAATACGTAGTACATTGTCCTAACAACATGACTTCATTTGGCTACATCATTCGTAAAATGGAACAAAAAATTTTTAAACCAGTTTATCAATTTTCGTAGCAAGGGATGTTTAAGTATCAGACATTTGCTACCAAAATAAAATTTTATTAATAGAATTTTTGTGCAGGGAGGGTTAATACACAATTAGCAAAATGGAGAATAACATTGAATACGCAGATTCTGACAAGGATAGTGTTATATATAACGGAAATGACCCATGTGTGTTACAGAATATCACAGTACTTGCATAAAACGTAGACAATAATGAAAATTTGTTACGAAATATGTTTAAAAGGATCAATGAAGCTATGTCAGAGCCTTTGATGACATGTTAATATTAGAAGAGACGGCTATCATACACTCTGTGCCATCGTCAAACGTCATTGACCTACTGAAAGTCATATTAATCAAACTGCGCAATCTCTACACAATCCAAACTGAGCTGAATAATAAACAAATTGCCCTCACTACCTCAAAATCCGGACATGATGAGATAAAAGCAGAATTAATACACTGCAAAAAAGTAACACTGCGCTAAACTCCAAAGTTGACGAAATAAATACTCGACTCACTGGTCAGGTCACAGGTTTACACTCACAGATTAAAACACTTAGTGAGCAACAGGGTCAATCAACTGTAAAAATTTGTTTAAATATGAAGATCAGCAAAAGTTACTTGTATCTGTTGAGAAGTTGTGATCCAATCATGATACATCAAGCACATAAGTAGTTAGAATTGCTGAGGTGCATGCTTCTGTAAAACATGTGACACAGAGCTGAAGGTAGATACATACCTTAGCAAGTACTTTCACAGACAGTTTGCAATAAGAAACCGACAGCAACTATAGACAAATTAATAAAGATCTCCACACTTGGATGGAGGAAAGGGATAACCTTTTTAATGGTTGTTTACAACAAAATTTGGGTACCATTGTCAATGATATAGTCAAATAAGTTTTGAAGAGTTATACCCATATTGCACATTTTCCACCACAAGCCAACATACACATACACAAACAGTCAAGTGTTTACATACCTAATGAGCATGTGAAAAGTACGAATCGTAATCCATGTGCAAATGAACAGAATGGTTATGATTCAACGCTAATTGTAGATATTCTTGTAAGCCCGTTCAGCAACAAGTGTATGAAAATGTATTGCCATCAATAGTAATAATACAAATAACATACCGTCTCCAATGTATATGGGAAAAGAGCATATTTTAAACCAGGGGGCAGAAAGATATTAGCAAAAATGTTACAGGATGTAAGTTTATTAAAATACTTGCAATTCCAAGTCTTCATTCATGAAAGGGAGAACAGTGCATCCAATTGCTTTTCTCGAAACTTTTAGAAATAATTTCCCAATTGATGGGCAGATAGGCAAAAGATCTGTCATCGGATTCAAGCAAGGTGAAGCAGCCACATGGGCCTGTAACGTTGCCAATCGTTGTACATATTATTAACAATTCGAGCGAGCTTTTCTGAACAAATTCTGGTCATCTTCGGTTCAGGAGATGCTTCGAAAAATGGTGTTCGAACCAGAATAGTTCAATTCATGGCAAGCTAATCTTCGTCGTTACTTTGAAAAGTATTTGAACATGACACATTACTGGGATGAACCCGTGTCTTCAAGAGACGTAATCCATGTATTAAAACACGGTTACTGTTCCACATAAGGAAAAAGTTAACAATGGTACCAGATCATGATGTAGAATAGTTTCTTTCGGTCTTGCATTCACTTGATGTTACTAATGAAGACGTGCAGAGTACACGGAATAACAGTTACGGCACGCCTCAGCAGAAGTGCATACAGTGCAGGTTAGCCAACCTAATCCACATACACACAGAATAATGTCATGTGCATGAGACAGCAAAACATGCAGCTATATTTGAATGCATACAGTAATAACAAAGGCACACATTCAAATGGAGGCAATCCAAACAAAAAACGAGCAGCCAGTATCAATAACAACAACCATCTATGTGGAAATAAACACAACTGCAGTCAACATAAGATGCAAAGCTCCCTGTATCAAAACAATCTGCAATCACAATATTACAGTAAGAATTATGGACATAGTGATTTTTCATGCTTTAATAACCAGCAAAGTCCTTGGCAACCACCACTAAGTGTTACACAGCAAAATAGTAATTTAATGAATCACAGTCAAACGAGCAACAATAATATGAAAATCAAAACACGACACCATACACTCCAAGACGAAAAAACGGTGACTGGAAATATTGTGGAGGTCGCGAGTGAAGTGATGTGATTTTTATCTTAATTTTATTGTGACTTTATGTAAATGTAATAACACACATACATAGACACATAGTAAAAAAACACTATACACACTTGATATGTTGCTATGTCAACCTACCTTACCGATATATTTTATTTTTATATAAACTCTTAGATGTTAACCACTATTCTTTTTTTTATTAAGCATACACAGTAAACATTGTATTTTACTTGCTCCGCACCTTTCAACATGAAGTCACTCCAACAACCACACATTCGACAAACTAAACAAGATCACAACTCATCCCTAAGCGGTAAATGAGCCATGCCTGGGGTACAATGATACAATAATAGACACATTTGACTCACCAAATGAAAAACAGCACACAAACACAAGTGTAACTTGCGATATAAGCAAACAACACTTACTTTTACTTAGGTACAATCACGATGCAAGTTAAACAAACGAGCTACTTGAGGGTCATACTCAAAGCCAATCACAAGTAAAAGAGATCATTCCAGCAACGACTAAAGGTTTTGTAGATGGTATAACGACGAGTGTTATCATTCATATGGGAACGGCGATTATCGACGTATCTCACGATTTTTATAAACAATGGTTATATTAGGATCGATACCTCGATTTCCAGTTTGAAAATGCCGAATCCTGACTGTAACTGGATGCAAACCAAATAGGGTAAGTAAGCAAATATTTGTGACTATGGGAGTAGGAAATAGTACAATAGTATGGCCTTTCCTTGTTGTAGAAAACCTGGTCTTAAATTGCCTTATTGACATAGATTCAATAAGAGAGAAAGACAGTACAATTGACTTCTCAGAAAGTAAATGTTTTAAGAAGCACAATGGGACTCAGATCGACATTTGCCTAGATAAGCAGATTTGCTCGAAATGACATTAAGAACTTGCTACACATAATCAGTTGTGAATTCATTAGATCAGATTATAGTAAACTGGATGCAATTAAGAATTTTCCTTACCCATGTACCACAAAAAATTAAAATCTTTTATGGGTTTAGCCTCATTTTTAGGCACTTCGTTCTAAGTCAATTACTCAACAGCAAACACTTGCTGGCACTTTTAAAAAAGAATCATGCTTCCGTTTGAATGGAACAACATACATGAGATTTGAAACAGAATAAAGAAAGCTTTGGTAACCTCAAATATTTTGAGTCATCCTAATCTTAACGAAGAATTCTGTATTGCAAGCGACGCATCAGGCACAGAGCTTGGATCATGTCTTTTTCAAGTGATAGGAACTGGGGATAACCAAGAGGTGCAAATGTACCTATTCAACCACTGAGTTAGAAACCTCCAGAATTATATGGGCTGTTAAGAGATTCAACTATTATACTTTTTAAAGATATGTGAAGGTATACACTGACTACCAAGTACTAACCTTTTAATGACATGCGAACTCGTGCATCCACGATTATCAGGATGTGCAACAACATTGCTGAACTACTCGTTCGAAATAGTATACATAAAAGGTAAAGACAACCTAATTACAGACACATTGTCAACTCTACCTCAGCGACTATCTCATGATGTAGATGATCTGGAACATATGAATGATTATCGCAACATTTTGATGCAGGACGAACACTATCGTTAGTATTATTTAGACTTGTGTAGCATATGTCAACACTGCAGAAGGCTGTCAGCAGGTGGAACAAAGTAAGATCAACAATAGCAAACAACCCTGACCATCCTATTGGAAAGCATAATAAACTATATGAGGACATCTTACTCTACTGTAGATGTTCAGGCAGTAATAATAGTGCATCTGCATTCCACAAGAATCAGAAGCAAATTTCAGCTTGCATACACATTTTACTTGGGAACACTACAGCATAAAGAAATGTCTGCAGAAACTGAACACTTACTGCTATTTCACAAACATGTGGAGGAAAATTCACAAACTTATCAAAACATGTACTATTTGTCAAAAGGCAAAGCCTGAGAGTCTAGGTTGTAAAGTAGAATTGGATTCAATTATTACCAGTTAACCTAAAGAAATTGTAGCAACAGACATAAGTGGACCATATCCTAGAAGTAGAAGCAGTGTCAAGTATATATCTTTTCTGTTTGACCTTTTCTCAAAATATGTGAAATTATATGCCATGAAATGCGCGACAGCCAATACAATGAGTAGATAGAGATCATATATCTAGCGTTGGCAAACCTGCCGCCGTCCTTTCCGACAAAACAATATGTTACACTGGTTACAAATAGGGAGAGTTATTGAAAAATAAAGTCATCCAAATTATCCCAATCTCAAGATTTAGCCCTCAATCTAATCTATGTGAAAGGATATTCAAGGAACTAAACCGTTTTATGCGACATTACATATTGTGGAATCATTTCAAGTGGGTGTACTATTTGTCTCTTTTTGAGGATGTTTACAATAATTTGCCAATATATAACTCCAATCATACACCTACAGAAATTATGTTAGATGTAGAAGAATCGTGGGATCCCCTTCTGTAGATTTCTGGATAACCGGAATCCTATGACAACAAAGTATGAGATGTATTAATTACCCTAGCAAATAAAGCCAGAATCAAAAAACACGAATTTGACAATACTGTAAAACGAACTCTGTAATTTACAAAAGACATGCAAGTACTTTTGCATGTTTACCCAAAATCTTGTGCATTGAAGCGATGTAACGATAAGTGGGCATACGACCACACCGCCGCCAAAGAGATCGATCCGCCAGATGCGATTCTCTCGATAAGCGGAACAAAAGACGGCTGTGCTAGTGAAAGAGTAAACAGCCAGTAGCAGTACTTATGCTCGCCACGAAGCGCTGCTAGGTCACTTCATGTGTAGCAGGAGTGTAGTGCAGTTGTGCCAGTCTACAGTTCATAGCCACACTCAGTCGTCAGCCAGTGCCGATGTTAGTCAGTCATCGTCTGCAGCTCAGTCATTGCTGCCATAAAGTCTTTGTAGCCCAGTACCAAGTTAGTCTTCAAATTCACCGGATTCGACATTCAAGATTACGAGAGATTAATTCGTCACTGCAAGATTTGTGACTTGTAAATTATGTCATTCTACAGACTCTTAGTCTAGTCGCGTCTTCTATAATTGTCAAGTAACAGATCATGGGCTACAACAAAGTTAAGTAATAAATACTTTCTTATTTTGTATTCCTGCTAATTAATTGTGTTTTCCTGTTGTAGCTACCAAGCAGTCTTGACATAGGAGAACCCACATTTCCACGTCCTTGGCTACCTCACATTTTCTATCTCATGTTGATGGACTCAGTTATGGTGGAAGATCGAGAGCCATCACATATATCATTGCTTGCATGCCACATACTGTGTCGTATTTGTTACAAAATCCTAGAACAAATAAAATAGTTGGATTATACCATTATATAGATTTGTGTAAGTTTCATATAAAAGCATGAACAAAGTCATTAAGAGACAAGTAGGTAAGTGAATCACAAACCACGAATGTAAAGCACAACACTATGTCTACAGCTTACAAATATACAAAATCGTCTAAGATAATTTATTTCAGGTCAGCAGCTAGGAAGGAAGAAGAGATGGAGAGAAAGAAAACTTTATTCTGATGTCCTTAGGTTAGTTATGTTCAAGTAGTTCTAAGTTCTAGGGGACTGATGACCTCAGAAGTTAAGTCACATAGTGCTCAGAGCCATTTGAACCATTTTGAACAATTGAGTGTTTTTATCTTTTGTTTTAGAAATAAAAATTATCTGAGATATTATCTCTTACACCTATCATATATACATAAATTTATTTTTTGCTGATACTCGGTTTATTTATTTTATACAGAATGTTTCTTTTCCCTCAAAACATCTATTATACTGCCCCCTAAATATTGAGGCTGAGTATCAAACTACAGTCGAACTATTTATTTTTAAGGTTTGTTTACAACATTCTTCAAAAATATACATATACCAGTTCTCTTTTACATCTATATGAATAACCAAATTTAGGCTCTCTCGCCGCACTTCTTGGCGCATTATTATAGTCTCAGTGCGAGTAGAATACGTCACAGCTGATGTCATGCAATGATCATATTTCAACAGTCTCTGATATGCACAGTAACCTTCTGTATGCCAGTTTTTCCACAGTACAGTGTGAAAAGGTTTAATACTTAGTCATATGTGGTCAATTATTTAGCTTGTTACATCAAGATTATCAATTGAAGAGGAAATCATACATTTAACATAGAAATAACTAGGAAAATATAAAACAGATAGTATAATTGCCGTGTTTGCTAAGTGCCCAGGCAAACTTAAAATTGTTCTAAGGTTAATGTTTCTGAAGTTAACTGCTTATTCGACATCATTGTTAAGAGTCTTTTCTGATAATCCATGTCCATTTCATGCTTTGCATGTAATTTTTTCTTTTTACAATGCTCTTGTTTTGCAGGATAACATCTGCTCTCAGCAATGTCCATCTGGTGGTCTTGGTGTTGGCGATTCATTTGAGAACAAGTGCCACAACACACACGTCTGTTGCGGACCTGTGTGGCAGAGCGATAGAATTTCTGCATCAACCACTGTTTTGGATGCTGTACTTGCCCTGTGCGTTGTCGTCGCGTTTCTGAGAACATTTCGCCCTGCAAATTCCACCCTACTTCTCATGCCCGTAGTATTCGCTTGTTTATTTTGTTTTAGCTACTTGCTGTAGCCTTACACATGTTTCACTGAACACTACGTTCAACTTCAATGTTTGAATTTAACGCAGTTTATGGTGCTTTACAGCATTCCTGTCGTCATTTATATGATTTCCTTCGTTCTTTTAAAAGTTTTCAGCTTAAGTACTTCTGTCATTCTAAACATTCTACTATACATTTCTTTATGCAGGTATTCTATGTTTCTTTTGTGTCACCATAGAATTTGATGAATTACTACTGAAGAGGCCCAGCACAAGCTCCACAGCAACACATGAGCTCAAGGGTATATCTGTGAATCAAATACTACGGTTAAAGCAAGAATTAAAATTGATCTAAATCTAGCTACAACATATAGCACTTGATGAGTGTGGACCCTAATATGTTTTCCAATGTTGTGTAATGATATCGTTCATATACATCATTTGTCTGTTTACTTTGATATTTTCCATTATATTCTGAAAATATGTGGTTTCATTCTGTTTTGAAACGTAGTTCTTTTCCAGGAATGATTTCTGTTTGTGTCATGTTCATACATGCTCGGTCTTCTGTCACTACTGTTCCATAGAAATTTCCAGAATGATTGGCATAACCTTAATTGTGCAGCTTAATAAATTAAATAAATCATTTATCATATAGCAACTGTAGCAGTTGCGCGGTTCCAGACTGTAGCACCTAGAACCATTCGGCCACTCCGGCCGGCCACTCAATTGTTATTCTTCTGTTCTGTCTGTTAGAGTTTTGAGAGGAACATCTTAGCATAATCTGCCAGACCCTGTACAATTATTTAGTTGATAAAGTAAGTTATCAAAAATAATGGTGTTTTATTTAAAATGATGGTATATCGGACCTAACTGCTTCTGTCAAAAACAGTTTGTATTTTTGTAGTAATATTACACAGCAATCAACATGAAGATAAGTGACAAAAGATAGTGGCTGTTAACTAACATTTTAATAGTGGTCTTGTATTATGTGTCCTTTCAGACCAGCAACCTGTTTCTTTTAAATATCAAAGACTGATGGTTCCTTGTTTTGACTATTTTAATTACGAGAGCCATTATTTCTTCGAGGCTTTACAAAAAGCAGTAGAAAGAAAGTCACCATAAAAGTCAAGCTAAGTTACATTAATGTTAAAACTCAAATTCTGTTTGAGAGACTGCAGCTCAAATCTATAAAACGAATGTTTATCTCATTTCATGAATAAGCGAGCCTCTATAGTCCAGTGCAAATGTTTGTGCAAGAGTCATACCTCCCTCAATATTTTTCCCTTCAAGACTTATTGATTTTCTTTACATCTTGCATTTGGCTTTTGATAGTTCATGTGTGTTATTTGTACTGGGGTTAGCTAGTGAAACCACATAAATTTTCACCACTGATACTTGCAAAATTGTTTCACACACAATTCAGAGAGCTACTTAATAATAAATAAGTCTACCACATATACATTTTGAAATAAACGACCCAAGCGAGATTAGGCGAGCGGTCTGAGACGTTGCAGTCATGGACTGTGCGGCTGGTACCGGCGGAGGTTCGAGTCCTCCCTCGGGCAAGGGTGTGTGTGTGTGTTTGTCCTTAGGATAATTTAGGTTAAGTAGTGTGTAAGCTTAGGGACTGATGACCTTAGCAGTTAAGTCCCATAAGATTTCACACACATTTTAACATTTTTTTTAAAAAATAAACTACTTGCACTGTCTGAAGTTTCAGTGCGTTTCTTTATCTGTTGTTGTTGTTGTTGTGGTCTTCAGTCCAGAGGCTGGTTTGATGGAGCTCTCCATGCTACTCTATCCTGTGCAAGCATCTTCATCTTCCAGTACCTATTGCAACCTGTATCCCTCTGAATCTGCTTAGTGTACTCATCTCTTGGTGTCCTTATACGATTTTTACACTCCATGCTGCCTTCCAATAAAACTGGTGATCCCTTGATGTCTTAGAACATGTCCTACCAACCGATTCCTTCTTCTAGTCAAGTTGTGCTACAAATTTCTCTTCTTCCTACTTCTATTCAATACCTCCTCATTAGTTGTGGTCTGCCCATATAATCTTCAGCATTCTTCTGTTTCTTTATCTAACACTACAAATATTTGACAACGTGACAAATTCCACCTACTAATCAATCTGATTTTATTAACAGTACTTTTTTCACGTCACGTTGCAGCAATGTTGCAATCCATTTCATTGTAAAATATTAAATATGAAACCGTTATCTATAAAAATCCACTTTATAAATCTAGAAGAGGGCAAGTAATTCAGTACACTCATGTCGTACCATTCAGACTGCTGTCTCACTGCTTCAGTTAATCCGTCGTCATGTATAACAAATTTTAACAAAATATATTACAAAACGAAACAACTGATAGCAGCTAACGAAAAACAAAGAACTGATATCAACCAGAAAAGCCACAAAGAAACGAAATACGGAGATCTGTGCATGGCCGTGTATTGGGAGGAAATGAGCTTGTGGGTCACATAATCAGCAACGTATCGACGATGTCAACCGTGAGAACTTTCCTCCAGAGAAAACCAGACGATGCCGTGACGTGACGAGACGGCCAATATGGATGCCGCCATTTGAAATGCATTGCGGAATAGTTTGACGGAACGGGACATGACGTGACGTGACGGCCAGTGTGAACTGGTCTTTATCCAGATTTTATTCTCTGGTTAGGAGTTAATCCCTGTTCGGCCAATGCGTCCCCCGCGCTATTCCAAGAATAGCGCTTAAGCGGTTGCTAACCGGAGATTGTACAGCCCTGCACAGTCTAAAATTTTTGACTGTGTTAATGTCTTCCTCAGCCTTGCTGTAGAATAGCCATCCAAATGCAAATTGCAAGAGACATTATAAAAGTTCCATTTATTGGACATGCAGAGAGATGGTTACGAAGACTATTTCTGAAAGAAATTTGTATCTGCCTGGAGAGCAGTAAGGATTTCCATCGGCGCTCCATTGGCAGCCCTGCGTACACAAACCATTGATCATAAATGCGGTCTTTCAAGAGCATGGTAGCTCAATGTGACTTCCGTAGCCGGCGTGTGGGTTGTAGCGTTTAGTTCTTAAAAAGTATGTTTTCCTTGTTGTCAACTTAATCTGAACCTGTGATGAGTATTCGTGTCATATGGCGCATCAGTGTTTCATGACAACAAAACGCAGCTGCTGTAAAGAAATTATTCTGAGATAGTAGATGACCCAGAAAAGCCAAGTTTTTCTATTTGATCGTAAAATATACAATGTGTGAATCAAGTAGCAGCTCAAACAACAGTGTAACATGAATGTGACTGACTTGGAAGACAGTGTGCATCGATGGGATACATTGAAAATATTGACACCAGACGGAAGTAAATTTAGCTATGTTGTTATGATTTTAAATCAGCCTATAAGACACAATCGTGCAGCTATGCTTTCTCTGTGGCAGAACGGTAAGCAAAAATATTTTAAATGATATTTAGACAAGGCTGACATATCAGTTTAGGTCATACTATTTTATTTAAACAAATTATTAATGTAAGATATTTCAAGGCCACAAATGTGGATCACACTGGGAAATGTGAAGCACCATAAAATGTTACTAGTTAAGACAACATAATTTGACATCTTTGAAGGCATAGAAAAGGGAACATGTATCGTACAAAAAAAGTTAGTTATGCCAGCAGGTCATTCTCTTTCATTTATTGATAAGAGAACGAAGTGCTGTAATTCTGAGATAAGGTTGAAAGTGAAGCAGCAGCTTTGTTTCCTCCAACTGGCCCTTCAATGTAGCCCCGCCACTGTTTATATAACCTTATGTAGTGTTCTTTTCACTTTTTTTCTCCCAGGAATCTGGATCCAGAAAACTTTTATGTAAACATCTTATAGCTTTCTTGTACACACTGCTATTGTTAGTGACTGCACTGTTAGTTTCTTCAAATTTCCTGATAATACTGAAAGTGATAATATTTTCTGTAAGGTTGTATTTGCTAACACACGACTTATTGCATTTACTTTTGAGAAGTGGTACATTGTACTCCCTTGCCTGCTTCTGTACATTGTTCTAGTTTATGCAGTTACAACTAGATTGTTACACTACTACACTACATAGACCTCAGGCTACATGCATATTCGAAACAACCAATATTTCAGGGCGAAGTAGGGGGAAGGGAAGGTTGTAATATCACCCCTTGGCCCTCACTTTTAATGTTTGTCTGTAATGGAAACTAATAACAATCACTAATTAGGCTACCATAATAATTTTTAGTGCTTATGAAGGAAAAAAAAAGGACTGCAGAGACGTGCAGTATCTTAATTGTATGGTGCATATGGCTTAATGCTATTTCTGTGATGAAATCGCTATCTTTATCACTTGTAAAACTGTAAGTTAGTAAGCATAATGTTGGAAAAATAAAACATTTTTTATTATCTTTGATTCAACAGCTTAAGAGTCCAATCACTATTGGTAGGGTATTTGTTACTACTGTAAATTTTCTCAAAACATGCTTAGTACATAAGATAAATGGATTTCTTTTCAAGACGCATGTTTCTAAACTTTTGATTTTCACATTACCTCAGCATCCTTGAGGATTACGGTTGATGGAGGAACCAACCGTTGGTTTAAGTTCAGTGAAGAAGAAAGCTGTTCATTGCCTGATTTCATAACAGGAGATTTAGATTCTGTGGAGGAATGTGTTCTTGACTACTACAAGAAGAGAGGGGTTCCTGTTGTTGTCACTCCGGATCAGAATAAAACTGATTTTACAAAAGCTGCTTTGTTTGCTGTTGAGCATCTTGGCAAGGTGAAAATTAAGGTACATGTGTTGTTCAGTTTTCGTTGCAACTTTGTCTATTGTAATTGATGAAGGCAAATAATAGGTGTGTGAAAAATTGTTAGGGATGAATGTGATTTGTTTTTTGCTTTAAAGTTTTACACTTTCATTAATTGAAACTGTCAGGCAATTGCAGGTATGATATTTTAGATATTTATTGACTACATGCTTCACTTATACTAATCTATATTGACAAAATTCTCTTGTGCACTCAGCCACATCCATGAACGCCAGGAGTATATAAAATACCATTTGGATGTAGACAGTTTTATGTAGGACCAACTGTGCGTACCATTGAATGACACTGTGTGGAACATGAGATGCTTTCACCTTCGGGACTTAGAAAATACACATTATATTGCATTTGAAGAGACATCTGTTATTATATGGACTAATAGTTTCTGAGATAGAGGAACTAAAGAAGCGATTGACAAAAAATTTGTAACATCGTGCTAAATAAAGAAGACTGTTTGCAGCTAAGTACAGCTTGGGATTCAGCCATGGGAAGGTTGAAGCTGGTGTGCAGTGAAAACATTACCTTATATGGTGGTAGAATGAGCACCAGTGATGTCAGAGAAGGCAGACAGCTATGTAAGTGTGGTGGCAGCAACCAAAAGACGGTCACTACTTGACAATGGCTGAGGAGTGCTCAGCCGAAAGCTCATGGATTTTGAACCCTTGACACAACTGGAAGCTCAAGAGAATTTTATCAGTACATATCACTGTGAAACTGTGCATTCTTAATATATATAAATTTAATTTCTGGCCCTTAAATGAACTGTCTTACTTATTTCTGGTAGTGTGTAGGGCACCTAGTGAATGCACAACACATATTAGGCCTAGTTGTCCTGTATTAACTCTTGGCAATGCTGTAGCAACAGGAATCCTAAGGTTTGATAGATGAGCTGAATTATAGTTTGTCTGCCAAATTTAGGAAGTGAAGTAGTCTTGGTTTTGTTGCTATAGCTAATAAGATTGATGTAAGTGGCCCACTTATTCATTCATTCACAAGTGGTGTACCAAAAAATTGCTGTAGGCATGTAGAATGTGTAGAGTTATACATCAGCAGACATGGCAGGCTACAGTACTTCAGTGTAGTATGCTAACAACAGATTGTGGCTATTTTCGAGGCAGTATAAGCTGATCTCTGACAGATGCTCTAAGTTGAGCACAACAGCTTTGTGCACCTACCGCAATCATCATGTAATGCAATTTTGTAAAGGTCTCTATGGTAACATATGTACATTGTCACAGCTCTATAGACTGCTATTATTTTCACCTGCAACTGTTTCAGCTTCACAGTGAAAGCTGGGAAATGCACGGCCAGTTGTCAGGGATCTTCTTACACTGACGAGACAGTAGTGCTGATTTACTATTTTCTCAACTATGGGAATTAAATCTAGATTACTTGCTTAAATGCATCATAAATCAGATACATATTTGAGTATATTATGCTAAAAGCTTGTGAAATCGTTTATTTGGTTGGGCAGCTAAATCTAACAGGGGGGAGGCCACAATGTTGGGATCACAGATTTGCTTCGAACTTTGTACACATTTAAGAGAAGGTTTACACATCTATTATGTAACTGATGTATGTGTGTGTAGGTGCTGGACGTTAGCATTTGCGGCAGTCAGGTGGATAGTGTTGGAGCGTTGGAAGACAAACGTATGAGGCAATGATTTGACTCTAACTCAAACGTAATTCTAATTTATATTTTTTCAACACTGGTCATTTTGTTGAATCTATTTTTGAAAGGTAATATAATTAAAAAAATGTCCGTTTGCATGAAGTTTTAGTGAATTTCATGTTATTTGACTACTTATTGTTTTAATTAAATTTAATTATTAGAACAAACATATTTATAACTATCGACAAGTAAATGAAGAAGCACAGTTTTCCTGAAAATGTATGCCTGTCATGCTTTGCAGAATCCCTTATATATGCAATCTGATAAGGTACCCAGAACTACTCTGCACCTCAACACTTTGAGCTGCAGACACAGAGGCAGGCCCCATTTGGCAGTTAATCTGCCTAGCAGTAACACATTGCTAATGCAAGAATGAATAGTGTAGGTGCACTTTTTTTTTAGTATCATAGAAGTTACACTTGTTCTGCAAAAATGAATGTTTGAGTGGAAGTCAAACCATCACCTCATCTACGTTCATCTGACAAAGCTCAAATACTAACCACTTGACCACCACAAACGCTAACATCCAGCACCTATGCACAGATAAATGTTACACGATAAATGCGAAAAACTACGCTTGCGATTTTCTCGGAATTGCCATATTAGTGCACCTTACTACTTGCACATTATGTTGTTTTAGTGGCCTACTAAATATGTAAAAGGTTTGAAGTAAATCCTGACATTGTGGCCTACCCTTTTAAGGTTGTAGAGTTGTAAAAAGTCATTTTTTTTGTGTTCAGTGTGATCTGAGCAGAGCCGGAGCAAGAGCCTAACCTTTATAGAGGTTATATCTTGTGTGTTTGTGGACATATTAATGCATGACACTATTTCAGAAAGAGGTGGAAATAATTGACAAAGATGGTTTTGGAGTCTGTATTCATATTGTACTTTGATACTGATGTTTCTCCACTTCCATCCGTCATATGTTTGTCAGGCTCCATCAACAAAAAATTTCCCACAATGGTGCAGCATTTCAAAATGCTTTATTGCCTAAGATCAGCGTTGTTCTTAATGAAAAGGGAGTGTCCACTAATGAAGGAGTGAAAAGCAAAGTATCTTCTTGTACAAACTTTGGTGATACACAGTAGATTCTAGACTATCCATCCTGATGTGGCAAGTCAAGCCAGATAGTAAAAAAATTCAGATGGTCTCTCTTTCGACCCCAGCTGTACCATTAAAAACTACCATTCTTTTAAACAAAACCCCAATTTTATTAAAACTTTGATAGATGACTGTTTCTGTCCTTCAAGGGGAGTTGGAATGCCCTATCCTGCCAATGTTAAATTTATTGACTTGGCTTCCATGTATTTCAGGAACCACTGTAGCCATTGACATGGAACTTCTACAAGACATTAAACTGTATGTTCTGAGTCTACTGAAGTACAATAATTGCATTTCAGCCACTGCTTTCGGAAATAATTTTTTTTTAATTACATGGTTAAAATTTGGTGTACTTTTTGTATGTTAATGTAAATAATTGTAATTACAGATAACATTGTGTTCTTCTTTTAGTTCAGTAGACTCTGGATATCTATGTTATTACTCCCTGAAAATTTGAATACTCTACTCGAAGTGGTTTCCGAGATTTAAGGAAAAATGCAACAGAAAATCTAAATTTTCAGAAACAGCTTCGAAAGTTTCAAAAGAATGTAACTCACTTAATATGTGCTTTTTTTTTCTATTTTTAGTCTCTCAGAAGCACCCTGTACTATACTGTATATCATTATTTTGATTTTTTTCTAAGGTTTTTGCTTCTTTCTGGACTCTTTAGTGGCCAACAGTGCTGTGCACTCTGCTTTATCAATGTGAACCTTGTACATTCGTTCAAGTTTTCTGATGCAGTTTGCTCAAGGATGGAAGACACCACAGCGGAACCTATGACTATACAGAGACATACCTGTCAGTCAACTATGCCGAACGCTCAACCTTTGTCGTTAGGGATTGTTGGTGGCATAGTCCTCATGTCTCACTGTGTGTTCCAGGCATGTGCGTGTTGGTGTCTGACAAGTTGTATTATTTCTTATTCAGAAGAGTTTTTCCTTTGTTATTAAATCTCTCTACTGGGGTTATAATAAACCTTTGTTCTTGTTTACATGTGTCTTATGACTGCTTATCAAGCACCTGCCTGTGGGCGATATAGCATGGTCAATGACATTTTGCTGCCCTAACATACACTTCTCTGTGCATGAGCTTAAAGGGCAAACACCACGACCCGAAGATCCATCAGTACATCCAAAAAGACTAGCCCAACATTGTAATTGGTGAAAGAGAGACTAAAAGTCTGATATTCTGTATTTTGAAAGGATAGCAAATGTGGCTTATAAGGGTGGGACTTGAAAAAAAGAGATTTCTCAGACTGGGACTATTACTTTCTCTATCAGAGATGTTGCTTAAAGATCTAGATTTTTCATAAGAGTGTATTTGCACATGCATGCGTACATTGTGGGCAAGTGCTAATGTTACTAACATTATATTTCTTGAAGCTGTACTACATATCAACATTTAACTCTTAATCTGCAATAATTAGTCTCTAAATTTAACCTCTAATTCATGACTCCTTTGTTGAGATATGTCATTCAGTTATTGTGATAGGTGGATGCCCTTGTAGCTGTGGTTCAATCTGCAGGAAGAATGGACCATATATTTGCCAACATAAATACTCTCTTCAAGATGACACATGTGGAAGGTGCTATGCCTGTCTACCTTCTGTCGTCAGACTCCCTGACATGGTTGCTGAGGCCAGGTTCCCATGAAATTTCTCTCCCACCTGATCTCGTTGCAGAAAAAGTGTGGTGTGGCTTAATCCCTATTGGTGGAAAGGCCAATTCTGTCACTACTACGGGACTGAAATGGAACCTAAGTAAGTAATGCTACGTTTTTTAGGATTTAATATTTTTTATCAACTTGTTAGCTTTGAAACTAGTTTCAGATTAGTTTTGTTTTATATTTAGATGTGTACTGTAAAGTTATATTTCTCATTGTTTAATAGTTGAATTCTTATATGTTGGTTGAGAGAATAGGCCAAGTGTTGTCTTGTACACAATAAAACCTTATTCCTGCAGTTTTGGTGGATTTTTTTTCCCCAATGTAATGTAAAGACAGGCCTGTCACTTGGTTTTAATGAGGTAACACTCAGTTTCTGATTTGTTGAGGGAACAGCACTGAAATATGGCTTCTCAAACTTTATAGGTCAATCCTGAAATCAGGACATCTACCAGACACTTTCAAAATTACTAAACTATTGTTTTCTTGAAACTGAACAAATCTTCTGATGAAACAGAAAGTTACAATCAAATAGCTCTTCTTGGGTGGTGTTAAACTTTAGGAGCTTTTCGAGAGTCTTCTGTTAAATAGGATAGGTACAAGACTCCTGGAAAAAATAGTCCCTGTAGATCAAGCATGTTCCAGACCAAACGGGAGCTACACAGGCTAGGCTCTAAGCCTGACGGCATACATCACAGCTGCATTTCTGGGAAAAGAAAACCAAAGACTTCTGTAGTAATTGTCTCCTGGACGACCATTTCTGATAGTGTGGAAAGAAGGGTTCTTATGTAAGTTGACCAGAATCATGCCCGATCAAATCATGTTGCATGCTGTCTGGCAGGCTTTGAAAGCAGTATGGAAAGTAGTCCAGACATCAGTAGATGGTGGGGAAGGATCAGGGGGTGATGGGCATACATGCAATGTATGGGGAATTGCCTGAACATTGGATATGCCTTTAAGCACTGTGCATAAAATTTTGTGAAACATCCTGCATTGCTGCCCATACAAAATTACCCATGTTCAGGAGTTAGACAAAGGTTTGCTCCATAATTTCTTGCTTGCATGGAAGTGGGCATTGACTGGCCATGGAACATTCTGTGGACATATGAAGCCCATTTTCATCTCTGAGGACAGGTCAGTACACAGAATTGCAGAATATGGGCAAATGAAGGTCCGGTCACACATCAGCTGGTACTGCATCATTCTTTAAGGGTAATTTGTGTGATGGGAGTTGATAGCATCATTGAATCATTGGCATTGTGTAGCCAGTAAAGCAATTGCTGCAGAAACATTTTGGAGATCCTGGTTAGCAAGATCACCTGATCTTAATCTGTGAGACTTCTGACTGGGTGTTACCTGAAAGATGCTATGTTCAATGCTCTGATTACAAATATAACTGAATTGAAATTTCACATTGCACTGTGCATACTGAATGTTACCCATGAGAGACTCTGATCTGTTGTGAAACATGCTGTTTCGTAAGTTCAACTTGTGACTAAAAACAGTGAACAGCATGTTGAACATATTGTGTATAAGTCTCACGACACTTAAAAGGGATTTAATTATTCCCTTTTATGCGGTTTTCTGCCTGAGGGCAAATAGAAGCAGATTTTTTCCCATCTGATGTACAACCTTGCTATGGTGCATGGGCTTACCTAACTGTGCTACAACTGTGCCAGACTTTGCATGGTCATTTACTTTGCATAGTACGGTTGATGTAATACTAAACACATATCACAG
This sequence comes from Schistocerca piceifrons, assembly GCF_021461385.2. Lineage (NCBI taxonomy): Eukaryota > Metazoa > Arthropoda > Insecta > Orthoptera > Acrididae > Schistocerca > Schistocerca piceifrons. The sequence continues at coordinate 1,059,281,830 of NC_060139.1, forward strand.
CTGTCATATTGTGATGCATTTGTCATTTGTAGCTGAACCCATTTATGTTATGATACTTCCAGCCCCAACTAGTGGAACAATTTTTGTTAAAGCAACTCCTTCCCCCCCCCCCCCCCCTTCCCACCCAATAATGTTTCTCCCTTCTTTACTAATATTTCATTTAAATTTGACATTTTAACTGTCCTGTTGGTCTTCCTCCAGGCCTGCTATATTAGGTTAAAGTCTCTCCTTACTTTCCCAACAAACTTTCCATACAGCCAATCTCATTAAATAATTCGTCCAGGGATACTATGATCACTGTTTTAAGTGAGAACATAGATTGTTAAAGGGTCACAAATTATAATTTATTCAGACACTCAATAAGCAGTAACTCTTTGGATAACATTCAACATTTCAGTCTACATGACACAACTTGCTACTGCTCACTTGCACATTGAAACTTAAGCAGTGACCAATTGTGGCATGGACTTGCTGTAAAAGCATTAAGACTGCTATCGAGCAGTGCTGACAAACGCAATAGCCAAGCTCGGCGCACTCCATTGTGGCTGAGAGCCCAACTGCAACTTGCGCCATGACAATAACTGGTCTCTAGCGTTTTGTCAACAAGCAATGATTAAAACACACACACACACACACACACACACACACACACACACACACACACTCTCTCTCTCCCAAATCCCTCCCTTCCAAATCCTCCTCCCCCGTGGCCCCCACCCCCTCTGCCCCAGGGGCCACACTTCCTCCTCCTCCTCCTCCCCCCACGCCACCTGAGAAGCGATCCTCTTCTCAGGCGTCCATCGGGGAAACGTTCCGGACCCCAGCTTCCGAGGTCCGGCGTTCCAAAACGGACCCCGCGCTTGAGGACCTTCTTCGGGTCCAGCCCACCATCCCTGTGCCTCCTTGGCCTTCCAAGAAGGCCTCCAAGAAGAAGTCTCTATCCCCCTCTCCACCCCGGCGCGTTTCGTCTTGACGCTTCATCCGTGAGTCGCTGCTCCCGGCCGTCCTCAGTTTCGCCGGGACGCTCTGCTGCCAGGCGCTCCGCCGGCCTTTCGTCGGCAAATGATGAGGCCCCTCCTACACAATCATGGACAGCGGCCGCAGCTGGCGACGAGTCGATGGAACCGGATCCGCCTCCCGTCGGTTGTAGCGTTGTTCCCTCGCAACCTGGCCCTCCGCGGCCATCGAGGTGACCAGCTCTTCCCCCGTCTCATTCCCCCACCTTTTTGACTAGCAATGGCATTGTTTCATTGGAACATAAGAGGTATTCGATCTAATCGGGAGGAATTACAACTGCTCCTCCGCCTGCACTGTCCGCTCGTCGTTGGTCTCCAGGAAACCAAGTTGCGCCCGACTGACCGTATTGCCTTTACCCACTATACCTCGGAGCGGTATGACCTCACCCCTGTGGACGGTATCCCAGCTCATGGTGGGGTCATGTTGCTCGTTCGGGACGATGTCTATTACCATCCCATCCCATTGACCACCCCACTCCAAGCAATAGCTATCCGCATTACTCTTTCTGCTTTTACTTTTTCAGTTTGTACCATCTACACTCCACCGTCATCTGCTGTTAGTCGGGCTGACATGATGCGCCTGATCGTTCAGCTTCCCCCGCCGTTCTTATGGTTTGGCGACTTCAATGCCCATCATCCCCTTTGGGGCTCTCCTGCATCCTGTCAAGGAGGCTCACTCTTGGCGGATGTCTTCAACCATCTCAATCTTGTCTGCCTCAATACCGGCGCGCCGACTTTCCTCTCGGACTCTACTCATACCTACTCCCACTTGGACCTCTCGATCTGTTCTACCACTCTTGCCCGTCGGTTCGAGTGGTATGTCCTTTCTGACACTTATTCGAGCGACCATTTCCCCTGTGTCGTTCGTCTCCTGCACCACACCTCATCCCCACGTCCTTCGAGCTGGAACATACTGAAAGCTGACTGGGGACTTTACTCCTCCCTGGCGACCTTTCCGGACCACGATTTTCCCAGTTGTGACAGTCAGGTCGAATACCTCACGGCTGTTATTATCAATGCTGCCGAACGTTCCATTCCTCGTACTACTTCTTCTTCACGTCGCGTTTCCGTCCCCTGGTGGAATGAGGCTTGTAGGGACGCTATCCGTGCTCGACGACGTGCTTTACGCACCTTTCGCCGCCATCCTACGTTGGCGAATTGTATTGAATACAAAAGACTCCGAGCGCAATGCCGTAGAGTCATCAAAGACAGCAAAAAAGCTTGTTGGGCCTCTTTCACGAGCTCCTTTACCAGTTTTACTCCCTCTTCCATCGTTTGGGGTAGCCTGCGCCGGCTGTCGGGCATTAAGGCCCACTCCTCGGTACCTGGCCTGACCTCAGGTAATGAGGTCCTTGTTGATCCTGTGGCTGTCTCCAACGCCTTTGGCCGCTTTTTCGCGGAGGTTTCAAGCTCCGCCCATTACCATCCTGCCTTCCTTCCCAGGAAAGAAGCAGACGAGGCTCGGCGACCTTCCTTCCACTCGCTGAATCTGGAAACTTATAATGCCCCCTTTACCATGCGGGAACTCGAACGCGCGCTTGCACTGTCCCGGTCCTCTGCTCCAGGGCCACATGCCATTCACGTTCAGATGCTGGCACACCTTTCTCCGGCGGGCAAAAGCTTCCTTCTTCGTACCTACAATCGCGTCTGGACTGAAGGTCAAGTCCCCATGCGTTGGCGTGACGCCGTCGTTGTTCCTATACCAAAACCCGGGAAGGATAGACACCTTCCTTCTAGTTACCGCCCCATTTCTCTTACAAGCTGTGTCTTTAAGGTGATGGAGCGCATGGTTAATGCTCGGTTAGTTTGGATTCTTGAATCTCGACGACTACTTACTAATGTCCAATGCGGCTTTCATCGCCGCCGCTCCGCTGTTGACCACCTTGTGACCTTGTCGACATTCATCATGAACAACTTTTTGCGAAGGCGCCAAACGGTAGCCGTGTTCTTCGACTTGGAGAAGGCTTATGATACCTGTTGGAGAGGAGGTATCCTCCACACTATGCACAGGTGGGGCCTACGCAGTCGTCTGCCCCTTTTTATCGATTCCTTTTTAACGGATCGAAAGTTTAGGGTACGTGTGGGTTCCGTATTGTCCGACGCCTTCCTCCAGGAGAACGGAGTGCCTCAGGGCTCCGTCTTGAGCGTAGCCCTTTTTGCCATCGCGATCAATCCAATTATGGATTGCATTCCACCTAATGTCTCAGGCTCTCTCTTTGTCGATGACTTCGCGATCTACTGCAGTGCCCAGAGAACATGCCTCCTGGAGCGCTGCCTTCAGCGTTGTCTAGACAGCCTCTACTCATGGAGTGTGGCAAATGGCTTCCGGTTCTCTGAAGAGAAGACGGTTTGTATCAACTTTTGGTGATATAAAGCGTTCCTTCCACCATCCTTACATCTCGGTCCCGTTGTTCTCCCATTCGTGGACACCACTAAGTTTCTAGGGCTCACGTTGGACAGGAAACTGTGTTGGTCTCCACATGTCTATTATTTGGCGGCCCGTTGTACACGTTCCCTTAATGTCCTCAGAGTTCTTAGCGGTTCATCTTGGGGAGCGGATCGCACTGTCCTGCTTCGTTTGTATCGGTCCATAGTCCGATCGAAGCTGGATTATGGGAGCTTCGTCTACTCGTCCGCTCGGCCATCTCTCTTACGCCGGCTCAACTCCATCCACCATCGGGGGATACGTCTTGCGACCGGAGCCTTCTACACTAGTCCTGTCGAGAGTCTTTATGCTGAAGCTGCCGAGTTACCATTGACCTACCGGCGCGACGTACTGCTGTGTTGGTATGCCTGCCGGCTGTTGTCTATGCCCGACCACCCCTCTTACGAGTCCTTCTTCACCTTGGCTCCAGGCTCCGGTTCCTATTTATCTCGACCTCAGCTCACTCCCGAAGGAGGGTACTCCGGCTGCAGTGTATTGCTCACGGTTTGTCGAACTTCGTTCTCGACTTGCCGGTCACACCTTTATTTACACCGATGGCTCCAAAACTGACGATGGTGTCGGCTGTGCCTTTGTCGTCGGTGCCGCCACCTTTAAATACCGGCTCCTCGACCAATGTTCCAGCTTTACGGCCGAGCTTTTTGCTCTCCATCAGGCCGTTCAGTATGCCCGCCGCCACCGCCATTCATCGTATGTACTCTGCTCTGACTCACTCAGTGCTCTTCAGAGCCTTGGAGCTCCCTATCCGGTCCATCCCTTGATTCAACGGATACAGCAGTCCCTCCATTCTTTCACTGATAATGGTGGTTCTGTCAGCTTTCTGTGGGTTCCCGGACATGTAGGAGTGCCTGGGAATGAGGCTGCGGATGCTGCGGCCAAGGCTGCAGTCCTCCTGCCTCGGCCAGCCTCCCATTGTGTCCCGTCATCTGACGTTCATGGGGATGTATGTAAGAGGCTTGTGTCGTTGTGGTGGGATGCTTGGTCATCCCTCCAAGGAAACAAGCTCCGGGCAGTAAAACCGCTCCCAACTGCTTGGACAACATCCTCCCGACCATCTCGGCGCGAGGAGGTCCTTCTGACCAGGTTGCGGATTGGGCATTGCCGGTTTAGCCACCGCTACCTGCTCTCCGGTGACCCAGCCCCGCAGTGCCCTTGTGGTCAGGCATTAACAGTGCGCCATGTTTTATTGTCGTGTCCCCGTTTTAGTCAATTTCGTGTTATCCTGTCCCTGCCATCTACTTTACCGGATGTTTTAGCTGATGACGCTCGAGCAGCTGCTCGTATTCTGCGTTTTATAACTTTAACTGGCTTGTCCAAAGACATTTAACCTTTTTACTTATTTTATCTGCATCTTTGTCAGGTCCTTCTGGTGTCCCCCCCATCCCCTTGAGTTTTAGCAGATTCCATGTGTTCTAACACCAGTGACTGGGCGCTAATGACCTCAGCAGTTGAGCGCCCTTAAACCCTACCAAAAAAAAACACACACACCTACCTCTCTCTCTCTCTCTCTGCCTTGTGAGGAATATCCCCAGACCTCAAAATTTAATTTCGCCTGGAATTTTAGGGCAACCTCTCAGTCACTCGGTAAACATTAATACTTTTGATAACATTCACCATTTCAGTCTATGTGACACAATTTGCTAATTATCGCTTCCACATTGAAATGTAAGCAACAACCAATTGCATCATGAACATGCTGTAAAAGCATTAATAGGGCAACTGAGTAGTGCTGATGAGTGCTCTACCTAAGCTCGGGTCACTCAGTGTTGGCCAAGAGCTGAACTGCAACTAACTCACTCCACAACAATAATTGGTGTTAGCAGCAACACCAATTATGTTGGTCTTCAGAGTACTGTCAACAAGCAAAAATTAGCTCGTACAGGTAGCCACGGCTACAACATGATCAATGGAGAACTTCGTTTTGATATGTGTGTATCTGGAAATAAATATAAAACACTTTATTAGTGTGCTTAGTTTAAGATTTTCAAATTTAGAATTTATTGGTTTTTAATTATTATTAAAAAGTGATTTATGTTGGAAAATTTAAATTTTATTTTTTTAAGAATATTATATTAAATTATAGGAGCATAAGACAATAACTATTATATACACAGACTTAAATTGCATGTAGCAGCTAGTATGTTGACAATGTGAACAGGCAACTGTACTTCCTTTTTGTTTACCCCTTCACTGTGAAGTGGTGGTGGTTTTTTATGTGAATTTTTTGATACTGAATTTGCTGTTTTGTCTTTGTTGGTACATGAAGATACTGATGATAAACCAGTTTTTAATATTCTGTTCATACTGAAGGTCATTGCCCTGTAACTCAGCATGTCACCACCAGCTGTTAATCACAGTGCATTAAGACATTTATATACAATTGCTGTTCAAATTGCAACTTAAGACAAAGTGAAATCTAATATTTAGCAGATATTTTGTGCATTCACTGTAAAGTTGGTAGTCAGTCTTAAGGCTTCATATGTTTCATTACTGAGGAATTGCTTTTCAGACACAGATGTAATGGAGTCTTAGATTGGAAGAAATTGATTCTGTAGAGATTCCAATTTTATGTTGTCATGTGAAAGGTACTGTACCCTGTCACCATTGTGACTGCTTGGTCCATGTCATGCGTTGCTGACATGAAGTGTGTACCATTTGAACACATGCTCCGTGTATTTTTTGTAGATCCTGAAGAAATAAGATACAAAGCTTTCTTGTGAATGGCACCATTCCAGAATGAAATTTTCGCTCTGCAGCGGAGTGTTGCTGATTTGAAATTTCCTGGCAGATTAAATCTGTGCTGGACCAAGACTTGAACTCAGGACCTTTACCTTTTGTGGGCGTGTGCTCTACTGTCTGAGCTATCTAAGCATGACTCATGACCTGTCCTCCACTTTAATTCTGCTAGTACCTTAATGTTACCGTTGTCTTTTAGAACCATTCATGTCAAGACAACTACTTGCAAAACTACCTGCTTAGCATGTTCAACATTTGTTTTCTCAAAGTTAGTTGGGATCACTGTGCTTCCTAGAAAAAGATGGGTTTTTATAATTCTGAAGGTTGCAGTCCATACAGACATTTTACATATATTGCAGAAATCGTTTACTAACCATCAAACACTGTTCTTCCGAGAAAGAGATCTCAAATTCTTTAAAATATGACACTTTTCTAAAGCTAGAAAGTTTTCTGGATGTGGTACTTTAGAAGATAATGATTTCCTTTCACACAACCTTATCACTGACATTTGTTTTGTGATTCTGTTACCATGTGAAGCAAAATATACCTACATTGTTCTAGTTCATGAATCGCAGACAAAGTAAGCTTGCACAGCTGTACACCAGAGAGATGCTTAGTGAAGTAGTACAGGTAAAATTGCAAACTCAGACCTGGGAAGCTGTTGCAGTATACTAGAAGTCTATAGTTCAACACCCTTAAGTTAAATAATTTTCGGCTTAGTGCAACCAAGAGAATCATTTCTGGGTGCATAAAAAGTATTCCACTGTACTGGATAACACTCTGCCACTTAGCCATCCTCTGTTAAGAAGGGAAGAAGTTATATTGAATGAATATTTCTGAAAAAAAATGAGGTATCGTACACTTCCCATCCATGAAGGTATCCCAGGTTTGACAGCAAACAAATTTTGTTCCAGAAATCCACCCTTGCGATTACCCCCACAGGCTTCTGATAGCAACTTCAACATACAGTAAATGGTATGAAACCTGCAATACGAATGCTCCACCTGAAGCCAATATCTTGTTGACACTCAACAGATACCCATTGGTTTTGTACTCTCACAGCCCAAGTTGAAGAATATAAATTGCATTCGAACAGGATATGGAGTGAATGCATTCAGCTCAGATTGTGCGACATTGAACCAGACAGTTTAACACATTGTCGAAGTGTAAAGTGAGAGCCTACCTGGGTGAGACAAATGACTTTTTTGTGGCTATGCCATGAAGTCTCAATTGGATAAGAAGACAGGACATCAGCATATAACGTTCATTTTTTTCTGTTTCGTTTTTGTATTTTTGACTTCGTTTTGCTGCCTGTTCAGTTGTCTTTCACTGTTTCCCACATCACGTGAATATCCCAGGGAACGAACTAGTAGGCTGTTTGACTAGAGGAGCACTTACTTTCTCCCCATTTGCTTTGCCGACCCCAGGTGCAGATTTGCGGGTGCATGTGAGACCTCTTCTCGCCTGGAAATGGAACAGCATCTGGTGGGCTACTGCCCCATCTAATTAAATCTGCACAATCAAGGAGGCTACTGCAGCACGGTGCTCGTAAGTTACTTCCACATTGTGGTTGTGGAGTCTTACAAACAGTAGCTCATATATGGTGGAATGCCCCCCCCCCCCCCCCCCTCTCCTCTCTGTTTTTCCTTCTGCACTGAGTGTGGACTTCAGGACTCGTTGCCTCTAAGACTGCCAGGCAATTTGTGGATGGTTGAACTGGTTCTTGGTTTTCTCTATGCAAGTTTTTTTGGGGCAGAGTGGTTGGGATGGGGCGTCTCTTACTGCCTTGACAAGGCTAATCTTTCATTCCTCTTTTACTCTGTTTTGTTTTTCTATTTCATTTGTCTTCTTTCTGCCACACCCAATTTTGTAATCTGTGGATGTGGCACTTTGTTGAGTAGTGTGTGCTCTTGACTGTAAGGTATCAGGGGTGGGACAGCTGTGGGTAAGAAGTTTCCTGTTCTGTGCAAAGCTCCGGGATCCTCACCTATTGACCTCCCTATCTCCTTCATCTTGCTTTTATTATTAACGGTACAAAATATGCCCAATATGTTTTAGCCCTTTCACGTTTACCATTATGAATCTCCTGACTAGATCAGGAAATGTGCTCGGTGAACATCTCTACTTCCAGATACACCACTCTTGGATTGAGCAACTGACCTTGTTTGATCATTAACCCCACCCCATATCCCTGTCAGCCAGTCAACCAACTTACTTACTTTTTTATTGTATTTCACATGCAGTTTTATACACTAAATGGATACTGTTTAGATTCAAAACTATTACTTACAGTAATTGTTGCAGACAGTTCATAGTAAAATTCAGTATGGCTTAAAAAATGAACCAAAAGTGAGTTTTACTAACAGTGATGCTTTAACAAATGGGTATTTTTCATGGAGTACATGTTTACCAATGATAAATCAGCTTACAGAGGCAGAAAACTATTTGATGGAGAAATTATTACAAAAGCCTAAAAAAGCTTAGATTCTCTCTCCCCAACCTGCACCTCCTTCCTGCTGTCCTCAGTTAAAATCTGGTAGTAAGCAGCAAAAGTGCTGTCAATTATCAGGTGGAGGGTGTGTGTCAAGTGGTAACCCCCTGACCATGCAGGGATCGCACTGTTGGTGCCTGAGCTAGAATCCTCACCACAAGCCAAGGAGTATGTGCTGGGGCACGGAGATGGTGGACAACATTTCACTGGCTAGGTAAACTATTGTTGTGGCGGGCTGGTGCCCGTGGGAAGAACCACAATTAGGGGTGGGTGGTACCGTGGCGGAAGATTCACACATGAAGCAAATGAAACTTTAATCTGCTGGCAGATGCATGACAGCCAGCAGTCTCTTAAGATGGGAAAGATTATTATAACACAGCTAGATATAACCATAAATGTTTCCTCCGCTCACTACAGTGTGGGAAGGATGACAAGCTGGATGTCCCCCCTGCGGGTCCGGGGATTAGAATAGGCCCGAGGTATTCCTGCCTGTCGTAAGAGGCAACTAAAAGGAGTCCATCCCCCTCACGGGGGTAGTTAGCGCCTGCATCCGGAGACGGACGGTTTCACGACCTATAATCGTGGTCTTTTTGGTTTTTCACCTCTCGTTTCTTCCTTCCTTTTGTTGGTTCCTTTCTTTGCTCTTCTCCACTTCACTGTCTTCCTTACTCTTTCCCTTGACTTCTCCTTGCCTTCTCCTCATTGCCTTCTCCTCATTGCCTTCTCCTCATTGCCTTCTCCTCATTGCCTTCTCCTCATTGCCTTCTCCTCATTGCCTTCTCCTCATTGCCTTCTCCTCATTGCCTTCTCCTCATTGCCTTCTCCTCATTGCCTTCTCCTCATTGCCTTCTCCTCATTGCCTTCTCCTCATTGCCTTCTCCTCATTGCCTTCTCCTCATTGCCTTCTCCTCATTGCCTTCTCCTCATTGCCTTCTCCTCATTGCCTTCTCCTCATTGCCTTCTCCTCATTGCCTTCTCCTCATTGCCTTCTCCTCATTGCCTTCTCCTCATTGCCTTCTCCTCATTGCCTTCTCCTCATTGCCTTCTCCTCATTGCCTTCTCCTCATTGCCTTCTCCTCATTGCCTTCTCCTCATTGCCTTCTCCTCATTGCCTTCTCCTCATTGCCTTCTCCTCATTGCCTTCTCCTCATTGCCTTCTCCTCATTGCCTTCTCCTCATTGCCTTCTTCTCCTTGCCTTCTTCTCCTTGCCTTCTCTGGTCTCCGCCTCGGCGTTTGAGACAGTCTGTCCTCTTTCTCCCTCTCTCTCTTCTTTTTCCTCTTCTTCCTTCCTCCCTGTGCGTGTCTGAAGGCCGACCCACGCGTTCGCACGCGTAGCCGTTGACGGGGTAACGCGTAAGTCCCCGCCCTGGGTAGACATGTAAGGCACGCGCGTACCCCCTGGTAAAGGCCAGGCCCGGGGAGGGGTGATTGCCTGAGCTGATACCTTCTGACCATGCCGATTGGTCCCTCCGTCTGTTTCTTGGGAGGTGTGACCTGAGGTGTAAACATTCACCTAAGGCGGGAGTGCCCTCTGAGAGGGTCCCCACAAGGAAGGAGCGCGCCATCGGAGACGCTGGCAATCATGGGGGATTCCTCCGCAATGGATTCTACTCCATCGCTTTCGACTTCGACCCACAAACGGAAACGTGACCAGCCAACAGTGACAAAAGTACTACCGCCTGCCCCACAGTTCCTCGTAGTTTCTCGATCTGAGGACGGAAAGGATTTTTCCTCTGTCAACCCTTTCGTTATTCAGAAGGGCGTAGATGCCATAGCCGGATCTGTCAAATCTTGTACCAGGTTGCGTAACGGTACCTTATTACTAGAAACTGAGAGTGCCTTTTAGGCACAAAAACTGCTTCGGGCCACACTCTTGTACACGTTCCCTGTCCGGGTGGAGGCCCACCGCACTTTGAATTCGTCTCGTGGTGTAGTCTATAGTAGCTCCCTCGACAGATTGACTGACGAGGAGCTTCAATCTTTCCTCGCTGAGCAGGGCGTGACGGCTGTCCATCGGGTCATGAAAAAGGTCAACAATGACCTTGTACCAACCCGGACACTTTTCTTAACCTTCGATAGTGTTAAGCTGCCATCGCGCATCAAGGCGGGCTACGAGGTTATTTCTGTTCGCCCCTATGTCCCGACACCTACCCGCTGTTTCCAGTGTCAGCGTTTCAATCACACTCGACAGTCTTGCTCCAATGCGGCTAAATGTCACTTGTGGCAGGGATGCCCATGAGGGTGACTGTCCACCTCCGTCTCCTCGCTGTGTGAACTGTCAGGGTGACCATGCCGCATCCTCCCGCAACTGTCCTGTCTATAAGGAAGAACGCTGTATCCAGGAAATTCGAGTCAAAGAGAAAGTGTCCACCTCGGCTGCTCGCAAGCTATTGGCTAGTAGGAAGCCCACGCTGCTCCCAGCGGGGAAATACAGCACTGTCCTCGCCTCTCCTCGGACTACCCGGGAGGTAGCAACCCAGACATGCGATCTGACCTTCAGCACCACGGTCGTCCGTTCGGCCAGTGCTAAGATCGCGCGGTCGACGTCTCCTCTTCCTCCCATCACCCCACAGACACCAGCCACTTCCTCAGCTTCTGCTAAGTCGAAGACCCCGAAGTCAGATGCACGGGCCTTCAAGAAGGAACCATCCCGTGCAGACTTCCTCCGTCCCTCGACCTCCCAGCCTTCGACCGGTACTTCCACCAAACGTCCTTCTAAAAAGGCGCATAGGAAGCACAGTTCTCCTTCTCCGCCGCGGCGCCTTTCTTCTCCTGCGCCACCCAGCGGTTGCCGTCATCCGTTTCGCCTGGCCGCACCGCTGGTAGCCGAACATCTGGCCGTTCACCGGCGGAGGAAGCTCCCCCTCCCGGCCATCCTCCCGAGATGGCCGATGACCCTATAGACCCCATGGACGATGACTGTCCGCCTCCTGATAGCGGCGGCAGTGCTCGCTCGCAGCCAGGCCCTAAGCGGCCTTCGAGGTGACCCCTTCTCTCATCTTCCTTTTCTTACGATGGCACTTATTAACTGGAATATTCGCAGCATTCGCTCCAACCGAGAGGACTTGAAGTTGCTGCTCCGCTTGCATCGTCCGCTCGTCGTAGCCCTCCAGGAAACGAAGCTACGCCCATGCGATCAAATTGCCTTGGCACACTACACCTCTGTGCGTTTTGACCTACCCCCTGTGGTAGGTATCCCAGCTCATGGAGGGGTTATGTTGCTGGTCCGGGATGATATTTACTACGATCCCATCACGTTGCACACCGACCTGCAGGCAGTTGCCATCCGCATTACTCTCCCCACTTTTACGTTTTCCTTTTGTACCGTTTACGCTCCATCGTCATCTGCCGTTACCAGGGCAGACATGACGCAACTTATTGCTCAGCTACCTGCACCATTTTTGTTAACTGGAGACTTCAATGCCCACCATCCTCTTTGGGGCTCTCCAGCATCCTGCCCGAGGGGCTCCTTGTTAGCAGACCTTTTCAACCAGCTCAATCTTGTCTGCCTCAATACTGGCGCCCCTACTTCTCTTTCGGACACATCTCATACCTATTCCCATTTAGACCTCTCTATATGTACTCCCCAACTTGCACGCCGGTTTGAGTGGTATGCACTTGCTGATACATATTCGAGTGACCACTTCCCGTGTGTTATCCATCTCCTGCAGCATACTCCCTCTCTGTGCTCCTCTAGTTGGACCATCTCCAAGGCAGACTGGGGGCTCTTCTCTTCCAGGGCGACCTTTCAGGATCAAACCTTCACAAGCTGCGATCGTCAGGTCGCACACCTCACGGAAGTCATTCTCGCTGCTGCTGAATATTCCATCCCTCACCCTACTTCTTCTCCACGTCGCGTACTGGTCCCCTGGTGGACCGCAGCATGTAGAGACGCTTTACGTGCTCGTCGACGTGCTTTACGCACCTTTAAACGCCACCCTACAGTGGCGAATTGTATTAATTATAAACGATTACGTGCTCAGTGTCGTCGTATTATTAAAGAAAGCAAGAAAGCCAGCTGGGCTGCTTTCACAAGCACCTTCAACAGTTTTACCCCTTCTTCTGTTGTCTGGGGTAGCTTGCGCCGGCTATCTGGCACTAAGACCCACTCCCCTGTTTCTGGCTTGAAGGTCGCGAATGAAGTCCTTGTGGCCCCTGAGGCTGTCTCCAATGCCTTCGGCCGCTTTTTCGCCGAGGTTTCGAGCTCCGCTCATTACCACCCTGCCTTCCTCCCCCGCAAACAGGCAGAGGAGGCTAGGCCACCTGACTTCCGCTCCTCGAATTGTGAAAGTTATAATGCCCCATTCACCATGCGGGAACTCGAAACCGCACTTGGCCGATCATGGTCCTCCGCTCCAGGGCCTGATTCTATTCATATTCAGATGCTGAAGAACCTTTCTCCTGCGGGTAAAGGTTTTCTTCTTCGTACATACAATCGCATCTGGATTGAGGGACATGTTCCCGCATGCTGGCGCGAGTCTATTGTTGTCCCGATTCCTAAGCCGGGGAAGGACAAGCACTTGCCTTCCAGTTATCGACCTATCTCGCTTACCAGCTGTGTCTGTAAAGTGATGGAGCGAATGGTTAACTCTCGATTGGTTTGGCTGCTCGAGTCTCGACGCCTACTTACCAATGTACAATGTGGTTTTCGAAGGCGCCGCTCTGCTGTTGACCATCTGGTTACCTTGTCGACCTTCATTATGAATAACTTCTTGCGGAAGCGCCCGACCGCGGCTGTGTTCTTTGATTTGGAGAAGGCTTACGACACCTGTTGGAGGGCGGGCATTCTCCGCACCATGCATACATGGGGCTTTCGCGGTCGCCTCCCTCTTTTTATTCGTTCCTTTTTAATGGATCAACAGTTTCGGGTACGTGTGGGTTCTGTCCTGTCCGACACCTTTCGCCAGGAGAATGGGGTGCCACAGGGCTCAGTTTTGAGCGTCGCTCTCTTCGCCATCGCGATCAATCCAATAATGGATTGCCTCCCAGCTGATGTATCAGGCTCCCTTTTCGTGGACGATTTTACCATCTATTGCAGTGCGCAGTGTACACGTGTCCTGGAGCGCTGTCTTCAGCGTTCTCTTGACCGTCTTTACTCCTGGAGTGTCGCCAATGGCTTCCGTTTTTCTGCCGAGAAGACGGTCTGTATTAACTTCTGGCGCTACAAAGAGTTTCTCCCACCGTCCTTACGACTCGGTCCCGTTGCTCTCCCAATCTTGGAGACAATCAAATTTTTAGGCCTTACCTTTGACAGGAAACTTAGCTGGTCTCCACATGTGTCATATTTGGCCGCCCGTTGTACCCGTTCTTTAAATGTCCTCCGTGTTCTCAGTGGTATGTCGTGGGGAGCGGATCGAACCGTCCTACTTCGTCTATATCGGGTCGATCGTCCGCTCCAAGCTGGATTATGGGAGCTTCGTATACTCCTCTGCACGGCCATCCATCTTACGCCGCCTCAACTCCATACAACATCGGGGTTTACGACTTGCGATCGGAGCATTTTATACCAGTCCCGTAGAGAGTCTTCATGCTGACGCTGGCGAATTGCCACTCACCTACCGGCGCGATATACTGCTTTGTCGGTATGCCTGTCGGCTACTGTCAATGCCCGACCATCCGTCTTATCGTTCCTTTTTTGACGACTCTCTTGACCTTCAATACGGGTTGTATGTCTCTGCCTTGCTACCCCCTGGAGTTCGCTTTCGTCGCCTCCTTCAACACCTTAATTTTTCACTCCCTGCAACCTTTCGAGTGGGCGAGAGCCGCACGCCACCTTGGCTCCTGGCTCAGGTCCGCGTTCACCTCGACCACAGCTCGCTCCCAAAAGAGGTCACCCCCGGTTCGGTCTACCACTCCCATTTTTTGGAACTTCGTTCGAAGTTCAACAACATGACTTTCATTTATACAGATGGCTCTAAGACCAATGACGGGGTCGGGTGTTCCTTTATTGTCGGGGCACAAAGTTTCCAATACCGGCTCCATGGCCATTGTTCGGTCTTCACAGCTGAGCTCTTTGCCCTCTACCAGGCTGTTCTTTACATCTGCCGCCACCGATATTCTGCTTATGTCATCTGCTCAGATTCCCTGAGCGCCATCCAGAGCCTTAGTGATCCGTACCCGGTTCACCCTTTCGTACACCGGATCCAACGCTCTCTTCAGCAGCTGGTGGACGTCGGTACGCCGGTTAGCTTTATGTGGGTTCCTGGCCATGTCGGTATCCCTGGGAACGAAGCTGCAGATGCCGCGGCCAAGGCTGCGGTCCTCCAGCCTCGGACAGCTTCTTGTTGTGTCCCTTCGTCCGATTTTAGCAGGGTCATTTGTCGGCGCGTTGTGTCGCTGTGGCATGCCGATTGGGCTGCACTTACCGACAACAAGCTTCGGGCCTTAAAACCTCTTCCCATGGCTTGGACGTCCTCCTCACGCCCTTCTCGGCGGGAGGAGGTCGTTTTAGCAAGGTTAAGAATTGGACACTGCCGGTTCAGCCATCGCCATCTGCTGACGGCTGCGCCGGCGCCGTTGTGCCCATGTGGGCACTTGCTGACGGTTAGACACATTTTAATGTCCTGTCCAGATCTTAACACACTGCGCCTCGATCTTAACCTGCCTAATACTTTAGATGCCATTTTAGCGGATGACCCACGAGCAGCTGCTCGTGTTCTTTGTTTTATCAATTTGACAAACCTCGCTAAGGACATTTGATGTTTTTTTATCCTATGCCTGTCAGTCTGTCTTTTATTGTGTTTTCCCTTTTAGTTGTTGTTGTCAACTTGTGCCTCGCGGTGCATTCTTAGAGTAGTCAGGGCGCTAATGACCATTGAAGTTGTGCGCCCGAAAACCACAACAAAAAAAAAAAAAAAAAAGCTGGATGTCTGGGAGTAAAATACTTCACCCAGTACTTTGTCTGTGCTTGTACTGATGGGGATTGTTTTATTTTTTGTTGAAAACATTGAAGGCAAATTTGCAGATGTTGAGTGTCTGGAGAAAATTCAAGATGGTTCGTTATTAACTGAAACTTCATCTGCTGCCAAATCTACATCTCTTCTGGTATGTGATCATCCATGTGATGTACCTGTGATCGTTGACCCAACTAAACTTTGAGCATAGTCCAAGGAATCATCTTTCACAGAGATCTTACACTCCAAACAGATGTGGGAACTCAGGGCTAATCTCCACCAGTGATGTGTACATTTTATCAGATGTGTACAAAAAGGGCCTAAGGATAAACATACAGGTACAGGCACCTTTGTCTTAGCCTATGGAGGGAATTTCCTCCGGAGAAGGTAAAGGTCATGCTGTACAGTTGTGATGTGGAAACCATGTGTCCCACTACCTAAGAGGTGCAGATAATCATTCCATGAATGTAGTTCTTGTGAACATCTACTTTTGTGTGTCAGCTGCGCAGAAAATGACCCTTCAGTTGCCCCGTTGCCCAGTTTCCAAAAAGAACAGAAGATCCAGGAATATGAATTTGATAGTCTGTCATTTACTGAGGCACAAAAAAAATTAATGCCTATATCCTGAGGACATGATAATCAATAATGCTGGTGCACTCCCCCCCCCTTCCTTTCCCGCAAACCTTCCCAGACCAGGTCTCCCATCGCTCACCTCTCCCATGGTTCTCACAGTACTTTCCTTGGGAACCACTTCCCATACCCAACTGGAGAAGAGCTCTCCTTCTTCAATGTCTACAAGTGACAGGGCTCCCACTCAGGATCCTTCTCCTTGGCAACCCCGGACCCGGAGGACCAGTGCCAAAGAATGACTGAAGGAGCCACTGCCTGTGAGTCCCGGCTGTCTATCATCTGTCACAGTGGTCAGTGCGGATAGTCCCTTGAGTTAACCTTGCCCACCAG
Organism: Schistocerca piceifrons; assembly: GCF_021461385.2. NCBI lineage: Eukaryota > Metazoa > Arthropoda > Insecta > Orthoptera > Acrididae > Schistocerca > Schistocerca piceifrons. The sequence continues at coordinate 1,059,298,370 of NC_060139.1, forward strand.
TGATGAAGAAGAAGAAGAAGAAGAAGAAGAAGAATCGGGCCAAGTCTTCAGTGCCACTGAAGGCGCCAGGTCCTCCCACACAGTCGGATTCTGAGATGATCCTTGTGGATGTGGTTCCATCCACACTGGTGACAGGTAGTGATCCAGCAGCGTGACCAGCACTTCTGACTCTTTCACATTTAACCCGGCCGCCAGTCGCATGATCATTCAGTGGAATTGTAATGGGTACTACTGTCACTTGCTGGAACTAAATCCTCTTCTTTCCCACTCTTCTACAGTTTGCATTGCTTTCCAAGAAACTCACTTCACTGATGACCATTTTCCAATGCTCTGTGGTTGTCGTGCATTCTGTTAGAACCTCGCTGTTCCCGAGAGGTCCTCTGGAGGGGATCTTCACTTTGGTTGGTACAGATGTAGGTGAATGGATTTCCCTTCATACCCCATAGGAAGTAATAGTCGTCTGGGTGCAAACGACCTCAGTGATTACCTATCAGAAGATAGTATCTGTTCTTTCGGACATGTCTGAAAGAACAATCTTCATATAGTTAAGGCTAACTGGCCATTGACCCCTCTTATTCTGTACTGGATGCACACACACATTGCCCGAACTCTTACGGAACTCAGTAAGATTGTCTGCCATGAGTAACGAGTGTAATGGGCAGGGGCACTACGAATGTCATGTGTGGACATTAAGTTGGGAATGTTGGTCTCACGGGGAGCATGCAAGGGGTAAATCCCTGCAGTCGCACTATCCTCTGTGGCTCAGATGGATAGAGCATCTGCCATGTAAGCAGGAGATCCTAGGTTCGAGACCCGGTTGGGGCACACATTTTCATCTGTCCCTGTTGATGTATTTCAATGCCTGTTGTCATCTTAGGGTCTTGATTTCATTATCATTTCAGTGATTACCATTTTTTATGTCTGCCTACCTCCAGGCAGGCCACTTAATTATATTGAATTCACCATATTAATCCAACAACTTTCCCAGGAGCTTGGGAACTACAATGCACACCACCCCCTGTGGGTGAGTACCACTTCATCTGGTAGAGGCCTTCTACTTGACCAACTTCTGACATACCATTATGTGTACTTCCTCAATGATGTTTCTCTCACCTGCTTCATGCTAATGATACCTTCGCCCAAATCGTGAAGCTTCACTATATTGCTAGCTACACGATTACCTTTGTGGCAGTGACCACTTCCTAGTGATCCTGTCATTTCCTTACCAGCAACAGACAGACAGACAGACAACCACATTGGGCACTTCACAGAACCAAGTGTCCTTACCTCTGCTGTTACACTTGCCACCTGTCTGTTGGATTGGATTGATGAGGGTTGGGCAAGGTGTCTCAGGTGATCATCCATGCTGCTGAAACTGCTTTTTACCCTTTTTTACAGTCCCCTCCCCATCCACTGTCAGCCAGTGCCTTGACGGACCAAAGACACTCCAATAGCTGTTCAGGATTGCTGAGGAGCCTGCAGTTAGTTGGACAACATCATTTATAGACCAGCCTTATCACTTTTAAGCAACTTCGAGCTAAGGCTTGCTATTAAATGAAACACAATAAGGAGGAGTGCTGAGTCATTTCTCAATTAATAGAAATCTTCCGAAGTAAGAGTGACTTCAGGTGTGCCACAGGGGAGTGTCGTAGGGCCGTTGCTATTCATAATATACATATATGACTTTGTGGATAACATCGGAAATTCGCCGAGGCTTTTTGCGGATGATGCTGTAGTATATCAAGAGGTTGTAACAATGGAAAATTGTATTAAAATACAGGAGAATCTGCAACAAATTGACACATGGTGCAGGGAGTGGCAATTGAATCTCAATGTAGACAAGTGTAATGTGCTGCAAATACATAGAAAGAAAAATCCTTCATCATTTAACTACAATATAGGAGGTCAGCAACTGGAAGCAGTTAATTCCATAAATTACCTGGGAGTAGGCATTAGGAATGATTTAAAATGGAATGACCATTTAAAATTAATTGTCAGTAAAGCAGATGCCAGACTGAGATTCATTGGATGAATCCTAAGGAAGTAGGTTAAAGTACACTTGTTTGCCCACTGGTTGAATATTGCTCAGCAGTGTGGGATCCGTACCAGATAAGGTTGATAGAAGCGAGAGAGAAGATCCAATGGAGAGCAGTGCGCTTCATTACAGGATCATTTAGTAATCGCGAAAGCGTTACGTAGATGATGTATAAACTCCAGTGGAAGACTCTTTTAAGAGGGACGCTCAGTAGCTCGGTACGGGCTTTTGTTGAAGTTTCGAGAACTAAGGAGGCAAGCAGTATATTGCTCCCTCCTATGTATATCTCGCAAAGAGACCATGAGGATAAAATCGGAGAGATTAGAGCCCACACAGAGGCATACCAACAATCTTTCTTTCCATGAACAATACTAGACTGGAATAGAAGGGAGAACTGAGAGAGGTACTCAAAGTACTCTCTGCCACACACTGTTAGGTGGCTTGCGGAGTATGGATGTAGATGTAGAGTGCTATGTCTCTTTTTATGGGGATGTATGACTCTTAATCTCAGGTGGGGGCAAAGCTCTATGATCTTACAGGCCGCTAAATTTCAACAGCTGCTCCAGGCCTGGTCGTACTGGCTGGCACTAGTGCAGATTCATTGGTTCTTGCAGAATAGAACACCTTGTGACCCATTTTGTGACAGCATTGGCGTCCCCTTCCTATTTGGCTGCCTTTCTACTACAAAAGTGACAAGCTGTAGTCATCCCCTTATGTTTCACTCCCCACCTAGCTAAATCCTGTAATGAACACTGCACTGACTGGAAGCTACTTCAGGCTCCTGCCTTGGCCAACAACACAGCCCCAGGCCCTGATTTAATTCAGTCAGATTATCCAGTACCTGAATGTTCCCCAAAGGCATCTCCTCAGGATCTTAAACAGTGCTGCAAAGTGTCTTTACCTCACTATGGTGAGATAGCATAGTTCCAGTCCAAGCCAGGCAGGAACCTAATGTGTCTAGACAGTTGCTGTACAATTAGCCTGATATACTCTGTAAGGTGCTTAAAATGGTGGTTGCCCTTAGATTACACAGGGTTCTCGAATCACGGGCCCTTTGTCCCCCATGTCAGTGTGGTTCTGAGAGGAATGATCTACAACCAACCATCTGCTTAGGTTAGAAGCAGCACTGGGACAGGTTTTTTCTAAATGGCTATACATTATTGCAGTTTTTCCCCTTCATAAGGCATAAGACACGACATGGTGTCATCACATTTTAGTTACCCTCCATGACTGGAGCTTTCGAGGCCCCCTACCAATTTTTATTTGCCAATTTTTATCCGACAGGTTGTTTTGAGTTAGTTGACAAGCTCAGTTGTCTTTTTCTGGGTCCTGAGTTATGTGAGTATTTTAAGGCATGAACTGGCAGACTGTTTGGCTAGAGGAGCACTTACACACTCCCTGTTCACTTTGCCAATGGTGTGCATATTTGCAGGTGCACATGAGATCCCTTCTCGCTCAGAAATGGAGCAGCATCTCATGGGCTGCTGCCCCATCTGATAGTCTGCACACACACACACACACATGGAGACTGCTGCAGTGTGGTGCTCTTCCTTCCACTTCTCCAAGAAGTAATCCACATTCCTATGTTGCCTCTGCATTGGTCATACCAGGTTAACCCATAGTTTCATTTTTTGTAGAGTGCCTGCCCCCCTCCCCCCACTTTGTGGTTGTGGAGCGTACAAACAGTAGCTCATGTGCTTGTGGAATGCCCCCTCCTTTTGACCCTCTGTGCTAAGTAGGACTTAGACTCATTGCCTTTAATAATGACAGACAATTCGCTGGCAGTTAAACCGGGTCTGTTTTCTCCGAGAGAGTGGTTTGTATTCTGAGGTAAAAGGTTTTAATCTATCTCTAGCCCAGGGGCAGGGTAGTTGGGCATGGTGCGTCTTGCGCTGTATGCCAGGTCTGAGGATCTTTGACAAGGCTACTCTTTCAGCCCACTTCTACTCAATTGTTGTGATTGCTTTTCTATTTGGGTTGCATCCTTTATCACACCCAATTTTCTAATCAGTGAATGTGGCACTTTGCTGAATAGTGGGTGCCCCTGACTGTAGTGGATCAGGGGTTTAACAGCTGTGGGTGGGACATTTCCTGTCATGTGCAGATCTCCGGGGACATCCACCTGCTGACTTCCCTAACTCTCATCTTGCTTTATTATAGATGGTACAAAAGATGTCCATTATGTTTTTAGCCTTCTGACATTTACTTTTATGAATCGCCCAACTATATAAGAAAATGTTCTTGATCGATGTCTCTACCTTTGGATACACCAGTCGTGGATCGAGGGACTGATAACCATGTTGTTTGGTCCGCTCTTGCTCCCAGTCCACCAACCTTTTAAAAACAATGCAGTCACGTTCAGTATCTAATGAAAATTGTGATTTGGCTGCTTGACAAGAAGGATGACATATGCTGTCATGGATGTCGCCAATAAAAGAAATAACTTAAAAAGAAACATGACAGTTATGTTGGTGAAACAAAGGACCAGTCGTCTCTGTGGAAACTGCCCATAGAGCCAAAACTGAAAAAATTCAAAAAGTTCAATTATATTTGAAGGTTCTTCTCACTGTTTTCTTGATTACAGTAGGATAGTGCTTCACAAGTTCCTGCCTTATTGGGCAACTACTTCACCCCTTTCTGCTGCTTGATGACTTTAATGCTCACCATCCCCCTGTGGGGTTGTCCCAGAAGCTATCAGAGAGGTGCCCTCTTGGCTGACCTTCTCAATAAACTTAATCTCCTCTGCCTTAACCTAGGAGCACCCACATTCCTTTCAGACTCCACACATGCCTATTCACATTTGGACCTATCCTTCTGCATGGCCCAGCTTGTCCATCATCTTGAGTGGTCCGCCCTCTCCGACACATACTCAAGCAACCATTCCTGTGTCCTATCAGTTTGCTGACTCCTGCCCAACGTATGTGCGCATCCAAATGGCTTACTAAGGCCGACTGGAAGCTTTAATCCTCCGTGGTGACCTTCAGTGAACAAAATTTCCCCAGTTGTGTTGACCAGATAGAATATCTTACAAACGTTATCCTTACTACTGTACAACGTTCCATTCGTCGCACTTCCTCTTTACCACGCTGTGTTCCAGTCCCTTGGTGGACTGAGGCATGCTGCGACGCAATCCACCTGCGGGTATGTATTCTCCATTTTTAACCATCATCCTATGATGGTAAACTGCATTCACTTTAATCAGTTGCGTGCACAGTGTCGTTGCATTCTTCAGGATAGCTAAAAAGCTACCTGGATTTCATTCACTAGTTCTTTTAACTGTTCCACTTCAGTTGTGTGGGCCAACCTGCGATGGCTCTCTGGAACCAAGATCCATTCCCCAATTTCTGGCCTGACAGTAGCAGACGATATCATAGTGGGCCCTATTGCTATTTCCCACACCTTGGGACACCATTTTGCAGAGGTTTTGAACTCCTACCACTGCCTTTCTCCATCAGAAATGAGTGGAAGAGGCTAGTGCGACACCCTTCTCTTCTCAGAATCATGAGTGCCACAATACTGCCTTTACTACGAGGGAGCTAGATCATGCTCTCAGTTCATCCCAATACTCTGCCCCAGGGCCAGACGGTGTTCACATTCAGATGTTGTAGCACCTTTCTCTTGTGGGCAAGCATTTGCTGCTTCATATGTACAACCACATCTGGTCAGAGGACATGTTTCTCAGACACTGGCATGAAGTCACTGCCATACCCGTAACTAAGCCTGGTAAGGACAAACTCCTTCCTTCTAGCTACTTCCCCATTTCTCTCACCAGGTGTTTTTTCAAGGTGATGGAACATATGATTCATGCCCGGCTGGTATGGTGGCTCGAGTCTCACAATTTACTAACCACTGCACAGTGTGGATTTCAAGTGCGCCGTTCTGCAGTTGACCATCTTATCACTTTGTCCACCTATGTCGTGAGTGTTTTTCTGCAAAAATCCCACACTGGCCCTGTTTTTTGATTTGGAGAAAGCCTGTGACACCTGCTGGAGGACTGGTATTCTCGGTACTCTCTACATGTGCAGCTTCCGTGGCAGCATGACCCATTTACTTCAGGAATTTTTAAGACTTGAGTTTTTGAGGTTCGTGTAGGTTCTGCCTTGTCGGACATCTTTATCCAGGAAAATTCTGTGCCTCAGGGTTCCGTCCTGAGTGTCGTCCTCTCTGCTATCAACATTAATGCTATAATGGCCTGTCTCCTACTGAACATCACTGGCTCCCTTTGCATTGACAATTTTGCCATCTATTGCATTTCTCCACGGACCATCTCCTTGAGCAACATCTTCAGTGACGTCTCAATTGTCTTCACTCGTGGAGCATCGACAATGACTTTCACTTTTCCACTAACAAAACTGTTTGTATGAATTTCTGGCAGCGCAGTTGGTGTCTTCGACAAACTTTACATCTTGGGCCCGTTGCTCTTCTCTTCATTGAAACTACAAAATTCCTGGGCTCATGCTCGATAAGAAACTTCTTTGGTCCTCCCATGTCTTACATGGCAATGTGGTGAAGGACACTTATTTTTTAGTTCAGGACCTCCATTTCTCTATGGTGTATTTTATAGACCTTTCTCCACATCCCTGTTTTTAGCTGTCTTCTCGTCCATTAATTGGGGTTAATGTGTGATCATTTTAACATTTCTCTTTGTCTTCATATTCTAGTTTTGACATGGGCGCATATGACCCTAGTTAGTTTTGGAGCCTTAAACAAAACAAACAAACGAGTTCCTGCCTAATGGTTGTACAGACAATAAGTAATGCTACCTAGAAGTTATGTGCTGTTTTTGTGAAGCAATCTGAAGAAAACCAGAATTGTGGCAAAACCACTCATGAAAAGTGCATCACATAATGCTCCTGTTTGCACCTCAGTGTTTGTTCATGATTTTTTGCAAGAAACAAAACCTTTGTTGCTTCGGCTAATGTGTTCAGCAGACGTGGCCCCCGTGTGACTTCTTTCTGTTCCTGAGGCTGAAGAAAATCATGAAAGAACATCAGTTTTGCCACCACTGATAAGACAAAAATAGAATAGCTGGAGAAGCTGACCACCATAACGAAAAGTGAGTTCCAGAAGTGCTTGCAAGATTGGAAAAAGTGCTGATACAAGTTCATTATTTCTAAGTGGGATTACCTTGGCACAAGAGTATTGTATCTGAGGGGGAATACTTTGAAGGGGCAAAGTTGATGATTATATATATGCTGCAGTTATTATGAAGTAATGTCTGAAGCAAGCTGTATACATATTCAGTCAGATCTTGATAAGATTTCAAAGTGCTACAAAGATGAGCAACTTGCTTTATGTGCTGATAAATATAAATTGTGCATTTCACAAAATGCAGAAACATAATAGAATACAGCTACAATATCAGAGAATCACAATTGTAATCAGCAACTCATACAAATATTTGGGTGTAGTAATTTGTGGGGATATGATATTGAACAATGACATAAGCTCGGTCATAGGTAAAACAAGTTGCAGTCTTTGATTCTCTGCGGGGTACTGAGAAATCGCATGTCACTTGACAGAGGGCTCCATACAAAACAGTTGCACTTCTCGCCTTATAATATTGGTAGTGTATAAACCCTTACCATACAGAACAAACAAGGAATAGTAAATATATACAAAGAATGGTCACAAGTTTGTTCGTGTAAAGGGACGGAATTACGAAAATGCTGAAAAATCTCTAAAATTGCTCCTTTTTTATGTAAAGTAATATGTCAGTTCAGAGACATATGGTGTCGTAAGAACTACATTTTGATTATCTACTGAATATATGACTAAAATGCCATTAAAAAGTAAAAGAATTCAGGTGACTGAAAAGACCTTAAAGAAATGTGAAATTATCTGCATCTCACAATTAAGTCTCCTCCCACCCCCCCCCCCCCACCCCCACCCCCCCCCCACCCCCCCACCCAGTTGCTAGTTGCTTTTTCTCATTAAATACGTTATTTACAAGAGCCATATTGTATCTGAAAGTAATTCTGTAAGACAAAAGGGAGTGACTGCAAACAAAATAAAGCAGCCATGGTTCATATAGTCCACACCATAAGATACTGTCTATATAGTCAGTACAATAAGAGAGCCTTAAAAGTTTGATGTGTTTCTTAATTAGTTTGTCAAAGAATGTTCTATTGATGATCATTGTTCTGCTGCACTACAGTGAATGCTACATGAGGTGTTTAGTTTTGTATGAGACAGTTGTTTGTTTAAAGTCCAAACAGATTTTTGCTTGTTTGAAATAGTATGACATGATACTTTCTGAGATCAGAATTCAAACTACTGGCTGTGTACCAACTCTAGCTCAGCTGTCGTATGAGAGATATCTGCTGTGGTTGAATTTTGGTCCCTGTAGCATGTACAGATGTTACAGATCATGAGCATTCCTTCAAACTCCTTGAGTGAGTGTTTTTTTGTTTCGGTTTAGGATAAAAGATGCTCAATACTGCACAGTCTGGAAAACTTAGCTGTTATATATAGTTATTCTGATTGTGAGTTTAGTTAGATTCTTGTGCTAATTTGTCATTTTGAACCCTGTGTTCTTTGTAATAACTTAGGGATACATTTATGGGCTGTTGGATAACTGTAACAGTTTCCTTGTAGGTAATCCTTTGCAGGACACAATCTTGGAATCATTTACTAAGTTGTATTGTGAAAAATGAATGAGTATTCTGCTGGAGGCTTCTTTCTCAAATTTATTTCAAACTGGCCTGAAGGTGTGTTGTAATTATATGTTCTTTTGGCTTTTTGTATTTGTTTACAAGTTGGTCTCACCACACCTTAGACACAGTAGTGTGGAAGTATCATTGAGCCGTAATAGTAAAGTAAGAGGAAACTGTTACTACTCTCGTAAAAATGCAGTTGCAAAAGCTTCTAGTGGTGTGCCCCTCAGGGACTCATCATTAGTTTGCTACGTACAGGCTTGGCGACCCCGGGTTTCCTGAGCTGGGGACTGGTAAGTGCCACCAGTCCTCTGTCGCCATAACCTCTGGTCATACTTCAGCGACCACCATGCAGTGCAGCAGTGGAATCTTGTGTGTTTCAGAGAATGGGCGTCTTGGCTTCACCGCTTGGACTGCGAGGAAAGTACACACCTCTATAAAAAAAAACCCTCAACCTCAAGGTGTGCTATGTGCTGAGGTGGTTAATGGCTGTTTAGGTAAAACAGTCTTTAGTCGTGAGATCCAAAGGGCTGCCACAGGAGTCCATCCCCAGGTCTATTAACCACCTCAGACAACGGCTTGTACCTTGGTGGAATGACGACTGTCGATTGGCCATTAGGGCCAGATGGACAGCTCTGCAGAACTACAGATAATCTTCATGCCTTCAGGTCTGCGAGAGCACATGCAAGGCGAGTATTCAAAGAACGTAAGAGGGCTTCCTAGAGGGAATCCACTTCTGCTGCGCATGCTTGGGAATCAAAACAGTGGATTTCAGGCCAGGATTATCCACATCCCCTTACGGCCTTGTCAAATAATGGACACACCAGAAGACATGACTCACGTTTTAGATGCACACTTCTTTACTGTTAGTACGTCATCCAGACAAGCTCCTGCTGTTCAGGTATTGCATCAGATTGCAGAGATAAGGAAGCTCAATTTCTTCTCGTGTATTAAGGAAGTCTACAACCTTCCATTCTCCATGTGGGAACTGGAATCAACATTATTTGCAGCCAGAGACACTGCTCCAGGACCTAATGAGATCCATTATACCATGCTTTGTTGCCTGTGCCCTGAAGCGAAAGGTCAGCTCCTCATTTATTTCAATCAGATCTGTTTCGATGGACAGTACCCCACGACTTGGAAGGAGCCAATATTAATTCCATTCTGGAAACCAGGCAAGGACCGTAGTGCCCCTAACAGTTATCAGTGTCGCCCTTACCAGTTGTATAGGTAAGACTCTTGAAAGCATGGTCAACTGCCGCCTCGTCTGGATGCTAGAGTCCCAAGGTCACCTGAGCTGCTCCCAGTGTGGTTTCAGGTGCTACCATTCCACTTTTGACAACTTAATTCTACTGGGGACGGCTATGCAGGAGTCCTCCTTACGCCAAAACCATTTAGTATGTATGTTTTTTGACCTCAAAAAAGCATATGACACGACTTGGCGGTACAACATCCTTTGCCAACTTCATGAATGGGAACTACATGGATGCCTGCCGCTTCTGATTCAATCGTTTCTCAAGGACCGGTGTTTTCATTATTGCATTGGTGATGCCATGTCTGATTGTTATGTTCAGGGGAATGGTGTGCCCCAGGGCAGTGTCACATTGTTTGCCATCGCTATCAATGGCATTTCCTCTGTAGTTAGGAGCCCTGTCAAATGCTCTCTGTTTGTGAATGACTGTGCAATCTTTCCTCTTCCTCTGATCTTAATATGAGGAGGCAGCTACAGCTGATTGGACCCAGTCAACTGGTTTTCGGTTCTCACCTGAGAAGACCATGTGTGTCAGTTTTAATCGTGCTTATCAGAGCGTACAATGGGGGACCATATTTTACATTTTCAAGACAATGTGCACTTTTTGGGTGTATTATTTGACTTGAAACTAACATGGCTCCCACACCTGAAAGACCTACGAACAAAGGGCTTCTGGTTGTAAAACATTTTGAAATGCCTTGGCGGAAAAACGTGGGGAGCTGACAGGTCCCATCTCCTGTAGTTTTATAGGGCATTTGTTCGGTCACGCTTAGACTATGGCAGCGTGGTCTACAGATCAGCCCGACCTTCGTACATCCAGATGTTAGGTGCTGTCCACCATGAGGGCATTCAGGTATCGAATGGAGCCTTTTGGACCAGCCCAGTCAGTCTGCATGCAGAGGCTGGTGAACTACCACTCTGGATTCGGCGACGCATCCTTTTGCCTCGCCAGGCGCTGAAAATCTTAGTGTCACCTCGGTCATTGGCATTTAGTTCAGTGATCTAACCCACCTTCGAATGACTGTTCAGGAATCGGGCCCCAAGCGACCCAGCCATTTGGTATATGTGCTACAGACTGTCCCAAGGATCTGGCTCACTCGGGCATGAAAATACACACCCAGGAATGGAACGCACTGCCGCCTTGGTGTCTTCAGAGGCCCAAAGTGATTTTAAGCTTGAAACAGTATACGAAAAGTTGTACTCCAGATTTCGTTTTTACAACTTTGTTTTTGTCTATTTTAAGTATGTACCGTAGTTTCATCGTTATTTATAAAGATGGATCCCAGCAGGGGAATGCTCTCAGTTGTTCTGTGGTTTTTCCTGATAGGGTTTTTAAAGTACGTCTTCCAGAACAACTTACAAATTATGATGTGGAGTTACGTCATTCTGATGGCACTGGAGAGGGTTTACAAACATCACCGTATGAGTTTTCTTGTCTGTTCCAACTCTCTTAGTACGCTGCAGGCACTTCACCAGATGTATACAGTAGACCTGCTGATTCAGCTCACCCATGACTCCTTACAACGGCTCCAAAGCCGTGGCAAGGAGTTAATGTTTTGCTGGGTCCCTGGCCACATTGGGATACAGGGTAATGACATGACTGACAAAGCTGGCAAGGGAGCATGTTGGAATGGTGCTGTCCATCAATGTCCTATCCTGTTGTATGCCGTTATCTCATTTTCTGACATGCATTGTGCGTCAGTGGGAGACTGAATGGTTGCAGGTGATGGACAACAAACTGTGGTTGCTCAAATAGACCACAAAGGCTTGGCATACTTAATTTTAGCCTCGCCGCTGGAAGGAGGTTTTGCTTACCAGACTGCACATTGGGCATAGCCCTTTCACACATAGCTTCCTCCTCCAGCGGGAGGATCCACCATTCTGTGAAGTTTGTGAGGTGCCACTTTCAGTTCAGCATATTGTGGCTACGTGTGTCCTGTATACTGATATTAGGGCAGCCCTTGGTCTCGCTGGAGATGTGTCCACCATCCTCACAGATACCGATGCCAGTGTTAAGAGTAGTGAAATTTTGTGAACGGTCAGGCCTCATCCCTAAACTGGTGGGGAAGAGTGGCAGACTTTAATACGTTATAAACTGCTCCGCATGTGGGGACAGCCTTCGTCCCCACCCGTGAGATTTGCATGTTGACTTTTTGTCAGGGTGCTGATGGCCGTGATGTTGAGTGCCCCCTCAACCCAAATCATCATCTAGTGGTGTGATAACCACATTCCCTTGCTAGCATTGAAATTCTCTTTAACTCTAACTGTTGGGATTGGATCAGTGATTGACTCAGTACCTTTGAGCTATCATGAAATCTCTTCACATTTATTACATCCAAAACACGTTGCAATGAACAGCTCCTTTTAACTGGATACATGGTTTACACAAAACATGCTAGCAGTCACAGTTAGCGAACTTAAATAGTGGCTTAGTGAACTGTTCCATAACACATTCAGCATTCTGTGTTTCTACAGAAGAGATCTCCATAAACCACAGTTCAAAAAAAGATTGTCGAATATTAATAGCTCTTGGGGGCAAGTAACACAAATATTTAAAGCAGAGGTGTTAACAGTGTGAACAGCAAGTGCAGATTTGTTGACACAGTTCATATAGGCGTAACTTTATGAAGATTAACTAGAAACTGGTTACAGCACAAATTAATTGTACGTTTACTTAAACTTATGAACAGCCTTTTTTTTGGGTTGATAAACATTTGTTTTTATCTGTTATTACTTTTATGTTGTAATTTCACATACTGACACGTTCCATGACCTTGGAGATTTACTCCTCAGTTTGGTCCTACGGAACTTGACATGTAAATAAAAATAAAATTTCTTGTTGCAGTGACTGTAAGATAAGAGGGCAAGTCAAATGAAAACCTTAAATTTGTAATGACAAATCTAAATTTCGCTCCGTTATCCTGTAAGTTTGTAAGCATGCTACAAACAGTGTGCAGAATAGCCTGTACGTGGCAGCATAGTGCAGATGCACACATACCATCGCAGTATCAGTATAAAAATGGCCGTCCCACTTGTGACTTGCACCAGGGAAGAACAGTGTTCTGTTAGTCAGTTTTTACATAGTGAAGGTGTGAAACCTATGGAAATTCATTGACAAATGGAGGTTCAGTACAGTGATGCATGTTTGTCACAGCAGCAAGTTTACATATGGAGTAGGAAGTTCGCAAATGGTGTGACTTTCAGTAGATGCTCCTCGTCCAGGTCAGGCACAACGGGTTGTGACTCCACAGAACATTGCAGCAGTTGAAGCCATAGTGAAGGAAAACTGCTAAGTGACACTTAATGACATTGCAACATGCTTACAGATTAGTTATGGTTCAGCACACCACATTGTGCATAATGTGCTCCAGTTTCACAAAGCGTCTGCAAGATGGGTGCCACAGCAGCTGACTCCTGAAATGAGAGAATGATGTGTTGATGCTTCTGAAGAACTTCTTTGGCACTTTGAACGAGAAGGCGATGGCTTCCTTGCAAGAATCGTTACTGGGGACGAAACCTGGGTTCACTTCCACCAACCAGAAACGAAGAGAGCGAGCAAGGAATGGTGCCATTCCTCATCACCAAAACCAAAGAAGTTTCGAACAGAAGCATCAGCAGGGAAGGTTATGATGACTCTCTTATGGGATGAAAAAGGCATCATTTTGGAGCATTACATGCCTAGAGGGACCATTGTCACCAGTGCATCATACACAGATCTCCTAAAAAATCATCTGCAGCCTGCAATCAAATCAAAGCGACGTGGATTGCTGTCAGGTGGTGTCCTTTTGCAACGTGACAATGCAAGGCCCCACATTGTCCCTACAACAGTTGCAACAACCACATACTTGCATTTTGTCTTCCTCATCCACCATACTCACCAGACCTTGCCCCCAAGTGATTTCCATATGTGTGGACCACTCAAAAATGCAATGGGAGGAAAGAAGTTCTGTCCTGATGAAGAGGTACACCACGCGGTGCATGAGTGGTTGTGCGGACTACCAAAAGAATTTTTTTCTAAAGGAATTTATGCACTATGTAAGTGCCGGAGGACTGCATTGAGTGTTGGGATGAGTATGTTGGAAAAGTGATACAGCATTGTACCACTTCTGCACAATAAATAATATTAAAAAAAATATTTAAGGTTTTCATTTGACTCTCCCTCATATTATATGGTTGATGCTAGACAAGGCCAGACTTTCATGTAGACAAATAGATCTTAATTGTTTATCAGATGTTAATACTAGATGTACTCCAGCAGGGATTTCCCCTCCCCCCCCCCTCCCCCCCCCCCCCCCCCCCCCCCCCCCCCCCCGATGTTTGGCTAATTTCTAATTTGTGTGTTGAATAATTAGCAAACTGAACTGTCGTAAAGTGGGTATTTTTGTAATCGGCAGTATTGGGACTTCAGAACTAAATAACAGAAACCTAGAAATAAGCCTTGGTTAGACTGGGCAACATTCTAGATATAGTAATTACTAATAACTTTTAAAATATTTTTTTTTCAGATAAATAAAATGCTTACTGAAAAGGGGAACCAAAGGGCTTTCAGACGTGGTGTGGCAATACATTCAGAGTTGTTAATCTGTGTTTCCATGTGGTTTCTTTGAATCTCTGTTCATGCAATTCATCTCCAAGAGGGATTATTATAGTATTGTCATCAGTAACTGAGAAAATTTCATGAATAATCATACTTCATGAAACTCACGTTAAACAAGAAAGTATGTTGTAAAGGCCTCAATCGGAAAACAAGACAAAATGAAGGAAAAAATATTATTATTAGGAATGGAATAAAGAATACACTGAGGTGACAAAAGGCATGGAATAATTGTATGCACGTATACAGATGGCAGTGGTATTGCATACCCAAGTTATAAAAGGGCAGTACATTAGCGCAGCTTTCATTTGTACTCTGGTTATTCATGTGACATGGTTTCTGATGTGATTATGGTTGCATGATGTGAATTAATAGACTTCGAACATGGAATAGTAATTGTAGCTACTCACAAGGGACATTCCAATCCTGAAATCGTTAGAGAATTTGATATTTTGCAATCCACAGTGTCAAGCATTGTCTCGTCACAGACAATGCAGTGCCCCCAGGGGTTCCCCATCTCTTTTGTGAATATGCACATGGTGAGCATGGGACCCTGAGCTAGTGCAACTGTTCCCTTTTTGAACTGCATACTTTCCTTTCCCACACCCCTCCCCGTCCCCGATCCTCTAGAGATTGCCCTGTTTTCAAAGATGAAAGAATTATTCAGGAAATCAGAGTGAAGGTAAAGGTGTATACATTTGCTGCTCATAAGTTATTATCCAATAGAAAGCCCAGTGGCTAAATTTGGCACCGTCCCTGCATCTCCTCGACGTACTAAGAAGATAGCCACACAGACTTGCAATCTCACCTTTAGCGCCGCGGTAGTCGCATCGGCCACCCAAAAGATTGCCCATTCAACCTCCCCCCCCCCCCCACCCCCCACCACCCCACCCCACCCCACCCTATCATCTGCTCACTCTAAGGCTCACCCCTGGAAAAATCATGGGCCCCGGAATTGGATGCCCGGACTTCCAAAAAAGAGCCTACTCTAAGTTTTTTTTTTTTAAATGTACCCCGAACATCCTAACCATCAATTCATCCCTCCTCTCAATGTACTGCTTCCAAGAAGGCTCAAAAGAAACATAGTTCCTCTCCTCCTCCGCCACAGCGTGTCTCATCTACTGCGCCACTCAGCAGTAGAAGCTCTTGACCACCTTCAGTGTCACCGAGACGCATTGCTGGTGGCCGATCAACCAGCCAATTGCTGGCGGCAGGAGCTGCCCCTGAGCAACCCTTTGGCAGAATGCCATTCCATACCATATGCCATCAGGTGTCGGCGGTCATTGGGTTGACGGCAACTGTGGTGAGATTTTTTTCCCTTTTCTATCTGCCCTATGTCAGTTATCCAATGGAATATGCATGGAATTCACTCCAGTCGGGATGAATCCTACTCCCGGTTGTCTTGTCTTCAGGAAACAAAGCTACATCCCTATGATCGCTTTGTCTTCCCTCATTTCCAATGAGTTCGATTTGATCTCCCCCTCTGTTGATGGACCTCTGGCCACTTATGATTCTTCTCCATGATACTGTCCATTATCACCCAATCCCCTTAAACAGTTCCTTCCAAGCTGTCGCTGTACATCTTTCCCTTTCTGGATACACCTTCTCTCTTTGTACTGTATACAATCCATCGCCCACACTAATTGCAACAGCTGATCTCCTCAATCTCCTTGGTCTGCTCCTGTGCCCCCTATTTGCTGGTTGGGGACTTCAGTGCCCACCACCTGCTTTGGGGATCTCCACGTCCTTGTCCGTGAGGCTCCCTATTGATTGACCTTTTCTACCAAGCGGCTATTGTGTGCCTCAATGCTGGGAACCTACATTTTTGTCTTTCTCCACGTCAACCTTCTCTCATTTCGATCTTTCAGTCGGTACTGTTCTAGCTCAGCACTTTGAATGGTTCGCTCTTGCTGATACGCACTTGAGTGACTATTTCCTGTGTCCTTCGATTACAGCTACAACTGCCATCTATGCGCACAAGTCGCTAGAAAGTTTTCCCAAGCCAATGGGACACTTTTCTCCTCTGTAGTGATATTTGATGACCGTCAATTTCCTAGCATCGACAATCAGGTCACTCGTGTTACGAAAGTTATTCTTACAGCCGCAGAACGTTCAATACTTCATGCCTCCCCTTTCCCCTGGTGCCCTCCAGTTCCTTGGTGGAACGAGATATGCTGTAACACAATATGCAAGTGGAGACATGCTCTTTGCGTTTTCTGCCACCACCCTACATAGGTCAGCTGTATCCGGCATAAGCAATTACGTGCGCGATGTCGTCGCACCTTCTGCGATTGCAAGAAGGCAAGCTGGGACTTCTTTGCCAGCTCCTTTAACACCTTCACTCCCTCACCTGTAGTTCAGAGTCGAATTGGACGGTTATCCGGCATGTCTAGTTTCTCCCTGATATCTGGGCTCACCATCATGCACGATACCTTAATGGACCCAGTCACCATTTATAACTCATTGGGTCAACATTTTGCTGAGGTTTCGAACTCTTCAAATTACCCGCCAGACTTTCTCACGAAGAAATGTGCAGCAGAAGTGCAATGTCCTGCTTTCTCCCTTCAAAATTGCGAAAGCTATAATACTGTTTTCTCTGTGCAGGAACTCCAGCATGCACTCTCTTCCTCTCGCTTTTCCACCTCAGGACCAGGTGGCATCAACATCCAAATGTTGCTAAATTTATCATAATGTAGTCTACATTACCTCCTCCGCCTTTATAATCGAATTTGTACCGACAGTACCTTTCCCAGAAGATGGCGGGAAGCCATAGTAATTCCTGTTCTCGTTTAGGCTGGTAGCTGAAGTCCCAAAACCTTTGAACACCTGCCCAATGCAGTTTCCGAAAGCATCATTCTGGCAGTTTGACCATCTTGTTGCTCTCTCCACTTATATCATGGACAATTTTCTCAGGAAACGCCAAACGGTAGCAATATTTTTTTGATCTGGAGAGAGATCATATGATACCTGTTGCAGGACAGGCATCCTTCGCACATTGTTGTCTTGGGTCTTTAGAGGTCAGCTACCTGTTTTTCTTCATGAATTTATGACATAGCGCACATTTAAGGTGCGTGTGAACACTACTCTCTGCCGTACTTTCTCCCAAGAAGATGGGGTGCCCCAGGGCTCTGTGCTGGTGCTGAGTGTTGTACTGTTTGCCATCGCCGTAAATCCAGTTGTGGATTGTCTCCTTCCTGATGTCTCGGGCTCTCTCTTTGTCGGTGATTTTACAGTCTATGATGGCTCTCAACGGACCAGCCTTCTTGGACGACGTATTCAAGGATGTCTCGATCGCCTCCACTCATGGAGCTTCAAAACTGGCTTCCGCTTTTCTCCCAGTAAGATCCTCTGTGTAAATTTTTGGCATCGTACAGTTTTCTCCACTGTCCCTAGACCTAGGCTCTGTCGACCTTCCCTTCAGATGTCACAAAACTTTTTTTGACAGAAAACTGTGCTGCTCTTCCCACGTTTAATATCTTTCGGCTCGCGATCCCTCAACACCCTCAGTGTTCTGAGTGGTACCTCCTGGGGAGCAGTCAGTGGTCCTCCTCTGCCAATATCACACCTTAGTGTGCTTGAAATTGGACTATGGAAGCGTAGTTTACTCCTCTGCACGGCCATCTATTCTTCAGCGTCTCGACTCAGTCCACCACCGTGGATTGCGTTTAGTGTCTGGAACTTCTGACACCAGCCCTATGGAGAGCCTTTATGCTGAGACTGCTGAACCTCCACTGTCCAATCGGAGAGCTGTCCTGAGTCGTTATGCTAGTCATGTCTTCCATGCCTACCCATCCGACCCATGCCCTTCCCCCTCCCGGAATGTGCTTCTGTCAACTGCCACATTCTCTTTCCTCCCACTTTCCTAAAATTCCTTTACAAATGGGGCTACGGCGCCACCTTAGCTTAATCTGTGGACCTACATTCTCCGTGACGTTTGTCAGCTTCCCAAGGATAGTACCCCACCACCCCCAACTCCCCTGTAGTTTATCGTCAGGCATTTGCTGCTCTGTGCGCACAAATGGAGGATGCCACATTTATTTTCACTGATGTCTCAAAGACCACATTTGTTGTGCCTATAGTGTTGGCAACACACTTAATGGATTTTGGCTTCTCGACCAGTGTTTGGTTTTTACTGCAGAGCTTTACACTGTTCTACAGGCTGTCCAATACATGTCGCCATAAGCGGCTGCAATATATTATATGCTCGAATTTGCTCAGCTCTCTTCTCAACCTTCAAGCTCTTTATCCCGGCCACCCTCTGGTCCACCAGATTCAGGACAGCCTCTACTTGCTCCACTTGTGGGGTGTCTCTGTGGCATTCCTCTGGACCCCAGGGCACGTTGGTATTTGTGGAAATGACTGCTGATTTAACATTTGGTTTTTTGCCCTTCCCTAAGCCACAGAATCGGCGCTTCTGACAGTAGCAGTTTTGCGCCCTAAAACCATTACAAAAAAAAAGACAATGCAGTTGTCAGTGACCTTCACTGTAACGACAGAGAGCAGTTGCATTTGCATTGAGTTGTCAGTGTTAACAGACAAGCAATGCTGCATAAAATAACCACAAAAATCAAAGTGAGACGTACAACAAACGTGTCCGTTAGGACAGTGCAGCGAAATTTGGTTTTAAGGACTACGGCAGCCGATGGACACAAATGCCTTTGCTAACAACTGACATCTGTATCGCCTCTCCTGGGCGTATGACCATATCAGTTGGACCTGGAATATTAGCCTGGTGAGAAGAGTCCTGATTTCAATTGGTAAGAGCTGATGGTAGGATTAGAGTGTGGCGCAGATTCTACGAAGCGATGAGCTCAAGTTGTCAGCTCAGCAGTGTGCAAACTGGCGATGACTCCATAAAGGTGAGGACAGTGTTTACATTGATTGGTTTGGGTGCTCTGGTCCAACTGAGCCAGTCATTGACTTGAAACGGTTATGTCCGGCTGCTTGGAGACCATTTGCAGCCATTCATGGGCTTCGTTTCCGGATTTTTATGGATGACATGGTGCCAAGGAGCATTACGTGATGCATTTTTCATGAGTGGTATTGCCACAACTCTGGTTGTTTTCTTCAGATTGCACCAATTTACAAAAAAGTTTCATTGATGTTAAAATACTGTAGTCTTAATATTGTTTTATACTAGTGAAGATTTATTACCCATTTTTGATGTCTCTTGTACTGCAAATAAATGATTAGCATGTGTATATTAAGAGACAAATTGCAACTTACAAACAAAACAAAAAGTCACTGCTACTGTGAGGAAGCAATCATTTAATTTGACAAATCGTGGCAGAGTACAGTACGTTTGAGCCAAGTGTGCCATAAGCTCTGGGCACATTCCTATGGACACTGTGCAGCATGACTGTAGACCATTTTTGGTAAGGAACAGGGGTGTTATCTTTAACTTCGTGGATTACAAGAATTGTACGAACCTCAACATGTAGAGCCACAGCAGTTGTTAGCAGGCAATCCTTGAGACAGTGCTCCTAGCCAGATGTTGGGTGGGGTTGTGGGCAGAATTAACATCAATCACAAGATGTTACATAAGACAGAAAAAATGGTAACAAAACACTTTTGCTTTTTGGATTGTGTTTTTTAATTGCAAAATAAAGAAAACAAAAGGTACATTTGATGATGATGATGATGATGATGATGATGATGATGATGATGATACATACCTGAACACAGAAAGTTTGCTGGCAGTTGGCCACCTGGTCTCTCCTTCTTATTTTTGGTAGGCCTAAAGGTCATCATCATTTGGGTTTCTTCTCTGACACTTCTTTCAATCTTGATCCCTCATCCCTTCTGTAGAAGCAGCCAGCCCACGTCAGGCTCTTTGTCTGGGCTTCTGCATCATCATCATCTAGTTCATTAAATATATATCCCTTAGCTCCTTTTTCTTTTGTCGTCATTCTCCTCTCTCACAAACTGGCTCAAGTATCTTCCGCAGGATATTATTTCCAAAAACACTTATCTTTCTCTCTGTGTACTTAGTTTTATAACCCTTATTTTAGTTCATCTTAAAAAAAAAAGACTGAAATAATTGCTATGTAGTGTGTGAAAATGTGTTTATGCAGTACCATTTGGTGACAAGCATAAAATATGTCAGGAAGATGCACAAAGTACCCACCAGTGCAAAAATACTTCAATAAAGCTAAAAATTTTAGTCATGGGAAGTTGGTCCTATTAAGAAGGGTATTGTAGAGTAAAGCTTTTCCAAAAATTAAGGGAGCATAATCTGTTATAGTTTACTCGTGGTGACCATCATCAACAATATAGCTAGCAAAACACACACACACACACACACACACACACACACACACACACACACACACACACACACACGAGAAAATAACTTCAGTAGTTAAAATTGCTGAATATTTCTCATTATGTACACATGTAAAATCTTTCCCTCCATGTCAAGAGTGTCATTACAGTGAAACAAATTTGCATGCATTGAAATAGAAATACTGAGGCTAAGTATTGTCTGCCCATTCAGTACCCCCCTGCGGGTCCAGGGATTAGAATAGGCCCGAGGTATTCCTGCCTGTCGTAAGAGGCGACTAAAAGGAGTCCATCCCCCTCACGGGGGTAGTTAGCGCCTGCGTCCGGAGACGGACGGTTTCACGACCTATAATCGTGGTCTTTTTGGTTTTTCACTTCTCGTTTCTTCCTTCCTTTTGTTGGTTCCTTTCTTTGCTCTTCTCCACTTCACTGTCTTCCTTACTCTTTCCCTTGACTTCTCCTTGCCTTCTCATTGCCTTTTTCTCCTTGCCTTCTTCTCCTTGCCTTCTCATTGCCTTCTTCTCCTTGCCTTCTCTGGTCTCCGCCTCGGCGTTTGAGACAGTCTGTCCTCTTTCTCCCTCTCTCTTCTTTTTCCTCTTCTTCCTTCCTCCCTGTGCGTGTCTGAAGGCCGACCCACGCGTTCGCACGCGTAGCCGGTGACGGGGTAACACGTAAGTCCCCGCCCTGGGTAGACATGTAAGGCACGCGCGTACCCCCTGGTAAAGGCCAGGCCCGGGGAGGGGTGATTGCCTGAGCTGATACCTTCTGACCATGCCGATTGGTCCCTCCGTCTGTTTCTTGGGAGGTGTGACCTGAGGTGTAAACATTCACCTAAGGCGGGAGTGCCCTCTGAGAGGGTCCCCACAAGGAAGGAGCGCGCCATCGGAGACGCTGGCAATCATGGGGGATTCCTCCGCAATGGATTCTACTCCATCGCTTTCGACTTCGACCCACAAACGGAAACGTGACCAGCCAACAGTGACAAAAGTACTACCGCCTGCCCCACAGTTCCTCGTAGTTTCTCGATCTGAGGACGGAAAGGATTTTTCCTCTGTCAACCCTTTCGTTATTCAGAAGGGCGTAGATGCCATAGCCGGATCTGTCAAATCTTGTACCAGGGTGCGTAACGGTACCTTATTACTAGAAACTGAGAGTGCCTTTCAGGCACAAAAACTGCTTCGGGCCACACTCTTGTACACGTTCCCTGTCCGGGTGGAGGCCCACTGCACTTTGAATTCGTCTCGTGGTGTAGTCTATAGTAGCTCTCTCGACGGATTGACTGACGAGGAGCTTCAATCTTTCCTCGCTGAGCAGGGCGTGACGGCTGTCCATCGGGTCATGAAAAAGGTCAACAATGACCTTGTGCCGACCCGGACACTTTTCTTAACCTTCGATAGTGTTAAGCTGCCATCGCGCATCAAGGCGGGCTACGAGGTTATTTCTGTTCGCCCCTATGTCCCGACACCTACGCGCTGCTACCAGTGTCAGCGTTTCAATCACACTCGACAGTCTTGCTCCAATGCGGCTAAATGTGTCACTTGTGGCAGGGATGCCCATGAGGGTGACTGTCCACCTCCGTCTCCTCGTTGTGTGAACTGTCAGGGTGACCATGCCGCATCCTCCCGCGACTGTCCTGTCTATAAATGAAGAACGCTGTATCCAGGAAATTCGAGTCAAAGAGAAAGTGTCCACCTCGGCTGCTCGCAAGCTATTGGCTAGTAGGAAGCCCACGCTGTTCCCAGCGGGGAAATACAGCACTGTCCTCGCCTCTCCTCGGACTACCCGGGAGGTAGCAACCCAGACATGCGATCTGACCTTCAGCACCACGGTCGTCCGTTCGGCCAGTGCTAAGATCGCGCGGTCGACGTCTCCTCTTCCTCCCATCACCCCACAGACACCAGCCACTTCCTCAGCTTCTGCTCAGTCGAAGACCCCGAAGTCAGATGCACGGGCCTTCAAGAAGGAACCATCCCGTGCAGACTTCCTCCGTCCCTCGACCTCCCAGCCTTCGACCGGTACTTCCACCAAACGTCCTTCTAAAAAGGCGCATAGGAAGCACAGTTCTCCTTCTCCGCCGCGGCGCCTTTCTTCTCCTGTGCCACCCAGCGGTTGCCGCCCCAGGCCGTCATCCGTTTCGCCTGGCCGCACCGCTGGTAGCCGAACACCTGGCCGTTCACCGACGGAGGACGCTCCCCCTCCCGGCCATCCTCCCGAGATGGCCGATGACCCTATAGACCCCATGGACGATGACTGTCCGCCTCCTGCTAGCAGCGGCAGTGCTCGCTCGAAGCCAGGCCCTAAGCGGCCTTCGAGGTGACCCCTTCTCTCATCTTCCTTTTCTTACGATGGCACTTATTAACTGGAATATTCGCAGCATTCGCTCCAACCGAGAGGACTTGAAGTTGCTGCTCCGCTTGCATCGTCCGCTCGTCGTAGCCCTCCAGGAAACGAAGCTACGCCCATGCGATCAAATTGCCTTGGCACACTACACCTCTGTGCGTTTTGACCTACCCCCTGTGGTAGGTATCCCAGCTCATGGAGGGGTTATGTTGCTGGTCCGGGATGATATTTACTACGATCCCATCACGTTGCACACCGACCTGCAGGCAGTTGCCATCCGCATTACTCTCCCCACTTTTACGTTTTCCTTTTGTACCGTTTACGCTCCATCGTCATCTGCCGTTACCAGGGCAGACATGACGCAACTTATTGCTCAGCTACCTGCACCATTTTTGTTAACTGGAGACTTCAATGCCCACCATCCTCTTTGGGGCTCTCCAGCATCCTGCCCGAGGGGCTCCTTGTTAGCAGACCTTTTCAACCAGCTCAATCTTGTCTGCCTCAATACTGGCGCCCCTACTTTTCTTTCGGACATATCTCATACCTATTCCCATTTAGACCTCTCTATATGTACTCCCCAACTTGCACGCCGGTTTGAGTGGTATGCACTTGCTGATACATATTCGAGCGACCACTTCCCGTGTGTTATCCATCTCCTGCAGCATACTCCCTCTCCGTGCTCCTCTCGTTGGACCATCTCCAAGGCAGACTGGTGGCTCTTCTCTTCCAGGGCGACCTTTCAGGATCAAACCTTCACAAGCTGCGATCGTCAGGTCGCACACCTCACGGAAGTCATTCTCGCTGCTGCTAAATATTCCATCCCTCACCCTACTTCTTCTCCTCGTCGCGTACCGGTCCCCTGGTGGACCGCAGCATGTAGAGACGCTTTACGTGCTCGTCGACGTGCTTTACGCACCTTTAAACGCCACCCTACAGTGGCGAATTGTATTAATTATAAACGATTACGTGCTCAGTGTCGTCGTATTATTAAAGAAAGCAAGAAAGCCAGCTGGGCTGCTTTCACAAGCACCTTCAACAGTTCTACCCCTTCTTCTGTTGTCTGGGGTAGCCTGCGCCGGCTATCTGGCACTAAGGTCCACTCCCCTGTTTCTGGCTTGAAGGTCGCGAATGAAGTCCTTGTGGCCCCTGAGGCTGTCTCCAATGCCTTCGGCCGCTTTTTCGCCGATGTTTCGAGCTCCGCTCATTACCACCCTGCCTTCCTCCCCCGCAAACAGGCAGAGGAGGCTAGGCCACCTGACTTCCGCTCCTCGAATTGTGAAAGTTATAATGCCCCATTCACCATGCGGGAACTCAAAACCGCACTTGGCCGATCACGGTCCTCCGCTCCAGGGCCTGATTCTATTCATATTCAGATGCTGAAGAACCTTTCTCCTGCGGGTAAAGGTTTTCTTCTTCGTACATACAATCGCATCTGGATTGAGGGACATGTTCCCGCATGCTGGCGCGAGTCTATTGTTGTCCCGATTCCTAAGCCGGGGAAGGACAAGCACTTGCCTTCCAGTTATCGACCTATCTCGCTTACCAGCTGTGTCTGTAAAGTGATGGAGCGAATGGTTAACTCTCGATTGGTTTGGCTGCTCGAGTCTCGACGCCTACTTACCAATGTACAATGTGGTTTTCGAAGGCGCCGCTCTGCTGTTGACCATCTGGTTACCTTGTCGACCTTCATTATGAATAACTTCTTGCGGAAGCGCCCGACCGCGGCTGTGTTCTTTGATTTGGAGAAGGCTTACGACACCTGTTGGAGGGCGGGCATTCTCCGCACCATGCATACATGGGGCTTTCGCGGTCGCCTCCCTCTTTTTATTCGTTCCTTTTTAATGGATCAACAGTTTCGGGTACGTGTGGGTTCTGTCCTGTCCGACACCTTTCGCCAGGAGAATGGGGTGCCACAGGGCTCAGTTTTGAGCGTCGCTCTCTTCGCCATCGCGATCAATCCAATAATGGATTGCCTCCCAGCTGATGTATCAGGATCCCTTTTCGTGGACGATTTTACCATCTATTGCAGCGCGCAGTGTACACGTGTCCTGGAGTGCTGTCTTCAGCGTTCTCTTGACCGTCTTTACTCCTGGAGTGTCGCCAATGGCTTCCGTTTTTCTGCCGAGAAGACGGTCTGTATTAACTTCTGGCGCTACAGAGTTTCTCCCACCGTCCTTACGACTCGGTCCCGTTGCTCTCCCAATCGTGGAGACAACCAAATTTTTAGGCCTTACATTTGACAGGAAACTTAGCTGGTCTCCACATGTGTCATACTTGGCCGCCCGTTGTACCCGTTCTTTAAATGTCCTCCGTGTTCTCAGTGGTATGTCGTGGGGAGCGGATCGAACCGTCCTACTTCGTCTACATCGGTCGATCGTCCGCTCCAAGCTGGATTATGGGAGCTTCGTATACTCCTCTGCACGGCCATCCATCTTACGCCGCCTCAACTCCATACAACATCGGGGTTTACGACTTGCGATCGGAGCATTTTATACCAGTCCCGTAGAGAGTCTTCATGCTGACGCTGGCGAATTGCCACTCACCTACCGGCGCGATATACTGCTTTGTCGGTATGCCTGTCGGCTACTGTCAATGCCCGACCATCCGTCTTATCGTTCCTTTTTTGACGACTCTCTTGACCTTCAATACGGGTTGTATGTCTCTGCCTTGCTACCCCCTGGAGTTCGCTTTCGTCGCCTCCTTCAACACCTTAATTTTTCACTCCCTGCAACCTTTCGAGTGGGCGAGAGCCGCACGCCACCTTGGCTCCTGGCTCAGGTCCGCGTTCACCTCGACCACAGCTCGCTCCCAAAAGAGGTCACCCCCGGTTCGGTCTACCACTCCCATTTTTTGGAACTTCGTTCGAAGTTCAACAACATGACTTTCATTTATACAGATGGCTCTAAGACCAATGACGGGGTCGGGTGTTCCTTTATTGTCGGGGCACAAAGTTTCCAATACCGGCTCCATGGCCATTGTTCGGTCTTCACAGCTGAGCTCTTTGCCCTCTACCAGGCTGTTCTTTACATCTGCCGCCACCGACATTCTGCTTATGTCATCTGCTCAGATTCCCTGAGCGCCATCCAGAGCCTCAGTGATCCGTACCCGGTTCACCCTTTCGTACACCGGATCCAACGCTCTCTTCAGCAGCTGGTGGACGTCGGTACGCCGGTTAGCTTTATGTGGGTTCCTGGCCATGTCGGTATCCCTGGGAACGAAGCTGCAGATGCTGCGGCCAAGGCTGCGGTCCTCCAGCCTCGGACAGCTTCTTGTTGTGTCCCTTCGTCCGATTTTAGCAGGGTCATTTGTCGGCGCGTTGAGTCGCTGTGGCATGCCGATTGGGCTGCACTTACCGACAACAAGCTTCGGGCCTTAAAACCTATTCCCGTGGCTTGGACGTCCTCCTCACGCTCTTCTCGGCGGGAGGAGGTCGTTTTAGCAAGGTTGAGAATTGGACACTGCCGGTTCAGCCATCGCCATCTGCTGACGGCTGCGCCGGCGCCGTTCTGCCCATGTGGGCACTTGCTGACGGTTAGACACATTTTAATGTCCTGTCCAGATCTTAACACACTGCGCCTCGATCTTAACCTGCCTAATACTTTAGATGCCATTTTAGCGGATGACCCATGAGCAGCTGCTCGTGTTCTTTGTTTTATCACTTTGACAAACCTCGCTAAGGACATTTGATGATGTTTTTTAATCCTATGCCTGTCAGTCTGTCTTTTATTGTGTTTTCCCTTTTAGTTGTTGTCAACTTATGCCTCGCGGTGCATTCTTAGAGTAGTCAGGGCGCTAATGACCATTGAAGTTGTGCGCCCGAAAACCACAAAAAAAAAAAAAAATGCCCATTCAGTAGTGATTCTGGTGATACGTCTGTCACCAATGGAATCGGAACTCACTTTTATGAGAGCAGTTGTGCAAGGAATCAAAAGAAATGTTTAATCTTCTTTCCATCCACATATGGCCAGTTGCTCACAATGGGAGGCATCTATGATGACCCTCAGGAAACTCCAGAAGATTGACCTAATATTTTTCTCAAGAGTTGTGTGTGAAAAACTGTCAGCTAAATGGTGAACAACTGCCCAATGTGGTTTTTTGGTACGCAGAAACTTAGGAACATCCTCCAGTGTTGGTTGAGTCTCTGTTCTTCTACCCCAGGTAACCTGCTGAAGAGTGCTCTGCTGGGAGCTGTCCTACAAAGAGGCATGTTCTTTGGCACTATAAAAGCATATGGTAATATGCAGAGGTAAAATAGACAGCAGCTGAGGTTCCCATGTAAGTTCACCAATTTTTTGAAACTGTTCCTTGCAGAGCAGCTGTTCTGTGTTACCAAACAGAAGACCCACTCCCTGCAAATTTTATGCATTATAATTATGCACCCCCCCCCCCCCCCTCCCCCCCATGGAGTATTTTAACTGTCACTGTCATCAGCATTGCTAGATAAAATATAATTAGGATTGTGAAGTGTGCAATGATGATATCATTCTGTAAGAATTTGATTTACTGCTCCTTGTCTCACCTTGCATCCAAATTACCCTATTACAATTGATACTTCAGACTGGAGAATTTGGTAAAAAAAAAAAAAAAAAAAAAAAAGGCGATAAATTATATTTTTAAAATGTCTGTTGCAATTTCAGTGAATGGGAATGTGGGTTCTGAGCATATCATTCTTCATTTTAATGAGTTGGTGAAGTGCCCAGGTTATATGTTTGAGAATAGGCTTTCATGGCTACTGTTCTTGAAGAAACCTCAAAGTAATACCTGTTAACACCTTTAAAAATATTAAGTGTTTGTAGAAAAGTCTGTGACGCAGACTGGTCATGTACTGAACTCTCTAAAGAATTTGTCTGATCCCATCTGTATTACATGTATCTTAGCAAATATGGTGGTGGATTTGAAAATGTATTAACTACTACCAAATGACTATCACTGTAACTGGAAGAATACTATTATATCAACAAAGCTTAAATGTAAATTTATCAGAATAGTATTGGTTGGATGTCAGTGGCCAGTTACTCGAGTATATAGATGCCACTCTATTCATTAACCAGGGTGGACAGCATGCCAACAGCCATCTTATATTTGTAAGATGCCGCGAAGCCACAAACCCTGATATTTTACTGTCTCGTCAAACTGGCACTAGAGGATAGCTCTGCTCTTTTGCTCTTGTACTTGCACACTGTAAGTATTTGAGAGTTATCATTATAATTAGGAATGGCCTGAGGAGTAGTATTGGTTAGCCAGAAATAAACAGATCTGAACTGTGATGAATCATCAGATATAATTGAGAGGTGCATTGACCTCTTTTGATCAGCAGTTCCCACTATCGTGGGAATGATAATTACAGTTGTGTGTAGCACCTGTTGTTTCGGATGACAACACAAAGACAGCAGTATTGGGTGGATGTCTTCCCTTACATGCCTCTAATGATACTTTTGTTAATCATGTTAAATATAATCCTGATCGTGAATCAATAATCCTCGTCACAAATAGAGTACTCACTGCAAAGAGAAACTTCGCGCATATTTGCCATTTCTAGAACACCAGAAATCTATCTCGTGCCCTTTGTAATTTAAAATAGGTGACACAAATAAAAACAATAAGTAATTGGTCTTGCACTGCCAACAATTAAAATTTGCGCTGACACACAGGCCTTTCCACAATGATTTAAAATGAACTCTAGCTTATCTATGTATAATAACACTGAACAAATGATCAGGCTTCAGCACTTCAAACATATGACCAGTTGGCCATCTTTGTGACTAAACTTTGAAGACACATCAGAAATTATCACAAGGGCAAAGCCATGTGCTGGAATCATTTACCCATCTTGGTGTGATGACATACTGACTTGAGTATGCTGTCCTATCATTGTTATAAAGATTATCACAGTCGGAAATTTCGTTTAAGATACTTGCACACTCACATGCAAAGTTGCACGCTGCTCGTACACAATACTTGAGTGTAATAATTGCCGAATAACGTCTCTCTATTCAGATGCTGTCTTGACACATACAGTGTCCGAAAAGTATTGTACTCCAACAGTGCTGTTTTAACTCTGAAAGGAACATTTTAAATTTATTTTTGTTACTAAAACAAATAATCTGATGCATTACAAATGCTTTCACTATACGTTTGAAAAGAACCAGAGCTCAAAGTGCTAATAGAAAGCAGAGAATCTCAAATTATAGGTTTGGAAATCTGGCTGAAACTGGAGATAAGTCCAGCTGTTATTTTTACAAAAAACCTAATCATGTTCAGAAAGGATATATGAAATACAGTTGGTAGTGGAGTGTTTATTGCTGTCAGTAGTAGTTTACCTTGTAGTGAAATCGAAGTAGATAGTTCCTGTCAGTCAGTATGGGTATAAGCTATACTTGAAAACTGGAATAAATTAATAATTGGCTCCTTTCACTGACCACCTCTCCGACTTTACAGTCGCTGAGCAGTTCAACGAAAACTCATTTCAAATAGGTAGCTCACTCATACAGTTGTAGTTGGTGGCAACTTCAATTTACTCTCGATATGTTGAAGAAAATACGTGTGTAAAGACAGAGGTAAGCAAAAAGTCTTCCAAAATTGTCCTGAATGCATTATAAGAAAATTATTTTGAACAGTTAGCTCAGGAGGTCACTTGAAGTGTAAATAAATGCAAAAATGCACTTAACCTCTTAGCAACAAATAATCCTGAGCAAATAGGGAGCATCATGACAAATACACATTGTTGCAGCAAGACTGAATACCGTAATATCCAAACCCACCAAACATTAATGAAAATACGTTTAACAAAACAGATAAAAATTTGCCTGAGGTCTTCCAGTCTCAGTATGTAAGTGTAGACCGGAAGTGGTTTAATTTCAAAGAAATAGTATTGACAGCTCTTGAGGCATATACCAAGTAAATTAAAAAGGAATGGTACTGATTGCCCATGATACACTAAACAGATCAGAACACTATTGCAGAGGCAACAAATAAAGCATGCCAAATTTAAAAGAAAGCAAAATCCTCAAGATTGGTGAAGTTTTACAGAATCTTGAAATGTAGCACAAACTTCAATGCGAGATACTTTCAATACTTTCCACAATGAAACTTTCTAGAAATCTGGCAAAAAATCAAAAGGATTCTGGTCATATGTAAAGTACACCAACAGAAAGACACAGTATCTGCATAGTGCAGTAACAGTGGTGATGTTACTAATGAC
Organism: Schistocerca piceifrons; assembly: GCF_021461385.2. Taxonomy (NCBI): domain Eukaryota; kingdom Metazoa; phylum Arthropoda; class Insecta; order Orthoptera; family Acrididae; genus Schistocerca; species Schistocerca piceifrons. Next base: position 1,059,328,730 of record NC_060139.1, read on the forward strand.
AGTGTCACTAAGACAGTAAGAAAATATGGTTTTCCGAAATTCCTTCACCAAAGACAACGAACTAAGTATTCCAGAAGTCAAACCAAAAACAACTGCCACTATGAGTAAGTTAGAAGTAGATATCTTTGGTGTAGCAAAGCAGCTTAAATCACTTAATAAAGGCAAGACCTCTGGTCATAATTGTATACCACTCAGGTTCCTCTGAGTACGCTGATAGAACAGCTCCTTATTTAGCAATCATATGCAGTCACTGATTGGAATATCCATACCTAAAGCATAGCAAGTTGTTCACATCACAGCCATACCCAAGAAAGGAAAATACTAGTAATCCACAGAATTACAGGCCCATATCTATTGTTGATTTGCAATAGGATTTTGGAATATATACTGTCCTTCAACATCTCTAAGAGAGATTTATTGATAAACAGCCAACATGTATTCAGAAAATATTATTGTGGTGCACAACTAGCCCTTTATTGTCACAAAGTAATGAGTGCTATTGACTGGAGATGTCAATTCGATTCCATACTTTCAGATTTCCCGAAGGCTTTTGACACTGTACCTCACACATGACTTCTGGTCAAAATGCATGGAGTATTGTCCCAGTTATGTGGCTGGGTTCATGATTTCTTGTCAGAAAGGTCACAGTTCTTAGTAACTAATGGAAAGTCATAGAGTAACACAGAAGTAACATCTAGTGTTCCCTGAGGAAGTGTTACAGGCTCTCTGGTGTTCTTGATCTACATAAACAATATAGGAGACAATCTGAGTAGCACTCTTAGATTTGCAGATGGTGCTATTATTTACCATCTTATAGTCATCTGATGATAAAGTTGCAAGATGATTAAAACAAGATATCTGTATGGTGCAAAAAAGTGGCAGTTGACTCAAAATAATGAAAAACATGAAGTTGTCCACATGAGTACCCAAATGAATTGGCTAAATTTCCGTTACACAATAAATCACAAAAATCTAAAAGCTGTAATTAAATTAAATACTTAGGGGTTAAATTGCAAATAACATAAGTTGGTATGACCACATAAATAATGTTGTGGGTGAAGCAAACAAATGTCTGCGATTTATAGCAGAACACTAAGAAAATGCAACAGGTCTACTAAAGAGACTGCGTATACTACGCTTTTAATTTCTCTTCTGGAGTCTTGCTGTGTGGTTTGGGATTCGCGTGAGGTAGGATCGACAGAGCACATCAAAAAGTTCAAAGAAGGGCAGCTCATTTTGTACTATCGCAAAATAGGGGAAAGAGCGCCTCGGATATGATGCTGCAGTCATTAGAGCAAAGGCATTTTTCATTGCAATAAGATCTTACGAAATTTCAATCATCAACTTTCTCCTCGGAGTGCGAAAATATTTTGACCTCCACCTACGTGGGGAGGAATGATAATCATAACAAAACAAGATAAATTGGAGCTCGCACAGAAAGATTAGTGTTCATTTTTCCCATTTACTGTTAGAGGGGAACAGAGAAATAAGCTTAAAGGTGGTTCGATGAACTATGTGCCAGGCCTTAAGTGTAAATTGCACAGTAATCATTAATATGGAGTTGCCTGTTTTGGCATTGCAAACCTTTTGCTGTGATGACTGTAGAATTACATGCACATCTTATTGTAGTATGGTGTCATTTTGCAATTTATTGTAAAAACTTTTTCTGTATAGTAGCAGAATTTCTGATATAATACATCTATTATTTTAGTACTATTGTGGAATACACTGTTTCTAGTTGTAACTGTCTTCAAAATTGTAAAAGTGTGCCCTGTTTCTGCATATGGGAAAGATAATTGTCAATAATGTTCTGAGTATTTCCAGTTTCCATCTGAGAGTTCTATTATGTTGAGACAACTTGAAGTTTCAGAAAAAAGAAAATAGTGAATTTCTTTTTACCTCTCCTCTTTCAGAACATCATCCACGTTTTTTGTGTTAAACCTCAAAAGTACTAGATTTTTGCATTTAGTTGTCCAATCTGCTTGTGGTAGTCAGTATTTTGAGTTTGCTTTACCTTGCTTGCACATTTTACATCAGTCATATCTGTTGCAGATGATACCCCCATGGAATTTGGAGGTTGTGTAAGCACATCAAACAAATACTGTGAAGAAGTTGTTACTATTAAAACTGATTCTTTCCTCTTGTGGACAATGGGTTTGCAAAAAGATGATGTCAGTTGACACCGTCACTGGGCTTTTTGCACTCTTTAAACTGAAATGATAAAGGTAAAGGTTTTCTTTTCAAATGACATAGTATATTTTGTACTTGGGAAGTGCAGTAGTTGTAAGCCATATATAGTTTGTGGCTCTTCTATAATTTGGGAATGTTAATATAAGGATGTTTATGCTTGAGATGTTGAATTATAAAATAAACAAAAATGTTATTGATTTGTTACGTTTGAGACTTCATTGCATTTTCTTTCCCTTCTCTGATTACCATGTCTTGTATAGAGTAGGCACTGGAGTATGATTTCATCATGATAACTAGCAGCCTGTAGAAACTGGTGTTTAGTGTAGCATATCATCTGCAGTCGTTTCTCATTATAAAGTCAGTGGTGTTATGGGAGACTGTACTATCATTTTAATGAGAAACAGTTTGTGTGTTCCATAGTAGAGCGTGTTTGAGGAGATGGTGTCTTTTGTAAGTAAGAACTGCAAAACTTGATGTTAATTGCTATATTGTAAAAATAAAAAAAAAAATAAAAAATTGGAAAATTTAACACCTATAGTGTAAAAACTCAAATATAAACAAAGAAAATTTCTTCTCTGCTGACCAGTACTTACCTCCAGAAAGGAAAATGTTGTAGTAGTGATATATTTATAACAGTAACAATGATATATGTGTGGATGGATACGTGTGTGTGTGTGTGTGTGTGTGTGTGTGTGTGTGTGTGTGTGTGTGTGTGTGTGTGCGCGCGAGTGTGTATACCCGTCCTTTTTTCCCCCTAAGGTAAGTCTTTCCGCTCCCGGGATTGGAATGACTCCTTACCATCTCCCTTAAAACCCACTTCCTTTCGTCTTTCCCTCTCCTTCCCACTTTCCTGATGAGGCAACAGTTTGTTGCGAAAGCTTGAATTTTGTGTGTTTGTCGACCTGCCAGCACTTTCATTTGGTAAGTCACATCATCTTTGTTTTTAGATATATTTTTCCTACGTGGAATGTTTCCCTCTATTATAATCATAATTTATTAGGTTTTATTTACTTATTTTTCAACTTTCCTTTGAAACAAAATTACTTCTTACCAAACAGTAGCAGATACAACCATACACTTAAAATGTGGTAGATGTAGCTATCATAACCAAAGAAATGAAGAGCTAGGAAGAGACTATTTGGCACTAATTGGATGGACACCTGCAATGAAGCATGTATAGAACAGTACAAGAGAATAATTAACAATGAAGTGCTAACAACAACGAGAACTAGAAAACCGGAGACGTTGTAAATGCAGAAGAGATAGTTGATATATCAGTGCCAATACTAGAACAGACTGTAAGTAGGAGGATACACTGAAAATAGAAAGATAAAATGTGCTGGGAGTGAAACTTGGCTGATAAACAATACTGACAAGGAGAGAATAGAATATTTTAAAATGGGGTGCTGCAGAAAGAATGCGGACAATTGGACAATTAGGTAGGTTAGTCATATATTACTGATAAAGAGGTACTGAACTGAATAATTTTGGAGAAAAGAGCTTTGTGTGCAACTTGAATAAAAGAGAGGAGTTGGTAGCGGACATCTTGAGATACCCAGGAATCGTCAGTGTGGCAACGGACAGTACTGAGAGAGAGAGAGAGAGAGAGAGAGAGAGAGAGAGAGAGAGAGAGAGAGAGAGAGAGATGATATGTAGGGAGGCAGAGGCTAGTATACTATAACCAGGTTCAAATGCATTTTGGATGCAGTACTTACACAGGTATGAAACTTCACTCAGTGGAAGAGAGGTCAAAGTAAGTGAACACAAGTATCATCTTATCCGCAAATACTCAACTTTTTCTGAGAAAACGATGGCTAGAGTTTTTGGGGTACTTTATGTGGCTTTTAGCACTGAAGAGGTGGTTTTTCATAACAATTTTGGCCTAAAGAGAATTAGGTAATGATAGCCAAAGTTGAGTCACAGACTTTGATATACTCTGTTACTTGGGCAGGATTGCTACTCACTTGGACTACTAAGGTTCACAGCTGTTCCAGTGTTATAAACAGCCCCATCTTGACAAGACAGCTAGGAGAGTTATCATGGGACTTGGGACAGTGTGAATCTGCTGTCAAGGCACCTTTAGCTGGGGTGACAGCGTCATCTGCAAACAACCTAAGGTGTCTGCTCAGGTTGGCTCCCAAATTGTTTTTATAGATAAGGAATAGCAAAGGGCCTACATCATTACCTTGGGAATGCCAGAACTTACTTCTGTTTTACTCGATGACTATCCGTCAATTACTACGAACTGTGACCTCTCTGACAGGAAATCACAAATCCAGTCACATAACTGAGATGATATTCGATAAGCACGCAATTTCACTACAAGCTACTTGTGTGGTACAGTGTCAAAAGCCTTCTGGAAATCCAGAAGTACAGAAGCGATCTGAAATCCTTTTTCAGTAGCACTCGACACTTCATGTGAATAGAGCTAATTGTGTTTCACAGGAATGATGTTTTCTAAACCCATGTTGAGTGTGTATCAATAGACAGTTTTCTTCGAGGTAATTCATAATGTTTGAACACAATATATGTTCCAAAATCCTGCTGCATATCAGTGTTAACGATATGAGCCTGTAAATTAGTGTATTACTCCTATTACCTTTCTTGAATATTGGTGTGACTTTCCAGTCTCAACACTGCATCACAGTGTGCGTTAAGCTTCACAAAAGAAGTACTGCAGCACGAAATAAACGTATAGATCGTGCATTTTTTCTTTTGTCTGCCACTTCAGCCAGCCTGTGATACATATTGAATAACTCACAGACACATACACCCATGATTCAACATGAAACACACAACATTCACAACCCAGACAACTTTCCTGGTGTTGTTGCTTACAACGTGTAATTTATATAAGTTATATTAACTTACTTAACATTGTTCTCTCAATTTTGTGGCCAGCAAGTAAAATACTCCATGCCAGTAGAGTCATCTGGCCATAGGTACTTAACGTTGTCTGTGTATGAAACCAGCCAGGTCAATAGTATTATGCTATTAACATGGCAGATACTATTAATAGTAATCTCAGACTTTGTACAGATGATGCAGTTATCTGTATTGGAATACTGTCTGAAAGAAGCTGCACAAATACTCGGTCAGATCTTGAAGATTTCAAAACTGTGTAAAGACTGGAAACTCTAAATGCTCAGAAATGTAAAATTGTGTACTTCACAAAATGGAAAACATAGTATCCTGGGTCTACAATATCAATGAGTCACATCTGAAATCAACTCGTGCAAGTGCCTGGGTATAGCAATTTGTGTAGATATGCAATCAGTCTATAAAGAAGATTGCTTGCAAAACACTCATGGGACCCATCCTACAAATTGCTCAACTGTTTGGAACCAGTATAAAATATGACTATTAGGGAATAGTAAACACATACGAAGGGCAACAAAAATGATAACAGTTCAGTTTTGCCCATGGTCTAGCTTCATGGAAATGAAGTATCTGAAACGGCAAGACACTTGAACATAAGCACCAAATATCCTGAGACAGACTACTTAAGAAGTTTAAAGAACTAGCATTAGGTGAGGAATATACTAATAGTTACTACATATAGCTCTCACAGAGCTGCAAATGTAAGATTAGACTTGATTACAACTCGCACAGAGGCATTTAAGCAATCATTTTTCCTGCATTCCATACACAAATGGATTGCGAAGAAGCCCTCATAAGTTGTATAATGTGAAGTATCTTGTGCCATGCACTTCACAGTGGTTTGGTGATTTGATTGGGAAATTAGGAACTAAAAATGTATGAAATTTGCTGTTTGAGCAACAAAATGGCTTATGGCCAAATTGGAGAAGATACAATCTGCAGACTGGTAATAGCAAGAAACATCTGGAGGAGAATAATAACAATATGGAAAGGACAGATTGCAACTCACCACATAGAATAGGGGTTGAGTCACAGGCAGGAAAAAGAATGCTAGAAATGTTTCAACTTTTGGACAAAGCTACACTGAACAAGTAAAAAAACTCTCATATGGATGGACACTGTTGCCTTAAAGCAAGTCGACACCACCTATGTGGTGAGTAGCGTCTACCCTTTCTGTGTTGTTATTCCATCCTGGACTTCCCAAAGTTTCTTATTTGTATAAGCAAAGAAAAATATTTTAACACTGGATATAAATCAGAGGGGTTACTGATTATTTATTTGGAATGTAGCCTCGTTTGGAAGTGAAATGTTTATATGGAAGATAGATTCAGACAAGAATAAAATGTTGTACAAAAATATGGTAAAACCAAAAGCACAACATGTTACCATGCCTGATACAGAGCAGCAAACCCACTGGCATTCAAAGCAGCTTCCAGTCATCTTGGAATGGATAAATAAATAATGTTGTTGTTGTGGTCTTCAGTCCAGAGACTGCTTTGATGCAGATCTCCATGCTACTCTATCCTGTGCAAGCTTCATCTCCCAGTACCTACTGCAACCTACATCCTAATGAATCTGCTTAGTGTATTCATCACTTGGTCTCCCTCTACGATTTTTACCCTCCACACTGCCCTCCAATACTAAATTGCTGATCCCTTGATGCCTCAGAATATGTCCTACCAACCGATCCCTTCTTCTAGTCAAGTTGTGCCACCACAAATTTCTCTTCTCCCCAATTCTGTTCAGTACCTCCTCATTAGTTATGTGATCTACCCATCTAATCTTCAGCATTCTTCTGTAGCACCACATTTTGAAAGCTCCTGTTCTATTCTTGTCTAAACTATTTATCGTCCACGTTTCACTTCCATACATGGCTACACTCCATACAAATACTTTCAGAAACGATTTCCTGACACTTAAATCTATACTGGGTGTTAACAAATTTCTCTTCTTCAGAAACGGTTTTCCTTGCCATTGCCAGTCTACATTTTATATCCTCTCTACTTCGACCATTGTGAGTTATTTTGCTCCCGAAATAGCAAAACTCATTTACTACTAAAAGTGTCTCATTTCCTGATCTAATTCCCTCACAATCATCTGATTTAATTAGACTACATTCCATTATCCTTGTTTTGCTTTTGTTGATGTTCATCTTATATCCTCCTTTTAAGACACTGTCCATTTCGTTCAACTGCTCTTCCAGGTCCTATGCCGTCAGACCTCAAAGCTTTTATTTCTTCTTCATGGTTTTAATTCCTACTTCGAGTTTTTCTTTTGTTTCCTTTACTGCTTGCTCAATATACAGATTGAATAACATCGGGGATAGGCTACAACCCTGTCTCACTCCTTTCCCGACCACTGCTTCCCTTTCATGCCGCCTCGACTCTTATAACTGCCATTTGCTTTCTGTACAAATTGTATATAGCCTTTCGCTCCCTGTATTTTACCCCTGCCACCTTCAGAATTTGAAAGATAGTATTCCAGTCAACATTTTCAAAAGCTTTCTCTAAGGCTACAAATGCTAGAAACGTAGGTTTGCCATTCCTTAATCTTTCTTCTAAGATAAGTCATAGGGTCAGTATTGCCTCACGTGTTCCAACATTTCTACGGAATCCAAACTGATCTTCCCTGAGTTCGGCTTCTAGTTTTCCATTTGTCTGTAAAAAAACTCGTGTTAGTATTTTGAAGCAGTGACTTATTAAACTGATAGTTAGGTAATTTTCACATCTGTCAGCACCTGCTTTCTTTGGGATTGGAATTATTATATTCTTCTTGAAGTCTGAGGGTATTTCGCCAGTCTCATACATCTTGCTCACCAGATGGTAGAGTTTTGTCATGGCTGGCTCTCCCAAGGGTATCAGTAGTTCTAATGGAATGTTGTGTACTCCCGGGGCCTTGTTTCGACTTAGGTCTTTCAGTGCTCTGTCAAACTCTTCACGCAGTATCATCTCTCCCATATCATCATCTTCTTGCTCCTCTACAATTTCCATAATATTGTCCTCAAGAAATTGCCCTTGTATAGACCCTCTATATACTCCTTCCGCCTATCTGCTTTCCCTTCTTTGCTTAGAACCAGGTTTTCATCTGAGCTCTTGATATTCATGCAAGTGGTTCTTTTTTCTCCGAAGGTGATACGTGCTTCTACATCCTTACATTTGTCCTCTAGCCAACCCTGATTAGCCATTTTGCACTACTTGTCGATCTCATTTTTGAGACGTTTGTATTCTTTTTTGCCTGCTTCTTTTACTGCATTTTTGTATTTTCTCCTTTCATCAGTGAAATTCAATATCTCTTCTGTTACCCAAGGATTTCTATTAGCCCTCGTCTTTTTACCTACTTGATCCTCTGCTTTCTCAAAGCTACCCATTCTTCTTCTACTGTATTTCTTCCCCCATTCTTGTCAATCGTTCCCTAATGCTCTCCCTGAAACTCTCTACAGTCTATGGTTCTTTCAGTTTATCCAGGTCTCATCTCCTTAAATTCTCACCTTTTTGCAGTTTCTTCAGGGGGGAAATAATGTATAATAAATAAATAATGTCTGGTTTTCTTACAAAATAGTGGCAACTCCAGGTAATAAAGACAAAGGTGAATAGCGATCACACACATTTCTCTTCAAAGTAGACCACATCGGCTCAATAATATTGAGTTCAGGTGACTGTGGTGGTCAGTGGAGATGTAACAGTTCATCTTCAAATCGATAAAACCAGTTCTGGACAATGCAAGCTGTGAGAAAAAGGGCTCTTACCATCTTGGAACAAAGCATCATCATTGGGAACAAACACTGTACCATAGGATGGACCCTATCATGCAATCTGGTCACATAATTCTTGCCACTAACGAGAGTGTTCAGAGTAATCATGGAACCCATGGAATACCACAATATGGCTGCCCAAATCATCACCAAAGCCCCATCACGCTTCACTCTTGGGACGTAAACTCAGTCAGTAGTTATAAACATATGAAACAACTCATCTGACCAAATGACTTTCTTCTATTATTCCATAGTCCAGGTTTCATAGCACTGGCACCAACTATTCATATTACAGGCATTTTCATCACTAATGAGTACTTCTGGAATCTCAGTTCACCCTGCAATTCCCTGTTCATGGAGCTCTGTTGTAATGATTGTAGAATTTCTCTGTAAATTCTAGAACCACGCAGCCTTCTACCGTCTTGAACACAAGATATTGTAGATACAAGTGTGGGATGGTAAAATCCTACCTACTGCGCCTCTCGCGTGCGTGCGTGCGTGCGTGCGTGCGCGCGTGCGTGTCTCGCACACACGAAAGGTGCAGTAGGTAGGATTTTACCATCCCACACTTGTATCTACAATATCTTGTGTTCAAGACGGTAGAAGGCTGCGTGGTTCTAGAATTTACAGAGAAATTCTACAATCATTACAACAGAGCTCCATGAACAGGGAATTGCAGGGTGAACTGAGATTCCAGAAGTACTCATTAGTGATGAAAATGCCTGTAATATGAATAGTTGGTGCCAGTGCTATGAAACCTGGACTATGGAACAATAGAAGAAAGTCATTTGGTCAGATGAGTCTTGTTTCATATCCTACCTACTGCGCCTCTCGTGTGCGTGTGCGCGCACGTGCGCAGATTTAAAATCCGTTGTGGGAAGAAGGTAGATGCGGCAGTCGAACAGCAGCAAAAAGTACCTGTTGGACAATCAACAGATGTGTTAGTGGTGTGTAAGGAAGAACGACGGAGCATATATGAAACTCTGTACGTATTGTATCACTGACTATTGTTATGTGAAACAAGAACAATTGGAAAAAGTACTCTTATGGACTTTTAATCCAGCCTTGTTAGAGGCAAGACATAGTTTATGATTCATGAGAAGTGGTCATGGTTATGAAGCCAACTCTTTTTATAAATGTAAGTAAATTTGTTTCTGACATTGGACAGAGCGAGTGACTTACTGGAAGTCATATATGTATGTGGAAAGTGAGAATTTTATTCTGTATGTAGTTTAAATATACCATAGGTTGACTAAAATTAAAGTTCATGTATCTGCTTATTTCACAAGTAGAGAGAGAGAGGCTTAAATATTCCTGTACCTAGCATCATTCTATGGAGAGTTTTTCCAGCAGCCAGTTAGCCAGCAAAGATCGGCTGCGAATCTCATCTAAGTGAGAAGTTTGTACATCTACTTCACACTTTAAATCAATGTCCAAAAACGTTAGAACGTGCTGACCTGTGTGAAAGGACCCGAGAAAACGGGAATTTTAAGTCTAAAACTAGAGATGTTATGCATTGCCCTAACAACCAAACATAACACAACAAGGTATTTACTGGGACATTGGAATATGTTAAAGTACCCAGTGAAGCAAAATTTGAATGAAAAATGAAGACATGGAAAATTCACAACTATAAAACAGCAAAGAAGATTTCGACGCATTTGTCTTAGAGGAAATACGTATAGAACACTTCAGCCAAGAAGATCCAGTGCGGGGACACAGATGCAGAAACCAACCTACATCTGATGCCGCTGGCCCCAGCTGCTGTTAACCAGTGTTGACCCTGCCTCTATATCCACTCACCTACGCAATGAGACTGCTACACTGGGTGAGTGTGAAACAAAATTTCATTACTTTAGTAGAAGTGATACATACTGTTCAGTGAACTTGTATTGTGTAATTATAGTATTTAAAGTTTGTTTTAAATGCTTACTAGGGCTAACGCATATAAAAGCGTGGACAATATACAACAAATTGAAGACACTTAAGAACCAGCTATGGCTATGAGAGTTATCAAAAAAAACGCCTGACTAGGCTGAGTTGGTAAATTTAATCAAAGCTCAGAGTGTGACTAAGTTTGGTAAATTCTCAGTTAAATGCCCTGAGTGAAGTTTCGAATGCTCAGAGGGAAACCCTAAATTCCCAGAGTGAAACTCTGAATAATCAAGCGACAAATGTAGGTTTAGTAATGTATGCGAAGGCACGGGTGCACTTAAAAGACTGAATTTGACGCCTTTAGTAGTAGAGTAGAGAATTTAAAATCAGATTTAAAGAATGAATTGACTAATTCCTCGACCATTCATGTAAATCAAATGTTTACTGACCTCAGTCAGAAACAGACTGACAATTTCCAAAATTTATCAGAAAGGTTAGAATTTAACATTGAGTACAGATGTAATAATGTGGAATCCGAAATTAATGAAAAGTTAGGATCATTTTGAAAATGTGTGCAATGTTAAGTTTAATGCTGTAAAGCAGGGACTGAATACTTTGAAAGAGTGTAGATAAGAATAATGAATTAATACCAATTATTCAATTGCAAATTACAGGTGTCAGTACACCTGTAAGTAGTCTGGAGGAACAATTTGAAGAAGTTATAGGTCGAAAAGTTAACCAGAGAATGACATCTGGGAACATATAACCTATTCCTTCTTCCATACTTAATGATACCAGGAAAGGTATAGAAGACCTGTGGAAAGAATTTAATCTTATTCAAGACAAAGTAGAAAGAAGAGTAACTTCACTTAATGTGGTATTAACTAGTGAAGCTGTGACTGGTTTACAATGGGGAGCTAATTCAGGGTTATATAGACAATCCCTAAATTTAAGCCAGACGGAGATGTACATCTGACCCATTTCTTAAAAAGGTTTAAACAGGCATTACCAACAAATTGGGAAGATTATAAGATAATCGAACTTGCTTTGGGGTACCTTCGAGGGGAAGCCTCAGATTGGGGAATGGTAAATATTGAGCATTTTTCCTCTTGGGAGGACTTTCAAAAGAAATTTAAAGAGAAATACTGGTCTGCCAGTGCCCAAGAAAAGTTGATATCAGATCTATGGGACCCAAAATATTACAATAATACTTGGGCTAGTATGAGGAAATATTTTGATTGGCGTTTAACACGAGCAATGTATTTAGATAAGCCAATGGAAGAGGAGGGGTTGGTTCGTATTTTAATTAGACGATTGCCCACATATGAGAGGAAAGACATCTTATGTAGGGGTTGGAAAAATGATAGATGAGCTGTCTTTTGTTGACACACTTGATGTGATAAATAAGGACCGCAATGAAACTTACACCAAGGTGAAAGTTCAAGTTATAAAAGAAATAGCGTGAATAACTTTAAAAAGCATGAGACAAACTTAGCAAAAGTATACCACTACAATAAGAAAAATTTTAACGATAATTATCAAGAGAAACATCCACATTCAAATTTAAATCTAGTAACTTCTCAAGAATTTGTACTGAGTAACCTAAAAACATAAAATGGGACTGTAGTACCTTGTTACGTTAACCAACCCGTAGTCAGTCATAATGAGGAAAACGTTGTTCAATCTGGAACCAGGGCCGGGGCCCAGGTCATGGAAATACATTAGGAGGCCTTGTTCAATATAAGTATATTAATTTTACACACAAAATATCCACAAAGGAATGGTTGCTGCTTGAAGAACCAAGGTTAGCCACTAATAACCCATGACCTATAATAGCAGGGACATTCTTTAACTTGATACAGAATAAACAGCAATTACTGCTGTTGCCAGTGACTGGAGTGTGCACAGTTGGTATACCAAGAACAAAAAGTAAACTTGTGAAATATGAAACTCGAATGAAATGCAGTATTGGAAATATAGTATTTCATCAAACATTATTAATAGTTGAGAATATTAATAGAGATATATTGTTTGGTTTAGATTGGTTACTAGATTTTAAAGTCATCTTAATCTTAGACAAAAATCTTCTTTGCTTTGGTAAAGGAACAGTAGATGTTGGACATCATTTGTGACAGATAGTTACATTGGAAAACAAAAACCCGAGTCTCAGTGTCTGCGATAAACAGCTACAGCACAATTGTCACCAAAGATCAAGGAACACATAGAACTGATATACAAGACAAAATTAATGAATCCCTAAGATTAACTGATCAACAAAGGCAAGATTTATATAAAATTTTAATGGAGTATGAAGTAGTGTTTTCAGACTGTCCAGGTGACTTACAGATATAAGTTCAAAATCAAGGATGACACTCCATTCTTTTGTAAATGGTATGAAATACCAGTGAGTTTGAAGGAAGCAGTTAAGGATGAAATCAACAAAATGATTGATGATAATATTATAGAACAGAGTCCCAGCATAATGAATAATCCTCTGGTCGTCGTAAAGAAATCTATAGGTGGGGTAAGTTTTAGACACTTGTACATTAAATCGGCATACAGAGAAAGAGAGAGACTGACCGATTAATACTGGTGAATTGTTATCCAAATTTGAAAAAGGCTAGCACAATGGATTTGACTGCGGGATATTGGCAAATAAAATTACCTCCAGAATCCAAAAAGTATACAGCATTTTTGTTTGATGGGAAATCATATAATTTGAATGTATTGCCATTCGGACTTAATATCTCTGACGTGACAAAAAACAAAAACACCTACAGCCATCCTTCTGATTTTATTTTATTTTGTCGCTACCAGTTTCAACGCCTCATTGAGTCATCTTCAGGCGGTTTTTGATGCGGTACAGGTGGCTATGATCTCCGTGCATAACCCATCAGTTGCCAGCTTTACTTGATAAGCAGATAATGGGTCAGCACTCCAACCATCTACTGCCAATGGGTTATGCATGGAGATCATATCAGTCTGTACTGCATCAAAAAAACAGCCAGAAAATGACACAATGAAGCGTTGAAACTGGTAGCGATAAAATAAAATCATAAGGACGGCTGTAGGTGTTTCCATTTTTTGTCATGATAGTAAATGGCCGTCATCCCAGAGACCTCCTGCTAAAAGGATGGACGTAAAAAAACCTTCATATCTCTGTGTCTGTATTTATACATGCATTAGATGAAGCACTAGGAAGAGATTTATTGAAGGATTTGATAATATACGTAGACAGTGTCCTAATATGAGCTACTTGGGAGGAAAATTGTCTAACCTTGTGCAAGACTCTGAAAAAATTTAAGAGAAAAGTATCACGGTGAAGCTGTCTAAATCGTTTTTGTGCGCCAAGAACTTAAGTTCGTAGGTCATATTATAGGGGCAGTGAATTAGATCAGACCCGGAATGCATCAAAGCTCTCAAAGAATGTCTGCACCCCAGGGATGTAAGACAATTAAAAGGATTTATAGGTGTGGCCGGATACTATAGACCGTATGTACGAGGGCAAGAGCTAAATGACCCAAGAATTTTACGTTTGTTAAAAAAGGGAGTACTGTGGTCATGGCATCGAGGTGCAAATCGCGTTTGAAAACGTTAAGAGCGCTTGTTGAATTACCCATATTACATCATCCAGTTATGGGCAAACCATTTAAATTGTTGACAGATGCATCTGGTCATGGTGTTGCTGCAGAATTGTTCCAAGGAGAAAGGGATCCAAATAATGTAGAACACAGAATCATAGCTTTTGCTAGTCATAGTCTAAAGAAGCATGAACTAATAGATGGAAACATTCCACGTGGGAAAAAATATATCTAAAAACAAAGATTCTGTAACTTACCAAATGAAAGTGTTGGTACGTTGATAGAAACAATAACAAACACACACACAAATTTCAAGCTTTCACAACCCACGGTTGCTTCATCAGGAAAGAGGGAAAGACGAAAGGATGTGGGTTTTAAGGGAGAGGGTAAGGAGTCGTTCCAGTCCCGGGAGCAGAAAGACTTACCTTGGGGGAGAAAGAGACAGGCATACACTCTCTCTCTCTCTCGCGCGCACGTAACACACACAAGCAGACATGTGTAAAGGCAAAGATGTTTTTGAATGACAGGTGAGGTATGAGCGGTGGCAACTTGAAATTAGCGCAGGTTGAGGCCTGGTGGGTAACGGGAAGAGAGGATATATTGAAGGGAAAGTTCCCATCTCCGGAGTTCTGATAGGTTTGTGTCAGTGGGAAGTATCCAAATAACCCGGACGGTGTAACACTGTGCCAAGATGTGCTGGCCGTGCACCAAGGTATGTTTAGCCACAGGGTGATCCTCATTACCAACAAACACTGTCTGCCTGTGTCCATTCATGCGAATGGACAGTTTGTTGCTGGTCATTCCCACGTAGAAAGCTTCACAGTGTAGGCAGGTCAGTTGCTAAATCACGTGGGTGCTGTCACACGCGGCTCTTCCTTTGATCGTGTACACCTTCCGGGTTACAGGACTGGAGTAGGTGGTGGTGGGAGGGTGCATGAGACAGGTTTTACACTGGGGGCATTTACACGGGTAGGAGCCTAGGAGCCAGAGGGTAGGGAAGGTGGTTTGGGGATTTCATAAGGATGAACAAAGAGGTTACGAAGGTTAGGTGGACGGCGGAAAGACACTCTTGGTGGAGTGGGAGGATAGAGAATGTATCTCTGCCTACGTAGATCAACACCTTCAACCCATTACATGCAGTCGCCCATCCTTCATCAAAGACACCAACCACTTTCTCGAACGCCTGGAATCCTTACCCAATCTGTTACCCCCTGAAACCATCCTTGTAACCATTGATGCCACTTCCTTATACACAAATATCCCACACGTCCAGGACCTCGCTGCGATGGAGCACTTCCTTTCATACCGATCACCTGTCTCCCTACCTAAAACCTTTTTCCTCAATACCTTAGCCAGCTTCATCCTAACTCACAACTTCTTCACTTTCGAAGGCCAGACATACCAACAATTAAAGGGAACAGCCATGGGTACCAGGATGGCCCCCTCGTACGCCAACCTATTTATAGGTCGCTTAGAGGAAGCCTTCTTGGTTACCCAGGCCTGCAAACTCAAAGTTTGGTACAGATTTATTGATGACATCTTCATGATGTGATGTGGACTCAGAGTGAAGAACAACTCCAGAATTTCCTCTCCAACCTCAACTGCTTTGGTTCCATCACATTCACCTGGTCCTACTCTAAATCCCATGCCACTTTCCTTGACGTTGACCTCCATCTGTCCAATGACCAGTTTCACACGTCCGTCCACATCAAACCCACCAACAAGCAACAGTACCTCCATTATGACAGCTGCCACCCATTCCACATCAAACGGTCCCTTCCCTACAGCCTAGGTCTTCGTGGCAAACGGATCTGCTCCAGTCCGGAATCCCTGAATCATTACACCAACAACCTGAAAACAGCTTTCTCATCCCGCAACTACCCTCCCGACCTGGTACAGAAGCAAATAACAAGGGCCACTTCCTCATCCTCCCAAACCCAGAACCTCCCACAGAAGAATCCCAAAAGTGCCCCATTTGTGACTGGATCAGACTCTGAATGTGGCTCTCCAGCAGGGATATGACTTCCTGAAATGAGATACATCCTTCACAAAATCCTCCCCACTCTACCAAGAGTGTCTTTCCGCTGTCCACCTAACCTTCGTAACCTCTTAGTTCATCCCTATGAAATCCCCAAACCACCTTCCCTACCCTATGGCTCCTACCCTTGTAACTGCCCCCGGTGTAAAACCTGTCCCATGCACCCTCCCACCACCACCTACTCCTGTCCTGTAACCCAGAAGGTGTACATGATCAAAGGCAGAGCCACGTGTGAAAGCACCCACGTGATTTACCAACTGACCTGCCTACACTGTGACGCATTCTATGTGGGAATGACCAGCAACAAACTGTCCATTCGCATGAATGGACACAGGCAGACAGTGTTTGTTGGTAATGAGGATCACCCTGTGGCTAAACATGCCTTGGTGCATGGCCAGCACATCTTGGCACAGTGTTTCACTGTCCGGGTTATCTGGATACTTCCCACTGACACCAACCTATCAGAACTCCGGAGATGGGAACTTGCCCTTCAATATATGCTCTCTTCCCGTTACCCACCAGGCCTCAACCTACGCTAATTTCAAGTTGCCGCTGCTCATACCTCACCTGTCATTCAACAACATCTCTGCCTCTGTACTTCCGCCTCGACTGACATCTCTACCCAAACTCTTTGCCTTTACATATGTCTTCTTGTGTCTGTATATGTGCAGGTGTGTGTGTGTGTGTGTGTGTGTGTGTGTGTGTGTGTGTGTGTGTGTGTGTGTGTGTGTGTCCCTTTTCCCCAAGGTAAGTCTTTCCGCTCCCGGGATTGGAATGATTCCTTACCCTCTCCCTTAAAACCCACATCCTTTCGTCTTTCCCTCTCCTTCCCTCTTTCTTGATGAAGCAAACGTGGGTTGCGAAAGCTTGAAATTTGTGTGTGTGTTTGTTATTGTTTCTATCAACGTACCAACGCTTTCGTTTGGTAAGTTACAGAATCTTTGTTTTTAGATATAAGCATGAACTAAATTACACAACTACCGGAAAGGAACTATTGGTGATTGTATGGAATATTCAAAAATTTCAAACACTAGTATGGGGATCAGAAATGCATATTCATACAGATCATCAAGCTTTATCCTTTCTGATGAATAGTCGGTTATTACACAGTAGGTTATTCCTACAGGAATAAAATATTAAGATAAAATACGTAAAAGGTTCCAAAAATATTTTACCTATGCTTTGTCTAGGACAGGCTCATCCAAACTATGCCCCTTGGGCGCTAGCGCCCGCAGCCAGCGCCCCGGGTGAATTCGTTTGTTGTCGCAGTGGCCGAGCCGTGTCTCTTAGCTGGCCGTGCGGACCGCCCGCCAAGCCTCGCCATGGCGCCGTGCACGCACTTCGTATGGACGACAGGCCGCGCGGCATTAGTCGAGCGGTCTTGGTCGCTGCAGTCATGGACTGTGCGGCTGGTCCCGGCTGAGGTTCGAGTCCTCCTTCGAGCACGGGTGTGTGTGTTTGTCCTTAGCATAATTTAGGTTAAGTAGTGTGTAAACTTAGGGACTGATGACCTTAGCAGTTAAGTCCCGTAAGATTTCACACACTTTTTTTTTCTCGTACGGACGACAGACCGCTGCACCAGCAGCAGTCAAAAGCGGCACAAAGCCGTTAAGTCAACAGACAAGGCTACAGTGGATCGAGATGAATGGTCAACAGCAGCAGACAAAAAGAAAAAGGAGCGGCGTGTCCGTACTATTTAAACTCGAGAGGGAAATTAATTTCTTGTGTACTGCTGTTGAAAATCATGCCAAATGTTTAGTATGGCATCGGAACCTCATGTATTTAAAAAAGTACTCGACTGAACGGCACTTTAATATCTGTCACGAAGATCAGGTCATAAATTTGTCGCAAGAGGAACGCCAGTCAAAGCTTGAAGAACAGAAAGAATATTTCAAGCAGCATTACAGTGAAGTAAGTGTTTCCTATCGTATGACTCTTTATTATTTATAAAAATGATAAATAAAATTATATTTTATAATCTGATGTGTCAGTTATTGAATATCAGATTGTCAGCAACAAGGAACATTTCTTTTCGGTTACTTTTTATACTGGGGTTGCATTAAATCGCGTATCACAGACAAGAAAAAGTTTCAGGTGCGTTATTTTTTGCCACTTTCTGGAAAGCTGTCACAAACACTCTCTCGGGCACCAAAGTGTCATTGAGTCATTCTTTGTTTTTGTGTTTTTATGGATGGGAAAACATATGTTGTAGTTTGCTCTATGTTTTCAATTAATTAAAACGCAATTTTTATGGATGAGAAAGCAAATTTTGCAGTTTGATCTATGTTTTCAATTAATTAAAATGCAAATATTGCAATAGATAAAAATTTATTTTGTGACCACACTTCGCTGTCCTTTTCAGTGGAACTGGGAGAAAACGCATCTAAAACAATCTTTTTTGTTAGTTTTTTATTTGAGTTTCAATAAATGAAACAATTAATTGTTAAAGTGATAAGTGTTTTAAAAACAGAATTGTACAAATTATATGTTCTTTTATGCCGTGGTACGAGCAGGAAACAAGTGGGCAAAGTTTGTGCCAAGTTACAGATGATCGCTGAGAATTGGGAAAGCAGGGAAACCCTTTGCTGCTGGGAACCTCATGAAGGATTGCCTGGTCGACTCGGCGGCTTATATTTGCCCACCAGACCTCACGGAAAAATTTGAAACAATAGCTCATTTGCCTCAAACTGTTGCTCACAGTCGAAGATATGATCTCGGATATGGAGCAGCAATTAATGGAGAGAGTGGCAAACTTCATTTCACTTTCTATCATTCTTGACGAGTCTGCGGACGTATCTCAGCTCTTCATACTCATTCAAGGTGTCGACTGCGTGTCACCGAAGAATTTCTCGATCTTATACCATTAAAAGACACAACCACAGGTTTGGATATTTTTCTAGATGTGGAAAACGTGTTAAACCGATGGGTTTAAAATGGGAACGCCTGACAAGTGTAACAAGGAATGGAGCCCCTGCGCTACGAGGGATACGCACTGTATTTCTGTTACGCGAAGTCAAAAATGGCTGAGGTTGGCTGTTCCTTATTCACGACAGTCCATTGTCTGATACACCAGGAGGCTCTTTGTGCGAAGACTGTCAGCATAAAAAGTGTTATGGACACAGTTCTTCGAACGGTTAAAATATCTTCGCTCGCATGGACTCACACATCGCCAATTTAAAGAATTTCTGGCTGATATCGAAGTGGAATACCCAGACGTCCTCTACCACGCCGAAGTAAGATGGCTGAGCAGAGGAAAGGTGCTTCATCAGCTTTTCTCCTTGAGGGGCGAAATAAATACATTTTTGGAAATGAAAGGACGTCCAGAAGAATTACGTTGTGATCTTGAGTGGGTGGCGAATTTGGCCTTTTTGAGTGACCTTACTGGTCATTTAAATACTGTGAACATTTCACTCCAACATGAAAATCACTATGTTGTTGATTTAGTGCAGACGATTCAAGCATTTAAAAAAACCTTATTTTGTGGGAAAACAATTGTGCGAGGAGAATTGTGGACACTTTCCTGCACTAGACAGTGTTAAGGAAGATGTGGGTGTTTCAGATTATGTTGAAATCATTTGCGAATTAAAAGAATGGTTTGAAAACAGATTTTTTGGAGATAAGTGAGCTTCAATTGGCCTTAGATATATTTGTTCGCCCGTTTTCGCTTCGGCATAGGACGTCTCACAAGTGCTTCAACTAGAGCTGATTGACCTGCAGTGCGATATCTGCCTGAAGGACCGCTTTCTCATATGTAAAACTTTGGATGACTTTTACAGCTGTCTTCCACAAGAGAAATATCCTCTTTTGCACAAGCACGCAGCCGAAGTTCTCTCAATGTTTGGTTCCATGTATATCTTTGAGCGCCTTTTCTCTCTTTTATAGCTTGCTAAAACTAAGAACCGTTCATTACTTGGCGATAAAAATTTGACTAATTGTTTGAGGTTATCAGTCTCATGGAATATTGTACCAAACAGACAAAACAGTTTCCTCGAAAAAGAAAAAAGTGTAAAATGTTAATTCCCTTGTTTAATGATGTCGACTGTAACAATTAAAGAGCTTTATAACCTTAATTCTATTTTCTAATAAGTTTTCAAACTTCATTGGTTAAAATTATTACGTACAAAACAGCAAACTAAGGATCCGATTTCTAAACTCTGAAAAAGGATACGAAAAGATGTAGCCCGAAGTATAACAAAAAATATTTACTTGTAACTGCTAACAGTAAGAATGAAACTCTATATCCCTTACATAAAATTATTTCTAAAATAGAATATTTATGACTCTAGTTCATTTAAGAAACTGCTATATTTTTCAGAAGGCGTCTATTGTACATATGATGAGTGTGCATTCTAATAGGAATGATCATACATAACTTTATTTACAAATTTTTATTTATTAGATAATTTCTGATGCTCTTATTTTCCTGTGCCACTAGACAGTCTTCTGCTTTCTTTGGGAAGTTATTTTCATGAACCCACTATGGACCTTGCTGTTGGGGGTTGGCTTCTACACCTCAGTGATGCAGATAACCATACAGGAGGTGCAACCACAACAGAGGGGTATTTGTTGAGAAGCCAGACAAATGTTTGATTCCTGAAGAGGGGCAGCAGCCTTTTCAATGGTTGCAGGTTCAACAGTCTGGATGATTGACTGTTATGTCGTTGTGACTTTAAGACAACATGGCTCTGCTGTGGGTCAAAAAAAACTAAGATGTTCTTCGATTCTTGTTTTGGATATTGTTGTCTAAAGCTTTTCGTAGTAATTCTGCCACACGAACACTAGTTGTTACCTAAACGGTAAATGGTTTGCTTGTTTTACCGCTCATCGGCCTCTTTTACAGAGGTGCGTCCTCTGTTATTTTGTTTACGTTGGATCTGACCACGGGACTGTCCAGCTCAGAGCAGTGCTGTGCGGTCTCTCTCACTCCTCAGCTGTCTCTCTTGCTCCTATGGCAACACTAGCGACACACAGTCGCAGACGGGGCGCTGAACTACACTGCCTGGCGCCCGCAGGGCACGGGTGCACCCGCCAGGCACATTTCTTGGATGAGCCTGGTCTAGGCTATCCATAGGAATGGAAGAATTGAAACGTACATAAGAACCTGGAGTTATTTTTATGTCTGCACAATATCCGAAC
This sequence comes from Schistocerca piceifrons, assembly GCF_021461385.2. NCBI lineage: Eukaryota > Metazoa > Arthropoda > Insecta > Orthoptera > Acrididae > Schistocerca > Schistocerca piceifrons. The sequence continues at coordinate 1,059,350,181 of NC_060139.1, forward strand.
ATCAGAGTAAAGGAAATGGCTCAGAGAATAACAGAAAATATCCATCATGATCCCTATTTCACAGAAATAATTTCTGTGTGTATCTAAAACTCATTACTTCCTAATCAATTTGGAAATTGAAAAATTATGTCATACTTAAAACTGCCATGAAAAACATAGGCAAACCTTTTGTAGGAGAACCTTTAATGAAGTGTTTCAATTGGCCTCAACAACCTAGTGTCAATTACAAAGTAAATCAGGAAATAGTTTCTGAGAATTTAATTCAATATGTAACGATTCAAGAATTTCTGTGTAAATTCTAAAACCACTCGGCCTCCTACCATCTCACACTCGATATTCTAGATACGAGTGTGGGATGGTAAAATCCTACCTACTGCGTGTCACATTTTTGTGTGTGCAGGTTTAAAATCAATCGTGGGAAGAAAGTAGGCACGGCGGTCGAATGGCACCGACAAGTACTTGTCGGGCAATCGATAAATGTTTTAGAGGAAGAACCATGGAGTTTTTATGCAGCTCTGTGCCTATTGTTATGTGAAAGAACAGTAGAAAAAGTAGTCTTGTGGACTCTTAATCCAGGCTTGTTAGAGACAAGACCTATTTTATGATTCATGTGAAGTAGAGTCATAGTAAGTAAGCCAACTCTTTTATAAATGTAATTAAATTCATTTATGATGGACAGAGAGAGTTACTTACTGGAAGAGTATATGTATGTAGAAAGTGAGAATTTTATTCTGTATGAAGTTCAAATATACCATTGGTTGACGAAAAGTAAAGTTTGTGTATCTACTTATTTCATAAGGAGACAGAGACAGAGAGACAGGAGGGGGCCTTAAATATTCCCGTGCCCTAGCATCATTCTACGGAGAAGAAGTCGAGCGAGTTTTCCAGCAGCCAGCCAGTCAATATGATCAGCTGTGAATTTCAAGTAAGTCACCTCATATAAAAGAAGTGAGAAGTTTGTACGTCTACTTCACGCTTTAATTCAGCATCAAAAACGTTAGCCCATTCATTTTGTTTTGGTGCTGACAGTTCTGCAGTGGCTTTTGCGCGTTTGTCATCATCTTATTCATTGTCACAATCCTCTTCAGTAACTGTCCATTGTTATCACTCTACAAACACTGTCATCTGCATTAAGACTCAGCGGACAATGTTTTTCTACTTTCCCTGTATGCAGTATAAATCTTTGATAAGGTGCCTCTTGAAACTCTAAACACTTCGGGTCCTGTGGTTACAAAAGGACCCACCATATGGGCACCAACAATTTTCCCACATTTGAATTTGTTTATCTCAGATGTAGAGCGCTCACAACTATGCAGAATACTCTTCTGACCACAACTGATACTTGCAACGTATTGAGGACACTAACCATGAATGTCATCTGGGTAAATACAACAGGGCAACCTGCAGGCTTGGCTAGGATCTGCATTTATGTTCAAGCATGCATTTCTCACAGTGTTTCCATATTTTTGACCAACTACTGCAGATGGTTTAGAAATGTGGTGTTGCAGAAAAATACTGAAGATCAGATGGGTAGATTGAATAGCTTATGAAGAGATACTGCAACAAACTGCAGAGAAAAGAGCTTCATCACAAATTCTCTAAAAGAGGGAGGGTAGGTTGATAAGAGAGGTCCTTGAGGCATAAAAAAAAATTAATCTGATGACTGAGAGAAGTGTGGGGGTTTCAGATTGTGGAGGGAGACAAATACAGTAAGCTGATTTAAGTGGATGTAGACTGTAGTTGTTACACAAAGATGAAGAGCCTTGCGCAGGACAGATTAGCATGACAAGCTGCAATAAATGTCGTCAGACAATAACTTTTCAAAAAGGGGATATTCACTCACAACAAGTAAGTAGAAAAGATCTACATGAATGGTAAAAGTGAAAATAAAACTTTAGACTTGATGGTGGGGATAAAAAATGGAGTAAACCAGAACTTGGATAGAAGGAAGGGTGATTGAGTAAAATAACCTGCTAACAAGTGATTAGTATCAGCAACAGTCTAAGTTGTTGTAAACAGTAGAAAATGAATCCTACAATATAAAGGCAGGAATGATGAAAATACTCTGTAAAGTAAAAGTGTACACGGTAATGCAGGCAGAATACAAAAGGCAGTTTTGTATGCTATATAAATAAATATTTTCATAGTTGCACCAGAAATAGTGTACGTTGTTAAAGTTATTTATTAAGGCAACACAGTAATTTCCTGTCAATTTCTGTTCTCAGAAACTTGGAATATTGCCTTTTAACATTCATAAAATGGTAAAACATATCATATCAAGAATCGCTTACCAATTCCATTATCTTTCAGTTCTTTATTTAACCTGGCAAAATTAGGGCCATCAGGCCCTCTTATACATAACCAGCCATTATACATATTTTACTTAATGTACAGGGGTCTCACATACGACACTTGGGAGCAAGCACACAGAACATTTATCGGCTGTTGCCCCTGCATATGCCACAAGACGGCTGTGTGTGGTTCCCAAGTTTAGTGTAAACAATTATGATTTAATTTCCTTTAGGAGGGGATTGGACTAGAGTAGTCCGTGCAGCTATTTTAGCTATACTGCTTAGGTGGTGTAATGGCTAGCACATTTGCCTAGTAAGCAAGGAGACTCGGGATCAAGTCCCAGCAGTGGCACAAATTTTAATTTTCTTCAGCTTCCATCATTATCGTGACTAAATTAAACTTGCCTTTATTTACAGCAGTTGCTCAGAATGACATTCATCTGTGGCAAGAGCAGCCTGGCACATTCTGAACACATTATCAAACAATTAGCTGTCAAAATTTGGAAAATGACTAGCTGAACCCTGTCTTTTAACTCTTTGAATGATTGGGGATTGTTTGCATATATCTTTTAACATCCCCTAAAGATAAAAATTACGCAAATCTAGGTATGGAAAATAGAAGGCCAGTCAGCTATCCTATCATCAAAAACAGTTCATATTAGTGTCATAGTAGCATTGGCAGTGTATCATGGTGCATTTTGCTTCATGAAATAATGTGGATCTTGCCATTAGGTGTTAGTTCCTTAAAACAAAGGATGCAGTATATGGTTCACATACCTATCAAAAGGTATCAATTCAGGGAAAAAGACTGGTCCAATAATACGTCTTGCACCAACTGCTCACCATGCTCCTGTTTTCACCTTGTGCAGAGAATTTTGATGTAGCAAACTCCAACATCATTTGTTTTGTGAATTTACGTACCATGACAAATGCAGCCATGTTGCATCAGAAAAAAAATAGTATTTCAGTATCACCTTACCCAGCATACACAGACTGTAACAGCCAGCAGCAATAATGATGTCAAGCAACAATATCTGAGTTAGTCAGTCAACATATGGTTTCAGTTTGAGTCTGGGCACATCTCTTTGAGCAGATGCCACTGACACACTAGTCTGAAGTGCTGAACAATGCAGCGATTTTCTCAAGAGTTCTTTGAGACCTCTCCTACTTCACTTTTTTCAGTTAAAACACTGGGTTCTCTAGACCTTTATCTGTCTAACATTGATCCAGTCTCTCAGTTTCTTTTCTAATCTGTGTATCATAGTCATCTGGAACGTGCACACTGGGAAATTTTCATATGAATACAAGCTGACATTCCACAAGATTGTTTTTTCGTAGTTAATCACAAGAAATACTCTTGGATCTTTCTATGTGTATAGTTTAGCAGGTGGAAACTAGACAAAAAAACTCAAAACACCCGTACACTCGATAACACAGTGCTACTGCCAAAGGACAGGCCCGCGACAAATGGGCAGGGGAATCCCCTAGTCTCAGCGCACATGTCATACATGGAACAGTCAGGGGGAGCCTCTTGTGGCATCTGCAGGGTGAGCAACAGCTGGTAAATCTTCCAAGCAAGTTGCATTCTTCCTGAGGCTTCACATGAAACACTCTGTATATTAGGACAAGCCTCTTTTACTACATTTAGAAGTTGAGGGAAGGAAGCAGAAAGAAGCATTGGCTTTACTATCTGTTTATAAGACTACCTAATTAAAATTAGCATGGAAAATGTTTAGGATTTTGTGACAGCATTAAACAGCAATCCCCCCCATCTGTCTTGCTTGGTCACAGCTCTTGTATGCTTTGATAATGAAATAACCAATTATGAGAAAATATTTAAAAAAATGTGAATGAATAATGTGCAGCTTGAAACATTGACCATGTTGACGAACTAAGAACAAACAGCAGCAGTATATTTGCAACTTGGAGAAGTATTCTTGATGGATCATTATTTAGGGCTGTCATTTTGGAATTATGTAATACCATTTCATATTTCAGCCTAATTTTCTGTACATCATCCTTTGTTTTCTGTATACACAGGGAGACCAAAATAAAAGTAGCCCAGATATTGCACACCAGACAGTCTCAACATTATACACTGGATATTCAGTACTCTGATGAGTATTTTTTTATGCATAACGGTTCATGTTCTGTTAGTTCACTTACCCAGAGAGGCAGAATAAAGTTCTGTCTAAAGAAATGGGACAAACTGAGGATCTTTCATCAGCAACTGCTGGCAGAACTTGACACACTCAGGTTGGTATGGATGCTATATTACCATGCACAACTGAAAGTTTTAAGTATAGAGATTCAGGATTTGTTGTGTAATATTGACATGCCAATCTTTTAATCCCCACTTGCACAGATAATGAGTACTACAATGTATTCACCTCACTTCAGATAGTTCTCTAATGATAACTTTTGCACACACAATGTTCTCAACGTTTATCTGAAAGCAAAGTGGTAGCTAGTACACTCACAGGTAGAGAGATTAGTTATGGCAACCACACACAACTTTTCAGATGCAATTGGTCCAGAAATTCTCTTTGCAGATTAAATTTCGTCAACATTACATTACTCTGGTGAATGGCTTCATGTCAAGTAAAATCATCACATGGGCTGGCCAAGAATCACAGCTTAACTTCCACCACAATGAACCTTTTATACAGCCTCCTAGTATTATTTTGTCCATGCAGGATCTTGTGTTACACTCTGTGGCTGCTGTTCCATTAAATATTGTTGAGTGAGAGTGCAACCAGCCACAGATACTTTTTAAAAAAAGCTGCAACAACAATTGAAGTGGATAGATTGCCACTCAGTGCCTCTTCCTTGTGGTAAGTAGCAGACAGGCGCATTGAAAGAAGGCTGTTATATTATTAGCTATTGGACCAGGGAAAGTTCCTACCTGTGCAATTCAGAAAAAGCTGTAAAGCAGTCATTAAAATGACGGCTATCATGTTTGGCAGTGTGTTCAGCAACAGGGAGGGCCACAGTTTGTCAGTGGCCTTTCATGTGGACATATAGCTTGTTGGTAGTCATGCCCATATAGAAGGCAACACAGTGGTTGCAGCTTAGCTTGTAGACCATATGACTGGTTTCACAGTTAGCCCTGCCTTTGATGGGATAGGTGATGTTAGTGGACAGACTGGAGTAGGTGGTGGTAGGAAGTATGGGACAGGTCGCGCATCTAGGTCTATTACAGGGGTATGAGCCCTGGTTGGTACCAAGTTACAAAGGGAATGCTTCTCTGTGGCTGGACTGTGGGAGGTGGTGGGAGACTGGAAAGATAAGGCATGGGATATTTGTTTTCATACAAGGTTGGGAGGATAATTATAGTCAGTGAAGGCTTTTTCGAGAGGGACTGCCATCACTGCAGATGCAACAACCACAGGTGGCTAGGCTGTATGGCAGGGACTTCTTGGTATGCAACGGGTGGCAGCTGTCAAAGTGGAGGTGTTGCTGATGGTTAGTAGGTTTGGTAGACAGAGTGGTTATAATTAAACTTTCACTACTGGAAAAGGCCCCCATGAAAAATGACTGATCGTAGGACAATGAAACTTGGTGAAAATATTTGTAAGGACATGCTGAAGAGAGATAGTGGCTAAACCATTCAGAGAAACACATTTTAATTTCCACATGACAGCATAACATTTGTTAACTGCATACCAGGTTTACATTCCAGGTTACTAATGTTGCTAATGTGATGACCATCTGCAGTCATGGCAGCCCCCCCCTGCACTAGCAATTTCTCTACTGCTACCTGAAACATCTCTGGTGGGATATTGGCTACCTCCCTCGTTATGCTCTTCTTCAACCTACAATGTGTGTTAGTGTCCAGTCGATAAACTCTGTCCTTCAGCTAATGCCACAGCCAGAAACCACAGCTGTTCAAATCTGGTGATCTCAGTGGCCACGCAGTTTGGAATGATTGGCCAGTGATTACGTTTTCTCCAAATGTAACTGAGTGGCCTCACAAGCAATATGTAACACTCGTGAAGAGCAGCAACATCTTTACGAGTAAGGCACTGCTCATCTTGGGCACACCCATGTTGACTGTCTGCAACTGTTATGCACACTGATGCTTTGAATATGAATCTTCCACTTTGCAGTGACCTTAGGTCACCATTCCAATATTGGTGCCTAATGGCAAGTCATGACACTAACACTACTAACAATGCAAATCCTGCAGTGCACAGTCTAAACATCATTCCTATAAAGTTGGGCACCCATACGGTTAATAGTTTTCCTTCTACTTTGTTTCAAGTAGCAAAAGTTTAATTACAACCACCCAGTATTTTTGTGTGGTGTCTCAGTATCACAATTGGGCACTCTGGGACTCCCAAGTGAAACAGTTAAAATTGCTACGATAAGCTGTGTTGACTTTGGTGTCGTCATTTCCCCTATTCTGGACAGTCATTCACTACTATTTCAAGATCACTGTAATGGTCTAAATCTGGTACGTGATGTTCTTCAAGTACATAAGAATCAGAGGAATAGTCATCACTGATCTAAAGCCACTTGCACTATTCTTCTGTTTCTCTGTGACATGAGGTATCCCTCCACTAGTATCCTCCTATAAATAATGACATATTTGAAAAGTAAGGGGGGGAGGGGGGGGGGGGGGGGGAGAGGAGTTGAGCTTGAGGGAGATTTGAACCTGGATCTCCCACTTTGCAGTCCAACTCTGTGACTGCATGACAATGGCACCACAGTATTTAAAAGTCAGTGTTGCACGTTGTGGAGATACAAGGCATTCACGAAAGCGTACATATCACATACGTCAAATATAGAGCTCAAAGTAAAGATGTGCACGATTGCAATGAGTTTGTAAACATCAGGTTACATACTGTGGGAAAGTATTACTCGATAGGTGCAGAGTCTATCTACTGGAGCGCATTTGTAATCTCTATGGAGCAAGGAGTGGCACTCTGGTACCGTGGAAGACCTCTGGCACCAAGAAAGGCAAATATTATCTATATAAGTGATTGTTTTATGCTGTTCACTTACATGTTAATGAGATGTTTTCGAGACAGCAATGTTAGTTGGTTCTGGGGCGTAGTAACTACCCATGTAATGTGTAACTCTTTATGAAAGTTTGCGACAATATACCGAGTTAACTGAAACCAATCTGTACTTTAAGTAGAGAAGCAATATTTTGTTTTATAGCCATTTACTTATAGAAATCTGCATGGAAGAAAGAAGTGTGATGCTGAAGAACAGAGCACTGTGTATCTGTACCCTGAGATAAATCAAGAGTTTCAAGGTTGAATGTCTAAACCAATCTAATAAGGGAGTATTAAGGAGTTAGGTGTAGCTGTATGGAATAATTGGTCTATAAAATGTGCCTGGGCTAAGAGCATCCATGCAAACTGATGAAACGCGAAGCTGCAGCCAGTAATGTCCAGACAGCACACAGCCATTGACAATTCATCCATCACCCAAACACAGTCTACACTACCGTGAGGTCAGCAGACAGTCTAAACCAACTGTCGACGACCACATAATTGCCAGCAAGCAGTATGACTACAGTGAGCTACACCAGTCTTTCACTTCAAAATTGGTTTTGTTGGTGTAGTGTGGGATTTCAGTAATATTTGTGAGTTTGTTTATCCCAGTGAGAACAAGGAAAATGTCGACACAGGTTAATATGGAAGATCAGATGTCAGATGCGCAAACGCACATAGAAATTTTAAAGCAGAGAAACGACAATGGAGATTTTGTATATACACACGAAATACATTCAGGTATGGAGGAAAAAACACGAGCATAGTTAGATCCAAAATGTCAGGAGACTTCATGCACTGCATGAAATGGGCAGCTTTCCAGGGAGGAAGTCACTAATAACACGGATGAGTTTAAAAGACTATAGGATGAACTGGCAGAAACTAGAAGGGAATTAACAAAAAGTCAAGTTAAAGGTAAACATTTTGGTGCAACACCGTATTAGAGGAATTACAATCAGAAAGTGGAATGAACTTTTATAAGCACTTTCCAAAGTTTAAACCAGATGAGGAAGCACATCCAATGTACTTCCTGTGAGTATTTTCCAGGTCATTACCACAAAAGTGGGAAGACTATAGAAAGAATTTCATTATGAGCCATTTGTTAGGGGAAGCTGTGCTGAGTGGAGAAACACCCACTCGGAACAGTTTACCTTGTGGGACAATTTTCTGGAGAAATTCAATCTTAAATATTGGTCTAAAACAATACAAGAGAAATTGACACTAGAATTATTACACGTGAGTGTAACAGTTCATGGGATGGTTTCAAAAAGTCTGTAGAATGCTATCTAACAAGATCCAAGTATTTAGATAACCCAATAGACGAAGTACGTCTAGTAAAGATATCGGTAAGATTGAAATGTGAGAAAGGAATTAGTATATCACGGTTGAAAATCTAGATATGATGAATAATGAGTGCAATAATCCAAGTCACGAGGATATGTGCCAGGAAAGAGGTAAATTTAACCCTAAATACCAGAAAAAATAGAGGTTAATTACTGTCAGGTAAACAATAGAATAGTAAATCTAAACAACAAAGAGAGAGTATGAAGTGTTGATACACACATTTGCAAATAGTGGCCTAAGGGAAGGTGCTAGAGTAGTGCAGCCTTTTTCAACAATAGTAATGGAAAACGATCAACGTCATGGTGAAGGGGGTCATGATTCAGGAGGTGTGCAACTAAGTGTAGGACCATATGAAAAAAAACATTGATTGCCTTCATTGAGGTAACACCTCTTTGAAATTGGTTATTCAATGAAGAAGACAAAGAAACAGGTACGGAGTTTACTAAACCAATAGTTTCAGGAGCAACTGGCAATCAGGAAATGTGTGCATGCATAGATTCAGGAAGTGAGATTTCTTTTGTGTCTGAGTCTTTGTTTGAAGTATTAAAACATCAGAGTGTGTATCCAATACTGTTGGTAGCTGGAGTGTATGTAGTAAGAATAACTGGGAGAAAACAAAGACAAATTAAGCACAAAGTGCGATTACCAATAGCATTAAGCAACTTTATGTTTATGCAGACATGCTTAGTAGTGCCTAACGTAAACTTGCAGTTGTTACTAGGTATCGACGGGCTGATAAGACTTAAAGTAATAATGGATTTTTCAGCACAGATATTAACGTGTACATATCTGCACCAAGTATTTCTAATACCATTTAGTGAGAAGATTACTGATAATACCAAGACATAACATCTGCCTTGTAGCAAAGAGCACTGTGATGGATTTAGAAGACACTTTGGATACACAAAGTATGTTGGAATAACTAGTTAGGATGAAAGCTTATGAATCTGATCTGTTAACTGAGTTACAGAAAAATGATCTATGCCATATATTGATGAAGTTTTCTCAGATAAACCTGGAGTACTTGGTAACTATGTATATAGCTTTAAGATCAAAGATAAATTGCCTTTTTTTTCTGTAAATCCTATTCTGTAGCATTAAGTATACGACCAGCCATACAAGGAGAGATAACTAAAATGTTAGGAAGAGCATTAATAGAAAGAAGTTCTAGTTTATACAGTAACCCATTATTAGTAATGCGTAAAGCGATGGCAGGGAGTACATATAGTGTTGGATGCATGTTCTTTAAATAAGCATGTAGAACCTGGAAAAGATCGATCAGTCAGTATAGACAAAATATTAACGATGTTTGAGCAAGCAAAGTATTTTAGCTTGATGTATCTCACATCTGGGTACTGGCAAGTCAGACTTGACGAGACTTCAAAGAAATTTACTGTTTTTATTAAGTCATACCAATTCAGAGTGTTAGCCTTTGGATTAAATATCTCAGTATTGGTATTCATAAGAGCATCGGATGCTGTGCTGGGTTAAAGATTTATTGAAAGAACTAATAATCTATGGAGATGACATACTACTAGTGTCGAAGACATGGGAAGAACATTGTAATTTACTGGTTAGAACATTAGAAAGGTTTTGTGTTAAAGGAATCACTATAAAGACTTTCAAAATCATTTTCTGGGAGAGAATAACTTAAGTTTCTAGGTCACTTAGTAGACCTTAGTGGAATAAAAGCAGATTCAGACAGGATAAGAGCCATAGAACATCCAGAACCTAAAAGTACGAAATAATTGAAACATTTGTCAGACTAGCAAGATTCTTTATGAAATATATTAGAGATTAACCCATGAATAATCCATTTATTCAATTTATTGAAGCAAAAAATTAAATGGATTTGGAGATTAAGTATATTTATTCATGAAGGGTATGGACACTTTGGGGTACAAAAATGTGTTCACATATGGTAGAATTTTACTACTTTAAGAACTGCCCACTCCCCTAGCCGCGCGGTCTAACGCTCTGCTTCCCGAGCAGGAAGGCATGCTGGTCCCCGGCACAAATCCGCCCGGTGGATTAGCGTCAAGGTCCGGTGTGCCAGCCAGCCTGTGGATGGTTTTTAAGGCAGTTTTCCATCAACCTCGGTGAATGTGGGCTGCTTCCCCTTATTCCGCCTCAGTTACACACTATGTCGGCGATTACTGCGCAAACACTGTCTCCATGTACACTTACACCATAATTACTCTACCATGCAAACATTTGTGGTTACACTCATCTGGTATGAGTTGCTCTCAGGGGGACAGGGAGGGAGGGAGGGGGGAGGGGTCCACTGGGGGCCAAATCACACAATAACTCTGGGTTTGGTGTGGAGCAGCGGTGAGGTGGGTGGACTGCTGTGGCCTGTTGTGGGGTTGTGAACCACTGAGGGGTACGGCGAGACGAAGCCTCTGTCGTTTCGAGGTCCCCGGTTTAATACACAATACACCCACCCACTTTAAGAACCTAAGTAAAAGAGTACTGTCTTTACGACGTACACGTAAAACTTGCCAAAAGATGAAAGACTACAAACAAGCGATAATGTGGAAGTTATACCTGACGCTACCTAAAGGATTACATGACCTCATGGCTGCTGATTTCTTTTGCTGGTTACCAACGAGTAGAGGGGGCTAACTTAAATATTTATACTAGCTGAGTGTTGGTCTAAATATGTTACATTCTATACAATTAAGCATGCCAACACAGGGATGGTGATTAGATGTCTATGGGAATATTTCATGGATATAGGAAAGCCATGTAGATTGTTGACAAACAGTGGCCCACAGTTTGTGAGTAAAGCCTTTAAAGAGTTTTTAGCATGGGAAATCTCAAAATACCACCCACAAAGTAACCCTTGAGAATGCATAATTGAAAGAAATTGCTAGGCCGTGTAGGACGGGGAATAGAGGTTGGCCGCAATTAATTTCCGAATTCCAAGGGATAATTAATGAATTACCACATTTCACAATAGGATTGTCACCTATGGAAATAATGGATAAACCGTTTATAGTAGAACCTTTAATAAAATTGTTTAGTTGGCCTCAGGCTGAAATTAGAGTGATAGAAGGAGTACATCAACAAGTGAAGAAAAACACAATAGACAGTATGGATTCATGAGTGAAATGATATAACATACTGGCACAAATACTGGAATTTAATATTGGAGATTTAGTACTAATTGATGACCATCATACGAGTTCAAATCATAAGAAAGGGACGAGTAAAACTTTTTTTTTCCCCAAGTATGCTGTCCCATACAGAGTCAAGGGAATGCCACACCCCAAAGCATTATTTTTGGTAGAGCCAACAACAGGAAAAGAGAAAGGTTTATACAATGTAGAAATGGAAAATAAGACCAAACAATGAACTACGTGATGGAAAAAAGGTAAGTTGGCTATGAATTTGCAGAACAGGATACAAGATGTGCTTTGTCATGAGTATCAAGGACATGACTGGTAAATTTTGTTAACTTTTGTAGTAATTTGATGTGTTGTTGGTGGGTTTGTGTTTTAAATTCTATAGGGGAGGTGTGGGATATGTGCACACTACACATCTCTCACTCGAGCAAGCACATACTGTGGGAAAGTATCATTTGATAGGTGTGGAGTCTACCTCCTGGACAGCATTTATAATCTCTGTGGAGCAACAAGGAACAGAGCAGCTCTGGTACCATGGAAGATGTCCACCACCAAGGAAGGCAAGTATGATGTATGTAAGTGATTGTTATTTTATACTATTCACATACATGTGAATGAAATGTCTTTGAGGTAGCAGTGTTAGTTGGTTTTGGGAGTAATAACTTCCCATGTTATGTATAACTGTTTATGAAAGTTTGTGACAATATACAAAGTTAACAGGAACCAATTTATACTTTATTTAAGTAAAGAAGCAATGTTTTGTTTTATACCACTTCACTTATAGAAATCTGTACGGAAAAAAAGAAGTTCGATGCCAAAGAAGTATAGGACACAGCACAGTTGGACCCTGAGATAAATCACTAGAGTTGCAAGGCTGAATATCTACACCAGTGTTAAGGCAGTGTTGTTAGGTGTAGCTGCATGGAGTAATAGGTCTATAACAAATGTTGCTCAAACGGCCAAACCATCACCTCAAAAGCTAAATACAGCAGTCATCGGCCATTAATAAACTCTCTGACATGTCAATATCAATTGTACAATTTGTGCAATATGATAAAACTGGACCAATAAAGAATCAAATCAAATGTTTATCTTGGACCGTTCACTGTTTCTATTTTGCTTCTTTTTCCCACAGTTCAGTATACCTTCTTCCTCTTTTCGTATTTGATCTGTGTTCAGTTTTTGACAGTCTATCCAATGAGCTAACTTACCACTAACTGAGGGGGATGCAATGAGGAGTTTCCCTTGTACGATACATGCTTCATTGTCTTCCTCAGAATGGCACAGCCATAAGAGGGAACAAACAACTACACTGCAGCTTGTAAATGTTGCAACACCCAGAAGAGTGAATATTACTAAAAAGAAGTCTACACAAGCACAATGGCATGTGTGTCCACAGCAAATATGACTTGAAACTGCCAATGCATACTCTTCCACATTATGTTACCATTATGTGATATCAGGCAAACAAGAACGAAACTGTAGTCTGTTACAGAGAAGATGGCAGTTATTATTTACTGTGGTCTGACAATAGTGTGGACACACTAGTCTCACATTATGGGGTATGACCAGAACTTCAATGTATGAGGTAATGTTTAACCAAAACCTGGTGTCAGCCAATGTTACTTTGACATAGTCACCTATCCATAACTATCTTAAGCAATTCTTCAATATCAACGCGTTACATGGAGTATATACATTAGTTAATTATCAATCAGTGAATATACTGTCTGTAGTTAGAGGCCTTCTAGTCGTGGTTCCCCAGTGGACCAAAAGCAGGAAGCTGCAAGATGTATATGCCTGTCTGTCACTAATACCTTGGCCATGTGCCACGAAGCTGAGTGCAATACAGCACACAAGAGTCAAAAGTTTCTACTACCCTTGTTCTATGATTAAAAAAAAGTACTGGAATACATTTGAAACAGAAAATTGTAAAAGCTTACAGCAAATTTCGTCAATGACATTGAGTTCCAAGAAACAGAGAGACTAAGAAAAAAGTTCCAGTTATATTTCATGTTTTTTTCCCAACTTTTTTTTAAAATGATAGTTAAATAGTTAACACCATTTTGTTGACCTGAGATCTGCAATTGCAATTCAAGACACAAAAATAATTTCGAGTCTGGCCCTGGCAGCCAGAGACTATGGTTTTTTGTGTGTGTGTGTGTGTGTGTGTGTGTGTGTGTGTGTGTGTGTGTGTGTGTGTGTGTGTGTGTGTGTGTGTGTGTGTGTGTCCATCAGATTAGGGAAGACGGGGAAGGAAGTCTGCCATGCCCTTGTAAAGGAACCATCTCGGAATATGTTTGAGGTGATTTACGGAAATCACGGAAAATCTAAATCAGGATGACCAGACATGGGTTTGAACCGTCGTCCTCCCAAATGCGAGTCCAGTATGCTAACCACTGCACCATCGTACTCGGTCTGCTATATGGTGAGTAGCAACTATCCTTTTTATAACATTCTCAGTATTCTATACTGTATTTTCCATTATTTACAAATCATTTTCATGTAGACTTTGCCTGGTCACCTAGAGTTCACAGTGGAGTTATGTACACTGATGGAAAGGTATTCAACAAGTTCCCACCAAATAAATCTGGGAATCCCTGCTAATTCTAAAAAAAAATTGAGGGCAAGCTAATGAGGCACATGTTTATTTGATTAGCTAGTAAAAGATGAAAAACTTGTATTTGTTGATGGTAAGCAGCAGCAGTCTCCATGACAAGCAATAACACCGAAGATAAACAGCAACTATTTCATATAACTAGCGACCTGAAATGACAACAATGAAATAGAATAGACTGCCACTCACCACCTTGGGCAGCAGATGGACACATTTAAGCACAGAACCTCTCAGAATTTACCAACCGTCTCAGTTACAACAGAAACCAGCATGCTTTAGTAGAGGGACCAATAAATGTTCATGGCACCCTAAAGAGACGACAGAGTACAAAAAGACACATCTAAATATACATTTCAAATGCCTGTTGATGGCAGTGTGTAATCTAAAAGTGCAAAATATTCATAATCCATAAGGGCAAGACAGGAACAAAACATCATATGCTAATACAAATGTAAGGAACAAAATCCATTCACTTTCTGAGACTTATATTGTTAGTGCATTAATATATTTTATATATTATGTGAGTCATCCATTCAGCAAATAGCACTATAAAAAAAATAGAAAAAACTTTCAAAGTAAATGAGCTTGTACATCATCACAGGATATACACTGAGGTTACAATGTCGTGTCAGACATCGTTTTGCCCAGCATAGTGCAGCAACTCGACAAGGCATGGACTCAACAAGTAGCTGGAAACCCCTGCGGAGATATTTAGCCATGCTGCCTCTACACCGTCCATAATTGCGAAAGTGTTGCCAGTGCAGGATTTTGTGCACAAACAGATCTCTCAGTTATCCACCAGCATATCGTTCGCTAAAACGGCTGATAACTCAGACAGAAAACATAAATTAGAATGTAAGTGGTTAAAAAAGGGGCATTCCACCAGGAAAAGATAAACATCAAAGGTTGAGGGCAATGAGCACCATCTGGTGGGGAATCGCCACTTAACAAATGGTGATGGCTAAAAAAACAGTGCCCAAATTGCAACCTAGCTAAAATGATATCCTCACAGCAAGAGGGCCGGGAGGAGGTTGTCAAAGCCCCTGGGAGAGGTTTAATTCCCTGGAGCTTGTTTCCATGAAGGGAAGACCAGTGGTCTTGTCAAAGTGACAACACCTGCTGACAAATGGCAACACAGGAATCATCAGAACAAATGGAAGAACTAGCCAGGGCCGAGGTACAAGGACTGTAGCCTTGGCAGCAGCGTCGTTTCCTGTCAGACCAACATGACCAGGAACCCACAGTAACATCACAGTAGTTCCATCGAGAATGAGCAAGTGAAAGCTTTCTTGGTCCCGTTGCACTAAGGGATGGATTGTGTACAGCACACAGGGGCTCTGAAGGGCACAGAGATTCAGAGCAGAGGACACAATGGAAAAGCCTGTGTCATCGGATGTGCTGCATGGCCTGATACAGGGCAAAGAGCTCCACTGTAAATACTGAGCAGTATTCCAGAAGCCGATAACGAAAAACATCGGTGCCAATGACAAAGGCACACTAGACACCACGATCAGTCCGAGAGCCATCAGTGTACACAAACTTACCATCACTGTGTTCCGTGCGAAGGTCAAGAAACCTATGGCGATAGAGTGAGGCTGGAGTAGTGCCCTCAGGTGGCCAATGACGTCCAAGGTGAACATGGGCCACCGTATGAAGCCAAGGTGGTGAAGGGTTCACACCCATTGGGAACATGGCAGGTAGTGTGAAGTTAAGCTGCTGGAGCAATAGTCGAAAGCGAACTCCAGAAGGTAAAAGAGAAGAGGGACGCACCTCATACTGGTGATCAAAGGAGTCATCGAAGAAGGAGGCATAGAATGGGTGGCCACGCATGATAGACAAGTGGCACACGTATCTGCTGAGGAGAAAATCACAGCGGTATGACAGTAGTCTGGCACCTTCTGCATACAGACTCTCAACCATGGTGGATTGTATTGAGACAATGTAAGATGGACGGACATGCAGATGCAAAAACAAAACCCCCTTTGCCTAGTTTCAAACGAACAAGGGACCAGTACTAATGGGCAAGTGTGGTCCAATCCACTTCCCAGGAAGTACCGCAGAAGACACATAGGACACTGAGGGTCTGCATACAGCAGGTAGCCAGGTAGGACACATGAGAGGACCAAGAAAGTTTCCTATCGAGAATAAGACCCATGAATTTCATAGTTTCAATGAATGGAAGAGCAACAGGCTCAAGATATAAAGGCGGTGGCGGTGGAAGAAACCAATTGTGCCAAGAAATTCATAAAGTTTTGTCAGTGGAAAAGCAAAAGCCATTGTCAATGCTCCATGAGTAAAGACGATCAAGACAATGCTGAAGACGACAGTCAATGAGACAAGTCCATGCAGAATGGCATTAGATAGCAAAATCGTTAACGAAAATGGAGGCGGAGATGCCCGGTGGGAGACAGGTCATAAGAGCCTTAAGGACAACAGCAAAGAGGATGATGCTCGGGACAGTACCCTGAGGTATGCCATTTTCCTGAATAAAGGTGTCCGACAAAGCAGAATTCACGTCTTTTAAAAATTCATGAAGGAAACAGGGCATGTGGCCTTAGAAGCCCCACGTGTATATAGTACAGAGAATACCAGTCTGTTAGCAGGTGCCGTAGGCTTTCTCCAAATCAAAAAATATGGCCACAGTCTGGTAGTTCATGACATGGATTGACAAAGTGACAATATGGTCAACTGCAGAATGGCGTGCTAAAATACACACTGTAGTTAATTGCAAGACTCGAGCCACTATACCAGCCAGGCATGAATCATATGTTCCACCACCTTGCAAACACGCCTGGTGAGAGAAATGGGGCGGTAGCTAGAAGGAAGGTGTTTGTCCTGTGGGTTAGCAAGCAATTTACTCTCATTTAAGTATATGGCCGAAAGAATCGGCCTTCAGGAATTGTTAAGCGAACCCTGTCGTCCAGGACTGGATGCCACAAAGGGTGCAGATTCACCACGAGATGGGGAAACTCGCAGGTGTCTATTGTCCATTGAGGCCTAAGCACTGTAGTGTGCGAGTGAGACAGACGAGAAGCTACGTCATAGAGAAACCCAGTAGAAGACTTTGTGTCCAAGGAGATGTAGCGGTGTTAAATATGGCAAACCTAAGATTGGTCATAAAGCGAAACATTTATGAAAACTATTTAATTCTGTAGTAGTGCAGGGAATTAAGCCACAGTTATTTTATCTACCATCTTTCATAAATTTTCATGGTGATTCCAATAAAACTTTAATATTGATCATATCTATAATAGTTTAGGATTTACTGTTAAAGTGAAATTAACAAGTTTTGTAACAAAGGCCTGAATGCTAAAATCTAAATACTTTGGTCGATCTTAACGATCGACATTTCATATAGAATCAACTGAGAAACGTTGTAAATATCAACTCTGTAATTTTATTTGTTTAAAAGATACAGTAAATTTAAATGATCAGTATTTTCAGTTGAGCATCAGATCATCACTTCCTCCACACAAAACACATTGAACAATGACAGAATGACACCTTATTGAATCATTAGGTAACAGAATATTTGTTGTAAAGTTTAGTGCATAATAGTTACTTTTGTTCTTTCTTTATTTATCAGGAAGCACATGGGTGCAAGGCTACTCACCGTGACATTCATAATTAAGAAGGAAATTGTATTGGTTTTATGTAAAAGAAATTAACACGTATTATGTAATGGACAGTATAGTTACTTTATTTAGAATGTGAAAGTGGTCAAGTTTTGATTATTTAAAAATGTTAAAATGTAAAGTAATGTAGAATAAGTAGTAGCCAATCAGATGGACAGCTTCAGGATAGGGAACTGTGCTAGTCAGTTGAGCGAGGATGTTCGGCGCACAAAAAACACGGTCGGAGATGGGCAGAGAGCAGTTTTGGTCAAGATACCATAGGGGACAGTTCAACTGGAGACACCAAAGGGTACAGTTCAGATTGAGACGTGAAAGCAGACAGTCAGTCTTTATGCAGCTAGGAAGTGAAACAACTTAGAAAATTTCACATTGTGTAGTATCACGGGACTTGGTCTCTGAGCGATGAGCAGCCGTGCGCCTGGTATGAACTCTACCTTTTCACATAGTTAACGAGGTGGAGTATCGAACTTGTAATTCGCGATAAGGTTGTGAATGATCGAACTGCATCAAATGATATGCGCTCGAGTGTAACAGTAACTCTAAATACGACCACTTTCACTATTAGTTTGCATTCTGAATAAACATTATTCTAACCAAATCGCAACTGTGTGGCCTACATTATTTATGGGTCATTAATTTAGCTCCCGATATTATTATTCTTTCTTTCCTTTCTCAGACGTTATGTCTGATTAAAAATGGAAAGTGATGCGGATCTTGATCAGGCATGACTTCCTTTTAACTGTACAGTATATGTTACATTGCATTTAGAAACTTTTGGGTAATTGAACATTTATCAATAATTACAGATTTCTGTAGTTGTGTATATACATTTGGATGTAGCTGTATTGCGTTGATGTACTGGTGGATATTGTGTGGTATGACTTCTGTAGTTGATAGTGGGTTTTAAGGGAGAGGGTAAGGAGTCATTCCAATCCCGGGAGCGGAAAGACTTACCTTAGGGGGAAAAAAGGACAGGTATACACTCGCACACACGCACATATCCATCCACACATACAGACACAAGCAGACATATTGTGTGGTATGACTTCTGTAGTTGATAGTATAATTGGTACAATGTCAACTTTATCCTGATGCCACATGTCCTTGACTTCCTCAGCCAGTTGGATGTATTTTTCAATTTTTCTCCTGTTTTCTTCTCTACATTTGTTGTATTGGGTATGGATATTTCGATTAGTTGTGTTAATTTCTTCTTTTTATTGGTGAGTATGATGTCAGGTTTTTTTCTTCGTCAGACAATTGTTAGCCTCATTTTCATAATCTGCCACCACAATACCACTCCTTTTAATATACTACACGCAGTTTTTTCGAAATTTTCCCGAATTTCTCCGTCCTTTAACGTGTTTTGGCGGCAACACAACCACCTAACCTTTATGCACATCGTTGTCTACCAACCGAAGTCCAACATAGACCAGCTGTAACCAACACCTTTTCGCCTTTTTTCATTCCAGATCTCCAGTTTCTTTCCGGTTCACCTTTATCTCTCCCCATATATTTTTATTTTCATTTTCATTTCACCTCATGTTACACTTTCCACCTTCTAATACCATGTCACCCTCACAACACCCCCATAATGACCCCATTAAGTTTTATTTACATTCCCTCCGCAAAAAAAAATATGTCTGCTTGTGCCTGTATGTGTGGATGGATATGTGCGTGTGTGCGAGTGTATACCTGTCCTTTTTTCCCCCTAAGGTAAGTCTTTCCGCTCCCGGGATTGGAATGACTCCTTACCCTCTCCCTTAAAACCCACTTCCTTTCGTCTTCCCCTCTCCTTCCCTCTTTCCTGATGAGGCAACAGTTTGTTGCGAAAGCTTGAATTTTGTGTGTATGTTTGTGTGTCTATCGACCTGCCAGCGCTTTTGTTCGGTAAGTCACCTCATCTTTGTTTTTATATATAATTTTTCCCATGTGGAATGTTTCCTTCCATTATATTGACATCTGTGTTTTTAGATATGTATGTCCATAATGTAGGTCTTTTATGTCGATAAATCCCCTTCCTCCTTCCTTTCTGCTTAATGTGAATCTTTCTGTTGCTGAATGTATGTGACGTATTCTATATTTGTGGCATTGTGATCGTGTAAGTGCACTGAGTGCTTCTAGGTCTGTGTTACTCCATTTCACTACTCCAAATGAGTAGGTCAATATTGGTATAGCATAAGTATTTATAGCTTTTGTCTTGTTTCTTGCTGTCAATTCTGTTTTCAGTATTTTTGTTAGTCTTTGTCTATATTTTTCTTTTAGTTCTTTAATATTTGTATTATCTATTCCTATTTTTTGTCTCTATCCTAGATATTTATAGGCATCTGTTTTTTCCATCGCTTCTGTGCAGTTGCTGTGGTTATCCAATATGTAATCTTCTTGTTTAGTGTGTTTTCCCTTGACTATGCTATTTTTCTTACATTTGTCTGTTCCAAAGGCCATATTTATATCATTGCTGAATACTTCTGTTATCTTTAGTAATTGGTTGAGTTGTTGATTTGTTGCTGCCAGTAGTTTTAGATCATTCATGTATAGCAAATGTGTGATTTTGTGTTGGTATGTTCCAGTAATATTATATCCATAATTTGTATTATTTAGCATGTTGGATAGTGGGTTCAGAGCAAGGCAGAACCAGAAAGGACTTAGTCTCCTTGGTATATTCCACGCTTAATCTGTATTGGCTGTGATGTGATATTATTTGAATTTGTTTGGATATTAAGTGTGGTTTTCCAATTTTTCATTACTATGTTTAGGAACTGTATCAATTTAGGATCTACTTTGTATATTTCCAATATTTTTAGTAACCATGTGTTTATTATTATTATAATATTATTATTATATGCTATATTAACTTAATATTTCACAAACTTGCCTTCAGCCATACATTTTAACCAAACAGTCACAAGTGTCTGATTTAGGGCGTGTAATGTGACAACGTGCGGTTCAACCCCTAGATGAGTTTGAGCCAAGACATTTTGACGCAGAGGAACCGCATGTGAGCCCGAACATCTTTGAGATGTTAGCTCGCAATTGGGGGCTCGTCCGGAACAGGAATTCGAAAAGTGTTAATTAAGGTATAAGAATCCTGGAAAGGGTTGGAATGGGATAGGAGCTTGAAAAGTGTTAGTTGAGGAATAAGAATCCTCTCAGTGTTGGAACAGGATTGGATTTTGGAAAGTGTTAGGTATGGAATATGAACTCTGGAAAGTTTTAGAATTTGATTCAAATTCTGCAAAGTGTTCCCAAAAGTATTATCTGAACTTAGATAGGCGGAACCTCACAAATGTTAAACATGAGATCAGTTCAGGACTGAATATTAGGTTTCTTTAATAGTTGTGAAAATACAATTGTAATTCTCACAGTTAATGACATTCTGTCACCTAGGTCTCAAGTCTGTGTCAGTTTAGGCAGTTTGCGTGGGAGCTCTGAGCTACGAATTTTGCAACAGTTGTGTGCACCAAGTTTTAGCAGTGATGAAAAAAGTAACGCGGAAGAAGAGGTGACATCAAAAGGACGTGGTTCCAGCCAGCAGCAGCTTCATCGCGCAGCGGCAGTTGCAGTACCACAGCAGAGGCTACGAGATCTTCAGCGTCGGCTTCAACTGCAACATCAGCAGCAATACCATGGCAGAAGGATCTACATGACAAAGCTAAGTACCAGTGATAGCGAGATTATGTATGGTTCTGTAGTTCAATCGCCAATAATAGACGTCGCTAATATTAAGCAGTCAGCCAGTTTGTGTGGGTCCGAAAATACTAGCGAGCCGCTTAGCCCGAGCAGGAGAGCGTGATCGGTGGTGAATTTAGTAGGGCAAAGAGTCAGAAATCAGGCAAGGGAGATTAATTTGGAGGAGACATGATGTTGCTATTAATGCAAATGATAAGAGTTTTGGGATCCAAAATTTATTCTCTTAAAACCAATACAGGTGTCGTAAATTTAAAAATTGATTCTGCTAAAACCGATATGGGTGACAAATTTAAAAATTGATTCTGCTAAAACCGATATGGGTGACAAATTTAAAAATTGATTTGGTTCAATCCAAAATAGCTTGTGAAAGACGAAGCAGGTAAAATGGCTAGTGGAATCGAGGAATTGATAGACGGAAAATTAAAAATCATTCGGGATGAAATGGACAAAACTTCGAATGAAGTTGGGATACTTGGCTCTAAGGCAAGATGCTCTAATGGCTGAAATGACAGAGGCTATTAGCAACTTATCCGTTCGAATAGGTAAAGGGAAGAAAGTGGTAGATAAAATAAAGGAACAATTAGAATCTGGGATTAAAATTGAAAATAGTGAAGTTAAAAAGCAAATCAATTAAATACAAAGTGAAATGAATTTTTTTTGCTGCACATCAAACCTCTACAGTGATCAATGTTCTGTGGATGAACTCGGGATCAGTCAACTGTTTTCGAGAAGACGGGAATTATCACCAAATAAATTTTCTAGCAGCACACAGGGATGGAAAAAATATGGGGAATGTCTGATGAGGCGAAGATAAAATTCATGAAAAGACATTTGGAAGGTGAGCCGCAATCATGGGCAAATATACACAGTGATACATTTACTACCTACGAAGTATTTGAAAGCAGTTTCCTGAACAAGTTCTGGAGTGAAGCAAAGCAAACATGACTCCAAAATGAGTTTCTGAATGGGCCAACATTTAAATACGGGAACCGATCAAAATGTAAATGTAAAACTGCGACATTAATGCATGTGAAACGTCCATTGCGAGAGCTTACTGAAATTACGATGTTGAAAAGGCAGTTACGGGAAATTTTGCAGTGGGATCTAATGCACAGTCCTAGCAACTCAATAGACGAATTTTTGGACTTTGTAGAAAAAATTAGAATGGGCGTTGAAATTTAAACTGCAAAGCAAGCACACAAATAGTTTTCAGAGTGGAAATCATAACTACAGTCAGAGTATCTACTATGAAAGACATCTGGAAAGTTATCAACAGAACGCAAACAGCAGTTCTGATAAGGGAAGCAGTAACAGGAACACATCCAGTGATAAATTTCAAAGAGATAATGGGAACAGATACCTTCAGGACAGGGACCAAAACCAAGAACGTAGATTTGAGGCCAGTGTAATGGGAGATCGGGAAACTAGGTTTCGCCGCATCTCAGGTCCGGAGATAGCAAAATAAACCGGCGATGAATAAGATGCGAGTAAACGAAAATGTGATAGGTGTTAATAAATTGGCAGAAAGGTGTTAGAATTTTGAAATGAAATTAGTAAGAGACGAGAATCAAATAGGCAAATTTTCAAATTAGATCATACATAAATGGCGTAATCCTGAGATAATGAAAGATAACGATAAAGGTGATGATGAAGATTTAGGAAAAAAATGATTTGTTTTATGAATGTGAGATGAAAGAGCATGTAAATGTTGATACAATGAAAGATTCTGTGTGCCAAAAGATGGCTGAAATGGAGCTGAATTTGGTGGTGTTAGATGGTACAGAAAATTCTAAAGAGGTGCTAACCAGCGGTAACGATTATAGTGATGAAGGTGGTGATGTTCCAGTTGATATTGTGACAGCAAAAGTTGTTAAGGAGGTTAATAAGGTCGGCTGTTTATGAATTTGTGTGTGTATTGGCAGATATTGGTGAATTATTTTTGAAGGAAGGTAGTAATGATGTTTTATGTGCTGAAGTTATGAAAGTTGAAGCTGCTGGTATTGATACTTCAGAGGAAGGAATCTGTGTACATCTTTCTACTAATGGCGGTGAATCTGAAACTCTGGATGGATCTGTGGATCTTGAATGTTTGTTTGAGTATGAGTGTGGATATGAATTTGATGTGCAATCTGAAATTAATGTGGCGCAGGAGTGTGTAGGAGAGGAAAAGGTATTATGCTCAGGTTTAAATCAAAACACAGTGGAATTTAATGGTACTGCTGGTTCTGAAATTGCATGATGCTGTAGCTACAATTTATGTGATGTTACAGCAGAGGGTAGTGCAACTATGAATGCTTCTTATATTGCTGATTTTTCGACGGAGGTAAATGCTGTTTTATGTAGTGAGTTGTACGATGTGATGCTGTTGAAAGTGGTTTGTGAAGATGTTTGTAATGACATGGAAGTAAAAAGTAATGCTTTATTTAATGATAATGATGTTGTAGCTACTAATATCATTAATTTTAAGGGAGAATACAGTAAGTTTGATTCTAATATAGAAGGTGATATTTGGACAGAATGGTATCTTAAGGAGAAATGCGATTTTACTGCAACAGATTGGCGATGGTACAGTAGAACATTACGATCGTTATTGCCTCATTTGTTGACTTGAGAGAAGTTTAAGATAGTGAGAGGTCTAGAAGGGAGAAAAAATGAAATTAGGTCGAAAGAAGCATTTAATGAGGTCGGAGAACTCAATTATTTTGTGAATGGTACCAAGTCAAGAATCAGTGCACAGTATGCATATAAATTAGTTTTTTGGGGGTATAGAAGGGATTTATTTATGGGTATGTATGTGTTATGCTTAAGTTTTAGGATGGTTTTATGTTTGTTGTAATTCCCAAATCAGAAGTTATGGTCAAAACAATTTGGGTGCATGGAGGTCAGAGAAATTTGGAAAAATGAAAATTAATGATGCTTACCTAGGAAGACAGATGTATGTTCATCTACTTAGCTGAGAATATTTTGGGGAAATAATTTATTGCTGTAAGGAGTAACGATTTGTGTATGCACCTTCACAGCACGGAATTAAATGAAGGGTGAGATTTGTTGTTAGTTTTGAGTCTAAGGGAGTTACATAAATTAAAAGAAAATATTAATTTGCCAATAAAGTCGATTGGGAATCTGTCACGAGATGCATGTCTAGTGAGAGTTGAATAACGTGTCAGAATCATTGAAGAATTTACGAGCATCTTGCAAACACTGTAAATCAATTGTTTACTGTGTACTTTAGATCTGTTTGCATCGATTCCACTGGGGGAAGCATTCATTGCAGATCCTGGGTGGTTTGTGAAAGTGTTTGTTTTCTGGTATCTACACCTGATTCGAATTTCAACGGATTTGTTCCCGCAAAACGATGGTGATGGAATGCAGAGCCATACAGAATTTCGGCAAGGTACTCGGCTCCAAATCTGTGGAGCACTGCTGGAGTCTTCGTTGTGACAAAAAGGTTCTGTGAAAGTGAGCGCAGCGATGCTGATATTTCTGCGGCATTTCAATAGACAGTCAATTTTGATAAATGTATACTTTTTTTTGGCATTTAATTAATATGCTGCAACTCATAATTTATGTTGGGTATCAGTTTCTTTATATTTAAAGTGTGCTGCATCAACACCACTACAAATAATTACCCCCCAGAGGGCCCACAGTCCCTTTTGTAGGTACATGTGTGGCGCGCATGGGGCCCTGAGCTATTGCAGCCTCCTTCCTTTTTCCGGACTGCATTACCATCCCTGTTCCTTTCCCCTCCCTTCCCTCTTGGTGGACTTCTTTACATCGATCTGGCTATCCTCCCGGCTTTGTTTTTGGTACATGATATTGTTTAGTTCGCTATTTCTATCTCCTTTTCGGCGTCTTTGGTCCCCTTGGGGTTTGATCTCCATTTCCAACATTTTTCGTTCAGTGTGAGCCATTTGAGGATGAACTCGCAACCTAGTTTCCATGGTGCAGGCTCTTCCCCCCTTCCCCTTCCATCCTGGCCCCCTTCCTGCTAGGTCACCAGCACGGTAGCCAGTCCGTGTGGTGGGGCTGTTAAGTGCCCACTTGGCTGAGCCCCCTGACAACACAGGGATCACACTGCTAGTAGCTGAGCTGTTAACACCTTGTGTATGCTAAGGAGTCGATGCTCATCACTTTGGGGCATCAGAACTCCCGACAATGGCCACCCTGTCAGACAGCCCTTGCTGTGCTTGGGTGGCGCCCATGGTCAGAGTGAGTGGTACTAGGGCAGACACTTTGCACATGAAGTGACAAAAACGTCAACATCCTGGCCATTCTGTAGCCGTCTCTAAGAGTGACAGAAGAAATGACACTCCTTCTTCTGATCCTTCGGCCTTCCCCTCCTTGACCACCCCCTGGGAAGAGGGTCAAGTTCGCCAGCTTGGGTTGAAACCTTTCCCTCGGTACGTGGTTTCTACCAGGACAGATGGCGAAAGTTTTGCCATGACCAAGCCTTTGTTTTTCGTGGAGACGATTGAAGATAAGTATGGCGAAGTGGAATCCTTGAGTAAAATGCGGTCCAGTTCTTTGCTCATAAAGACACATTCTGCTGCCCAATCCGAAGCCCTGCATGCTTGTGACCATCTCAGTGACATCCCAGCCCCCGTCGCACCCCACTAGTCTTTTAACTCTATACAGGGCATCTTTTTCCACCAGGATCTTCTTCTCCAAACTGACGAGGAGAGCTCCGTACCTCAAGCGGCAAGGAGTTTGATTTATCCACCATGTGCAATGAGGCCCTTAAAACAATCGCACTGATACAGGCGCCTTTATCCTGGCCTCCGTGGAGGATACCCTCCCAGAGAAGGTCAAGGTAAGGGTGCATCGGTGTGATGTAAAACCTTACATTCCAGCACCAATGAGATGCTTTAAATGCTTGCGGTTTGGACACGCCTTCCTGCTGCACCCACGATCCACTCTGCAGTGACTGTGGGTGCCCCCTTCATGAGAGGAGTGCCTGTGCTGCCCCGCCAGTGTGCGTAAATTGTAATGTGCAGCATCCTCCACGCTCACCAGCATGCCCGGTGGATGTGAAAGAACAACGGATTCAAGAGTACAAGACCTTAGATCGACTTACCTACATCGAGGCTTGTCGAAAGTATGACCGGCTCCATCCCGTGCCTGTAACTTCTACTTTTGTTTCAGTTATGTCCATTCCCCATCCAACCCCCTGCTCTTCCCAGCTCCGGCCCACACCTTCTTCCTTACACTCCCTCTCCCACTCCTCTTCCCCCCCCCCCCCCCCCCCCGTCCTCCAACAGTACCTATACCCATCCCTTCGCGTGCTGCTCCCCCTCCCCCACCTGAGAAGCACTCCCCTTCTTCGGCAGCTGCCGGTGCTGGAGCTCCCTCCCAGGACTCCACTTCCCGACAACCCCCTGAAAGGCAATCTGCAGCTCCACATCAGCTGCATGATCTGCGGGCGGTGGGCGCCAAGATTGCCAGGTGTAATTCCATGCCCGACCTCACTGCAGTCTACCCTTCTTTTCCTTCACAAGAGAAGAAGCAGAAACACAAGAACAAGGCAAGGCCACTCTGGTACCCCCTGAGGTGTCGCCTTCCCCTCCTCCAGCCAATGAACCAACAGAGTCTGACCCCACTTACATGGACATTACCCCATCCTTATTGGTGACGGATAGTGAGTCGGTGGTGTAACCATATCCAGTCCGTTCGCTTCCCATTTGGACTCCAGCTTGAGAGTCCTCCAGTGGAATTGTAATTGATATTTGCATCACCTCGCGGAGTTTCAGCCCCTCCTTTCCTCTTACTCTGCAGCTTGCATTGCTCTCCAGGAGACCCATTTTGTCAATTCTTACTTCCCAACCCATCGTGGGTTCCACGCCTTCTGTCTAAACCGAACTGGCCCCTTGAGGGCTTCTGGTGGTGTTTGAACTTAAGTCCGCAAGGACATTGTTAGTAGATGGGTCCCCATCTATACCACTCTGGAAGCAATTGCTGTCAGGCTTCATATGGCCAATCCAATCACAATCTGTAATCTCTACCTCCCGCCTAACAGGCCGCCCACATCCCTTGACCTAACCACCCTTCTTCAACAAGTCCCTTTTTCTTTGCTGCTTCTAGGGGACTTTAATGCCCACAACCCTCTTTGGGGTAATCACATGACAGTTGAAGCTGCTCTTGCAGGGCTTGACCTCTGTCTTCTATACACCAGCACTCCCACACACTTTAGTTTGGCCCACAGCACTTTCTCTGCCATTGACCTCTCCATCTGCAGTCCCGGCATCCTTCCCTCCATTCAGTGGGGTGTCCATGATGACTTATGTGACAACAATCATTACCCGATTGTTTTGACCTTCCTTTAGTGTATCTCGCTCCGTCACCCTCCCAGGTTGTCCTCCTCTAAAGCTGATTGGGGTGCCTTCTCCTCTGCTACCATCCCCCCTGTACTACCACACAGCAGTATTGATGAGTCTACATAGACTATGACTGCCGCCATTCTTTCCGCAGCTGTTTCAGCCATCCCTTCTTCCTCGGGTTCCCCCCATCGGAAGATGGTCCCTTGGTGGACTCCGTAAATTGCTGCGGCCATAAAAGACCACTGCCGTGCTCTTCAACACTTCAAGCAGCACCCTTCTACTGCTCTCCTTCTGATCTTCAAACGATTCTGTGCCCGGGCCTGTTACCTAATCATATTTCAGAAACAGATTTTCTGGGAACAATATGTGGCTGCCATAGGACTGCACACCCTGTCTTCACAAGTCTGGGAGAAACTCAGGCGAATTTTTGGCAATTGCCCTCCCACTGGTGTTGCAGGAATTTGTATGTGTGGTGTTGTCCTTACCCATCCAGACTTTGTTGCATAGCATTTCGCTCAACACTTTGCCCAAGCCTCTGCATCGACTCAGTATCCGCCCACGTTCCTCCTCCTGAAAGAGCGCTCGGAACGACTGCCTGTGTCTTTCATTTCTCGCTGCTTAGAGCCTTATAATACTCCATTTAGCGAGTGGGAATTCACCAGTGCCCTTGCCTTTTGTCCTGACACAGCTCCTGGACTGGATCGAATACATAACCAAGTGCTCCAACACTTATCGGTGGTTGGCCACCACCGTATACTGACGGTGTGTGCCTTACCAACACCCTCTGCAAGCTCCTTGAACGCCTGGTGAATCGACAGCTGTTTTGGATTCTTGAATCCAGTGACCTTTTGTCATCGACTCAAGGTGGTTTTTCATTACTCCTGCTCTACAGTGGATAACTTGGTCCACCTGGAGTGTGCTATCTGTTTGGCTTTTACTCATCGGCAACATGTCTTTGCAGTCTTCTTTGACCTGCATAAAGCCTACGACACCACCTGGCACCAGCACATCCTTACCACCCTTCACGAATGGGGACTTCGTGGCGCTCTGCCCATTTTTATCCATAACTTTCTTTTTTGTCACTCTTCCGGGTCCAAGTTGGTTCCTCCAACAGCACTTCCCATCGGCAAGAAAATGGGATTCCACAGGGTTCCATGCTGAACGTCCTCCCTTTGTCGTAGCCATTAATGTACTGGTGACAGCTGCTGGGCCAACAGTGACCTCCTCTTTGTATGCTGATGATTTTTGTATCTACATCGCTTCTGCTGTCATGGGCGCTGCAGAACATCGTCTACAGGGGGCAATCGACCAGGCGCAATCTTGGGCTCTCACCCATGGTTTTCAGTTTTCAGTGGCCAAATCGTGTCGTGCATTTCTGCCATCGTCGTACAGTCCGTCCCTATCTGGATTGTTCCTCAATGGCCAAGGTGGTGGACACCCATCACTTCTTGGGTCTGGTCTTCGTTGCCCGGTTGTCACGGCTCCCTCATCTTCGCCAGCTGAAGAGGACATTCTGGTTGCATCTCAATGTTCTTAGATGCCTGTGCAATACCACCTGGGGTGCAGACCGCTCTATTCTACTGTGATTGTACAAAGCGTTGGTCCAGTCTCGTTTAGACTACAGGAGCCCTGTCTGTGATTTTGCATCACCTTTGACATTGCACATACTAGATCCCATCCACCATTGTGGGGTACGACTTGCAACTGGTGCCTTCTGAACTAGCCCCCTGCTTAGCCTTCTCGCAGAGACGGAGATTCCACTGCTGCGAGTTTTGCGCCAACAACAGCTGATATCTTATAAGCTCCGCATTCGCTGCACCCCAAAACATCTTAATTACTAATTATGGTCTCCTTTATCCAGACACGGAGATCAACCTCCCGCAGTGGTGGCTACAATGTGGGCTTACCATGGCTGCCCGCATTCAGTCACTCTTTTCTGAGCTCACTTCCCTTTACCGCCCCTTTTCTCCGCTCACACATGTACCCCTCTGTGGTGGGTCTCTCGGCCACAGCTCTGCCTTGATCTCTCCATCAATTCAAAGGATTCTGTCCCTCCGGAGGCCATTCACCACCAATTCCACTGTCTCCTCAGTTCATTCCAGAGTTCAAAAGTGATTTATATTGATGGCTCCAAGGTTGCTGGTCACATTGGTTATGTTTACACCTATGCGAGACACACGGAACTGTGTTCCTTGCCAGATGGCTGTAGTGTTTTTACTGCAGAATTGGTAGCCATCTTGCGTGCACTGGACCATGTCTGCTTCTGCTCAGGACTGTCGTTCACTATCTGTAGTGACTCCGTGAGCAGTTTGGAAGCTATAGGCCAGCACTTTCCTCGACACCCGTTGGTCATAGCTATCCAGGACTCCCTTTCTCTCTTTGATCAAAGTGGATGCTCAGTGGTTTCCATTTGGACCCCAGGCCATGTGGGATCCCTGGCAATGAACTTGCGTATCGACTGGCTAAAATGGCTAGTAACAGGCTATTGGCATTCTGGAAATAGACCTTCACTCGGCATTACGTTGTCAGGTTTTGGGACTTTGGAATGCAGAATGGCACACACTTTCTTCGCCAAACAAGCTCAGGGCGATAAAGGATTCTACAACTGTGTGGCCTTATGTGCCTCTCGTAAGGCCTCTGTCATTCTTTGCCGGCTCTGCATCGGCCATACTTGCCTGACTCATGGTTATCTCCTTCATCGTGAGCACCCCCCCCCCCCCCCCCCCTGTCATTGTGGATCAATTTTGACTGTGGTTCACCTCTTACTGGACTGTCCCAACTTAACCGCCCTGCGACAGACTCTTAGCTTTCTTGACTTGCTACCCCTGTCATTAGCTGATCTCATTTTACAGTTTCTTCATGATGTGGTTTCTTATTGCTTTATTTAAGGGTGGAACCTTCATCCTTCTCAGTGGGTGGAGGGGATGGTAGGCCGTCTTGCTCCCCCCCTTTGCCCCTATTGGGCTGGCTTCTATTGGGCTTGGTGGTTCACCCTGCACTCTGCCTTCCCACTCGTTTCCTTATGGGGTCTGTTTTATCTTGCATGTCTATCTTGTCTACCTGTGCTTCTTACTTTCCTTCATGCTCCTGTCATTTGTTGCTTTCTTTCCCTCCTCTCTTCTTCTGCCTTTTTCCTTCCTCTTCTGTCAATCGTTTGTAAGTTTATGGCCATTGTAGTTCCCTCTTATAGTGTGAGGTTTTATCGGTTTTAGTTAATCCAAGGTCATAGGGACTGATGACCACGTAGTTTGGTCCCTTCTCCAGTCCAACCAACCAACCAATAAATAATCGCACTATTGATCTGGTGCTTAGGGTATTTATGTTATTGTATTATGAATTTGTGTCTTATAAATTTGGGTGCTACTACATAACATATATGTCACGCCAATATGTTATGAAGTGAAGGTGTGAGAGTTAACGAGCATTTCATCCTCATTTAAGTATATGACCGAAAGAGTCAACCTTCAGGAATTGTGAAATGAACCCTGCTGTCCAGGAGTGGATGCCACAAAGGGCGCAGATTCACCATGAGATGGGGAAACTCACAGGCGTCTATTGTGGCCTAAGCGCTGTAGTGTGCAAGTGAGTCAGACGAGAACGTATGTCATAGGAAAACCCAGAAGAAGGTTTTGTGGCCAGGGAGATGTAGCTGTGTTGAATATGGCATACCTAAGATTGGTCCTAAAGGGAAACATTTATGACAACTATTTAATTCTGTAGCAGTGCAGGGAATTAAGCCAGTTATTTTAACCTACCCTCCTTCATAAATTTTCATGGTGATCCTAATAGAACTTGAATATTGATCATATCTGTAATAGTTTTGGATTTACGGTTAAAATGAAATTAACAAGTTTTGTAACAAAGACCTGAATGCTAAAATTTGAACACTTTGGTTGATTTTTAGGATCGTCATTTCATATAGACAGAATGACACCTTATTGAATAATTAGGTAATAGAATATTTGTTGTAAAGTTTAGTGCATAATAGTTACTTTTGTTCTTTACTTATTTATTAAAAAAGCACATGGGTGCAAGGCTACTGTCCGTGATATTCATAGTTAAGAAGGAAATTGTATTGGTTTTATGTAAAAGAATTTAATGTTATTATGTAATGGATATTATTGTTACTTTATTTAGATCGTGAACATGTTCAAGCTTTGATTATTTAAAAATGTTAAAATGTAAAGCAATGTAGAATAAGCTGTAGCCAATCAGATGGACAGCTTCAGGAAAGGGAACTGCGCTAGTCAGTTGAGCGAGGATGTTTGGCGCACAGAAAACAGAGTTGGAGATGGGCAGAGAGCTGTTCTGGTCAAGACACCAAAGAGGGCAGTTTGGCTGGAGACGCCAAAGGGTACAGTTGGGATTGAGACGTGAAAGCAGACAGTCAGTCTTTATGCAGCTAGGAAGTGAAACAACTTAGAAAATTTCACGTTGTGTAGTATTGCGGGACTTAGTCTCTGAGCAGTGAGCAGCTGTGAGCCTGGTATGAACTCTACCTTTTCATATAGTTAACGAGGTGGAGTATCAAACTTGTAATTCGCGATAAGATTGTGAATGATCGAACTGCGTCAAATGATATGCGCTCAAGTGTAACAGTAACTCTAAATACGATCACTTTCACTATTAGTTTGAATTCTGAATAAACATTATTCTAACCAAATCGCAACTGTGTGGCCTACATTATTTATGGGTCGTTAATTTAGTTCCCAATATTATTATTACTGTTATTATATGTTATATTAACTTTGTATTTTGCAAACTTGCCATCAGCCACACAATTTAACCAAAGGGTGACACGTGTGTAATTTATGGCGTGTAATGCAACATGCACAGTTCAACCCCTAGACAAGTTTGAGTTAAGACATTTCGACGAAGTGGAGCCGGATGTGAGCCCAAATATCTTTGGGATGTTAGCTCGCAGTCCTTAGTGGGCATAGGTATGAGTGACAGTGGCTCACACCAGCATCTGGGAAATGTGCCCTCTGTCCAGATGCAATTTTACGTATGAAGGAGAAAGTGCTTACCCGCATGGTAAAGATTCTGCAACACCTGAATGTGAACATCGTCCGGCCCTGAGGTGGAGGGTTGGGATGAAGTGAGAACATTATCTACACTCCTGGAAATGGAAAAAAGAACACATTGACACCGGTGTGTCAGACTCACCATACTTGCACCGGACACTGCGAGAGGGCTGTACAAGCAATGATCACACGCACGGCACAGCGGACACACCAGCAACCGCGGTGTTGGCCGTCGAATGGCGCTAGCTGCGCAGCATTTGTGCACCGCCGCCGTCAGTGTCATCCAGTTTGCCGTGGCATACGGAGCTCCATCGCAATCTTTAACACTGGTAGCATGCCGCAACAGCGTGGACGTGAACCGTATGTGCAGTTGACGGACTTTGAGCGAGGGCGTATAGTGGGCATGCGGGAGGCCGGGTGGACGTACCGCCGAATTGCTCAACACGTGGGGCGTGAGGTCTCCACAGTACATCGATGTTGTCGCCAGTGGTCGGCGGAAGGTGCACGTGCCCGTCGACCTGGGACCAGACCGCAGCGACGCACGGATGCACGCCAAGACCGTAGGATCCTACGCAGTGCCGTAGGGGACCGCACCGCCACTTCCCAGCAAATTAGGGACTTGCTCCTGGGGTATCGGCGAGGACCATTCGCAACCATCTCCATGAAGCTGGGCTACGGTCCCGCACACCGTTAGGCCGTCTTCCGCTCACGCCCCAACATCGTGCAGCCCGCCTCCAGTGGTGTCGCGACAGGCGTGAATGGAGGGACGAATGGAGACGTGTCGTCTTCAGCGATGAGAGTCGCTTCTGCCTTGGTGCCAATGATGGTCGTATGCGTGTTTGGCGCCGTGCAGGTGAGCGCCACAATCAGGACTGCATACGACCGAGGCACACAGGGCCAACACCCGGCATCATGGTGTGGGGAGCGATCTCCTACACTGGCCGTACACCATTGGTGATCGTCGAGGGGACACTGAATAGTGCACGGTACATCCAAACCGTCATCGAACCCATTGTTCTACCATTCCTAGACCGGCAAGGGAACTTGCTGTTCCAACAGGACAATGCACGTCCGCATGTATCCCGTGCCACCCAACGTGCTCTAGAAGGTGTAAGTCAACTACCCTGGCCAGCAAGATCTCCGGATCTGTCCCCCATTGAGCAGGTTTGGGACTGGATGAAGCGTCGTCTCACGCGGTCTGCACGTCCAGCACGAACGCTGGTCCAACTGAGGCGCCAGGTGGAAATGGCATGGCAAGCCGTTCCACAGGACTACATCCAGCATCTCTACGATCGTCTCCATGGGAGAATAGCAGCCTGCATTGCTGCGAAAGGTGGATATACACTGTACTAGTGCTGACATTGTGCATGCTCTGTTGCCTGTGTCTATGTGCCTGTGGTTCTGTCAGTGTGATCATGTGATGTATCTGACCCCAGGAATGTGTCAATAAAGTTTCCCCTTCCTGGGACAGTGAATTCACGGTGTTCTTATTTCAATTTCCAGGAGTGTAGTTCCCTCGTAGTAAAGGCTGCATTGTAGTACTCACAATCCTGAGAAGAGAAGGGTATAGTCGAGACTCCTCCACTCATTTCCAATGGTGGAAGGCAGGATAATAGTAGGTGGAGCTTGAAATCTCAGCAAAATGGGGGCTTGAAATCTCAGCAAAATGGGGGCCCAAGGTGTTGGAGATGGCAATAGGGTCCACTATGACATCATCTGCTACGGTCAAGCCGAAAATTGGGGAATGGACCTTGGTCTCAGAGAGCTGACGGAGGTTGGCCCACACAACAGGAGGGAATGGAAGTGTTAAAAGAACTACTAAATGAAATCCAGGTAGCTTTTTTGCTATCCTGAAGAATGCGATGACACTGTGCACACAAATACAGTTTGCTGTCGTAGGTTGGTCGTTCAAAAGGTGGAGAGCACATCTCTGCATTCGATTTGCATTGCGAAATGCCTTAGTCCACCAAGGGAGCGGGACACGGTACGGTAAAGAGGAAGTGCAAAGGAATGGAACATTCTATGAAGGTAAGGATAATGTTTGCAAGATATTCTACCTGATCATCACAACTGGGCAAATTTTGTTCGTCGAATGTCACCAGGGAGGAGTAAAGCCTTCAGTCAGCATGTAGGTGGGTAGGAGTCAGCAGACAGATAGCACACAAGAAATGGTCAGTCAAGTATGTGTCAGCAAGAACAGACCACTTGAGATGACGGGCAAGCTGGGCAATGCAAAAGAAGCGGTCTAAATGGGAATAGGTGTGTGTGGAGTCTGAAAGAAATGTGGGTGCTCCCATGTTAAGACAAATGAGCTTAACTTAATTGAGAAGGTCAGCCAACAGACCACCTCTTTGACAGGTTCTGGGAGAACCCCAACGGAAATAGTGGACATTAAAGTCACCAAGCAGCAGAAAGAGATCAGGGAATTCCCCAATAAGCTGGAGGAAGCCTGTACTGAAGATACCTAATGACAGAGGGATGTAAACGGTATAAAGGGAAAAGGTGAAATGAGGAAGGGAAATGCAGACTGGAACAGCTTGAAGCCGGGTAGTCAGGGAGATGGTTAATTATGAACATTATCCCAGATGAGCAGCATGACTCCCCTATGAGATGGAGTAGCATCCTCAGGGGAAATGTCAAAGCTGACTGGAAAGAAATGTGAAAGATCAAAGTGGTCATGAGGACGCACTTTTGTTTCCTGGAGGCAGAGAACACGTGGACGCTGTGATTCCAAGAGCAGCTGTAATTCCTCATTGTTAGACCTAAGGCAACAAACATTCCATTGGAGGAGAGTCATGCTGAGGAAAGGAGAGGAGGGGGGAAAAATGAAGGGGTATCACCTTAGTGACTGCCGAGTGCCAGCCTTCAAAGACTCACTATTACAGAGCGCAGAGTCTGGAGGAGCCTGTGCCATGAGATGAGATGTACAGAGGTGTTGGCATTCTCGCTCTGTCAGTCTGCAGAGTCCAGAGCAGAAAAACAGTTGACAATGCCCACCAGTGACTCGTAGGTTGACCGGATGAGGGTGTCACGTGGTGACACCATTGAAGACCGTATGTCTTTCTTTGATTTCTGGGAGACTTTCCCATTGGCAGAGGAAGACTCAGATTATTGTTGGCTGGAAGGAAGTAAAAAGTCATCGCAGGAGTATCCCTTCTGTCCTTTTCAGCCTGCCAGTAGTGTAGCAGATGACTTCACTCACTGATGTGGAAGTCTGGTGGCTTGTGGCACAGCTGGAGGAGAGATGGGGATGCTACCATGACACTGGGAGATTTTACAAGTACAGTACTGAATTTGAGATCGCATGTCTGCATGGCCACATCCCTCATGGAGCGAGATGTGGGAAGAACAGTATGTAAGTGCCGGATGGTAAAACGCAGGGTTTCTGACTACCCAACAACTTGCGAGTGACAGATTAAGACACTTTTTCCTTCACCCAGATCTCCTGGACAGTCCACCCATCAAGATACACAGGACAATCTCAGGAGGTGGCTCCATGGTCACCATTGCAATTGATACAACAGGGAGGAGCCAGCAGACTATCACCCTTGTGAGCATCCCTACCACAGGTTACATACACATTTGGCCAGGTGTCAACAGGGTACTCGAGTGTAGCTCTAATGATGACACTGATAGCAGTGCACTGGGTTTGGAATGTACAGCTGGACTGTGATAACTACATAGCCTGCTTTGATCTTTGATGGAAGCACCACTATCAAAAGTGAGAAAATGAGAGCATGTGAGAACTAAGGATGCATCTACATTTTTCATCACCCAATGGACTGCAGTGACGCCCTGATCAGTGAGGTATGTTTGGATTTCTGCCTCGGTCAGACCATCGAGCAGCCTAGTGTAAATAAAACCATGGGAAGGATTCAGCATTCAATCGGCCTCAGCGTGAACAGGATAGCCATGTAGGAGCAAAGCTACAAGCAGTTGTTGTGTTTGAGAATCAGAAGTTGTCTTCAAAAGAAAAGTGCCACAGCGTAAACAAGAGCAGGATTTCACAGGGCCGGCAATTGCATCAACACATTTTTGAATAATAAATGGATTTACCATAGCAAAGGACAGACCGTCTTCAGTACATGAAACCACGAGGTAACATAGTGCACCTGGGAGAATCTTTCAGTAGTTCAGTAGACAAAGACTTTGAAGATGGATGATTGGCTCATTGCAAGAAAATCCCCCATAACTACCAGCATCTCCAAGGGCGTGCTCCTTCCAACTAACCCCCTTTCAGCGGGAGACGTACCTGCCTTAAGTGATTGTTTACAACTCAGGCCACACCTCCCGGATACCTGACATAGGGACCAATTGGCAGTTTTGGAAGGTAGCAACTCAGGCAGTCACCCATCTGTGGGTCTGGGCTATACCAAGGGGATAAGTGCGAACCCTATGTGTAGCACTGGGGCTGGGTATTACGTGTTACCCAGTCACCTATTACGCAACAGACGTGTGTGTCAGCCTTCAGGAGTGCATAGGGAGGAAGAAGAAAAGGAGAAACCTTAAACATCAGAGCAGAGGAAGGATAGAAGGGAATGAAGAAAGGAATGAAAAACAGTGGAGAGGTTTTTCTGATGTCAGCTACTGAAAATGTAGAACACATCCCAAAGAACATCCCAGAGATGTTCCCCAAGGGAGGGGAAAAAAGAATACCTAGAGGATAGACATGCAG
The DNA here is from genome assembly GCF_021461385.2 of Schistocerca piceifrons. Taxonomy (NCBI): domain Eukaryota; kingdom Metazoa; phylum Arthropoda; class Insecta; order Orthoptera; family Acrididae; genus Schistocerca; species Schistocerca piceifrons. The sequence goes on from NC_060139.1 coordinate 1,059,387,899, forward strand.
CAAGGAAGGGAAAAGATGCTGCAAAGGATGTGGCCCCGTGGTAGCCAAGCACGAACCCACTAAGGAGCAGCAAGCCCCTTGGGAGCATTCCATCATTGTTCAGGAACATTAAGTTCATGGATGGCTGTAAATGGTCTCCACGTAGCCAAAAGTAACCATTTCCCCATATGCGCATCATCATATAGATGATGTCAGTCGGATGTTCAGTGCATAATGTTGAATCAAAACACCTTTCAGCCGTTTAAATTCCCAATTGTAATTTTATTGAGCAACCTGTTTTGGCAATATAGTACACCATCTTCAGACCACCTGACCAACGTGTAGGAAGATTCTCACCTCTTGTCCAGTCAAAACAGGTACCAGCATTCAGTGACATATCCATAGATTTTTGACACAGTGATTCCTTCGATCACCACTTGCTGACCAAAGTCTTCACTGACAAGCTGGGTCCATGACTTCATGGGGTCTGCGCCACATTCGAACCATACCGGAGCTCTCATTAACTGAAATTTGTCTTCATCTGACCAGGCCAAGGTTTTCCAATTGTCTAGAATCCAACTGATATGGTCACAAGCTGCAGAAATGCTGAGCCATGCTGCCCCTCTAGCTGTCCATTATTTTAAAAGTGTTGTCACTGCAGGATTTTGTGCACGAACTGACCACTCGATCATGTCCCAAAAATGTTTGATGGGATTCTCATCTTGCGATCCAGGTAGCCAAATCATGTGCTCAAATTGTCCACAATGTTCTTCAAACACTTGTGAACAATTGTGGCCCAGTGACATGGAGCATTGTTATCCAAAAAAAATTACTTTGTTATTTGGAAACGTGAGTACTACAGCAGTAGGCACGGGACTACCAGGATTCGACTGTCGATCAATGGAAACATGTCAGTTCTTTGGGTGAATCACACTTTTGCTACACTAGGTAGCTGGACTGGTTGTCTCCACGAACACTATCATTGAGATGAATGCTGGCTTGAAATGTGCTGAATGCACCACAGACACAGGTTGGTGGGAGCAGCATTACGCTATGGGAGACATTCTCTTGTGCTTGTATTACTCATCAGTCTATATTAAAATGCAGTGGGATATAGAATTTAAAGCTCTTACATAATTATATTATGAATAAAGTAAACTTACGAAGATAGTAATGTTACAACAACTTGCTCTGAATACGGATAACTCTTGCAAACACTGCATCAGAAGTCCAGTATGCCACCTATTATGCTGCAAGTGACAAAGTGCTCATATGGAGTGTTTATGTACATCAAAATGATCCTCACAGATATAAACACATGTAGTGACCAGTATCTCATCTGGATATCTGTGGGCAAGTTACAGTCACATTTTGCACATCTCTTCATTTTTGGAACCTGTGAATGCCATTTTTGACCAGCAAAGATCTAAATCCTGCTACAAAACAAAAACCATGCAAAGTGACAATTACATGGATCAACATCTTGGGGCCAATGTGCTAATGAGCCATTAACTACTCCAAAACAAATGCCTCAGATTAAGTTCACACGTGGGCCGGAACCAGGGACATTATACCAAATTACAAGAAAAACATCAAGCACATTAAATCGATGACCAAGCAAAAGGGCTGTTTATCAAGACGATACACAAGTCAAGGAGTCACAGAACAACTGAATTAATCCAAAAAGGTGCCCTGAAGACAAAGTTCCAAAGCAGTGGCTGAAAATGTAGATGATAACTCAGATAGACATATAAATAAACTCAACTACACAAGTACTGAAGAAAATCCATATAGGAAAGGCAAGTCGTACAAGGCTAATAAAAAGCTATGGTAACAGAAAAGCGAAGAACAACAATCCGACGCAGGAAGGAGGACACCACCAACATAGAGAACACAACACAACAATCCAATCAAGTGCCCATGTTCCTTTGAAAGTGGCAGTAAATAAAGTGAAACCTTTTCCTGAGTACCTTACGCTGCCCTCTAACCTTGAGAATGTAGAGCAACTGTGGCTCAAGTTTAAAGGAATAGTGGAGATATGTCCCTATCATAACAGCACACAATGGTAGCGACCCACCATACTGCTGTATACAGTAGCTTTAAAGAACCTGTTCTTCCATTCTTTTGTGAATAACTAATGCCAGTATTTTGCAACTGTGACTGATTACTCTAGCGGTTCACTAATATTCACGCTTGTCAGCACCTGCCTTCTTTGGGATTGGAATTATTATTCAAGGTATGTTCAAAAAATTCCAGAACTTTGTCGATAAAATTTTTCTACACTCACCATTTACTTATTGCGCATGGTCTCCTTCAAAATACTCTCCTCCACAATTAATACAGATAGATGGCATCTATCTTTCCCATGCCCATGCATGCTTATCCAATCAAGCATTTCTCCTCTGGACATACTTGCTTTGCCATTTTGCACTTGCTGTGAACATCTTTTTGTTAGACATCAGTATTTCCTTTTGCCTATTTCATTTGCTGATTTTTTTAAATATTTTCTCCTTGCATCAATAAAATTCAGTATCTGCTGTGTTATCTAATGTTTTCTAATGAGGCTTCTCTTTTTGTCTACTGCATATTGTACACCAAGAGCACTCATTATATCCAATAAATGACTCACTTTCTCGTTTCCTTTCTGATCTTTGACCTCTGTAACCACTTATCCCTGACATTTGCAGCCATGGGTTACTGTGCAATCATCAATCCTTATGATGTGCCCCACATCCCCAAGAAGTTTGTCACAACATTTCTGACATACCCTTCTATAATATTCCTTTCCCCTGTGTTTCATTCAGAGTTGTCTATTAAAGTCCGCATCCTGTACGAAGGTGGCCCAATTTTCAGTCATTCTGTGCATCCTCCATTAGCCGGTGGCAATCAATAAAAGCAATTCTCTTTCTAAGTGGCTAGTTGCAAGTTACAGCCAGATGGTGAGAATCTCTTTCCTAAATGGTCCATTGCTGCTGTACTTCGCAACAACCGAATTGCTCATTCAACTGCCAACATGAATTTGGAAGCAGTGCTCCTACTGTTGACTTCTGAAATCGCAAGAATGGACTGCAAAAGTACATGGTATAAGTAAGAGAACTGTAGAGAGAATTGTAAACAAAAGTGTCAGAGCTGTAGAAACCTTAGGAAAAGTTGGTTTTGTGTCATCTGAAAGCACCGAAATCGCAAGAAATATATGGTTCCAACAACAATGTTTTAAAGTGCTCCATGTGAGTTGTGACTGCCCAACAAAATAAAAACTTGTTAGAGCTATTCAAGAGAAAATTGGCTTCAAAGGTAGTGATTTGTCAATGTAAAGATTTTTAGAAGACATTGGTTTCTAATATGCTGAAAAGAAATGCCATAGGCGCAGCACAAACCACATCCCCTTATAAAAATGTACAGTACAAGAGGAGGAGGTAGTTGAACAATGTATTACCTTGATGAAACATAGGTGAATAAGAATTATTCCAGGATTGCCTGCTGGATGGTACTGGCACATTCAAAATTCCCATAGGAATAAATATTCTGCATGTTGGCTCTTCTTCCGGTTATGTTCCTGAGAATAAACTAGTATTTGGGTGGAAGAAAACCAGCAGTCATTACCATTTGGAAGTGAACGATGTCTGTTTCATGAAGGGGTTCACTGAACAATTCTTGGCATATCTTGCTTCGAAAATGGTCATTGTAATTTACCATCCCAGTCATCATTAAGCTGTTAAATGAAAATACAAAGTACAAACACCAGGAAAATTAATATTGTACCCTAGCTTAAAATAAAAATATCCCACACAGTATAAACCAGACTCTTGCAACTTGTTAATTTATAGAATTCATGCGACAGCACAACCTTGAGTTTGTCGCACGTGAATGTGATCACACAGTTTTGTGTTTACCCAAATATTACTATCAGTATAATACCATAAAATCAATTTGGGCAAAGGTTAAAGGCTATGTCGGAAACAAAACAATTCAAGATAAAGACACTGAATTGGTTTTGCCTGAAACAGTAGACACTGGCTCCCCTTCAGTGTGAGGACAGCCGGTGCAGCATGCTGAAAACTTCAGGAAGAAGACTGATAAAGAGATGGATATAAATCTTGAAGCTATCATTGTAAATTTAGTATCAGATGGTTCAGACACAAACTCAGAAGTGACAATGGCATTACGATGTAGCCCTTGGAACAAAATAAAGTAATAATATTTTTTTAGTTTTACAGACTTGTGGTTTGAAAAATGTGTTGGTTAAAATATAAATTGTATATGAGAACTTCCTAGATTTTATTGATTAGAAATTTGTATCCTATGAAGTATGCAGACTATAATGTTCAACAAATTGCCAAAGGAGGAGTTCAGCTTTTCCCAGCGTTTTGTATGCTCTAAGAACTAGCGAGAATGCAGCTGGATAAATTTGTCAAAAACTCCAATATTTCCTTGCATTTGTAAGGCACGTTTCGGAAAATGTCTTAAAATGATAGGGCGGGTTACCTGTTGAAATATTGGTGGTTTTTGGCATTATTAGTCACCATTCCCAAGTTGTTCACAGAAAATGGTTAATTGTTCGCCCACTCTATGGGTTATAAATGTGGTCGGTCACCATAGTATCGAACAAGTTAGTTTACACTCAATGTCCATTGACAGCAAACAATATGACAACATACTGACAATTTTTACGATAATCTTCTCCATTAGTCTTTTCAACCAGTAATTCTTTTGATGCACAATGATTACAATGAACTCCAGTAAAAAATACCCACATACGTGCATTATACAATTTTTTAAAAAATTCTATGGCTTAGAAGCAGTTATCAATCGAGCATAATGATTTTTGTGTGCATTTGATCTTTATATTGCATTTTTACTTATAATGTAGTCCAAATTGCCATAAATGACAATTATTGCAAGCAGTTTGAATGACATTGTCATTAGATAAATTTTAATTTTGAGGAAAATTTTGCTTGTCTTCACAAATGTGTTAGCTGTTCACGTGGGTTAAAGCTGTGGAGCAGTGGACATCGTCAAGACATGACATAACATTTCTCTCATGATGACCAATCGAAATCAGTTTTAAAATTTATTATTCCTCTCGTAGATTTGAACGTATAATATGATGTACGGTAGGCAAATGAACCCAACTGTTGTTCGCACTATTCGATATTTGGTCTTATTTGCCCGCTCTCTGCTGCCATGTGTGCGCAGATCTCACCCCTCCATCCATGCTTATTTCTCTGCCTCTATGCATGGTAGTGTCTTCCTACGTGATATGGGCTACAGTCCCTTCAAAAATCTCAGTAACTTCTCGTTAATGAAATTTCAATGTTATGCAAAGAGTGATAACGCGTTTTAAAGACGTAAAATTGTGCACTTCCCAAAATGGAAAAGGTAATACTATGGCTACAGTATCAATGAGTCACAATTAGAATCAGCCAACTAATATAAATACCAGAGTGTAACAATATGTAGGGATATGAACTGGAATGGTCCTATAGACTGTCTTACAGACAGGAAGCAGATATCAGGTCATTGGTAGGATACTGAGAAAATGCAGCACAAGGTTGCTTACTAAACAGTTGTGCAATCTTCCTAGAATAATGCTGAAGTGTGTAGAACCTGTACAAAACAGGATTATCAGGGGATACTAAACATATACAATGTAGCGGGACAGGTGTCATTGACCTATGGGTAGAGTGCTACAGAGACACTGAAAAATTTGAAGTGATGGATGCTTTAAGGAATACACAAACTATCCCGCAAAAGCCTACTTACCAAATTTCAAGCTCCAGCATTACGTGAGGAATCTAGGAATATACTAGAACCCCCTACATATCTCTCCGTAGGGACCTCAAAGACAAGATTAGCCTAATTACAGCATGTGCAGAGGCACTTAGCAATTAGTCATTCTTCCTGCACTCCATAAACAAATGGAGCAGGAAGAATCTCTTTAGTAAGTGGTCATTTCAGTATGGCTTTATGAGCATACATGTACATAAAGAGTCATCAACAATGAAAAACAACAGCCGCATGAAGTCGCTACACGGTTTGAGGCGCCATGTCACGGACTGCGTGGCCCCTCCCGTCAGAGGTTCGAGTCCTCCCTCAGGCGCGCGCGCGCGTGTGTAAGTCTAGGGACCGATGACCTCAGCAGTTTTGTCCCTTAGGAATTCACACACATTTGAAAAACAACAATTGTGATTCTAAGGTTCATTTGTCAAATTCTTTAATATATTAATACTTCAGATATCACAGCCAATCCAAGATTCTGTAAAATAAATGTACTTTTAATTAATATCCCTATAATTTAAAATTATTCTTTCTCCTCATCAACCATAGATGGCTGCTAGCTCTTCACCTGGATCTATTACAAGGCAACCCCTTCATTTTGGTGCACTTACAGAATCCTGCTTTACTTGTGGTTTTTTGTTTTAAAAATTAAAAACATCTGGTATTAAAAGCGCATATCCCTAAAGCCGTAATAGCCATTTCTAGAGTTTAACAATGTAATTAAACAGTGCTGCCTTTGTAATAGCTTATAAAGAAGTATGATAATATTCATACACTTGGCAATCACTGAATGCTAAATTCTTCCAGTAGGCTCTGTTTGCTACATTCTCCAACATAGTTTTCCACAAGAAAATTTTTTCACAAGTCCCCTCCCATCTTAAAGCTCTTCACTGTTGTTCACAAACTGCTGTGCAATTACTGTCACTACAAAGAATATTTATAGTGGCAATAATCAGTATACACCATAGTAGTATAGTTTCAACTTGCCATTATGCCTTCTGCTTCCCTATGCTAGACATTCCGTGCAATTTGTATTCTTTGACAAACAGCTGTAGTGAACGTAATAATATTACAGGAGGGAGAGTCACATTTTACAATGTTTATCTTGTCAAAAACCTGCTTCTTCCCATATGCATTATTTTGTTTTCCTTCTCACGTAGTGGATGCTATGAATACTACTTTTCAGTGTCCCTTTATTCTTTACACCAATGTTAAGGATTATTTGTAAAAGAATTTTTCCTTTACAGATCACCTGGAGACGCATCGTCTGGAGAAGCAACACTGGATGTGACTCTTTAAGTATTCTACAGCCAGTGCGCATTATTTACTTCAATATGTGGAAATTTGGCTGCAATTTCCCACAAAAATAACTGCAAAGACTTGCACTTTGAAATTATTTTAGGACGTGACTTGTTTTAATACTGTTTTCAGGCAGTTCACATCTTTTAATAAAGTTGAAGAGAAGCCTAATGAAGACAGTTGGTAGAAAATATTTTTATAGAGAATAAAAATACTAATTTCATATGTTATCCATCATGTTTATTATGTTATATACTCGATTCATACTGAAGTAACTGCAAGAAGACAACATATCACCTGTTAATTGTAACACTGCATTCATTTTCAGGGTGCTTAATCAAACATGGGAGGAAAAAAAATTCTGTGAGAATTCCAGGTGTGAGGAGCTTCTTATAAATTAATGGCAAAGGAAGGGAAGGGGGTTGCAGCACATCACAATATATAATGACTCTTTCCTTTCCTCAGCTGAGCTATATTCACACAATTAACACGCTGAGATATTAAGTATTTAAAAATTTGTGATTTATAAAACTCAATAAAACCCAGTTTCAATGCTAGGTTATTAAATTCCTGAAATTCCCTTAGATTTTCCTGATTTTTATCACAGCACCTCAGCACTTTTAGTAATTTTTGTCAATATTTAAAAATATCCTTTAGACGGAGTCACAAACAATGGCAGTCGAGTTTAGGCTTGTTCTGCATGCCTACATCACGTATTCTCCGACAGCCAATGAGTGTTTTGAGCGCTCTGCTCCGAATGTTGTAGCTAATGTGAGCATTAAACTTTATTGTAGTGAGTTGTTTAGTGAATTTCTGTTCCATTTGTTGCGAGCTGTCATTGCTGATGTTGGTGGTAATTGATACATTCCACATGATACATTCCACATATGGAAGCAAGAGAATTTGTAGGATATATGCTTTCTTCAAGTGGAAGGCACACACATTGGTGTATCACAACTGTCATTTGGAACCATCAACAACCCAATCCTCACCTGTGCCTTGACATGCACCAACTGCAATCGTTCGTGGATTGCACTATACCACTATGTTTAGAAATTATAATACTATTTATTCAACTTACGTGAAATACTACAAGCTGATGTCATTTTTCTTGAATATTTCACTTTACAATGTTTTTCAGTATCAGGTACACTTCTGTAATTTAAAAGCAAGGCTTGTCTGTCCTTAGCATCTCTTATTGGTTGCATATTTAACAGGCAATTCTGTCACATCTTCATCATTATAACATATTTCAATAATTCAGAATGGCTACATTTAAATTGAAAAAGGCTTCTCTCTTTGACCAATACAATGTCAATGTCTTGAGACACATTTCCACATCAGAACAACAAAAAACAAGTGTGTCAAAACATGGATTTCAATAGCAGCCTGGTAATTGGATCAATAACAGCCATTTCCAAAAAGGTGTTACGAGTAAACAGTAGTAGCAAAGAGTTTGTAATGTCTAGGAGCTTACAAAACATATTTAAAGAATGGGCAGAAATCAGGATTCAATGTCCCTTAGTTGTCAAGGTAATTAACATAAATAAAAACAACCTCAGAATGGGGAAGGAAATATGCCTTGTTTTGTCTGAGGAACCATCCCATCATTTGCCTAAGTGATATAGGAAGACCACACAAAGTCTAAATCAGGATGGCTGTGAGGAGATTTGAGCCCCACTTTCTGAGATACTATGTAAACTTAGTTTCTTCTTCTTCTTCTTCTTCTTCTTCTGTGTCACTTTTTTGTGGGCTCTGGCTCATTTCTGCAGATTACCGACAATCTCCTCCCACGTACAATTTCTTGATTTCTGAACTTTGAATTCTTTTTGCCCAAAACTTCATGAGTAAAGTCATATCTTGCAATATCCCTGCAAAAAATGAAAAAGATATATTTAACTGTAACATGATCCACTAGGTAACACATCACATCAATTTATTAGTTTCAATGCACTCATTAACACTTCAAAATATCTTTTTACCAATAATTACCACTTCACGGAATTGTTCAAATAATGAATAAAAAGAAAAAGAAAAGATGAAAGTAACAATTCAGCAGTGTTCAAAATCAATGACTGCTGTTACACACAGACTGAACATATTAATTAGTACTTTTTGTAGGTAACGATTTACAGCTGTCAAGAAAAGTCTTTTGAGTCACCAGCCTGTACATAAACACTTTATTCTCAACCATTGTCAGTTTTAGCAACAATCATCACAGAGAATAAAATAAAGAAACAGAAAAACATAATTTAAAGGAACAGAAAAACACATGTCAAACAATGGAACCTCTAGGTTGGAATATCAATAATGTTAGAAAAAGGATAGATTACTGCTCACCATAAAGAGCACTTGTTGAGTTGCAGACAGGCACAATGAAAAGACTGTTACACATTACAGCTTTCAGCTGAAGCCGCCTTCAGCAAAGAAAACTCACACGTACATTCACACAAGCAGGCACACCTCATATGCATGACCACTACAACTAGCAGTTCTGTTGAGATTGGGGCTGTCACATGAATAGTAATCTGGAGTGGGTTGGGGACAGGAGATGTGCAAGGCTACAGACTGCCAGGCAGTTTTGGGAGGTTGAGTATTGGGGGGAAAAACAGGGAGTGGAAAAGGAAAGCAGCAGAAAAGGAGAGGAGCAGTGAAGGGGAAACGATGGGCAGGTACACTGGCAGAGAGTGGCACACAGAGAGTTAAGGAATGTGAAAAGTGAGAAGGTGATAGGACACAGGGGCCGAAACTGTTGGGTGAAGGCTGTGGGGACAGTAGGTTACCATAGGTTGAGGCTGGGATAATTTCAGGCATGGAGAATGTGTCTTAAGGATGATTCCCACCTGCACAGTTCAGAAAATCTGATACTCAGCAGCTAGACTGTGGTCATGAGTGGGTGAGTTGCGTGTATATGTGTGTGTGTGTGTGTGTGTGTGTGTGTGTGTGTGTTTTATGTCTATTTCCAACGAAGGCCTTGTTGACTGAAAGGTCACTTTCTGACAGTATTTCTGTAGTGTCTCTGCGATTCAGCATGTCTGCTATATGGTGAGTAGCAACTATCCTTTTCATAATATTGTTTCATTCCAACCTGTTTTTTCCATTGTTTGATTTTTATGTACTGTGTGAGTTTGTGCTTATTTTCACATATCTGTGCGTATTTGAAAATGTTTTTGTGTTCCTGTACCTACTTTCATGCTTCTTTTACTATTATCCACCTTCCCTCACACCCACTCAACACCTTCATTTGCCCATTTTCTGTATCACTTACTGTTTCCACAATGCCATATCTGCAACCATTTTCCCCTACTCCGTCTTTCTGCATCAGTTCAGAAAAGTATAATTTTCCCAGGCTTAAACCCACTTCTAAATCATGTTCCTTAAATGCTGACTAAACCAAGGAAAGTCCCCAACAGCCTAACATAAAACTTCTTTCTCTGGATCCCACCATTTCAACCACCTCTTCAGATTCTGCCAGTACCTATCCCTCACAAACCTGGTATTGCAAAAACACATTTCCATGGTACAGGCCTCCCAGAATAACCTCTGCTCCCCCAGCAAGATACTGCTACTGTGCAATTCCTATTAATACATCACATCTCTGAAATTGAATCCCTTGCTCTCTAGTACCTACAAGAGCAATCCGGACACCACCTCCACAGGTTATACAACCTGCTGAAATCCTACAGTCACCTTGGGACACCATCATCCAACCCCTTTCTTACCCATAGTGTTCCTCCTTGTCAAGCCCTCATAGCACCCAGAACCTTCCTAGCAGACCTTTTCAACCTGCCACATTTCCAAAACTCCCTATCGACACTCTAGAGCCTAAACAATCCCCAAACACTGTTGTTAACCTTTCCAACGAAATCCTCAACCTCACAGAAGTTCCAGTCCTATCCAAAGGCCTCACCTTTAGATCTACAACTGAATTTAACCAAGCTGGACCTACACTCCTCCCGATCCCTGCAATGGAAACACTTCTTTGCCACTAACCCCTCCAACCAAAGCCAACCATATTTCCCTCCACCCCCCCCTCTCCCACTGGCCACCCCCTGGTCACCTTCTGGGAATTCCTTACCTCGATCTTGGCCGCACCATCCTTCCCCAAGACCCTTCATAAGAACACCAACCTTTTAACAATGGAAACAACAGCCATATACAATCTCAAAACAGATCCTGCCCTAATCATCCTCCTTGCAGACAATGGCTCTACCGCTGTCATGATGAATTGCAGTGACTACCTGGTGGAAGGCCCCTGCCAATTGTCTGACTCATCCACCTACAATCTGCCAGACTGATACCATCCCAGAAGTCAAACATACCCTCCAATCCCTGCTAAGACCCTTCACAAACTCAACAGTCCCCCATGTCCCATTGTAGCTGGTTACTGCAGCAGCACTGAAATGATTTCGCACCTACCTCAGTGACCAACACCTTGTGACAGCGCTCGCCTGCTTTGTTTATCTCTTCGTTTGTTGATTGTCCTCAGTGTTGACGTACTGGCTGCTACACTGGTTGAAAAATAGTTCATGGAAGTGCAACAACTACTGTCAACTGTAAATGATGTAGCCGAAAGATGCACAGTTGTGTTTCAGTCTTTTACTTTCACTGTTCAACCCCCTCCCCCAATATTACACAGTTATATGGCCAGTGCACTATTGTTTAACTTTCGATCTGCCTCATTAATGGTTTGCAGGCAAACATCCACATACTGCTACAACAGTTTACTGTTGCATATCTATGTGCAGTAAAAACATACCCACAAAGTTCACAGTTCTTGAAGTATAGAAAGGTATGTATGGAGCACACACGGCCTAATTGTGTAACCCTTATTTCACAGATGCATTGTTGTTGATCTAACCAATACAGGTCTGATGTCAGCTAAAGTTCCCACCAAACAGTTGCCCATTGCCAGACCCTCCTGTTGTTCATAAATGGCACCCTGGAATGTGAAGTAATTCTGAGAAGTGACTTAATTCCAATAAGTCAACAAGTTCGCAAATCTTGCCAATTTTTTATGCTTAGTTAAATTAACAAAAACACAGTAGACACACATTTTTCGCTAATTCTGACCAGACAACCAAGAAAATTCGGTACTATAAACGTTATGTCGATGACACTTTAGTACTTCTTGAGGGATCTGTTACCGACATAGATATAATGCATGACCGACTTAATAGCTTGCATCCAAATATAAAATTTATGAAAGAAATAGAAGTTAACAAAAGTATAAATTTCCTGGACCTCCAAATTTCAAATATTAACAGCCAGCATAAATTTGGAATTTTCTGTAAGCCAACCACCACAGATTGCTTAATAAGTAAAGATTCTTGCCGCCCAGTGTGCCATAAGCGAGCCTATTTTAACTCTACGATACATAGGTTAAGTAACTTTCCGCTAGACGATGATGAAATAAACAAGGAGCTAGATATCTTGCAGGAAGTAGCAATTAACAATGGTTTCAGAGCAGAAATGGTCACAGAACTATTTGAATGGAAAGTTAAAAAAGGCAGGGCAGGTATAACCGATAAAATCACACTTCAAAGAAATGATGTTAACTATAAAAACACTAAGTTTGCCAAATTACCATATTTAGGAGTAGTATCAGATAAAATTGCACAGGTGTTTAAGAAAACCAACATAGGGATCAGATTTCACACAGACAATACATTAATTAAAAAAACAGGCATGGAACAGGTAGAACAAACCAATTTGCAAGATGAGGGGTTTACAGAATAGAATGTGGCTCATGCACAAAATGTTATACTGGACAAACTGGGTGGGCTTTTAATGACAGGTTTAAAGAACACATCAGGCAGACAGAGAGCAATACCTCTACCTTCAGCAAATATTTAACTGAGAGTAAACATATGGTCAACAACATAGATTCATCCCTTAAAATACTGCATACTGTGCCTTAAAGTAGAATCATGAATATTCTAGAAGAAATAGACATTTACAACTGTATTAAAAATCATCCTAGTGACCTACTTAATGATCAAACTGATTTAAAAAATAAAAGACTTTTAGATAATTTCCAGCACGTTTTATGTACAAATGACAGATTGTAAAAACGCTTACAGGAGCAATACCTTTGACATTTGATGGGAGTTTACCACCCTGACATTTTGTATACACAAGCGTGTAAAGGAGGTTTTATAAAAAAAAAAAAAAATACGTGTATACCCAAAATTATATTAGTAACTGAAGTGTCATATCCGCTACCACTTGCAATGTATCTATTCTCTTATTTTCTGTATTTTAGGATCGCCAATTTTTATGTGATGTATCTGACCAGTTTTGTCTTAAATAATAAGTAAAAATTTTTATCAGTAATCCTGGTGTATTTTACTGTAAAGAAAGTTTACGGACTATAACGAGAGACAAAAAGCATGTATTTTATTTTATTTTAGTATTTTGTATTGTATTTTATTTTATTTTTGTATATTTTATAAATGAAATTTCATTCATACGTTCGAGCTTCTGAAACATGAGATCGGAAAAGTAGTAGTACGAAATTTTTATATAAATTTGGAATCATCATATTCTTCCATAATTTGTGTGATGTCGCCATTTCTTCTCCTTCCTCTTCTATCAAACAATTCTGTCATCACTAATTCTGTAACTATTCCCGCCAGTGTCAAAATTTATTCTGCTGTTAACTTCACTCTCTCCTGCCACAATCACCGGTTTAGTTATCCCGAGTTTATTCTCTGGTTGGGTGTTATTGCGTGTTCGTACAACGCGTTTTCTGTGCTACCCCCAGAATAGAACTTAGGTGGCTGCTAACGGGGACTGAACAACTGGCTCTTACTAGTGTTACGGTCTGGTCAAGAATTTTCTGTCAAAATTTCATTTTCTTGGATACACCAAGAAGATATGTAATCTTTCTTAACTGTTATTCCTGTTAGTCATTTATTCCCACTCTGGTAGTCTGAATCTATCGATTTCACTGGTAATTATAACACTGATCATTCGCAAACCCAATAAACCACATAAACAGACAGTGATTGGCATTCACCAGTTCAGCTTTATTCCGCTCAGCTTCTGTGTGCCAGGGATTCCCCTGGCAGAGACATGACATACACTATGCACACATTCAAAAATCAACTTATGATTCGTTCATAAATAAACTTAAGATATGTTCGAAAACCCAACAGGGATGTGTTTCAAAATCATATGAATAATTGATAGACCAATTTCCACTGGAGATTAGGCATTTTGTTATACAATGCTTTTTTACCTCAAGAATATGAATTTGGCACCCCACCCACTGAAATTGCCACACAGGGCAGATTCCCCGGTTTGCCCCCCCCCCCCCCCCCCCAGTGAATCTGGCACCTTCCGTGTGTCAGTAAAAATTTTCCGGGTAGCATCTTGCTGCTACTGCTTATACAGCTAACAGCCACAGTTCTGTAGACAGAAGCGGGATAAGGTACTACACATGCACAACTGAACTGTGCATGTGCAAGAGCTTGCTAACAGCTGCTCAAATGAATCTAATGTAAACAGTCGTGATGTCACACTCATTGGAGGCAATTTGTTGTTATGAAGCATTGCATAGTCTTCCTAAAGGCTTTGACACATTTACCATTGGCAGATGCTTGTATGAGCACTGTGTTTTGTTGTTGTATATAGCGCATTTCCTTTGCAATTTAAGTTTAATTTTCATTTTTTTCCCCTTGTTCATGTTTCATTGCAGTAGTATTATTCTACAGTAGCAAGATACAGTAATATCCTTTGTTAGAGTATTGTTTCTTACCAGTCAAAATAACAGAAATTTAACGGAAAACTAAATAAAAAATACCCAGAATTCTAAAAAATTCCTAGGTTTTTCCCGGTTTTCTTCCAGATCAAAAAATTCCCAGGTTTTTCCTGGAGCTCCCGGGTCGTATCTGTGGGTTGGAGGTATAGGGCACTATGTCACATTTACTACACTTTACAGGAGAGCAGTTTGAAGGTGTTTTATTGTGTTCTCCCTTAAATATCTTGCCTATTAATAGCATCATCATAACAAAATTTGGTCAGTTTACATTTTGAACATTAAGTATCATGTTGCTTCACATGTAATAGCCTTTTTTTTTTCATTTTGTACCAGTTTTGCAGGTATATAATGGACATGGTGTTGCATTTTGTGGCATAGTGCTCTGGGTGTTTAATGAATAACATTACTCGATCACATTAATTTCATTGTAAGAATATATTACATGAACAGAACATTACTCACATTGTGGTACAACTTGCTGCACGAACATAAATGTCACATTTGGTCCTAAATCACATCTATGTCTTCTTCTGGATAGTCTTATGTTTGTATTATGTGTATGTTCTAGGTTCTTATAAAATGCATGACAAACTGAAGGCATATGTGGCAACAGTGCCCTTAAATCATTATATTTCTGCAGCAAAATAGGTCTTGTGACATCTGAGAGTTGGTTCAAATCTGCTGAAATGTAAGTGCATATCTGTGTAACCTAACGAAGTCGGCCTGTCTGTTGTCACCAGCAAAAGATGTTTTGAAATACAGAATTTCTCTCTTTTCCTGTTTCACTTGTAATTGCACACACTTTGATTACAAAAATGGCCATTTCTCCATATCCATTTTCCTCTGAACAAGGGGAGGCCTTTCAGAGTCTATTGCGGCGTACAGTGAATTAAAACTTTTGATATCTTGAAGTTCCATATTATGAACAACGTACTTGCTGGAAGTGTGTTTTACCAATTGTTGCCAGTCCCAGGGTGTTAAAATGCTCATATTATTCAATTTCTTCCGTTTCCTCTCTATCAATACATGAACACTGTCGGATTCCATATGGGTATGGCCTTTTAGCAGATATTTCTGAGTTATGGTCTTAATTTGTGGATAATTATGCAGCAACTGGAAAAAACACATTATAATATTCACATTCTTATTTTGTCCACGGCAGTTGTCTGTCCAAAGTGCGATTCCTTCCACGTCACTGTCGGGGTATGACACTATTTGCCCACTTCAAAATTGCTGATGTAATGTCATTTCTGCCTCACCCTCCTTTTGACTCACCCCACATCACACAGTGAACTGAGGAATCTAGGCATCATACAAGGTAAAAATTAAGACTCAAAGCTTCCTTTTATAGAAACTAATACTATTTGATATGACTGGAGATGGCAAACATTTCTGAAGGTCTCCAGTTAACACTTCGTGTGTTGGTGTTCCTCTTGCCTTGTTAGTGTCATTACTTTTTAGAAGGTACCTGTTTTTTGATTAATTCAGATGAACAATATGCTCAGCTTCAACGGATTCTTTTTCTTCTGGAGTCAGATTATTTTTCAGCTTTGCCTGAAACGAATGACAGGTGTCATATTCAGGTGATTTGAATAACAAATTGAACTGTTTATTAAAGATGTCTGCGCAAAGCCATTTTTTACTGCTTAACTCTGGGTAGTGACTTTCATAATGTGGGAAAGAAGAAATATGGCTTTTGATCAGGCGTTTTTCTGCTTGGAGTATGCCTACCCCTTTGATCTTTTCTTACTACTCCACTTGGCTCCATTTTTTTTTTTTTTTTTTTTTTTTTTTTTTTTTTTTTTTTTTTTTTTTTTAAATTTGTACAACAACTGTATTTGAGATAGAAAGGGTGTTCAAAAACATAATCTTGCACACCTTAACTCATCCACCATTTACAGTAAAATAGTAGCTTAGAGTGTTTTCTTCACACTTATTCAAGGTTAAGTATCTTTTTTTTTTCAACGAGTTTTACTACGTTGCTCAACACATGTGCCAACAATTTGCCCTTTCGTATCTGCCTTTTCACGCCAGTATGCCTCTGAGTAGGAGACAAGAAAGTCATATGGATTGTGCCAATAATTCCATTTTGCCCAAAAATGGGCATTGTGTCCTATACCTCCGACCCATAGACATACACCCTGTTTCAGCCAAAAGGTCTTCTTCTAAAGTAGAAAAAACACACACGACCACTGTCTCTGGCTACTGGGCCAAACTCAATGCTGCTTCAGTGGCCAGACAGTGCTCATGTGTATGGGAGTAGTTCCACATCTCGCCCTTATGGACTGTGTCACAGTCTATCCTTTCTCATAATATTGTTGTTACCCTATTCTGAATTTTCCATAGTTTGATTTTACAAATATTATGTGTATTTCAAGGTGAAAGGAACTAATAAACATCTCTCTGTGAAAAATAACAGATAATACTGACATTAAACAATTTAGGAGTAAAGGGGACAACTCACTGAATAACAGGAGTGTTGAATCGTTGACAGGCACACAAAAAATAATGGAAACTTGACTAGCTTTTGGAAGAAATCCTTTAAGGAGACAAAGCACACACACACACACACACACACACACACACACACACACACACACACACACACACACACGTTTTTACATTTTCCAAGTATTTACATTATTCACAATAAAATCAATCATCTGCAGTTTTCGGGCAACAGTAGACATTTAGGTTAGTGCATAAGTTCGTAGTGTTTTTGTTTTTTGTGTTGGTATTCTTGTTGTTTTGAGTTTATTTATTGATTGTCATTTTTTATTTGTAGTTCACTGTTGCTATTTGAGTCTACGTATTGTCAATCTGAGATAGTGACGCTGTGGGCACTGGAAACTGGCCTGCCAAGGGGAGAAATCTGAACATTTCCACCATATTCTTCTATTTGAGTTTAGTAGAGGGGTGAGAATATCAGACACAGCCAGAAACATTTGCACCCTGAACGGTGTTAATGTCACTGGACACAGCACAGCACAGCAAGAAAATGGTTTCCTCATTTCAAGAAGGATCATTCTGACATTAGTGACTCCACATTCAGGAAGACCTTTGGGGATTTGTGAAGATCATTTAAAAGCATTAATCTCCACAATCATCCCTGTCAGTGTACAAGAGAACTGGTAAATGTTATGAAAGATGATCATTCCAACACTGTGCGACCTTTTGCATGCAATGAGGAAGTTCAAAAACCAGGTGTATGGATACCGCATGCTCTAAGCCAAAATCACAAAAATTAGCATGTGGCCATATGTGCATCTCTGTTTTCCTGTCATCAATTGGCTTGTGAACAACACTTTGATGACAAGAAATGAGCTCTTCAAGGTAACATAAGGAAAAGAATGGAATGATTGAGCCCAAACAAAGCAGTAATTCCCCGTGCAAAGACCTCCTCATATCCACAAGAGATAGTGTACATCTCGTGTAATAGTGACGGTGCGGTGCAGCATACAATGAAGATGACGTGAAGACATGGACTGGGAAGTGGGGACAGATCAGAGGAAGGGAAACTTTTGGGTAGAGAGTGTAGGAACAATGAGTAAAACTACAGTGAGGCCAAGGGGATTGCAGGAGCACAGGATGTGTTGAAAGGATAGCTGCAGGTAGTAGACCTTGCTGCTAAAGGCACCATTTCAGAAACTGTATTATAACACAGCTGTTTCACCACATTCGGACTGTCTTGCTTAAAAATACTTCCAGTCTCATACCAGACAAACAAGAAAATGCAAATGTGAAATGAATAAGGAAATAGTAGAGTCAGCAACCACTTCTAGAAAAAGCAAGATAATAGTACACACTCACTTCATAATATAAAGTGATCTCCTCCTCAACAAGACATCAACAATAGCCGACTTATCTTCCGTGTGAACTAGCCTCATTACACAGTCTGACAGCAAGCTCAACCCTGCAATTGTGTTCCCACAGAACTGAAAAATCAAAAAACATAGTATAGACAATGCAGGACATAAAACTGTTCATAAATAACATCACAAGAATATTTGCAAAAATTGATAAAATGAACAGAAATTCAAAACAACTTATGGTAGTTCTTCAGACAGTAACAAATCAGTCAAGAGATCAGCAGTCTGCCATTAACTACCACCTCTGATGTCAGTTGAAAACATGGAGTTAAGTCCAAGCATCTTACATGTTTCAAAATTACAAACTGAATACTGAAATAAGTCTGTGTAAACATCAATTGCAACATACACACATCTAAATATCTAATATTATCACTGTTATATACTGATGGGGTTTACTTGTCACTTGTGCATTGTCCTCATGATGTGCATTTTCAGCTCCTCATAGCATAATGAACAGTCCATTAATTTTCGAACATGCAGCCATGCAAATTCCAGCCTTTCCACTGATATTTCAACAGCACATCATCTGGCTATCGTAGGAGTGGATGGACTGAAGTTACACAGCTGAAATATAAATGGAAAAGTTTGTGTTTGCACAGATGCATGCTCAAAATTTAAAGGATTATTTTTATGATAGTAAATGTTTTTAAAATAATGTTGCAGTTCTGGATAATGATACCTAGTTAAATAATAACTATAACAAAGATAGGGATCACAAATAAAACAATAAAAGATTTATGAATGTCCCTTGGCACAGTCTGGATAGCTTTCAGCATACAACCAGACTGCTACTGTGACAGCTTGGCTACACCACCATAAACAAAAAGAAACTCCAGTTTGCTTTTATTTTTTTTATTTTTTTATTTTTTTTTTTTTTTTTTTTTTTTTTACATGTTGTGAGGCTTGAATAGCTTTACGACCAAGTTGTATGATTGCTACTTCAGCAGAACTTAGGCTGATGGGCTGTGAGAGGGCAAGTAAACACATGAACTTCATTTGAGTTACGTGTTTGCTTGGATTTGGTACGGTAGTGCACACATTTCTGGAAGCTCTTCTCTGGATTGTGGGACAACAGGAGTTTTCAGGGCTGATCTTTTGTTACTATTCGGCCAAGTCCCACAAACATCATGATACTGCATTTCGCTTCAATCTTTTTACAATGCCAAACAAAAAAACTAAAAACAATATATATTCATTTAAGAAGCTAATTCAGTCATCACATCAAAAATTACTTACATACAGTAAAAAATCTGCCATGTTGCCCAAAAAATAAGTTACTGAGAACTGCACCTCAATACAATTATTTATACATCTGATGATAAAGGTAATAAAATTGTGTGTGGGCTTACAGAGCATACAGTAACTGATAATCGTAATCAAAAGTACAGACACACTAATATTCAAGAAATAAAATTGCTACATACTCTCCTGACTATACAAGGTGTGATGGGAAAGTTTTAAGAATGAGCTTATAATTTTACAATGGTGGTACTTACATGCTACTGTGATGCACCTCCTTCAAAATAGACCCCTTCTGACCGAACACACTGACTCCAACAGTACTTCCACTTTTGGAAACATTCCTGGATTTTTTTTCCTGAAGTGTGTTAAGGATGCTCTCCATATTTGCCTGTATGTCTTCAATTGAGTCAAATCACTTCCCTTTCAGTGAAGATTTCAGTTTAGGAAAAAGGTAGAAGCTTTCAGAGGCCAAATCAGGGGAATATGGTGGTTGTGGAAGCACAGGAATTTTGAATTTGGTCAAAAATTCAACGAAGGAGAAGCCATGATGAGCTGAAGCATTGTCATGGTATAGCACCCAACTCCTGTCTTTCCACATTGCAGGTCTTTTCTTCACACCTTTTCGCACAAACAATCAAGGACACATTTGTAGTATTATTGGTTAATTGTCTGTCCTCCATGGGTAAACTCATGATGCACAATACTGGTAGAATCGAAAAAAAATCACCAACATTGTCTTCACCTTAGACCAACTTTGCCCTGCTTTTTTCGGTCGTGGTGAACCTGGAGCCTTCCACTGCGAAGACTGCACTTTGGTTTCAGGATCATACCCATATACTCACAATTCGTCACCTGTAATTACACTATTTAACAAATCTGGGTCATTTTTATTCCGATTAATCAGTCCTTGGCACACTTCAAGTTGGTATTGTCTCTGGTCACTTGACAACACTTTTGGAATGAATTTTGCGGACACTCGACGCTTGTTCAGATCTCCAGTTAAAATAGACTGAACTGCATAGAAACTTAAATTAAGTTCATCAGCCATCTCCCTAATTGTAAGTCTATGATCAATGCGCACTAAGTCATGAACTTTAACAAAATTTTCATTCTTTTTGAGGTGGAAGGACAGCTGGACAGTGGTTCATCTTCAAATGACTCGCGGCCATTTTTAAATCTCTTTAACCACACAAAAACATTTGACTGGCTCATACAATTATCTCCAAAAGCTGTTTTTAATAGTTCGTAAGATTTCCCGGTTTTAAAACAAAATTTCGCACAAACTCGTTGCTCCGCTTTTACGTCCATTTTCACGCAGACAGAATCCGGCAACAAGACCCACACTCAAATAGCTGCCACAACAAACTGAATAAAGGAAACAATATCCTGTCAGAGGGCGTTCCAGGAGAAGCCAATGACTCACTCCCCACCCTCAATGTACCTGCCCGACAAACCAGTAAACAGTAGCGGATCCTTTCTTAAAACTTTCCAATCACACCTCGTATGATGGATTTCATAAAACACATTAAGCAATTTGCAGATATGGCACTCTTTCTTGATACATAGTTCACAGTGAGGTACAAAGGCTTTCATGGAAACAGACTCAAAAATGTGTGCAGATTATTATATCTTAAAAAGTCCAAGATGACTTACTGTAAGGTGTCTACAAAGGCTGTAGGCATTGATTAAAGGATATCATACTGTGAATACTTTATTCTGCAATTATAATCTTGACATTACACCATTCCGAAGAATCTACCTAGAATAATTATAATAGGGAGACAAAAACAGTACAACCTTCACAACTCGGGAATGTGCTAACACACACGCACTTAAAAATATTTGTTGCCACATCACAGCACAAGTGAAAGTTTTAAACAATGGTACTCTTGTACAGTTATGTTCTACTTTATAGCCTATTAACAAACCATAGGTACATATTTTATATACAATGTCACAGTTTCAAACTGCATGTTGGCAAGAAGGGTGTCGCAGCAGAATAACTCCAATGGAGTTAACAGCTACAACTGTTAGTAAAAATAACATTCAAATTTCTTCAATTTTTAGTGATCAATGTTGTTTCCTACTGCATGTGAAATTTTTATTTTATATCTGTGAAGAATAATTTATTAGGCCAGACAAAAATGGACAATAGAAATCTGATCAGAAATTGAGACGCTGCAGAAAGAGGGCAAGTACAAAAAGATGCATCAAGCAACCAAGGAAATAGTGTTTCAGGGAAAGAACAACAAACCTGATGTGGGGACAAAAAGGAAAGATGAAACTCCTTTTAAACAACCCACATGAAGTTCAGGATAGGTGAAAACAGTATATTGAAAGTCTTCATGAAGCTGGTCAAAGACCTGATCTGCATATTGAGAAGGAAGAAGCAGAAAATGTAAATGAAATGGGAGACTTTATGCTATGGTCAGAAGTAAGTAAGGTGTTGGAGGAAATGAAAGACGACAAAGACTGTAGTGTAGAAAATATTCCAGCAGAGATCTTAAAGAGTTTAAGGAAAACATTCTAAAAGGAGTTAACATCTCTTTGTAACTAATCCTATAACAAGTGCAACAGACTGAAGAACTTTCTTGTATCCACAACAGTACCAATCTCAGAGAGGAGTAACTCTAAAAAGTGATTATTTTCAGTGACTCTTTCAGTGGAACCCTGCTGCACAGGGATACCACATCAAAACTGACTATATTAGATTCCGTGCTAAGTAATTTCTTGAGACGTTGCAAGAAGTCCTCAGAGCTGTGGATTTGGTGAATACACTTCCCCACATATGAGAACAGCAGTTTCTTCACGTACTTGGCTATCTGATACATTGATGTACCAATATTGGTGACAATTGGGTGTAGTTGCACATTCTCCGAGTAATTTTGGCACCCACTAAGTCTACGTGGAAGTTTCTCTCTTGACTGCAGTTGTTTCACAACCTTGTCAGGCATACACATTTCCTTCACATGAATTCCAGAGTGACGAACAAGATAGAATCTCGGGCTAGTGTGGCACTTGTGAGAGGAAGGTTTCTAGATATGCTGCACAGGTTATATGTGGCAGTCAGAGAGCTTTTAAACCTTCAGCTTTACAGTGCAGCCTCCCTAGCAGGTGAAGATTGGGACCGCGTAGACAGTGCCCCTCAGTCTTTAGAGTGTGCCTACAAAAACGCCTCTGCTTGCCTGCCTGTGAAATTTGACAGATTCAAAGTGCAGCAGATGGAAGACACTTGCAGATTAAACTAAGTGGCAAGCCGTTTGATGACACCACTTTGAAGGTACTCAAGCAGTGGTCTCCAAGAAATGTGCCCATTCCAGGATTCATCACTTCAGTGGAGCAAGTAGCCAACAAACTTTCACCAAACGTAGCAGAAGAAATTTACTGGGAGACCTGCAGCCTGCTGATCAAGAAAAAGCCTCCAAAATCAAACTTCTCAAATGATAAGAGGCTTGCACTCAAGAGGCTCTCGGAAGACAACAGCATTGTAAAGTTGCTAGCAGAAAAAGGGAACCCCACACTCATTTTGCAGCAAGTGAAAGTGTGTCAACTTCAGTACAATCCTGCAACAGACAAAGTGGACAAGCAGTTCAGCACTTACCTGAAGGAAACACGTATGCCTCATCAACAACTATGATCAAGCGAGAAAGTTCCACCTGTACTACATTGACTGCTGAAATTACACAAAGAGAGCAAGCCATTGTGCCCAACTGTCAGCAGCACTGGCACATCAATGTACCTAACAGTAAAGTACTTGAAGAAAATGCTGTTCCCATAAGTGGGGGAAGTGTAATCACCACTTTCTCAACTCAGGAGGGCTTCCTGCAATATCTCGAGCAATTACAAAGCACAAAATCTGATATAGTGGTCAGTTTTGATGTGGTATTCCTCTTCACCAGGGTTCCACTGAAAGACTCACTGAAACTTTACGGGGACCAATATTAAGGAGTAAGGTGTAGGCATGGGCAGCACTCCATCCCCAGTAGTTGCCAATTTGTTCACAGAGACATTTGAAGAGGAGGCATAAGAACAGATAAATACAAATACATATGTTTCTTCAGGAATGTTGATGAAAAGTCTGATCTGGCCTCATGCTGGGAGAGACCTGATGAGTTTTTGGAACATCTTAACTCACTCCACCTAAATATTAAGTTCACCATGGAACTGGAAAAGGATGGTCAGAGGCTGTTTCTAGATGCCAAAGGGACAGCAGATGGTCTTTTGGCCTATTTGTATCACAAACATACATACACTGATTAATATCTGGAAATCAGCAGCTGTCACAGCACGGAAGAATGGAGGGCATACTCCTTGTCAGACCTACTTGGTTTGCCAGCAGAAAGAGCGTCTACAACCAGTGTTTTGCGTAAATGGGTACACAGAAGAATAGATTCAGAAGGCCCTTCAACCAGCCATTCTGCCACATGATGGAGACAAAGAGCAAGGTGAGGCAAAGACTGATGTACCTGCCATTTGCAGGACCATCTTCTGCCAAAACCAGCAAGATTCTTGTTGTGTTGGCTGAAGAGCCAACACCGTGTTACTAGAGGAGGCCGAAATGCACGCGGTTTATCTCACGCAGGCTGGCGTGAGGAGGGAAGAACTATACTGACGCGAGATCTGGACCATGACAAGGAATTAGAATTCAGAAAGCGGACGTAGCTAGTTTGATACTTAACTTTAATTCATTAATGATGAACGTCGCTCTTGACGGTACACGATTCACAATATCAATATCAATAGTAACTGAATATGGCGCCTTGCTAGGTCGTAGCAAATGAGAGCGTAAGTAGTCAGTGAACCATCGCTAGCAAAGTCAGCTGTACAACTGGGGCGAGTGCTAGTGAGTCTCTCTCTAGACTAGACCTGCCATGTGGCGGCGCTCGATCTGCAATCACTGATAGTGGCGACACACACGTCCGACGTATACTAACGGACCACGGCCGATTTAAAAGCTACCACCTAGCAAGTCTGGTGTCTGGCGGTGACACCACAATTCTCATGAAGAATAACATCAAGTGTGTGTTCTGTCCACATAAAAAAAAAAAAATAAAAACAAGAGGGCTTGCATGAAATGTGGATGATGACCTGGGATAATGAAAACCATAAGTTTATAATATACTTACCAAAGTAGCATGTCGTACACTGACCAAACAAGCAGGGCGGTGGACATCAGATGTACAAAACATCTGACGCACACCCAACTAAAGGCAATGAAATCAGCTACTGCTGAGCACTGTCTGGCACCCATCATTTCACAGAACATGACGAAACAAGAGTTCTGGCACAGACTCCCCTGATACTAGGACAGTGTCATAAAAGAGTCAATAGAGATAAAGCTGACAGAAAACCTCATAAATCCTGACACTGGGTATCAACTCAGCAGAGCAAGAGATCCTGCACTGGAGTTGCTGAAAACGCAATGGGGGCAGCAGCCAAACTCCAAAAACAGAAGAACTGAAAGAATAATTGAGAGTGGGGAACGAACCCCAAACAGGGCACCAGACACACTGGAGCAAAGACAGAACTTCGCAGGACACTTCTAGTAGGAGCGGACTGCAGACAGAACATCTATAATTGCACTGGACTGAAAACAGAGTGCCAGTACATGGACAAGTGCACCAGACCACAGAGTGTGCCCGCATTTGGCCTGGTGCATCAGACTGAGGAGTGAATGCCTAACAACACTTCTAGCGAGAGCGGACTGCAGAGGGAATGCCTGGAACCACACCAGACCAAAAACGGAATGCCAGCCCATGGATGGTCACTCCGGAACAAACACACGCAGCCCAACAGACCAAAGAGGGAATGCCTAAGGACACTTCTAGTGGGAGCTGATTGCAAATGGAATGCTTGGGACTGACCATCGAGGTGGAAGACCATAGGTCCAAATATTGGACCCATCTACCAAATGAGGAGGCCCAGGCAGCACATGATCACACTGTTGAAGTACTCTGCATGTATGATGCTCATATCTGGCAGAATAAACAACACCTCAAGATGTCAACAGATCACTGGGAAAGACTGAAGAATCACATAAGGAGGAATGTGGCTTCAGAAGGGAAAAGTGACATAAGATGCCATTGGACTTTTAAGGACTGTCGGTGCAAAGGGCAAAGAAGTATTTCCAGCCTTCATAGGCCTCAAACAGGCCTTTGACAGAGTGCAGTGGGCTAAATTGATAGATAACTTGAAAAGGAAGTGAGTAAAGTGGAAGAAGGGAAGACAGACTGCAAATCTATACTTTAATCAGAAAGCAAGGGCATACAAATAGTAAATGAGACATCTAAAGACAACAAGATAGGGAGAAGGGGGTCACATAGGGCTGATGTCTCTTGCCGATCCTACTAAATATTTATTTGGAGGATATAGCGAAAAGTTGTTTGGATGGGACAAGCAACATCAGGATACATGTACAGAAAATAGAATGGATAAGATTTGCACGTGACATGGTAATTCTTGCAGAAAATGATGGGACACTGATTCAAATGCTAAATGACTTGAATGACGCCTACATAACAAACAATATGAAAATAAATACAAAGAAAATGAAAGGCATTTTTATGGGTTTAAAGAAAAGAAAAGTACAAGTATAATGATTGAGAATTTAAGAGCGTTCTAGTATTTCGGAGGCTGGGTTGGAGGAGATATGCATTGTGAACAGTATATCAAAGTCACAAAGGTGCTGGTGAAAGAGGCATTTCAAAAGTAAAAAAGGCTCGTAACTAGTGATCTGAATACAGAATTAAGAAAGGAGCTAATGAAATGCCTGATATGGAGTGTGGTGCTGTACAGAGTAGAAACGTGGACGCTGTGAAAGCAGGAAAAGAGAAGAATTGAAGCTTCTGAAATGTGGATATGGCACAGAATGGAGAAGATCAGTTGGACTGATAAAGTCAGGAATGAGGAGATACTGTAAGAAGAGGCAATGGAAGGTTTTATTCCAGTGAATAGAGGGAAGGGCAGAAGATGATACCAGATGTTAGATGATATCACTAGACCGCAATAAGGGTATTGGAGAATGAAAAAGAAAGCAGAAGGCAGAGGGTTTTGAAGTCTAAATATGCCGCAAGGCAGTTAACCAAGTGAAATGTGGTCAGAGAAAATTTCCAGTTGTGTTACTTTATGTCTACCTGTCACTGGTACAGCAACAATATCATGAAGACGTTCCTATCACAGTGTTTTAAACTGTGTATAAATGAGTCACGTAATTTGTAATAGACCCATGCATGTCAATTTAATACTGTAATAGCAGTTGCAGTAAACATAAAAGCCGATTATTGAGTATGTAACTGTAGACCATATTACTCATTGCAGCTCATTATGTGTGCACAAAGAGCAGATTGCAGTCATTACGAAAATCAGTTACAGAGGCTACCCAAAGCTGACAGACCATTTTCAGTACTATTATTAGATGCCTTAGCACCTTATAATAGAAGATGTGGATAATAAATATGTCTTTACTGTGTCATATAATTTTTTCACAATATCTAGTTATGGTAGCTATCGCAGAACAGGAGAGTATGTTAACACAGGCAATGGTAAACGTGGTTACTGAAACCATTATTGGGGTCAAATGAACTAACTTTGCATCCAAACTAATGAAACAATTCTGTTGCTTGACAAAACTGAGAAGTTACATACCAGCCCGTTCCATCCTGAAACAAATGGATGGATGGCCAGAACAAGTGCACTACATGGTATCCAAAATGTTAAGCCATTGCGTGAATGCACAGCATTCAGACTGGGATATATACTTAAGTTTTGTCATCAGTGGGTATAATTCAAAAGTTTATACCAGAACTGGACTCTTGTTGCGTCAAGTAACATATTGGAGGAAAAGACCATCACTTTTTGACAAAGTTCAACCTAAACTGGGTCCACAGGGTAAACCAGTGAAGAATTTTGCAAAGAAATTTTTTTTGGCAAAGGCAAAGTGCACTAACACAAAAGCTTTAGAGAAGCAAGGATGTATTGGACAATACACGAGTTAACATTCACAATACATAACAGAACAGTGGGTGTTACTAGCTAATCCATAAACACCAAAGGGCAAAACGAATATTCCAATTAAGTTTTGTGAAGTGCACAATTTCACATTTCTGAATATTTACAGTGAGTTGGCAATAATTGCATCACTTTGAAATCTTATCAGGATATGACTGAATATTAGACCATTTGTTTCAGACACCACAGGGTCTACACAACAAAATGCCCTATTTCTTGAGGCAGTTTAAAAATATTAAGTCAGTCTGTTTCAGCTCCAACTATTCCGTTATCTGCAGCAGGACTTAAAAAGTTACTCCCAATTTTTTGCCAATATTTGGTGCATTTTTATTGTTTCACTTTTGTCTTTCCAAGCTAAAATAGTGACAGTTCAGGAGAAGGCACAACAGTGCTTGGGTGCAGAGAGTTTAAATTCATTGTTATGATGCAAACACAATTTCATTCTGTTTACAAGAAAGTAGCACCTGCCAAGAGGATAAAAGCAAAGAACGGGCAGTTTCTAGACACTGGTAGCATTCTGAAGCAGTGTGCAGGAGCTCAGGGTGTCTCCGCTGAACAAGCTGAGACTGTCCGACAAGCTTCCAACTAAGTCCACGCAAATCAGTTTGTCTGGCTTAGTGGGAACTTTTGATGCTACATGCAACTATTCAAAAGGTCTTCAAAAAGTGGTTGTCTATATTCACCTGCAATCAAACCTTTGGTTTCAGCAAGATGGTGCTCCACCTC
This sequence comes from Schistocerca piceifrons, assembly GCF_021461385.2. Taxonomy (NCBI): domain Eukaryota; kingdom Metazoa; phylum Arthropoda; class Insecta; order Orthoptera; family Acrididae; genus Schistocerca; species Schistocerca piceifrons. Next base: position 1,059,416,567 of record NC_060139.1, read on the forward strand.
ACTGGTCGCGATGGACCCACGAATTCGCCTCCATGTTCTCCTGACACTACACTATTGGATTTGTTTCTCTGGAGCTAAATATAGGAAAAGGTGTTCACCGCTGGAGTGCAGGACCTCCAAGACCTGCACACCTGGACTGTGGAAGTCATCAGTACCATCCCTCTAGACATGCTGTGACGCACCTGAATAAAAATTTAATACAGACTAGAAACTGTTTGCATCATCACTGGGAATGATGTGGAAGTGTTTTGGTTTGATGACATAATTTTTTAAAAACTTAACATGACATATTTTATTTTACTTTTGAGAATGACAAAGATTTGTTTTATTTAATTTTGTGTTGGGAGCAAATTGAAAATAGGGCACTTTGGTGGAGACACCATATACTTCATTACAGACAACACATCTTCAAAAAGTCTGAGGTACTGTCTGCTAGGCCATTAGTATAAAATCAGCACATTTGAGCTCCAAATATGTTCTAGGATTCTACAAGAAATGGATGTTAAGGATACTGAATGGTAGTTGTGTGTTTCACTTCTGCAACCTTTCTTGTGGATGGGTGTGATCTGTACTTCCTTTTAATTATCGTGAACAGTTTTTTTATTCAAGGGATGCACTATATACACTGTTCAAAAGAACTAGATGAACATGCCTTTGAGCATCTGTCATATGCCACTGAGCTATAACTGAGGACTGAGTATGTAACCAAATTACACCTTCATCCTCAAACATTAAATGCACAACAAAACAACATTACATCCTCAATCGTTTACATAAAAAGAACTGGAATGTCTGACAGATATAGAAAACAAAGTGGAAACAATCATTCATTCCATCATCCTGAGTGCTTTTCACTGGACTTAGAAAGCTCCAACAATGTGTATCCCCTGCAAGAGCGTTCATCACTGTCTGGCACATAAAAATGGCATGCTTTGTATAAGTCAATGGTGGACACCCTGCAGTATCTGTTCCCATTCTTCAATGAGAGCTAATGAGAGTTCTTGGAGGGTCTGTAGTGGAACGGGATAACTACAAACACATCTGTCACATGTGTTAAGTATGTTCCATCTCTGCATATTGGGGTTTAGTTCAGGACTCTTTGCTGGCCATTCCATTACTTCAATGTCCAGACTTGGCAACACATCCCTGCTGATGCTTGCCACAGACCCTGGCATTAGAAGAAATTTAGGGCCACAATCATAAGCAGCAGCCTCAACATAGTCCAACACTATCTGTTCGATGTTCTTCCTTGCAGTAAGGTGACCATGGACAATGAGAAGCCCAATATGGTTATCAGCAGTGAAGCCTTCCCGAAGTTTTACAGAACATTGGGAATTGTCGATTCCCTGGACAACATTTGGCAGGTACTGCTCACCAAGGGTCTCTACACACAAACACCCCCATCACCTTATGACAGACAATTTCTGCATTAATCTGTGAATAACACGGTTCACCAGTAATGAAGTTGCTGCTTGACATGGGCATGATAGTACTGATGGTGAGCTGCAAGATGCTGTAGTGTCACGAGCGGCACTAGAGCAAGACACTTGGCTCATAAGGTCCTTTCTCGTAATCAGATTATGGCAGTCTGATCAGACACAGTGGCTCCAGTAGCTCTTCTGTGACAGTCTTGCAGTGCTCTGACAGTAACCATATGATGTCGCAATGCACAGGTGGCCCAATATCGGTCTTCATGTAGGATTGTAATGCAGTATCTGTTCCCATTCTTCAATGAGAGCTAATGAGAGTTCTTTGAGGGTCTGTGGTGGAATGGGATGACCACAAACACACCTGTCAAGTATGTTCCACCAATGCACATTGGCCTGTTCATCTTGTGTACTGACCTATCTCCCTCTAGCATGTCCACAACCTACGAATGACACATGCAGAGGCATTGGCATCTGCAGCAACATAACCAAAAGTCCGCCCTTTTTAGATAGCACAGACCACCCTTGTAACTTGCACTGCATTAAGATGTCAAACTGGATGTGCTTGCTTTAATACAACGTCCCCAAATGACAGCTGCTAGCTATGTACTCACTACAAAGCAATGGGGCACCGGTGCTCACTTCCTTCTGAGGGCTCACCTGACTCACCGTATGGTCAATAGATTGTGAACCATTTTAATTGTTCCCTTCATTGGCAGTGAAGATCTCAAGCCATGCAATAAGACCACAAGTACCGCCTGTATCAAAACAGATTTAACATACCGGACACTGATTCACATGTTCCCCTAATTCTTTGGAACAGGGTATTATGGTTAAAAGTGGGGCTAAGTCAACCACAAATTAGATATAGAATTCTATAGTGATTCATTCAAGTTCTGGATCCTTTAATTTTAGTGGTCATAACTGTTTCTCAATGCCACTGACATTTAGGTCTGTTCACTTTTCTTTGCAGTGTCTGAAGAGTTAACTCCCCCAGATCTGCCTTTATAAAGGAACAACTGAAACAGAGTTCAGCATTTCTTTTTTGCTTTGCTATCCTGAATTTCAGTTTGTCCCATCCAAAAGTAGGGTTGCCACCTGTACCTTATGGTAACATATTATATGTTATTTCGAGCAGTTGTTCTACATAATTTTAGAAAACTAAAGTATGTGAGAATATTTTAATTCAACAATGTAAGAAAAGAGATTGCTACTTATCTTAAACATGGCACACTAAGTTGCAAACAAGCAAAACTAAAAGACACTTACACACAAGCTTCTGGCCAAAGCCTTTGTCAGAACAAAACACAAACACACACACCATTCAAGCACAAGACTGCCAACTCCAGCAGCTCGGGCCAGAATGCATTCTAAATTGAATAATTTGTATGAAATGTCTGGTCTAAAACATAATGAAAAATCCTGCATTGCCTACAATTATGACAAGTCACAGTTATGGTAAGAGCTCTTGGGAGGAAAGGGAAAGCCACTGGATAGGGTATCCACAGGATCGGGTAGAGAATCGACAACAGTTTTAACCTGCTTTGCTGCTTATTTGACACTACTGATCATATATAAAGGTAGCACAGTTCAAAGTCAATGGACTTCCATCTGATACACGTACAAAAATGTCGTAAAAATCACCAGATACCCACTCAAAGTGCCATTTTGATATTTGACAGGCAACCTAGCCATGTCAGTCTACAACTAGTAAAATGATTGTACAAAATAAAATTCAATGAGTATGCCTGCCGTCACATTTATCTGACACCCTACAATGTCTTGACAAGTGTGTATTTGGCCCTGTTAAAAACAAATTGGGAAAAAGCTTGCCACATGCTTTTGTATTTGTGTTCTATTTATGTGTACTGACAAGGAGTATGTTACTTACTACCTCAGTTTTAATATTATTTGATGAATTCCTTTCAAAAATGGCTTATTTTAAAGAAATTCCTTTCAAAGAATGACATGAATTTTTTTATTACATTTGGTTGGGTAACTATAAACACTGTTATAATCACTCAGGAAAATGTACATATGTCATAGAACTGTGTTGACGCACAGTTACCCCTGCTGGAAAATCCACAAACAGTCTACACTCAGAGGCAGCAGTTTCCCATTTACTCCCGACTTAACTGGATAAATGTCAAATTTGGGGTAACGTAAACTTATGACATCATTCAAAAAACAGATTAATAAACCCAAAAGCAGTGTTTGAATTTAAAGCCCATTATTTCTTAAAATTATAAAAATAACTCATTTAAATTTAGCAAGCAAGTAATTATTTCAAATGATATTCAAAATTTTTCAAGATAGTTTCCAATTACTCTGTGTGATCTTAATACCAACGTGGAATATAAATCGTATAAAGAGTAAAGGTGGCTGCTCACCAGATAGTTGATGCACTGAGCTGTCAACGGGCATATAAACAAGACTGATAACAATTCAAGCTAGCTTTAAAGAAACTTTTCTTAAGAGCTACTGGGCACACATACATGGCTACATTGTGTCTTTACTCCAGCTCACTTAGAGCAAGGGGTTATGATGGGTGGCGTATGTCATGGGAAAAAGTAGCGAGGAAGAGGAGAGAGAGCTGTGGAAGAGTGACAGTAGGCACATAGGATAGCAATATAGCACTCACCATGTATCATACAAAGTTTTTGACATCCTGATGAGTTTGGGAGAGAAGGTTTAAGTTTTGATTTGGGATTGGGAGACAGAGCTAGGCTGTGGTAACCGAATAAGAACAAGCCGTTGTCTCTCTCTCTCTCTCTTTTTACGTGATTTTGCAAGATAGTGTAGCTAAGGCTAGAGTTGAGAAAAGTGGTATAACTGATCAGTACAAATCACAACAACAAGCTTACTCACCCTTACACTGTCAACATGTGCTTTTATGAACCCATCCTCAGCCAGGTCCAATACATGCACCAAACTGAGCTGAGGTGTTCCGGGTGGAAAAGCAGCTTCTCTCACTCTCTGTATTATCACTGAGTTTGCTGCATTCCAGTTTGAACGTTCGGTCTCACGATACCCATGTATGGCCTGTAAGAGACTATTTACAGGGCCTAGACTTAACAGCCAGACAAAGATCAAACACTTAACACAAAAATACTCTTTATGAACAACATAGAATATTATTCTTAAAATTGGAGCCATTTTGGCTCAGTTACTACCTCAATTGTGATTTATCATAAATACAGCAAATTAGAATATTATTTCGTATTAGATAGCATTAAAGTCTCAGCTACGAATAGAAATGAGTCTGTCGTTCGGCAAATAATATAATGAAGAGAACTAGATAAAATGGCTCTACGCTTCAGAAGTATGTAAAGTTTAAAGTAGTAACAAACTGCTGACATATAAAAGGTACAAAGTCCGAATCATACAGACGTTTGAAAACACACTGATAGCCAACAGAGCGCTGATGGAATACCTTGCATATCAGATAATTCATACTGTTGTCCAAGGATATGCGACAACTTACATCGTCCCAGTGATCAAATTCGTATCGTAATCTTTTCATATATGGTTCCACTTCTTCAAACAGCGATTTCTCTTCCCCTTCTGTTACAAAATCTTCAATTACGATCATATTTTGTGCGACACGCATTTTTAAATCATCACTAAAGCCATTTTTGAAATGTAGGTAATACAAACTACTATCGCTATCCACATTAGTACCAGTATGATCTTTTCTCGATGTCACAGCATAATTCTTTCCCGTGTTATGATTATAACAACAGTGTTCTAAGACACAATGAAATCTTCTTCCAATCAAAAAAGAATAACATTTTCTAACAGAAGGCACAGCCACTCCAGTTAACATCTTTCCTGTGACACAAACATGTACTTCGACAAATCTCAACTCTTAAGCCCGGTCCACACTCAACGATCTGTCTGCGCAGACATCGGCGCAGATGTTTGTACATGCGAAAGATCGCTGCAAATGTGGTGTGTTCACACGACACAAACCCCAATCTACTACTCGCCCGCCATCTGTCGGTGTAGAAAAGAAATATCAGTGGCAAGCGACTACGCCCCCCGTAAACGTCAAAAATTTAATTCAGTTATTTTGAAATATGCAAATGGAGGAAGTTCTGTTGTGGTCTGTGTTCGCAACTTGTGTTGCAAAAAACATTCAGACCAACCGCAGGAAACAGAGAAAGCGGTCAAAATGGTGTAGACAGTGGCTGCTAAAGCGAAAGCAGTTTTCTCACGTAAATTTACTGTGAGATTTGTAGGGCGAACCTTAAGAAAGCCAAGCAGATCAAAATAACATAACGTTGGCTGGTATACTTGATCTACTCCTACACCAGATCTTCTAGATTCCCGAACTTTGAATAACTCTTTTCGGTAAACAGTTCGCAACGAATTTTTTTTATTACTATTTCTCTTTTTGCCGAGGCGTCAACTGCCCGCAATTTTTCATTTTTTTTTTCTTTATTGTGATTTCATGCCCCTGCCCCATATGGGCAGGGGAGGGCTGTCAGCAGCACAATCCGCCGCTCTTCAGCCGAGTGACAAGACAACTAAAACAAGAATAAAATAATACATACATAAGGAGGTAAAAAAGGGGAACATAAAACAGAGTAAGGGGAGAAAATGGAGGTAAAAATACACTGACATGTAGACGTTCATTGGGGACAGTTAAAAAAGTCACCAGAAAGTTAAAAAACACAGTTGGCGATTCTTAAAACACAGAGAAGACACTGGATGCGTATGCACAGGTTAAAAGTTGGCCACAGTATTAAAAACACTCCGAAACAACACACTTAAAACCCACTTGGAGCACACACGACGAAGAATAAAACTACCAGGCGGGACCTGCCGAGGGAAAGGTCAGAGAGGATGGAAAAGGAGGGGAGAGCATGAGGCAGCTGGGGAAGCGGCGGGATGAAGAGAGGAGGGGCAACCGTGGGTTCACGAAGAGGCAGGAGACACATGGGGCGGGAGAGGAAAAGGGAAGACAGGGCAGGAGGGAGCGCAGAGACACTGAAAGAAGGCACGAGAGATGGACGGGGAGTAGGAGGGGAAATCCGCTCAGAAGGAGGGAGGGGGAGGAGAGGGAGCCCTGAGGAGGAGGCAGGAAGAGGGGGTTAGAGTTGGTAGGAAGGGTAGATGTCAGGGCGAAGCTCATCATCCGGGAGTGGTAGACGGTGGAAGTTGTGTTGAAAAGGAGATGGAGGGTGTGGAGATGGAGAGAGGGAGGGACACAACGGTAGAGGCGCGGCAACTGGTTGGGAGTGGAGAGGAAGGGAGACACCAGGGGGTGAGGGGGATCAAGGCGGCGGACAATATATAGTGTGCGGATGTGTTCAAGGAAAAGGAGAAGGTGGGGGAAGGGGACGAGGTCATAGAGGATGCGCATGGGGGACGGAAGGCGGATGTGGAAGGCGAGGCGGAGTGCATGGCGTTCGAGGATTTGGAGGGCTTTATAGAACCGGGGAGGGGCGGAAATCCAAGCGATGCTGGCATAACAAAGGATGGGGTGGATCATGGATTTGTAGGTGTGAAGGATGGTGGAAGGATGCAGACCCCACGTCCGGCCGGACAGGAGTTTCAAGGAGGCAGAGGCCGTTGTGAGCTTTGTTTTGGATGGTAAGGAGATGGGGAGTCCAGGTGAGGTGGCGGTCGAGTGTGAGGCCAAGGTATTTGAGGGTAGGAGTGAGGTGGATAGGACGGCCTGTAACGCCGGAAATGCATATCCTCCTATTTCCATCTATTGTACTATTATTTTTTTCCTTGTTTTGTTACCTCAAGATATGACATTTCTGTCTCTTTATATATTGTAATTGCTTTACTGTTTGGATATATATATATATTTATGCACTTATGTCGATGTATAATTGGTTTGTTTCGTAAATATTATTTGTATTTTTACGCTGGGTCTTGCCTAGGGAAAACTGCTATCGAACGATTACATCGATAGGTCGTGTGAAGAATCAAAGTGTGTAGGATCTTTGGTAGTGTGAACTCTGCCGCGTGGAGCGCGGGCAGAATAGTGAGAGTCTGGCTGGAGTAGCGAGTGGAGCAGGTGTGTTGTGTGACGCTCCCGCGAGGTGCCGCGCTTTCGGGGTTTGGTAGCATGTAATTGCGCTCGACTCGCGATGATAGTTTCTGACATGGTGTCGCGGACGGGAAGCATTAGCTGGCGCACATCAAGAGCCCGTTTCGCCTGGTGACCGTGTCGAGAAGAAGGCGCGCCAACATCCAGCTTCTGCAACAGCGACGGCCGACAATGAGTGACTGTCGCCACCTCCTCGATCGACGGCTTCAAACCTTCAATCAACCAACAAGGAAGACTAAAAGCACGTAAAGTTTCAGAACTGTATGGCAGACCTCAGCTTTTCAAATTGTTCCATTTGCCTCGCAAAATTACAGCAACTTAGCATGAATCTTTGTTGCTCATTGTCCCAATTGCATTGCCAAGCAGGGTCCCTTCCTTTTCCGAAATGAACCCGAGTGTCGTTGAAATTCAAATGCCAGCATTAAAATAATATAATTAGATTTCACTGCTTTAATTTCAAAGTTCAGTAGCTGGCTACAATATTTAGGTTACACGAGCACAAATTTAGAGTGCGAGTTTTGTTAGCATATTTTAGCTTACCTGTGACTGCAGCTCAGCTTGGTACGTACTAAATTTTACTATTGTTAATAGTTCAGAATCATTTAAATCAAGTTCAAAGTTAAATCTCTTGTTTCTAAATTGCGTAGAGTCAAGTTGCTTTTGAAATGATTGTTGAGGTAGTCCAAGACTAACCGTATTTTACTGGATTTCGATGTGCTTCAGAAAGAAAGCTCACTATTAACTTCAGTCACTAAATTAACTTTCGATTTTCCGGTTTTATTAATTCTTTTGCTAAATTAAGTCAGAGTGTAGCGAAATTTATTACTTCTGACAAACTTTCAGTTTTCACACTACACGTGTCAACCTTCAGTTGCCACGCTTCTAGTGCTAATTATATGTGTAATAACCTTTCTTTTTCAGTTACTGTAGTAATTGTCCTTAGGACTGGCGACCGTGATTTCCCCAAATCTCAAATACCTAATTACCGCTAGTTAATTGTTAACGTAACGGCTGCACATTTACCTTCTTTATTAACTTTACCCCTTTTCAAAATTAATTTCCACCAGTTTCATTAGCACATTTCCTTTCATTTAGATGTAACCCTTTCCTCCCTCTTTACCGACAGGTTAACTTCGGTGACGATTGCTTTTCCAAAACTCCCATTAGGTACACGCGGTTTCATTTTTCACTGTCATTAAGGTCGATAAGAGAGGGGGAGGTTACACGTGGCGACCTGGTGACAGGACAATCTTCAATTTTGAGGTTGTTCTGGACACGAAGTTTGCATTGTGCAAATATCGTAACAAAGTACTGGTTACGTACAGGCCGTTACGTCAGCGAGAATAAGTAGTGGGAGTAATCCTAATTATATTTGAGATTTGTCATTTATATTGAAAATTATTAAAATGAGTGAAGGCAACAATTACCAAAATTTGGTAGCCTTGGATACGGAACAATCGGTCGAACAGTGGGAAACGCGCACGGCGGTTCCCATTGTTCAGGGGCAGGCGGCTAGCATGAAAGACGCGACCGCCGAAACGCAACAAAGAGCAGAAATGGAATTCCAAACTTTAGAAAATGTTTCGGAATCGGAAGCGAAAATCAAATCTGTACCCCTTGATGATGAATACGGGGGAACATATATAGAGGAACCAGCTACGGAAGTAAAACCGGTAGTCTCCGGGAATTTAACTGATTTATTGAATGTTTTGATTAATGAAATCAAGAGTCAATCGGCAGAAATTATAGCTCTGTCTGCCAAGCAAGAAGCTCAGTCTGAAAAGATTGAACGAAAGCTAGACAATCAGAACAAAGCTATTAATGTTGTTAACAACAATGTTGGAGTTGTTAATACAAAAGTTGATAAAATCAAAGAAGATATTGTTGTAATTAATACCGAAATCGGTAATCTTAAACAGGAAATGATAGGCGTTCAGGCGGAAATTGCGAGCATAAATACTCGTTTTGATTCCGAAATTAGCAGAATCGAGAAAAGTGTAGGAGACGCAGTTGCTCCGATCATCGAGAATAAGGTGACGGAACAAATTCAATTAGTGAGAAAAGAGGATCAACAGAAGGTGGAAACTTTAAAGGCTTTAGTATCCGAAGTAGATACCAAAGTGACGAAGCAGGCTAACACCTGCGAAGAGAAAAAGAGGGAAGTGGAAACGCTTGCGACAACCACTTGCCAAGTGATTACGAGGGTGTCGGAATTAGAAAGGAAACTTGACGAAAAACAGAGCTATGTGCCAATCTGTGCACATAGTTCGGAGTTGTTGACGAAAGAGGAGCGGTTCGACCCCTTGAAAAAAGGCGGTATACACCCGACGGATTTCATTAAAAATTGTGAAAGAGTTTTACCCAGATCATGGACTAATGAGAGAAAAATTAATGCGGTTATTGATGTGCTGGCTGGTGATGCCAAGCGTTGGGGCTTAAACCTCAACATTACGAACCTGACTTTTGACGAGTTTAAAAATTTGTTTCTGGCTGAATACTGGTCAGAGCAAAAACAGCAAAGTGTCTGGCGCGAATTTGTCGTATCGAGGCCTTTCGATGCGAATTCGCACGGTTCGATGAAGGAGTTTTGTGAGGGCTGGATCCGCAAGTTGGAATATTTGCGTGATCGCCGCACGGAATCCGAAATAGTCTGGGAACTCTACAAGAAGCTTCCAGATGATACAAAACGCTACGTAGGAAGCAATTACAGGACAATCAATGATTTCCTGGAAAGAGTTGAGGACGAGGACAATTGGCGCAATAATCACGACAGTGGTGGAGGCCGTGGTAACAACAACAGGAACCACAACAACGATAACTATGGGAATAATGCATACCGCAACCACGGCAGCAATAACAATAATGGTTCGGACCGTAATAACAATCGGTACAATGCAAATAATAACAGGAATATCGGAAACCAGTATCATACTAGCGTGATACGGGCTTCGCGCAATAGTAATACCGTCAGAGGGTGTGATCAGCCGCCTCAGCAGTATCCGGGGAGCGTATCTGCTGGGACGAGACAGGGAAACCATTAGCCGCGCCGGTGAGGGGCCGACCGGGCGTGGAGAAATTTTGGCGGCCCAATAACAGGAGAAAACCCAGGTGTCGTCGTTATGAAAATTCCGTATGGAATAATCAACGGCGGGAGAGTGTGCCAGTGTTGGGAGAAAGGAGTGCGCCCACAAGTAGTAGATCAGCTGTAGACACGGCAGTAGAAAATACATTCACTGTCAGTGAGAACAGTTTAAGCAGTGTTCCGGAAATCGATTATAAAGTGGCAGCTGTAACACCCACAGTGGAACTGGAGATTGAGTTTAAGAATGATTCGCAATTGTTGAGAGAAGATCGGACGTCGGATAAAACGTTCGTCATCGAGCGAGGGGATGCAGAGAAGGATGAGGTCTGGTTAAGGCAGTTCGGTCGCTTATACGACGAACTAAGAGATTATAGGGGCCTGTACGGGAGGAGTGTTTATAGGGAGCGCGGGCAGGATTTGCCGCGTCTCGTCCCACAGGAAGATAGTATTTGTGAAATGATAGAAAGTTCTGGCCCTAACCGGCAGACTTTACCAGAAACAGTTGATGTTAATGGGGAGCACGATCAAGATGCGTCGTGTTTCGTCCCGCAGGAGTTGAATGTTGAAGTAGTAACGGAAAGTTCTGGCCCTAACCGGCAGACTTTACCGAAAGTTGTAATGGTAGAAGTAGCCGACCCATCCGACGCGAACATCCAGTTTAAACATTGCGAGAGTATTAAGGAGAAAGATTACGAAAATTTTAGTGATAGCCGGACACGATTGGTAGAAAAGCACATAGATTACAGCTTGTATGAGGTTAGAGCTGACGTTATACGGTCAGACGGTAGCAGTGTGGGTTGCGCAGATCCAGAGGAAGTAATTTCAGATGCTACTGGGCACATTCTTCCAGGTAGATTGGCAGATGAGATCAATCTGACCAAAGAGGAATCAACGAAGGTGACAATTAGTGAAGTGATAGCAAAGCAGCACTCACTAGTTGACGAGTTACAGGAAAAGGTTTCGATATTGGAGGCGAAGCTACAGACTAAGCCTCAGGACAGACGTGTTGAAATTAAAACTGTAAGTGAACAGAGGCTGAAAAAGCCGCCAGATAAACCGGATTTAGGATCAAAGCCGGATGGTTTTTTCTGGAATGACCTGGATATAGACGAGGATTTACTGTGGGAAAATAAAGAAACAGTCGAGGACAAGTGTAGACGGGTAGTAGTGTCTGTTAATACGCACGACCTACAACTAAACGTGTTGATTGACACCGGTGCAGAATTGAGTGCTGTATCTGGGAAAATATTTGAGTTACTGAAAGACAGACCTGGCATCGTAGTTATGCCAGTAACAGGAGTGAAAATTATCGGTGCTACTGGGAAGGCCAGTAAACCGGTCACAAAACAGATTTTTGTCAACTTCGAGATGTGTGGGGCACGATTTGAACAAGAGTTTGTCGTCGTGCCAGACTTAACTGCGGAAGTAATTATCGGGTTAGATTGGCTATTAAAGTACCGTGCAGTGATTAATTGCGAAAGCAAAACTTTGACATGTACGTCCCAAGATAAAACAATAGTAGTTAGTTTTGACGAGGCAGGAGACGGTGTGCATAGGCAATACCAGCCTATACACATTGTTAACTGGCCGGATGGTATTGATGTAGGTATGAATTTGAACTGCCGTAAAGTGAGGAATCTCGGCATTGACAGAAGTGAAAGTTTAGTGGAAGAGATAATCAAATTCCCTCCACGGATTAACATTAGTATTGGTGTGAAAAAAGATCGTTTGCGAGAAGTAATGAAGTTAAAAGCCGATGCTCGCATACGTCGTCATGACGCTAAAGCGCGTTTTGCTAAGTTTGCGATCGGAGACTTAGTACTTGTAAAAGCTCATGAGAAATCGAGCGAGATAGACCATGAAAACTCTAAATTTAAGTTTTTTTATAATGGACCATATGAAGTCATTGGTATGCCTCACACAAATGCTTACGGAATATTATAGACTTGAAATTGTACCAACCTAGGATCGATTAATACCACACAATGGGTAATTTATACAGTATGTAAAATAGAGTGTAAGATTTAACGATTTGCTAGATTGCCATGCTTTTGACTGACCAAGGTCATTAAAGAAGTTGTAATTAATAAGTAATTAATTTTGATTAATCAATTTAATTTTAATCAATTTAATCATGATCTAATCAACTGAAAAATCCAAGCTGCTAGTTTAAGTTTTCAGCTGAGTCACAGTAGATTAAGGAATGTAAATATGATTTTGTAAATAGCTGTAAGATTTCATAAATATGTGATTTACTAGTCATTGCCGATGTACTTAGACGCTGTTTTAAGTTTCAGGCTAGTACATGCGTGTGATGATGGACAGTGTTGAGTTATCCACTGTGATAGTATTAAGGGACTCCTTGAGATTACTCGGGAGTGAGTTTTTCCCAAAGAATTCAGTGAAGCGGACGTTCTGGAAATGCCGTTAGACAGGCGACTGAGATCAAGCGTGCCGCACAGGCGGGCGCAACAATACTGGCGAGGCGGGGCCGCTGTCGGCTCTTGTGCCGCCGTAGGCTCTCCGTGCCGTTCTCGGCATTCTTTGTACTTGCGAGTACGGAAGGCGGAATTGTTTTTCTTCCTGGACAGCTGAAAGAATTCTGCTGTCAATATTTACGTTTTTTTCGATCTACTGAATATTATTTTCTCGTTTAGCGTTAAGTGGAATCTCATGACGAGATAATAATTATGAAAAGGTTATATAAAATGTGTATTCTATGTAATTAATAATTAATTTGCGTATTTTGATCTACCCGTTTTTATGACCATGCAATCTAATTAATTTTGCAAATAGTATTCCATTTCTCATAGTGTTACGAATTTTAATGATTTTGGATAGCTAAACCATTTTCTATGTTTTCTATGAATTTTAATATGTTGTCAGCCTGTTTTATTTTGTGCAAGATGACAGAGTGGAATAAGATTAGGAGTGTCTCCACTCAATTATTATTGTCTAAAAATTGGTTTATGGTTAATTAGAAGAATGCTAAATTTTGTTGATGTTTTGAGCATATGCATTTCCGCTGTTTCTTTTTTGGGACATTTTCTGAGTCTGTTTACGTTACACGAACATCCTCAGACAATGTGGGGCACGTGTAACGCCGGAAATGCATATCCTCCTATTTCCATCTATTGTACTATTATTTTTTTCCTTGTTTTGTTACCTCAAGATATGACATTTCTGTCTCTTTATATATTGTAATTGCTTTACTGTTTGGATATATATATATATTTATGCACTTATGTCGATGTATAATTGGTTTGTTTCGTAAATATTATTTGTATTTTTACGCTGGGTCTTGCCTAGGGAAAACTGCTATCGAACGATTACATCGATAGGTCGTGTGAAGAATCAAAGTGTGTAGGATCTTTGGTAGTGTGAACTCTGCCGCGTGGAGCGCGGGCAGAATAGTGAGAGTCTGGCTGGAGTAGCGAGTGGAGCAGGTGTGTTGTGTGACGCTCCCGCGAGGTGCCGCGCTTTCGGGGTTTGGTAGCATGTAATTGCGCTCGACTCGCGATGATAGTTTCTGACATGGTGTCGCGGACGGGAAGCATTAGCTGGCGCACATCAAGAGCCCGTTTCGCCTGGTGACCGTGTCGAGAAGAAGGCGCGCCAACATCCAGCTTCTGCAACAGCGACGGCCGACAATGAGTGACTGTCGCCACCTCCTCGATCGACGGCTTCAAACCTTCAATCAACCAACAAGGAAGACTAAAAGCACGTAAAGTTTCAGAACTGTATGGCAGACCTCAGCTTTTCAAATTGTTCCATTTGCCTCGCAAAATTACAGCAACTTAGCATGAATCTTTGTTGCTCATTGTCCCAATTGCATTGCCAAGCAGGGTCCCTTCCTTTTCCGAAATGAACCCGAGTGTCGTTGAAATTCAAATGCCAGCATTAAAATAATATAATTAGATTTCACTGCTTTAATTTCAAAGTTCAGTAGCTGGCTACAATATTTAGGTTACACGAGCACAAATTTAGAGTGCGAGTTTTGTTAGCATATTTTAGCTTACCTGTGACTGCAGCTCAGCTTGGTACGTACTAAATTTTACTATTGTTAATAGTTCAGAATCATTTAAATCAAGTTCAAAGTTAAATCTCTTGTTTCTAAATTGCGTAGAGTCAAGTTGCTTTTGAAATGATTGTTGAGGTAGTCCAAGACTAACCGTATTTTACTGGATTTCGATGTGCTTCAGAAAGAAAGCTCACTATTAACTTCAGTCACTAAATTAACTTTCGATTTTCCGGTTTTATTAATTCTTTTGCTAAATTAAGTCAGAGTGTAGCGAAATTTATTACTTCTGACAAACTTTCAGTTTTCACACTACACGTGTCAACCTTCAGTTGCCACGCTTCTAGTGCTAATTATATGTGTAATAACCTTTCTTTTTCAGTTACTGTAGTAATTGTCCTTAGGACTGGCGACCGTGATTTCCCCAAATCTCAAATACCTAATTACCGCTAGTTAATTGTTAACGTAACGGCTGCACATTTACCTTCTTTATTAACTTTACCCCTTTTCAAAATTAATTTCCACCAGTTTCATTAGCACATTTCCTTTCATTTAGATGTAACCCTTTCCTCCCTCTTTACCGACAGGTTAACTTCGGTGACGATTACTTTTCCAAAACTCCCATTAGGTACACGCGGTTTCATTTTTCACTGTCATTAAGGTCGATAAGAGAGGGGGAGGTTATAGGCCGTAAATGGTGAGATAGAAATCATGGAGGCGGAAGGAGCGGGTGGTGCGGCCTATGATGATCGCCTGGGTCTTGGAGGGATTAACACGGAGGAACCACTGGTTGCACCAAGCGGTGAATTGGTCAAGGTGGGTTTGGAGGGTACGTTGGGACCATTGAAGGGTAGGATAAAGGGCTAGGAAGGCGGTGTCATCAGCGAACTGGAGAAGATGAACAGGAGGGGGAGGTTTGGGCATATCAGCAGTGTACAGGAGATAGAGGAGAGGGGAAAGGACAGAACCTTGGGGCACGCCGGCAGAGGGGTAGAAAGTACGGGAGTTGGAATTGTGGATAGTCACATAGGAGGGACGATGGGAGAGGAAGGAAGCAACGAGACGGACGAAGGTGATGGGGAGAGCATAGGTCTGGAGTTTGAAAAGGAGCCCGGGATGCCAGACACGGTCATAGGCGTTCTGGAGATCAAGGGAAACAAAGATGGCAGAGCGACGGGAGTTACATTGGAGGGAAAGAAGATGGGTAAGGTTAAGGAGCTGGTCGTCAGCAGAGAAGGAAGGCCGGAAGCCACATTGGGTAAGAGGAAGGAGGCGGTGCTGGTTAAGGTGGCGGTGGATACGGCGAGAGAGGATGGCCTCAAAGACCTTACTGAACACGGAGGTGAGGCAGATGGGACGATAGGAAGAGGTAGCAGAGGGGGGTTTGTTAGGCTTAGGGAACAGCAGGACACGGGAAGTCTTCCACAGGTCAGGGTAAAATCCAGTGGAGAGGAGGACATTGTACAGGGTAGCAAGGACAGACAGGAAGGTTGGAGGGGATTCCTTGAGGTGACGGTAGGTGACGCCATCATGACCAGGGGCAGTGTTGCGTTTGGAGTGGGGGACGAGTATGATGTCTTGCATGGTGATGGGAGTGTTGATGTCGGAGGGGGGGTAGTCGATCCAAGTACTGGAAGCTAGGGGCGAGCGGGGGGACAGAGGTGTCAGTGCGGTCAAGGACAGTGGGGAAGAGGGAGTAATCAAAATGGGGATCGTCAGGAATGGAGAAGACCTCGGACAGGTGGGAAGCAAAATGGTTAGCCTTACTGAGGTTGTCAGGAAAGGGTCGATCGTCATGGAGGATGGGGTAATGCGGGGTGGGATGGCTACCAGTAAGGCAGTGGAAGGCTGACCAGTACTTGGAGGAGTTGACAAGGAGGGTGGAGTTGAGGCGTGTGCATGTCTGACGCCAGTCCCGGAGTTTCTTTGCTGTAAGGAGGTTCCGGATATGTCGCTGTAATTGCCGGTGGCGGGTGAGAGTATCCCGCTCACGAGTGCGGAGGAAGGAGCGGTAGAGCCTGCGGGATTCACGCAGAAGAAGGACGGCCTGTGGAGGAAGCGTAGGGTGGTGAGGGTGGATGAGTTTGGTAGGGACATGAGCCTCCACAGCGTCAGTGATGGTCTTCTGAAGGAAGGAAGAGGCATGGGTGATGTCATCAGGGTGGTGGAAAGTGAGGTGGTGGCTTTCGACCTGTTAGGCAATGGATTCCCGGTAGGCATCCCAATTGGCACGGTGGTAGTCATGGACAGATTTTGGAGGGGCAGGTGGGCGGGTGGCTGCAGTGGCAGGACGGGTAGAGGAGATGGTGAGAAGGACAGGGAGATGGTCACTACCAACGGGATCGAGGACATCAACGGCAATGCGACCAAGGAGGTTGGGGGAAGCGAGGATAACATCGGGGGTGGAGTTACTTTCAGGACGGGTGTGCTGTGGGAGAGGAACAAGGTCACCATGGAGGGTGGCAAGGAACTGATGCCACAGCCGAAGGGTGGCAGGGTCACGGCTGTGGATGTTGAGGTCAGCAGCGATCACATAGGTGGAGAAGGTACGGTCAACATGGGAAATGAAGTCAAAGGGGAGAGGAGCTGCGGGGCGAATATAGATAGTGGCACAGGTGACGGTGAGGGAGGGAAAAAAGAGGCTGAAGAGAAGGTGTTCGGTTGGGTCATTGAGGAGGGGTTGTGGCCGGACAGGGAGATGCCTGAGGTGGCCGATAACGACCCCGCCTCGAGCTAGGGGAAGGGGATTGTCAGTGCGGTGAAGGAGATAAGGGGAGATGCGGACCACATGGTGGGGTTGGAGGAAGGTTTCATTAAGGATGAAGGAGTCAACCTGGTGCTGGGAGAGGGTATGCATGAAGAGGTATTTGTTTGCAGGGAGGGAGCGAATGTTGAGGTAGAGGAGACGATACTGTTGATGAGCCATGGGGTTGGGTGTGGGAAGGGTGTGGAAAGGGGAGAGAGGGGCTTAAACGAGGGTGTCTAGGCGGGTGAAGGTAAAGTGGGCCTGGTTATGGGAGTATGTGGCGTAGGTGTTTAAGTGGAAAACAGAGCGGGCAGCGAGGGAAATCTGCTGGAGTGTGTGGGGGCGCTGGAAGGGGTGGATGTTCTGCAGGACGACGGTGAGGAACCGGATGATGTCTTCTGCTGTAGGGGGAGGGCGGAGGGAATTGTTAGGGTGGATAGGTGGGTCAATGGGGCGAACGGGGACAGTGAGTTCAGGGTTGGTGGGAGGGGGCTTGGCTTTGCATTTGGAGGAATAGGTGGGGTGAGGTTCATTGCAGGTGTTGCAGGATGGGGGGGAGGCAAGGTTGGGACACTGTTTGAGGAAGTGGGAGGCTTTACAATGGGGGCAGGTGGGTGGGTTCTTGCAGTTTTGGGTGAGGTGGTCATTGTACAGAAGACAACCCTGGCAGCGGTAGGATTGAGGTGGGGAACGGGACGGGTCAACAGGGTGGCGGCGGTTGAAAATCAGGGCTCCCTGCGTGAGGAGGTGGTCGATGGAGGAGGCGGACTCTGTAAAGATACGCATGAGGAAAGTAGGGGCAGAGGAGTTGTAAATACGGCGGGCAGAGCGGACTTCTAGGGAGGGGTGGGCATTCAGTTCCGCCAACACCTCAGCCTCCGTGACCACAGGGCTGAGTTTTGTGATGACGGCAGTGAGGAATGGGGTGAGGGATGCGTGGGGCCCAAAGGTGATGCGGGGAAGGGGCTGGAGGAGATCAGTATGGAAGGACGGAGAGGGAGACTTGATGAGGACAGAGTCTCTGCGAGGGATAAGTTGGGTGATGGGTGCACTGGGGATGTAGTTCCGGATTTCAAGGGTGAGGGTGCGGGCATCCAGGAATTTCAGATCAGGGTTGGCTAGGACAAAGGTATACAGGGAGGGGGCTGGAGAGGAGGGAGGTGGGGTGGTATCCATAGCGGGGTCAGTGGGAGGTGGGGCGGGCAGTGGCTTTTTGGAGGAAGGAGTAGAGGAGAGGTCGCCACTGGGCCGTTTGGAAGATTTTTTGGCGGGTGTTGCCTGGGAGGAGGGATGAGGGACTGGATGGATGGGGAGGTGGTGGGAGGCAGGGCCCTCCTGTGAGGCAGTAGCACCGGATGAGAGGGTAGGGCGCTCTGTGGCAGCGACTGTGGCTCGGCGGGCGGAGACTCTGGCAGGGGAAGCAGCGGTAGTCGCAGGGGGGAGAGGGGGAAAGTCGTCTCGGCGGGCGACAGGAGGGGGAGGGGGGTTGGGAGCAGGGACAGAGGCAGGAGCGGGAGAAGCAGCAGGGGTAGTAGCAGGGGTAGGAGCAGGAGTGACGTACAGGTGGGGATACATCGATGGAGAGGAGATAGATGGGGAGGAGACAGTGAGTAGGGGAGGTGCATGAGACGGGTGAATCCCAGAGGAAGCACTCCATGACGTTACAGTGGGGACAGGTGAAGGAGAGGTGTAGATGATGGTGGTAGTTGGGGCGTCCATGATCGCAGGCGGCAGCGAACACCGAGAGACGGCGGCAGCGGCGAGCACCGAGAGACGGCGGCAGAAGAAGCGGCGAGCACCAAGAGATGGCGACAGCGGCGGCGGCGGCGGCGGCGGCGGCGGCGGCTGAAGAAGCGGCGACCAGGTGGCGGCGGTAGAGGAGGAAGCGGCGAGCACCGACATACGGCGACCAGGCGGCGGCGGCGGCGGCGGCGGCAAGCACCGGGCGGCGGCGAACAGACGACGACGGCGGCGGCGGCGGCGGGCAGCAGTGACGGCGTGCAGACGGGCAACAACGCGACAAGCACGGTTGGGGCTCTTCCACGTCGAAAATACACCCTGAGAGTAGCCCAGGCAGTGCGAGTCCTCAATGAGGAAGTGAGGGAATCCAACCCTCGAATGGCAATTTTTCAATTAGAGGTTTCTATATATTCCAATGAATTCACTAACAAACTCTCGAGAGCACTGAGGAGATCAGCCATTTAATGCCCTGTCCGCACAAGTACATACACTAGACTGAGCAAACAGCTGTTTCGCGCCAGATTTGCGGCGATCTCCTGTACACACGCTCCAACTTGTCTGCGCA
The DNA here is from genome assembly GCF_021461385.2 of Schistocerca piceifrons. Lineage (NCBI taxonomy): Eukaryota > Metazoa > Arthropoda > Insecta > Orthoptera > Acrididae > Schistocerca > Schistocerca piceifrons. Next base: position 1,059,436,212 of record NC_060139.1, read on the forward strand.
GATGTGGTTTGAACCCACAGATTTGAGAGGTTTTGAGGCCCGTCCACACACAACGATCTGTCTGCGCAGACAGATCGTTGCGTGTGGACAGAAGATTTGCACCAACCTGAGGTGTGTGCAAAACTGTAAGTTGGAGATGGAGGTTTGAGCGAAACCTCTCAAATCTGTGTGTTCAAACCACATCTGCGCAGACAAGATGGAGCGTGTGGACGGGAGATCGCCGCAAATCTGGCGCGAAACAGCTGTTTGCTCAGTCTAGTGTTTGTATTTGTGCTCACAGGGTATTAAAATGGCTGATACTCGTCAGTGTTCTCGGGAGTTTGTAAGTGAATTAATTGAAATATATAGAAACCACACATGTTTGTGGAAGATTAAAAGTAAAGAATATAGTGACCGAGACAAAAAGACAGCAGCATACAATGCTCTAATTGAAAAATTGCGGGCAGTTGACTCCTTGGCAAACAGAGAAACAGTAATAAAAAAAAATCGTTGCGAACTGTTTACCGAAAAGAGTTATCAAAAGTTCAGAAATCTAGAAGATCTGGTGTAGGAGTTTTGTATCCTAGAACAAAAGTTTGTAACAGGTTGCTTCTATACAGTAGCGAACTGAAAATGCCTACTCAGAAAAAAAGTAAACAATAGCTCATTGGCCATGTAGGTATATAATCTCTAATAATATAGGCCTACTGTGTTTCAAACACGCCTACAGCACCAAGAATATTATCTGTAACTTGACAGACTTAAATTACTTGACTTGCCTTCATGAACTCTTCCTACAGGACAGCGTAAATAGCTTCACATGTGTTGGGTACTATTTCACTCAACGCTTGTTTCGATATTGCAGTTGAAAATTCCAAATCCTTGTAGCTCCTTCCTGTTGCTAGGAATCTTAATGTTACCGCCAGCCGTTCATGAGGAGAAATTGCCCTTCTCATACAAGTATTTTTTCTCATAATATGAGGGGTTACAAGCTTTAAGAGATAATTATAAGTTTCGACATCCATCCGCAAATAATTTCGCCAGTCGTTAGGTTCGCCCTGGAACTCTCGCAGTAAATTTACGTGAGAAAACTGCTTTCCCTTTAGCAGCCACTGTCTACACCATTTTGACCGCTTTCTCTGTTTCCTGCGGTTGGTCTGAATGTTTTTTGCAACACAAGTTGCGAACACAGACCACAACAGAACTTCCTCCATTTGCATATTTCAAAATAACTGAATTAAATTTTTGACGTTTACGTGGAGCGTAGTCGCTTGCCACTGATATTTCTTTTCTACACCGACAGATGTTGGGCGAGTAGTAGATTGGGGTTTGCGTCGTGTGAACACACCACATTTGCACGATCTTTTGCATGTACAAACATCTGCGCCGATGTCTGCGCAGACAGATCGTTGCGTGTGGACCGGGCTTTGCTCAAATCTCCAACTCCAACTTCCAGGTTTGCACACACCTCAGGTTGGTGCAAATGTACTGTCCACACGCAACGATCTGTCTGCGCAGAAGTGATGTGCGCAGACATTTGCGCAGACAGATCGTTGCGTGTGGACGGGCCTTTATCTAGCTATAGTAGCATAAACATAGACATTCCTGTCGTAACACAAACAAATCCACAGCGCTTAATAGCCCAAACAATACTAGTTTGTTCGAGGAGCGATTCCGAACCCGTGTATCGACTGCGTGTGGCAGGCGATATGATCCTACTCATGGAAGTGATCCTATTGCAGCGATCGAATTTGAGCGCACTGATCTGATAAAAGAGATAGAATATCGTAGAATGTCATATATTTTCTTCAGTTCTCTGTCTTTACACCCATGACATTGGTACATACGTTTTCTTTTATTTTAATTCTATTTGGGCTTCAGCAATATAACACTGTTTAGCCATGGACAGGTGCAGTAACTATGATACAAGCACAGTCTAAATATGTTAGACTGTGGATACAAGTATATCTTCTACACAGCATTTCAGTAAACACAGATACTATAAAAAATACGCTTCACTTGTAATAGGTTCTATACGAAAAATGGTCATTTCATTTTTTTTGTACATTGTTGGTCAAATTTCCATATCACTCGTAAAAAAAAAATGCGAGCCTTTATTTGTATACACATCACGAGAGATACCGTGGCTTATTTCAAAGATACACTTTGGCACGTTAATAGATACAGTCATGTCATAACTACGCTAGCCATTGTAGCAGACGATTTAAAGTAGAAACTCTAATTATATCTTCAGCTGGCTCAGTTATAACAATTTTGGAAACTATTGCTGTCTCTTATTTCTTTGAAAGTGAGAAGCTGCTTACTTCATACTCGTTATTTAAATATGTATAACGAAAAGTTCTGAACACGAAGCTCCCCATTGGTAAACAAATGTCTTAGTTGTGTGACATATGTTCTAATTTGGGGATATCATCATCCTTTTTTAATGTAAACTATATGAAAACCAGCAAATCGAATTTCTTCAACAGTTCAGCAGATGCTGTCAACCGTTACAAACTTCCATAAAACTCTACAGCACCAAAATAATTGATTGATTGATTTTTATTTGGTACCATTTGATTACATTTTGGACAAAGCGTGTACTTGTAATATAGGACAGCTCAACTTAAACCTATTTTCTTTCAATATTTAGCCTATTTATTACAATTTAATATATCAAAGTGGCAATACTTATAATAATGTTGCAAGAAATTTTCAACCATTTTTAAGGTCCTGGAAATTATTTAGATTCTACATTACACTTATATTTATATTTTTCTCTCAGTATTCATGTTCTCAAGTTATTTACATATCATAATATATTCAGTTAGTTGCAGTACCTCTATAATGGTAATAGTAGCGTTTTCCATTTATTGATACACATATAACATAAGTCTCCTAAAACAGTGCACTTGAAATTTTTTTTCATCATTTACAGATGACTGAGACTAAGCCACTTTTTAATTATTTTAAAGTGTGTCAGGCTTTTCAATATTTTTTATTCGAAGTGTAAGGTTGTATTATTAGCTAATCAACTTGAATTTACATAATTCATGGTTAATTTGGAAATTATCGACAATGATAATTTACTCCTGAGATAGCGCTGTCGTATGTACATAACGTTGACTATTGAAGGGCATATTTCTATTAAATTAATAAGAAAAGCTCGAAAACTGTCAGAAACGAAACCGCATCGCTACTGGTACAATTTGTGGTAAACGAAGCGCTGCACGACTTTGTTTCTTAGCAGGCTAATAACACAAACCTACAAAAAAAATCTTGTTCACAGGGACACCTGAACCTATATTGGGTATATTTGGCATGCTGAATCTGAATGTGATAATGGATTTCCCCGATTGGCTCTAGTTTCTTAGATTCAAGCTATCTCTGTCGTGTACCGGTTAATAGCTAAATTATCAGTAAATCATTTGTAAATTCCATAATTCTGTATGCCTATTCATTTTATATTTTGTGACTGTGTATGTAGAAACATCTCATATGTTACACATTATAGGGGGGAAGGTGAATGACAGTCCAAGATAACAGTCGCGACACTCACTGCTGTAAAAGTTATTACCGTTTGACAGCTGGAGCGACACTAGCGCTCCAAGCGGCGAGAAAGGAGAACATCAGATGTTTCGTAAGCATAATGTTTGTGTTTATCCTATTCCTACATGATTTATGATCAATATTTGAATTATTTTTTTGCCTCCAAGAGTTTCTGCAGTATCAGAAGACATAGATGTTCCTAAAATTATTCTAAAATACGCGCAAGTAGGGATAAAAATCATGAATCCGGTGGCAAGTTACAACACATTCGTGAAGAAATACTTGTGACATTGGATAGAACTGCAGCTTACTGCGGTGAGAATATCATTGTTATCCTTAACATCATTGTTATTCCATACTGGATTTTCCACCGTTTGATTTCAATTTTGAAAGTATTTGCACACTGCAGTGCACGTTTGAGTAACCAGAAAGAATCATCTTAGCTGTTCAGTGTAAAACTACACATTACGAACTACGTACAGTAGAGACATAATGAGATGGCACTGAACGTTGTCAACACTAGTTCATAACTCAGGCAACCACAGGAACTGAGAAGCATATAGGCAGTACATTATAAAGCAGTCGGATTTTTGTGATGGGTGGGAGCTGGGACCATACATTACGCACTTCTACTGAGAAGTAATGCAGCACCATTTGTAAGGTGTACATCACTACAAACATTGCTAGGATGACAGTTTGATTTATAAATACTTATCAGTCTTCACAAGTGAAGAGCTTTCAATGGTTCCACCTCTTATTTCCAATTGGTAATTATTTATTCTGTGAAATCAATAAGGTACAAGGTACAAATTATTTAAGAATATACCTGCTCATAACTACAATTATTTAAAAGTAAAAATCATTATTTGCTTAGTAAAACTCACTCAAAACAACAAAGTATCAGGCAAATAAAAAAAATAAAAAAAGAAAGTAATGTGTACATTAAACTACACTCTTCGTTAGGTGTCAAATTGTAATAAATTAGGATAGGAACATGCCATCACATGGACGTTACATAAATCAAATAAAAAAATTGGGCACCAAAAATATAATAAATTGGGAATAGGATCTGCAAATACTATTGATCAAAAAATAAGAAATGAGTTATCAAACTAACATTCATTGAGCTACACTGAAACAAACAGGCTACACACTATTAGCTCTCATAGAGACAGGAGTAGATACATAGTTTTAGATCCATATATATACATTTACAGTGAGGAGAACCTCATAGATGTAGACAACGGCAAACAACAAATACATAATACATCGATGATTTCTTTTGGATTGTCACAACAGCCTCAATAGATCTGAAGGAGAACATTATTCCACCAGGTTATACATCAAATTACATTGAGGAATAGTGCAACTCCTGCAAATGTACTTCAGTTTAACAGTATCAGCTTATCAGTCAAAACTAAAACAATAACACATGACAGCAATGTTAAGAATTTAATAGCACTAAGCTACTTACAGTGTGGCTATTCAAACTTGGAAATAAAATTCCCTGAGAATCCCAGGTGTGGGACTAATGACTGTGTCAATATGCTGTTGATAAAGTAATGGAAACAGTTATGACTTTTCTTTTATATCAGTTGCACTATATACCAACCATAAGCAGTAATTTAAACACAGTTTTTAAATATCAATAATTTATATGGAATTATATTCATATAATTAAAACACTTAGAAATATTAACTATTTTAAAATATGCAATTTATAAAATTCTATTTCATTGCTAAGCTAAAATGCCGAATTCACCAGGATTTTATAAAATTCTTGAATTTCCCTGAGATTTTCCAGGTTTTCAAGAAGAAACACCACCATGTACTTCTCAGCAGTTTTGTGTAGCTAAAAGTATTTAAAATCAGTACTTCTAAGCGTGAAATTCGTGGAAACTACTACAATTATCGCAAGACTCTGGAGCAGCATATTTCCAAAGTGCACCTTCATCAGCTAAATGAAATCAAAACTCATGTTACAAATAATGAATCTTCAGATTTCTACCAGTACTTCATATTCAACAAGAATTTTACTTGTAAAAGCAATTAAAACGCCACCAACGAAACATTCATGGTATAATGCAACATAAAACTTTGAACTGTATGATGTATTCATTTTAAGCTGATTCTAAAATTTTTTGGATTGATCATAAATTGAAAGAGGAAATGGAATGCGCTGCATAACCTAAATTCGTCAAACACCATGCCACTAAATTTGTTGACGATTGCTCAACTTTTAAGTATTTGCCTTTGTCCAGATCGAGGTGAATGGGTAAGACAAAAAAATGGTAGGAATCAAAAAAAATCAATAGAAAGTCTCCTGCAGACATGAATGTCCTCTATAAGGAAGGAAAGTGCCTTGTTAACTTTGGTCGACTCATTGTAATATCCACAACTATATTTTATTAAGAACAATATTCATGACAGTATTATTTGTGGAATTTGAACAAAAATTTGTGTGATATTAATAAAAAAAGGATTTCATCGATACTAAAATAGTAATATATAATTATTGTCAAACACATAATTTAATTTCCTATGAAAAATATATTTCAGACAATATTCATGGAAAAAGATAATGTAAATCTTCATCTTTTGTTATCTATGATTCTTCTAGTATAATCCTTCATCTTGTTCGAATTTTCGTAATGATTTGACATCGCTGATGTCCTGCAGCACTGAGGTCATTAAAAAACTGTATTATGTTGTTAAGTAATATTTGAAAAATAAAGTTTTTGTGTCATTGAAATCAATATGTGTGTTTGAATTTTTATTCTAATATGATTCTCGCCCTATATAAATGTTAAGTTTTCTGTTCAGCTACAATGGAGCACAGCCATTAGTTCTATTGAACAACATCGCGAATTATTAGTAAAATGCTGTATAATGAGTGATTAACATGGAGAAATACTTTTAAATGTTAATGCACATAGTTAAGGTACAGAAAAGATTTAACATGTATTATTTTTTGAGAACAAAACAACGCCTGAACCAGATTCGTTAGGTGATTGTCTTATGTTAGCCGCCATCTTAGTGAAATATTGCAGTGGCAGTTTTAAATTGATTTTCCATACAGAAATAAATATTGTTGGTCATAATTGCGATAATAATTGTGTATTGGTGGCCCAGAACCCACTTCAAGGAAATAATTCGACTTGGGTTGTGAATAATCTTTAAATATAGTGCAAATAGCATCTTATGTGATATAAATTCTTATAAATGTATGAAGCCTGGTTATTTCGTAACAACTTTTATGAATTATTTTGACAGGAAAAATACATTAGTGTTGTGTGCATGTGGTATTGTGTGACAAAACTGTTCATTTTGCCTAAAGAAAAGTGCTGCCATGTTGAATAACAGTAGCATTAAATTCGATAAACGATCTGCAACTATGAGTCATTTACACTGCTAGACAGACAACATTGCTACATATTCCCAGCTGGAGATTTCTTTAATAAAATAACGATGATTATCCGGGAAAAGCAGTGTTTAAATAAAACCGCATGTTACATTGATAATAAGTAACTATTTTTATTGTAATCTTGCTGAAATTGTACAACACGCAATCAAACCACAATACTTGCACGCCTCATTGGCGCCCAACGTGGGGCCCACAATACACAACATTTATTATAATATTGTAATTCTTTACAGGTGTAGTGTACCATAACAAAATAATAATATTTATGTTATTTTATTTTCATGTAACATTGACAGTCCGACACGGGAGAAGTTACTGTACTTCTTTGTACTTCATCTCAAGTGTTCTGAGGAACATCTGAGAAAACTTAAGCTGTGCTGTCCATTGACGGCTGACAAAAAGGTAGGAATGGATGTTCCTGTTTGTGGCTTGGAAGTAAGCACATGCACGTAATTGACATTCATTGTGTGTGCGTTTTAAAAAATTAGCAACAGTTCAGTTGTAATAACAGCAGCGTTAAGTAGTAGTGCTTCAATATCTGGCTGCAAGTGTAATATTTTCAAGTGTATTTGTCTTGTAAATATTTCAATGAAATTGAATTTTATAAATTGCATATTTTAAAATACTTAATATTTCTAAGTGTTTTAATTATATGTATATTATTCTATATAAACTATCGATATTTAAAGGCTGTGTTTAAATTACTGCTTATGGTTGGTATATAGTGTAATTGAGATAAAAGAAAAGCTATTATTATAGTACTTTCCCTTTCCCCTCTTGCTATTACTTTACCAACAGCATGTTGACACAATCATTAGTCCCACACCTGGAATTTTCAGGGAACTTTATTTCCAAGTTTGAATAGCCACACTGTAAGTAGCTTAGTGCTATTAAATTCTTAACATTGCTGTCATGTGTTATTTTCTTTGGCCTGATGAGCTGATACTGTTAAACTGAAGTGCATTTGCAGGAGTTCACTATTCCTCAATGTAATTTCATAATAACCTGGTGGAATAATGTTCTCCTTCAGATCTATTGAGGCAGTTGTGACAATCCAAAAGAAATCATCTATGTATTATGTATTTATGTAAACAATGTATGTAGAACTGTAAACAGATCCTAGGCAAGGCTTGACATATGTTACGTACTAAGAATAATGGAGATGTAACCCTTGTGCACAATTTCTGGTTAAGCCACCCCACAAGGACAATTATAAATTTAAAAATTACACTGTCGCCACCAGCCCAAGCCCTTCCTAACAAGTAAGAAAACACCGAACTAGAAGTTATCAGTTCAATGAAATTAAGAATTCAATAATAAGAATGTAATTTTTTAAAGACACTAACAAGATGAACAGCATTGTATGTCGTATATCAATCAGCTTGTCTAATTAAATTGATTTTTTCTCACATTTTTGTTCATCACAAGCAAGCAGATTAACTTAAAAATATCGGGGAATAGACAATTAATTTGAAAACTGGCGTCAATGAGAAAGATAAAGGACACAGAGTTTATCTTTCACAAAGGACCTTTATTTAATTACTGAATTTGATGCGCATTCTACAAAAACACGTTACTGGTGCCTGAATAAAAAAAAGTAACTAAATAATTCTCAAAAATTGTATAATCGCGCAATAAAAAAGGAAAAACACACAAAAGGGAAGTGGAATACAATAATTCACTCATTACATCTACATACCCACGACTGTCCGACAGGAACAAAGCAACTTCCACACTTTTAATTTCAATCACCATCATCGCCGATTTTTAACAAAATAATTATGCCACATTCCGAAAATACATAACTACACACGCTTCAGTTAAGCTGAAGTACTTAAATATGCCATGAATTTAACAAAGGGTAATTCTAATTCGACCTACTTCCTATCAGTAGAAAACCTCTCTAGGAGCTACGAACTGTACTCACCGACTGATAGCTGCAGAGTGTCCTTCCTCCACTGAGCTTCGCCTAATTACCGGTGCAACAGAAGCTTCCAGAAGGTTAGGTTCAAAATGGTTCAAATGGCTCTGAGCACTATGGGACTTAACATCTGAGGTCATCAGTCCCCGAGAACTTAGAACTACTTAAACCAAACTAACCTAAGGACATCACACACATCCATGCCTGAGGCAGGATTCGAACCTGCGAGTGTAGCAGCAGCGCGATTCCGCACTGAAGCGCCTAGAACCACATGGCCACCGCAGCCGGCAGAAGGTTAGGCTTCCGTCACCAACCTTACAGACAAACCACCCTCAGACTAAAAGTGGTAAACCTCTCTGTCCAGGTACTGGGATCCTAAGTTGGTCATCCTGTGGTACCCTCCAAATGGAAAGCAAACATCACCTGCTCCTAGCAGGCGACAACCAACTCAGTGTCTCCCACAAAAGAAACCCGAAACCACTCACAAAAACGCTCATTCAGTCACATTCACACACACATAGGGTAAGGTGAAGGGGAAAACGTAATAAATACAGGACATGATTTCCTATGGAACACAAAAAAAATCAAACAACATCATTTAATAAGCCTTTCTTTGATTTCTCAGTCTTTCTGGGAGAGTTAATAAATTAAACCGCAATCAGGCGGTGGACAGAATAGGATGCACAGAATCCAGTGAGACAAGTGTCAGTGAAACGACTCCACAGAGACGTTTCACCACACCGAACCCCCCCCCCCCTCTTCACCCCAAAAAAAAGACTGTGCAGGGAACGTTATTGCCATTGCTATGACGTTACCCAACAGGCTTTTCACCTTGCAAATTTCACAAAAAAACATAAATTCAAGCAACCAGTATTTGCAAAACTCAAGTATAAATACAAGTTTATACTAAAAACACTATCGTATTAGTTTCCATGTGGTACTAATTTCCAGAATTTAATGTTGATCTCATTCGGTCTGCAATGGAACAACAGTTATATAGAAAGTACCACAAGAGATATGACGTGTTTGTATGATCCAAATAGTATACATAATAAAACAAGTTATCCACAATCATATCTAATTATGAAATTTAAAACTTATAGTGAAAGTTAAATGAGGTACTAATTTACTGAATTAAATATTGACTTCATTTGGTCAGCAAAAGGGACATTGATTTGTTTGCAGAGTACCACAACAAAATGATAATGCACACCCTCATAAGAATATATGGCACACAGACACAATGTTACACAGTATACAGAAAATCATAGTAATAAACATTGACAATACATAAACATAATCTTACACAGCATACGAAAATCATAGTAATAAACATAGCAGTATCATGAAAACAAGGTTCTGACATGTCACAAAAAAACTAGTATGGATCAAATCATCAGACATAAAACGCCACTAAGAAAAATGTGAACAATAAAATGATTCCTTTGAACGCTACAGGACCATTGACATACCATGTTACAAAAAAAGGGAAACAAGGTATGTCGACTAAACAAGTTATATCTATATATCCAAAAAAAACTTTGCAGCTACACAAATATGTTGATGAGTTAATTAATCCAATCATTAAGATATTAAAATTCAAAGACATATAACATTACAAAATTCATCATTTGAAATCTAGATCCTAAAAATATACATCCAATCATTTATAAAGGCACTCTGTCTTTATTTGATTTGGCCTTACGAGAATGATGAACATGACAAAAAAATTCTAAAACCTTTGCACATTCATTTACGAAAACATCACTTGGCACACTGAAAATTGCATTGCACAATCACTTCCAAATATTCACATTTATGTAGAGATTCGCACTGGTGTATCCAACTGTCCATTTTGCCCACGATTTTATTGTTTTACGAACTCTAAAACATCAATGAGAACTCGCCCATCTAAACGTCATGGGGCAATTTGTCGACGCAACTTGCACTTGCGACGATTATATCGTCCTCAGTACTCAGAATGCCAAAAAAATCTCTTGTCGCTACTGCCGTCTCAGCGACGTGGAACAGCCCATTCCAGAAAAAGTTGCCTAAATCTTTTCTTCCATCCTCATGACTTGATGCTGTTTTGGTCATGTGGATATTCTGGCGCGAGAGCGACACTGACTGGCTCTTCTTTGTGCCACCCTCTGCAACATAGAGCATCGACCAATATGTAGTGCCACCACAATTGTCTATCAGCAACTGCTCACAATCTGTATCAGGTGACATCATAGTGGGATGGCACATCAGCAGCATCCCACAATGCCACGCGAAACTGCGGATCCAACCCTTCTTGTCACGCTCGTTTTTGTGGTTGAGCGAGTATTCGTGGTTGTTAGGATTTCCTCGCGCAAGGATTGCGCTAATTGGCTCTTCTGTGCACCATCCTAGGCAGCAGAGGACATCGACCATTCCACATTTTCTCCATCCTTCAGTAACACAGCTTGCCCGTGCGACTGTCAGTTTCTCAGGCACGCCCTCTCCACACCAGGTTAGAAACATAGTCAGCCCAGATGCCCACGTGGTTATGGTTTGACATCTGGCCAGACCTTCTCTATCCCCAGTTTCATCGGTCTCACCAGCACTTGTCCTCTGTTGTTCGTGTACGGCCTCCAGACCCAACTGGTTGGTCCAATTAGCGGCTGCCGCAGACACAGAGACCGCATGTGGCAGGCCCATCGGCCTGTGTGGCGTGAGGGAGGGGAAGGTAGTGGCAGCTGCCAACCCTTCCTTCTGCTGCGGCAGTGTCCCGTCAGCTCGCCCAAGCGATAGTGTTTTCTGAGCACTGCTATCTCCCATTCCAAGATTTCCTCTGTTAACTGGCCACACCGTTCATCAGTGTGCTCCACCCAAACGATTCTGAACTGACAAATTGAAAATACAGTAAACAATTTCCATTTCAGAATCCACCATCTTGCATTCTTTCTTAAATGCATGGTTAAAAGGATAAAACTTAATTGGTCCATCAAGATTTTATAAAATAAAGGCATTTTGGACTAAAAATTTCAACTATAATTGCCAATTTATCGAAAATAAAATAGAATGACATAGAACTCTGACTAAATCCTTAATGCTTACCTGCACCAAAGGCAAGAAATTAAAAAAATAGAACAGTTTAAATTTTTTATCTTCAAACAATTTTCTTAAACAGATATTCAGTAATCACTGTGCAAAACTGTGTCTAGTGTTTGATGCACTGATCTTTTTTAAGCATTACTATGTCACAAGAACAAAGTGAATTACTCAATGTAAATTATATAGGGGCGTTGTGTTCATACATTAAAGAAAACTTATTTGGCTAATTCAACAAATATAAACTATTTAAAAGAAATCAATAATCTGTGAATAATAATTAAAATTACAACTGTTATCTCGGAATCTTGTGGATTTACTCCTTCAATTACGATTACTTAATTCAGTTTAAATTATGATACCAGAAAGATTATTCGAGCTCCTTGAAAAGGGATTGTGATCACATTTTTGGAGTAGGAATAAAGACAGCACAAGGAAAATAGGTTAGTTACTTTCCAACACCTGTTAGCTACTTTTAACTGCATTCCACATAGAATCAAATGCAAAATCTACTTGTTATCACAACGGAACTCGTCTGCTAATTTAAGGCGTGTGCACTACATGCATGATACAGAATACCACCACTACCCAGGTTTGTGGTGTGGTGTCCCTCTCTCTGGAGTCGGTAACACTAGTTCATGATATCGACTGAAATCATTGACTGGCACCCTCTTCAACATACATAAATGTCATGTATTATTTCACTGATAGGATTACATACACAAAACAACATGTCTGAAAAAAATCATTCTTATTACAATTATATTAAACTCATTAATATTTTTTCAGAGCTACTTCATTCATTTACTAATTTACGATTAACTGCTGATTAGCATACAAACAAAAAATAAATTTAAATTCTATACTTCATGTCACCATGATCCTCTTTTCTTAGTACATGCAGAATTATTTGCTGCCACATAACCTGCTTGCAGGAGACTACCTTTAACATGTACTTCAGATCAAAACAACAAATTATAGATCCAGTTACATTTTGTACGCAATACCTCTTTATACGTAAGTGCTTGACACAACACAACTGAAATAATATACAAATATCCTACTGCTAAAGATTGCTTAACGCAAGTCCGTTATTATGTCTATTCAAAGAAAATACCTCTTCATTAAGCGACAATAACTCATTCTCGAATACCTCTATTCCAAAAGCGGTTTCACATTCGATATGTGGAGCAACCCTTTTGATTTTCGGGTGCGTAGTCCTTCTATTTCCACAACATTCGGATGTGGAATACGCGTCACAGGGATCAATCAATGATAATATTTTAACACCATGGAAGCATTGGAGAATATCGTCCAGGCTTTCTGGTCTGTCCATTTCCGGCATTATTACAGTACTTATTTGACTGGAGTCTAACACTAAATAGACAGAATTATCCCACTTTGGCACCACCAGTAAGGGCGAATTGTATGAGTTTCATGTCCTGTCAATAATACCTTAATCTAGCATCTTTTTTCATTCCTCTCCTACACTCGCATTGTACGCAAGTGGGATAGGGAATGGCTCCAGAAAAAACGGTTTGTGCTCACGTATTCTGAACCTGTAACTGAAAACGTTTACTGTGCCTGGTGCTTCTACTAACAGGCTTGTGTGGTTTATGATTATCCGACGCAATGCTTCCCAGTCTCCATCCACATTTCCGGGAGAGGAAATCCTCTCTTTCCGAATACTGGAAAAAACATCATTCTCAAACGGCTCAGTAGACATCGAAACCGATCCATCCACCAGGATAACGTTGAACTCAGGTTCAGGTTGCAATTCGGTGCAAGTGGGAAATCTCAGGCAACTCACTTCAATTTCATTGTGGAGCATGCGCTCATCAAAAATTAAACTGACGGGGTTACCTTGAACCTCCACTGTCATAAAACCTCCACAAACGTTGATTACTGCATTGTGTGCATACATAAAGTAGGTCCACAGTATGACCGCCACCTGCATCGGGGGTACTATATAAAAATTAAACTCAAATTCATAGCCTTGACATTTGAAGTTAATCCTAGCTCACCATTTGATCTTCACGCTTTTCCCGTAAATCGCACCAGAAGTCTGCACTTTCCATACACTGCCTGGATGTGCACTCACCAATAATTGAATATGGACTACCTGTGTCCAAAATTCACTTTAATTGCAACTCTCTGATTGAGATCGCGACAATGGGTGTAATAACTGGCACTTCACTGCCTGTAGTCTCTCGTAGTAAGTCTTCCCGTATATCGTTGTTTTCCATGCACATAATACTCATGTTAGTCTTACTTGCAATTTTGTTCCTTTCCGCGCCGTCCAACAGTCAAAGTTCTTACCGCTCATTTTCGATACGAAGATTCTGTCGGGGGTTTGCAGTCCTAATTTCCACTGCAGGTGGTGGTCGCGCATCCGCATTTCTATCCTCGTTACATTTTCTATGTAACTCGTTTCTGACCTCCTGATCTCGATTTACACCGTTTCCAGGGTTTGTCTCATAATTTGCATGCGCCCTCTCATTTCCAAAATGACAGTTCCTATTGAATCTATTGCTCCAGTTATTGCCAAAGTTATGCCACCCATTATTACTATTCCCATTTTGTCGATCATGGCCCTGTGATCGATTTCGGTCGAGTCCTCTCGACCTTTCTTGCTCGCGTCTTCTGCTGCGCCCCCTACTGGAATCTTGCGCTTCCGCACCATGGGGTTCGCCAGCATAATTAGACACATACGCCTCTGAGTCATCTTTTAGTTCTTGCAGTATTCCTTTGAAAGCTTCCACATCATCTTTGCACCTTGCAGCAAGGACGATGTGCCGCATATGTGCCGGCTGTTCTGTTAGACATATCCGGATCAGCTCTGCTGGTCTAAATGGGTCGTACAAGTATTGATTTGCCTGCACCATGTGATCGAATAGACGAGCCATGCTCGTGAAACCTGAGTTTCTCAGGGAGGGTATCAAAAATATCTTATGCTTTATCCTGTCCTGCGTGGCTTCCGACCAGTAGACTGAAAGACAAGCTTGTTTAAACTCACACATCGTGCCACAACTGCGCGCTACAGTTTTCATTCGCGCGGCGGGTTCCCCCACTAGGAAACTACACATGAACTCCCTTTTATGAGTGCTGGGCCACTCATATTGCTCATACTGCAACTCAGACTGCTCTATCCAAGCAACAGGATGGATTCCATCACAAGAATTTTCTCAGCGAAAGAAAGTGCTTGAAATCGACCTCCTGCATTTCTCTTCGCGGAGATTGTTTGCATGAGTTTCTTGTTCGCCCCCATGTATTTCTGGCAGGATCGTTATCGCTAGAGTCCCATCCGTCCTCATGCCCAGAGTCTATCTCAGCACTTCCATGAGCTTTATTTCGTCCGGCCACCCCTCGACCATGTTCTATACGTGTTTCGAGGTTCCCCATTCGTTCATTCAAATCGCGGGTTACCCCTGCTTGCTGTCGGCTGATTAGGTATTGCCCTTGCTGAAACTTCAGCAAAAACCGCACCTCTTCAGTATTCTCACAAATACCTGCCCCCGAACTGTTGCCTACCATTTCGACGATCTTCGCAAGCTCATTTCTCAGGTCTTGGGTTTCAGAAGCATTTTCTTGTTTGTTTGGCTTCAGCTCTTGTTGGAGAGAACTAATTGCGCCACTGTTCGGGTCCACTTGGATCTTAATAGCCTCCAGACACTGCACGCTCGCTACCTGCACCTTTTCCAAAGCCTGGAATTTCTCGGTCATTATGCATGGCTGTTGTTCGACCACCTTGTTAAGTTTTGACTGTTCGTTTTCAACGTGGCTGGGACGTTGCTCCACAACACTGACAGCTTTCCCTATTTATATAGCTATTTTTTCTCGTAATGAGGTCTGAAATTCTCTCAGATTATTTACTATGTTATTCCCTAGTATATCGAATCGCTTTTCTGTCGCCTCCAATCGCTTTTCAGTTTCCTTCGTGGATTTATGTACCTCGTCGATTTTCCTTAATTGCCCCATCATACTTTGCAATAGTGCATCCATGTGTAACAGCACACTGTTATTACGTTCCCTATCAAGACCCTCTGTGTCTTGTAATTTCTGACAATCCACATCTGTACGATTTTCTACTTCTTCAGTTTGCTCACCTGAGTTCAACATCACGTTTTCTATGTGTTCTAAAGGTTCATTATTTACATTCGGCCCGATACTATCGTCCTGATAATCACGACTGTTGTCTTTCGCACGGCTCCGCGTATCCATAAGTTTAAAATTCAAAATCCACACGATAAAAAAATAATTTACACTTCTACTGACCACGACAACAGACAATTATTTTACTGTGCAAAAATACAATGTGAAATGCAGCCTGTACTCAATTTTGTCAGACACAAAAATCCAATAACATATCAAAACCACACACAAATTTAAAAAACAGAACATTTTTATAAATACAATAGACAACAAACAACACTGTTGACAACACTGAGCCACACTCTTTCTCACTGCATATAGTTAAGACACTGCTAGATCTAACTTGTATATCAGAATTTCGCAGATATAGCGTATCCTAGGTCGGGGTTGGCCATATGTAAAGCATGTGTGTAGAACTGTAAACAGATCCTAGACAAGGCTCGACATACATTACATACCAAGAATAATGGAAATGTAACACTTATTGTGCAATTTCTTGTTAAGCCACCTCACAAGGACAATTATAAATTTAAAAAATACAGGGACGCCACCAGCCCAAGCCCTTCCTAACAATTAAGAAAACACCAAACTAGAAATGATCAGTTCAATTAAATTAAGAATTTAATAATAGGAATGCAATTTTTTAAAGACACTAACAAGATGAACAGCATTGTATGTCATATATCAACCACTCATAAAAACACTCATTCAGTCTCATTCACACACACATAGGGTAGGGTGAAGGGAAAAATGTAATAAATAAAGGACATGATTTCCTATGGAACACAAAAAAATCAAACCTAATATCATTTAATAAGCTTTACTTTGATTGCTCAGTCTTTCTGGGAGAGTTAATAAATTAAACCACAATCAGGTGGTGGACAGAATATGATGCACAGAATTCAGTAAGACAATCGTCTGTGAAATGACTCCACAGAGACATTTCAATGGCAAGAGGGGAAAAGGGAAATACTACAATAATGGCTTTTCTTTTATCTCAATTGCACTGTATGCCAACCATAAGCACTAATTTAAACACAGTTTTTAAATATCATTAATTTATATGGAATAATATTCATATAATTAAAACACTCAGAAACATTAAGTATTTTGAAATATGCAATTTATAAAATTCAATTTCATTGCTAAACTAAAATGCAGAATGCGCCAGAATTTTATAAAATTTGTGACTTTCGCTGAGATTTTCCAGGTTTTCCAGAAGAAACACCACTATGTGCTTCTTAGCCGTTTTGTGTAGCTAAAAGTATTTAAAATGAGCACTTCTAAGTGTGACATTTGTGGAAACTACTACAATTATAGCAAGACTCTGGAGCAGCATATTTCCAAAGTGCACCCTCAGCAGCTGAACGAAATCAAAACTCATGTTACAAATAATGAATCTTCAGGTTTCTACCAGTGCTTCATATTCAACAAGAATTTTATTTGTAAAAGAAAGTAAAACGCCACCAACGAAACACACATGGCATAATGCAACATAAAACAATAAACTATATGATGTATATATTTTTAGTGGATTCTAAAAATTTTTGGAAAGGAAATGGAATGCACTACATAACCTAAATTCGTCAAACACTGTGCCACTAAATTTGTTGACGATTGCCCAACTTTTAAGTATGTTTCCTTTGTTCAGATCAAGGTGGAGCAATAAGACAACAAAAATGGTAGGAATCAACAAAATCAATGGAAAGTGTCCTGCAGGCATGCATGCCTTCTATAAGGAAGGAAAGTTCCTTGTTTATTTTTGGTTGACTCATTGTAATATCCACAACTATATTTTATTCAGAACAATATTCATGACAGCCCTTTTTGTGGAATTTGAACAAACATTCATGTGATGTTAATAAAAAAAGTACTTTATCGATACTAAAATAATAATAAATAATTATTGTCAGACACATAGTTTAATTTCCTGTGAAAATTATATTTCTGACAATACTCATAGAAAAAGATAATAGAAATCTTCATCTTTTGTAATCTATGATTCTTCTAGAATAATCCTTCTTCTTGTTCAAACTTTTGTAATTATAGCACATGGCGGATGTCTTGCAGCACTGAGGTCATTAAAGAGTTTCTGTGTCACTGAAATCAATATGTGTGTTTGAATTTTTATTCTAATATGATTCTCGCCCTATTTAATGTTAAGTTTTCTGTTCAGCTACAATGGAGCACAGCCATTAGTTTCACCAAGAAACACGAATTAAAATTAGAGTGTACTTGTAATAAAGTCAGTACGCCACCTGCTAATGACAACAACTCCATGCACTTAAGTACCATAATGGACGAAGAGAGCTTAATTAAACAGCGACAATTCCATGTATTCAATGAGGAGAGTAAAATAGAATATTCATTCCATAGTTTTTATTTGGAACTTTAGAAGTGTTCTTTCTAATTCATGGACGGAGGAACAGAAAATCCAGTTTGTGGTTTCACACATTTCCTGAGATTCATTGTCTGGGAGTTGAAAATAGGAGAAACATGCAAAACATTTAACAAATTTGAGAAGGCGTTTCTCGACCATTTATGGTCAGCATCGACTCAAATACGACTAAGAAAGATTGTATATACCACAGAAATATATAATCTAAAGACAGGCTCTTTGAGAAAATACTTTGAAAAATACATTAATATGACACAGTACTGGGAATGAACCAGTAACCACACGGGACTTATTACAAGTATTGAAGGGCAGATTGCCAATAGATATTAGGGAGAAACTGTTTAACGTCACAGATACTGATCTTAAGGAATTTTTATCTGTGATAGATTCATTAGAGTGTGTCCAAGAAGACCCCAGAAATAATTCTGATGCAACAAATAGTGCCAACTGTTCAAACAGAAAAGGTTCCTGGAACGGAGATAATGGTAATAGGAGCGAAGGCAGTCCCAAGAAAAACAAAAACAAAAGCCATGGCAATTGAAAGTACAGTAACAGTAAAAATCTTTACAAATAAAAATCTGATTATTTCTGTAATAATAATAATTTCCAGGAAACCAATGACTACCCCTAGCATCCGAATGGTAATCAAAGGCACTGTAGTAATGCAAATGCCAATAATAATAATAATAATAATTGTAATCATACAAGACGAAATGAAAATACATCCGACAGTTCATATAACAATAAACCAAAACATATGTGTGGTGACAGTGAATATTGGCGACAACCAGGGCCAATTCATTGGCAGCCGCAACAAAACTTTCTGAATCTGGGTTAGCCAGTAAATTTTGTACAGCCTATACTTATGTCGAATAAGCAGTATCCACAATTATGGGACCCAATTAGACCACCTGCGACTGTAGAATCACAAAATGCGAAAATAGTGGAGGTATCCTGGGAGCCGAAACAAAATATACCAAAGTCAATGAGCTAATCTCGGTCCCTGTAGGCCTTTGCCAGGAGACCGAGATTAAGAATGAAAGCAATAGGTCTATGTGAGAGAATGTTGATAGGATTCACTATCTGAATGGTAAGAAAATTGGAGATGAACTATATCAAGAATCTGCCATCGGTGATAGAGAAGAAAAAGCAAGTATTCAGGGAAGTGTCAATGGAACCATCAATGGTGTAGCAACCATTATCCTCCTTGACACAGGTGTGAGTGTATCAATGATGAACACATAATTTTTTAAGAAGGTACCGCAAATAAAAAGACATGCCGATTTTGCCTGGTACAAATTGCAAAGTTATAGGAGCGCTGCGAAACAAGGCACAAATTATAAAGTACCAGACACAGGTTGAAGTTTCCTTTGGAAGTAATAGCGTTATACACATGTTCCCATTGATGGAAAACTTATCAATACCGGTGTTACTGGGCCTTGAGTTTTTACAGGACAGGGAGGCTGTAATAGATCTTGTCCGCAGAACATGTGTACTTAAATACCAGCTGCAACCAATAAATTGAAGCTAAATCAGGAGTTTGGTGTGTGCCTTCCGCTGACAAGAGAATTAGATGTATCTGTCAGGAAACAAAAATTGTTGGCGTTAGAATATGATTACCCGCAAAAGTATCATATTAACTGAAACAATGATGCACCCAATCATGAGTGACATCAGAGCAGCAATAGAGGAGAAAGTGAAAGAGGCAACTTGCATTGACGTTTCACAGGCTGGATAATTAATAAAATTGTTATCCAGATATCATGAAGTATTTATTGATCGACCAGGTATCATAAAAGATTATATTTATGATATGAAAGTCTATCCCCGTAAGACCTATTGTAGAGCTTCATACTCGGTCCCCTGGACAAAGAAAAATGTAGTAATGAAGAAAATCCGAGAAATGCTGTACTGGGCAATTATTGAAACATCAATTTCACCATAAGTAGCCCTTTTTTGGCCATAGCCAAAGCAGATAAAAGTATACATTTAGTTCTCGATGTACGAGACATCAACAAGATTATAGTGCCAGTGCAAAAGAGACCTGGAAACTTCGATGAACAAATTCAGAAATTTTTTGGTAAAAAATATCTGACTTCACTTGATTTGTGTTCTTCATACTAGCAGATCCTATTATCTAATGAATCTAGACAATATACTGCTTTTGTGTTTGGGGGCCAGAGCTACCAATTCTGTGTTCTTCCCTTTGGGTTGAATATTAGTGCTGGTGTTTTCATAGCAGCGTTAGGTAACATACTAGGACCCCAGCTATTAGATCAGGTCACAGCATATGTGGATGACCTTTTGCTAGCGACAGATACCTGAGAAGAACACCTTGAACTAATACAGAATGTGCTAGACAAGTTTCTAGCAAGAAGAGTAATGGTAAATTTAAAAAAAATCCAACTTTACTCGACAAGAAATAAAATTCTTAGGTCACATAATATCAACTCAAGGAATAAGACCAGATCCAAGCAAAACGGAAGCAACTGAGAATTTTCCATACCCACGGGCTAAAAAACAACTCAAAAGTTTCATTGGGTTGGCATCCTTTTTTCGAAGATTTCTGATGAGTCAGCAGCTTAACAGCGAAGCATTACTGAGCCTGTTAAATATAAATGCACAATGGTGCTGGACAGCACAGTTCAGGGAAGACTATGAGAATATCAAGTAGGCGCTCATTAATGCACCGATTCTCTATCAGCCGGATATATCAAAGGATTTCTTTATTACATCAGACGCCTCAAATTATGGAATCAGGGCATACTAAACAGATAAATGATAATCTGGACGTCAAAATGATCGGATTTGCCAGTAGAAACTAACCAAATGTGAACGCTCCTACACAGTGACCAAACTTGAGGCACTCACTGTAGTATTTGCTTTCAAAAAATTCAGGTACTATGTATATGGGAAGCATGTTAACGTCCTGAATGATCATCAGGCTTTGAGTTTTATGTTAACTTGCAAGTTACTGCATGGACGTTTAGCTCGGTGGACTCTAGCTCTACAAGAATATGACTTCGGAATCAGGCATGTTCATGGATAATGTAGTTGCTGACGCATTACCCAGGCTGCCGCAAGGTTTACCAGTGTTTTCAGCCTTATTTGAAAGCTCCACAGACTATAAGATCTTGCTGGTAAAAGACAAAGCTAATACAAAAGAATATCTAGCGATGTGCAAAAAAATTGAAGCAATGCCAAGAAAATGATTCAATGTGGAAGAACATCAAAGACATATTGCGTCAGCAAATTGACAGTGCTTTCCACCAGTATTATCGGTTAAGCAACGATATGCTGTTTTACAAATCAGACAATCCAAACAGTAACTGGCAGCTTGAAGACCTAATTTGGCTAACACATCGAGCATGTGGGCATTTCGGCATTATCAAATGCACAATGAAGATAGGTCAGTATTGTTACTATCTGAATTTAAAAAGAAAAATACAAGAACTTACAAGAACATGTAAAATATGCCAGAAAGTGAAACCAAGCAATGTATGCAGGTACACTGAATTACATCCCATTATTGCACAATCTCCATGGCGGAGTGCAGCTATCGACATTGCAGGACCCCTATCAACTGCTAGAGGGGAGTTGAAATATATCTCCTAGTAATGTATGATTTGTTTACTAAATATACAGGGTGTTACAAAAAGGTACGGCCAAACTTTCAGGAAACATTCCTCACACACAAATAAAGAAAAGATTTTATGTGGACATGTGACCGGAAACACTTAATTTCCAGGTTAGAGCTCATTTTAGTTTCGTCAGTATGTACTGTGCTTCCTCGATTCACCGCCATGATTTCATATGGGATACTCTACCTGTGCTGCTAGAACATTTGCCTTTACAAGTACGACACAAAATGTGGTTCATGCACGATGGAGCTCCTGCACATTTCAGTCGAAGTGTTCGTACGCTTCTCAACAACAGATTTGGTGAACCGATGGATTGGTAGAGGCGGACCAATTCCATGGCCTCCACACTCTCCTGACCTCAACCCTCTTGACTTTCATTTATGGGGGCATTTGAAAGCTCTTGTCTACGCAACCCCGGTACCAAATGTAGAGACTCTTCGTGCTCGTATTGTGGACAGCTGTGATACAATACGCCATTCTCCAGGGTTGCATCAGCGCATCAGGGATTCCATGTGACGGGGGGTGGATGCTTGTATCCTCGCTAATGGAGGACATTTTGAACATTTCCTGTAACAAAGTGTTTGAAGTCACGCTGGTACATTCTGTTGCTGTGTGTTTTCATTCCACTATTAATGTGATTTGAAGAGAAGTAATAAAATGAGCTCTAACATGGAAAGTAAGCGTTTCCGGACACATGTCCACATAACATATTTTCTTTCTTTGTGTGTGAGCAATGTTTCCTGAAAGTTTAATTTACCTTTTTGTAACACCCTGTATAAAAATGTATGCACTTCGAACGTCAACTGCCAGCAGTATTGGGAAAAGGTTAAAAAATGAGTATATCAAGTTTGTCCGATGCCCATCTACTGTAATAACTGATAATGCTACATATTTTACTGGAGAGAGGTGGAAGGACCTTATGGAAGAACATAATATTAAAAATGTCTTGATTTCACAGTTTTCTCCCAGCAGTAATCTGGTCGGGAGAACTTTCAGAGAGCTAAATTGGTTCATATGAGCTCATGCCCACAATAAACACACTAAGTGGGTAGAATACCTAAATAGTTTTATGGAAACCTACAACAATTTACCGCACATATCAACCAATTTTACACCATGGAACTCATGAATGGACAGAAGAACGAAGTAAATGAATGGGCTAGTCCCATACGAAAGATCCAAGAAGAAAAAATAGCACATCAGGAGAAACTGCATGTAGCATTATAGAATATAAGTCGTCAAGCAGAGTTCTGCAAGGCAAAATTTGATAAAAAAACTTATTAACAAACAGCAATACTGTGTCGATGAATTCGTATTGCTAAGAATGCATCCCAAGGAATCACTAATCAGAACGAAGAATAGAAAATGGCAATTATTAAACGAAGAACCATTTAAAATAACCTCAATCCGACATGTTTGATGTTATTTACTAGAAGATGTGAGTTCAGGGAACCTAAAAGGACTGTGTTGTCATAGAGACATTAAGAAATATTTGCAGTAGGAACCCACTTTTAATTCCTATGTAAAGAAAATAATATGTCTAGTGCTAATGCACAATAGCACAATTGTAAATATGTAAATAGTAGTCATAGTGAAAATGTTATCAAAAGTAATTTCATGAATTAACATGTACTGGTCTGTAAGATTACATGCCGGTAGTTACACTATAGTATTCATGAAGTATAAATCCCAATAGGGAAGAATTTTTTATGATAAAAATTTTAATTAATCTGAAAAGGTCATTTACTTGATACAAGCTACTGAAAACCCTATCTCAGTAAAAGTAAGTTTTTTTATCTTTTCTATATAGGATATAGAAATTTCCAATATAAATATGTATATGGATAGATAATGTCTATTCATGTACGAGGGTAAATGAGTGAAGAATGTTTATGTGAACCTCACCTATGTAAACGCACACTTGTAATGAATGTTAATTGTGTCTGAGTTGTGTGTCTGTCTGCATCCGCATTCACTACTGAGGGAACGTTTTCCTGTTATCTACTGTTTTAGGTACTTTTTTCTTTACACGATTATATTTGCTGTTTGCTCTTGTGAGCTTTTTCCTTGTTAGGTGAACCAATCATGGACATCTGTCCCATAATCTGGTAGTAATCCTAACAAAAATTTGAATGAATGAGTATAAATGAACAGAAATAAAATGTATGTCATGAAATATGAAAATGTACTGGTATTTACACAGTTCAAATGGCTCTGAGCACTATGGGACTTAACTTCTGAGGTCATCAGTCCCCTAGAACTTGGAACTACTTAAACCTAACTAATCTAAGGACATCACACACATCCATGCCCGAGGCAGGATTCGAACCTGCGACCATAGCGGTCGCGCGGTTCCAGACTGTAGCGCCTAGAACCGCTCGGCCACCCCGGCCGGGTTACACAGTTCAGTGAAGATCTTATGGCCAGTACAGTGTAGAAGATTCTAGCAGTCATCTTGTTTCATACTTTTTTTGACAGTGTATGATCTTTGTTATCATGTTATTACAGTATGGAACAATGTGCACATGGATTAAAAAATGCATAATTTTGTTATGTGCCATTTGTATAGAAGATTGTCTGTTGTGTGGTTTATGAAACACTAGCAGCAATCCGTACAGTGAAGCATGTCTCACAAGAATTATGAAAGTCTAGTGGACACGTTAAAACTGTTTTCTTTTAATAAAAGTGATGAACAGTGATTATAGAACAAATGAACGCCCATAGAGTGTTAATGTTAGCAGCAACGACATGGACATTAAAAAACTGTTAACATTATTAAAATTGATGTAAAACTGTAGTCCTCAAAGGTGTTACGAGTCATCTTCGCCTGCCAAATGCTGTGACACATACTGTACAGCCAACCGTGCGGCAACAATATAATGCAACGCTGGCTACACAGTGACTCACGGAAATGTTTGCTTACCGCAGGAGATAAACAAAGCACACGATGGACACCAGAATGAAAAAAGGTGCAGTGCCGTACAAGTGCATAGTGAATTAAAGTTGACTAAGAATCACTACATTCAAATGAGTAGTGTCAACATGCAGGACATTGGCCAAAAACAAACTGTATGAATCCGTGTGAATGAAAGAGAATTTGAGACTAAAACTTCTTCCACAGGATAAATATAAAAATTATCTTGTTACAGTTACCCCTCTTTTCGACATTTCATGTACCCACCTTGTACGAGAGGGACGTGGAAAGAGAGAAGCAGGACTTGCTGCAGTAATACTTCCAGACAGCAACAGATCCACACCAGGATGCGCCCGACGGTAGCCGACGCTCCATCCATGCAGTCAGGGACGTTCCAACAGTGGTCTTTATCTTCCTGCAATCCAGAGGCTCGAGACGGAGGCGGCTACGCCACGTCGTCAGGGAATCGTTAAATGAAATTTGTTATTTGAGTTACATAAACCTTTAATTTTCACGTTAAACCTCCGTAAAAGACTCTCTTGACCTCTGATGCGACTAAACAGAAATATAAATTTTCGTGTTTTCAGAATCCAATGAACAAAAATGGGGAGGGGGAGGGAGAATAAGTTAATCCAGGAAGTCTCCGCCGCATATTCCAAGATTGTACAGTTACTGAAGCCATTTACTCAGTCATGTCAACACTAACTGTGTCATGCATTACTCAATGTTATATCTGAACATTTGTGTGATGAAAAAAGTATGTTAATCATGTGAAAGTGAACAATAACCAACGTGGGTATGGTAGTCTGATAAAAAAAAAATACGTAAACTAATTTTTTTCTCAGCCCATTGTACTATCCATGACTATATTTTATTCAGAACAATATTCACGACAGCATTGTGTGTGAAATTATTGTCAGTCACTTAATTTAATTTACTGTGAAAATTATATTTCAGACAATACTCATGGAAAAAGATAATGAAATCTTCATGTTTTGTTATCTATGATTCTTCTAGAATCCTTCTTCTTTTTCGAACTGCTGCAACGATCGGAGGTGGTTGATGTCTTGATGTCTTGTAGCACTGAGGTCGGTATTATGGTGTTACATAATATTTGAAAAACAGAGATTCCGTGTCATTGAAATCTATACATGTATTTGAATTTTTATTTTAATATGATTCTCGCCCTATAGAAATGTTAAGTTTTCTGTACAACTACAATGGACTGCATCCATTAGTGCTATTGATCTACAGCGGGAATTATTAGTAAAATGCTGAATAATGAGTGGTTAACATGGAGAAATACTTTTAAACGTTAATGCACATAGATAAGGTACAGGAAAGATTTAACATATATTATTTGTTGAGAACAAAACAACGCCTGAACCAGATTCGATAGTTGATTGTCTTATGTTAGCCGCCAACTTAGTGAAATATTGCAGTGGCAGTTTTAAATTGATTTTCTATATAGATATAAATGTCGTTGGTCATAATTGCGATAATAATTGTGTATTGGTGGCCCAGAACACACTATGAGGAAATAAATTCCACTTGGATTGTGAATAATCTTTAAAGTGCAAACAGCATCTTATGTGATATAAATTGTTAACTCTGATGTATGAAGCCTGGTTATTTCGTAACAACTTCTATGAAATATTTTGACAGGAAAAATACATTAGTGTTGTGATACTAAAACGTAGACTTTCACGGCCGGAAATATCATGTCCATTATAATTATCCGGGCTGTTATGCCGTGGTCGGTTGATGAATTCTGTGTCGATTCCCAACGTTTCGTCTCCGACTGCGGGAGACATCTTCAAGGGGGTCCGTAGCTCAATGGAAGGTCCAACACATCCACTGGCTCGCTACTGACTGCCGCTAAATTCAGTGTCCGTGCTCTCCCACGCCGCGGCGTGACGTCACGTGTTTTGAAAACGTCAGTGCAATTGGCCGCTGTCCGTCGCCATCGATCACCGTTGCCATCACCCAGTAGTGGACGGGTGGTACACATCTTCTTTAACACCGGCATCCATATACCGTTTAATTTCACACCCTCCTCCTTTCGGTTGAAATTATTTGGGTGTTTAGCGACTTCGATAATATCCGCTTGTGGCCGATAGTACTTGCGTCTCCTCGAAACGAATATTGTGGTTCCCTGGCTGGAAAGCATGATCCGCAACAACTGATCGTTCCGTTTCTCCTCTTCTACAATTTCCCTTATGCTCTTCCAAACGTTTAGAAACAGTTCTTTTAGTGGTACCCACATAAACATCACCACAGCTTGTAACCTCCCCACCGAATTTTAAAGAAAAAAAGACAATACTTAATAGAAATGCGAGCCAAATGTAACCTCCCTAGCAATTAAATTTAATGACAATAAAAGTGAGAATCGCAATCTGACTCAAGTATAAGTTTTTCATAAAAAAATTAAAGTCCATTCAGTGACAAGAAAATATCAGTGATAATAATGATTCAATTAAACCGGAATATCGGTCTTTGGCCCTGTGCAAAACAATCGGAATTAAAGTCTTACCTCAGAATAACTGGATGTCAAATTTCTGCTCTTATCTTTGCGCACGGCTTGGAGGAACTGCATTGCAAATAATAATATTCCTTTTTTCTGTGATTTTACTGAAAATTTTCTTTAAAAGAAATGGAATGAAATGGGAAGTGCAATTAAATCTTTAGTTCAATAAAAAATAAAATTTTTGAAAAATGCTTTTGAAATCAAAATTATTATTGGGGCATTTGTTGGAAATTAATTACCATAAACAAATTTTTACATTATCTAATGATTATATTAATTAACAGTATACCTCATTCAGCATCTTGACCAGTGTTGCCGACCGCCTACATCACACAACCGCACTGGGCTGCTACTACTGACCGACTGCTCTGCATGACGACTAGCTACAGACTTCCACGACTACAGACAGAGTACTGCTCTGCATAGCGACAACTAGCGAACTGCTCGCAACACTCGCGCGGTCAAGCGCATACTCTCTGGTCAGAGACGCTGCAATGCCTCGCCATCGCTGCTGCGTTACATACGTGTTTCATAACCCTCCACTGGGGGGGCAAAAATTTGGCAGCGATGGTGAGTCATTTGGACTTGCCAATCGCGGCAAAATTTTTAAATAACTAATAAACTTCTACAATTTACAGAATAATTAGATGTAGTACATAAAGTAAATGTTGTGCACACGCACTAAGTACAAAATATATCAGACAAAGACAAAATGTGAGTACAAAACATAGTAACAAATCAGAAAAATGTATGTACAAATTATTTGACAGATAACAAAGTGCACATGCACTGAAAAAATTCTTTGGCATATTCAGAACAAATAAACAGACTGGCAAAAATATTATGTTGACAAGTGACATGAGTGCAGATGCACTGCAGTTGAGAACATATCAGTAAATGATGAAACGTATATACAATTAGTAACAAATGACATAAGTGCATACACATTGAAGTATTGAATATACAGAATAGTACAAATCATATTGAAAAATGAGAAAAGTGCACATGCACTGAAGTTCAGTAGAAAACATATTAACACCTAACATAAGTGCACATGCACTGTAGTTCAGAACATATCATTACAATAAAAATGTATATACAATATAAAAGACAAGAGTGTACATATACTGTACTTCAGAACAAATCGAAAAATGTCTTTAGCATTTTCGCAATAAATAAACATAATGGCAAAAAAATCATGTCCAAAGTGCACATGCACTGAAAAATGTCTTTAGCATTTTCGCAACAAATAAACATAATGGCAAAACATCATGTCGACCAGTGACATAAGTGTACTCGCACTGGAGTTCAGCGAATCGAAAAAAATGTATAACCTATGAACATAAATGATGTTACCAAAAAAATTATTTTCCTTATGTGACAAGAATCAGGATAGGAAAGGGAAGGATTGCTTCATGGTTGTAGCACTTTAGATTGCACACAGCTGTTCTGAAAGTCCATATCTTTCCACAGAAGTACAACACCAAGTGACACAATTTGAAGCTCTTTTCCCATCAGAATTTATCAGTGTAGCCAAGACACTGAGCTGTCGTAGTAATATTCCATGTTTTCATTTTGGCAATACATTAGGTACACCAAACAGTGGGACCATAATAACGTCTTCATCGCTCACGGTGGTGGACAGCATGTCGTGTCAACACCACGCTCTTACAAGGCACACCAACGTAGAATTAGTGCAAAACCAAAGATAGTGCTCCATGATCACTGGGATAAACAGGAAAAAATGGACATTGCAGTAATTCAGGGTAGTTAGCTCATGAGGTGAAGGACATCAAGTCACATAATATTGACAATTACAGACTTAATTAGTAGTTTGTGGCATTCATAGCCCAGTTATTGAACATTTCTGTACCAAGTATGTAGTATTACAGAAAAATGTTCATGAATTGTTTTACATAGAATCAGTAATCTTCTTTTCCTAGTTACAAAGTTTAGCATGGTTAATTTATCATTTGTCATTCCAATAGTATTAATCATTAGCCTTTTCCTAATTACAAAGCATTATTAAACAGTAATTAAGATTCATTAGCCTTCTAATTACAAAGCATAGCATAATTTGTCATTTCAATATAGTAAGAATCATATTCTTTTCCGGTTACAAAACATAGCATAGTTAATTAATTATGTGTCAGTTAATTAATCATTTGTCATTTCAATAGTAATCATTAGCCTTTTCCTAACTACAAAGCATAATTAAACGGTAGCATAGTTAATTAATTATGTGTCATTCCAATCTAGTAAGAATCATTAGCCTTCTCCTGATTACAAAGCATTATTAAACAGTCACATTCATTTCAAATTACAAAGTATGAACATAGAAAACAAGAACTAATTAATGGCATAATTAATAACAATTCATCGACTGACATTAATTATTGGCACTCAGTGGCCAGCAAGTATTGAATGGAATAAAACATAGTTCATCATTCAGTATTATTCAGATCATTACGAAGTCAATATTAAAAATCAGCTAATTACAATCAAAGCATTAGTAATCACAGGCATTATAAGTAGTCTCGTTACAATAAACAGTGGCAGTTATTAGCTAGTGACAAAGCATTATTTTATATATATACCTTTTTTTTTTGTCTCATTAAGAAGTCATTACTGAAGTGACATACTATTCAGAGCTAATCAGCATTACTCCGAACTTTCTCAAACTGGTATCACTACTTGGGACTGGTAATACTTTTTTTTTTTTTTGCAATGCATTGCGTTGGGATCGATAATTAATTGCTCAGACATAACACTATTTGCGTTTGACCTGTTGCTACAAATGAGGATAGGTAACGTCATTCGTCATGAGTCAGCTGTAGCAAGATTATGTAACAAGGCAGTATATGTGATCACATTTATAAATGATAAACACAAATGGGTAAAAAAAATAAAAATGCAAGTACTAGAACAGGTATAATAAGTAACAGGTTTAGTAAGTATCATGAAAAGCTTCTCCTGGAAAAAATACAAAATGGATTATTGACCTGAAAGAAGAAACGCACACTATGCTGAAAAGTACTGAACTTCGAATTAACAGGTAGTGAAATGTGTATAAAATGTGTTCCATAGCTGTCCTTTCCAAAAACTTTCCGTCATCCTACTATGCAATGTAACACCTGCTGTCAAAACAAACTGCAACAAATACTTAAATAACTACGTAGCATAAATACATAACTTCAACATTATCCTCATCTGTAAAGAAAAAACTTCATTATCCATCACTTCATTATCCACATTATCATAACTTCATTATTATCATCACCTGTAAAGAAAAACTTCATTATTCATAATACCATTTCCTTCGTCATTATTCATCAGTATTCATTATCATCTGCAAAAAAACACTTCATTACTCATTATACAACTATTCCTTATCTCTAGCATATTTCATCACTAAAACTAAGATGTGTAGTTCAGTCTGACAGCCTGCATCAATCACCTTGTATTCTGAAAGAAAAAATTAGTTAAGACTGCTATTCTACGATGAGTATAGTATATTCTTGTTAATGCTTGTTAATCCTGATCCATTTACTCTTCCTCATAAAGTTATTGCATCTTCTATCGTTTATTCCGTAGGTGAAATTCCCATTTATATTAAATTTATTTCTTACACGCATCATTTCTTTCTGAAATTGATGAACAAAGATTAATGTCTTGCATTTAAATCATATACCCACTAAATAATGACTGGTTTATGGTGACACAATTAAGCATACAGCATAACATGACAGAAAACGTAATATGTCAAAGACATTGACAGTGTTCAGATGCAAAAATGTACACAGAATAATACAATGCAGCAGCAAAAATGTAAAACAGTCACGATGTTGAGATGTCATAAGGCAAAAAAAAATGTCAAAGTCACTGGTGTGTTATATCTTAACTATTTCACAGTGCATACAAACAAAACTGGAGTACAATCGTACATAGAAAAGACAAAATGTGACGTTCGTTGTGTTCAGCTTGTATGTAGTGTAGTTAATAGAGGCGAGAATTAAAGCCTTTAATGAAAAAAATGTAATGAAATTAACATGTCATTAGCTAACATTGCATAATTAGTCATAAAATACGTAAGTTCGTCTGGAAAAGTATGCACGGTTTGATGTGTAACGACAAGAAAAAGCGACCTGCTAACCTTACCTTGCCGGGCACTTGCCAAGAAAAAATACGATAATCATCAGTAATTAGTCAGGTGAAATAATTGCGTTAGTAAATGGCATTATAGTGTGTTGAATCATACAGTGGTTTCACTCAATAAACGGTTTAATGTTTGAGATATGGTGATTGCCTTTCGATTTTCTGGCTCTCAAAGTTTCGACGTGTACAACATTGGGGTGAGGGATGCTGCGAATCCGATATGGACCTGCGTATAGAAGTTCAAATTTACTGCACTTACCTTTTAATTTGCTGGATAAATAGTGTGTACGTATTAGTATCTTCTGTCCAACGTGAAAGTCGCGGCGTGTACAAACCTGTTTTTGCTGTCTTCTCCGGCGCTCTGCGGCACGTTTGATGTTGTTCAGCGCAATGTTAATTATTTCGTGGTGTCGTAGGCGCCGACTTTTGGGGAATTCTACTAATTCTTTAATTTTGTTTGGTGGTTCAACGTTTTTCAGTATAACAGTCGGAGATAG
The DNA here is from genome assembly GCF_021461385.2 of Schistocerca piceifrons. NCBI lineage: Eukaryota > Metazoa > Arthropoda > Insecta > Orthoptera > Acrididae > Schistocerca > Schistocerca piceifrons. Next base: position 1,059,468,444 of record NC_060139.1, read on the forward strand.
CATAGTGGATTCATTTGGAATAGAATTAATTACATCTTGGAATGAGAGTATGTGTGTATCCCAATCAATATGTCTTTTGTGGCAGTATATTCTACACAGTTTACCAATTTCTTTCATTAATCTTTCACAGGGGTTCGAAGAAGCGTGGTACTTGGATATATAGATCGGAGAAATGTTTCTGGCTCGTAACATGCTTGTCCATACGCTACTACGAAATTGAGATCCATTGTCAGAAATTACTTTCATTACATGCCCTACATGAAATAGAAAATGTTTTACAAATGCTTTCGAAACAGTTTTAGCAGTAGCTTTGCGTAATGGAGTGAAAGTAACAAATTTTGAAGTGAGCTCAACAGCGACAAAGATGTAGCAAAAACCTCTGTTAGTTCTGGGAATCGGACCAAAAATATCTACAGCGGCCGTATGTCTTAATTTAACAGGTATAATGGGATATAAAGGAGGAATATGTGAAGTGGTGTCTGATTTAGCTTTCTGGCAAATTTTACAAGACGCTAAAACTCGTCGTATACGTTTTTCCATGTTAGTAAAATAACAGTTCTGTCTCAGTATAAGAAAACATTTTCGTGCTCCGTAATGTGCGTAACTTAAATGAGTGTACCAAATTAATTTGTTAATCAGTTCGTCAGGAATGCATAATAACCAATTGTTGCTGTCAGGATGAGAGCGGCGAAACAGAATGTCATTGCGTACAGTGTAATGGTTCCTAATCGTAACATTATTCCCATCTTGCCAAAGGTGTTTAATTTCTTTCCACACGTTATCTTTATTTTATTCTTGTGCTATGTCCTGTAATGACGATGAAATAAAATTTTCAAATGCAACTTGCTGAATGTACATGACACTGAAATTTGTTTTGCAGAAGTTGGTTGCTACGTCTTGCTGATTGTTGCCGAGAGAACGCGATAGTGCGTCTGCTATAACATTTTGTGTGCCGGGAATGTGAACTATTGTAAAATTAAATTCCTGTAAATATAGTTTCCGCCTGCTTAATCTGTCGTGAGTGAATTTAGCCGAAAGTAAAAATTGTATCGCTCTGTGGTCTGTGTAAACGGTGGTATGTCTGCCATAAAGAAAGTGCCGAAATCTCGTAAAAGCCCATACAACACATAATGTTTCAAGTTCTGTAACAGAATAATTTCGCTCAGCAGGTGACAGAATGCGACTTGCAAATGCGATGTTTTTAATTACTGTAGAGCCATCTTCTTCTATTTCCTGGAAAATATGTACGCCTAAAGCGGTGTTGGAACTGTCGGTGGCAATGGAAAAATTTCTAGTAAGATCTGGGTGCGACAAAAGTGGTGCATTCAACAGAGCATTTTTCAGATAACATTCTCGTGAGCAAAATTCTGCGTGTCAAAAGTAATGTTTGCGTTACTGTAATATGCAATCTGTGCTGTATCTGGTCAAAATCTATCGTACGTGCTGTTATTTACGGGAGAATATTGTGGCATATCCACTATATGAACTGTTCTGTTATTTCTTACTGACATGATACGCTATGGATGACACCTATTGTCTGTTTCATTCATGATTATCCGTTGTTGCTGATGTTACTGCTGCTCATAAGATCGACTGTTATTAAATGTACGCTGAAAATTGTGCTCATCATTTTTACGTCTGTCATGATAGTAATTTCTATACGGCGCATTGCAATGCGAGTTGAAATAGTGTTGTCTGTACGTAGTTATTTCTTTGCTGCCATGCGTTACTATTTGTTGGAGCTGGGACTATACGTGCACGCGGCGAAACATTAAAGTTTGCTTGACCTTGTAGACTGCATTGTTGGTTAGGTATGCTAAGCGGTTGACTTTCATGCTATTGTGGTGAAAAACATCTATTGTTACCAAAATATGGTTCCTATTGCTGATAATTTTACACATACTGATGATTACGATTTTATCCGTTATTAAAATTACGGCGGTAGTTGTCATTACGGGAGTGCCTAATAAAATTGTCACATTCGGTAAAGATTTGTCATATCGGGTTTTCATTACACGTTTCTTAATACTACGTAGAGCAATAGTTAAAGAGCAGTTTTGATAGATATAAAGGATAGTAGAAGAAAAGGCAGCAGTGCAGAAAACTAAAGATGAAACAGCACTACTACAGCTCGGGGCCCTATGCTCGCTACGGCACATATTCATTAAAGCGTAATGAATCCCCTGAGGTCAATTACGCACTGCAAATAAATTTTAACTTTTGCGTTACAGGCAATGGCGGTAAAATTCCAAAAGTAAATTGTTGTAAGCACGTTAATTCAAGTTTCCTCATTACACGCAATGCTGATGAAAATGCAATAGCAAATTGTCGCATCAGGTTCAAAGCTAGCTTCTGCATTACAGGCAATATCGGTGAAAGTACAAAAACAAATTGACGTATACAGTTCAAAGCGTGTACCTGTGTTCTGTCATTATTAAATTCTTTACATTTTCTTACAAATGCAAACTGCTCGAAATCTACGTTCTCGTCACTCAGTTTGAGAACACGTTCAGGTTTGTGTGTGAATCTGTTCGTCTGTGTCATTTCGGATTTCAAGTTGCCTAGCGTTTCAGACTTTAAGTCGCGTAGTTTTTCGGATTTTAAGTCGCGTAGTTGCTGTAAATTGCTCACATTATACACGCTGCGTGACTCTGACAAATGCTCGCAACGTGGCGGGTTCTGTGACGTATTGGTGACTGAAATAATTGTTAATTCTGTTACTTTGATATTTTCACCAATTTGGTTGTTGTGTCGTTCACTTTTATTAACAATATCCGTATTCAGAGTGTGTGAAACTTCCAGTGGCTCTAAATTAAACTCGTCGCGTATCTGTACTGCGTTTTTACGGCATTGTTCAGTAACTGCATTAACTTCGTCTTCATGTGATTCTGATGTGCCTACACGTGTGCTATTTAATTCTTGTGCAACAGTGCCAACTTCTTCATTACTGTTATTAGCACAAGCCTTAGTATTCACACGTGATGGTTCTTTAATGTCCTGACATTGCACGGTAACAGCTGTAGTCTGTTCACTAACTTGTTTGTTCCGTTCGTTAAGGTTGTCTTGTTTTTCGTTCGGTTGTTTAAGACTTTCAGAAAATTCTTTGTTCCATTCTCTAAATTGTTTGATCATGTCCTCTTGTTCTTTAATAAGTTGTCTGAAATCTTCCCTATTTTGTAGCAATATCGCCATAATTTGACCCAATGTAACATTATCTACTCCATTCTCTGTACTATCTGACGGTGTATTTGCAATTGTCCCGCTTTGTGTGACCATTTGGTCATTTTGCAACTTACAAAAAGGATTATCAGTCGGATGTACACTGTCAGACATTATTTCGGAATTAAATAAATCCGTCGTACTTTGTGTATCCTGTTCATTTTCATTACACAAATTTGTCTGTACGTCACCTGAGTTTTCCAAACCGGTTGTGTTAGGCTCGACAGCGCTCATTACAATAGAGCGTCTCGCGTCATCAATTGTCGTCAAATTAACAGACGAGACAATTGAGTTCGTTTGTTCATCATTAAGATAAAAGTCATCATTAGTGGTTGTAATGCACTGATTGTTAGTGAACGCAGGATTGTCATCATTACACTGCGTGTCACATGTCCTATCGGTAAAGTCGTTTGAGCCGGTAATTTCGTTCGTAATACCTCGCGATACACTATTCACAGTCTTTCGCGGCATTTTTACAGTGGTCACAATTATTCACAAAACAAATAAACACTATGCAAAAGCAACACACAAATACAACAGAGCAAACGAATTGTCGTTGATCTGTGGAAAGAAAGTCACAAGTTAATAAAAGCGTAGCGCCAAATCCTAATTATACTTAAGCAAATAAGAGCAGATATCTGACTGTTTTTCAAAAGATTCTCAACGAAATACGATCCTGGACTGGGTGTCGCCAAGTGTGACCTCCCCACCGAATTTTAAAGAAAAAAAGACAATACTTAATAGAAATGCGAGCCAAACGTAACCTCCCTAGCAATTAAATTTAATGACAATAAAAGTGAGAATCGCAATCTGACTCAAGTATAAGTTTTTCATAAAAAAATTAAAGTCCATTCAGTGACAAGAAAATATCAGTGATAATAATGATTCAATTAAACCGGAATATCGGTCTTTGGCCCTGTGCAAAACAATCGGAATTAAAGTCTTACCTCAGAATAACTGGATGTCAAATTTCTGCTCTTATCTTTGCGCATGGCTTGGAGGAACTGCATTGCAAATAATAATATTCCTTTTTTCTGTGATTTTACTGAAAATTTTCTTTAAAAGAAATGGAATGAAATGGGAAGTGCAATTAAATCTTTAGTTCAATAAAAAATAAAATTTTTGAAAAATGCTTTTGAAATCAAAATTATTATTGGGGCATTTGTTGGAAATTAATTACCATAAACAAATTTTTACATTATCTAATGATTATATTAATTAACAGTATACCTCATTCAGCATCTTGACCAGTGTTGCCGACCGCCTACATCACACAACCGCACTGGGCTGCTACTACTGACCGACTGCTCTGCATGACGACTAGCTACAGACTTCCACGACTACAGACAGAGTACTGCTCTGCATAGCGACAACTAGCGAACTGCTCGCAACACTCGCGCGGTCAAGCGCATACTCTCTGGTCAGAGACGCTGCAATGCCTCGCCATCGCTGCTGCGTTACATACGTGTTTCAAGCTGCATGGTATCCTATACACTCCAGCTTTTTCCAGTGGTTTGCGAGCGTCCTTGGCAGGCTTAAGGTATTCCTGTATCTTCCTGGTGGGCTTGTAAATTACGGTATTATTCCGCTTCGTCAAGATCCTCCCTATTCTTTCCATTATATCTTTAACAAACGGCAGGAAAACCTTAGATTTTGCAGTAGTCTGTACGTCAGTATGATTTCTGCACGGCTGCCTCAACGCACGTTTTATTTCGGCGGACGAATATCCGTTCTTCATTAGTGCATTGTGGAGATGTTCCAGCTCAGCGTCAAGCAACTCAGGTTCACAAATATTTCTAGCTCTGTCTGCTAACGTCTTGATAACACCTCGCTTCTGTTGTGGGTGGTGGTTCGAATCCCGGTGCAAATAACGGTCCGTGTGCGTGGGTTTGCGGTATACTGAATGGCCCAAACTACCATTTTCGTTTCTAAAAACAAGCACATCGAGGAAATGTAACTTGCCGTCTACCTCCACCTCCATTGTAAACTGAATTCTCGAGTTTATACTGTTCAGATGTTCGTGGAACCGGCTTAGTTCCTCCCTACCATGTCTCCACAGCACAAACGTGTCATCCGCGTATCGGAACCATACATTTGGTTTTTTGCTGGCAGTACCTAAGGCCTGTTCTTCGAATTTCTCCATAAAGAAGTTTGCAATTACGGGACTTAGGGGGCTTCCCATAGCCACGCCACCCGTTTGCTCATAAAACTGTTCATTCCACTTGAAGTATGTGGTCGTCAAACAACACTTAAACAGTTCTGAAATATCGGCAGGAAAAATTCGACCCAGCTGTTCCAATACATCATTAAGTGGAACCATGGTAAAGAGCGATACCACATCGAAGCTGACCAATATGTCCTCCGGCTGGACCACTATGCCATTCAATCTGCTGATGAAATGTGTCGAATTCTTTATATAAGAGTCCGAACGGCCCACATGTGGTTTTAGCAGCGTAGACAGAAACTTGGCTAACGGGTAGGTGGGCGAACCAATGGCACTTAGTATCGGTCTTAACGGCACATTTTCTTTATGAATTTTGGGCAATCCATAAAGCCTCGGTGGTAGCGCAACCGAATTGCAGAGGCCTTTCTGTACACTCTCTTCAGTGGAGGACTTTTTTATTAACCGCGACACAGTTCTGAGAACGCTGTTAGTGGGGTCCTTATTCAGCTTCCTATATGCTTGCGGATCCAGTAGATCAGTAATTTTACTCCGATAGTCTGCCACATCCATAACCGCCGTTGCGCTTCCTTTGTCAGCTGGGAGAGCCAAAATACTATCGTCGTCATTCAGGAGTTTTAAAGCTCTTCTCTCACCCACAGTTATATTACTTTTCGGCGGTTTTGCATTGGCTAATATTCTTACTGTTTCTATACGGATTTCTTCAGCTGTTACAGAATCCACTCTGCGAATTCCTGCTTCTACACTGGCTGTAATTTCTTCCGTGGGCACAAAACGCGGACTAACAACAAAATTTCCTCCCTTGGCAAGCACAGATGTCTCATCGTCAGATAACGAACGTTTGGACAAATTGATAACGGTCCGGGAAACGTCTAAATGCCGAACAGTCTGATTAGGTAACAAATTATCAAACTTCTTCTTCTGTCTACTAGACGTCAACATACGCTTCTCCATGGTATCTTGCAGTAGTCTATCAATTTTATCCCAGTCACTGCTGCACAGTTTATTACTGATCGTAATATGGAGAGACATTAACTTACAGTTTGTGCTTGCCAAGTCCCGTCGGGTTTGCTGAATGCGCTCACATAGTAAGGCCTCCTCAGTCCGTTTGAAAATGCGTTGTGCCTTTCCCGAATAGAACAGTCGCTTTATCTTCAGAAACTTCGGTATAACACAAAAGCTGCACTCTCTTCTCTTGCGTTACAGGAATACCTTAAGCCTGCCAAGGACGCTCGCAAACCACTGGAAAAAGCTGGAGTGTATAGGATCCCATGCAGCTGTGGTGATGTTTATGTGGGTACCACTAAAAGAACTGTTTCTAAACGTTTGGAAGAGCATAAGGGAAATTGTAGAAGAGGAGAAACGGAACGATCAGTTGTTGCGGAGCATGCTTTCCAGCCAGGGAACCACAATATTCGTTTCGAGGAGACGCAAGTACTAGCGGCCACAAGCGGATATTATCGAAGTCGCTAAACACCCAAATAATTTCAACCGAAAGGAGGAGGGTATGAAATTAAACGGTATATGGATGCCGGTGTTAAAGAAGATGTGTACCACCCGTCCACTACTGGGTGATGTCAACGGTGATCGTCGGCGACGGACAGCGGCCAATTGCACTGACGTTTTCAAAACACGTGACGTCACGCCGCGACGTGGGAGAGCACGGACACTGAATTTAGCGGCAGTCAGTAGCGAGCCAGTGGGTGTGTTGGACCTTCCATTGAGCTACGGACCCCCTTGAAGATGTCTCCCGCAGTCGGAGACGAAACGTTGGGAATCGACACAGAATTCATCAACCGACCACGGCATAACAGCCTGGATAATTATAATGGACATTAGTGTTGTCTGCGTGTGGTATTGTGTGACAAAACTGTTCATTTTGCCTAAAGAAAAGTGCTGCCACCTCGAATAACAGTACATTAAATTCGATAAACGATCTGCAACTTTGTGTCATTTACACTGCTAGACAGACAACATTGCTACACATCCTCAGGTGGAGATTTCTTTAACAAAATAACAATCATTACCCAGGAAAAGCGGTGTTTAAATAAAACCTCATGTTACATTGATAACTAGTTTTATTGTAATCTTGCTGAAACTGTACAACACGCAATTAAACCACAATACTTGCGTGCTGCATCATGTTGGACATGATCTAAACTTAACTATCATAATCTGATACCCCAAGAACCAGAGAGCATTGTTGCACACTATGCTGTAGGACGCCTGTTTCCCATTGTTATTGACAAAATATGATCAACAATGCAGGATTCAAATTTGGAGAGATTGCATCTCACAATGCTGCTGGGCTTGCATAACGTTGCAGCTTCTTGTAATTTGGCCTCATATTCATTTACACATGAATGATGCAGTTACCATCAAAGCTTAGGTACACAAAGTTAAGCAAAGCGATAATCCATACGTACTGCTTTTATTAGCCATTGTAACCTGTACATGGAATTAAGAAGCAAAGTTTTCATGTTACCTGCACCTGGAATTGAGAAGTGCAGATTTCATGTTAGTAATAATTAATAATGCACATGGTGAATTATTAGCAAAAAATACAGAAATGATTATATTTGTGTTGATGGGACTCTCAGTCTAAATGGCTATTATTTTGAATTTACCATGATACTAGTACTGGAAGTCTGCCTCAATAGCTGAGTGGTCAGCACGACGGAATACCACCCATACGAAGGGGCCTGGGTTCGATTCTCAGGTGGGCAGGACATTTTCTCCAATCAGGGACTGGATGTTGTGTTGTCTTCATCGTCATCATCTCATCCTTATCGATGGGCAAGTCTAAAAACTCTTGCACCCAGCGACCAGTCTCCCCGACGGAAAGCCCTAGCCACACGACATTTCATTTCAGTACTTGGTGATATGAGGCAAGAATTTCCATGCACTTTGTCTGATGTCTTGGCTGTATTTTTCAACTATACATAGTCACAGGTTGGATAGTTTTGTCACGAGGTATTCATGTCAGATCTGTCCCAGTCCCACAGTATTACTTGGAACAGAATAATAGGGGCTCTTAAAATGAGACTTTTCTGTACCTGGCATGTGAATAGAGCATAGTGGAACAACACCAAGAGTAAAATTCTGCACAAGGACAACAGAAATGAGGTGTTCAAGCTAGTTAAGATATTAATGCAGATAAGAGAAGTTGCTATGTTTGAAAAATCGATGCAAAAAGCACTCCAGAAGCTCTGTAGTGATCCATATACACCTGAATTTGATCATTATTCCAAGACCAACTATGAACAAAATGCGAAGTGTTGGGCAGATTGTCACGGAATGCAATCTGCACTCAACACAAACATGCACCTAGAGAGTATGACTGGACAAAGTTATATCTGCATTGATGTTCATAACAGTGAAGCTGTTTGAACGCTTATTGTGATAATGAAAGGAACGATAACTAGTGAAGTAGAAGATGCTTGCTTTATTCAGAAGTCTGTTTTAATGGACAACTTCATTATTAATGTAGACAGTGGTTGGAAAGTACTTGCTTCAGGAATATTTGAAGTTTATCTTGTAAAAGACAATAATGCCTACTGTAAGTGTAGATTAGTGTGCAGTAAATGTGAAGTATGCATTCACTGGTATTCTTGCACATGCATTGATTACGGTATTAAATATGCGTAACAAAATTCATATTCCAGAATGATATTTTCACTGCAGCGGAGTGTGTGCTGATATGAAAGTTTCTGGCAGATTAAAACTGTGTGCCAGACCGAGACTCGAACTCGGGACCTTTGCCTTTGCCTGGAAGTTTGTAAGGTAGGAGACAAGATACTGGAAGAATTCATATTGTGAGGTCATGTCATAAGTTGTGCTTGGGTAGCTAAGTTGGTAGAGCAATTGGCCACGAAAGACAAAGATCCCGAGTTGGAGAAAGTTTAACGTTCATATTGTTTGCCAAATGGAAAAGAAGAGCAGAGGTATTGTTGTTGTTGTTGTGGTCTTCAGTCCAGAGACTGGTTGGATGCAGCTCTCCATGCTACTCTATCCTGTCCAAGCTCCTTCATCTCCCAGTACCTACTGCAACCTACATCCTTCTGAATCTGTTTAGTGTATTCATCTCTTGGTCTCCCTCTATGATTTTTACCCTCCACACTGCCCTCCAATACTAAATTGTTGATCCCTTGATGCCTCAGAATATGTCCTACCAACCGATCCCTTCTTCCAGTCAAGTTGTGCCACAAATTTCTCTTCTCCCCAATTCTGTTCAATACCTCCTCATTAGTTATGTGATCTATCCATCTAATCTTCAGCATTCTTCTGTAGCACCACATTTCGAAAGCTTCTATTGTCTTCTTGTCTAAACTATTCATCGTCCACGTTTCACTTTCATACATGGCTACACTCCATACAAATACTTTCAGAAACGAATTCTTGACACTTAAATCTATAATCGATGTTAACAAATTTCTCTTCTTCAGAAACGCTTTCCTTGCAATTGCCAGTCTACATTTTATATCCTCTCTACTTCGACCATCATCAGTTATTTTGCTCCCCAAATTGCAAAACTCATTTACTAATTTAAGCGTTTCATTTTCTAATCTAATTCCCTCGGCATCAACCGACTTAATTCGACTACATTCCATTACCCTCGTTTTGCTTTTGTTGATGTTCATCTTATATCCTCTTTTCAAGACACTGTCCATTCCGTTCAGCTGCTCTTCCAGGTTCTTTGCTGGCGAAAATCAAAGTTTTTATTTCTTCCCCATGGATTTTAAATCCTACTCCAAATATTCCTTTTGTTTCCTTTACTGCTTGATCAATATGCAGATTGAATAACATCGGGGTAGGCTACAACCCTGTCTCACTCCCTTCCCAACCACTGCTTCCCTTTCATGCCCCTCGACTCTTATAACTGCCATCTGGTTTCTGTACAAACTGTAAATAGGCTTTCGCTCCCTGTATTTTACCCTTGCCACCTTCAGAATTTGAAAGAGAGTTTTCCACTTAAAATTGTCAAAAGCTTTCTGTAGGTCTACAAATGCTACAAATGTAGGTTTGCCTTTCCTTAATATATTTTATAAGATAGGTTGTAGGGTCATTATTGCCTCACGTGTTCCAACATTTCCACGAAATCCAAACTGATCTTCCCCGAGGTCGACTTCTACCAGTTTTTCCATTCGTCTGTAAGGAATTTGTATTAGTATTTTGCAGCCGTGACTTATTAAACTGATAGTTCGGTAATTTTCACATCTGTCAACACCTGCTTTCTTTGTGATTGGAATTATTATATACTTCTTGAAGTCTGAGGGTATTTCGCCTGCCTCATACATCTTGCTCACTGAATGGTAGAATTTTGTTAGGCCTGGAACTCCCAAGGCTGTCAGTAGTTCTAATGGAATGTTGTCTACTCCTGGGGCCTTGTTTCGACTTAGGTCTTGCAGTGCTCTGTCAAACTCTTCACGCAGTATCGTATCTCACATTTCATCTTCATCTACATTCTCTTCCATTTCTATAGTATTGTCCTCAAGAACATCGCCATTGTATAGACCCTCTATGTACTCCTTCCAGCTTTCTGCTTTCTCTTCTTTGCTTAGAACTGGGTTTCCATCTGAGCTCTTGATATTCATGCAAGTGGTTCTCTTTTCTCCAAAGGTCTCTTTAATTTTCGTGTAAGCAGTATCAATCTTACCCCTAGTGACATGCGCCTTTACATCCTTACATTTGTCCTCTAGCCATCCCTGCTTAGCCATTTTGCACTTCCTGTCGATATCATTTTCGATACGTTTGTATCCCTTTTTGCCTGCTTCATTTACAGAATTTTTATATTTTCTCCTTTCATCAATTAAATTCAATATCTCTTTTGTTATCCAAGGATTTTTATAATCCATCATCTCTTTACCTACTTGATCCTCAACTACTGTCACTATTTCATCTCTCAAAGCTACCCACTCTTCTTCTACTGTATTTCTTTCCCCCATCCTTGTCAACCGTTCCCTAATGCTCTCCCTGAAGCTCTGTACAACCTCAGGTGCTTTCACTTTATCCAGGTCCCATCTCCTCAAATTCCCACCTTTTTGATGGTTCTTCAGTTTTAACCTACAGTTCATAACCAATAGATTGTGGTCAGAGACCATATCTGTCCCTGGAAATGTCTTACAATTTAAAACCTGGTTCCCGAATGTCTGTGTTACCATTATATAAACTATTTGAGACCTTCCAGTATCTCCAGGCTTCTTCCATGTATACAATCTTCTTTTATGATTCTTGAACCAAGTGTTAGCTATGATTAAGTTATGCTCTGTGCAAAATTCTACCAGGCGGCTTCCTCTTTCATTCCTTACTCCCATTCCATATTCATCTACTACGTTTCCTTCTCTTCTTTTTCCTACTATCGAGCTCCAGTCACCCATGACTTTTAAATTTTTGTCCCCCTTCACTATCTGAATAATTTCTTTTATCTCATCATACATTTATCTATCTCTTCGTCATCTGCAGATCTAGTTGGCATATAAATTTGTACTACTACAGTAGACGTGGGCTTCGTGTCTTTCTTGGCCTCAATAATGCGTTCACTATGCAGTTTGTAGTAGCTTACCTGCACTCTTATTTTTTTATTCATTATTAAACCTACTCCTGCATTTCCCCTATTTGATTTTGTATTTATAACCCTGTATTCACCTGACCACAAGTCTTGTTCCTCCTGCCACCGAACTTCACTAATTCCAACTATATCTAACTTTAACCTATCCATTTCCCTTTTTAAATTTTCTAACCTACCTGCTCAGTTAAGGGATCTGATATTGCACGCTCCGATCCGTAGAACGCCAGTTTTCTTTCTCCTTATAACAACGTCTTCCTGAATAGTCCCCACCTGGAGATCTGAGTGGGGGACTATTTTACTTCCAGAATATTTTATACAAGAGGACGCCATCATCATTTAACCATACAGTAAAGCTGCATGCCCTCAGGAAAAATTATGGCTGTAGTTTCCGCTTGCTTTCGGCCATTCGCAGTACCAGCACAGCAAGGTCGTTTTGGTTAGTGTTACAAGGCCAGATCAGTCAATCATCCAGACTATTGCCCCTGCAACTACTGAAAAGCCTGCTGCCCCTCTTCAGGAACCACACATTTGTCTAGCCTCTCAACAGATACCCCTCCGTTGTGGTTGCACCTACGGTATGGTTATCTGTATTGCTGAGGCATGCAAGCCTCCCCACCAACGGCATGGTCCGTGGTTCATGGGGGAGGGGGAGCAGAGGTGATAACCCATTACAAAATCATGAACTGTCAGAAGCATGTGTTAACAGTGCCGGATATGTATCTGTGATAATGAGAGGGTTGCAACTTTAGACTGAGTAACTGTAAATGCTAACTCCAGTACCCAAGAAGCACTATCAGATGAGAAGAAAAAAGATTATTTTAATGCTGCTGGAATGTCGCCTACCCAAAAAATGGTGACATCATCGATGGCAAAAGTAGATACTGCTTGAACCCATAACAGCAGTTCTTTCACTAGCCCAAAAAGCAGTCACAAGAGAAAACTTGGGCCACAGAGGAAGCCATTTTCTAAAAACAAAACAGATCATCATGACACATCCTATAGCAATGTCTGCAGCTATGCTCTCAAGTACTTATGATATAAGATTCTAATGACTTAAGTCTAAATCGTCTTCAACATGAGTCACCACATAGTTATAAAGGCACCTTAGACTCAGCTTCAAATGTACACATCACACACTTCAACCTGCTGCATTACGCCATGAATATTTTGTTTGTGGCGTTTTAAACTTCTTTTGCAAGCAACTCTTCTCGCTTTTGTAGCACTGGTAGGAACATGAAGGTTCAATATTTGTAACATGAGGTACTATTTCGTTCAGCTGCTGTGGGTGCACTTTGTAAATATGCCGCCTCAAAGTCTTAAGGTAAATATATTCGTTTCCACAAAATTCGCACTTAAATGCACTTATTTTAAATACTTTTAACCACATGACACTGCTATTACAAGCAACTGCGGTAAAAAACTTGGACTACAAAAAGGGGAGGAAAAAGCAAATTCTCTCACTGCAACACACTGAAAAAGGCGACGAACAAACGCTCACGCTGTAAAACATGGCAGACAAGCAAACGGTCACTTTGCAAATCACTAAAAAAAGCGAGCAATGAATAAATGCTCTTGCAGTAAAGTTAACTTAATTAAAACAGATTCCCCACACAGTGACGACGACCAAAGTCCGTGCGCAACTGCGCAGTGACGACAGCCAAAGACCATGCGATATGCGCACATGGCTTGGACCACAGACTTTACCCTCGATTGTTCCGGTCATGGAGTTTTATCTCCATGGTTCTGGTTAGCATAAGGGATAGGTGTGGTGGGGGTTGAATAAGTGGGACTTGTTCCATGTTGAGGGCTGTCGCTGGCGATTCCTGGGCTGTTGCTAACATTATGTCTTGTTTGTGCTCAGAGCGGCAGTCGATCAAGCGTGGGAGAGGACACGATTTGTGTAATAGCTGTTAAAAGTTTTTGATAATGACGAATTTCTCGTTCATTGCATCAAGAAAAAGGTATGCCCCGATTAGTTATTACATTACTGTTAGTTAAATTTAAGTTACAGATAATATTGTAATATATATTGCCTCATTAGTTCCACTGTATCATATTTAAAGGGTTTAAAGTCACTTAGTCTTGTAAAAAAAGGTGTGCATTATTCAGGAACACACATTTTCAATAACTTGCCAGCATCCATAAAAAGCTTAACAACCAATGAAATTCAGTTTAACAGAAGCCTAAAGGATTTACTGGTGGCCAACTCCTTCTACTCCATTGATGAATTTCTCAGTAGAACCAATTGATTTGTGTGTGTATATATATATATATATATATATATATATATATATATATATATATATATATATAAGTACAATATAACTTCTGCACAATTTCAGTACAGTAATGTGTTCATTGTAAATAAGTGTGTATGTATGTGTGTGCGTGTGTGTGTGTGTGTGTGTGTGTGTGTGTGTGTGTGTGTGTGTGTGTGTGTGTGAGCTTGGGTATGTAAGTAAAATCTAACTTCTGCACCATTTCAGTGCAGTAATGTGTTCAGTGTAAATAAGTATTATAGTCGTTGTATTACACGTTTATTACATTATAAATAAATAAATAAACTTTTTTATTTTAAATTCAGTGCTTTAGTATTTGTAAAATGATTCTTTCATATAGTGTTCATTAAAAATGACGATCATTCCACTTGGGACCTGTGGAATGCAACATTAGCTTATTTGTTTGAGTAGTAAATATTTGTCATGTATTGTTGTTTTTCTGACATGTTCTGGACTGGACTGTACTGGAGGACCTCCTCACTGTGGATTAATTGGAATGAAAAGATGTCTGTACAAAATATTACATTACACAAAATATTGCAGGACACTAATGTTCATGTTGTTGTTGTTTTTTTCCTGTTAATTTATATCTAAAAATTCAGCCAATGAGTAGAAGGAGTTGTCATGTGGAAATTCTTTTAATTTATTTTTAAATGTTAGTTGGCTATCTGTCAGGCTTTTGATGCTGTTTGGTAGGCGACCAAAGACTTTTGGGGCAGCATAATTTACCCCTTTCTGTGCCAAAGTCAGATTTAACCCCGCATAGTGAAGATCATCCTTTCTCCTGGTGCTATAGCTATGCACACTGCTTTACTTTTGAACTAGGTTGGATTATTAACAACAAATTTCGTAAGTGAATATATATACTGTGAGGTTACTGTGAGGATGCCTAGATCCTTAAATAGATGTCTCCAGGATGACCGTGGGTGGGCTCCAGCAATTATTCTATTACACGTTTTTGAGCAATGAATACTTTTCTACTCAACAATGAATTACCCCTGAATATGATGCCTTACGAAAGCAGTGAATGAAAGTAGGCGTAGTAATCTAATTTACTGAGATTCTTATCACCAAAATTCGCAATAACCCTAATAGCATACGTAGCTGAACTCAGACGCTTCAGCAGACCATCAATGTGTTGCTTCCAGTTTACCCTCTCATCAATGGACACACCTAAAAATTTTGAAAATTCTACCTTAGCTACAGACTTCTGTTCAAAGTCTATATTTATTACTGGAGTTGTGCCATTTACTGTACAGAACTGTATATACTGTGTTTTATCAAAATTTAAAGAGAGTCCGTTTGCTGAGAACCACTTAACAATTTAGTGAAAAACATCATTTACAATTACATCACTTAGTTCTTGGTTTTTGGATGTTATTACTATACTTGTGTCATCAGCAAAAAGAACTAACTTTGCATCTTCATCAATGTGGAATGGTAAGTCATTAGTGTGTATCAAGAACAGTAAAGGACCTAAGACCGAACCCTGTGGGACCCCATACTTGATAGCCCCCCACAGTTTGAGGAATCAGCTGTTGTTTTAACATTACATGAACCACTTATTTCAACTTTCTGCATTCTTCCAGTTAAGTATGAATTAAACCATTTGTGCACTGCCCCACTCAAACCACAATGATTTA
This sequence comes from Schistocerca piceifrons, assembly GCF_021461385.2. Classification (NCBI taxonomy): domain Eukaryota; kingdom Metazoa; phylum Arthropoda; class Insecta; order Orthoptera; family Acrididae; genus Schistocerca; species Schistocerca piceifrons. The sequence goes on from NC_060139.1 coordinate 1,059,484,335, forward strand.
GCTTATCTAAAAGAATTCCATGATTTACACAATCAAAGGCCTTTGAGAGATCACAAAAAATACCAATGGGTGATGTCCGGTTATTCAGAGCATTTAATATTTGATCAGTGAAAGCGTATATAGCATTTTATGTTGAAAAACCTTTCTGAAAACCAAACTCACATTTTGTTAGTACTTTATTTTTACAAATATGGGAGGCTACTCTTGAATAAATTACTTTCTCAAAATTTTTTGATAGCTGTCAGAAGAGAGATTGGGTGGTAGTTGTTGACATCCGACGTATCCCCCTTTTTATGCAATGGTTTTACAATGGCATATTCCAGTCTATCGGGAAAACACCCTGCTCCAAAGAGCTATTACATACGTGGCTTAGAATCCTATTTATCTGTGGGGAACAAGCTTTAAGTACCTTGCTGGAAATGCCATCAATTCCGTAAGAGCTTTTACTTTTCAGTGAGTTTATTATTTTACTGATTTCAGAGGGAGATGTTGGTGGAATTAAAGTTGTTTCAAACTGCACAGGTATGGCCTCTTCTATTAGTAGCCTTGCCTCTTCTAGTGAAGATCTAGATCCTATTTTCTCTACAACATTTAAAAAATGATTATTGAAAATATTTTCAATTTCTGATTGTTTGTTAGTACACTTGTCATTCAGTTTTATGGCACTAAAGTCTTCCTGTGCTCTTGGTTGCCCTGTTTCCCTTTCAATAATATTCCAAATTTCTTTAATTTCATTATCAGAGTTAATGATCTCAGACATGATACACATGCGTCTGGACTTTTTAATAACTTTTCTTAGTACCGCACAATAGTTTTTATAATATTGAACAATTTCGGGGTCAGTACTCCCTCTTGCTGTTAGATACAGTTCTCTTTTACGGTTGCAAGATATTCTTATTCCTTTAGTTAGCCAAAGTTTATTATACAATGTTTAAACTTTAAACTTTGGAATGCCAAGGGTGTGGCGAGAGCCAAAAACCCACCATAATGATTGTTATTTTAGCATTGTCAATGTAAAAGGCTTCAATAGCTACAAGTAGCATAAGTGGGATTATCCCCATTTAGAATCAGCAAAGCGACCTGTGCCAAATAGCGATGACATTCCTGTACCAGTGTTCACCACTCTGCAAAACTACTTCTTCAGATGATGATTTACAGGACTTGAACACAAGTAGTAGTGAATATGAATACGAAGGAAGTTCCAGAAGACATTAGGTCTTCAGTCAGGAAGAGCTTAACGATTTGATAAGAGACCACAATCTTTCTAAACAGTCCTCTGAACTCTTGGCATCTAGACTAAATGAGAAGAATTGTCTACAACCAGGAATTAAAATCACAGCTTACTGGACAAGAGAAGAAGATCTACTTCCATATTCCACTGAAGATGATGCACTTGTATACTACAGCGACATCCCTGGTTTACTACTAAAAGTGGAACTACCAAAATATCAACCTCAAGACTGAAGGCTTTTTATCGACTACTAAACGGGAAGCCTATAGTGTGTGTTGTTGCATAATGATAGCTGCTATGCATCCATTCCAATTGATCACTCGATGAAACTTCGTGAGGAATGCAAAAGTATCCAGATGATTCTCCAGAAACTTCGGTATAGTAAACACCAATGGCCTATCCGTGTTGATTTAAAAAGGTAAAGTTTTTGCTTGGACAGCAAAGTGGATACACAAAATCCTCTTGCTTTATCTGCATTTGCGACAGCAGTGCAAAGCATGATCACTGTGAAAGAGGTTCATGTCATCAAGAGGTAGCTTTTCTGCATAAGCAGCTAATATCCTAAAACAGCCATTAGTTGAAAAGGACTAAATCATTCATCCACCACTTCGTATCAAGCTTGGTCTAAAGAAGCACTTTGTGAAAGCACACGCACACACACACACACACACACACACACACACACACACATATATATATATATATATATATATATATATAGGGTGGTCCATTGATCGTGACTGAGCCAAATATCTGACGAAATTAGAGCCAAACGAAAAAACTACAAAGAACGAAACTTGTCTAGCTTGAAGGGGGAAACCAGATGGCGCTATGGTTGGCCCACTAGATGGCATTGCCATAGGTCAAACGGATATCAACTGCGTTTTTTTAAATAGGAACCCCCATTTTTTATTACATATTCGTGTAGTACGTAAAGAAATATGAATGTTTTAGTTGGACCACTTTTTTCGCTTTGGCTCACAGTTTTAGACGAACAATTGGTAACAGGCAGGTTTTTTAAATTAAAATACAGAACGTAGGTACGTTTGAACATTTTATTTCGGTTGTTCCAATGTGATGCATGTACCTTTGTGAACTTATCATTTCTGAGAACGAGCCGCGCGGGATTAGCCGAGCGGTCTGGGGCGCTGCAGTCATGGACTGTGCGGCTGGTCACGGCGGAGGTTCGAGTCCTCCCTCGGGTATGGGTGTGTTTGTTTGTCCTTAGGATAATTTAGGTTAAGTAGTGTGTAAGCTTAGGGACTGATGACCTCGCCAGTTAAGTCCCATAAGATTTCACATATATTAAAAAAAAATTCTGAGAACGCATGCTGTTACAGCGTGATTACCTGTAAATACTACATTAATGCAATGAATGCTCAAAATGATGTCCGTCAGCCTCAATGCATTTGGCAATATGTGTAGCGACATTCCTCTCAACAGCGAGTAGTTCGCCTTCCGTAATGTTCGCACATGCATTGACAATGCGCTGCCGCATGTTGTCAGGCTTTGTTGGTGGATCACGATAGCAAATATCCTTTAACTTTCCACACAGAAAGAAATCCGGGGACGTCAGATCCGGTGAACGTGCGGGCCGTGGTATGGTGCTTCGACGATCAATCCACCTGTCATGAAATATGCTATTCAATACCGCTTCAACCGAACGCAAGCTATGTGCCGGGCATCCATCATGTTGAAAGTACATCGCCATTCTGTCATGCAGTGAAACATCTTGTAGTAATGTCAGTAGAACATTACATAGGAAATCAGCATACATTGCACCATTTAGATTGCGATCGATAAAATGGAGGCCAATTATCCTTCCACCCATAATGCTGCACCATACATTAACCCGCCAAGGTCGCTGATGTTCCACTTGTCGCAGCCATCGTGGATTTTCCGTTGCCCAATAGTGCATATTCTGCCGATTTACGTTACCACTGTTGGTGAATGAAGCTTCGACGCTAAATAGAAGGTGTGCAAAAAATCTGTCATTGTCCCGTAATTTCTCTTGTGCCCAGTGGAAGAACTGTACACGACGTGGTACGGGCGCAATCGATGTTCTCAACACCGACGTTTTTGAGATTTCTGATTTTCGCGCAATTTGTCTGCTACTGATGTGCGGATTAGCCGCGACAGCAGCTAAAACACCTACTTGGGCATCATCATTTGTTGCAGGTCGTGGTTGACGTTTCACATGTGACTGAACACTTCGTGTTTCCTTAAATAACATAACTATTCGGCGAATGGTCCAGGCACTTGGATGATGTCGTCCAGGATACCAAGCAGCATATATAGCACACGCTCGTTGGGCATTTTGATCAGAATAGCCATACATCAACACGATATCGACCTTTTCCGCAATTGGTAAACTGTCCATTTTAACACTAGTAATCTATCACGAAGCAAATATTGTCCACACTGGCGAAATGTTACGTGATACCATGTACTTATAAATTTATGACTATTACAGCGACATCTACCATAAAGCGAAAAAAGTGGTCCAACTGTAACATTCATATTTCCGTATGTACTACACGAATATGTAATAAAAATGGGGGTTCCTATTTAAAAATCGCAGTTGATATCCATTTGACCTATGGCAGCACCATCTAGTGGGCCAACCATAGCGCCATCTGATTTTCCCCTTCAAGCTAGACGAGTTTCGTTCCTTGTAGTTTTTTCGTTTGATGCTTATTTCGTGAGATATTTGGCCCGGCCACTATCAATGGAGCACCCTGTATATATATATAAAATTAAAAGTTGGTATATTTATTTGATGGTCCCCAATTCGGAAGCTTATACATGATTTGGAATTCGTTAAAGTTATGAATTGCATTGTAGCATCTGCCTGGAGCAGTTTTGTCTCTGTTGTCAACAATTTCTTGGGTAGCCACAAAGCACATAATTATGAGGAACTGGTGCAAAATATGCTCAGAAACTTGAAAAGCTAGGGGTACATGAGCATTAAGATTCATTACCTTCACAGCCATCTTGTAGATTTCCGGACAATCTTGGTGACTACATCGAGGAACAAGGTGAAAGATTCCATCAAGATTTTCAGGTGATGGAAAAACGATATCAAGGTAGATGGGACAAGCACATGATGGCAGACTACTGTTGATGTCTTCAGCGTGACTGTCCTGACGATGAACACAAGAGAAAATCATACAGGCGGAGTTTTTCCATATGGTAATTGTTATGTTTTTAAAAGACTGGTTGTTTTTTCCTTTCTTCTTCTATCACATGCTGAATCAACAATGAAACTGCATTTTTGTGATCCACTTCATATGTTTTTCTCATTTTCATTTGACTGTGTATACAACGTATCTTATATTTTGAATTCCTATTCGTTTGTTTATCTACATATTGTACGTTACCAAAATAAATAGATCAAATCCAGCAAAACGAGTGACTGATTCGAATTCAAGGCCATAAAGTTACCCCAATCCAGTGCCAATTAATTGGTAACAAAATCACTGTTAACCAGTGTAATCATAGACTATAGATAACAATATACTGCGCATGACTTCATTACACTGAAACCAACTTCTAAGTCACGTGACTAGGAGCAGAATGCACATTTTCTGTTTTCACGCACTGTGTGAAGTTGGCAGTTACAGTTTTTCTCCTTTATATCTGAAATCAAGTATTTACTTTAAGAAGAAAACAATTTTTCTTATTGCTATTACACATATACTACTGTCCAGAACACCTGATTTCTCCGAAATTCCTAATATCAGTGCGGTGATTATCGTTTTTACATGTCGCCAGGTGAAATGCACTGAGCAGTTCGGGCCAACTGAAGAATAGGATACAAGCTGTCGGCTTTTACCAATATCGTCATGATTTACTCATTGATATCAATGTCTTTAATTTCGAACCATAGGTAATAATAAAGTGATTAATTTCTATGCCAAGGCGCCGTCATTGTAAATTGAAATAAATAAATGTGTTTTTAAAAGACAGCACTAGATATTTTGTACGATTTTTGTTGCTTATATTAATTTGAACCATTTGTTTGTTCCTATTCATTCAGTACTTATTTTCATTCTTAGTCAGTTTGAGATATTTTGGAAGAAATGTTTTTTATTCTGCACAATTTTGATCTTTTGATTTTCTTTTATTTATTTTCGAGTTCCTAGGGTCCTTGACACGAATGTATCGCTAGGATGTAGAATGTGTCAGGTTATTACAGTAATAGCCACATGTAGATGTTCAAGAGGCAACCAATTTAACATATACAGGGTGTTACAAAAAGGTACGGCCAAACTTTCAGGAATCATTCCTCACACACAAATAAAGCAAAGATGTTATGTGGACATGTGTCCGGAAACGCTTAATTTCCATGTTAGAGCTCATTTTAGTTTCGTCAGTATGTACTGTACTTCCTCGATTCACCGCCAGTTGGCCCAATTGAAGGAAGGTAATGTTGACTTCGGTGCTTGTGTTGACATGTGACTCATTGCTCTACATTACTAGTATCAAGCATTTCAGTACGTGACATCAACAGGTTAGTGTTCATCACAAATGTGGTTTTGCAGTCAGTGCAATGTTTACAAATGCGGAGTTGGCAGATGCCCATTTGATGTATGGATTAGCACGGGGCAATAGCCATCGCGCCGTACGTTTGTATCGAAACAGGTTTCCAGAACGAAGGTGTCCCGACAGGAAGACGTTCGAAGCAATTGATCGGCGTCTTAGGGAGGAACATTCCAGCCTATGATTCGCTACTGGGGAAGACCTAGAACGACGAGGACACCTGCAATGGACGAGGCAATTCTTCGTGCAGTTGACGATAACCCTAATGTCAGCGTCAGAGAAATTGCTGCTGTACAAGGTAACGTAGACCACGTCACTGTATGGAGAGTGCTAAGAGAGAACCAGTTGTTTCCGTACCATGTACAGCATCAGAGAAGTTGCTGCTGTACAAGGTAACGTAGACCACGTCACTGTATGGAGAGTGCTACAGGAGAACCAGTTGTTTCCGTACCATGTACAGCGTCAGAGAAGTTGCTGCTGTACAGGGTAACGTAGACCACGTCACTGTATGGAGAGTGCTACGTGAGAACCAGTTGTTTCCGTACCATGTACAGCGTGTGCAGGCACTATCAGCAGCTGATTGGCCTCCACGGGTACACTTCTGTGAATGGTTCATCCAACAATGTGTCAATCCTCATTTCAGTGCAAATGTTCTCTTTACGAATGAGGCTTCATTCCAACGTGATCAAATCGTAAATTTTCACAATCAACATGTGTGGGCTGACGAGAATCCGCACGCAATTGTGCAATCACGTCATCAACACAGATTTTCTGTGAACGTTTGGGCAGGCGTTGTTGGTGATGTCTTGATTGGCCACCATGTTCTTCCACCTACGCTCAATGGAGCAAGTTATCATGATTTCATATGGGATACTCTACCTGTGCTGCTAGAACATGTCCCTTTACAAGTACGACACAACATGTGGTTCATTCACGATGGAGCTCCTGCACATTTCAGTTGAAGTGTTTGTACGCTTCTCAACAACAGATTTGGTGACCGATGGATTGGTAGAGGTGGACCAATTCCATGGCCTCCACACTCTCCTGACCTCAAACCTCCTGACTTTCATTTATGGGGGCATTTGAAAGCTCTTGTCTATGCAACCCCAGTACCAAATGTAGAGATCTTCGTGCTCGTATTGTGGACGGCTGTGATACAATACGACATTCTCCAGGACTGCATCAGCGCATCAGGGATTCCATGCGATGGAGGGTGGATGCATGTATCCTCGCTAACGGAGGACATTTTGAACATTTCCTGTAATAAAGTGTTTGAAGTCACGCTGGTACATTCTGTTCCTGTGTGTTTCCATTCCATGATTAATGTGATTTGAAGAGAAGTAATAAAATGAGCTCTAACATGGAAAGTAAGCGTTTCTGGACACATGTCCACATAACATATTTTATTTCTTTGTGTGTGAGGAATGTTTCCAGAAGGTTTGGCAGTACCTTTTTCTAACACCCTGTATAAGCAGATACATGAAAACGGATATCCACATGTCAGACAATTACACACAAAAATTCAGATAACAACACAGATAATAATACAGTAATGACATGGGTGATTGCATAAATAATAGTGCAGTAATGACGTAGATGTTTACATAAACAAATTAAAAGCAATTCATCTAAAAATATTTTGTCAACAACTGATATGCTAAACTACATAATCAGTTCTGTTAGAAATGCATGAAATTAAACACAAATTCAAGAAGTATCACACATTATCAAAGAATTCCTGTAAAGAATAGAAAGAATTATCCAAAAGATAAAGTTTCAGATCTGTTTTGGATTTAGTAAGATCCCCACTTTTATACTTGAATAATGAACTCCTTTCTGTACCATGATGAGATTTTTTAAATCCTTGAGAATATCATGTTTTCTTCTTGTAATGTGGTCATGGTATGCATTATTCATTTTGTAAATTACATAATTTTTGTTCACAAAGCACATTAATGACAAGATGTATTGACAAGGCATGGTGAGGATCCCCAGCTGTTTGAATAAATTTCTGCAAGATGATCTAGGATGCACTCTACTCATAATCCTGATAACTCTCGTCTGTGAAACAAAGACTTTATTTGCCTGTGGTTGATTCCCGCAGAATATGATGCCATATGTCATAAGTGAATGGAAATAACCAACATATGCATTTTTGACATACACTCCTGGAAATGGAAAAAAGAACACATTGACACCGGTGTGTCAGACCCACCATACTTGCTCCGGACACTGCGAGAGGGCTGTACAAGCAATGATCACACGCACGGCACAGCGGACACACCAGGAACCGCGGTGTTGGCCGTCGAATGGCGCTAGCTGCGCAGCATTTGTGCACCGCCGCCGTCAGTGTCAGCCAGTTTGCCATGGCATACGGAGCTCCATCGCAGTCTTTAACACTGGTAGCATGCCGCGACAGCGTGGACGTGAACCGTATGTGCAGTTGACGGACTTTGAGCGAGGGCGTATAGTGGGCATGTGGAAGGCCGGGTGGACGTACCGCCGAATTGCTCAACACGTGGGGCGTGAGGTCTCCACACTACATCGATGTTGTCGCCAGTGGTCGGCGGAAGGTGCACGTGCCCGTCGACCTGGCACCGGACCGCAGCGACGCACGGATGCACGCCAAGACCGTAGGATCCTACGCAGTGCCGTAGGGGACCGCACCGCCACTTCCCAGCAAATTAGGGACACTGTTGCCCCTGGGGTATCGGCGAGGACCATTCGCAATCGTCTCCATGAAGCTGGGCTACGGTCCCGCACACCGTTAGGCCGTCTTCCGCTCACGCCCCAACATCGTGCAGCCCGCCTCCAGTGGTGTCGCGACAGGCGTGAATGGAGGGACGAATGGAGACGTGTCGTCTTCAGCGATGAGAGTCGCTTCTGCCTTGGTGCCAATGATGGTCGTATGCGTGTTTGGCGCCGTGCAGGTGAGCGCCACAATCAGGACTGCATACGACTGAGGCACACACGGCCAACACCCGGCATCATGATGTGGGGAGCGACCTCCTACACTGGCCGTACACCACTGGTGATCGTCGAGGGGACACTGAATAGTGCACGGTACATCCAAACCGTCATCGAACCCATCGTTCTACCATTCCTAGACCGGCAAGGGAACTTGCTGTTCCAACAGGACAATGCACGTCCGCATGTATCCCGTGCCAACCAACGTGCTCTAGAAGGTGTAAGTCAACTACCCTGGCCAGCAAGATCTCCGGATCTGTCCCCCATTGAGCAGGTTTGGGACTGGATGAAGCGTCGTCTCATGCGGTCTGCACGTCCAGCACGAACGCTGGTCCAACTGAGGCGCCAGGTGGAAATGGCATGGCAAGCCGTTCCACAGGACTACATCCAGCATCTCTACGATCGTCTCCATGGGAGAATAGCAGCCTGCATTGCTGCGAAAGGTGGATATACACTGTACTAGTGCCGACATTGTGCATGCTCTGTTGCCTGTGTCTATGTGCCTGTGGTTCTGTCAGTGTGATCATGTGATGTATCTGACCCCAGGAATGTGTCAATAAAGTTTCCCCTTCCTGGGACAATGAATTCACGGTGTTCTTATTTCAATTTCCAGGAGTGTAGGTCAGTGATGTGGACAGACCAGTTTAGTTTGTTATCAATATGTACACCCAGAAATCTGGAAGATACAACTATCACTATTTCTTTGTCTCCACATTTTATTTCAACATTTTCCAATTTTTTGTTTACCGTTTGAAATTGAATGAAATGAGTCTTATTTACATTTAGAGACAGACCATTTGCAGTGAACCAATCTAGAACTTTTGGAATATAGTGGTTGCAGTGTTCTCTAGACTGCAGTTGGGTACCTTGTCAGACATAATGGTTGTGTCATCTGCAAATAGGGTGAAGTGTTCTTCTTGGATCACACACCGTGGGAGGTCATTTACAAAGATTAAGAAAAGTAAGGGACCAAGCACCGAGCCCTGCAGCACTCCACATTTTAATGTACCCCAATCAGAGCTGGCAGGCGCCTTTGCACAATTGTTTAATACTACCTTCTAATTTGTGTCATATAGATACACTCAAGCCACTTCCCTGCTTTATCTTTTAAGCCATAATGCTCAGTCTTTCTTAGTAGAATCTTGTGATCTACACAGTCAAATGCTTTTAACAGATCACTAAAGATTCCAATTGGTTACATTTTCTTGTTTACTGATTCAAGGAGTTGGCTGACAACTGAGAAAATGGCTTGTTCAGTTGAAACACCCTTTTGGAATCCAAACTGATTTTTATTAAGGATGTTATGTTTATTAAGGTGAGCCTTGATTCTATTGTATATAAGTTTCTCAAGGATTTTTGAAAGACTTGTTAACAATGAAATTGGGCGTTAGTTAGAAACTTCTGGTTTAGCACCCTTTCTGAAGAGTGGCTTAGCAACTGCATATTTTTGATCTGTCAATTTCAGATTTGATAAACATACTCTCAGATTTTTTAATAACATTCCTTAGGATGTTACAGTACAATCTGTAGTGTTCCCTATCCTGAAGTTTATCAGAATTTCTGAGTGAAACATAACGCATTCTCTTTTTTTCTACATTAAGTTTATATTCCCTTAGTGAGCCACTGTCTCCTACCATCATTTCGGTTTGTGCTTTTTGAAATTTTCTTAGTAAATACAGCTTTCGTTTATTGGTATAGAACTATTTAGGTCAACTGAAGTACAGGATAAACATCTTATGTACATCGCTATTTTTCGCCTGAACTAGCACTAGTATCCTATGGTTAAGTTGTTCTATGTAGGTCAGCTGAAGTATGAGGTATAAATTTTACGTATGTCTGTGTTTTCACCTTTGCTAGTACTAGTATCAGCTGAAGAAGAGGATGCTAGTAGTAGATCCTGTTCTTTAATTGATCTACATTGGTCAACTGAAGAATAGGATACTAGTGCTAGCAAAGGCGAAAAAGTCGTCATACATTAAATTTGTATTCAGTACAGCAGTTAACCTAGACTAATACGCCAACTGATGTATTCCATGTTAACATTACTTCTGTCCCTTTTCTTTCTTCTTTTTTGTGCTAGTACACCATTGTTCAGTTCAGATATCTAAGTCAACTGGAGAATGGGATACTAGGACTCAAAGAAGCGATATACTTAACATTATTTTCGAAATATTTCATATGTTTTCTTTGCCCTGCTTTCCTCTGTTGCTTAACATTGGTCTTTGCTGTTAAATCTGTGCAATACATCATCTCTGGTAACTTCTGACGTCGTAGGTCAAAGCCAATAGGGTGCATCCAATTCCTTAGTAATACTAGCACACAGCAGTTCTGTTTACAATGAACAAAGTTACAGTTCTTTGGTGAATACTTGTTTTTGTGAGCTGTTAAGTACAACATTTCCACAGGAGTGGAACGCAAAATATCAGTTAGGCATGAAACATTACTTTTCTCTCCATTCCTCACCAAAACGTGTGAAATACTCGGTTATGCTTTTGTACCCGCGGTCTAGGGGTAGCGTCTTTGATTCATAATCAAAAACGTCTTCGGTCCCGCGTTCGATCCCCGCCACTGCCTAAATTTTGATAAATAATCGGTATTGGTGGCCGAAGACTTCCAGCATAAGAAGTCAGCCTCATTCTGCCAACGGCCTTGTCAAAGAGGGCGGAGGAGCGGATAGAGGTTCAGGGCACTCTCTTGTCCCAGGGGTGGGAAATTGCCCCTAAAGGCGGAAGAATCAGCAATGATCAACGACATGAGGATGCAGAAGGCAATGGAAACCACTGCATTAAAGCCACGTAACGTGTATCCACAGGACATGTGACCTGTAATTGAAGAAGTGTCATGATGATCTCTCCATTGGCAAAAGATTCCGGAATAGTCCCCCATTCGGATCTCCGGGAGGGGACTGCCAAGGGGGAGGTTACCATGAGAAAAAGATTGAATAATCAACGAAAGGATAATGTTCTACGAGTCGGGGCGTGGAATGTCAGAAGCTTGAACGTGGTAGGGAAACTAGAAAAATCTGGAAAGGGAAATGCAAAGGCTCAATCTAGATATAGTAGGGGTCAGTGAAGTGAAGTGGAAGGAAGACAAGGATTTCTGGTCGGATGAGTATCGGGTAATATCTAATCAGAATCGACAGCAGACCAACACCGACAACGATAGCTCAGGTATACATGCCGACGTCGCTCGCTGAAGATGAACAGATAGAGAAAGTGTATGAGGATATTGAAAGGGTAATGCAGTATGTAAAGGGGGACGAAAATCTAATAGTCATGGGCGACTGGAATGCAGTTGTAGGGGAAGGAGTAGAAGAAAAGGTTACTGGAGAATATGGGCTTGGGACAAGGGATGAAAGAGGAAAAAGACTAATTGAGTTCTGTAACAAGTTTCAGCTAGTAATAGCAAATACCCTGTTCAAGAATCACAAGAGGAGGAGGTATACCTGGAAAAGGCCGGGAGATACGGGAAGATTTCAATTAGATTACATCATGGTCAGACAGAGATTCCGAAATCAGATACTGGATTGTAAGGCGTACCCAGGAGCAGATATAGACTCAGATCATAATATAGTAATGATGAAGAGTAGGCTGAAGTTCAAGACATTAGTCAGGAAGAAACAATACGCAAAGAAGTGGGACACGGAAGTACTAAGGAATGACGAGATACGTTTGAAGTTCTCTAACGCTATAGATACAGCAATAAGGAATAGCGCAGTAGGCAGTACAGTTGAAGAGGAATGGACATCTCTAAAAAGGGCCATCACAGAAGTTGGGAAGGAAAACATAGGTACAAAGAAGGTAGCTGCGAAGAAACCATGGGTAACAGAAGAAATACTTCAGTTGATTGATGAAAGGAGGAAGTACAAACATGTTCCGGGAAAATCAGGAATACAGAAATACAAGTCGCTGAGGAATGAAATAAATAGGAAGTGCAGCGAATCTAAGACGAAATGGCTGCAGGAAAAATGTGAAGACATCGAAAAAGATATGATTGTCGGAAGGACAGACTCAGCATACAGGAAAGTCAAAACAACTTTTGGTGACATTAAAAGGAACGGTGGTAACATTAAGAGTGCAACGGGAATTCCACTGTTAAATGCAGAGGAGAGAGCAGATAGGTGGAAAGAATACATTGAAAGCCTCTATGAGGGGGAAGATTTGTCTGATGTGATAGAAAAAGAAACAGGAGTCGATTTAGAAGAGATAGGGGATCCAGTATTAGAATCGGAATTTAAAAGAGCTTTGGAGGACTTACGGTCAAATAAGGCAGAAGGGATAGATAACATTCCATCAGAATTTCTAAAATCATTGGGGGAAGTGGCAACAAAACGACTATTCACGTTGGTGTGTAGAATATATGAGTCTGACGATATACCATCTGACTTTCGGAAAAGCATCATCCACACGATTCCGAAGACGGCAAGAGCTGACAAGTGCAAGAATTATCGCACAATCAGCTTAACAGCTCATGCATCGAAGCTGCTTACAGGAATAATATACAGAAGAATGGAAAAGAAAATTGAGAATGCGCTAGGTGACGATCAGTTTGGCTTTAGGAAAAGTAAAGCGACGAGAGAGGCAATTCTGACGTTATGGCTAATAATGGAAGCAAGACTAAAGAAAAATCAAGACACTTTCATAGGATTTGTCGACCTGGAAAAAGCGTTCGACAATATAAAATGGTACAAGCTGTTCGAGGTTCTGAAAAAAGTAGGGGTAAGCTATAGGGAGAGACGGGTCATATACAATATGTACAACAACCAAGAGGGAATAATAAGAGTGGACGATCATGAACGAAGTGCTCGTACTAAGAAGGGTGTAAGACAAGGCTGTAGCCTTTCGCCCCTACTCTTCAATCTGTACATCGAGGAAGCAATGATGGAAATAAAAGAAAGGTTCAGGAGTGGAATTAAAATACAAGGTGAAAGGATATCAATGATACGATTCGCTGATGACATTGCTATCCTGAGTGAAAGTGAAGAAGAATTAAATGATCTGCTGAACGGAATGAACAGTCTAATGAGTACACAGTATGGTTTGAGAGCAAGTCGGAGAAAGACGAAGGTAATGAGAAGTAGTAGAAATAAGAACAGCGAGAAACTTAACATCAGGATTGATGGTCACGATGTCAATGAAGTTAGGGAATTCTGCTACCTAGGCAGTAAAATAACCAATGACGGACGGAGCAAGGAGGACATCAAAAGCAGACTCACTATGGCAAAAAAGGCATTTCTGGCCAAGAGAAGTCTGCTAATATCAAATACCGGCCTTAATTTGAGGAAGAAATTTCTGAGGATGTACGTCTGGAGTACAGCATTGTATGGTAGTGAAACATGGACTGTGGGAAAACCGGAACAGAAGAGAATCGTAGCATTTGAGATGTGGTGCTATAGACGAATGTTGAAAATTAGGTGGACAGATAAGGTAAGGAATGAGGAGGTTCTACGCAGAATCGGAGAGGAAAGGAATATGTGGAAAACACTGATAAGGAGAAGGGACAGGATGATAGGACATCTGCTAAGACATGAGGGAATGACTTCCATGGTACTAGAGGGAGCTGTAGAGGGCAAAAACTGTAGAGGAAGACAGAGATTGGAATACGTCAAGCAAATAATTGAGGACGTAGGTTGCAAGTGCTACTCTGAGATGAAGAGGTTATCACAGGAAAGGAATTCGTGGCGGGCCGCATCAAACCAGTCAGTAGACTGATGACCAAAAAAAAAGAGGAATCCTTTTATAACGATAAGGTCCGGTTTTTACGCAAAAGAAGCGTTCATATTTTATGACTTTGCCAATCAGTGACTCTGTGGATTATAGAAGCCTCCGATTCCAACTGTCTGCTTTGACCCATGACGTCATCAAGTATGGCGGAAATGACCATTCTCAGCGTCTGCATTATGGCGTCAATACATAAAAACGACAACAAACACGAAAATACATATAAATACGACAATAACATCTCCCTCCAAAAATATAATCTAATGGGACAAGTGTGGGAAATTGGTGGTTTTTAGAGTGGGGACAAGCTAAATATAAACATATAAGAAAGCACATCACAATGCCAAACCACACAAAACGACAACAAAAAACGTACAAAAACAACACAAAATTCTCATATTCCGCTACACCCACAAATTCCACGGGAATCGGTCACTTCCCTTCACATACATAGCTCAACCACAATTGTCGATACCGCAGAATAAAAAACCTACAAATACAGAAATTAGAATCGGACCACAACTATCGATAACACAATAAAAACACCTAAAACAACAAAAATTGGAATCTGACACTTCCATTGACCTATATAGGTCAAACACAACGAATCCAAAACACAGCTACGACGACACGAATTGGAATCGAACATGTCCCTTGACCTATATAGGTCAATTACAATAGACGATACCGAAACACATACAGCTACGACACACATTGGAATTAAACATTTCCCTTGACCTATATAGGTCAACAATCGCTGCTAATACCAAAGATACAGCTATGACGACAAAAAATGGAATCAGACACTTCTCTTCACGTGTATAGGACAACCACAGCTGACGATACCAAAAAACAAAAACCTACATCTGCGACAAATAAAATCAAACCCACAGCACATCAAAACCCCACACAACATCACGACTTGCGAACAAAAAACGACTACTTACTACAAACAAATTCCGGCTTTACACGCTAGGTTAGCCATCCCAATCAAACACACACACACACACACACACACACACACACACACACACACACACACACACAAACAAACAAAAACACAACCTACCAACAGCCCCCCCCCCCCCCCCACAACTTCACCCGCCCCCACAAAAAAAACAAAAGTCCGCCAGCAAAAAAAAAAAAAAAAAAAAAAAAAAAAAAAAATAAAAAAAAAAAAAAAAAAGAAACACAAAATAAATGCAACTCAGTTACACATTACAACTCAAAAACAACAGCAACAAAACAGATCCTCTACAACAAAATCCTAAAACATCCCCCCCCCCCCAACCCACTAAAATCCACAACCATTACCCACAACCCACCCTCCCCCCCCCTCTCCCCCACCACATATAAAACCCCCAACTAACCACCCTTGGCCTGTACATCTTAATAACTGCCCTAAAAAAAAAAAAACGCAAAAAATACAATACTCCCCAGGTACACTGTTCCACCAGCAATACTAATCTAAGTGAGATTGCAGGTTATAAGAGCGCCTCTTCTCCTCCCTATGACTGATTTAACCGCTCCACAAAAACCCACTATTGTATTAGTACATGTCCCAGTTTCATAATTTTTTAACTCTAAAACACGGTTTACAACCAGATGATCATAAATAACCCCTCTTCCTCAACCCCTATATGATGAAAACACATCTCACAATACTACAGTACTCCCCTCCTCTATATACTCTTCAATTAACCCCACCAATTCCCTCTTAGTATACCCCTCCAAAACCCTGAAAATGAAATCTGCATAAGCCGCCCCCCCCCCCCCCAAATAACAGCCTCCTACACCCATAAACCAAACAGAGACTTACCCCTCCCATACTTTCTCTTCCCAAACTGAGATTCGTCTATTTCTATCTCGACCACGATTATCGCCCCCCCCCCCCCCCACCACCAAAAAAAAAAAAAAGAAACATCCTCTCACTCACTCCAGTCTGATGCGCACAAATAGGGATAGAGCACCTATAACAAAAATAGTAAGTCATCAAAACAACTTCTCTCACAGCCGACCTAGATTTCTCGAACCAGGTGCCGTGTCTGATGGAGTGCCAAAGGTTATCCTTTCAACATTGCTAATATGACAATACAATCCCTGGTCTGAGATGCCGGAACTCTCGGCAAACTCATGTCTTCCCTACACACACTACATTTCACAATCTCTGCTAACAGTCTGAACATATGGAGAAACGGGATCAAAGACATCATGACCTTGCCTATCTGTACACACAACATCATGCTATTGTATTTCAGAGTTATATCCATACCTAACAAAAGAAACCACACAATAAATTAAACATCTTACCGCACCACAAACAACAAACCAGTAACACCTATCAACAATGCAATCACATAAACAAACAAAAAATATATATTTAGGCCTAATTGATAACTCACTGAAACCAATTTGAATTCTTCAGTCACAGGCACACCCAAAAACTGCACTCTGCCAACACCAAAGCTCAGATGAACCCAATACACATCTTTTGTAGTACTGATTTCCATGCACATATATGGGCCCATTGTTATTTGCAAATTTGCATACAACAATTCTACTGTTATTTACGAATTTCCAGAATTGTACTTTCACTCTGCAGCAGAGTGTGTGCTGATATGAAACTTCCTGGCGGATTAAAACGGTGTGCCAGACTGAGACTCAAACTCGGGACCTTCGCCTTTCACAGGCAAGTGCTCTACCAACTGAGCTACCCAAGCACGACTCAGGAACTACTGGGTGTGTTTTTTTAATGCTGTGATAAGTCGTGGAGGGGCACCATATCAGTTCAGCAGTCTGAAGCTGCTTCCGAAACAATTTTGGTACACATTCAGATTGGTGCATCTACTAGTACTGACTGCCCTGCCAATTTAATAAGTAACAACTATGTTTATATACCTCAACCAGTTTGGCTGCAAAACTGAACAAAAAACCGGAGTGCCCCATTTGGCAAATTTCACCATGTTCTAAAATTTCTAGTACTGGTGTCTTGAACAGAAAAGCAGAGGTGGCTTATCTGTTATACCCAATGATCGTGTTTATCTGTGCAAAAAGGCCAGAAAGTATTAGACAAATGTCCATTTTTAATGTGGCAAACCCTTTTTAAAAAATTAGTTACCTTAGCTTTGCAGGACATAGGGGGTGATGTTTTCCTTCAGCTGAATAAACATGTTTCAAACAGTCATCCCCTTGATAACCACATACATCAACTGAAAAAAAGCTGTACTTATTGAGCATTGTGAAATAAGGCTACATGATGAAGTGAGACTCCACAGCAAGGAGTCTCACCATTCTCTGATTAGAGGTGTCCACACAAAAATACTTTTATTTGATAATGAGAGATTTTGTAATTGTTTTGAAAATAGAATTGCATACACATGTGGTGGCACCTACAGCTGCAAAAGTCAGGTCATGTGCAGCTGAACTGTAGTTTGTTTGTGTGAAATAAATTAATGAATTTGAGTCCCTGCATTTTTCTTAAACTCTGTTGCTGACAAATGAGAAATTAATGCCTTATATTTTTTTTCAGTGTGTAATTCAAAATATCAGTTTCCAAATTTCTACGCTATAAAACTGTTTCATCATTCTAATATTTAAGATAATTGAACAATTTTTTTCTTCCCCCTTAATATGGAGTTTCCACTGCAGCAAAAATTGAATTAAATAAAGCTGATTGTAAAATATTTGTGTTTAGTGATACAGTACTAAATTTCCACAATACAAGGATATAAGGTATGCATAAGTTTTTCTGTAATAAATTAAGATCTTGTATTATTACCATCAGTACTTTCATTTTTCTTTTGTGTTAACTGTTGATTTTAGAATTTTCTTCAACTTTTTCGCAACAGGTCGTGAACTTAAAATGTTGTCATCACAACACTTTATTAGCCTATTGCATATCGGTTATGACACTGATAACAATCCTCTTAAAAAAGGCTGTTTACCTTATTCTTTCAAAAGAGCAGTTCACCTATAAGATATGAAGGCAAACACAGTAGTATCAAGCTTGATTAATATCTATATAAGTGTTTAGGGTGTACATTGCTGTCCATGTAAATCATGTTTTCTTGATATGTGTGTGCGTGTTTTTTTTTTTTTTTTGGACATTAGTGATGGCATATTTTCACTCAGCTGTAAATGAATCCTCTGGGGCAAGACATTTTACATAAATAAAGTGTTTTGTCTGTGTAGTAAATAGTGTCTATTCACCAGAAGTGTGCAGCAAGATTATTGTGTAAAGCAGATAACCACACATTGTGCAGAATGCTTTTAAGGCTCTTGGAATTCTTACTACCCAATACGTGTACTCCTTAACGGTTTTTCTTACTGACAAAAAAAAAAAAAAAGGGTCAGCTGAACTATGATGTACTTAACACAATACAAGGCAACCGCAATCATTTTTATGTGCACTTAGCAGTCTTGTCCAGTGTTTGGAGAAAAGTAATGGATTCTGCTGCAAAGGTATGGTATTCACCAAGCTCCCATCTAACACCAAGCACGAAGTTGAGAATTTCTACTAATTCAAAAGAAAACTATCTACTCTTTTAGTTATTTGAAGTCTAGAGTCAATAATTAAAAAGTTTTATTGGTTACATAGTAGGTACGAATGTGTGATGTAAAGCTATATAGCAAATAGTAATGCACTGCAAGCAAGACTCAGTTTTTGCAGGTATAAATAACCATTTTGTTTGCAAAATTCAGTTGTAATCAAGTTAGTATTAAGCTACCAGTGGGAGGCAAACAACAAGTATTTAGTGTAACTGTGGATGCAGCAGCTTTTTTCAAAGTAGCAACTTTCTTTTTCTTTAATTAATTAGTTGCTGTGGGTATGAATATAACTATTCAGTATAAAGATTGGCACATTGCTTGTTGTTACTGTAGATATTGTCTCATTGCACATCTCTGATTGTTCTCCATCTATAGTGTAATTTTGTTGGAGATCAACTCTCATGCTTTGTATTAGCAGCATAATTAATGACCTTCATATATGTCCAGAGAAGTCTTCTTTGACCCTACACATTTCACAAATGAATGAAAATCTCAGTTGTGAAAGGGAACTGTTTCAAAATCCTTGCAGGAGTACTTCCATGAGATGAAAGTTAGGATGGATGTTGGTCCTTGGATGTAAAACTTGATACAAAAAAATGGCTCTGAGCACTATGTGACTTAACATCTGAGGTCATCAGTCCCCTACAACTTAGAACTACTTAAACCTAACTAACCTAAGGACATCACACACATCCATGCCCAAGGCAGGATTCGAACCTGCGACCGTACTGGTCGCGCGGTTCCAGACTGAAGCGCCTAGAACCACTCGGCCACACCAGCTGGCCAAACTTGATACATGACTAAGATTTTGAGACTACATATTGTTAATATGTAGCTCATTACACAAGCATAATCAGTATATGATGCTTCCTACCTGGATATTGTTTCGGTATCTGTACTTGATTATGCTAAATTCAGAAAATATACATGGTTATTTGGTGCGAATACCTGACATTATGCACATAAACGAATTTCTTTCTTACAAAAACATTTCATGCATATCCTTGTGGAATCGTTAGAAAACTAATGCTGCATGTGAAATTGTTTTTTGCCTCCCACTACTATGGAAGCGGTGAACTGCAAGTATTCACAGTGCAAAACACTGCTTTATTATGAGGAATTTTGGAGAAACTAGGTTAATTTCACTACTACAGGTGCAGCAGTAGTACTACTGTTCACTGAAGTGTCAAAATTGGAGCTTTGTTTCAGCTATAAATGAGAAAAACTGTAACTGTCAGGAACTTGGCTTTCTGTCCCTAGACATGTGACTTAGATGTTGGTTTCAATACCTAACACAGCAGAGATAGGGACATGTGTGATCTATGTTATATGTGGTCTATGCTAATAATATTTAAGGGGTATGGACTCCAAAGATGTCCCAGCTCAAAGAGGAATTGTTGATCATAGTTTTGGCAAGCAAGGATCAGATGATTAATACCCTCCATATCTGAATGTTACAGCCACAGTTGTCTGATGTTCTGAAATGAAGGTGGAATAAATGAGCAGGAAAGCTTCCTTAATTGAGTCTTATTCTTGTAATTGTAGAGGTTGCTCTTCTGTGTACAGGCACGTTGTGAAACCAAGGTAAACTTGGAGGATGGGGTTGTATTCATTTATAATACTTGCCAGTCCTCCCACTAGGATCTGATTTCCTAGGATCTGGTTTCCATTTTTGTGTGATGCAAAAGATCCACATAAGGTAACTGAATATTTAATAAGGTTCCAGAGATTGCAGCTTCCTTTGTCAGTTGGTCCACAGATTCATTGTATAAAGTACTCTTATGAGCTTTAGTCCGCAGGAGAAAAATATACTAGTTACATCGATAGCATAGTGTTATTTTGTGGGCTATGTCTATGAAGCTTGTACTGTTCATAGTGACCCATTTGTGGACAAAGGTAGCACACCCAACCTTATCTTCTGCTGTGATTCGTGGACAATGGATGGTATAAGACTCTTAGTTCCAAATAGTGGTGTAGCTTATTATGTTTATTGATTACTGAGTGAAATGCATGCACCAACATTTCCATTATATACTTGTTAGCAAGCCATTGGCACTTAAGAAGTAAAGGCATTTCCAGTGCTTCTACTAACTGCGTATTGGTACAAGTCCGGATGCAGCTATATTCAATCAACTCTAGCTTACGGAGATACTTGACACTACCATTCCCATATACTTTGCAACCATACACAATCCTACTCCCAATTAAAGCTCAATATAAGGTTAACAGAACTATACTCTAGTTGAAGATCTGTTGATGTTCATGACTGGAAGGCAAGTATCAATAATGGACTTCTGGAATCAAACCACATTCCCAAAAATTTGGCTGAGGGTTTAACATGAAATTTGTAGCTCCTTGCATGAATTTAATTATAGTTGCCTTGGCATCTGGAAAGTATAATAACTGAGGACTCTGAAGAAGAGATTTCAAGGCCATTAGTGTGTAATCGATCATCCACTTTTAAAACTGCCTCTGTCACACTGCTGACTGCAGAATCCTCCACAGATACAGATGAATGTAGGCATATATCATCTGCATACTGCAGAAAATAAACATTAGGAGGAATAATGTTTACTAAGTCCCCAGAGTAAACAATTTAAAACAGAGGGTTAAGGATAGCTTCCTGGGTTAAGCCTCTGAAAAGAATCATAGGTCCCAAAAAGTGGTTTTGATATTTTACATAGACTGATCTCTTCTCAAGGAAAGTATTAATGCCATATATCCAAATGATAGGAAAACCAATTCATTTCAACTTTTCCAACAGAATGGAGACCTGGACATAATCATGTCTAGGAATAATGATATTAAAAACAACTTTTTGTTAAAATCAGACATAATGTCACTGCACAACATTGTCAAGTTGTCCACCATTTTTCTATGCTTGATGAAGCCAAACTGGGATCAAGAGAAATAATCCAAAGTCTTTTAAGAGTTTTCCCCACTCAAGAAGACAAGGCAGTTGGTCTGTAAGAGGTGTGATTTTTGGGATATTTACCAGGGTTCAATGTAGGCATAGTCATATGCATAGTCCATTCCTCCATAAGCTCCCCTCTTTCCCATATTTAATTGAATATCCAAAGAAGAAGATCTAATACCTCCATTCGAAGATTTATCATCATCCCATAACGAAAATAACCAATTCCTGGAGCAGTATTTGTAGAATTTTTCAAAGCCATCTCCAGCTCATGTCTGGAGAAGGGAGCTAATAGAGGGAGATTGAGATCTGTTTCCTGTGGAATAGCCATGAGGGCTTCAGAACAAGAAGGAGGAGCTAATTTTAACACAAAGCTTCAAACCATAGAGTCCACCAGTGAAGATCCAACTGTATGAATATGTTTTAGAGAGTGAATTGCCTTCCACAGTTGTGATATGTTAGAATTCTTATCCATTCCATTACAGTAGTTGCTCTAAGCCACCTTTTCCTTTTTCTTCAAGAATCTTCTGGTGTTTGCATCTGTTCTTTCGAACTCCAGGAATCTATGCAGAATCTGTTCCATACGATATTTATTTAATATTAATTTACTTTTAGCCATGGCTTTGGAATATTCATTATCTCTCCAAAAAACACGTAGTTTACCAGAAGACAATTATGTTTTGTACTGGAGAATTGCATTGCAACCTGCTAGATTAATGGCTGTCATAAGAGCTGTGTTATGCTGGATGCAGTTTCCTGATTACTTCCTGTATAGTTTGTTGATATGTTTTCCAGGAAGCATCCTTTATTTTCCATGGTCTGTTTGAGTAATATCTCCTTCTCAAACTTATATCGAGACCAGTACTATTTTAATGGGATAATAGTCTGATCCTTTACAATACCTTAAGGTCTCCACTTAGTAATCTTGTGAAAATCTGATGACAGAAGACTCAAGTCCACTGTAGATCTATAAGGGAAAGGAGCATTATTGGAGATCCATCATTAAAAATGCCAAATCTAGATCTCAATTGTACGGCAGAGGTGACAACCACCTGGATCATTGGCAGCATGACCACACGTGCTGTGATGAGTGTTGAAATCCCCACAGATATGGAATGGTGGATGAAGCTGAGCAAACACTTGTTGCTGGATATTATAGTCCTGGGAGCTTTATGTATGCAACTAACACAGAAGTTACCATCCAGTGTTTCTATTTCTGCAGTTGCTAGTTGAAATATTAAATTATTAATGTTGTGTATCACATTGTAACTAATGATGTACCTCATTAATAATGCTGCTCCTTGTTTGCCATTTGATCTATCTGACCTTAATGCATTGTATCCTTTGAAATGAACTGGTATCTGTGGTTTGAACCACATTATGTGTAGAGCTACCATGGAGATATTTTGTTTATCTCGTTCTTTTTTCAGTATTTCCTTATTCAAAATTGCTGACCTAGTATTCCATAGTAATATATTAAGAGCCATCCTGAAGTGAGAAGAAGCTTCTTTCTGGTTCTGAACCATATTTTATTTCTTGGATTAAATTGAGGAAACAATATTGTAAATTTCTGCTTGCTCTACATTGTCTGTATTGGAAGAGGTTAACTGAGTTATTAAATTTAATATTCCATATACTAGTTTATCAGTAAATGCAGAGTTCTTTCCACCCCTCCTAGAAGTTGTCCACAAGTCTGGTAGCTCGGGAGGACCAGTGTGACGACGGGATGCAGATAAAGTTATGTTAGCAAAGAGGGGAGTAGGAAACAGCACAGATATTGTAGGCTTATGTCTGTTAGGTGGGTGGTTGTTGTGAATCTGTGCTGTGTATTTTGTGGGAGAGGAAATTTCTTCTTCCAGTCCAGTTTACTTTTACCATCGTTTCTTGCCTTTCATGCATATGGTCTGCCATTAATATATTTTTCAGATTTTGAGAGAAATGCTGAGGCTGAAGCTTTTTTAATGTCCTGCTGTTTTAGAAACATTAGACAAGATTTGTCTCTTGACTTGTAATTGCCTTTGCAATATACACAGCATGTAGTTTGACTTGAGCATGTTGACTCCTCATGGTTACCTCCACATTTATTACACTGTCTCTCTGACTGACACCAATCCTTAAATGGCTGTACCTCAGACAAGGGATGCATTGCTTAACTAGAGGAATAAGGCGTAACTGAACATTGCATGCCATAGATTGTAATATATTCAGGTAAGAACTGTGATGAGAATGTGATAGTACATTTTTGACGATGGACATTGCTCACTGTACCAAAGTGATTTATTCTTTTGAACATTCTGCATACACAAGTCACGGGGATTGCAGACTCTGTCTACATTTCTTACAACTCCCTGGTGGCGAATTCTGTGATTTAGTAAACAAGCAACCTTTTTTTAAATTATTGTTCACAATTGTATTTTTAAATACAGTGTCTGAAGTGAATAATAAGTTTCTCAAAGCCATGAGATGGTATTTCCAAGTATTACCACTAATTTTCTTGACAAACACATAGAAAGGATCACCACCATCAGCCTCACATCTATTGGTTTTATTTTCATCATAGATAGTAGACATATTTTGAGGAATCTAAATTTCTCTCTGAGTGATTTGTGCTTCTCTCAATCCTTGCACTCTGACTGAATTAATCTCCGATGGCAGAGCTATCATCTATGATCGGGAAATAGAACTTCTCTGTTTGTTTAAGGAATAAGTGTGTCATATCCGGGTTGAGTGATGTCTGGTTTGGTACCTCATTTGTTTGCCTTCTCCCTCTGCCTTTCATTTTGGTCCAGCGTACACTTTGACACCAGTCTTAACATTTGGTCTACCTCCACACTCAAACTTACGTGAGCTTCTGCCTCCCTGCAACTCACGAGTATGTATTTCTACATCAGGGGAGGGACCTCCACTCTCCCGAAAAGATGGACATGAGATGGAGAAATGCCATAAATAATTTTCACTAACATGAGAGCTTTGAACAAAGTAATGACAATGAGCACTTATTCACTCCCAAGAATAGACAAAACATTAGACCATTTATGTAACTGCCAACTTCAGAAAAGCATTAGGGTTGCAAGTGGAGGCCATTCACCCTACAAAATCATGAGATAACTGCAATTGTGGTACTATCTGGGCACTATGAATATTTGATAACGCCTTTGGATTACGTAATGCAACACCAACCTTCCAGTATTTTATTTGCAGATTTATTTCTGAGCAAAGGGCTGCTGACATATCCAATCCTCTGACTGAAGCTACTGACAGTCCCCACAGATGGGCAGATACCAGCACTTAGCTGTAAATGATTAATCCAATATTGTTTATGGTTGTTATGTTTATTACAGCATGAGATTTGTAAAGTGTGGCATCACATTCCAATTTGTATCATGCATGTGAGTTGTCATACTTGAGAGATATATTTTCTCTGAATAGTTGTTTTGACACTTTATTCCCCAATGTACAGTTTTCTCTGTTAAGGAACACACTGTGTTGCAGTACTTTTGATTTTTCTTGTACCACCTGCCTCGCATTCATTTTTGAGAGATGGGTATACTTAACACGTTGACTGCTGAGTGGCTGCCAGCAGCCACAGCCGGTGGCTCTGCTGCACCACCAGTGACCTCACGGCAGTCAATTTCCACATGGTATAAGCATTCTATTAAATAAAAGAATCTCCAGGTTGGAATATCAGCAATATTAGGAAAAGGGTTGTTTGCACACACACACACACACACACACACACACACACACACACACACACACACACACACACACACACATATATATGAATGCTGTCTCTGACAGCTCGCCTTCTTGTGAGCAGTTCCCATTGGCGCTGCTGGAGATACCAGTGATGCGTACAAGAGGTGTGCTTGCTTGTGTGAATTTGTGTGCCTTATTTCCTGAAGAAAGTTTTGGCTGAAAGCTAAAAGTGTAACAGCCTTTCTGTTGTGCCTGTCTGCAACTCAAAATGTCATCTTTATGGCGAGTAGAAAACTATTCTTTTCCTTTTCTTGTTAGCTTCATATTATTATCTACTTCTCCTTACACTGCCTTACTAATGTGATTTGGTGTTCCTTGTATATTACATTTACCTTTTGGGGTGCTGAATGCGTGTAAAACTTAAATACAGGCCTCTAGAAGTATTCATTTTTTTCATATACAATTAATGTTGGTCTGACTGAAGACTTATTTCCACATCCATGTGCTATCCTACAACACCTCATTGCTAAAGAGACCGTTTCTATTTATTTCTTATTAAATTCCACATTCATGATTGATTTCTTGTGTGTTGCCTCTGATTATGTAATAAACTTGAATGCAGAATGAAATTTTTCACTCTACAGCGAAGTGTGCACTAATATGAAACTTCCTGGCAGATTAAAACTTGAATGTGTTTGTCACTAGATGAGAATACTATCTCAGTATTATGTTCTCTGTAGTAGGAAAGCTTTCTTCCTTTTTACCTGTTAAGTCATACAGATAAAAGTGATCATTTTTCTATGCTTAACCCAGTCTTAGATATGTAAAGGGATTAGTGAAGTTCCTACTTATTTTCTGGTCTAGTTTGCAGTAGTCCATTTTGAGCCTAATAAGAGAGTTGGTATATGATGCTAATTAGGTGACCTGTCTGTCACATGATGATGAATTAAACAATGGAAAATACAGGATGGAATGTAACAATATTATGAAAAGTTGCTACTCACCATTTAGCGGAGCTGCTGAGTTGCAGATAACAAAAAGACGGTCACAATATAAGCTTTCTGCCAATAATGCCTTTGTCGAAAATAGACAAACACACACACACACACACACACACACACACACACACACACACACACAAGCGTGCACAAATGCAACTCACACACACGACTGCAGCCTCTGGCAGCTGTATATTGCACTCAAATGTAACACAACAAAACTTTTCTGTTTTCTTTTATCCTCCCTTCTTTAGTTATAAGCACCCAATCAGAGCACAATCATCATGTTACATGGACTTTTGTGTGGGGAGAAGAATATACACTGTACAACCATTATTTTTTAAAAAAGTAGAAACAGTCTCAATACCTTCTGATTCCTTCACACAGGCCAAGGCAGACAAGTGGAGGTGCACATCCCATGCCACCACTGCTGATGCTACAGTGTCAACACAGCAATACTGATAATGCAACACCACATAGTGGTAATCAACTCGTCCCTGTCAAATCACGTAAGAGCTGAGATTCATTGGGAGAGTCCTTAGAAAATGTAGTCCATCAACAAAGGAGGTGGGTTACAAAACACTCGTTCGACCTATACTTGAGTATTGCTCATCAGTGTGGGATCCGTACCAGATCGGGTTGACGGAAGAGATAGAGAAGATCCAAAGAAGAGCGACGCATTTCATCACAGGGTTATTTGGTAACCGTGATAGCGTTACGGATATGTTTAGCAAACTCAAGTGACAGACTCTGCAAGAGAGGCGCTCTGCATCGCGATGTAGCTTGCTCGCCAGGTTTCGAGAGGGTGTGTTTCTGGATGAGGTATCGAATATATTGCTTCCCCCTACTTATACCTCCCGAGGAGATCACGAATGTAAAATTAGAGAGATTCGAGTGTGCATGGAGGCTTTCAGACAGTCATTTTTCCCGCGAACCATACGCGACTGGAACAGAAAAGGGAGGTAATGACAGTGGCACATAAAGTGCCCTCCACCACACACGGTTGGGTGGCTTGCGGAATATAAATGTAGATGTAGATGTAGGCTTCTCACTTTCTCTGTTTGTGGCCTCAACCCACAATGTACCAATCTTAAATCCTGACATCCGAAAGACTAAAGTATTCCATTATGCTCCCCACCCGTTCCCCCTGCAGGTAGTGCTGTGGTACCCCTCCTCTATTAAACCACTTATGTGTTAAGTATGCATTCTTATTCCCACTAAATCCTCCTCCTGTCTAGACACTCACTTGTCTAACTTGGCCATTCTGTATCTTCATAATAACAAAGTTCATCTCTGACCTCATAATAACAAAGTTCATCTCTGACCTTGCTACAAAAGTAGAACTGCTTGGTCACATAATTCGGTATATTGTGACTGTAGAGTGAAGGTAGCCTTTCCAACATAAAGCTGAACACAGATGAACAGAAAACACATACTTTAGCAAACACTGAAGAACTGAAAACAAAGGTGCCATGGTATGCAAATGTAAGTAAAGCCTCGGCCGTAGTTAACCCAGAATGAAGACATCAAGCCTTTGATGTTAACTCCACAGGCTGTACAGCAGTTACCTGGTGAGACAATTGCAAAGATAAATACACAACAAGCGAACGCAAAAGAATTACTGAATACAACTCTCAAGGTAGCTCAGCAGATGTCATATTACAATAATTTGGAACTCTCTGTGGAACCAGATACAGGTCATGCTGCTGTGCTAATGAAAAGTACTCCAAAACTGATGTCAAAATGATCTTAACATATCTTGTGGTCATATCTTGTGATCTGATTCAGTCTGAATCACAGAGACAGCATCAGTATATTTGAATTCGAGACCAGTCATTTACATGTTTGCTCAACAAATTTTAAAAGCAGCAAATAATGAAATAATTCCAGATGGTGTTTTCTGCGACTTGTCTAAGGCATTTGATTGTGTGGATCACAATATTCTCCTAGATAAATTGACATTTTATTGATGGCATAACCAACCAGTGAATTATGTCATATATAACCAAAATAATGGAGAAAGTTGCACTTAGTAATTCAATCAATGTAATCTGGGGATAGATCATGTAAGGGGTTCCTCAAGGCTCAATCTTAGGTCCACTGTTGTACCTCATATATGTAAATGATCTTCCACCTAATATAATACAAGGAGAATTAGATCTTTTTACAGATGTTGAAATCAATCCAAGGATACAAACAGAAACAGAAACTTAAAAGTATCATTGAATAATAAC
Organism: Schistocerca piceifrons; assembly: GCF_021461385.2. NCBI lineage: Eukaryota > Metazoa > Arthropoda > Insecta > Orthoptera > Acrididae > Schistocerca > Schistocerca piceifrons. Next base: position 1,059,513,188 of record NC_060139.1, read on the forward strand.
AATAACAAAAGTATAATTGACTGGTTTTCAGCGAATGGTCTCATCCTCAATTTTATAAAGATACAACATATTCAATCCTGCACATCTTGGGGTACTACACCAGTTATACTTGTAACACATGGTAAGGAAATAATAAATAGGGTGGAAACCAGAGTTCTTAGGTGTTAAAACTGATGAGAATTTAAATTGGAAAAAGTACATTCGAAACTCCTAAAACAACTTAGTTCACCCACATTTGCACTTGGAATCAGTGCAAATCTTGGGGAGAGACAAATCCGTAAGTTCACATATTTCTGCATATTTTCATTCAGTAATGTCATATGGAATAATGTTTGGGATAATTCATCTTTAAGGAAAAAAAGTCTTCATTGTCCAAAAATGTGCTGTAAGAATAATGTGGTGGACACCCTTAATCATCTTGTAGACATCCCCAAGAGTTGGGCATTCTGACTACCGATTCACGGTTTATTTATTCTCTCTCAAAATTTGTTGTAAATAATCCACTGCAGTTCAAAAAGAACAATGATCTATGGTACATAATTACAACACCAAAAGGAAAAATGACATTCATTACTCCACATTAAAGTTGTCTTTAGCACAAAAATGGGTCCATAGACTGAGCTGCTGGAGATGGCAGCCACATGTGCATGAGGTGTGCTTGCCTGTGTGAATGAAAGTGGGTGTGTTTTCTTTTCTGATTTCTATCTGTAGACGATGTCATTATGTGTACATATATTCAGAAATACAGAATATAAAAATGGAAGAAAATCAGGATAAACATAAGAAATTCATGAAACATAATGATAATACACTCCTGGAAATGGAAAAAAGAACACATTGACACCGGTGTGTCAGACCCACCATACTTGCTCCGGACACTGCGAGAGGGCTGTACAAGCAATGATCACACGCACGGCACAGCGGACACACCAGGAACCGCGGTGTTGGCCGTCGAATGGCGCTAGCTGCGCAGCATTTGTGCACCGCCGCCGTCAGTGTCAGCCAGTTTGCCGTGGCATACGGAGCTCCATCGCAGTCTTTAACACTGGTAGCATGCTGCGACAGCGTGGACGTGAACCGTATGTGCAGTTGACGGACTTTGAGCGAGGGCGTATAGTGGGCATGCGGGAGGCCGGGTGGATGTACCGCCGAATTGCTCAACACGTGGGGCGTGAGGTCTCCACAGTACATCGATGTTGTCGCCAGTGGTCGGCGGAAGGTGCACGTGCCCGTCGACCTGGCACCGGACCGCAGCGACGCACGGATGCACGCCAAGACCGTAGGATCCTACGCAGTGCCGTAGGGGACCGCACCGCCACTTCCCAGCAAATTAGGGACACTGTTGCTCCTGGGGTATCGGCGAGGACCATTCGCAACCGTCTCCATGAAGCTGGGCTACGGTCCCGCACACCGTTAGGCCGTCTTCCGCTCACGCCCCAACATCGTGCAGCCCGCCTCCAGTGGTGTCGCGACAGGCGTGAATGGAGGGACGAATGGAGACGTGTCGTCTTCAGCGATGAGAGTCGCTTCTGCCTTGGTGCCAATGATGGTCGTATGCGTGTTTGGCGCCGTGCAGGTGAGCGCCACAATCAGGACTGCATACGACCGAGGCACACAGGGCCAACACCCGGCATCATGGTGTGGGGAGCGATCTCCTACACTGGCCGTACACCACTGGTGATCATCGAGGGGACACTGAATAGTGCACGGTACATCCAAACCGTCATCGAACCCATCGTTCTACCATTCCTAGACAGGCAAGGGAACTTGCTGTTCCAACAGGACAATGCACGTCCGCATGTATCCCGTGCCACCCAACGTGCTCTAGAAGGTGTAAGTCAACTACCCTGGCCAGCAAGATCTCCGGATCTGTCCCCCATTGAGCATGTTTGGGACTGGATGAAGCGTCGTCTCACGCGGTCTGCACGTCCAGCACGAACGCTGGTCCAACTGAGGCGCCAGGTGGAAATGGCATGGCAAGCCGTTCCACAGGACTACATCCAGCATCTCTACGATCATCTCCATGGGAGAATAGCAGCCTGCATTGCTGCGAAAGGTGGATATACACTGCACTAGTGCCGACATTGTGCACGCTCTGTTGCCTGTGTCTATGTGCCTGTGGTTCTGTCAGTGTGATCATGTGATGTATCTGACCCCAGGAATGTGTCAATAAAGTTTCCCCTTCCTGGGACAATGAATTCACAGTGTTCTTATTTCAATTTCCAGGAGTGTAGAAATGGATGGACCAATATATAAAATGAGGGAAAGGCAGCCATTCACTTGTAGCAGACCGATGCCTGAAGCACAAAAACATGTAACGGGGAACAACATCCATATTTGCTTTTTTTGATCTTTTCTAACAAAAGTACACCCTGCCCCCCCCCCCCCCCCCCCACACACACACACACACAGAGAGAGAGAGAGAGACCCAAACAAATGTTCAGCATGGCTATAGGATTGCTCTTTTGGTTGTCTATGTGGTTCTATTCATGAATGTGTGTACTTCTGTTATAAAAAGAGCAAGAGCTGAACAGCTAGTGTGAATGCTGTTTCCTGTTATGTGTTTAAGTGCTCTACACATTGGTCTGCTATAGGTGATCTTTTTTTAAATGAATTGATAGACATATACACACTAATTGTAGCTATGTAAGTCAAGAACTTAATTCTGTGGATAGTTATACATGTGTTTGTTTTAGTCACATTTACCCATAGGCACACAGTGTTTGCATTTTGTAGTTATGATATTTCTGTAGATATTCTGGCATACTGTAGGGACATGTCATAGTCGTGTTACATTTTAGTTTGTGTTTGAATGCTGACAATACTTTTAAGCTTCCTATATCATGTAGGAGGTTATTGTAAAAGATACAGCCTGGTTCCAAACTTTCTCTTCTGTTAATGTCAGACTTTTAATTCTCATACAGTAATAATTCCTGTTTCTGGTATTATGTGTGAGCATATCTTAAAAAAAAAAAAAAAAAAATACAAGATCATAGCACATCTTTAGTAATGTGTCATAATGTGTCACTATTTAACATGCAAGATTTCTTCTTCATTAGAAATATGTTTGAGCTACATTTCAAACCTATATTATCTGTGTGATTTTTCCAAGACAAATATTTATACAATACACCACCCAAGAAATTCTAACTGATTGTCTCATGTAGGCCTGTGTTCCCAGCTTTAAGTCAGAGACTTTCAGTATGAACATTTATGCTGGCATGGACCTACATCTACGTTGTTTTTTACCTATTTATGTGTGAGTTTTTACTACTAAAATAGTGGGTTGAAATTTTTTACATTCAGAGCAAGGCTTTTCTCTAATTCATTCTCAGTGCTACTACAAGCTAGAAGACATGTGTCATTAGCATATATGATGACATTTGCACCCTCTGGTGTGCACATATCATTTATGTAAAGAATAAAAAGCTCTCAACCCAGTACTGATCCTTCAGGCACACCATATTTAAACTGGTTGAAACTGTTGTAACTGGGACTCACAACACAACCAAGAATATTAGCACAACTTTATTAGACTGTGGAATGTACACCAATCGCAATAACATACACTGAACACAATAAAGTAAGCCAAATGTACGCAAATGTAATAACACAATAACTGAACGCAAGTATAGTGCACCAGGGTTTAAATGGGCACTCGCCTATGGCATGTTCTATCAGAAGTTCACAATATTGCTCTTTCGCGGCTCACTCTTGAGGACGACAACACACTGCTAATGCACACCACTTTCCAGTGTGCATGCATTACTTCATCCCTCTTCCCTTGGGGAACAGATCAGATTCATGAGATGTCCATGGCATCTTCCTCCATGAGGCTCTGACTGAAATGATGTGCTGATAGTGGGGTGTGTGGTCAGAAGTACATGGGGTGCAGGCAGCGTCACTGCCCGCCTTCTCTTGCCAGCCCATGCTGTAGTATGGGTGATGTTGGCAAGAGCTCCATATCCACATCAGGTCCAGGGCCTGGGGGGGGGGGGGGGGGTGGTTAGTGTTTAACGTCCCGTCGACAACGAGGTCATTAGAGACGGAGCGCAAGCTCGGGTTAGGGAAGGATTGGGAAGGAAATCGGCCGTGCCCTTTCAAAGGAACCATCCCGGCATTTGCCTGAAACGATTTAGGGAAATCACGGAAAACCTAAATCAGGATGGCTGGAGACGGGATTGAACCGTCGTCCTCCCGAATGCGAGTCCAGTGTGCTAACCACTGCGCCACCTCGCTCGGTAGGTCCAGGGCCTGGTGCTGGTGGTGCTGTGACTGTAGTTGGCAGATGAGGCAGTGTTGACACCTCCAGTGTGGATGGCGGCTGCATCAGTACTCACAGCGGTATTGGAGAAGCTGTGACAGGTTCATCCCCCAGTGACAGGGGACCCCTCGTATGTCATGGCAGGGACCTAGCCGCATCAGGTGATCCATCAAGTGAAGCAGACTGTCACGGCAACATTGGTGTCCCGGTTGGGATTGCCCAATCATCCACACTCAGGTGCAACTGGTCGTAATGCTGTGCATAGAGGCCCTTCTCTGTACAGGCATCGTATAGATGGCAGCTGTGGCATCAGGAGATAATGGCAGGAATCCATTTTTGACAGTGAGCAAACCCGCATGCCCAGACAGCCACCTCAGGCTGGAAACAGGATGAAAACTGAACAGGTTGGCATCCCCACAGGAGGTGCTGGAGCATCCATGGTTGATGCCAGTGGAGCAGTTCAGCAGGGCTGTTGTTGCCGAATGGCATGAGCTGATAAAAAGACAGAAATTGATCTATGGCAAATGTCAGATGGGGATCAAGTCATGCACTTTTTCATTTGCAGTTTGAATGTTCTAACTAACCTTTTGGCCTTACCATTGGACAGCAGGTTTGCAGTTTGAATGTTCTAACTAACTTTTTGGCCTCACGGTTTGCCTGCGGGTGGAAGGGGAGGGTGAAAATGTGGTGAATCCTGCGGGCATTACAGAAGGAAGCAAACTCCTGTGGCAAAAACGGAGGGCCATTATCAGAGACCAATGTTACCAGAAGTCCTTCAATGTTAAAATTTTTTTGACAGCACTACCACAGTGCCAGAGGTCAAAGTTGACAGGCAATGAGCAACATATGGGAACCAAGAGAATGCATCAATAACTGTTAGTCAGATGCATTAAGAAAAGGGCCAGCAAAATCAATGTGCATATGGTCCGAGGCCTGCAAAGGTTAGCCACAGAGGCAACATTGCTTGTCGGGCAGCTCACTGCAATGCTCATTGAGAAAATGCCATAACCAAATAAGTGCGTTGCCATCAAAACCAGGCCAAAAACATGATGGTGGGCTAATGACAGGCACAGACATTGTGAACTGTTTGAGAAACCATTGAAAAACCCTCAGGTCATTGGCCACACCAAATGGTAACTGCAAGTGTTGATACAAGTGAAAAGGTTAATGACCAAGAGCCATTGAGGGTCAGCTCTACAGGAAGCTTCAAATAAGCATCAGAGAGGTCAATCTAGAAAAAATACTTACCACCAATGAGCTAAGCAAAAGATTCGTCAAGGTGTGGTTAGGGATACATGTCAACAATATACTGGGTCTTGACAGAATCTTTGAAATCACACCATGTGGAGTAGCTGTGTGGTACAGGGTGCCTTGTCACGATTCGCACGGCTTCCCACGTTGGAGGTTCGGGTCCTCCCTTGGGCATGGGTGTATGTGTTGTCCTTAGCGTAAGTTAGTTTAAGTTACATTAATTATTGTGTAAGCCTAGGGATTGATGACCTCAGCAGTTTGGTCCCATAGAACCTTACCACAAATTTCAATTTTTTGAAACACCACAAAAGCATAGTTATGCCAACTGCTTCTTCACATTGACTAAGCGGGTAGCCCATTTGTTGGATGTAATCAGCTGGATGATCCTGGAGGCAGTGAAGTAGTCCAGCTTCCACTTGACTTGGTCATGGAGTGCCTTTGGCACCGGGTGAGCCCAAAGGAAATGGGATCTGGCCAAAGGTTTCATGGTGCTGTCAGCTTCGAAATTATTGGCACAACCAAAACCCACAAAAAAACAGGGCAGAAAATTCAGAGTGTAAAGAGTCAAGTTGTGAATACAGCACTTGATCAGAGATGAGATTATCTTCATGGGAAATAGTAAACCAAAAAAAGTTAAAGGCATCCAAACCAAACAAATTTTTGGTGCATGCGTTGTACACCACCAGAAAAGTCACTGACAAACCACAGATTTATATGTGAACGGGGCCTAGAAACTACTTAATATTGGAACGCTTTGTTTATTGTTGGTGGCATTGGAGCTAAAGAGGGAGAATGTAAGTCCATGGACATTTGCAAATTGAGTAATGACATGGCAGCACCAATGTCAACTTGCATGTGCAAAATCTTCTGATAAACCTTGACATCAATAAAAAGATTATAGGGTGCAACAGAGAGTGTTGATACACAACTGAAATCCATTTTAGTGTCTGCAATAAGCTGTTGGGATTTTGTGTTACAAGCAGGAGCAATGTGATCCGTTTTGTTGCACTGGCAGCAAACAGCCCACTGCTTAGGACAATCAGTTCTATCGTGAGTGACTAAACATGACAGACAAGAGGGAAGCAAGGAGCACTTGCATTATTGTTCTTTACTGGGGTTGCTGTGCTGTTACCATGGCTGTGACTGCCGGAGTGAGCTGGGTCGGCTGCTGAGAAGTTTTCCTCATGAACGGACTGCTGCCACCATCTCATCCTCCTGTGAAATTTCCAACAAAAAGCAGGGGAAAGTGGAGTAAACTTCTGCAACCCCACTCCATGATTCAGTTTGAGTGCCCACAGCCCTCAAAACAATTGTACAATATTCAGAATGTCAGAGAGGGATGTGTTTTCACATTGAAGGGCCTGCTCACAAACCTCACAATCAGGGGCCAACTGAATGATTGCACCATGAATCATTTGGTTGGCATACATCTCCTAGTGTACATCAGTGACAAAGTGGCAATGACAATAATAGGTGCCGAAACTACACATTGTTTGAAGTTAAATTTACAGAAATTACAATTAAAACTTATGTCATTAAAATAACTGAATACATTGAAAAATTCGTTCCTTTTAACAGTTTCTTCTACTACAAGGTTTAGGCCAAATTATTTGTTTAAATGATGTAATTAACATATACAGTTATGCAAACTATACTTTTGACAAAACTGTTAATTACTTTGGAATTAATTAGGGGCTGGCTTTGCTAACATGTTTTTGAATAGAGCCAAATAGATCCTTTAAGAATACAATTAGTTGTTCCTCCAAATGCTTATAATTTGTACAGAATTTATATTTGTTTATTAGTCAACAACAGAATTTAAGTTATGAAACAATTACTGATTTCACCCTATAAGAAAAGATACTAACTAGGAATAGTCAAAATAAATTAGAAAATTAATTACACACCTAAAACTAAGCACAAAATTAGATCTGGTGTTATATTCTTTAAAACTGAGGGCCAAACTTTCTCTTTTATACAAATACAGATTATACTCGCGTCAGTTAATGGTAATTAGTTAAAAGTGAAAAAACAAATTTAAGGAAGCAGATGGCAAAAGAAGAGGGGAAGTAAAAATATCCTAGCTTGCTTCATCACAGAGTGCTCAAAACCGAATCTCATCTGTGTTAATTGTAAAGGGAATCGTAACTCAGTGCGTAAGATGTGCCCAGAGTATGAGAAGCAAACTTCTGCCGAGCTTGGCATTCGATACAACTGAAGCCAATAATCTAGTAACTTACAAACGATATGCGGAAATTGTGATGGCTCAGCAGTTGATACAAGATGAGTAAGCTTACGCCAGTCTTCTTCAACCATATCACAGGCTCACAACAAAACCTCCAGTACCTTCTACTGAATCAAGATTCCCTGACATTCACTGTGAAAACAAACTGTCTGGGTCACACTGCAGCAACTCCACACTGCCCATAAGTCATAAGGAAATAAACACAGGCAATGTAGTATAGTAGTTTATCGATACTGCAGGAGCCTGCTCCTTGAAGATTTCCTTGGATGCCGCTAGAGGCACTTTGAACATCGCCACCAATGAAGACCACCACTGCAGTATTGTAAGTGGTGATCACCTGGGCACCAGTCTGCTAGCTCAAAACAACCTAGTGGTGTTGAACATTACACTGTGTTTCTGATAGATCTACCAACAAACATTAAGTGTACTTAGATGCATATACATGTCTGGCCTCTGCAATTAGCTAGCTTTGGCTGCCACAAGTTATCAAAAATGTAGCATTTTCTCACTCACGGGTTAAGTACAATATATTTATTTAAACTGCATTTTTGTCAAATAATCTTTTGCTTGCCAGTCCAGATTCCTACAGTGACAGATACTGTGGCTGCATTCCATCAATTTATTGTTAGCAGCGAGGACGTAACATTTGATTGCTCACAACATAATATTTCTGATGCACAATGTAACAGGCAGTTTTTGATCTTCAAATGTTCGAAGCAAGACACAAATTGTTAAAAAAATTGTCACTGGACTTACAAGACAGACCGAATTACCAGACATGTACTCAACAGACACATTAGATATATAATAGGAAATTACTAGTTTTTTTTATCTTAATAGCTATTTTACCTTAACAAAGAGAGGAGGAAAAACTTCTTTAATGAAAATTGTACAGTGGAACTTTTGCTCAGCTATCTGAAACGAGCATTTTAGAGCATGATCTTCTCTACGAAATGTTGTGATCGTTGCAATCTGTGAAACGTTGTTCAAACCAGAATTAAATACTAAGTTTAAGGAGTGTAATGTTCTCCACAAAGACAGACAATACAGAAAAGGAGGCACAGATTTTTCCAACCTACATAAGAGCAGCAAAAGAACATTTATCTTTAGAAGTTGCAACTATAATCTCAATGTTTTGTCTGTCGGGATCTAAAATAACAACCTGAGAAAGGTATTCATTGTTTGATCAGTTAGATCCATTACTTTTAAAATGTGGGGACTTTAATGTTCATAATTCTTCATAGGACTGTGAATTCCAAAATGGCTATGAAGAAGCCGTTTTAGATGAAGTCAATGAATTTAATTTATTTATATTAAATAACAGGTCTCTGGCATTTCTTACTACCCACAGTGGAGAAAATCAGCTGTCAATTTATACATCTGAATGGAAAGTAAACACATATCCAATAGGTAGAGTAGAGTAGAGTAAAGTAGAGTTTTATTGGTCCTGGTAATCATATAGTACACAAATAGTACATTAAGATGTACGCCAAGTCAATGTATAACAAACTATAATATTAAATTTGCATTAATGTCATTATTTCTACATTAAATGATCACTGAGTTACAATATACAGAGCAAATATTGTACAAAAATAAAGAGTAGATATTTTAAAGCAGAAAGAGCATATACTGTACTGGCAGATTAATATTTATATTACAGTAACATTTACATGGTAAATCATTAAAGTTCTAGTAACATCACTAAGGTAAAGACACAAATCGTTAGTGGACTTTCTGAAGGAACTTGTGGAGGCTATAGAAGTAGTGACAAGTCAAATATGCCTTAGCAGTTGACTTGAAATTTGCCAGGTCATTTATTGATTTAATTTGTGGGGGAAGGCTCCAATGACATTCCAACTGAAATATTAGTTGTCATCAATTGATGTTATACATGAACCAAAATAGAAACAGAATGTAATGAAAGCAAATTGGTCTAGTTGCCAAAGGCTCTTAGAGATAGAACGTGCTACATTTGATGTGTCAGAAGGATGCTGTAGTAGCTATTACCAGTGCAACCACATCACCTTCTATCCCTTAGAAGGTGACAAGAAATTCGAAATTTCAGTCTGTGCCATGAGTAACTCTTGAGTGTTCATGCTTAGTCTCTCAATGTAAACTATCATTTACACTGTACATGTTCTACTGCATGTGGAAAAATTTTTGCAACTATAAGAAAGTTGATTCCACAGGTAAACGATTACTTAAACTCCAAGAGAAATCTTCCTGGAAAAAATACTGTTCAAGGATTGCAAGAAATATCCCTCTCTCTGCAGTCTGGCCAGTGATAAGATAAATCAGCCATAAACCCCTACCACCAAAATCCATAAACAACTGAAGACTTTGCAGACATTACTGCATCTCCATCAGCAGAAAGAGAAACATTAGAGTTTGAAGATAGCATTCCCAAAGAACTGCAGGCATCTACTGAATTATTTCCATAACCATGTGCCCTGGAATCAGAAATGGTGCTTAAATATTTTATTGATACGGCTTCTGGAATTAATTAAATAAATTACCCTATGATATTCAACTTACTGATAGCAAAAGAATACTTTTGCAGGTCTGTAATTCAATATGAGCAGAAAGCAAGATTCCTCATGAATAGACCATACAAATAATAGTACCTGCATTAAAGCCCAATAAAGACCCTTCAGCAGCATATGCATATGTGAATGGTCCCTGAGGAATGGCCTCAACCTACCGCCTTTAAAATATTCTGTGGTTTTCTTCACTCAAAAATCCTGCATGTACCCAATGCATATGATAAGTCTGGGACCTTTTAGATTTAATGGATCAACATCAGCAAAGGTATTGCAAATTCTTGTCGACAACAGACTATCCAGGACCAAACATGTTAATCTTATTGTTACAAAACTAGAGCTCTGAATGTCTTACCTGGTGTAAATCTTGTGGGTGGAAAACCCAACTAGACTTCTACATCATCTTATACTATAGACTAATATGCTCTGTAATGGACTACAGAAGTTTTCTATTTGGAAATGGCCAACAATATGTACTGTAAAAACTAACTATAATTCAGTTTCAAATTGTTAGGGGGTGCCTACGAGCAATAACATTTGTCACTAACTAACGCCTTTCTCATAGGAGTGAAATAAATGTCAATTGACATCCACAGAGAACTACTAGCTAAAAGGTTTCTGCTTCAGAGATCAGTGATAATTATTCATCCTGCCATGGTTAACACAAGTGTTTGGCAGAAAGAGGATAACCAGAAGAAAGAAAACAAACACCAACCAAGGCTTCCAGTGTCTCAGATTCATGTTTTCTCTGACACAGAAGTAAAGAATATGGAGCAACAGTCTGTCACCTGAACTCTTTTACTTAGCATTCAGAATAGGTCAAAACCTTAGCATTAACAGTGATGTAATAAATTACTCAAAAAGTGGATGGCCAGATTTTCTGCATATCTTTTCTGATTTTCTGACAGATTCAAAACACATGAGGAAGTTGCCTTGCACTGCAGATAGCAAAAGAGTTTTCATTATCACACTTAAGTAACATTTTATACTGCAGATGTAACAGCAATTAAAGAAGCACCAATGTTTGGACCTGAAAAAGGGAACAAAACACTAATTCTAACCAACAGAAGAAAAGCTTCAGAGCTATCAGAGCACTGAAAGTGGAAATCTGGTAACACCTGTATTTATGATGGAATTAACAATGAAAGCCAACAAAGAAATTGAACTATTCATCTAATGTGGTTAAATAGGCACTCAGGTATTTGACACAAATTAAGCAGCAGATACTTTTGCAAAAGACTGCATCAACAATGGGGACCCACTTTTTACACAGCTTCCATATTCTAACTTTCTGAGCAATTCAAAATGATGCATAAAAGCATTTGAGTAGCAGTGGCAAATATTGCATGAAAAAAAGCTCTTTTCAATAACCTGAAGAATCTTCCCAGCATATCAGTTATTCAGTTCTTGGAGTAAGGCTGAAACATGTATGTTTCCCTGCAGACCTCTATAGATTGGAATGATGAGACTCTCCCACATACAGTGGACATCCAGAAGATCAGGGAGGTGCATACCATATCATTTTGGGATTTCTAAATGGGCTTGGCATAAAAAAACCTCAAAAAATGAAAATTCCCTTGACAACATATACTGAAACACTAATAAGCGAGGACAACCTTAAGATAACTATTTAATGGTATATTACCTGGAAGAAGTGCACATAAATCTGTCATATTAAATACTGATATTTGTAATTTTTCATATGTGTAAAACAGCTGTACACTTAAAATTTAAATATCATCACTCACCTTACCAAGCAATTGTAATAGCTGTCTTGTTTCCAGCAAAAAGTCAGTAATATTAAATAAAAACATAACAAGGTTTTTTTCCTTCTGAAAGGTGAAGAGGTTGGGTTCGAGATTGTGAAGTTTATAGACAAGAGGTGGAAGAAGTACACAAATCACAAAGAGTTGAGAGTAACTTTGAGACCAGTATGCAGTCCCAAATCATTTGGAATGGAATATTATCTGGGGATCTGCACAGTAGAACTGACGTTGCTCCACAAGTGGTTCGGTATACGTGTTCTTTTTTCATGTGCTCTGTCTGACAGCAGCCTCCTTGCAATTGTCAAATACTCGAACAATGTTTCTCACTTGTGTACTGTGAACTTAACTTTCTTTTTTTGTTTTCTTTCTAATTTTCTTATGTTCTTTGGGAGTATACACAAGAATTGATCTAATGTTCTACATCAATTTGTGAGTGCTTTAGCCATGATTTTTTTCCCCTGCTACTAGTATTTTCCATGATACTACTTTCTTATTGTGTTTAAATAAAAACATAAAATTGTTGTCATTGTTTATTATTATTATTATTATTATTATTATTATTATTATTAACAACAGAGAAATGTATCCATCTCAAGACATAAGATAATACAGTCTGTATGCATCTGAGGACATTCATAATCATGATTTATTGGTTCTTTCTGAACTGTTACACACTTAAGTCATGTACTGAATATAGGGAAAGCAAAAATTGGGGGCAGGGGGGAGGGGAAAGAGACAAATTTCAGTTCATGAATTAAAGTAACAGACACCACAACCTAAATGGTAGAAATTATCCATGATAACAGATTAAATTCATGAAAGATGTTTTGTTGATAATTTAACTGATATCTATGAAACACTTTTCTGGTATAATACTGCTCTTGACTGAGACATGGGTATTATTGATGTTTCTTGTGTTGTGGCTACAGACATGTTTATTTTGTTGTGGGTCCCAAAATCTGTTTAAAACACATTCAGTAGCAAAGAGGATACAATCATATACGAGGGCTGTTTGGAAAATATCCAACTTTACTTTTTATGTTCTTTTGATTATGAGTTGTTATTGGTCTGACAGACAGTGGTGAAGGCTGTGGGATGTTAAGAAATTTGGTCAAGTTCAGTTTGTGGAAGAGGTGTGGTGGCCGATGGTGTGGCTGCTTGGGGAGCTGCGGAGGGACAGGAAGGGAAACACCACTGTTCAGGCAGTTTAGGAGCAGGTGGGACAGATTTTTGAGGTGAAATCTGGCATGTTGTTGCAGTCTGAAGTTGGTTTGGTGAATGATACCATCAAAGAAAACATGAAGGGCAGATAACGGCAGAATTTTGTAGAAGGAGAGAAGTCTGGTGGAGTGGAAAGTGGCAGATGAGGCATATAGGTCACAGATTAGTTGGGTAAGTGCAAGAGATTGCAGTATTTGAAACTGTAAAGGACCCTGGTGTTGAGTAGTATTACATCCAGAAACAGGGACTTTCAGTGTTAGGCCTTTGGAAGTAACTCCAAGCGACTAGCACTTTCAAGAAACAGAATGTGGGATTTTAACTATGATAGTGCAAAAGCATGTTTTCGAAAAGAACGTATGTATAATCTGTTGGAAGTCATCATGGCAACAGAGTACAGTTTGGAGTGTTAGAAATTGTGGGAGGTGCAAAAACGAGAGGCAGAGGGTGGAAAAAGATAGAAAAATGGAAGAAAAGCAAGGAAAAAATTCGGAAAAATCAGAATATTTTGTATGAAAATCATGAAAACATACAATAGTTAACAAGAGGCAATGAGTGGGTGTGAATTTCTCACCAGAAGAGTGGTCTTACAATATGAAAGAATGATTGAAAAAGATAAAATCTATAGCGAAAGTCATGAAAGGAGATAAAATTTTAAAAACTGGGCAACCAGAAGGAGAAAATCATAGGATTTATGTAAACTGCCTTGCTAGGCAAATAAATTAAGGAGGAGGTGGCAGTAAAAGTCGATCACAGTGGTTTGACAAAAAACAAACACACAAAAAAGTGAAAGTATTGCATATAAAAAAGATAAGAGAAGGGCGAGAAAGAAAATAGCTGTCAAATTTGCAAATAAATAGGCAAGAAACAATTGGGAGAAGGCCGTGCAGTGTAGTGAACTTTATGCAAATTGTTACAGGCAAATTTGTAAATGAAAGTGTCTGGCAGATTAAAACTGTGTGCTGGACCTTTGCCTTTAGCAGGCAAGTGCTCTACCATCTGAGCCACCCAGGTAAAGGTCCGGAGTTCAAGTCTCAGTCCGGCACACAGTTTTAATCTGCCAGGAACTTTCATATCAGAGCACACTTAGCTGCAGAGTGAAAGTCTCATTCTGGAAATTCGTAAATAACAGTGGAATTGTTGTATGGAAATTTGCAAATAACAATGGGCCCATATATGTGCATGGAAATCAGTACTACAAAAGATGTAGGGGCAAAGTGTTCATTAATCTGGGTGGTACAGAAAATAAATGATCAAACTACTAGCACATAAGGCAGGAAACAGACAACAGTTCGAATAAGACAAACAACAACAAATAATGACAAGAGGGTTACATAAGAAGAATTGATGGCCACATGGGCTAATGTAACAATGAAAATAATCAGTTTTGGACGATATAATGTGATTGGATTCATACGTATTTGGTTCTCGCCACCCACCTGGCCTTAATTTATGTTAATTTCTTCCATCTCAGCATTTCTTCATAGTAACTATTCCTTTCTTCACTCTATTTTAGTTTTCTACATCTTTCATTTTCTAACCTGTCTATTTCTCGCCATCCCCCCTCCCACCTCTGTTACATACAGTGCACTTAGCTTTTCGTTCTTATTAACTTGTGCGCGATACTATAGCAGTAACCTATGTCTTGCATTTTACCTCGTCCTCCACTTTTAAGCTCTCAGGTTTTCAAATCTCGTCCGGTGCAGTCCCTAACAATCAATCTTCCCTCTCATCCCATCTGGTCAGTCTCCAGGGAGACGCTTAGTTAAGGTACCTCTTTCCATTACCCTCTCCAGTCCTTTTCCTTCACCCTCTTCATTCCCCTTCAACTCTTCTGCTGGAAGAAGGAGCCACTGGCTCCGAAAGCTTGCATAAGTTAAATCTTTTTGTGTGTGTGTGTGTTCTCCTGCTGCCGCTTAAAAAAATATTTGGGTGTGTAATTCCTGATGAGATTGTGTCTAACAAAGATCTAGTAAAGGGACTCCTATAATTCTTCAAGGATACTGACTGACATTACAAGAATGGAAGGAAAAGATACTGCACAAACAGTAACCTTGTGTTGGTGTGAGCAACAGGGAGCTAAATTTGATGCTGTTTTGTCTCCCTAATCAAATAAAATCAATTCCCCACATGGACCTCTGGTACTTGCAAGCTTGCTCAATTAATGACCAGGTTTCAGTGGTTCTGATACAATGGCACAGACTGCAGTGGTGTCATTGAATCACTTGAAAAATCAGATCAGTATAATGTGCAAGGCTGATCATTATGAACTCAAATTGCATGGTTACCTTATAGTCTTTGAACTGAAAGTTAAGACAGAATTTCTGTTGGTGACAATATGATGGTCAGCTGTACCAACAATGTCTGTCTGGTACCTTCATTCAAGTTTGAATAATAGGCCAATTTTCAATTTTATATAGCTAGATAATATCTTAACACCTCAGATCAAATTCACCCAGTGGATTAATGAGGAGGGACAGTATGTTGGACAGCCTAGATGTGGTTTTTAGGTGGTTTCCCAACCCGATTAGGTGAATACCAGGCTAGTACATATGTTACCTCAGTTACAAGACTCACAAACAGTTCAAAAATGTTTACACACTTTCATATGGAATAACACTAAACACTGATAGATGGGGTACAAAAATTCCATCATGGGAGGGGAGGAGGATCATGTGGCAACAGGAAGGGAATCTGACTACTCTCATCTCCAAAAATGTCAAATCACGATTAACATGTCAATCCTGTCAAGAAATGGGATGAGACCAGCAAAATAAGGAAGAAGAGATAATATTTGAAAAAAGCCATCCATTTTCATTGTTTAAACTATCTTTATGATCGAAATTATATTACATTTTATGGCACATATATACAACAAAGAACATCACAATATAGTTTCTCGTGTTGGTTCAAAATTCCAATGACATCATTTGAAAGAAGAAAAGAACACTTACGTTATAATGGACAATAATTTCTTATAAAATTGGTACACAGAAATTTGTGTATGCATGATGATTTCTGTTCATGGCTGCTTCCCATTTACAGTAAAAAGTTTTGTGCTGTTACACCGCATCACATTCTTCTTCGCTAAAATACTTTATGTTTCAATCCCTCTTCAGGGATCTTTTACAGGATGGTTCTGGTGTACCCTGAATGTTCAACACTTGGAAAACAATGGTATGTTCACTTATAAAAAAGACTGTTTTCCCACACTTTTTCGGAAAAGTGGAGTAATTGGCGAAAAATCTTCTGCTGCCATTGGTGCCCAGGTGAATACTAATAGGAGCTGGCGATTTTTATAAAAATGTTACTGAGTATTTGTCCTGACTGTTGTTTATATTCCTCGCACAGCATAGCCTACGTATTTACTTCCTTGGTAGCAGATACCCACAACGGCCACAAGCCTGTAGCCATCATTTCTATCAATAATTCACTCATTCTTCTAGGTTTCAACTGCCACTCAGAGTTTCCTTTTACATGTATTACTTTCTTTAGCTATAACTCTTATGTTATTAAAACCTATAACTCTGTCACACTCGTCTTGGTGCCACACTTGTCTTGGTGCTCCTGTACTGCAGACTTTAACCTTTGTTGTAAATGTGCGGGGCATTCATGCTCTTTAACATGTTACTTAAATATCTACCCAGTTTCGCCTATATATTCTGTAACACGATCACATATCATTTCCTCCACTCCTGTGATGTTGGAGCAATTACTGTTATACATTCTAAATATGAGAAAATCTTTTATTTTGTACTGACTGAAAAACTAACCCTTATGCCATTCTTATAGAGGATTGTCCCTAACCGATTGATTACTCTATTAACAACTTGTAACTTTACAGAATGTGAGGAAGCTTCTTCATTCATCTTGTTTATGGCTAATCCTCAGAATGTTGTATGGAAATGCCAGCTGCTAATGACAACAAAAGTGAGCAACATCGTGACAGTGTTAACAAAACTTTCATTTATGTTTAAAATAAGCTGAATCACTTGCAGATTTTGACCAGCTCACATATATCCATAGCAATTTTGCCTCCAGTGAACTTCACAGTATCTGCTACTGGAATGTCAGAAGAAAGGGCTTTCACGTCGAAGCTCAGCAGGATGACAGTTGTGGATACCCTAACTATGCGTACTGTTTATAACACATGGTTGGAATCCTTCGCAATATTAATAACAAATGTTCATAATCCCTCACAAAAGTGTTCATTTTTTTCTGACAAGATGATTTATTTCTCTGATAACTGACCTGCTAGAAAGCACGTTGGAGAGTTAATCCTGTTCACAATAGATCTCAGTGGACACCCTTCTTTGTCTACCTTTGGTAACCCAAATATTTTGGGAGTGACAGATATTCAGGGCATTAGGAACTTGACAAGAGTGCTCACTAATAAGTCTAGTCATAACACATTTTTCAATTTTTCTTATGACCTTGCTTGTTCATAAACTGTTTCCAGAGCCTGTGTATCGTGAGCTCAAATGTCCATCAAGCATTTTTATAGAGCATTTACAACAACAGGTATAAAGGAATTCTGGCTTCATGGCTACCTGTCATCAAGGAAGTAAATATTACCAGCAAGCTAGTTTGGTTGGATGAAAACAATTTAATTTTTTTTTAACATCTCTGCCCCCTCCTCCTTTCCTTATCTGTATCAGTATTTGCCCAATGATGACTGCTCATCATTAGCAGCCTTAAGATTTTTGTATCCAATAACACGAATTCTTTGAAGAAGTGCAAGAAAACAGCCTTTTATAAGTGAACATGACACTGCCTTTTGACATGTTCTGCCATCTGGGGACATCAACAAGAGGGATGAAAATGTTGAGTATTTAAGAATTTTGAAGAGGAGTATAGTGCATCCAACTACTCATAAGATTTTAACAGTGACAATGGCCACAAAATCCTGTAGACTTGTATGCTTTTTCTTTGTCTTTTCCACATAATCAAAAGTATCAAAGTATCATCCATCACTGGAATGCAGTTTAAGCATATGCCTTTTTACACTACTTTGTTGTGTAAATAACATTCCACAATGAGTACAACTGAACTGTTTTCCACTGTGTTCTAAAATGTGCCTAGTCAGAGAGGATTTTGTTGCAAAATTCCTCTTACACATGTCACATGTGTATATTACATTTTCATTCCGAAGTTTATGCTTATACATGTGTCTATTGAAAGCAAATCTATGTTTAAATTCTCTGTTACATACAGAACAAAAGAAGCTTTCTCCACCTGAATTATCACCATGTTTCATTTCTTTGTGCAACTTCATAAAATATTTAGACGTAAAAGCTGAGATGCAGTGTTCACACTTAAAATTCTTTTTCCTGGCAGAGTGCACCTTCTTCTTATGTTCTTTAACTTGATAATGTCCTCTAAACTTTGCGAAACACAAGTCACATTCATATCTCTTTTCCGAGTGAAATATTTTGTGACCATTTAATCTTGCTTGATTTGGAAACATAGCTCCACAGACATCACACATCCAAGGCTTTTCATTTGTGTGAATCGTTTTATGGAGTCCCAAGTGATATTCTGATACGGACCCTTGACCACAGATATCACAGCGATATGGCCACTGATTTGTATGTGTTAGTGCATGCTCTTTAACATGTTACTTAAATATCTACCCAGTTTCGCCTATATATTCTGTAACACGATCACATATCATTTCCTCCACTCCTGTGATGTTGGAGCAATTACTGTTATACATTCTAAATATGAGAAAATCTTTTATTTTGTACTGACTGAAAAACTAACCCTTATGCCATTCTTATAGAGGATTGTCCCTAACCGGTTGATTACTCTATTAACAACTTGTAACTTTACAGAATGTGAGGAAGCTTCTTCATTCATCTTGTTTATGGCTAATCCTCAGAATGTTGTATGGAAATGCCAGCTGCTAATGACAACAAAAGTGAG
Organism: Schistocerca piceifrons; assembly: GCF_021461385.2. NCBI lineage: Eukaryota > Metazoa > Arthropoda > Insecta > Orthoptera > Acrididae > Schistocerca > Schistocerca piceifrons. The sequence goes on from NC_060139.1 coordinate 1,059,532,400, forward strand.
CAACATCGTGACAGTGTTAACAAAACTTTCATTTATGTTTAAAATAAGCTGAATCACTTGCAGATTTTGACCAGCTCACATATATCCATAGCAATTTTGCCTCCAGTGAACTTCACAGTATCTGCTACTGGAATGTCAGAAGAAAGGGCTTTCACATCGAAGCTCAGCAGGATGACAGTTGTGGATACCCTAACTATGCGTACTGTTTATAACACATGGTTGGAATCCTTCGCAATATTAATAACAAATGTTCATAATCCCTCACAAAAGTGTTCATTTTTTTCTGACAAGATGATTTATTTCTCTGATAACTGACCTGCTAGAAAGCACGTTGGAGAGTTAATCCAGTTCACAATAGATCTCAGTGGACACCCTTCTTTGTCTACCTTTGGTAACCCAAATATTTTGGGAGTGACAGATATTCAGGGCATTAGGAACTTGATAAGAGTGCTCACTAATAAGTCTAGTCATAACACATTTTTCAATTTTTCTTATGACCTTGCTTGTTCATAAACTGTTTCCAGAGCCTGTGTATCGTGAGCTCAAATGTCCATCAAGCATTTTTATAGAGCATTTACAACAACAGGTATAAAGGAATTCTGGCTTCATGGCTACCTGTCATCAAGGAAGTAAATATTACCAGCAAGCTAGTTTGGTTGGATGAAAACAATTTAATTTTTTTTTAACATCTCTGCCCCCTCCTCCTTTCCTTATCTGTATCAGTATTTGCCCAATGATGACTGCTCATCATTAGCAGCCTTAAGATTTTTGTATCCAATAACACGAATTCTTTGAAGAAGTGCAAGAAAACAGCCTTTTATAAGTGAACATGACACTGCCTTTTGACATGTTCTGCCATCTGGGGACATCAACAAGAGGGATGAAAATGTTGAGTATTTAAGAATTTTGAAGAGGAGTATAGTGCATCCAACTACTCGTAAGATTTTAACAGTGACAATGGCCACAAAATCCTGTAGACTTGTATGCTTTTTCTTTGTCTTTTCCACATAATCAAAAGTATCAAAGTATCATCCATCACTGGAATGCAGTTTAAGCATATGCCTTTTTACACTACTTTGTTGTGTAAATAACATTCCACAATGAGTACAACTGAACTGTTTTCCACTGTGTTCTAAAATGTGCCTAGTCAGAGAGGATTTTGTTGCAAAATTCCTCTTACACATGTCACATGTGTATATTACATTTTCATTCCGAAGTTTATGCTTATACATGTGTCTATTGAAAGCAAATCTATGTTTAAATTCTCTGTTACATACAGAACAAAAGAAGCTTTCTCCACCTGAATTATCACCATGTTTCATTTCTTTGTGCAACTTCATAAAATATTTAGACGTAAAAGCTGAGCTGCAGTGTTCACACTTAAAATTCTTTTTCCTGGCAGAGTGCACCTTCTTCTTATGTTCTTTAACTTGATAATGTCCTCTAAACTTTGCGAAACACAAGTCACATTCATATCTCTTTTCCGAGTGAAATATTTTGTGACCATTTAATCTTGCTTGATTTGGAAACATAGCTCCACAGACATCACACATCCAAAGCTTTTCATTTGTGTGAATCGTTTTATGGAGTCCCAAGTGATATTCTGATACGGACCCTTGACCACAGATATCACAGCGATATGGCCACTGATTTGTATGTGTTAGTGCATGTGTTTTGAAAGAAAATTCATTGGTAAGGCGCAGTCCACAAATGCTACACTTCACGTATGTCTTTCGAACATATGTTTTAATATGTCTTTTCAAAGCAGACACAGTACTATACTCCTTCTCACAAAAGCAGCATTTAAGTTTTGTTTTACTTGCCTCACTCCAAATGTGTTCATCAATACAAGAATGACCGATAAGTTGATAATACTCTGTCAGTACCACAAAGCATTTAGGACACTTGATGCTTGACAATTCTACAAAAGGACCCAAGCATTGTGGCTCTTGTTCAGAGTTGGAGTCACTATTTGTCTGACTTGGCTTCAAGTGAGGATCTACCTGCATAGACTCATAATATTCTGGTCCTCGAGCAAGGTTGGCTTCATTGTTTGTTTCTGCTGGTCTCAAGGATGGGTGTACACTTGCATTATACATAACTGAGTTTGGAGCATTTGGTTGCTTCAGGGTGGAATGTTGTGGTTCTGCATTACCTGTAAGACAAAGATTATTATTACAACCCAAGTCCACTGTCCTATTAAGACATTGCTTTATACATAAATGGAGACAAGAATTGTGCAGTCTTACGTAACATTTTTATATGATTATGCAAAAACATGTAGAAGCAATGAAAGAGGCAATGAACAAAGCAAGGTGGGATTATGTGATCTGTTCTTATACCAGTATTATTTTTCTTTTATTATCATGTGATAGAATACAGCCATACTAGAATTTTAGCACAGACTTCCAAATACTGGGCCAGTGTTGTTAGAGAAGCCATTGAAATTTGTACCAGGGATAATCTTATCAATGAAGACTGTGGTTATAATCTCAACAAGGCTTGGAAACCAGAAGTGAGCCGAATTAAGAAGATGCTCAGCAAACACCATGATCTGGTGATGAAGATGGACAGAGCAGAAAGAAAATAATAATTTGGATTAACTGTCAGGGGCTGGTTTCAACTTTGGGCATGTGCAGAGATTTGACTATCTGAGATCTAATATTAATAGGACAAATTTCATGTCAACTGAAATAAAACAGCACATCCTAAGATGCTTCCACACTTTTAAGAAATTGTTGGTCTCTCGGTTATTAAATATAAATAGACAGCTGAAACTGAATTTACAAGGTCATTATCAGGTCAGTTCTAACCTGTGGATGTGAAACACAGACACTAACAAGTAGTGATGAGCAGCAGCTAGGGATATTTGAATTCAGGGTTCTGCACAAGAACTACGGGGCAGTTCAGCATAACAATTATTTCTGGATATACAGTATGAACACTGAGCTGGATTGACTCGTAAATGAAGCTGACATTGTAAGAACAATTAAAAGTATGAGAATAGCCTGAAGTGGACATTGCTTTAGGATGGATACTGGATGAACAAGTAAAACGGTTTTTGAATGAAAGTGAACAGACAGGAATACAGAAAGGAAGGCTACAAAAGTGGTGGACAGGCAATGTGGGAGAAGATATAAAGTCTCTCAGAGTTAGAGGATGGCGGAGAACTGCCCTGGAGTGGGAAGAATGGAGGCAACTTGGTGAACAAGCTAAGACACATGCAGGGTTGTAATGGCATGAGGAGACGAAGAAGATGAAGAGGAAGATGAAGAAAAGATTTATTTCTTTTTATTTATTTATTCAAAGAGGGATCATCTTGCAATTAAATGAGATTTGTCATCTTAATACGAGGGTCATTCAATAATTAAATTAAATAAAATTAAATAATTAAATTAATTAAATTAATAAGAGACAAATTGGTCTGGAGGAAAAAGCGTTTATTTTTACAAAACAATACTTTTTTTACTGTTCAACATAATCCTCTTGAACATTTATGCACTTGTTCCAACAGGCTATAAGCTTTTTTATTCTGGCTGCAAAGAACTCTTTATCTTGATGTTTGAACAAATTTCTCACATACTTTTTCATGTCCTCATTGTCCTGGAACCTCTTCCCACGTAAAGCCTCCTTCAGTGCACCAAACAAAAAAAAAAAAAAAAAAAAAAAAAAAAAAAAAAAAAAAAAAATGGCTCTGAGCACTATGGGACTCAACTGCTGTGGTTATCAGCCCCCTAGAACTTAGAACTACTGAAACCTAACTAACCTAAGGACATCACACACATCCATGCCCGAGGCAGGATTCGAACCTGCGACCGTAGCAGTCGCACGGTTCCGGACTGCGCGCCTAGAACCACGAGACCACCGCGGCCGGCACCAAACAAAAGGAAATCACTAGGTGATAAATCATGACAGTACAGGGGATGACGCAATACTTCCCAGCCAAATTTGTTGATAGTTTCATGGGTTAATTGAGCAATATGAGGACGTACATTGTCTTGTTGGAGAATCACACCTCTCCTCTGAGATCCACAATGCCTCTCACTCATGGCTGGCTTCACCTAGTTTAAAAACAAATCCAAGTAGTATTAGCTGTTCATTGTATGCTGCTCTTTGAAATAATCACAAAAAACTGGACCTTTAGCATCCCAAAACACCATCAACATGACTTTCCCTGCTGATGATTGGGTTTCGAATTTTTTCTTAACATGTCAGTTGGTGTACTTCCACTCCATGCTTTGTCTTTTTGAACCCAAGTTTCATCACAAGTTAAAATTTTGTTGAGGAAGTGCTCACTTTCTCTTTCATAATGTTCCTTTAGCTCTGTGCACACTCTCAACCTTGTTTCCTTTTGTAGCCACATCAAATCCTTTGGGACCCATCTTGCACATGTTTTGTGGTTCTTCAGCTTGTTACAGATAATGTTATGAACTGTACCAGTATTAACTTGAACGTTATCAACTATCATTTCCACAATCACGCAGCGGTCAGTATGAATAATGTCATAAATTCGACTTTCAAGTGAGGGAGTTGAAACTGCAACTGGTCAGCCAGAATGGTGTTCGTCAATGACTGAGTAGTGAACACTTTTGAACTGCTCTACCCATTTGTAAAAATTTGCACGATTCATACAACCTTCAGCACAAACTTAAGACATTCTACAGTATATATTCACTGGTTTCTCACCTTCACCATGTAAAAAATTAATAACAAACTGTTGTTCAACTAATGTGGATATTTCAAGTGGACTCACCATCTTGAAAAGTATTTTTGAGGTTATAAACAAAACAATGTAGATACATCAGCCGATCAGGTTGGGTTGTTGTTGGGGAGGAGACCAGACAGCGAGGTCATCGGTCTCATCGGATTAGGGAAGGAAGTTGGACGTGCCTTTTCAAAGGCACCATCCCGGCATTTGCCTGGAGCGATTTAGGGAAATCACAGAAAACCTAAATCAGGATGGCCACAAGTGGGATTGAACTGTCATCCTTTCGAGTGCAAGTAGCTGATCAGGGCTCACCCCAGTGATGCCAACTTAAAGCCATAAAAGTACCAAACTTGCCCTACTAAAAGATTTTTCGCAAGACCAATTTGTCTCTTTAATTATTGAATGACACTCATACAATGAAAATACATAGCTTACAAATGTGAACACACACATCAAAAAAAGTTTTGCATCTCTCCAGTTCCAGAACTACTGAAGATAGACATTGAATGTGGATATTGTATCACAGACACAGTCCCTTTGACTGTTCACAGATGCCACTAAACTTGCCCAAAGGTGTAAACAACCATGCATGAGCAGTGCCTATTAGACAGAAGGGTTCCGACAGCCAATCATTTGCAGTCATTCCACCAGGAAGGCAGTACCCGACTTGGTTGTCTGTAGTTCAACCTCGTCTGGACAGTCAATACCGCAGTTCAATCATGTCTGCATTGTTACTATGTGCCAGGAAGGGCTCTCAACAAGGGAAGTGTCCAGGTGTCTCAGAGTGAACCAAAGCAATTTTGTTCAGACAAGGTGATAGTACAGAGAGACAGAAACTGTCAATGACATGCCTTGCTTAGGCCACCCAAGGGCTACTACTGCGGTGAATGACCACTGCCTACGGATTATGGCCTGGAGGAACCTTGACAGAAATGACACCATGTTGAATAATGCTTTTCGTGCAGCCACAGGACATTGTGTTACGACTCAAACTATGTGCAATGGGCTGCATGATGCACAACTTCACTCCCGACATCCATGGCAAGGTCCATCTTTGCAACCACGACACCATGCAGCGCATTACAGATGGGCCCAACAACATGCCGAATGGACTTCTTAGGATAGGCATCACATTCTCTTCACCGATGAGTGTCGCATATGCCTTCAACCACACAACCACCGGAGACATGTTTGGAGGCAGACCAACAGTGCCTTGATAAACTTGTGAATAGTATGCCACGACGAATGCAGGCATGCATCAATGCAAGAGGACACACTACTGGGTATTAGAGGTACCGCTGGGTACAGCAATCTGGGTCACCACCTCTAAAGGTCTTGCTGTATGGTGGTACAACATGCAATGTGTGGTTTTCATGAGTAATAAAAAGGGCAGAAATTATGTTTATGCTGATCTCTATTCCAATTTTCTGTACAGGTTCCGGAACTCTTGGAACCGAGGTAATGCTAAACTTTTTTTTGATGTGTGTATTAGCGTACTTCTATGAGGATATAATTTGCATGGAAAGATTTAGGAAAACCATAGGAAATCTAAATTTGGATGTCCAGATAGAGCACACTCTGTCCTTCTAAAAATGACAGGAGTGTCTTAACAGCTCCACTGCCTCACTTGGTTGGTCCCTACAGTACTACATTCTTTGATTTATAAACAATTTGCTCCAGATATTAAGTACTGAGATTCAGATACTCATTTATTGTAAAAATCAGATCATCAAAAACAAACTTAATACAAATAAATGTGAAGAGAAATGAAAAGCTACTCTGTATAAGTATGTCAAACAACGGAAACTCCAGGTTGGGATATTAACAAAATTAGGAAATGGATAGATTGCTATTCACTGTAAAGGTGACAAGTTGAGTTGCAGACAGGCAGAATGCAGAGACTGTTACATATATAGCTTTCAACCAAAGCCTTCTCCAGGAAATAAAAAAAACACAGTCACACAAGCAAGCACACCTCAAGCACACGACTGCCATCTCCAGCAGCTCAGACCATAATGCAACTGTCACACTGATCTGTAATTTGGTGTGGGATATGGAAGGGAGAGGGATAACAGGGTATAAGTGTGGGGAGAGAAATGCATTATCTCGTGGAACATGCAGGGACTAGATGGAGGCTTGTGAATCCTGCCAGATGCAGTGTTGGGAGGTTGTGGGGCAGAATGGTGGTGGTTGAGGGGGAGTGGAAAAGGAGAGAAAAAGGTAAGGGGAAGGACAGGTGGGTGCATTGGTAGAGGGCAGTACACAATGAGGATGATGGGACACAAATTGGGAGGTGGTGATAGCATAGAGGGAACAGAAATTGTTGGGTGGAGGGTGTGGGGACAGTAGGCTACTGGAATAATTTCGGGAGCGGAGAATGTTTTGGAAGGATACCTCCCATCTCCACAGCTCAGAAACAGCAATCTATCCTTTTCCTAATATTATTAGTTTTACATTGTTGTACACACTATTTAATAACAGTTCTCCAGTATCAATAATTACAGGAAGAATGAAAATTCACATGAAAATCAGGATCAGGGACGCAAAGCAGTTTTGCACCAATGTAGCTTGACCAGTTTCATCAGTGAAGTTAATAAGATCGAAGGGTTGTGCCACACTAAATTGGTGCAGTTCTTTCACAGTCTGTCCTCCCCTGTGATAGGAGAAACATAATCACTCTACATCACATCACAAACTGCTTGCTCCTTATTGTTCATCACTCATTACAATCCACTAAAAATATCACTTTTTGAGCTAATGGTTGTCCCCAGATACTAAACTACAAATTTCCATTGCAGGCACTTCCCTTTGCAACATTCACTTGGAAACTGGTTTAGATGGACATTCATTCAATGGTAGTGGTAATTGTTGATGAGTTAGAAAACTGATTGTCACTGACACATCCATGTGGGACATTCCTTCCTGCCTTTTGTAACATCATTATGTTGACCCATCTTAATGTGTTGATTACATAGAATTGACTGGCAAATGCACATCACTTCACTTCCATGACTTAGGTCAGCAGCGGAGGGACACATGACTGACTGCTACCAGTTCTACATCTTACACACCTGTCCAAAGTTAACAGTGCACTCTTTTAAGTGAATGACCCTTTTTTTTTTCCTCATGAGCGTCATTACAAATGAAAAGTGGCCTTTCAGGCAATAAGATTTCAGTGATGATTACATTGAACAGCTGTTGAGAGTATATCCAATAATAATGGATACGTAAATACTTAAGCTGCTAGCACAGTCAATGAACAGGTACATGTCCTCAGAGAGAAACACATTCAGTTTCAATAATCTATCAAAACAGTCAGCAACACACCACGCAAAACCAATTAGAAACTTGTTAGTGGAGACCTGAATGCTTATTTTCTGTCAGACAGTACTAAATGGGATCAGCTGGGCTTGTTGACAGACTATGGATTATTTCACACAGAAAATTTCCCAACAAGTGAAGACAGACAGGGTGCCACAGCTATTGGAAACACTGTTATACTAGAGTACTTTCACTGACTGCAATGAACAAGCAATAACAAATGGTCGGGCTGGCAAAAACTATCTAACGTTAACAATAAAACATTCTACTCAGTTAATAAACAAAAGAATACAGTATAACAACTTACCTCAAAATAAACCAGCTGATGCAGGAATATAGGCTACATTTTATCTAAAAGAAACTTTACACAACTTAAAGACATTGGTTTTAAGCCTAAAACTATTGACAAAATTATAAACATCACAGACAACGAAACTTCCTGGCAGATTAAAACTGTGTGCCCGACCGAGACTCGAACTCAGGACCTTTGCCTGTCGTGGGCAAGTGCTCTACCATCTGAGCTACCGAAGCACAACTCACGCCCCGTCCTCACAGCTTTCCTTCTGCCAGTATCTCGTCTCCTACCTTCCAAACTTTACAGAATCTCTCCTGCGAACCTAGCAGAACTAGCACTCCTGAAAGAAAGGATACTGCGGAGACATGGCTTAGCCAACATTCCACATTGGCTAAACCATGTCTCCGCAGTATCCTTTCTTTCAGGAGTGCTAGTTCTGCTAGGTTCGCAGGAGAGCTTCTGTAAAGTTTGGTTGGTTGGTTGTTTGGGGAAGGAGACCAGACAGCGTGGTCATCAGTCTCATCAGATTAGGGTAGGATGGGGAAGGAAGTCGGCCGTGCCCTTTCAGAGGAACCATCCTGGCATTTGCCTGGAATGATTTAGGGAAATCACGGAAAACCTAAATCAGGATGGCCGGACGCGGGATTGAACCGTCGTCCTCCCGAATGCGAGTCCAGTGTCTAACCACTGTGCCACCTCACTCGGTGTAAAGTTTGGAAGGTAGGAGACGAGATACTGGCAGAAGGAAAGCTGCGAGGACCGGGCGTGAGTTGTGCTTCAGTAGCTCAGATGGTAGAGCACTTGCCCGCGAAAGGCAAAGGTCCCGAGTTCGAGTCTCGGTCGGGCACACAGTTTTAATCTGCCAGGAAGTTTCATATCAGCGCACACTCCGCTGCAGAGTGAAAATATCATCATAGACAACCATTAATTCCTCTTCCTATAACAGAATTTCTGGTACAGAATTAGAATCTAATTTGACTTAATAGGAATTCCATTGTGCTGTCTCTGTACTCAGTCAATGACTCATTGCATAGTCCCCAACAAGTTTAAGTATGCAGCAGTATTTTTCACTGTACTCAATGACAGATTATTTTCCACAGGTTATGGATCTGTTTTGTTACAGACTAATTTTTAAGGTAATGTCAATAACATATTTATTCAGCAGAAGTGAGAAATGTTAACATTGTATATTGCAGACAACCATGTACCTAAAGATATCTGCTTAACAGTTTATTTACTGCGCAATGGTGTTTTTTAGACAGTGCTTAAAATAAGTTCTGCATGCACAGTAATTTACACACCCGCAGATCAAGAGCAAAGACAATTTTTCACAAACTGTATCCTTGTCTGCATTTCAGAATGCAGTATTGTATTTTGATACTAAGATCTTTAACAGGTCTGCATACAACGCACAACTTAGGGAACATCTGAAAATTCAACAGAAATTTACAAACCTGTCTTATTAGTCACTCCTCCTATTACCAAGATTCAAGTACTGAAAATTCTTTTTTTTTCAGATGTTCTAATACACATTTTAACAATGTAACATACAGATACATTGCTACTGACTGTAAAGATGACAAATTAAGTTGCAGATGGGCTCAATTGAAAGACACATACACACTAACTTTCAGCCATAGTCTTTGTCACAAAAAGAAACACACACACACACATTCATTTATACAAGCAAGCAGAGCTCATGCACATGACTGCCATCTCCAGCAGCTTGGCTTAGAATGTAATTGTCTCATAGAATGGAAGATGCAGTTTGGAGGGTGCAGAGAAGGGGCCGGGATAGCAGTGTATGGGTGGGGGGTGGGGAGAGAGAAGATTGCTGTCTGGTGGAATGAGCAGGGACTGGACTGCCAACAGGCACACGTCAGGAGGCTGCCGAGATGGGGAAGGGGTTTGGTGTGGGCTGGGCACAAGGGGGAAGGGCATAAAGGGGTTTTTTCTTTTTCTGATGAAGGCTGTGGCTGAAAGCTGATGTGTAAGTGTGCTCTAATTGTGCCTGTCTGCAACATAATGGGTCTTCTTTACGGTACATAGCAATTTATCTTTTCCTTATATAGTTGATATGCCAATCTGAAGTTGCAATTGTTTGATAATGCTCAGTTTAAATAGGCTTATATTCTTCCAATACAAAGGTAACTATTATTATTTGTTATTTGCACTGTACTAAATAATTCTGAGGGAATGTGAGGTAATCCATAGGAGTAATCCGTTGAATTTGCAATATGGTTTTGGAACATATACTGCATTCAAATATTATGAAGTACCTCGAAGGAAATGATTTATTGACATGTAGTCAGCACAGATTCAGAAAATATCTTTCTTGCGAAACACAACTAGCTCTTTATACTTGTGAATTAATGAATGCTATTGACAGAGGATGTCAAATTGATTCCATATTTTTAGATTTCCAGAAGGCTTTTGACACCATTCCTCGCAAGCATCTTCTAACCATACTGCGTGCCTATGGAATATCGCCTCAGTTGTGTGACTGGATTTGTGATTTCCTGTCAGAAAGCTCACAGTTTGTAGTAATAGATGGAAAGTCATCAAGTAAAACAGAAATAATATCCATTGTTCCCCAAGGAAGTGTTATAGGCCCTCTATTGTTCCTGATTTATATTAACAACACAGGAGAAAATCTCAGTAGCCATCTTAGATTGTCTGCAGATGATGCTGTAATTTACCGTCTTGTAAAGTCATCAGGTGACCAAAATGAATTGCAAAATCATTTAGATAAGATATCTGTATGGTTCGAAAGGTGTCAATTGACCCTGAATAAAGAAAAGTGTGAAGTTATTCACATGAGTACTAAAAGAAATCCACTAAATTTCTATTGCATGATAAGTCACACAAATCTGAAGGCTGTAAATTTAACTAAATACTTAGGGATTACAATCACAAATACCCTAAATTGGAATGATCACATAGATAATGTTGTGGGTAGAGCCAACCGAAGACAGTGATTCACTGGCAGAACACATAGAAGGTGCAACAGTTCTAATAAAGAGACAGCTTACACCACGCTCATCCGGCCCATTCTGAAGTATTGCTGTGCAGTGTGGGATCTGCATCAGATGGGACTGTCAGATGACATCGAAAAAATACAAAGAAGGGCAGCTCATTTTGTATTATCACGAAGTGAGGGAGATAGTGCCACAGACATGATACGTGAATTGGAGTGGCAATCATTAAAACAAAGGCATTTTTCGTTGCAACGGGATCTTCTCATGAAATTTCCATCACCAGTTTTCTTCTCTGATTGTGAAAACATTCTGTTGGCACCCACCTACATAGGGAGAAATGATCATCATGATAAAATAAGAGAAATCAGGGCTTGTGCAGAAAAATTTAAGTGCTCGTTTTTCCTGTGCATTGTTTGAGAGTGGGCCGGTAGAGAAACAGCTTGAAGGTGGTTCATTAAACCCTCTGCCAGGCACTTTATTGCAAATAGTAGAGTAATCACGTAGATGTAGAAGTACTTCAGTGGTTATCTTTCAATTTAGATCTTTCAGTGACTTGTAAAATTCTTCTTTAAGTATCCTATATTCAATCTCATCTTCATCTACCTCCTCTTCTCTTTCTACAGTATCTGGACTCTTAATATTCGTATAGTAGTTTCTTTTTTCTCCAAAGGTCTCTTCAGTTTTGTCTATTTTTCCCATAGTTGTGTGTTTATACAGCTTCTCCTCTAACCATTTCTGCTTTGCCCTTCTGGACTTCCTGTCTATTGCAGTTTTAAATGTCTGTATTCCCTTTTGCTTGCTTCATTCGCTGTATTTTTATAGTTTCTGATTCCTTCAATTAAATTCAACATTTTTTGTCATCCAAGGATTTCTACTGGGACTGGAGTTTTAGCACACCTGTTCCTCTGCTACCTATGCTACTTCATCTCTTAGAACTACCCTTTCATTGTCTATTAGAAGCTTTTCAATGGCTTCTCCAGGTCTCTTCCAAGTACACAACTTTCGTTCACAATTCTTGAATGTCTGCAAATATCATGTCGAGTTCAGTGCAAAATTGTACCAGCCAGGTTTGTGAGGGACCAGTATAGTCCAATCATAATTATTTTATTTTAATTTATTTGATATTTACTGCTGGCATCTTTAGTTGGAAAGGATTTTAAGTGTGGCAGGAAGCTTGAGAGTCTAAGTGTATTCAGTGGCTGACAGATACCAGTATCGGACTTGCAATGTACAGCAGGAATATAAATAGTAAGAGGTCAAAAGAACACCAGACAACACAAAGAATAATATAGTAGTGAGCTTGAATCTTTGAAGAAAAGGAAAAGACATTTTATAAAATAATGGATACAGAGTATATGGGGTATTTTGTTGATGTAGGATGTAGAATAATGCTTAATGTAAAAGGAAATATTTCCTTTCTGTAACTCTCTCTCATGTGAATTATAAAAGGAGGTATGTTAATGTTCACTTTTATTGTGTCTTGAAGAAAAATACAAAAGCATTTTTGGCAGTATTGTCTTATATGGAATATACTTCTGTTTCATAATGTCTGTTATCCACATTTGTGGTAGAGAAAACTGAGTAGAAATTATGCTTCTAGAATTCATTTTTTCTTTAATCATTTGAGTACTAGCGGTTTCTGCCTGAAAACACAAATTTATTAATTTTTCTTTTCAAGTACCAGCGCTTTTATCATGAAATTACCAATGTTGTTGCAAGATGCAGACATCTAGTGGCACACTGAGGTAATGCTATGAATGTAGTGCATTTTGGCAGTGACTTACAGTGTTCAAAGTAACAGCCGGAGTAGAGATTGTGCTATGTGATTGTAAGAGATTGTGACACGCAATTTTTTTTATAGTGTCCATGCTGAGGAGATCACTGATGGCAAACGTAAGAGCACTGACAAGTCAAAACATTATGACCACTGCCCATGACAACATTGGATGCTGGCTGGTGGCATTACAGGCTCGTGATATCTTACCACAAGTAAGCTAAGCAGACATGGATCGGGGTCACCCTGGTGAAGATATGGTCTGCAAATGGGGAAATCCATTGAGATCAGCAACTTTGACAAAGGGCAGATTATTATTACGCAAAGCCTGTGAATGACTACCTCAAAACTGGCAAAGCTGTTCAAATGTTCATATGCTACTGTTGTGAGCATCTATGGAAAGAGGTAGGACAGTGAGGTTGGATGTCCACAATTCGTCACTGACCATAGGGTTTAGAGGCTTGTCTGCTCCGTAAAGTAGGACAGATGGTGATCTTTGGCATATACCCTGAAAGAGCAAAATTTTTGGCGCATGCAAAAATGTTGCAGAGCACACCATTCATCGTACATTGTTGAACATGGAGCTCCATAGCAGATCTCCCCTACATGTTCACATGTTGACCCAATGACATCATTAATTATGATTGCAGTGGGCACAGGACCGTTGGGCGTCTACCATCGATCAATGGAAATGTGTAGGCCTTGACTGCCAGGTGAGCCTCAACTTGTGCTGCCTGGGCAGCCGGTGGAGCTGCACTAAGGCCCATCAGGCTGAGTGGTGCCCCACTAGGGCTCGAGTCCACCAGTGCACCAATACCGCTCGGCTGCTCTTCAAGTCATGTGCCTGCCAGGTATCACATTATTATGAGTGCTGAATGGAATCTGTGTGGCCCATATGCAAGCAGTTTTTTACTTCGCACAGTATTTACCAGCACAGCACTTCACCTCCAGTCTTACATTAAAGTAACTGGTGGCTCTAACATCAGCAATGAGATGGTTATCTAAACATCCACTATTGCTTGTAATTGTTACATCAACTTGTTGTTATGTGCATGTGAAAACCCTCTGTACCTTACAACGCAGCAAATATGGGCAATTTTATTAATGTTTATCCTATTAGTTAGTGAATTTTTGTAATACTAACCTATGTATTTAAAAGCCGTTATTGACTTACACGGAAGAAAAATGGTTATATTATGGCACAACTGTTCTCATATTGTATGACGTTTATCTTTCTCTCACCAAATACACCTTTCCCTATGCAAAGTCTAGCTTCTGACTATGGCTTATTTGACACAAATTCTGCTAAAAATCATAATTTTAAATTTATTACTTCATGGAACAAACAAAAGCCTGTGTAATGTGCAAGATGGTATCAAATCATTCATTAGAAGCCTTGCAGTTTGGAAAATCTGTCTAAATTCCAATCAATCTGAGTGCTTCAATACTCTTCACGATTTCCCAAGAGACATTCATCTTATATTGGATGAAAATGCCAAGAATAAAATTATGGAACATTTGGAAAATTTTCAGAGACGATTTCCCCCACTCTGTCCAGTAATAACAACTGGAATCACAGTCGCTTCAAAAAGACAATAATTTTGGAGTACGCATGAAGTTTGAATTGAAATGGGCAGCTACTCGAAACTTCCAGTGGCTAAGATACAGAAAATAAATCCTTGTCACTGATAAGTTTCTGGTTAAACTTAAAGGTAGAGTTTCCAATGTTATCAAATAAAGTGGTAACAAATTTATTACACATCTTGTCCACATATCTGTGCGAAAAGGCTTTTCCTGCTTACATGTATATAAAAGATACATCCAGGAACAAACTTCACAGTGAAATTAATCTGAGACTGTCTTTACCTTCTGTGATTGCAAAGCAGGCCAATCCTTCTCAATGAATTTTGAGGAAGAGTTAAGCCAGATAATTCCATAATTAAAACTTGTAGAGTAACAGAAAATTATAAAAGCCTTTAATATTGTGCACTAGGCCTATCCCTTGTGCAAAAGCTTCATAAACTCATTTTATGCGGTACAGGTGAAATGTGAAGCCTTATAAAAGCATTAGGGCTATTAAACCATTTGCATTGAATTCAATTACTTCCATGTTACAGTAGATACTTTTTTGTGTTATAATCATTATTTTACATTATGCACTATTATTCTCTGTAAAGGATCAAGCATGCCCTGTTCCCACCATATCAAACCTTCATGATTCTCAAAGGAGTGCAGACAATTCAGAAAGCAATTCCGGTGGCCAGATATTCCTGCCTTTGCAGTGCTGCCTGTTTCCTTGTTGTACCAATCCCTGTTGACACTCGGATTCAGTCGGGTACCTGAATGAGCCGCTCACTTTGAGGGTGCATCACAGATCGCGCAATCCATTTCCGCTACACCTGAGCTTGAGTAACCACAATGTGGCAATGGGACAGATTGGTCAGCGACAGCCGTACTCGGGTGGGTACATGTGCCACAATGCATGGCTCTGGCTGGGGCTCCAAGAGTTAGATGCACCTGCAGATATTTCAAAAAAAGTAAGTAAAGAAAAATTAAATACAATAATGAGAAAAATTAGATTGTGGCAGTGACCAGAATTTCTATCTTGTAAAAGCAGCATACAATGACTTCATTAGCAAATACATAACATGATTAACACCTTCTTCACATTGCACATTGGTGGTAAAAGGAATATGAAATTGAAGTAGAACAATTTCACTGGCAAAGTGGTTTCTTTTCATGCTGCTTGTTAAAGCTGCACACAAAAAAGTAAATAAAGCTGAAATTCAAATTCATTATTTTTTACAGTGCTATTACACATTATGACACTCTGACCTGGAGCCAAAGAACAGACAGAAAACTGCAGACCATGGTCATACAAAATTTTTAAACAGTTTACGACCATTTGGGGGCATTCTAAAAGGGACTCGCAGGTTCCCCTTTTATTGCTGCCTCCACTCCTCTTGTAAGATGATTCTTTGATTGTCATCCATGGAGAGTGAAATGAGACATCAGGATGACAGTAGCACTGTTCAATTAATTTCTTTATTTTGGCTCTCAGTTGTAGTACATCAGGAACAGCAAGGTGTCCAGTTGCCTCTCAAGTGAATCAATAGACGCCCAGCATTGCTGACAGTGTGCAAAGACAGGGGCTGTGTAAAAACTTGAATGCCATTGTCAGCGACATCTCCAGCCATGACCATGATGACAGTGAGGTGGTGCAGCTGATGATGGCTGTGAAATCCCTCCAGTGAGTGGGTGGCTCCCTGCTCCTGCGATGGCTCTCTCGTGATCCAGGACAGCCTGTCCTGTCTTGTGGTTGAACAGCGGATCCCGTACTTCATTCCAGGATGTCGCTCCAAGTGTCACAGGCTTGTGGTGTACGCTGTGATACTGAGATGAGAATAATTTAGTACATGAATGGCTGAGTACTTAAACACTCCAGACTATGTTCGTATAGAGCTTAAGGCACGTACTCTAAATGCTTCTGAGGTGGCAAGTGAGGAAAGGCTTCCATCCTTCCATTATCACAGTGCAGCATCGGCTGTTGCTATACCGTGCCAGCTGGATCTGCTTCACAACCCCTGTCGGCTATGTTTTGCTTTGCAACGCACAAAACCCTCACCTGCATTCAGCTGTCTCTGTTGAAACTCATTTCCATTCTAGCATATTTTTTAACTGACTACAGTCGAAACCCTACATTGATTGCCCTTCCTTTTATCAAGACCTGGTCCCTCGGATTGACCAAACTAGATTATCCTTTACACTAGAGTTCCTGGCGACTGGCCCTTCTGGCCCAGTTTTGCCTCTTAAGAATTAATTTAACAACTGGTTTCATTAACCCCATCACTTAATCTTACACATTTCTACAGGGACCCTTGCCCTGCTTCTTAACTCAAACACCATGGAACTTATTACTAGGCTTCTTGCAAAATAACTTCTAACTTTCTATTCCTAACTTACAGGCAGAAATGAATCAGTTATCCTTAATACTACCCCATTGAGTATCCAGCTTCCTTCTGCTGCTTTTATGTCCAGGATGTCGAATCCACTGGAATCTGAACAACGTTTAGGTCAGAGTTCAGTCTTGTCCTTTGCCTGGTATGACAATTGTCAATGTTCTCTCTTTCTGGTAATAATTTACCTGATATGAATTTGCACGCTCCAAAAAGGTTTCCAGGAAAGCTCGTCCCTCCTGTGGGTTCAGAAGTGTGATTATAGACTGTATTAATTCTGACCCTAGCTGGTTAGATTTGCAGTAGGTAACACTTCCATGGGCTCTTCTGGACAATACAAATGAGGTTGCGAAATATTTAGGTCAGTTATCCCTAAAATCACAATGGGAATTACCCCATAAACCATGGGTGGCAGCCAGAAAGTAGGCCCCATTATCTCGCATGCTGTTCCATTTAATAACAAACCACTCATGTTTAATTCTAGCCTCTTTGCTGATGTATGCTTCCCCTGCTCAAAACAACTGCCCACTACCACCATCTTGTCAAAGGTAGAGGACAACCAATGTGCCTCAACCTACTGACAGTACAATTCCAGCTTGATCACTTCTTTATTGCATTCTCTTCCCTCCTTTTGTCCCAGTAGCAATTTCATTGCATAGGAAACCTGCCCCTCTCTTATCACCATATTCAGACAGACTGTGATTTCCCATCGGTGAGCCTTTTGTAACTTTCCTTCCACCATTTCTACATACCTTCCCTTGTCTTTTTCAATTAATAATAGTCACTGCATATTTAGTCTTACAAATTTCTTCAATATCCCCCACTTGAGAGGATACGCATGAACTATGTAGCACTCGTAATGTGCTTGTTTCCCTGCTTCTGGTACAGAGACGGAAATGTAAACTTTCACTCCAACTGTTCTCACCGTCACTGTGGCTATCTTAAAATAAAAGGGTAAGATTTTGTGCTCGAGTTCTAAGACCAACCTCGACTCCGGCAACAGTTCCTTCTGTACTTTCCTCAGATCCTCTAAAAACTGCTCTGGCAACAGCAACTTCACCCCTATCTGACCTCTTACAGCCTGCTGCATGGCCTCTTGTAGTTCCATTACTTTCCCCTGTGCTTCCCAAACACTACTTTCTATGGACTGCAACCATTTTGTCATTACTATTTCCCCATCTAAGACTTCTACTTTCAGTTTGTAGTTCCCCAACATTCTGAGTAACTGCCTCTTTGGCACTCCTGGCATACCACATTACTTCTCCAGTCAGTTGTCGTAATAGTCGTGTGTTATTCAATACCTCCATCTCTAAACTTGCAATCGGTGTGGTGTGCCAATCACTCACTGCTTCATTCCCTTTTGCCCACTGCTTTACCTCTTATACAGTGTCATTCACCCTTCGAATGTCTTCCTCATCATCAGTGCCAAATATTGTTTTCATAAGTTTACCTCCAGTATTGGTCCAACCCCTTCTATCTTCATGTGTGTAGAATAACCCCCAATACCTGAACCATCTCACTCCTTAATTTCTCGTACGCTGTGTGTATTCTCTCACATACTCTGGCACTTCCTTTGAGTATCCCATGCCTTTCTTTTCCCCGACAGGATTTGTTGAATGCTTTTTCCAATCTTCTCACCTCATTATGCATCTTCCATGTGTTGAATACCACCTGTATCACACAGCAATGACTGGGGATCACTACATCTTCCTGCTTGACGAACAGCACTCTCCCTTCCAGCTGCTCATTCCATAATGCTTCCACCCTGCCAAAGATCAGTATTTCTGCTATGAACTGCATCACCTTGCCTTCTCTGCACCTCACCTATGGGCACATTAAATCAATACTTAACCCAAAAAAAATTAAATTACCATCTCTTTGGACTTAATTTGAAAATGTGTCCTTATTACCGTTTCATTCACAGCCTCTAGTTTATATTCTGATACCTTTCTCCTCACTCTCCCTTCCTGGTCCACATCTATGCCTGGAATAACTTCTGGACTCCACTGAGAATGTTTCACCCACCTTACATGCACAATTGCCCTTCTTGTCAGCAAATGAATCTTGACATTTTCTAGCAACACAGTCTCTACCACTTGTTAGGCCCCTGATACTTTGTAAAAAACTTTTCTGTCTTTCCCTTCAGTGTGCTGATACCATCACCCACTGACCAACCTTATACTGTGGCATTCTTGCTGTATGGCCCATTGCTTCTTTCTGTTTCTCCTGTGCTCATGTTATTTGCCCTCCATACTCTATTCCAAATTTCCCAACCACTTTGGATAATTCCTTAACAGACTCTCCAGTCTTCTCTTTCTTCAATTTCAATATGTTGAATGGTGATGGCATTCTATGACCATATACTACTTCATACGGTGATAATCCTGTTTTTGTACGCTGCTTTGAGTTTTGGGCAGAGACGACATACTTCAAATAGCCATCCCAGTTGGTGTGATGTTAGTCAACATAGTATTCAAACATCTTCCCGATTGTCCCATGCACTCTTTCAGTTCTTGCTTTAGCTTGTGGATGGCAAGGACTTATCCTTCTTTACACTTAGTAACTTACACAATTCCATGAACAGATCTGAAATCAAGTTTGTTCCCTGGTCTTTTACTATTGTTTCAGGCACTCCAAACTTCAGTATCCAATTATTCACAAGTGCTTATGCCACTGCTGCTGCCTGCTGGTTTGGCATCACAACTATTTCCACGTTCCCTGAAAAATTATCTATGATTGTGTGTCTGTATTTTTGACCTGCCAGGATAGCCGAGAGCACTAATGCGCTACTTCCTAGACTCGGGTAGGCACGCTGACCCCCACATTTAATCCACCCGGCGGATTAATGATGAGAGCCAGTGTGCTGGCCAGCCTGGATGTGGTTTTTAGGTGGTTATCCACATCCCCCTAGGTCAATACCGGGCTGGTCCCCACATCCCGCCCCAGTTACACATCTCGCAGACAGTTGGGGCACCCTAATTCCGTCCCAGGGGGTATGGAGTAGCAGCAGGAAGGGCATCCAGCCACCCCTTAAAACTAGCTTGCCAGATCCGATTTAACTGTGCCGACCCTGTGCAAAGATGTGGGACAAAGGTGCTAGAAGAAAAAGAAGATTGTGTGTATGTACTTTTTCCCTGCAAGTGATTTATTGAATGGACCTAAAACATCAATTCCCAGCTATTTGAATGCTTCAGGTAACCTCTGAAATGGTACTCTTGTTCAACATAAAACCGCTCTCTGTGTGCACTGATGTAATTCTGCATGTACTGGTTTATGTCCATCTGCCTATTTTCCACCAATACCTTTCTCCTACTCTTCTGTTGGTAGATCTACAATCTTTGCTTCACTAGTACAACTACCTGCAGTCCCAACTTGGTTTCTCTGTATAGCAATCCATCCTGCATACGAAACTGTTATTGCTTTGTTTAGATTCGTCATCCACTTTATGTGCAGCTGGCCATTCCTTATGCTCAGATCCCCAGTAAGTAATCTTACTACTTTTCTACTTATGCTGTACACAATTTTGTCCTTCTTCGCAGGTCTATGGATAACTTCAAAATCAAATTAACTTAATCTTCAAAAATGGTTCAAATGGCTCTGAGCACTATAGGACTTAACATCTGTGGTCATCAGTCCTCTAGAACTTAGAACTACTTAAACCTAACTAACCTAAGGACATCACACACATCCATGCCCGAGGCAGGATTCGAACCTGCGACCGTAGCGGTCACGCGGTTCCAGACTGAAGCGCCTAGAACCGCACGGCCACACCGGCCAGCACACTTAATCTTACTGCAAATTGTGTCGACCTACTGGAAGGACCCCTCAACCACAACAAGTGTTTTAATAATGATTGATCTGTTATTACTTTGAACTTTTTCCTATGTACATAACATTTGAAGTATGTGATTCCATAAATAAGGCTTAACATCTCTTTCTCCAGTGTGGAATAATTTCTTTCTGCAGAATACTGAGTAGGATAGCGCAGTGGTTAGCACACTGGACTTGCATTCAGGACAATGATGGTTCAAACCCGTGTCCGACCATCCTGATTGAGGTTTTCCATGATTTCTCTACATTGCTTAAAGCAAATGCTGGGATGGTTCCATCAAGAGGCCACGGCTGCATTCCTTCTCTATCCTTGCCTACTCTGAGCTTGTGCTCTGTCTCTAACAACCCCATTGTCGACGGGTTGTTAAACACTAATCTGCCACTCCTCTTTCTGCAGAATTTAGTTGTCTTGATGCATAACCTACCAGATGTTCTATGCCTTCTACCTCTTGTGACAACACACAGCCAAGTGGATGCTCTGATGCATTACATGATAGAACAAATTCTCTCTTAAAATACAGAAATACCAATATTGGCCTTGAAATTAAAGTTTCGTTTGGCTCCTCAAAAGTTAAAGCTCTTCTGCCCACATAAATTTAGTATACTTCTTTAACAACTGCCTGAATGGTTTGGCAATATCCGCATATCCTTTTATGAAGCAGCAGTAATAGTTCATGAGTCCCAAGAATGATTGCAACTCCTTTGCAGATTCTGGTACAGGAAATTCATGTACAGCTCTAATTAATCTTGGGTCTGTCTTAACCCCCATCTTTACTTATGATATGACCTAGATATGCTATCTCCTCCATCATAAAATTACACTTTTCCATATTCAATGTTAACTCTGTTGCTTTTACCTTAGAAATACTTCCCTTAATCACCGCCTACACTGTTCCATATCACTCCCAGAGACAATTATGTCAACAAGATGCACTAAGCATTGCCATGGTCTTAAACCTCTGAGTACTCTGCCCAACAATCTCTGAAATGTTGCAGGTGCATTTTTTAATCCAAATGGCATTCTTCTGTATTGGTAGTATCACCAGGGTGCCGAAAATGCTGTTTTGAGTCAATCTTGCAGTGCATCGTCTATCTGGCGATAATCACTCTTCAAATCAATTGTTGAAAAATATTTGAATTGCCTTACATGATCCAAGGTTTCTTTAATATATGGCAAAGTGTACATGTCCATTATGGTTTTTGCATTTAGATGTCTGTAATCACAATGAAACCTACAATTTCGTGTTCCAACCATTGATTTTTTTTTGGCATAATGACTATTTCTGCCCCCCATGATCTATTACTTTTTTCTGCTGTTGATCAATAGATTCCTCCAAAATTGGCTGCAAGTACCTAGATATCCTGTATGGTTTGTTTTGATTTGATTTGTGGTAGACTGGTGATTCGTTTCCCGTTGGTATGTGGTGCCGCATAATGTGCGTAGCTCGTAATAGCCCTTTTGGAAAAAATAAATCCTTAAATTCCAAAAGTAAATTTTTCACCCATTCCCTATTGTTTCCGTCTATATGCTTCACTTTTTCTTGCAATGCAGTTTCAATGGCATCCAGAGACTGTCTGTGACTGACATCCCTCATGTCCCAGTCTTCTTCCTGCATCATATCCATATTAGCAATTAACAATCCCTTTGTTGATCCTACATCCTCTGTGCTAAAATTATCTATAGAAACAGATACCTCCTTTTCACCCTTTATTTCTTGTATGAGTACAGTACCTCTTTTTAACTAAGCAACCTGCCTGATCTAATACTTCATTTTCTTCTAACGGTTCCACCACACACAACATTCCCACTGTCAAGCTAGACTCAACACTGACCCAAAGTGATTTCCCAGTACCCTTATGTACACAGTCATGCAAATCAAGTCATAGTGTGGTCATTCTCAGTTTAATAGATTCATCTTTCGTGACAGACTCCTCTCGTAACATTGCTACACTGGCAATGGCTCATATAACTGAAACATTTTCTCATCAAGTTTTACCCTTGGTTGCCAAAGATCAATTATGGCACATTGCTAATATAAGAAATCTAATCGCAGGATCATGTCGTAGCCCTCACTCACTTGTGGCACAATTTCTACACATTGTTTAAATTGAACCATATCCAGGCAAAAGTCTATGTCTATCGATGCAAATGGTGTGACATCTTTATACCCCCACTGTACACAACCTGTACCGTTGTGGGCTCCATTGCTTATTTTTCATCAGATCACTACTGGTGACTGACACCTGCATTCCTGTGTCCAATAATATCCTGTGACCCTTTTTCCTAGTATTTCTCTTACTGCACAGTCCACCTCTGCATATGATTTTGTAGCACACCCAATCTTATTGGGAAATACCATAGGTGGACCTGAGGTTCTCATTTGTGTTTAACACCTTGTGCTTCCCTAGTCCTCTACTTCTAAAAATATTCCTTACTCTTACTTGGTTCACATCACTGTGAGGCTGGCAACACTGTCTCCTTACATACCCCTTTTGTTCACACCTGAAGCATTTTGTATTACTGCAAAAAAGTGTCTGTTTACCCTGCATGCCATTCAACAAATCAACCTTCTCACACTCTGTAGCTAACCACACTGCTGCTCGCAAATCCATTGGACCCCCTGCCTGCATACATCTTGATATTTCCGCATGCAACCCTCTTAAAAAAGGATTGTACTCCCTCTGCTCAGATTCTTGCAAAATAATTTCATTGACTGCAGCATCATGTCCTAATTCGTATGTACATTCATTAATTTTCCTTATCTTATCCACAAATTTTTCCACAGTTTCCATATTTTGCTTAGTTATTAGCCCTAATTGTTCCTACAGTGTCTGGTACTATTTTGTTTCATGAGTCTCTGAATTAACTCTTCTTTAAATTCTTCAAATGTTGTGGCTCCCTTATAGCTTCTGTATACCCTACATAATTTTTTACTTCCCCTGTTAGTGTCAATTTTGTAACACTCAGTAATTCCTTATCAGACCAACCTTCCATCTGAACCAGATTTCGAAAGTCTCTCACAAAGACCTGCACATCCTTGGTTGCCTTACCTGAAAAATGAGCTATCAAACTTTTTATTGACAAAACTATACCCCGTTGTGATGATCGGAATTCCACCTACCAATGCAGTTGTGTATTATCTGCTGTTAATTGTGCAGCCTTTTTCAACAATATCCATACTGCTCCCGGTTCTGACACACCTGTCATCTCTGGTTCTGTCAAAGCTTTGTCCTTGACAACACTCATTTTTAGCACTAACACTTGCAGGACAAGAAAACAAAATACATTAACTTAATTCGTACATCTGATCATGAGCCATTTTGACCCCTGGCATTGCCTAGCCATATGCCCCCAATGATTACATGTATAAAAGTTTACTGGAACTAATTTCATACATGGCACTGAGTGACCATCAAGGTTATACTGTGGACATCTAACAGACACTAACCAATCGTAGCTTTCATTACCTCTAAAACTAGACAAATCCACTGGTTCTCTACTCACAATACAATCTACTTTACAAAATGCATGCCATCAAACCGCTTCTCCATGAAAAAAAAAAAAAAAAAAAAAAAAAAAAAAAAAAAAAAAAAAAAAAAAAAAAAAAATTAAGTTTCTTTTGGACTCACTGTACCGTAGGCTGTAGGTTCAGACATTGCTCTAAGGCAGTGATGTCAATGACCTGACACACATTAGATGACTCTCAGATTGTCACCCACGGTGAGTGAAATGACATGTTCGGACGACAGTAGATTTGTTCAATTAATTTCTTTATTCTGACCCTCCGGCATAGTGCATCAGGAACAGTTTGGCAGAGGCATCCAGTTGCCTCTCAAGTGAAACAATAGACACTGACAAGGGGTCAATCATGGTGTCACACGAATGCCTCTGTCAGTGAAGATTCTATTAGTGACCATGATGACAGGACAACAGCGCAGCTGACTACGCCCATGAACTCTGTCCAGCAAGGAGCAGCCACCTTCTCTGGTGGTGGCTATCTCATGACTCAGAACAGGCTGTCCTGTCCCATAATTGAACAGCGGACACTGTACTGCTATCCAAGATGTCGCTCCAAGACGTTACAGGCTCATGGAGTAGGCTGTGATACTGAGACAAGAATAATTTAGTACACGAGTGGCTGAGTACTTATACGCTCCACACTATGTTTGTTTAGGGCTTAAGGCACGCACTCTCATCACTTCAATGGTGGAAAATGAGGAAAGGCTACCATCCTTCCACTAGCATATTGCAGCATCGGCTGTTGTTATTCCGTACCCAACTAGGCTCTCTTTGCAATGACTGTCAGCTGTGTTTTGCTTTGCAATGCATAACACTCTCACGCACCTGTGGCTGGCTCTGTTGCAATTTATTTCCACTCTGGCATATTTTTTGAGCAAATACAGTCAATACGCTACACTCCTACAGATCTATGTTTCCCTTCCCTTTCTTTACCTACTACTAAATTCCACTTCCTCATCACAAATTCTTGTCTCCTTTAACAATATGATATAGGATATTTATCTTATCATTTATTCTCTCATCTCCAGAATTGGCAGGCATGCATATTTGCACTACTATGGAGTGAGAGAGTTTTGTGTTCATCATGGCTATGATAATGTGTTCAGTATTTTGTTCACAGTAGCTTATTACAGTGGCAGATTTAAATCAAACAGAAGCTCCAGAATGGCAAATATTATGCACACACCCCCAGGTTTCTCAAAATGGCAAAAAGGGTTGTGTGGTACTAAGGTTTTATCTCCAATAAAATTACAATATGACGTGCAGGATGATTATAATTAAACTTTCGAACCACTGGTCAGAACGACATCAAACTGCAACAGAATATTATCAGAGAGCGGGGAAAATGTAAGGCGGAAGAAAAATAAATAGTTACAAAATGTAGCAATAGATGGTGCTGTAAGCATCGTAATTTAATTGTGGTCAACTACAAATGATAAATGAATCACCCAACAATGCCTAATGTGTACATTTGATGTTAAACAAACTGTACTACTCAGTGTGCATGGGTGTACAGATGCGATACTGCTAGTAAGCCCACCCAACACGGCAATGTCATATCACATCGGATAGGAAAAATCAGTTTTTAATTGTCCTGAGGCCAAAAACCACAGGAAATGCATCACTCACATCGGTTTTTAATTCTCCATGGGCCAAAAATCACATAAAAAGCATCAATCACATCGGGTTTTAAATGTCCTGATGCCAAAAACCGCATAAAAAGCATCAATCACATTGGTTTTCAATTGTCCTGAGGCCAAAAACCAAACAAAAAGGATCAGTCAAAATCAAATGGGATTATTAATTTCCATGTAACTTGTGAAAAACATCATAAATATGCTGTCCACCGTTTTCTGCAACAAGTTGAAATCGAGAAACAGCATGCTCCATAACTGATTGAAGTGTTTCTGGGGTCACGTTCAGAATCTGTTGTGCAATGCGTGCCTTCAATGCAGCTAAGTTTGCAATCGGAACACTGAACACATCTTTCAGACAGCCCCACCGATTAAGATCAGGTAATCGAGACAACCAGGCTGTAGGGAAATGGAAAGTGATAATTCTAGCATTTCCGAAATGACACTTCGGCAGCTGCTTAATTGGATTTGCCATGTCCGGAGGTGTGCCATCTTGCATAAAGTGATCACATCCACGCTGTTGGAGATCTGAAATGACGTAGTTGGACAAAAGACACTCATAGCACTTACCAATGATGGTACAGGTAACAGGACCGGAAGCAACCGTCTCTTCGAAAAAATATGGGCCTATGATAAGTGATGCCGTAAACCTGTACCACACAGTGACCTTTTCAGGATCAAGTGTTACTAGTTGAGTTGCATGTGTTTTGTTGCCCATATTCAACAATTCTGTGTATTGACATATCCTGTCAGATGGAAGTGAGCTTAGTCTGTCCACAAAATCTTCCATGGCCAATCATTGTCCACTTCTATGCAGGCAAGAAATTCTAAAGCAAAAGTCTCTCTTGCTGACAGGTCAACAGGAAGCAACTCATGCACATGGGTACTTTGGAATGGATAGAAAAGAAGGATGTTTCATAGGATTTTACAATCCTTCTCACGGGTATGTCCAATGTTCGGGCAATTCTCCGTGCACATGTTTGCACACCACCACTCATCTCCTCCTGCATTGCTGCGGCCATTGCTACCAATGACATCAAATCAATTCGTTTCCTCCCTCTCCCAGGTTGCACACCAAAATAACCCGCTTTCTCGAATTTCTGAATGATTTTCTCCAGACCCATGGCAGTCATCGGACCAACGCCTTTTTTCAAACCCTTCAGTGTCGAGAACTTCTGCAGAGCAACATGTGCACAGTCATCATTTTTATAATTCAGCTTTACAAGCAGAGCACGATCCTGCATTAAGACAGTCTTCGCGAGCGTTGCAGACACGAAAGGAGGAAAAGCCGTGTACCCAGCGTTTTTATACCAACTTCAGTGGGTTGTGCGCATGACAGATGTTTTTATTTACATATTCTGACATATCCAGCACCATCTACAGATCAATTTTCATACAATTTCTTTTCTTCTGCCATATGTTTCCCCCTTCTCCAATAATATTCTGTTGCAATTGGATGTCATTCTGACCACTGGTGTTATTTCTCCAGCACTTTGAAAGCTTAACTTTAATTATAATCACCCTGTATATAAAATCTTTTTCTACTTTGTGTAGAGAGTCAGATATTTTGGGGTTGTAGTTTGGGTGATCCTCAAGAATTGTTTTTTCATTGTTAAAATTTCTGTAGTCTCAGTGTTAATTATGAATGACTAAATATGCTATATTTCTGTATTGAAATGTCACTAGATAGCATTAAGTAAAATTTCAATTAGGAACATATACTAGACTAAGTTTCCGTCTGTATTTTGTAATTTCTGTTTGAGGTGATTGTTGTGCTTCAGGCAGTGTTGTGGGTGGAGTAACCAATGCTCTGATGTCAGTACAGATGTAGCACACACACTTCAGCATCGTACATCACTCCACAGGATACTTCAAGCAGTAGCCTGCCTTGAACAAATGTTGTATAAAAAGGAATGTCAGCTGATATTATTCTGAGGTAAGTCATGTAAGATACTTGACATTGGACAGGACTATTGTAGGAATATTTAAATATGGTAATGAATCAAACTCTTACTCTTAAGCATATGACTACTCACTGAAGTAAGATTGTGCAATACACATATACATAGGTTCTGCAGAATAAGAAGGATGAGAGTTCTCCAGGGCCAGAAGATATCGCACTTTATTCTACGGATCCCTCACAGTGTCCGTTCGACTTACAGCAGGATCAGCTTGGTTGCACAGTAGCTTCCATTTTCTGTGAACTTTGGTACCTTAGGCAGTAGCTCCCACTGTCTTTAGGTCACTCTGTAGCATGTCAGATCAGCATTTCCCTCATGAACATAATTAATGACAGCATAATAATGACTGCAAACGAAGCTTCAAGGGTATAGTTAAATGCAATTTCAAGTCTTTCCCTTCTCATCCCAACTGGTAAGTCTCCCCTCGCTCATTGTTTGGGGCAACTTTCATGAACTCTTCTCAATTCCTAAACCACGCTAATCACTTTGCTTCATCCCTCTAACTGCCCTTTGACTGTTCTGCTAGAATAAGAAGCCACTGACTTTGAAAGCTTGCACTTTTTCTTAAGCTTTATATGAGTTCTCTCATGCCACCACCTGGTAAGTAGACTTTTTATCTGTCTACTTAAATTACAGCATTTAGTTTGGCTGTCTGCAGAAAAATGAACATTATCTATCTATTCATCTGTTTTGAGCAGTGTTTATTATACAGTGATGGACCAAAACTATTATGGCCACTGGCCAACTCAAAACTGAATGTTGCATGGTGATATTTCTGGCTTCTGATGCAGTACAAAAAGTGTTTCAGTAGTACAGAGATGAATATGGTATCATTCTGGTGGTGATATTGGCTGAAATGGGGAAATCCACTGACATCAGCATCTTTGACAAATAATAGATTGTTATGGCCCAGCAACCTCAAAATGGGCACATTGCAAATGGATAAGCTCGTTGGTTGTCCAGATGTTACTGCCATTGGGCATCTGAGGAAAGTGGTTGAAGAATAGTAAAACTACACGCACATAAGAAAGTATTAGACTTCTTTGCCTCATCACTCAATGTGGAAGCCGAAGATTTGCATGCTTTGTAAAAGTGGTGATCTATGCCTGATATGACTATGGAGTACTATTGTGGTGTGGCACAAGCATTTTGGAGCACATCGTTCAGCTCACATTGTCCAACATGGGGCTGTGCAATGTATTCCTTTGTATTTCCATGTTGACCCAATGATATAGTCAATTACAACTGCAATGGGTCACAGTAATCCACACTGGACTGTGGATTAATGGAAACATGTCAACTTCTCACATGAAGCGTGTTTTTTGTTACTCCACACCAATGGTTTTGAGTGGATACACTGTCAACCACACAAGTAGCCATTCAAAATATGCACAGTTCCATTGATGAGGGCCAGTGGGGGGGGGGGGGGGGGAAGCAGTATTATGCTATGGGGGATGTTCATCCCAGCTTCCATGGTACCTGTGGCAGTAATCAAAAGCATCATGAAGGCTGTGCCTATGTGAACATTACTGTGGAAATAGTGCATTGCTTCGATCTTGATGTCTTCCCCAACAGCGATGGCATCTTTTGCCATAGCAACTATGTGTATCAAAGAACAAGAAATGTGATACAGTCATCTGAGAAGCATGATAGTGAGCTCATGTTGATGTTGATCTGAACTCAGTGGAACACATCAGGGACCTCATCAGGTGTCAGCTCCACAACAAAAAATCACTGGCCAATTATTTATAGGAATTTCAGAAGCTGCGATTAGACACCTGGTGCTAAATATCTCCAAAAATCTACCAAGAACATGTGACACCCATGACATGCAGAACCGCTGGTGTACTGCATTCTGAAGATAGACCAACACACTATTAAACAAGAGTAGCTAGGTGCAATGTCATCACAGTATTTTGTTGCATCTAGTGACTGCCTGGGTGGTTAGTGTCATTAGCACAATGCAGGGATGATGGCAGGAACTGTATGTCCTGTGTACTGATGCAAGCAGAACTGACCACTGCCCAAAAACCATTGGAAACTATATTGGCCATAGCTGAGACTTGAGGTTGGTACCTTGAGATGCAGTAGTGTCGAGGCAGTTGCAGAACCTCTGTTCCCCTCAACAGTGCCTGAGATCCCTGATGCAGAGACTTTTAACTCACCATTTCACACTCACCTGATAATGAGTAGTAAAGATTGCTGGCATTGAGAATCTTTGGAATGAACATCTTCAACTTTTGTAGTCTTGGCTTCCTCAGTTGTATGTAAAATTACAGTATATTGATAATTCTTACTTTTGGACCATCTAACTACAACTGAATGAAACACAATTTTCGTGCTGTATGTGTTTCACCCCCCCCCCCCCCCCCTTTCCATGAACCATGGACCTCCTTGCCGTTGGTGGGGAGGCTTGCGTGCCTCAGCAATACAGATAGCCGTACCATAGGTGCAACCACAACGGAGGGGTGTCTGTTGAGAGGCCAGACAAACACATGGTTCCTGAAGAGGGGCGGCAGCCTTTTCAGGAGTTGCAGGGGCAACAGTCTGGATGATGACTGATCTCGCCTTGTAAAACTAACCAAAACAGCCTTGCTGTGCTGGTACTGCGAACGGCTGAAAGCAATGGGAAACTACAGGCGTCATTTTTGCTGAGGGCATGCAGGTTCACTGTATAGTTAAATGATGAAGGCGTCCTCTTGGATAAAATATCCCAGAGGTAAAATAGTCCCCCATTTGGATCTCCGGGCGAGGACTACTCAGGAGGACATTGTTATCAGGAGAAAGAAAACTGGCGTTCTCTAGATCGGAGCGTGGAATGTCAGATCCCTTAATCGGGCAGGTAGGTTAGAAAATTTAAAAAGGGAAATGGATAGGTTAAAGTTAGATATAGTGGGAATTAGTGAAGTTCGGTGGCAGGAGGAACAAGACTTCTGGTCAGGTGACTACAGGGTTATAAATACAAAATCAAATATGTGTAATGCAGGAGTAGGTTTAATAATGAATAAAAAAATAGGAGTGCAGGTAAGCTACTACAAACAGCATAGTGAATGCATTATTGTGGCCAAGAAAGACACAAAGCCCACACCTACTACAGTAGTACAAGTTTATATGCCAACTAGATCTGCAGATGATGAAGAGATAGATGAAATGTATGATGAGATAAAAGAAATTATTCAGATAGTGAAGGGAGACGAAAATTTAATAGTCGTGGGTGACTGGAATTTGATAGTAGGAAATGGGAGAGAAGGAAACATAGTAGGTGAATATGGATTGGGGGGAAGAAATGAAAGAGGAAGCCGCCTGGTAGAATTTTGCACAGAGCATAAGTTAATCATAGCTAACACTTGGTTCAAGAAAATGAAAGAAGGCTGTATACATAGAAGAAGTCTGGAGATACTAGAAGGTATCAGTTAGGTTATATAATGGTAAGACAGAGATTTAGGAACCAGGTTTTAAATTGTAAGACATTTCCAGGGGTAGATGTGGACTCTGAGCACAATCTATTGGTTATGAACTGTAGATTAAAACTGAAGAAACTGCAAAATGGTGGGAATTTGAGAAGATGGGACCTGGATCGAATGAAAGAACCAGAGGTTTTTGAGAGCTTAAGGGAGAGCATTAGGGAACAATTGACAAGAATGGGGGAAGAAAATACAGTAGAAGAAGGATGGGTAGTTTTGAGAGATGAAATAGTGAAGGTAGCAGAGTATCAAGTAGGTAAAAAGATGAGGGCTAATAGAAATCCTTGGGTAACAGAAGAGATATTGAATTTAATTGATGAAAGGAGTAAATACAAAAATGCAGTAAATGAAGCAGGCAAAAAGGAATACAAACATCTCAAAAATGAGATCGACTGGGAGTGCAAAATGGCTAAGCAGGGATGGCTAGAGGACAAATGCAAGGATTTAGATGCATATCTCACTAGGGGTAAGACATATACTGCCTACAGGAAAATTAAAGAGACCTTTGGAGAAAAGAGGACCACTTGCAGGAATATCAACAGCTCTGATGGAAACCCAGTTCTAAGCAAAGAAGGTAAAGAAGAAAGGTGGAAGGAGTATACAGAGGGTCTACACAAGGGCGATGTTCTTGAGGACAATATTATAGAAATGGAAGAGAATGTAGATGAAGAGTTTGACAGAGCACTGAAAGGCCCAAGTCAAAACAAGGCCCCAGGGGTAGACAACATTCCTTTAGAACTACTGATAGCCTTGGGAGAGCCAGGCCTAACAAAACTCTAGCATCTAGTGAGCAAGATGTGTGAGACAGGTGAAATACCTTCAGACTTCAAGAAGAATATAATAATTCCAATCCTAAAGAAAGCAGGTGTTGACAGATGTGAAAATTACAGAACTATCAGTTTAATAAGCCATGGCTGCAAAATACTAACACGAATTATTTACAGACGAATGGAAAAACTGGTAGAAGCTGGGCTCGGGGAAGATCAGTTTGGATTTTGGAGAAATGTTGGAACATGTGAGGCAATACTGACCCTACGACTTATCTTAGAAGCTAGATTAAGAAAAGGCAAACCTACGTTTCTAGCATTTGTAGACTTGGAGAAACCTTTTGACAATGCTGACTGGAATACACTCTTTCGAATTCTGAAGGCGGCAGGGATAAAATACAGGGAGCTAAAGGCTATTTACAATTTGTACAGAAACCAGATGGCAGTTATAAGAGTTGAGGGACATGAAAGGGGAAGCAGTGGTTGGGAAGGAAGTGAGGCAGGGTTATAGCCTCTCCCCAATGTTATTCAATCTGTATATTGAACAAGCAGTACAGGAAACAAAAGAAAAATTAGGAGTAGGTATTAAAATCCACGGAGAAGAAATAAAAACTTTGAGGTTCACCGATGACATTGTAATTCTGTCAGAGACAGCAAAGGACTTGGAAGAGCAGTTGAACGGAATGGACAGTGTCTTGAGAGGATATAAGACGAACATCAACAAAAGAAAAATGAGGATAATGGAATGTAGTCGAATTAAGTCGAGTGATGCTGAGTGAATTAGATCAGGAAATGAGACACTTAAACTAGTAAAAGAGTTTTGCTATTTGGGGAGCAAAATAACTGATGATGGTCGAAGTAGAGAGGATATAAAATGTAGACTGGCAATGGCAAGGAAAGCATTTCTGAAGAAGAGAAATTTGTTAACATCGAGCATAGATTTAAGTGACAGGAAGTTGTTTCTCAAAGTATTTGTATGGAGTGTAGCCATGTATGGAAGTGAAACATGGACGATAAATAGTTTGGACAAGAAGAGAATAGAAGCTTTCGAAATGTGGTGCTACAGAAGAATGCTGAAGATTAGATGGCTAGATCACATAACTAATGAGGAGTTACTGAATAGAATTAGAGAGAAGAGAAATTTGTCGCATAATTTGACTAGAAGAAGGGATCGGTTGGTAGGGAATATTCTGAGGCATCAAGGGATCACCAATTTAGTATTGGAGGGCAGCGTGGAGGGTAAAAATCGTAGAGGGAGACCAAGAAATGAACACACTCAACAGATTCAGAAGGATGTAGGTTGCAGTGGGTACTGGGAGATGAAGAAGCTTGCACAGGATAGGGTAGCATGGAGAGCTGCATCAAACCAGTCTCTGGACTGAAGACCACAACAACATGTGTTTCAAATGTATTCTCTGAAAGGCATCTTCATTTGCCTGGAATATGTACACATTATAACTACTTAGTTTACATTTTGGGGCAATGTACCTATTGGTTACAAACAGTTCTGGCAATTGATTTTTGCTATGACGTAGTAACATTTTGAATTCTAGTTATAGGTTGCGTGGACAGTTTTCTACATATTGTGTTTCTGTTGCATTTTCAGTGCTGTTCCTCTTCTTATAATTGCCACTTGGGGTTTTGTTTTCCATATTTCACAGCACCAGGAACTGAACACTTGTTTTGATGTGATGTTTTGGTCTGTGTTGCCAAGAAATAACAAATACGCTCAGACTGACAACTGAACAAAACTACTTTCAGTTCAAGAATCAATATCAGGAACATTAGCAAAAACTTTCATCAGTCATCTCGAAAATCAGATATTTAAAAATATAACCACTAATGAAAGTTTTAAAATCATATATTGGTAGAGATATGTGCACGTCATTATTTGTCTGGCAGATGAGCCAAATGAAAAAATAGATGAACTCCACTTGGAAATCAACGAAGCACATCAGAACACAAAATTCACACTTTAAAAAGAAAAAGTCAATCAAATAAATTTTCTTCACATAACAATAACGAAACAAAACGGCAAACATAATTTAAGATCTTTAGAAAATCAACAGCCACAGATACAATACTACATTCCATATCTTATCATCCCCACAATCATAAGCTTGCAGCACTAAGACATACATTATATAGATTAAACACGATCGCTTTCAGCAAGAAAAACTATGAAAAAGAAATGAGTACAATCAAACAAATAGCTAGGAACAATGGGTAATACACACATGTAGTAGACAGACTCGATAAAAAAATATAAACACAAATAGAAAACAAACAGAACACTTCTAGGATACAATCTACAAACTCACAAACACACTCAACAATCACAAACAATGACAACATCACACAGAATAAAGCAGATGGTACACTATTACTTACACACATAAATTAACACACAGAGTGGCAAACATACTAAAGAGACAGGGCTTTCAAATAGCATATAAGACTGGGGAAATCCTCCAATCACACCTACTACCAAGAGGGATAAATTCCAGGGATCAGGAAAATATAAACTTGAATATCAAAGTTGTGATGCAGTGTACATAGGCATGACATGCAGGAATTTTAAAACACGTTACAAAGAACATATGAGGTGTCACAAGTACGAAACAAACCATTCCACATTTGCAAAACATTTAGAATACCATAACCACCAGCCTACAAACATGAAACGAGAAATGAAAATAATGAGAATAAACCACCATTACAAATACCTTACACAAATGCAAGAAAACTTCCACATTCAGAAAGCCATTGCTGAAAACAAACATGTGATAAATGTGCACACATACATCAGTATAGACTCCCTACTACACTTGATAAAAGAAAAGAAAGCTCACCAAAACAAATACTATTACACACACACACACACACACACACACACACACACACACACACAAACGGATCACACACATCTAAAAAATTACACTCAATTACACTCAAAAGCTGGCAATAACATCCAACAGTCAGGAATACAAACCAAAACATTGCATCAAAACAAGTGTTCAGTTCCTAGTGCTGTGAAATGTGGAAAACAAAAACCCCATGTGGCAATAATAACAAGAGGAACAGCGCCAAAAACCAAACAGAAACATAATATGTATAAAATTCTCACTGCAACCTGTAAGTAAAATTTAAAATATTACTACATCAAAGCAAAAACCAACCACCAGAACAGCTTATAACCGATAGGTACATTACTCCAAAATGTAAACCAAATAGTAGAAATCTGTAGATATTCCAGGCCACTTTAGTTGCCTTGCATAGAATAAATGCAAAACGCGTATGGCACAAAAATTGTGTTTCATTCAGTTGTAGTTGTTGTTGTTGTTGTTGTTGTGGTCTTCAGTCCTGAGCCAGGTTTGATGCAGCTCTCCATGCTACCCTATCCTGTGCAAGTTTCTTAATCTCCCAGTACCTACTGCAACCTACTTGATTCTGAATCTGCTTAGTGTATTCATTTCTTTGTCTCCCTCTACGATTTTTACGCCCCATGCTGCCCTCCAATGCTAAATTTGTGATCCCTTGATGCCTCGAACATGTCCTACCAACCGGTCCCTTCTTCTCATCAAATTGTGCCACAAACTCCTCTTCTCCCCAATTCTATTCAATACCTCCTCATTAGTTATGTGATCTAGCCATCTAATCTTCAGCATTCTTCTGTAGCACCACATTTCGAAAGCTTCTATTCTCTTCCTGTCCAAACTATTTATCGTCCATGTTTCACTTTCATACATGGCTACACTCCATACAATTACTTTCAGAAACGACTTCCTGACACTTAAATCTATATTCGATGTTAACAAATTTCTCTTCTTCAGAAACACTTTCCTTGCCATTGCCAGTCTACATTTTATATCTTCTCTACTTGACCATCATCAGTTATTTTGCTCCTCAAATAGCAAAACTAATTTACTAGTTTAAGTGTCTCATTTCCTAATCTAATTCCCTCAGCATCACTCGACTTAATTCGACTACATTCCATTATCGTCGTTTTTCTTTTGTTGATGTTCATCTTATATCCTCCTTTCAAGACACTGTCCATTCCATTCAACTGCTCTTCCAAGTCCTTTGCTGTCTCTGACAGAATTACAATGTCATCGGCGAACCTCAAAGTTTTTATTTCTTCTCCATGGATTTTAATACCTACTCCGAATTTTTCTTTTGTTTCCTTTACTGCTTACTCAATATACAGATTGAATAACATTGGGGAGAGGCTACAACCCTGTCTCATTCCCTTCCCAACCACTGATTCCCTTTCATGCCCCTCGACTCTCATAACTGCCATCTGGTTTCTGTACAAATTGTAAATAGCCTTTTGCTCCCTGTATTTTACCCTTACCACCTTTAGAATTTGAAAGAGAGTATTCCAGTCAACATTGTCAAAAGCTTCCTCTAAGTCTACAAATGCTAGAAACGTAGGTTTGCCTTTCCTAAATCTTTCTTCTAAGATAAGTCGTAAGGTCGGTATTGCCTCACGTGTTCCAGTATTTCTACGGAATCCAAACTGATCTTCCCCGAGGTCGGCTTCTACCAGTTTTTCCATTCGTCTGTAAAGAATTCGTGTTAGTATTTTGCAGCTGTGACTTATTAATTGATAGTTCTGTAATTTTCACATCTGTCAACACCTGCTTTCTTTGGGATTGGAATTATTATATTCTTCTTGAAGTCTGAGGGTATTTTGCCTGTCTCATATATCTTGCTCACCAGATGGTAGAGTTTTGTCAGGACTGGCTCTCCCAAGGCGGTCAGTAGTTCTAATGGAATGTTGCCTACTCCCGGGGCCTTGTTTCGACTTAGGTCTTTCAGTGCTCTGTCAAACTCTTCACACAGTATCGTATCTCCTATTTCATCTTCATATACATTCTCTTCCATTTCCGTAATATTGTCCTCAAGTACATCGCCCTTGTATAGACAGTCCAAAAGTGAAAATTATCAATGTACCCTAATCTTTGGAATGAAGCTGAAAGTGGGTACTCCCAGCACAGACATCCACTTACACCTCAAGAACAGATTTGAGGGCTGCTTCTGCGCTGAGAGTATAACTGAACTAATACAGGACACCTCATTTGTTATGAAAGACTGATCAAGCACAGAGAGTAGTTCTGCTAGTGATCGGCAGCAGCTTGGGACAAAATGCCGCTGTCCACACGAACTGATATCGAAGGGTCCAAGAGACTCTGCCTATTGCTATGGAGCTCACTGGGTGTGCAGCCATTTACAAATTGTGGAACTTGTTGCCACAGATGACATCTGCTTCATGGGTTCACATGCCATCCTAGGATTCTGTAGGTGAGTGGTTGAAATGGTGAAGATGGCTAGCCTCTCACATGGGCTGGAAGAGCATTATCTGTCTCCAGTCCCAAAACTGATCATCGGCCACTGGTTTGGCGCCAATTATATGATTTAAACCACAATCTGAGACATGATCTCTCAAGTTATCTAAGTATGGTTGATTAATGGTGTGCTTCCAGATGAACTGCTAACTTCTTGTTTTTGTTTTATGCACAATATTTCAACAACTGACCCAACAATGTTCATACGGTGGTATGTCTTCCTGTTATATGTACTTGGTGCCAGGTGTCCAATCAGACTGTGAACTGTTGTTGTTGTCAGGCGACTATTTATAACTGAGTTTGGTTCTGAATTCAGCATTTGATGCTCTTTTGTTTTTCAAAGCCTGCACTGACATTCCATGATATGCAAATTCTCTCAGCTGAGCATGTTGCCAGTGACAGATACAGAAAAACCTCAAGGAGGGGGCACTAAAGATATCTTGAGCTACCTTTACTTTTATCACAATAAAAAAAAATCAAGTCACATGCAAAGTTTAAGAAAGTTTTATTTAAACTTATTATAAACATATACAAGACATGCCATCTTATGATGTAAAAAGTTACAATTGTGGTGCTCTTCCTTAAATGATGAATTCTATGTGCCTATTCTTCCTGGCAAATTGGTTATTTAAATCATCAATACAGCAATCAAAGTTAGGGTGAGTGTTCAAAAGAGCTAAGCAAATTCTTCCATTGTTGACCTCAGCTGTATCTTTGCATGCTGCAATGTTGAAAAACTTCTTTCTACTGTAGCAAAAGGTACAGGTAGACAAGCAAATATTTTGTACAAAGTAGGATAGTCAGATCTAGGACAAACAGACAACACTTGCATAATAGAATCACAATCATTACGAGTGTTTATGCTCGTTTGCTTGTATTGAAGAATCACTCCCATTAGTCTCTTTTTAGTCACAAAACAGTAGAATATTCGTGACTTTTCTTGAACAAATGCCAGACAGAATAACGTATTGAGAGCACTAGAATAGCCACGACTTTTCTCGTAGGTATGTTTTAGCTATCTATGTGCCAGAAAGAAACTTATAAAATACGATGACGCGGATTCGTGTGCTATATAGGAAAGTACGATTACTCGATAATTTGATTCAGCCGAGTCAACTGGTGAAAGAAACAAACAAATAGTATGCAGGCCAACTGGCGGAGGCAGTGCGGGTGACCCCTCAAAGGGGGGGGAGGTGCGCGCCTTCCATGTGTATTTGCCAGTGCATGCTGCTGCCATTCTAGGGGGGGGATACCAGGGCTATTTTAGTGCTGATTTTAAATTTTTTTCTACTTAAAACTTTTACTTCTAACACTCCAGTACTAGCTCTTGTGACCTACAGGCCAGGGAAATTCATTATCTCAGTATAAATGATGTCTGTTCCACAAAAATCCTGACAGATGAAGTTTCTTCACACTACATCTGTGCAAGGCTTGAATTTTCAGCAGAGCTTGAGATCTTTCCCTCTCCTTTCCCTTCTAATGGTTCTCAGATTTTGCTCCACTACTGATAAGACACCTGATGGCCAGTGGTTTGGTCTGTAACTCCAGGGTGGCTCCACTGTAATCTGTACTTGACTTTATATCCAAGTTTTACCTGTTATACCTTTTGACTCACTTTTATCTCCATTGGATGCCCACTCCTTTGGAGACTGCTCCACACATCTACAAACTGTAATCAGTGGGCTAGCCCACATTTTGGTCCACAAAAAAGGTCACATTTATTTTGTGCCAAGCTTTGCTATGAAACAGATGTCAGTACTTGCTGGGGCCACTACTACCTGGACATGCCCTGAGGTGCACCATCAACACAACCTCCCCAGGGCCTTGCTGGCTACCCAGAGCTAGGTTGGAGTATTTCACCGCTCGTGTCAGGCAAAGTCCAGCTGGTCACACTACAATGGATTGCCAGTCAGCCCTGTTATATTCTGGAGTTCATGCCACCAGTGTGGCACAACTAGCCAAACTGTGCTGCCCATCGACCACCTGGTGCCTGTCCACGTGTTTCTCCCACCATCTAGCTTCACCTCCCTACAGCCTGCTGTAGCACCACTACTCCCTGCCTGAGGGTCTTGTATTCATCCTTGGGATCATACCCGTCATGTCATCATCTGATTTAAGTGCCACTAAAGGAACATGGTGGAGCTACTAACCTCCCCCCTCCCTCTCCTCCTGATGGAAACTTCCAGAACACCTAGAGCTTTTAAAAAGATAAATGTATTTTTCTTTTGTGTGCTGCTTTCCAAGAATGGTGTAGCCACGGATGAACAACACACCCATTTTATGCATGCAGTTGGTGGGTAGTGCAGAAGTGAGCAGTAGTGACTCACTCAAAGCTTTGCGAGAACAAGTAGCAGCCTGTTCTCTTAGAAATTTAGAACTGCAAGAGCAGTTGCAGCCAACACAAGTGCCTCCAACTGCTTGAAAGGGACATTAAGATGTTCAGGCAACATTGGATGATTATGCATGGCATGTTGTCAGCCCCTCTTCTGCAATGTAGGCCAGTCTAGTAAACAGTTTTCTTGCCAATACTTCCATTCCTTTCTTTTGGGAAGGGCCTCTGAAAATGTGGCCGCAGTTCAGTAGCATGTGTGTGATTTAGGCCATGTGTGTTCAGGACTCGACAAATTTCAGTTGAATGTTGTGTGTGTGAAGTTGTTAGTAGACGCTCGAACGTACATTGAATCAGTCTAATCCTTGCAAAATGCCAGGAGTTTCAATGTGTTATGGGGCTGACAGAATGGTATACTGATGAAAGAGGTGTAAGCTTCTCCAGCAATAAGTTATTCATCCTTTGACAACAGGCAGGAGAGGATTTTGAAATTTTGCCGACCTGATATGCACAATCTCATGCTTGTGTCATATTATAGCCTGAGCTCAGGCCAAGTGAGGAATGACTCCCTATATGAGGAAGTGAGTAATACATGTATTCATTATGCGGATAACCCACATATTAGTCCACCTGGTTAGCTGAGTGGCAACGTACCATGCAGCGGACCTGGGTTCGCTTCTTGGTGGGGTGCTCAAGGACTGGGTTTCGTGTTATCATCATCATCATCATCATCATCATCACCATCACCATCACCATCACCAACACGGAAGTCACCCAATGTGGCAGCACCTGAAATAAGACTTGCAACCTGGTGGCCAAACTTTCTCAGACGGGCCCTCCAGCCATCAATGCCACATGATCATTTCATTTACCCACAGATTGGGGGTGTCATCCTCGTCTCAAATGAGGTGAGACAAACTGTGTGTGTTGCAGGTGCTTAGGGCATATTCCCAATAATTGTGGTACCCCTTGTTGTACTTGTTGTAGAGAGATGTAGCACCTAAGTGCTGACTGCAACTGATCACAAAACAGACAAAACCAAGACAAGAAAAGATTTCAAAGTTTTAAAAGTAATGAAGTTCACATCAGGGAATGCCATGGGGGCCAATGTGGTCACCAAATCAAGCTCCAATTAAAATCAGTCAATCCAATTATTTTTTGCAGGTTATTGGAGGTGGAAAATGTGAATGTTGTAGGCAACATTAAAGGCAAATTTGTCGTGGTTGTGGTAGGCAAGGACTCTCATGTGAGCTTACTACTTCTACTCCCTTGGGATAAGCAGGTACTGAAGCCACCTTGCTGTCACATTAGTGAACTGGGGGCAGAGATTAACTATCCTTTAGAAACTTGTCATGTTGAGATAGAGATAGGTAGATGAAAATATGATTTTGATATGAGAAGCTCAGAAAAAGACAGCAGGATTTAGATGCCATTCTAGGGAATGATTTCCTGTGCCACTACCGAGGTGTACCAGGCTTCCAAAGACTCAAGCAGAATGAAGTTTTCGACCACGTCTAGGTTCACATAAAAAGAAGTCTTTGCAAACCCAAAAATATAAACAATGTATTTTATATCCTCTTTTCTTTAGATAATTTTGGAGAGGGAGATGTTGTGGTTTTATGTGCAACAATGCTGACTGTACACAAGAGAAAGCAGCATCAGAAGTTTAAAATAAAGAAACATTGTTGCTCATCTAAGAAGTGTATGCAATCATGCCATCCCTCAGAATCTAGTTAAAAGATAAATTAATTCATTTATCCAATCTGAACAGAAACTTGTTCTGCCTGGTGTTGGACGAAGTCATGTGACTGTTTGGAAAAAAAAAAAAAGCAGTATTTACCAGCCACAAATTTAGCACTGTATGAAATTCTGACACAGAATGTATGGTTAATAGCTGAAAAGCCTTATTACATCCTTTGTCATTTACAACCGGCTGTGGACGATAACAAACAACAGTAGTTAGAGGCCAGAATATTACGTCTTCCCTCTAGCCCCTCAGCACTGTTTGTAATTCCTGTGCACAAGAAATGCATTAATGGTGAGAAACCTTACTGCCTTTGTGTTGATATGCAAGCAGTGAATTGGGTAACTACCCCCAACACACATCCAGAGCCTTGTATTCGTGAAACACTTGGCTGATCAGGAAACTGCAAATATTTTACCACCTTAGTTATGAAATCAGACTATCAT
The DNA here is from genome assembly GCF_021461385.2 of Schistocerca piceifrons. Classification (NCBI taxonomy): domain Eukaryota; kingdom Metazoa; phylum Arthropoda; class Insecta; order Orthoptera; family Acrididae; genus Schistocerca; species Schistocerca piceifrons. The sequence continues at coordinate 1,059,574,476 of NC_060139.1, forward strand.
TAAATTCTAAATGCACTTCAAGACAGACTTAAAATGACATTTGTCACATATTCTAGACTGTGTGAGTTTCTTAGAATGTATAGTTTGAGAAATGCATCCACCACTTTTCAGCAGTTTGCAGACTTTTTACTGTATGTGTTGAAACCCACCATGTGTTTAATATATCTTGATGATATGAGTGTCTTTTCGAGGATGATAGACAAGAGCAGCTGAGAAGCATATTACTGCATTTACAAATTGACAATTTAAGTTTAAAGTTGGCGTAGGGCTTTTTTCTAGTGTTTCAGGAGAAATATCAGGACCATATTATCAGTTATACTGGAGTAAAAACAGATCCGCGTTTCATGGAAGCTGTCAATAATTTCTTTCACCCAAAGATGTGAAAGAACTGCTGTCATTCCTTGGTCTCACTAATTTGTACAAGATTACACCACTGTCAAGATGCCTTTAACAAAATTACTGAAAAAAGGAATACCAATCAACTGGGCCACAGAATATCATACAACAATGAATCAAATTCAAGATATTCTGACCAAATCACTTCTATCATTCATTCATATTTTGAAAAAAAACTGTTCTTTTATCCTGCAACGACAGTGATTATGCCATCGGTGACAGTGAAAAGAAATCAGGTGGTTACGCATCCCACCAGATCAATGAAGAAGAAATTAATTATAATACAGCTGAGGAAGAGTTGATGGGCTTCCTGTATAGTAGACATTTCACAGCAGTCACTGATTATACTGCCATACTATGGCTCTTAAATTTAAAAGACCCAAGTTGGTTGGCATGATGGACTTTAAGGATGAGCAGATACGAATATATGGTTCCCCACATGCCTAGAGAAATGCATCAACACACTGATTCCCTAAGCCACACTGATTCCCTAAGCAGAAAAGTTCGTGCATTACAAGGAGATGCGGTTCCTACCAGTGAGTTAATGGTAGCTCTCTCTTTCTATCCACAGGTGCAAAAGTAAAGAAAAATTAAAAATTTATGGCATATCCTCTTGATTTACTCCCCCCCCCCCCCCCCAAAAAAAAAAAAAAAAAAATCATTAAAGCATTAAAGATCTTAATGTCAAAACATTCAAGCAAATGCCTCACTTTTGTACAGTTGTTTGCCTTAAGATTATTTTCTTTTTTCTTTACTTCATCAGCACAAAACGTTACCAGTATTGATCATTATATAAGACAGTTATGACCTGTATCAATAAATTTGAGTCATTTATATGTGTGTGCTTAATCAGAAGGCCATTCCCAACAGCTCAGTAACAATATCATTTCTCAGCTTCCACCTATAATGTAATTCCTTTATCTTATATGTTGGCAAATTTTTCATATCTTTGACATGAAAGCACAGCACATATTTGTTTTAGATAGTTTTGATAAACAGCATTCCAAAATGACTGAGTATCTTAACCGAATCAGAAGATCACAATACTTCAGCTAATCTTCTGAAAAAGAACAGAGTTTTAATTAATGTGACATAATTTAATCAGTAATATGAAAACACTGATTACTTTTCATACGCATGTTCTACAAAATACAATTCCAGATCCATATTCCTCAGATCTACAGATACTGATGGATATTTATTTCAGTAATATTATGGCCAATTTTGTTGTTTTGTGCGTCTACAGTTACCATCCTCACATCATATCGGATCAATCATATTTTAAATTTTATTTCAATGAACAAGGAATGGGCTTCCTGTTATATTAGGAATCACTACATTACACAGTAAATTTGCATCCAACATTAATTAAGAACTAATAAGGTTAAGAGTCATGTCGGCATTGTGATGTATAGTTTACTTTGAACGACAACCGAGGTTTGGTGGTTGAAGGTAGAGACAGTTTGAGTGTTTCATGGGCAGATGCTATGTGTGGATGTGTAACCGAGATCTTAAGAGTGGCAACACTGATTGTACCGATACGGGAATTGTCTGACAGTGTCAGTGCATGTGTACAATTTCATTCTGCAGTGATAAAAAGATGCGTTTCACTATGCAAAGAATTTTATCACTGACCATATAATGAATCAAAACTCAAAACCTGAAAACCCAAGGACCTGCACCTTAACACAAGACAATGAAGCTAAATAGCAGAAGATACGTATGCTACCCACAATGGTCATGGATTTAATGATTTACTCATTTATATTACAAATTGTTAAGGGAACAGTTCAAAGACCAACGAACATTTGGTAGATCCCAAGCTCACAGAAGCCAGTCCACATTGCCCATCAAAGATTAGTGTAATATACCTGTATATGTAAAAACTTACTGTTTGCAATATTTTGGTGAATGACAAGTTATTAATTTCTGTTACCTAATGCTAATGAGTTTTCTTCAGATTGTATCCATAGTGATAAATGACACAAATTCTTGAAAGTGTAGTTTGAAATCTGGAATACATCATATTTGAGAAAAGACAGTCTGAAATGTAAGTACTAGTCACACAATTTCATTTATCAACAGACAGGTTATGGTGCCATTTATGGGTTATTTAACACTCCCAATATTAAGTTTGGGGTTGAAAGGGTGTTAAACTGACCAAGACCTATAGGAACCATAGGAAAAGAGACTGGGACTTGTACACAAATATAGGAAAGATCTAAACTCATACTCGTCTGAATTTACAACTGTGGTAAGAAATCCAGTGGATTAAAAATATTTGGCAGATAAAGTACTGTCTGCCTTCATGACATCACACTTATACAGCTGTCGAATCAGCAGGAAATACACGAACAAAAATCCATTGCTGAACAAGAACCTCGAATGGCAATGTAAGGAGGTAAGAAGACTTTGTAAGAATGGAAGGATAATGGGAAAAATATCAGGAGAATCTTGCTATACAGTGTACAGTCTTGCTATTAAGCAAGCAAACAATCATCCTGGGAGGTATTGTGTGAGGAGGTAGAATGTACAGCTGTCAGGGCCAGATGTCACAAAATTCTCACAAGAAAACCAAAACAATACAGGAGGTACACTAATGGAGGAGGATGGGATGAATACAAGGGAAGCACACAAGACACTGGATGTGCTCCTCATGCTTACTTCCCTCAATGCACTTTGATAATAATACAGGCAAAGATTCAGTCTCAGTGAAATACTGATTTACAGTAACCAGTGGGAGATCTGCGGATCTTCCAGAGAATGTGTTGACTTCAAAGAACTCCAATGGATAGTGGAAATGTTTCAGCCGTTCAAGTCACCAGGCCCAGGTGGAATTTCACTCTATTTAACAAGCAGGAATGAGATCAGTCAGACTCCTGTGCAGACTATTTAGAGTCAGTCTAGCTGCAGGAGTTGTTCCTAATGCTTGGAGGGCTGATTTGATTTGAACAGGGAGATAAAAACAATGACAGGTCTTGTCCACTCTTGCCCACACCAAAACAGGATTTATTCTGTGGTTTCACTCAATGTGATTCTAAGAAAGCCAACGAGTACCCTTGAAGAGTAGCAGGAGACCCTTTACTAGTCCCTTATTAGACACAATTTCTTCAGGACTTTGACCTCCATTGGAAGAGTGGGGGTGGTGCAGTTTCTTCTCTTCACCACACAGTCCACAGTTATAGGCTCATTTCTCTATACCCATCACACGTAGGTTTTTCTTGAAGTTCCCATTAGTCCTCCCATGGGTTTAACCTGTCTCCTGTTCAAGCTCAGAATTGCAGAACTTTTGTTAAAACATGGTATAATTAGCTTGCCACACCATGTTTTTGTTTTTGGTTCATAGTCCTGGCCCAGTTTCAAAGTTTTGACTTAATCAGCGCCTTAGTGACAGCTTATGGTGCAATAAATGGAGTCGTCACTTCTTTCCTAGACAGAAGTTCCCGTTCCAGTTCCAGTTTGTTCACTGCCAATGACTCCTGTATGACCAGGGACTCACAGCAGATTCACCTCTCGACTTCCCCTTTTCAGCATTCTGGAATGATATTTGATCTTGTTGCAGGGGTTCATGAAGAGGATTTAGAGGTACCCCTAGATACTTCACTATTGCCTCTACAGCTAGAGTTTGATTGTGAAGCTTAAGATTCCAACACATGCATTCCATGTGCTTCCTCATAAATTGTATTACAAAAGTTTTCTTTGAGCTGCCCTTTGGACACTGTTTCCTGCACCAGTTTTGCACAATGTTCAATGCACATTGTACCATTGTTCTAATAGTACTAGCAAATTTGCCAAGTATTACTATGACTAAGTCATCTCCATATTCTTGGCAAAAGTAGCCTCTTGTATTTAGCTCTTCAATGAGTTCAATCACCGCTAGGTTCCACAGTAGTGGGAACAAAACCCACCTTGTAGCCATCCTTAGGTTGTGCTGATCACAATTTTCTCATTCATCGTGGTGGCTTCCACTTTTCTTCTGTGCAACACAGTCTTAATCCACTTAAATATAGTTTTCAATCTAAAGCCAGGAAGAACTGACCACACCAATGACAAGGATATGAAACCAATCACTGTGTCCTCCATTCTTCTGAAGAGGACTTGTTTGGAAAGTAGAAAGAACTTTCCACTTTAGAAAATTACTTTCTGCATCTTCCTGTATACTGAAGGGGCTTTTAGCAATACAATCCTTGAATCCACAGTTTGAGCTGCAGAAGACTATGGCATTAAAACCACTGTGTGTAGATGGATTAAGACCAGACTGAGTAGATGAAACATAGAAGCCACAATGACGCATGATCATTGCATGAGGTCTTAATCCCACTGTTGTGGAACCTGGTGGTGAATGAACTTATTAAAGGTACTGAGTTTTGCCAAGGATACACACATGACTTACTCATAATAATATATGCGAAATTTTCAAGTACCATTAGAACAATGGTACAATGCAGTCTGAACACTGCACGAAACTGGTGTAAGAAACAGGATCTAAAGGTCAGTCCCAGGAAAACTGTTCTTGTACTGCACACAAGGAAGCATATCTGGGCCATGCTCTCTACAATTCATCTGTTTGATGACATATTACCAGTAGATGGTGTAGCGAAGTATTTAAGGATAACCCTGGATGTGAAACTAACTTGGACCCCTCACATAAACAACATACAGTCTGTGTAGTAAGAGTGTGGTCATCATTACGCACAGGTGGTAAAAGATATCATCTTAGTTCTTTCACAGTCCAATAGCGGGAAAATGTGTCCTTTATGCAATGTCTATAATGCATTAATTTACTCTGAACTTTTAAGTGAGATACAGAGGAAGAGACATAAGTGCAGCTAACACGTCGCGTTTTGAGGCTGAGTTTGTAGCCACCCCGAAGGTCCGAAAATGAGTCATGCTGCAGCATCTAGATACACGGGGAAATTAAAGTCATTTATACAAAAGTGGGTAACACACTATAAATTGGTAAAAATGTGGATGACTTTGATAATCCTCTGCACTCATGCGTATTCTTGTGTATTTCAGTAAAGGATTCAAAGTAAACTAGTGCTTCATGGACACTGCATGAGGGATGAAAGTTCCCTCTAATGGGCTATGAAATAATTAATGCGACATCTTTTACCATCTGTGTGTAATGTCGACCACACTCTTACTTAACAGGTTGTAAATTCCAAGGCAAAATGTGCACTCATATATGCTGGAAGGACACATGGAAAAAACTGGGATCCAAGTCCTAGGGGCATGTACTAGATACACAACTCTGTGATAAGCCCTATAACAACTTATAGGGCTCCATTATAGTGGAATAAAGTAGAATAGAAAGTGGCTGCTAATGAGCTCAGGAAGTTGCAAAGATTGGTCTGCCTATCCGTAACAGGTGGAATTAACAGCACATCCACTTCTGCTGTGGAGACCATCTGGGCATGTTCCCATTGCATCTTTGGGTAACAATGGAGGCAGAATCAGGGTCAACAGATTAGAAACAAGAAATCTCTAGGATATTCAGTCCCACACAAATATAATGAATGTTGTAAATATAGAACTCGGCTGCAGAGAAAGCACACGTTGTTTCTGTCCTCAAGTTGGGGAAATAGTCTAAAGAGCCAAAGAATATTTGTAACATCTCACTTTTGTGCCACCTGTATAAAGTCTTTGAGAGAATCATACTGACTACGACTACATCAAGTTTGGATGGAAAGACCACTTCAGAGCAAGCTAGCTTTACACCAGGGATGTCAGACTCTGTCTTTAACCTTAGTCAACACATAAATGATGGGTGTGAGGAAAAAGTTAATGACAGGTACAGCTTTTATAGCCCTCTGTGCTGCATATGACACTGTGAATCATTAAAATGCTTATCTAAAAGCTATACGAGATAACAAAACTGACAAATGTAATCAGAGGTTCGCTCCAAAGTGGAAGATTCTATGTAGTTCTGCAAGGTTGGGAGAGTATTACGATCTCAACTGTTTCAAGCTGAATACAGGAAACACACACACACACACACACACATGTTAAAAAACAGAGGCGCTAAAGGGAAACTGAATACCATGTAGTGAGGGTTGGAAATTGAGCATTGTGACACCCCAAAATATCTGGGAACTACACTGGACTGCACTCTATGTTTTAGAAAACACTTTATAGGTTTGAAAGGAAAAATATGAAGAAAGAACATCTTGCAAAAGCTGACAGGGTCTACATGTGGAGGATATCCCAAACTTCTCAGATCAACTGGAGATTCTGTTTCCCTGTGTGAGAGTACGGAGTACCGGTTTGGGGAGCACCGGTCCACGCCAGGCATGATAACATGGACTTAAAACAAGTCAATCTGCATAGTTACACCAACCCCAGCCCTGAAGAACTGCCCCTTGGCCAGCACAGCACCCCAAACAATAACAAGCAGAGTGCCAGGAAAAGCAGAATGGGAGAAGCAGATTGAAAACCCTGAACAACTGATGTACAATTATACACCCACAGCACATCGCTTTGCTGGGAAAAGGTTTTTGCAGCAAAAGTTACCATTATCCATCAAAACAGATATTAGATGTATAATTCTGTGGCAAGAAACTACTTCTAAGCAAGAGGGCTTCACCCAAAGGGAAGAAATTAACTGCAGTTATCACCAACCCTACACTACTTGGAGAACTCTTAACAGATTAAGAATAGGATTTTCAAGGTGCAGAACAAATTTAGTCTCATGGGAGTATGAGAAGACATTACATGCAATTGTGGAAGAGACAAGACATCTAATCACCTATTCTGGAGTGAGAAAGTGGGACGTGGGACGTCTTCCTTCTGGTCATAGAATGCAAATAATTTGAGGAAATGCCGGCTGAATACACAATAGATTCCAGCTGCTTCAATACACATTTCAACATACTAACTGTAAGTAGGTATCAGTGGAAAAATGAACCACAATAGCGTTCAGGTAACATAGTCTGTTTTACTGACCAGTCGAAAACAGATGAAGGGTATGCAGGGTACAGCCTATACTAGTGAGGAAAGTCAAGCGACAGTGTTCCTGGTGTAGTTATTTGTTATTAGAGTGTGCGCAGAGGTGCTACAAGGATCATAACATTTACATTTATTCAGACTGCTAGCTGAAATCTTTATTAGCCCCTGGAATGAGATCAAAGATTGTCACGGAATGCCAGGAATTTCTCCATGAGGCTAGAAGAAATCAGCAGGGTAAACTAGCTGAGAATCCCTGGCCACTATGTAGCAAGGTGGATGAAACCACACCAATTTTAACCTTCCACTGTGAAGTACTGGAGGCCGTATGGCAAAAATTATTTGGGTCAGTAATTCCAGACGAGATTGCGTCTAACAAATACCTGGTAAAGGTACTCCTATAATTCTTCAAGAACACTGACTGACATTACAAGAATGGCAGGGAGAGATACTCCACAACACAATAAACTTAGTGATAGTGTGAGTAACAGGGAGTTAATTCTGATGATGTTTTGTGTCTCTGATCACATCAAATCACTTCCCCATGCGGATTTCTAGTACTTACATGCTTAATTAATTAATGGCCAAGTTTCAGTGGTTTTGATACAATAACACAGACTGCAATGGAGTCATCAAATCAGCTGAAAGTCAGATCAGTACAGTGTATAAGGTTGATTATTATGAATTCAAACTGCATGATGAACCTTTTAGTTTGAGAAGTAAAAGTTAAGTCAGACTTTCTGTTGGCAGCAGTGTGATGGTCAGTTGCATCGACATGTCTGTCTCGTGTGTCATTCATGTTTGAGTAAGAGGTCGAGTTTCAGTTTTACATTGCTAGATGATATCTTAACACCTCAGATCAAATTTACCCAATGGATTAACGATGATGGACAGTGTGCCGGGCAGCGTGGATGTGATTTTTAGGTGGTTTCCCAACCTGACTTGTTGCATGCCAGGCTGGTACCCATGCCCTACCTCAGTTTCACGACTTGCAAACAGTTCAAAAAAGTTTACAGACTTTCACATGAAATAACACTAAATGCTGACAGATGGGGTACATAAATTCCATCATGGTTGCGGAGGGGGACTAGGTGGCAACAGGAAAGACATCCTACCATCCTCTACCACCAAAAATGCTGAATCCTGATTAACATGCCAATCCTGTCAAGACATGGGGTAAGGAAGGAGGGTTGTCATCTCAGCAAAAGCCATCCATTTTCATTGTTCAAACTATCTTATGACTGAAATATTATTACATTTTATGACACCTGTGAGCAAGAAAGAAAATAACAAGGTAGTTGTCTTCTGTTGGTTTAAAATTCAAGTGGAAAAAAAATTATAAAAAAGAAGTATAGATAACTTACAATATAATGGTCAATAATTTCTTATAAAATAGCCACACAGAAATTCACATATGCATTTTGTCCATCATTGCTTTCCATTTACAGATAAAAGTTTTCAGGCTTTTAGGCTGCATTAAATTACTCTTCACTAAAATACTTGCTGCTTCAATCCCTCGGCAACAATCTTTTACAGGACAGTTCATTCACTCATTTTAGGTGTCCTCTGGTGGCTCACCACTGTTGAAAAACAATGGCGTATTTTCTTATGAAAATGCTGTTTTCCCAAGTTTTTTCAGAGAAATGGAGTATTTGTGCAAAAATATTACACTGCTATTGGTGGACCATTGTCATTGGGTACATGCTAAAAGAAGTGTGGGAACTTTATCAAATTACTGAGTGTGTTTCCTGATAGTCATTTATGTTCCTCGCATGCTATGGCTACATTTTTACTTCCTTTTGTGGCAGGTAGCCATGAAGTCCACAAGCCTGCCATGTTATTAAAATCTATAACTTTGTCATGTTCTTTGCGTGATCATACAACAAATATGTCATCACATACTGCACTGGTTCCAAATTTTTCTTGGACCTTTACCCTTGAACGAGATCATATAGAGATCAATGCCCTCATGAGTTCAGTACCTCAGGGAAGTTTAGATTTTTTGAACATCCCTATTTTTAAAACTACACGGAAATGCATATTTCATTAAAGTTCAACAAATGAAATATTTTTCTAGGCGTTATATTAAGCCAAGAAATAATGAATGTCAGTAACATTTTTGCTAATGTTTATTTTTCACAATCTTCTTCAGATTCAGTTTGGTGTCGGCCAATGCACATTGTAAATCATCTTCCAAATTCAATTGGTTCCTCACTTTTGTTTTCATTGCCACCCCATTTGCAAATCTGCTTTCAACTCTGTAAGGTGTGGCAAAAGGAATCAGGCTTTTTCTTATAATAAAGAATACTCATCACTAATCTTTCACCAAAATGTTGCTAGTTCTGTTTAAGATAAATCTATTTTCAGTGCGTTGTCTTCACTAAAAAATTCTGCTTTGGCTTGAACTTTACTTTCTGAAAATATTCCTTCATTAATGGAAAACAGTCTTAAATCCCAGTCTTGTTGATTCCCCACTTCAGGAAAGTTGATGCTGATAGAATTTTTTACTGATGATAGGTGCTGACTTATTCCATGTGTCAATAACCGTTTTTCTCTATTCGCATTGTACATCTCTATCAGTTCTTGGAGAAGCAAAATATTGAACTTCAACTGTGAATTGCTAAAGCTCAAAGCTGTGAGGAAAACTGGCAGTGTCATCTTGTGCTGTCAAAATAGTCACCATATTTCAAGGAAATCTGAGGTTATATATATATTTATTTCTACAATGATATCTCAAAGATATGCCACTTTGGAAATAAATATATTATCTGTTATTTTGGTATGTTATGTCTACCTCCTTTTCCACCTTTACCATTTCTAGGAAAAAAAAACTATTTCTTGTCAAAGCTTGAGAACTCTATGCAACATCTTGCCATGTGATAGCCATCACACTTCTGTGAGGAAGAAGTGAACATCAAATTCATTTCCTACCTCTTTCCACAATTCTTTGTGTTTGTTGCAGTACCTCAGATGCAGTTTACAATCTTTGCTGCCTAAGTGAGTACATTCAACAAATTAGGAGGAAGTGCTTTCACTGCCAGAGCATAGCAATGTATAATGCAGTGGCTGAAGGTTGCATTTGGAGCAACTCTTTTCACCAATGTGTGCAATCCAGAGCAAACGCACAACATGGAAGGTGTTCCATGAGTACAAACACCTACCAATGCAATGCTGTAAATTAACAATTTCTCAGCTACTAGTTGGCTCTGGAATAGGAAAACTTCCGCTCACCTTCCTTTGTTTCTCATCTAACAATCTGTGTAGTGAAATCGGAGGCAACAATTGTGCATTCACTTCACGTGTCCGATGATTTACTAGCATTTGGCAAGAAAATGACTGACTAACAAAAGAAGAACGATGAGCAAGCTGGTATCTCGGTGGAGCCAGTAATGGATATGCTGCTCTAAGAAAGTGGTGAGCTGCAGCTAACTGTCATCACTGACAGTGTGTAAATTTCAAACAGTGTCATAAATACATCCGCTGTAACCTCTGCCATGTCTATCATGTGTTAACAATCAAATTTAAAAATGTTAGAATTAGTGCTTATCTAAAACTTACGAGTCTAATTAGGTAGTGAATACTGAACCCTTTCTGTTTTTATCCCTAAAATTCTATTTTACCTCTCAAGGTGTAATTACCCCAAGCTCGGAAACACTGACATTGTGGAACCAGCACAGTTTTAGTTCTGCATTAGTTAATGCCAGTTCCTGGGAATGCTCCCAAAAATGTCAGCTTCTACTGACAACAAAAGTGACCACACAGCATTATCATCAGGATGCTCAAATATTTATTGTTTATATTCAAAACAACTTAACCACATGCAGATTTTGACCAGTTCACATATATTTATAGCAATTTTGCCTCCGACAAACTACATAGCATCTATTACTGGGATGTCTTTAAAAAAGGCACATTGAAACTCACCAGAATGTCATTTCTGGATATCTTCACTGTGTGTACTCCTTACAACAAATTTTTGAAATCCTTCACAACATTTATAATGAATGTTCGGAATCCCTCAAGAAAGTGTTCATTTTCCCAACCAGATGTTTCAGTTTCTGTGATAAATGACAAACTAAAAAGTACACTGGAAAGTTAACCCTGAACATCCCTCTTTGTCTACCTATGGGAGACCATATATTCTGGGAAAAACAGATATTTGGGGCATCAGAAATTTACGATTTCTAACCTATGGTATAATACATTTCTTAATTCCCTATGACCTTGTCTGTCAGATCAGAACAACTGTTTCCAGAACCTGAATACTGCAAGTTCAGATGCGACCCACCATTTTTGTAAAGGATTTTTAAAATCACACATTAAGAAATTTTGGCTTCATGGCTACCTGCCATCAAGCAAGTAAATGTTATCAGGAAGCCACCTCAGTGGCAAGAAAACAATGATATTATAATAATGTATCCTCCTTCCTATTTCCTTATCAGTTATCAGTATTTACCATTAGCAGCTTCAAAACTTTTTTATCCAAAAACTGCACTACTCTGAAAAAGTGAGAAGAAACAGTCTTTTGTGTGTGAACATACACTTTCTTTTGACATGTCCATTTGTCTGTCAACCCTGAAGAAGATCCCACACGAGAGATCAAAACATCAAGTATTTAATAATTTTGGAGAGCAATATGATAAGTCCAAAAGTTCACAAGATTTTCCTATCAGTCACAGAGGTCACAAAATCCTGTTTTCCTTTTGTCTCTCCCACATAAACATAAGCGTCATCTGTCACTGAAATGCGATTTTAACATATGCCTTTTTACACTACTTCGTTGTGTAAATAACATTCCACAGTGAGTACAACTGAATTGTTTCCCATTGTGTTCTAAAATGTGCCTAGTCAGAGAGGATTTTTGTGCAAAATTCCGCTTACACATATCACATGTGTAAATTACATTTTCATTCTGATATTTATGCTTATACATGTGCCTATTGAAAGCAAATCTATGTTTGAATTCTTTATTACACACAGAGCAAATGAAGCTTTCTCCACCTACATTATCATCATGTTTCATTTCTATATGGTACTTCAATTGGTGTTTAGATGTAAAAGCTGAACTGCAGTGTTCACACTGAAACTTAATTTTCACTGCAGAGTGTACCTTCCTCTTATGTTCATTGAGTTGATAACGTTCTCTGAACTTTGCGTAACACAAGTCACATTCATGTTTCCTTTCTGAGTGAACCATTTTGTGACTCCTTAGTCTTGCATGATTGTGAAACATGGCTCCACAGACATCACACATCCAAGACTTCTCCTTTGCGTGAGTGGCTTTATGATTCTCCAACTGATACTCTGATACAGAACCCTGACCGCAGATGTCACAGCGATATGGCCACTGATTTGTATGTGTCAGTGCATGTGTTCTGAAAGAAGATTCACTGGTAAGGCGTAGATCACAAATGCTACACTTTACGTATGTCTTTTGAACATATGTTTTAATATGCTTTTTCAAAGATCTCACAGTACTATACTCCTTCACACAAAAGAAGCATTTAATTTTTTTTTTCACTGTCTCACTGCAAAGGTATATGCAAACACAACGATGACTGAGAATTTGAAAATACCGAGTCAATACCACTGAGCACTTAGGACACTTGACACATGATGATTCTTCAAATGGACCCAAGCATTGGGGTTCTAGTGCAGTGTTGGAGTCATTGCTTGTCTGACTTGATTTTGAGAGAGGATCTCTCCGAATAGGCTCAGAACATTTTAGTTCGTGAGCAAGACTGTCTTCACTGTTTGTTTCTATGGGTCTCAAGGAAGAGGGTACACTTGCGTTACACATAACTGAGTGTGGAGCATCTAGTTGCTTCACGGTGGAACGTTGTGGTGCTGCATTACCTGTAAGACAAAGATTATTATTACAACATAGGTTCACTGTCCTAGTAATACAGTGCTTCACATATAATTTGAGACAAGAATCTGTGCAGCCTATACATAATACATTTATACGATTATGCAAACAGTGTGTGTAAGCAACGAAGGAGACATGAACAAAGCAGGCTGGGATTATCTAATTTGTTCTTATAGCACTCCTGATCCCAGTAATATTTTTCTTTTATGATCCTTTCTCATGAATAATGGGAATACTATGATTACGCAAAATTATATGCCATATTTCACTAATTTTTTTATGCACACTTGAATTTGCAGTTTTGCTGATGATGATAATGTAAATAGTTCATTTGGAAAGAATTTCTGTAAAGATGTATTCATAATTTACCATACCTGTAAAACAAGTGCTTGTCAACATTCCACTCTGTTATAAAATGTTTGTTTTCAGATTGACTTAGTTTAGTTGAAAGCCCTCGTTCTCTACTTTCAAGCAAACATTTTACTTTTTCTAAAAATTTAATAGTTCAATACTTGTTTGAATTCAAAATTTTCGTGTTCCAGAAACATCTGAACTAAAGATTCCAGTGTTTCAATTTTGTAGCCCCTACATTTCTACAACCACAAAATTTTTACTGTTACTTAAATAAACCATCAGACTGTTAATTATTTCAACTAGAATATGTCATTTTCTTGAAAATTCATGCCAAACTTTGGGAATCCAAAAACACATCGAAACTTCTCCTAATAAAGTAGTTCCTGTACTTTTGGCACTTTCTAATTATACAGCTTTTAGATGAAATAATTTATTTAACTTCCTTTTGTATCACTTATTTCTTTTGTGTTAGTATCTGAAATGCAATAGTCTTGTATTATAATTAATGTAGCATGATATATTTACTGGAGCTCAAAAATGTTGCTTAACAATATTTATTTAACAGCTTCCAACAAACAATGCTAATTACACAATATCACTTAATTTTTTCCAAAACAAATAACACAAAGCATTTATAAAAATAAAAAAAATTCAGGGTATCTTGAAACAGCATGTGAATAACAGTGAACCCTCAATTATTTTTCCTGTTGCTACAATGAATAGCTGTTCAAAAATTTCTCCCATAATCACTGTGATCTCTACACTACTCCCCCACCAGTAATGTAGATATGAATTAATACACAGTTCTGAAAACAATTTCCTACAAAAGGTCAACACAACATTAAACCAAAACAAATATAAAGTACATTAGAATGACAAAAAATTTTTACATCATAATTACAAGAAACTTTTTACAGTGTCTGATGTGATAGTTCATTATTTATCCACAGAGACAACCTGCTCAAACAATTGATCCTCTGACATTAGGTGGTGATTTCTCTGGGGAATAATGTGATTGGATGTCCTTGGAAAATTTTTGAAGATCCTTTTCTGATTCCCTTTTTCCCCTGTAAGAGAGAGACTGGTTTAAGTCTGTCCACTGATACATGTATGTTTTCGCATGTCCTCTCGATAGAGAAATATTTTTCTTGCCTTGCTATGACAAGGAAAGGACCATCATATGTATGTTCTAATGGTTTCCTAACCCTGTTACATCTCAAGAAGACATGAGAAAATGTCTGCACATCTCTTGGAACAACTAGATTTCATACATAACATTTGCGTTTGCAAATCAGATGCAAACGAATCAGGGTCAGTCTTCATAGTTGGGTGTTCAAAAAAATCACCACGAAGTCTTATAGTCTTTCCACATACCATCTGTACAACTTTATGGCTCGATGTGTCTCGTACAGCAGTGTGGAACCCCAGTAGAACAGTAGGTATAGTTTCTGTCCAATTAGAAGTGTTATGGGCCGTGATTGCAGATTTCAAGGTTCTATTTAGTCATTCAACCTTGGTACTGCAATGAAGATGATATGGCATAGTTTGTTGAATTTTCATTTCACATACATTTCCAAACTATTAAACAACTGTGATCTAAACTGTTTTCCTTGGTCAGTGATTACCTGTGATGGAATGCCAAATCTTGCCATCCATTGCAGATAGAAAGCCTTTGGTATTTTTTCAGCTGTAATGTCTTCGTGTGGTGTGACTCCCATCCAAGATGTGAAGTGACTGATACCAGTCAAGCAGTAAGTCATGCCATTAGAAGGATGCATAGGCCCAATGAGGTCAATGTGTGTATGACTGAAATGTTCATCAGCTTCTACTAATTTCTTAAATTGCATTTTTGTGTGGTGAGTGATCTTGGTTATCCGGCAGCCAATAAAGGATTTAGTCCCTTGTTTCATTTTCCTTACGTCATTCACTGTCTGCCTATGAGCACAGGCAGAACTATCAAAGTCCTGTTGAAGATATCATCCATCGAACGCTGGTCTTGCATTTTTGTTTTGAACAAAGTCTTCAGTTTTTGGCTCAATCTTTCAGGACTTTTGTACCCACAATGCCATTTGCCATATCATGCCACCTACTTTCCATCTGCAGCTGAACAGAGAGGCAGAACACCTTGTCTGGAATTGTAAGACACAAATATACAAGTACGTAGCATATTTTCCCTTTGAAGAGGTTCTTTTGTTTTACTAAGCTCCTACAGAATGACATCAATTAGGGCTAAGAATCCCGCAAAGCTCCTGCATGATCGTCAACAGTGGATGCTGCTCAACTCTTGCTGCCAGGTGGTTGCCTCCAGTAGTGCCAGTTTCGTCAAAGTCTGTGCCTGGCACATCTGCTCTGGAGCATGGTTTTTGGGCGGTGCCACCACTGGATCACACCATCATACACAGCCAGCACAACAACCATTTCTTCATGGCTTGCACTGAGCATCAGCTCCTGGTGCACCACTAGAACCCTTTACATTCCAGGGTGGGCAATGGGCCAACTCTGTGAGCTGGGGCCCTGACACTGGCTTTTCGCCTGGCATCTCCTGTTCAAATGGTGCCACCTGTTCATCTGATACCATCAGATCAGCACCACCAGTCTCCTGTTCTCTGGAATTGCTTCTCATAGCCAGTGCCAGCCCCTCCCTCTGCACTAAGCCTGAATGCCAGCAGCAGGGATTGTAGTCAGGTCCCCACCTCCAGCTCCTCTCTTCACCAGTTCATTACTCCCCAAGCTGACACCCTTCGTTGTGGAGGCCGACATCAAAATGGCCTTCATGTCATTGACAGTCCTGTCTTCCAGGCACCCAGGATGGTGGGAGTGCCCTCTTCCCCATCACTTTCACAAGCATAGCAATACTGTATTTATCCACTGATACCAGGCTAGCGACTTCCACTTAAACGTCTCCCCAGTAAGGGTGCTACACTAAGTGTGCAAGTGTAGGTTAATGACACACAGACAATGAAGTTTTGGTCTAGCTGTGAAGTGTCAACAGATAGCCAAAACAGTTAAGGTGTCCATCCACAACAAGTGCGAATTTTAGGTTTGAGTCCAAGTCCAGAAAAAATTTTCAATGTTGTCATCTCATTCTACAGTAGGAGGCTGCCCCTATTTGTAACTCCGAATACATTTCCTGCGCTATCAAACAATTTTCTTATATATAACTCATTCATCCAATATTTATCCCTTAATATGTCTACATTTTCTTCTCCTCTACAGTCCTGCCTTCAAAAAAACAACTTGTCATCCTGCATTGGACAATTTGAACATCTGCTGTTACAACTGCCACCATAGTAATAAGTTCTGTACTGCAACTCCTTGCTCTCACAGTGACAGCCTCTTCAAATATTTAATCCCAATGGAGTTTCTAACCTCTTCTCCACTGCCAACTCATGCTGACTAACTTGAGTTTTAGGTCATCATGTGTATTTATTTATGATTGCATTGTACTGTCACACATGTTTATCTACTGTTGCATGTGTAAAGTTGATAACAAACATACATATTTATGAGTGTGTCTACTACTTCCATTTTCTAATCTTCCCTCTAACATATCTCTCTAAACAGACCCACTATTTATAACACTACAACCATAAATTTGCACCTTCTTACTATCAATATTTTTTACCTATTTTTTTCAGTCACTTCTTTTGTCCTCTGACCACTCAATCATGAGTCCCTGGCTATTAGACATATGCCAATTCAGAAAACTCACCTTTGCTCTAGCAAAACTCCAAGCACACATCCTCTTTCTGACATCTTGTCTGGGAAATGTATCCAGCCTGATGGATACATCTCAGGCTGTCACCCATCCTACTGCAAGAGCCTTAACCTTTTCCAGTTCCATTAGTACCTCACCCTCACTAATCTGTACATTCATAATCATACAGTCCAAGCTCAGAGCATACTTGACAACCTCTACTCCCTTCACAAAATCCTTTTATCCTGCGATCACAACTTCCTTCATGCTATCACTGCAACAGAAACACTTCCCTTCAGCAGTTGGAACAAAATTCCCAGCGCCATCTGAGGAAGCTGTCACAGATACACTTGTCTTATGACAGCATGGGATTATGTAGACAAAGAAGAGATTACCATTCTGATATAATCTCTCGCTCTCAACCGCTCATAGCTCTCTGGGCCTTGCCTTGCTAACTTACTCCACCTTCCATATTCCCAAATACTTTTTGAATAGGCATCTTGGAACATTGTTGCCAACCTTTCTGACAAAACTCTGACCCCTACAGAAGTCTCAGTATTTTCTAAAGAGTTAACCTTTAGCCCGAAACACAACTTCAGCCCTGCTGGACTTTTAAAGGACCTTCTTTCCTGTACTCATTCTCTACAGGGGAAACACTTCTTCACTGCACAACCCTAAAAACAGGCAATAAAAACCTTACACAGAACTTCGTTTAAAACATTTCCGATCTCCCTTGAACCATGATTCTTCTCCCCTGCCACCCAGTCATCCCCTGGTTGTCTTTCAAAAATTCCTCACTTCTAACCTGGACTCCCCTTCGCTTCCTAAATCCTTTCCCACTGGGTTCAACATCACTCCTATGGAACACAATGCTATCCATAGCCTGAAAACCAATCCAGACCTTATCATCCTTCCTGCAGACAGTCTCCTCCCAGTCATCACAAATTATAGTGTCAATGTGCCTCAAGGTCTCCACCAAGTTTCCAATACCTCTGTATGCAACCCTTACGACCATGATCCCATCCCAGAAGTCCAACAGGAGATCCACCTGTTCCTCAAGGCCTTAGCTCTACTTCAAACGAGACATCTGAATCCATCTAACTGCTCATACCAGCAACACCCACACTCCCACCTTTTCCCTATTCCCCAAATTCCACAAACCCAATCCCATAGGTGTTCCCCACTGATCGTTCCATTATGGCTGGGTACAATGCTCCCACAGAATGAACCTCTGCCTTTGTTGACCAACAGCTCCAAACTATTTTCTGTGACCCTCCACTCCACATTAAAGACACCACTCTCTTCCTCTACTCCCTTTTCACATTTCCTGTGCCATTACCACCACACTCCTTATTGGTCACTGTGGGTGTGCTATCCTTATGCATCCAACATCCCCCATGACCACGGCCTTGCAGCTATGGAACACTACCTTTCCAAACTTCTTCCTGATATCATACCCACCACGTCTTTCCTAAGCCTTCTAGCCAACCACATCCTGACCCACAGTTACTTCACATTTAAAGGCCATGTCTATAAACAATTCATTGGTACTGTGTGTTGACCACCACCTCTCAGATGGCTCTTTCAACGCGTGTTCATACCAAGCACAGGAACAACCAACAGTACCTCCATCTTGACAGCTGTCACGCATTCCAAGTCAAAAAGTCTCCTCCTTATAGCCTCACCATCCATGGACACTGCACTAACAGTGGAAAGCAAGAGTTATCTAAATATACCAATAATCTCGCGAGAACCTTTACTCTGACAGACAATATCCTATGCAGCTCATGCCCCCCCCCCCTCCCCCTACAGCAGTCTCTCTCTTTCTTCCACTGACACCAGGAGACATGTTACTGTTAACTAGCCACTGACCAGCACTTCTCTGATCATTCTGTATCACCCTGGCCTTGATAAGCTCAACAACATTCTGCATCAGGGCTTCGACTATCTCTAATACTACTCTGAGAGAACCTGAGATGAGGGACAGTCTAACCAAAATCCTTCCAACATCACCCAAAGTGATCCACCGCTCACCCAACCAACAGCATATCCTTATATATTCCTATTCCAATCCTGCTCGATGGATCATTTCCCTGTAGTCGAACCAGGTAAAAGACCTGTCCCATCTGCCCAACCACCCCCTCCTATCACAATCTAGCCACAGGCATCTCCTACTCAATAAAAAAATTGGGCCATCTGTGAAAGCAGCCATGTTATATATCAGCTGTGCTGCAATTACTGTATAGTAATCCATGTGGGCATGAAAAATAATTAACTGCCTACACACATGAATGGCCACCTTAAAACTGTGGCAAATGACAAACCTTACCATCCAGTTACTGAACATGCTGTGCACCACATCACCACAGTCGCTTCACTACACAGGTCATTTGGATACTCCCTTCCAGAACAAGTTTCTATGAAATAAACAAGTGGGAATTCTTTCTCCAGCATATCTGGCACTCTCAGTGTACATTATTCTGATCACTATGTGCTGTCTGATTCAGAGCTAGAGGTTGTGACTGCGACTCTGACTCGATGGCTCGCTGGATAACAGACTGGAACACGGAGCATGGCGGCAACTAAATACATGCAGCCGAGGGGGTGTTGGTGGCATGTTTCCTGTGTGTATCTTGCAATTGTCTTTGGCCTTTATCAATCTTCTCACAACCTCTATGCCACCTAGTATGCTGGCACCAGCTTATGGCAGCACACTCAGGACTCCCCTGGCTTAATCCTTTGCTTTCCCACGCCTCAGCTTATTTTTTTCTCTTCTCTCTTCTGTCCACACCATTCCTTCCCCATCTAGGAGCTGTACTGTCTTCTCCCACAACTCTTCCTCCCCACCTCTCTCTCTGCCCCTCTCCCTTTTTCACCACTCTCCCTTTCTCTCTCCTGTCCCATTCTCCCTCTCCACCATCCTTCCCTCTGCCCTCCTGTCCTCTCCTCTCTCACACACCTCCCAATCACTGTCTCTATCTCTGCCCTCTGAACTGCATTTGTCTTGCTGTGCACCTGCTGAGTCATACGGCTAGCCCCCCCCCCCCCCCCAACCTCTTGCATTCTTGCATCCTTTCCTGTCAACCTCCCCCCCCCCCCCCAACCTCCATCTGCTGAGGTCAATGTTCTCAATGACAGATAACCACTAATCTGCCTCAGCACAACAGTGGGAGTGTGTGTTGTGGGTGTATGAATGTGTGTACTTTTACCAGAGAAAGAGCAAGAGCTCAAAAGCTACTGTGAATACCATTATTTGTGTATTTGTGTGTGATGCATCAGTCCACTATAGGTCAGTGACTGCGTTTTCCTTATTTTATGTGTTTTCCCTTCCAGGAATTTCCATTGTTGTTTTGCGTTCAATTAAACAAGTTAAATGCCCAGCTTGGAGAATCATTTACTTATGAATAGCATGAACTTACAGATGTGACTACTGTACTGTCCTTTACTCAACTTCTTTAAACACTGTACAGTTTGTATCTGTATGATTCTGGTAACTAGCTGTTTGTGTGATTAGCTGCAAGAAGCATTCAATCTTATCAACAATGAACCATTAAATCCCAGCATTTCTAATGTCTTTGCTACTTTTTTTCCCCGGATAAGTGATTCCAAATGACTGAGGTACAGAATAAATACAATGTGATAACTAATGAAGCAAAAGTTTCAAACTTACACAGTGTTAGCATACAAGATCTGTTTGATGATCAGTATAAACTGTCCAACTGCCACAGATGAGCAGTGAGCAGTTACTTGTGAGTTGTGATCCACTGTTGTTAAAATGTTTTTATTATTGAAAGTGCATTCTATGAGCACCTACTATTTTGATTACAGAAGAGTTTTCAGGACTTATAAACGGCCACGGAGCTGCCGTTTTGTGCTTTTGTGAGTTATAGTTCACGAGTTATCATCAGTCTACTGCTATCTGTTTGAAACTGAGATCCACTGTAGACTGAAACAACGAACACCAGATGTGTTTAAAGATGTAACAGGATGTATGTATGTATGTATGTTCAGCATCTCTCCCCAAACCACTGGATCAATTTCAACCAAATTTGATGTGCGTACTGCCTGCCCCACAAGAGTTGTAACCTCATAGATACCATAGGATTGGAGACATGAGGAAAACAGTGTGTTCCAGCCCCTGTACTGTAGATTGCCCATATCTTCCATCCTATGGGATCTAATCCCCACAGCAGTGACTCTTGTGGGCAAGCAGTATGCATGCCAAATTTGGTTGAAATTGCTCCAGTGAACTGTCAGAAGATGCTTGACTAACGTGCTGCACACGTCTCCCCCCCCCCCCCCCCCCTTCCCGCTCCCTCTTTCTGGATCCACAATTGAAGTTCTGCACTTACATGACTGCACCCCACAGCTGCATATGGTAACTTCACAGAGATGTGGACAATGTCACATCAGGTATGTACGGGAGGCATGGCCACAACTCCTATCTAGCATCTCACCATGCCACCACACCTGTGGACCTACTCACAAGGTAATGCCACATGCTTCCTTCTGAAGCGTTATACTAGTGCGACCAGCAAAACTTTAAAAAGGAAACATACAGCAATCAGTATTGTGGCCCCTGTGCCAAGAATGTAAGCATAAGAGCAGACAGGGAATTACCCAGGAAAAGAACACATGACTGGAACACTGAGCAACACAGCTTCCACAAGCATAGCCTCAAAGATGGTCCAATGGTATGACACCCAGTTACAAAACATGAAACAATGCTCAGCTGAATCCAGCACATCAGAGGCAGTATAACAGCATGAGATGTGACTGCAAGCGATGCAAGACACAGTTACACGATAATGCAGTGCACATACCTTCTTATCAATTGAAGGCAGTTTCTGAGCAGGCCACATTTCCTACAAAATTTATGGTGCAGGGGCAGAGTTACCACAAATTCAGTTCCTCGATGCCATCGTGTGACCATCCACCCAAAATTCCTTCAACAATACTTCATGGGCAGTGAAGAAATGGAAATGGACACTATGTGTGCTTACATTCCAGGAACAAGGCGTAAAATTGTGTTGATGTTACAAAAAGTGCTGTCAACACAACAGTTGCATCAACCTGTTCAGAACATATGCTGATGGATGATTACAAAATTCATCATAAGGGAAGATCAATGGTCACCAGGTGAATATGAATGGTGCTTCAGTGTGCCACATGAACGTGAAGTGGTGGCAGTTATCACAAACAGACAGTTCTGACCACC
Source organism: Schistocerca piceifrons (assembly GCF_021461385.2). Classification (NCBI taxonomy): domain Eukaryota; kingdom Metazoa; phylum Arthropoda; class Insecta; order Orthoptera; family Acrididae; genus Schistocerca; species Schistocerca piceifrons. The sequence goes on from NC_060139.1 coordinate 1,059,596,955, forward strand.
ATGACATCATACTTCACTGGTGGTACAATGAATTGGTGCACATTTCATTTGTACGACAGCCTAGAATACCTCATGCTGTTCCCCTCTTGGTAAGGATGGGTACCATTTAAATGTAAGACAGGTGATACCACCAACTGGTGCATCCACAATAAGATGGCATCTACTATGGAGTTTTCCATGTACTGACTTATGGTCTGAGAGAATGAGCACAACCCCTAAGTAAACTGTCGGCAACTGTTTCATCAATACATGGTCGATATGTATGCTAAAATTGAGAACAAGCTATTTCCATACATCCGTGTCAATCAAATAATTTGTGTGTTGAGGAATATGTGAACCTCAGAGATGCTGTTGCAGACAACAGGAATATAGAAAATCTCATTTCATTAGTGATACTACTGGTGATGTTCACATGCAGTCCTAGACAAATGCGCAAATGCACCCAAGATGTGATGACACACAAGAGGAAATATGGGAAAAAGGATTTATTCATCACTTTCATATGTAATCTGCAGATGCTAGACATCAAGAGGATACTCACCAACAATCAAGTGCCCAGTGAGTTGCATAACATAGTTGCAAGAGTATTCATGTAGAGGCAGGTGAAACTAATTGGTGTATTAGAAAACGGTTGTGTATCTGGACTGGTCCATTGTTGGATGTACACAACTGAGTGGCTGATGCAAGGACTAACACACACACATAATTTCTTGCATTTAGTAAACAAACTGCAGCATATGGACATCAGTGCCATCATATGCTCAAAGCTGCTGGACACTGTACAAGATCACGAACTTTCCGAATTGATAACAAAGCATATGATCCATGATCCATGCAGCAATATCAGTCCACAATCCCCATGTATGAGGAATAGCATCTGCATCAAGAACTGTCTGTGAACAATTGTCAACAAAATACAAACTGGAAATGACGGATATCCAGCATACAGATGTCAATGACCAGAAAATATACGGTTCACAATAACACTTACTGGTGGCCACTTACAACTGGAACCTGAATAACAAATGGACTGTGCCATACACAGCACTATTAATGAAAATTCTGTGTGCACACATCAATGTGGAGTACTGTACCAGCTTAAAGTCAATTAAATACATATGCAGATATGTCAACAAGGGGAGAGACTGGGCAGTGTTTGACATTTGCAATGAACAAAATGCAGACGAAACAATGCAACACCAGTTGGGGAGGTTCACCAGCAGCAATGACACAATTTGGCACATCACCAGATTTCCAATTCACAAATGGCACCCTGCCATCACACATCTCAACATGCATTTGGAAAATGACCAAACAGTGTACTTCAACAAAGACAATGACTCCACTGTAGCCAACGTTCTTTTAATTATGTCAGGGGGATCCATTTGTGAGAACTTTGCTGTATCTAGGTGTGCCTAAGTATACAAGTGGCACACATCAGGGAAAGATTTGACATGAGAAAAGTAGGCCAATGTGAGCCTAGACATTAAGCTGTTGGAAGAGATGCATTGGCTAGGATGTTCACACTGCACCCAAATAACACAAAATGCTACTTCCTCAGACTTTTTCTTTATGTGGCTCGCAGACCACATACCTCCATGGAGTTGCGAACAGTAAATGGCAATGTGTGCACAACACTTATTGAGGCATGTCACAAGTTGGGGTTACTTGAAAGAGCCAAGCACTGGGGTAACCCAATGAAGGACGCCAAATCCAACTGGTCTCCCTGTACCAGCACATAATGAACCTTTTTGATATAATATTAATGAGAAGCAGCCACTGTAATCCAAACATACTTGGAGAAATATAAGAAGGCAATGAGTAAGGTCGTACTTGCCACACTCCAACTGTAGCTGTGAGGACATACCTGGCAAAATCAAATTGTGGCCATTATGTTTGGGTTGGATGTTTTCAACAGAGTGTTGATTTTCCTTGAGGACAAACGCCTGCGGCAAGAGCAACAAAATTTGCTTTAACTTGTATTGCGGGTGGAGTACATACCTAAAATGAACTTCAACGTTGACAACTTGCAACTGAATGAGGACCAGAAGAAAGCACATTATATTATCACAGGTTGCATACCATAACAATGGGGTGTCATAATTTTCCTTGATGCACCTGGAGGCACAAGAAAAACCTTCATAGAAAATTTAATTCTGGCCGAAATCAGGGTATGGTGAGAGGTTTCCTCTCTCTTTGTCGCCACTTCAAGCACTGCGATAACATTAATGGAGGGAGGAAGGAAGGACTGCCCATTCCATGCTTAAGTTACCACCTGACATAGCACAACAAGAATATCCATCATGCAACAAAAACAAGGCCAGAGGTCAGGTGTTAAGACATGTAATGTAATTGTGTGGGATGAGTACATCATGGCGCACAACAATTTCATCAAGGTGCTGGACGTAGCTTTGAGGGGTGTAAGAGGTAACAACAACAACACAATGGGTGGCATCATGGCACTCTTGTGTGCAGACTTTCATCAAACACTGCATTTCATCACAAAGTCTACACCTGCTGACACAATTAACCCATGTTTGAGATATTTATTTTTGTTGGGTCACGTGCATGAAGTGTTGTTGAATCAAAATATGAGAGCATCTCTGCAGGATGACACAGCACAAGTGTTCTCAGAATAGTTACAAGCAATCAGAGAAAGAATAGTAGCCACTGATGCAGCTGGCAGTGTACATTTGAAATCACATCTTTGGATTGTTGTACCTTCCACTGCAGAGTTCATAGATGGTGTCCAGCTGGATATTGGGAATAACTTCAACACTATGCAATGGTTGTGAGAGACAGTGATTCTTGCACCTGAAATGACACTGTCAATAATGTAAACAGTACATTACAAGGCATGTTAGAGGGTGATGTGAATGAGTACACATCTTTTGATACTGCATTGGATGCAGATGAAGCTGTGCAGTTCCAAAAGAGTTTCTGAACTTATTTGAAGATCCTACTTTACAGTGGAATACAGCAGTATGTTAGTAACATGCCAGACAATGTGATCAAGGCTGTCACCTTAACAAGGAAAGGGAAGGGCGAACAACCTTCAAATACAGGTCATTCCAGGGGGCCTCTAATTCCATCTGCAATTTCCCGTACTAATTGCAACTATAGTAAATAAGTTGCAAGGGCAGACAGTTCAATACAGTGGAGTGAATTTGTTGCTACCAGGCTTCTCCTGCTAGCTGTTGTAGATCGCTTGCTCTAGGATGAGCTCACAATTTATACATCACAGTGCCTGGAGATGTAACAAAGAAGAGTGTGTTTAAGCAAGTCTTGCTGTAAATAAATATTAGTTTCAAACGTGTGCACTGTGTTGCACTACATTTCTTGTTATGCACAATGTTCCTACATGTGTCCACTTCCAATTTTTAATATTACTTTCATTAGTCCATAATTTTTGTGCTGCAGTCTACATTCCAATGGACTGACATTGTCTTAATGGGGCATCACAAATCCAGGCCACATGATGTTACTGCCCACTAGAGATTGGAATAATTAACCACTGTAAATCACTTACACACACAGATGGTGGGAAGAAGGGGTGGACAGAGAAGGGGAAGATAGATGTTTGCAAGAAATGTGTCAACCAGGTATGCGAGCAAAGCCGAGGGGCTAGTATACTGTATTCATAGCATTAGCGCCAGGCTGCAATTGGAATAATAGTTTTTGAGTTATTTGTCACATCACTGTAGATTATCTACCATAATATGCGATTTCAGTGTTTCTCGGCATACTCCACTGATGAATTCTTCTCATGTTATCAGCCGAGTGGTGGCTGATAACCTGAGAAGAATTCATCACTATCTACCATAAATTTCAATAGGACATCAAAATTATTAATGTGCTTAATTAAGTCAAAATGAGAAATCTGTGTCCAGTTTAAGGTCATTCAGATTGACAAGACCAGGTGTAAGAATTTCTGAAGGATCTCACAGAGGTTGCAAAAACAAAATTTTAGCAGTCAGTAAAATCACTAGGTAGGATGATACTTTATGCACAGACGAGAAAGCAGATAATATGCTTTACAGGAAAAATTCTGGGAGTGGTTAGCTGCACAAATGGGGTAGCAGGGAATGGTTCACTGTTTCATACTGCGAATGCTTGACCATTATAGGATCTGTGTCTGCCTCAATAGTTGAGTGGTCAGTGTGACAGAATGCCATGCAAAGGGGACCGTGTTCGGTTCCTGGCTGGGTCGGAGATTTTCTCCATTCAGGGACTGGGTGTTATCGTTATCATCATCACCATCATCATCATCATAATATCATTCCCATCAACACGCAAGTCGCCAAAGTGGTGTCAACTCAAAAGACTTGTACCAGGCGATAGGTCTACCGATGGGAGGCCCTAGCCAAACAACATTTCATAGGACTTGCGCAAGCAGTGCAACACAAGCATTCTGTATGGGATCTGCTCCTGTGGAATATGTAAGATGCAGGTCCAGCGTCGGAGAATTAGTTACTTGGTTGTCACTGGGTGAGCTGAGATGTGGTAGCCACCAGAGCAACAAGATCAAGCAATGTGTTTGACATATCCCCATCTGGCTGAGCCTGCTCCATTGGTACATCCATTTGTCTCACCATGTACACTGCCATGGCCTGCGGACATGGACATGCACATGGAGCTGAAAGATGTGAGTGACACAGAGGGTTTTTGATGTGCCACGGCACTATTCATACATATTGGAAGAGTTGAGATATGGCACCAGAGCTGCTCTGCCTGGACAAGAATAAGTAAAAACGTGACACAGTCTGCGAGTGTCAAAAACACACCAAAGAATAGCGGGAAGTCACTGCTTGACAACTGGTGGTAAGAAACACATTGTCCCCAAAACTAGCACTGTGGGGCTTGCCTGGACCACAGCCCCATCTCATCACATGGCCCATCCAGAAAGGATGCCCAGTGCCCCAGAAATAGGAACTGCCAACAGCTTGCAGGCACTGTTCGACATTGAGATAGGGGACCAGCCAGTGATTACACACCAAGAAACCCCACCTACTGCCCAAGAAGAGGCAGCTCCCATGGAGTGCCCAGCACTAAACTGTCTGTACCTAAGCTGACACTAGTTGTTGTTCAAGTGAGAGATGACTGGAGGGTTCCTGCAGCTCCTCAAGTAGTGGACGATCACAGCATTCACTGTGAAGTCTGCAGGAGCTGACCTGACAGAGAGTACTTCTTTTCTCCTTGGAGGATTTTTGGAGGGCAACGAGAAATGCAGCAGCCCAGCAACTACCATTCTACACCCATGCTGCCATGTCTGATGGACCTATAAAGATGCTCTCTTTGGGCCTCCCTCGCTACATGAATATGGGGCACAACAATAGGGTACTGGAAGGCAGTAGATTTGGCGTATGCTCAGTTACATGTATCAAATCTCATTGGCCTCAGAAAGATTCACCATCCCCCCTAGTTGTCTTTACAGACAATCTTGCAATCTAGAGAATAAAAATACCTTTCCATTGACAAATGTGGCTGGTAACAATGTAACAATGGAGATGCTGAAGTAAAAAAGAGCATCCTAATGCTAATGCTGCTAGGGAGCAGGGCATGTCGTGCCCTTGCCACTGCTCATTGCCTGACACACACATGGAGGCAGGGCAAGAGGGAGTGGGGGAGGCAGGGCAGGAGGGAGGGGGGGGGGGGAGGAGGGAGGGGGGCAGGCAGGGCGGGAGGGAGGGGGGCAGGGAGGGCAGGAGGGAGGGGGGCAGGCAGGGCAGGGGAAGAGGGGGACAGGCAGCGCAGGGCAGGGGAAGAGGGGGGCGGGCAGGGCAGGGCAGGGCAGGGCAGGGCAGGGCAGGGCAGGGCAGGGCAGGGCAGGGCAGGGCAGGGCAGGGCAGGGCAGGGGAAGAGGGGGGCAGGGCAGGGCAGGGCAGGGCAGGGCAGGGCAGGGCAGGGCAGGGCAGGGGTAGAGGGGGGCAGGCAGGGCAGGGCAGGGCAGGGGAAGAGGGGGGAGGGGGGCAGGCAGGGCAGGGCAGGGCAGGGGAAGAGGGGGGCAGGCAGGGCAGGGCAGGGCAGGGGAAGAGGGGGGCAGGCAGGGCAGGGCAGGGCAGGGGAAGAGGGGGGCAGGCAGGGCAGGGCAGGGCAGGCAGGGGAAGAGGGGGGCAGGCAGGGCAGGGCTGGACAGGGGAAGAGGGGGGCAGGCAGGGCAGGGCAGGGCAGGGGAAGAGGGGGGCAGGCAGGGCAGGGCAGGGCAGGGGAAGAGGGGGGCAGGCAGGGCAGGGCAGGGCAGGGGAAGAGGGGGGCAGGCAGGGAAGGGCAGGGCAGGGCAGGGGAAGAGGGGGCAGGCAGGGGAAGAGGGGCAGGCAGGGAAGGGCAGGGCAGGGCAGGGGAAGAGGGGGCAGGCAGGGGAAGAGGGGCAGGCAGGGGAAGAGGGGCAGGCAGGGGAAGAGGGGGCAGGCAGGGGAAGAGGGGCAGGCAGGGGAAGAGGGGCAGGCAGGGGAAGAGGGGCAGGCAGGGGAAGAGGGGCAGGCAGGGGAAGAGGGGCAGGCAGGAGAAGAGGGGCAGGCAAGGCAGGGCAGGGCAGGGCAGGGCAGGGCAGGGCAGGGCAGGGCAGGGCAGGGGAAGAGGGGGGGCAGGCAGGGCAAGAGGGGGGGCAGGCAGGGCAAGAGGGGGGGCAGGCAGGGCTGGGTAGGGGAAGAGGGGGGCAGGCAGGGCAGGGGAAGAGGGGGGCAGGCAGGGCAGGGCAGGGCAGGGCAGGGCAGGGGAAGAGGGGGGCAGGCAGGGCAGGGCAGGGCAGGGGAAGAGGGGGGCAGGCAGGGAAGGGCAGGGCAGGGCAGGGCAGGGCAGGGGAAGAGGGGGCAGGCAGGGGAAGAGGGGGCAGGCATGGGAAGAGGGGGCAGGCATGGGAAGAGGGGGCAGGCATGGGAAGAGGGGCAGGCAGGGGAAGAGGGGCAGGCAGGGGAAGAGGGGCAGGCAAGGCAAGGCAGGGCCGGGCAGGGCAGGGCAGGGGAGGAGGGGGGCAGGCAGGGCAGGGCAGGGGAAGAGGGGGGCAGGCAGGGCAGGGCAGGGGAAGAGGGGGGCAGGCAGGGCAGGGCAGGGGAAGAGGGGGGCAGGCAGGGCAGGGCAGGGGAAGAGGGGGGCAGGCAGGGCAGGGGAAGAGGGGGGCAGGCAGGGCAGGGCAGGGCAGGGCAGGGGAAGAGGGGGGCAGGCAGGGCAGGGCAGGGCAGGGGAAGAGGGGGGCAGGCAGGGCAGGGCAGGGCAGGGGAAGAGGGGGGCAGGCAGGGCAGGGGAAGAGGGGGGCAGGCAGGGCAGGGGAAGAGGGGGGCAGGCAGGGCAGGGGAAGAGGGGGGCAGGCAGGGCAGGGCAGGGCAGGGCAGGGGAAGAGGGGGCAGGCAGGGAAGGGCAGGGCAGGGCAGGGGAAGAGGGGGCAGGCAGGGGAAGAGGGGGCAGGCAGGGGAAGAGGGGCAGGCAGGGGAAGAGGGGCAGGCAGGGGAAGAGGGGCAGGCAGGGGTAGAGGGGCAGGCAGGGGTAGAGGGGCAGGCAGGTGAAGAGCCACGCGATGTAAAAATTTCACCCCTCCCTCCTTTGTTGCATTTTCGAACATAGTCAATGTCTTTCACATTGTCATTCATCCATGACATCTTAGTTTTACATATCAAACTTACTCGTACATCTTTTTGATGTATTCACATCTTGTAAGATGAGAGCCAAGTATGGGGTACGAGTTGGCGAAACGGAAATGAAATGTTCACTGTGTTATACATTTTGAGTTGTAACTCCAATATTAAAATATTAAGTTATGTCACTTTCAGAGTATATAACTAAAAACTGTTCAATTTTTCTTCTTCGCTGAGAAGAGGGGAGCATGTGGTGCAGAGAGGGAAGCACTTTGAGCACCAAATGGATAGTAACAAGTGGGAGTAGAGGCAAATAAGAGTTCTCACAGTACTTTCAATGTGAACCATTTGCACTTTGTACTGATTATTTGCCGTGGTGTAAATGTTGAATGGGAGAGACAGGTTTTTATTATAGCACATCACAAAGAGTAAGAAACAAATTCACACCTGTTCACTGCAGCACTAAACACCGACAGCTTGCATACAACTATTGTATGTGAACCAGGATTTCTAACAACAGGTTTGCACAGGCGAGTGACATTTTGCAACTTATTTGGCCATTACGCGAAACTATGTAGGCCTATCCTACAATAATTCTTTATTAAGTAGATGATTGCAAAAGTGCTAAATACATAATATGTAAATAAATCAGAACTAAAATTAATGATAAACATATGTTTACACACTTACCTTACACACTGATATTTTTCTTGTTTTGACATCAGCAAAGTCCAGTATAAATTTGTTGAAATCCATTCAGCTAGCTCTTGTTCAGTCAGCACTATTGTCAGCCCACACAATCATTCCTGGCCCATTGTTGACCTCAGGTTTCAATTAGTTCAAGCTTTGAAAAACTTCTTTCCCCACTTGCCACTGTCACCAGTTGTATTAGCAAAATGCATAACGTTATACCTAACATTGGAGGCAATGTCACACACTTGTACAAGTTCCAAAACTTCAATGGGTGTGCTGCCAGGCTTTACCAACCTTGAGACCAATTTTAGTTTATCTTGCAAGTTGAGAACTTGATGTCCTTAGCTTGTCCATGATTAAGACTGCCGCACAGTTTGAAACACTTATCACTTAGAATATCAGGTGATATGTCTTTAATTTTACTAATGTCATTTAATAAAGTTAAAAAGCTCTCTGATACTTTTAAGCTGTTGAAATCTCTCACTGAGAGCACATATTATAACATGCAGTAGTTTAAAGTAAAAATCTATTTTATAATGCCCTTATGGGTCTTCGCTTTCTTATCTTCTCCCTGATACTGGAACTGTTTCTTATTTTGTCTCTTTCGTATCTGCGTTGTACCATCTACTGTTGGGTTTTTCATATCGATTTGAGTTGCCAGTTCCTTAGAGTGCAGTATGTAATTTTGGAATCTGAGGTCCTCCCTGCAGTTTATCAAATATTCTTGTTGAGTAAGTCAATAGCTTTTGATTTATCTTTGATATTAATATGGAGTAACATATCTTACCACATCCCCACTGAACAAAGGAACGTAAAATCACTTATAAGGTTTGCCAAACTATCAGCCTCACATGCAACCATTCTGCCCATATTTTCGTCTTCACTTTAGTTCAATGAGTGGATCACAGAACTCTGCTATGTTGTACTGAAGGGGGGGGGGGGGGGGGGGTTGACTGCGTCAATCCTACCAATCCTACTTTCCCACTTTCCCAACTAGTTGTACTCAATGGCTTCAATGTCAGGGCAGATATATGACCATTCAAAACTGCCCAGTGTCGCATAGATGTAGAAAATAAGTCAAAGACTTTGCTCACCAAACAAAAGAATGAAACTGAATTTTCTGATGCCTTTGCAGCACTATTCACAGCTAGATTTAAGGAATTACTACTGCATGGAACACAAAATGCCTTTGGATTTATATTTAAAATCCGCTTTTGCATTCCTGTGTTTTTGCCTTTCATATTAGCACCATTCTCAGAGCTTTGGCCCCTCATGTCCTCCAAGGGTATTTTCATTTCCTCTAACTGTTTTAAGACTCCACCTGCAAGCCTCGAAACAGATGTATCTCTTACAGGTACAAAGCCAAGATAATGTTCACTACTATTTGTATCACAGTGTCAACATCAGTAGAATTTACATCAATGAAACACACTATCACTGTCATCTGCTCAGCACCAGAAATATCTGGTGTACTGTCCAAAATTATACTACATTGATCAGTCAGAACATTATGACCACCAACCTACTATTGACATAAACCCATCCAAACCACAGTGTCACCTGGTAAGGAACAACTGCTAGGCAGATACACACACAGTGCATATAGTATCAGTGAGCACACTGTCCATGTGTTGGATGGGGAAGGCGCGCAATCTATCCAAGTTTGACCAAGGGCGGAGTGTGATGGCCCAGAGGCTTGGCATGTGAATTTTGGAAACAGCACAACTTGTTGGGTGTTCGAAGAGTATTGTGGCGAGAGTCTTCAACATGTGGCGGAACCAAGGTGAAACCACATCCAGATGTTGTAGGGTTGGGCAGCCACCCCTCATCACAGAAGTTGGACACTGTAGGCTTGGCAGACTGGTAAAACAGGACAGGTAGCAAACTGTGGTGAAACTAACATCAGACTTTAATTCTGGGCAGAGTACAAATGTGTGTGAAATGCACCGAACACTCCTAACGAGCCTCCACAGCCGACAACCCATGCTTGTGCCACTGTTAACACCATGACATCGGCAACTATAACTGAAATGGGCAGGTGATCACTGGCACTGACCATTGGCACTGTGCAGAGTGTTGCATAGCCTGCTGAATCCCGATACCTTCTTCATCATGCTGATTGTAATGCCTGAATCCATCACTTTCCATGGGAACAGCTCCTTGACACTTGTGCTGCAGGACAGAGATAGCCTGGTGGCAGTTCCAGTAGGCTCTGGGAAACATTCACATGGGCATCCATGGGTCTGGTGGAGCTCATGCCAGGCATATTGATGGCCAAGGAATACCATACACTGGTTGCAGAGACAAGTACACCCCTCCATGATGACCATGTTTCCAGATGGCAGCGGCATTTTTCAACAAGATAATGTGCAGTGTCACAAGGCGACATGTGTGATGCAGTGGTTCGAGGAACACAGTGATGAGTTCCAATTGGTGACCTGGCCCCCAACTCACCAGATCTGAACCCGCAGAATACATCTGGGATGTGAATGAACATGGTATCAGAAGTCATCGCTCCCCTCACCAGAATTTAAGGAATTAGGTGACTCATGTGTGCAAATGTACTGCCACCTCCCTGTAGCATCCTATCAATGTGTCATTGCTTCCATGCCATGATATGGCGCAGGTGTTATCCAATGGTGGACACACAAGCAATTAGGTAGGTGCTGATAATGTTCTGGCTGATCAGTGTATAATATTTAACAGCTCTCAGTGAAGACAACATTTTGTTTTTAATTTTTGAAGGAGAATGTAAATTAGTTCATTTTGTATGTTTTTCCCAAAAGTTGTTCTCCTTGTACATTCTCCTACAACTGAACCAAATTTTCCAAATAATTTGAGCAACTTTAAGAAGTTCCCATTGTTGTGAGTGAACAGTTGTCTGAATTTCCTCTTAAAGGAAAAGTAGTAAAATATTTGCAGAGATTTTTTATTGACAGATTTTAATCTTGTGGACATTTTGACACCAGTTACCGTAACCACCTGGAATGTGTAATACTTTAATGTTAGAAAAGACTTTGCAGCACAAACAAAAAAAACAACATTTGCACCTTTTGAATAAGCTAACCATCTTCTCTGAACAATTTCACCATTACACAAATTGAAATTGTAATTTTTAGAAGTAAATAAACGATGAAACTCATCTTTAGGACAGGTATCAAATTCAGTTATTTGTTGTAGAGGACGGTGGTTGTCCTAACAATTTTTTTTTTTTTTTGGGGTTTGGGGGGGGGATACGAATCAACTACATAACTTCTAATTTGAGTGTTAGATGTGCAGTTACTAGGGTGGAATAGAACAATTTCACATTCATTAGATAGCTTGCACACTATGTCCACTTCATCCTGTGACAGAAGAACATCTTCACCTACCGAAGGCTTACACTGATTTATGTCTGCTTCTGCATTTGTGCATGGGTCATTTTATCAATATTGTCTTTAAGCTGAAAAATTTATCCTATGAAAATTTTAATTTTTTATCTATATTTTCTCTTCCAGCTCATCTTTTCCTTTACCAACTGCCTGAGATGCGCTGCCTGCCATTGGACATTGTAAGAGTTTATGACATTTGTAATAGAGCCTAATGAAAACACATCACGTCACATTGAGAAAGCCTTTCCGCATTAAAACACAAATCTATGGACACTCAGCTGAATGTACAAATATTAACTCTTAACACATCGTTGCAGTTGCCTTTATTGGACAGCCTATGACAAGAAAGACTGGTGACAGAATCTTCTTCATATATATGAATATTGTTATAAGTTAATAGGTAAAATTAAATTGTGTCTGGCAAATGAAATATGTTTCTAACAAGCACAGCATATACAGACCTACACAAACCACAGTTCAACCACTGTATCACACTTCACTTGCCACTCAACTATTAGTTGTAGTTCATTACAAACAAAACAAGGGAACATGGGGGGATCCAGCCTGAAAGTCAGGTACAGGTACTTAAACATTGTATAGATACCTGTACCTGGGTGTCAGGCTGGATCTCCCACTTTCGTTCGATGCTGAGGTGTTATTCCAGAACATGGAGAACCTTGGCAATTCTGTTCATATGTAAGGGGGAATCTAAAGTACGCTGGGACAGCAGTGAGAATTTGAATCGAGAAGGAAGCCGTGATTGGGTAATCTGTGCAGTTGCGTAAACCACTGTGTCAAGGTGTCTGCGTGGCTAACGCACCTGCCTAGTACGCAGGAGACCTGGGTTCGATTCCTGGCCTTGGTACAAATTTTCACTCATCACTTCAGTCTATATCCATTTATTTCATGAACCAATTAGTTAATACTTCATAGTCATGGGAGATGGTAAATTAATTGGCATGTTTTCTCCCTTCCATGAAACATTAACTACTGCATGGGGACACATTGTTTGCACTCCTTTCAATTTTTGTGTTACTGTAATTTTTATATTAAGTGTTGCTGCTTGAAACATAAAGATTTCAAGGTACTTATATAATTTTCTCACAGCTGTTAGAAAGTTATACACGGTTAGAAGAATATTGCTGTATACACATGAAGTGCACTACACAGATTAATAGTAGTTTATTGGTGTAAGTTACCCAACATGATGACAGCTATCATAGATTGTGAGAAAGGACAAAATATCGATAGCAAAAGATAAAGATCATTTTCAAGTGAATTTAACCGTCAAACTGTGTTCTTCAGTCCCAAAGTGTCCTTGTATACAAGAGTATCACAGGATTTAGCTGTGCATTATGTAGCAAAGGAGGTTATTAACTTTTGAAAAAGTTTTAAAAGTGCTAAAGGCTGTTTTTACCTCTCATTTTTATGTATTCATTAAGAGAAAGGGTGAGGAGAAAGGGAGAGGGGGGAGGGAGGGAGGGGGGAGAGAGGGAGGGGGGAAGGGGGGGGGAGAGAGAGAGAGAGAGAGAGAGAGAGAGAGAGAGAGAGAGAGAGAGAGAGAGGTATTTGAATATTGCTTGATCATCTACATGGAAACTCACAGTGTTTTGAGTATTCTAGTTACATGTTCTTCAGTTAGTTAGATGTAACAGTGATCTACTCATGGGGTTTGCATCTTCTGATTAAAACAAAAAGAAAACAAAACAAAATTTTCTGCCGTTTACAGGTCAGTCAGGTAGACGCAGAATTTCTCAATTTCAGAAAAACATTTGCCTCTGAGCGTGAAGAGTGTTGGGACTCATACTGTTCATGTTGTACATTAATGACCTTGCAGACAATACTAATAGCAACCCCCCCCCCCCCCCCCCCCGCCCCCTTTTTTTTTTTTTTTTTTTTTTTTTTTTGGAGCTGTCTATATGGACAAGCCACATGAATGTGACCACCACCTACATTTGAAATCAATGTGCAATAATACTCACACATGAGAGGTGGTAGAACTAGCAGTATACAAAGTGTGTCAACGGAACACGGAAAACAATGCAGCTGTTGTTGTAATGTGGAAATGGAACAATTTATCTGACGCCCATAATTGCATAACCATTGGCATTCAGGCCAAGGATGGAAGCATTTCCAAAACAGCTAAGTTTTTAAACTATTTGGGTGCCGTTATGGTTAAAGTATACTGTGTGTGGCAAAATGGTGCTATCCAAAACCAGCGGCAAGTCAACTTCATCTACATCTACATCTACATCCATACTCCGCAAGCCACCTGACAGTGTGTGCCGGATGGTACCTTGAGTACCTCTATCGGTTCTCCCTTCTATTCCAGTCTTGTATTGTTTGTGGAAAGAAGGATTGTCGGTATGCTTCTGTGTGGGCTCTAATCTCTCTGATTTTATCTTCATGGTCTCTTCACGAGATATACATAGGAGGGAGCAATATACTGCTTGACTCTTCGGTGAAGGTATGTTCTCGAAACTTTAACAAAAGCCCGTACCGAGCTACTGAGTGTCTCTCCTGCAGAGTCTTCCACTGGAGTTTATCTATAATCTCCGTAATGCTTTTGCGATTACTAAATGATCCTGTAACGAAGCACGCTGCTCTCCGTTGGATTTTCTCTATCTCTTCTATCAACCCTATCTGGTACGGATCCCACACTGCTGAGCAGTATTCAAGCGGTGGGCGAACAAGAGTACTGTAACCTACTTCCTTTGTTTTCGGATTGCATTTCCTTAGGATTCTTCCAATGAATCTCAGTCTGGCATCTGCTTTACCGACGATCAACTTTATATGATCATTCCATTTTAAATCACTCCTAATGCATACTCCCAGATAATTTATGGAATTAACTGCTTCCAGTTGCTGACCTGCTATTTTGTAGATAAATGATAAGGGATCTATCTTTCTATGTATTCGCAGCACATAACACTTGTCTACATTGAGATTCAGTTGCCATTCCCTGCACCATGCGTCAATTCACTGCAGATCCTCCTGCATTTCAGTACAATTTTCCATTGTTACAATCTCTCGATACACCACAGCATCATCTGCAAAAAGCCTCAGTGAACTTCCGATGTCATCCACAAGGTCACATATGTATATTGTGAATAGCAACGGTCCTATGACACTCCCCTGCGGCACACCTGAAATCACTCTTACTTCGGAAGACTTCTCTCCATTGAGAATGACATGCTGCGTTCTGTTATCTAGGAACTCTTCAATCCAATCACACAATTGGTCTGATAGTCCATATGCTCTTAATTTGTTCATTAAACGACTGTGGGGAACTGTATCGAACACATTGCGAAAGTCAAGAAACACGGCGTCTACTTGTGAACCTGTGTCTATGGCCCTCTGAGTCTCATGGACGAATAGCGCGAGCTGGGTTTCACACGACCGTCTTTTTCGAAACCCATGCTGATACCTACAGAGTAGATTTCTATTCTCCAGAAAAGTCATTACACTCGAACATAATATGTGTTCCAAAATTCTACAACTGATAGACGTTAGAGATATAGGTCTATAGTTCTGCACATCTGTTCAACGTCCCTTCTTGAAAACAGGGATGACCTGTGCCCTTTTCCAATCCTTTGGAACGCTACGCTCTTCTAGAGACCTAAGGTACACCGCTGCAAGAAGGGGGGCAAGTTCCTTCGCGTACTCTGTGTAAAATCGAACTGGTATCCCATCAGGTCCAGCAGCCTTTCCTCTTTTGAGCAATTTTAATTGTTTCTCTATTCCTCTGTTGTCTATTTCGATACCTACCATTTTGTCATCTGTGCGACAATCTAGAGAAGGAACTACAGTGCAGTCTTCCTCTGTGAAACAGCTTTGGAAAAAGACATTTAGTATTTCAGCCTTTAGTCTGTCACCCTCTGTTTCAGTACCATTTTGGTCACAGAGTGTCTGGACATTTTGTTTTGATCCACCTACCGCTTTGACATAAGACCAAAATTTCTTAGGATTTTCTGCCGGGTCAGTACATAGAACTTTACTTTCGAATTCACTGAATGACTCTCGCATGGCCCTCCTCACATTACATTTCGCTTCACGTAATTTTCGTTGTTCTGCAAGGCATTGACTATGTTTATGTTTGCTGTGAAGTTCCCTTTGCTTCCGCAGCAGTTTTCTAATGCGGTTGTTGTACCACGGTGGCCCTTTTCCATCTCTTATGATCTTGCTTGGCACATACTCATCTAACGCATATTGTACGATGGTTTTGAACTTTGTCCACTGACCCTCAACACTATCTGTACTTAAAACAAAACTTTTGTGTTGAGCCGTCAGGTACTCTGAAATCTGCTTTTTGTCACTTTTGCTAAACAGAAAAATCTTCCTACCTTTTTTAATATTTCTATTTACGGCTGAAATCATCGATGCAGTAACTGCTTTATGATCGCTGATTCCCTGTTCTGTGTTAACTGTTTCAAATAGTTCAGGTCTGTTTGTCACCAGAAGGTCTAATATGTTATCGCCACGAGTCAGTTCTCTGTTTAACTGCTCAAGGTAGTTTTCAGATAAAGCACTTAAAAAAATTTCACTGGCTTCCTTGTCCTTGCCACCCATTATGAATGTTTGAGTCGCCCAGTCTGTATCCGGCAAATTAAAATCTCCACCCAGAACTATAACATGGTGGGGAAATCTACTTGAAATATTTTCCAAATTATCCTTCAGGTGCTCAGCCACAACTGCTGCTGAGCCAGGGGGCCTATAGAGACATCCAATTACCATGTCTGAGCCTGTTTTAACCATGACCCTCACCCAAATTATTTCACATTTCGGATCTCCGTCAATTTCCTTCAATACTATTGCACTTCTAATCACTATAAACGTGCCTCCCCCTTCACTGTCCAGCCTGTCTCTGCGGTATACATTCCAATCTGAGTTTAGGATTTCATTACTGTTTACGTCTGGTTTCAGCCAACTTTCTGTCCCTAGTACTATATGGGCATTGTGACCGTTTATTAATGAGAGCAGTTCTGGGACCTTTCTATAGACGCTCCTGCAGTTTACTATTAGCACATTAATATTGTTATTCCCTGTTGCATTTTGCCTACTCCTACCTTGCCGCGTCTCAGGAGGCGTCTTGTCGGGCCTAGGGAGGGAAATCTCTAACCTAAAAAACCCACATGTGCACTCCACATGTACTCCGCTACCCTTGTAGCCGCTTCTGGTATGTAGTGCACGCCTGACCTATTCAGGGGGACCCTACATTTCTCCACGCAATAGCAGAGGTCGAGAAATTTGCACCCCAGATCTCCGCAGAATCGTCTGAGCCTCTGGTTTAAGCCTTCTACTCGGCTCCAAACCAGAGGACCGCAATCGGTTCTGGGAACGATACTACAAATAGTTAGCTCATATTCCACCCCATGAGCAAGGATTTCCGCCTTCACCAATTCCACCAACCGCCTGTACGAACTGAGGATGACCTCTGAACCCAGACGGCAGGAATCATTGGTGCCGACATGAGCAACAAGTTGTAGTCGGGTGCACCCAGTGCTCTCTATCGCCGCCAGCAGGGCCTCCTCCACATCTCGGATGAGACCCCCCCAGCAAGCAGACAGAGTGAACACTAGCCTTCTTCCCTGACCTTTCTGCTATTTCCCTAAGGGGCTCCATCACCCGCCTAACATTGGAGCTCCCAATAACTAATAAACCCCTCCCCCTGTGTGCCTGCTCGGACCTTGCTGAAGGAGCGGCCACATGTCCACTCACAGGCAGAGCGGGCGATGCCACGTGGCCAGCCTCCACATTGACCCTCCGCCTCGTGCGCCGCAAACGCCGCTGAACCCACCACTCCCCTTGGGGAGAGGGTGGCCCAACCGCGCCCAGTACCCGCGAAGATGTCTCGACAGCAGGGACAGTGGGTGAAGCAGGGACAGTGGGTGAAGCATGTAACACCTGGGGTGTACCATGCGACGTACCAGACTCCCCACTGCCACTACACACCGAGGCAGCAGCCTGAAGACGGCTGACCGCGGCCATCAACACGTTCAGCTGATCGTGAACAGTGGCCAGCTCCTCCTGCATCCACTGTCGGATCATCATGGGCCGTAGATGACAGTGGTGAATAACGGCTGCGGAGATGTGTACAGACAAACAGATGTGCAACTGCTGAACAACTGACCGCCCAGATGAATGGAGGGGCTACCAACAGTGTCTCTTCAATTCAGTGAACGTTGCTGCATGTAGGCCTCCGCAGCAGGCGCCTGTTACATACACCCATGCTGATTGCTGTTCATTGACAATGAAGGCTCGAGTTTGCAAACCAATAATGCAAATTGGTCTCCACTGCATGGTGAGAGGTGGTGCTTTCAGATGAATCACATTTTGTACTCCATCAGACAGATGACCATAAGTGAGTACAGTCTGAAAGCAAACACTTTGTAACCAGGAGGGAGCATTATGGTCTGTGGAACATTTATGTGGCATTCCCTGGGTGATCTCATCATTTTTGAAGGCAAAATGGATCGAAGCAAGTATGCACCTATTCCTGGGAACCATGTCCACACCTAAATTCCATTTGTTTTTCTTCGACATGATGGCATCTACCAGCAGGGTGGTGTATTATGTAACACAGCTCACAGTGTACATGCATGGTTTGAAGAGTCCCAAGATGAGTTTAACATATTCCCCTGGCCCCCAAACTCCATGGATCTAAACCCAGTTGAGAAACTGTAGAACCACCTTAATCAGGTCATTCGCACCACAGATCCTCAACTGGGAAACCTAGCACAGCTGGCCATGGAACTGGGGTTGGCATGTCTGAACGTTCCTGTCAGCACCTTCCAGAATCTCATTTACTCCCTTCCTGCACATCTCACACTGTAAAAGGTGGCTATTCTGGCTTTTGACAGGTGGTCACATTAATGTAATTGGACAATGTGTAATTAAGTACTGTCTGAAAGAAGCTGCATCAATTTTCAATCAGACCTTAATACGATTTTAAAATGGTGCAAAGACTGACAACTTGCTTTAAATGTTCAGAAACAGAAATCTGTGCACATGACAAAATGAAAAAACATAATACCCTTTGACTACAATATCGACGAGTGACAGCTGGAATCAGTCAACTCACAAATCCCTGGGTTTGACACTTTGTAGGGATATGAAATGGAATGGAATGATCACACAGGCTCAGTCATGGGTAAAGTAGGTGGGAGACTTTGATTTATTGGTAGAACACTGGGGAACGGTTACAAAACACTTGTGTGACCCATTCTAGAATATTGCTTAAGTGTGTGGGACCCGTGCCAAATAGGACTAACAGGAGATATTGAACATACATAAAGAAAAGGGCAGCAGGAATTGTCACACATTTGATTGACCTGTGAGAGAGTGACACAAAGGTGCTGAAGAAATTGAACTGACAGACCTCTGAAGATAGATGTTAGCTATCCCAAGAAAGCCATTTCCAAAGTTTCAAGAACCAGCTTTAATTTGTGACTCTAGGAATATACAACAACCATCTACATAGGTATTGTGAGGACAAGATTAGATCATTACAGCACACATAGGGGCATTTAAATAATCATTTGTCCCACACTCCATATGTGAATGGAATGGGAAGAAACCCTAATATCTGGTACAGTGGGACGTATCCTTTGCCATGCACTTCACAGTGGTTTAGAGTATAGATGTGGATGAAGTTTATAGAATCACGACCAGATAATTTTGTAAACTTTCCCATTAGTATCTTAGATCCTGTTACTGTGTAATGCCTCCCCAGGGATCTATGCTAACATTACTCTTATTAGTGTTATAGACTAATTCCTGTGCACTGTAACTATTCAATTGCTGTGGCAAGTGCTGCCACCACACTGCAGCCAGCTCCCAAGGATTCCGTGTCAAACTGTATCATGGAAGGAGGAAGGAATGTGCAGACTGCTGCCAGTCTAGAGGGTAGTGGGACTATTTTATTGTCAGTTTCAATTTCTTCTGTTTAAACCTTTTACTTCTGTACTCACATACTCTTGTGGCCATGTGTTTGGTAAAGTCATCACCTCAGCATAAAGTTAGCTGATAAAGTGCTGACAGACAAAGTTTCATAGCACCATGTCTAAGTGACCAATAATGAGTGTGGGAAGAGTGTTACGTCCCGGCTGCAAGATGCGGCTGGAGCAGCAGTCAATAGACAGGTGCTCCCTCTGGTCTCACCTTCCAGCAAACCTTGACTTCTTTTCCTCTCCTCCTCTCCCAAGGGTTCTCTGCCTTTGCTCTACAACTGACCAACACCTGCCATCCCCCTTCTGCCTGCTTGGTGGTCTGTTCTCCAACTCCAGAGGGCACCCAATTGTAATCTGTACTTGCCAATACATTCAAAACCTACTAAACCTCATTTCCCTCCCTGGGACACTCATTCGTTTGGAATTCACTCCATTCACTGCTCGACATCTATATACAGTGTTTCCCAGCCCTGGGGGATGTGATGGCCAGTGAGATCTTAATAAATTGATTGCTGGACCCCAAGCCTTGTTTAAATTGAAACCTCTGTTCCTGTTTATTAGGTTTTCTGCCATATTTATTTCGATATTTTCCTTAAATGAGCTTTCCCAGAAACTTAATGTTTGCATCCTGTTAGTTGTCTCATGATATTTCATTTCATGTTTATATTCACAGTAGTCCTTGATGGCAGTTGATTTGTTTGGTGTTTTAGTCAGGTGTGCCACTAGTGTTCCACCTATCCACTGTAATACCAAATGGATGACAGAACTGGAAAAGAGGGCTAGGGACCTTTCTCACGATTTCAGTTAAGAGAAGAATGGACGGATGTCTGGGTCACAGTCTATATATGAAACCTTTCCACAATGGCCTTCTATCTGCATGCATTGAGCCATCACCATCTTTTACAAGCAAATATTGTGCTAAAGATCTAGTCCACAGTGCTCTAACAGTTTTAAACACAGAGAGCCTCACTGGAGGATTACAATACCTATGAAACATATTTCAAAGGAATGATTACTCAGATCATCAAATTGAATGGGTGTTTTAGTGAAATTAAGAATGCCTGAGCAAGACGTTGACACTGAGACACAGGAAGAGAAGCCAAGAATTGTTTTTCTATCTTATTCTGGCCTGATATCCATAAAGATTGGTAGATTCCTCTGGACACAAGGCATCCAGGGTGTTTTGCTCCGTTCAACTATGAAAAGTCTTCTTTGTAATGTTAATCACAATCTATGTCTTCAAAAACAGGGTGCATGTGTGCCATATTCTATCTGAATGTGGAATGCCCTACATGGGGCAGGCTGCTATAACAGTCAAGGTAGATGCAAGGAACGTACATGGCACAACCAACTTAAACAACAAAGCAAATCAGCTATCGCCAAGCACCACCTTGAATATAATCATGAAATAAAAAACAAAGAGACCAGTATAGTTATGCAAATGCCAAGTTTCTGGAACAGCATAATTGAGGAACACAATGAACTAAAGATGTCAGAAAACCTAATAAAATGGATGGAGGTTTCATTGAACAAAAGTTGGGGTCCGGCAATAAACTTACTAAGATTTTGTCATTCACCACATCCATCTCAACTGGGAAAGGCTGAATGAATTTGTGTTTCACGGAATGACAATGCAGATTCTGAAAACAAATGAGTCCAGTGAGCATTGGGAATCAAACTCAGGTATAAATAACGGTGCAAGATTAACAATGGCTCACAGTCAGTCTGGGGTCCAGGCAGCGAGTTCACATAGCAGCAGAAATCACTGCACCAGTGGTCAAAAATATTGTGCATAAAATGGAAACACCACCT
Organism: Schistocerca piceifrons; assembly: GCF_021461385.2. Classification (NCBI taxonomy): domain Eukaryota; kingdom Metazoa; phylum Arthropoda; class Insecta; order Orthoptera; family Acrididae; genus Schistocerca; species Schistocerca piceifrons. The sequence goes on from NC_060139.1 coordinate 1,059,618,348, forward strand.
CAGCAGAACACCCAGAAGCACAGCATTAATCAGAGGCTCAGAAGATTCTGTGGCAGTCTTGGTTATGTATTCTTAATCTCTGCTATAAATTTGAGAATTCTAGGATCCCTTTCAAAACTCACATGTTTATTACACACATGAACTGACTACTAAAGAACTAGAGTATTTGTGGTGTACACATATAATATTGTTTAGGACAAAGAAACTTCTATGTAGGCCCAATAAAAAAAAATAAAAAATAAAAAATAAATAAAAATTTAAAAAAAAATACGTACTGAGTTCGGAGAGGGGTGAATATCAGCTCCATTAATCAAGAATGTAGTATTCATCATAACAGAGTCAAAAAAGAAAACGATATAGTATCAGTTAAATGCAAGAGAATCTACAGGATGACCTCCAAACTAGTCTCACTTATACATTACATTAATGTGCAAAAACTAATAGCACAGAAAGCTGGATGAAATCGGAAGCGAATCATAATGAACTTTTTAACTCCAACTAGAATGTTTATCACAAAGATATAACACCAGTGGTGCACGTGTGTTACAATCTTTAAATAATACAATAATATCTAGTGACGGTAGTACAGTGACCAATAATGTGGCTGAATGTGTTAAATGTAGATCAAACATGAGGACTGGTTGCTTTTGTAAACCCCTCCCCACCTGAGGAGCATTAGTGGTGAAAAACTTGGGATATGTTCACATGTAATCATCATAATCATGTTCAGCAATCTGGGGAGATGTAAACCTGCCAGTTATATTTACAGAGACTCAAGAGAGTGGAGCGGGTGGTATCTGTGGTGTCACCGCCAGACACCACACTTGCTAGGTGGTAGCCTTTAAATCGGCCGCGGTCCGGTAGTATACGTCGGACCCGCGTGTCGCCACTGTCAGTGATTGCAGACCGAGCGCCGCCACACGGCAGGTCTAGAGAGACGTTCTAGCACTCGCCCAGTAGTACAGCCGACTTTGCTAGCGATGCTACACTGACAAATACGCTCTCATTTGCCGAGACGATAGTTAGCATAGCCTTCAGCTATGTCATTTGCTACCACCTAGCAAGGCGCCATTACCAGTTTATATTGAGATTGTTATTAATGTATCAACAAGAGCGATGTTCTCCAATTATGGATTAAAGTTAAGTATTCAATCAACTACGTTCTTTTCTTCATAGGATAATTACTTTACCTTGTTCCAGACCTCACGCCAGTCTGCGTGAGTTTAAATGCGTGCATTTCGGCCTCCTCTAGCAACACGGTGTTGGCTCTTCTGCCAACACAACAGTATCAATAGCGAGTCACATTTTGGTCGAAACACCTGATTTAAGAATTACCTTGGGCAGTTTGTTGGAGAGCCAATTGATGGGGGTAACATCTCAATCTCATGTTTCGAAATAGGACTGAACTTTCTGATTCAGTTAACTTAAAGCAGGGGATCAGTATAATAAGTCTGTCACAGCCTCCCTGACTAAGGGTGTCACCTGTCAATAGGAATCTTAAGAAAGATTGGAAGGATTGGTAAGCACAAGTACAGCTTACAGATTTTACCTCAGCAATAAATACAAATTTTCATGTCCAGGTATAGATTAAAATTGAAAAGTGTTGGATAATATGTCTCATACTGATATATCCAAAGCAAAATTGTGAGGGATGGCAAAAATCTAGAGATAAAATGTTCCACAGCAAAGAATCTTCATCATATAAATTTAAGTGAAGTAAAAGTCTTACCGACAAACAAAAACAGAACAAAGGGGAGAAAAAAAAGAAAAAGACATCAACACCATTCCTCCAACCAATCACCACATTAGCACAGATATTGAGATAGATGATCACAGAATAGAAAAATAAACTAAAACTGCTCAACAGAGGAAAGATGTCGGGACCTAATGGGATACCTATATGATTCTACACAGAGTATGCAGAGGAACTGGCTTGTCATCTTGTTGCCATGAGTCATAGGTTGCTGGAGGAATGAAGCATTCAAAACGATTGGAAAAATGCACAACTTATTTCCATTTCTGACACAGGTTGTTGAAGAGACGCATGCAACTGTGGCCTTATATCATTGGTGTCATTATGCTGTACGATTACGGAACTCATTTAATTTTTATGTACTATATCCTTTCTGGAGGCCAAAAATCTCCAGCATATGAAACAACATTTTGGCAAACAATGACCTTGTAATCACAACTACCTCTGTTTGTCCAGAAAATCTGTAATGCACCCAGATTAGTACCACGTTCATTTATTTTTGAAAAGTGTTCAATACTTTATTATGTAACTGCCAACATAAGGTACCATTGTAGAACATGATACACAAAGCTAATGTATAACTCAATACTTAAGTGTATCTCATATTCATAATTTCTCTCTTACTCTTTGCTTTACTTTTTCATTTTCTAATATTTTTCAGAATGTCATATTCCAATCACTGTTAAATAATTGAAGTGGGCAACTGATAAAGTCTGATGTTAATGAAATAACTTATAATATTTGAGAAAATGAAACGTAATGTGATCAGTTTAAAAGTTAGTAATATTAATATTGTCTTGTCATGAATAAACAAGATAAATGTCCTATAATATAGTAAACAATGAAAATTGGTGAGAAACGGCAAGAGCAATTGCACTGAATCTCAACAACAATATTTCATAAATAGCTGACTGTTAGATTTTATAAATAGATAGGTGACAGAGACCATTGAGTGGTAACTGTTGTCGGTAACCAAGTCCGGGCATATGTATTGCTTAATGGTGTATGTTTTTATTATGTATCTAACAATGTCCACTTCGTCAATTGTATGCAGTGATGTGTTTTGATTATTTGTTCCAATATAACGCCGCCAAAACTAATTTTCATGAAAATATCAAAAGTTTTGTAATGTTTCAATGAAGTGGCTACATATAAGTTCCGCATTTTGTATAATGAAAAAAACAGCAATATGTAAGGGTCTACGGGCTGCATGCAGCTGTACGGTATGTAACATGCACTCGCCGGCCGACCTGTCTGGAATGCTGACAATTTGCTTGGTCAGTACACGTGTCATGTGTGTCTGGCCGCAGCACGATGCAGGGAGTAAGCCACTGGTCGCCATCCACAGTGCGCAGTATTAACTAGCGTGGCCTCGGGGACAAATATGTCTCTTCGAGGCCGAGGCATCGCCACGTTCTGAGCAATCTTGTTCCAGACACCCCTACAATCTACGTAAATGTGAGTAGTGTGTGAGAGTGCAATGTGTGTAGTTATTTCAGCCATGTGATTATGTGAATGTGTTGTGAAAATTTAGTATTGAAGCTATTGCACAAGTGCACAGTAAAACTAAACCTTTTATTCCACAGGTTACCACAAGAAACTCATTTATTTTATGTTCACTGTTAATTCTAGTATTTAGAACTAATTAACCATGTTCATTTTTATTCTAATGTTTGCTATGATAGCATATTCTAATGTTTGCTATGATAGCATATTCTACTAATGCTGTAGCAATAGTACAACAGAGTACAGGTGTTTTGTTTGAACCACGATCAGACACGATAGTTTCAACAAGTAACGCAAAACTTGTCCTCAAGTACAATCTGAGTGAAATCCAGCAACAGTTCAATTCTGTAAAGAAGCAGATTGATCTAATTCGTTCTGTTAAGGGTAATGATATAATTTTGGAAATGGGTACATCTTAGTATAATAACTGGATCACAGCGAAAATGCAGGTAGAGTCTACATTTGCTAATTATGAACAAGAGATTTACTGTTTTTTAAAGCTTTTGCCACACAAAACTTTAATTAGGTGTAAATGTGCATGGTTTGATTTTGGAGGGAGTACCCTTCACACTGTATTTGGTACTTTAACTAGTCGAGATCTACTGGAATTTAAAGCAAAATATTAGCTCTTGAAAGTAAAGATTCAACTAACCTCTCTAATGAAATTAGAGTATTAAGGAATACGCAAAGAACCATTACTAACCACACAATTTTCACTGAACAGATTGTAAAGCACTTTATCTCACATTTCCATGTAGTTCATAATGAAACGAACACAAATATCCAAGAACTATTCCAAGGATTAAATGCTGTGAGTGCACACTTAGATTTAAACACCCTTTTGTTAAGGATTACTGATAGTTTATCAAATGCTAGAACTGATGCCCTTAACTTAAGAACAGCCTTACAAAGTAGTTCAAATGATTGATTGAGCAGTGTACTACTACATCCAGAACAATTTCTACAGATCCTACTATCAATTGAGCAAAAGCTAGATGCAATCTATACTATGATTTACCCCGTTAACTCTTACAATTTATACAATTACTATAAGTTAACCACCACACGTCCTTAAGTGATTGAAGATGAAATAACTGTTATTGTTTTTATACCCATTGCTAGATCAAAGCATAATTTTGAAATGTATAAAATTTTTACTTACCCTGTGAAATAGAGACAGGCAAGTATTCATGTAAAATACGTACTGAATGATTATCTACTGATCAGCAAGGATCAGAGATATTTTGTGTCCCTAAATGAAAATGATTTGCATATGTTTAAACATAGTCATAAGTTAAGTTGCCCTGAATCAGCAGATTCTTAGATAGTAGAGTGTACAGCTGTGAGAAAGAATTGTTTATGAATCATCCCCCAAGAGATGATTGCCCTAGAATTTTAACGCATCTTTATCATCCATTTCTTAAACGATGTTCTGAAGGTATTATTTTCTCATTTAACTTCACCCTTGATGTCACATTTGCATGCAAAAATTATGAAACACTTGAACTACCCTTTACACTCAAATTGAATAATAGTGGATTAATCTTGAATGCCACACATTGTGATTTATCATGTGAACTATTTGATATGCCTAGTGTATTGCCAACTACATTTCCTGCAACTGGACATTTGCCATTAACGAGAACGTTATCTGTTTATTACAATGATTCATACATATTAACACATGGAAAGCATTCCTTATCAAGTTTTTCTGAAGACAATAATTTAACTAAGGATACAAATGAAAATTTAATTTCTTCCAATAATGAGTTAAACTTCATTGAAGCAGCAAATAGAATTAAGTCCTTTGATTCATCCAGTAATGTTCATGCATACTTGATTGTCAGTATTGTGTTTTTATTGCATTTATTAATTTGTCTTTTGTCAACAGCATTTGTCATGTGTGAAATTGTCATCCTGAAGGCATACTTTTCTGTACCGAACATTACTGTGTCTGCATATGAAATACATATTGCAATGTCTTCTGATGCCACAAATGGCGAAATAGATTCATAACACCCAGGAGGTCGTTTTGAGCCATCTATGGTTGCTCTTTTTGTCTGGGGAGAGTGATGTAAGGGTCTACGGGTTGCACGCAGCCGTTCGGTACATAATACATGATTGCCAGCCGACCTGTCTGGAATGCTGACAATTTGTTTGGTCAGTACACGTGTGTCCAGCTGCAGTGCAATGCAGGGAGTAAGCCACTGCATGCTGTCCACAGCGTGCAGTATTAACTAGAGTGGTCTCAGGCACGTATATTTCTTTTTTCTTAGCTCACCATGGAGCCTTTCAATACAACCCTAATTAGGATGACAGACACAACGACAATGGGTGTGCATAGCATGCATGTTTTATGAAACTGTTTACACTTACTTCACATGTTCGCGTATTGCCATACCTCAAGGACCTACCACTTACAAATCTTGACAAATATTTTGTCTAATTATCATCTGGGGCAACAGCACAAACAACCCCCTTAACCCCCTTATAAATATGTAGAATATCACACCAACTTTGAAACTGAAGAATTCCTTGCAAATAGAACACATGTCTTTATTAACAGAGAGGAAAATTAACATGTAAAAATGGCTTTGGGCCCCTGCTGAGAGAGTGTTACAGAGAAATTACTGTTTACAATATTCATAAACCACCTAGTGGACAACACCACAAGCTCCATATGGCTGTTCGCAGATGATACTGTTGTTTATCAATAACGCTAAAAAAACTGTAGTGAATTGTGATAAGTTATGCAGAGACTCAATGCTCAGTTAAATGACTGGTAGCTGACCCTCAACGTAAACAAATGTAGCTTACTGGGCATTTATAGGTGGATGTACCTAATATTGCTGGATTACGCAATTGCTAAACTACCATCATTAAACATCTTGGAGAATGAACACACAACTTTCAGATGGAATGTCCAGTTGACCTAGCAGTGCAAAGATCTACTACTCCTACTTTCCAGATGGCAGCACCAGTCCTGAAAATTTTTGATTCCACCTTGTATGAGGTCCCCTACATAGCATGTTACACGCATTACAGTGCACATATAAGGGAAATGGGTAAAGGTGCTTTGTTACAAGTTCAGAAAAAGCCTCTTTATTGGGAGATTGTGTGGTGGCAGCAGACAAAGGGAACAAACAGTAGCTTTTCTTGACAAATACATGATGACAGTGAATACTTGTAGTTGGTGACAGAGAGAGAGAGAGAGAGAGAGAGAGAGAGAGAGAGAGAGAGGAGGGGGGGGGGGGCAGGAGAAGGAGACGAAGAAAAGTGCTATGAATCATATCAAGGATAGCCATCTTTGGATCTTTCCCCACTAATAACATACTTTCTCAGGAGCATGAATCTCATTATCAGAGGGATGTCAGAGCCTTCAAAACACATTTGTTCACTTCCTCCAGCAGTGACCTGTTCATGTTTCGCTGATGCATGAGAACATTTAGGGGTGTTTTTTTTTCCCACTTTGATCGATGGAAGTTTTTTGTTTAGATGAGTGGTTATTTGGTTATCTCAGGCTGATTTCCATATCCATCATCTCAGCTACAGGGTCTCCTTCTGGTTTGTCAGATGGACACAATATGGCTGGCTTGATTTCAAAGTTTTGAATCAGTTTTGCAAGTTCTATTGCATTTGGGTAAATGTTTCTCTTTCAGTGATTAAAGAAAAGGGCTCTAATATCTTCTCTGCATAATGAGACTGACTTACACGAACAGATCCATCTTCTTGTAGATCAGTTTTCAGACTTAAGAAAAATGATGTATGTGATGAAGTAATTTTGAACTCCTCTCTCAAATCACTGATAAATTCTTGAAGTTCCTGTTTGCCGTGAGCTGCAATCAGACCATCAACAACATAAAGCACACAGAATATTTTCTTAGAGCTTTTCTGTCTCATAAAAAGACAAGGATCAGCTTTGCTCCTCTGGAAACCAACGTTAGTGAGATGATTACTGAACTTTCCATTCCAGCAATGAGGAGCCTGCTTCAGTCCTTACAGACTTTCCTTCAAGCAAGTTTCATGCTCTCACTTGCCACAACACTGAGTAGTGCTTGAATGGTAGAGGTTATAGCTACAGGAATAAAGGTTTGGCCATAGTCAACTACTTTCTGCTGTGAGTAACCTCACTAATCTTGCCTTGAATTTATTGATTGATCCATCAGATTTGTTTACACTTTTTACACCTGTCTGTTGGGAATGGCCCTCTGGTAGGAGTTCAACAAGGTACCACATTTTATTTTCCTGAAGAGCTTTTGTTTCACAATTCATGGCTTCCTTCCAGAAATAATCCTGAAGAGACTTCATGTCTTCATTGTATGTCTCCGATTCCCGGAACAATGTTCAGAGATGCATCACATAATCACTAAACTTTTGTGGAACTCTGAGTTGATCAATCATGCAGACGAGGTAAGGCTTCTTCATTTATTTCTTCTCAATCTTCCTCCTGAGGGCCCTCATATATATTCACTGATCTGTCACCCTCGTCACTGTCACTATTGATAATGGGCTGGTCATCAGTCTGAGTGTCGTATCCTGATGATTAAAAATAGTCTCTGGAGAAGCTAAAAGTTTCTCAGATTTCAGTGGCCTCTCTTCAAAGATTACATCTTGTGATCTAACGAGTTTTCACTCCTCTTCACAATAAATTCTGTAACCTACACAGTGATCATTTCCAATAAGAATTCCTTTCACTGCTTTTTGAGCTGTCTTCCTTCTCTGATGTTTTGAAATATGAGCATAGTAGGTGTAGCTTATCACCCACAAATGTTTCAGCCTTGGCTTTTCGCTATACCACAGTTCACATGGAGATGTTCCTGGAATATTGGAAGGCCCTGTTCAGTTCAAGATGTAGGTTGCAGTATTCACCATCTCTGCTCAGAGCTTTTGTGGAATATTTCCATGTGCATACACTATGGATCTGGAAGTTTATATACTGTCCTAAACTTCGCATAATCATCTTTAAAAAAGTGCAAAATACTTATATCCCATCACTGGATTTGGAAATGGACAACACAGGTCTGTGTGAATAAGCTCACCCAGTTCCAAAGTCCTTTTCCTGGAGCCAAATGGTAAACGATGAGCCTTGCCGTAAATACAACCTTCACATACTTCACTGTCCACTTCCAGATCGATATTTAGCTCAGTGCTAAGGCTTCACATGACGCCTATTTTGGTGTCGAAATCTTTCATGATAAAGCTGCAAAAGATTGTCTTTGCTAGTAAGATTGTACCTGCTTCAATTGTGTCAACATTAGCTGTAGTTACTGAGTGTTTTGTTAAGCAAGTGTCCTTTCAGAAAAACATAAATTTTGCCGTAAAAAAGAAATCGTGTGAAAATTGTAAAGACGAAATCAAGAAACTGAATGAACGCATAACGAGCTTACAGTTCATAATCGGCAGTTTGAAAACGGACATTTCGAAAATACAACAAGAAAATAATGAACTGAACACGCTAAAACTTGCGCGAGATAGTTCGTCCGTTACGGAAAAGTGGTCAAATGTAAAGTGCAAAAACAGCAAGACCAAAGTGCAAATTCGGAAAACCTGCAAAAGTTATGCAAGCTTTGTGCACGAAAACACAATTCAAGTACTTTCAATCGCCGATAGTGAAAATGCAACTTACAGTTCGCATGAACGATGGGAAAAGCAAAAAGGCACTGTGGGGAATAAGGTAAGAGAAGAAAATTTACTGACGCAAACAACTGTGAAGGAGGACAATATAAATGTGCCGACCAAAAATTGTGTCGAAGCGTGTAGTAAAACAATACAAAACGATTCGCAAATTGTGAACTCCAATAACAGGAAACTGTTTGTGTTTTCAGACAGCCATGGTCGTGGACTTGCGAGTAAACTAAAAGAAACAACTAAAACATTTTCATGTGGTATAGTGAAACCGGGAGCCCCACTTAGCGAAATTAAAAAAAAAAAAAATGACCGAATCCGCAGAGGCAAAAAATCTGCATGATAAAGACTTCGTTGTACTTATGGGAGGCGCAAACGACGTCTACAAAAATGAAACAGCGAGTGCAACGCCCGATCTTAAACAGTGTCTGAGGAACCTCACTCACACTAACGTAATACTTGTCAATATTCCGCATCGCTATGATCTTGTAAGATGGTCATGTGTTAACAGGGAAATAGAAAGTGCCAACAGTCAGTTTGCAAAAATCTGCAGACATTTTAAAAACGTGAAATGCGTTGATATAAGCAGTATTGGATGTAGATTCCACACGCAACACGGACTTCACCTGAATGGCTTGGGGAAAGAATATCTGACAAGCCTGATAACCAGGGTAATAAAAAACCACCAAAATAAATTCAAAACCAAAACGATAATTGCATCACCATCGCCTGACTCCATAACGAAAACGCGTCAAAAAAATTCATTAGAAACATCATCAACAGCAGCAAAACATGTAAAAAAAGACCAAATTTTAACAGAAAGGACAGTGGACATCGATTTCAACAACAAAAGAACTACTGTTCCTCATCAGCCAAGTATTATTTTAGATGAAAATAACAAAAACGAGAAGACTCCAAGTTCACAAGGAAACACAGCAGTAGTGGTAGATCCAACATTTGAAGTGTCAGAAACAGCACCACCATCGACAACAACAAACAGAAGGCTGTTGGACAGAAGAAAAGCTGAGCCGCCTCCTCATCTCAACGATTTTTTTGTGTGTGGGCCTGAAGAAAAAGAAGGGACAACAGTAGGTAGTGTCAGGTGTCTCCTCTCTCCTGTCTCAAGACAGACTCCAATGGATTCTCAGTCAGGTAACAGCACTAATAGAATGAAAAAGCAAGAGGAAGGCATCTCTTTCTTTCATCAAAATATAAGGGGCCTCTTAAACAAAACAGATCAACTCCTTATTAACATTAGTGAAAAGGAGAGTATAAATAATGCCCAGATTTTGTGCTTAACTGAGCACCATGTTACTGATAAATGTGCCTTGCCATCTATAGTAAGTTATACTTTAGTAACATACTACTGTAGGGAAAGTAAAGATAAAGGTGGTGTAGCAATTTATCTTAAGGATAGTGTAGCATACAAAGCTATAGATATTAAGAAATATTGTGTGGAACAACAATTTGAGGCATGTGCCACAGAAATAACAACTAAATTCTACCCAATAACAGTGTTGGCTGTCTACAGAGCTCCTTCAGGTGACATAAAAACTTTTCTGCATTCAATGGAACTCTTTCTGTCAGGGTTACCTTCAAAAGTGAAGGATATTGTAGTTTTAGGTGATTTCAATATAAACTTTTTGACAGAAAATAAGAATAAAATAGACTTTGAGATTGTGATGACCTTACATAATCTGACATCAGTAATAAACTTCCCAACAAGAACTACATCCGAGTGCCAAACTACGATAGACAACATTTTTTTAGATGTAAATAGACATCAGAATTATATTGTCAGGCAGGTTATAAGTGGGCTTTCAGATCATGATGGACAAATTCTTACTGTTTATGACGTTAATCTGTTCAAAAAAGAATTTCCTCGATGGAAAGTAATTAATGAAGAGGCAAAAGGAACTTTCAACCACAGGTTGCAGCAAATGGATTGGTCTTTAGTATATATCCATGATGATGTTGATACTAAATTTAACTGTTTTATAAATGAATTCTGTGCTCTTTTTGAAGAAATATTTCCCAAGAAATGGGTCAGAAACAGTGCTTCCAATTCTGTAAGCAAGCCTTGGATTACAAACAGTATAAAACAGTCATGTAAAACCAAAAGGGAAACTTATGCTGCAATAAGATTCTGTAAAGATGTAGAAAAATGGGAACACTATAGAATATATGGTAAAATTTTGAAGAAACTAATATGGAAATCAAAAGCCCTTTATTATGAGAAGAAAATAGATAATTCTAATAATAAAATAAAAACAATTTGGAGCATTGTAAAAAAAGAAACAGGAAGAGATACAACAAGTAAAGAAGATGTAAATAATATCAGATATGAAGGTATCCTAGTAGATAACCCCAAAACGGTGGCTGAGAGTTTTAATAAACACTTACTATCAGTAACTCGACAGATTGGTTGCAAGCCCGATGTTGATGAAGCTGTAACTCTTTGTCAAGCAGTATATTCAAACACAATTTCAGAAATGCACCTTAATCCTGTCACTGTAGAAGAAATTCAAAAAATCATCATGTCTCTAAAAAGTACGAATTCTGCAGGGGTCGATAATATATCTAGTAATATATTGAAATATTCTTGTTTGTGCATAAGGGACATTCTCTGTCATATTTTCAATGCTTCCCTTCAGAAAGGTGTTGTTCCCAGTAGATTTAAGTATGCCATTGTGAAGCCCCTGCACAAAAAGGGCGATAAAGCTGAACTAACTAACAATCGACCTATCTCTTTGCTGACAGCTTTCTAGAAAAGCTAATACATGTAAGAATTACTGATCATCTCATGAAGAATGGAGTTCTCAGCAAGAGCCAATTTGGCTTTCAAAAGGGCCGTTCAACAGAAGACGCAGTCTACGCACTTGCAAATGAAGTCCTAGAAACCCTTAATGAAAAAATGCAAGCACTTGGTGTCTTCTGTGATTTATCCAAAGTGTTTGACTGTGTTCATCACCAGATTCTCTTGCAAAAAGCAAAATTAGTAGGAATAAGTGGTGTTGCAGGCAATTGGCTACAGTCGTACCTCCAAGACAGAAAACAAAAAGTTGTCTTGAATAGCTCGGGTGGAGTATGTGACACTTCCTCAGATTCAGAATGGAGTTCTATTACATGTGGAGTGCCCCAGGGCTCAATTCTCGGGCCACTATTATTCCTGTTTTTTATAAATGATCTACCATCATGTACAAGCCTGCCATGTAAATTTACATTATTTGCAGATGCCACAATTTTTATGAGCAGTAGAACAGACAACAATCTTGAGGAACTCATTAATCACATACTCTCGGATGTGGTTAATTGGTTCAAGGTGAATGGTCTCTCATTAAATTCCAGTAAGACCAGCTTTATTCAATTCTGTACAAAAACAGAAAAAGAGAGAGAGATAAGTGTGACATGTGGTAATCAACTAATAGTTAGAATGGAAACAACAAAATTTCTTGGAGTGCACATTGACAAGAAAATGAACTGGTCTTCACATATTATTGATCTCTGTAAGAGGCTTAGCTCTGCTACCTATGCTTTACGGGTTGTCACTACATGTGTTGAACCTAACACTGCAAAAGTGGCATACTATGGCTATTTTCATTCTCTCATTGAGTACGGAATTATTTTTTGGGGCAACCAGCCATTAGCAAGGAAAGTGTTCATTGCACAGAAGCGAGCTTTAAGAATTATATGTGTATTGCGCCCAAGAGACTCGTGTAGAAATAGTTTTCGTAATCTTAAAATATACACAACTAAATGCCAATATATTTTTTCTCTCATGTGTTTTGTTTGTAAAAATATAGAGATATTTCAACCAAACAGTAATTATCATGAGCATAACACATGGAGGAAGAATGACATACACAGTGAACTCAGAAATTTGAGCTTGGCACAAAAGGGTGTCCACTACACTGGAGCAAAACTCTTCAATGCTCTTCCTCCCGAAATAAAGACAAAGATTCATAACAAGAGTGAGTTTAAGAAAGCACTAAAAATATTTCTGGTAGAAAAAGCTTTTTACAGTCTAGATGAATTTTTAACTAAATAAATTGTAATATTTTAATATTATATAATACAAGTTGACATAATGCCACTAAGAATTTTATTTAACCTGAGCTCTGTATCTGTGTGTGCTCTGTATCTGTTTTCTGTAGTGTTTTAATGATTCTAAGAAAATATGTATTTTCTTTTTCTGTATTGCTGCCCAAAGAATTTACTGTATAAATTTTTATATAATTATGTACTCAAATTTCTGTATATGCTATAAGATTATCAGATTGTATTTGTAAAAAACTGACTCGTTCCACGTCCTTGTGTATCCAACACAGTTGGACCTATGGAACACAAAATAAATCAAATCAAATCTTGACATATGTGAACGAACTCCCTTCCTATCTGAAATATGAAGCTGAACTGACACTGTTTGCTGATGATACAAGCATTATTATTAACCCACTAAAAGGAACTCCAATTGAAAATGATACAAATAAGGTCTTTGGAAAAATCATTAATTGGTTTTCTGCAAATGGGCTTGCTCTAAACTTTGAAAAAACACAGCACATTCAATTTTATGCTGCAAAAAGTACAGTTCTTTCGACAGAAGTCAGTAGACAGGGTAGAGCATACTAAGTTTTTGGGTGTACATATAGATGAAAATCTTGATTGGAAAATTCATATTTTGGATCTTCTAAAGTGGCTGGGTTCAGCAACTTTTGCAATCAGCATAATTGCGAATTTTGAGGATATAGAAATTAGTAAGTTAACATACTTTGCATACTTTCACTCTCTGATGTCATACAGAATAATATTTTGGGGTAACTCAACATTTAGACAAAAAGTGTTCACTGCTCAAAAGAAAGTGGTTCAAATAATGTGTGGGGTTCATAGTCGCACATCCTGTAGGCATCTTTTTGAAAGACTGGGAATTCTTACAACAGCCTCACAGTACATTTACTCACTAATGAAATTTGCTCTCAACAACATGGACCAGTTTAAAAACAACAGTGACATTCATGATTATAATACCATAAAAAAGAAAGACTTACAGTATCCTTTACTCAACCTATCTTTGGCACATAAAGGGGTAAAATATGCTGCTATAAAAATTTTTGACAAATTACCAGATGAAATAAAATGTCTGACACACAGCAGTAATAGCTTCAGAAATAAATTGAAATCATATCTCTTTGACAACCCCTTCTATACCACAAATGAATTCTTGAATAGGAATAAATAAATCTATAAATATAGTATATGTATTTTGTGCCACCTAAGGGAATGGGGTAAACTTGACAGGTTCCACATCATAATGGCTACTGTACCGTGCGATTGATCAATGGAACACGCAACCAACCAACCAACCAACTAACCAACCACTAACTAACTAACTAACTAACTAACACATGCTTTATTCAAGAACATACCACAAACAGGCACACGACTAAAAGGGAAGATTACACACTTGTACTGCTAACTGCTGAATACAAAGATACAGAATTTAGTTTTTAAATAATCCGAAGATGAAAAAATACATCAACAGTTTGTGAGTTTGAACAATGGCCAGCGATCTTTTGTATATGAGATATGCCGAAAAGAAACACCTATACATGCTGCTAAAACCACATTCAAATGATTACCACTAAAAAATAGTGGTCTCCAAGACAATTTTTCTGAAGAAAACAGATTCAAATTTATTTTCTAGTTCCAGATTGAAATTGGCAAGCAACAAACAGGGAAGCCAAGCTTATAGAATTTCATCTGAAGGCCTGGAAATGGACAGAATGTCTATTGTATTGCAACACTTCCCTAAACAGAAAAATACATGAAGAAAGCTGTTGTCAGCTTTGCAAAGCATGGTAATTCAAACTGCAAAAGCAGAATGCCATGTTTCCAAGTTGTATGGATTTTAAAATTTTGGAATTCTGCTCGCTTGCACAATAAATCATTTTGGTTCTAGTAGGCACAATGTAGGGACACAGGAGAGTGAGTGATTGAGTGTGTACTTTAATGTCACAAGAAATTTCTTCTGGAAACTAGTTAGTTTTATTTCTCTTTTATGTGAGTCGCTCAAAGGCTCAATGCTTCTTCTGTTTAGTGGGTGATCTCCTTTACTCCTTTAATTTGTACTTTCCAAGAGCTTTGGCACACAACTGGTAAGAGAAAAACTAATAGAAAATTTGGAGTTCATTTGTCTCCTCCCCCCCCCCCCCCTCCTATCCCCCACACCCCCTCTGCCCACGCCTTCTCCACCTTCAGTTGCTGTGCTGAAACAGTTTTTGTATGTTACTAAGCATTCCGGTTTTCTAAGGAAATTCTATGGCGATGCATCTGAATCTGGAATTTAATTCCTGCAACATGATATGTAAACAAACATCCAGAGTCTAGGTGAATATTTTCAAGAAGCACCAAGGCAGACTATAAGCAATTTTAGCTGCATGAATAATTTTTAAATGATCAAACACTGGATATTTTCTGCTTAAATCACTGGCTATTTTCTTATACTGATGAATTATACTCTTAAGAAACATAATTTACATAGTAAGAAAATAATAATGTAAAATAATACTTCTGATTAAATATTATTATACTGGGTGTTCACTTATTTTATTGTGCATGCGAAGAGCCATAATGTGAGACAATAGGCATCTTCAGCACAGAACAGTTATCACAGTGGCTTGGTGAGAGGAAACCCATGGATTGCCATCCTGCCCCCGAGATGCAGAGACTTCTCAAGAAATTAGATATCAACAATATTGAAATGTACAGGAATCTGGACAAACTTTGGAGAATGATGGTTGGTTGGTTGGTTGCTTTGGAGGAACAGTGAGGTCATCAGTCCAAACAGTGAGGTCATCAGTCTCATCTGAATAGGGAAGGTTAGGGACAGAAGTCAGCCATGCCTTTTCAAAGGAACGTTACCGGCATTTGGCTGAAGTGATTTAAGGAAATCACAGGAAACCTAAATCAGGATGGCTGGAAGCAGGTTTGAACCATTCTCCCACCAAATGTGAGTCCAGTGTGCTAACCACTGTGCCCTCCCACTTGGTTTTCAGAATGAGAATCCTCCTGTAATCTGAAGTATTAACATTACAGCTTAGTTATAGCTGTTAATGTATTTGAGGGTAGGTAAATATATCAGATGTTAAACTGGTGTGGAAAGTTGTTGCTTGAACATAATGTAGAAGAAATTACAATTTTTTTTTAATCTAAAGTAATACGTAATGCTTTGGTGAGAAGTGCAGATGATCGACGTGGGAAGTATGTGGTCAAACTACTGTTATACACATCTAACAGCAACCCATGTCTGAAGCAAATTGCTACAATGTCTATACGCCCTATTGCAGGACAGATTTCACAAAAATTGTATGGTATCTGTAGTACGTGGTGTGTTACAGAATGACTGGCATATAACTCCTAGTATCAATATAGTGAACACAGTCCAGACTTAAGATTGGTATAACCACTTACGAGAGCACAAGGAGTTTCTCACCAAGGGTTTTTATAGGCTGTGCCTACTTTTCTAGGAGAGTACAAGTTTTGCTTACCTTCTATGCAGTCAGAAGTAGGTGGGGATGTGACTGTACCTGATTCTTCCTCCACTGGAAAAAACAAAACCAAAAAGATACTTACAGTTTGATATGGATGCCCAAGAGTTAGGAAACTTGTAAGTAACCAGGTACAGTCACTGTATAATGAGAAGAAATTTCATTTTTAAGCAAGAGAAGATTCAATAGTAGGTGACACTGGGCATACTATTACAAGGCTTCTGGGATGGAGAGCATTTGTTTTATGTAGACAGGAATGGTATGGAGAATGAGAGAGTAAGTTTACCTATGGAAAGGGAACCTACACCTGAGGTCAGGTGAATCTGTGGGGAGAACAGGTCTGTCTTACAATTTGCTAGGAACAGTCTCATCATAGACTTTAATATGTAGGTATTCAGTATTTATCTGAAGAATATAATAAAAGTGCAGCTCATATAAAGATAGGAAGCACTAGTGTGACAATTTGTCACCCAAGTAAGTGTTCTCTGAGGAAGTCAAAATGGGCATATGTTGGATTTGTTCAATCTTTGTCTCCGTCCATGCTGAAAAGTAACAAACCTGAGATACGGAGTAGTTAAAGACACTGTAATGTCAAAGATCAGCATGTAACTCCTTAAACTAATTTAAAATGTGTCATCATGAGCTATGAGGCATTGAATGTGAGAAAAAGTATTAAGCAATTGTGAAATGAGTCACATTAAATTATGAGGAAATGTATGGTAAAAGACAGAAACTGTATGATCTAAAATGTCGAACCTGTATTTATTTGTATGTGAGGATCAGTAATTTAAATTACAAACCTATACAAATGAAAACTATACTTTGAGAAAACAATCTATCCTTTTGTATTAAGGACACCTAATTAAAAAGTAATAAATATACTTAATAGCCAACAAGATAAAATCAACTGAAGGAAAGAGTGAAATGCTGTATATTATATCTACTAAAAACTGAAATTATTTTACATGCAAAAGAAGCTTGAGTTTGTGCTTAATGTCTGTAGATATGAATTTAAAGTCACTAATAGTGTTTGGTCTAATTACGTATGTTACACAACATCTTTTCTCTGAGTGGGGGGATCAGAGATGTAACCAGTGCTCACCCAGAGGTACATGTTCCATCTATTCCTCAATGTTAGAAAGAAGAAGATTGTGAAGAAGATTGTTTAAAAGCATAAGTACCTTAGCAGCAGGTGAAAGCATCCCACTATTTGAGGTTGTTATAATTTGTACGTAAAATCCATGAAATGGGAAACATACAGAATGTCTACAAGGCACAATGATAGCCTAGCAGACCTACTTGCTGTGTAGGCTTTTAATTGTGCCATGCTATCATACTTGGAGGTGTTTTGGATGTCAAAGAGAAGAAGAGCCATCAATAGTTTAAAAACAAAAGAGGACTGACAAATGATTTGTTCATTCATTACTAAGTTGCATTTTTGTCACCAGAGGATGTGATGGATATATGTAGATATGTATCGATGCAATGACTTTGAAATTCAATATCTGTTACAGAATATTGTAAGATTGTTCAAGATGTTTTAGAATACAACAGTTTGAGAGAGAGAATCTTGAGATATAATTCTGTAGTTGCTGGACATATCCAAAACTTTCTTATAGTCTTCATACCAGCTGCATCTAAGAGCCACAAACAGTAACCAGTGGTCTTCATTATCAAATTGACATCACAAAGAAATCATCAGAAGGTGAACATAACTGAGAAGAATTCAAGGTAAAACTTGCACAAGCTACCAAAGGTGGCAGAACATTAACACTATTCTCCGCATCAATATTATTACGTCACAAAGAGAAACAATGCGACAGCCAGAAGGAGGGGCCATTCCACCAGGTTGTGAGCTAGTGTCTTTATGACTTTTGCAGTCACAAAATTGGGGTGGCTTGCTGCATAAAATAAAACTAGGGATTAATCTGGTATGGCCCACATGAAGGTGGCATAGGATGGACCACAGCCTGATGAGCAAAACACACAACTAACTTTTTATTGGGAGAGAACTGGAAGTCATGGGAAACGGTCCAAGAGAAGCCCATCTGGATGGCATCTTGGAACTATCATTCAGTCGAGACTACACATGGGCAGCTATACCAAATTTACAAGTCACTAGCCCATTGCTGGCAACAGGAAAGAGTGTAACACTCAGCACAGAGTCCTGTGGGATGCCATTTCTCAGGCCTTTGGTGAGTTGAGATATGTAGCAACCCCAGCTCAAAACAACTGGTGAGTTAAAAATTGATGAATAAAAATCAGTAGGAGGCCTCAGAACAGTCGGTCACTGAGAGTAAGAAAAGAGTGATGGTGACACCCAGTGTCACATGCCTTTGTAGATGAAAAGAGACTGCAGTGCAATGAGATTTTGGCAGTTAGAAACAGCCTGATGGATTCCAAGTTCCAACCTAACCAGACTGTCAGTTGTGGATCGTCCCTCCCCAAAAGAACAAAGATAGGAGGGTAAAAGGCCCTACTATTCAAAAACCCAGCACAATCATTGGGCTACCATTCTTTCAAGCATTTTTCTGAGTGCATTTGTGAGACTGAGTATGTTTGTGAGGCTAATCAGTCAATAGCTGTTGATGGATATTTGGTTTCTGCCTGGTTAAGGACTGGGAAAATAATACCACCTTTCCATTGTGAAGGGAAGATACCTCCTAGCCAAATACAGTCAAAGACCTTGAGTAGATGGAGTATTTGAGTAACATTCAAATGTTGATCAACTAATAATGAATCAAATCAGGACCTGGGGCTGTGTCATGAAATGAGACAAGAGCCTGAGGTAGTTTCCAGCCACTGACAGGTTCATTGCATAATTGGGTGTAATGGGGGTAAAGAACAGAAGGATGTCTTCCACTTATCTTTTAAGGATTCGAAAGGTAGATTGGTAAGAAGAGGACACTGATGCTACCTCAAAGTGGATAGTGATACACATATGAAGGAGAAGACTTGGAAGAGCTGTGGATCTTTGATGGCCCAGTATACTACAGAGCTAGACCCATACCTGGGATAGAGAGGCACAAGTTCCAAAGCAGGCAATGTAGCACTCCCAGCATTCTTTCTTACAGCATTTAATTAGATAGCAAGCCTTAGCACAGAGCTGCTTAAAAGTGGCTGGGGTGGTCTGTGAAGGATGTCACTTGAGATGTTGCAGAGTGCTTCAAAGACTGTGAATAGCTGTCCCGATGTCTTTGGTCCACCAACACAACTTCCAATGGCAGCATGGGTGCATAGAAAGGGGATAGCAGATCCAGCAATGTGTGTGATCGAGCTGGAGAAGTCTCCCATAAACTCATCAATGCTATCTGACAGAGAGTATGACAGTGGCAGCAAAGCTCCCCGAAAAGACCAACATGGTGTGCAGCAGCGACAAGGAAGTGACAGGATCACCAGGAAGTGGTCATTGTCACAAAGACTGTCATGCAGGGAGCATTGTAGCATAGCCACAAGACTGTGGGAAGGGATTGTAAAATCAAAAGCTGAATAAGTGCCATGGGCAGCACTAATGTGGGTAGCATCACTGTCATTACAGACACAGATCAAGATCCAGAAGCAGATAGTCAATCACAAGGCCCCGAACAGATGAGCAGTACTCTCCCATGGCAGGTGTGTGCACTGAAATCGCCAAGAAAGGGGTTGAGAGTTGTTGGATTAAAGGTGCCATCTCAAGATAAATAAGTGCACTGCCTGGAGGGGAAAAAATGTTGCAAATGGTGGTTGCTGGAGTCATCTGTACTCACACTGCTATTGTTTCCAATGTGGTATAGCCCAAATACTCTTTGGGGCCACTGCAATATTGACAGATTACACAGTACCTCGGGAAGCTGCCGAATGGTTGTCAGTGAAGTGTGTTTCTTGGATAGCAACATAAACTGCATGGCAAGAGGAAATTAATTGTAATTCTGGCAGATGACAGCAATATCTATTGCAGTTCCATTGGATCACCATACACAGATGTCCTTGCTAGTCATAACGGGGAAACCAGGAGGGCAGATCACACCCCAGGATCACTGTCTGTCAATGGTGAGGGTGGGACAAAAACAATGACCATTGGAGTCAGAAAGTGTGGGGGGATCTTCAGTTCCAGAATACTAGATACTGTATTTCTTGGTTTGGTTAGCACACTTTAGACAGACATGTGATAGTGCACATGGTAAAGTTTTGTGAAATGGTTGGCCACTAACTCCACCAATAAAACTGTATGTACAATGGGAAGACAAGTGCTAGAAGCACTAACATTTAAAGCTCTAAGTCAGCAGTAGGAAATATTACTTCACACTGCAGGGTTAAACTATAATTTTTAACCTTCTCTGGAAGAGAGTCCTCCTTAAAATCAAGGATGAATGTCCCACTGTCAAACCTATTGTCTGGTGGGCCCAGAGGTACACAATCTTCTCTGCTAGTGTTCGTGGAGTTCTTCAGCCATCTGCAGCATTAAGTCATAATGCAAAATTAATCTCTGTATTACACTGAGGTCCTTGTGGGACCACAAGTCAGCTGCCACAGAGGCTAAGTCTCAGTCATTCACATAAGGTACCAGAAAACTGGCCGCCCCTAAGAGTTCTAAGTCTGTCCATCTGTATGATCTGGCAACAATCAAAGAATGAAAGTTTTTGGAGGAACTGTTGTCTCCTGTTCAAGCTGTAACAGAGCTGTATCAGCTTTTGGTCTACTGATAAACAAAGTGCAATGTAGACACAAAGTCAAGAGTTCAAATCTACTTCATACTTTAAACCAAATCTCACCTATCCTTTAACAGTATCAGTCTGACAGAATCTCAAAGACAATGTGCATCACTTCCTAACTCACCAGTAACAGTAAAACCTTTCAGACATATTTTCATCAAAGAGCTAGAGGCAACATCAAGATTAGAGCAATTTAGAGTTTTCTCACTATACGGCAGCCACTGACTATTGGACACCGACCACCATCTAATCAGGTGATCATGAAGTTGAGTGCCTAGGGCATGTTTCTGCTTTTGCATTGAAAGCATAAAATTGTTTATTATCATAGTCTGATTTTTTCCACTTGAACTAACTTCAATAAACTGAGCAATTAAAATGCAGTTATATAACACACATAGGTTGCTATGAGAGTATTTAACACTTGTCAATTTTATGTGTAATTCTAATATCTGTCCTGCAGTTATGAACTGGGCTTTGGATACTTCAATTTTATGAATATTGCTAAAATATTACAAGACAGTGATGCAAGTTGAAAAGGTGCTAACATTTGTGATGTATTGTTCACTTTGGGTCTAATAATCGAGTGAAGACACTGTAGGCAACTCTAAATCTTTGAATTGTATGTGAGGCAAATGCTATTGGATGATTTCTGTCAAAAATGGATTTTCTTGTTTTAAGAAAGATAGTTTTGGCATGAATACTTTTCCACATTTATTAAGTTTCAATAATTGACATATGTGATGAACTCTGACCATGTAACCTTCATGTGATGTTTGCATGGAATAGGCAAGATTCAGAAGTTGGGTATAGGAGTACCATATGTTTTAATTCAAAGTAACAAAATCATCAGTTCACTAACTGGGCATTCTTATGCAATACTGTTATTGGTGGTGAGTTATGATCTCTTTATGTTAACTTCTTAAGATGAAATTAATAGCTGTGCCCTAACATAAGACATCTCCTCAATGAAAGTGCAGGATTAACAGATATTATTTTGCATTTCGTAGGAAGATATGGCTTTATACTACAAACTGCTCTCCAGGAGTGTGTCAATCACAGTTCACATTTGTTACCACCAACTTAAGACACCTGTCAGTTGCAGCATAAGAACAACAATCAATAACACTGTATTACATTTAGTGACAATAGTGCCCACCTGCACTCTGTTGGTTTCCCAAAAAAAGCTATCCAGGAATTTATTTGAGATATCTTCCCTCACACAGTTATTCTTCTGATCTTGTGCCCTCAAATGTTTGCATTTTCTACTCCTTACCAAAAACCCATTAAGAAAATTCCTTTTCGGGCAAAAATGCACTTCAAACCTGGCTGGCACGATGAAATCTTGTAACTCCAAACCAGTAGGTTTCTACAAACGTGGAACAGGTACACTACCTGACCATCGTCACTCTATTTTAAATGTGAGAGAATATACAACTGATGATTAACTTCTTTGTTACATTTCCTGTTGTATTCAGTAAACTAATGGAAAAATATTATTACAATAGGCAAAATACTACCACAATAACCTTACAACATAAGTCTATTTTAATAAAACAAAGTATCTACTACAAAAGCAAACCTAAATCAGTATGAATTAGTAAGATATTGTGCACATTGGACTTTGAAATGGTCTGGGTTTAAGTGTTGTGCTGTGTCATAGTCAAGTAGTATGGAAATGTGCTAGCTGGAGTAGACACACAAGGAAACCAGTTAATTATTTAGTGCCACAGTGTCTTAAATAAAATTGTGTATTCACAAAAATCAAAAACTATGCCAGCACAAGCAAAAGAATGAATTATAAAGGGTGTAGTACCAACGTTTTCTAACCCTTGATTATGGAGCACCAAAAGTGGCAAGGAGACTTATGATTGAGAAGTTTTCTCATGATTTCCTTGCTGCTTTTCAGACTGGTTGTTTGAAGCTCCATCACTGAGTAGGTAAAAAAAAGTGGCCTCCATCAAGACTGGAAATGAGAGCTACTGCAGCCTTCACTTCACAGTGTAACCCATCACATCAAAGCTAGCAAACAGCTGTGGCAGATATCTCTCACTCACTGAATCAGCAGTGCTTACGACTGACGTAGCAAAACATAAAAAATGTGATTAGTTGCAGTGTCTGCATGGAACAATCTTCCTGGACTCAAAACCATACATTGACAACCCACTGTCACATCTTACGTGCAAATCACTCTGTGTATTCAATGGAAATGACCAGAAAATATCAAGTGAATTTAGCAGGATCATTCTATGCCATCCAGCAAATAACTTAATGACCACAGACGTATCAAAGATGTTACATATTGTTACCAAGTTTCAGTTATACCACCTGCAAGAAGAACACATTTACACAGCCAATGTGTTTTTTGAGCGGGCTTGCACGTGAGTAGTACAGCTTGTGTCTCTAACATGTGGCCACTGAAGTAAGCAATACCAAAGTATAAGCCAATGCGTTTTATTTCCATTTCTGTTATGAGGCTTAGTTTCAATCTCCAAGACCATCCTCAGACCAAAAGCCCCAGATGGTTAGAGTAGCCGATGCATGGAGGCGCTGTCTAGTACCGATTAGCACCTGACATGAATTGTTCAGTTTGTAGCAGGCATTAATATATTATGTAAAAAATATTTTCTAAAAAGGGTGCATAAATAATTCATGTGTGCATAAACAGTTCTACAAAAGGTGAGATAAAGTATGAAGCACACTGTTGTTGAGCGCTATTATTTACAATGATTATGTATTTCACGAAAAATTGCAGCTAAGACCCATCAGTATGCGTTTGACTACACTACAGTTTAAATATGTATTCTGGGTAGGTGTTCCTATTCATACATCAGTGCTTAGGGGATGATAACTTGCACAGCATGATGAAGTGGGTACAGCTTAATCACAGTTGTTGCTCATAAGAAGCAACAACACCCCCATATTATATTTACTAAGGTAGTGAGTGCACCACCACTAATGTGATTCAAGCAGTTAGTGTAACTCTACCCCATTCAATGAACATGCATACCATTCTGAATGTACAGTTGTTAGTATCATTGACTCACAATGATTAAAACATAATTGATGCTGTTCCTTTGCCAAGAAAAGCAAAAAGTGCTTGAAGAATGAGAGTTGCTATTTACTATATGATTAAGACATAAATAATCAAAAGTAACACTAAAAAGGTTCCCCAAACTGAGTAAAGGGCAGAGACCTACACAAGTCCTCAAATTCTTGCAGCTTGAGCTTAATTTAGTTCCAGTTAATTTCACCGTAATGGATCATTTAGGCTACAAGAATTTTTGTATGGGAATTTTTAAACTGCAATTGTAAAAACACTAGTACTGCAGACATTTGCAGGTTTCAGTTGCTTTGGTTTTTGAGCCTGTTTTTTTGGTCACTGCATGTGATTTCCTTGCACAACAGACTTTTTTTGATTTGGAACTGTGTTATTTGTAGCTCATGAAGTCATCCTTTGGGTACCCACATTGTGGAATCAATACAGGTCGCCATCTTTTTATTTGTGTTCCTCTGTTTTAGGGGTAGTTCCAATGGCAGGGTTTATAAGAAAACCCTTTTCTGTCTATAATGATCAAAATATGTGTTGCCTAATCGTAATGTTTACGGTATAACCACTGGAGATGTTCCAAAACAGTGCATCACATCTGGAATACAGTATTTACAAACATCATCTTAACTCAAACACTATCCATAACAACCTGTCAAACAAATTTCAGTAGAAATATGAACTTACGATCAATAGTCAAGAAGTCAGCTACTACTGGTGGCTGTGATGTTATATCCATTCCATCATGACTGTGAGCATCACCACCACCATCATCATCATCATCTTCTTCATCTACAAGATCTATTACTGTTAAGGAAAACAACAAAATCATGAGACACAGTATTTACAAACTTGATCTTAATTCAAATGTAATTATAACAAACTTTTTACTCTTAAGTTACAATGAAAAATGTACTTACAATCAATGTTTATTCTTCTCTCCTCCTCGCACAGCTCGCAGCAACAATGTATGATTTATGTTATGAGATATTCTGACAGAAAGAAGTACAGGAGATGTGCGCTCATACACTGAGCTGACAAAAGTTATGGGATACCCCCTAATAACATGTCGGACCTCCTTTTACCTAGCATAGTGCAGCAACTCAACATGTGATCTGAGTGGCGAAACCATTCACATGAACTGTCTAGAATTTTCTTCAAACCAATCACTAACAATTGTGCCCTGGTGACAAGTCGAATTGTCATCCACAAAAATTCCATCATTGTTTGGGAACACGAAATCCATGAATGGCCGCAAATGGTCTCCAAGTAGCTGAAAATAATCATTTCCAGCCAATGATCAGTTCAGTTGGACCAGAGGATCCAGACCATTCTATGTAAACACAGCCCACACCATTATGGATCACTTTCAGCTTGAACAGTGCCTTGCTTACAACTTAACTCAATGGCTTCATGGGGTCTGTGCCACACTCGAACCCTACCATCAGCTCTTACCAACTGAAATTGGGACTCATCTTACCAGGGCACAGTTTACCAGTCATCTAGGGTTCAAGCAATATGCTCACAAGCCCAGGAGAGGTGCTGCAGGTGTTGCACTGTTAGGAAATGTGCTGCCATAGCCCATTAATGCCATATATTGCCTCACTGTCCTCACGTTTGTCGTACAGCCCACATTGATTTCTGCAGTTACTTCATGCAGTTTTGCTTGTCTGTTAGCACTGACAACTCTATGTAAACGCTGCTGCTCGCAGTCATTAAGTGAAGGCTGTCAGCCATTTGTTGTCCATCATGAGAGGAAATGCCTGAAATTTTGCATTCTCGGCACCCTCTTGACACTGTGGATCACGGAATATTGGTGTGTATATATGCATACTGCCACCCCATGATTTTTGTCATGTCAGAGCATCTTGCTATTTATCTCACAGATTTCCATCCACCCATCAACAACAAATCGATCTTGCAGAAACTGAAGCCTACATGTGTGCAATAAAAATAATAAGAATTGAAGACAAGAATATTTAAAATGCCATCTCATGTAGATGTATCCTATCATGAGCAGGCTATTTGAAAGAAAAATTCTGTTCTGTTGATGCTACATGGGATATAATCAAAACAAATATTCTCAGAAGTTGTCTTTGAAATTTAATGCATGGAAGTACCAGAGATGTAATTCCTATGAATTCTGAGAAACATATTATGCACGCATCTCCTACCTATACTTGCAGATTTGAGTGCTATTCTTGGACCCATTAATCTGTACTTTTCTATTTCCATGGGGTAATAACTGCTTGCTCACACTGCGCAGAATGCTAATCAATATGCTAGTGGTGACACTAATTACATCAGTCTGCAATGCAAGCATGCCACACCTCTCTGTCTACACACATCTGCTGAGAACAAGATTACAATCCTTATGGGATATGTACAGTGGTGATAGCAGAATTGTTCTGCAGTCTATTTCAAATGGCAGTGGTCTAAACCTTTCAATAGTTTTGAGAGACAAGCATCTTATTCCCACCAGGAAATTCCAATTTGAGTTTAAAGGCCTATTTGTTTGTTTGGGCATGCCAACTATCAATGTCTGTGCACCTAGCATATTTTCATGAAGTGTTTTGTACTGTTGTAGAATGATAATTCAGGCAACTAAGGTGTGAAAATAACAATATGATACTCAAATTGAGAGTGCACAGTCATGTTCTAAGAGTCAAGTGTATCTTAAGCTGTAAGTGACACCACTAGTGTCAATGAAGTAAGCAACATGTTTTGTACTGTTATAGGACAATAAAACAGACAATTCAAATGTGGAAACAGCATTGTGACACTTAATTTGATGGCCTGTTGTGTCTTTCGCCATGTGTTATGAAGTAAAATACTGGGGCTGTGCTGTGATTGAGAGACCAAAAATGTGTGTGGATGAGTATGTGTGAAAGCTGTGTGGCTTCTGTGAATGCTGATGAAGCATTCCACCGCCACTCACTTCGCCACCAAAACTGCATCTGCATGTGGCAACAGGGATGTGTGATGTCACGTGGGCAGTACATGGTACATAATGTTGCTAAGGACATTTACTAGAAGCCCCTTAGATATAGTACTGACTTGAAAGAGTGAATATAATTAAGTAGTTCTGAAACATACCATTAATAAAATCTCATTAGTAAGTATATGTTGGTATCACATGCCATATATACAATTTTTGACAAAGGTGATGAGTTAAGCTGGATATACTGTTGGAAACTTTCACATTGTGTGAATGGTTTCAGTACAAAGGCATTGGGATATGAGTGCATGAGTTATTAAAAAATAATGTCATAATCCAGTTCACTGGATTTAAACTTCATATAGATACTTATAAGGAAATGTAATCTGAATATGTTGTGAACAACAAAACATTGTGACAACCAAAATTAGAGGCCAGTGGTTTGTGGCATGGAGATGGCACACAATAGCATCCAGAATGTTGTACACTGGGTTCAGATCACACAAATATGGTGACCAAGAGATCAATGTAAGTTCATTATCATGTGTGTCAAATCACTACAGCACAACGCCGTACCTTGTGAAACGGATAGTTATCCAGCTGGAAAATGCCATCGCTGTGGGCAAATCTACTGAGCATGAAGTAACCCTGGTTGCCTGCAATAATGTGCACACAGTCCACAGTGATCACAGTGCCTCTGAATACTGCTGCAAGACCCATAAAAGTCCCAAGTTTGCCGTAGCATAATACTGCTTTCACTGGCTTGCATTCATAGTGCAGCATATTTTTTGAGCAGCCATTCGCATGTTTGATGATGTATCTGGAAACAACCACTGACCTGGTGTAATAACAAAAATGAATCATCCAACTTGTTGACACATTTCCACTGACTCACTGTCCAGTCATGACCATCCCATATCCACTGCAATCATAACTTATGATGTCACTGGGTGAATGTAAGAACACAAAGCGTTGCTTGCTGCGGACCTCAGTATTCAACAATGTGTGCTGAGTGGTGTGCTTTGAAACAATTGTGTCTGCACCAGTGCTGTACTGTGTCACTGGATCTGCCACACATCACAAACTATCCTGCTTTAGATAACAGCAAGCCTGGGTTCCCCATTTCAGTGGTAAGATCCTGGCCATTTCTGAGATGTTAGTCCCAGGCATCAGAGCACAACACTCTGTTATTTGTCAAAGACACTTGTATCTGTTGCTTTTCCCATTTGTGGTCCATATCATCACTCGATTCATACATCATTTGCCTCTGATGTGTGTACATACTTTCATTATCGTATCACGTGCCTGCAGGTAACATTTAATCTCACGGTGGTCAGTGTATGAAATTCTTGTGCTCACAAAATCTGTTCTCCAAAGTAGTGTAATTCCTTCAAACATTATGGGAGAACCTCTGATAGTAGGGTTTGGAAACCATATCAGGAATGCCTGGAAGCCCATTTCAATAACAAAATAGCTGATGTGAGTGCCTGCGAAAAGCAGGCTATAAGGATTCCTGCTCCACTATAGCTCAAACACTCTATGTAGCAATATATTCATTAGGTTGCAGCTGAAGGAAGCCGGACTAATTTTCATGAAAATTGTTGGATTTTCACTGACTTCAAATCCACTGTTACATTCACTTCAGTTCAGTGAATCTGTTTCAATAGATGTAAGCAGCTGAGATTCACAGGTAACACTTTGAAAATCAATATTTGACTAATAGTTGGATTGGCATTCACAATTAAGGATCACAACTGTTGTATGGATTCACTAAATTTAGGTGGCATCTAGTTGGTAGAAAAACCACTATAGTAACCAAGCACAAACCACAATCATCTGTACTGAACACCAAGCTATGGCCTAGTGACTTCTGAGCTGTGTCTTGGCACTGCAAGAATTTGAATTTCAAACTGTGAATAGATCACGCAAAGAGAATATCAACTCAGGTGCTTTGTCACAAAAGCCAATGTACTTAAAGAAGATTGAAAATGCAGACCAGGAAGGATGAAATTTGATTACAAAAGTGTTGTTGAGAGTAAAATATGAAGTGGAGAAGAATGCAGATTAATGTTCAAAAACGATAAAAACAAAATATTATTGTGCTAGAGAGGAAAAATTAAGAAATTGTCTGGTGCACAATAGCATTGTGTATAGACTGACTAGAAGCTGTGTGTTCTCGAACATAAAGTCAAAGAAATAATTTGGTATACAAATTACAGTATCACGATTTTGTGGCACGAAAGTGTGCAGATATGCTATATCTTCAATAACATGACACAACGAGTAAGAAATAAATTGCACGGATGAGAAATATGCCAAATGACAAAAATACTGACCACACAACATAAGGACTATGTGCACCCAGTTATAGTAAAAGAACATAAAGAGATGTTTGTCATAGATCACTGGGACCATCACCAACATCACAAGGAAGAGTTACTGGCAGTCACTGAAATATTTTCTAAATCAGTAAGATCCTATCCGTTTGGATGAAGAACATGGTACAATAGTGAGACACAAAATGGAGAAAGATTAGTCCAAAAACATTTACCTTCCAAAGGAAATATTAACCCTTCAGCCATGGGCAACACAGAACTGTGCATTCAGTTCTTTCCAGATAATTTCGCATGATCCACTGTTATTGTGATGGATGTAATTTCTGCTCTGTTTGCATGTCAGAAGTCAAAATTTTCCCGTGAAACACATTCCTGTTGCTCTGGAACATCATAGGCTGCTATTTTCCCATCAAATCTTTTTCTGTTGCTCTGGAACATCAGTGCTGTCTGAAACCTGCAGAGATGCATTTTACACAGTCTCCTGTCTCACTGACATACTTATGAAAATACCTTCTCATGCCAGCAGCTTTGTAACCATGTTCCAGAGCTTGTGAATGGAACCTTACTTCAAGATATATAAAACTCAGAAAAATTATGAGTATTTTTATTTTGCTTATGTACCATTCAAAGCAATTTTCACATTTCCCACATTATTTACATTAAATGTCAATTAAATATCAACTCTAAGTTAATTTTTTTGTTTTCTTGTTATATTCCTTCAACATTATTCTTAGAAGAATTCTAATTATCGAACGAAAATGTCCCATTATTGTGTACAGAAAAATAAGTAAATCAACTGCAGTCAGAAGATTAAATGATAATGGATCTCAGTTTACAAGTAAGGTATCAATGGAAACATAATGTGCCACATAAATCCACATGGAATAGCGGTATGTGCCAAAAGAAATCTTGATGGGTAAAGAACAATATAGTTTAGCAGAGAAAATCATCAGATACCTCACGTCTCAGTAGCAGCAAGAAAGGCCATGTACGACAGGATGAAGAAAGAAGACATAAATTTCACTTTTTGTATAGCGATCCTCCAAATGCCCAAATGCAGTTTAAATAGCATACTTGAAAACTTTGAAACATTGAGATAAAGAACACACAAAGGGCATACAGAAAGCAATCACTGGGGCACCAGGAACTGACACACCCACCAGGAAAGGCAGGACGAAAGGAATAAGAGGGATAAATGTTGTTAAAGTGGAGGCAGAAGAGGAAGAGCGAAACATAATGTGGGCACAAGAAATGTTTGAAGATAGTACACCACAGGAGTATGACAAGACAAGTATACAAAGAGGATCCCCAGGTCTGCATCATAAGAAGAAAAAAGGAAAAATCACTCCTGAGATAAAATAAATTGAAACAAGGGTATAAATGGGTGAATGTAAATATTTGTCACTCGCAAGAAGAAAGAAGAAGCAAAGGCGAGTACTATGATACTCATAACAAGCTACAAGTAAAGAAAAAGGGAGTAAATGAGTAACGGTCACATACTACTTATGCAACAAAAACATAGTGATGACTTCCTTTTTCTGTGGTAATCTCTCTCACACCATGCACAACGCGCAAATGAAATCTCCCACATCGACAAGTTTTCTGGTACAGTGTTCATGGGATGCATATCTGATTCACATTGCTAAAAACTGATCTGTCACGTACCAATTCAAATGTGTACCAAGTGTATAAAAGCGTATCTTGAAAGACAGATATGGACAACAGGTTATGGAGCAATGCACAGATTTTGATAACATTAGCCCTATCTTATAATTCTCTGCTCTGCTGTGATGTCGTATTATTTTTGAAGTCGTGCAGTGAAATTCTTTATCTGTTTGAGGACATTAACCTCACATGGTTGACAAAGAGCGGTACATTCTGGTGGCATCACTTTCACAGCGCAAGTCGGGTGATCATCATCACCAACGAAAGTCCTATCAAAGAGCGTCATGTATCATGATGAAAACTGTCAATGCATTATGGCACTGATAACCTCATTGTTGTGCGTCCTAAAACACCAATCATCATCATCATCATCATCATCAATGCATTATATGTAATTATTTGATCAGTAATCACACCTCCCAGTGTTTTATTTGAAAAAAATGAAAGAAAGATATTCCCATTATCATAGACACCAAAAAAATATGGAATTAAGAAAAAGCCACAATCAAGAATCCAACACAGATAGGTAGTTAAGCAGTCTAATACCTCGATTGCTCAACCACAAAAGTCATTCTATTATTAGACATGTCGAATGACAGTAATCAAGCTACAACGTGAAAACACAAAAAAAGTTATAACTTGAACAATGTTAACATTGGACCCCATGTTATGTTAGTAAAAATGTTTGTCTCCATCATCAAATTTGACCTAGATTTTTTCAACAACTAGGGAGTGTCTAGTAAACAGCCGAAACACGTGTCTCTCTCTATCTTGAATATAGTGTGTCCTTGCAAAACTTGATCAAAATCTGTGACCCACATGTCAACCCGCCACTTGTGAGTCAGTGTGCCAATGTAAGGTAGATAAGAACGGAGCTTGTAGACCAAAGAATACATTTTTTTACTTGTACAGTGCATAATAGGTCACTCTGAGTAGTTTGTTAAGTCCTATGTGTGTGATGGTAACATTACTTGGTGTTTCACATGGGGGCCATGCAATCACTGCATGGAAGCAGCAACTACACTGCAGCGACCGGACTCCAGTTGATGGCAGCAAGCAGCCAAGCACCACCACCACTATGGCTGAGTTATGCACGCTGTACTTAGCAGTGTACAATAAACATCCCTGCAGGCATATATTTGCCAACAACAACAACAACAACAGAGGGTAGGTGTGCCAATAAAAACCTCGTACAGACTGCAGTGACTGTGTGGTCACGCAAAACAAGAAGCTGCGCTGAGTGCTTTTCCTGCGTGCTGAGTGCTGTTCCTGTGCATTTGCTAACACTGCACATTGAGAACAATAGTGCAGGGGAACTGTGCCTGTGGACTTGCGGTAGCAAACTAAACAGATGAGACAATCACTCAAGGGGACGCTCAATGGGTGACGTGCCATATCACAGTATTCTTACAGAAACAGACTGAGTCAGCAACCACAACCTGTCGATGCTGTGGGGCAAACTGACGATCTGTGACCAGTGGGATTCCTGCTGTGGGTCGCTACCTACAGAGTTTCACATGTCAATGAAACCTGTGCTAAAGTTTTTCGAGTGGGAGAGAGTGTTCAGAATACAATCAAAAGCAAAGTTCAGATGAGTTTATACTGTTTTCTTACAACAGATAATCACAGAATTACACTAAGCTTTGTAAATGAATGTTGTATTCATTTAAGATTTTGTCCCTTCATAAGTTTTATTGCATCATATGCACATGCAAGCAACAAATGATATTTTGAGAGGATAATATACATTTTAAGTATTTCTTCTAGTACAAAAAACAGTATTCTTGACTGACATGTCAACTTTTGTGATTCCTGTGAATGCCTACTATTCGCACAGATACTGACATGCAATATTAGTTCTAGCTGACCTTTCTGTATTTGTAATCAGATTCGTACTGAACCAATATGGAGAAACACAGCTTCTCTGGAACAGATGCCTTAGATTTTTTCTAGTTATATAAGTGTAAGTGCGAAGAGTATTAATAATACTCTTCTCGCTTACACTGTTCTACTGTTTGAAGATTAACAAATGATTT
Organism: Schistocerca piceifrons; assembly: GCF_021461385.2. NCBI lineage: Eukaryota > Metazoa > Arthropoda > Insecta > Orthoptera > Acrididae > Schistocerca > Schistocerca piceifrons. Next base: position 1,059,651,488 of record NC_060139.1, read on the forward strand.
CAATGGATATCATTTTTTATTGCTGAGGATCCTTATCATCACTACTGATTAACTGTCTGCAACAGATAAGTACTGAAATGCCAGTGGCAGTAAACACACAGTTTCTTCCTCTGTCATGTGCAATCTGTTTGTAAGTTTTCTTCCCTCAAAAGGTCCAACTGCTTTCAAATTAAGTGAACCATAATTTTTAAAGAAAAGTAAGAAGAGATTGCAATTTGGAGGATGACCAACATAGTGCCTTGCTTGTTTTTGTCAATGGCCAACTTACCTATCATATGCAGTATGCAGCCACCCTGCATTACTACACACAAGCAACTAAGAATGAGAATGTATTCAGAGATCCAAAATCAGAAATTATGAATTGTTTATTTGAAATTTGCTGTGAAACAAATAAGTTGAACACAATGTTTATTTGCCCAGTGTTCTTTACTGATAGGAACATCATGGGACTAACAGTGGTTATAAGTCTGAACTACGTTTCTTTACTGAAGTAATACATAGTGGTACTTTACTATGAAAGCACTTTTAACTATCATATATTACTAACATTGATTGAAGGGCACACAAGTGAAAAATGATTTAAAGCTTATTAGTTACACTGTTCACCATAACAACAACAATACTTAATAAAATTAAGAATGTAAATACATAAAAAAATAAGAATAAAATCATAAGCAATAAAGTCATATGTATAGTTACAAGGAAAAAAATAAAACAACAGATCTCTAAAGTAAGAAAGATCAAACAATTTAAGCAAAGTCTGCATCAATTATATAACCATATAAATAAATGGGTTATATGCTATTCCTACATTTTAGAAGAGTATAATCTACATTTACCTTCTGTTTTGGTGATAGGAGGTGGAGGTGTTCTTGTCCCCAGTTCTTCCTTCACTGGAACAAAGAGGAGCAGAAAGAACCATACAGTTTGTTATCAATAAAAAAGAGAGACATATGGGAAGTGAATACTGGAATGGAATAAGTAATCTTATGACTCGTGAATCACTTTCTTTTTATTAGTTCATGAAGTCCAGTTCAATAAATTTTATATGAATGTAACATTAGCCATAACTCATTACAGTTAGTTTCAAAACAGTTACCACAATTTATGGTCCACGTCACCATTAAATCTAGGATTTCCTTTGGCAAAGCTTTGTACCATGTTTTGAATGTCACATGAATTACTGCTTTCCAATTAAGGTGCTGCATTACTCCCATATGGTAATACTGGCTGTGTATTACAACACTTGGGGGCTTGTGCTCAGTTTATTAAGATCTCACCAGTCATCACACCCACCACAGCTGGGAAACACTAAGAGAATGTGCGTACCAAGCAATATCAGTATGGGCTCTGAAAAACAAAAGAGCACCAAAGGGAGTAGCGGGCATCGAACTCAGCTATACGTAGCAGCATGAGTTCAACAATAGTTCACAGTGTGGATGGAGTTAACCAGCGAGTACAAAGAACACAAAAAGCTGCAGCACTCAAAAAAGGTGACTGGGTCAGCCCTCAAGATATTGTATGGGAAGAAAAATAATGGAACCACGAACTTGACACTATCCCAGAGGCACAACATTAAACATATAGAGGTTAAAAACACGAATTTCAGATTATCTTAAGAATTACAGCAACCAGCCACTTTTTATGTACTGTTGTTTAAGGTAATACGCATTTCGACCTTTCGCCAATCTTTGGTTAACATTACATATATTTGAATCTTCAGTCGGTATACCATTACAAAATCAACAACAAACTGGATGCTGCAGCTGCCCTGTGCAAAATAACAATTTTGTTTAGGTACAACACTCCGTGAATTGAATATTTACAAAAGAAGTTGTAAAAGTGTACTTACTTTGTATTTTGCTTCTTATCGTTCTGATTTTTGTGATTTTAGATGTGGCTCAAACATTTGTGTTTGTGTGCCACACCTAAAAATGCAGAAATTGGAACAACAACAAGCAGAGTAGAAAGTAATTGCATGGTAACAGCAATGAAACATAAATGTACAACTTGTGAAGTGCAGTAGCCAAACAAAATTGTTATTCTGGACAGCGCAAATGCAACAACTAATTTGTTGTTGATGTTGTAATGATGTACTGACTAATGATTCCAATATCTATAATGCTAAATGAAGGTAGATGAAAACACAAAACACATTTTAACTTAAATAACAATACACAAAAATGTGGCTGGTTGCTGTATTTATTAAAATAATATAATCCACAGCCACAGAGCTCAACAACCAGTAAAATGGATGAATTACAAATTTCAGATATTACGTAAATCTAACAATGAAAAATATAACAATGGAAACAATCAATTATTGACAAAATTATTTAATTGGATAGATAAAAAAATTTACTTACCAAGTGGCAGCAGAACACACGCATAAAAAGTCTTTCCTTCTCATGCCATACGCTAAATCTCCCCTGACCTGCGGTTCTGGGTGATTTTCCCAAAAGCTACCCCTTTTCCTAGCCTCTCCAGTCCTTTTCCTTCACCCTTCTTCCTTCCCCTTCAACCCTTCTGCCTCAAGAAGGAGCCATTGGCTCCAAAAGCTTGCCAGTTACAACCGTCATGTGTGTGTGTTTTGCCGCTGGTTAGCAAGTAGATTTTTTATCTATCCAATTAAATAATTTTAACAATGGAAAATACAGGATATAATAATGACAGTATTCTGAAAAGGATAAGCTACAACTCACCACACAGAGGAGCTGCTGAGTTGCAGCACAATATTTAAGCTTTCAGCCAAATGACCTCCTTCTAAAGTAGAAAAATACACACATACTGAAGCAAGCACAACACACTCTCTCTCTCTCTCTCTCTCTCTCTCTCTCTCTTTCTCTCTCTCTCTCTCTCTCTCTCTCACACACACACACACACACACACACACACACACACACACACAAAACCACTGTCTCTGGTCACCAAGGCTGGACTGAGAACAACTACACCTGATGAGAGAAGCAATTCGTGGGAGGTGGGAGTGAGAGGAGGAAGCTGTGGCAGGGAGGGCGAGGGACAGCAGGGTATGGGTGGCGGAGGGTGTAGCGCAGCTTGTGGGAGAATGCAGGGACGTGGTTGGGAGAGGGTAGGGCTGCTAGGTGGAGTCAGGAGGAGATCTGAGTGGGAAGGGGGAGGGAGGGGGGAGCGAAATGGAAAAGGGAGAAATAGATGAGGAGAAAAGACTAGTGGCTGCATTGGTGGAGTAGAAGGTTGTGTAGTGCTGGAGTGGGAGCAGGGAAGGAGATAGGTGGGTGAAGGACAATGATTATTAGTGAAGGTCGAGGCCAGGGTGGTTGTGGGAACAAAGAATATATTGCAAGGAGAGATCACACCTTTCTGAATTGCACAGGTGGGAACTTAGCTAGTTACATAGTTTCGTGCTAATGTATTTTACACTTTTCTGTGCCAGAGAGAAATTCTTCAGGTTGCAATGTATATCACATTTCCTTCTTCTTTTATAACTCATTTATTTCATATTTAGAAGGATTGTCAAACATGATTTTTGGTTTTGTTTGGTTTTGTTTTGCTTTAGGGTGCAAAAACAACTGGAGTCATATGCGCCCAAGTCAAAACTATAGAATACAAAGACAGAGAGGAGTTAAAAAAAGACTGTACATTAGTCCCAATTGGCATAATAGAAGACAGCTAAAAACAGGTATGTGGAAAAAAGGCTAAAAAAGACACCATACAGAAACGGAGGTCCAAATCTAAAAATTAAATGGCCGTCACCATATTGCTTTGGCGAATGAAAAGTAAGACATGGTTGAACGCCCGCACGTCATTTGTTAAAATGGCCAATAACTCAGACGGCAAACCAAACAAGAATGCAAAAGGTTAAAAAATGGACATTCCATCAGGAAGCGGTGGACAGTTAAAACTTGATTGGTGGGGTAGCGCTAATTAGCAAATGATGATGACTAAAAAGTCAGTGCCTAATATGCAGCCGAGTTAAAATAAACTCCTCTGGGCGGGAGGGCTATGCGGAGGTCGTCCAAGTCACTGAGAGAGCTTATTCCTGTGAAGGGAAGACAAGTGGCGATGCCTAAGGGACACCACCTCCTGACAGACAGCAACACAGAGATCAACGGAGAGAATATAGGTACTCGCGGACTGAGGTACAAGGACTGCAGCTTTGGCAGCAGCACCGTTTCCTGGCAGACCAACATGACCAGGAACACACAGAAACATCACACTGGCTGCACCAAGAGTGAGCAGTTGCCAGTTTTCCTGGACCCGCTGCACTAAGGGATGGGCAGTGTCCAACACACACAGACTCTGAAGTGCACTGAGTGAGTCTGAGCAGAGGACACAATTGAAAAGGCTGTGTCGCCGAAGAGTTCGGCTGCATTTTTATATTTTCTCCTTTCATCAGTTAAATTCAATATCTCTTCTGTTACCCAAGGATTTCTATTAGCCCTCGTCATTTTACCTACTTGATACTCTGCTACCTTCACTATTTCATCACTCAAAGCTACCCATTCTTCTCCTACTGTATTTTCTTCCCCCATTCTTGTCAATTGTTCCCTAATGCTCTCCCTTAAGCTCTCTACAACCTCTGGTTCTTTCAATCTATCCAGGTACCATCTTCTCAAATTGCCACCTTTGTGCAGTTTCTTCAGTTTTAATCTACAGTTCATAACCAATGGATTGTGCTCAGAGTCCACATCTGCCCCTGGAAATGTCTTACAATTTAAAACCTGGTTCCTAAATCTCTGTCTTACCATTATATAATCTATCTGAAACCTTCCAGTATCTCCAGGCCTCTTCCATGTATACAACCTTCTTTCCTGATTATTGAACCAAGTGTTAGCTTTGATACGTTTACTCTGTGTTTCCTTCTCTTCCTTTTCCTACTATCGAATTCCAGTCACCCATGACTATTAAATTTTCATCTCCCTTTGCTATCTGAGTAATTTCTTTTATCTCATCACACATTTCATCAATCTCTTCATCATCTGCAGAGCTAGTTGGCACATAAACTTGTACTACTGTGGTAGGCATGGACTTCGTGTCTATCTTGGCCAAAATAATACGTTCACTATACTATTTGTAGTAGCTTACCCACACTCCAGTTTTTTTATTCATTATTAAACCTACTCCTGCATTACCCCTATTTGATTTTGTATTTATAACCCTGTATTCACCAGTCCACAAGTCTTCCTGCCACCGAACTTTACTAATTCCCACTATATTAACTTTAACCTATCCATTTCCCTTTTCAAATTTTCTAACCTACCTGCCCAATTAAAGTATCTGACATTCCACACTCTGATCTATAGAACGCCAGTTTTCTTTCTCCTGATAACGACGTCCTCCTGAGTAGTCCCCGCCCGGAGATCTGAATGGGGGACTATTTTACCTTCGGAACATTTTACCCAAGAGGATGCCACCATCATTTAACCATACAGTAAAGCTGCATGCCCTCAAGAAAAATTGCAGCTGTAGTTTCCCCTTGCTTTCAGCCGTTTGCAGTACCAGCAAAGCAGGGCCGTTTTGATTAGTGTTACAAGGCCAGATCAGTCTATCATCCAGACTGTTGCCCCTGCAACTACTGAAAAGGCTTCTGCCCCTCTTCAGGAACCACATGTTTGTCTGGCCTCTCAACAGATACCCCTCTATTGTGGTTGCACCTACGGTACGGCTATCTGTATTGTTGAGGCACGCAAGCCTCCCCAGCAACGGCAAGGTCCATGGTTCATGGTTTGACTATAGTAGTGAAAAAAAGAACAGTTGAAATATTGTTAATTAATGCTCATCTTGGACTTGGAGAGGATAAGACATGTATTCAGATTCAGGACGAGAATGGACTCAGTTTTTAAGCCAACTTTCTCTTATGTGTAAATGAAATTTGTTTCTAACCTTTGGATATGCAAGGAGACTTACTTGACAGTGTTTGTTTATGTGAGGAATAAGATCTGTAAAAGTTTGATGTTTAAATGTACATCATTAAGTGAAGGAAAAAAAAGACTGTATATATCTGCTTAATTATAATAATAAGTAGAAAATTATTAAACAAGTAGAAAGTCTTGAGAAATTCTTGTTCCTAGCAAATATACTTTGGAGAAGAAGAGAAAAGGTGGTTGCAGCAGCAAGCTAACCAGCAAGAAAACTAACCAGCAATAAAAGTCAGCTGACAATCTCAAGTACACCATATTGTTAAAGAAGTGGGAGTTTACACACTTTAAGTTGTCCAAAGCATTGGAATAGTGGAAAGAGCTCCAAACTTCCGCAAAATGGTGGCCCAAGGTGTTGGAGATAGCAACAGGTCCATGATAACATCATCTGCTACTATGAGGCCTGAAATGGGGAATGGATCTCCGTCCCACAGAGCCGTCGGAGGTTGGCCCACATGACAGAGGAAGGGGTGGAAATGTTAAAAGAACTAGTGAATGAAATCCGGCTAGCTCGTTTGCTATCCTGAAGAAAGTGACAACACTTTGCATGCATCTGTTTATAATGAATGAAGTTTGGCATTGTAGAATGACGATTAAAAACATGGAGAGCATGTCTCCATGTGCGAACTGCATCATGGCATGCCTCAGTCCACCAAGGGACTGGGATATGATGTGGTAAGGAGGAAGTGCGAGGAATGGAACGTTCTGCAGCAGTAAGGATAACATTGGTGAGGTAGTCCACCTGGTCATCACAACTGGGGAAATCTTGTTCTTCGAAGGTCGCCAGGGAGGAGTAAAGCTGCCAGTCAGTCTTAGTAAGCTGCCATTAAGCGTGCACATGGATGGGGTAGGAGTCAGCAAACAGAGAGCACATGGGAAATAGTTGCTCGAGTAGGTGTTAGAAAGAACGGTCCACTCAAGATAATGGGCAAGCTGGGCAGTGCAAAAGGATAAGTCTAAACGGAAATAGGTGTGCAAGGAGTCGGAAAGGAAAGTGGGTGCTCCATGTTAAGGCAGAAAATGATTAAGTTGGTTAAGAAGATCAGCCAAGAGGGCACCTCTCTGACAGGTTCTGGGAAAATCCCAAAGGGGCTGATGCACACTGAAGTCACCGAGAAGCAGAAATGGGGGAGGTAGCTGCTCAATAAGCTGAAGGAAGTCTGCCCTGGTGACAGCAAATCACAGAGGGACATAAATGGTACAGAGGGAAAAAGTCAGGCGGGGAAAGAATAGGTGAACAGCAATAGCCTGAAGACAGGTAGTCAGGGAGATGGATTGACTACGAATGTCATCCTGTATGAGCAGCATGACGCCCCCTTGAGATGGAATGCTGACCTCAGGGGGAAGGTCAAAACACATCGGTAAGTAATGTGAAAGCTCAAAGCTGTCATGAGGGTGCAATCTCATTTCCTGAAGGCAGAGTACAAGGGGATGCTGCAATGCTAAAAGCAGCTGTAAATCCTCTTTGTGGGACTGAAGGCCGCGAACGTTCCACCGGAGGACAGTCATGAGGAGGAAGAGATGTAGGGGTGTCAACTCGGCAGCCGCCGAATGACAGCCAGTGTAGAGTCATTACTACGGGGCACAGAAGCAGGAGGATCCTGCTCCATGGGGTCCACAGAAGCACTGGCTTACTTGTGCGGTCAGTCCGTGGAGTCCAGCACTGAAAAACAATTGGTGGTGTCCATCGGCGAGACAGAAGCCGGCTGGGCTAAGGTACCATGTGGCGACACCTTCGAACAGGATTTTTGAGTTAGCAAAGGTAAAGACTGTTTGCCTTTGGTGGAGTTCTTCGAGCCTTTCCAGTTAGAGGAAGACTACGGTGTTGTTTGGCTAGAGGGATGGAGTAAGTCTTCATGGGAGTACTCCTCCTGTCCTTTCCTGCCTACTTGTTGTGTAGCTGATGGCTCCGCCCCTTGAGGCAAGAGTTTGACGGTTTGTTGCACAGTGGGACAGGGGGATGGTGATTCTACCTTGACACTGGGCAATTTCACAACCTCAGAGCTGAACTTGAGGTCACATGTCTGCGTGGCCATGTCCCTCATGGAGCGAACCTCATGGGCTGCACGCTAATCAAGATACACGGGACAATCCCGAGAGGAGGCAGCATGGCCGCCATTGCAGTTGATACAGCGGGGAGAAGTAGGCAGACAATCACCCTCGTGCGCATCCCTACCACAGATTACACATTTGGCAGGATGTCAACAAGATGTTCTAGTGTGGTTGAAATGATGACACTGGTAGCAGTGCATTGTGTTTGGAATGTACAGCCGAACTGTGATAATTTCATAGCCTGCTTTAATCTTGGATGACAGCACCACTCTATCAAAGGTGAGGAAAAGAGTGCGGGTGGGCATTAAGGAGGAATCTACCTGTTTCATTACACAATGGGTGGCAATGACACCCTGATCAAAGAGGTAAGATTGAATTTCTGCCTCGGTTAGACCACCGAGCAGCCTAGTGTCAATTACACCACGGGAAGAATTCAGAGTTCTATGGCCCATGACACGAACAGGGTACCCGTTAAGAAGTGTGGCAGCAAGCAGTTGTTGTGCTTGAGAATCAGAAGCAGTATCCAAAAGGAAAGTGTCATTCCATAAACAAGAGCAGGATTTCACAGGGCCAGCAATTGCATCAGCATCTTTCTGAATAATAAACAAATTTACTGTGGCGAAGAACTGACCATCTTCAGTACATGAGACCATGAGGAACTGTGGTGCAGCAGGAAGGGTCTTCGAATCACTAGCCTCATTACGTTTATGTTTCGTAGACGTTGATTGGGAAGATGATTGACTCATTGCAAGAAAATCCCCCATGATTGCCAGCATCTCCGAGAGCATGCTCCTTCCAATTGGGGCCTCCCTTCAACATGGGGGCGCACCCGCCTTAGGTGATTGTTCACACCTCCGGTCACACCTCCCAAACATCTGACAGAGGGACCAATCGGCAATTTGGGAAGGTTGCAGCTCAGGCAGTCACCCCTCCCTGGGCCTGGCCTATACCAAGTGGTACGTGTGAACCCTACCTGTCGATCCAGGCTGGGAATTGTGTGTTACCCAGTCACCTGTTATGTGTCAAATACGTGGGCGCACACGGAGGAAGAAGAAAAAGAGGAACCTCAAACATCAAAGTGGAGGAACAAGAGGAGAAGAGAAATGAAGAAAAGGGAGGGAGCAAAAAAGAAAGGTGAGAATGTTCTCACGTCAGCGACAGACAATGCAGAACATTCCCAATAACAACCTAGACGTGTTCCCCAAGGGAGAGGAAAAAGAATATCAAGAGGATAGACATGCAGCACAGAAGGGAAAAAATGCCACAAAGGCTGGGGCCCCATGGAAGCCAAGGACGAACCCACCAAACAGTGGTGAGCCCATTGGGGGATTGTCAAGCATGAATGTTGCAATCAAAATGAGATATTTTGAGGTAGTACTTAATATCCTAAATTGCTTAAACAAAAATCAAACAATGAAAAATCCAGCATAGAATGTAACAATATTAAGAAAAGGAAAGTTGCTACTCACGATATAGGGAGGTGCTGAGTCACAGATAGGCACAACAAAAAGACTGACACAATATAAGCTTTCGGCCATCTGCGACTCAGCATCTCCACTATATAGTGAGTAGAAACTTTCCTTTTGATAACATGTTTAGAATTGCTTAAACAGCTATTGAGCTATTTATTTTCATTGCCTTGCGATTACAAATCCTATGTCACTGTCAGATCATGTGTGAATGAATAATGACATAAATAACTAAGAATATGATGTGGTTGTTGGAAGCAATCTACACACAACTCTGGCGATCTTTTTTTAAATAGTAAAGACCTATTTTAGTAACAGAAAACTGCCCCAGAAGAAGATTCCTTAACATAACAGCGAATGAAAGTAGCCAAAATACAAATATTTTGAGACACTGATGTCTCCAATTTTGGGAAAAAAAAAAAAAAAAACTGGTGGCAAATGTTGCTGAGCATTGTTACGGATTTGGAGGATGTGGTGTCTGTTAAGCCAGTTATGCCCATGGACACTGTGAATTTCAAACATTACAGCCTCTGTATCTGTTGGCTCTTATATGTAATAACAACCTCTGTAGACTGGGATCAAAATGGAATTGAATGTAATTTGTTTTGTTGAGGTTTACTGCTAGAGGGTATATTGTGAACCAGTTCAGAACATCTGCAAGTAACTGGTTGACATTAAACTCTAAGTCAGTGGGTGTTTCATTGTCTATAACAACGCTTGCATAATCTCCAAACATTGTGAAGCCACTTGCTTTATTGGACGACAGAGATATGTCACTATTGTATATAAGAAATAGCAGAGACTAAGGGCAAAACCTTGTGGGACCTCACAAATACTATTTCCCAAGCAGAATCTATAGTGCCTAGCTGCATATTCCTTCTATCTAACACTCTCTCTTGTCTGTCCTGTAGACAGGATTTTACCCAGATAACTTTTGCCCTCAGGTTCCATAGCGTTATGTTTCCTCTACAAGTATCTTATGATCAACACAGTTGAATGCCTTACAACAGGTCACAAAGTATGCCATCAGGCAATGTCTTCTAATCAAGGCATTCCATCTGTAAGGATATGTTGAATACAGTCCAAAATCTGATCCAGTACTCAGTAAGCTGGTATTATTTTCACTAAATGACAGTACAGGACTATATCAAATGCCTTCCTGAAGTCAAGGAACGCATCAGTGTGAATGCTGATGTCTAAAACCCAGTGGACCTCATGGAGGAACAAAAGAAGCTGAGTTTTGCAATATTTCTGTTTGATGAATCCATGTTGATTTTTATAGAGAAGATTTTTGTTCCTCAAAAACATCATAAAGCAGGAACATAAAACATGTTCCAGAATTCTACAAATGACTGATGTCAGTGATAGTTGCCTATAATTATCTGCATCGGTCCTACAATTCCTCTCAAAAAATGAGAATGACCTGTACCTGTTTCCTGTCACTAGGTACCCTCGATTGCTCCAGTGTCCTTCGATAAACTGCTGCCAGAAGGAAAACAAGTTCTTCCGCAGACTCTCTGTAGAATCTCACAGGTATGCCATCGACCAATGATTGACACGAGTGACTATATTATGTTATTCCAAAGTGAAACGGTTTTGGAAGACCAAATTCAATACTTCAGTCTTCTCTTTGTCATCTTCCGTTTTGGTATGGAGTGACTGAAGAGATCACTTTGATTCATTTACCGGTTTTAAGTAAGACCGAAACTCTTAGAGTTTGTAGTTAGATCAGTTAGTAAGATTTAGTTCCAAAGTCACTGAACATTTCTCTAATTGCTCTCCTTGTGCTCATTTTCACTTTGTTCAGTTTTAGTTTGTCAGATAGGTTTTGACTTTGAACCTTTTTATTTAATGACAATGGGTCTTGTCTGGAGCACACTTGTTTATCGTGTACTGAACTATGCTTTTGAATTTTATCCATTTGTACTCCCCAGATTCATCCTTAGCACCGAATATTTGATGACGAATACTTAAATAATCTCCAACTTGTATTCTATCACTGCTATTAAGCAAAAATATTTTTGAAAAAAATTTTGAAATTTGTAGTAAGTTCTTATGGGACCAAACTGCTGAGGTTATCAGTCCCTAGGCTTACACACTACTCAATATAAGTTAAGCCAACTCACACTAAGGACAACACCCACACCCATGCTCGAGGGAGGACCCTAACCTTCGATGGGGGGGAGTTGCGCAAACTGTCGCAAGGTGCCTCAGACCGCCGAGGCACCCTGTGCAGCCAAAAATATTTGTCTACCCTTCCTAATAGCCATTATAATGACCATAGTCATTGATAATATCACAGATTATGATCACCAAAGCCCTCCTCTATGTTAATTGATTCAAAAAGTTCAGGTCTGTTTCTCGCTATAAGGTCTACAACAGTGCCCTATGACATCCAGATCCTTCCCACCAACATCAGCTTTTCTGAAGTGCACTGAAGGAGGGGGGTGGGGGTAACTCTCCCTGTGATATATCATATATCCTATGTTCCTGTAACCTTCCTGTCCTCAAACTTTGTTAGCCATTGTTCTTACTCATCTATCCCCTTTCCTATTCCCATTTCAGCACTACACAGCCCTCTGTTCCCCCCATGCACACAGTCTTTCTCTTCCCTCCTCTTCCGCTACCACTCCTCCTCTCTCCCACACCCTCCATCTAACCCCCCGCCTGCACCTAGTTGGCCTATCCTGTCTCCACCTCATTCCTAAATGCTCCCACTAGCAGCATTTTACTGTCCCCCGCCTCTAAGCTGCTATCTCTCCCTCTCCCTGCCCCTGCCTTGACCTTATCCCCCACCTTTCCCATCACGCGCTGCAGCTCATAGTTTGGTTTCAGCTGCCAGAGACTGTGGTCATGTGCGTATAAGTTTTGTGTGTGTGTGTGTGTGTGTGTGTGTGTGTGTGTGTGTGTGTGTGTTGTCTATTTTTGACAAAGGCCTTGTTGGCTGAAAGCTCATTTTGTGACAGTCTTTTCATTGTGCCTATCTGCAACTCAGCATCTCCACTATATGGTGAGTAGCAACTACCCTTTTCACAATACTACTCAAAAATTTTCAGACAAGACATTCGGAATAATGTCGTATGAATTCCTGTCTCTGGCACCATTTCTGATTGCTCTCCCATTCTATAGCTGGCAGACTGAAGAATTTAAACAATGCCTATGCACACAAATTACAAAATCATGAACAATGATGTTGGCATTAGGAAACAGCAGTCAAAAGATTGTTCAATGTTTCATCCATCCACTTTTACACATTTACTCTGGAAGCCAGTGTATGCTGCATGACAGAGGATACCGTGTATCACTACTAGCCATTTCCTCTTTTGTTCCTGTGGCAAACAAAGAAAGAGAAAAATGAGTGTCTATATGCCTCCACAAAACTCTAATTTCTCTGATCTTATCTTTGTGGTCATGAAAAGATCATCATCTTTCCTCCAAGGATCCCCATATGAGTTCATGAAACATCTGTGTAATACTCGCATGTTAATCAAGCCTACTAGTAACAAATCTAGCAGCCTGACTCTGAATTGCTTCGACGTCTTCCTTTAATCTGAGCTGGTGGTGATCCGAAACACTTGAGCATTTCTCTAGAATGACTTGCACTAGTATTTATACAGGGTCTCCTTTGCAGAAGACCCACATTTCCCTAAAATTCTTCGATTAAACCAAAGTCGGCCACTCATCTTCCCTAATGCTGTCTTTACATGCTCATTTCATTTTGTATCACTTGGCATCATTATAGATAGATATTTAATTGACACGACTATGTCAAGCAGCACACTACCAATGCTGTATTCAAACATTCTAGGATTGTTTTTCCAATTAATTTTTCTAAATTTAGAGCTAGCTGCCATTCATCACACCAATCAGAAATTTTGTCCAAGTCCTCTAGTATCCTCCTCCAGTTGCTCAACTTCAACACCTTCCCATGAACCACAACATCAGCAAACAGCCACAGGTTGCAGCTCACCCTGTCTGTCAGATCATTTATGTACATAGAAAATAAAGGCAGTTCTCTCAGACTTTCCTGGAGCACTCCTGACTACAGCATTGTCTCTGATGAACACTCATCGTCTAGAACAATGTACTGGGTTTATTACTTTGAGCCACTCATTTATCTGGGAACCTATTCCATATGTTTCTACCTTTGTTAACAATCTGTAGTGGGGCACTGTGCCAAATGCTTTCCAGAAATCTAGGAATAATTCTGTCTTACTGCCTAACAAAACAAATTATTTTATTTGAAAATGCAAGTAAAAGTGTGCATTTTTCTTCCATCAATTAAAAGCTAAAAAAATTCTGTCAAAAAATATTGTCAAACTGACATTTTAACATTTAATCCACTGCTGTTCAGTAAGCTCTGCCTATGAATCTCTGGCACATTATTAACATCCCCATCCATTTTATTGGCACATTACATTTGTAGATTTTTGAATGTCTGCAAACCAAGCATCAAATCGCTCACTTTACACTCCTCACTCATCTCTCTGACACTTTATCACATGTTTGTACATAGGCACTGTATAATATTCTGTTAGTATGTAAAACAAGATAGGCTTTAGTAACAATATTTATGCATGCTGCTTAGGAATTGTAATTAACTCTTTTCAGTTTCATGTTTTAACACCTGTGACATTGGTGTATGATAGTTTTATGAAATATTAACATAATTGCACAAGTTTATTATAAGTATATACTGAGTGCTAGACTGAATAAATTACCTATTTCATATGCTTGATGTGGCACCAGGATACCAAAGACTATCTTTATCACTAAGAAACACAGTGTGCAGCCAAACTGTTAGCTTCACTGCTTTCAGTGCGGAAGGACCTGGGTTTGATTCCCAGTACCTCCTCAGATTTCAGAGGCAGTATCCATCTTTCCCATAGTCACATACACTTCTACAATTTTTCCCATTGGCCTCCTTTTGCATCCCATCCCTCTATTTCAATCCACTGTTGTCTAGTGGTCTCTCTGAACAACCAGTGGTTCCTTTAAATTAATGAATGATGCTGCACCTTCTTAATTTCCCACCTTTCTGCAATTTCTTCAATTCTAATCTGCAGTTCATAATTCATGAACTACGGGCAGAGTTCACGTCTGACACTGTAAATGTTTTACAGTTTAAAATCTGATTTCTAAATCTGTTTCACCATAACATAATCCGTCTGAAATATTCTGATGTCTCCAGGTCCGTTGTGCCACATTTGCTAATGTTGCCTATGCAGTCCATGAATCAATTCATCTTATTTTTGGCTATTTAACTTTGTGTGCTTTAACAGACAATGATAAATAAAAGGTATACTAAATTCTACATCAACTCTGGATCTGTTGGCTGACTAATTGTGCTTTTCCTTGTGCCTACTGCATAAGCAATTAGACCACAGAATTGTTTTATTATGCCACAATATGACACACTTTTGGCACTATTGCAAGAATTACTTCACAGCTGATGACTTCATCAGATTACTGACTATGGTCTGTATTATGTCGACCTTACTACAAATCAACAGGCAAGATGTGGAGTCAGCATTGCGTCAACATGACCAGGCAATGCTACAGCCAGCAACAGCCAAACAATTGTCACTGAGGGCCTATTAACAGGTGCCCAGCCAACCACCAGGGAATCAAGTTGGTGGGCAAGGTACCTGGACAGCTGTCACATATCATCCAATTGAGCTACCAGATCTACTGTATGCCCAGCAACCTCTGTGTTGCCACCACTAACCACCGCTAGTGCACCATCTCCAGTGTATGGGTTGCTGACTGCAGCGTAAATGGGTTGCTGACTGCAGCGTAAGTGAAGCCATGAAACTTTGGCTGCTAGCAGCCTCCACTTCTGCTAAACCAGTTCAAGCTGCACAAGGTATGGCATTTCATCAGCCCTGCCCAAGCACTACACAGATTCTTTGTTTGGGTGCCCCAACACAGCATTGCTTCTTGTAACCAAAGACAGAGATCTGACCACACCCGCAGGACATGGACATCTACCTGCCTCTGAAAAATGTATCCGAGAGGCACCATCGGTATATAAGTGAAAAAATAAATTCCATTTTAAGTGCAAATATTATGATAATTCTGTTGCTTGTTTCAAAAATTTTACCATGAACAGCTGTTTACTTTATGAATGGGCCTCCAATAATCATTCTGAAATGTTGCAAATCGCCTAGCTTTGTGAATTGCTGTTGATAGATGAGGAAGTGTACAGTCAGCAGTAGATGGTACACTTGGGCGCACAGTCCACAGGAAGACCACCAGCTCTTACAGTCCTCTGCTTGCAGTGACCCACCGCCCCAACAACAGGGAAATTTTCTATTACGTATGCTGACCACAAGACGCATACCAAGTCTGGGATGGAACCCGTAATAAAGTCAAAATTGCAGAAGCTGTGTACCACCTTCAGAGCTAAAGGACACTGGGGAAAAAAGGAGAGAGAGAGAAGTGTATCCAAAAAGAGACATATGATACAGGGACAATAAGGTGGAACAACCACACACACCACTTCCACCAGTTGTGCAGGCAGTCACAGACCTATTGGGAAAATTATTCACATAGTGGACATTAAAACAAAGTAATGGAACAATAATACAATTATAATCATCCTGACGAATAGAAAAAATGCAGATAAAGTGCACAGAAGGTACATAAATACTGACAGCATCACACATCAGTTGTGGATGAGGAGCAAACTGAATGTGGCTAACATATACAGCTTGAAATGTCTGGCACACTAGCTTGACAGCCACTAACACCCAAAAGGTTGACACTGATCAAGATAAAGAAAGCAGGCCACTAAACTGAAGCTGGTAACCTTAACCACAAGTGATCATGTTGGCTATCAACATAGCTGGCACACAGGTATAATGTGCTTGCAAGGGTATTCCATCATCCCAGACACCTACAGAAGGAACACAATATGCTGACAGATTCTAAATGCCACAACAGACACTGAGGGAGTAGCACCACATCCCGAAACCAACTCTTCTGATTTGTCAACTTGGGCCAATATAAGATGCTACCAGACTTAAATTGACGTTGCATCAGTAGTATCACACACCCTGATAAACACCACTTTCACCAGTGGCCAAAATACTGGTGCATCTTTTTGCACTAAACACACACTGCAATTAGGAATGACATATAAACTGACTCTAGCTACGAAAGTTTACAAAATTCCACATTTCCACATGGTTAACCTCAAAACTGATGATTTTGTCTACCTACTTTCCTTTAAATATTACTTTCTGAAACTGCACAAATTTTATGACTATTTACAAACACATAACAATCATCTATACCAAAATACTGAAGACAGAGTCAAATTAATGCAACATATGGCAAAGGAAAACAATACACTTAGTAAGAAAGAAACATCGTAACAAAGAAATCAATTAATCGTGTTCGCATAGGCCACTAGCTAACAGAAAAATTAGTTACTTTATGTCAAAGAAAACAGTACAGAAAACTGAAGAGTACAGTTACTACCTCTTCTAGTGGTATATGTTACTTACATTCTGCACATTAAATGGAGATTTACTTGATGATTTGCTACTGACAAATTGTTGCTTACAAACTCAGCGAATAAGAGTACAATGCAGATAACAGAAACATGGGTGCCCATACAATATTTTGGAAGGGCGGGGCGGGGCGGGGAGGGGGGGTTGCGGTTAAGCTGGGGGCGGGGTTAGACCTGGTGGTATGGTATATGTTTCATATTTTGGAAGGTGACTGGCTACTTGGAAATAGCCATAAAAAGTTTAATTCCAAACCCTGTTAAAAATCTGCATAATATCAACTTTTAAACCATTTTCTTGAAAGAAAAACATATAATTACACAATATTTTTTCATTTCTGTGGTGGTGGTGGTGGTAGGAGGGGGGGGGGGAAGGGGGGGGAGGGGAGGATCTCCTGCCACAGGGTATGGGCACCCCTGAACAGAAAGTCACAAAGTTAAAATAAATATTGTGAACAGTAAGGGGGAATCTCCTCTATCCTGCCTGCACATGAATTTAATAATTGAAGGATAAAAGATGAATCTCCCTTTGTGTGTGTGCATGTGTGTGTGTGGCAGGGAGGGGGAGTGTGGGGAGGGGGGCACACACTTTTTCGATATATCAGTGCCTCAACTATTTGGTATTCGGTGAGTTATTGCCTTTATTCCCTAAATTATTTATGTTCAACCAAGGACGTTACACGTATATGAACTTCATTGTTTATTGAGTTTTGTTGTTATTCTTTCCTGCATACATTATTCACAATTTCTGTGATATGTACAAAGGCCCCTTGCATGATCTGAATGCAGATCTATTTACCTCTTGGTGGAAGTACACTGTGTACTACCATTATCCAAATCAGAATATAATCTGTGAGACAAATTATTGTTATAGACAGGTTGGTCGACCAAGTACCAACGTTACCAGATGTGGTGTAGACATGTCAGTCTTTATGGCTCGTGTCACCTGGCAGCAATAGCGAAATATGCAACAACACACAGATTCTATCTGTATGCATCAATTTACTGGCATTTACTAGTTCTAACAAATAAAATTGAAAAGGTGCAAGGAACTATTCAATATGTAGTATGCTAAAATACCGTTAAAGTCATTTGCTGCCACTTCTCAAATGACAAGCAACTACGTTTGTAATATTGCAGACTTCAGCAGTCTTTGTTTGCATTGTTAAACATTTTCACTATTAACTATCAACAAATGAATGTATTAGTATATTAATCTGACAAAAAGTACATCTAGTGTCATGATCTGTCAGCAACACCCTCTCCTTTTAAATTCTTGAATGTGTTGTACTTCAAGGTAAAATTGCACTCATATCACTGTCGGCATCTGATCATGACTCACTTTCTTTGACATTCTTTGAAATATCACTGTCCCATTTCTGTCTTCAAAATGATCATCTTTCTGTATCAATACAAAAAGTTTCAAAAGTGCCAGATATTCCTTTCTCGTATAATAGCTACATATATGTACGATGATAAATGGTGTCTTCTTGGAAATATTCCAAGGCTACCATGTGCTGCTTCTCAGCCTCATTTTTTCCAGGTGTCTGCAGCTTAGCTGTGACTGTCTCATCAATCTATACTGATCTGTTCTCTTCCTACTGTTATAATAGTGTTTTTGATGGTTTTCAAAAATGTTGCAGTCCTCTTTACCAGCTGAGCAACAGCAAATGAAGCTCTCCATTCTTCTTTGACATGAGCAACAGGAAATAATAAGCTCTCCATCCTTCTTTTCATTCAAGTACTCCCACACCAAACACAGAAATTCACTGTCTAGGCTCTGTAGCACACTTTTCTTCCACCATTTCACTTCACATGCTTGCACCAATTGCACATCGTCACAGTTTGAGATGAAATAGTAGTGAAAAAATACTAAAAACATCAAACATGGAATAAAGTAACACACAGATTTCTATTTAAACAAAGTGAAACAATGACATCAGTTACACACAAGAAACACAGTAACCACGTTTAACACGAGTGCATGCGTTTGTTTCACAAGAAGCCAACATAGCTCATGCTGCCTGCTTGAGCACCTCTCATTTCTGGCTGGCTCCTGCTGTCACTAGGCAATGAAATGACACTACTGAGCTGTCAGTACCAAAGATTAATCTCGTAGAATACAACAAAGGCTAAAAATGAGTGTCAGTAGATATCCAGGTAAGTTTCACGTTATCACAGCCACCATTCCAAATGGGTCATCACCAATGCTGCAAGTCTCAATAGCAACCTAAATCTTGTGGACGGGGCAACACAGGTCCTAGTTCCTGAATACAGTTACCACTTTTGCAAAATAAAAAAATTTAAAAAAAAATGCCTAGAACTGCAAGTACAGCTGACTAATCTGAGAGAAGT
Source organism: Schistocerca piceifrons (assembly GCF_021461385.2). Classification (NCBI taxonomy): domain Eukaryota; kingdom Metazoa; phylum Arthropoda; class Insecta; order Orthoptera; family Acrididae; genus Schistocerca; species Schistocerca piceifrons. The sequence continues at coordinate 1,059,670,777 of NC_060139.1, forward strand.
CAAGAACTGCACTGAAGAATCCGAGACAAATGAGGTCACTAACAATGGCTACCATTCTTAACCGTGTTTATATACTGATGAAAGGATGGGTAGCTCCACATTCATACTAAATAAGCAGACGTGAAGGGGAAAAAAGCATTATTAAGGTTGAGGGCGCAGAGAAAATGTGTTGATGGTAACAAAGAATTAATAAGAAAAGCAACTCATCTACTGCAGAAATCACAGACTAGAACTGCACTGCAGTACACATGACAATGCAAACAACTTTTCTATACAGCAACGGCTGGTAAAGCTACTTACTAGAGGTTACACTTAATTATTCTGCATGAATGCAACCTTATATTAATGAGTAATCATTCTATAAATACAAAGTATTTTACCATTTATGATGTGTGTGGGTAAAACTGGAACCAGGGATGTGGTAATCAGAACTTCTTCCTTTACTGAAAAAAGAACAGATACATTCATACTGTATACATGGAGAACAAAAGGGCTTACAGTAAAATGCTACTATAAAACCACATCAGTTTCTGTACACTTAGAGGCACATACAAAGGAAAACTATATGAAATAAAAGGAAAGCACAAGGGTGAGGGTGTGCCTTCTGTTCAGTCATTTAAAAATTTATCTTCTTTCTGTTTAAACAAGCATTATTTTGTCTCAGTGTAAAATTATCTGTTTGATTTCAGAACCAGAACCTAAAAATTCAAAGTCCACATTATAGTCAACCCTTTAACTGCATTCTGACTTTAGCAGTCAAATCCACTATCCATTTGTACCAGTGCTGAATGCCAACATTAACATCAGACCTTTTCCCCTTAGTCATGCCTGACAAGGTGAGCTATATACTGAGCACTGATGTTAGATAAAATAATAATACAATATTTTTATGATAGCATGTATGGGTAGAACATCAGGGGATACATGAACAGACTGTTTCATTTTAATAACCAAATACAGTTTATGCAAGTCAGACCTTATGTAAGTGAGTTGAGATATTACAAGGAAATCAAAGGCTAAACTTAACATATTGTGAGCTTAAGTAAGCTCTTAGCTGGAGGAAGACAGGCTAAGGAACTGGACACAGAATTTCAAGGGAACGATTCTGGTATTCATTACAAGCAATGAACCAAACAGTCCATCAAAATTTGAATGAATCTGAATAGATTTGAATTTTCTGAGTACACTTGAATAATCCAGTATTATGAAGTTCAACAATGGCTTGATAATTTACCAAAAGAGGAAAAACTCTAATAACATCAATAGTTTAGACCAGTGCCAGGTTTTTACAACCAGTTATCTAATCAGAGAAGAATTAGCATGACAAAAGGGCAGAAGAGGAGCTGGAATAGGAAGAAATGCAGTAGGATGTCACACACAACACAAAAGAGTAAAATATTCTAAGATATCACTATCACTGTTTATATATATATTGTTTATGATAATTGAAACTGTAAGAAGATATTTGTTATTTTCAATAGGATAGAGAATACAGAGGAATTGTGGCACGTTACTTAGTGCTCCCTGTTGTGCCATGCAATACTATTAGCTGCTATATTTTATTTGGTCATAATGCATTTGTTTTGAAATGCCACACAATTCATGTTTGGTTTCACTAGGTGTTGTCTTCCTGTAGTATACTTGACTGGCAGGGTGGGTGAGGTTGTAATATACCTGATCTGAGAGTCAGAGTTTTGGTATTTTAAAAAGATAACACAAAGTTTATGTATTTCACTTATGTCAAATATAAATGAAAGTTAACTATTCACAACAAATAATTTATATAAACTGAACTTTTTCTATAGCTCTTTTTCTGAACTTTCATTCTCTTTCCAAATTTCTCTTTCATATGCTTTACAACTTGCTAAATGTGTAGACTGAATGACATCAGATAGATGTGCGACAACTCTGTCTCAACCAATGCTTCCCAACCATGTTCTTTGACTCTTCTAACTGTAGACTGGTATCTGTACAAGTTGTACATAACAATCCCTGCCACCTTGAAAATAGTGTATTCCAGTCAACATTGTCAAAACTTTCTCTTAAGTCTATAAACATAAGTTTGCCTTTCTTCAAGCCAACTTCTGAAATAATTCATAGAATCACTATTTCCTGGTGTGTTACCACATTTCTCTGGGTCCCAAACTGATGATCCCTGTGGTCACAAACTTTGTCCATTTCTTTGTAAATAATTCCTGCCAATATTTTGCAACAATGAATTATTAAACTGTTCCTTTTTATTACAATTAAACTGACACATTGGCAGTTTTCACATCTGTCATTACCTGACTCCTTTGGTATTAGAATTACTACATTATTACATTATTTGACTGCTTCCCCAGCCAAACAGAAGCACACAGAAGGACACAGGTTCAATTTCCAGTATCTTTCCAGATTTTTCCTGAGGCAGAAGGGTATAGAATAAATTCCACTGAGCCTCATAAGGCCAAAGGAGGAGCTGCTTCAATAAAGAAGCACCATCGACATCATCAGGATGTACCTAGTGGCAATAATGGCTGGAGGCATTGAACAAATGTGGATCACATGTCAGACAATCATAGATCGCTCTTCACACTGCCTTATAGGCAGCAGTCACGCAGTCAGAATAAGCCTAAGACCTGATCTGTGAGTGGTGTTTACAAATTTACAATCTTACATTATTACTCAATTCTTAGGGTATTTTGCCTATCTCATATCTCACACACAAGGAAGAACAGCTCGGTTTGTCTTACATTATTCCAATGATGTTAGTAATTCTGGGAGAATGTCACCTAGTCCACATGCCAGATTTCAACTTAGGTCTTTGAGTGTTCTGCCAAGTTCTTCTCACAGTATCATATCTCCCATCTCATCTCTAATTACTTGCCCTTCCCGTTTTGTATTATTCACTTCAAATGTATTTCCTCTGAATATACCTTCCTCCTTCCACCTTTAAGCCTTCCCTCTTCCTGTCTGTTACAGCGTAAAGTGGTGGAACGACAGTCACAAAAAAGAGAGCAGAGAGGGATGTGAAGAAGACATCAATCAATTGCACACTGACCAAACCCTCACTAGGATGACAACGCGACAGCAGCATCCTCTATGTGAAGAGGACATAAGCGCTGTGATGACTGGTCACAGCCCACTTCTACAGTAGCATCAAGGTTAGGCGCATCAAGACCAGCGACTTAAGAATTGGATATACTGAAGAGATTTTTTGAGTCCTCTTTGCATAGAGGTCGCTGCCATCGCATTGTCGTCCTAGAGAGGTGTCAGTCAGCGTGCAATTGGCTGATGTCTTCTTCACAGCCCTCTCTGCTCTCTCATTTCTGACTGACGTTTCAGCACTTGACTTTATGCAGTAACAGACAGGAAGGCTGAAAGGTGGAAGGAGGAAGGTGTACTCAGAGGAAATACAATGGAAGAGAATTACAAAATGGGAGGGGCAAGTAATTAATTTCTTCTCAGCAAATACAGAAATAAAAACCTCATATAAAATGAAAACAAAAAATCTAAGGATAAAAAAGTAAAATAACAAAAGACAGAAAGCAAGCACCTATGCACTAAAACAAGTTGGCTGCTTTCAGTCATAAGCACAGAATGTCATAATCATACATCCTGAAATCAGAATAAGCATATGCTGTGGACCAACTTAAAAAGGCAACATGAAGGCATCACATATAAGGAGCATTTTTTTTCAAAACTTAATAAATACAAAAAAGTAAATTTTTGAGGATACGAATTTTTAAATATCATACTGAAATACCAATTACATAAATGAGATAATTTGACACTTGTACAGCTTTTGTAGGCAAAATTCTGATTGTGCATTTGACTTTTCTAAAATTTTCATAAAAATGATAAATGTAACACTTCTAAAGCCTTATGGTGGGCATTCTATGTCTCACAGAGAATTTAAATCAAATAATTTACGTATACAATGATGATGTGTGCATGTACAAAGTTACATAGATATCTGATCGTGTCTCACTGGTGCATCACTTTTTTTATCAGTCAGTGTATCTATTTGTATTGTTGTGGTCAGAGTAGAGGGACAAAGTTTCCAAGTTTTTTCAAAAGTCGATAAATCCAAAGATGGAAATTAGAAGTTTTGTTAACACATTCAAATTGATTTTTTAAATAATTCTTTTAATTACAAAGAAAGCTATTTTATTTTGCATAGAAATACAATAACATATTTCCGTATAACACTTTATTGACATATTTTTCCACAAATGCTTGATAATTAGGAGTGCAATATAACAACAAACACTATTGAACTACAGCACAAAATACTGACTACAACAATACTAAAATGGAAATCTATTTATCACTTTCAACAACGTCCCTATAAAACTTCTCCCCCTTCTGGCACATAAAAATGCCTCAAAGTTTTAGAAAATACTTTTACTTTTGTTAGTTGCCTATGTGGTAATTTTGTAAGGTGGCTGCTTTCCTTATTTCCCGGTTGCAATTTATGGGTTTCCTTATTTCCACCTCTACAGGACTTCCGTTATAAGTATCCGATACTGACAAAAATACCGTTTCACATGCTATCACTCACTGAACAGTTACTTTAAAATGCTTTCCATGAATAAGGAAATAATGCACCAGTATATTAAATTTTCTGCTTTCTTTCATGAAGGCTATTAGTGTGCACATGATAAATGTATTTTTATTTTGACTGGCACATCCAATAGAGCAGAGGCTACTTGGTTACATACTTTCAGTCCTTCTGCTCCATGCCACAAAAAGCAATCCTTTCCTCTGTGCTCAGGAATGGGTCACGATCCACAAATTGTATAGCCAAAAGCAGGAGAGCAGTACTCCACGAACCCCTCAGGTGGTCAATGAGGCCAAAAGGCCCTACCTTACAGGCACAAATGGAAACTACCTTCATGGGCAAAACTTATCATCAGGTCAGCCAATTTAGTGTCACCTGCTGGCACCAAAGATTAGTGTGTCAGAAAGATTAAGATGCCACCTCAAAGCAGCCACATTAGGAATGTCTACGAGTACGTGGGCCACTGACACATGGGCTCAGCATTGGCACACTCGACGCCAAGGTTTCGGTCAACTGTACCCGACCACTACAAGGATTGCCATATTGTGCACCTAGCACATTGTAATGTGCCTGGCACCCGAGAACAGATAATGGACTCCCTGCAACATTCTGTGTCAACCTGCACAATTGATCAGAGAATAGCAGCATGCAGACTAGGAAATTAACATCCCACATGTAGGCTGCCATTACCACCTCAACAAAAACAGCTGCGTTTGGAGCTGTGCTATTACTGGGAAGCACGGACTGCTGACGAACTGAGTCGCATTGCGTTCAGTGACGGTTTTGTGTTTCTGCACTAACCCATACAATCATCACTGGTGAATGTGGTGGTGACCTGGGGAGAGGTGCCACTCTTCCAATGTTTTGGACAGACACAGTGGTGTCACTCCTGGTATGATTTCAGGTCACGGCTGGTAGGGATTGACAAACTCTGGCAGTATGTCACAGACATTTTGTGACCTCATGTGCTACTTTTCATGTGACAGTACAGTGGTGCCATTCTTACACAGAACAATACCAGTCAACACATGGCACGTTTCTCTACAAACTGTCTGCACTATGCTGAGGTACTCCTATGCCCAGAAAGTTCATCAGATCTGTTCACGAAGTACACGTGTGAGGACCAACTCGGTTGTTAACTTTGTCCCAGTGCCAGTATCTGGCGTACCAATGACGAGTTATAACAGTTGTGGGCCAACTTGCCTCAGGAGAGGATACAGCGGCTGTGTAACACCCTTCCCAAACAAATCAGGGCATGCACTCAGGCCAGAAGGATAGCAATGTCATACTGCCAAATTCTTTGACTCGATTTTGTAATCACCGAAATAACGTCACATATCATCTCACCCTGTGAAGTTTCACTTTGTTTCCCCATCCCACCTGGGTTCTTCACTTTTTTTGTCACATTGCATGCATTCAGGCACAAACAGCAGTATCAACAGTCATTCTTCTGTGATACCATGCACAAATGAAATAGAATTGTTGAAAAATGATAATGCTATGCTGCACATCCTCTGATACAACATATGTGCTGACTTGAGGAATATACATGTAGGAATCATTTTGAGCCACAGTGCTCCGCAGCTTTCAAGAGTTTCTGGAACAACACCTTACTTCAAGGAACACTTATCAGCTGTGTTCTAAACATTACTTTTCAACCATTTCCGGGGTTAGTCGACCATCATACAAATTGACAGAGGGTAAAATAAAGATGAACAATTAATCAGTTGCAAAATTTTGTCTTTACAACTTCTCAAGAAACCCTTAAAAGTATTTGTGTAGAACTTACAAAACATATTATCTACGTGATTTGGACTTTTGTTATGTAACTGATCTGGCATAATAAGTACACATCATGTTTTGAAAACATTTGCCCATCTGATAAGCAGGGTGAAGAAAAATTCACACACTCGGACTTCTCAGAGCAATTCCTCACATACTAGCAATACAAAAAAGTATTCACAAAATTTTGATCTGCGCATATTTCCGGCAGCATATGGATGTTAAGGACTGCCAATCTGGCAACACTGTACTCACATGTATGGTAACTACCTCTGTCATCAGGTAGGAGTAGTGCTGCACATTTGGTGCAGCAGATAGCATTTTGGGTTGACATGCAGGAGGTCGAAGGCTCACTTCTGGGTCGAGACATATTTGTTTTTATTTGCTACATGCAGTCTGTGTGGTACAGTATCTGGTGTCTTAATCGTCAAACAGCAACTATAGTGGTCTTCTACGAAACGTTTGCACTTACTTACTGCAAACGCAGAAATGGAGGTACAATTGTTTTCATTCGTCATCTTTTAAAGAAGCCTTTTGTACGTCGTGGATGCAAATTGTTTTACACCGCTACATCTACTACATTCCAAACCTGTTTTCCTTAAAGCCTCCCTCAATGGTCCCACTCATTAGTACGAACTATTACTCTTGCTACGTTCAGGTCCATTACATTTTGTTAGGGCCTTACATCAACAGTAGGGCTAGCAACTTGCTTTGCAAATAATTTCCAAACTTTGTTACCATTTGTATGCATTATGTCTTTTACCATTGAGTCTGTTAAGTGCATGCTGTTTAGTAACTATCCCCATGCATTACTATTATTATTATTATTATTGTTATTATTGACGGAAACATCACATTCATCACCATTACGAAACAGTGTAATTCAGAAAGAAACAGTGGTGAGATGAATCACACAGAATAAAAGCCATAAGAGAGGTGATGCACCTTAAGTGGAACAGCCCGCTGTGACTAATCACGTGTTTATACTGTAATTGCTGTTCACTGGACAGGTACTAATTGCCAATGGAGTAATATGCATGTGACAGACTCCATGTACATTCGCCTACACACATTGTTTTCTCTTCTTGTGTTATTCTAAAACAGTATGGCAGATGTACGGCATATACAAACAATGATTATATGGATATGGTTCTGGTCTTTGGTGCATCTGATAACTGGGCTGGTGTTACCACTCGTGAATATGCTGCTAGATATCCAGGTTGACGTCATCCAGATAAAAATGTTTTTTGTCATCTGGAGCTTCACCTTTGAGAGACAGGTTCTCTCCTTCCACCATTGTGTGACAGACATGCGTCCATGGACTCACCATACTCCAGCTACTGAGGAAGCGATTCTGGAGGTTATACGACAGGAACTCCAGCAGAGTACATGTAGCAAGGCAAGGTAGCCATGTGTCTCACAACACATGATCGTTGACATGCTGCACAAGCTTGGGCTGCACCCCTATCATTATTCTTTAACGCAGCTCCTGCAGACTGCCGTCTGCGAATGCAATTCTGTGCATGATTCCAACAACAACAGGAGGCCAATGACGACTTCATAAAAACTGTAATATGATCAGATGAAGCAGTGTTCACCCACGAGGGTGTCTTCAAGATGCACAATGCCCAGCATTGGTGTGACGTTAACACACGTCACCCATGATCGTGGACATCAAGTTTGCTTTGGCATCAATGTCCTGGCTGGGATACTGCGAGAAAGAACTTTGGGTCCCTACTTTTTGCCTTACTAGTGGACTGCGTAAAGATATCATGCACTCATCTCAAACTATTTGCCTGATGCACTGGAAGAAATGCTTCTTATGTTTCACAGAGGTTGCATCTCCACACTTTGTAATTAATGTGTGACAGTATTTAGGCAGAACATTTTCAAGCAATGTTTCAGATGAAGAGGCCGAGTTGTATGGCCTTTGCATTCACCTGACCTAAACTCCCTGGTTTTCTTCCTACGCGACCACTTAAAGGAGCATATGTATTTCACTTCGCCGACCACATGTGGAAGAACTCACAATGCATGTTCATGCTGCTCTTGTATCTGTGGACGCAGTTATGCTGAAAAGAGTCAAGAACCATATGACCCAGCTTCTGTAAAGTTTGGAAAGTGGGAGACGAGGCACTGGCGGAATTAAGGCTGTGAGGACGGGGCGTGAGTCGCGCTTGGGTACCTCAGTCGGTAGAGCACTTGCCCGCGAAAGGCAAAGGTCCTGAGTTCGAGTCTCGGTCCGGCACACAGTTTTAATCTGCCAGGAAGTTTCATATTCTTTTGTAAATGTCATGCAGTCATCAATACAAAAATTATTATTGTCACTGGTTGATAATGTGTTACATCTGAGTGGATGTACTGCATATAATATTAATGACTAGTAGATTTGAGTTATTTAACGGTTCCATCATCTTTAGCATCTCAAAATTGTTATTGATTTTGTAGTTGTTCTGTCCTGTGAGAGTTAATTTGTTTCAATTGTCCATTTCTGACTTGTCTGACCACATTTTTGTTATGTTCACCATCACAAAACACTGTGCTATGCAAACGTCAGATACATGTGGCTTAAGAAACAGTGTATAGCAGGATGAAATTGGCAAATAAAAACAAATATGCCTCAACCCAAAATTGACCCCTCGACCTCCTGCTTGCTAACCCAAAATGCTATCCACTGCACCAACTCCAGAGCACTACTCCCATATGCTGTCAGAGGGAGTTACTGTACATGTGAGTACAGTGTTACCAGATTGCCAACCTTTAGTATTCATTTACTACTATCCAAGTGCACGAATTTTTCTTCTCACTGTATATGTAAATGTTTGTATTTTGTACTGTGCAATGTTTTCAGTTCATGACGTATAGGAAACACAAAATGAATCTAAAATTAATATTTTGACTGAACTGAGAGGTGTTCAACGAAATAAGATGTAGTTTGTGACAGATACAGAACATAGCACAGAGAAAGTAAATACTGTATTTAACAGTAACTACTACAGCACTATAACACATTGTATTTTAGCCATTAAGACTGACAGTTGATGGGCATAAAATACTAGCAGCACAAAGTATTCCAGTTTTTACCAGGAAGATGAGCAATCAAGAAATATTGACTGGGTCATCATTGATTCTGTGCGCTCTGCGTCCATGCTGGTTCAGTTCATTCTACTGGTAATATAATTTGTTTGGCCAGTAGGCTGGTGTTTGAGTGTTTGGGGCACAGGAGGGGGGGGGGGGGCATTTGTGCAAAAATCAGTATCTCTCATGTACATATAACATGATTTCATTCTATAATCTTGCGATGTCCAACACATTACACTGACTATGCACCATTTTATAATGCTGGCAACAGACCCGCAAGAAAAGAAAACAGGACGTGTTCAGGCACAATTGCACCAAATATGAATAATTAGATTACTAGTCACCCTACAACTGCTTACAGAGTTTGACAATTGCTTATTTCTAAGACAAAGACTTTTCCATCTGCCAGCATGGCATCACAGTGCCAGATCTCTTCAAAATAGCTAATAGCTTACCTGTAATTTCTCCATTTCTCAAAATGTCTTCCAAAATCATTCTTTCCTGTGACCTTCTTGCTTCTGACGTTACGATATCCATTCTGCAAGTGTGACAAAGAATTAACTAGTATCCTCTAGGAGAATAAGTTGTAATGACATAGAGGGGACAACAAAAGAAACACAACTCTAAAGCTATTGATGTTCTTTCACATGGCACAGAATAGCATGCACACAAAAACAGTCAGATGAAAATGAATAGCAGAAGAAGAAGAAACTGTTCTGCATCTATACTTCTTTGACAGCATTTTGCTGCTAAGGAACACAGTGGGGGCGGGGGCACAAGTACAGTAACAAAAAATAAAATATGATTTCTGACAGAGGACATTCAGTTTGTACATATATCTACATCCAACATCAGTATCACATGTTAGTAGCTGTGCTTGTCACACAGATTGGCACTTTAAATGCTGGGCGAGAACATTTTTGTCACCGATAAGCGGTTGCCAAGGGAACCAGAAGTCGAAACACAAAATTTCTAACTAAGAGACTGTACACCTAGGTCCTGTGATTATGCCAAACCTCTCTGCAATGCCAAACCTCTCTGCAATGTTTCACAAAAAAAGAGGACATGTGACACTGTTGATGTGAATTATTACCATCAGTATGCTGTAGGTGTGACTCCACTAGAGTAGGTTATGTGCAGTCACTATTATTTCAACCTCTTATTTTATCCATTTTGGTTGGAGAACACCCCAGTTGTTTTCATAAATCACACTCTAGCAATTACTGCTACCAGACACAAGTTTTCTTGAAATGATTTTGTTATACCATTACTAATTTCAGGCACGAGCCCATCGTCAAATGGTAACATTTGTGTCCTAAAATGTAACAATATCTTTGTGATGCATTGTTTAAAAAAGACTGTACATTTGTGCCCAAAAATTTAACACAGTTTTTTGTGATGACATAGTTTTACACTTATATATGCTGTATACATTGTACTTCCATCCTGAAAAGCCCTCCTTTGCATATTACAGGACAGAGGTTTGACTTTTTTTCCAATACAGACTGGTCAATGATCTGATCTAAAAACAAGATGACAGATACATTGTTGTCCACCATCTTGCTTTCAGTTCAGTTCATCGATCAGGGCTACGACACAAATGTAAAAGAAGTCAACACAACCATCTGACAATGGGCTCAGGCCCAAAACTAGTAGTGTGGCTGGTTGGAGTGTTTCTCACAGTGTAATTTCAGTGTCCACCTTACTTTTATTTACTTCATCAACCACTTATACACAAACATAACACAATATTGCTCAAGGACTCACACAGACATTCACAAAGCACCATATCACATTTTGACACACAGGTCAGAGAAAGGCAATGGCGAACCCTCTTGCACTCACCAAGAGAACAATACGGAAGTTCCATGTTGTTGTCATGTACAGTGATAACAGTCAGCTTCAGTCACCTAATCAGGTCCAATCTATTTATAGAAGTAGTACCTCATGATTTATGGGGACATGTTACAGTCTAACAAAATGAGATATTCACTGACATTTGAATAACATGTATGGTTATATTCACACATAAATTTAAGAACTCCAGCAGAGTCCAAAATAAAGCAAAACAGAAATGAGTCAAACTATATATTACTTAATAGCACCATTCTGCTAGTTATGTCTATGGTATATGTTGATCATTTCTCAATGATTTTCATGTTAGTACATATTTGCTACTGGCTTTGTTACTATTAAAGTATAAATTGATGCTGCCAGAAAGGCAACATTTTTAGTGTTACATGAAGAAGACTATTATAGCCACTGAAAAGCATATGCTTTGTATCATCATGGAGGTCTCATTTGTTCATCAGCAATGCACTAAAAGTTAGTAAGAAGATACATCACTGCGTAGGTTGATTCACTGTTGCCGCAGAAATTAGACTGATTTATGAAGAAGCTATTGCTTCCACACAAAATGTGAAGAGTCTAATATTTTGGAGTTACAGCTACTGTAACTTGCTTTTGAAACAAGTTGAGAGAATCTAAGTTTTGAAATGTAGCCTGTGAAGTTAATTAATTAAATTATTAATTAATTAAAGCAATTCCTACATCAGAAACGAGACAGAAGGAGCTTTTCACAAATTACATACATAACACGAGCTTAAGGTTGAGGTTGGAAACACTATGAACATGAATGTACCCAAAAAGCTCAGGTTCTAATGAATTTAAACTCAGAATGGAGAAACATAAAATGTAAAAGGATCACAAACTAAGTATTGAGTACAAATCTGTTCCTTACCTGCACAATGAACTTGAAATGACTCCAAAAGCTGTTCAAAAGTTGAACTCTTTGGTGATGACAAGTACACAAATTGGTCTAGAACAAGGGCAGTGCTAACCAGGGCACTTTTCATCTACAGTAATGCATGTTAGCAAATTCTTCGTTACCTGTAACCAGTAGTAAAACAACTTTAGAAAACTACTGAGAGGGGGGAAAACAAAAGGTTCTGGGTTTTGAGTGTCGATGCGGATATTCCTCACAGGTTATTTGTGGTTACATTAGGTCATGAAAGGCTGTCTTAAATTAATGCCACCACAGCTTCAATATGTTTTTCTATTTCTTGGAATGAAAATTTTTGTGACAGGGTGATATGTAGAGCAGCCCAGGGTCTAGATTGGAAAAGCCAACATATGTGATGCCATGAGGAAATGTTCAACAACTACTATGATGACAGTTACAGTTAACAGTTCAGTTAGCGATTTTGTCTGTACATCAATTGCCATAAGCCAGCCTCCAGAGCTGAATGGTCAGCATATCTCACTGCTAAGCTCAGGCTGTAAGATGAAATACAAGTTTTTAGATTTGAGAAGGAAGAAGAAGAAGAAGAAGAAGAGTGTATATTACAGCAACCCTGTGAGAAACTCCTAAAATTGTACTGGAGGAAGATCTTAAGCACACCCACCATTGGCCACTTTTCCTGGATTCATCTGAAAAACTGAAGATGGCATATCAAGCTGCAGTTTAAATTTTAGTTGCTTCATATTTAATTCTCTTGATGCAGTGATGAAAGTGTACACTGTTTATTTACCCGTACTCCTTTCTACATTTACTTTTGCTGAACAAGTATTACAGGAAAAACTCAGAGATACAAAAATTTTGTTCACAGGTGAAAACAATGCACTGAATGTCTATAAAATGTGAGACTGTTCAAACCCCAGTACAGGCACACTCACGAAAAATCTTGTACAAAACTACTGATCCAGTCCCAAGAGTACATTGAATGTTTGTTTATGTCGAGTAGGCATCTTTTTTTATCACACTCTGCACACAGAAAATAGGATATTGGGAAATTCTTGAAAACCTGTGATGTTTGCTGCTGACACTAGTATATTGATAAAGGGCCTAAAAATCCTCCAGGCAGGAGACTAATGGAACAGTCTTACAAATGGTTCACTGCAAACAGTTTAACCATTACTCTTACAAAGACTCGTATTATGCAATTCCAAAGAAATCAACATTACTTACAGATACAAGAAGCAGAGGTCAGTGGACATACACTGGATGAGGTTTCATATCTGAAGTTCCTAAGCATCCAAATGGATCTCAAACTGAGGCATCACCAGTGTCTGAACATATTATACAATCAGTTCTGCCAGCTATGCAATTAGAAACCTCTCTCATTGTGTTGATCTCCAGATGGGACTGTTAGCATATCTTCACTCAGTACTGTCATACAGCAGTCTTCTGCAACTAACATCAAAAAAGCATTTATTTTACTGATGGGCACAGTGGGGGTATTGTGTAAAGTTGTTAAAAATTGTAAACTTATGTGCCAATCCATGCACTTCTGAACAGTATTTGTTATTGGTAACAAGGATGAAATGTGAAACTCACAGCCATAATACTAGCCATAAAAGAATTTCCATACATTAGTTTTACACTCTGTAACAGATTGTCATCAAACTCGGATATTCCAAAACAAAGTAAAAGAATAGTTCATTACTGATGTCAACAATTTACCATTATACCTGGGCTAAGGAATATAAGTTCCACATAACTTCAATGTTTACATTAAAGATATCTCAACTTTGCCTGTATATGTGGTCTGTGTCAAGTTAAATAAATGCTTTGTTTGATGAACTGGATGTAAACAGCAGCAGGATAGTAGATGGCAAAGACAGCAGCTTTTTTTTTAAGTAGCCATCTTATCTCTCAATACACTGTTCATCATTGTACACATATATGATGAAAAATCCAGACCAAATGAAACATACGTCACAGTAAAGGGTGCCAGACAGTTACATCAATACGCAGTGCACTCCTCCGGTGGCAATGCAAGTGTGTATTCTCACAAGCAAACAATCGTAAAGGTACTCTTTGATAGGACTGTCTCAAGCATCTTGTGCCTTTTGTTGCAGTTCAGCAACAGTTCTTATGGGCCCTGGGGAACATGCAAGTTCCTGCTTCATCATGTCCCTCGTGTGTTCAATTGACGAGAGATCTGTCATCTTGCTGGCCAGGGCAGTAGGTGTATGCCACGAACATCACATTGTGCCATAGCATCAACGCATTGTTCTTCCAAGAAAGCATTTCACCTTCCTGTCAAAGAAATGACAGTAGTTTGGGACTAAAAGCCTGTGCAATGTAGCAGGCACTGGTTACTTTATCCTGCAGAGACACAAAATATGACCAGAAGCTGTAACTTATAGCCCTCCACACGTGAATCCTGGGTACTTGTGTATCATGGGCAAACACACCTTGGGAAAAGCAGCTCACAAGGTCTACATCACACATGTGTACGTCCATCACTACATACAGATAGAACCTATTGTCATCACCGAAGACAACAAAGTGCCATTCCACCCCCCAGTCAAATGTTTCAAGCCATTAGAGAAGCTTTGCTTGGTAGTGTGGTGGTGTCAGTGGCACGCTGGCCAGAGTCACACGTGATGTTAATCCTGCAAAACCAATGCTCCCTAATGACAAAGCAGGTGCAACATGTGCCTGGATATCACCCCCAGACAACATTCAGTCGGCCACTGCTCATCGCACAATTCATCAATCTCGATGTATGTCTGTGTTACGCGATCATCCAGAAACTGGTCCACACATATGGAAATGTTCCACAGACCACTTTTAAAGCAGCAACACGCCACCGATACCCCATGCCTAATGTGCAGCAGTCTGTCAATACATCTGTCCATCCAGCTTCCCACAGGACCACAATGTGATCCTGTTCAAATGACTGAAGTTGTTCAACAACAGTATGTACTCATCATAGGAGAATGGGGGCCTAGAATGAATGTTGCATACACTGTTCACCTCTAAATTCACCACAGTTACAGCTGTAGAGTCAGAGAACAGAGGATGCTCAGACAGGCCTCCCGAGTGCCATTTGATCGCTGATGACTGTGACAAATGAACCACTAACACTACAGTACCTCAGTATCCACATTCATATCTTGTTGTCACTGACTACAGTACTATAGGGGGCTGTATTGTTTCCCTGGCATGTATACACATAGAAATAAAAATCAATTTACACAACTATCAGCTAGAGCAGATTAGCTCTAACCATAATTTGTCATTAGTACACTTTATAGTGGTGGCTTTCAGTGGCTGCTTCAGTCTGTTAATGTGTAACTCTAGTCCTTCCACATCACTACAGGTTGTCCTTCACAGCAGGATTTACAGAAACGATGTGTGAATGAATGAATGCCAATGGGTGATTCATTACTACATACAAGCTATGTGGAGTGAGTAGTGCTCCAGTCAACCCAACCAACGTGGGTGAATATCGTGCACCTCAAGGGTTCTCTACTACTGCAGCACAACATATCTGCTCACGATTTTGCAGGAGATGTTCAATTTTAGAACTAGTACCAGGATGACCATTTCTTTTCTTCCTTCCTTGTCAAGAGTGTTTTGAATGGTTTGAGGGCATTCTCCATCCATCCTGTACTGATCTTTCCACCTCCATATACTTGTCACCTAAATAAAACTGACAATGTTTTAAATACTGTAGTTTACACAGACTGGCCATACTGCCTTTGGGAAACACACTGACCATTTTGTATTTTCAGCCTCACGTGAGTGACTTGATTCTGAAATATACACTGTTGGCCATTAAAACTGCAATACCATCAAGGCACCATATGTGCAACAATTGTCACACTTGCACGAAACGTACTATGTGCTCATATATGCAAATGATTAGCATTTAATCAAACCACACAAAGAAAGCAAGAGCAATGCCATCTACAATATGTAAGTGTGGAAAAGTTACACAGCAGATTTCTCATTCACAATTTGAGTGTCAGTCAGTCGTGAGACAACTGTTTCTCTCATCAGAATTCAACAGGCGCACGACTGTGGCCTATCGAGACTGAGGTTTATCTTTTGTGGCTTGGGTCAGCCACAGTGCCTGACTGTTTTGTGAATACAAAAACAAAAGGTTCAGGAGGACCATATTTAGCACTGTGCAGTATCTCTGTGGCCACATGCAACTAGTCTCGAGAGGAGACTGTTTACTAAGGTGTGTCTCAAGCCTAAAGTCAGGAAATGGTCTTGTTTGCAGCAAAATGAATATCTGCACGGACAGTCTGACAACGTCTAGAATGCCAGGGACTGTCAGCAGGATGACCACTGTTGTCTTCTATTAAGGTGGCAGCAGACAAAGGCCCCCAGAGAAAATGTGGGGCACAGAAGTAGTGGCAGTTGTATTTCAGACAATTACAGTTCTGTGAACAGCTTCACAATAGCTGTATCAATGTATGTAGAATTCAAGAAGAATGAATAGGGACAGACTGCATTCAGCATCATCATAAGGGCCTGGCACATGCTGCCACTCGGTACACAACACTACAGCCTCTGGTATGTATTGCCAGTAACTCTTACAGTAGGGATTACATTTCTGATGTGCCGCACCACCTCCACGATGTTCTCATTCCACAACATGATGCAACATTTCATGTGACTTGTCCTGTCCTGACCTACCCTGACATGAAGGGTGTTTGTCTGTTGCCCTGGCCAGCACAGTCTCCATATCTCTCACACAATGAAAACACCTGGTCATGGGTTGCCCAGAGACTGAGACATCACCACTGCCCAGACAGTAAGACGCACAAACTCTGGCAGAGCGTTGACACAGCGTGGATTCACCAGCCACTATGATGGATGAACTCTGACACAGACTTGAAGCAGCACAGAGTCACCAGCGACTATTATGGATGAACTCTGGCACAGACTTGAAGCAGCACAGAGTCACAAGCAACTATGATGGAAGAGCTCTAGCACAGAATAGAAGTACCATGGACTCATCAGTGACTATGATGAATCAACTTCAGGTTGACGCATCAAGGACTCTCACCAGCCATTATTATGGTTGAATTCTGGCGCGCACTTGAAGCAGCATGGACTCATCAGCCGCTACGATCTGGATCGAGGATGAGGACACTATCCACATTCCTCCAAAACCTCAACACCTTCACCCGTTTTTATTTCACCTGGTCCTCCTCAAAGCAACCAGCCAGCTTCCTCAATGTTGACTTACACCTCAAAGATGGCTACATCAGTACCTCAGTGCATATCATACCAGGGTTGCCACAAGTTTCCCAAGTGAAATTCCCTGATTTCCACACGAGTTTTAGTATTTTTCCTTGACAAATTTTGAGATCTAAGGGTAAGTAAAGACACGAGTTCACAATCAGTCTTTGCAGTTATGTTACAAGAAACACTAGAGCAAACGAGGAAATACGTAAACAAAAACTTGCAAGCAGACAGTGTTTCCTGATGTAAGCAAAACTCATGAGTACTAACATCAACATCTTTTGTAATGAGCTGTTATTTAGATGAAGAAAGAAAGCCAAATAGTGTGTGTGTTTCATTAAGACCACTAATGTTATTTTATTTCAATAAAACAAAACACATTTTCTGACAAAAATAAATATTTTCTTGGAGTCACAAGACAGATTTAACATATGTTCATTGATTTTGAAAATAATCTCAGAAAAAAGCAGGCTTCTTGAAAGAAGTGTATAAGAGGGGGAAGACTTATTTAAACCAATACTGTAGGTCACTGACAATAAAATGTTGATTCTACTATGTTCATTATTGTCGGTTATTACTCGCTGTGTTATAGCTATTATTTTATAAGTACTGTGTGATTTTTCTTTCAAGAAATGTATGAGTACAAAGTGAACAAACCAACAGCGACTGACACAATTTTCTTCTTCTTATCGTCCATACTTTCTAATATATAAACTACTTTCAAACTGCTAAAATGTACTAAAATAAATAAAATGCCTATAAAATGTCACACTGTAAAATGTACTTGGGGAGAGACAGTCACAATTCCTGAAATACATCGCCCGTGGCATCTGGTCTGCCAAGGAACACCACAGTCCTGGGTCAATGGATAAACCATAAAAATCCACTGCATTATGCCACACACAAACAGACCTGGCCTGCAGGCAGATCGGTGAGATTAGATCCGACAGGCAGGGCTTGCACAAGAGCTTCAGATGGGCAGCCCCAATCCATTAGAGATACCGCAGAAATGGCCTATGGTCTTGGCCTGTCATGGAAATCCGCTGGTGTGGCCAGCTATTCAGGAGTCACAGACAGCATGTTGATAAAATGAGACCATAATGATCAATCCATGCAATAGATAATTTTTTCAAATACTCTGAGAATCAATAATAATGAGGATAGGTAGCAACTCTCTGTACAGACGATTGATAAGCCACAGAGAGGTACAAAGAAAACAGAGTCACATTCTCACAACTAAATTTTTGGCCATAGCTTTTCTCAGAAAACGAGAGCATACACACATACATTCAGACACAACTCATGCACACATGACCACCTTCTCTGGCCACAGTGTCTGCAGTCATTGTGAATCAGATCCAAACAAACCATGCCTCATGCCTCCCAGCCTCATGGCGGCAGCTACTAGGCTAGTGGCAAGAAGTGGTGGCAGCACTGACTACAAGCTGAGGGGCAGTGGTAGGAAGGGAAGAAGCAGTAGTAATGAGGGAGTTGAGAAGCAACACACATACTCAGTCAGAGATGTTGCACAACACCTCAGTAAGCAAACCATTTCATCTACTGGACAAAAATGAGACTTCTCAGTGTTTTTCTCAAATTTCCCTGATATTTCTCTCAAATTTTTGAAATTTCCTGATTTCCAGAACCTGTGGCAACCCTGCATACTTACCAACCACCAGCAATACATCTACTTCGACAGCTGCCACCCATTGCACACCATGAAGTCCCTTCCATACAGCCTAGTCACTCATCGCTGTCACATCTGTAGTTTGTTTTGTTTTGTTTTGTTTTAGGGTGCAAAAAACAACTGAGGTCATACGCGCCCAAGTCAAAACTATAGAACACAAGCACAGAGATGAGGGAAATGACTATGTGTCAGTCCCAGCAGACAGAATAGGAGACAGCTAAACAAGGCACGTGGAAAAAAAGGGCTAAAAAAACAACACCATACAAAAATGGAGATCCAAAACTAAAAATTAAATGGCCATCGCCATGTTGTTTCGCCAGATAAAAAGTAAAATGTGGGTGACAGCCTGCATGTCACTTGCTAAAATGGCTAATAAAGCAGACGGCAAACCCAAGTTGGAATGTAAACTGGTAGAAAAGGGCAGTCCAGCAGGTAGTGGTGGACAGTTAAAAATTGGGCGCAGCACCACTGAGCAAATGACGATGGCTAAAGAGGTTGTGCCCAATACACAGCCGAGTTGAAAAAATCTCCTTCCAGCAGGAGGGCCAAGAGGAGGTCGTCCAAGGTGCCAAGGAGGCTTAATAAGCCACAGCTTATTCCCGTGAAGGAAGGACCATTGGCGATGCCAATGGGACACCACCTCCTGACAGACAGCAACGCAGACATAATCGAAGGGAATAGAGGTACTCGTGGGCTGAGGCACAAAGACTGCAGCCTTGGCAGCAGCATCAGAAACCTCGTTTCCTCACAGACCAACATGACCAGGGACCCACAGGAACATGACATTGGCTTCACCAAGAGTGAACAAGTGACAGTTTTCCAAGAACTGATGCAGTAAGGGATGAGCAGTGCACAGCACACAGAGACTTTGGAGGGCGCAGATTGAGTCTGAGCAGAGGACACAATTGAAAAGGCTGTGTCGCCGAAGAGCTCGGCTGTAAATACTGAGGAGATTGCCGGAAGCCGATATTGAAAGACACAGGTGCCAATGACGAAGGCACACCCGACCCCACGGTAAGTCTGAGAGCCATCAGTGTATCCAAAGGTACTAGTACTAAGTTCCACGTGAAACTGAAGGCAATAGACCTGTGCTGGAGTAGTGTCCTTAGGAATCACATGAAGGCCACGGTTAACATGGACCACTTTATGAAGCCAAGATGGTGAAGGGTTCACACCCATAGGGAAAGTTGCAGGTAGCCTGAAGTTAAGTCGCCGTAGCAAGTGGTGAAAGCGGACTCCAGGAGGTAACGGAGAAAAGGGACAAGCCCCATACTGACGATCTAAGGAATCATCAAAGAAGGAGGCATAGGAAGGGTGGCCATGGATGGTAGACAAATGGCATGTATACCTGCTGAGGAGAAAGTCACAGCAGTAGGACAGGGATAGTTCAGCAGCTTCAGCATACAGACACTCAACCGGGCTGGTGTAAAAGGCACCCATGGCCAAAAGGATGCCATGATGATGGATAGTGTTGAGATGGCGTAGAAGGGATAGGCGTGCAGATGCATAAGCAAAGCACCCATAGTCGAGTTTCGAACGGAAAAGGGACCGGTACAAATGGAGGATGGTGGTTCGATCGGCACCCCAAGAAGTACCATTGAGGACACGTAGGACAATGATGGTCTGCGTACAGTGGCATGCCAAGTAAGAGACATGGGAGGACCAAGAGAGTTTCCTATCAAGCATGAACCCCAGGAATTTCATAGTATCAACGGATGGAAGGGCAACAGTCCCAAGATGTAGAGAGGTGGGAGAAACCATTTGTGCCACCAAAAATTCATACTGACGGTTTTGTCAGTGGTAAAGCAAAAGCCATCGGTGATGCTCCAGGAGTGAAGACGATCAAGACAGTGCTCAAAACGCTGCTCAGTAAGACAGGTCCATGGAGAAATGCAATAGATGGCAAAATCATTGACAAAAAGGGAGCTGGAGATACCCGGCGGAAGACAGGCCATTATAGGGTTAATGGGGATGCCAAAGAGGATGACACTCAGGATGGAAGCCTGAGGCATATCATTTTCCTGAATAAAGGTGTCTGACAAGGCAGAACCCACATGCACCTTTAAAACTCGGTATTGTAGAAATGTCCAAAGAAAACAGGGCAGGCACCCACAGAGGCATCACATGTAAAGAGTACAGAGGATACCAGTTCTCCAGCAGCTGCCGTTTGCGTTCTCCAAATTGAAAAACATGGCCACAGTCTAGGATTTCCACAGAAAACCATTCATGACATGGGTGGACAAAGTAATGAGATGGTCTACTGCAGAATGCTGCACTTGAAATCCACACTGTGCATTCGTGAGTAAATGGTGAGATTTGAGCCACCACACCCGCCAGGCATGAATCATACGTTTCATCACTTTGCAAACGTAGCTGGTAAGAGAGATGGTGTGGTAGCTAGAAGGAAGGATTTTGTCCTTACAGGGCTTAGGTATGGGTATGACGGTGGCTTCACACCAGCGTGCAGGAAATGTGCCCTCAGCCCAGATGTGGTTGTACGTGTTAAGCAGAAAGTGCTTGCCAACAAGAGAGAGGTGCTGCAACATCTGAATGTGGATGGCACCTGGCCCTGGGGTGGAGGACCAGGATGAACTGAGAGCATGATCTAGCTCCCTCATAGTGAAGGCGGCACTGTAGCACTCAAGATTTGGAGAAGAGAAGGGTATCGCCCAAGCCTTTTCTACTCGTTTCTGATGGATGAAGGCAAGGTGATAGTGGGAAGAGCTCGAACTTCCGCAAAATGGCGGCCCAAGGTGTTGGAGATAGCAACAGGATCCACAATGACATCGGCACTTACTGTCAGGCCAGAAATGGGAGAATGGATCTTGGTTCCACAGTGCCGTTGGAGGTTGGCCCACACAACAGAGGAAGGGGTGGAACTGTTTTAAGAACGCGTGAATGAAATTCAACTAGCTCTTTTGCTATGCTGAAGACATCGACGAGACTTTGCACACATCTGTTTATAATGAATGCAGTTTTCCGGTGTAGGGTGGCAGTTAAAAATGTGGAGAGCATGTCTCTGTGCATGAAGTGCATCGCGACATGCGTCAGTCCACCAAGGGTCTGGAGCACCATGTGGTAAAGAGGAAGTGCGAGGAATGGATCGTTCTTCAGCAGTAAGGATTACGTTGGTGAGATAGTCCACCTGGTCATCACAACTGAGGAAATCTTGTTCCGTGAAGGTCACCAGTAAGGAGTAAAGCTGCCAGTCAGCCTTGGTAAGCTGCCATTTGGCATGCATCTGGATGAGGTAGAAGTCAGCAGACAGAGAGCATACAGGAAATGGCCGCTCTAGTAGGTGTCAGAAAGAACGGACCACTCAAGACGATGGGCAAGATGGGCAGTGCAGAAGGATAGGTCCAACTGGGAGTAGGCGAGTGAGGTGTCAGAAAGGAAAGTGGGTGCATGAGTGTTAAAGCAGAAGAGGTTCAGTTGGTTAAGAATGGCAGCCATGAGTGTAGCTCTCTGGCAAAGGGGATGATGTGCATTAAAGTCACCAAGTAGCAAAAACAGTGGAGGTAGCTGCCCAGTAAGCTGAAGGAATTCTGTCCTGGTGACATCAAAGGACGGAGGGCCATAAATGGTACAGAGGGAAGTCAGGTGGGGAAGGACAAGGTACGGCAACAGCTTGAAGATGGGTAGTCAGGGAGATTTGTTGACTATGAAGCTCATCCCGTATAAGCAGCATGACGTCCCCATGAGATGGGATGCCGACCTCAGTGGGAAGGTCGAAACGAATTGGTAAGTAATGTGGAAGCTCAAAGCAGTCTTGAGGGTGCAATTTCATTTCCTGAAGGCAGAGTACAAGGGGATGCTGCAATGCTAGAAGCAGCCGTAAACCCTCTTTGTGGGACTGAAGGCCACGAACGTTCCATTGGAGGACAGTCATGAGGAGGAAGAGATTTGGGGATGTCAACTTGCTGGCCACCGAGGGACAGCTGGTGGAGTCACTATTACAGGGCACAGAAGCAGGAGGATCCTGCTCCATGGGGTCCACAGAAGCATCGGCATGCTTGTGTGGTCGGTTGGTGGAGTCCAATGCTGAAAAACGGTTGGTGGTGCGCACCAGCGAGACATAGGCCAGCCAGGCTAAGTTACCACGTGGCAACACCGTCGAGCGGGATCTTCGAGCTGGTGAAGGAGAAGATCGTCTGTCTTTAGCAGACTTCTTCGAGCCCTTCTGGTTGGAGGAGGACTTGGTGTGTTGTTTGGCTGGAGGGACGGAGGCAGTCTTCTCGGGAGTACTCCTGTCCTTTCCTGCCTGCCAGTTGTGTAGTGGGTAGCTTCGCCCTTTAGGCGAGAGTTTGACAGTTTGTTGCACAGCGGGATGGGGGGACAGCAATGCTACCTTGACACTGGGCGACTTCACAACCTCAGAGCCAAATTTGTGGTCGCATGTCTGCGTAGCCATTTCCTTCACGGAGTGAGGAGTAACAAGAACTGAACTCATCAGGTTACCCTCCATTCAGAGGCTGTTGCACACTGTGACCATGATTTTGATTTGTAAATAATAGATTTCATCTATCAGTCGTCCTTTGGAATTTTTATTGGGAGGTCTAGATTTCAGATAGCTACTAGCCATAGTGCATTGAAAATGGCTAGTTGCTATCTGAAATCTAGACCTCCCAATAAAAATTCCAAAGGATGACTGAAGCTGAAATCTATTATTTACAAAAGAACTGAACTATAAGTGCCAGACAGGAGAACACAGGATTTTTAACTAGACAGTAACTTGCGAGCTACTGCGTAAGGCACTTACTCCTTCACCCGAATCTCTTGAACAGCTCGCTCATCTTGATACACAGGACAATCCCAGGAGGAGGCGGCGTGGCCGCCACTGCAGTTAATACAGCACAGAGAAGGAGACGGACATTCAGAGTTCTATGGGCCACGACACAAACAGGGTATCCGTTGAGAAGTGAGGCAGCAAATAGTAGTTGTGCTTGAGAATGTGAAGCCATCTCCAAAAGCAAAGTGCCATTCCGCAAATAAGAGCAGGATTTCACAGGGCCAGCAGTGGCATCAATGCCGTTCTGAACAATAAACGGATTGGGCATGGCGAAGGACTGACCATCTTCAGTATGTGATATCACAAGGAAGCGCAGTGCAGTGGGAAGGGTCTTCGAATCAGTAGCCCCATTATGTTTGCATTTCCTCACCGTTGATGGAGGGGATGAGTGACTCATTGTGAGGAAATCCCCATGACTGCCAGTGTCTCCGATGGCGCGCTCCTTCCAACTGGGGGCCCCATTCACAAGGGGATGCACCCGCCTCAGGTGATTGCTCACACCTCCCGAACACCTTACGGAGGGAGCAATGGGCAATCTGGGAAGGTTATATCTCACACAATCGCCCCTCGCTGGGCCTTACTTGCACCAGGGGGTACGTGTGAACTCTACCTGTTGACCCGGGCCTGGGAATTATGCGTTATCCAGTCACCTTTTATGCATCATATGCGTGGGCCGGCTTTCAGGAGCACACAGAGAGGAAAAAGAAAAAAAAGAGTATCCTCAAACACCGAAGTGGAGGAACGAGAAGGGAAACAAAGAAAGGAAAAGGGTGCCAAAGTTAAGACTGTTCACAGGCCAGTGACAGAATGCGGAACATTCCCAGTAATACCCCAGACATGTTCCACAAAGGAGGGGAAAAAGAATAGCAAGAGGATAGACATGCAGCATGGAAGGGAAAAGTGCTGCAAAGGCTGGAGCCCCATGGTAGCCAAGCACAAACCCACCAAAGAGTGGCAAGCCCCCTGGGAGGGGAGGGGGGCATCTGTAGCAATGAGCAGTCCCTTCCATATATACCAGAGGTCTCACTGATGCTGTCAGAGACCATAATTACCCTTCTAAACTTGTTCAGTAACAGATATCCCGTGCCTTATCCCTTCAGTTACTCACCACCTCCTGAAGTCCCACTATCTGGCCACAAAGGAGCAGTCCAAGGAAAGGTCACCTGTGAAACTAGTCACGTGATCTACATGCTAAACTGCAAGCACTGTGCTGTGTTCTACATGGTCATGACAACCAACAAGCTGTCTGTCCACATGAATGGCTACTGACAAACTGTGGCCAAGAAACAGTTGGATCACCCAGCTGAGCACACTCCCGAAGACAGTATTCATCATTTTAATGATTGTTTCACAGCCCGTGCCATCCGGATCCTTCCTACCGACACCAGCTTTCCTGAATTGTGCAGTCAGGAACTTTCCCTGCAATATCTCCTATGTTTCCATAATCTTCCTGGCCTCAAACCTCATTAGTCATTGTCCTACCTCCACCTACCTCCTTCCAGACTACATAGTCTGCTATTCCATCAACACACCCACAGACTTTTACTTCTCCTTTTTTGCTGCCCCCCGCCATCCGCTGTCTAACCTTGTGACTGCACCTAGATGTATAACTCTCTCTCCACTTTGTTCCTGCATACTCCCATAAGCAGCACTTTACCATCTCCCACCCCTATCCAGCTATCCCTCCCCCTCCCCACCCCAGCCTCCTCCTTACCTCCACTATCCAGATTTCTTCACCCATCATGCACTTCCGCTTGCCATCTGGTCTCAGCAGCCACATGTGTGAGAGTTGTATTTGTGTGTGTATTTTTTGTCTAATTCAGATGAAGAGCTTACTTGTTTGACAGACTTTTTGTTGTGCCTATACGCAACTCAGAATTGTGTATTTCCTCTTTGTTACACGTTAAGCACACAATCTGTTGACTCCGTGGCCCCGTGATCAACAGCAGGTGTGGTGTGTGGCAGTGCAGGTCACTAAAAGAAATCAGCTGATGGACAGTGCTTGGGAGAGACTCACAATTCCACTGTCAGAATCTCAACAAATATTGTCAAAATGAAAAGAATTAATGTTATATATAAAACATGCTCACTTCTTTATCAGTTCTTGAAGGGTTCACATTAAATCTGTGTGAAGCTGCTGTGAAATTCTTGCATGTGTCTGTGAAGCTGCTTATGTACATCAATACTGTATAGCAACTTAAGCAGTGGATGAAAATTATTCTAGATGTGGATTTTTTTCATATATTAAATTCTTGAATGACACTTCAAAAGTTAAAATTTACTAACCTGTGGTGATTTGTACTAAACACACAAGAAACTAATTACACTGCTATTCATGCAAGAAATAATTACACAAAACAGTTGTATCAGGATTACTAGAAATTGTCATTGTCACAAAGGTCATCATGTCACAGCCACTGGAGTGAAGCTACAAGATTGGTGGAAGACATGGTAAGGTTGATACCAAAAAAAGGGCCATGTGCAGCAGTAAAGTGGTTAGGAGAACAATCAGAGCAGTAACACTCGTCAAGATCAGAAAGAGAATGGTCAATTACAAGCTTTCCAACATATGGTGTGATACTTCCCCACGTAGTGTGCCATACATTGAATTTCCAAGTAGGAGAAAAAAGCTCGGGCTGGCGAGGGAGGGGATAGTGTTGGATTAAGGTGTTCATCTCAAGGTGAATAAACATTACAAATGGTGATCGCTGGGTTGTTTGCACTTGCACCACTATTTCTTCCAATGTGGTACAGAGGGGAATCACTGACACCTGTGCGAACCAATATACAGACCCCTCAAGATGCCTGCTAGGGGTCAGTACAATTCTAACAGAATGCGTGGTGGGCTTATGGCATTGCAGAATGGTCATCAGTAAAGTGTTTTTCTTTGAGAACAACACAAATAGCAGAAGAGGAGGAAATTCGTTGCTGTAGTTCAGGCACATGACAGTAAGATCCATTACAGTTCCACTGGATCATCATACTGAAAGTATCTTGGTTGGGTGTGAAGGGACAAGAAGGACAGGTCACATCCCAGGACCACTGTCAATGAACATCTGTTCAGAATCCTACAGTATCGGAGGATCTCATGCCTCAGGAGTCACTGTAGTAGCTATCTCTTGAGAAATCTATTTCTCTTCTTTCACAACTTCTGGTAGTCACGATTTTTGTGAGCACTATTCACTGTGGGTGTAGGACAGCCCTGGGACCTACAATCTGTGGCTCCTTCTGCCACTGGCTACTGCAGTTTTCTGGGGATCTTGAGAGGGAGCCCTATCACCAGAGGAGGAAGCTGCACCTCCCGCTGAATCTGGGAAGTGGTTTCCAAAGATGGTGCCACAGGAATTGCAAGAAATGAGGGTGGTGGTAGATTTGGTTTCAAAAAAGTTGAGGTAGGTAGGGTGATAGCTGCAACTTTAGCATAATTTGTCATCATGTCAATGGGATGATGTGTTCATATTTTTTACTTGCCTCTTAATTTATGACAGGTGGTCACCTGAGTTATAGTGGCTTTTTTTTTAAAAAAAAAAAAAAATTGGACATACATACAATCCACAGACCAAGGCAGTTCTTCACAAGGATTACCCGTGTGAACTGATCTTCCACAGTATTTGCATTCTGGGTCTGTTGTGCAACAGGCTAATATTTGTGTACAGTGTAAGAATTGGAAACATCTCATGGGCAGTGGGACACAAGGTTCCATGTCACACCCATAAACCATAACTTCAACTTTTTCTAGGACATTCCCTTCAAATGCTAACACCTGCCTCTGTTCAGTTTTCTTTTGGATGTTTACCATAGCAGACAAAAGTATGCCTTCCCATTCTAGATTATCTGGTAGCTCCTTGTCAGTCTATAACATAAGGTCTCTGTCAAAGGTAATTCTGTGCCATATTAAAAGATTTATGTGGAATTATATTCACTTGTATGTTGCCCAGTCTGAAAGTGCTGGAGATGGTACAGCAGAGTCAACCTTAACTAAAGAGATCCCTTTTCCACTTCAGCCAATGAGTCCACTTCTCCAAATTTATCTTCTATTTTTGCACATAAAATAATGGTTTCATCTCCATATGTTTTAGTATACACAAGGTACAGAATAAATTGCTTTGTTTCAGTCTTCTGGCTTGTTCCTCTTCGCATGGGGTGGCCAAACAGTATGTGGAGAACATCTGACAATGTTACAGGAAATTTTCCAGAAATTTGAAATGGCAGGAGCTAAATTGAACTTTAGAAAACCAGAGTTTGGGGGTCAGAAAACCAAATTCTTGGGGCATGTAGTTATGCCAGGAGGTATAAAAGTAGATGAGGAGAAATCAGAGGCATTACAAAGTTTCCTGAAGCCTAATTCCAAGGAAAAACTTATGGGTTTTAATGGCTTGTGCAGTTTCAATCATAGTTTCATAGACAATCAAGTGATAAACAACAAATCCTTGGACTATCTACTTAAGAAAAGACTGTGAGAAAGTATATCAGCAGATTAAAACAGTGTTAATCAACAAGCCAATATCGTCCCACACAATCTTCATGAACCCTTTTATTTAGTCTGGGAGAGATCCAGCTACAGTACAGGAATGCATTTGTAACATATCTAAAAACAAGAGTAGCATGTCGTCTAACAATCACTTTCTGGAGCACAAAGTTGATGACCTACGAACAACAGTAGTCAGTAACAGAGACGGACACATTGACAGTATTATTCAGATTATGAAAGTCTCTTCGGGTTTGCTGCCGGATCCTAAAATCAACTTGATTTTAGGATCCAGCAGCAAACCCGAAGAGA
Source organism: Schistocerca piceifrons (assembly GCF_021461385.2). Lineage (NCBI taxonomy): Eukaryota > Metazoa > Arthropoda > Insecta > Orthoptera > Acrididae > Schistocerca > Schistocerca piceifrons. The sequence continues at coordinate 1,059,699,429 of NC_060139.1, forward strand.
CTTTCATGACTTATTACGCCGGGAAAGCCTACGTAATCACATCAAGTACCTCTACGGGGAGGAGATGGTGAAACTTGTACTCAAGTTGATTTTAGGATCCGGCAGCAAACCCGAAGAGACTTTCATGACTTATCACGCCGAGAAAGCCTACGTAATCACATTATTCAGATTAACTAAAGTCGGCTGTTATCCAGCCAGTTGATAATCTCTAGTGGCATCTGACCACCAGGCTTTGTCATTTTCAAAATTAAAATATGACACGGGAGGTTAGCAAGATGGACTTTAACTCTGCAAGAATTTGATTATGAGGTGCAGTACATACCAAGAGAACAGTATTTGGTGCCCAGCAAGCTCTTTTGCTTGCCAGCAAGTCTGTGGAAAACCCAAATACTGACAATGGAAAGCAGGGTAATCCTAATGAAAGGTGTGTCTCATAAAGTAACAGTCTGCAGAACACTGAAAAACATACTCTGCAAACAAAATGCTGACAAATGTGTATCATTTGTGAAAAGGAAGCTTGGATGCGCTGGAAAAGAAAAAAATCTGAATGTGCTAGAGCATGAGGGGTATTGTACAGAAGAATGAACTCAGTCGAAGTAGAGTGCAAATTGTGCATATCTGAACATGCTATAGGTGAAGTCACAGTGTACACTCACTTTATCTATGAATACTTTGGACCCAAGAAAATCTCAGAAATACTGAGACAGGTCCCCCCCCCCCCCCCCCCCCTCCCCCCTGTTCAATGTAGGAGCAACACAATTCTTTTAACTATTGAGCTTTTCTTGAAATATGTAAATTTGTATTATTGGATAAGACCCTAGGCAGTAAGACAGATGAATGAATAGAAAAGGGCAACTTCATAAACATATGTACTCAAAAATGAGTTATCAGTGACAACAGAAGCCACTTTATTGTAAGACACAGGCTGGAATTTTCTGAGGACATAGTGTAATGTCAGTGTTTAGTTCATGCTACAGACCTGCCTCAAACCCTGCAGTGTGTGTTGTGAACTGCCCGCACAGCTGACCTCCATAAGCACCAGCTATCACAAGGAGGTGACACGGCAAGTCACAGTGGAATGGCTGCAGCAATAGGCAGAGCATGTGCATAGCCCAAGCGATCTCACTTGTAAGCAGATATTAGAATCTACTGTTATACTCATCTGTCACTGCATGTGCCAGTGGTTTGAAGTGTTGTGTGGCAAAGAGAAATGTCAGTCTGAGGGCACAGCTTTACTTCCGCCAGTACCTCGCCTCCTACGTTCCAAACTTCACAGAAGCTCTCCTGCGAACCTCGCAGAACTAGCATTCCTGTTTTCTTTCAGCATCCTGATCAAAACCTACCTTGTCTTAATTTGCGATGTAAACTGACTACACTTACCATATTTCTTTCTATTTGACAACATGTACACAAATATATACTTATACCTATTTCTTGATATCTCACAAGTCAGTAAACTTGAACACTGATCACACCTTATACATTGTTGTGCCATTCTGTTTATCCTTGCCATATATACTGTTGCCTGTGTACAGATCAGATGTTTTTATAGACATTAAAATGATGAGTTGCACCAAAAATATGAACAATTTGCTGATGATGATGATGAAATATGGGTTTGGAAGTTTTCCATCAAAAAGTAAGCCAACAGTGAGCGATTAATCATCTTATTAGCAGAGGGTGGATGTATTGTCATCTTTAGTCAGCAGCATCCATTAGCTAGCTATGTTAACAGTGAGCAATTATTCAGCTTATTAGCAGAAGGTGGATGTATTGTCATCTTTAGCCAGCAGCATCCATGTTATTTGTACAGTCATTTTTGTTGCCATGAACTTTTTAAAGTGTGTTAGTTTCATTTGAAAAGGCAATACAGCATGGCAAATTTCATTCTAAAAGTGGAACAAAATTAAATGCTAAACAGCATGTCTGAGTCTAACTGTTGTTAGGAAGTATGTATAATACAAACTGAATAAACAAAGTAAATAGTCTGAACCGTTATCCTTTTATAGCAACCCTTTCACTTAACTACACAAAAGAAATTTTTATTTCTTTACTGGTTCCAGGCACATGGCACCCTTCTTTAGAAGATTGGGTTCTGAAGAAGGGCACTAGGTACCTGCAACAAGAAACTAAATTTCATTTGTGCAACTGGTTGCTGATTCTTTTCAACAAATACAATTGCAGTTGCTGAAGATGGATTAAGTGTCTTCTACTTAAATTGAAGAACGACTAATTCTTCGCAATGAAAAGAGACACGTTTTCATTTTGGGCAACATGGACAGGCTTTTTATGAAGAGTACTCTCTCTGTGAACCATCTCTTACCCACATCCAATCAGCAGGTATGTTAAGTTATAACCCTCATGCCTTATTTATAGTAATGCAGTCTGCTCTTGTGCAGTACTGAATTGCATGTGCAGTGTTTCATCTAAGCTCTGAGGAATCCATTTTCAGAGAACCAGTTATCAATTTACAAGAACATTTTACTTGCATGTTGAAGTGTTGCAGTTCCAACATTAGGCTTGATTACAATACTTATATCAGCAATGAGAATGATTTCTGCTTCTTGAATATATGATGGCAGATCATTTTTGCATTATCAGAACAAGAGCTGACCCAATATTGATCTCTGTGGTATGCCTATAATGATTATTCCCCTCTCTGAAGTTGATGTTTCATTGTGTACACTCCTTGGGCTCCAAAATGCAACTCTCTGCATCCTTTTAGTTAGATATGATAGAAATCAGTTATCAATAAGGTCTCTAATACAGTATTATTTCAGCTTCTCTACAAGAGTACCGTGCACTGCACAATCAAATGTTTTTGGAATGTCATAGAAAATACAAACAACCCATTCTTCGATTCACAAATCACACTACACAATAATATCGCAAGAGATGCTCTTGAAATCCAAACTGTGAACAGCTAAAGATCTTATTTTGAGAGAGTTGAGTTATGGTTCTTAAACACACAATCATTTCCAGTACCTCCAAAAAGAAAGTTAGCAGTGAGACCAGTCAGTATATGTTAATGTCTGTCTTACTACTTTTATTGTAAATCTGCCTCCATAACTGAGTGGCCAGCACAACTGACTGCCACGCAGAGGACCCAAGTTCGTATAAGGAATGGTACGGGGTGCACTCAGTCTTGTGAGACCAACTGAGGAGCTACGTAAGTGACTAGTGGTGCTTCCAAGGTCAAGAAACCTGATAACAACTGGGCAACCAGAGTGCTGACCACATCTCTTTCATACCGAATTCAATGATATCACTGGCTGAGGATGACACAGTAGCCAGTCGAGCTGGATTGGGCATCTAGGGCAGAATACAGAACTTCACCCTATTTTTATTGTAAAGGGATCCAACAACAGCATATTTCAGTTTGTCTGGTAATATTCCTTGTGATAGTGATGTGTTGTATATAAAACTGAATATGTTGCATATGTGTGAAGAACTTCAGTTTAATAATTTACTTGAGTTATTATCAACCCTGTGAGAGCTTTTGTGATTCTTAGTTTCTCTGGCACAGTTTAGAGTGATCTGTCTGTCTGTATGTTACTTTTCTATATGTATGCAGCATCACTGATTAGGAGTTAAGAGGGTGAACAGTAGACATGTGAAGAAAGGCCAGTCACTGGATTGTGGTCAGGCACTTCACTCCATTGTAGATCTGCAAACTGAAGGTCAAGCAGGAGAGTCCGCAATCTATTTACCCCACTACGTCACAAGAAGCAACTAAAGGGTCATTCACAAAGTTATATCGACCCTTCTGTAGTGCACCTTAACGAATCACTGGTGATTCAGTGTGCAGGGTGTGTTTATTTTCCACCATGAGACAGATGACTGATCCACCCTACAAGAGGCATTCAAAAAGTCCCCTCACAATGCACTTGTCAACACACTGGAGGGGGTGTTGTGTTGCATGCTGATCATCATCTTGGCGAGCTTTACTGTGGGCAACAGCGTCAGTGATGTGAGCGACAATTTCTTAATGTGTATCCGCCTTCACAGTATAAGGATCACCCTTTGCCTAGCCTCATAATAGAAGTCTAATGGGGTTACATCAGGTGATCTGGCAGTCCAGTTAATGGGTCTGCTACAGCCAATCCACCGCTGACGAAATGTGTTAGTCATATACTGGGATACTTTTGTGGTACAATGAATCAGTGAAGCATCACGTTGCAGGTACATTTGCTGTCATTGCTCTGCAACATCTCCCAAAAGAGCAGGTAGATCATCTACCAGGAAATGCGCATATGCTGTGGCTGTCATGTGATTTGGCACGTACACAGGCCCCCATTACCAGGTCATAAATCATACAACACCAGACATTCACTGAGAACCTAATTTGGAATGTTGTTCCCCTAGTGTCATTTGGGTTCTCCATCAGCCATCTATGAGAACTGCAGGTATTCACGAAACCACTGTGTGTAAATGTACCATCATTTGTAAATTAAGCATACTGCATGAGGCTGCAATAACTTCAAGTTGAACAAATATATTTCAAGGACGACACAATACATGAAAGTCACAGATCAAGTAAACAGAGTAAGACGTGTGTACACTTTAACAGTCAAATCATAACTGAGTCCAAGTCTAGCAGCCGCTGGCTGGCCGCTTAGGTGGCGCTGCTACGGCATGGCTGGCAGACAGTGCCGCATGTAGAGGACGCGCGTAACTGCGCGGTGGGAGGAGGCTTCCCGTAGAGACGGAAGTGTCCCCGATGATAACGGGTCGAGATAGCAGAAGACGTGGGGGTTGAATCTGCTGGGGCTCCGTGCACCAATCTGCCCATTGCGGCAAGTCCAGCTGTTATAACAGGAGACATGGGCGATGTGTCCGCATCCATAGGAGAAGGAGGCGAGTAGACTTGCTCCGACAGATGATGGTCATCTGATTCCTGCATGGGCACGTCTCCTGGTGGCGTCAGTTCTTGTGCTGGCACTGATATGATGGTGAGAGGACTGTGTTGTGAGTAACAAGAGATTCCAGTATCCCAAGCATCAGGTAGAGCTGAAGGTGGTGTAGTAACATCCAGAACAGGCGTTGCCGGCACACAAGGTCGAAGCTGGTCCGAATGACACACTGCAACACCCGTGTCTGTTTGGATTTCATACAGGCGTTGGCCACGGTGTCGTAAGATGCGGTCAGGATTCCATTTTGGCCCCTGCCATATCCCCATACCCATACAAGGTCATCAGTGGTGAACCGGCCAAGCGAAGGCACCCGTGGCCGTGAGGTGGAAGGCCGCAAAAGATGAAGTAGCATGCGGGGATGTCAGCCATGTAAGAGCTCAGCCGGGCTGTGGTCACCCATGGAGGTGAGACGGTAAGAAGCCAGAAATTGGAGAAGTGCATCATCAGCAGAAGAAGTCAGGAGTTTCCTCATCTGAGCCTTAAATGTTCAGCCTCAACGTTTTACTGTGGATGGAATGGAGGGGCCATGACATGCATGACACCGTGATGGGCAAAGAAATCCGCAAAATTGGAAGAGGCAAATTGCGGACCATTATCAGTAACAAGAGTAGAGGGAAGACCTTCCAAAGAGAAAGCGCGAGCTAGAGCATTGGTGGTTGCCACGGTGGTAGGCGACATGCAACGGACAATGAAAGGAAAGTTAGAGTAGGCGTCAATAACGAGAAGCCAATAAGTACCTAAAAAAGGTCCCACGAAGTCAGCATGAATATGCTCCCAGGGCTTCTCAGGCGAAGGCCACGGTGACAAAGATGACTTCGGAGCGGCGGCCTGTGACACACAAGGGCTGCAGGCAGCGACCACGTGTGCGATTTCAGAGTCGATGCCGGGCCAGTACACATGACAGCGCACCAGGTATTTTGTTCGAGACACAGCCCAGAGCCCTTGGTGAAGGACGCGCAAAACCGAAGCACGCAAAAACGCAGGTACCACAACATGCGACGAAGCATTGTCGGTGGAAAGGAGGATAACACCATCCCTAGCCGTGAGGCGGTAATGCAAAGCGTAGTAGTTCCGCAATGGATCAGAAGTCTTAGCGGACAGATGATCTGGCCAACCCTTCTGAATACAGCGTAAAACCCGGGAGAGGGTAGGGTCAGAACCTGTAGCAGCCGCCAGCCGGTCCCCGGCGATGGGGAACCTGTCCACAACCCGCTGCCCGGCAACATCCAGGTGGAAACACAAAAGTTCGTCCCAATCGAATGCCAGATCAGGACCCATGGGAAGGCGAGACAGTGCATCAGCATTTGCATGTTGAGCCGTCGGCCAGAAATGAATCTCATAATTGAAACAAGACAAGTAAAGAGCCCAACGCTGGAGGCGGTGTGCAGCCTTGTCGGGAAGTGACGTTGATGGATGAAACAAGGAAACAAGTGGTTTGTGATCCATAACAAGATGAAATTTAGATCCATAGAGAAAAACACGAAACTTATGAAGAGCATAAATAATGGCCAAAGCTTCTTTTTCAATTTGAGAATACTTTTGTTGGGCATCAGTGAGCGTTTTGGAGGCATAAGCAATGGGTTGTTCAGAACCGTCAGAAAAATGGTGCGCAAGGACTGCACCAACCCCATATTGAGAGGCGACCGTGGCAAGAACAAGATGTTGGCCAGGTCGATAAGTAGCCAGGCACAGGGCCTGTTTCAGCACAGTCTTCAATGAGATTTTCACTCTGCAGCAGAGTGTGCGCTGATATGAAACTTCCTGGCAGATTAAAACTGTGTGTCGGACCTGACTCGAACTCGGGACCTTCGCCTTTCGTGAGCAAGTGCTCTACCAACTGAGCTACCCAAGCACGACTCACGCCCAGTCCTCACAGCTTTACTTCCGCCAGTACCTCGCCTCCTACGTTCCAAACTTCACAGAAGCTCTCCTGCGAACCTCGCAGAACTAGCATTCCTGAAAGAAAGGATATTGCGGAGACATGGCTTAGCCACAGCCTGGGGGATATTTCCAGAAAGTTTGGAAGCTAGGAGGCGAGGTACTGGCGGAAGTAAAGCTCTGACGATGGGGCGTGAGTCGTGCTTGGGTGCTCAGTTGGTAGAGCACTTGCCCGCGAAAGGCAAAGGTCCCGAGTTCGAGTCTCGGTCTGGCACACAGTTTTAATCTGCCAGGAAGTTTCATATCAGTGCACACTCCGCAGCAGAGTGAAAATCTCATTCTGGAAACATCCCCCAGGCTGTTTCTAAGCCATGTCTCCGCAAGATTCGCAGGAGAGCTTTTGTAACGTTTGGAATGTAGGAGGCGAGGTACTGGCGGAAGTAAAGCTGTGAGGACGGGGCGTGAGTCGTGCTTGGGTAGCTCAGTTGGTAGAGCACTTGCCCGCGAAAGGCAAAGGTCCCGAGTTCGAGTCTCGGTTCGGTACACAGTTTTAATCTGCCAGGAAGTTTCATAGTCTTCAATTTCTGGAAAGCTGCATCGCATGAAGCGGACCAGTGAAAAGGCACGTTTTTATGCAACAGGCGATGCAACGGCTGAGCCACCAAAGCAGCAGATGGTAAAAACTTGTGACAGTATGATATTTTCCCCAAGAAGGCCTGCAGTGCCTTAACAGATGTAGGGCAAGAAAGGGCATCGATTGCAGCGACAGTTTGCTGAAGCGGACAAATACCATCCCGAGAGAGTTGAAACCCAAAGTATGTGATAGATGCCTGAAAAAATTTTGATTTCTTAAGATTACACTTAAGACCGGCAGTCTGTAAGACATGAAAAAGTGTGCGGAGATTTTAAAGACGTTCGTCAGTGGTGGAGCCAGTGACAACAATGTCGTCCTAGTAATTTATACACCCAGGGACAATAATTGTTCCAAGAATCGCAGAGAGAGCAGGGGTGCTGGCAACCCCGAATGGCAATTGTTGGTATTGATAGAGGCCGAAAGGCGTGTTAAGGACCAGAAACTGCCAGGAAGCAGCGTCGAGAGGAAGTTGATGATAAGCTTCTGACAGGTCAAGTTTAGAAAAATACTGGCCTCCACCAAGTTTAGTGAACGATTCTTCAGGTCGATGCATAGGGTAAGTGTCGATAAGGCATTGAGCATTTACAGTGACTTTGAAATCGCCACAGAGACGAATATCACCATTTGGCTTAGCAATGACAGGAGAGGACCACACTGGAAGTGACAGGAAGCAGACCCCTGAAGCAGTGAGACGATCCAGCTCCTGTTTGACCTGATCACGAAGGGCCACAGGAATGGGCCGAGTCCGAAAAAACTTAGGCCGAGCAGTGGGTTTGAGCATGATATGAGCTTCAAAGTCGTTTGCACGGCCTAACCCAGGAGAAAAGAGGGATGAAAATGTTGGCGACAAGGAATCCAATTGAGCATAAGGAATAGCATAAGAGATGATATTGACAGAGTCATCTACGGAGAACCCAAAAACGTGAAAGGCATCGAAACCAAAAAGATTCTCCACATTACTATGGTCGACCACAAATAAGGAAACAGTGTGAACGACAGATTTGTAAGATACCTCAGCATCAAATTGTCCCAAGAGAGAAATCTTCTGTTTATTTTAAGTCCATAATTGCCTAGTGACAGGTGACAGGATTGGAGGACCCAACTGAAGATACGCCTGAGAACTGATGATAGTGGTAGCACAACCAGTATCCACCTGCATGTGAACATCTCGACCAAGTATTTGGACACTGAGGAATAACTTCCATGAAAGGGAAGAAGTACAATTGACAGACAACACAGAATCAGAATCAGCGTCATGTTCATGAACATCATGTATGCGGTCGGATTTGCAAACGGATGAAACATGACCCTTTTTTTTTTTTGCATTTGTGACACACGGCCCAACATTGGGAACAATCTTCAAGTGAATGTTTCGTAAAACACCGCGGACATGAAGGAAGTTGCCGTGGGTTTTGCTGCAGTTTCTTAGAGGTTTGTTTATGGTTAGGCCGAGGCTGCACTTGGGAGCGTACTGCAGCCACGTCGGCCGGCGGGGACATGCCACACGCTTTGTCAACATCGCACAGAGGTTGTATTTCACCGACGTCGCCCCATGCCTCTATTTGCGCTCCAGCGTCGCGAGAAATTTCAAAAGACTGAGCGATGGATAGGACTTCATCTAGAGTCGGATTTGCCAACTGAAGGGCACGTTGCCTAACTTCTTTATCGGGCGCCGATCGGATAATAGCATCCCATACCACGGAATCTGCATAGGATTCTTTGTGAACTTCAGTAACAAATTGACACTTTCTACTGAGGCCATGAAGTTCAGCAGCCCAAGTGCGATAGGATTGATTCGGTTGTTTTTGACAACGATAAAAGGCAACACGAGAGGCGTTTGCTTTTGAAAACAGATGGACAGAAGGGAGCACATTTCAGCAAAGGACAAAGACGCAGGATCTTTCAAAGGAGCCTATTGCGACAACAACCGATACATTTGAGGTGAAATCTTTGAAAGGAACAGAGACTTACATGTTTGTTCGTCCGCGACATGAAATGCCAAGAAGTGCTGTCGAAGACATTTTTCGTAATTAGACCAGTCTTCCGCCGTCTCGTCGTAAGGAGGAAAAGTAGGTAGAGACAACGATGAGAGATGCCCCGCATTTGATGCCACGACGAAATCACGAATCAAATTTGTGAGAAGCGTTAGCTGTTTTATGAGACCTTGCAATAGTTGCTTTAAAGTAGCCATGGAAACATGTGAGTCAACGATGGAAAAGAAAAATCACTACCTCATCGCCAACTGTAATAACTTCAAGTTGAACAAATATATTTCTAGGAAGACGTAATAGATGAAAGTCATAGATCAAGTAAACAGAGTAAGACATGTGCACACTTTAACAGTCAAATCATAACTAGTCCAAGTCTAGCAGTCGCTGGCTGGCCGCTTAGGTGGCGCTGCTGCTGCATGGCTGGCAGACAGCGCCGCATGTAAAGGACGCGCGTAACTTAACTGCGCTGCAGCACTTTGAAAGATCGGCGAGTCACAACAGAGGCATAATCCGTATCGCTTCAGAGGCAGGGGGGGTGGGGGGGGGGGGGGTGGGGGGAAGAGTTACCTTCATAGTCTCTGATAATATTGAATTTAGCATATGTTAAAATTCAGGAGTAAGCAAGAAACACATTTTTTTTGTTTTCTCCAAAAAAATTCCTGCCCTGAGATGCAGGCCTCCAAAGATGACACTGTGAACACCATTTTGAAGGTTCACTTTTTGGAAAAAAATTTAAAATGCTGTATCTGTGTAACAGTTCTAAATATTTTGTTAGAGCTTTTTTATCTGAAAGAGAATTGTTTTATGGTTACAATGGTATCCTCCGTTTGGACTTATCTGTCACAGTTCTATTACTATCACCATTTGAATTTTTTTTATAATTTAGAGAAAAAAATTTTTTTTTCAAAAATCCCAATCCAGAAAAGTTACTTCTTTTTCTGTTGATTAGTACCATGTGGTACTATATTCTCTGTAATGGAGAGCTTTCACTTCTAAGTCCGACAGGTTTTATTTTAAAATATCATTTTTTTTTTTAACTTTCAAAGCTAATGTATGTCTTTACTGAAGTTGTTTCTTATTAATTTCTTTGTTACAATGTTTACTTCTACTGTCTTTGTTGCAGTTATTTCTTATTACTTTCTTTGTTGCAGTTATTTCTTTTCACTTTGATTGTTGCAGATATTTCTTACAGTTTGATGTACGAGGGCAGTTCAATAAGTAATGCAACACATTTTTTTTCTGAAACAGGGGTTGTTTTATTCAGCATTGAAATACACCAGGTTATTCCCCAATCTTTTAGCTACACAACACTATTTTTCAACGTAATCTCCATTCAATGCTACGGCCTTACGCCACCTTGAAATGAGGGCCTGTATGCCTGCACGGTACCATTCCACTGGTCGATGTCGGAGCCAACGTCGTACTGCATCAATAACTTCTTCATCATCCGCGTAGTGCCTCCCACGGATTGCGTCCTTCATTGGGCCAAACATATGGAAATCCGACGGTGCGAGATCGGGGCTGTAGGGTGCATGAGGAAGAGCAGTCCACTGAAGTTTTGTGAGCTCCTCTCGGGTGCGAAGACTTGTGTGAGGTCTTGCGTTGTCATGAAGAAGGAGAAGTTCGTTCAGATTTTTGTGCCTACGAACACACTGAAGTCGTTTCTTCAATTTCTGAAGAGTAGCACAATACACTTCAGAGTTGATCGTTTGACCATGGGGAAGAACATCGAACAGAATAACCCCTTCAGCGTCCCAGAAGACTGTAACCATGACTTTACCGGCTGAGGGTATGGCTTTAAACTTTTTCTTAGTAGGGGAGTGGGTGTGGCGCCACTCCATTGATTGCCGTTTTGTTTCAGGTTCAAAGTGATGAACCCATGTTTCATCGCCTGTAACAATCTTTGACAAGAAATTTTAACCCTCAGCCACATGACGAGCAAGCAATTCCGCACAGATGGTTCTCCTTTGCTCTTTATGGTGTTCGGTTAGACAACGAGGGACCCAGCGGGAACAAACCTTTGAATATCCCAACTGGTGAACAATTGTGACAGCACTACCAACAGAGATGTCAAGTTGAGCACTGAGTTGTTTGATGGTGATCCGTCGATCATCTCGAACGAGTGTGTTCGCACGCTCCGCCATTGCAGGAGTCACAGCTGTGCACGGCCGGCCCGCACGCGGGAGATCAGACAGTCTCGCTTGACCTTGCGGCGATGATGACACACGCTTTGCCCAACGACTCACCGTGCTTTTGTCCACTGCCAGATCACCGTAGACATTCTGCAAGCGCCTATGAATATCTGAGATGCCCTGGTTTTCCGCCAAAAGAAACTCGATCACTGCCCGTTGTTTGCAACGCACATCTGTTGCAGACGCCATTTTAACAGCTCCGTACAGCGCTGCCATCTGTCGGAAGTCAATGAAACTATACAAGACGAAGCGGGAATGTTTGAAAATATTCCACAAGAAATTTCCGGTTTTTTCAACCAAAATTGGCCGAGAAAAAAAATGTGTTGCATTACTTATTGAACTGCCCTCGTAGTTTCTTGTCAGTTTCTTTGTCATGGTTGTTCGTTGCAGGTGTCTGTATTGTAGTTGTTCTGTGCTAATTTGTTTACCGAAGAGGCTTCTGAGAAATCTGAAACCATCCAGTGAGTTCTGTGTTTTCGCTAGGAGTTTGCCAGTTGACACAGTTGCAGTGTGTCTTATGAAAAGGACTGTTTGAAATGTTTCCTAAATGGGGCCACAGGAGAGTGAAGTGTGCTGACTGTTTGCATATCCATAAAATAATGATATACAAGACAAACAAAAAAACAGACTTTGTTCAGATTGGGAATAAATGTTCCATTTGAAAACTCTGTTTCAAATTGAAGGTGTTTCCAGTGATGACTTTTTGTATTCTAAATGTTTTGACAGAATAAGAACAATGGTAGTATCTGAAAAAGGTGCAGGTTTCAAGTATTATTCCAGAGACATTTTAAAGAAAACAATTTTGAACCATGTTCCATCAGTATCAATGTATATGGTAGACAAAATAAGGAATGTGAGGTCTGTAAAAGGAGTTTTTGGAAGACCAGATCCTTATTATGGTCATCCTGTACAAGCAGCTCAAGTTCACATAGTGCAGTCATTTTATCTAAAAGATAAATGGGACTGTTCTCGCCAGAGTGCCAACAAACGAGACACTACAACTGTAACAGCTGAAAGTCTAAAAGTTGTGAAAGTGAAGGCGTACATGACTTGCAGAAGTGAAATGGTGTGTACAGGCTGAAGAACTGTGTTTAGTGCTTCACTGAGATTTTTCTGAAAACTGGTTCAACAGGAAGGCATTACTCTATATCAAAGGAAGGAAATGAAGCACTGGAACACATTTTTAGTTCATCAGCTGGCTAACTTCAGTACAAAACAGAGTGCACAGAAGTCGTATAAATTGAAATCTTTAAGTCTTTGGAGCTGTCACATACATTTTGGAGCCATTTAAAATGCATCTGGTGAGCAAGATATATGAGACAGGCGAAATACCCTCAGACTGCAAGAAGAGTATAATAATTCCAATCCCAAAGAAAACAGGTGTTGACAGATGTGAAAATTACCGAACTATCAGTTTGATAAGTCACGGCTGCAAAATACTAACGCAAATTCTTTACAGTAGAATGGAAAAACTGGTAGAAGCCGACCTCGGTGAAGATCAGTCTGGATTCGGTATAAATATTGGAACACGTGAGGCAATGCTGACCCTACGACTTGTCTTAGAAGAAAGATTAAGGAAAGGCAAACCTACATTTCTAGCATTTGTAGACTTAGAGAAAGCTTTTGACAATGTTGACTGGAATACTCTCTTTCAAATTATGAAGGTGGCAGGGGTAAAATACAGGGAGCAAAAGGCTATTTACAATTTGTACAGAAACCAGATGGCTGTTATAAGAGTCGAGGGACATGAAAGGGAGGCAGTGGTTCAGAAGGGAGTGAGACAATGTTGTAGCCTCTCCCCAATGTTATTCAAACTGTATATTGAGCAAGCAGTAAAGGAAACAAAAGAAAAATTCGGAGTAGGTATTAAAATCCATGGAGAAGAAATAAAAACTTTGAGGGTGTCTTGAAAGGAGGATATATGATGACCATCAACAAAAGCAAAACAAGGATAATGGAATCTAGTCGAACTAAGTTGGGCAATGCTGAGGGAATTAGATTAGGAAATGAGACACTTAAAGTAGTAAAGGAGTTTTGCTATTTGGGGAGCAAAATAACTGATCGAAGTAGAGAGGATATAAAATGTAGACTGGCAATGGCAAGGAAAGCGTTTCTGAAGAGGAGAAATTTGTTAACATCGAATATAGATTTAAGTGACAGAAGTGGTTTCTGAAAGTATTTGTATGGATTGTAGCCAGTATGGAAGTGAAACATGGATGATAAATAGTTTGGACAAGAAGAGAACAGAAGCTTTCGAAATGTGGTGCTACAGAAGAATGCTGAAGATTAGATGGGCAGATCACATAACGGAGGAGGTACTGAATAGAATTGGGGAGAAGAGGAGTTTGTGGCACAACTTGACTAGAAGAAGGGATCAGTTGGTAGGACATGTTCTGAGGCACCAAGGGATCACCAATTTAATATTGGAGGGCAGTGTGGAGGGTAAAAATCGTAGAGGGAGACCAAGAGATGAATACACTAAGCGGAGTCAGAAGGAAGTAGGTTGCAGTAGGTACTGGAAGATGAAGAAGCTTGCACAGGATAGGGTAGCATGGAGAGCTGTATCAAACCAGTCTCTGGACTGAAGACCACAACAACATTAAAATGTTTGAAAAATGAGTATCTTATTCATCTTTCAAAACTAAAGTTATGTTAAATAAGGCTAGGTTTTGATTTCTATGAGCGTGTTATGTGATAATGTGGTAATAAAACAAGTTTTATGTATGGCAAAAATTTCAAGAGTTTATAAAACCAGTTCACTCTAAAAGTGGAAGCTCTCCTTTTCAGGGAATGTAGAACTAAATGGTACTAATCAGCAGAAAGAAAATCAAAATTTTATGGATTGGTATTTTTGAAAAAAAAATTGTTTTTCCCATAAATTATAAAAAATTAAGAACACTACAGTAAAACAACTTTAATAGATAAGTACAAATGGAGGATTTCTTTGTAATAATAAAGCAATTATCTTTCAAATAAAAGAAGAAAAAAAACAATAAAAAATCTAGAACTGTTTTAAAATTTTTTCTAAAATTTGCATCTTCAAAATGGTATGCGCAGAGTTATTTTTGGAGGGCTGTATCTCGTCGGGCAGATTTTTTTTGTTTTAAGAAAACAAAAAAATACATGTTCCTTACTTAATCCTTCATTTTAACATACTCTAAATTCAATAACATCTGAGACTATGAAGGTAAGACTTGTCCCCAGCGTGCCTGAATTGATCTGGACTATGCCATGACGTTTCTGTGCACAGTCAACCATGGAATATCGAGCTGATGGCTAATGCACCGTGTACTGGTGGTGGGACACAATTGCACCATTGCAATAATGTCTTCTCTTTCCCCATCTGACTGGATGGCTTCACATTCTGATATTACGTGTCCATGGGGTAGTGTTCTGGATTCATATTATGTTTGAAAAACCCTGGGAAATACCATGGCATAGGGGTTTGTCGATCAGGGAAACATCTCTGGTATTCTTTCATAACTGTACGGGCACTTCCATGTACCTGTATGTGGCATGTTGGTATTCGCAGACACAATGCACTTGCCCAATTAAACAACACTAAAGTGTGACAAGTACATGGTCTAATGACTGCTCACTGATCAAACCACTGATTGCAAATTGTATACACTTGCGGCTGTTGGTTCAGTGTGACATCACAGTCCTGCCATCTGTTGGAGAATCCCCACAGCTCTTGCAGGATGGATCAGTCATCTGTCCCACAATTATTCTGACCATCACAGTGCCTACACAGCATTTAGGTAAGTAATGTTTGCATTTGTCATCATATCCATTCATCGCTATGTGTAGCCTTCAACCCGATCCAGTACCGAAATGATCAAAAATTGTACACATGCTCATACGACTTTTTCAGTTTATTTTTATACTTAGAATCACCTCACAAATTATGTGACATTCCACCTGAACCACTCTGTATAAAACAGAAACTTACAATGTATGCCCATTACACTATACTAATTATATGTGCAGCTGACACAAAGGAAGAGCCTGTAAGGGATGCACTCTTGAATACTGAAACTGCAAACAAATATCTAGTCAAAACAATCTTTTTATAAATCAATCTAAAACAAATTAACTAGTGTTCCAAACTAGAGTGAAATGTACAATGAAAATATTAAATTAAATAGAGAGGCATTTAAAGAAGTAAGCAGCACATAATTTTTAGGAACTATTGAAGATAACATCTGACCGGGGGGGAGAGAGAGAGAGCACAAAGATATAGTGTAAAATGACAAGCATCCAGAGTTTCCTCATGCCGCAAACAGCAAAAGGGGTGGAAGATAAAAGTTCTCAGGACAATATAATATGCATCTTTGTTCCCACATCCGACATACTCAATTATATATGGGGAAGTGCTAAAGACAGGTATCCATAAAAGAGTAGGTGTATACCTATAGCAAAAATACCATCCAGACAAACTTAAAGACAAGCTTTTGACATTGTATGTCCTCTCTCTCTCCACGTATGTGTGTGTGTGTGTGTGTGTGTGTGTGTGTGTGTGTGAAAGAGAGAGAGAGAGAGAGAGAGAGAGAGAGAGAGAGAGAGAGAGAGAGAGATATGGTAGTAGAGTAAATGATAAAACACCTCCACAAAACGCAACAACAAAAGGAAATGGATTATTAGTGTTAGGAAAATTTCAAAATAACAATGGGTGCTCCCAATGGGTTTTCAAACATGCTACCTCAACCAATTTTGTTAGGGAAGAAAGGAAATTAAACTCATTTAAAAATCGCTTAAAATTGTACCTTACAGAGAAATTTCTATACGGTATGAATGAGTACTAAATTTCATATTAAATTTTAACTGTAATACTGTAGAAAGAAATGTTATAACCACATATGTGCCAGTAAAATGTATTCCCGTTTTCTTCACTGTACAAATATAATTGCATGACGCACCTTATACTCTCAGCTGACGATTATTAGCTAGAATCCATGGGCAAAGAATGACGGACTGAATAATCTCTAAGACGATGTGATGTGCGGATGGGGCGTCGCACATAAACGGCCTTTATCGTATACAAACGTACAAATCGAACATGTATTCATTCCTCTATGGAAATACCACGATATTTAACGTTTTAAAGTAGGCTAAACAAATACGCAAACACATCGTGTACAACAAAACTATTAACCTGAGTGCGCGGTTTCTCTTCTTACGAATTTTTCAGCTTTAATGAATAATAACGACTGGAAAAATGAAATGGAGCAGGCATTATTGTGTAATATAGACGAATTTAACTGTTAAACCCTGATTCATAACTTAACTATACGGCAGAGCGAAAACAGCGTCTCGTCCCCAGCCAAAGATGTGTTTTGTACCGAGTAGTTACCAAATAAACAACCTTTTCCCCCGAGCCTGCGATGGACCAAGAACTGCTTCATCACTCATTTCAACACAAATATTTACGTAATAGAATACAGTTACACTTTTACTACAGATAAAAAAATTCACTATCCACAAGAATTAAACATACACATGCGTACAACCATCACCAGCTATTTGTTCTCGGAGTATTACAGCTGTTACAGGGAAAAGGCAAACTGATAAGTGGATATTGGCTATCAACACAACACGTATTGGAAGGCGCGTGGCGTCGAATGGGTGGGGGCGGAGAAGGTAAGCACAGTTGCGTTTACTTTAGAGCAGAAGGGTGGGGAGAGCAGAACAATTGCCTTTCGGGGCATGGGGGTTGGTGACTGGTTAACATTCATGACGTCATATGAATGGTCAATGGTAGCTTCGGCGTAGCACGAATAATGAGGTTATAAAATTCTAACCTCCTTGGCACGAATCGATAGATATCTCTACAGATTGCTCCCGGCAAGGAGATTTGGACCTATAGAGATGCCCACATGTCGGGAAAGGGAAACCAGCGACTTAACCATTTCTTTGAGGCCAACGAGTTAAAATTTTTTTAACTCGTTGTTTGAGGCCAAAACATTGTGGGTAGTGAGTGCCCATTGGCGTGTTGTTTATCGAAATAAATAATAACGTAAAAATGGTTACTTGTATGGCCTACGGATGCACAAACAGAAACGAAAGTCACCGGTCACCTTCCACAGTAGCTAAAGAAATAATTCCAGTTTAAAAAGGACTGTGTGCTTCAGTGATTTCACTAATTACCCTCAAACTTTTATGTTTACAGTGCACTGTTTCTTCTCAAAGGACACTGCCAAGAAAAGTTTGTGGGTCAAGGTACTGCGATGAAAAGACTGGGCACCAACAAAATATAGTAGAATATGCTATTTTGTCGAAAACTGACATTCTGAGCTCACGGCACAGTCAAAACACAGAAAATATAACGGCAACCAGTCACATTTTACAATACTATTTATTTATTTAAATAGCGCCGTAATTTTACATTAGCTTCCACTTTTGGTTCTCCCAAATCATAAAATTTCCTTGGGATGGACGTGCCGTCTATCTAACTGTAGTTGTACCGCACAATGATTTACCCCAAGGAAATTACATCATTTGAGAAAACAAAAGTTAATGTAAAATATATCTCAACGCGAACAAGCCGTCTGACGATGAAACTGTCGGTTAGAAACCACTAACGGGGCTATTTAAATACATAAATAGCGTTAAAAGAAGTGGCTTGTTGCACTATCAAATCTTTGCCTCAAACGCGGCGCCATGCAATGCATTTTCTCATCGTTTCCTTAGAACCTGCAGAGTATAACTTGCACTACATGTTTCAAACACGATTGTAATTCTTAATTGCATTATACGTATTTGTATGACACAATTTGCTGACAGTGTGGTTCCATATGGTACTGGCGTGCCATGTGTAATTTTATTTCATTGTTTGCATTTGATACTATCCATTGAGTGAATTGTGTTACCAAGAAGCGATCATTTATTTGAAATTTATAACATAGTCTATGACTTTTCTGTGCACGTGATTGCTGTGCACTATGCCAATTTTTGTGTTAGAAAGTTTTTCTGTTGCTTGTAAAACCTATGCATGCAGTGATTGCTTGTAAACTGTTTGCATGATCGTGAAATTAACTAGATGCCTATTTTAAAACTGATTTCTGCTGAGTATAGATTGGTATCTTCTAATGTGTGTAGACTCCGTGAAGCTGAGCAAACATATTTCTATTGCCGTTTTCTTATTCCTGTTGTGATGAGATAACTATAGTTGGAGTCACGAATGATGGTGGCCGAGTATAGACTGGATCTGCGCAACTACGTAACGTATTCTCCAACAGCCAATGAGAGTTCTGCATGTTCTGAGCGCTCTGCTGTGAATGCTGTAGCTAATGCGAGCATTAAACGTGATTGTAGAGACTTGTTTAGTGAATTTTGATTCCGTTTGTTGCGAGTTGTCATCGCTGATTGTGGTGGTAAGTGTTAAATTCTGTATAAGCAAGCGAGAGACGTAATTTGCAGGATATATGCTTTCTTCAAGCGGAAAGCACGCGTTAACGCGAATATGCGCCAACCGCCATCGTTCGTGGATCGGACTACAGTACAGCCAAGCCTCATATACAGCAACGTAAATCCGATGAAATTATAAGTTTTACTTCATTTAATACTTAATTTCGTATGATACACAACGATATGCGCTAATGCCTTCAGAAATTGCCTGGTAAAACAAATTTCTACCACACCCTGTTATCTCTATTAGACCATTAGGGTGTATAGTTTGAGATTTAAGCCTATATAAAACAATTGTATGTGTTAATGTAGTGTTGTAGTAGTTACAAGTAGCGGTTTGTAATAATTATACAACTGCCAACCAGACTCTATATGAATTGTTAGTCTTCCAACCAGACAGTGAACAATTTTTGGTGTCGCATTGATGCCTACTGGTAGTCTTATAAATAGCACAGTTGTATTGTATGCCGAAATTACGACAGTTTTAGGCCATAGGACTCGAGTATAGCCTGCTGAATACATGCTGTATACTTGAGCAAATGTTACATGTTCCAAACCAGAAACATGTTTTGCAGAAACCATTGCAGGAGATATCCTGTCTGCAAAACGTTATGAAGAGGTGAATGAACAGTCAACAGGTTATCAAGAGCCTATGTTTTACAGTGAACATAAAACATCTTGTGCAGTGGTTTCCAACTTTTTTCTCCTGTGGATCTCTTTGGGTGCATAAATTTATACGGCAGAGCGTCTTTAGTCTGCCTTACACCTTAACTGCTCCTCATATGTAAGATTTATGATAAAGGAGGAGAGGTATATGAGATACAGTTTTTAGTTTATGTTATTGTAGTGGCAATAAAGGTGATTGGGTGGTAGCAGGGGTGTATGCAGAATACTTATGGATCTATGAAGCAAAGGGACTGATGACCACAAGGATTCATCCCTTTTAATTCCAGAAAACAAACAACCAATCCATCAAGCACAGAATAGATATTGGACACCAATATTCCAGAAATTATAATTTATGGAACTAAAAATTTTGTAAAATTTCTTGATACCTTTGAAATTTCATGAATCTGTTTGTTTTCTAGTGTTGCCAGAAGATGATCCCATGAATACATACACATACCACATGATGACCCTACTGCTCATGTAAAGAGAAAATTGAAAATAGTGTGTGAAGAAAACAAGCAGTACCATAAGAAGATAAAGCTTCTTCAGCAAAAGAACTGCTGCCTCAAGAAGCAAAATACTAATTTAAAAATTGTAATAAAGGCACTGCAAAAGAAGAACTATATGGATGAAGAAAGTGTTTCACTGCTGGAAAGTGTATCAGGAATAAGTGAAAGTAGTTGTTACATCAGTTTGCAAAGACTACAGGTTCCTTTATTCCTAGAAAATATGATGCAGCTTTTATGTCTTTTGCTTTAACACTTAACTTTTATTCACTGAGGGCTTATGATTACATCAGGGCCACATTTGGTACTTGTGTGGCACATCCTCGAACAGTAAGCAAGTGGTATCATAATGTGGATGGGGCACCTGGTTTCACAAGTGAGACATTTGAACTTTTGAGAGTGAAAACTGCCTCAACTAGCTCAAACTACCCTGTTTTTTGTAGTCTGATAATGGATGACATTGCAATAAGGCAGAATGTTGTATTTGATGGCCATAAATACTTTGGCTATGTTGACATGTGCTCTACTATTGAATCAGAAACTCTCCTGCGAACCTTGCAGAACTCCTGAAAGAAAGAATATTGCGGAGACATGGCTTAGCCACAGCCTGGGGGATGTTTCCAGAATGGTATAAACTGTTGAAAACTGTTAAGGCAGGTCATTAATAAAAATCAAGAATAACAATGGTCCCTATACCGAGCGCTGGGGCACCCCAGAATTAAGTTTTTATATTCAGAATGGTACGCATTTCCATCCTGAGAAATTTGTACTCTTTGTTTCCTATCAGTTAAATATGACTTGAATCACTCATAGGAAATACCACAGACACCATAATTATACAGTTTTAACAGCTGTAGATTATGATTTATAAGATCAAACAGTTTGGAAAGCTCCAAAAACAACCTACAGATCAGTTCCTTGTCGTAAATAACTTTGTAAACAAGTTTCGTGAAGGCAATATTATGTGAGAGAAGGAAAGGCTTTGCCTGACATTAAGTGTACAATTTTCGTTTTAGTGAGTATGCTTAAATGTGGCTAACCTGAAACTATTTTTGTACCATGTTTCGATCTAAGTGAAACTTTCATTCAAGCAAAGACAATCTGAGAATCGTTCATTTTGGTGGATACATCTAGTAAAATGATCTAAAGACTCTTCTTTTGTGAACAATATAGATAATAATGAGAGTTAAATTAAAAGCATTGGCTGTTTTGCCACAATGTAGGTATGCTTAACAAATGAAACTTCGCATCAACAGGTTATGTTTTTACTGTGATTATGAGTATTCGTCCATGAAAGTATGTTGTATCTAAGTACATACTCTCTGATACAACTGCCGATTTGAGAGCTTTAAGCAGAAAAGGCAAGATTCACACATAGTTTTAAGAAAGTCTTGTTTTGGGCACAAAAACATGGCAGTCTGACACCTCCCTGTGGCTTGAGTCAATGCTTATACTCAGCACAGATAATGCCCTCTCTCCTTAGTTTAACCTCTATGGCTAGAATGCACTGATGATTTTTTCCATCATGACGAAATAGTTTTCACCACTGTCACGTCATGTAATCAAAGTGGAGTGCACTCACAATGGATCAAAGTCATCACGTTTTTTTGTGAAATCCAAGTGTCATTTGTTAATGCGTGAGGAGAAGAGACTGTCATTCAACTTTTATAGCCCTGGCGTTTTAGTTGCATGTAATATTATGGTGTGTTGATAATTTTTATTTTTGGACTGTCTAACTAAAACTGAATGGAACACAGTTTTTGTGCCATAAGTGTTTCACTTGTATTTTTTGCCAGGCGTCTTCAATAGCTTGGTATGTGTACTGTACTTTTCTTTGTACTAACATGTTTACATTTAGGACATTGTAAATATATGTTCTGGCAGGTTGCTTTTCTGTAACGTAGTAATGATTTAAAGTTCTACTTACATGTTTCCTGGATGTTGTTCTACATGTTGTATTTTTGCTCCATGTTCTACTTCTTACAAACTTAATTGCCATTTGAAATCTTATGAAATATATTCACAATTGTGATTATGAGCAGCTATATAAGGGAATGCCGACAATGAAAATTTCAGCTGGACCGAGACTCAAACCCGTTATTCCCGCTTTACGCATGTCGTTGCTTTAACCGCTTTGTTTATCCATGTACGACTCACGGCCAGACCCAGACTTCTATACATCGTCGTTCCTGCATCACAACCTGTACTCGTTCACACATTCACTACCTTTACTTGTCACAAGTCTTCTGGAATACGAAAACCGAATTACAGTAACCGTTTTTCGCTGTGTTGTTTAGATTTTAAGATCTGAAGTGGATTTGCTACCCCAGTTAAGTGTGGCGCATGGGAAACAGCAGATACCTTTTATGATTTAGTCAGCACAATCGCTATTTCTCTCAAATTAGATGAGGTGCAAACAGCTTCAGGCTAATATTTCTGTTTATCCTTCATTGCACAAAAAGCGACTCCACCCACATTAGCTGAAAATTTGTAAAAACAAGAGGAAACCTGACAGTTCAAGCACGTTTCAAAACCATTTGCTTTTACGTGGAGCGGAAATCGATTTCGGAATTGGAAAACCGGCAACTAGAAGCGGATTTCCAGAATAAATTTTGAAGTGTTTACATGTATCCCGTTTACATGGGGCTCCCAAAGCCGGATTCCGTAAACCGCCAATACTGCTCCTGGGTGGTTATGTAAACACTTCACAATTAATTCTGGAAATTCGCTTCTAGTTGTCGGTTCTCCATTTCCGAAATCGATTTTTCGCCCCCATGAAAACACAACCAGGATTTGGAACGTGATTTTGGGCTGTCAGATTTCTTCTTGTTTTTACAAATTTTCGGGTAATATGGACAGAGTGGCTTTTTGTAGAGTGAAGGATAAGTAGAAATAGTAGAATGAAGCTTTTTACGCCTCGTCTAATTGAAGATAAATAGCAATTGTGCTGACTAAATCACAAACTGAAACAGCTGTTTTCCAGGTGCCATATTTTACTGGACAAGCAAATCCACTTCAGGCCTTCACGTGTAAATGCAACACTGAAAACCGGTTTCCGAAATTCCGCTTTTGTCTTCTGGTAGATGTGTTGCATGTAAACGTAGTGATGACCACCCAGAAGTGGTATTAGGATATCGGTTTACGAAATCCGGTTTTGGGAGTTCCATGTAGACAGGGTGATGTAATTCCTGTACAGGGAATGACATTTTAATTGAAAGTAACTGCCTGGTATCGACAGATAAATACGATATTGCGCTGCCTGTGTTGTTAAGGAGAATGATGCAATGTTCCTTTGTTCCTTCGGACATGCAAACACGAAATGTATTCACTGGACCAGGGCTCTTACCTGGATTTCTAACTTTAGGCAAGTGCTCACCTTAACCGCTTTGGCTATCAATGCACAGCTCACTGCCACACCCAAATTCCCACATATTCTCATTCCTGCGTCACAACCTGTACTCAGACACATGTTATATAATTCCTGTACAGGGCAGGACATTTTAACTGAAAGTCGCTGCCCAGTACTGGTTGATAAATACGATTATGTAATGCCTATGTTGTTAAGAATGTCGGAATGTGGTACATTGATATCGATAATATTGACTTTGTAGACAGGGATCTCAACGATGGGTATTATATTTTCACTGCTCAACAGTTAGTTGGTTAGTTCCAAGCCTTGAATGTGTTTACTGCGTAAAGACAGATGTATGTATTTGTACTTGCTTTTTTCTAAATAAATATCCTTAACATGATAGAAGTCTGCAGCTGTAAACTGAGAAAAGAAGTGATGGATTGCGAACTAAAAAGACGATTTTTAAAATGTGCTTTGTGAAATTGCATGTGGCTGACATTAAGATACCAGTGACCGAGCGGGGTGGCGCAGTGGTTAGCACACTGGACTCGCATTCGGGAGGACGACGGTTCAATCCCGTCTCCAG
This sequence comes from Schistocerca piceifrons, assembly GCF_021461385.2. Classification (NCBI taxonomy): domain Eukaryota; kingdom Metazoa; phylum Arthropoda; class Insecta; order Orthoptera; family Acrididae; genus Schistocerca; species Schistocerca piceifrons. The sequence continues at coordinate 1,059,723,557 of NC_060139.1, forward strand.
CCAACCTGATTTAGGTTTTCCGTGATTTCCCTAAATCGCTTCAGGCAAATGCCGGGATGGTTCCTTTGAAAGGGCACGGCCGATTTCCTTCCCCATCCTTCCCTAACCCGAGCTTGCGCTCCGTCTCTAATGACCTCGTTGTCGACGGGACGTTAAAACAACACTAACCTAACCTAAGATACCAGTGTTTGAGGAAGAAGACTATGGGAACAGAAAATGGCGAATGGAAATGTAACTGAAAATGAAGAAATGCTATACGAGCATGGACAAGGCAGATACTTGGAATGAAGAAAATCTGAGTGCATCGAATTGCATATATAGTGCAATCTCGAACAATGAAGCCTTTCACAACCGTATGAATTGCTGCTGGTAGATCTTTTGGGGTTTAACGTCGTGGTCCATTACACTCTTCTGTTCCTAACGTTTTGCACAGAACAGTGCTGGACATCTTCCGAGGTGTTGCTCCTCGATTGACTCTTGCCATCTTGAACAAGTAACTAGAATTCGTGGGTGATAAGGAAACTGCATTTGAAATAACGAAAAAAATCGACGAATTGTACTCCAAAGATCAACAGCACTACAAATTGTGTACAGAAACAAGTTGGACAAACTAAGGGAAAACATTATTCAGTACTTTTGAAAAAAAACTGTGAATGAATTAAAATTAGCAGGTGTGAAAGTGATGGAAAAGGAGAAGCCAAACTACATGTTGAGAACCTTCCCAGAATCTTCGAGCTATATCGATGACCTGATCGATGTTTTGAAAGAAGAAGATAAGACCGTTGAATATGTTAAAAGTAAAGTTCAGATGATAGGTTTAAAAGACAAGGATAGAAGTGAAAGTGTAAAATCCAATTCATGTCACACTGAAAAGAAAACCGGTTTGTGCTACCAGGAGCAGTTGTGTTACAGAGGTGGCAAAACTAGGCCATTTCAAGAAGGTCTGCCGCATGATCAGGAACAAGCGGATACTTGTGGACATATGGCAGACATCATTGAGGAGGCAGGTGCAGCAATTGGCGACATGGACAAAGCGATCAGTGCAGTGAGGACAACAATATCTGGTCATATGGTTGGAGCAAACATTGTGGTTCAAGAGGCAGTCATCACCCAGGTTGCCAAGCATGTCAACAGAACAGAACTGGTATGATCAGTTTTGTAATGCTGATACAACCTACATTGGTGTGTAATAATGTTGACTTAGGTAACACGTTCAGACTGGCTGGTTATTGTACAGTGGTTGCTCAGACCATGTTGTTAATAATGAAAATTATTTTTCTGAGTACGTAACCTCAAAAGAGCCCGTGAATGTAAAAACTGCGGATTCTAAAGTTTTGCAAACTAAAAAAGTAGGAACTATAATTAGTTATTTTACAGTTTATGATGACACCATTCCAATCGAAATGAAAAATGTATTCTATGACAAAGGTACGATCAGAAATTTGATCAGCTGTGCTAAAGTAACAGAAAAACATAAAACTATTTCTGTAGGCAATATCTCAAAGCTTTTTGGTAAGGCAGTAACTTACTTCTGATTGCTTTAGAAGAAGGTAGGCTTATACAATAACACGTCAAATTTAGGAGAAAGAGATTAATGTAATTAGTATCAGTTGTAAGGATAGCATGCCGCTGAAGGAGATATAGCATTGTACACTTGGAAATGTAAATTTTGTCGATTGGAATACGTTGTGTAATCATCAATTAACAGACGGTTTGCCAACAAATTTGGAATCAGAATTTATGAAGTGTTAAGTCTGTATTGAAAACAAAATGTACATTTTACATTCTTAAAACAATAGCAGCAAAGAAAAGAAACATTAGGAATTATTCATACTGACTTGAATGGCCCTCACTCAACTCATGGTTTGACTGAGGATGGATATTTTCCTACTTTTATTGAAGATGATAGTAAAGCAGCTAGAGTTTACACTGTCAAACCTAAAAATCAAGTTTATGATTATTTTGGGGAATATGTTAATGAAACTGAAGATGTAGCTCATTAAAAGTATTAAGAAACTGAGATGTGACAATGGGAGAGAATATTTAAATTCAGATGTGTATCAATTTATAAGACAGAAAGGCATCATTTTAAAAGCATGTCCTCCCTACATACATGAATTACATGGTACAGCTGAAAGACAGAACAGGTCAATTACATATATGTTGAGGTACCTGATAGCTGTAGCGAGAGTAGGTAGGAGACTTTGGCCTGAAGTAGCTTGTGCTGCTGCATACCTTAAAAACAAAACTTTATCTCAAAGTATTGAAGGGAAAACCCCTTATGAGACATTGTTTGAGAAGAAACCTAACAATCGACATTTAAAATTGTGTGGAAGTATGGTTTTTATACATGTGCCAGAACAGCTGAGAAAGTCAAAGTGGGACTCTAAAGCAAAACTTGGAAATTTTAATAGAGTACAGTGAAGTTGGGTACAGAATGTTGATTAACAACAAACTTATCTTGCCACACATGTTGACACTGTGGAAGATGACATCAGGAGTCTAATTCAGAGTGTGAACATTTTAGCGATTCTGAGTGCAAAAGCATAGAAACTGAATCAGTAAATGAGAAAATGGAAGAAATGTGTATTTAACAATGTCCAAGCAGTCATAAATAAAAACAGAAACAAGAGTTGAGAAGGGGAACTAGAGAATGTAGAACACCTGATAGATTTAATGATTATTGTCACGAGTAACTTCAGTTGTGCGAACTTCTGCAGTGCTGCTAGTCCAGAAAATTTTGAGAAGGCAATGAACAGTAATGAGTCCGAAATTTGGGACAGCAAAGGATAAGGAAATCGAAATTATAATACCAATAAAATTAGGACACTAGTAACCAAACCAGTGACTCTAAATATTCTTAATATAAAGTTTGTTTTTACAAGAAAATCCGACCACACTTTTAAAGGAAGGTTAGTTGTAGGGCGCTTTGAACAAATTTGTGGATGACATTTATTCGCCAGTTGAAATGATGCAAACATTGAAGGTTCTGTTTTCATTCCATTATCAGCAGGATTTAATTGTAGAACAAATGGAAATACAGGATGCGTTGCTTAATGGTAAAGTTTTCTCAGAAACTTATGTGAAGCAACCTCCTGGATACAAGGATGGAACAGATGGAGTTTGTTAGTTATTTAAGGCATTATATGGCTTGAGAGAAAGTCCAGAGAATGGTATGATTGTTGGGATGTGTTTTTAAAAGGTCGACATTTTAATGATTATTGCTTATATGTATTCTAATGTTCTGACGACTTAAAGTGTGAGTGTGGGTGTGGATCGTACTGATCTATTTCCCCAAATCACATTCAACTTCTTTATGAGGTGACTTACTTGGAATTTTTGCAGCCCCTCTTCTTTATGGGATAATCGGCTGCTGGAAAATCTCTTGACTTCTTCTCCGTCGAATAGCGCTAGATACAGGAACTTTTAAGCCTCTTCCTATTTATAAAATGAGTAGACATACGAACTTGCCTTTTCGTCAGTTAACGATGTTTTTGACTTTAATGCACAATGTAATTCACACTTTCAACATACATATGCAACTTTCTGTAAGTACCTCCTATTGTCGAACATTAGAAACAAAATGAGTTACAGTTAAAAGAAAGTTGGCTTGACTACCATGACTTCCTTAAAATGAATCACAAAATACATCTTGCCTCTACCAACGCTGAGTCAAGAGTCTATAAGAGTACTTTTTCAACTGTTCTTGATTCACATAACAATAGACAATGACACAATAAGCACAGAGTGGCATAAAAACTCCATGGTTCTTACTTACACATGCACTAAAACCATTATGGATTGCCCAACAGGTACTTGTCAGTGCCGTTCGACTGCCGCAACTACATTCTTCCCATGATTGATTTTAAACCTGCACACACAAACATGTGATGTGCAGTAGGTGCAATTTTACCATCTCACACTCTTATTTAGAATATCATGTTTTCAAGACTGTAGAAGACTGAGTCGTTCTAGAATTTACACAGAAATTCTTGAATCACTACATATCCCCCCCCCCCCCCCCTCAGATCGAACACACGATATTTTATGGATAATAATTATGCAAGTAATATCACTCATAGTAACTTTTCATTTCTTAACAGTATATATTTTTTACATTTGGTTATATACATATCTCTCCTTTCCTTAAAATTCTCTGTTTTCTCTGGAACAATCTTTCACTTATTGTTTCTCTATTCTTTCCTTATTTCACTTTGTTATTAAGACATGAGCATTTACTAGTGGTTCTAGTCAGCTGTACTAATATTTAGGAATTGTGAGGACACTCTTTTTTTCTTTTACAATCGAAAACTTCAGGTGTTTATGACACATGAGTAATATATTTTCTATTTACATATTTTGGTTTTACCTCTTTCCTAGTATGTGCTATTTTCATTAGTTGTAGCTTGGAGGAACTCCGGGTGAAATGAAATTGTTCTTTTTACACTCATTTACTTCCATGAAACATAATAATGCTATTCGTTTATAGAATTTACACTTTCCAGAATAATTCCTATAAATTTTGTGACTTTTGTTACGGTACTGTCCCCTTCTCCTAGGATCAGCACCTATTCCTTGCTTGTGGGTTGTCCTTATGAGAGCACTTCCTCCATTCTGGTAGCTATGCCCCTTACAAAAGACCTCCTTTTTTTAGGCCACAGATAGTCCTATCTCCAAGTAGTTATGTCTGCCGTTTATACTTAGTGAATGCTGAGTACACCCCTTCTGGTAAAGCTATAAATCTATTTTAAACTTCGCATTAATTCTTTAATATATCATTCACTCCCTAGAGTCCTCCTCTACTTATCAACTTCTGTACTTTCAATAGATATTATGTCTATGTATACTACTTACGTCCCCCTATCCTTCAGTTCATCAGAGTTTTTATTGAACTGACGTTGCTCACGCCTTTTTCTTATTTATCCATTACTCATTACTATTTTATAGTTGTTAGTTATGTATGGGCACATCTTCTTATGTATATTTGATGTAGAACCGTCATAACTCCCTATATATGTGCACATAAGTCCCTATGTATACACCTTTTCCCCCTACAACACCTGGCGGTTCTCACATCATGACAGACTTTGTCTTATATAATTTCATGTTTGCGCAGAAGTGTATATTTGTGTATATGTGGATGTGTGTTGGTGTAGTCTGATTCTTCGGCCCTCTTATCTGAAGATAAGATGTAGGTTATTAGTAACCATGGAAATAAGGAAGGACTTCAGTGATAGAAGTTTATGAATATAGAAAGAGGGAAAAGATAGACAGGTCCTCAAGATGAGAAGTAAGAAAGGAAAAAATATATGTGGTTGCCAGGATTGAAGAAGGGGAAGAAGATAGCTCCAAAGACAGGAAACCCTTCCTACCCCCTTCCCCAGGATCCCTACCTCTCAGGTACGTGAGTGAGACGCCAGAGGAGGTTTGGTGTTAAATCGTCTCCTATAGAATGGACTTGTCCCACCTTCACCCTTTGAGGTCCCCAAAGGAAATCCTAGCAACCCTATAGAAACGGCAAATGAAGAAGAATCAGGCACACTTGTTTGTGATAGTTTTTTGAAAGGTGTGATGATGTGTGTTTTGTGTTAGTCATAATTTATCTGTCCTTGTAAATCAAGCTTCTAGCTACAATACCCACCCCTTTCAAAATTTATACAAACCCTTCTATCTACATCATATCTCATAAAAGGTATAAAATACTCTATACTAAATAGAAAAGCTATATACTTCGGTGTAACAATTGTTCGATTAGTCACATCATACTACATTCTCTACAAATACACTACGTCAGTTTATTTCGTCTAGATATCACTTTTTTCTGTGATTCTCTTAAGTTGGTCTCATTTTAATGGTCATATTCACTCTTTTTTTAAGCAATAACATTATAGGATAGTTTAAGATTTTAAAGGAATTTGGTGCACAAAAACTATTTTGGAAGAAACACCGAAAACAACTCGGGATCCGATGGACGTCACTCCATCCGTTAACTCAGAACGTTAACGTCCCTGGAGGATAGATAACAGAATAGTTTAAGATTTTAAAGGAATTCAGTGCAAGAAAACTATTTTGGAAGAATCACCAAAAACAACTCAGGATCTGATGGTCCTCACTCCACCCATTAACTCAGAATGTTAACGTCCCTGGGGGATAGATGAATCCGCCTGGGTCCCATGGATCTGATATTAACTTTTCTTGTGCACTGGCGAACCAATAATTTTCTTTATTTTTATGAAAGTCTTCCCAAGAGGAAAAATTCTCAATATTTCTGTACCCCATTCTGATGCTTCCCTTGAAAGTACCCCACAGCAAATTCGATCTCCTTAGAATCTTCCCAATTTTTTGGTAATGCTTGGTTAACCTAAGAAATGTATCAGATGTACATCTCTGTCAAACTTAAACTCAGGGAATTGTCTACATAACCATGAATTAGCTCCCCATTGTAAATCAGTCACAGCTTCACTAGTTAATACAACGTTAGTCGAAGATATCCTTCCTGGTATCATTAAGTTCAGAAGAAGGATCAGGCGATACAGTCCCAAATGTTATTCTCTGGGCAACGTTTCGATCTATAATTTCCCCAAATTGTTCCTCCAAACTAATTACATTTATAATATCAGAGTTGGTTATTTTGTCTTTGAAATTCCGTTCTACATTATCTACTCGTGTACTGACACTTGTAATTTGTGACTGAATGACGTATTAACTCATTCTTCTTATCTAGACTCTTTTGCAAAGTATACAACCCATGTCTTACATCATTGTACTTAATATTGTACACGTTTTAAAAATATTCTAACTTTTCAAAAAGTTCGGATTCTACGTTATTACATTTGTTCTCAATGTTAAGTTCTAGACTGTTTGATAACTTTTTAAAAGTCTCATTCTGTTTCTGACTAAGGTCAGTAAACATATGGTTTATATGAATGGTTAAAGAATTTGTCAACTCATTTGAAAGGTGGCAACGGTCTTGCCCCTTACATGAGTCCATTTAACGTGACTATAATCACTTTGCGAGCACTTTAGGTCAATAAAAACGACTGACAGCGGCGCAGTCGCTTTGTAGATAATAAGTTGTTGTTTGTTGGAGTAATACTCTCGATTATGGTTTATGAAATGTTCGTGGAAACGCATCGGCACACTGGCTATGTAATACACGAAGAATTACGCGATTTTGTAACTATCTGATTTTGCGTAAATGCATTGTATGCGGGGCACGGGGGACAGAGCTCGGCCAGCGGCTGGAGGCTGCAGGTCTGGAGGCTGCAGCTGGACGCTATGAAATGAACGGGTTGGGAAGCCCTGTAATCTGCTCAGCCACATCTCAGTGACGGTCGCTAGCCCCTCAAGCATGCAGGTCTCCAGATGTGTAGCCTCTAGTGTTTACAAAAGCAGGAGTCTGTGTTTGCTCTGATGGGAAATTTTGCTGGGAAATTTGAAGTGGATCTTTAGAAAAAACAAATCCGGAAAATTTGTTGTTGCCCACAGCTGTGGATCTTCCCAGGTAGTTTGGGCGGAGTTTACTCGTGAAATTTGGTAGAAAGGGAAGAATTGTGGAAAATAGTTCGATTCCCAGGCCGTACGTTGGTCGGCACTGGGAAAATGGCTATTCTGAGCGTTTCTAGGGATGTTATTGGCTCAGTTAAGGTTTGGTGGGGAAAACAGAGGCTAAGAGCGATCTTGCTCGACACCCTGTACAGGTCTTCCATCTTGGACTTTCGTTCTGAGAGGACGTGAGTCGTGTCAGCTTTTTGCTGAAGGAAGATTGTCGCAATTTGAGTAGTTTATGGACTGCAGTCTGTTGTCCAAGTACTGTAGGAGTGTAATTTCCGAGGCGCCGCACCCGGACTCCACGGCCGAGCCGTCGCCCGCCAGAGATCGAACCCACAGCAGCAGTATTAATGGTAAGATCGCTCCCGCTTCGGCCTGCGTTAGGAGTAGCGTTAAATAGCTGGATCACTTGCAATTGCTGTTTCCACTGAGGTTTCACGATACTTTGGGGTGTAGTGATTCTTCTTATTTTACGTTTTGTGTCGATGTCAGTCGGTCAGCCAATTTATAAGAGATAGCGTTTTCTATCGATTTTGACACAGTTCACTGCCAATCCCAGCAAGGAGAGTAATTTGTAAATTGTTCATTTATTTTTCTGTTATTCAGAATTGGTCTGAAGCTGATAAGACATTTATTGTGATTCAGTAGAGTTTTTCCTTTCAGTAATTTGATCCTGAATTGACCCCTTTGTTTATTTTATTTCTGTGTAATTGTCTGATATCATCGAACTCCCAAATTGTGTGCGTTATGGTTCATGTTTGAAATTATAAATAGGTGTGATTTATCGTTAACTCTACCACAGAAGATTAATTAGGGGTGACAGGGCGCCATTTAAATCTAGCGTTATCCATTCTTGTGTACATTTCCACTCCCAATTTCTCTGTAACTTGTTTGCCAGGGGCGAACACACGCAAAATCCAGACAAGCAACAGGTGGGGTGTTACACATTTTAGATCTACTTTTAAAATCTCTACTTTAGTACTTATAGCGTCAAACTCAGTCTTCAAAGCGCCCATGTCTTCGCGCAGGTTACTAAATTCGTCGCCATGAGATTCGACCTTGGCACTTATCAAACCCAAATTTGTCGTTTGAATATTTAGAGTTTCCCTCTGAACATTTAATTGAGAATTTACCAAACCTAGTTCTTTACTTAGAGTCTCGCTTTGAGCATTTAAAGCATCTCTCTGGGTATTTAATTGACTTAGAGTGGCACTGTGAGCTTCGATTAAATTTACCAACTCAGCCTAGTCAGGCAATTCTTTGCTAAATTTCATGGGCATAGCCAGTTCTTGAGTGTCCCCAACTTGTTTTATATTATCCATACTTTTATATGCTTTAGCCCTAGTAAGTATTTAAAACTAACTTTAAATATGATGACCGCACAATAAAACTTCACTCAACAGTATCCCGTATCACTTCGTACTAAAATAATGAAGTTTTGTTTCACGCCTACCCAGCGTAGAATTCTCGTAGCGTAGGTGAGCGGATGTGGAGGTAGGTCAGCACCGGTGAACAGCATCTGGTGCCAGCGGCGTCGGGTGCAGGTTGGTTTCCGTGTCTGCATCCCCACGATGTGTGTGAGAGCTGTACACTCCCCACACTGGACCTTGTTGTTTGAAGCGTTCTATGCGTATTTCTTCTTAGACAAATCGTCGAAATCTTCTTTGCTGTTTTTAATGTTGTGAATTTTTCATATCTTCACCGTTTTTCATTCAAATTTTGCTCCATTGGATACTTGAACATGTGCCAGTGTCTCGGAGTAAATCCTTTGTAATATTATGTTTGGTTGCTATGCCAACACACAACAGCTTCTTTTCTCGTTTTTGACTGAAAATTCCTGTTTTTTCGGTCCTTTCATACAGGTCGCCCCCTTCTAACGTTTCAGCGACTTAAAGTGTGGAAGTAGACATACAAACTTTCCCTTTTGTAAGTTAGCGATGTTTTTGGCTTTCATACGCAATATGATTCACACTTTCAACATACATATGTAACTTTCTGTAAGTATCTTATATGGTCGAACATTAGAAACAAAATGAGTTACAGTTAAGAGAAAATTGGCTTGACTACCATGACTTTCTTAAAATGAATCACAAAATACGTCTTTCCTCTACCAAGGCTGAGTCAGCAGTCTATAATACTACTTTTTCAACTGTTCTTGTTTCACATAACAATAGACAATGACACAATAAGCACAGAGCGGCATAAAAACTCCATGGTTCTCCCTTACACATGCACTAAAACCTCTATGGATTTTCTGACAGGTACTTATCGGTGCCGTTTGACCACCGCATCTACATTCTTCTTGGGACTGATTTAAACCTGCACACAGAAACATGTGACGTGCAGTAGGTAGGATTTTACCATCCCACACTCATATTTAGAATATTGTGTGTTTGAGACGGTAGAAGGTGGAGTGGTTCTAGAATTTACACATAAATTCTCGAATGACTACAATATTGATGACTAAAAACTACGTGATATATACTATTGTGTTTGTTTATGTTTTAGAAATTTGTTGTAAAAGTAATGAAAAAAATACAAGGAACCAAAAATTTGTTATCCAAGAAATTTCTGGTGAAAGACTTAGATGAAATAAAGTATTGTATTGTACTAAATATTAATTATAATTATGCAAAGAAAATAATGACTTTGCATCAGGAAAATTATGTTGAATCTGTACCTAATAAATATCAGATTGAGCATTCAAAGTTCTACAGTACTCCAATGGAAGCAAATTTGAAGCTTGAAGTAGCTCACAGTGAAAGTCATGATATTAAGTACAGGAACTTGATAGGTACTCACCTGTACATTAGCTCAGAAACAAAGCCAAAGAAGTTAACATATAAATGGCTGCAAATATTGGATTCTTAGGTTGTTTTGTAGTTGCAGATTGGGTGAGTGATTTGTAGATCATAAGTCCATGTTAGGCTATGTAACTGGATTATCTGAAAATGTAATACTTTGGAAACCTAATAAACAAGGAAGTGTTACTAAATCTTCTCCTTTTACTGATTATAGCATTGTCAGAAACTGTTACTGAGATTAAGCTAATTTTAGATATTCAGAATATTTTTTATACAAAGTCTGACTAGCCTATTAAAGTATATGAAGACAAATCACAGGCAGTCAGTATTGCTTGATATGGTAACCTTACTAAAAATTATAAGTATATTGAAATACACTGCCATTTATTAAATGAATGCTATATATGAACAGAATTATAGACATTTGTAAAGTAGATTCCGAAAGCAATGTAGCAGACATTTCCACTAAATCCTTGAGAAGGGACAAATTTGTAAAATTTTGAGCAATGTTGAGCATAATTTGATTACAATGTAAATGTAAGGGGTGTACTGTACATTTTTATGGATAGTATTTACTGTATCATCAGGGATCTCAGTAATGAATAGTATATTTTTACTGAACTACAGTTAGTTAGTTCCATGCCATGAATGTGTTCACTGTGTAAAGACTGATATATTTATATTTTTTTAGCTTTCTCTAGATAAATATTCTTAACATGCCTTCAGATAGGCATGCTTGTCTGAAGGAATAAGCACTGCAGTAACTACAGCCGTTATGAAATACATGAAATGACTTAACAGTAGCGATTATGAGCAACCATCAGCCATATAAGGGAATGAGGACAATGAAATTTGTGCTGAACAGGAACTCTAACCTGCATACCCTGCTTTATGGAAGCAGTCGCCTTATCCTCTCTGGTTATCCATGAACAACTCATGGCCAGACCCAAACTTCCTTATGACGCTGTTTCTGCTTCTGCATTATGTAATTAATATACAGAGGAGGACTGGAGGACATTCCAATTGAAAATCGCTACCTTGTACGGGAAGTTTTTTCACAATGTTTCATAAACTATGACAATGTCCAATGTCCAATGTTTTCCTATATTTTCGAAAACGCGACGGACATAGTCTTCTGTAAATACCTAAGTACTTAGTTCCATTTCGACTTTAATCATATTAAATAATTCAATTTACAATTTCATATATGTATGCAAAGGTGTTCAATTACCTAATTTCAACTACTTTTCGAGGACCAGACAGCCACCTCTTCGTAGGAACCAGCGCCGAGTTTGAATTCTGGCAGTAAAGAAAGGGCATTTGTACCAACCTCCTAGGAACCAGCGCCAAGTTTGAAATCTGTCAGTAAACAAAGCTCACTTGCACTCCCGCCACCAACCTAAGAAAATTGTTGCAAACGAAGCTCATCACCACTAAACTAAGCCACCAGCATTCAACCTCTTCCTACACGTTTTGGCTAAAAGGACTCACCCTGCACTAGGCCCATGGATGGACGAACCAATTTACTTTATTTAGGAATGGAGTGTATGTATCACACCGACATGTTCCACACTATTCAGACCTGCAAAACACGTCTACATAATTAATTTATAATGCTCTAGACACACGCTTGCTAATTGTAAACAGTTAAAAATAACTCATAGCACAGCCTACAGACATGCGAACCACTCGTAAATAATGCAAAACATTTACGTCCAAATAGCCAAACAACTGCTAATTTTCTGCAGTAATTTCAGTGCATAGGCTGATGGAAGGAGGAACGAGTGTACTTTATTTATTGCAATATATTTTTTTGAAACTTTTGCTTCTTATAGGTTTCGATATGTAAGGCTGACCTAAGGCATGTTCTGAACTCCAGTAGTGCACTACACTTGGCAACACAACCACATCCATCAAGATATTCATTCCAATACAAACCTGTAACTCCTCTACAGATAAATTTGTCCAGTTATTTGTCGACTCACACACCATCTGACTAGATTGCCGTTATTGCGCAAAAACAGCTCAAAATGGTTAAAATGGCTCTGAGCACTATGGGACTTAACATCTGTGGTCATCAGTCCCCTAGAACTTAGAACTAATTAAACCTAACTAACCTAAGGAAATCACACACATCCATGCCCGAGGCAGGATTCAAACCTGCGACCGTAGCAGTCACGCGGCTCCGAACTGAGTGCCTAGAACCGCGAGACCACCGCGCCCGGCAAAAAAAACAGCTCAAACTGCGCTGTGCTGCTCGGGGAAGTAAGGAAGGACTGCACTCTATTTATTTCAAGCCCTTTTATTTAGCTGTGGAGTATATTTGTCACAAAACACCCCCACTGATCCGACTGTGGTCATCTGACACAGGCCACAAACACGTAAACAGTTCCTAATTTCACCACACAATAGCAAACAGCTCTTAAATAATGTAGTACACAATATCAGCAGACGAGTTCTGTACTCTTAAACTCTCCAAATAAAGCACAGCACAGTGCACAGACACGCTCGCAAAAAAAATAGTCCAACAGACGCGCCCAAACACCCCCAGCTGCTAAACCGACCAAAAAGTCCCTGCTCGGCCTCCCCCAAACATGACCTCAGCACAGTCGCATTCGCGCCTAACACCGGAGAAATTGATACCGCCCATGCGCCTTAGCTTACGCTCCCAGACAGGCCCAGGGCGCGCGCGTGTGGTCGGCGGAGGAGGGCGTTTCAGAGCCTTCACTCGAGTTCAGCTTCCCAGCGCTCGCTCGAGCCAGCCGACCAGAAAGGGCACTCTCATCTGACACACGTGAAAGCTGCATTGTTCTTCTCATGTTTACCGCAGGCGTCTCAGGTCTGGACCTGCGTTCAAGTCTATTGTCAGAATAGTGCATAGCTCGTCGACACACACGAATAACGCCGCTGCAGTGTAACGATTGACAACACTCTATTTATTTTTTCGAACAACTTATTTAACCATACAGTATATCTATCACGCTATCACAAAACACCCACCCAGATGTGCCCTGTGCCATGTTGCTCAGCCCACAGACACGCACCCAATCATAATTTCAGTACACTCTACAGCAAACTGCTACTAAATAATACCTCACCTCACGCAGATGTGTAGCTACGCTCAGTACTCGTAATCTATCCTAATAACGCATTGCGGAGCCTGCAGATCCGCTCGAAAAATAACTCAGCAGACGTGCGCTGGTACCCCCGCACTCCGCACCCTGCACACAGGATCGTGAAGTCACCCATTCTTCAGACATCGCACAGCCCCTGCTTGGCTTCCGCAAGCGTGAGTTAGCGCGGTCAACGCGCTCGTCAGCGGTCAAAGCACACACATACGTCCGTCCAGGACCGCAATCCATCACAACCCCCAGCCACTACCACCGAACATGGGTGAAAGTCAACTTTATTTCAACGTAGCATAATTATCAAAGCGCAACCTCCACACGCTAGATACATCATAGCAGCATATGTCTTTACCTCCTACGACCCTGTAGCACACTGCGCATTCCTCCTCACACGACATTACACGGCCCTTTAACTAAACATAACTACACATCCCTGCTCTCGCCACGTCGTGTAACCAGTCATCTAAAACCTTCTCAATATTATTCTTACTTTACAACATTTAAAAAAAAAAAAAGAAAAAGAAAAAAAAGGATCTAATTTTCACCTCCCACCGCACCTAACCTCACACCCGTCCCACAATCAACATACGCAAACGTCCTCAACCCTATCTTGACACTCGTACATCACCCCACAAACCATGCCCATCAATCAATTTACCATTCTCATCCCCTCTTCTCCGCAAGGTGTACATGTACATAGAGATACAGAAAACACAGCAAGCGTTCTCCGAATGTGGAGGTGACTGGATGCACCTTGGTTACATTTAGAGGCAATTTTAGAACACAGAACGACAACTTATGTCACGCTCGCATGGACGGATCTGACGTAAAATCGAAAGAAATGCGAAAACTGATTAGCGCATAGATATAAACAAACCTAATATACACCGAAATGCGGTGAAAATGAGAATGTACTTGCTTATCTTCTGGTTCGCAGGGGGCAATTTGTACATGGAGTCAAGTATGCGGCAACAAGAGGAATGCAGGAAAATGATGACATCGAAGCGAGCGGAATAAGGAAGGCAATCAATTTCTTCTCGTTGAGTTCGTATTATAGTGTATGTCCACTGAGGTAGCAGTGATGCACGCGAGTTGAATACTGTATTTGATGCTTTTAGGAGGATAGAGAATCATTCTCGTCTAAACTTACATCTGTGTTAAATGATAACAGAGGGTGTACGGGATGATCGACTGAAACAGAGCTGCAACTAGGTACGATTCAAACGTTGACTCATTTATTCTAGAGAAGTACAAGTTACTGAAGATAGATTTTTTTCCCCCAGTATTCTATTTGGATGCTTTAGTCACGTGATATAGCCAGCGTTCTAGTCGTATGCGGCTACGTGTTTGGTATGTGGTTTAAAGCACTGTCTACTTGCGAAACATGTAGGAAGAGGTTGAGTGCTGTTGGCTTAGTTCAGTGGTGATGAGCTTTGTTTGCAACAATTTTCTTAGGTTGGTGGCGGGAGCGTAAGTGAGCTTTGTTTACTGACAGATTTCAAACTTGGCGCTGGTTCCTAGGAGGTTGGTACAAATGCCCTTTCTTTACTGCCAGAATTCAAACTCGGCGCTGGTTCCTACGAAGAGGTGGCTGTCTGGTCCTCGAAAAGTAGTTGAAATTAGGTAGTTGAACACCTTTGCATACGTATATGAAATTGTAAATTGAATTATTTAATATGATTAAAGTCGAAATGGAATTAAGTACTTAGGTATTTACAGAAGACTATGTTCGTCGCATGTATGGAGGGTGTATGACGTAAGCGGGGCGGCGGCGCAGCGCGTTATATAGTCATGGCAGATTCCACTGTCGAACAAACTTTGCCGCCAAAAGTGTAGCACTGCGTTCTTGGTCCCACAAGGACACTTGGTGGACGGTGAGCGATCGGCATCGACAGGTTTGAACGTGCCCAGGAAAACAACTTTGGCGCCAAAAGTGTGGCAGGGAACGACCGACCATTGTGTGATTCAGCTCTGAGGCAAACAATTTTGGCGGGAAACGTGCGGAGGCGACGAATACACGTGGGACAAGGGGCCACTGTGACGTCAAACTCAGCAAGTTCCAGTGTGTCCAGCGAAAACATGTTTACGACGTGGGAGCCATCGCTGGGCTCGCCCCCAGAGCGAGTGGCCGGCTGCCTCACGTGACAGGCGTCAGCAGTGTCTCCGTGCGCTGGCCAGGGGGTGGGGAGGATTTGAACTAATTTAGCTGGAGTGGGAACATCGTGGTGACTGCACTGCGATATCAAAGATGTGTGTGCTGACTGTGTTGGAGAACAAGTGATGACCGTACTGCTTGAAATAAAGTCTTCAGTCCCTTTCCCCCTGCAAAATCAAAGGACGTGACTTACGTTACTGTAAGTGCAGTTTATTATTTGACACGATTATGATAGGCTACCAGTGAAAAAAGATAAGTAACGGAGAAAGCTTGTACGTGTGATCAATTATGGTGTTGGGATTTGAACTTGTGATAGATTTTTGTTGTGCATGTAAGGAAAATGGCTTTCTCGCCGAGGAAATCGGACATCTTGAATAAATAATAAATGATAATAATAAATAGAAGTACAGTTTTCGAGACATTATCGTGTTGGAATTTGAATTTGGCGCCATTTTCTAGTGGAGGTAGGCCTTTACGACTCTGACAGGTGACATGTACGTAAGCACCATGTCTGATCACCTGCATCCATTAATGTCCATTGTGCGTTCTGACGGACTTGGGAAATTCCAGCAGGACAATGCGACGTCCCACACGGCCAGAATTGTTACATAGTGACTCCAGGAACACTCTTCTGACTTTCATGCACCCCCTGCCCTGGCGTACGGGACTACAAGTCCGACCGCCACACCTTCACCTGCCCATGTTAGGCATAATTCCTTTGCCTGACTCATGTAGTACTATCACCGTCGGAGGGTGGTACGGGACTACAAGTCCCACCGCCACACCTCCAAAGTGAATTGCAGTGACAGAGTCACTGCCCTGTGGAAATTTACTGCCTCACCAACACAGTTAGACCGCAATAGACCGGTGATGCTGTATTGTATCATATCACCCCGGACTACAAGTTCAATTAAAAAAAAAAAAAAAAAAAAAATCTTCTGACTTTAAACACTTCCACTGGTCACCAAACTCCCCAGACATAAACAATTCTGCTAAGCAATTTGTAAGTGCCATTCGTAGAAATATTTTAAGAGTTACGTCAGCATTCGGAAACACGGACTGTAACCGCTCTTTTCGTAAAAATTTACTCATTTTGACTGGTATATCACTAATCTCAGAAGATTTCAATATTTCCGCAAAATGTACACATTCAATAGGTTCAAAAATGGCTCTGAGCACTATTGGTCTTAACTTCTGAGGTCATTAGTCCCCTATAACTTAGAACTACTTAAACCTGACTAACCTAAGGACATCACACACATCCATGCCCGAGGCAGGATCGAACCTGCGACCGTAGCGGTCGCGCGGCTCCAGACTGTAGCGCCTAGAACCGCTCGGCCACTCCGGCCGGCCATTCAATAGGGAAGGAAGGCTCTAAATCTGTCATATGACGCTTGGAGTTTTTCTGCATCGGTTTCTCTTTCTCGCCTTTCCTTCGATAATTTTCGAAATGCTGCCTCACTTAATTTTGCACATTTGCTTTTTTTACTATTATTCATGTTGAGGCACTTACAAAATTGTCAACCAACAGTCAAAACAAAACAAAAAAAAAATTGTAAAAGGAAAGAAAGAAAGACTGTATCCAGTTCCAATCGTACTACACCACACATGAGCACAAAGCTTCTTACTTTAAACACGGCACACGAACACAAAGGTTTTTCCATTAAACACGGAGCGATGTACTGTCCAATTCGGATTAGTCGACGTAACTCTGCTATGAAAGAACGACAATGCAGAATAATTTAATTTCATTGTCGCCTTTTTCTCTGTTGTCAGTGAATAGTAGAAGCACACCTGCCGACTGGAATTCGTCTCGTTAAGAAAACGGGACAGTGCCTTTTTTGACTTTTGTTTCCCTCGTCGCCGTTAGCTGGGTCGAAAAATAAGATCTGAATATTCTTGACACTGTCTTTCTAATTTAAAAAGCAAATAATTTTTGAAATTTTTTGCTGTGAGGTGTGCTGGATCGACTCTTATCCCACTTATTCTTATAACATTTTAGCGGTTTCTGTGGGTAGAGAAGACAGATAACAAAGTTTAAGTAGTTTTGGTGGCAGTTGAGGTAGTGTGTTGTCATTTGTGTGAACACTGCTGTTATGTCTACACGGAAAGACACCTTTTGTTCCAACATAAAATAAAAATAACGTTTCCTCGAAGAAAAAACGTCCTTAAGAAGTTTAATATAAAATTTGCAATGCCACGTACCATTCGATTGCACAGAATGGGACCTTTTATCGTGCAGACTGCAGCACAATAAATGAGACAAAAGAAAGTTGGTTTCTTCTTCTTTTTTCGCCAAAAAAGTAACTAAGTAAAAAGAAAGTAACTAAGTAAAACACAAAGTTTTTAAACTATTGTGTATTTCACACATTGTTAGATATTCTGCTAATGTTCTTTTCGTATAAACATGTGTTTAAAAATGTAAAATATTCCCAGTAGGCCTATCAACATGTTTTGTTAAATGGGTGTCATTAAATCTAAGCTCAGATATTGAAGACCACAGAGCTTTCACATTAATTACAGTAATGGAGGGTTGGCTTGATACTTCCCCCATAATTTCTGCAAGACATTTAAGTAGAGTCGGATTTTACATACTGAAGCCCGCACATGTTACAGTATTTATGAAACTACTGATTAGTTTATCACAGCTTTTCAGGGGTCCCGGCATTTTCGCAGGGAATATATAGTAGGATTAAGTAGAAGCCGACGTTCTCGAAATAACAACGTTTCAAACAATGTATTGTAGATTGTCGTCCTGACAGCTAACTTGGAAATATTTTGAACAATAATGAAGATGATACCAGACAGAAACCCAATGTTAAATGTCCATTCACTCACCAAGTAAACTGTATATTTCCAAGCTTGTATAGTCGAATTTCCTTCTTAAGGCTTATTTAAACTAGCAAGTTGTTTAACAATATTAAAAATTTTTGTCGTTAGGAAGCGCAGTTATTTTAAAACGTAAAAGGTTTAAATGAGTATAGTGCAAAAAATGGCGCCCCTCTTTAAGATGCTGCCCCTAGGCCCGTGCCTAGTGGGTCTATATGTAAATCCGCCACTGGGTATTCATGTATGAAAGTTACGCGCCACAAGGCGCGGCATTTATTAGTGGATTCGGGCAATGGCCGTCTGCCGTGACCGAGCGTTTTTAGGCGCTTCAGTCCGGAACCGCGCTGCTGCTACGACCGCAGGTTAGAATCCTGCCTCGGGTATGGATGTGTGTGATGTCCTTGGGTTAGTTAGGTTTAAGTAGTTCTAAGTCTAGGGGACTGATGACCTCAGATGTTAGGTCCCATAGTGCTTAGACCCATTTGATTCGCGTAATGGTTACGCTTGGTTAGATTGTGTAGGTTTGTTATTAATTATTACATCTAAAAGTGATTTTCGCATATAGTATTTGTGTTTGTAGGAAAGTGCATTCTTTGCGTTTACGGTTTTGGTCTCTATAACTCATGGATATGGGGAAAATAGGAAAGAATACTACAGTTGAGGACGAGCAGAATGTACACGATTCGGAATTAAATACCGAAGATGGGCAAATTCCGGACGTTGAACCAGACGCTACAAGTTCTGCCGAAGCAATATTGATATGCGGGCTGAATTACACTACTGGCCATTAAAATTGCTACACCATGAAGATGACGTGCTACAGACGCGAAATTTAACCGACAGGAAGAAGAAGCCGTGATATGCAAATGATTAGCTTTTCAGAGCATTCACATAAGGTTGGCGCCGGTGGCGACACCTACAACGTGCTGGCATGACGAAAGTTTCCAACTGATTTCTCATACACAAACAGCAGTTGGCCGGCGTTGCCTGGTGTAACGTTGTTGTGATGCCCCGTGTAAGGAGGAGAAATGCGTACCATCATGTTTCCGACTTTGATAAAGGTCGGATTGTAGCCTATCGCGATTGCGGTTTATCGTATCGCGACATTGCTGCTCGCGTTGGTCGAGATCCAATGACTGTTAGCAGAATATGGAATCGGTGGGTTCAGGAGGGTAATACGGAACGCCGTGCTGTATCCCAACGGCCTCGTATCACTAGCAGTCGAGATGAGAGCCATCTTATCCGTATGGCTGTAACGGATCGTGCAGCCACTTCTCGATCACTGAGTCAACAGATGGATACGTTTGCAAGACAAAAACCATCTGCACGAACAGTTCGACGACGTTTGCAGCAGCATGGACTATCAGCTCGGAGACCATTGCTGCGGTTACCCTTGACGTTGCATCACAGACAGGAGCGACTGCAATGGTGTACTTAACGACGAACCTGGGCGCACTAATGGCAGAACGTCATTTTTTCGGATAAATCCAGGTTCTGTGTACAGCATCATGATGGTCGCATCTGTGTTTGGCGACATCGCGGTGAACGCACTTTGGAAGCGTGTATTCGTCATCGCCATACTGGCGTATCACCCGGCGTGATGGTATAGGGTGCCATTGGTTGCACGTCTCAGTCACCTCTTGTTCGTATTGACGGTACTTTGAATAGTGGACGTTACATTTCAGATGTATTACGACCCGTGGCTCTACTCTTAATTCGATCCCTGTGAAACCTTAAATTTCAGCAGGATAATGCACGACCGCATGTTGCAGGTCCTGTACGGGTCTTTCTGGATACAGAAAATGTTCGACTGCTGCCCTGGCCAGCACATTACCCAGGTCTCTCACCAACTGAAAACGTCTGGTAAATGGTGGCCGAGCAACTGGCTCGTTACAATACGCCAGTCACTACTCTTGATGAACTGTGATATCGTGTTGAAGCTGCATGGGCAGCTGTACCTGTACACGCCATCCAAGCTCTGTTTGACTCAATGCCCATGTGTATCCAGGCCGTTATTACGGCCAGAGGTGGTTGTTCTGGGTACTGATTTCTCAGGATCTATGCACCCAAATTGCGTGAAAATGTAATCACATGTCAGTTACAGTGTAATATATTTGTCCAGTGAATACTCGTTTATCATTTGCATTTCTTCTTGGTGTAGCAGTTTTAATGGCCAGTAGTGTACATCTCTAGATCTCTGCGCATACCTCTAACTTTATGCACGATCGCCTGAATTTTTGCATCCATGTATAGGCGAATGTTCTATCTATATACACCCATTCTCTCGGGTTGAAGCCTAGACATGCGCGCGAATTTCTTCATGGTGCATCGTATACTGATGTATTCACTTCTCTTACTGGACTACATATACTGAAACTCTTGGAAGTTTCGCCTGTACCTATGATCATTCAGTTTTCTTGTTTTATCAATAACGAGAAACCCACACTGCGAATGATTCCAGAAATTGGCACGTATCTTTACAAAATCATTGAACGACATGTCAGTTCCTACATGTTCTTGGTAAATGTGTTTTAAATTCAGATGTCTTGTCTGAAGACTATAATGAGGTTTGCATTATCCCTAATCAACTGTTTCGGGATTCTGGAATATATTTGGCTTAGGTAAAATACATCAGTACCCATATGACGACCGAAATGCTAGCCGTTGTGGCCGAGCGGTTCTAGGCGCTTCAGTCTGGAACCGCGCGACCGCTACGGCGCAGGTTCGGCTCCTGCCTCGGGCGTGGATGTGTGTGATGTCCTTAGGTTAGTTAGGTTTAAGTAGTTCTAAGTTCTAGGGGACTGATGACCTCAGATGTTAAGTCCCATAGTGCTCAGAGCCATGTGAACCATTTTGAACGACCGAAACAGAAATATTTACTTTTCAGCAATGATACATAGGCTGCATTATATCAACAACAGCAACAAAAACAACGGATTCATTTTTTATAGTGTTTCCCAAATAACTGTTCCTGTATGCAGTAAATTCCACATGTATTTCTCTCAAACTGATGGGAGTTTCTTTAGCGTCTTCTTTTAACAATATATTGATGTGCTGTTCTATATCATTTGCATGCACACTATACATACGGATATAGTTCACGATGTCTTTATACACAGTTTGAACACAAGGCAGCCCATGGTTCAGTCTTTCTAGTACAAGGTATAGTGCTGTCCATAGACCAAACAAGTTTGTAACGGTGGAGTGTTGCAGATAAATGCTTCGATCTCCTGATCTCACCATGAGTGTTGTGCCATCATACAGTGATGTTATAGGAACTGTCAGACCTGAACAGTAAATGTACGGAAATGGAGCATACTCAGGGGTCATTTGTTCATTGATGTAATGTTCTGCACGACATAGTTCATCCCACTCCAGCTCTGTAGACTGCACTTGAATATTTCTCAATGCATTTTCAATGTCTAAAACAACACGCCACTCAGCGCCCACTGAGGCTTCTATACCAATATTTCAATGCTTTGAACCACTAGCTGTTAAATTATAAGTCGAAGTGAAAAGCAATAGAGCACTGGGTGGAATCAGCAGCTTCTCATCCACCACATCAACACTCTGTCCTCGCAGTAAGACTGCAATGTTCTGGGATGCTGCATATGTCAGAGACCAGCACCAGACAACATGTGATGTAGGGCCCCCAGTACAGTTCTTCAGAGTCAGAGGCTTGTTCGGTGTCTTAATGAATGACCAGGACAGGCAATAGCAGCTCATTATCCCGCTCCAGCAAGTGGGCTATGTGCGCTACAGGATCCCACGGTGCTGCTACAGCTGCTGCTCCTGACGGGCGAGAGTTCGCTGCAGGTCCCAACGAGATGATGACGGCAGATGCTGGTACAGACACCACAGATGTCGCTGAACAAAGAAGCAGAAGAAGAAGAAACAATAAGAATACACAGACAATGACATAGAGTTGAACAAAGAAAGGGACTGCTACGTGCAGTAATAGCAGCAACAATAAGTTCTTACTTTTATGCTTCTTCTGTGTTGGAGAGGCAGATGAGGATCTGCTGATGTTTCATGGTTGTTCTTCTTCCAGAGGCAGCCTGTGACTGGGAGCAGTGAGCTATCACGCTCACCTTGTGTCTGCTACATCACAATCTCGTGACCGGAAATTAATTATTTATTGACTTCATCAGTATTTTTGGAACGATTCCCAATCAATCATTTGTCTTGGAAGGATGAAGTTCTTGTGTGCATTGGTATGCTGCAGGCATTTACCAGGTACACACTGCTTCATTAGTGATGCAGTCCGACCGCGAACAACGGCACGTGCAGTCCCGGCAGAACACGAGGAGAAACAGAGCACGAGCACGTTTCAACAGGAATTTCTCAGATGATTTTGTTCGAGGATTAGTGTGACGTCTGGTCTGTCAGTCGTGGGGGCCAAACGGACACCTGCATATGGCAGCTGCTTCTTAGGCTCTTGTCAGTGTGTCATGGCCAGCGTCCTGCGTGGGTGGCGTTCTGTGTGGTCCAGTGGATGGCGAATGCTTTGTGAGCAAACGATTTTTAACAGTGTAAATACGTGTGATGGGTGTTTCATGATGGTATTCCTTGCACAATCAGAATTTTAAAAAAAGGGATCAGTGTAATTACTTCTTACAAGACCTGCATCTTCCCAAACAACAGAGGATGGTGAGGAAGAGAAATCAAGTCCCTGCAAACTGAATTTTTTATAAGTAAACAATATATGCTTGAATTTCCTGTCATGATATCATTCCTCTCCAGCATAGAGCCATCAGTTTCCAGATAGGGAAGAGGCGGTGGAGAGGGGAGGGGTAGTGTTTGGTGGTTTACCAGAGGGGGAGGGTTAATTAATTGATCAATTTAATAAAGTAGTCAATCAAATTGATAAGATTGAGAGGGGGCTATTCGAATAACTGAGGCCTGAAAGTGTACCAGTATCAACAAGGGGGAGGGGTTGAATATGAGGTTTCCTGAGGGGTTGGGAGGAGGAGCTGGAGGAGGAGGGGTAGGGAACAATAGGTTAAGGACCTGTCAATCAAAAGAATGGATTATCCGCAGGAGGTCATTACCTGTCAATCAAAAGACAACAATAGGGTTTCCCCTGAGTGCATATTTGCCCCTGCTGTAGGCAAGCCACACTAACAAAACGCTCTGATGCTCTTGTTGTCCTACTACTACTGGGATGATCCTGTATCAGTGAAAGATGTTATACGAATTTTAAATGCCCAATTACTTTAAATGTAACAGAAAAGTTATTGCACGCTCCTGAAAATGACACTGAACAGTTCATATCTGTTGTTGACTCGATAGATTTGTTACACGAGAACACAAAGCAGTGGACTTAAGACAATGCACAGGCTAATATGAAGGACAATGCATATCACAATAACAGTGGTAACGAGAACCGGAAACGAAACCAAACCAGTAACGGTATCGGTAATGAGAACGGAAATAACCTAAATACACACCACCAAAGTTATTAAAGTAGCCATGTCCAGGAAGATAACAACTGACAACACTATGGAAAGAAAAGAAGGTATGATAATCGATATAATCCCGGTTATCGGAATGACAACCACAGGAATAATCAGGGTAATAATGTAATGCCACAAACATGGCCAAACAATGAACAAGCAAAGTGGCAATCGAATACTGCACCACAAAACAGTGGGCAACAGCATTTGACACAGAATAACAACCCAAACCAAAGTAATCAGAATAACAATAATAATACTGTGAACTGGCGTGTACAAAATCAACCTGTGAGGTTAATTGAAGTGATTGAAAGTAATAATTTTTCAAATACGAATCTTCCTGGCAGATTAAAACTGAGTGTTAGCGACAAGTACTCTAATGACTGAGCTACCCAAGCATGAGTTTTTTGTTTATTTAGTTCTTAAAGATACAAGTTGATTCTTGAGATACAGTTTAGTTCTTGAGATACAATTCAGTTCCTTTATACACAGACAGAGATACATGTCAATGTTCAGTGACACAATTTGGTTCTTTCTACACATTGGCTCCTGAGATACAATTCACAGATAGAATTTGTTTCATTTGACACAGTTAAGTTCTTTTTTAGGAGACAGATACAATTTGGTACTTTGTGAAACAGTTACAATTAGTTTCTTTTAGAGGTACTTTTGTTGTGCTAAGCTAGTACTCTTACTAATAACAACCATAGCGTACAGTCAAAGTTAACATTGGATGTACCCGAAATTTCTACACATTGCATTGGACTGGGAAAGAGCAATACCAAAAAACTAATCGGAATGGGTCAGCTAGTAGCAGGTGAATCGAAAAACTAGACTATACGTGTACATGGTACACATTTTTTTATGACATGCTGTCAGACAGTTTACGAAAATAAAATATGTTGCAGTTCACTTTTTCATACAGATTTTTTATAATCTTTTTATAGTTTTATCATCTTCTTCTATTTAGACACACCAAAACTGTATTCAAGGCACACATGGTGTGCTGGCAAAGTGTGACACATATGGTTTGCATGAAAAAAGAAATATTTACATGTTGTGGTATGCAAGAAAAAAACTATTTACATAACATTCACACATTGTGCATCTACTGCTATTTACACACTATGATAAACAGGTCATACTAATCCACACACATTCATTCCTCTTACACCCTGACTCATTCCCTATCATTCCCTCCAACTATGTCATGAAGTGAATAGCCTGAGTAGGGCAGGTTTCAGCCCCGTTCTCACAAATGACCCAGTTGTCTTTATCTTATCATCTTATCATCATGAGGAGAAAGGCTGACTTTAGAGTCTGTAGCACAGTGTACATCTCATTCCCTTGTGATTGAATACTAGTTTTCTGCACCATGTGCTGCAGCTGTAATGGAGCGCTACAGACACCACTTCAAACACTACAGCACAGGCACCACAAGTAATCTCCAAACACAAGGGCCCTTGACACAACATGATGCATACCCTATGCCTGCCTCTGGGTGGCAACTCCCAATGTGCGATACGCATACATTTTGGATCTTAAACCTACAAAAATCACAATTGGCAATCCTTTTGCCTCATCTTTCATTAGGCTAATAACCTTCTTGTTCTGTGGAACAATATCATTTTTATTATCAGCCATGCATGATGATGCGTCAAATTCATTACCATGATACCTAATTACTTCATATGGATTGCAGTTCCTAACCCAGTAGATAAAACTATGTGTATCCATACAAGGTAGCTGTGAACTAATGAAACGAGTTTTTGTGACCTTATAATGAAAGTGTTACATGTAGAATTTGGATAGCTCTAGTACGTACATTTCCACATATAGAAGTTTCGCAAACTCTATTACAAACTTCGCCATCTCCACAGAGACAAATTTGTAATTGAATATTGTTATCCATTTGAAATTTGACTTGGAAATGCATTTCCGAGCACCATAATGCCCATCCCATTCGATTCTAATAAAAATATCCTGGTGGTTTCTTAAATTCTCCATAACTTTACCGAATACTGCATTATTCATTAATTAAAAACAAAAAATCTTTTTCGAACTCACACATCGCGGAAATCCTCTCTCTCGTGTTCAGATCATTATACTCCTTCAACCAGTGTTGTCATCACTTTTGGGATGGTGCCTGTGCCTTGCACAACGAGTCGCTCTGGACACAGCAGCAAATCAGGATGTGCATCATGCAAACTAATAGGACATGCGAGGTCTGCCTTCACAATGTATCCTACACCAGAGTCATCTGCCACACCAACTTTTTTAAATACCTCACCTAATCCTTTGAGATGTTTTTGGGCACCCATTGAAACACACCAATCAGTAGTGATTGTTGCATGGCGTGTCCCCATTAGTTATTCACATCCGAATACTTGATGTAATTAAACGCATCGGATGCCCTGAACATCTCACTCATGTGCTGATTATTTGCCTTGGAATGCCTGTGGACATATTGCCAAAGTTCCCCATGGATTCCTCGCTCAAAGAAAAGAAGTATGTCCGCATTGATCAATAGCTCGATGGTTTTGTTTGTTTTCTTGAGCATTGCATCTCAAGACAATCCTGGTGCTGTGTAATAAAATGAAAGGTCGAGTTTGTATGTGGTCATGCATACAGTCAGAAATTTCTCGAAAACATCCAAAAGTAAACGCACATCTGTGCCCATGTACAGTTCTCTGAAATGACCCAAATTTACGATATTAGATTCCTGCCAGACATTCACAGCATGCTCGTACTCTGCATCTGTTATGGCATTGCCTGTGAGTTTACTGGAGAATACAGTTATGTCAGGTAGTTTTGTTTCATCGAGTTTTACTGTACTATCCAGATACTTGTATGGAAAAACGCCTACTAGTTACAAGTTGGAACTTTTCGTCGCTCGGAAATGTAGATCAGATGATTTGCATATTCTTTGGAGGTAGATATTCAGCAATTTTTATGGAGTGGTGCTTGCATAAAACGTAGCGAGTTGAGAAAGTGGAGCATAATTCTGGGCATAATTCCTTTGAAGAATGAAATATATTTCTCAACGCTCTCAAGCAGGACACTGATCTGATAATTCTTAATACGAATTTAGCCAAGTGCTCAACACGAAAGGGAGGCTCCCACTCTCTCAAATTTCGGAAGAATACGGTTACATGCATTGTGATCTGCACTCCGAAGTTTCCTCGTAAGACGACAATGGTTGCTACAAGGAGTTTCCATTTTCCCGTCTAATGCCAGCGCACAATTATGATAGTCAACCGCGTTCTTGTACAGATCGATATTTTTCTCCAATTCAGTTATGGGAATATTGGTGCTGTAAAGCTTATGAACCACCTATGAAAGTTTCTCGAGCTCAGTGAGCAACCAAATCTCAGGATAATCCTTCATGTATGATCTGTGGCGGCTGAAACTGGAATCATAGTTACATGCAACTTGTACAGCAGCTCATACAGTACGTTTTTTTCACTGAAGGTCATATGTGAGGCTGTAGGATTCCCTTCACATCGTGTCACAGGAGCGAGGACGCACTCAAACTCAGCATACACTACAAAGGGATATCGCTCCTGCTGGTCATGGTTCTTAAACTTTAAAAATTTGTTATCCTCTGTCAGCATTTCAACACGTACCACATCCAACAGAGAGCAATCAATACTATGCTCTGCTAATGACTCACTTGAGGAAAAGTACCTGAGGCACCTGCAGCAAATATGCTTTTTGTTCTTGTGTTTATTCTATTGGAAGGAAAGGAGTCACGACGTGTTGTTGACCTGTATGTAGTTTTGATTTTCATTTTCATCTGAGATTAGCAGCATGTTAACATACAGCTTGCGCTGACCTGTAAAATCATTACACCATTGTTATCGTTATCATCATCTGGCTTGTTCTTCAGGCCAAAAATGTTAACCAAAGTAGCCTCATTCTGCCCCTCGAATTTGGGTACATCCTGAAGTTTGACAGGCAATCAGTACCATCAAAGCTGTAATACCCACGAATATTATCATCTGCATTGTATTTTTTAGGACGCTGTGGACCTTTCTTGTAATTTCTTTCACAAGCCAGGATTAGCCATATAAAACAGGCATCGTCTGTTTTATTCTGGACATTAATACACGACTTCTTGTCAGCTATATCTGTTGGTGGCTTGATACAGCTGGACCATCCATTTTTAGGTCATGGAGATGTGAATGGATGTGGAGATATAAAACATCGCTTAGTGCTTTACCAGTTCCGCTACTGGCCATCTCTGAAAGCCTTGTCCATATAGCACCAAAGATGAGTGCACAGAAAAACTCAGTGATCAAAGGGCTCTGCAATATCACACCTCCCCCCCCCCCCCCCCCGCCCCTCCCTCCCAAAGTTATACAATACTTTTCTCTTCGAGAGCGCCTTCCTCTTTGAGAAGATGCAATAGTCCACAGTGTACAACAGCGCTGCATTTCACAGAGGGATATTGCATCTCAACAAGAAACTCGTAACATCCTTTACCACCCTGCCAGATTCTCGATCCTTGTAAACGAGATGAGCTCATCAAAAACGTTCTTGATCACTACATTGTCTAGTTTTGGCATGACATTTGTAATCTGATGTCCCGTAATAGAATGGGGGAAGGGATTGCTACTAGCCTTATCACTATTACTACTATTGGAACTAACCAGAGACGGTGGTGATGGCGGTGACGTAGGATGCCAGTGTGGAGCTGAAGCCCCCTGGCTTGGCCAGAACAAACAGCCAGGTTGCAGAGATGCTGGCCATTACGGATGCGTCTGCAGGTTATTTCTCTGGCTGCCAGCATGCTGGCTGGTCCATGACGGGCACAGCAGGCTTTTGCGCAGGCTGCACGCACAGCATCCACACAGGGTCGAGTGCGAAGATAGCCTGCCGCCTGATATTGTCAGTTGACTAGCTGTAGAATGAAAAAGTACATTAATTAAACACATAGATGTGTAGGCTGTAGAGGGTGGAAGAAAAATACATCGCTTAGTAAACACAGATACTGCAAAGAGAGAAAACTTGTGAATATAATAATTTACCTGTGTCAGCAACGCCGCTAATGTCATTGTTCTGGTGCCAGGAGGCAATCATCCCCTCCAAACCATGAGGCACTGCATGGGCCCATTCAGGTAGCGACAGCTCGAACCCTGATTCACCATGGCCCTCTGGTAATCTGACATGTCAGAGTCTGAGCTATGCTGCAGCCAGTGGTCATCTATGCCAGAATCAGGGGCTGTAAAAATATATCGTTTTTAGAGAAAGACCTCCTCTCTCCTATACTATGGACACAGACGAAACATATTTTAGCAATTTTTTTTTAAATTTCTACTTACAAGGCTGCTCTGTTGTCTCATTGCCTGCTGAAAACTCTTCCAGCACCTGTTATTGCTGGTGGGCAGTCTCCAGTTGCTTGTGTATAAAGTGAAGCGCCTCTAGAATGGTTGCTGCAAAAAGACGAAACACAATTTTTTTAATGTTTAATTACACACAGAGAAATATTACACAGCCACTACAGAGATATTTTTCTGTACTTACGTGACTGTTGCTGCTGAGTATTCTCTGCTGGAGGGTGTTCCACAGCATGTTGCTCTTGTTGGTTTTTACAGCCTCCAGGATTGCCCCAGCTCAGCTTGCATACGTGGCATGTACACCGTAAAAAGAACTAGCATGAAATAAAATTTTGAACCCCTAACCACTGCTATTACTTCTGCTACTTACTATGAGAATAGACTACAGAAATTTTTCCATATTTACAAGGTAGTTCTGGCTGTAGGTCTTCCACAGGAGGCTGGAACTCAACAGGAACAGACCAAGGAGTCTGCCATAGTCTAGCTTTCTCATCTTCCTACCTCTCCACATATTCCAGAATAGAATCCTGGAGCTGTGCTACAACAAACGAAAAGAAACGGAATTATTGACGAGAAATTCACACCATAATCACAGATCTACGAAAAAAAAAACAATTATTTACATACTTGGTAGTTCGTCTTCTACAAATCTACAGCGCTTGTCGTTAATCTTGGAGTTGTTGCTGCTGCGTTTCATTTTTAAGGACACACACGCAGATACAGACAAAAGAGACAAATAACTATAGTCACCACAGCGGACAGGAACAGAGTGAGGCTGAGGGAGATGTGTGTGGGGCTTACATAGATTCACCACACTTCACAGCCAGCCAATCAGAGGGCCCCACTTTGAATGGACGCCCAATCAGGAGCGGCAGTTGATGGGTGGTTCCGAAGGAGTATTTTCAGAAGCCAATGAACGAGATTCAAACTTTGACTGAAAGTTCCAGAAATCCCTTGTCGGACTGGAAGGTGGTATGATCTGTGACATGACACTGGGTTGTCAGAGTGAGACAAGTCTCTCTCTCAGCATTCAGCAGGTCTTAGTACTGGACTCGTGGTCCATTACAAGGCACCCCAGTCAGAAGCAGACAGAGCCAACGACCTCTCGCAGAGTGTACAACAGTCCCATTCCGTTTCATAAAAACAGGTAAGGCAGGGGGGCGCAGTATTCAAACCTTCTCCTGTCAGCGAGGTATGTTTTGTGATTACTATTACCACGTGGGTATTTTCTGCTATCTCCCGAGTAGGACGGTGCGTTGAGGTTATTAGACACACGACTTCATTTTCTTTCGCAGTTTCCTCGTCTGTAGGACTGTAGCGCGAATTCAATTGTTTTTGGAAACACGTGCCTAACGGTGGTGATCGTGAACTTTGCGATCGGATAATAGGGAGCTCTCCCTCTGCAAGGTACTGTTTTAAATAAAGGTGTGAGTGTTCCTACTATACAGCGTTCACTTTGGACTTCAACTTTAGGGGATAAGTCGGGGCTGCAGCCTGGTGGTGGTGCCGGCATAGGAGGAGGCAGCTATGACTCGGCGGAGGTCAGCATTGCCCGCGAATATGATTCTCGAGTTGGAGCAGTAAGCAGGCGTTTTTAGGTGTGGGATGTAACAGATAAGAACAGATTTTTTTTACCGGGTGAGAAAATACTTAGAGGACATTCAGCCTGTGACATACTGCTGTACAGGATTTTCATGATGAGAAAATATGCGTTTGCTCCAATTGCCACAGTCCCTACGAATACAGAGGGCTATATACATTTGGGAAGGGGTGGTCAGCAGACAGGTATTTTGCTATTGTTCAGAAGGCCTCATCTGTTGGTTTGCAGAAAGCATTTTCCTCAGCGTTCAGGAATGTCTTTGAAGCCAGAATGCGTAATAATTCATAACATATTCTAGATAGGAATTTTGTTTACGGTGAACTGTTTGGTTTTGACAGGTATTACATCTCTCTCTCTGCTAAAGGCGCTGAGAACAGAATGCTCTGGAAACAGCTGTGTTGTTGGAAGCTGCTGTTGAAAGATTTGACTTTGGGGAGGATAGACAGTTGTATTTCAGGAACGACCTTGTCTATGAAAACTACTACCCACGATGCTGGTAATTGCATATTTAATGCACAGCGTGGCGTAGCGCAAGGTTCTGGGCACCCAGCGGCACTATAGCTGTAGTTACGTTGGTTCTCTGCCAGAGACTCTTCTATTATTTATGAACAGAGAGGACTACAGGTCGCATACTACATGCACACACACAGGTGTTGCGAAAGTATGCAGTTTCTGTAGACTGACGACAGCTTCTGTTTGGTCTCAACCATTTTATACATGCGAGGCCAAGTGAATATTTGTGTTTGGATCCCGCAGAATGGACCACATCACTCTCGTAAAGTCACAACAGGACTACACATGGCGTCTCATGCTGCAGCCACTTGGAGCTCAGTGCCTCTCTACAGTTCCGCCGGTGATCATCAGGTGTCGTGATGCACAGCAGCTTCGCTACAGGCCACAGCCGCTGTCAAGAGGGCCAAGTTAAGTACAGCTACAGTTCCATTGGGTGCCCCAGACCTTGCGCTGCACCACGCTGTGCATTAAATATGGGATTACGAGCATCGTGTGTAGTAGTTTTTAACATTCGCTGCACTAGCACCCGGAAAATTTACAAAGCTTTTTCATGTTGTTTTTATGTCGCACAGCATACAGCTGTAATTTGCCCACATGATCTGGTGTTACTCATTGCACAGTCGTTTTTAGCACAGTGTTCCTATCAGCACCAGGTCTGTGTGTAGTACAATTTTTCAGCATCACTCCACTTCTCGTTTTTTTAAGTACTCCATACTTTCTATGCATATACCAATTTAGGGGGTTGTTTCACTTATCATTTTAGTCTGAGTCTGTTTGTAGCCAATTCACAAGTGGAGCAGAGAGATTAATTTCAACTTGCAGGTGAAGTGGGTATCCTATGTAGAGTTACTTTTTATTTTAAGTCCATATGCTAATAGTCTCGAGTGATACTCTGAATTTTTTCACCAGGATAACATTAGTTGTGTGACGTTGTCAATTTTGAGCCATATTGCGATTTTAGACACTTGTGGTGTAGCACTGTGTATATACCGAAGATTTGTAATAACAAGTGGACTTTACTTCAGTTTTCCACCAAAAATAAATAAGTACACTATGTGTTATTATCAAGTTAATGTCCGTAAATTGCGGTTAATGTAACTGAATCATACTCGTGACGATATCGCCCGATATCCAGCCGCGTATCTTAAACTCCGCGCCGATATTTGAGAATTCACGCGCGATTTGTCTGCACCAAAGTCGGGCTGTGGTTCCCTAGAATAATTTTTACACCAACTCCGGGTTGTAAATCAAAAATTATATGCCACTACTTGGAAGTTACAGAAGATCCGTACTCGACGACTACTTGATCGCGCACTCGAGCAACAGGGTTTTTTTTTTTTGTACTTACAAAGAGAAAACATAGCATGCATAATGCAACAAGGTGATATGCTATGTCAAAACATATTTATATCTATCTCATTAAAACTCATTACCTATTAAATGTTGTACATAATTAAATTCTTTACTCTGCAAATAATCAATAAAATTTAGAAATGAATTACATGTATAAAAAAAATCTCAAGTTGATATGACGTCATGGGCCACTACTTCTTTCGACTCCCCTAGACTCACGTGACGCAAAGTAGATCCGACTGTATTGGACATACTCATGTAATACTACATCGCCCCCCAAACCTTAATATCTTTGAAAGGTCACAGATATTGGAGGTTTCTCTGTACTGTTGTTTTTGAACCAGTCATTTCTGGGCTCATACTACAAGTTATGAACATCGTACATCGATCTTTACAATATTGATTAAATGTGGGGCCCAACAGGATTTGTCCATTAAACCACAAACGTCATAATATTTGTCCAAACTTTTTAAGTACTTTTTCGCAAAAATATTACACTTTCACTTCACTGCACTAACTTCACAACACTATTACTTGAGAAGCCCTTCTTCAACTGACTGCACAAAGCAGCAATGGAAAAATGACCAGCCAGCGGCTGCCACCAAGCTGTTCAGGCTGCTAATGACAGCTCGGTTATCTTCTTTGGCTCTTTGTCATTCGACGATCCCGGTACTGCTGCTCGTCGATCGGCGATTCCAGATTTTAAACAGGCTGCGCATACTGCCAGGTTTTTTAATAGTTCAGCTGATAGGGTCATCTCTGTTTCTCAACTGTGCATCTTTCGACTTTCTTTGGTGTCAGCATTGTATCCTTGACAGTTCATGTTTATCAACACATCGGTGGATGTGGTAACATAATCTGTCCAGCTTTCATCTACAATTATATGGCGAATGATATTACCATAATTAATACATCTTAGCACTGGTGCGCATTTACTATATTCCATTTGTTCATTGTTGAATACAGCCTTCATTATCATGTGATACATTCTATGAATCTGTTGTGAGTTCTCGTCAATGTTGAATTGGTTAATCCTTCTTAGATACAGTGAGTATATTTATTGTTTTTTTTGCATGCAAGTCACTTTTATATTGCGTCATAAGTCTCTTTTATTTTATATTAAAATCCTTTCCTATCTGCCGTTATTTCTAAATTACTTCAGTGAACCATTCCAGTGTTTCCATCATTTTCGTGTTTACACGATCTTCATTCTCCCATTTCATACCTTACTGATGATTATTTTGCGATAATAGTCATAAAATTATTCATAAAATTATTTTAATATATCTCGTGTTCAGATTCACTCTAATTGACAATGAATTCTTCGATGTGACCTGTTGCAGGTCATCTTCTCGACAATGATGATTTCCTTTTCCTGTCCTTTTTCTTTCTCATAACCACTACACACACACACGTGAAATTTTTTTTCATCTTAATACTATTATTAATAACATATTCTTCATAACATATAAAAATATAAGAAAAATATATACAAATCTTAAATCAATTCTTCATTTCCATTATTCGCTTACTCTTACAGTATTCGGGTTGGTACACTTCCTTACGCAACCGTTCCTGTTTGCTCTTAGACCAGTATTTTGACAGAAAAAGCTGCTCAAATTCTGCACAAGTACTACAGTTCTCGCTTGCTTCTGCAGCCCACAGTGCTGCTTCACCTGTAATTTTGGATACGATGAACTGAAGCTTATCTTGTTCTGACCAACTATGTGGAAAAATACGCTTGAAGTTATTTATGAAAATTTTGGGATGGATGTTGTCCTTCTCTGACAAAAATGTCGGAAGTTTCCTGCTTTTAAATATGCTAGTTCCAACTTTTAGATACGATAGATATCCTCTCTGTACAAACGGATCACGTTCATTCTCGTAACGTTCATAAGATTTATCATGTACTGTGGTACTGTAGTTACATTTACTCTCACGATAGTGTTTACTGTTTTTTTTTATTTGTCCATTGAAATATTATCGTCACTCAAAACATTTTGTGATGACCTCCAACCTAAATCAGACATTCTAAAATTCGTGTCCCTTTACCCCTTCGGCAGTTCTTCAATTATCCTTTTCTTATTTCCAGAAATTCATCAGTAAACAATTTGACAAGTTCGTCGTGTTCCGACAGTTTTCTTTCTATAAGTTCGGATCGTTTCAGTTCGAGAGCGTTATTAAATTTCTCCTCAACCTCCTTATTCTTAACCTCAATCGAGTCGTTAAGATCTTCCTCCAATTTTGAAGTTTGTTCCTTTAAATACTTATCAATACCCTTACACGTATCCTTTTCGAAATCTGTCATTTTTGCTGACAGATCCTCGACCTGCACACCGGTTTTTAGACAACTACTTTCGCAACTACTGACTCTGATAAACTGGTATGCCCCTGTAAAATAATATCACGTCTACTGTCTACTTCATTTATTTTTCCTTTAAGTTCAGAATGTAAATCATTAATATCCTTAGATGCTTCTGTTTCAAATGATTCAAACTTAGCATTTAATTGTTCTTTCCAGTTAAGTTTTAATTTCTCAAATTTCTCATTTAGGGAACCCATTTCCGTTTTGAATGAACCCACGTCTGTGTTCAGTGAATGCATGTCTGTTTTCAATGAACTCATATCTATGTTCAGTGAACTCACATTTGCGTTTAATGCCACGAACAAATCCAATAGCTTGGCGTCCCTGTCCGTTATCATGATAGTGGACATCTCTACTTCACTTGGGCCACCAGCTGTGGCACCTGTCTCCCTATCTGTTTCAGTATCATGCAAATCACTTTACCCAAATCTAGTGTTTGTGATTCTACCTCTTTCACATGTGACATTTCATGGCTCTCCTCCCTTAGCCTATGCAATGTCTGTCCCATTTAATTTCTGAAACGCCTCACCCTGAGGCTCAGGTTCTGTTTCCTTATCACTACTCCCTGCGTCCATATTTTTCGTACTCTTGTTAAAATCTCTTTTTCTTTGAGTATGCATTTTCACAAATTAAATCTCCGAACACACTGGTGCTACTGACGTCGTTACGACACACACAAAAAGAGTTCAATAACAAGTTAACATTCACTACTCTACTCGTACCTGCGAGTCTCGCATTTCAGTAGCGAGTGCTTATTCAGACGGTCCGTGCGAAGTTAGGCGTTGCGGCCAGATGTCTCTTGCGCTGCAACGTACTCAGTCCGACTCGTTGGGCGCCAAATGTGGCCTCCCATTCTCTCTGTGCTCCGTTTCTGTCTCTGATTTTTCCTCTTCTTTCATCCTTCTTCGTACAGCGGCTATATCTCAGTGTTTTCAACGCAGAAATGTAGTGAGAAGGGGGCGCGTGTGTGTGGTGGTTCACGATATCGTGGCGCTGTGAGGGAACGTCACTCGTGCCTGTGGTTTGAGAAGACTGATGACTGAAGGACGAACATTTCTCAAAAGAAAATACAGGTATGTGCTCTCTTTTCTTTCAAACCTATAAATAGAAGCGTATTTAGTACTATCTATCGTTCTACTAAACTGAATGAGGGCGACACCATTGATAAAGCTTCAACCTCGAAAGAAGTGTATTAATACCAGTTAGCTGAAATAAAAAAAAAAAAAAAGAAAAGAAACTCATCCAATCCAGCAGTCACTCACAGTTAGAGTAATTAGTTTCTGATGTGTGTGTAGTGGCCATTGTTACTTAAAAGATCGTTTCAGTAATTCTATCACTGTTCGTTTATGAGCAACGTATCAACAAGCTGACTATGCAATGATTAATATTTGTCGTATCCCGACAGTAAATCGCTTCTCGCTTGCTTTAAGCATCAAGACGATTACTATGCCGCTCATACGTCTTTGATAGTTATTATCAAGCTAATGTCCGTAAATTGCGGTTAATGTAACTGAATCATACTCGCGACGATATCGCCCGATATCCAGCCTCGTATCTTAAACTCCGCGCCGATATTTGAGAATTCGCGCGCGATTTGTTTGCAACAAAGTCGGGCCGTGGTTTCCTAGAATAATTTTTAAATCAACTCCGGGTTGTAAATCAAAAATTCTATGCCCATTCATGAAAATTACAGAAGTTCCGCACTCGACGACTACTTGATCGCGCACTCGAGCAACACGGAAGTTTTTTGTTCTTACAAAGAGAAAACGTATCATACATAATGCAACAAGGTGATTCGCTACGTCAAAACATATTTATATCTATCTCATTAAAACTCATTTCCTATTAAATGTTGTACATATTTAAATTCTTTTCTCTGCAAATAATCAATAAAATTTAGAAATGAATTACATGTATAAAAAAAATCTCAAGTTGATATGACGTCGTGGGTCACTACTTGTTTCGACTCCCCTAGACTCACGTGACGCAAAGTAGATCCGACTATATTGGACATACTCGTATAATGCTACAACTAACCTAACCTTCCTCTCCAGTAACTGGGCAGAGACTGACCATTTCACTCCATTTCCAGGTGTGATGTGGTGGTGAGAGCGGGTGATGTCATAGGAGTGTGGGGAGGGGTGGGGGAATTGGGATAGTGGAGGTATTCCAAATGCCCTATTTCGCGCCAAAATATGTATTTGCGGCCATGACGTCAGCGTGATGTTTCCACATCTATGGCCACCACCTTAGATCTGCCACCTTGGATAAATCTGGTAACATTGCAAGCAGTGCACGAAATGCCTAACTCCACTACTGATGGCAGTGGATGCATAATGAGAGGATGGATTCAGAGATCTTGCTGAATACTGAGGTGAGGCAGATGTGGTGATACGAGGAGGTATCAGTGGGGGTTTATTTGATTTGAGAAAAAGTAGGATTTCGGAGCTTTCCCATAGGTCAGAATTATAGCCTGCGGAGAGGAAGGTGGTAAACAGGGTTGCAAGGGTGATGAGAAAAGATACAGGGCATTCTTTGAGGTGGCAACAGGTAATATGGTTGTGACCAGGGGATTTGTTGCATGTCCTGTGCTGTGATGGGGTGTTTAATTCTGCTTGATGTTCAAGTACTGGAAGCTGGGAGTGATGGGTGGGACTGTTGTATTTTTGCATTCATGGACAGTACAGAATTAGGAATATTCAAAGTAAGGATCATCAGGAATAAAGAAGATGTCAGAGAAGTAGGATGCAAAGTGATTGGCTTTGCACAGGTCGTCACGTAAGGGATGGTCGTTGTGAAGGATAGGGTAGTGAGGACTGCGATGGTTGCCAGTAAGCCTGTGGAATGCTTTCCAGTACTTGGAAGATTTAACTGGGAGTGTAGCAATGCTTCTGGTGTATGTCTAGCTCCAATCCCGGCGTTTTTTGGCATTGAACAAATTTATAATGCGCTTCTGTATTTGTTGGTGTTGTGTGGGTGTACCTCGGTCACAATTCTGTAGGAAGGTGCAATATAAGTGACAGGATTCACTGAGAAGGAGTATGGCTTTTGGTGGGAGGGTAGGGAAGTGAGGATGTATGGATTTAGTAGGGACATAGGTGGAGACAGCATCTGACAAGGTCTGTTGCAGGAAAGTCGTGATGTGAGGGATATCTTCATGTTGCTGGAAGGTTATCTGCTTATTTGTGGATTCCAATCTAGTTGGCAGGGGAGTAGTTGTGGACAACGTTTGGACAGAGATTGGTGTGGGGTGGATGGGGATGGGGTAGTATGTAGCATGTGGTGAGGGGAACAGGTAGATAGTCACTTCCAGTTGCTTTCAGAATGGATGTGGTTTGGCAGGGGGACAGTGTCTCCTTGGAGGTATTCAGTGTACTGTCATCACCGCCATGCTGCAGGGGATCTACTATGGATGTTGATGTCAGTAACAATAATAAGGAGGAGGTACAGTCGACGTGGGCGAGTAAAAGATAACGGGTGGGATTATTGGGCCAGATGTAGATGGAAACACAGAGTTTTGAAGAAGAGATTAAGGATAAGATGTTTGGTGGGATTATTAAGGTAGTGGCCGAACAAGACTGTTCCTGTGATAGCCAGTTTCTACTCCACCTCTGACCAGAGGGAGAGGCTATCAGTGTGGTGAAGGATATAGAGAGAGGTACGGATATTGTGATGTGGTTGGAGAAACGTTTCACTGAGGATGAAGTTATCAACGTTGTGTTGGGACAAGATATGCACAAAAAGGGACTCATTGGTGGGTAGGGAGAACTGTTGCTATATAGGATGATGTAGTGCTGGAGTTCTGTAGTGTAGCCCCAAGGTGAAGAATAACTGTCATGTTTCTTCCAACATCTCAATTCAATCCACAAGAACATCCAATTTACAGTGGAAGTAGAGAAAGATAGTTGCTTACCGTTTTTGGACATCTTGGCTAGTAGAAAAGTGGATGGGTCATTAGGAGATTCCATCTACCGTTTGCCCACGCCTATAGACCTCTATCTGCAAGCATCAAGCTGCCACCATCCTTGACAATAGAACGAGGTATATGTGGTTTCTGGTGGAGACAGCCTTACAAAGGAGTTAGAACACCTACAGTTGATGCTGAAAGATAATGGTTACTCTCCACGTTAGATTAGTACAGCACTAAGGAGAAAGAAACGTTACCATTAACAACATCAAGAAGATAGGAGCTGTTCAAGTCCAGGGTGCTCCTTCCATATGTAGGTAGCGGATTTCGATAGAGGACGCTTCTGTGACAGTCGCCAATGCGCATGTGTCACCGTGATAATTTTTGCTATAAAGCCAACACCTTTAACTAGCAGTCTGTACCCTGTGGGTTGGGGTCCCACAACTTCCAAGCCGGAAGATTTTCGCTTCCTGGATTAACCTCAAGGGCAAAATCGATGCTTTGGAAGGTCCCCCTCCACTTTCGCCATCTGCTGCCGTCCATCCGTCCGTCGCCGCCCGCTACTGGTGCTCATCTTCGCCACCATCGCCGTCGTTCTGTCCTCCCATCCGCATCTCCTTCTTGACCCCATCTTCATTTTCTCTCCCTGCCTTGGCGACACCTATCGCCGATAGGCCGCCCAGTCCATCATGGACACCCCCATCACCACAATCATTTACACCTCCCCTTCTCCCACCCCCGCCATTACCTCCTGCAGTGCGTCCTCCAGGATTCCCTCCTGAGCTCCACTTTCCCTCTTCACAGTCTCCTCCCCTTTCATTTCCTCCTCTAGCCTCTATCCCTACCACTGTACTCTTCCTCGTCCAGCTCCCGCTCACGCTCCTGCCCCCACTGCCGCCGCTGCCACCCATTGGGATGACTTTCCCCCACTTCCACTCGCCCTGCTACAACCGCTGCTGCTTCCCCCCGCCCATGTCACCGCCTGTGGCGCCACAGTAGCCACCACAGACCACCCATCCTCCCTTCAAAGTGCCTCTGCCTTCCATGAAGGGCCTGCCTCCCATCACCTCCCACTCCAAACAGTCCCTCACCCCTTCTCCCAGGCCCCCCTGCCAAAAAAAACACCAAACACCCAAGTGCTGACCTCGTCTCCATGCCTCCCTCCAAGTAATCACCACTCTCCCCTCTTTCTTCTGATCCCCCCATAGACACCAAACCTCCTCCCACATCCCCAGCCCATGCCTTGGATACATTCGTCCTTTCCAACCCCAATCGCAAATTACTCGATATCTGTACCCTCATGCTAGAAATCTGCAAGTGTATCCCCAAATACTGAGCTTGTCCCCACAGAGACTCTATCTTTTGGCTCACATGCATCTTTCACATCTTTCAATACCTCCTACTCTCCCAGTCGGCTCCAACGCCCTCATCGTCCGCCGACTCTCACCACTGTGATCACAGAGCTCAGTCCTGTGGTCACAGGGGCAGAGGTGTTGGCGGATTGAATGCCCACCCCACTCTGGATATCCACTCAGCCCGAAGCACCTATAAAGACTCCAGCCCTAACTTCCTGATGCACATGTTCACAGAGTCCACCTCCTCCATAGATCACATCCTCACTCAGGGAGCCCTGATTTTTAACTGTCAGCACCCAACTGACCCCTCCTGTTCCCCTCCTCAATCCTACTGTTGCCAATACTGTCTCCTCTACAGTGATCACCTCACTGAAAACTGCAAAAAACGTCCCACCTCCCTCCTCTGTAAAGCTGCTCCTCTCCTCCTTCTTGCAACACCCACAATGAATCCTACCCCACCTAATCCTCCAAATGCAAAGTCAAACCCTCTCGCACAAACCCCAAACTAACCGTTCCCATTTACCCCATCACCAAATCTCTCTTGCTGCCTGCTTCATCTTCCATTTGAACACCTACACGACATACTCAAACAACCAGGCCCACTTAACTTTGACCCACCTCGACATGCTCGGTTAAGCCTCTCTCCTCCTCCCACCACTCCCCTCTCCCTCCTCTTCCAAGTGCACCGACATTACCATCTTCTATACCTAAACATTCACTTCCTCCCTGCCAACATATACCTCTTCTTGCATACCATGTCCCAGCAACAGGTCGACTCCTTCATCCTTTATGAAATCTCCCTCCAACCTCACCATGTTGTCCACACCTCTCCCTATCTCATTCACTGCACAGACAATCCGCTTCCCCTAGTGTGAGGTGGGTCCACTTTTGGCTACCTCAATCATATCCCTGTCTGGCCACAAACTCTGCTCAACATCCTGACTGAACATATTATCCTCAGCATTTTTCTTCCCTCTCTCACCGTCGCCTGTGCCATTATGTCTGTCCAGCAACTCCTCTCCCCTACGACTCCATCTCCCATGTTGACCGCACCTTCTCCACCTACGTGATTGCCACAGACCACAACATCCACAGCCACGATCCTGCCACTCTTTGGCAGTGGCATCAGTTCCGTGCTATCCTCCAAGGGGATCTTGTTCCCCTCCCACACCACATCCATCCCAAAAGTAACTCCACCACCGATCTCATCCTGACTTCCCTCCAACTTCCATGGTCATATCGCCATGGAAGTCCTAGACCCCATTGGTAGTGACCACCCCCATTCTTTTTCACCATCTCCTCAGCCCATAGCCCACCTCCTGCTCTCTACCCTCCTGCCCCTCTGAAGTCCATTCATGACTACTGTTGAGCCGACTGGATTGCCTACTGGGAATCCCTTGCCTCTCAGGTCGAACGCTACCAACTTATCTTTCAACATCCTGCTGATGTCACCCATGCCTTGTCCTTTCACTGGAAGACCATCACAGACGCCTTGGAGGCCCACTTTCCTACCAAACTTACCTACCCTCACTGCCCTACACTTCGTCCACAGGTCGTCCTTCTTCTCTGCGAAACCTGCTGGTTTCTATCGCTCCTTCCTCTGCAGCCATGACCAAGATACATTATTCTGCCACTGATAATTACAATGACACACGTCTTAACAGCAAAGAAACCCGAGGGCTGGCACCAGACATTTACTCAACTTAACGCCAACCTCTCTGCCAACTCCTCCCTTCCACCACCTTACTGGTAGCCATCCCACCCTTCATTACCCTCTTCTTCATGATGGCCACCATTTCCCTGACAACCTCAGTAAGGTTAACCATTTTGCTTCCCACCTCTGCAAGGTCTTCTCTGTTCCCAACGATCCACAGTTTGATTACTCCCTCTTCCCCACAGTTCTTGGACGCATTGATACCTCTGTCCTACCACTCGTCCCTAGTTTCCAGTACTTAAATCAGTTACCCCCACAGATTTAAACACTTCCATTACAGAATACAACATCAAACTCATACTCTGCTCCGAAAAGAAAACACTGCCCCTGGCCACGATTGTCTCGCCTACCACCAACTCAAGGAATCCTTCGCCCTCCTGCCTGACTGTCCTTGCTAGTTTGTATAATGTCATCCTCTCGACCAGCTTTTACCCTGACCTGTGGATGACTTCCTACATCCTGCTATTACCCAAACCCAACAAACCCCCATCTGACACCACTTCCTATCGCCCAATCTGTCTCGCCTCCATGTTCAGAAAGGTATTTTCCATTCTCTCCCAGCTTATTCATTACCACCTCAACTAGCACAACCTCCTTCCCCTTACCAATTGTGGCTTCCAGCCCTCCTTCCCCACCGACAAACAGCTCCTTAACCTTTCCCATCTTCTTTCCCTCCAGGTTAACTCATGTTGTTCCACTATCTTTGTTTCCATCGACCTCCAGAACACCTATGATCGTGTTTGCCATCCCTGTCTCCTCTTTAAACTCTAGACCTACCCCCTTCCTTTCCCATCGTCTCTCCTGTGTCACTAACCACAATACCAATCTCTGTACATTCTATGCCACCACGAGTGTGCCCAAAGACTGCACCCTTTCCCCTCACCTCTGTCTCCTGTGTACTGCAGATATGCCCAAACCTAGCCTTCCATTCATCTCCTCCAATTTGATGATGACACCACCTACCTGACCCTCTCTCCTACCCTTGTAGGGTCCCAACATACCCTTCAGACCTACCTGGGCCAGTTCACCACTTTATGTAACCACTGGCTCCTTCGCATCAACGCTTCCAAGACACAGACAATCATCATAGGTTGTACCACCCGCTTCTTCCAGCTCCACGATTTTTACTCTACAATTTATGGTCGTCCTATCCACCTCACTCCTACCCTGAAATACGTTGGCCTCATCCTCAACCATAACCTCAGCTGAACTCCCCATCTCCTTATCATCCAACACATAGCCCAAAATAGACTTCACCTCCTGAAACTCCCATCCGGCTGGACATGGGGATTATTGCATCATTACCCCATCCGCTGTCTGTGAGCAGAAGACTTATAACTTCTTAAGTGAACCCATGTATTGGAACATTATTCCACTACTCGGCCAAAAGTGAATAAAAAATTAAGACCTCACAGATCTCTTACACTCATGTTATATCATTTTATGAAGATTCATAAAAAGAGGTACCATTACTGCCATTAGTCAGTAATATCAACGTCTCCACCTAAGATTTGGCTACACATCTTGCCTCTCTATGGAGATGTTTTTTAGGG
This sequence comes from Schistocerca piceifrons, assembly GCF_021461385.2. Taxonomy (NCBI): domain Eukaryota; kingdom Metazoa; phylum Arthropoda; class Insecta; order Orthoptera; family Acrididae; genus Schistocerca; species Schistocerca piceifrons. The sequence continues at coordinate 1,059,767,179 of NC_060139.1, forward strand.
AACTGCGCGCATAATGTTCGGAACCGTGCTGCCTTTATCAATAGACTGAAGTCACTTCAGCTCCATGAAACTGACTCAGTGAGCTTCGATGTCATCTCACTTTTCACTAAGGTTCCTGTTATGGACTCTTTACAACTCATCAGCAGTAAGTTCACAGCTGATAACACAGTACTTTTTCATCATGTCCTTTCTTCAAAATAATTTTTATTTAATGATGAATATCTTAAGCAAACTGACGATGTTACGAAGGTCATCCATCTCACCCCTCTTTCTTATGGAAGACTTTGAGAAAAGGGAACATGATATCTGCTGATATGTAGATGACACTTTTGTAGTGTGGCCCATGGTGAAGAAGAACTGTCACGTTTCTTGTAACATCTGAATTCAATCCACAAGGAGATTCAATTTATGATGGAAATAGAGAAGGATGGTTGCTTACCTTTTTTGGACGACTCAGTTAATAGGAAAGTGGATGAGTCATTGCAGCATTCCATCTACCGTGAGGCCACACATACTGACCTCTATCCGCAAGTGTCGAGCTGCCACCACCCCTCAAAAACTACTGGTGTCCTTAGAATTGTTGTGCACTGGGTACACGTTGTTTCTGATGGAGGCTGCCCTACAAAGGAACTAGAACACATACAGTCGGTGTTGAAAGATAATGGTTACTCTCCACGTCAGATTAGTACAGCACTAGGGAGGAAGAAACGTTACTACCCAAAACTTCAAGAAGATAAGCTGTTCAAGTCCAGGATGTTCCTTCCATATGTCTGCAACCTTTCATCTAAAGTGGGCAGAATCCTAAGGAAACAGCAAGTTAAAATAATCTTCTAGCCACTGGCGAAGGTTACTGGTCTTCTCAGTTCAGTAAAGGACGATTTGGAACTGCAGAAAGCCGGAATTTACAAAATTCCTTGCCAGTAAGACAAACCTTATATAAGCTAACGATAAGCACAGTACATAAAAGGTGCGTTAAACATGGACCCACACTGGTCTTTTGCAGCCTAGTAAGTCGGCCGTAGCCAGTCATTGTATTACTGCAAGGCACACTACAGCTTATTCTGGCACGAAAATCTTCGTCCCAGCGAGATCCTTTTGGGAGTCAGTAATTAAAGAGTCTATGGAAATACGTCTAGCATAAGATGTTATTAGTCGGAGCGGCGGTTTTCAACTGGATAAGACATCAGACCCAGTGATACCTTAAATTTCTTCTGAGAGAAACATTTTATTCGTAACTACTACACGTCTGGCGTTTGATTTTAGCACTGCGAGCATGCAATCCGGCGAAAGCCGGACATGTAATTTCACCTTTACACATGCGCCTGCACACTACAGATGGAACAGTATAAACAGAGGGGGGCGGATTTCGATAGAGAATGCTCCTTCAATGACTGCCAATGTGCATATGTCTCCGTGCCCATTTGTGCTGTAAACCCAACACCATTAACTATCAGTCGGCAGTGGCAGACAGATGAAGATGACGCTACAGTTGCCAGGCGAAATATTGTGGCAAGAAGTTAATATGATCTGGCTGAAATCCCGAAATCTCATAGAATATTCAATGCACTAGGAAAACTACAAGAATCATATCAGATACCTCTACTGGGAGGTGATGGCATTACGAATCCAGAGGTTGGGCAAACTACACAATATGCAAAAGAGATTGTGAAGTTCTATGTGTTTCCCACTCAAGTATCAGGGCAGTGGGCTCATTCCGAGGTTTGCCATTTTATCCAGACTACTGCTGCAAAGTTCATTATATGTAATGCAAGCCTAGCACTAGTGAAGGAAGAGCAGTATATGTATGAGAGTTCTCGACCACAGACTACAATTTTAAAATTTCACCGATATGAAACAAGATTTTAGTTTTGCTGTACCGCCCATTTAAAATTTTATCTATATCCATGAACGAAATTTCAATTTTGCTTAAAAAGAAGATATCTAATAATTTATTTCTTTATAAATAAGTTCTCTGAGATCATGTTTATCTATTACCACAACTAAATTCTCAATTACTTTAAAAACAAAACGAATCTAGAAATTTTTTCTTCATAAATTACTTCTACCAAACCTTATCTATCTATATGTAGGATTAAAATTTTCATTTAAAAACCTAAAGATGCATTTCAACTGTAAACATTTAAATTTTTAAAAATCTAAATTCTTTTCTGTATAAATAAAACATAAAAAAGCACTCTAAAGCTGTGCTATTTCAAAACTTGCAAAATTATTGGAAAGAATAACGTCGATGTAGTTTCATGAATTTAGAAAAATTATTGTAAAGAAAAAGGTTATTCAAATGTAATTATATAAGATCTCTCGGAATTTATTGGTTACTTTAATATGAAAGAAATGGAGAAGAGAGAACTAAGATATAAAAATGTGAAAGAACTTTGAACAATTTGTAAAATGAGAAATTACAAAGTTAAGCCAAACTCAATAAACAAAAATGAATCATCTCATTCTAAGTACTGTTGAGAATATTAATAATAACAATAACGAATCGAATAAAAAAATTTTAAAAGATTTTCTTCGAATCTCTAAAACAAACAATTTAAAAATTATACTTAGCTTAATAAACAACAATAATCGCTCTTCTAAAAAATCGGAGGATAATACTAATAATAACGATAACGAATTGATTAAAATATCCTTAAAAGTTCATTGTAAAAATCTACAAACGGAAAATTAAAAAATTATTCTAAACTTAATAAAAACAATTAATCACTCTTATACAAAGATCAAAGGGTAATATTAATAATATCGATATTGACAGTTAATTTAAAAAACTTCCAGCAGATAAATTTCAAGAAATGAAACAAGAAAACTATCAGAAAAATTTACCTGGTTCCAATTTTCTAGATGATGGCGATTTTTGTAAATCACCTAAACAAATGAACAGCAAAGCTTTTGCTCTTAAATGTAAAATAATAGCTTACGACATTAATAATACCAATAATATTATTGAACAACAAGAAATTTTTAATCAAAATAAAGAAAACGTAATCAGTAAATTAAAGAATATTTTCATACAAAGAAGTGCAATTAAAGCTAATATTAAATTTTATAGTAATTTTAAAACCTAGGCGAAACACAAGAATTTAATTTTAAAACAAGTAACAAAGTTTTATTAAGAACAACAGATTTTTGAAAGATTTCGAGCAAGAAAAACAATCAAATTGTATTACAAATTATTTAGATGCAAATAATTTGTATGGTTATGCAATGCTTCAATTTTTACCATTTAAAAATTTCGAGAGGTCAGATAGAAAATATTTTAACTACGGAAACACATGTGAAACACTAGATGGTAATAAATATGTTTATATTTTAAGTTGATTTACAATATTGAAAAAAATTATATTTTTACACAAATATCTACCGTAAGGACTAGAGGGAGGTAATAAATTCCTAACGCCATCAAATAATAAAGCAAAATAAAGTTCACATAATAGAAATCTTAAACAATGGTAAAATCTTGGAGTAAATTAATGAAAAATCATAAATTCTTCTCATTTGAACAATCAGATCGTTTGAAACAAAATATGTTGATTTTAATTCAGTAAAGAGGAAATATGTAGCTAACAATTGGAAAAAGATTTTTAAAGCTAATGCATAACTCTTTTTTTGGTAAAACGATGGAAAATGGTAGAAACAGAGAGAATATTAAATTAATATTAATTCCAGATCAATATGAGAAAAATATTTCAAAAACACATTATGCCATGTAACTGTATCTTCAGAAAATCTATTAGTGGATCATACGAAAATAACAATAGTGAAAATTAATAAACCAATTTACATTGGAATGAACATTCTAGTTATTTCAAAAATAAGAATGTCCGGTTTTCATTACACTGTAGTGAAACCAAAATATGGTGCAAATATTGATTTATGTTATATGGATTGACATTCTTTTATTGGTGAGATAAAAACTGAAGATTTTTATGGAGATATGAAATAATGATAAATGAATTTCACACAAGTGGCTATTCAAAAGATAATATTTATAGAGTTCCAAAAATAAATAAGAAAGTTTTAAGAAAAATGGAAGGTGAAAATTGTGGACAAATTATGACAGATCACGTTGATTTATGATCAAAAGTGAATGCTTATAAAGCATCAAGGATATACAAAAGTGTAAACGAGTGAAAAGTCTGTTATAAAATGAAAGTACTTTTGGCGATTTTAAAAGTTGTTTAAATGATAAAACGAAACAATATAGAAAAATGAATTTGATTAGATCTTCTAAACACTAGTTGTATACTGTATAATTTAGTAAAATTGTGTTAAGTACAGACAGTGATAAATGTATTATACTACAACACACTTTACAAAATGATCATTCCAAAGTTAGAGAATTAATATGAACAATTAAATTTACTGGTCCATTTTATTATTTTTCATTATATGGTAATTTTTTATGCATTTTCATATTTATTTCGACCTTTTGATAACAAATCTCTTTATGTTTTTGTTAATTGAAAGCCTTTCTCTCCTTTTTGGAGTCACATCTACAAATATATTTAGAGAATTCTTTACTACTTTTTTAAAAGTCTCACCAGTAAATATTTTTTACACTAGTTATTAATAAGCTCTTTTATGTGTCCTGAATTATTTTCTTTATATTCTGTTTGTCCTTTTTTATGCACTCAATACAACCCATTTACGGAAGTGTAGTCATTATTGTAATTTTTATTGCTATATGAATTTCTTTTCCTTGATTACACAATGGACAAATGACTGCATTTTTATTATCCATTTATAAAGAAAAAACTTATTACAAATTTAACAAAAAATGGTTTGTTTTACTACATACAAATGGAATTATTCTTATATCTAAAAAATAACAAACTTATATATAATAATAAACGATTATCAACCGTTATTGATGAAAATAATAATCCATTGTTTAAAGCAAAGGATGTGGCTAGATTTTTAGAAATTACAAAATACAAGAAAGGCAGTATCATATTATGTTTGAGAAAAATGTAGGAGAAAGTATAAGGATTTGAAGGCTAATGAATGGTACATTTCTCTTACATCCTAATGCAAGTTATATCAGTGAACCAGGATTATATTCTTTAATCATGAAGTTCAAAACGCATTTCAAGATCGGATTTATGAGAAGTTGTACCACCACTTACAAAACATTGTGAATATAATATAAAGGTTAATGTAAAAACCTCAACGAAGAACAAATAAATCATTAAAAAGAATTATGGATAATCATATAAGACCATATGAAATATGTGATAGAACTATAGAAATTTTATATGAAAGCAAGGATCAAATAACTAATTTATTACCGTATGTTTTTCCTCAATTAATGGATGAATATTTAAGACCCACTTTTGTTATTCTAAGATTAAACAACTACAATTATGATTGCTACATTATTCGAACAACTTAAAAATGTTCAAAAACAAAGAAATATTATCAGAAACAGACTTCCAAGTTGTGAAGAAGATTTTATAAGTAATTATCTACCAAAAAACGAAAGGAAGATATTGTTTGCTGTCGAAATTATTACAATATTTTTAATAATAATTCAAGATAAGAATAGTATGATATGTAATTAACGAGCAAACTTTCTTAGAACATAAAACTAAATTTCCAAGTATGTTTCTGGCAATGTAATGTGAAATAATTTTCATACCGATTTTTATAGACATCTAGTAAACTTAAACCATAACATGTATAACGATTTTTATATACATTTAATATATTAAAATCATCATAATAATAAAGTAAGGGGAAACGAAAATTGCACAGAAACATAAGGTTTCGTTTTTTCCATGTGCTGTACAAGATTGGAATAATGGAAAATTAGTAGTGGTTGTATAAACCCTCTACTTCGCACATAATTGTGATTTGCAAAGTATCCATGTAGATGTAGATTGTAGATGTAGATCAAAACCGCATGTTTCAAGTAATTCAAATTTAAATTTCTTAAAGAATTCGGACATAATGTCATTATTTTAACTTTTATTTTGATATCAAAATATTCACTCTATTCTTTAATAAAACAGTCAGGATAATGAATATTATATTCAATACCAAACATGCTTAAATTTTCAATAAATAACTCCTTTCATTCAAAAAAGATTTTAGGAAATTTTATTATTACTAACCCGACTATTTTGTGAAATATTAAATCCCAGTTTAATTTGACTCGAAATTCTGTGACATCTCCATAAGCATTCCTTACTTTCATTTATGTCAAAATTCTGTAATAAAGCTTTCAGAGACTTTTCGACTTTATGGTATAGTAAACTGATGTAATCTTGTAACTTGTATACCTCTCATAAAATCATCAGATAATTTTTGTTTTAGTGGAATATTGTACCAACCTAGTTTACCTTGAAATGCTCCTATAAAATCTTAAGATGACTATTATCCACTTTAAATAACATCCCAATCTAATGTATCTTGAAATTCCCTAATAAAATTTTCAGATTATTTTGATATTCTGATAAATCATTCCATTTTGATTTATCTTGAAATTCTCTAATACAATTTTCAGATAAATTTCGATTACCTGATATAAACTACCACTCTCTTTTATTAAATAGATTATTCTTTTTTTATATTATATACATCAATGATTTTATTTCTATATGTCTCAGTTGTTGGTGATAATTGATATCTTCCTCAGTGTAAAGGCCTCATCACTATTGCTGTGGAGGCTTAGTTGCCACTGTCATTATGGTACGCTGAGTTTGTGAGTATGTCAAACGGCTTCTGGTCCAGTACACCACTAAGACAAATTCTCACTGCCACTATCACACAGCTATGCCTCAGGGTCAGGTAACAGGATAGGAGACCGGAGGTTTTTCAACACTCCAACAAATTAGTAATAAAGTCACACAAATTCATTAAAAAGTTTACTTATTTTAGTGACTTGTTGAATGATTATATCTACAACACTGCATTTAATGTAACACAAAAAAGGCCCTCAATGGCTAAGAGTAAATAATTGTAGGTAAATTTCATGCTACATAGCAAATGAAATTTACAACAACTGTGATTAAATTCTAAGAGTTCACTCAACGACATTCCCTGTCTAAGTCAACCCTCGAGGATGATCTATAACAAAGCACATGAGAGCTGCTCCTCAATCTCCGTGGCTGTGCGGTTCTAGGCGCTTCAGTCTGGAACCGCGTGACCGCTATGGTCGCAGGTTCGAATCCTGCCTTGGGAATGGATGTGTGTGATGTCCTTAGGTTAGTTAGGTTTAAGTAGTTCTATGTTCTAGGGGACTGATGACCACAGATCTTAAGTCCCATAGTGCTCAGAGTCATTTGAACCAGCCACAATCTCCTGAGTAGTCTTCTGTCCATTGTTGTCTAGTCATTGGTTCATTGTACTCTGCTGGCGACTGGCTGAGGCGAGGTCGATGTGTTCATCCTTAGTGCTGTCCATATACTGTTCGAACTCACGCAAGTGCAAGCCTCTATGCCACGCAACACCTTGCATCTTTGCGCCTGTGATGCTCTTACCCTGACTGTGTCTAGTTTCGACGACACAGCACTCATATCACAAATTTTGAAAATTATAATTAATCAAAACATAAGTTTTTCCTTTTTAGGTTAGGATAACCTTTTATTTATAATATGTATCCTCTAGCTTTTACGCTCTCAAATTTATATAAAAAAATTATTATAAAAATATGTTATTTTTATTAATCCAACTACTATGCGAATCGTCAAATTGTAATCATTTAACATACACCTTGTTACCTTCTTTTTCAAAGCTTTTTCAATAAGATAAATATCTTGAAAATCTTTTTTAGTAGTTCTTCTTCATAAACATTTTCTTTTATTTCTTCATCATTTAAATCTATTAATTTATGTGTGATTGTATTATAGACAAGAATATCTTCAATTTCCAAAAATTTCTGTTGACCAATTTCCTTTATATACTTCTCGAAAATTCCTTTTATTTACTTATTCTAACTTCATCTAATTTTTATATGTAGCATTAGTATATAAGAAATTTATTATGTAACCCATTTTCAGTAAAATTGTTTATATCATTTTGTTTCACTTTTACTGTTGAGTGTTCTGTGTTTTTATATTCTTCAACAAGACCTTTAACTAAATCAACCCATTTACAATTTCCTTACAACTCAAATTTTTCCACATCTTTTCTTTAAATGTTCTGTTAAATCTTTCAACAACACATGCTTTTAATTCCACATAAGTTGAATAATGACTACTGTTATAAGTTTTCATCACTCTCTCAGTATATTTTTAAAAGCATCAGTTACATTCTCACCAGATTTCGAAAAAAACATCAATAACAGTCAATAAATATTTGTAACCTTTATTCATTTTTGAAATTCCTCTCAGAGTACCTGATCCAATTCTACTACATAGATTTGCTATTAATCATCTACTTCGAAAGAAATAACGTTTTTTCTTTATAAATTTTTCTCATCGATTTAAGCAATTTATCAATAATTTCTTCATGAACAAGAGGTTGTAAACCAATACCTAGAAAATTTGTTCAACGAATTTAATCATTATAATTTTACAAATTGAACAAGGCTTCTCTGTTCTCTCTCTTCCATTTTTAGTCCACTTCAAACAGTGAAAGTGATTATGGTTCTTCATTTATATACATTCAAAATTTAATAAGATTTAAATTATTTCACTAAGCATAAGTGCCTTCATATCAACTGGAACAGTTTTAACAGAATTATTTAACCTTAGAAGTAGAAAATTTCTATTGTGCACTAATATTAGTGATTGGATGAAATTAGTTATTTCGTAAATTTTGTCAAAAACAATTATTGAATCATCGAAATCATTAATTGGTAAATTTCTGTTTACATTTTTACCAGCAACACAAAGATTATAAGAATAAAATCATACTCACAGAAACTATGCATTTTTTGTTTGCTTCCATTCATAAGTGTGAATTCCATAATTTATTTATCATATACTTTAGCATGAAGATCAATTGCTCATTTAAGAATGGAGTTAAATTTGTGATTGAGAAATAATCTGAAAAAGCCTGTACCCTTTTTTTGTACAGTAATCTGATAGATTAGTGATATTAAATTGATTAATCTTTTCATTAAAATCCAGAATTCTACAACTTCTCTAAAAAAATTTGTCTATTCAGCATTAATAAACACATTAACTAATACATTTTCTAACTATTGTTTATTCAGTACATAATTTTTATCAATTGGATCACACACATTTACTAATATTCTGGTTTTAAAATCAATGTAACTTTTACTGTATAAAAATGTTACCTAATTCCTTTTGTAATTGTTCAATCATACTTTCTATTTTTGTATTAATTGCTGTTTGAATATTTTTAATGTTCGTTTCTAACAACTCTGACAAATTTTTATTTTTGGCTCTATTGATAGATTATTTTCAATTTTTGATTGATAATCATTGATTTATGATTGCAAATTTTCAAATGTTCATTTTTTTATTTATGTTCTAGTGATTGAATACTTCTGATTTTCTCAAAATCTTCATTGGGCTAAACATATAACCTATTTCCAAAACGTCCATTTATTAAATTTAAAATATCTTTAAATAGAATATTTTCTTCACTATCTTCAGTCAAAGTAATAATCTTTTCAGTAATTTTATTGTCAGTTCTTTGCATCTTTATATACTTTCTTATATTGATCTAAGCATTTAGAATAAACGTTAAATGATTATTTCTATTACAGTTACACCATCCTACTGCTCAAATATAATTATCGATCATTAGTGTTGCTCTTCCAAAAGTGCTTGTTCCTATTATTCAACATCGAATAGATATTCTCTGGTTTTCTTAATTTTGATTCACAATCAGTTTTCATTTAGATTAACTGTCATTGTAATGGAGTTTTATAAAAACGTTTCACTAGTCGGTTTTTATTCAACTGTTTTAATCCCAGATATTACATCGAAAAATAATAAATTATGCACTGATGAAGAAATGATAGAACTTCCTGTTGGTCAATATTGTTCGAAAACTTTGAAAATATTATTCAATGAAAGAAACATAATATACACAATAAAGGAGATAAAAATTTAATCAAAGATACTATTGAAAAAGACATAGAATTATTTACATATAAATGAGATTGTATTCGACAAATTTTAGGTTTTATTCATCAAATTATTGAAGCTAATACAAAATTGCTAACAATCTCCATAAAATTGTGCAATTTGAGTTAAGAAATGTAAATTTTAATGTAGCTGATGGAGTGTTTGTTAAACATACTGATTATTTTCATAGAGAAACTTATAATATTTCTTCATTTAAGTAAATACTGAATTTGGAAGACTAATAATTGATGAACCAAATTATCCTGTGGTTACTCCAATTTTTGATACTATTCATAATTTAATAATAAGTTTAACTGATGAACTTGCTTATTTCATTGGCTGCAATGGTGCTTTGTTACAATAATTTTAAAAATGTCTTCATGAATTATTTTCTTACTAAATCACAAACAAAGTCGAGAGTATGAATTTTACTCTTTTTCTGTGAATGAGAAAACAATAAATAATTTAAATGCCCGAAACAAGGAAACAGAAATCAATATTAAGTTTGAAGTTTGGATTCATCCTAAATATTAACCACTTTATATGACATTTGATGTAAATCACACAGATGAAATAGATTTTTCAGCATATGATGGTAAATCAAATAATAAACTATTTGATTATTATGTGTTGTTGTTGTTTAATGTTATTAGAATTGCAAAGGAAACAAAATTTTGTCTAGATTAGGACGTCCATTTATTTCTTCATCAACTATTATTCAATTTACTTCATCTGTATCAAATGAATTAACTATGGAAAGGCATTTTCTTAACAATGTTAAAATTGAAAACAAACAATAAATACTATAGTTATCAGAATCATTTGGAGGATTTTGTAAGGATACTAAAGAAATAATTTGAGAAAGAGATTTAACAGTAATTTTAACTTTGAATTCAAGAAAAAATCAATAAGATCCTATTCTTAGATGGGTTAGTTATAATGATAATAGTACACTTCCACAAGAAGGTGAAATTGTTGTTCAAAGTATGGAAATTCGTGTTCGTCTTGTTAAATATGAACCAGAATATTCACTTGACTAGGTCAAGAAAGGCTGAAATATCTAAAAATACCAATTTCTTAGTTTGAATAACAAATAATTCAAATTACTGGATTAAAAAGAAATATAAATTTTGAACTAGATATACTAATTATTATAATTCTGCTGAATTTGGTATGTCTTACCTTATTTTCATCGTTTTCCAAACCAATCGAAATAATAATCGGTTAAATGATTCTTCTTTATTCAGTCACATTAAATTACAAAATATCTATGTAAAATATTGAAGAAATGAAATTTTCTCTCAAGGATTATTAGATCCTGAAAAATTGTTTAATAGTTTACAATGCTTTTAGAGATTTTAAAAGAATAATACAATTAAATAACGATATAAATGAAAAGAATTCAAATTCAATCAAAATTATTCTATCTATATCATAAACATAACTAGGAGGATTAATGTTTTAATTACACATAAAGACAAATGAAATTGTGTACATTTTTAATGAAAATATCTCAAATGATACACTTTCACATATACTTATGTATGGTAAAAAGAATATAACTTGTGATTCACAAGACAGAGTACATAGTGAAAATTTTTAATTTTATAAATGAATAAAAAATTACAAAAAATTGTAGAAGTTTTTATTTTATGTTTGCAATTCCTTTTGAAGTAGTTTCAGAAAGATAGAGGAAATTAAAACAGAATTTAATTTTTGAACATCTATTTTTTGTTTATAAATAAAAGTAAAATGTAATGAACCTGAAGAACAGCACTGAAGATATAGTAAGTGACCAACAGTTATAATAACTGCAATGCAGAAATGTTCACTAAATTAACAGAACTTAAAAAAATCTTAAATATTTCAAAAACCTGAAATTTTGGTAACCAGATATGATCAAGAAGGCTTATTACTTTTATGTGATAAATACAAAACTAATCTTCCAGATCATTACACTGAAATCGTTTCAGAAGATGATGATAAATTAGAGAAAATTGTTGGATTGAACTTTGTACATCATAGTAAAAACAAAATAATGTTGTTCGATTCATGTTATAGAATTTGAATAAATATTAGAATTTCTGTATTTTTTGAAAATTTCTAACTGAATACAAGCTGAATAAATTTAGTTTGTTGAATATTAAATTTTAAGTAAATAAATTTATTTTTTAATTAAATAGAGATATCTTTTGTGGGTACAGACAAAACTTTTGAAAGGGGAATACAGCAAAACCGTAATCTTGGTTTTACATAAGCGAGTTTTTAAAAGATATGCTCTTTGGTACAGAACTCTCATACACGTACTACTGGTGACAATCCATTTCATTCGCTGTGAATTGGATATCATATCCAAACAGCTGTTTCATCTGCATATGGAGAGTGCATCTAGCCTACCATCACTTTCCTGGACATGGGTAGTGGGCATTACCTGGACAAAGATGGACAGGGTCCATAATGAATCTTCTGCAATAGAGTCTTTGAAGTTTGTCCACCTATCAGGAACGATACCACAAGAAGATACATTTCGACATTTCATGGTCAATTTAATGGATAGGGTTTTTGACAATCTACCAGTGTATGTGATTGGAAAAACCTGAACTTCGCCTCTATGCCGAGAACCTTGCATCTGACTGACTTTATTAGTTCTGTTGAGGAATCTGTTACACCTCTTCCTAGTGGTGCTGCAGAAGAAATAAGACGTGAAACTTTTCATTCACTCAGGAAATATCCATCTCAGAACGTTTATGCCATGGAAGGGCCACAGTATGAAAGCTACAAGAAGATTCTCACACAGCTGTCTTGCCAGCAGTTAAGGTAAACACTACAGCGCTGTTACCACATGTGGTCTATGAAGAGAAGATTTATAACATGTTGATGGAACCAATGTATCAGAAGACTGAGAAAGACCCCACAGGGTTAAGTGGAAAGGAAAACGTCAATGCTGCTGCATACTTCGTCTATTCCACAATAAATGGATAAAAGATTAATACATCATAGTCCAGTTACAGCCAGGTTATATACTCTTGTGAAGATTCATAAAAAAGAGGGTACATTATGACCGATCGTCAGTAATATCAGCGTCCCCACATATGATTTAGCAATACATCTTGCCTTTCTACTGACATCTTTTGTGGGGGAATTGTGCACATCATATTCGCAACTCTGCTGGTTTTATCAATAGACTGAAGTCACATTAACTCCATGAAACTGACTTAGTTTGCTTCGATGTCGTCTTACATTTGACTAAGGTTCCTCTTATGAACTCTTTGTCACTGTCAACAAACAGTTCATGGCTGATATTACAGCACTGCTTAATCATGTTCTTTCTTCAACCTATTTTTTATTTAATAATGGCTATTTTCAGCAAACTGGTGGTGTTACCATGGGCATTCCTCTCTGCCCTTGGGTACCAAACTTTTATTATGGAAGACTTTGAGGAATGGCACTTGATTTGGCAGAACTGTAGCTGATGGTCTTCTGGCGACATGTAGATGACACTTTTGTAGTGTGGCCCCAAGGTAAAGAATAACTGTCACGTTTCTTGCAACATCTGTATTGAATCCACAAGAACATCCAGTATATGATGGAAGTAGAGAAGGATGGTTGCTTACCGTTTTTGGGCGTCTTGGGTAGTAGGAAAAGGCGTTCCATCTACCATAAGCCCACAGATATGGACCTCTATCTGCAAGTGCACGGAGCATATGATAATTCTGATGGAAACAGCCTTACATAGGAGCTATAACATTTACAGGCGGTGTTGACAAATAATGGTTACTCTTCATGAAAGATTAGTACAGCAATAAGGAGGAAGAAACGTGACCACCCAAAACATCAAGAAGATAAGGAGCTTATCAAGTTCAGGGTGTTCCTTTCATATGTCAGCAACATTTTGTCTAAAGTAGGCAGGATCCTGAGGAAGCACCAAGTTAAAGCAATCTTCCGGTCACTGACAAGGATTATTGCTCTTCTCAGTTTGGTAAAGGACGATTTGGGACTGCAAAAGGCCAGAATTTACAAAACTCCTTGGCAGTGTGGCAAAGCTTATAAAGGCCATACGATATGCACAGCACATGAAAGGTGCTTTGCACATGATCGCCACACTCTCCTTTCCCAGCCCAGTAACTCTACCGTATTCGAGCCTTGTATTACGACATGACACTATGGATCATCCTACCACAAATATCTTCGTCCTGGCGAGATTCTTTTGAGAGTCAGTAATTAAAGAATCTGTGGAGATGCGACTAGCACAAGTTCTTATTAATTGGGACGGCTGTTTTCAACTAGTAAGGCTTGGAACCTAGTGATCTCCTTAAATTCTTCTGAGAGAAAACGTTTTATTTGCAATGACACATGAGCGACATTGGATATGATCATGATATAACATTTCGTTCTGTGTTCTAAAATTGAATGTAAATGTAGCACAGCTGCCAAACCTAGCCCAAATTCACTGATCAGCAGGTGTAATATAGCACTGCGCTCGACTATATCCAGTGACTTCCACATTCAGAGAGGGTTTGCTCTGCTTTCTTTATGTCTGTGTACATGAACGCCTCTTGGACGGTTCCCAGGACCCGCAGTACACCCAAGTTAGTGTTGGACTGTGGATCCGCTGCATATTATATATGGAGCGGTCCAAATGGCTCTGAGCACTATGGGACTTAACATCTGAGGTCATCAGTCCCCTAGAACTTAGAACTACTTAAACCTAACTAGCCTAAGGACATCACACACATCAACCCTGAGGCAGGATTCGAACCTGTGACCGTAGCGGTCACGCGGTTCCGGACTGAAGCACCCAGAACTGCTCGGCCACCACGGCCGACGATATGCAGATCCACAATATGCCGCGAATGGGATAGGGTTTGGTGGTGGATCCATCCCACGCAATGTGCAAAGCGGTGTTAGGATGCAAATCCACAATATATCACATCTGCGTTAGTGTTCAGGTGTGGATCTGCCATGGATTATATATACAGAGCTATGTTCAGAGACGGATCCACCACGCGTCACATCTGCGATAGGATTCACAGGTGGACCAACCATGTGTTACGTCCGGACACGTATTCTATGTTTGAAGTTTGGTCCACCAGCAGATGGGACTGGGTCCTGAGAGCCGTCCACGAGGCGTGCATGTACACAGACGTACAGAAAGCAGAGAGAACTCTCTCTGAATGTGGAGGTGACTGGATACAGTCGAGTGCAGTGCTGTATTACACCTGCTGATCAGTGAATTTGGGCTAAGTTTGACAGCTGTGCTACATTTACAATCAATTTTAGAACACAGAACGAGATGTTATGTCATGATTGTATGGATAGATCTGACCTAACATCGATAGAATTGCGAAAAATGACGAGGGAATAGGCATAAATTGACCGAATATAGACCAAAATGCGGTGAAATTGAGGAAGTACTTTGCTGTCTTCTGGTTCGCGCTGAACAATTTGTATATGGGACCAAGTATGCAGCAACAGGAGGAATTCAGGAAAACATGGACATCGAAACGGAGGGAATAAGGGAGGTAGTCAATTTTTTTCCCACTGAGGCAGCATGATACTGTATGTCTATTGAGGTACCAGTGATACACACGAGTTGACTGCTATATGTGATGCTTTTTGGGATGACATAGAACGATTCATTTCTAAACTTACTTCCATCTGCGTTAAAGGATAACAGAGAGTGGACCAGGTGATCAATTGAGTGGAGTTGTAACGAGGTACGATTTAATGGCTGACAGATTCATTCTATAGAAGGATAAGGTGATGGAGGTCAATTTTCTTTTTCATGTGTTCTGTCCAGATGCATCAGTCACGTGACATAGCCCGCGTTCTACTTGTACACAGCTATGTGCTCCGTATGTGTTTTAAGGCATTGTCTACTTGCAATCGTTAACGGTAAACCGGTCTGCCATCAGAGGATTTCCATTTCATGTGTGAAGAAACATGACACATTCCTCTAAACGAACTTTGATTTATGCGATCGCCCCTGTGGCATCTTGTGCGTGTAAAATCGAGACTTCAGCGTCATAACTAAGTTATCAGTATGAGCTTTTGACGTGCTACAATACCCATGTACACATTTGCCTGACATGTGTTGTGTTTACAGAGTTAGTGGCGGAATGACTTGTAATTTTCACGTGTCAGACGCTGCTGCTATGCTTTTATCTGTTTACTTGTAAGATGTATCCACCGCTACTAACTATCATTTTATATAGGCCTGATGCCGGAGTGGCATAATTTTTGAACTGTGATCGGATATGAACTGCTGACATTATTCGTCTCCACAAAGCTATATTGTGTTCGTATGATGCAAAGTAAATGCCTTACGGAAGTAGTTTTTTTCGTTTTACGATTCGATAAGATAGTTCAATGTAGAGAAACTATGAAGAAGGATGTATGTCTGATAGGCCGGGAAGGTAATCAATCTAACATTATAGCCCGTTTTTATGTGCAGAACGTTGTAGTTTTAGGAGTGTGTGTGTTTCTGTTCCCTCTCTTACCAATACCTTCCAGGTACAGATCCTAGAATATAGAACAATAATTTAGAGTTGAGAATGCTCTGTGACTCCCATACACAGAGAGATGGATCGTAAATTAAGTACTATGCTTGAGGTCTTAGAAGTATGTAGAACGCTGTCTTATATACATTGATGATTTAAATGTTCGAGAATTAACAGTGAATGGGCGTGCTGAGTAGTCATCTATCGATGTTCGCAATGATACTCACCAAGTATAGAATGGATGGTTTAGCTATGATACTGAAATTGAGGAAACATGCAGTCACATGATTGGCCGGTGTTCAAGTTAGTGTAAAATTGTTCGGGCTATCAAGTTTCATGTTTATTATTAGAGCACATAGATGGTGTCTTTTCCATCCCATCCCTGCATTGGTTAACATATAATGATTGACTGATATGGCTTGTTTGAGTTGGGAAAGAAGTTTCCGTGGATGAACGCCAACTTCTGAGGGTTGCTAGTAATGAAGCAGTGATCTCGCAGATGAGCGCTATATGAGGAATGAGTGGAAATGGAACGCTGAGCCATCATCTATTCCCTCACTGTGACATATGAGTTTAAATGTAGAGGTCGTCAGTCACTTTCGGACGGTAGTTTGGAAACTCTCCACAACGCTGCCAAACTCTTCTAATTTCCTTATGTAGTAAGTTTTATTTAAAAATGATCCATTGTTATGCTATCTGCCGTAAGAATATTATTTACACCATGTGATGTCTAGTTTTCTGTGAGAGGTCGTGGATCAGAGCGTCTTAATGTCAGTTTAGAATCTGACACAGACCTCGAAGTCGTGGCAGAAAACGAAATGTTTGGCAGTGTACAAAAGCGTGTTAGAAAACATTGTTTGAAGCAGGACCAGAGGGAGCGTCTCATACGATAATTCGCTTAGAGTATAGGTGATGAAGCTTTAAAGTGGTCTTTGTGGTGTCTGTATATTTAATAGAATCATGTCGTAGACATAGCAGGAGTAGCAGTAGCAGTTTGAGGTGAGAGCCAGTGAGGAAGGGGCTATACCGCTAGGAATGGTTCGATGGCAGCACGCTACGTTATTCTGGGGAAGTATTGTGAAATCTCTATCTTTGCACTGGAGGTCGACCGCAGCTATGTGTCACTGCGCCCGCATCAGTGCCTTGGTGACTTCTAATTCGTATGAGCTTCTATAGTTCGTAATTTTTATCTCTTGGGCTGATAGATTTGAATAGACGTGGATCTGTAGTACATGTATCTAGTTTGGGGACGTACCACATTGCGCGCATTTCCACCGAATGGTCAAAACACGGTCCTGTTGCAGTAACTCAGCTCGATCTGTTTCCACACAGGTTGCAGAAGGTGTTGGATATGTCTTTCTCTGACTTCTGCTCAGTTCAGACTTAAATTCGAATGAGCACTTGTGGGAAGCTGTAGAAATGGGCGCAAGTGCAAAATTTGTAGTGTGTGATTAAAACCAGGTTGTAATTTTACTGTAGCAGACAGGTTCGAGGAAGGTGATTCTTTTAGAGATATGAGAGTGCATAAAATATGATTGACTTGTGGGTGTGAGCCTATGCAAGTATGTGTTTGAATGGATGTAATTTCTAACATATAGCATAACGTTAGAGATCTGAGAAGTTACTGTATATTTTTCTTCTTACGACCTCAATCAGCACATCATCCACTATTACTGTCTGTCATTGCCTATAACTCAGCGGATATATCGAGGAACCTCTGATATGGTCTCGAGACAGAATGCGTTGCAAAAACTAATGAATTACGTAGTTGGGTGCAGTGTGATGGAGTCGCAAATAGCGCTTGCATACGACGTTCCTTAACTGAATGACTTTCAAAGTTCATTGAGTTTATCACGAGGTTGCGTCGTTGGCTGTTAATAAAGACATTTCTACGATCACGGTCATGGTATTTTTCCAGAAAACACCACCTCATTCAGAGATAATGTCCTATCTCGATTCGTAAAGCGGTTATAGGTTTTAACATTGATACTTGGGTGCACCTATAGAACGAAGAGCGCTTGTGAGAGTAACATGCAGTACCGTAGCTGTTGGGATCGGGATTTTTTTTTTAACATCTGCTCGATTACGTGTATGACACGTTGGTGTGACTCACAGGAAGAACGTAAGAGACATGCAGACCGATAGTTGATTTTCAGTCAGTATTATTTGGTGTCGTATGAATCCAGTTATTGACGAGGTAGTATTATAGTTAGTATTAGTGCTGAGTGTTTGATATGTTCGCATTTGAGCATCAGGTTTACAAAGTATATGTGTTTGTTTAAAGGAAATGTCTATGTGCTATTGTAGGGAGGGTGTGGATTCGAATTGGAGTACTGTGATAGCGAAGGGAAGAGTATGTCTAGTTGTAAGGAAGGTACAGCTATATCCAGAGCGACTGCTGACAAGAGGGTGTATTACCGATACTTCGCTCATTGCCGAATACTGTTCAGTTGAGACAGCGATCGTAAGATTTAATTTTAAGTATAATGATAAATATATATGCGAGTGGTTTTCCGGAATGATTCCGTGTATGCAAAGACCGTGGTGGTAATGATTCACGTTTCCTGTTAACAGCAGCATCCATCCAAATGCAGAGGCCTGTTGGACTGTAGGAATGTATCTGAGTTAACTTTGCCGTCCTCTAGACGACCGAATAGCGAACTAACGCGTAGTATGTATTGGGCGGCTTTTGTCATCAAGTGCAAATTTGAGAAGATTGTGTATGGAGGTGCGTTTGCACTGAACCGTCGTTATTCCCTACCATGTAAATTGTTTGGTTGACTGCTTCTACACATTTAGCGCCTTTATTTAGTTGAGAGAAGATCGATTGTGGTGTGTGCATCTGGCATGTGGAAGCCACGTTTCCCTATTCTCTAGGCATGGGCTTGTAAATTATATGGATGATTTGGAGTATGTTAGATCAGCGAGATCGGTATTCGCGGTTGCAAATATGATTTTTCATATGTTTGTTTCCAGTTAGTCAGTGGTCTAGAGGACGCTCCATGTAGCTAAAGTTTCGTGTTTGTAGAGAAATGTTTTCGACTCTATATGTCAGGAATTATGTTGCATTAGCTACCGTGAGGCTAGTGCTGTGTACTTGATATTAAGAAGTACCGCGATAATGGGATAATATTATGGCGAAAATACGTGTGTTCTTGTAATTCTCAAGTCTGGAGATGTGCACAGAAAAGCGAGCAGGCAAGGAAGCAGAGACAGTATCATGTTTGTGTCGAGGTGAAAATAGTTCAAATGGCTCTGAGCACTTTGGGACTTAACATATGAGGTCATCAGTCCCCTAGAACTTAGAACTACTTAAACCTAACTAACCTAAGGACATCACATACATCCATGCTCGAGGCAGGATTCGAACCTGCGACCGTAGCGGTCGCACGGTTCCAGACTGAAGCGCCTAAAACCACTCGGTCACTGAGGCCAGCTGTGTCGAGGTGAAACGATCGCTAATTTGTAGAACACGCCTGAGAGTGACTTTGGTTTGCTGATGTAAAAGGAGTGATTTTGTATGATGTGGGATGTGAACTGTATGTTTACTAGGTCGACAAGGTACTCGGTGATATATTGCTGGGATGGTGATCGGTTTCACGCTCCAATATTCTTGCGAGTCTGGTATGTATTTCATGATTGGTAAAAAAAAAATTTTCAGGTACTGTACAGATATAAAAGATAACTGCAGTGTTTGTCTAAAATGTGTATATATTGTAAAGTTACTGTGGCTTACATTGTGTAAACTGTGTATATATTGCATCGTAAAGATAGTTATTTTTTATCTTATGGTAATGACTAGAGACGATGAGTGTGTATCCTATGGTGAAGGATATATAGATTGAACAGTTTGATAACGATGAGAGTATGAGGGAGAATTTTTAAGTGGAAAATTATATTCGCTATAAATACTGAAGTACAGTCGTCAAGAGGAGAGATTACGTGTACATTGATTGATGTCAAATTGTAGCAGGAATAGTAATATTTAATTTTAGTTAGAGTGGTAAATGTGTTCCTGGCTTCCAATATTCTTGTGAGTCTGGTATGTACTTGATAGTGGGGTTTCACTATCAATGCAATTTAGCGTTCTGTGTAATATAACGGCTGAAAACACGAGAAAGAATAGGTGGATCGTGCTTCGATACTGGTGGCATCATTAATTCGGCGAGTAAATTGGATTAGAGCAAATAAGAATGCTCCATCGTTTGTGCTGTGATATGGGAGCCTCTACATAGCTGGGCGACCATTTACATATGTTGAGAGCAGGATTGGTATAACGTGATGGGGTAGGTCCGCAAGGAAGACTGCATTGGATGTTATTGTGCGTTAGCTATCAGGAGGCCAGTGCTGCGTACTTGATATCAAGGTGTTCCTGGGGGGGGGGGGGGGGGGCTATGGAATTTACTAGAGTTAGAGTTGGTTATTATTTTAGCTAGCAATGTGAATTGAGTATAAGATTGATTTGCTAGATGCGTTTGCGATGGTATGTAGCTATGTGTGGTAAAGCGTCAGTCAAACATTATGTATGGTCCATTAGAATTGCTAAGGAGAAGGCAGAATGTGCTTTTGTGGAATGGAATTCTGCAGCGTCTTCGTCAGACCGCAGTTAGCGTGGGGGGTAGCGAGGAACGCCCAACGTGCACGGCTCTGCTTGGAGTGCGCGCATTGTAAATAAGCCCCTGGTCATTAACGGCGCCTACATCCAACTTTTGCCTGCATTCGGCTGCAGCTCGCGCTTGTGCTCCTGCCCAATCACGTCAGGATTTGTGTGTAGGTGAACACATATATGGATAGGAATTTATCAGAAATGAAGTATGAATCAGATGTGGTCGCTTGCGGGACCCTGGCGTGGGGCCTGTGCTTGGTTTGACAGCTGATGGCTGCGCCATGTGGTTGGGGCTGTGGACAGGGTGTGGTGGAGGGTGCTTGTGTGTGTTGATTGCATTATTTCATGAGCAGGTCTGTAGGCTGTGCTATGAGTTATTTGTACAGTTTACGAGTATTGAGCGTGCCTAGACATAACTGTGCTGAATTATTTAGGAGGAGTATGAATGTCTGTAATTAAATCATCTGTGTGAATTAGGAGTTGATTGCATGACTGTAGAGTGTGTATTGTGAGTGCAAGGATAAGATGGAGAGTGTTTTGCCTCAATGTGATAAATATATTAGATCTCTAAATAAAATGTCCGAAAGCAAATAGAATGGACTCCTTCCTTACTCTCCCCAGCAGCCTAGCGCAGCCTGAGTAATTTTAGCATAATTGTCGCACCTACAGACCACAATCTGGGATTAGGTCATAGGAGGGATGACAGTACGATCTGATGGCAGTAATGTGTATTATGTCAGTTGGACAGTAAACCTTGTGGTGGAGATACTGTCTGCAAAATAAAGACTTATGTTCAGATCTGTTTTCCCACCATTTCGCCCCACCA
The DNA here is from genome assembly GCF_021461385.2 of Schistocerca piceifrons. Classification (NCBI taxonomy): domain Eukaryota; kingdom Metazoa; phylum Arthropoda; class Insecta; order Orthoptera; family Acrididae; genus Schistocerca; species Schistocerca piceifrons. The sequence continues at coordinate 1,059,789,178 of NC_060139.1, forward strand.
TCTTGGATGAAGTCCTGTGCTGTGCATGTTAGTACACGTTAGTACAGGTTAGTACACGTTAGCCCGCCAACATGGATCGGTAAGGGGGCATGGTGCTGGGTTGAGGTCGTGGTGGTGATTTTAACTAATTGATTCCAAGTCCAGGTTGGTGTGGCATTGGTGAAAATTGGTTCCAAGTCCTAGATTCAATGAAGTCGAACCATGTGACTAATGCTGCAGCCAATAGGAGTGCAGCATTCTAGGGGTAGGGTGCTGTGTCATGAATGAACACCGCACTGATAGTGGGAAAATGTTGAACTTCTCATTTGATAACTGAATATTGAAATTTTAAATTTACTTATTGAATATTATTAAAACTGAAATGGAATTAAGTACTTAGATAATTGATAGGTTAGATGCGTGATGTGGGTGTTAGTTTAGTTAGGATATTTACAGAAGACTATGTATGGTGTGTGTATGGAGGTGGTGGTCAAGGGTGTTTGACATAAGCGGTCGTATGCGCGCAGGTTGGTGGTGCAGTGTGATAGAGACCGGACGATCCTATGTCATCCGCCGATGTCACGGTAGTGTCCTCTGGTGGCACTGATATGAACTAACCCAGTTGGGCTCTGGAGCTCATGGTGGATACACCAGGTGTACCCATCTTGAATGACTGTACTTGCGTCATCAGCTGACATCAGGAGAGTGTCCTCTGATGCCATCGATATGGACTAAGCCAGTTGGAGTCCAGACCCAGCGGCGAACACAAATGCTTGAAGCTGGTTAAATAATAAAGACAAGTCCATTTTTCCCGTCATTTTCCTAGGTGTGATGCATTATCATTGTGGAATTTGAACTTTGCACCATTTTTTCTGGGCGAGGGGGGGATGTGGCACTTTCCCGCCAAAATTCAGATTGCCCACCAAAATCCACCATCTTGATTGACGTTATCGCCGCCATCTTGGATGACGTAATCGCTGCCATCTTGGATGATATAATCACCGCCATCTTGGATAACGGTACTTTGGGGTGGTGCCAGCCAGGCCCCAATACTCTTGTATTCAACATTCTGGCAGTTACACCAGTTACTAACGTACCAGTATTTCAGATTTGCAATGACTTATCCACCACTTACATTAACCTCTGATCTTCCAATGTTGTTCACTTAAATATATTACCTAGACAAATGGATAACCAAAATTTTATTACTCTACATTAATTATTTTTTGCTGTCGACATTTGTTTTATCCATCACTGTATAAGAACTCTGTATCAGAACTCTGTTAATGATTTCCTATGACAAATCAAAAAATAGTGAAGCCGAGAAAGCAAACTACATAAGAGGAACAAATACAAGGCAGAAATTAGGTTAAGCAAGTGCAAGGCAAATGATGATTATATTAATAAGTCCCAAAATAAATGCAAAGCAGCCAGGACTGTTATCAAGACTCATCTGGGTAGAAATAAAGATGTTAACAAAAATAATTCATGTGATGCTTGTATCACACTGGATGATTTCAACACCTTCTTCATTAATGCTGCCAGTATGAATGACAGTGCTGCAAATGAACATATCCATAAATGTGACAACAACCATATCTCAAATAATAGAAATTCATTTCTACAAAATTTTGAGGATATGGTTCCAGTGTTTAAATGGAAAGAAGTAAAAGTAACAGATATTAAAACTGCAATAGCAAAATCAGAAGACATTTATGGTCTCTCCAAATTTGTAATAAAACAAATAGCGAATGTAATAGCACATCCATTCTGTTCTCTTATGAACCGGATGTTTGTCAGTGGCTGTTTCCCTTCATCCTTAAAAATGACAGTCGTTACTCCACTGCACAAGAAAGGTGACAAGTCTTGTCCTAATAATTACCGTCCAATCTCCCTTGTACCCATCATATCGAAAGTAGTGGAATATTGCATACAGCTCCAAATCAGTCAACATCTGTCTGTGAATAATATTCTTAGTGACTCTCAGTATGGCTTCAGGTCCGGCCTGTCAATGGCAAAAACAGTTGAAGATGTTGTTTCATATATATTGTCATCATTTGGATCAGGATTATCAGTTAATGCCACTCTTGTGGACCTCAGCAAGGCATTTGACTCTGTCAGTCACAGGATACTACTAGAGAAACTGCACTGCTATGGTATTAGAGGCTCAGAACTATCTCTGATCAGATCCTATCTGAGCGACAGAAAAGAAATTGTGCATTTTAAGAATATGAGGTCAAATGTCTTGGATATCATGCAGGGTGTACCACAAGGCTCTGTGTGTTTGTACCTTTCCTTTTTATAATATATGTAAATGACTTGCCCAGCACCATGTTACGTAAATCCACATTCTATGCAGATGATACAACTTTCGTTACAGCAGGGAGAGATTTAGGAAAATTAAACGAGGAAAGTGAGGCTCATCCCAGAGCAGCCATCAAGTGGTTCCAACTCAATGGCTTGCATACCAATCATGATAAAACTGTAAATATTCTCTTTAGCTTGTGTGTTGAGAGTGATAAGATTGATTGTGTCTCAGCTAAACTACTTGGGATCCATCTTGACTCAAAATTAACGTGGAAGAGTCATACCGATTATATTTGTACTAAGTTAGCACGTGTGACATATTTGTTAGGTAAACTAAGGTCATGTGTTAGTGGTAAGTTATTACTCAATGCATACTATGCCTTTTTCCACATCCATTTAACATATGCCACTTCATTGTGGGGAAACTCACCCGGAGCAAAACAAGTTTTCATTTGGCAAAAGAAGGCAGTCAGATGCATCCATGGAGTCAGAAATAACGAGTCTTGTAGACCATATTTCAAAAATCTAAAAACACTAACAGTTGCATCCCTCTTTATACTAAGTTGTCTGATACACACAAAAGAAAACCAACACAGTCACAAACTACGACAATCTATCCATCACCGTGACACACGTGTAAAACAGCAAATTGACATCCCAGTTGCTAGACTAAAGAAAACTCAAGATAGCTACAGGTACGTGGGAGTAGAACTATTTAATATGTTGCCAATAGAGGCACATAATGTGTCACTGAATGAGTTTAAAAGCGTCACAAAGAAATGGCTTAGAGAAAAAGCTTTTTATACAATAGAAGAATTTATAATGTGCACTAAAGATGATCTTAAGTACCGGTACTAATATAGTTTCACTTAGATTAAACTTATACATGTAAATATAATATAATATATAATATAATTCAAATACCTTGTGCAGCATCAAGGACAAATTTTTGTATTTTATTAGACAATAATGATCTACAATATATTACATCATTATTATGTAAACTGTATATGTACACAAATGACGACATCAATTGCATTTTTAATGCCTAAAACGGATAGTAAAATAAATAAATAAAATAAATAAAAGATACACAATCATCTCAGCTGTAATATGTCATCACAGATTCAAAAGTACTGAATATGCTGCATCAGGGTTTTTGGCCAAAATTCCCACTGGCGTTCCACTGTAATATACTGTTGTACGCAGTTCTTAAGGGAGACCCAAAGGGCCTGGTGGTTTACATGGAGGTGGTGGGGAGGTGGAGGGTTAGTGTAGTGCCACTACCATCTTAAGGGCAAACCTGTAAGAAGGTGTGGTGGTACATTGCAGTAGCTACTGGTAGCTGGTAACCATGGGGTGTCGTCATTTCAGCCAAAGCAACAGTGACATTGAATTACTGCTAGACAGACTAGTCTCGTTCTGTGAAACCTGCAAGCACAGTGGTAATACACATTGCTTGAAGCACAGACAAGGGGATTATTCTACCAATAGGTTTCAGTGGGTTGCCGAGTACATGACTAGAAGCGGCACATTGGCATAGAGTATGCACTGCTACCTTTTATAAATAACTGTCGATCCAGACTTAGTGCCACAGCTCAGCTTTCCTTCTGGCTCACTCCAGGTGTAGCCAGACTTTAATATGGACATGGCTTTGTATAAGTTTTTAAAATTTTATTATTATTTTTTTTTTTTTGGTACTTTGTTCCAAGAGCAACACTACGCTGAAGCAAGAGTCTCATGGGGCTCACTAGCCTTGTTGTACACACCGCTGCAGTAGAGCAAGCACTTAAAGGTATTCACAGAATTTATTACATACATTTAATGGAGGAAATCAAATCATGACAGTGAAACTCATTACACTGCTGTTACTCACAGTGACTTGAAGAAAATATGCGAATTTATGATGAAGAAATAGCATGAAGAATCGTTTCTAAAAGAGAAAAAGCAGAGCGGATTTTGATCCCCACCCACACACACACACACACACACACACACTCACACACACGTATGTCCCCAAAGTAAGTTCTGTTTGGTTATACAAAACAAACATGTACAAATGCAGAAAAAATATTTCTTGTAAAAAAATCTACAACTATTAAACTACTTTTCTACATAGCTTCCGAAATTTTGTAGGCATTTGTCATAGCGTGGCACAAGTTTCTGTATGCCTTCTTCATAGAAGGTTCTCGCCTGTGTATTCAACCATGTGGTAACACGTTCTTTCATTTCGTCATCATTGTTGAAGTGTTGACCACCAAGGACAGATTTTATGTGTAAGAAGAGATGAAAGTCACTAGGAGTGAGATCCGGGCTGTACAGATGATGATCAAACATGTCCCAGTGAAATTCCCATAAGAGTTGTTTGGTCACATTTGCTGTGTGAGGTCGGGCATTATCGTGGAAAAAACAACACCTTTTGACAGTAATCCTCGGCACTTGTTCTGTATTTTGTGGTGCAATTTCTTAATGATCTCGAATGTGCATTGATTGTTTGGTCTTGTGGTAAGAAATCAATCAGCAAAATGCCTTTTCTGTCCCAAAAAACGGTGCACGACTTTTCGAGGTGTCAAGATTTGCTTAGGTTAACCTTGGTTGGGGATGAAGTGTGCCTCCATTCCATTGATTGCCGTTTTGTTTCAGGGGTTTCGTACGATACCCAAGTTTCATCCCCCCATGGTTATCCGAGAAAGAAAATTATCGCCTTCTTCATTGTAGCGTGTCAAAAACTGAAGTGCACTGCCCATCTATTGTTTTTTATGTTGTTCAGTAAGAATTTTAGGTACCCACTGTGAGCAAAGGTTTCGAAATTTCAGTTTTTGAGTAACAATTTCATGAATTAGCAATAGTGAGATTTGTGGAACTTCCATAGCAAGGACAATAACTTATGGATGTGCTTAATCTTCTCTTCAGTTGTGTGAACCAGTTCATCAGTAACCACAGGTGCACGTCCACTTTGTTCTTCATCGTGCACTTGATCACGTCCTTCATTGAACAGTCTGACCCATCTTCTAACCATTGAATACATTTTGTACGTAAACCTCAGATTTGCTGATGAATTTCCAGTGGTTTAAATTTCTTTGCATTTAGAAAACGAATCAAAGATCTGATTTCACATGCGGCCGCATTTTCAATTACGGCTGACATTATAAAGAAGCACTACAAAGCACACGTCGGCAGCAGCGATCTGAAAATGGCGTACATGTCTTCTCCTTGTGTCAGAGTACTGCCACACATGCTCGGAACTGCGATCGCAGCGCTGCCGTGGATAGAAATAGAAACGGAACTTACTTTGTGGACAACCCTCGTATAGTCTTTCAGGTTCTTTGGAAGTTATTGTCATGTACACTGTCATGTAGGTTTATAGACAGGCTTTTTAGTAATTTGATACCTGAGTAATGAGGTGCTATTTCAAACAGTGTCAAACAGTGGGGTATGCATCATATGTCATTTTTCCTCCCTGTGTTGTGGATGTGTACAGTAGTAATTGCAGTCTACTCTGTACTACTTTTGTGATGTATATATTATGTTGTATATGTACAAAGATGTAAAAGTTAGCTGTTTAGATTTCTGAAGCAATTTCAGAAGTCTTTCTTCTTAATAGTCCTAATTTTTTTTTCAATGTGTACAGGCTTTTTATTTCTTGAATGTTAGAGTTTTTCCACTCTGTCACTCCATACTGCAGGTATGGTTCAAACAGTCCATGATACACTGCACAGGGAAGCTGTTTGTCAGCATACTGTGATACTGCTTCATTATGAATATATTGTTTCCATCTCAGCTCATTATTCACAGTAACGTCTAATAATCTAGTGGATTCTACTTCTTCCAGCCTTGTTTCATAACCTTGCATTTAACCTGCAAGATGAATCTGGTCCATAGCAAAGTGACTTGATGTGGCAGATGCTATATTTATTTTGGCATATTTAGCAATTTTGTATTGCAACTTGCAGAATGCCATTTCAAGGCAATGGTGCACTGAAGATTTACTGTCATACTGTATGCTATTTTTTTTAATCTTTGTGTTGTTAACACCCTCTGGGACTTTCTTATGAATTTAAAACAACCACAGTCTATGTTAGACTGTGATACAACTAAGTTCTGCAATATTCAAAGTTATTTATACTTCCATCTGTTTAGAAAAGGAAGAATGAAATAAATATTTGGCTGTTTATTACCGAATATGTGGCGATTTCGGAGTGTGGGGTTGAGAAGGGACCCAAGGGGACAGCTTAAAATGCCGTGAGTGAAACGAGGAGCAAAATATTTAGCTGTTTGAGAAGAGGCAGTGAGAGCAGGCTTTGCGCATGTGCAAGGTGAGATGCCTCTTACGTTGCTTCTGTTTGGAACAGATGCATGTTGTAGGTTTAAAGGCCCCATAACTGATCAAACATTTTATCAAACTTCACTATGTCTGCTAAATATTTGATCATGTACGGCAGGGCTTCACAACATATGTGCTCGCGGAGCAAGCTGTGAACAGCAAAGCGCGAGCACGGAACAGCACGAGCACGCTATCCCCACTACCGGACCAGAGCGGAGAGAGTCACATGAGATGGGTCAAACTCGTTCAGTCCCGTGAACTACTTCATTCATTTTACTCTTTGGCGTGAAGCGTTCAAATGAAGTAGTTCGTTCATGAAGTACGGAAGCCTGGCGAAGTTGCCCAGTTCGCCTCTCAGCTGCGGCTACGCTCGCTTCGCATCGCTCGTACAATAAAGCTTCGTAATACTTCCTAATTTTCCCAACAGATGGCCGAACTATGCAGTAACGTGCACGCAATGTTTTACGCTCTTACAGCGTCTGAGTTAAATAGAGCATGGTCGAAGGGGGACAAAGGGAAGATAAACAGAGAAGCCTGTCACATATAAAGAAGGTATTACATTTAATCTTGCTCGACATTTTCCTCATGAAGCGCCCAAAAAAGTCTTTATCTGCCAAATGAAACATTATTTGTTGTATTCATGGACTGAAAACTAGGGCTAGCAACGAAATGCAGTCCAATTTTATGTTCCTTTAAAAATTTAATCCAAAATAGAATGAGAATGTTTACCACTGTCACAAAGTTTATATACGTACGTTAAGTAATTATTCAGAAGTTTTCCTGTAGATTTTATTTTTGTTGAGAATAATAACTCTCCAGATTCAAAACGTAAACTGTCACCTGTATTCATTGGTACGATTTCAGGTAAAATCCCTCTTTCAGTGTTATTAACAAACTTTTTATTTTCATGTTGGCTGGGCGTGCTCACACAGCCAGCCTCTTCATTTGTATCCTTCGACCATAGATATTCTATGGTCGAAGTTTGTATCTTAAATATTCATTTGTCTGCAAGCGCTGCCAACGGTAGGCTACCCGTAGACGCGAAATTTAACTGCACAAATAGTCACGGGTAATGATGTCAGCACTGCAGGAAGCAACTGACACTGCTTTCCCCTCGCCCCTCACCAATCCAAGCCATCATAAACTTATCGTTCCCCACAAACACCGCGCGATTCGTCGACAGGCAGTAGAGGGAGGACTAAAGGGAAGAGAGAATGAGTGACGTAGCGTCGATGTAGTTGGAGAGGGAGAGGGGAAGAGAGTGAGTGAACTAGAAAAAAGTGTGAAGTGTGCTATCTGTGAAGAGTTTGAAGTACCAGTTCATTGAAATTGAGTGCTTACTGCTTAGTTCACACTTCACTGAAGTGAAGCGTTCATTTGAATGACTTATTCACGAGCTCCCCATCAGTACATGGACACACAACAGCTGCCGCCAGTCAATGTAAATCCGTGGCCACCTGCAGGGATATCACTCACGAATTATTACTGCGACAAATGAAACAAATAAAGGAGAATGTACACGTGCCACGTAATTTTTTTAGCTTAGTGTATGCCTCTACATTTGTATTAACTTGTGAACTGTTACACAATAAAAGGTGTCACTGAAGTGTGGGATTCTTGGTTATTTTTTGCCCTTTAAAATTGCGTCTGTGTTCGGAGTAACTGTTCTTGTGCATTGTAGGCACAGCATGCAGTTTAAATTTCGATCAGACAATGCGTTTCTCAGGCGCGTCGTGTTACATTTCATTGCAGAGAACAGTTGTTCGCAAACATATGTGGAACCGAGCATCGATATTATTGTAGCCGCCAGTTTGTGTAAACGAGGAAATCTATCCTGAGGGAAGTGTCTGTAGAATTCCAAAATGATTTCTTGTTCTGAAATTTGTCTCCATATTCTCTGTCACACTGCAGGTCAATAATTTCTAGTTGCAGCTCAGGACGAATCTCTTCAATATTCGCTGAATATGGAGAGAACAGATCAAAATCACTGTCTAGTGCTGTCAGATCTTGAAAGCATTGATCAAATTCTTCCTTAAGGGCAACTAAACTATGTGAATAGCGTTCACAGTCTTTGTGAACATCTTGCATAGATGATAATTTAGGAAAATGAGCTAGATTTTCTGTTTCCAGCTGACTCACCCAAAGTGTCAATTTCATTTTAAAAGCTCGTATTCGATCTATGAAATGAGTAATTAGCAGATCTTGACCTTGTAGTGAAATGTTCAAACAATTCAGATGGCTAGTTAAATCTACTAAGAACGCAAGATCACATTTCCATGAAGGCTCTTCAATTCAGGAACACACATGTTATTTATTTCCATGAACATATTTATCTCATCTAATAGGCAAAAAAATCGATTTAGTAGTTCGCCACGACTAAGCCAGCGGACCTCGTAATAAGGCAGGCTACCATACTGGCTTTCTGCATCCTCAAGAAAGCTTTTAAATTGTCTGTGTTGTAGCCCATGCTTCCTTACATAATTGGTTGTACAAACAACAACACTCATCACATTTTTTAGAGTGATACTCTTGCACATAAGTTTTCCTGGTGGATCACACAGTGAACGCCCCTTATTTCATTCGGCACGGTCAGTTTTTGCATTTTCTCCTTCGACAGCGCAACGTAACCTGATTTTTTCCCTGTCATCACTGGTGCACCGTCTGTAGACGCTGAAACTAAAGAATTCCATGACAATCCTATATTTTCAACACTTTCTTCAACACTACTTAAAATATCACCTCCGATTGTAGTGTTCTTCATGGCTACTACATCGAGGAGCTCCTCCCTCACCTGAAGATCTCTATTAACACCTCTAAAAAATATAGCAAGCTGTGCTGTTCCAGTGATATCAACACTTTCGTCCAGAGCTAGAGAATACACCATAAAATCTTTACAGATATTTGCAAGCTGCATCTGCACGTCATCTGCCATGTGCTATATGCGACGCATAATGTCATGTTAGATAATGGGACAATCCGAAACTGCTCAACTTGAGATGGACACAAATGTTCTGCTGCAACCACCAAACATTCTTTTATTAAATCACCATCAGTGATGGGGTGCAGGGATTTTGCTAAAAGCAAAGCAGTTTTGTAACTCACTCTGAGAGCTGCCTCAGTTGATTTTTCTTCGTCATCCAGATCTTCTTCGGATAGCTTCCTTTTAAGTTTAATAACTTCCTGTGCACGATCTGGTCCATCACATTTTCCACTTCCGTAGTCTTTCGCGTGGTACGACATATAATGTCGCTGCAAATTAAATTTCCTAAAAGAATTCAGCGTTTTGTGACATACTAAACATTTTGCAAGACCATCTTTTTCTGTAAACGGATACAATTCCTCCCAATGGGGGTTGAACTGTGAAAGCATGGTTGGGGTTACAACAACGACAACTTGACATGATTCTTAACCAGCAAAGTGACTGTTAGAGCTGATCGTAGTACTTTAAGAGTTACACAGTCGGTGCGAATTCAATAGGCACGCTGCGGCCCTATTCAAACGTGCACGCGCATTTCCCCTCCCCCCCTACTCCGTGACCTTGCACCTGCTCGCGAGAACGTGCCTGAACAGACGCTAGTACTCGCGCTCAAAACCGGCCAGTTGTTAAGCCCTGGTGCCCTTCCCGTTACCCAGTGTGGCTTTCGGCCGTCCGTCTCTTCCGACGACCTTCTCCTTCACCTCACTCATCTCCTTTCCGACCAGCTTAATTCCCGTCGCTCCGCAATCTTCCCCTCCCTGAACCTCGAACGAGCTTATGACCACGTATGGCATTGCGGTCTCCTCTTCAAGCTCCAAACCTTCGCCCTTCCCATTAACTATGTCCGTCTGATCGGCTCCTTTCTCTCCCACTGTCCTTCCTATGTCACCATCCATAACACCGACTCCTACACCTTTTTCCCCTCCGCCGGTGTGCCCCAAGGCTCCGTCCTCTCCCCCCTTCTGTACCTTTTGTATACGGCGGACATGCCGCTGCTATCACCTCCCGTCCACCTCCTCCAGTTTGCCGATGACACTGCCTTCCTTGCCCTTGCCCCCACCCTGCAGCGCTCCCAACACCTTCTCCAATCCCATCTTGACTGGTTCACTGCTTGGCGCAACCAGCTCAACGTCAATCCCTCCAAAACCCAGGCGATCATTATAGGCAAAACCACCCCTTCCTTCCGCCTCCTTGATTTCTATCTTACCATCTATGGCCGTCCTATCGCCCTCACACGCACTCTTAAGTACCTTGGCGTCACCCTCGACCGTCGCCTCTCCTGGACTCCCCATCTCCGGACAATCCAAGCCAAGGCACACTCCCGACTCCGTCTCCTCAAGCTCCTTTCCGGCCGTACATGGGGTCTGGACCCCTCCACCATCCTCCACACCTATAAATCCCTCATCCGCCCTATCCTTTGTTACGCCCATCCGGCCTGGATTTCCGCCCCCCCTACCTTTTATAAATACCTCCAAATCCTTGAACGCCATGCTCTCCGCCTCGCCTATCGCATCCGTCTCCCCTCCCCCACGCGGATCCTGTATGATCTCATCCCCTTCCCCCACCTCCTCCTTTTCCTTGAAAGGATACGGATCCTGTACACCTACCGCAAACTCGATCCTCCTCCTCCGCTTGTCTCACCCATCCTCTCCCACCCCTGCCCGCTGCCGCACCTGTATTCCCACGTCCCACCCGGTCTCCATCTCTCCACCCTCCTCACCCTCTCCCAAGGTGGCTTCCGCCAGCTCCCCCTCCCTGATGATGTCCTCCTCCCCTCCATCTACCCCTCCTATCAACTTTGATCCCCCCCCCCCCCACTTCCTGTGTCCTTTCCTTTAGGCACCCTCCCTCCCTTCTCTTTCCTTTTCCCCATCCCCTCCCTCCTTCCCTCTCCCCCTGGGCTTCCCCTCCCCCTTCCTCCCTTCCCCCTATCTCCCCTGCCCATGGCATCTGCTCTCCCCTCTCCCACCCCCCCCCCTCCTCCTCTCTTGGCAGGTCCCCGGACTCGTACACGGTTAGTGAACATTCGCGTGCCGGAGATCAACGCCTCGTATTTCTGTGTGTGCCGTCGTTTTGTGCTTACGTAGTTCAGTGTTATTCGTTTTGTGCACCTACGTTCACGTGTGCCATTTTCGTCTATGTATGTGTCCAAGTGTCTGAACATCTTTTATCTTGGACTCTCCGCCCGTGGACGACTCCATGTTTTTTTAAAAAGTGTTTGTCTCTGTTTCTATGTCCTCCGTATTTTTATCTCACTTTGTCTTCATTTGTATCTTGTGTGTTTCTCTGAGGCCAAAGAGCGGCGTAGTATGCAGCTGCAGGCCTACCTGTAAACAGGTTTAAAAATAACAATAAAGAAAAAAAAAAGCCCTGGTGTACGGTGCTATATGATGACTTGATCAAGCAAAGATCGTGTTGACGTGTTGCAAGAAATTTTGATTGACGGAAAGTTTGACAAGATGGTGGACACAGTTTCTACCTACGTTTGACCACAAATGTTTAGTGAAATGTTGTTTTATAACGATTTATCTCATTATGTCATTAGTTTCCACAACTGTGGAAACTATGATCAAGTGTAAAAACAAAATAGCACTGACCAAAATTGTTCAGTATCATCTTTCCCAGCCACAAACTACGCATGAAGAGGTTATGGAGAAAATCAAATTTTACTCAAACAGAACATAGAAATGGGAGTGGAATGAAATAATAGAAATCGAAGTTCTCTGGTTCTTCCACGGAAGATGTGGGCTACATGTCTCACATTGTGGTATTTTTATGAACTGTCATTAGAGAACTAGATGAGTATAAATTTTCGCATACTTGTGTCTTCTTTTTCAATGTCAGGGCGAAGTAACGCTAAATAAGTTATTAAATATTTCACTGTCAATCTGCAGAAAGTTGATGTAATCATCAAATTCTGATAGTAACATTTCCATTCAGCTGTATATTTCTCTCTCATTTTAAGCCATTCCCTGGACCAACATCTTGTCTGGAGATATTCTTCTTTAAACACAGTGCCAGAGGCAATGTTAGAAATGCCTTACCTGTATTCATAACCATTCCCACTATATTCTGTTCATCGTAAGAACATTATACCATGTATTCTTCCCCTATTCCTCGAATCTCATTGGATTTTATTTCATATGGAGAGGAAGCCGAGCTGTGTCCAGCACGGTTAAGTACGATCATAAGGATACATTTTATGCTGTGTTACATGCACATAGACTGAACTATAATGTGGGACAACAGCTTCATTGGTGCATTTAACTTGGATAGCTCTGGCCAGCCAGCTGGTCCAACTAACCTGAAACGATGTGAGCAGTTGCAGTTCGGACGGAAAAAGAGGTGAGTAGAGAAGCAATACAGCTTCAAATGTCATGTAATTTTTAAAAAGAATGAAATAATATTCAGCAATACTCCAATACTACTGCATGCTTCTTAGGTGAGCATACAGAAAGCATAAAACACGTTGTTTCTCAGCTAACATAGTACTCTAATTACAAACAAGAGTGATGAATATTCCTAACTTAAATACAGGGTAATTTCTCTTAGTGATCTATTATGTGTGATGCAGAAGCATATTGCTGGGATTTCACCATATTGTTGAATACTGAAGCCACTGAAGGTGTTAATTACAATCAGCTCCTTCCTTATTCCTCCCCCCCCCCCCCCCCCCCCCCCCCCCCCCACCGTGAACCATGGACTTTGCCGTTGGTGTGGAGGCTTGCGTGCCTCAGCAATACAGATGGCTGTACCGTAGGTGCAACCACAACGGAGGGGGGGGGGGGGGGGGGATCTGTTGGGAGGCCAGACAAATGTGTGATTCCTGAAGAGGGGCAGCAGCCTTTTCAGTAGTTGCAGGGGCAACAGTCTGGATGATTGACTGATCTGGCCTTCTAACACTAACCAAAACGGCCTTGCTGTGCTGGTACTGCGAACAGATGAAAGCAAGGGGAAACTACAGCCGTAATTTTTCCAGAGGGCATGTAGCTTTACTGTAAGGTTAAATGATGATGACGTCATCTTGGGTAAAATATTCTGGAGGTAAAATAGTCCCCCATTCAGATCTCTGGGCGGGGACTACTCAAAACGTTATCAGGAGAAAGAAAACTGGCATTCTACGGATCAGAGTGTGGAATGTCAGATCCCTTAATTGGGCAGGTAGGTTAGAAAATTTAAAAAGGGAAATGAATAGGTTAAAGTCAGATATAATGGGAATTAGTGAAGTTCAGTGGCAGGACGAACAAGACTTTTGGTCAGGTGAATACAGGGTTATAAATACAAAATCATATAGGGGTAATGCAGGAGCAGGTTTAATAATGAATAAAAAAATAGGAGTGTGGGTAAGCTACTACAAACAGCATAGTGAACACACTATTGTGGCCCAGATAGACACAAAGCCCATGCCTACTACAGTAGTGCAAGTTTATATGCCAACTAGCTCTGCAGATGATGAAGAAATTGATGAAATGTATGATGAGATAAAAAGAAATTATTTAGGTAGTGAAGGGAGACGAAAATTTAATAGTCATGGGTGACTGGAATTCGAGAGTAGGAAAAGGGAGAGAAGGAAACATACATAGTAGGTGAATATGGATTGGGGGTAAGAAATGAAAGAGGAAGCCATCTGGTAGAATTTTGCATCGAGCATAACTTAATCATAGCTAACACTTGGTTCAAGAATCATAAGAGAAGGTTGTATACATGGAAGAATCCTGGAGATACTAGAAGGTATCAGATAGATTATATAATGGTAAGACAGAGATTTAGGAACTAGGTTTTAAATTGTAAGACATTTCCAGGGGCAGATGTGGACTCTGACCACAATCTATTGGTTATGAACAGTAGATTAAAACTGAAGAAACTGCAAAAAGGTGGGAATTTAAAGAGATGGGACCTGGATAAACTGCCTAAACCAGAGGTTGTACTCAGTTTCAGGGAGAGCATAAGGGAACAATTGACAGGATTGGGGGAAAGAAATAGAGTAGAAGAAGAATGGGTAGCTTTGGGGGATGAAGTAGTAATGGCAGCAGAGGATCAAATAGGTGAAAATATGAGGGCTAGTAGAAATCCTTGGGCAGCAGAAGAAATCTTGAATTGATGAAAGTAGAAAATATAAAAATGCAGTAAATGAAGCAGGCAAAAAGGAATACAAACGTCTCAAAAATGAGATCGACAGGAAGTGCAAAATGGCTAAGCAGGGATGGCTAGAGGACAAATGTAAGGATATAGAGGCTTATCTCACTAGGGGCAAGATAGATACTGCCTACAGGAAAATTAGAGACCTTTGGAGAAAAGAGAGCCACTTGTATGAATATCAAGAGCTCAGATGGAAACCCAGTTCTAAGCAAAGAAGGGAAAGCAGAAAGGTGGAAGGAGTATATAGAGGGTCTATACAAGGGCGATGTACTTGAGGACAATATTATGGAAATGGAAGAGGATGTAGATGAAGAAGAAATGGGAGATGTGATACTGCATGAACAATTTGACAGAGCACTGAAAGACCTGAGTCGAAACAAGGCCCCGGGAGTAGACAACATTCCATTAGAACTACTGATGGCCTTGGGAGAGCCAGTCCTGATAAAACTCTACCATCTGGTGAGCAAGATGTATGAGACAGGCGAAATACCCTCAGACTTCAAGAAGAATATAATAATTCCAATCCCAAAGAAGGCAGGTGTTGACAAATGTGAAAATTACCGAACTATCAGTTTAATAAATCTCAGCTGCAAAATACTAACGTGAATTCTTTCAGACGAATGGAAAAACTGGTAGAAGCCGACCTCGGGGAAGATCAGTTTGGATTCCGTAGAAATGTTGGAACACGTGAGGCAATACTGACCTTACAACTTATCTTAGAATAAAGATTAAGGAAAGGCAAACCTACGTTTCTAGCATTTGTAGACTTAGAGAAAGCTTTTGACAATGTTGACTGGAATACTCTTTCAATCTGAAGGTGGCAGGGGTAAAATGCAGGGAGAGAAAGACTATTTATAATTTGTACAGAAACCAGATGGCAGTTATAAGAGTCGAGGGGCACGAGAGGGAAGCAGTAGTTGGGAAGGGAGTGAGACAGGGTTGTAGCCTCTCCCCAATGTTATTCAATCTGTATATTGAGCAAGCAGTAAAGGAAACAAAAGAAAAATTTGGAGTAGGTATTAAAATCCATGGAGGAGAAATAAAAACTTTGAGGTTCGCCGATGACATTGTAATTCTGGCAGAGACAGCAAAGGTCTTGGAAGAGCAGTTGAACGGAATGGACAGTGTCTTAAAAGGAGGTTATAAGATGAACATCAACAAAAGTAAAACGAGGATAATGGAATGTAGTCGAATTAAGTAGGGTGACGCTGAGGTAATTAGATTAGGAAATGAGACACTTAAAGTAGTAAAGGAGTTTTGCTATTTGAGGAGCAAAATAACTGATCATGGTCAAAGTAGAGAGGATATAAAATGTAGACTGGCAATGGCAAGTACAGAGTTTCTGAAGAAGAGAAATTTGTTAACATCGAGTATAGATTTAAGTGTCAGGAAGTCGTTTCGGAAAGTATTTGTATGGAGTGTAGCCATGTATGGAAGTGAAACATGGACGATAAATAATTTAGACAAGAAGAGAATAGAAGCTTTCGAAATGTGGTGCTACAGAAGAATGCTGAAGATTAGATGGGTAGATCACATAACTAATGAGGAGGTATTGAATAGAATTGGGGAGAAGAGGAGTGTGTGGCACAACTTGACAAGAAGAAGGGACCGGTTGGTAGGACATGTTCTGAGGCTTCAAGGGATACAAATTTAGCATTGGAGGGCAGTGTGGAGGGTAAAAATGATAGAGGGAGACCAAGAGATGAATACACTAAGCAGATTCAGAAGGATGTAGGTTGCAGTAAGTACTGGGAGATGAGGAGGCTTGCACTGGATAGAGTAGCATGGAGAGCTGCATCAAGCCAGTCTCAGGACTGAAGACCACAACAACAACAACCTTCCTTATTCGAATTCGAGAAATACATTTCAGTTCTGGATCTGTCATCTGCTACACTGATAACAAGTCGATCAACAACAGAATAGTCAAAGCCACCCAGGTACCACATTTTCTCTTCTTCTTTTATGACTTGCCATTTTATGTCCTGCCAGAGTTAGTAGTGTGATAAAGCCTATGTCATCACCCCACTCTGCATTGTTGCAAAATTTATTCAAGATGGCGGATCCAAGATAGCGCCCATAGACGTGGCATTGTCGCAGTAACGTCATGGCGGGAAGAACGAATATTGGCGGGGAAGTAGTTCAGTTTGGGTACCTCCAATAACCTTACTCCCCCCCCCCCCTGCTCACACCCACTACCAATACCCTCCCCCTCCCCTGCTGGAGCTGTAAATTGGTGGGAAAAGCATTCAGTCTGTGCTGGGCTACCAGATGTATGCATTGCTTATTTAAACAATCTGAGTTGTTATAGACACTAGCTCCATATGGTGTATTCACCATGAGGTCTAGAGTCGAACTGACCTAGTTCACGACACCACCACCAGAAGCTGCTGTCAGCTCTCCACCTCTCCCCTCCTGTGACATAATCCAAGATGACGATTTGGGGAAATATGATAGAACCAGAACTCAATCTGTGTCTAGCCACTGGACTGGGAGGACAGACGAAATTGTTTACTCTGTTCAGTGGATGAGATGTCTGTGACAGAGAAGGAGGAGTTTAAAGGGTATATTAGCTGTAATCATCCATCTGAGGATTGTGTCGAAAGCAATGAACATGAATACACTTCATGAAATAATGATGATGCACCAGGATGGGGCTAAGTTACACTTCGCAACTCATGTTGATAAATGTGTTTGCTGTAACTTTAGATCATTCAATAAAAATATAGTCAGTCTTCCGAAGTGCAAGAGGCAAAACGTTCACTCCAGTGGGTGCACTCCCTGCCTCCAGTGGCCACACACTCACTTACGGGAAGGACACACACTAGCCACAGGAGTGACCACATACTTCTGGTTGCGTTGGAAATACCCACAGCCTTCCTCCTTCCCATCCACAGTGCACAGATACCCTTTGCCATTGAACACGAATTGCTTCAGGAGTTATTGCATCTGGTGTTGTGGAATATTGTCACATACATAACTTGAAGATGTCACAGGAACTAAATGTGCTACTGCACAAAGAGAGTGGGGGAGGGAGGGAGAGAGAAAGAGAGAGAGAGAGAGAGAGAGAGAGAGAGAGAGAGAGAGAGAGAGAGAGAGAGAGCTTTGCAGATGACTCCAGATTATTTAAACAGTTACACATTTTATCCTGAGGAATACCACCACTGTCACACTTGAACACGCACTCTAAAAAGATCACTGCACACCTGTGAAACCATCTCAGAGGCAATTCGCACACTTTTGTGACAAATACCCATGTCTTGAGTATGGGCTGCTTCAGGAGTTCATAAATCCAGCTGAATGTCTCTAAATACACTTTCAAAAAAGATCATAGCACAGTAGTTTGCTTCAATTTTGCAGTGTATACCACCACACTCAAACACAAACATTAAAAAAGATCGCGACACACTTGTGAAACTTCCAGAGACACTTCGCGCACTTTTATGGAAACACCCTTGTCTTTGAGCACAAGCAGCTTCAGGAGATACTAAATCCAACTGAATATGTCTCTAAAAGCACTTTCAAAAAGATCACTGCACTGTAGTTTGCTTCAATTTTGCGATGTTTACTGCCCCACTCAGACGTGGACTCTAAAAAGATCGCAGCACACTTGTGAAACCAGCCTGAGGCACTTCACATGCTTTTGTGGGAAACAGATCTCGAAACTGATATCACCTGCAATATCTGATTGTGCACTCTGCAATGATGATATTTGGAAATCGAAATAAGTATCTCTGTAACTCTAAACTGGACGCTTGTTTGAAGTCACTACCACAGAGAAAAAAATTTCTGAGTCTTACAGCTGCTTGGGGTTCAACACTTCTCTGAAACGGTGAGTGGACTTAATTTATATTTGCTGCTGCTGGAGTCAGGGACGTTATTTCCTCACTTCTCCAAGCACACACTGATGTCCAAGCAGAGACTGGAAAATCAAAACAATTCAAAGCACTGTGTTACAAACGAGAAAAAAGGCTGGAATTTTCAATGTCCTATAGCTTCTGGTCTGGAGATGCTCTAAGGCCACAATGCGGGTAAGCGACAGCATCCCTCCTGTCCAGGCCGAAGGAGGATGGTCTGCTAGGACTTGTCTCTGAACACTCAAACAAAGAAGATGTAATGTGACTCTCAGAATTTTCTGTAGCTACCTTGCCCCCTGTCTTGTTTGAACCAGACTGTAGAGGCTCCTACGCCCCACACAAAGGATATCTTGTGACTCTCTGACGTCATGGAACTTCTTGTGAATGGACCATTCTGATTGGTTCTTATTGAATTTACCCACCAAACTGCTGTTGCTGTCGGTATGGGAACACTGTCAGCCACTATTTTCAGATGGACAAATTACGAGACTTTCAGTGGAAAACTATTTTATACAGATCAAAAAAACATACAGCAGTCTTATTGCACCGGCAGTTAAACCCTGAGAAAGTGGTCTTCAGTTCATGATAAACGGAAGCTACTGCTGAAGATGCTTCCTCAATGACACTGTCACGGAAAGCTCGAATTGTTCAGCATGAAACTGATCTCGAATCGAGTTATATCACCACATACCATATTGATGTAGTAAAAACAACTCGTATCCTGCAACATAAAAAATCATCACTTCTGTATCCTGTCTACAGGAAAGTTATTAATGCAGCAAAAAAACTGAACAATGGTTTAATTATCAGAAAAGACAGCAATAAAACCAAATCAGTTTGGAAGGTCATAAATGATAAAATAAGCAAATCCAAAGTGACAAACAATAATCTTGTCATAAAAAAGGAAGGAAAAGTTGTTGAAGACCCTCTATATGTTGCCAATGTGTTCAATGACTACTACTACATTAACACTGCTCAAAATCTTATCAAGAACCTGGGGAACTCAAAAATTAGTAAGTCAAAAGTTCCCACAAATGCAGTCAGAAGTAAGAAATGCGATTAATAAGCTGAAAAACAAAATGTCCTGTGGATGTGATGTTATTCCTGGTAAGGTCATAAAACATAGAGCAACAAAATAATGACTGAAATAGTTGATATTATTAATGCATCATTTAAAACTAGTAAATTCCCTTCTGCACTCAAAAAATCTATAATAAAGCCACTTTAAAGACTGTCCATATACCATACAAAATTATAGGCCATTGCCACAACTATCAGGTTTTGCTAAAGTTGTTGAGAGGATTATATATGAGAGACTGTTGAGTTTCCTAATCCAATGCACAGAATGGGTTCAGGAAAAACAGGTCTACAGAAACAGCTGTATATTACCTCTTGGAATGCACTTTAACTGCAATGGATAATGAGGACATTAACTGCAGAACATTTTTAGATCTATGCAAGGCATTTGACCTCATCAACCATGATATTTTGCTAGAGAAACTGTATTGCTATGGAGTCCGTGGAAATGCATATCGTTTCTGAACAACAGATATCAAAGTGTTGAAATAATACATAATGGCACAAAATATTACTCAACATATCAGAAAGTTAATTGTGATATACGTCAGGGTTCTGTTCTAGGCCCTCTGCTCTTCTTAATTTTTAATAATGATTTTCCTAACCATCTAACAAGAGCAGAATCAGTACTTTTTGCAGACGATATAAGACTTTTTATCAAGGGAGTTAGTGAACCTGATCTACAAGAAAAAATAACTGCAACAATGAAAGAGGCAGCTGAACGGTTCACAGACAATTATTTAATTATAAATGACAAAAGAATCACTTGGATGAATTTCAGGCACAGAAGGAACAGAGTAAAAAATAGCATAGGAGTAGATATTGGGAAATGTCTGATAGAACAAACTTCTTTTACAAAATTTTTATGAGTATAGCTGGACAAAGAGCAAACTTCTTTTACAAAATTTTTATGAGTATAGCTGGACAATAACTTAAGATGGGAAAGACATGTTCAACTACTGAATAAAAAACTTAGTAAATACTGTTATATATTAAGAAAACTTAAAGAAAACTGCAATTTTGAAACAGTACTATGTGTGGAGTGGCCCCATACTAACTGTCTTTAAGAAATGTGAGACTGGAACAGTCCAAAATATATCTTAAATAGTTGGGACTAACTAAATCTCTCAGTTTCCACACTAGGTATGTCACTTTTGGCATTCTTTTGCAAATGTGACTGATGTGTTCTCCCCAGCTGAATATGGAGTCAATATGGAATCCTAAAAGATTAACTGTTCCGGTTTCTATATCATTAGATAGTTAAAATAGGTGATTCTGTGTCTTTTCACAACTACACAGCAATTTGTTAGGGGAGAACCATTTTACGGCAGCATGTAGTGATTCCAGTAACATTTGTGCTAATGTTTGTGTGTCCTGGTGAGTTGCAATTACTGTTGTGTCATCTGTATAGCAGACCACAGACTGAGGAACATGATGTGGCAAACCAATGATGGCAATTACGAAAAAGAGTAGTCCAGGCACTGGTCACTGTGGTACCCCTGTCTCTACCATTTTCCTTAGAGAAAGTCTATTTCTCACTTAAATGTATTGCTTTTTGTATCGTGAGTATGAAGTAATTATTTTGAGTGCTGTAGTTTGTACTCCATAAAATCCATGTTTCTCAGTCAATATTTCATAAGGGACACAATCGAAGGCCTTACTTAGGTCACATAAAACCAATGAGGCTTTATACATATTTTCAAAATGGTTTACAACATTAAGAACTGCTGAGGTTATATTTTTTTCCTCATCTGTAACCAAACTTTTTGTTCGAAAGGAGATTATTTTCTTCAAAATAATCACTTAATTGATTATATAAAAGAGTTTCAAATATTTTGGAAATTACAGGAAGTATTGAGAATGGGCAAAAATTTTGGGGGAGATTTTTGTCTCCTTTTTTAAAAATTGGTATAACTTTTGAAATTTTTAATCATGCAGGGAAAATTCCAAACTGAAGACATTTGTTAAAAATGAAGGCTAAAGGTTCACAAAGTAAATGAATAACTTCCTTGATAATGTAGTTGGATAGCCAGTAATTACCCATAGTTTTAGATTTGGAGAATTTTTTACTGCTTTTATTACGATAGCCAGTAATTACCCATAGTTTTAGATTTGGAGAATTTTTTACTACTTTTATTACATCTGTAGATGTGATCATTTTTCACTGAAAGGACTATTTCACTGACAGCTGCTTACCAAGTAGTTCACTTGCAGATGTGTTGGTCAAGTTTATTCTGTTTACAATTCCTTCACTTGGCCAGTCTGGAACCGCGCGACCGCTATGGTCGCAGGTTTGACTCCTGCCTCGGGCATGGATGTGTGTGATGTCATTAGGTTATTTAGGTTTAAGTAGTTCTAAGTTCTAGGGGACTGATGACCTCAGAAGTTAAGTCGCATAGTGCTCAGAGCCATTTGAACTGAAGTCACAAAGAACTCGGTCAGTTGGTCTGGTTCAAGTGCTACATCCTGTGTGTGGTTGGAGGAGTGTTCTTATGTCATTAACTGCCATGCTGCTTTGCACTTGTTTGGTGACATTTCTATAAACCATTAATTTTTTCTCATTAAGCAGCTTAGTTGTATAAAAAATTTTACACTTCATATACTTCCTATAACTGTATCAGCTTGCTTAGTGTCACTCTCACGGTTCTTTTTATATGCATCTCACAATAACAACATTTGTTCCCTATTGTTTTCAAGTTCTTTAGCATACCAATTTGCTAACTTGGTCTTAAGCTTACTTTTACACTTAGTTTTTCTTAGGTGTGAACAAGTGTACCACACTTCAATACATTTGCTAAAGTATCAATAGAGAGTTTCTTAAAACTCGTCAAGGATCAAAAGTGGCATGAAGTTTATAATCCCAGTAACATAGACAACAAATATAATGCTTTCCTTAACACATTTCTCATGCTCTTTGAGAGATGCTTTCCATTAAAACGTTCTTAATGGGGTACTAGCAGTAAAAGGCAGCCAGGGTGGCTGACTAGTGGGATAAGGATATCATGTAGAACAAAATGGGAATTATATCAAAATGATAGGAGTAGTCACAATCAAGCTACAGTTGTCCATTGCAAACAGTATTGTAAGGCACTTAAAATGATATTAGGAAGGCAAAGAATATGTGGTGTGCAAATAGAATAGCTAATTCACAGGATAAAATTAGAACCATATGGTCAGTTGTGAAGGAAGTGTCTCGTCAGCTGCACAAGGTCGACAATATAACGTCATTTCATAGTAACTGTTACTGATAAATCAGATACATTTACAGTATTCAACAATCATTTTCTGAGCGTTGATGGTGAATTAAATAGAAGTTTAGCTTCTACAGGGAATCATACAACTTTCTTGGAAAATGCCTTTCCGAGGCTGATGTCTCAAATACTACTCTGTGATACTGGCAAGAGGGAGATTGAGTCAATAATTAAATCACTGAGGACTAATGACTCTCATGGATATGATGAAGTGCCTAGCAGAATATGAAAGTACTGTGCTGCACATGTTAGGGATGTAATTAGCCATATTTGTAATTTTTCCTTTAGGAATGATCAGTTTCCTGAATGATTAAAGTACTCAGTAGTAAAGCCACTTTATTAAAAGGGAGAAAAGGATAATGTAGATACTTTTAGTCTATTTCAATGCCATCAGTGTTTGCTAAAGTTATTGAAAAAGCTGTGTATGTAAGGATAATGATCATTTTATATAACATAATTTGCAATCAAATGTACAGTTTAGCTTTAGAAGTCGTTTAACAACTGAAAACGCTATATTCTCTTTTCGCTGTGAGGCACTGGATTGGTTAAACAAAAGGTTTCGAATGCTAGGTACATTTTTTGATTTAACTAAAAGTCGGATCATTACAGAATATGGGGAGTAGCTCACAACTGGTTCACCTCTCACTGTAACAACAGACAGCAAAAGGTCATTATTCACAGTGTTGAGAATCGCTGTGATGTGGGGTCTGAATGGGGTATGGTCAAATTGGGAGTACCCCAGGGATAAGTGTTGGGGCCACTCCCATTCCTTATTTATATAAATGATGTGCCTTCTAGTATTATGGGTAACTCTAAAATATTTCTGTTTGCTGATGACACTAGCTTGGTGGTAAAGGATGTTATGTGGAGCATTGGCTCGGTTTCAAATAGTGTAGTTCAAGGTTTGTAGAAAATAAGCTAATGCTAAATCACAGTAAGACTCAGTTTTTATAGTGTCTGACACAAAACTCAACAGAACCTGACGTTTTAATTTTGCAGACTGGGCATATGATTAGTGATACTGAAGAGTTCAATTTTCTAGGTGTTCAGATGGATAAACTGTTGTGGAAAGCCCACATTCAGGATCTTGTTCAAAGACTTAATGCTGCCATTTTTACTAGTTGAATGGTATCTGAAGTAAGTGATCGTTCGGCACGAAAATTAGTCTACTTCGCTTATTTTCATTCCCTTATGTCGTATGGTATTATATTTTGGGGTAAATCTTCCCATTGTAAAAGGATATTTTTGGCTCAGAAATGGCTGGTTCGGGCAATAAGAGGCATAAGTTTGCGAAACTCTTGTCAACCCCTCTTCACTAGTCTGGGTATTTTGACATTGGCGTCTCAATATATATATTCTTTACTGTCGTTTCTTGTTAACAATATCAGCTTATTCCCAAGAATAAGCAGCTTTCATTCAGTTAATACTCAGCAGAAATCCAGCCTGCATTTGGATCGGACTTCCTTAACTCTTGTGCAGAAAGGTGTGCTGTATACTGCTGCATCCATTTTCAATAAGCTACCACAAGAATTAAAAAAAATCTTTGCAGTATTCCATGCGCTTTCAAATCAAAACTGAAGAGTTTCCTCATGGGTCACTCCTTCTATTCTGTTGAGGAGTTAATTGAAAAATTAAGTTGACTCATGTTATATTGTAGAGTGGGTTTACTGAAATTTATGGCTTGACATATTTGGGTTCATAAACATTTTATTTTTGTCGGTTATTACTTTTATGTTGTAATTTCATGTACTGACACATTCCATGACCTTGGAGATTTGCTCCTCAATTTCGTTCTACAGAACTTGACGTATAAATAAATAAAAAAATTTGTCAAACACAGTTTCAACATTAGTTTGCCTAATCTGTGTTTCATGCAAAAAGTCCCAGTTTATATAATTTAGTCTATCAGAAACAAGTTCACAAATTCATCTTTCTGAGATCTCACCCAAGTCACCTTATTTTGATTGTGGGCTGTATTATTGATGTGATCTGACAGTTTACCGTAGACTGTGAGGACTAATGATTGATGGTCAGAGAAACATCCATCTACATGACTAACAGTAAAAATCTCACTAGAGAAGTTAATAATAATATTATCTAAGCATGCTTCTTTAGAAGTAGACTTTTTATTTGTATAGAATAAATTTAGTCACCTTAAGGTATTGAAAACAGTTCTTGATACTTTTCTTGTCACAGTTTGACATTTCTATATTGAAATCACCGCAGATAGCGATTTTTTCTTTTTTCCTTGAGATTTTTTCACATGTTCAAAATTTTTCAATAATATTTATACTGCTCCATTTGGAGATCTATAGAGACTTAGAACTATCATATTCTCATCTATCAACTTTATGCAGCTTAACTCACAATCTGCTGTAGAACAACACTGGCTCACATAAACTTTTGTGAATTTCACACTATCTCTGGGAAAAATTACAACTCGGCCATTTTTTTCTCTTTTCTACACAAAAAGCTGGCCACAACATATCCTTGAAGAACAAAAATATCTATTTCAGACTCAGTTAACCAGCATTCCGATACACAAACTACTTCCACTTTCTTACTTCTACAATAATGTTAGAATTATAGTATTTTATTCCTTATGCTGCACATATTGATTTGCAGCACTGTTGAGTACTTAACGTCTGTCAATACTCCGACCTACTGAGCCTGGTGGTGTTGTTTCTTTCTTTGCAGAGAAGAGGGATTTCTGATAAAGATAATGACACTGATCCTTTTTAGGTTGAACCATGTAACTTACGTATGGAATGGATGTCTTCCTGTTCTTCCCTGATACGATAAAAATCCTCATTCTCTGTCGTGGCTCTTCTTGGTCTCAGTTGCATTCTCTGGTTGCCTGCTGCTGTTGTTCCAGATGATAATTTTGTTATATTTCTTCGTGGTCTGAGACACATTATCTGGAACTTTGTGGTGCTGCGCTGGCGTTGCACACAACGTACACCATAATCATTGTTCTCTCAACTAAATAAAGATAGGAAATGAGTAGAAACAGTCAACTGGACAGTTTACATGGGAGGGAATAACTTTCCAGTATAAAAACACGCCCATGTTGAATTTTCTCAAATTTCCACAGAGAACATGCGTGATCACGAAAGCTGCCCAACACATAGTGAGTATTAGTTCGCTATTCACTCACCTAGAGGGCGACAGGGAATAGGTCAGCTGCATTCTTCTACTCAGCCCGTCCAGTTCGGACAGCTCCCACCATAAGCCGGAAATATCTATCATTCTAGCCATAGGATACTGCTGCCACATGCGCTCCCACACCCCAGACAGAATCGTCCAAGGAAACCAGTCACATATATTTTATCACTGTATTTATAATTAAATATCGGAATTGCAGCCTCAATCTGATGACATTCGACAATGAGCGATATATAGGGAATACTCCCAATGGCTGTGGCCTTGGAAATATTTATATCCTTCTTGTGACTGGATATAGAAAAAAGGATATTAAGCCTATTGCTATTTTCCACATCAAATCTATACCTTCCTTATGACAGGACAAAGCCATTTTCTTTGCACATGTCAGAACACCACAGTACACATACTTTATAAGCTTCCTGATCACAGCGAAACTAACACATATCCCCTACTACGTATAATACTGCGCCAATAACTGAATGCTGGTGATACCAAACAATCCGTGATGGATGGACATGTCTCATTTGTTTTCTTATGAGCAGTACCAGTGTGTCTTAGGAAGAGAGATGTAATCGTCTTATAGGTGACCAGCTATTAAGAAAACACGGTTGCAACAGCTATGTTACTGCCACAAGTGGCCTTGGTTCTACCAGCGCACACAAGTATCACTAACGATATTCTTGTTAAAAACTATACAAGCTTCATAAATTGAGGTATCGTATTCCTTCTGAATGAAGTGATCTTCCACACAAACACTGTGACATTGAATATAGACAGTCATCGCTGGGGTGTTTATTAACAGACCGAAAGCACGGGGTGCACATCGTCGGTGGTGTAAGGCCGTAGTAAAATCACCAAATTTAGAAAGTGATTCAGTTAAGGAACATGGTATGAAGATGGTATTTGCAACTCCATCATGCCACTGCTAGATATTGCTCCAGTATTTGTAATGCATTATATATCAATGCCATGTCACAGGTTCTGTTATATATCCACTGGATTATAGGCGAGGGAACAGGATAGTTGATTGAGAATGATACGTACAGTAGATCATGTGTTATGCTACGAATCACTTAAAAAAATGCAACACTAGATTGTGGTCATAATAAATGTACAAAATCCTATGACCAACACACTGGCTTTTCAGATCTGTAGTGTTATGCTTTCTGGTAGAAATGCTGTCTGCAATTTGGAATCAAGTCTTTCCATTCAACCACATACCTGCATTGGATCCTATAGAGACGTCTTTTAATGATTATAGCCACTAGTGTATCATATTCGTGGCACTCTTGTATCTTGAAATGAGTCACCTTTTTCGAACCTATCTACCACAGTAAAAATACAAAATGTTTTTTTTTTTTGACCATTTATTGGAAATGGGAACATGTTGTAGTTCCACCAACAGTGTAACATCCTGTTTTTTCCACCACGATTCAAGATCTGTGTCAGGTTCTAAACTGACATTAACACATTTCGATCTGTTGGCTCTGACTGAAAGCTGGACATCACACAGTGTAAATCATGTTGCTGCTGCTCCCAAACAAAGCTTTCTCAGGCAACATGAGGTGGTAATGGAAAAAGATAGTACGGGAACTGGAAGAAGGACAAAGATTTTGCTACTGCATGCGGTGTGTCTCCAAACTACATACAGGTGTGTCTCCAAACTACATACAGGTACTGCAGTCCGAACGAGATGTGCATCGCTCAGTGTACTTTCACGTCTGTCACCCAAACATTTTCTCTGTCATGGACCATTCAACATAGAATAAAAAACTATGAACTATAAAAACTCTGCTAACGTCACTTGATAGAGAACTTGATAAGATATTACCATGTCCCTGTCTTCAAATATATATGTATAAAAAACAATGCTCTCATCGAGCATATGCGCCGACCCCATTAAGTATACAGGTATTGGCCCACTCACTGATCAAAGTCGCCTGCACAGACCAGTGTAAAGTGTCATCACCTGTACTGTAGGTGGATCATATCCCACAGACTATCAGTCCCACAGACTATCAGTCCCATGAGAAGGTCCCTATATTGTTGTTGGATACATTGTTTTTTTTTCTGCTGTAACTCATCCAAGCAGTGTATGACACAGCTTTGTACACTGCCATACATCCTGTTTTTTCCACCAAGATTCAAGATCTGTGTCAGGTTCTAAACTGACATTAACACATTTCGATCTGTTGGCTCTGAC
This sequence comes from Schistocerca piceifrons, assembly GCF_021461385.2. Lineage (NCBI taxonomy): Eukaryota > Metazoa > Arthropoda > Insecta > Orthoptera > Acrididae > Schistocerca > Schistocerca piceifrons. The sequence continues at coordinate 1,059,817,454 of NC_060139.1, forward strand.
TGAAAGCTGGACATCACACAGTGTAAATCATGTTGCTGCTGCTCCCACAACACCCACACAAGGTTGCTTTTAAGTAAAAGACAGTCACAACATAAGGAAACTGGAACAGTTTTACGGCATTGTGGGGCATTTCCAAACAGCTGTTCAAAGGTGGTTGACACCCTCTACATTTAGACTCAGCTTTCACAGTGACAGGGTAGCATATAGCTCAGTGTGCATTTCGACTGATTTCTCATACTGCAGTCATGTACATGATCACTGTTTTGATGCTACCGATACCCGGAAAGTGTTGCCCTCTACTAACTCTTTCTCCATCTCAAACAAGCAATGTCAGTCAATGATTATGTGGTAATCACAGTGTACCAGTGGATGGATGGGATGGAAAAGTCAGCACCAGTGTACTGTAATAATGATTCAAGTTGATAGTGGGATCAATTTTAGCAATTTTACAGTAATTTCAGTGCCAACCAATGATGCGGCACCATGCTTCCCAACTTCTGTAACATCGCTAAAACTGCCCCTCCTCTACTTTGTGAGAACAGATACTAGATTGCGAACGTAGATAAATGACTGTGCAGTACGTCCATTCATCATTAATTCTTGGACACATACACCAATGTATACCATACAGCGTCCTATGTATTTCTAGCACTTTGATCATAGCGCGTAATTTACAATTTTTCCCTATCGAATGGGAGTCACAGAGCATTCTCACATTCTTAGGATAAAGTCAGAGATTGAAAGATATCCTCAGATTGTCTTTGACCAACCCTCCCTGCAATACTGTCACTGATTTAATCTGCAGTTGATCTGAAGTAGACCGATACATTCCACATCTCGTGAAGGAGTAGAGCTAACCAAGCCCGTAACTGCTGTTCTGCACCAATCTTACTCACGGTACCCACCCAAAAGCACAAAATCTCTACAGATGCACGCATGTTGAAGGGGTTAGCATCATCCTGTATTGGTGTACAGTAGATATGAAAATGTTGTGATGAAATAGCAGACTCTTAAGGAGAAGAAGAAACAGGTAGTTTTTATGCATGATGAAGCTCCAGATGGACAGAGTTTGAAGCAGTTTATGCAAATCAAATTCACTATCAATTCTAAAATATTGTTCTAGTGTCTGTGGTCAATACCAAGAAGGTATTGGTAAGAGAGAACATAAACACATGCACTCCTAAGGCTACACACTTCTGCACTTAAAACACGCTATAATGTTAGAGAGGTATGGTTTCCGCCCTATTAGTCGTGTGGAGTTCAACACTGTTAATATTTCAATGTAAGAAATATATTTAAAGTGCATTACATACATTGTCCTTGCAAGTTTATCTATGATAAACTATTGTGACAAAGTATAAAAAGAATAATCTACTTTCTTAAAACATAGATTCTTTGTGATGTGTGCACAATAGAGCTTTCCACAGGTGTATAGCATTCACTGTCCACATTCGATGACGGTTCATAAATTATACTATGCTTGCATCAGTCCTATAAAATGATTGTTAGTAACAGAGAATGTCTCTTACAAGGAAAGAGACAAACGCATAACAGCTGTGTTTCATGTATGAAATTACACACCATGTCATCGCTAACTCCGTAAACAGGACATCTGTCAAGCAGATGTTTACACAGCGATTGGAGTACTTCACAAACACCTCTCGCTAACTTAGAATCACCATAGTTATGAAACTGAAGACTCAATTTTATGCCCAAGATGCGGCATGGCAATGGAGTATGTCACATAAATCTTGGTTCGTTTAGAGGAAAGTGTTGAAACAGGATGGGTATGTCTCATCATCATCGCACCTGAGATGGAAGTCCTCTGATGACAGAGGTTTGCTGTTAACCATCACTAGTGGATAGTGCTCTAAGTCACACACAGTTGTATACAAGTCAATTGCAGGTTATACCACACAGCTGACACACCCAGACCGAACAACATAAAAAAATTGTTAAATGACCTGCAGCAACATCTCCCTCTCTCTCTGGAATGCATCATCTGTCCACCACTACATCATAGCTCATTACACCTCCATCTCAACCAATCACTCCATCCACTTTCTGTCATCCTTTAAGGCAGCTTCAAGCAAGTTTAGAGGCAGATAGCTGTCTTTTTTTCCAGGAAAGCATCAAAGGTATAAGTCAACTCGCGTGTATCACTATTACCTCAATAGGCATAAAGTAGAACGTCGCCACACAGCAACTGTTTATTAGCTGACATCGGAAGGCTGTAATTGGTGGAGAGTACAGAGAAGCACATTGTAAATGCTGTTTGTTAGGAGAGGGTCAAACATACGATCCATTCTGTAGTTGTATACTGCAATTACCCCAGCTCATAATACAATGCTCCTTAGTTACGGACACATTATAAAAATTTTTAAGGTGCTTGTCGATGACTTTGGGGTCTCACCTGAGCTTTTGATCCAACATATTACTCTACACACAAGAATTGTCCTGTACCAGGCAGAAGACATGCAATTACTCCTGTATTTCAGCGAAGTTTTTGGCCTCAATTTTTTCGTAATTTTATGTCACTTCTGTCCATGTCATCATGACATCACTTCTCACCACATATTATAAAATTGCTTATAAATGTGGTAGTACAGTTGTCAACACTTCGCACAAATGAATTATTTTTCTGGTTGGATGGCATAGTACAGCACTGTACTCAAACGCAGTTTCAGTGCATTTGCTTTGTTTTCTGTACGTCTGTGTGTCACGGATAGCCCAGGGAGGAAGACAGAGTGGCTTCAGGTCTGATGTTAGCTTCATGTGGTTACAAAGAAGGGAGGCTGAAGTATTTCCCGAGAGACAGGAAGTGTGCTAAGGATTAGTGTGTACCTGAGTGCGCAACCTGACTGGCAAAAGACACGTGTTGCAGGACGCTATGGGTCCTTCACTAAGGAGCACTGTATTATGAGCTGGGGTGGCTGCAATATACAACTACAGAATGGATCATGTGTTTGACCCTGTGCACCAAACCTCTGTCATCAGAGGACTCCATCTCATGTGTGATGATGATGAAACATGTCCATGCTGTTTTGACACTTTCATCTAGATGAACGAAGATTTATGCGATGTACTCCATTGCCCTGTGCATCTTGGACATAAAATCGAGTCTTCAATTTCGTAACTATGGTGATTCTAATTTAGTGAGAGGTGTTTGTGAGATACTGCAATCCGCATGTGCACATCTGCTTGACAGATGTCCTGTTTACAGAGTTAGTGGCAGCACAGTAATTTCACATGTCAAACATCGTTGTTATGCATTTGGCTCTTCCCTTATAAGAGACATTCTCTGTTATTAACAATCATTTTATAGGACTGATGTAAGCATAGTATAATTTCTGAACTGCGATTGGATGTGAACATTGGGCACAATATACCTGTGGAAAGCTCTATTGTTTACTACATCGATATGGTATGTGGTGATATAGCCCAGTTGGAAATCATGTTTCACACTGAACAATTCAAGCTTTTCTTGACAGTAGCAGAGCAGAGTAACTGAGTAAGTGTCTTCAGCAGTAGTTTCCATGGGAAACTAACTATCAGTGCAATATGGCTGTTCTATGTTTTTTTTTAATCTGTACAAAATAGTTTTGCCATTGAAAGTCTCGTAATTTGTACGCCTGCAGAAAATGGCAAACATCAGTTTGGCAGGTTTCACACTGAAAAATTCAAGCTTTCCTTGACAATAGCAGAGCAGTGTAATTGAGGAAATGTCTTTGGTGATAGTTTCTGTATTTCGTGATCTGCAGATCACTTTTGCAGGTTTTAACTGTCAGTTCAATATGACTTCTGTATGTTTTTTTCCGATCTGCAGAAAATAGTTTTGTTGCTGAAAGTCTCGTAATTTATCTGTCTGCAAAAAATAGCTGACAGTGTCCCCATACCAACAGCAGCAGCAGTTTGGCAAGTAAATTCAGTAAGAACCAATCAGAACGGTTTGCTCACAAGGACATCAGAGTCACAATACATCCCTTGTGGAGGGCACAGAAGCCGCTACAGACTGGTTCGAACAAGATGGGGGGCAAGGTATCCACGATAAGTTTGATTTTCCAGCAACACGGGCTAAGTAAATATATATAGCGGTGCCGGAGGCGCTCAGCCAGCGCTGAATACTCTAAGTCCAGAGCAACACAGAAAGTACCCACCCACCTCCCCAGGGGTCGTAACCCCTGCAACCCACACCATAACCACCCAACACAGACTTCTTTAATCAGTTATTTAAGTACTGTGATGTCCCAGGGAGCATCCCAGAGTGCCCCAGAGGTGCATCCAAGAGTGCCACAGAGAGCTACAACACTAAGAAGAATCGCTTCTCGGCTTTTGGCAAGATCAATGTGTAGTCTTCTTTAATAACAATAAACAAGATAACAATTAATGACAAGAAATTTAATAAGATAAGAAAAGTACCATAAGACGAGAAGAATCATAACAAGTATAAAAGGCTAAGAACAGAAAATACACACAGCAGCATAAGACAAACACACACAGCCATTAGAAGGATTGGAGTCGTACTATGACAGAGATATTATTTCTTATCGCACCTTTTCAATTGGTGTACAAGGTGATAGGAACTATGGAACTGGTGTGGTACATACTGATAAACCATTTTCATTATATACAAGAAACAGGAGACGTGTTAATGCTTTGCTTGAGTGTTCAAAGCTGAGTCCTCCTCCTCTGGTTCAGACAGGCGAGATGCTGTTCCTCACCTGCATTGTGTCTTTAGAGCCTCTCCAGAGCAGTGTCTACAGGATATGGGAAATTCACCGAAAATTCTGGCCTTTTTTCTTGTCTGTAGGACAGTGCTTCAAATTGTTCTTATTTTTCCATCTCTGCTTAGACTAAGGCTCAGAAAGTTGTGAGCATCCTGTTTAGAGTTACAGATATATTTATTTTGACTTCTAAATATCATCAATTCAGAGTGTATAATCAGATATTGTAGCTGATATCGGTTTCAGAATCTCTTTCCCACAAAAGCTTGTGAAGTGTCTCATGCAGGTTTCACAAGTGTGCCACGATCCTTTTAGTGTGTGTGTTCAAGTGTGGCAGTGATGATATTCCTCGGAATTCCCCTGAAGCAGTTTGTGTTCACCAACAAAGGGTACCCATGCGCCAAAGCAGTTGCTGGTATGTCTCTTTCTGCAGCATCCATTGGAAACGTCCTCAGGACCCAACATCCGGAATAGTGAGGAAGACATTAGAGCTTCTCAAATGGGCATCAGTAGAAGAGAGCGCTATTAAAAGGATGAGAAGGAGGAAGGCTGTGGGTATTTACAACATGACAGGAAGTAGTTGACCACTGCGTGGCCGTGCTGTAAGCCAGCGCATGGTCTCTGGGGGCAGGAAGTGCGCCCACCAGAGGGAATATCTTGCCTCTTGCACTTCAGAAGACTGACTCGACTTTTATCGAATTATCTACAGTTACAGCAAATGCATTTATCAACATGAGTTATGAAGTGTAAATTAGCCCCATCCCGCTGCATATTCATTATTTCATGAAGTGTATTCGTCTTCACCAAATATCATTGCTATCCACACAGTCCTCAGATGCATTACTACAGCTAACATACCCTTAAACTACTCCTCCTGCAGCACAGACATCTCATACATTGAACACAGTAAACTATTACGTCTGTCCCGCCAGTTCAGCAGCAGCAAATAGACTGAGTCCTTTTGCCACCATTTTTTTCCCTGATTGCCATGTTGGATTACATCATAGGAGGGGACAGGTGTAGGGCCAAAAGCACCCTCTGTGCTGGTGTCATGAAGTAGGTCAGATGGACCCCGGACCTCATGGTGAACACACTGGATGGAACTATTGTCTATGACAACTCAAATTGCTTAAGTAAACAATGCATACTTATGCCCTTCTTATCTGACAGCCCAGCACAGACTGAAGCCTTTTCTCACCTATTTCCAGATTGGGGGGGGGGGGGGGGGGGGGGGAGAGACGGAGGGAGGGGAGGTTAGTAGAGGTAGCCCAATTGACCTATTTACCCGCCAAAACTTGAACTTCCCGCCATGGCATCACTGTGACGCTGCCACATCTATGGCTGCCACCTTAAATAAATTTGGTAACAATACAGATTAGGGTGATGCCAGATTTTTCCCTCTACCAACGTTCGGCAGTGGCATATGAAAAATCTGCGGGTGTTAATTCCAGTATGTCTGGCAGTGTAACAGTCTTGTTACTTCTCACGAAAAATCACTTAACTTGGTGCCAGATCAGTTTTGTTCGGTTCATACTATAATGGTATGGTGGCAAATGCAGCATTTATATGGTGTGCTGAATGCTGTGAAAATAATTGTTTTTCATGTTTCTACGACATTTGCCACTCTGGTTCCTGTGAGACTACATCTATGGTATAAAACAATGGGCATGGGCCCAATAAAGAGTATTTGGTTTTTCATTTGTGTCCTAAAAAATTAAATTGCTGCCATTTCTTAATTTACATAACCTTTATTAATGGTCTATCATAAAATATCGATAATTAAGAATTTGTATTTGAAATGAAAACAGGGATTTCGCATGCAATATGTAATTAGAATCAGAAGACGTGCGTTATTCATTAAAAACATGATACAGTTATGAGATGTAGATATTTCAAATTGAACAAAAAAAGATACTATATCAAATACAATCCTTTGGAAAACTTCAAAGCCATTTTTTTCTGTAAATTTATGGAAAATATTAAGAACAACCTATTTCTCGGGATTTTTTTAACCAGTAACATCGTATGTGACTTATTAAAAAAAATCTTGTCTTCGTTAATGTATTATAAATAATGGCTAAACACCTGAACATTACAAGTTCACCACACATGAAAATGATGACAACTTGTGCACAATATAAGAATATACATCACACATAAGTCTGAATCCTGTGATGTTAGAAGAGAGTATTCTATGTAATGGAAGATAGCTACTGAACTCCAATAAGCATGCGAACAACATTTTTACTGGTATCTTCTATTGAAGAATGTTTTGGAAGATGACGTGGTCAGTACAATTACTAAACTATTTTCATGACTCTGAAACCACTACACAATTTTACAAAATACTTCAGGGTCCATTCTAATAGTACTTCACTCCCCTCAACATGAATTTTTGGTTCTTACATTTCACAACACTACTCAATTAACAACCTCGCTTCAGGGATTCTGAGACAACTGTACAGGTTGCAGTAGTATAACCAAACCAGTTGGAAAGTTCCATAAACAAAGTATATAAGGTTGATTATTATGAACTTAAAATGCATGTTTCTATCCTATGAGCTGAAAGCCAAGTCAGAGTTTCTGTTGGTGATATGTGATAGTCAACTGCACCAAGAATGTCTGTATCATGCATCTTCATTCACTTTTGAATAATATATAGGTCAATGTTGGGTTTTGCAGCATCAGTTAGTATCTTGACAACAGCCATTCATTTTTATTGTTTCACGACTGAATAATTGAACAATCTTTATATTTAAAATATTATATATTGTAGTGCATATATATAATAAAAAACATCACAATTTAGATGCCTTCTGTTGGTTCAAAAATCCAACATAAAGAATTTATGTGAAACAAGAAAAGAATACTTACAACATAATGATAAATAATTTCTTATAAAATGGCTACAAAGAAATTCATATATACATTACAAAGTCATTAATAACATATTCTCGGGTTTCAATCCATGTCAAGTGGTTAACTACCCATGAGCTTTTGGCAGAGATCTCCTCTGCCATTGTCAGGTGGTTGACTGTTGTCTGAATATGGCTGCTGCGATGCTGCCAGTAACGTCTCAGATGCCTAGTCCTGCACAATATTCAACAATGTTTTTTGGCGATGTGGTCACTACACTTGCTTCAACTCTCCAATCACAGGATCCCAGGCAAACTCAGCTGGAATCCACCATCATTACTGAGAGTGTTGTCCGATACTTTGATCTCTATTGTTTCGTGTATTATGCTATCCCAGAAGCCAATGGTCCATTTTAATCGTCGAATGCAATCCGGTATCCATTTTACAATGCATGCTCTGCTAAAGCTGATTTTTCAGCGTAGCATAAGTGGAAACTGCTTTCATGTTCTTTGTGATGCTGTTCAATAGTGCAGACCATCCGATCTACATAAAACTGCACACACACCCACACAGTATTTTGTACATTCCAGGTGTTCTGAACCGTACACCATCTTTTGCAGGATTCATTAGTTGCCAGATCTTTGCTGGGCATCTGACGATTGTATCAACTTTATGTTTCTTCAGGAGACTGCTAATCTTCCCTGTTATTGAGCCAAAAACAGAGATCTTCTGCATTTGCGATTTAGATGAAACTGCTTCTGAAATTTTTCTATTGATGTAACGGTTATCCTTGAAAACTTTACGTAAGTGGCACAGTTCTCTCGGCAGGTTTTTGGCATCTGTGACGGTATCAGCTCAATGTACCGAGATCCTCAGAGCAGACCGTTTCTGTGCTGAGTGGTGGTAGCTGGTGACATGAAGATACCGGACTGTGTGGGTGGGCTTATGATAAATGATGTGCCTGAGGCACCCGTTGGGTTTTCACCAGACAAGGCTACAAGGGTGTCCTGGAAAAGCAAGGATCCTTTGTGAATGTTATGTGGTCATAGATGATATGTTCCATGAACTCTTTGTGCTTTTCATGTCCATAAGACCATATGATGAAGGTATCACTGCTGTAATGATTAAAACAACTAGGCTTTGCAGGAGCCATGTCGACAGTGATTTCCTCAAAATGCTCCATAAAGAGGGTTCCTACAACTGGAAGCAATGGGCTCCCCATCACGATGCCATCCATGTGGTTGAAATATTCTCCATCATGTAAAAAATACGATGATGTCAGGGCACGTTTAAATAAACCCATGATGGTGTCGTCAAAGAGACGGGACAGCAAGCCTATGAAGTCTGTGATGCGCATACACGTAAATAGAGAAACCACATTAAAACTAACCATAATATCCCTTTCACCAAGGCACAGAAATTTAATTTGATCAACTTAAGTCTGCCATATTCTTTACATGATGCACACAATGTCCAACATGTGTTGACAGGAGGCTGGCCAAATGCTTTGCAAGCCTGGAGGTCAGTGATCCAATGGTGCTAACTATAGGCCTTAAAGGTGTATCCTTCTTACGCACCTTTGGTAGACCTTAGAATGTGGGCGGTCTGGGTGTCTGAGGGAGGAAATTTTTTTTTTTTAATAACGCTCTCTTCTACTGATGTCCATTTGAGAAGCTCTAAAGTCTTCCTCACTATTCTGGATGTTGGGTCCTGAGGATGCTTCCAATGGATGCTGCAGAAAGAGACATACCAGCAACTGCTTTGTGACCCAACATCCAGAATAGTAATGAAGACTTCAGATCTTCTCAAATGGTCCACCCTGGAAGAGGGTGTTATTAGAAACCTTCTCCCTCAGACACCCAGACCATCCACATTCTAGTGTCTGCCAAAGGTCATAAGTAGGATACAACTTTAAGGCCTATAGTGAGCACCATTGGATCACTGACCTACAAACTTCATGTACATAATATGGTGGACTTTGTTCATCCAATTAAATGTCTATGCCTTGATGAAGGGATAGTATGGTTAGTATTGCTGTGGTTTCCCTGTTCAGGAGTGTGCGCATTAGAGACTCTGTAGACTTGCTGTCCCGGCTCTTTCACGACACTATCGTGGATTTATTTAAACATACCCCGATGTCATCGTATTTTTTACATGGTCGAGAATATTTCAACCAGATGGACAGTGTCGTAATGGTGAGCCCATTAGCTCCAGTTGTAGAATACCTCTTTACAGAGTATTTTGACTATGTCACAACAGGGCTCTTGCAAAGCCTAGTTGTTTTTATTGCTACAACATCATATGTTCTCATGGACATGAAAAGCTCAAAGAGTTCGTGGAACATCCACAACCATATAAAGTTGACAATGGAAGAAGAGAAGGATTGGTCCTTGCCGTTCCTGGCTGTCCTTATCTGTCGAAAAACCAATGGCTGTCTAGGTCACGGTGTTTACCACTAGCCCATCTACAAGGTTCAGTATTTGTAAGCCATAAGCTACCACAATCCAGCACAGAAACAGTCTGTTCTGAGGGCACTGGCACATTGAGCTGAAACCATCTCAGATACCAAGAATCTGCCGAGGGAATTGAGCCACTTACGTAAGGTTTTCAAGGGTAACAGTTACAACAATAGACAAATTTTGCAAGCAGTTTCATCTAAGCCGCAAAAGCAGACCTCTGAAGAAGACACAAAGAAGATGGCATTTTTCCCGTTTTGTGGCTCAATAACAGGGAAGATTAGCAGGCTCCTGAAGAAACATAAAATTGTTATAGTCTTCAGGCTGCCAGCAAAGATCCGGCAACTAATCAAACCTGCAAAACATTATGTATGCCTCAGAACACCTGGAATATACTAAATAACATGTGGGTGTGTGCAGTTTTATGTCAGTCAGATTGTCTGCACTATTGTAGAGCTTCATATAGAACATGAAAGGTGTTTCCACTTATGCTATCCCAAAAAATCAGCTCTAGAGGAGCATGCATTGAAAAACGGACAACAAATTTCATTCATCAATACTTCTATTATTAAACGGACCAACGGCTTCTGGAATGGTGAAACACTTAAAGCAACAGAGATCCAAATATCAACAACACCCTCAATAAAGATGGTGGATTTCAGCTGAGTCACCGTGGGATCCTGTGATCGGAAAGTTGAAGCGGGCGCAACGATTACGACAACAAAACATTGCCATATATGGTGCAGGACTAGGTACCAGTGATGTTACTGGTAGTGGCACAGCTATATAAGCATGGCAGCAGCATTCAGATGACAGTCAACCATTTGACAATGGCAGAGGAGATTTCTGCCAAAAGTTCGTGGGCAGTTAACCACTTGACGTGGCTTGAGACCCGAGAATATTTTATTAATGAATATAAATTACACAGCCATATTTTTGTCCATCACTGCTTTCCATTTACAGTAAAATCTTTTGATCTGTTAGGGCGCATCATATTCCTCTTCACTAAAATTCTTGATGTTTTGATCCTTCTGCAGGAATCTTTTAGAGGACAGTTGTGGTTCCTGACCACTACTGAAAAATTGTATTGTGTTTGCTCATAGGAGACTGTTTTCCCATGCTTTTTTGGAGAAGTTGAGTAACTGGGGAAAAAATTTCTGCTGTCATTGGTGGGCATTGCCACTGGGTAAATAGTAATGAGAGAGGGAGAATTTTTAACAAAATATTACTGTTGTACCACCAAGCAGACTTACTGGCAGTTGTTCATGTCCCTCGCACACTATGGCTAGGTATTTTCTTCCATGTCGACTAGCAGCCATGAAGCCTTCAGCTGTCATCACAATTGATATTTCATTCATTCTTCTAGATTTCACCTTCTGTCCTGAGTTTCAACTACAAATAATACTTTCTTTGGTTAGAGCTCTTACCTTATTAAATTATATAACTTTGTCACATTTTTCTCAGTGATACAGTACCACAAATTTTACATGTGTATATACTTTGCTACAAAACACATCACTTCATATACTCCTGTGGTGAGGAGATGACCAAGTATGTCCATCCAAGATACAACAATTTATTTTATTTTGCATTGTAGTCCTTATGTCAGCCGTCCAATGGATTTTCTCTATAGGGTCAATTACTTTAGTAAAAAACAGTAACTTTACTGAATGGAAGGAATGTTCCTACTTCATCCTCTTCACATTATTGTTATCATTTTATTTGCAGGCCCCATTAATGAAAACAATCATCATATCTGTTGTCCACCAATTTTTCCCTTACGAAATCTTGCTATGATCAGTTTCTATAGATTAATGCAGCTAGGATTGGGATGACAACCTCACTATCTCCAGGGCGAATGTTATTTAGGAAATCATGGAATTCATGTAACTCTTCCTTGTGTGGTTATACAACAAATATGTCATTCACATAGTGGAGCCAGCGGAATGATTTTAATTCTGCATTAGTTAACCTGTTGCTCAGAATGGTCCACAAAAATGCGAGCTGCTACTGACAAAAAATTGGGCACATGGATACATTGTCAGATTGCTCAAAAAATCCTCCTTTACATTTAAAATAGCCAAACCACATGCAGATTTTGACCAGTTTACTTTTATCTATGGCAATTTTGCCTCCAATGAAGTACACAGTATCTGCTACTTGGATATCAATAACAAAAGATTTCACATTCAACTCGACAGGAATGTTAGTTGTGGATATCTTTACTGTGAATACTATTTATAACAAATGTTTGGAATTCTTAGTGAGAGGGTTTGTTTTTCCACTCAGATGATTCACTTTTGCTGACACAGGACTGTCTAAAAAGTACAATGGAAAGAATCCCATTCACAATAGGTCTTGGTGTGCATCCTTCTTTGTCTGTCTTTGGTTGACCATATATTCTGGAAGAGACAAGTTCCAGGCAGCAGAATCTTGATAAGAGTGCTATCTAATCTGTAGTTTGATGAAACATTTTTCAATTTTCTTATGACCTCGTATGTCAGATCACAACAACAGTTTCCAGAGCCTGTGTACTGCAAGCTCAAATGTTTGTCATCAGCATTTTTATAGAGCACTGATAACAAGAGAAAAAAAGAAATTCTGGCTTCATAGCTACCTGCCATCAAGGAAGTAAATATTATCAGTAAGCCACTTTAGTGGCATGAAAACAATTAAATTTTTATATCATACCCACTTCCTCCCTCTTATCTTATCTTTTATCAGCATATACCCAAAGACAACTGCCCACCATTGGCAGACTGGACATTTTTTTATACAATAACACTACCAAAGTGCTAGAATACAGTCTTTTATAAGTGAACAAGGCACTGACTTTCAACAGTGTTCTGCCATCTGGGGACGTCAAGCCTGAAGGAGATCCTGCAAGAGGGATCAAAACATCGAGTATTTAAGAATTTTGGAGAGAATATGACAGGCTCAATAGCTCACAAGTTTTCACTATCAGTGACAATGACAACAAAATGTTGCAGACTTGTATGCTTTCCATTTCTCTCTTCCACATAAACAATAGTAAAACAAGAGTATCATTTGTCACTGGAATGCAATTTTAACATATGCCTTTTTACACTACCCTGTTGTGTAAATGACATTCCACAGCGACTACAACTGAATCGTTTCCCATTGTGTCCCGCAATGTGTAGAGCTAGATAGAATTTTGTTGTAAAATTCCGCTTACATATGTCACATGTGTATATTACATTTTCATATATACAAGTATGCTTTTTCATGTGTTTATTGAAAGCAAATCTACGTTTGAATTCTTTGTTGCACACAGAGCAAATGAAACGTTCTCCACTAGAATTATCATCATGCTTCACTTCTTTGTGGTACTTCAATTGGTGTTTACTTGTAAAAGCTAAACTACAGTCTTCACACTGAAACTTTTCCCTGACAGAGTGCATGTTCTTCTTATGTCTCTTGAGTTGACAACGTCCTTTGAACTTCGCAAAACACAAGTCACATTCATATTTCCTTTCTGAGTGCACTATTTTGTGAGTATTTAATCTTATTTGATTGTGAAACATGGCTCCACAGACATCACACATCCAAGACTTCTCTGTATGAATGGTTTTATGGCGCTTCAAATAGCGCTGTGATCTGGCACCATGACCACAGATGTGACAGCGATATGGCCACTGATTTGTATGTATTAGTGCATGCTCTTTGAAAGATATTTCTCGATTAAGGTGCATTCCACAAATGCTACATTGTACATATGTCTTTTCAACATATGTTTTAATATGCTTTTTCAAAGCAGACATAGTACCATACTCCTTCTCACAAAAGTAGCATTTGAGTTTTTTTTTCCTCGACTCTCTGGAAAGGTGTTTGGCAATACAGGAATGACTGAGAAGTTGATAATACTCTGACAGTACCACTGAGCATTTAGAACACTTGATGCTTGATGGCTCTACAAAAGGACCCAAGCATTGGGGTTCTTGTGAAGTGCTGGATTCACTATTTGCCTGACTTATTTTTGAGTGAGGAGCTATCTGAATAGGCTCACAACATTCTGGTTCATGAGCAATGCTGGCTTCTTTGTTTGTTTGCACTGGTCTCAAGGGAGGGTGTACACTCCCATCACACATAACTGAGGTTGACACATCTGGTTGCTTTATGGTGGAATGTTGTGGTTCTGCATTGCCTGTAACACAAAGATTATTATTACAAGACATGTTCACTGTCTCATTATAACATTGCTTTATACATATTCTGAGACAAGAAACTGTGAAATTTGTTTATAATAGATTTATATGTTTATGCGAACTACATTGTTGTAAAAGCGATGGAGTCACAGAACAAAACAAAGTGGAATTATATGACTTGTTCTTGTACCACACATGATGCAAACTTTTTTAATGGTGCCTCTTCATCAGTATGGTTAATACTGTGGTTACACAAAATTACCAAATTATTATCCTTCAGTATTTCGCTACTGTCTGACTGTGTGTAAATAGTTCATTTGGAAACATTTTACTTAAAGACATATTTATTATTTAATATACCTGTAAAGCACATGTTCGTCAAAATTGTGCCCTGCTAAAAACTATTTGTTTTAAGATTGGCATAGCTAATTAAAACACCTTTGTTCTCTTCTTTCAAGGAGATATTTCACTTTTTCAAAAAAAAATAGTATTTCAAAACTAATTCGAATTCTAAATTTTTATGTTCCAGAATGTTTCAATCTAAAGTTGTAACTCTTTGCAAAATACAGTGTTATAATTTTGTAGCATAGCATTTTCTTTTTTCATAAATGAATACTGTTACTTAAATAACCTGCTAGTGTGTTAATTATTCCAACTACAATATTTCACTTCCTCAAAAATAATTGGAGAATTTTGGGAATTCAAGTGCACACTAGAAAATCCCCTAATAAAGTAGGTCCTATTGTTTTGTTACTTTGTAATTATACAGCCTTCAGTTAAACATATTTACTTCACTGCCTACTGTATTTTTCTGTCTCTTGTGTTGATATTAAGAATGTAATAATCTTTTATTTTAACAATATTATGAAAAGGATTGATTGCTATTCACCACATAGAAGAGACATTAAGTTACAAAATGGCACAATGAGAAGATAAAAAAAATCCTACTTCGGAAACAGAAAACATACACAGATTCACACAAGCACAACTTTCACACCCATGGCCACTGTCTCCAAACACCGTGTCCTGACTTCAGGCTAAAACTGCATATGACAGCAGCAGCAATCCGCAGTGGGTTGTAGGGGTAAGGAGGCAGCATGGGGTAGAGAGGGGAAGGGATCGCAGGGTAGGGGTGGTGGGAGATGATGTGATGCCTGTGAGTGTGTGCAGGGATTTGATAGGTACAGAATAGGGGTGCTGGGTTCAGAGTTAATGGCTGTGTGTGTGAGTGGTGGCGGGGATGGGCGGGGAAGCAGGAAACAGGAGAGGAAGGAAATAGAAAAGAGGAAAAAGACTAGTAGGTGCTTTGGAAAAATACAAGGCCTATGTATTGCTGGAGTGGGAACAACCTATTCATGGGCCATCTAGAGGAATCCTTCCTAACCAACTGGAATCCCAAACTTCTCAACTGTTTCAGATTCATTAATGTCTTCATGATCTGACCTGAGGGTGAGGAACCCTACCCACATTCCTCCAGAACCTCAACACCTTCTCCCTCATTTGCTTCATCAGCTTCTCTTAAACCCACCTCTCTTGATTTGGTCTTCACCTCAACGATGGCTAAATCTGTATCTCTGTCCACCTGAAACCTACCAACCTCTAACAACAATACCTCCATTTCAAAAGCTGCCATCCATTCAATACCAAGAAGTCCCTTCCATACAGCCTAGTCACCCTGTCACATCTATAGTGATGAGCAGACCCTCTCCAAATATGCCAACGGCCTCACTGAGGCCTTCTGAAACCAAAATTATCCTCCCAACCTCGTTCAGAAACAGATCTCATATGCCTTTTTTCTCCAGTCATCTACCACTTCTCAGATACTCACTCTCCAGCTACAAAAGGGCACTCCCCTTGTGACCCAGTACCACCCGGGAGCTACTGAATCACATCCTCCATCAGAGTTTAAAACTACCTCTCGTCATGTTCTGAAATGAAGAATTTCCTACTTACTATCCCTCCCCACCTCTCCCACAATGGTAACAGTGGTATCCACAGCTCACAGTACCTAAGCAATATCCTTGTCCATCTCTACTCCACCCTTGCTTTCAACCCCTCACAGCTCACATCCCTGTGATAGACTTAGATCCAACAACTGTCTAATACATCCTCCCACTATCCCAATCCTGGCAGAGGCATTTGCTATCACATCACAGGTGGGGTGCCTGTGAAAGCAGGCATTTGATCTACAAACTAAACCGCAACCATTGTGCTGCTTTCTACATGCAGATGACAACTAAACAGCCATCTGTCCACATGAATGCCGCCACCAAATTGTAACCAAGAGACAGCTGGACTTCCCAGTTGCTGAGCAAGCTGCCCAGAACAACGTGCTTCAGTTCAATAACTGCTTCATGGCCTGTGCCATCTGGATCCTTTCTACCAACACCAGCTTTTCTGAATTTCACAAGTAGAAATGCTCTCTCAGACATATTCCTTCATTCTCAGATCTCCCATGGCCTCAGCCTTTGATAGTCCCTTCTGTCCACCTACCTGTTCTCCTCCCTGCTCCAACTCCAGCACTACACATGCCTTCTATTTTGTCAACAAACTTATGAGTCTTTTCCCCTTTACTACATCTCAACTTCGCCTTTTTCCATCCCCCCACCCAAACACAGCTCCCCACCTTGGCACTTAGCAGCCTTACCTTCTAGCCACCACGTGTAGTGTTTTGAGATATTTGTCAACATCCCAACACACCATTGGAAAGCCATCAACAAGAGATGCTCATGAATAAATTGAATAAGAATAAATGTAGTGGGAAAGGGAAACTGTGTGTTTTCTTTTCTTGTTTGCAGTGAATGTGGAGCAGTGGTGGAGCCAGCAAGAAGGGGACCAGTAAAAGTGGTATTACAACCACTGGTTGTCCGGGAGTCATTTGTGCCATGGTGCAGCAAGTGCCTCAATCCGAGAGCCATGGAGTAAACAATACACCAACAGGGGCACAATGAACAATTGAAAAGCAGTAGTTGTTTATCTGGGTTGCTATCTCAGGTCCTAAAGTATGCATTTAAGGACATTTTTGAATGTACTCAAGAGAGTGGTATTACCGTAGCAATTGTTTGATGTGTTGTTAAATGAAATAGTGAGAACATTGGGCAAGTTGGGCAAAATGTACCCCTGTTTGTGAGAAGTGTGGCAATTTATTTAGTAGTGCAGTAGAGAGAACTTGCGGAAGCATTCCAGGAATCTTCACCGCAGTTGGATCGACAGGGAGCTGGCACGGAAGGATCTGGACCACCAGACAACTACTCTGAGAAGAGAGGATAAAGTTAATACTACTTTCATCAGGGGTTGTATTAGGGTCGGCAAAATATGGCCCATTTATATCGGCCAGCGATGTAAATTCCTGCTAGTGTTGGTATAAGACTCACCACAAACCCTACAAAATATAAATCAGCAGAAGAAGAGGGAAAAATAAACCTCACACGTCCCTGTGCACTCTCACAGGCAGCATATCACCTTCCCCACCATAGTCCTTCCCCTTCCTACTCCTGCCCCCTCCTTACAGCTACCACGCATCCTGATTGTTGCTCATGTCAGACCCGACTGCAGTCCGCAGTTGTGTTTTCTATGTCCCAAGAAGGACCTTTGTGTCTGAAAGCTTAAATATTTAGCAGTTTTTTAATTATGCCTGTCTGCAACTTAACGTATCCTCTATGTGGTGAGTAGCAATCTATCCTTTTCATAATGTTGTTGTTATCCCATACTGGACTTTCCATCATTTAATACTGTATTTTATAAATTTGTAATGTCTGCAACACGAGCACCTTCTGTATAGTTGTATACAGTGCCATGGTCAGTCAAATGTGAGAATTCAACAAGTACAAATCATGTAGTTTTTGTATGTCATGGCTAGCTGTAATTGATGTCTAGCTATTTTACTGATCATTGCCACAAACAAAATGTTTGAAACTTCTTCAAGGTGGTGCAGCTTAATATCTGTATTTACTTATTTTTGTATTCATCCAGTCATCATCTTACAATGATACAGACTTTTGTACCATAATACAATGAAAAATATTAGTAGACACAGAATATAGAAGTATCCTTCTACAACGATAGGACAGACAGATTGTTGGCCATGGTCTTTATCAAGAACACATCCTGACATTTGCCTGAAATGATTTAGAAAGATGACAGAAAACCTACATCAGGACTGCCAGACAAAGCTCACTCCACCTTCCCAAACACAACGACAATGTTTTAACAATAGCACTGACTCATTTGGATGGTCCATAATGTACAGAGATCTTTGATTTATACACAAGGATACATCGAAAATGAACTTGGTACTAACAAATATGAAGGGAAATGAAAAGCAAATCTGCAGTGCAGTGTAAATTATTTAATAACTGTTGTCCAGAATCAGTAATCACAGGAGGAAGATTAATGAAAAAGAATGATGAGATAGAGGAAAAGAAAACAGGTTGGCAAATCAACAACATCTAGTAAGAAGTCTACTACCAATTTCTGGGAGCAATCACTAGTTGCACACTTAAAGATAAGAAAGTTCATGGTATAATAAAACAATGCATTTTTTTCTTTCTTTTATTTAGTATGGTGTAATAATTATTTGTGAAATCTTTACAGTGATGCATATGAATGATGAACTCCAAACAAATGATATCACATGGATTCTACAGAGCCTTAATGTAGACGGTTATGACCCACACAATAATCACACTCTTGATGGATTGCTGAAACATATATGGTACAGTAGTTCATTTCCCATGGTGCAGTAGTTATTAACTAACAGGCAGATGCATATAGATCATCAGATTTAACACTTCTCCTGTAAATAATTTTCATTAACTGAAACTTGTCACAAAAAACAATATTTAATATCACATAAACATCAACTCTTTGAGCTACTTTTAGAGCACTTAATGCAAAATAAACAGTAATTGAAAATTCAGCATTAGTTATTTTTCATTGGAAAATTGTCTTTATTTGAATAACTGACTAAAATATATACTATGAAATGCCAGAATTTGTCAGGAATGAAGATCAGTGCCCATAATACCTGTATCACTCTCACATAGTATGCTTTCTTATGTGGGGGAGGATGGAGAGAGGAGGAGTGGAAGTAGACTTTAAAATTTCAGTCTCATTGAGCAGTCACACAGGAATAATGATTTTATTATTAATCTTATTAAACTGCTGTAAAGCTTCAGCCTAGAAAAGAAGACTTGCTCCAATACTTAGAGGATGGGATGAAAGCTTACTGACAAAGCAGCAAGTACAGAAACAGGCTATCAACACAAGGCATAGGGTGTTAGGGAAGACTAGATAGTAAAAAGTTGGACGACCAAGGTCATTTCTAAGTAATGCCCGTAGGAAGTGAATGTCTACAGTAGTGCAAAATTACTTGAGTGAGGTATACCAGATAACTAGTATTTTTAAACTAAGTCCAGAGCACAGTAACTTTGACTTAAGCTCTTTGAGAGAAATCTAGATAACAATCGTGTTGCATTCATCAGTGGCCCAGGTAATAGAATAGGCCATAACCACAATTACACAACTTAGGACAAAGCATTCCATTAAATGCCAAGGTCTCAGAACTATTCAAGCAGAACAGTAGTCACTTATTTCCTTTACTCAACAGCATCAAATACATTGTACTTTCTATCTGCATGGTTCTGGTAACAAACTGCTCGTACAATTCATTACAAGAAGCATTCACTCTTATCAGCAAGATGTCTGTCAAATCCCAGCATTTCCAAGTTTTAACTATCTTTTTCCAGATTAATGATCCCAAGTGACAGAGCTACAGAGTAAATATGGATTATGATCACTAGTGAAGCAAAACTTGATATTTTATATGGTTCTGAGATGTGAGGTTATGTGACCATTACCAAGGACTGCCCAACTGCTGCAGTTGAGCACTAAAAAGTTAATCATGGCCACACTGTTATTAACAATATTTTGATTCTTGAAATTGCGCTCTAAGATGACCTCTTACTCTGATTATGGATTAATGTTGTAGATGTATAAATGGCCCAGGAGCCAAAGTTTCACATTCTTGTGAGTGATAGTTCAGGAATTTTACCATATTATTGATGTTTGATTGAAATTGTGCTCTGTTGTGGATTAAGTCTATGAAAACCAAATTTGGTACATGGGTTTAGGTATGCACTATATTCATGGAGTTAGTGCTGTTTTGTGACTGGAGTATTATTTTTTGAGTTATTTGTGTTTTTTCCATTCTGGGTAGCATTGTTATAGATTATCTAATATAAATTTTGCTATAAGGTAAAATCTCTGATGCACCCTCAAGACCATAGTATCAGCTTTACTACAGGTAGAGTGCAGTCGGTGCTAAAAACAAGCTATCGCTGACACTAGTGCCATGGGCCTCACCTGACCCGTCCAGAACAGATACCTAGTGCCCCACAAAAGCAATTGGTAACTGCTCCCAGGCAAAGCACCCACTACTAAGTGGTCTGAGCATAGGCTGTCACCAGCCATCGTTCAAGCAAAAAGCATTTTCTGTGAAGGAGCTAATCTGATGAGAGTACCTGTTTCCACCATGGAAGATAATTGGAGGGTAATGAGAAAGGTGATTTGGTAACTGCAATTACACACCCATAACACCACTGAAGTGGTCTTTTGGGGGCCTCCCTCAGTCCACAAACCCAGAGCACTACCGTGAAACATGTCACATTTTGCTCTCACTCAGTGTCATGGTTCAAATTTCCCTGGAGGCAGAAAGATTAGTTGTTTCTTCTAGTTGTCCTTTCAGCCAAATGAAAAATCTGCAGTGATGAAATGAAATGATCATATGCCATTGATGGCCAGGAGTCTCCAGCTGGAGAAATTCAGCCACCGAGTTGCAAGTCTTATCGGTTGACGCCACATTGGGCTAATAATGATGACGACAACACAACACCCAGTCCCTGAGTGAGGAATCAAACCGGGGCCCACTGCATGGCAGTCAAACAGGCTGGTCACTAAGCTACGAGGGCGGACTTTCAAGTGATGAAGTCACCTGATACCACTGTTGTAGTGGAGATGCAGAAGCAGAACTATAACAATTAGAATGTACGCTATATTCCCCCAACACTCCCTGCTCGCACAAGTTATAAACAAGAAACACACAACACTGTTGTAACTTTGAATGCATTTCCAAGCAAGTCCAACTGCACTGATTGAAGCTCTTTAGCTGATAAATTTGGCTTCTTGCTTTCTACAGGCAGGAGAATCACCAAGTTAGATGTCACATGGCACAAGAGAAAACATGGTGTATATTATGATATCACTGCATGGGCATGTGTGTGCAGGGGTATGGTGTTAACACACGACCTATATGTGGTACCTATTGTATCGAGGAGGGAAAAAAAAAGTGCAAATACATTAATAATAAAATACAAAGTTGTATTATTTTTGCATTTTATTGTAAAAATTATTCAATAACAAATCTGGCTAGAAGTGGCAAGATGATATTATAAAAATGGCACAGAATGTCAGCAATAGCTTTTTTTCAAAATCGGCGCACGGCTCTACATTTTATTGATGACACCTGTCTCCTGTCTTCAGTGCTCGGGGTACGAAACAACACTTTATTGGCACCTCCCCCTCCCTCCCCCCTTCTAGAAATACATATAGTAATACAAGTTGCACAATTTATTCTAATAATAATATATTTTCCAGAAAATCTTGTTTGCGTTGGAGATCAATGGGTGCATCTCTGCAAGTGGCGCCTGGGGCACGAAAGACCCCCTTGCCTCCTCTCTCCCACCCACCCCCTCCCCTGCCCTCACCCACTACACCACATTGTCCAGCTGATTCTTGGCTACAGTCTGTCAATAGCCAATTATGTGAACAGGCAGCCTGCTGGTTGTCATGCCCATGTAAAACACAGCACAGTGGTTGCAGCTTAGCTTGTAGATGATATGACCACTCTCACAGATAGCCCTGTACTGATGGGATAGGTGATACTTGTGACTGGACTGGAGTAGTTGGTGATGGGTGAATGTATGGGATAGCTCGTGCATCTAGGCCTATTACATTGATATGAGCCATCAAGCAATGGGTTTTGCAATTAGTTGTGGAGTAGGGATAGATGACGATATTGTGCAGGTTCGGTGAGCTGCGGAATACCACAGTGGAAGAGATGGGATGGGTAGTGGGTAGCGCATTCCTCATTTCATGGCACACCAAGAGATAGTCGAAACTCTAGTAGAGAATGTTATTCAGTGGCTCTAGTACTGAGTGGCGCTGAGTCACAAGGACAGTGGAACTTCAGGAGGTCATGCGTGACTGGAGAGATAAGGCACAGGATATTTATTTTTGTAAAAGGTAGAGAGCATAATTTCAGTCTGTGAAGGCCTCAGTGAGGCCTCCTTGGTATATTTGGAGAGGGATTGCTTGTCACTACAGATGTGAAGGCCACAGTTGGCTAAGCTGTGCAGATAGAACTACTTGGTATGGAATGTGTGGCAGCTGTTGAAGTGAAAGTATTGCTGGTAGTTATCATGTTTGATATGGACTGAGGTACTGATGTTGCTGTCTTTGTGATGGGGGTTAGCAATCCCTGCCTTGCAGACCTACTACATTTACCACAACTCTTAAAAACTTCCTCACATCACCATACAGAAGCCATAACCTAAATGGACCTGAAACACAGTTGTGCCATATTTACTCTGAAGCCTTATCCCACAGAAGTATCTGTCCTTTCTAAAGGACTTACCTTTTGTGCTATTCCCAAATTCAGCCATGCTAGACTTGTCAAAGACCTTCTCCCAGTCCCTACAACGGAAAGACTTTTTCGCCACCAACCCATCCGATCAGACTCCATCCAACATCAATGTTGAACCATCCCTGACTCAGTTCATTCCTCCAACCAACTGAGATCCACCTCTACTGTCCAACCAACTGAGATCCACCTCTACTGCTGACTTATCACCTGCTGTTAACGTTCCATAATTTGTTAATCTCGAATCCTGCATCACCATCATTCCTCAAATCCCACAACATGCAAGCTAACCTTGTATTCGCAGAAATAACCACAAACCACCACAGAGACCCCATTTGCTCTTGTAGACCAACATATTCATGCTATTACCAGAAACCTACTCTCCACAGTTCCCGTTTCTTAACCACATGGTGCCTGCTTGACACTACTGATGCAACCTCCCTTTACACTAACATCCCTAATGCCCATGGCCTTACCACTATTGAAAACTTCCCTTTCCCAATGCCTGACAGATTACAAACCTACAACCTCCTTTCTGGTCACCATGACCAACTATATCCTCACCTACAATTATTTCCTTTTTGAAGGCATTACCTAAAAACAAATCTGTCGTGTGGCAATGGGCATCTGCATGGCACCATCGTATGCCAGCCCTTTTATGGACCATGAGAGGAATCCTTCCCAACGACGAAGAACCCCAAATGCCTCACCTGGTCCAGATTTACTGGTGAAATTTTCATGATGTGGACCAAGTATGAGGAACATCAATACATTCTCCCCCATTTGCTTCACTTGTCCTCCTCAACCCAACAAGTCACCTTCCTCGATGTTGACCTCCACATCAAAGGTGTCTACATCAGTACCTTCATCCATATCAAACGTACCAACTATCACCAATACCTCCATTTCAAAAGTTGCTGCCCATTCTGTAACAAGAAGTACCTTCCACACAGTCAAGCAATTATGGCCACCACATCTGTGATGATGAGCAGTCCCTCTCGAAGTATACCAACAGTCTCATTGAGGCCTTCACAGACTTGAATTACCTCCCAACCTTGCACCCATCATGACTCAGTACCACCAAGGACTGGAACAATTGAATCACATTCTCTGCCAGGGTTTCAACGTCTCTCGTTGTGGCTTGAAATGAGGAATGATCTACCCACTATCCTTCCAACCCCTCCCACAGTGGTATTTTGCTGCCCACCAAACCTATACAATATCCTTGTCCACCCCTACTACTCCACTGATCCAATCCCCTTGGCTTATATTCCTGTATAGTCTGTATAGTCTGGTCAAAAGCATTAGCTATTCAATCAAAAGTGGGGCTTCCTGTGAAAGCAATCATGCGATCTGAAAACTAAGCTGCAACCACTGTGCTGTGTTCTACATAGGCATGACAACCAACAAGCTGTCTGTCTGCTACGTGAATGACCACCACAAACTGTGGCCAAGAAATAGCAGGACCATTCCGTTCGTGAGCACACTGCAAAACACAACATTCTTGTGAGACCTGAGTTTCTCCTGGCATATACAACTTTCAAATAACTTCCGGGAATTCAGCCAGGTAACACTTTCAGCGACCACTGACATTTCAGTGGGAGAACATCCCACCATTTTCAAGGCAAACTGCAACGGACAGGTGGCGTACATGCAAATGTAAAACCTCGGTTCTCGGACTGAAGCAGGAAAGATAACACACACACTGAACACTAGTGCCACCAAAGATGACCAAACAATTGCCAAGATTGTCCACCATATTAATTCTCCTGCCGCCAATCGCATCAAGCAACATGCTGGCTTGGCTCTTGTTCGCAAAAGGATTCGTTTTGCTCGTCGATGTTTGGATTCTGTTTCCAAAGAATTGTATCGTTTTCATTTAATGGTTGCATCTGAAGCGCCTGATTTCACTTGGGATTGGTTGGACGGTGCCTCAAGGAGTCAAGCTGACTGGGCATACAATTCCATCACTGCCCGGCATTTGGCAAAGTTTGAACATTTTCATCACGTGGAGTCGGATGTTATAGCTCGACGTTCTGTGATAAATCTCACAGAGAAATCTTTTGACGAAACAACCTTATCTGTGCTAGGGAAGGGTTTAAATTTTACACCCACTCCGAAGAGTTTGCAGGTAGTTGATTTTATTAGTTCAATTGAACAGGCAGTTTGTAAACTACCTCCTGACGCTGCAGAGGAGGTAAGGAGGGAGGCATGCCGTGTTTTGACTAGGGCTCGTCCACCCAAGAGTAATGTAACAGCAGCAGAGAGGGCTACTTTACGCTCTCTCAAAGTTGATCCCGATATTGTTATTTTACCTGCAGACAAGGGCAATGTCACCGTTGTTTTAAATATACATGATTATGTACAAAAGATACAACGTTTACTATCTGATTCAGCGTATCGCAGAATCGATGCTGCGCCCACAAAAAGTGTTGAGAGAAAGACCAACAGCCTCCTGAAGAAAAGTGGTTTGTTGCAGAACACTATCAAGAGTCTTAACACCTATAGTGCTGTTCCCCCTAGGTTATATGGCCTTCTGAAGGTTCACAAGAAAGGGGTTCCTTTCCGTCCTATAGTGGGTAACATCGGCACTCCGACATATCGTGTAGCCAAGCATCTTGCTTCTCTGTTGAGTCCACAAGTCGGTCGGTGTGAACATCATATCAGGAACTCAGCTGATTTTTTACGTCGTTTGGGGGGACTGTGGTTGAATGACTCTGATATTTTAGTGAGTTTCGATGTGGTCTCTCTCTCCACTCATGTTCCTCTGTCTGATTCATTGCGGTTAATTGAGGCCAGGTTTGGTGCTGAATTAACTAATCTCTTTTGGCATGTGTTGACATCCACTTACTTTTTATTTAATGACCAGTATTACGAGCAGACAGATGGAGTTGCGATGGGTAGTCCGTTGTCTCCTGTGATCGCAAATTTGTTTATGGAAGACTTCGAGGAGTGTGCACTGGAGTCGGTGCCTTTGAAACCCGCCTGTTTCTATAGATACGTTGAATATACCTTCATTGTTTGGCCTCATGGTAGGGAGAATTTGAATGTCTTTTTAGAACATCTGAACTCGATCCACCCGAACATTCTTGACGCATTGATTAGGAGGAAGGATGATGGATCATTGGGACATGCAGTCCACAGGAAACGTACTCACACCGACTTGTACTTACAGGCTAATAGTTGCCACCATCCGGCTCAGCATTAAGGGGTACTTCGTATCTTGGTACACAGGGCACATGTCACTTCTGACACTGAGACTTTGCCAGCTGAGCTGTCCCATCTTTTAGTTACATTTCGTCAAAATGGTTATAGTGATAGACAGATTGAACGTGCGTTGTGCTATCGACCAACTGTACATCGGGTGATTGATGATAATCCCGAGTCAACACCTAAGTCTACTGCCTTTTTGCCTTACGTAGGAAACACGTCCAATAAGATCAGTCGTGTTTACAGAAATACAATGTGAAATGTGTTTTCCGACCTCCATCTAAAAGTAGAGCACTTTTGAGTTCCGTTAAGGATGATCTTGTACTGGGTAAGGTGGGTGTATATCGTATTCCTTGTAGCTGCGGCATGGCATATACTGGTCAAACTATCAGGACCGTGGAGGACCGATGTACTGAGCATAAACGGCACACACGATTACAGCAGCCAAGTAGATCTGCTATTGCTGAACATTGCTTGGATACTGGTCACCCCATGTTATATAATAACACCGAGACATTGGCATGCACGTCCAGCTATTGGGACAGTGTTATTAGGGAGGCAGTTGAGATTAAATTAGCGAGCAACCTTGTTAACAGGGATGGAGGTTTCTGTTTAAACTCCATTTGGAATCCTGCTCTCTCCCTTGTCAAAAAACAGAGGGACAGAGTCAATGCTACCTCACCTGCAAATTCATAGTCTCACTATCGATAGCTCTGACTTTTGGTCATCTTTGGTGGCACTAGTGTTCAGTGTGTGTGTTATCTTTCCTGCTTCAGTCCAAGAATCGAGGTTTTAAATTTGCATGTACGCCGCCTGTCCATTGCAGTTTCCCTTGAAAATGGCTGGGTGTTCTCCCGCTGAAATATCAGCGGTATCTGAAAGTGTTACTTGGTTGAATCCCCGGAAGTTATTTGAAACAACATTCTTCACTTCAATGAGTGTTTCACAGCCTGCACCATTTGGATCCTTCCTACCAACACCAGCTTTTCTGAATTGTGCAGGTGGGAATCTCCCTGAAATATATCCTACGTTCCCGTAACCACTGACCTCAACCTTCGTTAGTCATTGTCCTCCACCTACCTATCCCCTTCTCTGTTTACACTCCAGCACTAGACATAGCTTTCTATCCCACCAATGCACCCACAATCTTTTTACTTATCTCCTTTGCCAGTCCCTTCCCACTCTCCCTCCCCGTCCTCTGTCTAACCACCCGATTGTACCTAGTTGCCCTAGCCCCTCCCCACCACATCCCCTACATGCTTCTACAAGCAGCACTTTACGGTTCTCCACCCCATCCCTCCTAACCCTCCCCCTCCCCACTCCGGCTTCCCCCTTACCCCTCCACCCAGTGTGTGTGTGTGTGTGTGTGTGTGTGTGTGTGTGTGTGTGTGTGTGTGTGTCTACTTCTGAAAAAGGCATTTTTGGCCAGAAGATTACTTGTTTAGCAGTCTTTTTGTTGTGTCTGTCTGCAATTCATCCTTTCCGTCATATATTCTTTTATATCAATAACTAAAATGTGATACTCTTGTATTTCACCAATTGGTAATTTATGTAATACACACATCTTTCATACAGGTGTCACACACAGTTCCACAGTCAGTTAGAGGAGAGAATTCAATTCGCAGATATCATACATTTTTTTATATTGTGGACCAGCTTTTCATCTTGTTGATCACTGCCAGTATGAAATGTTTCAAAATTCTTCAAGATGGTGTAACTTCCTGAATTGTAGTTATTTAGTTTTATTCATTTATTCATCCAGGGATCATACCCTAATGATATAGAATTTCTAATTCTAAAACAAAAATAAATAGCTCAAAAATATACACACAGACAGAATATAGAAGTATACTCCTATTAGGAGAGGACATGTGTTGGCCATGGCCTTTATGAAGGAACTATCACAGAATTTGCCTGAAAAGTTTTAGGAAAATCTAACTCAGGATGGCCGGACAGAGCACACTCCACTCTCACGAATATGAGGTCAGTGTCTTAAAAAATGTGCTGCCCCATTTGGTTAGTCCCTATTGTATTATGTTCTTTGATTTATACATAATTTGCTCCTGACATTAAGATCTAGATGCTCATATGTTCTACACAGCTGATAATTGAAAATGAACTTGGTATTAATAAACGTCAAGAAAAATTAAAAATAAAACTGCAATATTGTGTAAATTATTTAACAACAGTTCTCTAAAATCAATAATTACAGAAAGAAGATTAAAGGAGAAGTTTGACAAGACAGAGGCAAAGAACACAGATTGGCACATCTACGGCATTCAGTAAGTAGTCTACTATCTTGTTGCCCACTTACGGATAAGAAATTTCATTGCATAACAAAACACTGTGTTTTTTCTTTCCTTTATTAGAAGATTATACAGAACCTTAACACAAAAGACCCACACAATAATCACATTGCTGATAGATTGCTGAAATGTATACATTAGTTCATTTGCTGTGACACTGTAGTAATTAATAAACAGACTGATTTCTATACATCATCAAATTTAACATTTTTCCTGTCAACAATTTTCATTAACTGAAACTAGTCACAAAAAGCAATATTTCATATCTTACAAATGACAATGTTTTGAATTATTTTCATCTCAATGCTATGTGAAGTAATTTTAAAGTCCCAGTCTTTCATTCTACAACTGTCCTCAACTGAATACTTCACTGAAGCCTATGTTATGAAATGCCATAACTTGTCAGGAATGAAAATCAGTGCCCATAATGGTGTCACTGCCACACAGTATGTATTGTTAGATGTATCTTATTAAAGAGGGAGGGCGAGGGAGGAGAGTAAGTTGACCTTAAAATATAATGGATGCAAACTGTAGTTTGGGGGAAGTATCTTAAATATTCAACTGATAATTTTAAGATTAATCTTCCTATACCACTGTAAAGCTTCGGTGTAGAAAAGAACAGATGCTCCAATATTTTGTAGACTGGACAAAAGCATACCGATGCAGCAACAAGTTCACAAGCAGTCGAAAAACACAAGGCATAAGGTGAAAAACACAAGTCATAAATGAAGTTAAGGCTAGGAGGTAGAAATCTGTAAGAACAAGGTCATCTCTAAGTAACACCCATAGATTGTATATGGTCCATAAGCCAACTACATACACTGCCAGTACAACATCTTAGCCCTGCGAGTTTGCCTACCTGTGGCCCACAGGTGTCTCACCTCCAGAGACTGTTTATTAATACCACATGGGCATCACATGTTATTGTCACAATATTGCATGCGAACAGTCTTTTGATACACTATATTTCACATGTACCATCTTCCAAATAGCACACAAATCAGGAAGCCAATGGTACAGCTATCAAGGAAACAAGTAATGTCTGCATGTTGCATGCTAAGAGAATGTGCATCAGCCTACCGTATACTTAAGGCCAAGTAAAGCCTCCAGTAGCGAGCATTCAACTGCTCGCTCAGTTCTAGGCTAGGAACAGGCTACATTCGTAGGTCATCAGTTGGAACTGACCAAGACCAGATCCGACAACACTCTGCTCTACATTGCACCATCTTCGCACTGCATCACAATACTCCATACAGGATGGACACTGCATCTACAGCCACTCGGAATGAATCTTTCCTTGAAATGCATACCACGTCAGCAAACTTTGTTTCTTTTGAGTGACCATGAATCATTTTTCAGTTGTTATCAGATTTTACCCATTGTGAATAAAGTGTTCTTTACGTCTACCTAGGAATCATCATTACAACTGCGTGCATCTCTCAAATGGGACTAAACCGTAAGAATGAAAGTCACAACACATAGCGAGCGAATATCGAAACTAGTGCAAAATTCCTTGAGCAATGAATACCAGGTAACTAGTATTTTTAACTAAGAGACCTGATTTAAGCTCTCTGGGAGAAATTTAGATAACAATTATGTTGCAACCTAAGTGGCCCATGTAACAGTTTACGAAGCAACCATAAATGGCCTAGGTAGTAATTTAGGCTAAAATTTTGGGATGAAGCATTCAATTAAATGCCAAGCTCAAAATCATTCAGGCAAGAACAGCATTCACTTCAGAAGTGTCTATCATATTGCCCTTTACCAAAGTCCATCAAACACAGGATTCAATCATACTAATACCACATTCATTAAACACCTGCAATTCCAATGTTTTTATCCCACCAGGATAAATGATTCCAAATGACAGAGCTAGAGAGCAAATACATTTATGGTTACTAGTGATGCAAAACTTGATAGTTTACATGGTGTTAGGATATGAGGTCTATTTCACCAATAGCACAGTCTGACCGACTGCTGCAGCTGAACAGTTACTCTTGACCCCACCATTTTTCAATTACTGAACTTGCATTCTTTGATGACCTATCATTTTGATTGTGGATTAGTGTTATAGATGTGTAAATGGCCCAGGAGCCAAAGTTTCATGCTCCTGTGAGTGGTAGTTCAGCAATTTCAGCGTTTTATCAATTTCCAATTAAAACTGTGTTCTGCTGTAGATTAAATGTATAAAAAACAGATTTGATACGAGTGTTTAGTTAGGCATTACATTCACTTGAGCTTGGTCGAAAAACTGTCTCACTCCATCACTTCAGCAATGACAACTGACACACTCGAAAGAATGCCCCGCACCTGGCAGCTTCAAGCTCCTCCGTCATGGCATGAGCAGAGGGCACCAAAGTTCACCTGACTGCAGAGCATTAGTAATGGCAGAGGCACCGCTACGCCAGCTAGATGACCTACAGGTGGCCGACTGCCTCGCTGCCAGTGTAGATGGCAAAAAATGTGTCAAAGAATAAACAAGAAGACAAATAAGGTAGAAGACAACACAAGACACATGGATGGAAGAAAAGGGATGCAAAGCAATGTGTTCTAGCACTGAACTCAATCAGGGGCTGAAGCATCGCTTGTGAGGATCCTACATTCAGAGAGTTAGTCAGTGGTACAGCTAAACTAAATGCACATAGCTCAATTTTTCGGATCCACACAAAGTAAGTAAATTGCGGACTTAGAATATTTTCAACCCAATTGTGACACACAGAAGTGCTTTAAATAATTACATGTACAACATTTTGTTTTAGGACGCGTGGCACTGTGAAGACATCAGTAACTTTGCTGTGGAAACTGTGCTGGCAAACTTAAAACTTTCAGGAGTTAGTCAGATCTTGATTTATCTACAATTAGACTGAGTTGTTGTTTAAAATAATTTTGACAGGCATATTCACACATGACACACAGAAAATTTTGTAAGCATTCCGTTTTCTTTTAATAATTCACATGGCATCACTCACATATTTCAGTCATACGTACAGCAACATATTTCAGGAAGATCAAACATTTTATAAATCTTTACTAATTTTTTTTCCTCAAGTGAAGGGATGTTAGGATTTTGATAGCTGTATACTGGGTAGTTCCAAGTAAGATGTGGTGGTTTATTGGAAGAATATATTGTTAATTTATGATTAACACTTTTCTACTTACAATCCTATATCCTTATACGCACCCTGATCAACAAAATTTGGTGCAGGCATACATGTTATGGTTACCACTCTTAAAGCAATAAAAACAATATTTAAACTAACATCACACGGAAATCATAAACAATATTACTGTGCAACTACAGGAATGCAGTAAGAGGAAACAATAAGCACATTGGATAAGAAATTTGTCAAACCCCCTCCCCCTCTCCCCAGACACCATCCTAACACCATGTCACACCACATCTAGCATTGATAATGGTCCCAACTACACCAGGGAGGGGAGTTGACAAGTTTCTTCAGGTTCGCCGCGTCCAATAGCTGAAGCAGCCCTGATGAGAGCCCAAAGAGCTACCGAACTGCAGGGGGGGATATTAATAGCTACATTCTACCTGCTGTTCCAAATAGTCTCAGACATTTTCAATGAGAGTCAGGTTTGGTGATTTAGTGGGTCAGTCAAGAGGTGAGAAGAAGCTCATGTGTACGTCAAACCAGGAATGTGTATGTGCAACAATGTGATCATACCTGCTATCATCTCAGAAGATGGGAGTGTTCATAACATATTCATCATGAAGATGTAGATGAAAGGATACCACTTGGTTACCAAGAATGTTAAAATAGACATCCATCATCATGTTTACTGTTATGTGAATGAGTGGCCCTAAGTCAAGGTATGAAAAACACCCTAAAACATCACAGAACCGCATCTGGCCCAAACTACTCTCTCCATATATTGCAAGTTAAACACCAGACTTCACAGAATTGTGGCTTGTTGGATTACACTCATGCCAGCTTCTGTCCAGTTTATGTGTTGTTTGGGTCACACTGAAGATGGGCAGCTTTGTGTGATGCTGTGGGAAAAGCCCTTTCACAAGGTACTCGGCTACAAATGTCCACTGCATGCAGTTCCCTTTGCAATGTTCACTTGGAAACTGGTTGAGATGGATATTCATTCATTGACAGTGGTAATTCTTGATGAGTTAGAAAACTGATTGTCACTGACACATCCATAAGGGACAGTCCCTTCTGCTTTCTGTCACATCACTATGTTGACCAATCTTGATGTGTTGACTACATACACTTCCATGACTTAGTTCAGCAGTGGAGGAACACGTGACTGACTGCTACTAGCTCTACATCTTACACACATGGACCTGTAAAACACATATAAACTTCCCCATAACAACAGACACTGTTGAGGTAGTATAGCTTGAGTGCTACAACGATACAAATAGCTATACTAGAGGTCTGACTACAAAGGAGGGATATCTATGAAGAGATCAGAAAACATGTGGTTCCTGAAGAGGGGCAACAACCTTTTCATCAGTTGCAGTAGCAACAGTCTGGATGATTGACTGATCTGGCCTTGTAATGTAACTCAGCATGACCCTGCTGTGCTGGTACTGCACACAGCTGAAAGCAAGGGAAACTATACAGCCACTACTTTTCCTGAACACATGCAAAAATAGTCCCCCCCCCCCCCCCCCCCCCCCCCCTCCCAGTCAGATCTCTGGGCAGGGAATACTCAGGAGGAGGCAGTCATCAGGAAAAATAAAACTGGTGCCCCAGATTGGATCAGGGAATGTTAGATCCCTTAATCAGGTAGTTAGGTTAGAAAATTTAGAAAGGAGAATCAATAGGTAGGAGTTAGATATAATGGGGATTAGTGAAGTTCAGTGACATGATGAACAAGACTTCTGGTCTAGTGAGTGCAGGCCTACAAATACAAAATCAAATAGAGATAATCAAAAGTAGTTCTAATAATGAATATGAAAACAGGAGCAGCATAGGTAACACATTATCGTAGGCAAGATAGACACCAGGCCCACACTCACCACAGAAGTATAAGTTTATATGCCAACTGGCTCCAGAGATAACGAAGAGACAAAGAATGTGTGATGAGATAAAAGAAATTATTCAGATAGTTAAGGGAGAGAAACACTTCACTTCATGTGATGGGTGACTAGAAATCAGTGGTAGGAAGAAGAGAAGGAAAAATAGAAGGAGAATATGGACTTGGGGAAAGGAATGAAACATAAACCTGCCTATCAGAATTTTCCACACAGCATAATTTAATCATCACTAGTACCTAGTTTAAGAACCATCAAAGAAGGGTGGTATTCGAGAAAGAGACTGGGCGACAGCTGAAGATTTGCAATCGATTACATAACTGTAAGACAGAGATTTCCAACTAGACTTTAAACATTTAGATATATCCAGGTGCAGTTGTGGACTCTGTCTATAATGTATTGGTTATGAACTGTATATTAAAACAGAGGAATTTGCAAACCAAGTAAGAACTTACATATATAGGACCTAGCTAAGTTGAAAGAACCAGAGGTTGTTGAGAGTTTCAAAGGTAGAATTAGGCAACAATTGACTTAAACTGGGGAACAGAACACAGTAGCTGATGAATGGGTAGCTTTGAGAGATGACATATTGAAGACAGTAGAAGAACTATCCCATCTCCTGTGCATGATATAAGAGACACAGGAAATACTCTAAAACTTCAAGAAGAATGTAATAGCCCCAACTCCGAAGAAATCACATGCTGACAGGTATGAAAATTACCGAACTATCAGTTTAATAAGTCACGCTTGCAAAATACTGACACTATTTATATACAGAAGAATGGAAAAACTGGTAGAAGCCAACCTCAGAGAATATCAGTTTGGGTTCTGGAGAAATGTTGGAACACATGAGCCAATACAGACCCAACGACTTATCTTAAAAGAAGGTTAAAGAAAGACAAACTTATTTTTCTAGTATTTTTAGACTTTTAGAGATCTTTTGACAGTGATGACTGGAACACACTACCTGAAATTCTGAAGGTAGCAGGGGTGCATTGCAGGGAGAAAAAGGTCATATGCAAGTTGTACAGAAACCAGATAGCAGTTATGTGTTAAGGAGTATGAAAGGGAGCAGTGGTTGAGAAGAGGGTGAAAAAGGGCTGAAGCCTATCCCCGATGTTATTGAACTTGTACACTGAGCAATCAGTAAATGAAGGCAAAGAAACATTTTGAGAATGAAATAAAGTTCAGTGAGAAGAAATAAAAACTTTTAATGTTTGCTGATGAGAATGTAATTTTGTCAGAGACAGCAAAGGACTCGGAAGAGCAGCTGAACGGAAAGGACAGAATTTTGAGAGGAGGATATGAACACTAATAAAAGCGAAACAAGGATAATGAAATGCCATTGAATTAAACAAGGCAATGCTGAAGGAATTAGATTAGGAAATGAAATGCTAAAAGTAATAGATGAGTTTTGCTACTTAGGCAGTAAAATAACTGATGAAGGTTGAAGTAGAGAGGATACAGAATGCAGAATGGAAATGACAAGACGAGCATTTCTGAAGAAGAAATATTTGCTAACATTGAATATAAGTTTAAGTGTTAGGAAGTCTTTTCTGAAGGTATTTGTCTTGAGTGTAGCATTGTATGGGAGTGAAACAAGGACAATAAGCAGGTCAAACAACAAGACATTACAAGCTTATGAAATGTGGTGCTACAGAAGAATGCTGAAGATCAAATGGGTAGATGGTGCAACTAATGAAGAGATACTGAACAGAATTGGGGAGAAAAGGCATTTGTGGCATTACTTAATTGAAAGAAGCAATTGGTTGATAGGACACATTCTGAGACATCAAGGAATCATCCATATTGGAGGGAGGCACGATGGGTAAAACTTGCAGAGGGAGACCAAAAGATGAGTACAGTAAGTAAGTTCATATCGATGTAAGAAGCAGTAGTTATTCGGAGATGAAGAGGTTTGCGCAGGATATAGCAATGTGGAGAGCTGCTCCAAAACAGTCTTAGGACTGAAGACTGCAACAACAACAAACACACATGCTACTAGCACATTTAGTGTACAGGTACAGGTGATCAGAAAGAAACACAATCCATTTCATGTATCCATTGAATACAGTACAGCTATACAGATCCGAATAACTGATTGGAAACTCATCATTTGAGGAGAGTTTAATGCTGCTAGGAATAAAACATGCTGCTCAGTAAAAAAAAAAAAAAATGATACAGTATAACAGAATAATAACTTACCTTAAAATAAACAATCTAAGGCAGGACGATGCACTGGATTTACTCCAGGACAAACTATAAAGTATCTACAGACAATGGTTTTAAATTTAAAATCAATAAAGAAATTGTAAAGATCACGGAAAACCATCGTTGCTCTTTCTTTGATGGAATTTCTGGTTGCAGATTTGAAACTAATCTGACTTAATGCAATTCTCCTTGTGCTATCTTTATAATCAGTCAATGACTCAAGGGATAGTCCCTGACCATTTTAATTATTAAAGTACAAATTGACAACTCCTTGACACCTCAACATGTACCATTAACCGATCACTTCTCTTTGTCAAGCTGTCCACTAAATTTCTTTTCTCTTCAATCTGAAACAATACCTTGTCATTATTTATCCAATATTGCCATATTATCTTCAACATTCTTCTGTAACACTACATTTTAAAGGCTACTTTTCTCCTCTTGTCAGAAT
Source organism: Schistocerca piceifrons (assembly GCF_021461385.2). Classification (NCBI taxonomy): domain Eukaryota; kingdom Metazoa; phylum Arthropoda; class Insecta; order Orthoptera; family Acrididae; genus Schistocerca; species Schistocerca piceifrons. The sequence goes on from NC_060139.1 coordinate 1,059,853,537, forward strand.
TATTTATAGTCCAAGTTTCCCTCCTCCACAAGATAACACTCCAAACAAGTAACTTCACAAAACACTTCATAAGACTTAAATTTACTATGCAGTGTTGATAAATTTCTTTTTTTAGAAATGTTTCTTTTACTATTGTCAGCTTGCATTTCGCATACTCTTTCATTCAGCTGCTGTCAGTAATTTTGCTGCTCACATAGCTCGATTTAATTTGACTACTTTCCATTACTCTTGCTTTACTTTATCCTATAACCTATTTTCAACTGAGCTGATCTTCCATGTCCTTTGTATTTATGTCACACAACAATAATATCAGAAAACTTAAGATTTTTATTTACTCACTCTGAACTTAATTTCCTTTTCCAAATTTCTCTCAGATTTCCTTCATAGCTCACTCAATATATAGACCAAGTAATATTAGGGATAGACTGCAGCTCTAGCTTACTCCCGTAACAACTTCCCCTTCCCTGTCATATCCTTCGATTCTTATAGCTGCAGTGTTGTTTCTATCCAAGTTATTGACAACCTCTCACTCCCTGAAAATTATATCTATTAACTTCCAGCCAAGTAGTCAAAGGTTTTTCTGTATCTACATGTCTATACACACTTCTGTCTGTTCTGTAAGGCAAGTCGTACTGTCGATATAGTCTCTGGAATCGAAACTTATCTATGATGTGAGCTTCTACCAGTTTTTCCACTCTGCTGTAAAGAATTTGTGTCAGAATTTTTCAGCCATGACTTACTAAACTGAATATTCACACCCATCAGCACGGTATGAGGTGGAAAGTTTTTGTCATGGTATGTTCTCCCTAGGATCTAAGTAATTCTAAGGGACTATCATCTCCTTCAGCTTCCTTCTTTCAGTTCATGTCTTCCAGTGATCTCCCAAGTTCTTCCCTAAGTATCATAGCTCCCATCTCATCTTTATCTACTTCCTCTTCTCTTTCTCCAATACTGTCTTAAAGTTTCTTTCCTTTATTTAGACCCTCCACATAGCCCTACCACCTTTCAGTATTACCTTCTTTGCTTAGGATGAGCTAACCACCTGAGCTCTTAATATTCATAGAGGTGCATCTCTTTTTCTCCTATCTCTTTTCCATTTTCCTAAATGGGGTATCTATCCTTCCCACAGCCATGTATCCTTCTACAGCTTTGCCCTTCTCCTCTAGTTCTCCCTGTTTTGCCCCTTTGCACTTCTTGTCTATTTCATTTTAGATTTCTGCATTCCTTTTCATTTGCTCTATTTTAATAGTTTCTCCTTTCATCAATTAAATTCCATATTTTTTGGGTTTATACTGGGCATTGTCTTTTGGATATTTGATTCTTTGCTGTTTCATGTCTCAAAGCTATCCGCTCATCTTCTATTACATTCTATCTTCCTGTCTCTGTCAATTGTAGTCTACTTCTGCCTTTGAAGCTTTTAACCACCAGTGGATCTTAAAATCTATCTAGGTCTGTCTCTCTCTTTTGCCCTCTCTGCCTCTCAAACAGAACAAAAAATAACCCAGGAAATAAGATTAACATAACATGGAAAATACAAAACCATATATTTAAATATGCTAAAAGTACTGTGTGGCATTAATGTTTTATCTCCAATTAAATTAAATTAGAATATGTGTATAATTTCTTTTTCTTCTCTGAGTTTCTTTGAGCAGGATCAGCTTATCTGTACCTCACTGTAAACATGTTATTCCATAGGGCGTCAGGCCATGATATCCTTAAATAAAGTGATTAATGACAGCATAATAGTAATGACAAACAGAGTTTTAAAATTACAGACAACGCAGTAGCTAAGGGTTCCAAAATATATGAAATACACTTCTTATGAAACTTGAGAACTTAGCTTTTAGTTTTTGCAGTAAAGAATATTTTGTAACATTAACAAAGTTCCTAAGCCAATGTTATCATAATGCAGATAAAACACAAAGTCAGTTCCTGTGCATAGTCCTAAACCATTATTTCCAAAATCAGACTTGCCTGACCTCATGTTACAACTGAAATATTTTTCAAACTATACTTTTTAAAGAGAATGTTCACACAGTATTAATGAAGCTTATAGCTTGCTGTGTATTCTTTGGAGTATTTAGTTGGGAGCTGTTGTGCTGTTTTAGACCATCAAGCAGCTGTCAGCAGCAGTTGCTTGTGACGAACCAATCTATTACTTTGTTTTTGGCAACAGTTGGCAGTGGCCATTCATCGTGGTAAAACTTGCCACAGGGATCATATCCCTGTGGTAGACCAAGGTGCAAGACATGCTCAATCCACCAACCCAGCACTTCCTACGCCAGTCCTGTCACAGGCTTATCTTAAACCCCCATCAGAGGCAGGGCCACATGTGAAAGCACTCATCATATATCAATTCTGCTGTAAACACTGCACAGAATTTTATGATGATATTACTACCAACTATCTGTCACAATGACGAATGGCCACTGCCAAACTGTTGCCAAGAATAAAGTCAACCACTTGGTGGCACAACATGGAGCTCAGCACAACATGCTCAGTTTTAATGGCTGCTTCACTGCACATGCCATATGGATCCTTCCCTCCACCATTAGCTTCTCTGAGCTACACGGATAAGAGTTATCCTTGCAATATATCCTCAGCTCCCATAATTGCCTTGGGCTAAATCTTCAGTAGCTCACTGTCCCACACTCTTCACCCAACAATTTCCTCTTCATCTGTCTTTCCGACCCCTCCAAATTCACATCCATTTTAGTGTGCACCACTCCCTACCGGCTTCCACAACCATGTATCGCATACCTAGCCCATGTACCTGCCTCCCCTCCCTCCCGCATTCCTAGCCATCAAACCACCTGCCTCCCTTTGAGCTGCTAGCCACCTATTCTCAATCCCTCTTCCTGCCTCTCACCTCTCTCTGCTTCTATACAGCCCACCCGACACAACATCCACCATAACCAAGTCCACCCGGCAAAATGAGGCACGGCACTGTGTGTCCAGTCAGCACCACATAGGGAGGTGTGTGTGTGTGTGTGTGTGTGTGTGTGCATGTGTGTTGGTTGGTTGGTTTAAAAGAGGGGAAAATGGACCAAACTACGAGGTCATCGGTCCTTTGTTCCTAATAAAACAGTGGCACAAGTATGAGAATAAAACAGACAAGACATATAACGCAAAACAGAATGAAAGGAAAGACCACAAGAACGTAGGAAAGGCAACGAACACTAAAAGGAACAAAAGAGGACAAGAGAACAACAGAGAGATGCAAGAAACAGGTAGAGACTAAAACAAGGAAGCAGATTACAGTGGCTGGTCGATGATGAAAATAAAAAGGAAAAGCCAGCCACCCTGCAACACATTACAACCTCCACCCTAAAAGCATTAGGGTGGAGGACACAGAGGGACAAAGGACATGTGCTAAAACTCAGACCAAATGATAAAATCCACCCTCATGGATGAAACATAAAACCAAATCAGCCGATGAGGTGCTGTCTGCTAAAATCAATGATAACTAGTCCAGCAACCGAAGATGAAGCCACAGGGCAGCCAAAGAAGGACAGAGCAGAAGGATATGGGCCACTGTCAACCGGGCACTGCACCAATACTGAGGTGCATCTTCACAGTGCAGGAGGTAGCCGTAGTTTGCCCAGGCATGGCCAATGAGGAGCTGGCAGAGAACCATGGAATCCCGGTGAGAGGCCCTCATTGAGGACTTCCACACATTCATGGTCCCCTTAATGACTCGCAGTTTGTTGTGCATTCTGAGATTTTGCCATTCCATCTCCCAAAGCTGAAAAACTTTGCGACGTAATAAAGAATGCAGGTCAGTTGTGGGGATGCCCATCTCCAGAAGTGGTTTCTGTGTAGCCTGTTTGGCCATCCTGTCAGATAGTTCATTTCCTGGGATTCTGACATGACCAGGGGTACAGACAAACACCACTGAATGACTGGACCATTCCAGGGCATAGACGGATGCCTGGATGGACGCTACCAAAGGATGACAAGGGTAGCACTGGTCGATAGTTTTCAGGCTGCTCAATGGGTCAGTACATAAATGAAAAGACTCCCCAGGGCATGAACGGAGATACTGAAGTGCACGAGAAATGGCCACCAGCTCTGCAGTGAATACACTGCAGCCATTGGGTAAGGAATGCTGTTCAGTTAGGCCGACGTGAACGTAGGCAAAGCCAACGCGACCATCAGCCATCGAGCTGCCCGTGTAAACCACTTTACAGCCCTGGAACACAACAAAAATCTAGAGGAAGTGACAGAGGAGAGCCACAGCGTTAACGGAGTCCTTAGGGCCATGTGAAAGGTCCAGATGAAGCTGAAGCTGCAGCTGAGGTGTACACCATGGAGGCGTATGTGAACAGACTGCAAGTAGAGGTGGTAAAGGGAAGGACTTCAGTTTGGAAAGAATGGACTGCACGTGAACTGCAATCAGCCCTGACCTGGGCCGCCAATGCGGGAGATGGACTGCTGTGGGCGGAAAAAGGAGATGGTAATTCAGATGCTCAGGAGATCTACGAATGTGTGCGGCATAACTGGCGAGCAGTTGTGCACATCTGATCTGCAATGGAGGAACCCCAGCCTCCACCAGTATGCTGGTCACCGGACTCATCCTAAAAGCTCCTGTCACTAATCGAACCCCACAATGGTGCATAGGGTCGAGTAAATCCAATTCTGAAGGCGCTGCCAAGCCATAAACCACACTCCCATAGTCAATTCAGGATAGGACAAGGGTTCTGTAGAGCCACAGCAGCGTAGTGCAATCTGCACCCCAATTGGTGTTGCTCAGGCAATGGAGGGTGTTGAGGTGCTGCCAGCACTTCTGCTTAAGCTGATAAAGATGAGGAAGCCAAGTCAATCAAGCATCAAAAACTACAGTGAATGGATCATCATGAAGGTAAAGTTCTGGGTCTGGATGAACGGTACAATGCCGACAGATGAGCATGACGCACGACTTTGCGGCTGAAAACTGGAAGCCGTGGGCTAGAGCCCATGACTGCGCCTTATGGATGGCTCCCTGTAGGCAACACTCAGCAACACCAGTACTGGTGGAGCAGTACGAAATGCAGAAGTCGTCTCCATACAGAGAGGGTGAGACGGACGGCCCTACAGCTGCTGCTAGACCATTAATGGCCACTAAAAATAGAGACACACTCAATACAGAGCCCTGTGGGACTCCATACTGATGGATATGGATGGAACTATGGGAGGCACCAACTTGGACACAGAAAGTATGGAGTGACAGGAAGTTTTTGATAAAAATCGGGAGTGGTCCCCGGAGGCCCCACTCATACTTTGTGGCAAGGATACGATGTCGTCAGGTCGTGTCGTATGCAAATCAAAAAGGATGGAAACCAGGTGTTGCTGTCTGGAAAAGGTGTTTTGGATGACAGACTTGAGGGACACAAGATTATCAGAGGTAGAGCAACCCTGGCAGAAGCCACCCTGACAAGGAGACAGTAGGACACTTGACTCCAGGATCCAACCCAACCGCCGACATACCATACATTCCAGCAGCTTACAAAGAACGTTGGTGGGGCTGATAGGCCAATAGCTATGCACATCAAGTGGATTTTACTGGGTTTGAGCACTGGAATGATGGTGCTCTACTGCCATTGTGATGGAAAGACGCCATCGCACCAGATGTGGTTGAAGATGACAAGAAGATATTGCTTGCAATCAGATGAGAGATGTTTAATCATCTGGCTGTGGATCTGATCAGGCCCAGGAGCTGTGTTGGGGCAATGTGCAAGGGCACTGAGGAGCTCCCATTCTGTAAATGTGACATTACAGGATTCACTGTGGCGTGTAGTGAATGAGAGGACATTCCCTTCCAGCCATTGTTTGAGAGTGTGAAAGGCTGGGGGGTAATTCTCCGACACAGAGGCTTGAGCAAAGTGCTTGGCAATCGTGTTTGTGCCGGTAGATAACATGGCATTTATGTTAACACCAGGAACACCTGTTGGGGTATGGTACCCAAAAACACGTTTGATCTTTGCCCAGACTTGGAAACGTGACATAAGGCACCCAATGTTTGAGACTTATCTCTCCCAACACTCCTGCTTCTGTCATTTGATAAGTTGGTGAACGCGAGCATGGAGCTGTTTAACGGCTATTAGGTGCTCCAGGGAAGGGTGCTGCTTATGCCACTGTAGAGCTTGCCGACACTCCTTAATTGCTCCAGCAACTTCCGGTGACCACCAAGGGACTGCCTTATACCTTGGGCACCCTAAAGAGTGAGGGATCGAGTTTTCTGCCACAGAAACAAATGTTGTAGCCACCTGCTCAACCATCACATCGATGTTACCGTGTGTGTGGGGGATTAAAGCCTATCTGGGCAGGTGTCTGTGGGCCTGACACTGCGGCAGTGACAGGAAGATGGGGAAGTGGTCACTACCACACAGGTGGTCATGTGCTCTCCAGTGGATAGATGGGAGAAGTCCTGGGCTACAAATTGATAAATCAATGGCCGAGTAACTACCGTGAGCCACACTGAAATGTGTGGTGGCCCCAGTATTTAAGAGGCAGAGGTCGAACTGCGAAAGTTTTGACATCTCGGCCTTGGCCAGTAAGCACAGTGCCACCCTACAAGGGGTTATGGGTGTTAAAATCTCCCAAAAGTATGAAAGGTTTAGTGAGTTAATCAAACAGTGCAGCCAATACTTTCAGAGGTGCTGCACCACGTGGAGGAAGATATAAATTGCAGACAGTTATTTCCTGTGTCATCCTTATTCTGACAGCTACAGCTTCAAGAGAGGTTTGAAGAGGCACAGGTTCACTACAGACTGAGTTTAGGACATAAATGCAAACTCCACATGACACTCAATTATATTCGTTATGGTTCCTGTAATATCCCTTATAGCCGTGGAGGGAAAGGGACCACATTGCTGGGAACCAGGTTTCCCGAAGGGCAATGCAGATAGGAGGTGTAAAGCTTAACAGTTGCCGTAGCTCAGCCAGGCGGTGGAAAAAACCGCCCAATTCTACTGGAGAATGACGTCATTGTGTGGTAGATTACAACTCAGAGTCACCTGCTACCGCTGACTTATTGCCTGAGCAGTCTATACTCATTGTGTCTGAGGGTCTGGCAAGATCTTCTACGTCCCCAGCGGATGCCAAAATCTCCACCCCATCCTCAGACGCAGGGCTTGTAGGTAGCAGTGGTGTGGGTGCAACTGCAATTTCCTTGGTCTTAGGGGTTTTCTTTTTGGATTTCCTGCTCCTTGGGTTTCTTGGCTGGGAGGACTTCACTGGCTCAGTCTCCGGGACTGAGGATGAATGTGAAGCGCAATGACCAGCTGCTTTTGGACTCTTCAGTCACTGCTGGGTGTCATCTTCCCCACTAGTAGAAACCTGGAAAGGGAGTGACCCAAGGGACCCCTTCCAAGTGAGAGAAGCCAAAGAAGACTTACACTTCTCCAGCTTAGAAGTGGGGATGGATGTCCCCAATGGTTGGGGGGCAAGTGTAGTTGTCCAGCTCTGAGATGTGACTGGGGTTGGCGTAGCTGTTATAGTGGCGGTGTAAGACGATGTTACAGGCACAGGATGCAGACATTCAAATTTTCTCTTAGCCTCAGTGTAGGTCAGTCGGTCCAGGGTACTTGTACTCCATGATTTTCCTTTATTTCTGGAGAATCCTGCAGTCTGGCAAGCAAGGTGAATGATGCTCTTCGCAGTTGACACAGGTGGGAGGTGGGGCACATGGAGTATTGGTATGTGATGGGCATCCGCAATCTCGACATGTAACACTGAAAGTACAGTGGGAAGACATATGACCGAACTTCCAGCACTTATAGCACCACATCGAGGAAGGGATATAGGGCTTTACATCATAGCGGCAGACCATCACCTTGAACTTCTCGGGCAATGAATCACCCTTGAAGGTCAAGATGAAGGCACTGGTGGCAACCTGATTATCCCTTGGACCCCAGTGGACACACCGGATGAAATGTACACCTCACCTCTCTAAATTTGCACACAGCTCATTGTCGGACTGCGAAAGAAGATCCCTGTGAAATATGATACCCTGGACTGTATTTAAGCTCTTATGGGGTGTGATGGTTACAGAAACATCCCCCAGCTTGTGACAAGCGAGTAACGCCCGTGACTGGGCAGAAGATGCTGTTTTGATCAAGACTGACCCAGATCTCATTTTGGACAAGCGCTCCACCTCTCCAAACTTGTCCTCTAAATGCTCAACAAAAAACTGAGGGTTCATCATCACGAAAGACTCCCCATCAGCTCTCGAACATACATGGTACCGGGGTGAATAAGATCCACTGCCATCCTTACCCTGATGTTCCTCCCATAGCGTGGCCAGGGAGGGAATGATTTGGGGTTGTACTTCTGTGTGTTGAATTGAGCTCGTGAACACTTAGAGACTGCTGGTTTTTCACCACCAGCAAGAGACGATGGACTACGCTTCATCGTGTGTCATCCTCCCTGAAGTCACCCAATCCGACCAGGTGCCCTCCCCACGGGTGCCACCCAGCCGCAGCAAAGGCCACCTGGCAGGATGGCCATTGCCGGGAGTCCCAATGCCCCAGGGGGATGGGCATCTACCCCTTGGCATACGTGGTGAGTGAACGGTGCAGGCATCAGTAGAGTGATCTCTGTGTGGTCAGGGAGCTACAACCAACAGGGTATATGGTGGCCTCACCACAATGGAATGGCTACCATGCTGGATATCAGGTGCAAAGAGGACCATGCTCATCGTCGATGCAGAAAGCGACACTGCCTAGTGCGTGGTGTAAAATGCACCCAGGAAGGTGTCCTCGATCAAGAGATGAAGAATGGGTGGGATTGCAATGTGACAATGAGATTTGTGTGTGTGTGTGTGTGTGTGTGTGTGTGTGTGTGTGTGTGTGTGTTTGTGTGTGTGTACACTTAAGTTTAACTCGAAAAGAGGATCACTCCAAAAGCTACCACGTTTTCTTTCTCTATCAATGACTCAATGCTTCTGCTATCTGGTAAGCAGTCTTGTTTACTCTAAAAGTATTAACATTTAAAATTTGGTGCTTCTGACCAGTCTCTTGCTTCTCTCATATTCAGGTAAATGGTCATATCTCTGCCTGCCAAACCAACAGAACCGTGGGTACTTGGCTGTCGAACACAAAAGAAACTAGAATGTAGGAATGACAGATTCAAACTTTGTGGAACATCTTTTAACTCAAAACCACTCATATAATATGCATTGTAAATACTGCATATCTGCCTCAATAAAATCTCGACAGTACGTCATTTTATCTTTTACTGAGACATTAAACTGACACTTAGGAATGGCTTTAGAGCCTGAAAACTGTACTACATAATTAACAATTACAGTGCAACAGGAAAGTATTTGGTTTTTTATCATCATCATTTTTCTTCAAGCACTGATGGAAAAGTCAGGTAATACCACAGAAGTCTGCCATAAAAACTGCACATGTGTCACACACATGTGCCTCTATATGAATATTCTCCTGTGATACACGAAGTCCAAATTTGTTTTAAAAGTTGAAGCTCTTGCAGTTCCATAGACAGTATGTCCACAGTTACAATACAATTGCATGAAGGCTCCATAAAATTAAAACATAAAGATTTGGTCTGTGCCCCAAGCACAGTGACTACACTTTTTAAAATATTTAGTCCCTTAGGATTCACACTTTCATATTCCTAAAGTCTCTTTTACATGAGCAGCTGTACTGCCTCAATAAACTATTCATAGTAGTTGAATCCACTGCTGCATCACTGCCATATTATTCAGGTAGTGAGACTCATTTGTCAGAAACTGTTCATCACTTTTACACATTAACTCCAATATCACCTGACTGTCACCTGCTTTTTAGCTCAGTTGTGAATAGTAAAAGTGAGGTTATAACAGACTATCCTTCTTACTAAAAGTCTAAATACAGTAAGAGCATTAAGGATCCAGCAATGCAGTAAAGTTTCTTAATGGACAAAGCAAAATTAAAAATGAGTGTTCTTGACAAAAATCTCACACTGAATTCTCCACACTGCTGAGAACTGGAAGAATGTGAAACGTGTATGCATACAAACACATCAAACAATATTTAGAAAGCAGTAAATAGCACAATTTTCTATTATTCTTTATGTCTTGTTTTCTTTCTAAGTGCTAAATAATATCAAAAATTATTTTAACCCTACAACAGACTGATGTTTTCATTGTTGAAATCACTTTCATTTAAAAAAGTCGTTGTATAAGTATAGTTTAGCCTTTTTTTTTCTAGGTATTGTGAAGCCTAAACCATTTTTTAATTTGTATATCTGGTTGAGTCTTCATGCAATTCTCAGAAGCAAGCAGTAAATTAAACATTAAGAGAATATAGAAGGATGGCTCCTCATTAGTATAATATAAGTATAGTTTAGCCTTTTTTTTCTAGGTATTGTGAAACCTAAACCATTTTTTAATTTGTATATCTGGTTGAGTCTTCATGCAATTCTCAGAAGCAAGCAGTAAATTAAACATTAAGAGAATATAGAAGGATGGCTCCTCATTAGTATAATATAAGGGAGTACAGTGAAAATTGATTAATTCCAACATTAACAAATAACATATCCACACACCCTTCTCTTCATGTGCAGTCTTCAGCACATTTAGCATTTCATATCCCTACAACAAACACAGTCAGTTGATTATTAACATCACTAAACCACTTGCAACAGGCATGTTTGTCAATTTTCATTCTTTTATGTGACACATACTAACCACAAGTCAACAACTTAGACAAGTAGGTTCCTCATGCAAAACAAGCTGAAGGTGTGGCAATCAAGCATACTTAAAATCAAATGTGAGATCCACAAATCTCACCACTTCCTTAAAATTCAGTTCAGAAATCTAAACCATTAAAAAGAATGCTCACAAACCCCCCCCCACACACACACATTCCTCCAGCCTTCTAATACTGTACGAGGTCTGTTCAATGTATGTTAGAGCAAAATGTGGTTTGCATCCCTGCACATGGCAGTGTTTAATGTGTAACTGCTGGAAATTTCATTTTTATATGTCTTTTAATTATTGTTCAGTGCTGTATTGAGTAGAACGTTGCCTCCACAGTTTGCGAATTCCGAGATGGCAGAGTTAGAGGAGCAACTTATTTGCATTAAATGTTGTATGAAATTCATGAAAATCTTTACAGAATGATGTAGGAAGCCTACGGTGATAAGTGCTTTGGCTGTACTCGGTGTTACAAATGGTTCACAGAATTTAAAGATGACCGTTTGACCCTTGTTCAGGGTGCCCTTTGATGTCTACCAATAACGTTCACGTCAGGAACATCAACAAAATTGTGTATGCCTATCGAAGACTGACTGTGCAAGAGATTGCAGAAGAATGTAACATTTCAGTTGGATCATGTCATGAAATCCTGACAGCATCTTGGAATGCATCACATTGCCACCAAGTTCTACCCACAGCTCAAGAGTCAAGACCAGAAAATATACATACACTTAAAACACTGCTTGAGGTACACTGTATCAATTCATAATGGTAAGAGAGAATGTCCTCAACTCAATATTTAAAATACTATGGGGAGAGGAAGGATTGCAAAAAGAAGGGAAGACATTCAAGGGAGCTCCGTTCATAGACCTGCCTAAAGATATCATGTCTCAGTATAGTATCATAGCCTTTCTTGAGGTCAAAAACTAAACCTATCAGGTGATGCATGTGCAGGAAAACCTACTGTGCAGCCACTTCCAATAAGACCACATTGTCAAGGGTGGAGCAACACTTCCAAAACTTTCTAAACCTGACGAAGGAGCTGTTTGGATTCTAAAATGCAGACAAAGTGGTGGCTAACCAAGTTCTTTCTAAAGAACTAGCGAAGACAAAACTATGGTAACTACTTGGGTTGTATGGTCCGTCCCAGGTTTCAAGAGGGGAACTGAAACACTTTCCTTCTCTGTGAGGTGCTACAACATACTGTAATGCACTCTACCATGATCAAGTGATGCGTCATGCGCCACAGGCATTACGGAATCCTGCTCCCACATGGAGAAGATGCAGTTGTATGCTTCACCATTGGTGGAACTAGAGCCCCAACTGTACATTCTTCTCAGTGTCAACTCTGTGTTGTCAAAAATTTTAAAGCTGACTAGCAGTGGCAGTAATTCTGAAAAATGTTCTGCCACTGTCTGGGCTATGTCTCTCTGATTTGTCTTAGGATATGTGGTTGGCATTAAATCAGCAGCTGACCATGTCCTTGCTCTCCTAGAAATCCTCCTGACAGTCTTCCACACAATGCAAATCTTAGTGGAATGAATAGTTCCAGGAAATGTTGCTAAGATCTTTTCTTGTTCTCCCCAGTAACTCAATGAGATTTGAATCTACACAGAGCTGCACACGTGCCTTTGACTGTGAAACAGCATTTGTTGCTCCTCCATGGAACAGGCTGCCTCTGTTAATTTATCTGTAGGTTGTGAAACTGATGCTTCAGTGATATAGTGGATTGTGTTAGTAATATGATCCATCCATTCCAGAATGCTCTCTGATAGTGCAGCACATTAATATAGGACTCGTTTAAATTATAGATGCAACTGTGAAGTTTCACATCCACTTCCATGTAAAACATCAGGTCACGAGGATGAATCTGTGTTGTGTCATCACCCTTTAATTTAACTTTCAGCAAATTTCAAGGAGAATTTTGGGTAAAAGTTAACTATAAATTGTAAATGCACTTTGTTATTGTTAATGTATTTCTTCCTATATACGAGGGTGGTTCAGAAAGTAACCTCCGATTGGTCACAGTGCGGGTTGGTGTGGGGAGTAGCGAGGCCATCTGTGCGTTCATGCACTCAACAGGTCAGTCGGCATCAAGCCGTGGTCGAGTGAACGTCGTACCTGTGCTAGTTTAGTTTTTGTGGCAGTTTGAAATGTGTGCTGCAATAGAAAACCCCGCCAAATGTGAAGTGCGTGCTGTCATAAGGTTTTTTACAGCCAAAGGATATTCTGCAGCAGCTATTCATCGTGAGCTTTGTGCCGTGTACGGACCAAGAGTTATGAGTGAAGGAGTTGTCCGTGAATGGGTACGTTTATTTAAAAGTGGACGAGAAAACGTTCATGATGAAGAGAGGAGTGGTAGACCATCATTGGTGACTGATGAACTCGTTCAGACAGTTGATGCAAAAGTTCGTGAAAATCGACGTTTCTCAATGTCGGAGTTGTCTACTGGTTTTCCACAGATTTCTAAGACTCTCTTGTACGAGATAGTGACAGCAAGATTGGGTTACCATAAGTTCTGTGCACGATGGGTGCCCAAAATTCTTACCGACCACCACAAAACTCAACGAATGGCCTCTGCATTAGACTTTGTCACGTTATGAGGACGAAGGAGAACCATTGTTAAACAGAATCATGACCGGTGACGAAACCTGGATTAAGTACTTGAACCCTGAGACAAAAGAACAATCAAAGATGTGGGCACATTCAAATTCGCCTACCAAACCAAGAAAAGCCTCGCAAGATTTTTCTGCCAGAAAACTGATGGCAACGGTGTTTTGGGATGCCAAAGGGGTGTTGTTGGTTGAATTCATGGAACGTGGTATGACCATTAATCAAGACGTGTACTGTGAAACAATGAAAAAGTTACGACGGGCTATACAGAACAAACGCCGTGGTATGCTGACTTCCGGTATCGTTTTTTTGCACGATAACGCCCGTCCTCACTCTGCTCGCAGAGCAACGGTCCTTCTTGAGTCCTTCAAGTGGGACGTTATCAACCATCCACCTTACAGCCCAGACCTGGCATTTGAAGAAATGGCTCGGGTCACAGCAGTTTGATGACGACGAAGAGCTCAAAGATGCGGTCACAGGCTGGCTCCAGGCACAAGCGGGTGATTTTTATGCAGAAGGAATTTCAAAGCTTGTGAAGAGATACGATAAGTGCCTCAATCGCTATGGAGACTATGTAGAAAAATAGTGCAAAGATGTAGTTGTAAGATGTATAAATTAAAATATTTTTATTTAACTTGGTGTATTTTTTTAAATCAACCGGAGGTTACTTTCTGAACGGCCCTCGTATCTCTTCTTTTCAATGCTTTATTGGCGTAATCTATGCCACACTCTTGACATGGCACCAATGAAAAATACAACCAAAGTGTGTTAAATCAGGCACATGCACTGGCAATGAAACACATCCTGCTTGATCCTCAAAATTGACAGCTGTGTTTGCGTATGAGCACTAAAGTATGTTGACACTCAATTATGCAGGAACCAGAAAATCCTGCACGCAGTAAGTATTCTGCAAATGTATCGTGCTGTTGATGTCTTGTGTTAGGAAACTGATGACTGTATGAGTGATGGCCACTTCCATCACATCCCCTTCTCTTACTGTGACATATGACTGTGTCAGTAAACTTAAACCACTCCTAGTTCATGTTAGATCCAGAAACTCACACGTAAACAACAACCGCTGAAGCATACTGAAGACTTCGAAGTACTATGAGTTCACTACTGTGCATTTTGTATTGTGACTAATGTTTTGTAGGTCCTAAAACATGCAGTATATAATTTTACACCACAAATAATCTTAATTACTGCCCCCCCCCTCCCACCCACACACACACACACACACACACACACACACACACACACACACACACACACACAGAGAGAGAGAGAGAGAGAGAGAGAGAGAGAGAGGATGGAGAGATTCAACTGCATGATTCACGTCAGCTGGAAGAACTATGAAAGTAAGGGCCTGAAACAAGGTATTTTACAGCCATGAATGCTGTTTACCTCAGCAGAAATCACATTTTCCTGTGCTCATCTGCTTCTTTGACTTAACAGCAAGATCGTACCATGTGATGTCATATTCTACAGTGTTGTGGAACACTACTCAAACACTCCCCGCCCACCCACCCATCCCCAATGATGTAGCTACATCTTAATGGTCCATTTGCGTGTTTATTTTATAGTTGCCATAGATTATAAATTTCACACCCTTGCACTTGAAACCAGTTACATAAGTACTGTGGCCAAGACATCTTGGCTTCAGATTACTTTACCTCTGTTGCAATGCAGTGCCAGCCAGAAAAGTTACTTAAAAGACCACCTACTTCTGAATAATTCTGAAACTCTTCTTCTGTGCAATATGTGTATTCAACTCCTGTTAAAATGTGTACATTGCATTTTCCAGTTGCTTACAGCTCCAAGTTATACAGCTTTAACATTTTACAGTGTTTTTCATATATCAGGGCTGTTGAGCAATGGCTGACTTTCCTTCACAGAGATGTCAACAGCTATGTCTCCAGCTCACACGGATTGCACGGGACGGAGTGTATAACCCACACAAGACGTCTTCCATCACAAATTGTTACTCTTAATAATGCCTTACTTTACAGTGAATTAGACTCTTAAGTTTTAAACAATCTTCAACCATTATGGTGTTGCAGTGGCTTGATTGATGCTTGTACTTATGCGCGTAGTACGTGCCACTGTATACACTGTCTTGTCTGGTGTTCTGAATACTCATTATTTTCTTAAATAATTTGGTCACAGTCTGAAGTAGTTGACCAGACCTGCTACTCGGTTCCAGTCTGCTGTGCTGATCATTCTTCACTTTGCAGTTATGTGTGGAGCTGTAAGAGATGCTGTTCTCCAACTAGCATCACCAACTCAACAAATACTCAGACGTCAGTTTAACTAATATATTCTTCAACATCATAAACAATATGTCACATTAACATTTTGCAGAACACCATATTAGTATTACAATTGCCAGAGAAGACAGATTGTCACCCAAGTTGCAAAATCAATACATCTGATATCTCTTCACGGAGAAGACACTAGTTGCGCTTTGTCATTGCAGCACTATTCCATGTACCATGTTCATCTCTGGTGCTACACCAACTCAGAGTAAGCCATCCCACACCACAGCAGGTGGCGATATTTTAACACCTGTACTGCTCACCAGACATATGGTGTCCATGGATTACTCTGTTTCTACACGGATTTCCATCTCCCACACAGTGGGCTGTCCAGTCTTTTTGCCTAACTTACACATTAAAAAAATCTTCCGACACATATTGTTGGCTAAGTTAAACATTGAGTGTGACACACTATTTCTTACAAAATAGCCTGTGACATTACATGTCCCACGGTGGAGGCAAAATGTGTCAGAATCATTCATTTATTTTGAGCTCGTAGCCTACTGCTTCTTGCTTAACTTATGCTTTTTAATACTTTATTGTTGAGACTTATTATGAGACTTTATACACCTTTGATACTACTAAACTTATTATATTCTTTCAAGAACAAGAGAAAACAGAAACTTCATTATTTCATTTTAGTTTATTTTTACTATCTTTGTATACCTTTGCACATTTTCCCCTCATTACTATTTCATGGAGCATTTGACCATCTTGCCTGTATCATTTTATTTTGGTTCACATCCTCCAACATAACACTGTCCATAAATTATTTATTTCTTCCTTTAATATTTCACACTCTTCCTCACAACAGACTTAAAATGTTACTCCCCTTTTAAGTGTTCTGTGGTACCGCCTTAACAATTGGGTTGTTTTGTGGTAATTTCATAACCCTTTCTCCTGTTGCTCGGTTTACTGCTATCCATACATTTAAGATGTTAGCACATCGTTAACTACATGCTAAGGGGCTGGGTTACTTTCCTACTAGTCTGCCCCCCCCCCCCCCCCCCCAAAGAAAAAAGAAAATGTAACCTCAGATTAATAAGTGCATTCCTGTTTGTATCTACTAGTGTATTGGTGTGTATGGATTTGAGAGTTAGTATTAATGTGTATTTATGCATGTTTATGTACGCTCCTTAACCCTCGAGTCCTCCTGTGACAACGGGATTTTAGTCAATTACAGAGACAGAATGAATGAAGGGTTTCACAACAGAAATATATGAATCTCGGAGGAGGGATGAACAGAAATTGTCCTCATAATAGAGAAGAAAGGCAAAAAAAAATCAGAGTGCTAGTGTGTGTGTGTGTTTGTGTGTGTGTGTGTGTGTGTGTGTGTGTGGGTGGGTGGATGGGTGGGTGGGTGGGTGGGGCAAGGGGGGGGGGGGTGCGCACATGCAAGGCCTGTGTTCTCAAATTGTCCCGATATAAAACCACTGGTCTCAAGTCTTTTACTACTTCTGTTCACAACCTCCACTAAAAAATGTGCACAAAACTGACCCCACATATGTACATTGTATAAAAGGTAAAAAAAAAAAAAAGGATCCCCATACAAAGATGCAAACAGTTAGTGTTATGCACCTGTCGAGATTGTACTTTTGTAGGTGTATTGTAAGTAATAAGGTGTGATTGTTCAAAACTGTTTGAAATTCTGGAATAAGCTGAGCACAAGAAGTATGCCTGTTGGAGCAGAATGGTTGGTTTCTTACTTTCCTCTCTGGCCTTCTCTTTATATGAGTCTAATGACTTTTGTAAGTCTAAAATTCTACACATATCAAAAAAAGTTTTGCATCACTCCGGTTCCCAGAACTGCTGAAGATAGATGTTGACTGTGGATACTGTATCACAGATACAGTCCTTTTGATTGTTCACATGTCACTAAACCCGCCCAAAGATGTAAACAACCATGCATGAGCAGCGCCTATTTGATGGATGGGGTCGGACAGCTGATCAGTTCTACTCAGTCCACCAGGAAGAAAGTACATGGCCCGTATTGACTGTAGTTCAACCATGCCTAGACATCAATACCGTGATTTGATCGCGTCCACATTGTTACTTTGTGCCAGGAAGAGATCTCAACAAGGGAAGTGTCCAGGCATCTCGGAGTCAACCAAAGTGATGTTGTTCGGACATGGAGGAGATACAGACAGACAGGAACTGTCGATGACATGTGTCACTCAGGCCGCCCAAGGGCTACTACAGCAGTGGGTGACCACTACCTATGGATTACGGCTTGGAGGAACCCTGGCAACAGTGCCACCATGTTGAATAATGCTTTTCATGCGGGCACAGGACATCGTGTTACGACTCAAACTGGCCGGCCGCGGTGGTATAGCGGTTCTAGGCGCTCAGTCAGGAACCGCGCGACTGCTACGGTCGCAGGTTCGAATCCTGCCTCGGGAATGGATGTGTGTGATGTCCTTAGTTTAGTTAGGTTTAAGTAGTTCTAAGGTCTAGGGGACGTATGACCACAGATGTTGAGTCCCACAGTGCTCAGAGCCATTTGAACCATTTGACTCAAACTGTGCGCAATAGGCTGCATGATGCAAAACTTCACTTGCAACATCCATCGCGATGTCCATCTTTGCAACTACGATACCATTCAGTGAGGTACAGATGGGCCCAACAACATGCCGAATGGACCGCTCAGAATTGGCATCACGTTCTCTTCACCGATGAGTGTCGCATATTCCTACAACCAGACAATCGTGTGTTTGGAGGAAATCCGGTCAGGCTGAACGCCTGAGACACACTGTCCAGCGACTGCAGCAAGGTGGAGGTTCCCTGCTGTTTTGGGACGGCATCACATGGGGCTGACGTACGCTGTTGGTGGTAATGGAAGGCGCCGCAATGGCTGTACAATACATGAATGCTATCCTCTGACTGATAGTGCAACCATATTGGCACATATTGACAGGGCATTTGTCTTCATGGACGACAATTCACACCCCTATCATGCACATAATGACATCACTCGACTAGAGTAGCCAATATGTTCTCTAGACATGAATCCTACCAAACATGCTTGGGATGGACTGAAAAGGGCTGTTTATGGGCGACATGACCTACCAACCACTCTGAGGGATCTACACTGAATCACCATTGAGGACTGTGACAATATGGACCAATAGTGCCTTGAGCAACTTGTGGTTAGTATGCCATGATGAATACAGGTAGGCATCAATGTAAGAGGATGTGCTACTGGGTATTAGAGGTACAGGTGTGTACAGCAATCTGGACCACCACCTCTCAAGGTCTCACTGTATGGTGGTGCAACATTAAATGTGTGGTTTTCATGAGCAATAAATAGGGCGGAAATGATGTTTATGTTGGTCTCTATTCCAATTTTCTGTACAGGTTCTGGAACTCCCAGAACCGAGGTGATGCACAACTTTTTTTGATGTGTGTATTGTTTATTTCTTCTTTCTCTTGCCTTGATTCTCTGATATGGGTCTCTAAATCTTTTTCCAGCTTTTCTAAATTGGCCTTATATTTTATATGCTAACAGACAATTCTGATTGGAATCACTGATTTTTTTGTTCAACTCATTTGTGTTATCATCTATTTTTTTGCTCAAATCACGTCTTACCTCATTTTTAACCTATTTGTTGATTTAACTATGAAATCATGGAGCCCTACCAGTATTTCAGAAGCTATTCTATGTGTTATTATTGGCACATAAGTATGTGTACACAATATTCACTTAAGAATTATGCTTTTGTATAAACACAGACTCTCCCAAGCACAGTGTCACTATCATATACAACTCAATTTCCCCTGTAAACAGATTGCATGTAACACTACTGACTATCACAAGACATCACTCCAACTATTGATAAAACTTGTTCAGCACTTTAACAACTCACTGTATGTGTTGGCTGGACTGGGAGAGTGGTGGGTTGTCTAGCACTGGTATCATGGAGTGAAGTCTTGTAGTCTCGTCGTGTAGATTTCCCAATGAGTAATCAAAGCAGGGACAGCTGCTCATAGACAACAAGCTGCTCGGTCATCTCTGCCCACTTTGTTGTTGTTGGCGAGTCTTGTTTCATGAACTGTCATCTTCACTCTCCTTTGTATTTTATTGATGATTCACCATAGTGAGAGGCTTTTGCTTTTTTCCAACTACTAATAAACAATTCACCCAGACTTCACTTTACCGAAGTAGACTTTCTTTGAATACTATGTTGTTTATGTCTGTTGTCCATGGCAAGCAACCTAATTTCTTAGGAAAATCTTCATAAATTTTCCAAATTTTTCTTATTTTGTAATAACTGCTCTCTTTCCACTTCTTCAGTAATATTTGCATCCTGTCACAGTCACAAAATATGGTGTCACAGTTGCTTGATTGATATTTGCACCTGCATTTGTAGTAAATGCCAGTGCATACACTGTCTTGTCGGATGATCCGAATACTCACTATATCCTTAAATAATCTGGTCACCATTTGCAGTAGTGGACGAGACTCACTACTCATTCCAGTCTGCTGTGCAAATTTGTCTTCTCCACCTGCCAGTGGTGTGTGGAGGTGTAAGAGAGGCTGCTGTTCAATTAATGTCATCAAATCAACAAATACTATGACTTTATTTCAACTTATATATTCTTCAACATTATAAACAACATTTCACATGAACATATTGCAGAACACTAGATTAATATTACAACTGCCAAAGTAGACAATGTTCTCTATGCGGCAGATTGCCACCCAAGGTCCTAAATCAACAAATTTGATCTCTCTGCACAGGGAAGAAGCCAGTCAGATGTTCTCATCTGTGGTACTATTCCATGGGCTGAGTTCATCTCTGGCATGGCACCAGCATGGAGTAAGCAATCCCACATCACAGCACGTGCCTGTGATTTAATGCCTGTACTGCTCGCCAGATATATGGCATCGATGCATTACTCTGTCTCTGCACAAAATTTCACACGTTTTCCATGCAGTGGGCTGTCCCGTCTTTTTGCCTAACTTACACATTAAGAAATCTTCCGAAATATGTCAACTAAGTTAATCCTTGAGTGTGACTTGCTGTTTCCTACAAAATAGGGCGTGACACAACGCTACCTTAGCCTGGTTTCAAATCCTTCCATGTACATGGACTTAACATCCGTTTGTGGATTTAACTTGCATCTGGGCAAGAAAATTTATATTTTCACACTAATGTTCTACAAACTATATGATTCTCTTTTAAGTTTACTACATGGGAATGTTGCACTACACACATAAGATTATCTACTGAGTATATTTCACATACAACTACCAGCTGTTCACCCTGGTTACTTATGAAACACATAAGAGATTCTTTGGTATAGAAAACTAATACTGATATCCAGATTGTTTAAAGTCACTAAAAAATAACAAATACTGTCCAAACAGGCCTTGAAGACCAAACAGTACTGACCGGCTACCATGTCAGCCTCAGTCTTTAGGCATCAACGGATGCAGATACGGAGGGGCATGCGATCAGTTTTTGTGACCAGTGTCACTACTTCTCAGTCAAGTAGGTCCTCAATTGGTCTTGCAATGGCTAAGTGTTCCCTGCTCACCAACAGCACTTAGCAGACCCAGACAGTGATCCATCCAAGTGCTAGCCAAGCTCAACAGCACTTAACTTTGGTGATCTGACAGGAACCACTGTTACCACTGCGGCAAGGCTATTGGCGTTTAAAGTCACTAGCCCACAGAAAATGTGAAAGTACTAATTTATATTAAAGCAAAGCCCCTACCATTAGAACATTTACAAATCCAACCATGTAGTTCAATACTTCTATCAAAAGTGTAAAAAATTCCCTAAAACCTAGCATTTGATTTACCTATTTATTTATTTACACGTCAAGTTCCGTAGGACCAAATTGAGGAGCAAATCTCCAAGGTCATGGAAAGCGTCAGTACATGAAATTACAACATAAAGGTAATAACAGATAAAAATAATGTTTATGAACCCAAAAAGTCAAGGCACAACTTTAAGTAACTGCAATCAACAATATAACAAAAGAATCAGCTTAATTTTTCAAGGAACTCCTCAACAGAATAGAAGGAGTGACCCATGAGGAAACTCTTAAGTTTCAAATTGAAAGTGTGTGGATTACTGCTAAGATTTCTGGATTCTTGTGGTAGCTTACTGAAAATGGATGCAGCAGTATACTGCACACCTTACTACACAGGAGTTAAGGAAATCCGATCCAAATGCAGGTTGGATTTCTGCTGAGTATTAACTGAGTGAAAGCTGCTTATTATTGGTAATAAGCTGATATTGTTAACAAGAAATGACAGTAAAGAATGGGCGGCCAGTGTCAAAATACCCAGACTAGTGAACATGGGTCGGCAAGAGGTTCACGTACTTACACAACTTATTTCCCGAATCACCCAGTTCTGAGCAAAAAATATAACTTTGGGAATGGGAAGAATACCCCAAAATATAATACCATACCTCGTAAGCAAATGAAAATAAACAAAGTAGACCAACTTTCTTGTTGAACAATCACTTACTTCCAATACCGATCCAAGAGAAGAAACAGCTGCATTAAGTCTTTGAACAAGATCCTCAACGTGAGCCTTCCACGATAGTTCACTACCTATGTGAGCACCTAGAAATTTGAACTGTTCAGTTTAATAATCATATGTCCATTCTGTGAAATTAAAACGTCGAGTTTTGTTGAACTGTGTGTTAGAAACTGTAAAAACTAAATCTTACTGTGATTTAGAGTTAGTTTATTTACTATAAGCCATGGACTTAGGTCATCGACTGCATTATTTGATACCAAGCCAGTGTTGCACACAACATCAGCAAACATAAATATTTTAGAATTACCCACAATACTAAAGGGCATATCATTTATATAAATACGGAATGGAATTGGCCCCAACACTGATCCCTGGGGCACCCTCCACTTGACCGTAGCCCACTCAGACCCCACATCACAGCCATTCTCAACACTGTGCTGTCTGTTGCTAAAGTAAGAAGTGAACCAATTGTGAGCTTCTACCCATATTCCATAACGGTCCAACTTCTGGAGCAATATTTTGTGATCTACACAAACAAACACCTTAGTTAAATGAAAAAATATGCCTAGTGTTCGAAACCTTTTATTTAACCCATCCAGTACCTCACAGAGAAAAGAGACTATAGCATTTTGAGTTGTTAGACAGCCTCTAAAGCCAAACTGTACATCTGATAGCAAATTATGTTATAGAAATGATCAATTATCCTTACATACAAAGCCTTTTCAATAGCTTTAGGAAACACTGATGGCATAGAAATAGGTTAAAATTGTCTACATTATCCCTTTATCCATTTTTATAAAGTTGCTTTACTACTGAGTACTTTAATCGTTCAGGAAACCGACCATTCGTAAAGGAAAAATTACAAATATGGCTAAGTACAGGGCTAACATGAGCAGCACAGTACTTTAATATTCTGCTAGGCACTCCCTCATATCCACGAGAGTCCTTAGTCTTCAGTGATTTAGTTATTGACTCAATCTGCCACTTGTCTGTATCATAGAGGAATATTTCAGACATCAATCTCGGAAAGGCATTTGCCAAGAGAGTTATATGATTCCCTGTAGAAACTAAATTTTTACTTAATTGACCAGCAATGCTCATAAAATGATTGTTAAATACTGTACATATATCTGATTTATCAGTAACAGAAATATTTTTACTACAAACTGACTTTAATCACCGACCTCGTGCTGCTGACTAGACACTTCCTTCACAACTGACCATATGGTTTTCATTTTATCGTGTGAATTAGCTACCGTAAAATGGGGCGACTTTGTGACTGGTGGGGTGACTTTGTGACAAGGGATCAAGTTTTCGTATTTTAAATCTCGCGCCGCGACCGCTCGTCTCAGGAAAGAGCTGAACCACGCATTTTGTTTGTCAGACATGCCACACCACGTAGCGGCAGCAGGGTGAAGCTTCTGCACACGCATAGTTCCTTCCGACGCCGTTGCTTAGAAACGCTGTTATTTACGTTTTCGTAAAACGAGGGAAACTTTATATTGTGAAAACGGTATGTACATTTGTTTGTTAATATGTTGGGCAAATTATTGTAGAATATCGATTAAATCAAGCCATGTTTGTTGAACATATGAGACAAAAACTGAAATGCACGCACTTTGTGTGGCGACTTTGTGACACCCCAACTTGTCACAAAGTCACCCCACCATGGTTTTAGGTTATATTTTATCACGTTTTTTTGTCTTTCAAGCACTGAAAAGAAGATGAGGTCTTATAAAAGGAAGTTGGGTGCAAGAGCCTATAGAAATTACTCTCCAGAGACGTTAGATAAAGCCGTTAAATTGGTTTTAACAAAGAAAATTACCCTGCGAGCAGCATCGTTCTTTAATTTTTCATACACTGTCACACAGGAAGTAAACGTTTTATTGGATACTGTAAGGCTAAAATAGACGTTTAGATGACCATCTGTTTGGCGTTTTTAAGCAAATTCTTCTGCTTGAATAGGGAGCAAAATACAGCTATGTACACCAGGAAGTTACCTACATTCCTTTATTTTGTTACAAACTTTACTGTCATAAAACGGGTTTTTACACCAATTTGCAACTTCTGGCATTTGTAAAGGAAGCATTTATGCAAATTTTAAACCTACCTTCGTAAAATTCTGATATTTTTGGCATTTTTTCTATTAAACATCTTTTAAAAGGTATGGTATTTTTTTCTGAATTATACCATACTGGTATATATGTTTTATACGTTCTTTTTCTCTGCTTTTAGGTTCAATATTCATAGAAACACATTGTGGAACAAAACCAAAGAGATAAAACGTTCGACCACCTCAAACTCAGAGACAGTCAAACCTAAAAGACAGCATGGGGGTCAACCTATTTTCACAAAAGAAGAAGAGGATACATTCGTTGCTCATTCCATTGCAATGGCATCTTATGGTTTCCCAATGACATTACTTGATTTGCGCTGTGTCGTCAAATCATATCTAGATCGAACCGGAAGAAAAGTTCCCGTGTTTGGAAATGGAAACTTTCCTGGGAGAGAGTGGGCCATGTCATTTATGAAGCGGCATAAGTATGTTCTCTCTGAACGTGTCGCCAAAAATATCACATATGCAAGAGCTGCGACAGATACTGAAGTGATTGACTTATATTTTGAGCATTTAGAGAAGGCGTTAGAGGGTATTCCGCCAGAAAAAATTTGGAATTACGACGAAACGAACGTCCAGGACGATCCGGGAAGCAAAAAAGTGTTGGTCAGAAGAGGAGCAAAATATCCAGAGCGGATACAAAATTGTTCCAAAGCGTGTACTTCGATTATGGTCTGTGGGAACGCCGCAGGACAGTTGGCTCCACTATACGTAAATTACAAGGCCGAGAACACGTGGTCGACCTGGACCGAAAATGGACCTGAAGGAGCCCGCTACAATCGTACTAAATCTGGATGGTTTGATCACCAAGTGTTTGAGGACTGGTTCATCAATCTTATGCTCCCCATACTGAAACAACAAGATGGCCAAAAAGTTCTTATTGGCGATAATTTGAGTTCGCATATTAACCTAGAGGTTATTCGACTCTGCGAAAAGTATGGGATAAAATTTATCGCACTCCCACCAAATGCGACACATCTACTGCAACGGCTAGATGTTGCCATATTCAGAGTTCTAAAACTGATTTGGCATGAAATTTTGTCAGATTGGAAGCAATCGACATCTGGTAGCCGGTGCACATCAGTTCCAAAAGATGAACTGCCTGGTCTGTTAAAGAAAATGATGGACAAGCTGCAGGAGAACATCATAAAAAATCTCCAGTCAGGATTTAGGAAGACTGGGATTTTTCCGCTTAACAAAATGGAAGTCCTCCAAAGACTCCCGAAGGCCATCTTGGAAGAGAGCCTACAGTCCTTATCAGGAGTGGTTGGTGAGATCTTCATAGAAGAACTGCAGAAGAAGAGAGAAGAGGTTACAGGATGCCGGGCCCCCAAGAGAAGGAGAAGGCTCACTGTTCCAGCAGGCAGAAGTATCTCCAGTGCCGAAATCGAAGCCAGTAGGGCGGAACAGCCGAAAGGGAAGAACACAAAAGCCAGCACTTCCTCCAGACCCAGCGGATCCAAGGAAAAGGCTGTACTGGCAGGTGAGATGTCTGAAGAAAGCTCTTCAGATGAAGACAACAGCAGAGAGAGGAACTGGATGGATGAAGATCCCAGTGACCCCGACGTGCTGGATGAATCTTTCAGCTGTTTGGAGGATTCAGAACCTGAAATGTCTCCCACAAAAGTGATTCCAAATGATAAAGACGTCTTGGGAATCGACAGCATGGCTCCTGAAAAAAACGTTTTCAAAGTGGATGATTTTGTAGTGGTGAACTTTGAAGGGAAACTTTTTCCAGGAACGGTGACTGAAGAAAAACAAGAGGGCTACATTGTCAGCGTTATGGAGAGGACCAAGATGTTCTGGAAGTGGCCTACTAAAGAAGATGCTATTCTGTACTCCAAAGAAGAAGTTTTCTACACTATCGACCCCCCAAGACCGGTAGGAAAGCGAGGGTTCTTTGAGGTGAAAAATCTAGATTAGGAAGCTCCTTTTTCATCACTTGTAAAAATGATGTAGCTCTACCAAAGCATCAAACACATGTACATTGATTAAATATACTTTTTGATTGGTCAAAATTGTGACATTATTTTTTTCCCATACTTTGTAACCCAAAAACAATGTTGTCACAAAGTCACCCCACCCTGTGGGGTGACTTTGTGACAGAGTTTTCCCTTTATATAGTCGTTCATAAAAAAGATACAAATTTTTTGAAGACATAATCTTGTAAAGGAAGGTTGTAGCTATCTTATGATGCCATCCGTTTCAGTTTATGTTAAAAATTGGTCAGTGTATGAGTGAAAACATGCAAAACTTGTCACAAAGTCACCCCATTTTACGGTATTCTATTTGCATACCACATCTCTTTGCCTTCCTAATAACATTTTAAGCACCTGTTTGTAATGGGCTTCTGCAGCTTGATTGTGACTACTTCTAACATTTTGATATAATTCCCGCTTTGTTCTACATGATATCCTTACCCCACTAGTCAGTCACCCAACCTGTCTTTTACTGCTAGTACCCGTTTAGAACATTCTAATGGAAAGCAACTCTCAAAGATCTAGCATGTGGTTGGCTACTAAGCCTGGATATGTATGTTTCACCATGCAAAAGTATATTCATAAATTCACTTCTTTTCTTGACACTTTGTATGACCTAGCAACTACTCAGGGGGTTATGCAAAGATCACAAACGACCAAGCATTATGGCATGATATTACTTATACAAACATGAATTATTCTGTTGATTAATTACAGGCCAAAGCAATGTGTAACTCTTTGCAATTCCTTGCCTAATACTCATGTTCCCTGCACCTTATTGCACTTGTTCCCTTGTTCATTCATTTAGCCAGACATGTAAGTTCAAAGAGCTGTACGACCCAGGTAAATCTTTCTGCTTTATTGTCTTGGGGTAAGCCTTCAAATAACAATGGCATCATACAATTAAGAACTGTTGAACACACCACTTAATGCAAAAAAATACTTCCAGCACAATTCTAAATTCTTATGGCTATCAACATTGACCCCTTATTTTATGGTATTGGTCTTCCCTCAATAGGGTACATGAGCCAATTCATGTCAAGGTGCATTTTCCCATACTTCTTTCTACCATTTGACCACTTTTCTATTCTCAAAGTAGCTTAATCCCTTTTATGGCTGGAACTTACTTCTGGACCACCTCCCTCACCCGCCTACTGTGGCTTGCATGTTTTCCTCTACCCTGAGTTGAGGTAATTAGAAGGCTTATACTTGTGAATTATCCTTGTCCTCTGCTAACATGCATATCTAGATATTAGCTCATCACTTACTTTCCTAGGTGGACATGAACATCTGTTTTTCCGGGTGGGTTACATTTAAAGGTTTACACATTGAAATGATTCTCAGTATTCACTAGTTTTTGCATTTATTGTGCTGGTAAGGTAATCAAAGGAAGTGAAAAACAAAATTAGATGAGGTAGGTCCTTTTAGGAATTTAGGCTAGTTGTATTGTCATGTCCTGGAGCCTGACCTCTGCACCAGGATGTTCTATGTCTCCTGAATATCTGTAAATGCATAGATTACTGTTGTTTGTAAGTTAGAAACTGGAGTATGTATTTCTTCTTTTCTTTTTCTTAAATTTCTTTACGTGTTTTTTAAATTCGCATTTGTTGCAGACAACTCTGTTCTAAGATTTCCCGTTTAAATTTAACCCTCCAACTGCCTTATCAAATTTCACAGTCATCTTCTCAGTAAACACTCTTAATAACTCACCTACAGGTTGTGATCAGTCTTCTGACTGGTTCTATGTGGCCTGCCATGAATTCTTCTCCTGTGGCAACCTCTGCACCTCAGATTAGCATTTGCAACCTATGCCCTCAATTATTTGCTGGAGGTATTCCAATCTCTGTTTTCCTCTACAGTTTTTACCTTCTATGGGATCTTCTTGTACCATGGAAGTTAACCGGTGATGTTGTAACAGATGTCCTATCATCCTGCCCCTTCTTCTTCTTCTTCTTCTTCTTCTCAGTGTTTTCCATATAATCTTTTCCTCACTTATTCTCTGGAGAACCTCCTCATTCCTTACCTTAACAGTCCACCTAATTTTCAACATTCTTCTGTAACATCACATCTCAATGCTTTGATCCTCTTCTTTTCCAGTTTTCCCACAGTCCATGTCTCACTACAATCCAATGCCATGCTCCAAAACTACATTCTCAGAAATTTCTTCCTCAAATTGAGGCCTATGTTTGATACTAATAGACTTCTCTTTGCCAGGAATGCCCTTTTTGCCAGTGCTGGTTTGCTTTTCATGTCCTCCTTGTTCCAACCATCATGGGTTATTTTGCTGCCTAGGTAGTAGAATTCCTTAAATTCACCTACTTCGTGATCACTCATCCTGGTGTTACGTTTCTCACTGTTCTCATTTCTGCTACTTCTCATTACATTCGTCCTTCTATTTATTCTCAGTCCATGTTCCATAACATTCCGTAATTACTTCTTTGAAGTATGGGTTGAACAGTAGGGGTGAAAGATTACAGCCCTGTCTTACGCCCTTTTTAATCTGAGCAGTTCGTTCTTCATCTCCCACTCTTACTGTTCCCTCTTGGTTCTAGTACATATTCTATATTGACTGTCTTTCCCTATAGCTTAACCCTATTTTTCCCAGAAATTCTAATATCTCGCACCATTGTGCATTTTTGAATGCTTTTTCCAGGTCAACATGTCCTATAAATGCACCTTGATTTTTCTTCAGTCTTACTTCCATTATCAACTGCAATGTCAGAATTGCCTCTCAGGTGTATTTACCCCATTCTCCTGTAAATTATTCTCATCAGCAAACTTGGATGTCTGAGCTGTTAAGCTGTTTGTGCTATAATTGTTAAACTTGTCTTCTCTAACAATCTTTGGAATTGTGTGGATGATGTTTTTCCGAAAGGCAGTATGTGATGTTTACCACAGACCACTTGACTGTTCCAAAACATGGTGCTATTCCCAAAATATTGACATTGAAAACATACCTCATTGGGTTGGGAACACAAGGCCCAACTTCAAGCCTCAGGAAACCAGCCTTTGTGTGTTCTGCTAATACTACGCTAATACAACAACAGCAAAACTGAGTATAAATACAGTTGTTTTCTCCAATTTGCCATTTACCTTCATTGTGGCCCTTTTTTCCCCTCACATCTCCTTCCCACTCTTCCTTTAGTTCTTGGAAATCTATTCCCAATAGATGTCTACAGGAACAATGTCCTTGCTGAAATTAAGAATGCTGTGAAGCCTCCATTACAATGAGGCAATCAACAGATATTTTATATTTAGAGGCCTGCAGAGAAGTAGAATTTTCTGTAAGTATTGTACTGTTCTTAAGTATTATTATGGATTAAAGTGTTACACAGACACATTGCTAATCTTAATAAGCGATGAACTGGCACACAAACTTGGTAACAAACAAGAGAGCCTACCGGTAGCTTATAGAATTTCATCTGGAGACCTGGAACAGGTATAGAATGCCTAGCGTATTGCAGCACTTCTCTAAACAGAAAATCTTGCCGAGAAAGCTGTTGTCAGCTTTGGAAAGTCACCTTAGAGTAATTCTAAAAACAAATGTACAATACCTTATTTCCATTTCAAAATTTTCTAAGATGATATGTTTGAATTTAGAATTTAATTCCTGCAACATGACACATGAAAAGAAATCTTGGGCCTAGGTGAACAATTTCCAAAAGCATACAAGGCAGGTTATAAGCAGTTTTAATTGCATGAACAATATTTGTATTACCAAGCACTGCTCAAATCACTGGATATTTTCTTCCACAGTGTGGACATTATACAAATAATAGATGCATTGTGAAAACAAGCATAGGCTTGTAGTGATACATACCACACCAAAAGACTGAGACATAGGCCTACATCTTTTTACTGAAGAATCATACTGTCAATAAACACAATTTACAAAGGAAGAAGATAATGTAAAATCACACATTCAATTAAATATTATGATACAGTGTGTTTGCTTATTTTATTGTGCATGTGATGAGTGACACTGTGAGACAATATGCATTTCCAGCATGTGATGGTGATCATAGTGATTTAACAAAAGAAAATACATGCTCACACATAGCCGCAGACTTCTCAAGAAATTAGATATCAACAATAGTGAAACGTTGTACAGAAAGCTAGAGGAATGCTTGAGAAGTAGAATGATCTTGTAATCTTGAGTATTAACATAACAGCTTTGTTACAGTTGTTAAAAAATTTGAGGGTAGGGAAATACAGGATGGCGCACGTAATGTGTTACCAATTGTTTCTTTCACAATTTACAACGCTCATTAGATATCCTGCTGGGATCTCTACAGTAGTACCAGCAGAGCTTGGAAAAACAAATAAGTTACAAAATGACGTGTAATTCACAATACTGCCGCTAGGAGACTACTAAGCAGCAATGGCTGACAATGGAAGACGGACGACACAGCAACGATCAGCAATTGTGTTTCTTTTTCATGAAACGAAAAGCCTTGTTGTGACTCAGAGGCGTTTTCGACAACAGTTTAACACACTATGGGTTCCTTGCAAGAAGACCATCCACAGGTTGTACGATAAATTTGTACAGGAAGGAACAGTATTGGAAGCAAAGTGACCTTGGCCTAAGCATGTTTGTTTTCCGGAGAATATTGAAGCGGTACGAGTCGCTGTACAGAGAAGTCCCGGGAAATCATGTAGAAAGGCAGGAGTGCAACTGGGAATATCCAGACACTCCGTTCAACGCATACTTAAAAGTGACCTCTATATGTACCCATACAAGATGACCTGTGCACAGAAGTTCACTGAAGAACACAAGCAGCAGAGACTACCGTTTGCTCAGTGGGCAGAGGATAGGGAAGAAACTCTCGACAATGTTTGGTTTTCAGACGAGGCGCATTTTCATTTAGATGGTGTGGTTAACAAACAAAATGTACGCTTTTGGGCCACTGAAAAACCACAAGTGCTTCATGAACGACAACATTATGCTCCAAGGATTACAGCATGGGCAGCAATTTCCAGTCACGGACTTACTGGACCCTTTTTCTTTGAAGAAACTGTGAACAGCGAGCATTATTTGAGCATGCTTCGCAATATCTTGATTCCATGGCTTCTTGCTACTGCCTTGCCCTTCAACACGCAGTGATTCATGCAAGATGGAGCAAGGCCACATATTGCAAACACTGTGTTGGAGATTTTACACGATCATTTTGACATGCGGATCATTTCACTCAGGTTTCCAGGTCGCTTCAATGACGGACAAAATTGGCCCCACAATAGTCCAGACCTCAATCTACGTGACTTTTTCCTTTGGGGGTACCTAAAGGAAAAAAATTTCCCGAAACGTCCACGTGATTTAATGGAGTTCAGAAGACTTATTCTTCAAGCTTGCAGTGAAACTACAGAAGATATGTGCCGTAGGGTAATCACTAACTTCAGTGTTTGTTTGAAGGAAGTTAGGAAACAAAATGATGGACATATTGAGCATGTGCTGAGTTAGAACAAATCTCCATGGACTGCTCTTCATTGTAGTATATGTTCCTTTCAGATTGTACTGACAATAAAGTTTATATTCAAAAACAAAATGGTAACACATTTCGTGCGCCACCCTGTATATCAAATGTTAACTTACAACTGTTCCTGAAACACGGTGCAAAACAAATTACATTTTATTGCATTTAACATAGTAATAATGGCTTTGGTAATAGAGTACAGAAGTGGAATTTAAAATTTTCTCAACAAATTAAATGTCTGAAGAGATTTTGGGATTGTAGCCAGTCGTCTTAAACTTCACTCCACTATAATTCAACTGGTCATCTTCCCACTGAAGACTGATGAAGACGTTCTCCGCTCCGCCTTCTATAGCGCGCTGACAGTATTGCTGCGGATGTGTCAGAGGCATGATGACAGAAGGACTACACTAGCTGGTGGCAGTGTCCTTGCTAGTGGAATTGCAAAGATCAATTGTCTTTGGCATTACCGCTCGCCTCTTCATCTGGAGCAAATCGCAGACATGACAGTATTTCATGCATTATCCAGCTAGTAACCGCTGCAGCTACCAGCTGGATAATGCATCGAATCCTGTCATCTCCGAGATTTGCTCTAGACGAAGATGCCAGAACACTCAGATGACTGCGGTGAGTGGCAATGTTGAAGACAGTTGGTCTTTGCAGAGGGTGCTGCCACCAGTCGTGTGGTCCTTCTGTCTTCGTGACTTTGACACATGCGTGGCAATACTGTCAGCGTGCTATATAAGGCAGGGCAGAGAACATCTTCGTCAGTCTTCAATGGCTCACCTGAAAATGACTGGCAGGTATCCAATTGAAATATCGTGGAGTGAAGTTAATGAAGACCTGCTGCAAACCAAAAATCTGTTCAGACAGATTCCAGAAGTACCAATCAAAGTACTGTTATATACATTCAATAAGTAATGCAAAACCTTTTACCTTGGCCTGTTTCAGTTCAAAAAAATTCTGAATTTACTGTGGGACATCATGGAATATTTCTGCTTCAGCCCCTATTGTTTCTTGAAGTTCCGATAGGTGGCAGAGGGCTATACATAGCCTTCTAAATAGTGCCCATAACAGAAGTGCATTCCAACCTAAGAGCTGTCATTGAGTTTCTTTTTGCAGAAAACCAGAGCATCTCAGATATTCATAGGCATTTGCAGAATGTCCATGGAGACCTGGCAGTGAACAAAAGCATGCGGAGTCATTGGGCATTTGTCACCACTGCAACAAGACGTTTGGCAAACCTGTCCAATCTCCCGTGTGTCAGCCGGCCACACACAGCTGTGACTCCTGGAATGTTGAAACGTGTAGACAGTCTCATTCAATCACAATCAAACACTTCATTGCTAAACTGGACATATTTGTTGATAGTGCTGACACATTCGTCAACCGACTGGATCCTCAAAGGTGTGTACCCACTAGTTTCCTCGCTACCTAACAGAAGACCTTAAAGAGCAATGAAGGACCATCTGTGCAGCACTGCTTGAATGTTAGACTGATTGCGACAATTTTTTGTGGAGGATCATCACAGGCGATGAAATGTGGGTTAATCACTTTTGAACCGGAAACAAAACAGCAATCTCCGGAGTGCTGCCACATCATCTCTCCTCTGAAGAAAAAGTTAGAAGCTGCAACCTCAGTTGGTGCAGTTATGGTGACGGTCTTCTGGGACTCTGAAGAAGTTAATCTGTTTGATGTCCTGCCTCATTGTGCAATGATCAACTCTGAAGTATATTGTGCCAACCTTAGGAAACTGAAGAAACAACTTCAGTGTGTTCATCGCCTCAAAAATGCAAATGAGCTTCTCCTCCTCCATGAGAATGCTGCCCTCACAGAAGACTGCAGACCCGAAAGCGCCTCACAAAATGTCGTTGGACCGTTCTTCCTCATCCACCGACAGAGCAGATCTTGCACATTCAGTCAACCATGTGTTCGGCCCAATGGGAAGCAGTATGTGGATGATGGGGAGGTTACTAATGCAGCAAGACAGTGGCTCTGACATCAACCAGCACACTGGTACCACATGGGCACACATGCCATTCTAGTACAGTCATGTAAGGCTATCACACTGAATGGAGGCTATGCTGAAAAATAGGGGTTTGTAGCCAAAAGAGTGGGGAATACTATGGTGTATTGGAATCCGGAATAAAACAAACCTGCTTTCAGAAGAAAAAAAAATGCATTGCATTACTTATGGAATGCTCCTTGTACAAATCCAACAGCAACACACATTTGACACAAACATCTGCACTGTACACTCTATTGCTGCACAGATTTCACACAAATTGTATGGCATCTGTAGGCTGTGGAAATTGCCAAACCACTGGCATCTAATTCTTACAACTCAATATAGTGAATACAGAATTGCCTTAAGACTGATATTACCACTTCTCAGTGTACAAGCAGATTTTAACAAAGGGTTTTTACAACTTCCTTCACTAGACACTTACCTTGTGGTGTTTCTTAATTGACAATATTATGAGACATTAACATCAAATACAAAACCATATAAGAAAGTGGGTTAACTACTACTGTGTTCTATGCAGTGCTTACTTTCTAGTAGTGTACAAATATTGCTTACCTTCTATGCTGTTGATAACAGGTGGGGGTGTGCTAATTCTTGATTCTTCCTTAACTGGAAAAAACAAGAGCAGAATGAATTTTACAGCTTGATGTGGATTGAGACAAGAATCTATTTATACATATGTATACAAATTACTGTCCTCCAACTGCTGTTTCTGTCAGTATGTTTGTGCTAATCTCAGGAACTACAAGTACAATTTTGATGAGATTTTCCTTAGTAGACATAGTTATTCATGAAGAAGGTTTGTGTACACGATTTATGAATATTTCGTGCGTAATGGCAAAACTGTGATGAATTAAAGTCCCCTGCTGTTTGGATAAAGATGCCAAATAGTGGCAAATGACAGAACTCCTTCGAGCATACATGTGCGAGCCTCCCAGTAGTGGTAGCTGACACTGGCCTGGCACAGCAGCCGAACGTCCTGTCCTACTGGCAGAGGTAGCTCATGCCAGGCTGGCAGCACACTCAACCAGCCTCCCGTTAGTGGTAGCTCACATCAGACTCGTACAGAAACCGAGCAGCCTCTGGGTAGTGGTATGTAATGCCAGGCCTACACAACAATCAAATGTCCTCCAGGTAGCTGTCGGTCACATCAGCCTGATGCAGCCTACCGGTAGTGGTTCATTACGTCAAGGTGGTGCTACAATCAGATGGCCTCCTGACAGTGGCAGCTCACACAGGCCTGACACAACAGCCAGGTGGCCCCCAGCTAGTGGCAGCTGACATCAGCCTGGCACAGCAGCCAGGTGGCTTACCGGTAGAGGTAGCTCACGCCAGGCCGGTACGACAATCAAATGCCCTCTCGGTAGCGGCAGCTCACATCGCAGCCAGGTAGCCTCCCCATAGTGGTATGACACACAAAGCTGATGCAACAATCAAATGGCCTCCAGGTAGCGGTAGCTCACATCATCCTGACACGGGCTCCTGGTTGGGGTAGGTTGTGCCTGGCTGTTGTTACAATCCAACGGCCTCTCTGTACTGGTAGTTCACATAAGCCTGGTGCAGCAGCTGGGCAGCCTCCCAGCAGTGATTGGCCGTGCCAGGCTGGCACTACAATCATACGACCTCCTCGTAGCGGTTGCTCACATCGGCACGGTGCAGCAGCTGGGTGGCCTACTGGTAGAGGTTGCTCACCACAATCGAACAGCTTCCCGGTATTGGTAACTACTTCAGCCTGGCACAGCATTCGCACCAGGCCGGTGCTACAATCAAACGTCATCCCAGCAGGAGGAGCTCACATCAGCCTTGCGCAGCAACCTGGCATCTGCCACTATCGTAGCTCGCATCAGCCTGGCACAGCAGCTGGGTGGTCTCCCGGTAGTGGTAGATGGCAGCAGTGCGGTGTTACAATTGGGCGGTCTCTCGGTTGAGGGAACCCTCGCCTGCCTGTCTTTGCAGTTGGGCTACCTTCCAGTAGCAGAAGCCTCTGCTGGACTGATGCTGCAGTGACACAGTCTCACTGTGTCTCTCGATTCCATACCACACCCCTGCCACTGTCGGCATAATTTTCTGGTTGAAATCCGATGCACATCTAGGATGTTAATATTTGTGTCTCGTGAGAACTTACCTGGTGTGCACTAGTTAAAGATATACGAAAGCGATGATGTTCAGGCACTTATTGCTGTTCTCCTAATTTTTATCATAACTCTAACCTATGGCCTCTAAACAAAATTACCGATAAGCTTGCAAAGCGAGAGCAGGTTGCTAATACACGTAGTATATGAATTGAAATGATTCTAACCAATTATATGTGGCGGAGCAGTCACCCTACTGATGTTGCACGGTATTGGGTGTTACATGTACATGTTGCACGGCAGAGGGTCTCCCACAGACGAGGGGTGACCCAAAAGAAACCGGACTCCGAGGGTGCTGCCACTTGTAGATGTAGCGCAGGGTTCTCACGCTAGATGGTGTTAGTAGAGACCTTCGTGAAACAGCTGTGCAGGTGGCGTTAGTGTAGAGCTGAACGTGCAAGTGTGGTATTGTGTTTCTCTGACTGTTGGCGGGTTACCTCTGCGAAGTCGTTATGGCAACTTTAAAAGAACAAAGAGTGTGTGTGAAATTTTGTTTCCTGCTTAAAAAACTGGAACAGAGACACACCAAATGCTTCAGGAAGCTTTCCAGGAGGACACTATTAGCCGCACATAGGTTTTTGAGTGGTTTGGGCACTTCAAACGTAGTGAGATGTGTGTTGAAGACCGAGCTCGTTCTGGACGCCCTTCAACATCATGAAATGAGGAAAACATTGAATAGGTCTGACAAAAGATCAACGAGGATCGTCACCAAATGATCGACCAAATTTCAGCCGAGACAGGAATCAGTTGGAGCTCATGCTAGCGGATTTTGAGTGAGGATTTGCACATGACACGTGTTGCTGCTAAATTTTTTCCGTGATGCCTTCTCACACAGGAGCAAAAAACCATCTGCATGAATGTGTGTCAGGACTTGAAAACAGAGATTGAAAGTGATCCAAACTTCTTGAACAAAGTCATTACAGGGGATGAGAGTTGGTGTTAAGGGTAAGACCCAGAAACCAAGCAAGCATCAAGTCGGTGGAGGACTCCCAACTCTCCCAGACCAAAAAAAGCAAGGCAAGAGGTCAAATTTGAAGACGATGATCATTGTCTTTTTTGATGTTCGTGAAACTGTGCATCAGGAATTCGTACCTCCTGGCCAGACTGTTGACCAGCACTTTTACTTGGATGTTTTAAGGCATCTGCGAGAGGATGTGAGGAGGAAATGCCCAGAACTTTGGTGATCAATTGACTGGTTTCTGCTTCACGACAACGCTCCAGCACACATGGCCTTATGAGTGACCCACTATTTGGCATCTCAGAGGTGGTCTGTCGTTCCCCACGCTCCGTATTCGCCGGACCTAGCCCCGTGTGACTTTTTCCTATTTCCTCGAATGAAAGAAACGCTAAAAGGGGAGCATTATGATGATGTGGAGGTGGTAAAAACAGCTTCGCAAAGGGCACTGGACAACATCAAACTTGTAGAGTTCCAAACATGCTTACAACAGTGGGAAAAGAGACTTGACAAGTGCATCATATGTAATGGAGAGTATTTTGAAGGTGTCTGAAGTAATTTTGTAAAAATGTTCATCAATAAATTTTTATGACAACAATCCAGTTTCTTTTGGGTCCCCCATCGTAAATGTTGCATGGCATGTTGCACGTGTGTGTGTGTGGGGAGGGGGGGGGGGGGGGGGGGGGGGGGGGGGGCTCATCATATGATAACCCCAGAAGCTATCATTTTCTTTTTTTGTTTGTGCCTATTGACAGCTCAATACTTCTGTTGTTGGTGCGTGGACTCCTTTAGTCCAAAAGTATCTGCTTTCTACAATAATCCAAAAGTATCTGCTTTCTACAATAACTTTCCTACAACACTTAACAAAAGTATTACATGTACCTAAAAGGAATACATCCGTAAGTCTGGTTTCTTCTATGCACCACGCAGCTCAAGTATTTGGGGGGGGGGGGGGGGCTAGGATATATTGTAGTCAAGGAATTGTCAAAGTAACAATATGCATTCATCACAGCTTATGTTCATACACAAATAATCTAAGTGTTCAGTATTGTTATAATTTACTTTTAAGTTCATTAAATTGCCAAATACTGTATATGTATTACTCAAAAGACCTTTTTTTTAAGACTGTACAGAAAATACTCCACAACCCAGGTCATGTGACAAAATAAATATATCTCACGTTCATCAATTTAACAGTTCCAGTTTCCTGGGTACTGGTAATGAGCCTCTTCCACTTAGTCCTGTTCAAATACACCTGTTCACGGAGATCATCGTCCACTGTTCATCTTCTGGTCACTAGATCAGCCTTAATCAAGTCCATCCATTGGGTTCGAGGTCTTCCTTGAGGTCTTTTCCCATCCACCTGTCTTTCCAAATTTATTTATACTGTTCTAGTTGGCTCCATTCTCATCATATGCACGCACCATCGAAGTCTATATGCGCCAATTCAGTCTAATAGGGATGTCTCTATTCCAGCTTCTTTCCTCACTTCCTCATTCCTTAACTTGACCATCTTGGTCTTCTGGAAGGTGGATTTAAGAAATTTCATCTCTGATGCTTGCGGCCTTGATGATTCTCTTTTTGTGAGGGTACATGTTTCAATGCCATAAGTCAATATTGGTATGAAATAGCTATTAAACATCATCAGTTTGGCCGGTTTTGGAATCAAGTCATCCCATAAAAGTGGCCTTACTGGTTGGTAGAATTCAGATCCTTTGTGCACTCTGTTGGTGATTCATTTCTGATCAACTTATCACTGAAGATCACACTTCCGAGGTAAGGAAAACTGTTCACACACTCTAGTTGTTGGTCTCCTTGTTTTACACTTGCTGGTTACCCATCTCTGTTGACTGCCATCACCACTGTCTTTGTCTTGCTGATGTTGAGGTTATATTTCTGGAACTGATATTTCCATTCATCGAGTCTGATCTGTACTTCCTCTTCAGTTTCACCCCATATCATGATGTCATCAGCAAAGGCAATTGCATTCAGTTCACCTGACTTCTCCTTGACGTTCTTCATTATAGTATCCATAACAGTGATGAATAGTAGTGGGGACAGTGCACTTCCTTGCTGGACCCACTCTTGGTCTCAAACCATGATGATCGTTCTTCCGCAATTTGTACAAAGCTAGTGTAGTCTTTGTACAACATCTGAATTTCTCTTATTAGTCTTTCAAGCACATTCTTTTTATTCGGGCATTTCCAGATCTTATCTCTTATAACACTATCATAGGCTTTTTCTATATCCAGGAATACAATGACCAAGGTCTTGCCTTTCTCCCAATACTTTTCCATCAACATGTGGGTGCTAAAAATTAGATCTATTGTTGATCTGTTATTGCACTGTTGATGGTTCCAAGCAATGGTTGCAGTAAGAGCATACACATACTCTGCGATTGAAGAAAGTGTGTATACTGCAAATTATGTCTCCTCCTTGCCTGTGTAGAATTTTTCGCCTACCACCATCATCAGCTTTGAAAGGTCACAATAAATGGGATAACAATTCACTTCATAACTCATTATCATCATGTTTAATGCTTGCATTGACTATGTCATTCAAGGCAGAGTGTTGAGAACACTACTGAATGATCATTGGTTGTCGGAGAATGCATGAGTACATGTGCTGGACAAACTGTTGTTTGTGATTCCCCCTATATTGAGCATGAGTTCAATTATTCAGTTACTGAGAAAAAAAACTGCTATCTACAGTTTGGAGTCAACAAAAATATCAGGTTCTACTATGGGGTTTGGAAATAATAAAATATAGACCATCAAGCTTTTGCATTCTTAATGGAGAGTAGACTATTACACAATCAATTAATGAGATGGTTTCTATTCTTACAAGAATTTAAGCTTGAAACCAATTACATCATAGGCTCATTTAATGTAGTGCCAGACACTCTTTCTTGGTTATCAACAAGTACGAATAATGAGAGTAGAACTGAAGGCCCTGGAACCATGTTTAGGTTGGTTGGTTGGTTGGTTTAGAGGCAGCAGAAGGGACCAAACTATGAGGTCATCAGTGCTGTGGTCCTAATAAAACAATGCCACAAGTGTGAGAATAAAATGGACAAAACATATAACACAAAACGGAAAGAAAGGAAAAGCCACAAGAATGAAGGGAAGACAACGAACACTAAAAGGAACAAAAGAGGACAAGAAAACAACAGAGAGATGCTAGAAACTGAAGAGAGTCAAACATGAAAGCAGATTACAGTGGCTGGCCAACCACAAGAATAAAAAGGGAAAGCCAGCCACTCCACAATACATTAAAACCTCCATCCTAAAAGCACTAGGGTGGAGGACGCGGAGGGACAACGGACCTGCGCTAAAACCTACATAGAAGTATAAAACCCACTCTCACGGATAAAACGTAAAACTAAAGCTGCTATGGAGGCATTGTCGCCCAACACTGAAGGCAGGGTGCTGAGAAAGTTAAAAGTCTGCTGCAGAGCAGCTAAAAGTGGGAAGTCCAGCAAGAGGTGGATGACTGTCATTTGGGAGCCACAACGACACTGAGGGGGATCATCTCAATGGAGTAGGTAACCATGCATTAGCCACGTATTGCCAATGCGGAGCCGGCAGAGGACAACTGATTCCGTGTGAGAGGCCTGCGTGGAAGACTTCCACACATTCATAGTCTCCTTAATGACATGCAGTTTGTTGTGCGTGCTGTTATGCCATTCCATCTCCCAAATCCAGAAAACCATGCGGTGTAAGACAAAACGCAGGTCAGCTTCGGAGATGCCTATCTCCAGGAGTGGTTTCTGCATCATCTGTTTGGCCAGTCTGTTGGCAAGTTCATTGCCAGCGATTCCGATGTCTCCTGGGGTCCACACAAACACCACGGAATGGCGGGACTGTTCCAGGGCATAGATGGACTCATGAATGGATGC
This sequence comes from Schistocerca piceifrons, assembly GCF_021461385.2. NCBI lineage: Eukaryota > Metazoa > Arthropoda > Insecta > Orthoptera > Acrididae > Schistocerca > Schistocerca piceifrons. The sequence goes on from NC_060139.1 coordinate 1,059,894,216, forward strand.
TGCCAGAGGGTGGCGAGGGTAGCACTGGTCAATAGCTTGTAGGCTGCTCAATGAGTCAGTACACAGGAGAAATGACTCGCCAGGGCATGAGTGGATGTACTCAAGAGCACGAGATATGGTCGCTAGCTTTGCAGTGAAAACACTGCAGCCAACTGGCAAGGAGTGCTGCTCAATATGTCTTCCATGAACATATACGAAGCCTATGTGACCATTAGCCATTGAGCTGTCGGTGTAAACCACTTCAGAGCCCCTGAACATGTCAAGAGTCGAGAGGAAGTGACAGCGGAGAGCGGTGGGGTTAATGGAGTCCTTAGGGCCATGCAAAAGGTCCAGACGAAGCTGTGGCTGAGGCATACACCATGGAGGCATACATGAACGGTAGAAGTAGAAGTGGTAAAGGGAAGGACTCCAGTTCAGAGGGAAGGGACTGCACACGAACTGCAATCACTAGCCCTGATCTGGGTCGCCAATGCGGGGGATGGACTGCCGCGAGCGGAAAAAAGAGACGATAATTCAAATGCTCAGGGGAACTATGAATGTGTGCTGCATAAGTGACGAGCAGTTGCGCACGTCTGGTCTGCAGTGTAGGGACACCAGCCTCCACCAGTACACTGGTCACCGGACTCATCCTAAAAGCTCCTGTCCCTAATCCAACACCACAATGGTGCACAGGGTCGAGTAAATGCAATGCTGAAGGCGCTGCCAAACCATAAACCACACTCCCATAGTCAGTTCAAGATTGGACAAGGGTTCTGTAGAACTGCAGCAGTGTACAGTGATCTGTACCCCAATTGGTGTTGCTCAAGCAATGGAGGGCATTGAGGTGCTGCCAGCACTTCTGCTTACGCTGATGAAGATGAGGGAGCAAAGTCAATTGAGCGTCGAAAACCAGTCCTAGGAATTGATATGTCTCCACTACAGTGAGTGGATAGTCATTAAGGTAAAGTGTGGGATCTGGATGAACGGTACAACACCGACAGAAGTACGACACACGACTTGGCAGCTGAAAACTGGAAGCCATGAGCTAGATCCCATAACCGTGTCTTGTGGATGGCTCCCTGGAGGCGCCGCTCAGCAACAATAGTACTGGAGCAGCAGTATGAAATGCAGAAGTTGTCTGCATACAGAGAAGGTGAGATGCTGGGCTCGACAGCTGCTGCTAGACCGTTAATGGTCACTAAAAATAGAGAGACACACAATACAGTGCCCTGCGGTACTCCATTCTCCTGGATATGGATGGAACTATGGGAGTCACCAACTTGGACATGGAAGATAAATGAGGTAAACTGGAATGCTCACTGAGTCATGCATGCACACAATAATGTTCTGTCTCTCTCGTGTCTCCCATGACACACACACACACACACACACACACACACACACACACACACACACACACACACACACACACACACACACACAAAAAAAAAAAGAAAGAACCGCTTTTCCTCCTCTGTCCGTGCTCTTCAAATGCAGCATTCAAAGACAGGATTTTTTTTCTAGAATTCAATACAAATGTTTAATTAAGCACCCAACGCATCATTACTTTTTAGTTCTAATGTGTTTCTTATGGGGTTTTGGCTACGTCATTTGGTTCTGAGTGAACACTATACTTAATGTTTTTGGATACTGTTAAGATGTTCAGATAGTTGTAAAATTTACTAATGTGAGATAGCAACAAGCAAGTACTGGGTACTTCATTGGTTCTAAATCACATAGAACTACAATTTTTCGTATGAAGACAATAACATTTATATATTTAAAAACAATACTTAATGATTGTATGTGATTAATGAACACTGAATGTAAATTGATGATTCACAAAGTACAGCATAGGAATGAAAGTTTATAAAAGAAACCATACCATTACCCATGGCTTTGCCCACAGATGTGTATGCCACAAATATGACATGCATCTCCTCCTTCCCCTCTCTTAGTCCATGTCCTCTTCCCCAGCCACTCGGTTAATCGCCCCTGCGCCCTCTATCTGTAAACCACACCTCCCCCTCTATCTATTCATCATCCCCTCCCACCTCTCTCTCTCTCCATCACCCTCTTCCCCTCACACTGTCCTCCTCCTATTGGTCCATCTCCAGCTCCCTTTGTCTCAATCCATCTCCTCCCACCCCCTATCCTTCTCCATCTCCTCCTACCCCCTATTTCTGTCCTCCTCCTCTCCCCTCACTCTGTACATCTCCTCCTTCCCCTTTCTTGATCCATCTCCTCCTCCACCATCTCTCAATCTATCCCTTCCTCACACTCTCTCTGTATATCCTCTCCTCCCTGCTGTCTCTGTCAATATTCCCTTGCCTATCTTTGACCACCTCCTTCCCCACTCTTCATTGGTCCATCCCCTCCTCTTGCATCTTTCTGTCTATTTCACCTGCCTCTCTCTTTGTCCGTTTTCTCCTCCTCAACCCCTCTATGCCTGTCACCCAAATCTCCCCTCTCCCCATTGCCTCCTCTCCTTGTCTCTGTCCATCTCCTCCTAGCCTTTTCACTGTTCATCTCCTATTGCCCCCGCTACTTAACCATCTCCTCCTTCTCCACGTCTCTGCTCAGTCATGGCTATAGATACATGTAACCCCTGGAACACATATCGATATCGCCTGAACACATGTCATGCAACGCAGCTTAGATGTAAGGGTTACCAACATTTTTTTACCCCCACCCTTATCCCTACAGGAGCAAGTTGTTTCTTATCCTCACAATACTTCTTACCAAACACTATCCCAAATTTTGTTCAATTTGATCCAGTGGTTTAGGGGATGTGATAAATAAGCACACAAATAAAGATCCAATTTTATATGTATATGATGATAACAAATGTAGCTCATACAAAAAATATCACGGTTGCATCAGAAAAGCAAGATTTGTTAAATGTTATAATGATGGTAAAGTTTGATGAAAATATTAAATGATTTATCACAAAAATGCCATAAAATTATCTGATTATAACAAAATTATCATAAAATGTGTTTATTGTTAAAATTTGTAAATATTATCACTACTGTGAGAGCATGGCTCAATATTTGATACATCTCAGTTTTCTGACTCACCGCTGTTTCAATGTCTGGTACTGTTTTGACTCAGCAGGATACTGATAAATGCATGTAGGACCAAAAGAACAATATCTATCAACCACAACACGATTTCAGTTTTCAAATATTGTTGTTGTTGTTGTGGTCTTCAGTCCTGAGACTGGTTTGACGCAGCTCTCCATGTTACTCTATCCTGTGCAAGCTTCTTCATCTCCCAGTACCTACTGCAACCTACATCCTTCTGAATCAGTTTAGTGTATTCATCTCTTGGTCTCCCTCTATGATATTTACCCTCCATGCTGCCCTCCAGTACTAAATTGGTGATCCCTTGATGCCTCAGAACATGTCCTACCAATCGATCCCCTCTTCTAGTCAAGTTGTACCACAAACTTCTCTTCTCCCCAATCCTATTAAATACCTCCTCATTAGTTATGTGATCTACCCATCTAATCTTCAGCATTCTTCTGTAGCATCACATTTTGAAAGCTTCTATTCTCTTCTTGTCCAAACTAGTTATCGTCCATGTTTCACTTCCATACATGGCTATGCTCCATACAAATACTTTCACAAACGACTTCCTGACACTTAAATCTATACTCGATGTTAACAAATTTCTATTCTTCAGAAATGCTTTCTTTGCCATTGCCAGTCTACATTTTATATCCTCTCTACTTCGACCATCATCAGTTATTTTGCTCCCCAAATAGCAAAACTCCGTTACTACTTTAAGTGTCTCATTTCCTAATCTAATTCCCTCAGCATCACCCGACTTAATTCAACTACATTCCATTATCCTCGTTTTGCTTTTGTTGATGTTCATCTTATACCCTCCTTTCATGACACTACCCATTCCGTTCAACTGCTCTTCCAAGTCCTTTGGTGTCTCTGACAGCATTACAACGTCATCGGCAAACCTCAAAGTTTTTATTTATGCTCCATGGATTATAACTGCCATCTGGTTTCTGTACAAATTGTAAATAGCCTTTTGCTCCCTGTATTTTACCCCTGCCACCTTCAGAATTTGAAAGAGAGTTTTCCAGTCAACATTGTCAAAAGCTTTCTCTAAGTCTGCAAATGCTAGAAATGTAGGTTTGCCTTTCCTTAATCTAGCTTCTAAGATAAGTCGTAGGGTCAGTATTGCCTCACATGTTCCAATATTTCTATGGAATCCAAACTGATCTTCCCCGAGGTCGGCTTCTACCAGTTTTTCCATTCGTCTGTAGAGAATTCGCGTTAATATTTTGCACCCATGACTTATTAAACTGATAGTTCGGTAATTTTCACATCTGTCAGCACCTGCTTTCTTTGGGATTGGAATTATTATATTCTTTTTGAAGTCTGAGGGTATTTCGCCTGTCTCATACATCTTGCTCACCAGATGGTAGAGTTTTATCAGGACTGGCTCTCCCAAGGCCATCAGTAGTTCTAATGGAATGTTGTCTACTCCCGAGGCCTTGTTTCGACTCAGGTCTTTCAGTGCTCTGTCAAACTCTTCACGCAGTATCGTATCTCCCATTTCATCTTCATCTACATCCTCTTCCATTACCATAATATTGTCCTCAAGTACATTGCCCTTGTATAGACCCTCTATATACTCCCTCCACCTTTCTGCTTTCCCTTCTTTGCATAGAACTGGGTTTCCATCTGAGCTCTTGATATTCATACAAGTGGTTATCTTTTCTCCAAAGGTCTCTTTAATTTTCCTGTAGGCATTATCTATCTTACCCGTAGTGAGATAAGCCTCTATATCCTTACATTTGTCCTCTAGCCATCCCTGCTTAGCCATTTTGCACTTCCTGTCAATCTCATTTTTGAGACGTTTGTATTCCTTTTTGCCTGCTTCATTTACTGCATTTTTATATTTTCTCCTTTCATCAATTAAATTTAATATTTCTTCTGTTACACAAGGATTTCTACTAGCCCTTGTCTTTTTACCTACTAGGTCCTCTGCTGCCTTCACTACTTCATCTCTCAAAACTACCCATTCTTCTTCTACTGTATTTCTTTCCCCCATTCCTGTCAATTGTTCCCTTATGCTCTCCCTGAAACTCTGTACAACCTCTGGTTTAGTCAGTTTATCCAGGTCCCATCTCCTTAAATTGCCACCTTTTTGCAGTTTCTTCAGTTTTAATCTACAGTTCATAACCAATAGATTGTGATCAGAGTCCACAGCTGCCCCTGGAAATGTCTTACAATTTAAAACCTGGTTCCTAAATCTCTGTCTTACCATTATGTAATCTATCTGATACCATTCTCACAATAGTCTATGTCATGATGAGATATTCACTCCTAAATACACAAATACTGCAACTAAGTTAAGTACCAAGCAAAAAATATTGAGTTTGCTTAAACAGTGCTTGATTTGATAAACAGGTGAACATTTCAACTCGGAGGTGAGCACAGAGGCTCTGTGGTGGGATACTTCCATGTATGGAAGTGCATATATAGAAATATTATTAAGTTTCATGGTATTTTGTCAAGGATATTTGGCAAGCCAAAAAGTATGAAAGAAAACACAAGAAAAATGACCTGTCAGCTGAATGTGGACTGCAATGCCAGAAAAATGAGGACTTTTATACATGTGTCTGTTTTTGTTTGACTTCGTTGTTAAATTATTTTTGTGTGATTATGACAATTGTTCTTGGTGGACCTTAACCCTAGAGATCGTGGACATAGGTGGCAGAACATGGCATGCTCCTGCCCTCTCTAATTATTCATCTCCTCCTTCCCCATATCTCTGCTCCGTCATGGCTATCGATATGTGCAACCCCTGCAATGCATTGCGGTATGTATTATAATAACAAAAAATATAATTATTAGAAGGAATATTAGTAAAATCACATTATTATGAAATGTTCTGCATATACAAAATTGTTAGCATCCACTTTACAATGCATTGTTTCTCTTTTTTCTGTGTCCATCTCTATATATTTTAATTATATATGCCATCTTCTGTAAGCTTCTCTTCCTGGTTATTCTTGCAAAAATATGACAGTGGACTTCCTTCCCTACATTTCAATTGTAGATGCAGGCAGATATGAGAGAGTGAAACAAAATCATGTACAGAAAAGTGAATGATGTTTTTTGTTGTTTGTGCATTACTGCACATTCATAATTAATGTCTTTGCCTATGCTTATGGTCAGTCTTTGATGGTATAGAACATGGAGGAAATTCCTCCCAACTTGGCTCCAATTCACTTTAATAAAAATACTTAATACTGTTATTAAGTCTTCTCTTAATCAGAATCACATATAATACAAAACACTTGTAGCACGTCATACTCTGAGCAGTACATCATTCTTCTAGATATGAGAGAGTGAAACAAAATCATGTGCAGAAAAGTGAATGATGTTTTTTGTCTGTGTATTACTGCACATTCATAATTAATGTCTTTGCCAATGCTTATGGTCAGTCTTTGATTCTGCCATTATCGATGTTTCATTTTTTAATAAATTTTAACTTTACCATATCCAGGGGTCATTCACCAAGTACCTACACAGATACTAACCAGAGACATGTCACGCATGGCAGCTTAGACATCAGGGGTTTTTTGATGGGTAGGAGGATATTAAAATATGTCCCTTTAAACAAATAGGTTGAAGAGAAAACTCTCAAACCAAAGCCAGTTACAGTAAGTGGTGTAATTGATGAAATACATACTTACAAAAATGGTTCAAGCCATGGAAAGAATGGATATTATGGAAGGCAATTAATTAGTTGAGGGCTAAGGGACTAAACATCATAATCATAAGTACCTCAGCAAGAAGACAGTTCATCTGGAGACAGTGACGTCAGCCAGAAATGTGATAGAATTATGAAGATATTCAGGAGTGATAAAATTGAGGCCAGAGCTAAGAATATTTTAAAGAGGAGTATATGGATCAGACTGGCACACTGATCAGAAGAGACAAGGGGTCTCCCATGTCTCATCTGTGGCGAACGAAACCCCACCTACATCTGACCCCTCATCAACCCCATCAATGATGGAGTTACAGAGTAAAGAATGCCTTCTGGCCAGGAGATTTGTAACAATAAAAGTGAGAAGCCTAAAACAGTAAAGTACATAAGTTGGATCAATAACAATAAACCAAAGTGAGAGAAACAGTCAGGTCAGTAAGAGGGTGAGGCTAGGTAAGTCTCCCCCGGGGCTCCCCATGCAATGGGGACCACACTTCCCACCTCACAATCTATTATAATCAAAAGTTTTAAAAGAGGGGAACAGCATCCAATATGCATTGGAGTGATTGCTCTAAAATGGAAAACAGGGTGTAGTAGTAGTAGTAGTAGTAAAAAGGAGCTAACCACATCTCAGAGCAATCCACACAGAGTAAAAGAGCGATGGTGAAGGAGGCTGGGTTGGGGTCACCCCAGACAAGCAGGCAGTGGGAGACACACCAGCACCAACCACCCTGCCTGTACTGAAAGTAATTTAAAATGTTAAACCTAATAATAACAACAACAACATTCACAGAAAAAATGGACAACCAGTCCTACTGTCTGTGAGTTATTCGTCAATATCAGAGGCAAAGAATCCCAATGACATGGAGAGTCAGAAGGATTGTGCATTCCACCGGTATGTAAGCTACGGTCAGTACAGCTCCACAACCACAACAAAGGGGTGGCATGTTAAGTAAAATAAAACTGTGTGTTGGCTATGCTAGCTTTTCATGAAAGCCTTTTATCACAGAGAAGTCCCAAAAATCATGATAGTGCAACAATGACCAAGTGTTCGGTACTCAAGTAGAGTTCTGGCTCCAGATGGACCGTGATACTACAACAGAAATGTTCTTTTGTGGGAAAAGAATTAGAAGCCATACAAAGGGGCCATGAGAAGTCCCCTTGGACAGCTCCTTGGAGCTGGCATTCAGCCAAGGCTAGAGATAGGGAGCTATATGAAATGTGAAAGTCATGGACGTAAAGTACAGGGGTTATCGTTCATCCAACAGAAGTTGCTACACAATGGTTATGATGAGGAAGAGTGCAACACTCAGCATAGAGACCTGTGGGATGCTGTTCTCTTGAATCTGTTTTTGAATGCAGAGTTGTACAATTCCTAACCCAAAACAAGCCAGGGGATAAAATATGCCACATAAAAATTAGTAGGAAGCCTAGCAAATCCCAGTCATGAAGGCTAAATAAAATATGATGGTGTCAAGCTATGTCATATAGCTTCTGCACAGTACAAAAAAGATTGCAATCATGTGTTGTCTTTTAGAAGAAGTCTGTTGGATTTTGCTGCTTCCAACAGGTGTGGATCATCCCTTTCAGTAACCATACTATTACAGGCAAAAAAGACACTGCATTTTGAGAACCCAGCATACCAGTCAGGCTATCATCCTTACCAGCAGTTTTCAGGGCAGCCCTCAATATCACTGTCTGTCACTGTGGTGGCAAGTTAACATCAATGACCATTGGTGCAAAGCCCAACAGCAGAGGGGATCTAGTGCCTCTAGGGTCAATAGAGTAGTCTTCTCCTGAGATTTATTCTAAGTCTCTTTCGCAACTTATGATGTTAAGAGATTCTTCTGAGGACTTATCTACTCTGGGTGTAGGGACAGAAGAAGTGTGAGCAGCCCTGTGAGTCACAGTCTGTGGCACTTTCAGCCACTGGCTGTTGTAGGGTCACTGGTCTGTAGATTTCAGACAAGTGGGATAACTAAAGGGAACCTTGTTACTGGTACACGCCCAAGGTGGATGCTGCTTCTCCAGTCAGGTGTAGGTAGTGATTCCTCAATATAATGCCACAAGAAGATGAGATGGGAGGGCCTATCAACCCCACCCCCTCCACCCCCCTGGTACATGTTTATTTGTACATTTACCAAATTTCAGTATCAAGGGAGTAAATACACCAGTGACTTAACCAGAGTACAGGATAGTAGAGTACAACTGGTGAAATAACTCAGACTGTATACAGTATAAAACAATTGCTTTTTTTCTGAGCTTTGGTGATTTTTAATTCCTCGATATTGAGCTCCATGGTTTGGGTAACACAGTTCAGGGCTCAAGGTGGATGGTTATTATTTCAACAGAAACAGATACATGATAGTGCACATGGTGGATTTTTGTGAAGCACTATCATCTCCACAAATCCATTCATATGTACATGGGGAACATTTATGCTGGAACCACTCGTATATAAATCACTGAATCCAAGGGGGGGGGGGAGGGGGGGGGGGACTATGGCATCACAAATGGCTTGGCTCAGAGCACTATGGGACTTAACATCTGAGGTCATCACTTTTAACTTGATCTATAAGTGAATCACCTTAAAAAGCAAAGACAAATGTACTGGTGCCAACCTTACTGCCTGGTGGGCCTTGACATACACGGCAAATGAAGTGGATCCCTTGCCTGGAAAAGTTTCGCATAGTTCATCATCTCACTGCAGTGTTATGTCATAGTGAAAATTAATCCCTCTACCATTATGAAGTTCTCATGGAGTGTTATGGTAACAGGTTTAGTCTCAGACATAAAACCTGGCCACAAACTAGTCACCTCAGAGACTGAGATTGAGTCATTCACTTAAGATGGAAATAAAACTGGCTGCCCCTAAGAATACTAAGTCTGGCAAATTGCAACATTAGGGGATTGGAAGTTTCTGGAGTAAGTATTGTCTTCTGCTCAAGCTGTAACAGTGTCGTATCTGCTCATGGTCATGTGGTAAACATCTCACACTGTAGAAGTCAGAAGTTCAAGTCCATTCTTTTCTTTGTCAGTCTGTTAATACTATCACTTTGATGGAACATCAAAGACAATGTGCTTTACTTTCTAACCCATCATAATAGTAAAACCTTCCAGTAATATTTTCCCCAAAGAGGTAGTCATATCAAAATAAAACAAGTTATGCTAGAGGCTTTCCTCACAGTTCATTTTCTAGGAGTATGTCCAGTAGTTAGATTGAAAACATTATGAGTATGCAATACCTTTTTGAATTATTATAGACTAAAAAAATAAGTTTTTCTTAAGAATGCTGTCATTGATTACAATATGTGAACATACACAGAGAGTCTTCATAAGTTACAAGTAGCAAAGTTCCAAATTAAAGAAGTCTACTACACAAGGAATCTATGGTATATGATTGAAAAAGTGAGCTCAAAAGTCAGGAAATAACAGCAGTAATGTGTGCAGCACAAGTTTGGTTCCAACCATTGCTAACATGAAAGAAGATGCAGCTACCATTAGAACTTGGAACAAGGAACACAAAATGCCGAAAACAATGTCTGGAATAAGTCATCCATAAGCAAACTTCATTCAGTCTATCATGAGAAGTACCATCTACTTGAAATGATTGTAAATATAAACGCTGCTGATGCTTTCACTACGCAGAACATGGTGTTGATTTTCTGCGTGGCGCCTCACACTCAGCACGCAAAGTTATTAGTTTACTTGTGGATGGTTTCATACGAGTGACACCTCTAGGCTGTCACAATATTCAAATGAGAATTTTCAATCTGTAATGCAACAGTACAGATAAGCAAACTCTTTTTGAATTTTCAAGGACTATCCATAGGCTGTTAATTCATGACACCAAACTACTGCTACCTTATTTCAGCAGCAGACATTGTGATATGGATTATAACCCAGACTTCATTTCTGCCTGTGAAAGATATGCTCAACAGTGTGTGAATAACATCAACATACCTGCACAGCACACACAAGGTATGCCATTTAATTGCAGCAAAATTCCCTATGCTTGTATCTGTTTGCAGCAGACCGTCACCTTGCTGTGGAGGCAATAAATAAGAGTTACAGTCTATCACACCATCGATCATGCCCTTTCTTTTCCCCTCACCCCACACCCACTGTGAATGTCTCAAATTATGAAATTGGACTGAGTCTAATATTACAGTATTTCAATATAGCTCCCTATTTTAGCTAAACCTCTTTTGTGAAGAGAGATTACAGAACGGCATATCACTGACTACAGTGATAGTGGTAGATCAATGAAACTGCTAATTTCAACCTTTGATGTGTTACAGATGACAAAAATCAGTCGACAAGGTTGCAAATTACTGTCAAGGCTTAACTGCACCTTCACAATAGTTCTTGGGCACATTCACTTGTTTTCAGATACTACTACTCACAGACTTCTGCTTCACTTAATAATCTAGGATCACAGAAACAGTGGAAAATAAGACTGACAAATAGGCATAGAGACTTCTTGTCAGCTTTAGCTGACAGCACATTTGGATATCTCCTGCTCTGACGGTGCCTACTTGTGGAAAATATAAATATTCTGTGTGTCAAACATCCAATGCTTCCTTTCTTCTAGGCCAACCATTCAAAATGTGCCTTTTTTTACTCTACACACACTGCAGTATAAACTCAAAGTTTTCTTATGATTCCATTACTCAATTTTTATGTGGTTATTTTCATTTACATTAGAGAAGGAGACAAAACATCTGACTTAAAATATCCCACTTTTTTGGACAAAACATTGCCTCCAAAATTCTGATGTGTCTTATACTTGAAATTAATATAAAAATGTCAAGTGTTTGATATAAAATTCCCCCAGTCTTAAAAATGGCCATAAATTTGATGGCACAATAAACCTATCTCTATCTGGTAGCATTTGATTCAACTGGCAACGGCAGTGCACTGATGTATCAAACATGAGCTGCAGGGAATCACAAGCCTGCCATCACAAACCCAGAATGCTACCTAGCCTATGATGCGTCACTGCAGCCTACAGTGCCAGTGAATTTGAAATGAAAGTGATGTGTGTTAGAAAGTAGAAAATGGTGTATTGAAATGAATTCAAGGACACCATCAAAATGGCACTGGAATTAATACAAAAATGATTCAATAATGACTCATAAGCTAGCACTGCAGTGGAACTTAACAGACTTTAAAGGTTGGAGGTGGTTTGCATTACAGGTTTATGAAGCATCATAGACTTTGCATGCGATTCAAAACCAAAATATCTCATAAAATGCCACAAGAGTATGAAGAGAAAATATTATCTTTCCATCGCTTTATTAATCAACATTGGAAGGAAACCAGTGTGGAGCTCAGCCAGATAGTGAATATGAATGAAACTCCTCTGACACTTGATGTGTGAAGTAACAAAACTGTTGCCATGAAAGATGCTAAAGCTGTAACTATGAAAGCAAGAGGGTATGAAAAAATGCACTACGCTGTTGTTCTTTCATGTTGTGCTGACAGTACTAAACTTAATCCAATGATAATCTTCAAGCGCAAAACATTACCAAAACCTCCTGAAATACTGCCAAGTGGTGGTGTTCATGTGCATGACAAGGGTTGGACAGATGAGGCTGGTATGAAATTATGGATTAACAGAGTGTGAAAGAGAAGGAAAGGTGCTTCATTGAGAAAGAGTTCTCTTCTTGTGCTAGATCAGTTTAGTAGTCATTTGAAAAAATCTGTGAAAGAGAAATTGAGACAGGGCAATACATAGCTTGCTATTATCTGCGAGGACTGATGCTGGATGAAAACCAATACAAATTCACACCAAAGGGAGCTTTAAAATGACATAAACCAAACAAGTGTGTCAGTGGATAAAACAGTCATGGCCTAGAGTGAGAGAAGACATTATCGTTAAATCTTTCAAGATGTGTGGCATAAGTAATGCTCTCAATTGCAGTGAAAATTGTCATATATATGAAGAGGACAATGATGACAATGAAGAAGAAGAAGACGAAGAGGAATAGGAATGTTCAGATGATGATTTTCAGGGATTTTAAAGATTAATTTGGTTTTATAAAGTAAGATTCTTTTGTAGTCTGGCTTTGCAATCTAATAATAAAAGTGGTAAAAATGTAACTTAAAACAAAAAATTGCTTAAAAATTAAGGTGCTTCTTTATAGTCTGTAATGTCTTAAAGTCCGTAAAATAAGGTAGTAGGCAGCTAGTGAAGCACTGATATTGTCAACACTCTCTCAGTGTTAATATAGTTGTATCATAAAGATTGTCAAAAACAGAAGCTCTTATGCAAAAGGTTTATAATGTGTCTCATTCAGATGGCAAGGATAGTATATGCATTTGCTTAGTATTATAAAATATTGAAGGAAGCCAAAATTTCTGCTATCAGCAATTGTTTTAAGACCGAGCGAGGTGGCGCAGTGGCTAGCGCACTGGACTCGCATTCGGAAGGACGACGGTTCAATCCTGCGTCCGGCCATCCCGATTTAGGTTTTCCGTGATTTCCCTAAATTGCTCCAGGCAAATGCCGGGATGGCTCCTTTGAAAGGGCACGGCCGACTTCCTTCCCTAATCCGATGAGATCGATGACCTCGCTGTCTGGTCTCCTTCCCCAAACAACCCAACCCAACCCAATTGTTTAAAGGTTTCATTAAGAGATGCAGCACATGAACCACACGTGGGAATGGGTCCGCAAAATTAAGTTTTTCTGTTAAAAAAAATCGTGGAGTATGAAGTATCAGTAAAAATTAAACACCAATGCTTCAGAAGCATTAGATACATTGTTAGTCAAGAATTTTTTGGGAGCCATATCTGCCACCATATTATATCACCAGATACACGCCACCCCATCTTATCAAAAGCATAATGAAGTGTAATCCACCAGGTGGCACAACTTTTCTTTTTATTTTTTACTTACTAGCAAACCCAGCATGGCCAGGGTATTCATTTTGCCAATTTTCTATCAGAAACGAAACCTTATATGTACTTCAGCAGTAGACTTGGTGTGAGATGATATCACAAACAGTTTCTGTACAATGGGCGCAGCTGCTTCAGATATATTCACTGCAGTTTTGAAAATCTCTCTATGGCAATGCACCTTCATAGCTGTATAGACAGCTAGTGTTTTTGCCAACAGCCTTTTGCATTTTGTAGTTGGAACCTGTTGCATTTTGTAGTTGAAACCTGTTAAAAGCATGGCCAGGTGACAGAGATTTTCATAAGTTGATATGACTGTGGGAGTGTCTTAGTAATAAAGTACAAATGTATTAAAACTTCATGGATGATGTGACATTTTTTTACACATCTCCGTGTTTTCGATGTCACATATTTTAAACTGTGTGTTGTAGAATGATATATTTGCATAGGTACATTCAGTGGCATAAGTGGGTAAAGTGTCTGTGAAATATGTTGCAAATAGAGTTAGTAGCAAAGCAGTAATAAATTTAAATTTCATGCATATTGCAGAAGTTTTTCACACCCCTCAATGTTTATAACATCATACCTCCAGAATAATGTATGGTGCCATAGTATCACAAAAGTAATAAATTTAAACACCATACATGATGTGGCAGTTTTTTAGGCATTTAATTGTTTATGATGTCATATCACCTGAACTATGAGAGGTAGATGGTCTTTACCCCCACTGTGATTATTGCCTGACAGTAAGGAACATATGTACCAGGTCTGGTTGAAACTGGTCGAGTGGTTTACGGGGAGATGTGGAACATACGTACACACACATATACATACATACAGCTATTTTTATAATATGTATGGATTCTATTTTTTATTTATTTATTGAGGCAATAAAAGTGAATGGTGAAAACTTGTTTTGTATCTGTATAATGTGGCACACCTACTTATTAAAATAACTAAAAGTCTGCCTATTTTAGAACAGTGGAAGTAGGACTGCAGTGAGCTGATTACTTAACTAACTGTAACATGCAGATCCTGTGCAGTGACTTCTCATGTAAGCTGCATAGCAGATGGTTTCACTTGTTAGACAGCTATCACAACACTGAATTCTGTCATCATTATTGTAGCAATATCAGCTCACGAATTGAGGGTTATGTTCATTAAGTCAGATTACTCACTCTGATGCCACTTTCAAGAGACATTGTTTTACAATTGATCTTGAGGTATATTTTGTAAACGGCACTAAATTATTAACTGCAAAGTGAGTAACTTTTTATGTGCCATATAATATGTAACAATAGTATTTTCGGATTTTGATGCATAAAGAATTCATAACACTTGCAAAAACAGTGCTAAAACCGATGAAATAAAGTGTGAAGGAAAGCTCTGTTTAGTGCTATTATTTACAGTAACTGCTTATTACATGAGAAATTGCAGCTACAAATGTCAGTATACACTTTACTAAAATACAGCATAAATTAGTATTCTAGCTACACAGGAAAAATTTAACTTTCTTGTCTACCAGTACTACATTACAAATCTATCATGGAAATTTTATTTGCTCTTTCTTACAGATAAACAGAAAACAGTTTGGATCATCACAAAGATGATGTGTGGGTCTTTATTTATTCATTTGTCTGCCTACGGAAGCTACGGAGTGCCTTGGTACAGTCAAAACTATACAGTCAATAGCAATTATTGGTTACGTCAATTTGCCAGAAGCAATACACATCTAAGAGCTACTGCCAAATTTTACCTTTGCTTATATAGACAGAAGCTTGCATTTCAACACTCCAATACTCCACACATTACCTTAGCACTAGCAAACAATCATTTAATGTCAATGGAGGCAAAATCATTAATGTTGGTAGTGAATATAACTATCATTTGACATAACATAGCAGTCACTAACTGAACAAGTAAAACAACAACTTGATATATTGGTTTCAGCAGACACACAGACGTTTCCCATCAACTGTTAGATGCTTTGTAGTTCCATTCTCTGCTTGTTCTTGAAGGAAACATGACATGGTGTAGCAAGGTAGATGCTACTCTTTGGTGTGACGTCATGTGTGCTGGACTGCTGTTGAAATTGCTCGTCAATATTTTAAAGTTTTAGTCTTCAGTTACTTATTTTAAAGTTTATTTGTGTTAATATTTGCTGTAAAAGTAACTTATTAGTCGATTTTCATTCATCTCAGTCTTTTTTCCTGTATTATTGACTCGAGTGGTCTGTTATTTGTGAGTGTGCTTATGTCATTCATCTAAGCCTCACACTTCAATAGTGTTTTTACATTTTGTGGTGTACATTTGCAGCTGTAGCAGTTATGAAGCTAAGTACTGACAAAGTTATTTGTGCACTGTTATACAGTTATTAAATTCAATAATTTTCAGCGGTGTTTCGTGCTGTGTGTGTGGCAAAATAACAATTTAATAATCTTTTGGAAATGTTCACTCGCTGTGTTTTTTAGAGTTTTCTGTGCGTTGAAGTCATTTAGTAAATTTTGTACTTTAGTTTCCCACTGATATTTATAGTGTTGTTTATAGTGAAATATTTCAGTAAAAGTTTTATTCAGTGTTTTAACTTTGTTGAGTGTTCCAGTGGCCACTTGAATTTTTGGTTTTAGCTAATAATTTTGTGAAGTTTTGTTGGTATTGGTATTAGCTATGGTGTAGTAGTTTTAATACAAGTAGTAGTTGCTTTCTTGGTAGACAGAGAATTTTGAGAACACTATTGTTAGTTCTATAAATAGTTCTACCGGTGTAACTGGACTTCAATAACGTAGACATATAGTGTTGTTTTTTTTTTCCAGTAACTGTAAAATTTTACCATGAGAGGGAAGGGTGGGCTCTGTTGTAGGTTTGTGACTAGTGGGTAATAGTGTGGGATTTGTTCAAAGTATTTTCATTGGGGAGGGGGGGGGGGGGGGGGGAGCCAGTGGGCATTCTAGTGAGACCCTCTCCCAGGAATGCAGAATTTTTAGTAGAAATAAGTTGACAGAGGAGTGGGAGCGTGAGATCTTTGCCCTCCACGTGTCCTTACAATGTGCTACATCAACATCGATTGCACCCGTACCATATTTCTATGCACCAGGAATTGCATGGCGATGACTTTGAACGTTGTGTACTGTTCTGCCACTGGGCACAAGAGAAATTACAGGACAATGACAGATTTTTTGCACGCATTCTATTCAGCGACGAAGCGTCATTCACCAAACAGCGGTAACGTAAACCGGCATAATATGCACTATTGGGCAATGGAAAATCCATGATGGCTGCGACAGGTGGAACATCAGCGACCTTGGCGGGTTAATGTATGGTGCGGCATTATGGGAGGAAGGAGGGTGAAGGGTGATGGAGAATGGTAACTGACAGTTGGCAAGAAGGCAGGTAGGAGGAGGAGGTATTCAGATAGGTATACTTTGCATATATGCAATAGATTTGACCAACTGTCAGAGTTGATTGGAGAGGAGCCTCTTGTAGTTGTAGGGAACATGCAGCGGTCCTCAGCAGTTAGGAGGACTAGGTCAGTTGCAAAGTCTAACAGAAAGAAGGAGGTTCCGCTGCTAGGTAGTTCGCATGGTAGAGGTGTGGGCCAGTAGTTGCAGGAAGTGTTGGGGAGTGAGTACCACGTCACCAGCATTATGAAGCCTAGTGCAGGGTTGGCTCAAGTGGCTGACAGCACAGGGGAGTTATGTAGGAATTTTACGAAGGAGGATCAGGTAATGGTAGTGGGTGGAGCAGGGAACAGTCTTGACAGGGACGGGGAATCTGATGTAGGCAGTGACCTGGTAAAGATAGCAAACTCAAACTGGTGGCACTAATGTGCATTTCGTGCAACAGTTTCAGCATCACAATTGGTCTCATCTTAATGTGACTGTTAGGCATGTTAACATGGGGCTGGATAGAGCGCTGATGGCAGAGGGCATGGGTCACATTTCAGTGGTGCCAGTTTGGTCTATCAGTAATTCGGGTTTCACTAGGCATGGCCCTCACTTCAGTAGGTATGAGAAGGGGAGGCACGCAAAGTTTATAGGTGACAGTGTAGTGGGAGGTGGTGGTGGTGGTGGTGGTGGTGGTGGTGGTGGTGGTATCACTCATGGAAAAATTCCTGTAGTAGTTGGTGTTAGAACTGCACCTTTTTTAGATAGAAGTCAGCTGATAGGTATAACTGCTTAAAGAAAGTCCCTTTAACTAAGGGCTCACCTCCAGATGACATCACGTTTCCAAGTAGAGAAGGAATTAGGATATATTTCATCAAAATATAAAGAGGTATTAGAGATAAAATTAGTGAACAGCTTACAGATGTTGACTACGAAATTATTGGTATATTGGAGCACCACTTAAATAGTTTGACAACTCAGAGGCTTCCTTTACCAGGATACAGATTAGCTGGCTGTTTTTCAAGGAGTTCCTTGCAGGGTGGGGGGAGGGGCTACGTACATGAAAAACGGTATTCCATTTGAGTCCATAGACATATCACGGCACTGCACTGAACATATATAGGGTGGTTCATTAATAGTGACTGGGCCAAATATCTCACAAAATAAGCATCAAACGCAAAAACTACAAAGAACAAAACTTGTCTAGCTTGAAGCGGGAAACCAGATGGCGCTATGGTTGGCCCGTTAGATGGCACTGCCATACATCAAACAGATATCAACTGAATTTTTTTTAAATAAGAATTCCCATTTTTTATTACTTATTCGTGTAGTATGTAAAGAAATATGAATGTTTTAGTTGGACCACTTTTTTCGTTTTGTGACAGATGGCGCTGTAATAGTCACAAGCGTATAAGTACATGGTATCACGAAACATTCTGCCAGTGCAGACGGTACTTGCTTCGTGATACATTACCTGTGTTAAAATGGACTGTTTACCAATTGCGGAAAAGGTTGATATCGTGTTGATGTATGGCTATTGTGATCAAAATGCCTAACGGGCATGTGGTATGTATGCTGCTCGGTATCCTGAACGACATCATCCAAGTGTCCGGACCGTTCACTGGATAGTTGAATAACTTAAGGAAACAGGAAGTGTTCAGCCACATGTGAAACATCATCCATGACCTGCAACAAATGATGATGCCCAAGTAGGTGTTTTAGCTGCTGTCGCGGCTAATACGCACATCAGTAGCAGACAAATTGCACGAGGATCGGGAATCCCAAAAACGTTGGTGTTAAGAATGCTACATCAACAATCGATTGCACCTGTACCATATTTCTATGCACCAGGAATTGCATGGCGATGACTTTGAGCATTGTGTACTGTTCTGCCACTGGGCACAAGAGAAATTACGGGACGATGACAGATTTTTTGCACGCATTCTATTCAGTGACGAAGCATCATTCACCAAACAGCGGTAATGTAAACCGGCATAATATGCACTATTGGGCAATGGAAAATCCACGATGGCTGCGACAGGTGGAACATCAGCGACCTTGGCGCGTTAATGTATGGTGCGGCATTATGGGAGGAAGGATAATTGGCCCCCATTTTATCGATGGCAATCTAAATGGTGCAATGTACGCTGATTTCTTACGTAATGTTCTACTGATGTTACTACAATATGTTTCACTGCATGACAGAATGGCGATGTACTTCCAACATGATGGACATCCAGCACATAGCTCACTTGCGGTTGAAGTGGTATTGAATAGCATATTTCATGACAGGTGGATTGGTCATCGAAGCACCATACCATGGCCTGCACATTCACCAGATCTAACATCCCCGGATTTCTTTCTGTGGGGAAAGTTGAAGGATATTTGCTATCGTGATCCACCAACAACGCTTGACAACATGCGTCAGCGCATTGTCAATGCATGTGCGAACATTACAGAAGGCAAACTACTCGCTGTTGAGAGGAATGTTGTTACACATATTGCCAAATGCATTGTGGTTGATGGACATCATTTTGAGCATTTATTGCATTAATGTGATATTTACAGGTAATCAAGCTGTAACAGAATGCGTTCTCAGAAATGATAAGTTCACAAAGGTACATGTATCACATTGGAGCAACCGAAATAAAATGTTCAAACGTACCTACGTTCTGTATTTTAATTTAAAAAACCTACCTGTTACCAACTGTTTGTCTAAAATTGTGAGCCATATGTTTGTGACTATTACAGCGCCATCTATCACAAAGCGAAAAAAGTGGTCCAACTAAAACATTCACATTTCTTTACGTACTACACAAATATGTAATAAAAAATGGGGATTCCTATTTAAAAAAACGCAGTCGATATCCGTTTGACCTATGGGAGTGCCATCTAGCGAGCCAACCATAGCGCCATCTGGTTTCCCCCTTCAAGCTAGACAAGTTTCGTTCTATGTAGTTTTTTCGTTTGACGCTTATTTTGTGAGATATTTGGCCCGGTCACGATCAATGGACCACCCTGTATTTGAATGTTGTGCAGGGGGAGTTGAATTTAGTGAAACTAAACTTCTAACTGTTGTTGTTTATAGGTCCCCTAACTCTGACATCAGGGCATTTCTGCTCAAGCTAGAGAGGGTTTTTCATGTGGTGACTTCAATATAAATTTTCTACATGATGGTGCAAGAAAAAGGATGTTGGTAGATCTCCTAAATTCATATGTTCTGATGCAGACTGTGTTTTTTTTTCCAACTAGGGTGCAGGGGAACACTAGCACAGCCGCAGAAAATATTTTTATTCATTCTTCATTACTAGATGGGCATTCTGTTAGTAAAAGGGTGAATGGCCTTTCAGACCAAGATGTACAAATTTAAACTCTAAAAGGCTTTTGTGCTCAAACAAATGTCACATGTAATTACAAACTATGTAGGAATGTTAATCCAACAGCAACAGAGAGTTTTCTAAACCTTGTCAAAGAACAAGAGTTGCAGAATGTTTATAGTGCCGGTAACATAGATGACAAATATAATGCTTTCCTTAACACATTTCTCATGCTCTTTGAGAGTTACTTTCCATTATAACATTCCAAATGGGGTACTAGCAGTAATAGGCATCTTGGGCGGCTGACTAGTAGGCTAAGGATTTCATGTAGAATGAAGTGGGAATTATATCAAAAGTTAGAAGAAGTCGCAATCAATCTGCAGAATCCCATTACAAACAGTATTATACAGTGCTTAAAATGTTATTAGGAAGGCAAAGAGATGTGGTATGCAAACAGAATAGCTCATTCACAGGATAAAATGAAAACCATATGTTTAGTTGTGAAGGAAGCGTCTGGACAGCAGCACAAGGTCGGCGATATAAAGTCAGTTTGTAGTAAAAATATTTCTGTTACTGATAAATCAGATATATGTACAGTATTTAACAATCATTTTCTGAGCATTGCTGGTGAATTAAATAAAAATTTAGTTTCTACAGGGAATCATATAACTCTCTTGGCAAATGCCATTCCGAGATTGATATCTAAAAGACTCCTCTGTGATACAGACAAGAGGGAGATTGAGTCAATAATTAAATCACTGAAGACTAAGGGCTCTCATGGATATGATGGAGTGCCTAGCAGAATATTAAAGTACTGTGCTGCACAAGTTAGCCCTGTATTTAGCCATATTTGTAATTTTTCCTTTAGGAATGGTCAGTTTCCTGGACGATTTAAGTTCTCAGTAGTAAAGCCGCTTTTTAAAAAGGGAGAAAGGGATAATGTAGACAATTTTAGACCTATTTCTATGCCGTCAGTGTTTGCTAAGGCTGTGTATGTAAGGATAATTGATCACTTTATGTAACACAATTTCCTATCAAATATACAGTTCGGCTTTAGAAGTCTTTTAACAACTGAAAATGCTATATTCTCTTTTCTCTGTGGGGTACTGGATGGGTTAAACAAAAGGTTTTGAATGCTAGGCATATTTTTTGATTTAACTAAAGCATTTGATTGTGCTGATCATAAAATATTGCTCCGGAAGTTGGACCATTACGGAATACGGGTAGTAGCTCACAATTGGTTCACCTCCTACCTTAGAAACAGACAGCAAAAGGTCATTATTCACAATGTTGAGAATGGCTGTGATGTGGGGTCTGAGTGGGGTACAGTCAAGTGGGGAGGGGTGGGGGTGCCCCAGGGATCAGTGTTGGGACCACTCCTGTTCCTCATTTATATAAATGGTATGCCCTCTAGTATTACGGGTAACTCTAAAATATTTCTGTTTGCTGATGACACTAGCTTGGTAGTAAAAAATGATGTGTGTAACATAGGCCCGATTTCAAATAGTGCAGCTCATGACCTAAGTTTATGGCTTGTAGAAAATAAACTAACGCTAAATCACAGTAAGATTCAGGTTTTATAGTGTCTAACACACAATTCAACAAAACCTGGCGTTTTAACTTCACAGAATGGGCATATGATTAGTGAAACTAAACAGTTCCTATTTCTAGGTGTTCAGATTGATAAACTGTCATGGAAAGCCCATGTTCAGAATCTTGTTCAAAGACTTAAAGCTGCCATTTTTACTATTCGAATGGTATCTGAAGTGAGTGATCATTCGACTCAAAAATTAGTGTACTTTGCTTATTTTCATTTGCTTATGTATGGTATTATATTTTGGGGTAACTATTCCCATTCTAAAAGGATATTGTTGGTTCATAAATGGGCAGTTCGGGCAATAGGTGGAGTAAGTACATGAACCTCTTGTCAACCCCTGCTCACGAGTCTGGGTGTTTTGTCACTGGCCTCTCAATATTAGCTTATCCCCAAAAATAAGCAGCTTTCATTCAGTTAATACTGGGCAGACATCAAACCTGCATTTGGATCGGACTTCCTTAACTCTTGTGCAGAAAGGTGTGCAGTATACTACTGCATCCATTTTCAATAAGTTACCACAAGAATTCAAAAATCTTAGCAGTAATCCACGTGCTTTCAAATCGAAACTGAAGAGTTTCCTCATGGCTCACACCTCCTATTCTGTCAAGGAGTTCCTTGAAAAATTAAGCTGATTCTTGTTGTATTGTAGATTGATTATGGATTAACATTTTTGGGTTCATAAACTGTTTTGTCATCTGTTATTACCTTTATGTTGTAATTTCATGTACTGACACGTTCCATGACCTTGAAGATTTGCTCCTCAATTTGGTCCTATGGAACTTGACATGTAAATAAAAAATAAATAAATAAATGCTCCTATTTGCATGTCAGTGCATATTGGAAGCTAGTGTGCAGAGCAGGATGAAACAGTTATAGCTTAATCCGAATTGTTGCTCACAAGAAGCATTGTCTCTGTGCTATATTTACTTCGACAGTCAGCACTAGACTGAATCTGCCACCACTAATGTCATTCAAAGCATTTAGACAACATAACACCACTATGGTCACTGAGCAGCCCTCCCATTCTGATCATACAGCTGTTAGTATAAGTTACTCACTATGGTTACAACATAACTGCTAGTATTACTTGGCAAAGAAAAGCAAAAAACACCTACTAAATGAGAGTTTCTATTTACAGTATGCCTAAGCAAGAGAAAAATTAATATAAAAATATTAAGTTCACCAAACTGTATGAATAGTAAAGTCCTTACACAGTTGCTCATGCTCTTGTAGTCTAATCTTAATTTAGTCCATGATATTTTCTAAATAATGTCTTCTTTAGTCTATCACAGAATATTCACAAGAGAAATATCAAAGTGTAAATGCAAGAACTCTCTACAATCTCAAGTAGTACTGCATACACTGACTGGTTTCATTCTCTTCGCGACTTTTTGAGCACACTTTATCAGCTACTGCATATAGTTTCCTTGCACAGTAGACTACTTGATTTGGAATTTTATCTTATTCATAACTTATGATGTCTTTTTGTGAACAATCAAATTTTACAATGAATACCGTGATGTTGTCTTTTCATTTGTGTTCTCTGTTTCAGGGAAGGTGCATATAACAGTGTTATGAATAAAAACCTGTTTTCAGATCACAGTCATTAAAAGATGTGTGTCATAATCACACTATTTACAATATAATTACTGGAGATGCTCAAAAAAAAAAAGAGTAGTACATCTGGTGGATGAACTTATGAACTTAAGTTTTCAGCATGTGTAAAACTGAAAAACAAAAGTAATCATGGCAATTATTGATTTGTGAGGTTTGGTTTGCAGTCAGTGTATCTCAGTATTATTAGTAATTACATCCTAGCCCTTCATTCTAGTTACAAAACAGTAATAAAGCTTGTTAGGTTACAGTTTTGGTATTCCAGCCCTTGGCAGCAGCAGCTTTGTGAAGCAAGCTGTACTCCTCATTTCTGAGTCTGCTCAAGAAACACGATGACTAGGGAATGTACACTATGTGATCAAAAGTATCCAAACATCCCCAAAAACATACATTTTTCATGTCATGTGCACTGCCACCTAGTGCCAGGTAATCTATATCAGCGACCTCAGTAGTCAGTATACATCGTGAGAGAGGAGAATGGGGCACTCCGCGGAACTCATGACCTTCAAATGTGGTCAGATGATTGGGTGTTACTTGCGTCATATGTCTGTACTCAAGATTTCCACACTCCTAAACATCCCTAGGGCTGCTGTTTCTGATGTGATAGTGAAGTGGAAATGTGAAGGAACACGTGCAGCATAAAAGTGTACAGGCTGACGTCGTCTGTTGACTGACAGAGACCACCAACAGTTGAAGAGGATCATAAAGTGTAATAGGCAGAATTCTATACAGACCATCACACAGAAATTCCAAACTGCATCAAGATCCACTAAAAGTACTATGACAGTTAAGCGGGAGGTGAGAAAACGTGGATTTCATGATCAAGCAGCTGCTCATAAGTGTCACATCATGCCAGTAAATGCCAAACGATGCCTCAGTTGGTGTAAGGAGTGTAAACATTGGGCAACTGAACAGTGGAAAAACATTGTGTGGAGTGACGAACCACAGTATACAATATGGCGATCCAATGGCAGGGTGTGTGTATGGCGAATGCCCGGTGAACATCATCTAAACTGTTCAAATGGATCTGAACAGTATGGGATTTAACATCTGAGGTCATCAGCCCCCTCGAACTTAGAACTACTTAAACCTAACTAACCTAAGGACATCACACACATCCATGACCAAGGCAGGATTTGAACCCGGGACCGTAGCAAACGCATGGTTCCGGACTGAAGTGCCTAGAACCGCTCAGCCACCGCAGCTGGTCGAATGTCATCTGCCAGCATGTGTAGTGCCAACAGTAAAATTCGGAGGCAGTGATGTTATGGTGTGGTCATGTTTTTCATGGAGGGGGGCCTTGCACCTCTTGTTGTTTTGCATGGCACTATCACAGCATAGGCCTACAGGTGTTTTAAACACCTTCTTGCTTCCCACTGTTGAAGGGCAATTTTGGGATGGCAATTGCATCTTTCAACACGATCGAGCACCTGTTCATAATGCACGGCCTGTGGCTGAGTGGTTACATGACAATAACATCCCTGTAATGGGCTGGCATACAAAGAGTCCTGACCTGAATCCTACAGAACACCTTTAGGATGTTTCGGAATGTCGACTTCATGCCAGGCCTCACCGACTGACATTGATACCTCTCCTCTGTGCAACACTCCATGAAGAATGGGCTGCCATTTCCCAAGAAACCTTCCAGCACCTGACTGAATGTACGCCTGCGAGAGTGGAAGCTGTCATCAAGGCTAAGGGTGGGCCAACACCATACTGAATTCCAGCATTACCGATGGAGCGCACCACGTACTTTTAGGTCATTTTCAGCCAGGTGTCTGGATACTTTTGATCACATAGTGTATTATTCCTGCTGGTAGTATAACTGAAACTTGGCAATGACACAGACTACCTTTGGCATCATTTTAAAATGAATGCTATCCTTTTTGAGTTTATATGACTGTTAAAGAAAAGAACAAAATAATGAAATACTATATTTACAAACATAATCTTAAACTGCAATCTTAAATTGCTATTTATCTCAAAGATTTCTGTGCATCCACACAAAATAATAAATCCACCTTGCAAAAATTGAGGTGCAACTGCTTGCAGTAAAGATAATAAGAACTGATGACAAAAACATTTAAAAAGCTATCTCATGTAGATGTAATCCTATCTTGAGCTGCTTAGTAGACTGAAAAATTATTTTCTGCAGATCGTTCTAAGCATGTTATCAAAACAACTATTTTGGTAGAGGTGCCTTTGCAGTTTAATGCTTGGAAGTGTGAGGGGAATAATGTCTATGAGTTCTGAGAAACACATTATGTAGACATGTACCATCCTGCAGACTTGAGAGCAGCCCTGACCTGTGTCGCTTCGCAAAAAAGTGGTTGGATGTCTCTTGATATGCAAGCTGTGACTCTGGTGACACCAGTGCATGACACAAGCAGGTACACAGGACACTTGTTTAACCTTTCTGTCTACACATCTCCAAACTTGGTGACCCTTATGCGAGGTGTGCACTGACAATAGTTGAATCATTCTATCGTCAGCCATAAATATCAGGTCTCTAAACTCTGTCAACAGTGATTTGCAAAAAGAGTGTCTTCTTCCCTCCAGGAAAACTGGGCACTTACTGAGGGTGAGAAGTCCCATAGGTATACTACAGACATGAAACATTTAATCCAATTAAGTAGTGCTGAAACATAATATTAATTAAATCTCCTTACCAAGTTGTTGTTGTTGTTGTTGTGGTCTTCAGTCCTGAGACTGGTTTGATGCAGCTCTCCATGCTACTCTATCCTGTGCAAGCTTCTTCATTCCCAGTACCTACTGCAACCTACATCCTTCTGAATCTGCTTAGTGTATTCATCTCTTGGTCTCCCCCTACGATTTTTACCCTCCACGCTGCCCTCCAATGCTAAATTGGTGATCCCTTGATGCCTCAGAACATGTCCTACCAACCGATCTCTTCTTCTAGTCAAGTTGTGCCACAAACTCCTCTTCTCCTCAATCCTATTCAGTACCTCCTCATTATTTATGTGATCTACCCATCTAATCTTCAGCATTCTTCTGCCTTACCAAGTATATATTGGTATTACATGTTTTCAAATTTAATTTGCAATGCTGATAATGAATTAAGCTGCATGTTGAGTTGGAAGGTTTCAAGTGTTGTGAATTGCTTCAGTATAGATCCATTGTGCTGTGATTCCTGAAGTTACCAAAAAATAGTACACTAGAAACAGCCACCAGAGCTATACATGGATACCTACAAACAGTTGGAAAGTGAGTATGTCGTGACCAAGTAAATATTGTGCAAATGCGAATTACGAGTCACTGGTTTGTGGGCACAAAGCTGGCTCACCTATTATGCTAATTGTGTTGCATTGGGTTAATATCAAATGAATCTGGAGACCCAAAAATCAACATGAGTTCACTACTGTGCTCCTCAAACTACTTAGCTCAGCTCCATGCCTTCTGAAATCAAGATGCCATCACCATAGGAGAGGATATTGAACGTGAAATACTGCAAGTGGTCTGCAATAATGTACAAGCAGTCCACAGTCATTGTGGTGCTTTTGAATACTACCACAGGTCACACAGAAGCCTGCTTTTCACAGTGGGTAAAACACCAACCTCCACATACTGTGACAAGGCACAGGTATTCAACATCTCATCATCTACTCATGGTCTCACCATCCTTCTGCCATTTCATAGATTCTCATGCAAGTAGCACGCCAAAAGCCGACCAACTTTGCCATTTCTGAGATGTTCATTCCAAGGCATCAGCCCATAACAATCTGCCCTTTGTTAAAGGCACACGTATCTGTTGCTTTTCCCATTTGCAGCCCGAGTCGTCACTCACAGGTTTCATCTCTGCTCTGCTTATATACTTTGATTACTGCAACACAAGTCCACAATGGCGCTGGGCAGTAATAAGTCTTACGGTGTGCAGAGGTTATAATGCTTTGGCTCATCAGTGTATGCAATTCTTGTGGCAAGATAAGCCATGGTGCTCACTAAAGCTGTTCCCTCAGTGGTGTAACTCCCACAAACATTGTGGGAGAACCTCTGATAGCAAAGTTTGAAAATCACTGTACGAACACCTGGAGGCCTGCTCTGATAGCAAATTAGCCAACACAAGTTCTCATTGAAAGTATGTTATCTGGATTCTTGTCATTAGATTGCAGGTTCAGCAAGTCTGACAGATTTTCAATAATACAATTGTATTTACCCTGGTTTCAGACCCATAATTACATTCATCCACTTCAGAAAATCTAATTTAGTAGATATAATCAGTTGAGATGCACGGATATAATTTTGAAATTCAATATTTGATTCATAACTATGGATCACAATTGTTCTGCCAATTCACTAAATTTATGTGGCATCTATCCAGTACTAACAGAGCACAAAGTGCTATCATTTTTAATGAACACAAAGTTCATTAAGTTATGCCATGGGTGAGTTTACGGGACAAGTCTTGCCCCTACATGAAATTTAGTCTGAAATCACGTATAGACACTGCAAAGAGAATTTCATCACAAAGGCTTTTATCACAAATCCTGGTGGGTTTAGAAAAGAACAAAAATGCAACCCAGAAAGAAGAACAGTGGGCTGTAAGTATGTAATGAAAACCAAGTACACGAAATGCTGAGACTGTTCCATACAAAACGGAATGCATAAGGATGTTTAAATTTGATAAAAATAAAACATTGCTGCACTATTCAGAAGAAATTAAGAAATTATTTGGTACATGACAGCACAGTGTATAAAGGAATGAACACCAAATGGAATAACTGGCAATTGTGTGTTCCAGAGCATACAGTCAAAGAAATGATTCGGATAACACGTATCTGTAATGCAATTTTGTAGCACAGAAATGAATACATGTGCTTCACTGGAACTATATCAGCAATTAACAAAAGACAAATAAATTGCACAGATGAGAAACATGTAAAAGGATTCTGACCATGCAATGTAAGGACTATAAGCACTCAATTATTCCAAAACGATCTGTTGTTGTTGTTGTGGTCTTCAGTCCTGAGACTGGTTTGATGCAGCTCTCCATGCTACTCTATCCTGTGCAAGCTTGTTCATCTCCCAGTACTTACTGCAATGTACGTCCTTCTGAATCTGCTTAGTGTATTCATCTCTTGGTCTCCCTCTACGATTTTTACCCTCCACACTGCCCTCCAATGCTAAATTTGTGATCCCTTGATGCCTCAGGACATGTCCTACCAACCGGTCCCTTCCTCTTGTCAAGTTGTGCCACAAACTCCTCTTCTCCCCAATTCTATTCAATACCTCCTCATTAGTTATGTGATCTACCCATCTAATCTTCAGCATTCTTCTGTAGCACCACATTTCGAAAGCTTCTATTCTCTTCTTGTCTAAATTATTTATCGTCCATGTTTCACTTTCATACATGGCTACACTCCATACAAATACTTTCAGAAATGACTTCCTGACACTTAAATCTATACTCGATGTTAAAAAATTTCTCTTCTTCAGAAACGCTTCTCTTGCCATTGCCAGTCTACATTTTATATCCTCTCTACTTCGACCATCATCAGTTATTTTGCTCCCCAAATAGCAAAACTCCTTTACTACTTTAAGTGTCTCATCTCCTAATCTAATTCCCTCAGCATCACCAGACTTAATTCGACTACATTCCATTATCCTCATTTTGCTTTTGTTGATGTTCATCTTATATCCCCCTTTCAAGACACTGTCCATTCCATTCAACCGCTCTTCCAAGTCCTTTGCTGTCTCTGACAGAATTACAATGTCATCGGCGAACCTCAAAGTTTTTATTTCTTCTCCATGGATTTTAATACCTACTCTGAATTTTTCTTTTGTTTCTTTTACTGCTTGCTCAATATACAGATTGAATAACATCGGGGAGAGGCTACAACCCTGTCTCACTCCCTTTCCAACCACTGCTTCCCTTTCATGTCCCTCAACTCTCATAACTGCCATCTGGTTTCTGTACAAATTGTAAATAGCCTTTCGCTCCCTGTATTTTACCCCTGACACCTTTAGAATTTGAAAGAGAGTATTCGAGTCAACATTGTCAAAAGCTTTCTCTAAGTCTACAAATGCTAGAAACGTAGGTTTGCCTTTCCTTAATCTTTCTTCTAAGATAAGTCGTAAGGTCAGTATTGCCTCACGTGTTCCAGTATTTCTACGGAATCCAAACTGATCTTCCCCAAGGTTGGCTTCTACTAGTTTTTCCATTCGTCTGTAAAGAATCTAATGAGATGATTTCTGTAGACTATTTAGTACTACTGATAGTATCTCAAAGTGGAGCTACTAGTATTTGTACTCACTGAAATATTTTCTAAATACATAAGCTTCTATACATTGCTTAAAACACTTGATAAAATGATGGGCAGCAACATGGAGAAAGATTATTTCATGAATATTTGCCTTCCAAAGAAAATATTAAGTGATAATGTATCACAGTTTACATCTAAGGTATGGATAGAGATAATGAGTAGGAATGGAGTTCACAAAATCTTCGTATCTAGATAGAGGCCCACATTACATCTGACCAAACATATCATGAAAGACATAAACAGGATGTGTCAGGTGTACTGCCACAAAAAGCATAGCAGCTGAAGCCAGTATCCAAGAGATTTTGAGGATGTAATAAATAACTTTGCACATAAATCGATGAGGCATGCACCAATAGAAATTTTGATGGGTAATGAACCATTCAGTTCAGTAGAGAAAATCATCCAGATCACGGGGGAGGAAACAGTTCAAATGGGACAGAGAATCTGGAGACATGATGACAGCAAGAAAGGCACTACATGACAAGTGATCCACCGCACAGCGTACTGATTAGTAATGATAAAGAACACACAGAGAACATAAAGACAGCTACCTCTGGGGGAATCAGGAACTGGCTACCTACCAGGAAGAGGTATACGGGTTACACAGCGGAACAAGGATGTATACGGGTTACACAGCAGTATTCAGTACTTGCTAGAAAAAAGAATAAACAAAATACACTTCACTCTGATACTCAAAGCAAGGAAAGTGTAAAGAAAAATGTAGAGAATGTACGACAGTCATGCACAACCTTTGTGACAAAAAGTAGTGATGTCATGCCTTTTTTTCTTTTTGTTAATGAGTGTAAATGGGCAATTGTCTCCTACGAATTGTGAGTAATAGTTTAATTAAGCTAGTCATAACAGTAATGCCCAGTGGATACTAGACGGTAATAATAGGTGGTTTTGTTACTGCAGGTTAAAAAGAAACCATATAGTGAATAGACTGAGTCTTACCTTGCTGGAATAATGTGGAAAAGAACTAAGCTTGTAGGCTAGTAGCGCATTTTTTGTTGGACACTACACAGCAGCAGCAACTGCAGCACAGTGACCAAACCTCAGCTAATAGCAGCATGCAGCTGACCATCACCACCACCACCACCACCACCACCACCACCACAGTGGCTTAGCAATCAAAGCAGTGCTCAACGGTGTCCCAACAAACACCCCTGTGGGTGGACAACTCCCTCCTGCTTATTTGCCAGCAAGAAGAGATGACACACATGTTGTCGGAAGCCTAGTACAGACAGTGTGGTCTGACGCAATAGCAACAGTCACCCAACGAAACAAGTTGCGCAAGCTTTCATCTGTGTGGATCCACTAATGCTGAACACTGAGAACACTGATGCAAGCAAACTATATCTGCACACTTACGGCCAGGGTGAGATCACAAACCATACAGATGACAAAACCACTATCAAGTGGATGCTCAATGGGTGAACTACCACACCCAACTACTGCTGCAGACACAGACTTGGTCGGGAACCACAACCTGTGGTTGACGTAGCAGGGCAAGCCGAGGATCTGTGACCAATGGGGTTCCGGCTTTGGGGCACTGTCTAAAGCATTTCACTTGTCAATGTAACCTGTGCTATGAGCTCTTCAAGTGTGAGAGTGTGTGAGTAATATAAGCAAAAGCAGAGATCAAGTTCATTTATACTGTTTGCTTACAGCAGATAACTACAGAATTACACTAACCTTCGTTAATGAATGTCATGTTCACTCAATACTTTGTCCCTTCATAAATTTTATTGCATTGTATGTTTACATCAGCAACAAATGTTCTGTAAAGAGGTAATGTGTACTTATATGTTCTTTAGAAATGATTGTGTGTAGTGTGTATATTGCTTCAATTACAAAAAACAGAACTGTAGACTTTTGCATTTTAGGTGAAGGGCTGTTCGAATGCAAGAAAATGCAATTAACAGTAAGCATTTCTGTTTGAATTAGAAAAAGTCTCCTGATGCAGCAGTTTCTTTGCAGATATGGGAGTCTTTATTTTCAAAATTTGCTTCCCTAATTTTGCAAAATATTGGAGATATGAATGTAAGTTCACAGTGTCTTTCACAGTTATAAACTTTGGTTTAGTTTATGCAGGTCAGTAAGTCTTATCACTACCTCTTTTGCTCTTAAACATATTCTGGTGGCTCAGGCACTGTCATGTTGCACCAAAATTACTTGCAGTAGTGAGCATTCACACTTTCAGCTGTGGTTTTGGGAGCTACATGTTGTGCTCCGATTAGTTAACACACCTGGGTATAGAATTACAGGAAATGGATATGCAAAAATTAAGTTGGGAAGTATTTTAGAAGTTATATGGGGGGGGGATTATTATTTTATATATGAAAGTTAAATTTAAAATGGTAATTGGACGATCATTCACACTGATCAGCAATAAATTTACGAGACTAGAAGCCAACTTTCGCATTTCATGTGAATACTAATTATTAGTGCGAAGACTGGCATGCAAAATTAGTTGTAGCTGATCTTTCTATATTTGCAATCAGATTCATAATGAATCAGTATTTGGGGGGGGGGGGGGGGAGAATTAACATAGCTCCTCTGGAATAAATGGACTTGTATTGGCGTAAGTGGGAATGATACTGGCAAGTGTGTTCTGTTGTGTCCTGCCTACTCGTCAAATATGGGGTGCCTATGAAACCTGCTTTCTTGGATCTCTTGACAACAATTCAAGCAAATTGTATTAAGATAAATGACAATACTTAACTTTGAGAATTTACAATAATGTGTCGCAAGCAAGGGATGACAGACAAAATAAGAAAATCTCTTCAGTATATACAATTTCTAATACAAATGAAATAATACAGTTCCTAAGTCGCTGCTGTAGAGCTCATAGAACGGCTAGTCTTCAACTGGGCCACAGCCAGTCAGGTGCAGTGCTTATGGTCTCTCTGCCTAGAAGCCACTGCTGTCTTGTCGTTGTCCCAGATAGGGGTCAAACAGCGTGCTATTGGCTGATGCCTTCTTCACAGCTCTCTCTGCTTTAATGTTTGCGACCAGTGTGACAGTGCTTGATTTTATGCCAGAACATGTTCTACCAATTGAAGATTAATAAATGAAGTCAGTGGATATCATCTCTTATTGCAGAGGACACCTGTCATGGCTACTGATTAACTGTGTGGTAGATAATTACAGGTACATCACTGGGAATGGGCACATGGGTTCATCCTCTGCTGTGAATGATTACTTTGTTAGTTTCTCCCTTCAAAAGATCTGATTCTCCTCTCAACTTGTCTACCATATGCACACAGTCTGTAGCCATTCAACATTACTCCACACAAGTCAAAATGGCTTCAAATTCCTTTCTACAATGGTTTGACTGTCATATGAATAACTGCCTTCATATTAACACAGAGCATTACCCACAGATGCTAATACTGTTGGAGGAGTGGTAGGTTACACGAGTTCACACACATTATTTCTAATAGCACTAAATGTGGTAAAGCAGTCATATCAAAATTCTCATTGGTGACTACTGTAACTTACGCATAAAAACTGACTCAAGAGATAATGGAAAAGTGATTAATATGAAAAGCAGTTGATTAAAACTTATTAACACCATTCTGAGGGATATATCAAGTCTATCAATTTACATGCGGTTTATTTGTGCTAACCCTTGTAATTTGGTAAGACTAGACTAGCATGGAAGGGTGTTATACACAACAAGTTGCTACTAAATATGTCACCCTCACTTATAATTTAACCATCTTATTACTTGGCTTTAGTGGTGAGTTTATCCCTATGTCTCTCTCTCTCTCTCTCATAAATGAGCTGAGCATGGCTAAGGAACTGTTCGTGCCGTTTAATTTAAATGAATGGTTGGGTGGCTACCCTGAGTTGACATGAAATTCTAAATATTCGTCTGGAGTATCATCATGTGATACGTCCAACACTTTTAATTAAGGGTGATTGGATGACTTTAATCCTGTTTGCTGTATGCTCTTACTTCTGCATAAAAGCTTCTCTATCAGCAATGATGGTAAATCTTTAAGTACTTGGAGCATATTACTTACTTTTTCCTTATTCATCTGCTATGATGAGATAATGGACTTGGCTATGCTACTAACTTTTCTGTGTTACGGCATGCTGTGACAGAAATAGAGAAGACACTTTACAACAATTCTATATTTAAAAGAATCCATAGAGCTATTGGTGGCAATTGCAGCTTTCTTTGTTACAGTCTGCATTGAGCAGTATACTGTAACATACTGAATCATCTTAATTGCCACCAGATATAGCAGGTGCAGCATTAATAAACAAATGCAGCTTGCTTGTAATTTGCCAATGAGGGCCAATAAAATTCATTCTTTCATTAGAATCATTAGGAAACACGTGCTCCTTCCCTCTCCTCTCCCACTAACAGACGATATGATAATATTAACTTTCCTCCTTGTAAGGAATTGTATTGCCAAGAGTGAACACAGCACATGAAGAAATAATGTTGCATTGCCTAGTAGTATCAAAATTTCTGATCTATGATGCAGATTAACTTTATTACTCTATTTATGATGACAGAATTATCTATCACACACAGGAGAATCATATAGTGGTCCAGTACAGAAAAATCAATTGTACAAGTACTCTCTCTTCTATTAGTGTGTATTCTGCAACCTACATTTCCCGCATTAATATAAATTTTACTTTATTCTCTCTAACTGACTAATAGTTGCTATGAATCCAGAAAATTTAAGTACAATGAAGAGTAAATCACAAAGTTAGCAAATCAGTGCCAACAGTGAGAGCATTTCTTCACCATTCAATTAATTTTTTTCCTTACAGGCATTGTCATTCTCATGACATGTGAATTTACACATATTATTGACTGAGTTTTGCTGTTGTTGTTATTTCTTGACAATATGTTTTTGTTGTCTTTCTTGTAGACATTATTTACAATTTTTGTGATAAATGTATAATAATGATCACTTGCTTGATCAGAATGCATCTATTTTGTTTCTGTGGCCAAATGTCATTCCCCTTGGCATTGTTACACTGTGAACCGTTATCTTTCAGAATGACATTGGCTAAGAATGGCAGTCAGTTGGCATCCATACAACCTTCATGTATCACAGTTGTCATACAAAAGTTCCACTGCCATTCATACCAATTCCAGTGGCCCCCTTAACATTAACACTTAATTATCCTACACCAACATAATCTTATGTAATGAGGATGCATTCTACAAGTTCAAAGTAGCTTACCATTTATGGGCAATGTGTATAATGCTGGGACTAGTTCTTCCTTTACTGCAAAAATGAAAAGATGGGTGACAGTGCATATCCTGAAATTTACCACTTTTTCCAGAAAATACACTCAGTTGTAAATAAACCTGCTAATCTGATAAAACAAACTCAAGAACTGTACAGAAAACACATGAGGTAATGATGTAAGGGTGGGTGGCACCCCACACACACACACACACACACACACACACACACACACACACACACACACACACTAGAGAAATTTTCCTTTTTAAATAAGTAAATGTAAGAGTAAAAGGACACCATGAAGGTTGGTGGTACAGAATGCACTGACAGTAGCCAAGAACTGAATAAACAAAAGGAAATACAAACAGGTACAACACTGCAGAATTCATGGCAATGCAAACAACTTTTCTGTACAGAAACAAGCTGCTAATGATACTTACTAGAGGCTACACTTAATTATCCTGCACCAATGTAATCTTATATAATGAGGATACATTCTACAAGTTCAAAGTAGCTTACCAGTCATGGGCAATGTGTATAACCCTGGGACTAGTTCTTCCTTTACTGCAAAAATGAAAAGAAACATTCTTACTATTTAATATGGACAATAGAGGGTCTTACAGTGTTATGCAACTATTATACCAAGACAGTTTGTGTACACTTAGTCATTATAAACAAATACAGTAGGGAGGAAGAAGAAAATTGTGAAGGAGAGGGCATGCCTCGCTTTTCATATTTTAAAAATTCCTCTAATTGCTGTATAACAACAATGGAAATGCCCGGAATAACACATCGAATGGCTACCAGTCACCAATAGCTGACTGGTATGTGGCAGGTAGGAAAACAGTAAACAGTATTTTCTACATTTTGAGGTGTTGCTATTTCTCTAGTAAAAGTGCATTCATTCACACACACACACACACACACACACACACACACACACACACGAAAAAACGAATACATACATGGGAAGGCTGACTGTTGCTTATCAGTAGCAGCTTCCTTGCAAATAGTGGTGGAGAGGAAGGTAGGGAAAGACACACTAGGCCAGGGGTGGTAGTGGGACAGTGTGAATCAGGTCTTTCAACAGCTGGGTGGCTGCACCACAAGAAAAAATATGTTAAGAGGGTAGAGCATATAAGAGTTAGAGAGAGAGAAGAGGGAGTGGTGTGGAGAGAAGAGAGAAGGGAAAAGGTAAGGTGAGGCAGCAGGGAACAGGTTAACAGAGATTTATGCCTGGGGTGCAGAAATTGGTAGAGAGACAATTCCCAATTGTGTAGTTCAGAGAAGCTAGTGCTGGAAGAGAGAATCCAAACAGCTCGCATAGCAAAACAGCTGTAGGTGTCATTTGTGTTGCAGTGCACAGCATATTTGGCACAATTTCAGGAAAATATCTCTTTCCCTATCAAAAGCCCAATCCCACATTCTGTCCCTTAAATTCTTCCTACACCATGGAATACCTAACACACCCACCCTTTGGCCTAACCATGAAAATCCCTTTTATGGTCCCCACTCCATCCTTTCACAGTAACCTGCATCTTTCGAGATTCCTCTCAAACGTGCTACTGTAGAAAAAACATTTCCATGACCCAGAACCACCTCTGCTCCCTCCACAAGATACATTCCAGAAGTGCAATATAACCTCCAATCCCTACTGAAATCCTTAGGCCCACCTGAAAACTCTCCCCTGTGTCCATCTCCCTTCTCACCCCCTCACCTCCCCCCCCCCCCCTCCCATGGGTCCACCTCACTCCTCACTCACCTTAAGTACACAACCACCTTCTATCAGCATTCCAAAATCCGCAAACACAAGAGTTGTTGGTGCCCCATTGTAGCTGGTTACTATGCTCCTATTGAAAGGATTTCTGCTCTTGTTGACCAACACCTCCAACCAATCGTCCAAAGCCTAGCCTCTCAATCAAAGACACTAACCACTTTCTTCATAACTCCACCACCCCTACACTTCTTTAACACCTGGATCCCTACTGTCTCTATTCATACTACCTCCTTGAACACCAATGTGCCTCATGCCCATGGCCTAGCCACTATCTAACACTCCCTGTCCCAACATCCTTCGGAGTCCAAACTCACTTCCTCACTCCTCATACACCTTACCAACTACATGCTTACACACAAACACTACTCCTTTGAGGAATACCTACATAAACAGATCCATGGGCACTGCATGGTACCCTTCTATGCCAATCTTTTTATGGGCAGTCTAGAGGAAACTTTCCTAGCCTCTCAAAATCCAAAACCAACCCCCTTTCACTCAACATTATGCCGAGATGGAACAGCTGAACCGCATAATTTACCAGGTCTTTGATTATATATCGTCATGCCCAGAAATGAGGGACATTCTACCCAAGATCCTTCCCACCCCTTCTACAGTGGTATCCCAATGCCCAACCAACCCACACAATACACTGGTCTGGTGTTATGCAACTCCCACTCCCAACAGCTTGCCACAGGGGTCATATATCTGTGGAAGACCCATTAGCAAAACCTGCCCAATCCACCCACTCAGCACATCCTACTCCAGGCCTGCCACAAGATTATCCAATTCCATCAAAGGCCTGGTTATATGTGGATGAATTCAACCACAGTTTTTATGTTGGTATGACAAGCAACCAGCTGTTCACAAGAAAAAGAGGCAACTGCAAAAATGTGGCCACGGGCAAAGTGATAACATAGTGGCACAACATGCAGCTGAACACAACATGCTCAAGTTCAATGAAAATGAACATTCACTATTGCTCCACAGAGAAAGGACAGGTATACAAATCATATGGGGTTTGTTTGTAGTCCATGCAATATTGAAGAATCATTCTCATCCAACCCTCAGTATTTGATATGGTGAATACAATGGCAGCTTAAGGTGGACATAACTACTTTTGAGTGTACAAAATGTTGTTGACCAATAAATTTAGAATATTTTGGGATATTTAGAGTACAATTTCTATTAAAATTTGATGACAGATGGTGCAGATATAACTTTAATATCAACAGGATACCCTTCTGAAACCAGCTTATAGGACTGAAAAGATTTATAACTAGTTTTAATGCTATGCCCCTGTGCTATGAAAAGACAAAAGAAGTTTTAAAAGAAGAACTGGCAATGCTCAATCCTTTGTTTGGTAGTCAGTACAACCAACTAATATAAGAAACTATAAGGAATGTGAGCAACAAATAAGCCCGTTATATTCAAAATAGTGTTCCTCTATACAGCACACCAAATCAGATTTTTCTCATTGATTCTTGAACTGAAAGAAGTTTCTGTTATGCACTGAGAAGGAAGTTTTATTAGAGGCATTGTTCACATCATTTCATATGTTCTAAGGGACAAATGTGACTTCAGGAAGGTGTTAATTTTCAGTTAATAGGAAAGTCATCATAGTGTGATATATGGGCACAATCTTCTACAAGGGTGTTACTTAAGAATCATAAGGAAATGCAGAAAAAACACAGGCGGCTTTTCAATCTAATACAGAAAATTGTGGCTCTATTTACAAGTAGATACAAACAAGAAATCTGAAGCATGTGACATTGTTTAAATACCTAGAAGTAATAGAAAAGATAAATGAAAGGCTTTGATTTATTAAGAGCATTATGGAAGGGCACAGTAAATCTATAATTCTCTTTGATTTATTAAGAGCATTATGGAAGGGCACAGTAAATCTATAATTCTCAATTACCGCTCCGGGACTTGGAACCCTTCAAAACAGGCATGACAGCACAAGTAAAATGAATTCACAAATGTGCTACAAAAAATATAACAGTCCAGGACAATGAAGTGTAACAAAGATATTTATGCAACATAGAAGGGAATCTCTGGAAGAAAGGTGATATTCTTATGAACTCATATGTGTAAATTTAAACAACTAGCAATGAAAAGCAAAAATCGGTAAATTTTCTGCTCCTCTCATGTCTCCCACAAGCCTCCCTCTCTCCCCCTCCTCTCCATGCATACACAAAAAATCATCCTCTCCCCTCCATCCTTGCTTTTGAAATGCAGTTATCTCAGACAGGATTTATTCTAGAATTCAGTAAAAATGTTTAAATTCAGTACAAATGTTTAATTAAGCACCCAATACATCGTCATTTTTTAGTTCCAAGGTGTGTCTTTTTGTGATTTTGGCTCTGTCATATCGTTCTAAGTAAACAGTTGACATTTTTGGATCCTGTTCACATAATTGCAAAAGTAACCAATGTGGGATAAAACACACAAGTACTGTTTACTTTATTTTCTAATTCACTTAAAAAATGACCTTTCATATGACAGTAATGTTTATATAAAAAAGTACAGTACAGGAAAGAAAGTTTATACAAGAAACAAGCTTTTTACTCATGGCTCTGCCCATGGTTGTGTATGTCACTTGTATTACCTATACATCCTCCCCCACCACCGGTCTCTCTGTTTATTTCCACCATCCCCTCTCATGGTCCATTACCTTCTCGCCCTAGAACTGTATCATGCCAGTGCCTTCCTCCCTCTATCTGTCAATCTCCTGCTCAACCTTCTATTGGTCCACCTCCTGCTCTCCTTGTGTCCCTGTCAGTCTCCTCCAACCTCCTATCTGTGTCTGTGTCTGTCACCTTCTGTGCATTATCTCTGTCCTCCTCCTCCCCACCTCTCATGGTCCATCACCTCTTTCATCAACCCTCAGTCCACCACCTTCTCCCCCATCTTTCGATCCATCCCTTCCACCGCCACCCCCAACCCCCTCTGCCAATATCCTCTCCCTCCCTTCGTCTGTCTCCTCCCCCACTCTCTCCTGTTCCATCCCCTCCTCCTACTTGCCTCTGTCCACTCCTCCCGCCACCTCTCTCTGTCCCTCTCATCCTACCCCCTCTCCCTGCCTATCTCCTTCTCCATCACTTGTCTCTGTCCACCTCCTCTTACAGTCTCTCCATCAATTTCCTCCTACAGTCTCTCTGCCTTCCAGCTCCTCCTTCCCTTTTCTCTGTACATCTCCTCCTCCGTCTTGCGACTCTCCATTGCCTCCTTCCTCATATCTCTGCTCCATCATGGCCACATAGACATGTTAGCCCAAAATGCATGCCAACACTAGCCACACACAAGTTATGCAAGGCAGTCTCGATGCCAGTGGTTACCAACACTTTTTTATTCCCACCCCCACCCCTGTAAGTAGCAAGTGTGCCAAAATTGGCGCAACTCAATACGGTGTTCTGGGAGACGTGGAAAATAGACACAGAAATATACATCCAGTTTTATATTTTATATGATGATAACAAATGTAACTCTCACAAGTCATAAAATTATCTGTTTACGATAAAATAAACATAAAATGTATTTTTATTCAAATTTATATCGACTACTGTGAGAGCATGGCTTAATATCTGTTATATGCCATTTTTTTGACTCACTACTGTTTCAGTCTTTGGCACTATTCTGACTCAGTTACATCTTTGTTGATAGTTGGCTGGATATTGATAAATGCATGTAGGGCCATGAAAGAGTGCAATTTAAAAAAGGACAAGCCTATTCTGTTGACCACAATATGATTTCATTTTTCAAATGTTAATAATATTTGGAATAGTCTATGTAACAATGAGGTGTTCGCTCCTAACTATACATATACCGTAACTGTCCTAAGCACCAAGCAAAAATTATTGACTTTGCTTACATATTGTTTAATTTCATAAAGAAGTGAATACTTGAACTGGGGGCTCTGTGGTAGGATACTTTGTGCATGAAAATCAGGTACATACAGAAATATTATTATGTTTGTCTTCCTATTTTGTCAAGAATATTTGGCAAGAAAGAAAGTACACAAAAAATGAAAGAAGAGTGACCTGTTGGCTGAACAGGGACTGCAACACCAGAAAAATAAGAACTTTCATGCATTTGTTGAGCTTTGTTCAACTTCGTTGTTAAATTATTTTTTTTTGGGGGGGGGGGAGGGGGGTCATAACTTTTACTCTTTGGGCATCATTAGTCCCAGAGAGTGTAAATGGTAGAATAGGGAATGTAGCTCCTGGCTGTTGAAGCATAAGAGAAAAATGATATACTTCCTGCAGACCACAGAGGTTGGTCAAGAAACTTCAATAGCAAATCCAGTTACAATAGACTAACAAGCCAGTAGTTGATGAAATACATACCTTCAAAAATGGAACAATCATTGGAAAGAATGCATACAATGGAAGACTGTTAGTGGGTTGTGGGCTAAACGGCTGAACATCACAGTCATCAAGTCCTCAGTCAAGAGATAGTTCACCCTTGATATAGTGATCGCAGCCAGAAACGTGACCACATTATGAAGGTATTCAAGGAGTGGTAAAATTGAGGCTTTCAAAGCAATGTGTTGCCAGAGCTGAGGAATTTTTTTTAAAAAGGAGTATATGGATCAAGCCAGTACACTGGTCAGAAGAGACAATGGGTCTCCTAAGCCTCAACTGTGGTGAGAGAAATCCCACCTACATCTGATCCCTAGCTCCTACCCCACTAATGGTGAAGACAGTTACAGAGTAAAGAATGCCTTATATCCAGCAGATTTGTAACAACAGAAGGGAGAAGCCTAAAAGGATAGTGGACACCAGATGGATCGATAATAATAAACCAAGGTGAGATACATGGTCAGGTCAGTAGGAGGGTGACGCCAAGTAAATGTCCCCCAGGGCTCCCCATGCGATGGGGACCATGCTTCTCACCTTATGATCTGTTACTGTCAAAGTTTTAAGAGGGGAACAACATCCAATATTCACTGGAGTGATTCCCCTAAAATAGTGTGCAGCAGTAAAACAGGGCTAACTACATCTAAAAGCATTCCAACCAGAGTAAAAGAGTGATGACCAAGGAAGATGGCAAAGGAGATTGGATTGAGAGTCTCCAGACAAGCATACAGTGGGAGATGCCCCAGCCTCAACACCCTACCACTGCACTGAAAGCAATTTAAAATGTTATACAAAAAAAAAAAAAACAGTGCAATTGTCTGGGAGCTGTTTGTCAGTATCAGAGGCAAAGAATCTGAATGACCAGAAGGAGTGAGCAGTCCACTAGCATTTAAGTTACAGTCAGTACAGCTCTGCTACCACAACATTGAGGTGAAGCATTACACAAAATAAAATTATGTGCAGGCTACATCAGCTTTTTATGAAAGCCATTTGTCAAAGAGGAGTCCCAAAAATCATGACAGTGCAAGAATAGCCAAGTGGTGGATACTCAAGTACAGTTCTCACTCCAGATGGACCCTGATATGACAACAGCACTGTATTTTCATGGGAGAGAAAATGGAAGTCATACGAAGGGGGTCACGAGGAGGCCTCTTGAATGGTTATTTGGTGCTGGCATTCAGCCAAGGCTACAAAAAGTGAGCTATATAAAACACAGAAGTTCAAATGGTTCAAATGGCTCTGAGCACTATGGGACTTAACATCTGAGGTCATCAGTCCCCTAGAACTTAGAACTACTTAAACCTAACTAACCTAAGGACATCACACACATCCATGCCCGAGGCAGGATTCGAACCTGCGACCGTAGCGGTCGCGCAGTTCCAGACTGAAGCGCCTTTAACCGCGTGGCCACACTGGCCAGCTAAAACACAGAAGTCATCAATATACAGCACAGGGGTGACCTGTAATCCAACAGAAGTCTCTAACTCGAGGATGGTGACATGTAAGAATGTTACACTCAGCACAGAGACTTGTGGGATGCTGTTCTCTTGAAACTGTTGTTGAGCTGAGAGATGTACATCCTCTAACTCGTAACAAGCTATGGAATAAAACCTGCCAAATAAAAATCAGTAGGAAGCCTGGCAAATCCCGGTCATGAAGGGTAAGTATAATTTGATGTGCCAAGCTATGTCATATGCATTCTACAGAGTAAAAAAGATTGCCATCATCTGTTGGCTTTTAGGAAAACCCTATCAGATTTAGTTGCTTCCAACAGCTCTGGCAACCACATTGTTAAGGGAAGAAAAGGTCCAGTAATCTGAGAACACAGCATAATGATTGGGGTACCATCCTTTCAAGCAGTTTTAAAGCATGCTGGTTAGGCTAATCAGTTGGTTGCTATCGATGGACGTTGGCTTTTTGCTTGCTTTAATTACTGAGACAATACTACTACTTCGCCACTGTGAAGGGAAACACCTTCTAACCCAATTACTGTGGAAGACTCTGAGTAAATGGAATATTTGAGTAACTTTTAGATGTCAATCATCTGATAATGAATCAATCACGGAATGAGGTCATATTGTGTGATGAGTAAACAGCTGTTGCAATGTCTTTGGTCAATCAAAGCACTTGTATGGCAACAACCTCATTGAGCAACAGGACACAGAGGGTACGAAGGTCATACAAAGCCACAAGATTGGGGAAGGTCAACATCCAAAAAGATGCCATGGGTGGCACCAAAAGTGGATAGGACCACTTTTATTGAGGGGAGAGATCAGATGGGAAGGAAGTTAGTCAATCAGAAGGCCTCTTCCAGATGTAGTGGTACTTACCCACAGGGGTGTACACATTGAAATCCTCAAGTATGGGAAAAGAGGAGCGGAGTTGTTGTCTAAAGTTATACAAGTGCACTGCCTGGAGGGAAATAGATTTTACAAATGGTGGGGGTCACTTGCATTGTCAGTGCACTTGCTTTCAAAGTTTATTGAAGGGAATACACACTGGTGATATATGTGTGAACCAATGTCTAGAAAACTTAGATGTCCTCTCCAGGCCAATACAGTTCTGACATAACACATGGTAACATCAAACAACTGTAGAATGGTAATCAGTGAAGAGTCAAAGTGAGTTTCTTGGTGAGTAACACATACTGCAGAACAACAGGAAATTAATTGTTATAGTTCTGTCAGATGCCATTCAACCAGGTGACCACAAAGTTGCACACCTTGGTCACATATCTGTTTCTGCAGCAGACACAGCCCTCAACATTTGTATTGTGTGCGAGGCAACTGCTACCGGACAAATGACATCAAGAAAGGATTTTCTTGTTTCGTGAAAGATCATTTTGGTAAGAATGATTTGCCACATTCAAGAAGTCCCAATGACTGATATTTGTGATGAACTGCATAATTTTTCTTTCATGTGACATCTGCACTCAATAGGCAGGGTTGAGAAGCCAGGTGCAGGAGGACAGCATGATATACATCAAAGCAACAAAAACCAGAGGACTGACTATCACTACATTTTTCCCTGAACACCATCAGTTTACTCACTGATCATTTATATGCAGTATTGTTATGGTGGCAAGTTATAATTCGTTTGTGTTGTCTTCTAAAAGAAGAAATTAATGGGTGGGCCCTAATGAAAAACATCTCCTCAAGGCTAAGGTCAGTGTGAACAGATAATATTTTGCATTCAGTAGAAAAATAGGAATTTGTACTATAAACTGCTCTCCAGAGATGTGTACATTGCAGATGTCATTTGTTGCCAACAACTGGGATGCCTTTCCATTGCAGAGAAAGAAAACTGGCCAATAAAGTTGTATTAAGTGTTGCTACCATAGCACCTGCTTGCACTCTACGGATTTAGAAAAAAG
The DNA here is from genome assembly GCF_021461385.2 of Schistocerca piceifrons. NCBI lineage: Eukaryota > Metazoa > Arthropoda > Insecta > Orthoptera > Acrididae > Schistocerca > Schistocerca piceifrons. Next base: position 1,059,938,761 of record NC_060139.1, read on the forward strand.
TCATCCAGGAGTTTGTTTGGGAAGTCTTATCTCACACACATATTCTTCTAATCTTGCAACTTCAAATGTTTGCTTTTCTATTTCTTATCAAACAACTGTCTTTAATACCAAAGCAGTAGTTTTCTACAGGTGTGGAATTGGAAAACTATCAAAGCATTGGAAGACTGTTTTAAATAATGTGAGAGACTAAATTGTTGTTGATTAATTTCCTCATATGCTGTGTTCAATAAACTAATGGAAAACTGCTATTACGATATCCACTGTACTATTACAAATGAATTACAACCTATCCAAAGAAGAGCTGTGGCAGTTACCTCACTCACTGCACCTGTGGTGGCTAGGGGAGAGAAACTGAAATGTAGAAGATGTGATTAGTTGCAATTCCTGCGTGTAAAGATCTTCTTCAACTCAAATCCATAAACCAATAAATCAATGTCACAGCTTAAGAGTAAATCACTCAGATTATTAAGTAGAAATGACAACATAATATCATGTGAATCTAACATCATAATTCTGTGCCATGCATGAAGTAAATAAACAACCACAGAGTTGCTAAAGATATTATGTGGTGATGCTGAAACGCTTCTTCCTATTTTTCGTAATTTGGTTAAAGGTGTTGATAGGTAAAACAATTAATTAGTCAGTCAGTAGAATTTTTGTAGGCTGATTCTTCAAAGTATGTGCAATGTATTTATCGGCTGCCATACTTCTTGCACTCAAAGGGTCCTGCGAATCTGTGCCTGTTTAACCCTGGATCAGCTCATCTCAGTGGACTTCTTCTCCTTTGTGTATAGAATTCTAGATGATGACAGAGCAATTACATCTCCATGCATTCCAGTAAGATAAGAAAATGTATGTCAATCAGAGTCCGTTAAGACAATAATAACTGGCACAAAAATATTTCAATGTCATTTGTTCTCTGGTGAGCATTTCTTTGATGTCATGGAGATCACAATCTCTCCATGTCCTTCACCCATGGAACCACAGAGCAGACGACTCCACCCAGCAGGTAGAATCACCTCACGATCAGTACAACTCTGATTGGCACAGACCATAAAACTTCTTCTGAAAGTGAGATGTTTCCTACTTATTAACTACCTTAACTTGTAAACATCTTTCATCATCCAGTGGAGAGCAGGGAAATGGGACAACTCATTCCCAGAATGACATGCCACACTTCATTGCTAAGCTTCAGTTATACTACCAGCACATTCCTGTATAAGATATGTTTCTTTAGCAGGCTTGTAAGTGAGGAGTAAGCTGAAGCTTGAGTCTCAAAATGTAGCCACCAAGCACCTGAATACCAAATGTACAAGCCATTGTGTGTGATTCTCATTTCTGTAAGTAGGTTTAGGAACTAAGCGTGGTTACTAATATTACACTGATCACAAACTGCTAACTTAACATCATAAATCAATAACTGTCACAATTACTTTTCTTTTTCTGTCTTAAGTGTACTGGAAACTGAAAATCTCATGGACAAGATGTAACTCACTTTTTTGTAGTATTTTCGGTAGTTGTACTGTAGGCATTTTGAGTAGTCAATACATGTTTTGATCATTATAGGCTTAAAAAAGTTTTTCTTAAAAATGCTGTCATTGATTACAAAACATTAACATACACAGAGTCACTTCACAAGCTACAAATAACATAAAAGGAGAAGTAGTTGTCATCAGAACGCGAAATAAGGAACACAAAACACTGACAATAATGCCTGGAATACGTCATCCTTAAGCAGAATTGCCATTCAGTCTACAAATACTGAAAGAATGACAATTACCATATACATGTATGATTATAATATACCTGCTGCTGGTGCTTTGTGAATAATAACAAGAACTGCCTATGCTGAGAGATTTTTGAATGTCAGTATCCTCAAGACAGAGAATAGTGCTATAATATAACAGCACAGATGAGCAGGTGGTTCTGGAATTTTCAGGGACTACCTATAGGCTGCTGATTCACGACACCAAACTTCTGCTACTCTATTTTTAACAGTAGTTACTGAAGCCAAATTATAATGCAGACTATTTCTGTCTGTGAAAGAAATGCTCAACAGTGTGTGAATAACATCAACACATCTTTGCACCACACATAATGTAGACTCAGTATATGCTATTTAACTGCAGCAAAATTCCCTACGCTTGCATCTCCACATCGCAGAGGCAGTAAATGAGACTTACAATCTATCACAATATCGACCACAACTGTTCCTTGGCCCTCCCCGACACATCCAGTGTAAATGTCATAAATTATGACCATGGACTGAGTATAATATTAAGTTATTTTAATACAATTCCTTACTTTAGCTAAACCTCTTTAGTGAAGACAGTCTACAGAACGGCATATCAGTGATAACGGCATTAGCAGTAGATAAAATGAAGTGTTTATTAATGGCTGATGACAGCTATATTCATCTTGGGTGGCACTGTTCTGACTGCTTCAAATGTTCAAATGTGTATGAATTCCTAGGGGACCAAACTACTGAAGCCATCAGTCCCTAGACTTACACACTACTTTAACTAACTTATGCTAAGAACAACACACACCCACGCCCGAGGAAGAACTCGAACCTTCGGCGAGAGGGACTGCACAATCCATGACATGGTATCTTTAACCATGCGGCCACTGGCTGCTCAAGCAACGTCTGTTCTAGACCTATTACTCCATTCAGTTACACCTAAACTGCTGCCCTCACACTTCCTTATTAGATTGGTGTAGGGATTCAACCTTGCAACTCTTGTGATTTATCTCAGGGTCCAGCTATACTGTGCCATGTTCTTCCTCGGCATTGAACTTCTTTCTTCCAAGCAGATTTCTATAAGGGAAAATGGCTATAAAACAAAACACTGCTTCTCTACTTAAATAAAGTAAAGATTGGTTCCAATTAATTTTGTATACTGTCACAAAGTTTCATAAATGGTTACACATTACATGGGACATTTCTACTCCCAGAACCAGTTAATATGACTGTCCCAAAAACCTCTCATTAACATCTCTGTAAATAGGATATAACACCAACCACTTATAAACATAATATTCATCTTTCTTGGTGCCAAAGGTCTTCCACAGTACCAGAGCTACTTCATTCCACCTTACTCCATGGAGATTACAAATGCTCTCTGGCAGGTAGACTCCACACCTTCTGAGTAATATTTACACACAGAATGTGACCTGATGTTTACAAACTAATTTGAATCATGCACATCTTTACTCTTAGCTTTACATTTGACGTACATGATACCTGCCCTTCCATGAAAGGCACAGATCACTACAAAATGCAACTGCTTAATTACAACCTTTGAACCATTACAGATGTCCAAAAGCAGTCAAAAAGCTTGTGGGCACATTCACTTGTCTGCTCACCAATTTATGTTTCACTTAAAATGTAGGTTCACACAAACAGTGAAAAAAAAAAAAGTCCGGCAAATAGGCATCGAGACTTCTTGTTATCTTTTCTGTCAGCATATTTCAGTACTCACCAGTTCCTGTGAACACTTGGGACAAATACAAATATTCTGTGTGGCAAACATCCAGTCTTCCTTTCTTCCACACCAACCATTCAAAAAGTGCTGCTTTTTTACTCTGCATAGCACTTAGTACTAATTCAAGAATTTTCTTTCAATTCCAATACATAATTTTCTTTGTGGTTATTTACAATTAAATCAGAGGAAGCGACAACATCTCACTTTGAATATTCTTCTTCAACGAGATTTGAATCTACGGGTACAGTTGCAGTGGTAGACAGCTAGTGAAGCATCCATAACATCTACATTCCATCAGTGCTCATACAGTTGTGTCATAAATGAGTCTCATTCAGATGGAATTGATAGCACAGGCATTTATCAGGTACTATAAAACACTAACGGCAGCCAAAATCTCACCTAACAACAGTTGTTTTAACATTTCATTGAGAGGTGCAATCTATAAGGTTGTTAGCAAGTGAGCTGCAAATGACAATGGGTCAGCAAAATTGTATTATAATGTTAAAAAGTTAACCAAGTACGAGGTAATAGTGATATGAAAACACGAACATAGCAGATCCATTGGATACATTGTTAGTCGAGAACTACGGGGAGCCATATCCATCACCATACTGCAGCAATGAAGGTTAGCCACTGTGAGGGTACAAATATGCGAATTAATAATTTGGGAGTTCAAAGAACACCTGATCGACTTAATAGCTGATATAATTGAGACATTATGGCTAGTTGATAGGCAATCAAGTTTCAAGTTATGTTATAAGGGTTAGTCGGAGTATTGAAGCAATTATAGGTTCATTGTGTTTGGATTTTCTGTTAGAGGTACTCCTCAAGTGTTGTGCAGTGGAGAAAGACCATCTCAAAATGAAACCATGTCATCACATGTAGCCACAGAGTATACAGCACTGTGTGTGGCACCATGGCGCCCCTCCATGACAATGCTCCATGATGATGGTCAACACTGACCAAAGAGTGTTGAATGAAGTACAGGAGAAATCTGCCAATAGCCTTGGAACAGTTCAGTCACATTCCTATAACTAACAAGTTGTAAATTGAGTTGTGAATTCAAGTCTGTTTGTAATTTGGCAAATAAGTCAAATACTCCTCCAGAATGATTAAATAGTTCTTTGTAAAAACCAATTTCTGGAGGAAGTGGGGAGTTCTGTCAATAGAAAGTAAAAGCACGCATCAAGGTGGCGGAACCCTCGTATATGGCTACCATGTTTCTTTGATAAAGAGGAAAAGGCAATAAAGAAATGGAGTCTTGAACCTGACATCGTGAGACACTAATATATTGTATAAGAGGATATGTGTGGCAGCCAACCAATAGTCAACCACATTAGTAATTGAATTGATAACAACAACAAAATTGAGAATAAGTGATAAAAAGTAAAAAAAATATGATGTGAACTCGAAAAAGATATGAACAAACATGATGCAAATGCATTGATAAAAGTGGATTATTTGCATAAACATTAAGTCGGAGTGACCAGAAGAATATAATTTGGTACAAAATATGGAAAGTTTCACATGGCAGTGGTATTAAACAGTAGTGCTAGGCGAATAATTGAAAAGGCAAACCATTGGTACAATGTATCGAGAGGACTTTATTCAAGATTAATTCACTCGATACAATCAAGCAATCTCTGAGGAGATTATTTTGACAACACATTTTGTAACTGCAGTATTCAGGATGATTACGGTCAAATGATATTGGTAGTTACAAATTTACCAGATCACCTCCGTAACACGCAATTGTGGTGATAATGATTGGCAGCATTTATCGAATAATGAGGCTTTATAATGGGAAAGGAATAGGTGGTGGTGGTGGTTAGTGTTTAACGTCCCGTCGACAACGAGGTCATTAGAGACGGAGCGCAAGCTCGGGTTAGGGAAGGATTGGGAAGGAAATCGGCCGTGCCCTTTCAAAGGAACCATCTCGGCATTCGCCTGAAATGATTTAGGGAAATCACGGAAAACCTAAATCAGGATGGCCGGAGACGGGATTGAACCGTCGTCCTCCCGAATGCGAGTCCAGTGTGCTAACCACTGCGCCACCTCGCTCGGTAAAGGAATAGGACACAGTAATGGCAGCCCACCAGTTCACCAGCAGGAGTGCAGCCAAACCTGGAGGTAGCAACACACTTCTACAACAATGGGACACAACCAGACACTGTAGTAGCAGCAGCCCACCATGCTGCCAACAATATTAAGTTATTCGGTGGGCTGCACATTGTTTTATAGTGAATAGTAGCATACTTTATTATAGGTGCTTGTTAGTGTAATGTATACAGAGTTGGCAGTAACAAATCAGAAGACCATTATTTGTTTCAGAACTCCAGGATTTATTGCACAAAGGAAAACCATTTGCAATATTTAATAAGTGAGAAATAATTTTGAATAACAGATTTTATATTTAGTTAGTTGTATATATTGACAGTTATCAGTTAGTAATGGGTTTTGGAACAAAATTGGCTCAAACGGAAAAATCAGTTGGCAATTGAAGCATATTGGAAACTTTAATGGGCAAATTTACTCAATTAAATTCTAATATGGATACAAGGTTCAATTAAATAGATAACAGGCCAAATCAGATAGACAAAAGATTTACCACACTGAACATAACATTCAACGAGATTGATGAAGCAATGTTCCATATAGGAGGAAGGATGGATGGGTTAGAATACTGACCAGACATAGGATTGAAGCATGACGCAGAAATGGATACCCAGCTGGTAAGTTAGAACATATGCATGCAATTAAGTCAGCACAGGATGAATTACTTCAATACATTAGTTTGTTTAAGAGAATTAATGCAAACTAAAATCCATGTAGAAAAAGTGATCAACACGAATACAGATGCTGTATCAGTGGTGATTAATCAATTAGAGCCAAGGATACAACGGCTAGTGAACAAAAAGAAATCAAATGAAAACAGAGAACAATTTCATGATAAGTCTTCAGTGTTAGGCAATTCTAATTCATTGTTTAATAACCCCTCCTCCATCTCTCCCCCCCCCCCCTCTTTTCTCCCTCTGTTATTGAATAGAGCATCAAATAGTACAGAACACGCTGTTAACAATAACAGATACATAATGCCTATAAGCAATGGTCCACCTGTCCACCTACAGTTGCTACACATGTCAGAATGCTGGAGGCAGACACGAGTAGGAATCAATTAGTATTAGGTTAGATTATTCCTCATATCAAGATTTTTGCATCAATACTTAGCAAAGTCATCAATCATAGTTTTCAAAGTTCACTTCATCAAGTGATTTAGACATGATATTATTTTTGAAAGCCTTTCAGGGAATGCTACATAACAGCTGGCCTGACCTTCATAAGATTATGTTTGTAGTGAATCGTCTTACAGGAGGAGCGGCACAATGGGGAACGCAGAGAAAAAGACTTCAAAACGTATACAGATTAAGACACAAATGAATTACAGGCTTTAGCTGAAAGTGGGCATTGATTAAATCGATGGGGAAAGTTGGAAATTTGTGCCTGATTAGGATTCAAATCTGGGCCCCCTGCTTACAAGGCAGATGCCATGTCCTCACCATCATCCGGACACAGTGGTCATCGCAACTGCATGGATTACCCTAGCATGCCTCCCATAAGACTCAAATTCCCAATTTATCCACATACTACTAATATAGTGCCCCTTGCCCATTATCCTCTTTACTTGTGGCATTTTATCGATTCCTGTAAGAGTTCAGGCCTAGTATGCATCCACACTGAAGATATCATTGGCTGTCCTTGTCTGAATTGTACAGGGTGTCCCAAAAGAATGACCCGATTTTAAATAGAATTATTTATTAGGAAGAACACTTAACACCAACAAATTGCATACTAAATTACTCAGAAAAGACAGAAGTTTATAAAGACCATCATAAATGTTCAATATGTCCTCAATTGGCTGCATGGATGACATCTAACCGGTAGCTGAATTCATCCCCAACTGAGCGTAAGTTGTCTTCTGTCACTGAAGCTACAGCAGCTGTTATTCTGGTTTTTCATTCATCAGTGTCATGAGATAAAGGAGGAACATAAACACATTGTTTAACATATCCCCACAGGAATAAATCCCATGGTGTTAAGTCAGGGGACCTAGGAGGCCAAGAGTGTACAGCCTGGTCTCATGATCCTGTACGCCCTATCCAACGTTGAGGCACGTTGGAATTGAGGAAACTGCACATGTTGTTGTGCCAGTGCGGTAGTGCTCCATCATGCTAATAGATGAAATTGTCAGAGTCAAGTTGTGGGAATAACCAGTTCTGTACCATTGCAAGATACGATTGTTCTGTTACAGTTTCTCCCTCAAAAAAGTAGGGTCCATAAACCTTGCTTTGCAAAACAGCACAAAAAACATTCACTTTTTGTGAATCATGTTCATTTACAATTGTTTCATGAGAATTTTCGAGCCCCCATACACGCACATTATAATGGTGAACCTTACTGCTAATACGGAAAGTTGTCTCATCGCTGAATATCAACCGTGACATAAAGGTGTCATCTTCCATGTCCTCTAGAATAGCATTGCTGAAGTCCACTTGCTTCACTTTGTCAGTATCTCGAAGAGCTTGTACCAGTTGTAATCAGTATGGTTTGGGGGCTAAACGATGCCGTAACACATGCCACGCTGCTCGCTGTCATGCGCAGTAACGCAAGTTCTCGGCTAGCTCAACACGTGGACTTGCAGGGGTTCCACTCAAATGCTTGTCATATTTGTTCCACTGTTTGATCAGAAATGCGTGGCCAGCCAGGACTTTTGCCTTTACAGAGGCACCCTGTTTCTTCAAACTGTTATACCACCGTCGAATGTTCTTTGGTGATGGTGGTTTAGCACGAAATTGAATATGAAACGCCCACTGAACTGCATTCACTGACTGAGTACAACTAAATGCAATAACAAAATACACCTTCTGTTGCACGGACCCCATATTGCGCAAGACTGGCTGCACGCTCTAGGTCAGCGTTCGTAGTGACATGTAGCGGATTTTTTCTGAAACTCTAGATCATGCCTATTACATCTAGCATTGTTTCAGTTACCTAGTGACATTTGTCTCAATATTATTACAAGTTAAATTCTGGTCATTCTTTTTGGGACACCCTGTATGTATGTGGTATCTGTTCTTCCAGACATGTCTGAAAAAAATTCAAATAGAAAAAAAATTCATATACACTACTGGTCATTAAAATTGCTACACCAAGAAGAAATGCAGACGATAAACGGGTATTCACTGGACAAATATATTATACTAGAACTGACTTGTGATTACATTTTCACGCAATTTAGGTGCTTAGATCCTGAGAAATCAGTACACAGAACAACCACCTCTGGCCGCAATAACGGCATTCATACACCCAGGGATTGAGTCAAACAGATCGTGGATGGCGTGTATGGGTACAGCTGCCCATGTGGCATCAACACAATACCACAGTTCATGAAGAGTAGTGAATGGCGTATTGTGACGAGCCAGTTGCAAGGCCATGATTGACCAGAAGTTTTCAGTTGGTGAGAGATCTGGAGAATGTGCTGGATAGGGCAGCAGTCGAACATTTTCTGTATCCAGAAAGGCCCGTACAGGACCTGCAACATGTGGTCGTGCATTATCCTGCTGAAATGTAGGGTTTCGCAGGTATCGAATGAAGGGCGGAGCCACGGGTCTTAATACGTCTGAAATATAACGTCCACTGTTCAAAGTGCCGTCAATAGCGAACAAGAGGTGACCGAGATGTGTAACCAATGGCACCCCATACCATGACGCCGGGTGATACGCCAGTATGGCGATTATGAATACACGCTTCCAATGAGCGTTCATCGCGATTTCGCCAAACACGGATGCGATCATCATGATGCTGTAAACAGAACCTGGATTCATCCGTAAAAATGACGTTTTGCCATTTGTGCACACAGGTTCATCGTTGAGTGCAGCATCACAGGTGCCCTGTCTGTGATGCAGCGTCAAGGGTAACCGCAGCCATGGTCTCCGAGCTGATAGTCCATGCAGCTGCAAACATCGTCGAACTATTTGTGCAGATGGTTGTTGTCTTGCAAATGTCCCCATCTGTTGACTCATGGATCGAGACGTGGCAGCACGATCCGTTACAGCCATGTGGATAAGATGCCTGTCATCTCGACTGCTAGTGAAACGAAGCCGTTGGGATCCAGCACGGCATTCCGTATTACCCTCCTGAACCCACCAATTCCATATTCTGCTAACAGTCATTGGATCTCGACCAATGCGAACAGCAATGTCATGATACGATAAACCGCAATCACGATAGGCTACAATCCAACCTTTATAAAAGTCGGAAACGTGATGGTACACATTTCTCCTCCTTACACGAGGCATGACAACAACGTTTCACCAGGCAACGCCAGTCAACTGCTGTTTGTGTATGAGAAATCAGTTGGAAACTTTCCTCATGTCAGCACGTTGTAGGTGTCACCACCAGTGCCAACCTTGTGTGAATGCTCTGAAAAGCTAATCATTTGCATATCACAGCATCTTCTTCCTGTTGGTTAAATTTTGCGTCTGTAGCACATCATCTCCATGGTGTAGCAATTTTAATGGTCAGTAGTGTAGAACTATCAGGGGCAAAAAGTTACAACAGTAATGACTGGAAAGGCTACACAGACTCTGTCGAGTAGCAAAAGAATAAAGCCAAATACTTAGGCAAAGAGTGCGAGGTAAACTGTCGGATGCAACTGGAAGAAAATAAATAGTTTGTTAGAATACCTGGATCAAACAGATATGATAGATCATCAATAGAACACACACAATACCAATTCTAATAGAAATAGTAATAGTGGGAATGCAGGATGAAGGAGTACTAGAAATGAGAACAGTGAGCAGCAGAGAAACAGGGGAAGACAGAAAAGGATTAACAATGGCAACAATAGAGGGCAATTACTAACACTTCTAGTAATACAGAGTGGGAAAACTAACAAGCTTCCAGGGAGAAGCTCAGTCCCCAAGAGCATATACAGAGCATATACTAAGGAGCCACCTGGCATATGGTGGCAAATATTAAAGGTATAACGATGGCGCTTGTATGACAGGAGACTTGCTGGAAGGACCAGGACAACCAATTAGTAGATATATTACATCAAAAGACACTGGAAAAATAGAAAACATACCAGTTAATATTATCAAATAATGGAAACTCCAGGTAGGAATATCAACAACATAGGAAAAGACAGAGTGCTACTTACCGTACAGAAGGCACGTCAAATTGCTGACATGAACAATTAAAACATACTTACAAACATACATAAAGCTTTCAGCCACAGCCTTCATCAGTTCACACACACACACACACACACACACACACACACACACACACACACACACACACGCGTACACACATGACTGCCAACTCCAGCATCTCTGGACATGAGGTGTGCTTACTTTTGTGTGTGTGTGTGTGTGTGTGTGTGTGTGTATGTGTGTGTGTTTTCCTGATACACACACACACACACACACACACACACACACACGACTGCCAACTCCAGTATCTCTGGCCGTGAGGTGTGCTTAATTGTGTGTGTGTGTGTGTGTGTGTGTGTGTGTGTGTGTTTTTTGCTGATGAAGGTTGTGGCTGAAAGCTTTATGTAGGTGTGTTTTAACTGTGCCAGTTAATATTATTTTAGATTCAGGATGTGACATATATGTAATAAATCAGTACTAGAACAGCATAATATTGTACAGCTTTTCCTGATGTTTCCAGTATGTGGAGTGAAAATAATAGGAGTCACAGGAACAACTAATAAACCTATACTATCAGAGGTGCTAGTGAAGTTTAGCCCCATGGTTTTATATTCAAACCCCCATCACTTCTTATTACGCTTCAATTAGGTAGACTGTGTAGGACATAATGTGAGAACAAGCATTGTAGATGGGCAGAATTAGTGGAAGAATTTAAAAAGTTAATAACCAGACACAAATTTTTCCTCCAGAAGTAATAGAAAGACCATTGGAAGGAGAACTATGCTAAAACACACTGAATGGGCCCCAGAAAATTAGTGTATTCAGACAGTTACAAAGGAGGATATCAGGGCGTCCTTAATCAGAAAAGGGGAGAAGAGAAACAAAAGAAGGGGAAAGGATATGCAAACACCATATAGGATATAGGATAGGTGATCTGATTTTAGTTAACATTCACAAGCAGAGATTGTGCAGTGATTTCTATCACTTCTATTAAGGGAAATATATAATTTCAAAGATGCCAAATCCAAAAGCCGTGGTTCTAATTGACCTAGTACCAATAAAAGAGAAAGTTACGTACAGTACAGAAGGTTTGTGGTCTTCCATAAGAAATAAACCTCAGGAACATAGATTAGGTTAGAATTTCTGGTAAAGAGGGTACAGGAACTGTTGGATCAAAATAAATGAGGTTCTGGTGGGATGACAATGAGTGGTATGCACCTGTAGTGGATGACAGCAGTTAAAAATCTAATGTACTATAACTATCTGTGAAAATAGTTCCATTAGCTGAGGGGTACCACCTTATAAGGTGCACCTGAGAACTCCAGGGAGGAAGACAAAGTTGTTTATTACAACATAAAAACTCTTTCTGGTTGAAACTAGGATTCAAAGATGAAGAGAAGGAGAGAGAATTATTGGGACTTACAGCTTCCAGAGGTCTAAGACTTGTGTAGGGCCATAAACTGTAAGAGGCATGTTTGTACTGGAGTGGTCACAAATTTAACCATAAAAAATGCGCATGAAACTAGTGTTAAGCTGTCAGAAACTTTTGATTGAACCACTATACTCTCTACAGACTCTCCAGAGCAGCAGGGTCATAGGACCAACCTTTTCGGGCCTGTGGGGGTGAAGCTGGTTGTTTCCATTCTGTAGAATTGATAGTCATCAGTATTCTTCCACCCTCTAGTAAAGTACCCTCAAGGAGAATGTCCATGATGGTGGGGGTGGGGGGTTGGAGACGGGGAGGGGGCAGGAAGAGTATTAATGTTTTGGGGCTGCCTTCTTGATCCCAATATTCCTAATCTTTTCTTCCTTTCTCACATCCCCTGCTGGGATACCAGTATATCTTCCCTCTTTCTACGATTCAATAGCTCCATTGCACAAGCCCTTCCCTTTTCTGTTTGTCAAACCCATTATCACAGGTAGTTCGATGTAGTGCCCCCACAAGGAACTTCAGACAATAGTTAGATAGGATAGTATAATGTGGTATAATACGGTATATTGTAGCATTAATCGAAAAGATACAGCTAAAGTAAAGTTAAGGGACTACCACACTATTGGTAAGCACATGTATGGCACTAATGATGACACTACACATTCTGAATGTAATTGCTTATAAATATAGCTGGAAAGTGAATCATAATAAGACAACCCACCAAATATGACGTGGTTAAGATGGTATGTTGATGACTGTTAGTACATACATGGCATGATTGAGGATGTTCAACTACTGACTCCAATAAACCTGAACTTAAGTCGCTGAGTAAGGACACATAAAATTGTGATAAGTTACCATTTTAAAACATTGCTTCTCTGTTATGTCAGAAGCTTATAAGATTTTATTTCAAGATGGATACATTTACTGGACTATATGGTTGACAATATAATTATGCTTTAGAAATTACAATAAATTGGTCAATAATTACCATGATTAAGCAATTATAGAGGTGGCTGATGTGAGGATACAAGGATGCGAATTAATAAATCGGGAGTTCGCAAAATGCCTGCCCCATAATGGTTGATACAACTGAGAAATCATAGCTACATTGTAGGCAACCTCAGAGTATTGAACTGATTCTGGGTTCATTAGGTTTGAACTTTTTGTTAGAGATGTTGTTGAGACCATCTTAAGATGAAACCTTACCATTACAAGCAGTCACAGAGTCTTCAGCACCATGCGTCGCACAATGCGTCACACAATGGAGCCTTTCCATCATGAAATTCCATGACAATGGTTAATGCTGACCTAAGAGTGTTGAATGAAGTACAGCAGGAGTCTGTCAATAAACTTAGAACAGTTCAGTCACGCTTGTATTACTAATAAGTTGCAGACTGAGTTGTAAATTCAAGTCTTTTTGTAACCTGGCATATAAAATCAAATAATCTTCCAGAAGAGTCAAATAGTTGTTCTTTGTAAAAAAACACTTTTCAGGAAGAACTTCTGGAAGAAGTGGGGAGTTCTGCAAGTTGAAGGTAAAAACATGTATCTAGATGGTGGAACCTTTGCACCGCCTCATCTTGCTGAAAGCACAATGAAGTGTAATCCACTGGATGGCATCCGTCTTATTTTTATGTTTAATTAATTAATTAATTAATTTAATGAGACAAAATACATGTGAATTGCAAACATTTGTTTTGGCATCTGTGTTATGTAGAACACCTATTTATTCTAATAACTAACAGTCAGCGTACTTCCGAACAGTGTAAGTAGCTTAACAATCAGCTGATTACTTAACTAACTGTAACATGCAGAAACTGTGCAGTGGCTGTTATTTCAGCTACACAGCAGATGGTATCACTTGTTTTACAATTAGCTGCAGAATTAATGCAATTGCCACAACACTGAACTATGAGGATGGTTTGGAAACTTCTCGGAATCACCACGAGAGGTCAGCACTAGTGTAACGAGTTGTTCATGTGACATTCATTGGACTGTTGCCTGTAAACACGTGCCACATCAGTGCTCTTTCAAGAGAGCTGTGGCAGTGACATGGCTCTGTTGTTGTTCCTGTGTAGTAATGTGTGAAGACAGAAAAAACAGAGATTCGAGCAATGATTAAGTACTTCGTAAAGAAATGTATGCGAGCAGTTCAGGAGAGCTCAGATGATGATCCGCAGTGGTCAGCCAAGATGTGTCATTAATCCAGAAATCATTGCAAAATAGCACAAAATGGTCATGGAGGATCGCCGATTGAAAGTGCGTGAAATTGCTCACACTTGCCAGATGTCATCTGAAAAGGTATATAACATTTTAACTGAAGAATTAGAAATGAAAAAATTATCTGCAAGATGGGTGATGCGACTCTTGATGCTGGATTAAAAACACATGAGAATGGACATGTCGGAACAATGTTTGGCCCATTTTAGACAAGAGTTTAGACAAGAGTTTTGCACAGGTTTGTGACCACAGATGCACTACTACACCCCAGAGACAAAATCACAGTTAAAGCAGGGAAAAACATGCTGATTCTCCACCACCAAAGAAAGCAAGTATAATGGCATCAGTGTTCTGGGATGCGAAGGGGATTCTGTTTGTAGATTATCTCCCACAGGGCAAACAATTACTGGAGAATACTATGCTAAACTCTTGGACAAATTGCAACAAAGGATATGCACAGAAAAAAAAGGCCAGGTTTAGCAAGGAAGAAAGTCATCTTCCATCAAGACAATGCACGCCTGCACACTTGTGCCATTGACATGGCAAAATTATACGAACTAAGGTATGAGTTGTTGCCACACCCACATTATTCACCTGATATGGCTCCATCAGACTTCTATCTATCCCCAAAACTAAAAATTTTTCTTGGAGGATGAAGAATTACTTGAAATGAAGAACTGATAGCCAGAGTTGATAACTATTTTGCAGGCCAGGAGGAAACTCATTTTCGAGATAGGATCAAGGCACTGGAACATTGTTGGACCAAGTGCATTAATGTACAAGGAGACTTCATTGAAAAACAAAAAAAGTTTCAGTGATTTTTTTCTATTCTGTTCTGAGAACTTTTCGAACCACCTCGTATGTCATCATCATTGAATCATTAGTACTCACGAACTGAGGATTATGTTCATTACGTCAAATTATTCAGCATTGATGCCATTTACAAGAGAGATTGTTTTGAAATTAATCATGATGTATATTTTGGAAACAGTACAAAATTATCTAACTGCAAAGTGAACAATGTTGAATGTGTCATATAATATCCAACAACACTATTTTCGAATTGTGGTACACAAAAATTCATTACACTTGCAAAAATGCTACTAAACTGGTGAGAAAAAGTGTGAAGCAAAGCTCTGTTCACTGCTATTATTTACAGCAACTATTTATTTTATGAGAAACTGCAGCCACAAGAATGCCAGTATACACTTCACTAAATTACAGTATAAATATGTATACCAGCTACACAGGACAAATTTAACTTTTTTGTTTATCAGTACTACATTGTAAACCTGTCATGGAAATTTTATTTGTGATTTCCTACAAATAAACAAAAAATAATCTGAATCATCACAGTGATGATATATGGATCTTTAATTAATCATTTGTCTACCTATAGAATGCCTTGTTACATTCAAATGCATACAGAAAGTAGCAGTAATTGGTTTAGTCAATTTGCCAGAAGTGTTACATATCCAAGAGCTATGCCAAATTTTATCTTTGAGCACATAGGCAGAAGCTTGCATTTAATTACTCCAACAGTACACACATTGTCTTTACAATACCAAAAAATTATTAAATGGCAATGGAGGGAAAATTATTAACTGGTAGTGAATGTAACTGTCATTTGACATAGCACTCACTCACTAACAGAACTAGAAAAACAATAATTTCATTTGAAAAGGAATATGTCATGCCATTCCATAGCATTTTTCCAATTCACAACAAGATTCATACTGGCAAAAATTTATTTGCACTTCTACTCAGTTGTTCTATCTTTCTTCCCTTAACCCAAGAGCTCACCATATTGACAGGTGTTTCTTATGAAGTGTTAGATGTTTTGTGATTCCATTCTCTGCTTCTTCTTGAAGGAAACATGAGGCAGTGTAACAGGATAGGCACTCCTATTCATAGCATATTGGATGCTATCTTGTAGGAGAGAGTGAAATAGGTATAGCTTAATCACAACTGTTGCTCATAAGAAGTGAGGATATCTGCACACTACATTTACTTACGTAGTCAGCAGTAAATTATGTGCACAAGCAAAAAATCCTGATGAATGAAAGTTTCTATTTGCAGTATCCCTAAGAAAGAGATGATTTAAAATAAAAATCTGAAGTACACCCAACTGAATGAAGGGCACAGTCCTTGCAGAGTTCCTCATGTTTTTGCAGTTTGGTCTTAATTTAGTGCCTGTTTCACACTGACACCTCCTTTATCCAATCACAGAATATTTTTATGGGAATTATCAAAGTGCAATTACATGAACTCTCTACAATCTCACGAAGTACTGCACACATTCACTGGTCTCTTTTTCTTCACAGCATTCAGAGCACACTTTATCAGTTACTGCATATGGTTTTCTTGCACAGTAGACTTTCTTGATTTGGAACTTTATGTTATTCATCACTTAGGAAGTCTCTCTGTGATTGTTTGCAATTTGCAGTGAATGCTGTGTCGTCGTATTTTCATTCGGGTTCTATGTTTTAGTGATGATGCCACTGAAAGTGTTCTTTCTTCAGTTTATAATGGTCAAAAGATGTAGTGCCGAATCATAACGTTTACAATATAACTAGTGGAGATGCTCCAAAACAGTGAACTGTATCCAGTGAATGAGTTTTGAAGTTTTCAGTATGCTTAAGGAAGAAAAACATAAGTTACTGCAACAGATATTGATTTATGATGTTTAGTTTGCAGTCAATGTATCTGAGTATTATTAGTAACTACCCCAAGCCCCTAAGTCTTCCTGCTGGCAGTGTAACTGAAACTTAGGAACAATGCAGAATGTGTTTCACATCTGTTTAAATTCAACGCTATCCTATGTGAGATCTAAAACTGTTAACAAAAAGAACAAATTAATGAAATATTAAATTTACAAACACAATATTAAATCGAATGCTATCAATAACAAGTTTTTAAACACTTTAATTTCAATAGGAATATGAACTTACTATCAATAGTAGAGATGTTGGCTTCTTCCAGTGATGGTGATGTTATACCCATTTGATCATCATCATTGTCATTATCATCCTCATCACCACCACCACCACCTTTAGTGACATCTATAACTGTTAAAAACAAGAAGAAAATAATGAGATACTGTATTTACAATCACAACCTTAATTCGGATGCAATTATAGCAAACTCATACTCTTATTTAAATACAAGATTAGCTTAAGATCAAAGTTTGTTTTTCATTCCTCCTCAACTTTTCACAAAGGTCACAGAAATATGCACAATTCACGTTATCAGATACACTGATAGAGAGAACATTTAAAAAGCTTTCTCATATAGAGATACTCTTATCCTGAGCTGCATAGTTGACTGAAAAATTATGTTTTGCACATGATTCTTGGAATGTAATCAAAGCAACTATTTTTGGAGGGGTGACTTTGCAATGTAATGCATAGAAGTGCAAGACAGATAATTGTTATGCATTCTGAGAAACACATTATGTACACATTTCCTATTCCGCAGACTTGAGAGTCACTCTAACCTGCATAACTTTGCAGAAAAGTGGTGGGATAGCTCTTAATATGCAAGCAGCAACTCAGGTGACACCAGTGCACAACACAAGTAGGCACGCAGGACACTTCTTTAACCTCTGTGTCCACACACCTGCCGAGACAATGTTGGTGACCCTTACACGAGATATGCACTGTGATAGCTGAATATTTTACAATCATAAATGTCAGTTCTCTAAACTCTCTCAATAATGTTTTGCGAAAAGAGTACCTTCTTCCTTCTAGGGAAATGGGCACATACCGAGGGTGAGAAGCCCCAACAGATATGCACTGAAGTGAAATAAGTCATGGGATAGTGATACGCTCTTATACAGATGGCGGTAGAATCACATAGACAAGTTATAAAAGGCCAGTGCGTTGGTGCAGCTGTCATTTACACTCAGGTGATTCACGGTTTCCAACATGATTATGGCTGTACGATGGGAATCAGTAGACTTTTAATGTGGAATGGTGGTTGGAGCTAGACACATGGGACATTCCATTTTGGAAATAATTAGAGAATTCAATTTCTTGAAATACGTAGTATAAAGAAAGTGCTCAGAATATCGAAATTCAGGCATTATCTCTCACCATGGACAACACTTAACAAGCGAGAGCAGGGGCATTTGCATAGTGTTATCACTGGTAACAGACAAGCAACACTGCATGAAAGAACTGTAGAAATCAATCTGGGCCATATGAAGTACATATACATTAGGACAGAGCAGTGAAATTGGGCATTAAAGGGCTGTGGCAGCAGATGACTGATGCTAGTGCCTTTGCTAACAGCATGACATCGTCTTTAGTGCCTCTCCTGGGCTTGTGACCATATTGGTTGTGCTCTAGATGACTGGAAAAATGTGGACAGTTCAAGCAAATGATTTGGCCACCCCTGTCCCTTTTTCCGCCTAAGGTAAGTCTTTCCGCTCCCGGGATTGGAATGACTCCTTACCCTCTCCCTTAAAACCCACATCCTTTCATCTTTCCCTCTCCCTCCCTCTTTCCTAACGAAGCAACCATTGGTTGCGAAAGCTTGAAACTTTGTGTGTGTGTTTGTGTGTTCTTTTATTGTGTCTATCTACCAGCGCTTTCCCGTTTGGTAAGTAATGCAGATCAAACAATTTAAGTGAAGCCCACATCAATTAAAGAACCATTTAAGTACATGGGTTCTACACTGTGCTTTCATTGTCGAAGAGTACAAACAATGTTTACCTTATATGCTCGTGAAAGAAGGTGGAGGTATTCTGATCCCCAATTCTTCCTTTACTGGAAGAAAGAGGAGTAGAAAGAATCATACAGATTGACATGGATAAAGGAGGGGCATATGAAGGAATGGAAGTAGCAAAACACACCAATTAATCTTTTCACTGCCACTTCAACTTTTCGCATCAGTATGGGAAATTCAGCCCAATAAATTTTATTTGAATGTGAAAGTTATCATGACTCACTTCATTTAGTTTCATTATAGTTAGAACACTCTATTGTCCACATCCATTTTAGTCCCAGAATTTACTCTGGCCAGACTTTGTACCATGGTTTGACTGTCAGATGAATAACTGCCTTCCTATTAAGACAGAGCATTAGTCACATATGCTAATACTGGTGGAGTGATAGGTTAAATTAGTTCACACATGTTATTTCTAATAGTGCCAAATGTGGTAAAGCAATTTACTGTTCCCACAAAAATTCATGCTCATGTCCATTGTACTTATGGCACAAAAACTTACTAGGAGATAATGGAAAACTGATTAATATTGAAAGCAATTGATTAAAACTTATTAAGACAATTATGGAGGATATCTCATACCTGTTAAATTACATTTGTATTATTTATGCAAATCCTTATAACACTGTGCAACTAGAGTAGTATGGAAGGGCATTATATGCAACATACATTGAAGATGGAGTCATTCTTTGGCCTCTGGTATCAACAAATGTGACAGCTTGAATAGCTCATTCCCAACTTATTAACCAACTCTCTCTCTCTCTCTCTCTCTCTCTCTCTCTCTCTATCTATCCATCTATCTATCTCTGGATGTGATTTGTCCAACACAGCCAATTAAGGGTGACTGGATGACTTCAATCCATTTAACTGTATACTACTACTTCTGCTTACGTTGGAGATTACTTTGTTTCTCTGATTTTTGCGTTTAACTAAAGTAACAAAGTTATTTGAGGGCTATCCTCAAAGTACATTACGTTTTGGAATTAAAAATAAATAAAGAATTGGAAAAGTTTTTTATTATATACAGATGAAAGCCACACTTAAATACTACTTTTCTACATAGTTGCCATTTAAATTAAGGCACTTATCGTAGCGATGGACGAACTTGGAAATTCCTTCGGCATAAAATTCGGCCACCTGCGCCTTCAACCATGTGGTTACCTCTTCTTGAAGCTGTGTGTCGTCATCAAAACGCTGCATAGCCAACCACTTCTTCATTGCTGGGAATAAGTGGAAGTCGCTCGGTGCCAGGTCGGGACTGTATGGCGGATGAGGAAACAACTCCCACTTAAGATTCGAGAACTTCATGAGTGGCATTTGCCATGTGGGCCCGGGCGTTGTCGTGAATCAGCAAGATCTTTGAGCCCAACTTTCCCCTGCGCTTGTTTTGTATCGCTCTTCTGAGGTTGTGCAGAGTTTGGCAATACCTTTGAGAGTTTATTGTAGTGCCTCTTTCCATGAAATCCACAAAAATCACACCTTTTCTGTCCCAAAAGACAGTCATTATGTGGTTGAACGCGCAGGTGGCCGAATTTTACGACGAAGAATTTTCCAAGCTCGTCCATCGCTACGATAAGTGCCTTAATTTAAATGGCAACCATGTAGAAAAGTAGTATTTAAGTGTGGCTTTCATCTGTATATAATTAAAAAAATTTCCAATACTTTATTTATTTTTAATTCCAAAACGTAATGTACTTTGTGGATAGCCCTAGTAATATTTACAATATCTGTATTCAGTTGTAGATTATAGTTCCCACAGGTGATGTCCCCGACAATTGCAGATGGTAAGTTAATGAAGAGTGAGATCAGTTCACCTACTAATGTGGACATTACACCTACAAGACACTTATTAGGTGTTTCAGGGCACCTTCAGACTACTTCATAAGTGGTGCTAACTGCTGAGCACGTCCCGGGCACTTTGTGTTGTATGCTGTTCATAGACAGTTCGCCACCAAGCTGCATAGCATCTTCCATGCTGTGTAGTAAATTCGCTGCATCGCCATGTTTGCTGCGACAACCTGATCCTTGGTTCCAGCTTCTTGAGCTTTCCTTCAAGAGGTATGGCATATTAGATGATCATGCAATTTGTCCTCACTGTTGGAGCATTGGACTCACAAACTCTACTGTTATTATCAAATGTGGCACACAACGTGAATCCTGAGGGTAAACATCAAGAACAGTGTACTTCACTGAGTGTACAATAGACAGACATCTGCATTCGAAAAGTGCGGCAAGGTGCAATTATTGGTGACAAGGCACTTTCCACTTTCTGACGTCACCTGCAACCACTGGTTTCCACAAATGAGGTTTCCAACACCACCCTCAAACAGATTTGGATGAGCCTATTACCTTTTGTGGTGAAAAGTGCAGTGATTTCCAGTACCTCCTCACCTTTCTACTTGCAATTTTGTGATCGTGGATCGATTTTATTGTGCTCTGTCATTGAATGATGCAAGTGGACGACCCACAAACTTGACAACATGGCATTGTGGGTATGGTTAAGAACAACACCGTTAAGGAGCAGCAGCTCTCAATTGCAAAACAAACGAGTGCACTATGTTGCAGTGTTGATGCTCTTCAGCAGCAACTTCGAGGAGCTCCAACCAGTTCCAGCATTCCTCAACCTACCAGACAATGCAATGCACAAGGTAACATTAGCCAGCATGCAAAACTATGTTGGTATCATTCGCACTTCAGACAGTTGGTGCATAAATGCATACAGCCATGTGATTACCCACATGGGGCAGTGATCAGAGTTAGGCACGACAGAATGCTTCACTGTACAGTGTCTACACTCTGCTGCACACAGTTCTACCCCCACTAGAAGAAAGTGTGCTGCCAATTCTCTGCCATGTGAGAACAGCGTACTCCCTCCTGTTGGCAATGTATCTGACTCAAACACAGCAGACGGACACTCCATTCTTCACAGTGTTCCAACATCACGTCGACTGTATGTCAACGGCAGATGGAATGAGCAAGTTTATTTGATTGACAAAGGCTCAGATGTTAGTGTCCTACCTGCAACATCAAGTTGTTCATCTGTCAAATCATAGCTCACAACAATGAAAAATTTGAGAATTCCTATTTTTGGCCAAGGAGATGCAGTTGTGAATTCAGGATTCTTACAGAACTTTTGATGGACTTTCCTGATCTCTGTCGCTGCTGAGCCCATACTTGGTGCAGATTTTCTCCACTGTTATAACAACATAACTGTGTCCATATGAGGTGCTGTGTTCCACATGAACAATGAACACTGAAATTGTACACAGACGTATGATAACTGTATGATGTGCTTCAGGGTTGGCAGTAACTACTCCCCCTAATGAGAGAACTTCAGCATGTTCAACAGAACACCAGCCCATACAACAATTTCAAGTAGAATTTAATGTCATACATATTCCCACTAAGCTGGAGCTGCCAGTTGCTTACAAGGCCCATTGGTTGACTCCTACTAAATATGCTGCTGCAAAGAAAGGGTTTGAAGAATTGCAGGCTATGGGGGTTGTCACGCCTCCATTTAGTTAAAAATGAAGATGGTTCATGTTGTCTGTGGGGACTGTTACATTCTGAATGCACCAACCACAACAGATTGCTATCCTATTCCACACTAGCATGACTTTATGGTCACTTTGGCAGGCTCCCAAATATATAGTGTTATTGACTTCTAGAAGGCCTATCATCAAATTCTGGTAGCACCAGAGGATGTCCAAAAAAAAAAAAAAAAAACAGCAGTAATCAAGTCCTCAGGCCTCTTTGAATATTTTCACATCCCATTTGGCATTAAGAATGCCACACAAACAGATTAATGTTCTGCTGATGAGGTTCTCTACAGCCAGGATTTCTGCTTTGTGTACCTTGATGAGGTGTTAATTTTTTCTGCATTTGCTGCTGAGTACGAAATTCAGTTACAGACTATTCTGGAGAGGCTTTACAATTACGGATTGGAGATAACAGTAACAAGTACATGCACTGCAAAGAGGCAGTGGACTTTTTGAGTCATTGGGCGGCTCCTGCAGGTATTAACCCTTTACAATCTAAGGTGGACTTGTTTCAATTTGTTCCCCTGCCAGAAACATATCAGCAACTATGCTGTTTCTCAGGTATGGCATATTTCTACAGGTGCCACCTACCACAAGAAGTGGCCATCCAGGCACTGCTCACAGCAGCACTTTCCAGCAACACTTCACAAGCAAACTACCCCATTGTGTGGATACCTGAAATATTGTCTGCTTTCCAGAAAATGAAATCCTCCTTGCGAGATGTAGTTATCCTTGCTCATCCTCTGTCTTCAGCACCACTAGCTGTCATTGTAGATGCTGGGCAGGTATCTATAGGAGCTGTGCTGCAACAGAAGGTAAAAGGGTCATGAGAGCTTCTCTATTCTTTTCCCCCACAATTGTTTGACACGCAGACTAAGTGGAGAGTCTATGACCATTAACTGCTGGCAGCCTGTAAAGCAATTAGACATTTCCAACCACAAGCTGAAGTACACCATTTCATTGTCTTTACAGACCACAATGCATTTGCATTTAAAAATCATCGCAATTCCTGCTCTTGTAGGCAGTTTTACCAGTTAGAATTCATTGCATGATTCTACTACCAAATTCCATCACCTCTAAGGCACTGAAAATGTAATTGTCAACTACTTCTCAGGAATCAACACACTCTCTGCAAGACAGTGAATCTAACAAAGCTGGCTAGGGCATAAGAAAAGGACAAGGACTTACATGAGCTCCTTATGAAGCAAACGATGGGAATGCAACTACAAGTATGTATGGGCAACTTCCTCAAATGGTGTGACATTTCACAGAACTGACGTCGACCATTCATTCATTCCTTCAAAGCAAGTTTTTGATGTGATACAAGACCTCGCACAATCTGGAGCCAACATGACTATTTGTATGTTAACAAACAGATACGCCTGACTAAGGATACAAAATGATGGTCATTTATGGCTTAAGATGTGCTTCCCTTGTCAGTCAGCCGATCTCAGATGGCACATCCAAAAACCTCTTGGTTCCTTTCGAACACCAACAGGCTGTTTTTTTCACATCCACATAGATCTCGCAGGTCCACTACTCCCAATGCAAGGATTCAAATTAACTCTCATGGCTATCTGTAGGTGTACCCGCTGGGTCAGAACCACACCTATTATGGACATTTCTGCAGAGAAAGTTGCAATAACTTTTCGGACAACATGGAATGCCAGGTTTTGATGCCTGAGAGATGTGACAACAGATCAAGGCAGACAATTTAAGTCTTTTTTGTTCAATGAACTAGCTGCTTTATGTGGGTTCACAGATCATCATTCCACCAACTACCATCCAGCAAGCACACTCAAGTTGGTATTCATGTGTCACAGGTCTTCCCAGTTGAGAACATTGCCACTGGTATTACACTGGCTATGGACTGCTTTCAAAACTGATTCTGTCACTTCAGCAGCAGAAATTGTGTATGGCAAAACCCTGTCATGCACTGTACGGATGTCATTAGAGCACCCTTGCAACTGCCTTACAGCGGCCTCTTTCACATTTTAGAAAGAGACATTCACACAATGACCCTCATGATTAATGCCACACCAAGTGGGGTTTCCATTGAATGGGTGAAACTAGCACACCTGCTTCCATCACATGACACTGCACAACAGCAGCCTGTCCATCAGAGAATGTCCACTCTTAGATCTTCTCCTACTGACGAGGCTCCCAAGCCCCAAGTCACTGGCTCCAACTGCCCACCCGCTGTCATCATCAATGGAGTCAGCCACTGCAGACACACACTTTTCAACATGCACATCTCCTCTCAACGAGTAACCGCACTCACTGAAAGCAGCGCGCAGCTCCAATTCGTACAGGAGCATGTAGAATAATTTGACACAAATATCCTTTCATTCTAGGAGCCCCACTCTCCATGAAGGGGCCAGCAGGTCAACAATTAACTGGAAATGTGGATTATCTTTGTGTCTATATGATGGACGAGTTAACAGTACCTTTGTTTATGTGTTCTCCTTGCTTTCATAAGATCTAGCTGCTTTTGCTGGAGAGTATTTTGTTCCCTTGATGTTACGTTTAACTAGTGTAATTAACTAAAACTAAACTTCATCCGAACAGGTCTCAGAAGACCCTAACAGTACTGACCGACTGCTGTGTCACACACAGCCTATAGGCATCACTGGATGTGGATATGGAGGGCCATTAGGTCAGCACACAGCTCTCCCGGCCGTTATTAGTTTTCGTGACTGGAGCCACTACTTCTCAATCCAGTAGCTGCTTGATTTGCCTCACAAGGTCTGAGTGTAACCCGTCTGCCAGTAGCACTCGGAAGAGCAGGTGGTCACCCATCCATATGCAAGTCAAGCCCAACAGTGCTTAACTTCGGTGATCTGACAGGAACACTGCAGCAATGGTGTTGACAACTAAAGTAATAAAGTTGTAATATTTATGATGTATGCAGTCAATTAAGGATTATTGTTCCTACAATGGTAATAATTTTTCCTTATTCGTTTGCTGTGATGTGATGGTGGACTTAGCTGTCCTATTAGCTGTAATGTGCTCTGGCATACATAGAGTGAGAGAGAGAGAGATAGAGAGAGAGAGAGAGATTACTTTAATAATCAGTACTTACAGGGCACTTAGTCACAGCTTATTCTGTTACTATCCACATTGAGATGGTTTTTACATTCATTACTTTCTTTCTCACAATATACTAAACCATCTTAATTACCAGCAGAAGTCGCAGGTGCAGTATTATAAATCATAAGCAGCTCCCTCCTGATTTGACAATGAAGACTAATAAAATTCATTCTTTCATTACAATCATTAGAAAACACCCACTCCTTTCCTCAACCAGTAACCAATGGTATGATAATATTCATTTTCCTCCTTGTAAGGAATTATATTGGCAGAAGTGAAGACAGTACATGAAGAAACGATGTCGCATCGCCCAATAGCACCAAAACCTCCGATATAGGACACATGCTAAAATGACCAAAACACTGGTACATCGTTTACAATGTGATCTATAATGCAGATTAACTTTATTACTCGATTTACAATGATAGAATTATCTTACTTATTACAACATCACACACAGGAATATCATATAGCAATCCAGCACAGAAAAATCAACTGGACAAGCGCTACCTCTTCTAGTAGTGTGCATTCTGCAACCTACGTTTCCCATGTTAATATGAATTTTACTTTATCCTCTGTGACTGGCAAATAGTTGCTACGCAACCAGCAAAATGAAGTACAATGCAGAGTGAATCACAATGTTATCAAAACAACATTCAATTATTTTTTTTTCCTTACAAGCTTTGTTATTTTCATCTATCCTAATTATATACGAATTTACACACATTATTGACTGAGTTTTGTTGTTTTGCTTTCTTGTACACATTAGATACAATATATGTATATATATTGTTATCTTTCTTGCACAAATTATTCATAATTTTTGTCATCAATGTACACTACCGGCCATTAAAATTGCTACACCACAAAGGTGATGTGCTACAGACGCGAAATTTAACTGACAGGAAGATGATGCTGTGATATGCAAATGATTAGCTTTTCAGAAAATTCACACAAGGTTGGCGCCGGTGGCGACACCTACAACGTGCTGATATGAGGAAAGTTTCCAACTGATTTCTCATACACAAACAGCAGTTGACCGGCGTTGCCTGGTGAAACGTTGTTGTGATGCCTCGTGTAAGGAGGAGAAATGCGTACCATCACGTTTCCCACTTTGATAAAGGTTGGATTGTAGCCTATTGCGACTGCGGTTTATTGTATCGCGACATTGCTGCTCGCGTTGGTCGAGATCCAATGACTGTTAGCAGAATATGGAATTGGTGGGTTCAGGAGGGTAATACGGAATGCCGTGCTGGATCCCAATGGCCTCTTACCACTAGCAGTCGAGATGACAGGCATCTTATCCACATGGCTGTAACGGATCCTGCAGCCACATCTCGATCCCTGAGTCAACAGATGGGGTGTTTGCAAGACAACAACCATCTGCACGAACAGTTCAATGATGTTTGCAGCAGCATAGACTATCAGCTCGGAGACCATGGCTGCGGTTACCCTTGACGCTGCATCACAGACAGGATCTCCTGCGATGGTGTACCCAACAACGAACCTGGGTGCACGAATGGCAAAACGATCATTTTTTCGGATGAATCCAGGTTCTGTTTACAACATCATGATGGTCACATCCGTGTTTGGTGACATCGTGGTGAACCCACATTGGAAGCGTATATTCGTCATCGCCATACTAGCGTATCACCCAGCATGATGGTATGGGGTGCCATTGGTTACACGTCTTGGTCACTTCTTGTTCGCATTGACGGCACTTTGAACAGTGGACGTTACATTTCAGATGTGTTACGACCTGTGGCTCTACCCTTCATTCGAACCCTGCGAAACCCTACATTTCAGCAGGATAATAAACAACTGCGTGTTGCAGGTCCTGTACAGTCCTTTCTGGATACAGAAAATGTTCGACTGCTGCCCTGACCAGCACATTCTCCACATCTCTCACCAATTGAAAATGTCTGGTCAGTGGTGGCCGAGCAACTGGCTCGTCACAGCATGCCAGTCACTACTCTTGATGAACTGTGGTATCGCGTTGAAGCTGTATGGGCAGCTGTACCTGTACACGCCATCCAAGCTCTGTTTCACTCAATGCCCAGGCGTATCAAGCCGTTATTACAGCCAGAGGTGGTTGATCTGGGTACTGATTTCTCAGGATCTATGCACCCACATTGTGTGAAAATGTAATCACATGTCAGTTCTAGTATAATATATTTGTCCCATGAATACCCGTTTATCATCTGCATTTCTTATTGGTGTAGCAATTTTAATGGCCAGTAGTGTATAATAATGCTCGATATGAATGCAGCTGTGCTCAGACACCGTTCCTCTTGGTGAGGTTATATTGTGAACCAATGTCATTTGGAATGACACGGGTTAAAAAAGGCTGTCACTTGTGATCCATACAACCTTAACATATCACAGCCGTCTTACAAAAGTTCCACCACAACTGATGTCAATTCCAGTGGCTGCCTTAGCCTTGTAGATGGACATCACATATGCTCAAATTTATCACTTTGTCCAGAAAATGCACACAACTGCAACTAAAGCTGACTAATCTGGGAAGAACTGTACAGAAGAATTTAAGACAAATGAGGGGGTGAGAGGCCAAGGAGTACAAGTGACAAAAAGTTAGTTTTGGTGCAATCAAGTTTAAAGTTAAAGTTGAATAGTTAATTCTAGGACATAAATATAGAAAACATTATTGCATATCATTTGAAGATATAGTTTTATGTTTATCTCCCTCATATTTCAACAGCAAAAAATTTAGTCATTTAACAATTGTCATTGATAATTTGATGACACGTGTCACTTGTACCCCTTGGCTTCCAAGTGAGAGTTAGAAAGGAATGATCTCAAAGAAATATTAAAAGAGTTTTCAAATTATTTAGTATATTATAAGTCATAATACATAATGCACATTAAATACGGTAATAATTAATGTTGAAAAAAATTTAGAAAAAGTTTCTTTGCAAATTATAGAAAAACTGAAAATGCCTAATCTTTCCTTTTGATTTTAAAAAATAGATTAAGGAAAGTAATGGAAACAACTGTCATAATTTTCTTCTATTATTGCATTCTTAATCTGAATCACTGTCAAAAATATTGTCATTTTCACCTTTCGAGTTATCACTCTCTGTTATTGACTGTTCTTGATGGTGTGCTGCACATGCTGCTGACAAGGGCCGACACTTATTAGTTTCTCTTGTGGTTTCCCTCTGCAGGATTAATAGATTTCTTTCCTCTTGTGGATGGACTGCAGAACCTAGTTCTGTGTAAAAATTGTGATGCACACGAGGCACATATGGTAGAAGGTTCAGTAAGTCTTTGTACTTTTTTTCCTTAATTTTAGGCAGAGTTGTTCTGTGAGTTAGTCTTTTGACTATCTGAACATGTCTTCCAATGCTTTTTGCTTTGACATTGTAGGGGTAGAATTCAAAATCTTCATTGAAGGTAGATTTGTAAAACAATGTCCATGGTTCATTTTAGAAAAAAATGGTTCAATCACGTCACCCATTTTCACTACCTCAAAACGTCTTGACACCTTGGTGATTACATCAATCCAGTCTTTAGGAACGTAAATACCCCTTTGTGAAATTTTTCTACTGCAGTCAATAATTCCAGAGTTTCTGTCACAAGCATTAAATGAGTGGCCAGAAAGTAGAAACTTATGGTCAATGGTCTGAATGTGAGTGTTGTTGACTATATAGAGCAAAAATTTCACTGTGTGTTGACTTTTGTTTTGTCCTCCTGCATTGTCACTAAATGCAGTGAGATGCATGATGGTTGGCGGCAAACTGTTAATAAATTTCAGTAGGCAAGACATTATCTCTTGACATCCTCATGAAGCTCATGCCACATAAACATGAAGGCTTTTCCTGTACCCAAATCATGTACACACAAATTATAAGTCCATAATTGTCAAGAGTAATAAGCTTGTGAACATGTTGGAACTGGTGTTGGGAGCATTTTCTGTAAGTTAACACATACAGCCAAATGCCGAGCTTCTTTAGCAACCAGATCTTTTGCATCCACTACTTGTTTCCGAGCACTTTCTGCTTTCTGTAGATGGAGTTCCTTTTCAACAAGAGCACCACGTTTTTCATCAAGCAATCCATGATCAATGGTATTTTGCAGCTTGTCACATGTAGCACATGTGTCTGTATATGGCCTGTGGAAGCTAAGATTAAAGCGTGTCTTAAAAACATGGCAGTAAAAGCTTTCCCGTACTGGCTCTGTTTCCTTTTCTTCACAGAACTCCTTATAAAGCTGATACATATTCTTGAGGTTGAGGTTTCCTACCAGATACTTCTTATTAGGTGCTTTTTGGCGTGAATAGTGGCTACTGTACTTTGAAAAACTTTTGATGTGTTCCTTTATAAAACCTACTTTAGCTTCATCAATCTTATTTCCAGGGGTTTTATAGCCTCACTTGTCCTTAAGTGAAATATTTGTAGTTGAAGTGGTTTTCTTTCGTACCACATTTGTTACTCTCTGACACATATAGGGTCCTCAAAAAGAACTCTTTGCAAACTCTTTTGCCCTGGAGAGAATGTTGACAACTAATAGATTTTCTTTTTGTAGCAGTTCCTTTCCTGCTACTTGGCTCTTTGACAGTAACAGAAGAGTATAAGAAGGAGGTCTGTAAGTCCCAGTTACCAAGATTCCAGTATTCATTAAATACTTCCTGTCTTGTTTGCTGACTGATGTTTTGATTGCATTTGAATCGGCAGTTGTGATTGTACACTCTTACCTTTCTTTCTTTGTGCAACTTTCCTTTGCGATCCACATATTCTTTGCCTTCATTACGTTTTGTAGATGATACTACTATTTTCCATAAATGAGTCATTTGTGTTTTTTTTCTCCCAACATGCTTTACTCTGTTAGAAGCTTTGTGCCCTCCACTGCTTACCTCACTTTCATCAGACCCCTCATTTTCGTTTGAAATTAGGAAGCATAGAGCAGTACGTTAACCTGGCTAGTTTTACTTTTTCAGGTAATGAAAGTTGTCTAGATTTCTCATTATTTGTTAATTAATGGTAAATACACAGCTTGTAAAACTTTTCTGGGCAGTACGGCGAAAATGTGAACAAGAAAATCAACCAACATGGCTGTGGGGTGAGGAAAGGTGAGGGGAGACAATTCTGTGTAGTACTGTTAACTTCACATTAATAATTCACTATGGTAGAAATTAATGATGCATGGCAGTAACAATGCTCCATGAAAGCATAATATTATACAGATATTCACGGTCAAAGTAATGTAGTTCAGAGTAGTGTTAATGAATGTGGAATTAATGAATAAATCTTTCATAGCACTTATAATCAGTTGCTTACTATGTTTGGCAGCATCTGCAAGCAGATAACAGCACAATGCACTCTGACTTCCACCGAGAACTATCAATCAGGAGAAAGAAGCTACTCTGCCAGGAAAATTTTTACAAACTGTAACTTAGTTTGCTGCTCATATTGCATCATCAATTATAGAAAATTATCTTCATCACTAGAGTTCTCCCTGGAGTCAGTATCTACACTATCTACCTCTGGTTCATACGAAATATCAGCTTTTCACTTTAAATATAAAATATACATATTTTTGAAGTGTTTTATTTAAACACGAGACAATGATATTAATGGTGTACTTAATTACTCACCTTTGGAGCTGTCAGAAAAGTCCCCTTCAGGAGATGACATAGTTACTGTTCTCTCTCATATTTTATGTCCAATTTACAATAAAAATAATAATAATATTCGTATTTATTGATGAAAGACAGTAAATGAAGTTTGTTTTATCACTTATATGCAATGAAAGAACAAACTTCACTTTGTAACAGTAGCACTGCATTCACACACATGCACCACCATTATTGCCGCTTCACACATACCCCTTGCCCGCCAAACAATACACCCATTTCTGCGAGTAGTTAAATTTTCTGCCACCAGATTGCAGCACCAGACAGAGATACACTTGTACCTCTCGGCCACCATAATTTTAAAAATATTAGGAACCCATTTCTGCACTTAACTCATTTTTTCCGAAAATGTCACTTATACCCCTTGGCTTCTCACTGCCTCAAATGAGGTTACTAATTATGGCCAGCAGTTATAATTGTGATTCTGTAATGATGTATGGATGGGTGACACTACATACATGCTAGTGAAATTTTACATACTACATAAGTAAATGTATGGGAAAAAAGACATCATGAAGGTTGATGGTGCAGTGAAAATGCACAGATGGTAACCAAGAATTAAATAAATAAAATAAATTAAGTACTACAGAAAATACAAACTGGAAATAGACTGCAGGATGCATGACAATGCAAACAACTTTTCTGCACAGAAATAGGCTGTTAATGTTACTTACTAGAGGATACACTTAATTACCCTACACCAATGCAATCTTATGTAATGAGAATGTACAAGTGAAAAGTAGTTTACCATTCATGGTGGATAAATCTGGAAATAGTTCTTCCTTTACTGCAAAAAAGAATAGAAGCATTCTTATTATTTAATATGGACATACAGTGTTATGCAACTATTAAACCAAGTCAGTTCATACACTTAGCATCTTTAGAAATAAATACAGTAGAGAGGAAGTGTGAGGGAGAGGGCATGCCTTGTTTTATGCATTTTAAATTCGTCTAATTGGTGAATAACAACAACAGAAATTCCTGGACGGAATAACACATCCAATAAAGAAAGGCAACCATTCACCAATGGCTGATTGGTATGTGGCACACATAAACACGCAACAGAAAACAGTATTCTCTACCTTTCGAGCTCTCGCTCTTTCTCTAGTGGAAGTACTCTCCCACTCCCACTCTCTCTCTCTCTCTCTCTCTCTCTCTCTCTCTCTCTCTCTCTCTCTCTCTCTCTCTCTCTCACACACACACACACACACACACACACACACACACACACACAGGGAAGGAGGGGGGAAGGGGTGACTGTTGATTATCAATAGCAGCTTCCATGGCAGATAGTGGTGGAGAGAGCGGTAGGGAAAGACACACAAGGCCAAGTGCAGTAATGGGACAGTGTGAGTCGGGTCTTTCAACAGATGATCCAGTGTCTGCACCACAAGACAAAATGTTTAGGAGGGTAAAGCATATAAGAGGTAGGGGGAGGGAGAGGGGGGAGGAAGAGAGGTGAAGGAAAGGGAAGAAGAGTAGAGTAGAGTAGAGTAGAGTAGATTAGCCTCAGTTTTCATTCCGCAGACCCAAAAGTGAGATGATTCTCACTGGTATGGAACAAATCAGAAAGTATAGCCTACGAAACATAAAACATGTGGATATAATACTCACTAACCTGATCAGTTATCAGGAGATCGGCAATATGTGAGAACACATTACAGTAAGCTGGAACTGTTAATATTTACAGAATTAATACACTATCAGAATGAAACATAGTTAAGCACTTTTAATAAATTTATCATACGCAAAATACCTAATCTTGACTGTTATGACCAAGTGCTGTCAAAACTGAAATCTAACAGATTTTAAGGTATTCATATATGGAGTGGAAGGAGTTGCCTCTCAAAAAGTCTTTCAAACTCTGTTTAAACTGTGCTTTATCTGAAACCAAGTTTTTGATGGTTGCCTGGTAATTTACTGAAAATGTGTGTTCCTAAATACTGGACTCCTTTTTGGATCAAAGCAGTGATTTTAGGTCTTTATGTAGATTGTTCTCATTTCTTGTATTGATACTATGTACAGAGATATTGGTTGGAAACAGAGACATTGAGGAAGAAATATACTGTGAAGCAGTGGTTAGAATACCAAGTTTCTTGAACAGGTTTCTTCATGATGTTCTTGAATTTACACCACAAATGAGTCTTATTACACACTTTTGCATGCTAAAAACTTTTGCTCAGTTTGACGAGTTACCCCAAAATATGATTCTGTATGACATAACAGAATGAAAGTAAGCAAATTATGCAAGCTTTTTATATTTATATCTCCTACATCTGATATAATTATCTCTGCAAATAAAGACTTGTTTAGGTGCTGCAGTAATTCTGTGGTAAGCCCTTCCCAACTGCATTTATTATTGAGTTGTAATTCCAGAAATTTAACACTGTCAACCTCTTCAATCTTGATGTCTTCATATGTTATACACATGCTGGAGGGGAATCTCTTACAGGTTCTGAACTGCATATAATGGGTCTTTTGTAAGTTAAATGACACTGAATTGGCTTTAAACCATTTATTAATGTTATGAAAATTTGATTAAAAGCCATTTATAAATCTGTACCTGACTTGCAATGTTTTTATCATTTGGAAATAAAAAAAAACTTAGCTTGTAACAGACAAGAGGTCATTAATGTATACAAGAAACAGCAACAGACCCAAGATGGAACCTTGAGGAACACCACATGTAATTAATTCTCAATCAGATGAAGACTGATTGCTTACTCCACAGGTATTTCAGAATGGTATCCTTTGTTTCCTGTTAGTTAGGTAAGACTTGAACCATTTTGCAGCATTGCTCGTGGCACCATAATATTCTAATTTACTTAATAGAATGCTGTGATTCACACAGTCAAAGGCTTTTGACAGGCCACAGAAATCGCCAGTAGCCTTTAATTTGTTATCTAATGAATTAAGTATATTCTCACTGTATGTGTAAATAGCCTTCTTTATACTGGAACCCTTAAGAAACACAAAGTGTGACTTCGACAATATAATATTTGCAGTAAGGTGCTTAAAAACACACTTGAGCACAACTTTTTCAAATATTTTTGAAAAGGCCAGCAATAGTGAAATTGGTTGATAGTCTGATGGTATCTCTTTATCCCTTCTTGTAAAGAGGCTTAACTCAGCATATTTTAGCCTGCCTGGAAATGCCCCCTGATAAGGGATAGATAAGAGTATACAAATAACTTTAAGACAGAATTCAACTCACATGAGCACTCTTTGATTAACTTCATTGATATGTTATCATAGCCATTAGAATACTTGGATTTTTAAGGACTTTACGATGGATGCTACTTTATGTACGTGTCAATTCCATTCTAGCAGAAGTTTAGCCCAGGGGGATTGAGAGTGTGCACGATTTGGTGAAGAGACAATTCTCATCTGCATAGTTAAGAGAAACTAGTGCTTTATTAATTATATTGAGTGTTGGAGGACATTCAGTAATTTACAAGAGGTTCATTAAGTCAATACAAGTAAACAAATTCCAATAAACATAATCTGAAAATGCTTTGTTTATCAGATAACCACCCTATTTGGCTTTTGAGTGAGTATGGGTATCAAGTAACCACTGACTGAGAAGGTGGAAAACATCTTACGGATTTCTCACCAAAATAGGCCTTGGAATTGCGTTGATTCATCAATATGTTAAATTTTTACACTGTCACTTGCCACACACTGACAGGTTACAGGAGTCATTAATTGGAGTGCTCACCAGCCCAAAGAACAAGGGTAACTCGTCTATAGCATAGGCTGATTGCATGTGTGTAGTGTCTGAAGCAGCCAAAAAGGGCATCACAGATGCTGCACTACTGGCACACTCTGAGTCTACTGCCCCTTTGACATTAGTAGCTGATGACAGCCATATGGTGATTGGTGCAGCATTGCAAGAACAGTGTAGTGATACATGGCAATCACTCACATTTTTGTCATGCAAACTGCCAGTCTGGGTATTCCAGCCAAAGATACTGGAATTAGCAGTCGTGTGTAACGGACTTGTGCTTGATTGTGTGTGTGAATGGTGGGTGTGTCTCTTTTACTCATGAAGGCTGTGGCTCAAAGCTTTACGTAAGTGTCTTTTTTAACTGTGCCTGTCTGCAACTTGACATGTGTTCTTTATGGTAAGTAGCAATCTGCCTTTTCCTACATTGTTGATATTCTTACCTGGAGTTTCCATTGTTTGATATTATTGTAAACAATCAGTTTGGTTTTCAACAGGGGAAAAACACCACAGATGGCAGTGAACAGTTTCACTGAGAAAATAAGTATATCATTAAACAAGAGCAATAAGGTGGAAGAAATTTTCTGAAATTTCACACAGACATTTGATTCTGTAAACCATACATTCTTTCCAGAATGAAATTTTCACTCTGCAGCAGAGTGTGCGCTGATATGAAACTTTCTGGCAGATTAAATCTGTGTGCCAGAGCGAGACTCTAACTCGGGGCCTTTGACTTTCACAGGCAATCTGAGCTACCCAAGCAGACTCACAACTCGTCCTCACAGCTTTACTTCTGCCAGTACCTCGTCTCCTACCTTCCAAACTTCACAGAAGCTCTCCTGTGAAACTTGCAAAACTAGCACCCCTGGAAGAAAGGATATTGCGGAGACATGGTTTTGCCACAGCCTGGAAGATGTTTCCAGAATGAAATTTTCACTCTGCAGGCAAAGGTCCCGAGTTTAAGTCTCAGTCTGACACACAGTTGTAACCTGCCACGTAGTTTCATGCATTCCTTATTTACAAACTTGAATAGTATTACATTGTGGGCAATGCCCTACAATGGCTTAAATCCTACTTATCAAACTGAAAGCAAAGAGTTATCTTCTCTTTAAATGGGGGAAATTATTATTCTGAATGGAAGAAAAATCTCAGATTGTTCCACTAGGCTGCATACTATGCCCAGTCCTCTTTATCTTCCATGATAATGAGTTACCATTAAATATCAGCTCCCCATCAGTTCTGTTTGGAGATGATGCTTCTGTCTTAGTTGGAAATCAGGATTCAGAAAAGATTAGCAATCCGGTGATCTATGATTAGTAAATTAGAAACTTGGTTTCAGCTCAATGGAATGAATCTAAACATATATCAGACTCACATAATGCAATTCAAAACCAAACAACCAAAATGTGAGCATATTTAGATTCTTCACAACAACCAAGGCATAGAAGAAGTTGACTCAGTCAAATTCCTAAGTTTAAATCTGGATAAAAATCTGAGCTGGCAGGCACACATTGAGTAGCTAGCAAACAAACTGAGCACATTTGTGTTTGCAAAGCAAATATTAACAACTGCAACTCACATGCACACAGGAAAAGTAGTTATACAAGCTACTTTGAAGCCATTATTAGGTATGGTATTGTTTTTTGGGTTAACTCAACAAATATAGTGTGGATACAAAATACAGCAAAAATCATTCGAAATATGTTCACTGTAATCATGAAACCATTTTGTTCATTCACATGATACAAGGAATAAACAAAATTTTACACTTCCCATCCATCACCTCAAACTGTATGCCCAGGGACCTCAATACATGAGAATGAAAATTTATAATAAATTAAGAGGGAACAAGTTAATGCTGATGAATTTAGTTCCACTTTCAGTATCAACAAAAAGTGGACAGAAATGTGGAACACTATTGCCTATGAGGAACATCAGACCCTCGAAAGACCTGACACAAGCCAGTACGGAACTAACACGATGTGCCTGGAAAACAATCAATCGGATCTGCACAAGCCACGGCATCTGTGCTGAAAACCTCCACCGATGGGGAAGGGCTTCATCTTCTCAGTGTGACTATGGGAATGAACACCAGACGATCCACCACATTGTAACAAGCTGTAGCAGGAGAGCCTACCATGGGAACTTGAAAGATTTCCTTGAAGTGACACAGGCAGCCCTTGAATTGATCGACAAATTAGATATTAATTTATAGACTTATTTTTTAAATTACAAATTATGAAATTAATATATTTTTGCAAAATTTTGTAAAACTATATAATCCACAATTGCTAGTCACTGTTCATATGTAATGCCATACGCTAAATAAATAAATAAATAATAGTTTCAATTAAAAGAAATCTATATGAGGCACTGACACCGAAATGTTATTATTCAGTGGATGAATTCATGCACAATGAACTGGAAATTTGAGCTGGATACACAAGACATATCATTATAGTGCTGTTAGTCTATTATAAATTTTTGACTGTCTCTTCTGTGTAAATCAAATGGACTGCAAATGTACATCACGAGATGAATAAACCACAATTCCACAACTCCTGCCACCTAATCCACTCTCTTATCCAACACGAACACGCCCATTTGTTTAATGTTTTTTTCTTTGCCACTAACATTATTAGAAGTGCAGCTGTAGCCCCGGTGCTTTTCCATTGTGACCTGTTCCTTCATGCACAGAACTACAAGTGAAAAATCTTTTGGAGCGCAATATCTCAGCTCTCGCAGTCTCTCTCACCCTGCTACGTATAAACATTTCGGGAATCTGTTATAGTAAAACTCTCACACACTTACAGAGAGTAATCACAAGTAAATATCAGCAAAAATCCATCCCAAGTGTATCTGAGAGTGCCAAACTGTCCAAGAGCAAAACACTCTCACCTGTATCTCAATCCTTACCAATGACTACTACACTATGCTTTGTCCAAAATTCTACTGGCAAGCTTCTCCCTTCATTCCTTTCTCTCAGTTTTACTTCTCATTTTTTTCCTGGATTCCAGTCCCCCACCACAATTAAATGCTCGTCTCCCTCATCACAATTAAATGCTTGCCTCCCTCAACTACCTGAATAATTTATTTTTTTTCATCATACTTTCTTCCAATCACTCCATCATCTGTTGGGCTAGTTGGGATACAAACTTTTATTACTGTGATGTATGTTGGCTTCATGCCTGTCTTCTCTAAGATGATGTGTTCACTACGCTGTTAATTGTAGATTAGCTGTAGAGCTGTTTTCGTATATATTATTAGACCAACTCACTCACTACACCTACTTGATTTTGCATTTATAATTCTACATCTTACTTCAACCACCTGATTTCTCTCTTTAAATTACCCAACCCACCTACAAAAAGGAATTCAACATACCATGCTCCAACCTGCATAATGCCAGTTTTGTTTTTGCTGATGACAACCTCCCAAACAGCTCAATGAGTGGATACGAAATGGGGACTGTTAAACCTCCAGAATATTTTATCCTAGAGGATGCCATGATCATTAAGGTTTTTAGTAGAGATCTATGCTCTAGGGAAATATTGCACCTGTGGTTACTTTGTTTTTGGCTTTTCACAGTACGAACATATCATGGCCAATCAGTACTTGTTATTAGGCCAGATGGGTCAATCATTCAGCCTGATAAGCCTGCAACTACAATAAAGGCTGCTGCCCTTCTTCGAGAACCATGTGTTAATCTGGTCCCTCCATAGTACAGCAATAAAAAAAATAAAAAAAACTATGCATATAAATAAGAAAATGAAAAATGCAACGGTGAAAAAGTACAATAATAAAACACAGAAAGCAGGTACCTCTGTACCATAATAAGTTAGATGCTATTATTCGTGAATGAAATATGCCATAAACACACAGGAAAGCAGAATAATCATACACTAGACCAACTTGAAAAGAGGCAACATGGAGGCAGCACATGCCTCAAAATGTAATGTAAATATTTCAGAAAGAATCAAACACAGCAATATTTAAATTACACTAAAATTCACATGAGGCAAAGTGAATGTTAACAGAGAGAACTGAATAGACTGCTCCAAGCCAAGCTATGTGGCAAGACATGTAAAAAGAGGTCTATCACCACAACATTGTTATAAAACAACACAAGCCAATACTTATCACTCAAAAAAATTGTTTTGGCTGTGGCCCTCCTTGAAAATAAAAAAATAAACTTTTGCTGCAGAGAAGGCACAACAACATATAACAATGTGATACATGTCACTAGTTGCTTTGTTCTGTGTTACTGTCATCTGTTATCACCATTAGTATGGCCGGTAATGTACACACAAAGACACAAGGCTAGTAATCCACCTTTGAAAGACGTCACAAGTATAATGCATGTTCGACCAATCTTGAGTATTTAGGGCCCTTACCGAGATGGATTAATGCAAGATTAATACACATAGCAAAATACTGAAAAGACAGTCTGCAACATTTATAATGATTTTGTTTAATGAATGTGGCAACATTACAGACATGCTCAAAACACAATAAGAATGGTTTTCTGTGTTGGAGAGAAACTTACAGACAACATTGTGAGAGCCTGTGATGGGGGTCATTAAACATATTACTTTCACCAAATTACATTGTGTATAATGACACCTAGAATAAAAATAGATATGCTGTCTGACAAAAAAAGTTATGAACCCATAAGACATAGTCGAATGTCAACGTAACTTCATGCACGTACACGCTGATGTGGGTACATAAACAATAAGAACAGAATTCTCTGTGACAGGTAGAATGGTCATCAGAGTGACTTATGTGGTATCAATAGTTCTGATGCTACAGCATACGTTGGTACTACAAGAGCGGAAGATCTTCGCCAACCACAGCGCCCTCCAGCCGACGCTGTGAAGCTCTACAAGTGCTGCTCTACTTTCTCCCCAGTTCATGAAGAGCAGACAGCTGAGAACCATCACTTTAGCTTAGCTTGCTATTGAGACTTTCTTATCTGGACTTTGGCTGCACACCTACATGCTCATCTGTACAAAGTTATGTATACATTTATAAATATTCATGCACCAGTAAAAACCTCTTTTACTTTCCTTGCAGTACCGACATGCTTTACTTCACCTGCTCCAAGTCGCTTCCTTTCGTTTGGCCTCTTTGTCATATTTCAGGAGCAGACCCATGCACTGCCTTCCAGGCGGGATACAAAAACTTACACGTATTTGTGTTTAATGTCAGTACCAGGCCCAATAGGTCGTACAAGGAGCCTGAACGGCGCCAAAACTGGCACTCTCTTGAAGACGGATGTAAACTATGGTGAAAAAGTCCATTAACCAAGTTTCAAGAACCGGCTTTAAATGCCTATTCTAGGGATATACTACATCCCCTACATATCACACACATAGGGATTGTGAGGATAAGATTAGAATGATCACAGCATGCATAGAGGCATTCAGACAATAATTTTTCCTGCATTCCATACATGAACGGAACAGCAAGAAACTCTAATAACAATGTGACGTACCCTCTGCCATGCACCACATGGTGGTTTTAAGAGTACAGATCTATGAGGTGGTATCCAAAATTTTTGGGACTGGTGCTGCCATCTGTTGAAAACCTTACCTTTGGGCTAATGGTCACCATCACCCTCGAACTAGTTTCCATCTGCACATACACACCAATCCCAGCGTTTCTGCCATTGGTCAAATGTTTTTTGGAAGTCCTATTCTTTGAGGGTGTTTATCACTGCCAGTGATGCTTTTGGAATCCTCTCTTGAGTGTCAAACCAATGGCTTTTCAACTTGAGTTTCAGCTTTTGGAACAGCGCAAAGTCGCAAGGTGCCAAATCTGGCGAGTATGGTGAGTGGGGTACAACCGCCATGTTGTTTATTGTCAAAAAGGTCCTGGTGACCAAGGACATGGGACAGGGCACATTGTCTTGATGCAGCAGCCAGTTTCCGTGACGCCAAAGTTCAGGCCGTCGTTGCTGCACATTTTCACGGAGCCGTCGCAAAACTTCACAGTAGTACGCAGAATTCACTGTTTGGTTGGGTGGATGAATTATTTGTGCACAATTCCCTTGGTATCAAAGAAAACGATGATCATGCTGTTCACTTTGCTCTTCACCTGTCTCGCTTTTTTTGGTCTTGGAGAGCCCGGGCTCTTCCACTGGGACGATTGTTGCTTTCTCTCTGGGCCATAACCGTAAATCCAGCTCTTGTTGCTGGTGATAACCCATGACAAGACGGTTGGATCATCAGATACACGCACTGTTCTGTTC
Organism: Schistocerca piceifrons; assembly: GCF_021461385.2. NCBI lineage: Eukaryota > Metazoa > Arthropoda > Insecta > Orthoptera > Acrididae > Schistocerca > Schistocerca piceifrons. The sequence continues at coordinate 1,059,980,102 of NC_060139.1, forward strand.
GCGGATCCATCATAAAAACGCCACACAGCAAACACAGTGTATTACGGAAATCACTATGGACACGCAACATGTCCTCCCAGCTGAATGCCACTCCACATACTGACTCATTAGATATGCAGTTCTCGCCACCTAGTGGTGCAAAGATCTACTACTACTACTACTGCTTTCCAGATGGCAGCACCAGTTCCAAAAATTTTGGATTCAACCTTGTAGATGCAGATGTAGATGCAGATGTAGAATGAAATGAAATGCTTTAAAAATGATTATGGTACGCAATGTATCCTCTGATATCCCCCATATGGTGATTTGAGGGCTTCAGATGTACAAAACATTTTGTGCTGTGCTCTGCAGCCTGTATAGATTTGAGGAACATCATCTTATCTCAAGGAACACATCTCAGCTGTGTTAAAAACTTTATTGTTTGACTAGTTCAAGGATTAGCTCATCATGTAAAATGACAGAGGTCAAAATAAAGATGAGATATTAATCATCCGCAAAACTGTGTCTTTAAGACTTATCAAGAAATCCATTAAAAATATTAGTATGAAATGTACAACACAAGTTATCTATCCAGTATAGAATTTCATGTATAACTTATACAGCAGGATTCATATATGTCATTGAACGAAAACACTTGATTTATAAGTAGATGTTTGCATGTGTGTATTGTACAATGTTTTCAGTTCACGAGGTAATATGAAACTTAAACCAAACTGAAAATAATATTTTTAACCTAACTTAGAAGTGTTCATACAAATAAGACATACTTCCTGATAGATTCAGGAACACAGAATAGAGAAATTAAATACAGCACTTAACAATGGCTACAACAGCACTTTATTTTGGTCACTAAGATTGACCCTCAATTGACACAAAATACTAGCAGCCCCAACTATTCCGCTGTTTACCTTCTAACATCAGGCAACTGAGGATTCGAGAAATATTGAATGGATCAGCACTGATTAAAATCCTAGCAGCTAACTGCCAATGAATCGCAATAAAGAGCCAGAGTTTGAAGCATCCCTGAAAAGCAGTGAAGCTCACATAATACAAAGTACAGAAAGCTGGTCAAAACCTGAAATTAATAGCAAAGAAATATTTGAGGAAAATGTAAGTGTCTATCAGAAGAATACACTAATAGGAAAATGAGATGGTGTATTTGTCGCAGTAGACAAAAAACTCAAATCCACTGAGATAGAAACTGAAAATGAATGGGAGATTGATTGGGCAAGACCAAGAATCTGGAGTGGGCATGAAATGGTAACTCGATCCTTTTTGCCATGTTGCCCTAGACATCAGGTAGTGATGGCACCACCACACACAGCTTATTTGTTGTGCAGACTGCAGAGAGCTCAGCCCCTCTAGTGCAGACAACATGGAACTTCACAATCCCAAAACTCCATGGCCAGATCAGCAGAGGGTGTCAACAACAGTCCAGCCATGTCACTCGGTGGCGTACATGGCCACAGTAGAGGTGGCTGGCAAACCACACTTCTTCATGCAGCTGCCATGTCACGTGTCAAAAATAGACCTGGACTTATCCGTCGATGAGGCAGAAATTTAGGCCTGCACACGAACTCTGGAGAGCAATTCCATCGCAGCCAGCAATCTGAAGTTCTCAATTACTCCATTCCAAAGACTGGGCTATCGACTTCAGGATGCTGTCTTCTCAGCTGGAACTCTTACATGATCAGCAATATGCTTGTTGACATTTGGTACAATTATACTGTTCTTCTAGCCAACAAGATAGCGTCAGACTGGAAGTTTCTGTCTTGTTGGACTTACATATTTCATTACTATTGGCCCTCGACACTCTTTCAGTGAAGTAAAGTATAAGAGCTGTTAAATATTTATTCTTCTTAACTGAAGCTTGGATTTGGGCTTCAGTTTTAAACCTGAAGTGTGATACCTATTTTAACCAAAAGTTATTAGGACCTCAAGATTCTGCTCATTAAAAAGCATGTGACAACAGAAACGTAATTCACTATTTTCAGCATAAAGCTCATAACAATTTAAGATTGTGTTCACTGAAGCATGTGTAACTCTTTCAAGTATCATGGAATTTATTTATTTATTTTATAGTTCTGTAAGCATAAGAGGTTACGTGATTTACAAGTGCCCACTTATTTTGTTTAACTTAATGACTAGCATCAATTTTGTTTCACTTATTGATGAACCCTACTTGATTTCGTTTCACTGTGGGGAAAATTTTTGTGGATATAGTGTTCAATAAACTTTTCTTTGTTCCCTACATCTGAGCTATTTACTTGGCCCACCAGTGGCAGACACATCAAACACCTGACTCACCTCCTGATGCAACAGAGGAGTTCCCCGATCATACTGTGATCATCGACGGAGATTTTAATCATCAAACAATTAGTTATGAAAACTATGGTTTTGTTAGTGGCTGGCATGACAGGGCATCCTGTGAAACATTATTAAATGCTTTCTCTGAAAACTAGCTAGAACAGATAGTTTGGAACCCCACTCAAGACAGAAATAAGTTAGACGTAATGACAACAAACAGATCTGACCTCTTTGAGGATGTCTAAATCAAAACTGGTATCAGTGAGCAAGACGCGGTTGTGGCAACAACTATTACCAAAGTACCAAGAGCAACTAAAACAAGTATGAAGATAAATAAATTCAGTAAACTAGATAAAAAAAGCAGTAGTTTCATGTCTCAATTAAGAACTTGAAACTTTCAGCACAGGCCAGGAGCATGTAGAGGAACTATGGCATGTTTAAAAGAATAGTTGACTATTCACTGGATAGAATGTATCCAGTAGGACAGTTCTTAATGAGAGGGACCTTCCGTGATATACAGTCACTGTAAAGAAACTTCTAAGAAAAAAAAAGACTACTGCTTAATAGGTGTGAACAAAGTATAGGGCTATAGATAGAGAGTTGCTGAATGAAATGCATTTCGCTGACAAGAGAGCAATGCATGATGCCTTCAAGGAGTATCGCATCAGGATATTGTCAAATAATCATTCACAAAACTCAAATAAATCCTGGCCATATGTAAAGGCACTGAAGTTAGTGTCCAGTCACTTGCGAATGAGTCAGGAAGTGAAATTGAGGGTAGCAACGCAAAGGCTGAACTGCTTAACTCAATTTTCAAATGAGCCTTCACAAATGAAAACCCAAGAGAATTGGCTCAATTTAATCTCTTATCGCTGAAAAGATGAGTGAAATAGATGTTACTGCCAGATGCATTGAGGATTCGTTGAAATCATTAAAAATGAACAAAGCACTAGGGTGCAATGTAATCCCTATCATATTCTATAATTAATTTGCAACAGAGTTAGCCCCTCTTCTACCTGTAATCTATCATATATCCCTCGAACTAAAAACCACACCCTGTAGTTGAAGGAAACCACAGGACACATCTATTTACAAGAAGCATAGAAGAAGTGACATACAAAACTACAGTCCCCAATATCCTTGACATTGATTTGTTGTAGTATCCTAGAACGCCTTATGAGCTCAAAAACAATGAGGTATCCTGAAAACAATGTACTCCTCCATGCCAACCAGCACGTGAAACCCAACTCACACTTTTCTCAGATCACATACTGAAAACTTTGGATCACAGCAGTCAGGTAGATGCAGTTTTGTTGATTTCCAAAAAGCATTTGACTCAATAACACATCTACGCTTATGGTCGAAAGTATGAATATATGGGGTAGCAAAAATTTGTGACTAGATCAAGGATTTTTTTTGGTAGGAAGAACGCAGCATGTTATCTTTGTTGGAGAGTCATCATCAGATGTGAAGTGTTCAGAAGCGTAAAACTGGGTGTAACACTTTGTAGGGATATGAAATGGAATGATCACATAGGCTCAGTTGTGGGTAAAGCAGATGGTAGACTTTGGTTTATTGGTAGAATACTGGGATAATGCAATCAGCCTACAAAGGAGATCACTTACAAACCACTCATGCAACTTGTTCTAGAATATTACTCAACTGTGTGGGGCCCCTACCAGAGAGGACTGATGGAGGATACTGAACGTATACAGATAAGGACAACACAAATGGCCGCAGGTTTGTTTGACCCATGGAAATGTGTCATAGAGTTGCTGAAGAAACTGAACTGGAAGACTCTTTATGACTATCCTCAGAAGCTTACTTACAAAGTTTCAAGAACCAGCTTTATATGATGATTCTAGGAATATACTACAACCCGATAGTTATTGCTCTCATAGGGATCGTAAGGATAAGATCAGATTAGTTACAGCACACAAAGAGGCACTTAAACATTCATTCTTCACATGATAGGTACATGAATGCTATAAGATGAAACCATAGTAACTGATACAATGGGACATACTCTCTGCAGTGCACTTCACAGTGGTTCGCACAGTATAGAAGTAGATGCAGATTCTATGGACTCCTCGTCAATATCCACTCAGTTCATTCTACTGGCAATACGACTTGTTTGTTCATGCCTTGTTTGGTCTGTGTGGTGGTGCCATGGCTCCACTGTTCTGAACACAGCTGAACAGTGTAGCTAGAAGGCAGCACACTATTCAGCGTGCTGGGCACGTTCATATTTGCATAATAGCGCGTGTTCCGTAGTCTGCAAGTCGCAAAAATCAATATATGTTGTACACCTGGTTCTTTTCATTCAGTAATCTTCTACTGTTCAGCACATGTCATGTGGACAATGCTCCATTTTATGATGCTGCCAATTTACCCACAAGAAAATATAACAGGCTGTGTTCTGGCATAACTGTGGCAAATATTTTGGGTCCACTCCTATTCCTAATATATGTGAACGACCTTCCACTTAACATTCAACAAGCAAAATAGGTACTTTTTGCAAATGATACTAGTGTGACAATAAATTCCATTCGAGAGAAATCAACAGAAGAGTTAGTAAATGATATTTTCCAAAGAATAGGTAAGTGGTTCTTTGGAAATAGACTCTCCCTAACTTTTGAAACAACACGCTACATTCATATTAGGACATTACACATAATGCTACGAGATCAAGATGCTGCTGTGTTCAATTATATTTTTTATTACTATAGGCCTATTTCAGTGTGATTGCCATCTTCATGTTATGTGTTGTTGTTGTTGTGGTCTTCAGTCCTGAGACTGGTTTGATGCAGCTCTCCATGCTACTCTATCCTGTGCAAGCTTGTTCATCTCCCAGTACCTACTGCAACCTACATCCTTCTGAATCTGCTTAGTGTATTCATCTCTTGGTCTCCCCCTACGATTTTTACCCTCTACGCTGCCCTCCAATACTAAATTGGTGATCCCTTGATGCCTCAGAACATGTCCTACCAACCGATCCCTTCTTCTGGTCAAGTTGTGCCACAAACTTCTCTTCTCCCCAATCCTATTCAATACTTCCTCATTAGTTATGTGATCTACCCATCTAATCTTCAGCATTCTTCTGTAGCACCACATTCCGAAAGCTTCTATTCTCTTCTAGTCCAAACTATTTACCGTCCATGTTTCACTTCCATACATGGCTACACTCCATACAAATACTTTCAAAAATGACTTCCTGACACTTAAATGTATACTCGATGTTAACAAATTTCTCTTCTTCAGAAACGCTTTCCTTGCCATTGCCAGTCTACATTTTATATCCTCTCTACTTCGACCATCATCAGTTATTTTGCTCCCCAAATAGCAAAACTCCTTTACTACTTTAAGTGTCTCATTTCCTAATCTAATACCCTCAACATCACCCGACTTAATTCGACTACATTCCATTATCCTCGTTTTGCTTTTGTTGATGTTCATCTTATATCCTCCCTTCAAGACACCATCCATTCCGTTCAACTGCTCTTCCAAGTCCTTTGCTGTCTCTGACAGAATTACAATGTCATGTTATGTGTAGAAAATGTATAACCCACTATCCCCCCAGTTTTCTGCCATGCCCACTTCTTTCCTTCTCACAAGCACAAAATCGCACAAAATGAGTTCAAACATTTGCTCACTGCCAATGTACCTCGTCCTTCCAGTAGCTCCTCGGCATCAGCTCTTCACCTCGCCCCCAAGAAGGACAGTTCCTTATACCCTTGGGGTGATTAACACAAATTAAATGCCTTCAGCATCCCTGAACACTATTCATGCCACTCCTCCCCACACCTACGATGGACGTCATCTCGGGAGCTAATATCTTCAGTAAGAGAAACTGCGCTAAAGCCTGCACACAAATCCCAGTCGCCCTGGAAGATACTGAGAAAACAGCCATAATCACACTTTTCAGAGTGTTTGAGAGTGCATTCATGGTATTTGGTCTCCACAATGCCACACAAACTTGGCAGCAATTTTTGGACAGCAACTTCTGGGGTGCACCGGGTTGTTTTGCCTGTTTAGATGATATACTAAATTGCTCCACTGCAATACATACACAAAATTTTTTCCTACCCACAGAAAGCCGGAGTGATCCTCAACACTGCAAAATGCATTTCTGGGTCAAGTGAGGTCGAATTCCTCGGAAACTTAGGCTCTAATGTCGGGGTCCACCCACCACACCCCCCCTTCCCTCTGTCCTCTCTCTGAGATAGCACTGGCAGTAATGGACTTTCCACACTACCTATGAAGATCTCTGGCATGTCCAACTTTTTCCATTGACATCTTCACAATGTCGTTGCCACCCAAAAGCACCATCCTGTAGCACTCCGGAGCAATAAAAACAATGGCAACCAAACTGGTCTCTTGGACCCAGGCCAGCATCAAGAGATTTGAAAAAACAAAACAGGATCTCATCAATTCAGCCCTTTTGGCCCAACCCCACCCTAGTGTCCCCATCGCAATAGTGACGGACACAAGCCAGACGGCTATTGGGGCCACCCTACAGCAACGCCTGTACATCTTGCAACCACTTGCCCTCTTTTTGTCTGCTGCATAGTGCCACTGGGGCACTTATCACTGCAAGCTGCTCGTAGTCCATGAAGCCATCCACTATTTCTGACCTTTAGTTGAGGGGCATGTCTTTTCAATCTTTACAGTAAGTAAAACATGGACCAGATCTCACTCTGACAGTTTAGGCTACAGGAGTACATCAAACATTCACTACCGATATCCAGCATGTTGCTGGCATCAATAACATTGTGGCAGACTGTCTTAGCTGCTGCCGCACTGTCGCCCAATGCTTAGACTACAACGTCCTCGCCACTGCTCAAGAGGGTGACTCAGACCTGACCACAACCTTCAGAATGCTGACTGTGGCCTCAACCTCCAGCTAAGGTCCATATCCATCTCTTATTGAAAAATCTGGTGTGCCATTCTTGAGGATCCTTAACAGCCTAATGATTCCAAAAATCACTCCCACACCTTCCTCATTCCCGCCTTCCAAAAACCAGCATTTCACCATGTCCACAGCCTTGTACATCCAGGCATCTATACTTCTGTCACCCTTATGAAACAATGTTTTGTCTGGCTGGGCATTCACTGCAACTGCAGCAACTAGGCCCAGTCCTGTACACCTCACCAGCGTGCCAAGGTCGGACGGGGAGTTCACTCCCCCATGGCCACTTTCCCCCAGAGAACACCGATTCATGCACATACACCTCAACAATGTTGGCCCACTACCCTCCTCCAATAGCTGTTGCCTACTGATAATTATGAACAATTTACATGCCGGCCAGAGGCCACCCCCATCCCTGACATTTCAGCTGAAACTGTTGCTGCACCCCCATTTGGACCTGGATGTCCCACTTTGGATGCCCCTGTAACACCCTCCAGATCGTGGGTGCCAATTCACCTTTGCCCTCTTCCAATCTCTGACAGCCACCTGCAGCTCCAATATCCACCTTATCACCAGCTACCGCCCTGTAGGTAACAGCATGATGGAGTGGTTCCACCCTTACATGTTACTCTTTCAAATGGTCTGCTGTCCTATCCCTGGTATTTCTAGGCCTACAAATCACACACAAAACAACCTGGGAACTTCTGCCACCGACTTGGTATACAGACAGCCACACCCCATTCCTGGTGAATTTTTGGAGGCAACCACACTACCTCCCAACAGCATCAGCCCAAGTTTCATGCAACACCTCCAAACGTTCATGGGCCCACTGTGACCAACATCTTTACAATGTCATGATGAACACCATACCTTCATCCATCATGACATCACAGCATGCACACATGTCTTGCTTTGCAGTGGTGGCTGGTATGCATCCAATCACCCACAATATTTGGGCCCGCACTTGGTTTTGCAATGTGGGGTCATGACATTCTCCAATTGTCTGCACAGGGCCACAACAACCGCCTTTAAAGGCAGGCTCAAGCCAGCCTATGTACTAGAGCCACCTCCAGCCAACTAGAGCAGCACTGTTGACATGGAGTTGCCCCTCACCTGCCACCAGCCCCAGTCGCAGCACCACCAACACCACCTCCAATTTGATGCATGCCAATACCAGCCCCTATGCTATTCTGAATGTGCCATCCGCCAACACCACCCCCGACACCAAGTCTGACATACCACCAGCTGACGCTGTCCCTGACACCGCCTCCGACCCACCACTGTCTGACTACACCATTGAAACACCCCCCAGTGCCTGGGACCCTAATGTTGCCACTGCACTGCCCTTTTCACAGCCTCCAGCCAATGCAGACACTGCCACCCCCCCCCTCCCCCCCTTCAACAGGATCCCACCACTACTGACACAGTGCTACCAATACCACTCCTAGCATGTGCTAGTACTGGCACTGTTTCACTCACTTCCAGTGCCATGCACAAGAGCTGCCCACGCCCTCCACTCACCAGAAACTACAGCACTCCCACAAGCACAACAGAGACAGCCCAAACAGGCCACCCAGCAAGCACTGTCTGTCAGCTCTGAACACCCCTCTGCACAGTTGGCACTGGTGTTGCCTTAGACTGCCACACTTTCCGGGGGTCACGTGTGTTGAGTCATCACACGAACAGTCACTGCCCCCACTTTGATGAGGCAACACCTCCAAATTGTGCACTTGGCACCTCCCATGCAACGCCACATGGCTCATGTCATCAGCTGCCATATCTTGCCAGAGTTCAAACTAACAGCAGGCTCCTGCGCTGCCTTCCCGAGCTGCATTTTCTCAAGGGACTGTCCTTGACTGCGACTGTACGAAGTCTAATGCCAGATGCCCAGTTCGTTCCACAAGTATCAGCAGCTGGATTACTGTTTGCGGTGTAGTGTAGGGAGTTTAGTGTACTTTAGTGCGGTGAAGTTCAATTACTGTCAGAAGTACCAGGCAGGTTTATTGCCATTTTATCTCTGGCTGTTTTTGGCAACCCTTACTGCCAAGCATGCCACTGAAATGAGTTTTCTCTCAACTGTACTGGCTCCCTTGACCATCAGGTGAGTGTCTCGCTATCAAACTTACGGCTTTCCTGCCACAAATACAAAAGTCTTGCATACGGACACCACTCCTTCGAAACCCTGTGTTAATGACCCCCTTCTTGGCACCTGTATTCTCATGCTGCCAGACAACGTTGAACAGTATTCTGTAAACTGTATATTTGTTCACCTCGTTCAAAGACCCCACCATGAGCGAGGAGTCTCCCTTGCTCCCTTGATTAAGAGGTCATAACCCATTAAATTTTTGTTGTAGTAATTGGTTTTTAGAAATAAATATCTCAAACCAGCTCATGTACCCCTCTTACTGATTAGCATGCCTCTACAAACACGTGTGCCCTTAGAAGCACAGAAGGGAACCATTAAACCATTCCTTCAAAAGTAACGATTGCACAAAAGTGAGTAGTAAGAATAACAGATGTTGTTTACCCAAGGGTGTCATGTAGCACCTCTTCAAGGAGTTAGACACTTTAACTGCACCATCACAATACATACTTTCGCTAATGAAATTTGTCATAAATAATTAATAAGAATTTGGGAAGAACAGTAATCTACATACCTACAACACCCATTGTTGAAACTGTCAGTAGCTCAAGGAGGAGTTCAAGATGCAGCAATAAACAATTTTGGTCACTTGCCTAATAAGACAAAATGTCTGACACAAGTTTTAAATTAATTTAAAATCATTTTTCCTGGACATTTCCTTCTACTCCACTGATGAATTTCTACTTAAAAACTTGTAGAAAGTACAAAAAAAAAGTTTTTAAGTGCAGCTGCATGAGCAGCAATAAAATGATAATGTATTGATTAATGTTAACACTAATCACATATCAAATCCTGTAAACTGTCTCATTCCATATCATTTCAATAAAAGAATTGTTCTAATAATATATGGAACCTGTAGCTAATTATATATGGATAATTAGATTACCAGTCACCCTACAACTTCTTACAGACTTTCATGATTGCTTATTCCTAAGAAAACAAATTTTAGAGTTGAGCAGTATATTTCTTCACTAAAAACTTTCGGGCTGATAGGCCACGGGAAATGTTTAAAACTCTCCCCTGATGTTTCGTCTCTGGATGCGGAAGACATCCTCCGAGGTAAAGTGGCAAACTGTTTGCCACTTTACTTTGGAGTCATCTACCGCAGCCGGAGACGAAACATCTGGGGAGAGTTTTATACATTGACAATGGCCTATCCGCCCAAAAGTTTTACGTGAACACATTACCAGCTGTGAAAGCCTACACTGTGCTATCAGCATATTATCAGTACCAGTTCTCTTCGGAATAACTAGTAGCTTACCAGAAATAACTCCATATCCCGAAAAGTTTTCCAAAATCCTGCTTTTGTCTGGGCTTCTTGCTTCTGATTTTACAACATCCATGCTGCAAGTGTGACAAAGAATTAGACCAGTTCCTTCTAACACAATAAAAATATAATGGTATAGACAGACAGACAACAAAAGCAACACAATTTAGAGATATTGACTTCTTTCAAACGTCAGATAGTATCATTGTTACATTTGGGGGGGGGGGGGGAGGGGGGGGGGGGAAGTGGGGGCGAGAGAGAGAGAGAGAGAGAGAGAGAGAGAGAGAGAGAGAGAGAGAGAGAGAGAGAGAGAGAGAGAGAGAAGATGAAACTATTCTTCATTTATATTAATTTGACAGCACATCATTGCTGTAACATGGAGGGGAACACAATGAGGTCAGGTTACAATAAAAAGTGCTTTCTATAAAAATAATGAAAATTTCTGGACGTAAAAATACATAAACTAATAGCAGATGATGTGTGGTGCATGGACACATGTAACAGAAAACTGTATTTACGAGGGTGGTTTAGAAAGTTCTCGGAATCACCATGAGAGGTCAGTACTAGCGCAATGAGTTGTTCACGTGACATTCACTGGACTGTTGCCTGTAAACACATGACATTTCAGTGCTCTTGGAAGAGAGCTGTGGCAGTGACATGACTCTGTTGTTGTTCCTGCATAGTGACTTGTGAAGATGGAAAAAATTGAGATTCAAGAAGTGATTAAATACTTCGTAAAGAAAGGTATGAAAGCAAACAACATTCATGCCGATTTCCAGAATACACTGGGGACCTCTGCTCCTTCATATTCAATTGTTGCCAAGTGGACAAATGAATTTAAATTTGGTTGGGAGAGCTTAAATGATGATCCACGCAGTGGTCAGCCAAGATGTGCCATTATCCCAGAAATCATTGCAAAAGTGCACAAAATGGTCATGGAGGATCGCCAATTGAAAGTGCATGAAATTGTTCATGCTTGCCAGATGTCATCTGAAAGGGTATATAACATTTTAACTGAAGAATTAGAAATGAAAAAATTATCTGCAAGATGGGTGTCACAGCTCTTGACGCTGGATCAAAAACGCACGAGAATGGACATATCTGAACAATGTTGGCCTGTTTTAGGAGACACAAACAAGATTTTTTGTGTTAGTTTGTGACCACAGATGAAACTTGGATGCACTACTATACCCCAGAGACAAAACAAGAGTCAAAGCAGTGAAAACGTGCTGATTCTCCGCCACAAAAGAAAGCAAAGCCAATTCCTTTGGCAGGAAAGGTGATGGCATCAGTGTTCTGAGATGCGAAGGGGATTCTGTTTGTAGATTATCTCCCCACTGGGCAAACAATTACTGTTGAATACTATGCTAACTTCCTGGACAAATTGCGAAAAAAGACGAGGTTTAGCAAGGAAGAAAGTCATCTTCCAGCAAAACAATGCGGGCCCGCACACATGTGCCTTCGACATGGCAAAATTACACGAAATAATGAATGAATTGTTGTCACACCCGCCTTATTCACCTGATATGTTCTGACAGACTTCCATCTCTTCCCAAAACTGAAAATTTTTCTTGGTGGACACAGATTCACTTCAAATGAAGAATTGATAGCCGGGAGTTGACAACTACTTTTCAGGCCTGGAGGAAATTCATTTTCGAGATAGGCTCAAGGCACTGGAACATCATTGGACCAAGTGCATTAACCTACAAGGAGACTACATTGATAAAAAAAAGTTTCAGTGATGTAAGTACTTTTTTTCTATTCCATTCCGAGAACTTTTCAAACAACCCTCTTACTACCTTTTGATCTTTGGTTCTCTTCCAGCACAGAGTACATTCACAAAAACAACCACATAGACACCCACATGCACACTATCGCGGCCACGGTGTGCGTGTACTTTATTCTAGAAGAAGATTGAAAGCTCAAAAGCTAGTGAATACTGTTTTCTGCTACGTCTGTTGTGTGACACAAGTGAATTTGCTATAGGTGAGTGGTTGCCCTTTGCCCTTTCCATACCTTACAAAATTTGATTTCTCACACAAGACATTCAGTTGGTACTTGCCACTACAGCTGAGGATGCTACCACATGTTAGTAGTTGTGTTTGACACAGAGTTAGCTAGTGCAAATCCTCGAGGGGGGACTGGGTGGGGAAGATTTTTGTCTCTAGTAAACTGTCAGCAAGGGAACAATAAGTGGTAGCACAATGTTTCTTATTAGGAGACTGTGCACCTACATCCTGTGGTTATGCCAAACCCCTCTGCAACATTACACAAAAACTGACAGCATGTGACACTGTTGATGGTGATGTCTGCCAGACAGGAAGCTCTAGGTATAACTCCACAAGATTAGGTTATGTGCAGTCACTATTATTTCAACCACTACCTTACTTTCATTTATTTTATCAACCACAAATACACACACATAACACAATATCACACAAGGACTCGTGTAGACAATCACAGAGCACTGCAACACATTTGACACATAGGTCAGAGGAAGGCAATGGCAAACCCCCTTGCAGCTCATTGAAGGAAAAATAGGGAAGTTCCATGTTCAGTAATGACAACAAGCTTCAGTCACCCACTCAGGTTCAATCTATTTATAGTAGTAGTAGCTCATAATTTAGGGAGAAAGGATACAGATTAAAGCTGTGGGATATTTACTGACGTGTGAAAACATGTAAGCTTACACTTACACGAAAACTTATGAGAGCCAGCAGTTTTTAAAGTCAAGCAACTAACAGAAATGAGTCAAACTATATATCACCTAATAGTAACATTCCGCTAGTTAAGCCTATGGTACGTGTTGACCATTTTGTAATAATTTTCACGTTAGTATGTGTTTGGTAATGGCTATGTTATCATTACAGTATAACTGAGGAGACAGTAAGAAAACATTTCTGGAACAACATTGTAGTCACTGAAATGCAAATGGTTTGCATCATGGCAGTCTTGAAGTTAATAAGAAGACGCTTCACAGTGTAGGTGAATTCACTGTTGCCAACGAAATTAGGTTGCTTTATGAAGGAGATACTGCTTCCACATGAGATCTGAAGAGCCTAATATTTTGGAACAGACGCAGCTAGTAATTAAAGACTTTGAGGTGGAACCACTCCAAAATATGTACTAAAAGAAATTTCTCTATAATGTATTACTGAATTTAAATTATCAGAATGTATTTCGCATGTTTAGCAAACATTTAATTAATGTTGGTCAATGTTTTTGGAACTGTTGATATGTGATGTCATGTGATGTTTTTTGAACAGGTAGTAGCTGGTCTTAAGGGTGCACCATGAAATACCGCTTGGCTCCATGTATTAGACGTTTTGGGGTGTGGTTTCCTTGGAGTACAGCTCTTATGAGCATCCCAACAGCTCTAATGTTTCAGCATAAGGGTGTCCTACCAACCTGCACACAATTTTCATGTTCCACTGCTTACACCAAAAGAGAAAGAACAGAGTTGCTGAAACTTCGCAGTTGAATCCCTGTCTCTGTATATTCTCTGTATATCTCTACTAAGCTTTGATGTGTCTTCAATTGAAGTTCATTGTTTTGATACTGTTTTAGACAGTGGTTTTTTTTTTCCTATTCTGTCCATCTCCAGAATAAGTTTGCAAATGTCTCTCCAGAATGCATTAGCGTATGGTAACATAAGTATCACCACCTAGTGAAAGTATCACGAAAGATTAGAGGGAAAAGTGCGCGAAATTACCTCAACAGTCTTGCCTTGTGCAAAATATGTCCCATTACTTTAGTTTCCTAGTCTGCTGACTGCAGTAACGTGCATTATTAGCAAGTTTCTTTTTGTGAATTTATTATGCACAAGTTTAATATGTTTTACTTTCTTTTTAGCATATCACAAATTCAAAAACAAAACAATATGAACTCAATGTGCAATGCGGTTATGATAAAAGTGAAGGAACTAGGTACATCCAGTTTCAATGTAAACATGAATTAAGAACAAGAACAGATTAAATCCATAGTATACATGCAATTTTAACAGAGCAATGAACAATGCAGCTGAGTGGTGTGTGTGCTACATCACATAAAATGCATATTTTTGGACTACACAAGAATAGATACGACAAATACGGTCTTCCGTCACGTGAACTTACAGACGCCATGGTCTGAATACACAAAACATGGTAATAGTCTGAAGTTTAGAAATGAAAACACCAAAAACTATACGCATGCCATGAAGCTAGCATACACCACAATAACGATCTCTCCAAAACGTGTCTTTTAGTACACTCTGTTGTGGTAAACAGTTGGGAAATGTGACACTGGTGATAAATAAGGTATCTATAGATTTTATCTTAGCTTTTGATGTTATTTAGCAGCTGCTTATGAAATGTAAAGAAGATTACAGTATGTATGTGTTTGTTTATAGTGTGTAATTGTTGGGTTCAAATTAATGATATGAATATAATAGAGGGAAACATTCCACGTGGGAAAAATATATGTAAAAACAAAGATGATGTGACTTACCAAATGAAAGCACTGGCAGGTCGATAGACACACAAACAAACACAAACATACACACAAAATTCTAGCTTTCGCAACCAACAGTTGCCTCGTCAGGAAAGAGGCAAGGAAATGAGGAAACCGTTGGTTGCGAAAGCTAGAATTTTGTGTGTATGTTTGTGTTTGTTTGTGTGTCTATCGACCTGCCAGCGCTTTCGTTTGGTAAGTCACATCATCTTTGTTTTTACATATATTTGTTTATAGTGTGATATTCCCCCCTCCATCTTTCCAAAATCTGAAATCTTGGTTGTAGTCACAGACTGACCTGTAACGTTACCTGTAGCTACTGCAATCTGCTTTTGAAACAAGTTGACAGAATCTCAGATTCAGAATGAAACCAACAAAGTTAACAATCAATTAAAGGACTTACTAAAAAATAAAATGGGGTAGTAGTAGTTTCTCACAAATTAGATACACAGCACTACTAAAAGCTTGAGAGTGGAACTTTTATGAATTTCAATATACCCAAAACCTTCATGTTTGAATAAATCTAACCTCAGAATGGGCCCACAAAATACCTGGTGGAATCTCTGCAAACGCCTTGAGACTCTGGCATAAAATAGGCGTGATATGCAATTACAAGAACTCAGCAAGAGAGTTCTCACACCCCCTGTCATTTCAGTTCTCTTCTTTCCTACCTGCACATGGTGCCCCTGTTAAGCCGAGCAATTCAGCAGGAGGCTGGGTAACCAACATCTGTGGGAAACTCAATTGGTGAGCAGACAGGATTTGGTGGTCAGTGGAAGTCAACAGGAAACCACCACTGCAATTACCCCAAGAAAACTCAATGGCTTTGCTCAACTCAAAACGTTCCAGAGTTTAAAGTTCCCCTTTCAGATCTCTGGGGAGAACAAGGTTGAGAGAAACTTCACAAAGAGTAATATTCTGCAAGGAAAAGCACTGCATAAGAACATGGTATGTAAGATCCATGTATCCAGGAAAATTAGATGTAATCAAAAGAGAAATGAAGAGGATTAACATTGACATATTGGGAATAAGTGAAATGAAGTGGACTGGCATGGGAGAATTTTCTTTGGATAGCCATATGGAATATTGTTCTAGACAAGAGAACAACAGAAGTAATGGAGCAGCCATCATAGTTAGCGACATAGTAGGAAAAGCTGCAATGGGATGCAACTATAAAAATGATAGAATAATGTCCATCAGATTTCAACGTCAGCCCCTCAATATCACAGTCATTCAAGTTTATGCACCAACCATCGATGCTGAAAAGGAAGCTATTGATCAGTTCTATGAAGATTTACAAGAATTACTTCCATCGATACCAAAAAAGGATGTCATCTTCATAGTGGAAGACAGAAGTGGGAAATCAAATGGTAGAGGGTGTAGTGGCAAAATTTGGTCTTGGTACAACAAATGAAGCAGGATACAGACTCCTAGAATTCTGCCAAAACAATTTGTTGGTCATTAGTAACACACTGTTTCAGCTATCCAAATGATGCCTATATTCTTGGATTTTGCCAGATGGCAACACCTGAATCAAATAGATCACACACTTTGTAATCAGAGGTGGAAGAAAGTGGTTCAGTCAACTACAACAAGACCCAGAGCTGATTGTGGATCAGATTACGAGCTCTTAAATGCAAAATTCTGGCTGAAACTGAGAAAAGTAGCAAAAGCTGTTCCATCTTGCAGATATGACCTTAAGACCATACCTTTTGATTACACAGTGAAAGTCTGAAACAGATTTAATGGATTAGAGTTAGAAGACAAATTCCCACAAGAGCTGTGGATGAAAGTATGCAATGCAGTCAAGGAGGTGGAAGAAAAAACACATTCCCACGAAAAAGAATAACAAGAAGGGCAGAGGCTTTTGGCTGATGCACTGCAAGTTGCAGAAGAATGAAAATTAGATTATTTTAGATTCAGTTTTCTTTCCAAAGACCAAAAAAATGAGATGATTCTCATGGGTATGAAACATGTCAGGAAATACAACATAAAAATGTAAAACATTTGAGTTTAATACTTACTACCCTGATCATTTGTCAGGAGATTGTCGAAATAGGTGAAAACAATGCGGAAAACTGGAATAGCTAATATTTACAGAATTAACACACTGTCAGAATGAAAGTCTGTTATGCACTATTAATAAATTTATCATACACAAAAAAAGTAATCTTGACTGTTATGACCAAGTGCTGTCAAAACTGAAACATAACAGACATTTTTACTTAAGCTGGTCTAACAGACCCTTCTGAAATAATCATCTATGGAGTAGGAGTTGCCTATAAAAATTTTTTTAAAACTCTGTTTAAACTGTGCTTTATCTGAAACCAAGTTTTTAATGGTTCCTGAATATTGGACCCCTTTTTGGACTAAAGTAAGTGATTTTTGGCCTTTATATACATTGTTCTTACTCCTAGTATTGATACTATGTATTGAGTATGGGTTGGAAATAGAGATACATTACTTGCAACAAATTTCATTAAGGAATAAATGTACTGAGAAGCAGTGGTTAGAATATAAAGTTCCTTGAACCGGTTTCTCCATGATGTTCTTGAATTTACACCACAAATTCTTCTTCTTATAAGCTTTTGCACATTAAAAACGTTTGCTCAGTTTGACAAGTTACCCCAAAATATGATCCTGTATGACATAATAGAATGAAAGTAAGCAAAGTACACAAGTTATTTTTATATATTTATACTGTATTTCCCTACATCTGACATCATTCTCATTGCAAATACATACTTGTTTAGGTACCTAAGCAATTCTGTGGTGTGCCCTTCCCACCTGAGTTTACTATCGAGTTGTAATCCCAGAAATTTAACACTGTCAACCTCTTTGATTTGCATGCCTTCATGTGTTATACACATGCTGGAAGGAAATCTATTACAGGTTCTGAGCTGCATATAGTGGGTCTTTCCAAAGTTTAATGACAGTAAATTAGCTTTAAACCATTTATTAATGTCAGTGAAAATTTGATTATCAGCGATTTTCAAACCTGCACTTGACTTGCAGTCAAGTGATGTGAATAGTTCTGCTGTTTGTGAATCCGACTCAGCAGTGTTTGTTGACAGTTGAGCAGTGAATGCCGAAACTAGAAAAACTAAATGGAGTTTTCAGGAATATGAAGGACCACCTACAGATAAATGAAGATTAATTTGGAAAATACTGTCAGAAAGAAGTCACCCTAATAACAATACTTTGCAACTCCATTACTTGGCTCATTCTCTAGGGCATATATCACTTGTTTGTTTCTCTTGAAAATAATTTTGATTTCAATGAAAACTCACAGGAAGGTGGAGGCATCCTAACATCAGCACACAGGAGCACTCCATGTTTAAAACAAAGAGAAATCAATGATGCGTATATTAATTTCCTCCACACAAACAGATTACAGTAGTTTACTTGGTTCTTTTGTATTGCATATGTAACACACATGACAAGTGTAGTACACCTACAGCCGAAAGAGGAATACAATGAGAGAATGCACTACAAGGTGTTAGACAATTGGCTATTAAATACGTATAAGCTCTACATGTACCAGAAGAAACAGTATGATGCTTGTTATGTACGATTCTCGTAGAAATCAACCATGAGGAAGTTTGCGCAAGGTTGGAGCCACATTCGTTGAATGCTGTCCAAAAGCAAATTCGATTCACACTTGTCATGAACGTTTGGACCATTTGAAATTAATCACACAAATAAAGTGCGTCCATGTGTCACTGTGACCAGAATGTGTGTGTACTGCCTTCACCACAAACCAAACAGGAATAAAAGCCGTTGGTGGATGCCGATACCCCTGCACAAAAAAGGCGAAATCTAGTTCATGTGTCAATAGTTGTTTGGTTCTACATCTACATCCATACTCCACAAGCCACCTGACGGTGTGTGGCGAGGGTACCTTGAGTATCTCTATCGGTTCTCCCTTCTATTCCAGTCTCGTATTGTTCGTGGAAAGAAGGATTGTCGGTATGCCTCTGTGTGGGCTCTAATCTCTCTGATTTTATCCTCATGGTCTCTTCGCAAGATATACGTAGGAGGGAGCAATATACTGCTTGACTCCTCAGTGAAGGTATGTTCTCGAAACTTCAACAAAAGCCTGTACCGAGCTACTGAGCGTCTCTCCTGCACAGTCTTCCACTGGAGTTTATCTATCATCTCCGTAATGCTTTCGCGATTACTAAATGATCCTGTAACAAAGTGCGCTGCTCTCTGTTGGATCTTCTCTATCTCTTCTATCAACCCTATCTGGTACAGATCCCACACTGCTGAGCAATCCCACACTGCTGAGCAGTATTCAAGCAGTGGGCGAACAAGCATACTGTAACCTACTTCCTTTGTTTTCGGATTGCATTTCCTTAGGATTCTTCCAACGAATCTCAGTCTGGCATCTGCTTTACCGATGATCAACTTTATATGATCTTTCCATTTTAAATCACTCCTAATGCGTACTCCCAGATAATTTATGGAATTAACTGTTTCCAGTTGCTGACCTGCTATATTGTAGCTAAATGATAAGGGATCTTTCTTTCTATGTATTCACAGCACATTACACTTGTCTACATTGAGATTCAATTGCCATTCCCTGCACCATGCGTCAATTTGCTGCAGATCCTCCTGCATTTCAGTACAATTATCCATTGTTACAACCTCTCGATATACCACAGCATCATCTGCAAAAAGCCTCATTGAACTTCCGATGTCATCCACAAGGTCATTTATGTATATTGTGAATAGCAATGGTCCTACGACACTCCCCTGCAGCACACCTGAAATCACTCTTACTTCGGAAGACTTCTCTCCATTGAGAATGACATGCTGCGTTCTGTTATCTAGGAACTCTTCAATCTAATCACACAATTGGTCTGATAGTCCATATGCTCTTACTTTGTTCATTAAACGACTGTGGGGAGCTGTATCGAATGCCTTGCGGAAGTCAAGAAACACGGCATCTACCAGTGAACCCGTGTCTATGGCCCTCTGTGTCTCGTGGACGAATAGCGTGAGCTGGGTTTCACACTATCATCTTTTTCGAAACCCATACTGATTCCTACTGAGTATATTTCTAGTCTCCAGAACAGTCATTATACTCGAACATAATACGTGTTCCAAAATTCTACAACTGATAGACGTTAGAGATATAGGTCTATAGTTCTGAACATCTGTTCGACGTCCCTTCTTGAAAACGGGGATGACCTGTGCCCTTTTCCAATCCGCTGGAACGCTACGCTCTTCTAGAGACCTACGGTACACTGCTGCAAGAATGGGGCAAGTTCCTTTGTGTACTCTGTGTAAAATCGAACTGGTATCCCATCAGGTCCAGCGGTCTTTCCTCTTTTGAGCAATTTTAATTGTTTCTCTATCCCTCTGTCGTCTATTTCAATATCTACCATTTTGTCATCTGTGCGACAATCTAGAGAAGGAACTACAGTGCAGTCTTCCTCTGTGAAACAGCTTTGTAAAAAGACATTTACTATTTCGGCCTTTAGTCAGTCATCCTCTGTTTCAGTACCATTTTGGTCACAGAGTGTCTGGACATTTTGTTTTGATCCACCTACCGATTTGACATAAGACCAAAATTTCTTAGGACTTTCTGCCAAGTCAGTACATAGAACTTTACTTTCGAATTCATTGAACACCTCTCACATAGCCATCCTCAAACTACATTTTGCTTCGCATAATTTTTGTTTGTCTGTAAGGCTTTGGCTATGTTTATGTTTGCTGTGAAGTTCCCTTTGCTTCTGCAGCAGTTTTCTAACTCGGTTGTTGTACCACAGTGGCTCTTTTCCATCTCTTACGATCTTGCTTGGCACATGTTCATCTAACACATATTGTACGATGGTTTTGAACTTTGTCCACTGATCCTCAACACAATCTGTACTTGAGACAAAACTTTTGTATTGAGCCATCAGGTACTCTGAAATCTGCTTTTTGTCACTTTTGCTAAACAGAAAAATCTTCCTACCTTTTTTAATATTTCTATTTACGGCTGAAATCATCGATGCAATAACCGCTTTATGATCGCTGATTCCCTGTCCTGCGTTAACTGTTTCAAATAGTTCAGATCTGTTTGTCACCAGAAGGTCCAATATGTTATCGCCAGAAATCGGTTCTCTGTTTAGCAGCTCAAGGTAGTTTTCAGATAAAGCACTTAAAAAAATTTCACTAGATTCTTTGTCCCTGCCACCCGTTATGAACGTTTGAGTCTCCCAGTCTATATCCGGCAAATTAAAATCTCCACCCAGAATTATAACATGGTGGGGAAATCTACTCGAAATATTTTCCAAATTATACTTCAGGTGCTCAGCCACAACAGCTGCTGAACCAGGGGGCCTATAGATACATCCAATTACCATGTCTGAACCTGCTTTAACTGTGACTTTCACCCAAATTATTTCACATTTCGGATCTCCGTCAATTTCCAGCCTGTCTCTGCGGTATACACTCCAATCTGAGTTTGGAATTTCATTACTGTTTACATCTGGTTTCAGCCAACTTTCTGTCCCTAGTACTATATGGGCATTGTGACCGTTAATTAATGAGAGCAGTTCTGGGACCTTCCTATAGACGCTCCTGCAGTTTACTATTAGCACATTAATATTGTTATTCCCTGTTGCATTTTGCCTACTCCTACCTTGCCGCGTCTCAGGAGGCGTCTTGTCGGGCCTAGGGAGGGAGGGGAATTCTCTAACCTAAAAAACCCACATGTGTACTCCACACGTACTCCGCTACCCTTGTAGCCACTTCCTACATGTAGTGCACGCTTGACCTATTAAGGGGGACCCTACATTTCTCCACCCGGTAGCGGAGGTCAAGAAATTTGCACCCCAGATCTCCACAGAATTGTCTGAGCCTCTGCATTAAGCCTTCCACTCGGCTCCAAACCAGAGGACCGCGATCGGTTCTGGGAACGATACTACAAATAGTTAGCTCAGATTCCACCCAGCAAGCGACGCTTTCCACCTTCACCAACTCCGCCAACCGCCTGTATGAACTGAGGATGACCTCTGAACCCAGACGGCAGGAGTCATTGGTGCCGACATGAGCAACAATTTGCAGTCGGGTGCACCCAGTGCTCTCTATCGCCGCCGGCAGAGCCTCCTCCACATCTCGGATGAGACCCCCCAGTAAGCAGACAGAGTGAACACTGGCCTTCTTCCCCGACCTTTCCGCTATTTCCCTAAGGGGCTCTCTATCGCCGCCGGCAGGGCCTCCTCCACATCTCGGATGAGACCCCCCCAGTAAGCAGACAGAGTGAACACTGGCCTTCTTCCCCGACCTTTCCGCTATTTCCCTAAGGGGCTCCATCACCCGCCTAACGTTGGAGCTCCTGTTGTGTTGGCAGAAGAGCCAACACTGTGTTACTAGAGGAGGCCGAAATGCACGCGTTTTAGCGCACACAGGCTGGTGTGAGGAGGGAAGGACTATACTGACGTGAGGTCTGGAACATGACAAGGAATTAGAATTCAGAAAGCGGACGTAATTAATTTGATACTTAACTTTAATCCATTAATGATGAACATCACTCTTGACGGTACATGATTCACAATATTATCTGTTCAGATTGTAGTAACTGAATATGGCGCCTTGCTAGGTCGTAGCAAATAACGGAGCTGAAGGCTATGCTAAACTGTCGTCTCAGCAAATGAGAGCATATGTAGACAGTGAACCATCGCTAGCAAAGTCGGCTGGGGCGAGTGCTAGGGAGTCTCTCTAGACTAGACCTGCCGTGTGGTGGCGCTCAGTCTGCAATCACTGATAGTGGTGACATGCGAGTCCGATGTATACTAACGGACCGTGGCCGATTTAAAGGCTACCACCTAGCAAGTGTGGTGTCTGGCGGTGACACCACAGCTCCCAATCGCTAATAAATCCCTCCCCCCGTGTGCCTGCTCGAACCTTGCTGAAGGAGCGGCCACATGTCCACTCACAGTCAGAGCGGGCGATGCCACACGGTCAGCCTCCACATTGACCCTCCGCCTCGTGCGCCGCGAACGCCGCTGAACCCGCCACTCTACTTGGGGAGAGGGTGGCCCAACCGCGTCGGGTACCTGCGAAGATGTCTCGACAGCAGGGACAGTGGGTGAAGCATGTAACCATGCGACGCACCAGACTCCCCACTGCCGCTACACTCTGAGGCAGCAGCCTGAAGACGGCTGACTGTGGCCATCAACACGTTCAGCTGTTCGTGCACAATGCCCAGCTCCTCCTGCGTCCATACACAGCAGTCACACATCCTATCCATCCTAAGAAATCAATTTACTGTAGAGAGTTAATCAACTTTTAACTAGACTGCTAATTCACTAAAGGCGGCTGATAGTTGACTAAACTGTGGTTACTAGACTCTTCTTGTAGAAAACAATGAAAATAGCACTACCTCTCTCGGAACTGTATTCAAAACAAACACTAGCACTACTGGCACTGTGGCTGACTAAAGGGGCTCTCTCTGACTGTATTCAAAACAAACATGAAATTTATGGAACACTATTACTAGCACTCGACAATTAAAGCTTCCTAAAAGCAAAAACACATGGAAGAAGAAGTGACAAGTAAGAAAAATACAGTTAATACTTAAATTAATGTAGCTCGCTGCACAGCAGACGTGACTCAGATGGTAGTTACAATGACACTGGGACACAAAATGGAGTCTTCTTACAAATTATCTCACAAAGGGTAAACCAATAACTGACAAATTCTTCACTGAACAATCTATCATTGGGACAATGCACTTTCTGTTCATCAATTATTAGACATCCAAGTTAAACAGCAGGGTGATAAGGGGCAACATTGCCTGCCCAACATGAGCTTGCATTACTTTCTTTTCGAGTTTCTCTGCCTTTGTGGTCAAAAGTGTCAATGGCAGTTTCTCTGCCTTTGTGGTCTATAGCCTCGATAGCTCATGAAGGGTTCGGTCATGGGAATGGGTGTGGGTGCTGGTTTTTAAGAGGTTGTTATTGAGTATATACTGGAGACTGACAGCAAATAATCACGAAATATTCCGTGTGTGGTTGTTGGATCGCCCATCAGGTGCCTTTTCCAGTGGCGGACAGGGTCAGCCTCCTAGACTTGGGTGGTACTTGGGAAATCACATACTCAGAGTGGACTGTACTATTTTGAAACTCACCAGCATCTGATGTGGTATCCATCGGCTGATAGTCAGCGTTTGTTCACCTATTTCAGTGGTTGCCAAACCAGGAGCAATTACCCCCAGAGGGGTAAAATGAAACTTTCTGAGGGATGAAACCAAAATGGATTCATTGATGATTTAGTTATCACTCAAAATGATTTTTGAAAGTAATCACTATTATGGTACACTCTAATAATCTGCTATTTCATATCCACTGCTGAATAAAAGCCTCCTCTATATATTTCTGAGCACGGTGATTTTGAGCGATATGAATCTTGGTGGTTCCTGATTATTTTCTATTGCCATCTATCTATCTATGAGGGAAGAATTCCAAAGAGGATGTTTGATCTGCAACTGGAGGGGAAGAGGCCCAGAGGAAGACCAAGAGATAGATGGGTGAAGGGAGTGAAGGAATGTGTGATGAGAAGAGGAGAGAACTGGACGAAGGTAGAAGAGGGGGAATGGTGGAAAGACAGAACACGATGGAGAGGCTTGTGTTCCCGACAGACCCAGCCAGTGGCTGGAAACTGTCCAAGATGATGATGATGATCTATCTATCCACCTTCCTTTAGTTTTTCTCTGTCTTCGGTTATTTCTTGGAATCCGTAAGAGAATATCCTTTGGCTGTGTACCATCCACCTTCCTGGCCGCTGTCACCCCACTTCCACCTTTTTCAGTCTCTATCACAATTACGTCTTTGACTTTGGTCTGCTCCGTAACCTGTTCATTTGCTTTCTTGTCTTTCCCAGTAATATGCAACCTGCATCTCTCCATGCATCGCTGAGTATCCCCCAAAGTTTGAATGGTTTTCATGTTACAAGGCTGGGGCTCACTGTAAAGGGTCATGAGCACTCGAGACCATTTTAACTTTTCTGTTTACTTCTTTTGCTGTCCATCCAGTGGTACTAGTTATCACTCATTGTCAATAACAAATTCTAATAGCTACTACTTTTATTTTCTTGGGAAAAGTGGAAAGTAAATATCTGAGCCCTAAGATAAGACTATGTGACTGACAGAAAGTTTCAGTCAATGAAATTCATGCGAAAGTACTATTTCTTGCACCTCAAAAAGCCAACACACTCCAGATTTTCTTGAAACGGAACAGATAGTAATTTAGTGAAATTTCGGCAATTAGTAGCTATTATTATTGGATCGGTGATTGGTAGCTATTATTATTGGAAGAACTCTAAAAACTCAGATTTCATTTGCAGCATACAGGTGTGAACGTACACATTCGACTATAATGGAAATGGAAATGAAAGTGAAGAGCATATATCCATAGATCATGAATACGACATTTCGTAATGATGTGGGACGTGTCACTTTAACACAAGTTTTCTTTACACAAAATTAATTAATTTTTGTTTTTTTTACAGTTACTACTTCATATCTAACAAGGGAATGGTCAGACTTGTCATGCTGAAACATGTATTGACTTTTTTAGCACTGTTATTTAACTGTGCAAAAGGTTCATTTGCAAAATTGTAGCTGCCGACATGAACTGGAAGTCCCTAAAAAAAAAAATCAGGAACATGGCTGTGTTTTCTGTTTGGCACTTGCAGTGACGGCTGGCCACCCCTGGAAATGGCGAGTCGCGAGCGTTGTGCGCATGGTCGAGAAGTGCGGCCGTCTTATCGCAGCGTTCACTAAAGAGGAATATCGCTGCAAGGTTTTGGTGGAAAGGGGAAACGAATATTCGTTTCTGTGGCATGCACGTCCTTTTAATTTCTGGTACATATTTCGAAAGATACCGTCCTGAAACTGGTTAGAGATATGAAAGATGTTCTGTACATGTTCATCTATACTCCGCAAGCCACTTTACGGTGAACATTCGATCTCCCCTCACAGGTGATGGCGAACCCTGTAAATGTTTTGCTGCTTGCCATAGAGATATACCACAGACGCCAAATGAAGCAATCAACAGAAAACGCGTGAAGACTATGTGTTGTGCGACATGGTTGTTAAACTTCTAGATGAGCATGTAAATGGCGCAGACATGTGGGCTAGAAACAACTGGAACACTCGATATTGCAGACTGTGACTCTACAGATGGCGAAGACACCGACGAAAGTTGCACTCATGAAGACTCTTCGAGTGATAGTGCCACTTACCATCATCAATTATCTCTGAAAGTAACACCAGCAACTATAATTACTTTATCAGACAAAGAAAAAGCGGTGACATATTGGTTGAACGAAAGTGGTAAGAAACGCCTACGTGTCAGTACTGTTCAAAATAAGTATCGCTTTGTCCGTTCTGAACGTGAATTGTATAGATGGAAAAAGCAAGTCGCTCGACGACGTAATAGTCAACTGGAAATTGTGACGGAGATAAATGCACGACTTTTTGAGTTATTTACCGATGCCAGACAACAGTCATTTGGTGTGAGCAATACAACTTTGCGTGATTGGGCATTACAGATTGCCAACGCGATAGGCACTAAAGAATTTACTGCTTCTCAAAGTTGGATTAGTCACTTCAAAAGATAACATAAAATTGTGGCAAGAAAAATAACAAAATTTGTATCGAGAAACTGGTCGGAAAATGAAGTGACATAAATCGAAATGATAGAAGCTTTTCTTACAAATGCAAAAAATAAGATCGCTAGTTTTAGTGAATCATACGTGTACAATGCAGATCAGTCAGGTTTTCAAAATAAATTGCGTGCGAAAAGAACACTGTCATTAAAACGGGAAAAACATATTGAGGCGATTGCACAGTCCACGACTGCACTCATCCATTCATACACTATAGTGCCCATAATTAGTCTGGATGGTTCATTGCTGCCTAAAATATATGTGTGTCTTCAAGAACCAACTGGACGTTTTGGACCACGTGTCAAAAAAACAATGTTCTATGCAAACAGTCTTGTAGTAGACGCATCGAAGTCTGGAAAAATGGGAAAAAAGCGTTACACTTTTCATGCGTCATGCTTTTCTTCCGTTCGGCGGGAACAAATCTCTTCTCCTTCTAGATTCGTGGTCAGGTCATAAAAGGTCTGATTCATTAAAAGCTGTATTTCGAGCCCACCCTGACAAAGAAGTAGAGATGCTTCAGATTCCACCAGGCACGACCAACGTAATTCAACCTTTAGACAGAGAATTATTCCGTCAGTGGAAGGCCTTTTACAGAAAAGTAACAGAGAAAATTATTGTGTGCTGATCACTGCAATTTCCTGTCTGTCACCGTGACAATATTCTCAAGCTGCAATCAGTAGTACATTATCAATTTTCCTCCCCACGATTTCAGAATTTGATTAAATATGCATGGCACTCCTCGAAATATGCTGATATTAGGCCTGATTCATTCCTAACACCAGCCCAATTTTGTCTACGGACATCTAACAACGTCTGTGATTCATAGGGCTGTCATATGTCGTCTTTGCTTGTATGTTCTTGGTGCACAAAAAACCTATGTTTTGAACATTGTATCAATGTTTCGCATTTTTATGGTAATTACAAGAAATAAAATTTGGACATGTTCTAAACCATATATTTATTTGTGTCTATTTCATAGCTATTTGGAAAGAATGTCATAGATAACATATCAGCCATATTTGTCAACGAATGTTTAATTATCATATGATCGCTTTCACTGGGGGAATCAGCTCTCTCACCGCTGTGGCAAGAGAGCGGCACGTAGCTAACGCCACCTTGTCCCTAGATGGCGTTGGTATAACGTAGCGAGAGAGGTCAGGGTTGTACAAGAGGCAGTTATAAGCGTGGAAACCATGCATCAATAATGTCTTACTTCATAAAATTGTTTACAGACTTCCAGGTCATGTCAGCAGCTAAAATTCTGCATACAGACTTCTTGCAATTTAACTCACAGTGGTAAAAAAAGCAACACAGATTTCGACATGACAAGTCTGACCATTCCCTTGTAAGAATTCATCTATTGAGTAGATTGTCATTCAGAAATTCTTTTAATTTGCTTTTAAATGTAGGTTTACTATCTGTCAGACTTTTAATACTATTTGGCAAATGACCAAAGATTTTTGTGGCAGCATAATTCACCCCTTTCTGTGCCAAAGAGAGATTTAATCCAGATTAGACACTTTTGTGCAATGAATACTTTCTCTCCTAATGACGAATTACCCCAAAATATGATGCCATATGAAAGAAGTTAATGAAAATAGGCATAGTAGGCTAATTTACTGATATGTTTATCACCAAAATGTGTAATAACCATAAAGCATAAGTAACTGAACCTAACTGTTTCAGCAGATCATCAATGTGTTTCTTCCAATTCAATTTCTCATCAATGCACACACCCAGAAATTTTGACTATTCTGTCTTAGCAATAGACTCTTGTTCACAGTCTATATTTATCAATGGTTTTATGCCATTTACTGTACAGAATTGTATAAACTGTGTTTTCTCAAAATTTAGTGAGAGTCCAATAGCAGAGAACCACTTAATAATTTTCTAAAAGACATTATTTGCAATTTCCTCAGCTGATTCTTGCTTGTCAAGTGTGATTACTATACTTGTATCATCAGCAAAAAGAAATATATATATATATATATATATATATATATATATATATATATATAGAGAGAGAGAGAGAGAGAGAGAGAGAGAGAGAGAGAGAGAGAGAGAGAGAGAGAGAGAGAGAGGGGGGGGGGGGGGGGGGAAACATTCCACGTGGGAAAAATATATCTAAAAACACAGATGATGTGACTTACCGAACGAAAGTGCTGGCAGGTCGACAGACACACAAACAAACACAAACATACACATGAAATTCAAGCTTTCGCAACAAACTGTTGCCTCATCAGGAAAGAGGGAAGGAGAGGGAAAGACGAAAGGATGTGGGTTTTAAGGGAGAGGGTAAGGAGTCATTCCAATCCCGGGAGCGGAAAGACTTACCTTAGGGGGAAAGAAGGGGTATACACTCGCGCACACACACACATATCCATCCACACATACACAGACACAAGTAGACATTTGCCTTTACATATAAATTTGCAGGTGTAGGTCACATCACATAACTCTGTGAGCCACTGCCGCTAGGACTGGATAGGTTGATGCTTCTTTATAAAGAACTTATATGGAGTGGTGGCGAACGACACCTGTGAGTCGAAATACTTATTGAGAGAGGCAATGACTTCTGGAAACAAACGGATTTGAGCTGAGTAAGGGGTAAATACTTAATGCAAATGTGCAAGATATCCATGCCAACCCAAGAAAAGAGATATTAGCATTGAACATCATCTGAAATGTAGGCCGTACAGTGTTGAAACAGTTGCAGTCTGAATTTGTCCATTCCTCTACAGCAGTGTGAAACTTGTGGGCTGGTGGAGCCAAACATGTCTGCTGCTGTAGTCATCAGACATGTCCTCGGGATAAGTCTTACACAGACGCCATGTTGTGGATCTCTATCGTTTGGAATGTTACCGATTCCAGACTGTGAGCAAAGGTCCTCAAGTTGTCAGGCCCTTCGCATGAGGATGCTGAGGCATAGGACTTGTTTGACACAGCAAAGATGGAAGTGTTGGCTCCTGTGGAGGCCACTCTAAGACACCCACCGCCCCCCCCCCCCCTCTCCTCCACATTCCCGCACATAAGTCTGCTTCTTCCAGGAACTGTAAACAATCTATGACACACCCGTGGCAGTTCTGGAATGGTGGCAAATTGCAATCCTGCCCTCAGTGCTACAACTCTCACGATAGGGACGCTTGTCATTTCTGCTGAGCCAAATGCTTGTTTTCAAGAAGTATGGGCTCACCCAAGAGGTTTGCTCAAAGAAATTGAGGGCCTGGCTGTTTCCATGTCCTCTCACAATTCTGAGGCAACGGATGTCCATCAGATTGCTATCAACGATGCCACACACATGAACCATTCTGTTTCTGCCAGTTGAGGCCTGCTACAGTATTTGCGCCATGCAGGCCATCACCACATACAATGGTGATCGCAACGCAATCCTAGGCACTTGTCTTCTACAGATGAAGTACTGATCTACATCTAAGGCAATTCCCGTCACAGTCCTAACATTTTTGGTCTTAGTGCCTTCGACACCTTCAACCTCCAAATCAGTTTTAACTTTTCCCTTGTTGTGGCATAAACTTGCTGTCTACTCAGTCCTACTGTTATTTGTTGTTTCCCATTACAGACACAACAGAATGGCAGGAAGGCTGTCATACAGCAGTAGTGTCCTCGATATTGCAAACCTTATTAAAGAGGGTGGTGGCCCACCAGATAACATTCCATCTCTGAGTGAGGAGAAGCTGCAAATCAGTACCTGGGACTGCCAAAGCAAATGTTGAGCAAGTAGTTGCTTAACTGCTTCTCTAGCCAAACACTCAGACAGTCATTTCCTGGGAT
Source organism: Schistocerca piceifrons (assembly GCF_021461385.2). Lineage (NCBI taxonomy): Eukaryota > Metazoa > Arthropoda > Insecta > Orthoptera > Acrididae > Schistocerca > Schistocerca piceifrons. Next base: position 1,060,010,672 of record NC_060139.1, read on the forward strand.
ACTCACATGCCCTTGGACCCAAAATAAGACACCTGAACAGGAGGCAGTACATCTAAGGTCAGGGAGAAAGTCATGCATAGCACACATCACAAGGTAGCAAAAGAAACATTGATCAATGGGCTGGAGACTGCTCACTGGGTCACTAAAAATTAAAATGCAGCCAAAGGTCATCTGCTTAATAAAATGTGGGGGCTGTTAATAAGTATCAGCTCCATCATAAAAACACTAAAAGGAGATGTACAATCAGCTGTCAGGGTAAATAATGAGAGCAACCTGATACTCATGAAAAAATGAAAGGAACGATAGCAAAAGATCATGGGACTGCCTGAAACATTAGTACCATCAAGTAGATCAATCCAATTTCACAGTTTCAATACCAACCGAGGGGTTGTGCGCTGCGAATCACAAGGTGCACACTGTAAAGAGGACAGGTGGAGGTCCTGGTCGAGCACCTCGAGGCATATTCCAACTGGTAATCCCACCTGAGAATGGGTGTCAGTAGGCTGATGCCTGGAGAATGCAAAAAGGATGTAGTAAATTGAATGACTGGGGAATTTTCAGGTGGTGGCTGTATAAGTGAGTAAAGTTTGGTACCATTGGAACTGAAGAGGGAAGGTCCCTATTTCAACAAGGAGCTGTCTATAGGGTTAGTGTGGTCAGCGCTACTCAATGAAGTCATCAGCACACAGTTTCAAGGTTGAATGTGCCACCGAGTCTTAAACGTGGCAACCACAATCCAATCAGGATACGCAATCCTCAGCCAGAGAGATGTGGGCAAAGAAAAAAGAGTGTGTTACTCTAGCTGGTAAATATTGCATGAGCAGGTGAATTTTTTTATCAAAGAGGAGACCCAAAAATTGAGACTGTGCAACAACATCCAAGTGCTAGGAACCCAAATAGAGTTCCAGGTCAGGATGGACCATGCTATGATAACAGAAATGCATGACTAGCATTTTTGCAGCAGAGAATCGGAAACTATGGGAAAGGAGAAAGGCAGAGTTGGATGGTGTCTTGTACCTGGTGCTCAGCTGAGGATACAGAGTTGCTGCTGTATCAAACACAAAAGTCATCAGCACACAGCACACGAATGACCAGTGGCCCGACAGAGCTGACAAGTCCACTGATGGTGATGACGAAGGAGTGCAACAGTCAGCATGAAGTCCTCCAGGATGCCATTCTGTTGAAACTATGGAGATTGAGCGATGTAACAACTCCAACCTGAATCAACAAGTGGGATAAAAACATAAAAACTGATAGGGAGGTTCAAAACACCCAGTCGTGGGCGGCAAGTAAAATGTAATGGCACCAAGTAGTAGTGTAAGAATTATTTAGGTCATAAAAGACCACAATTAGGGGTGGGTATTTAGAAAGTGTCTATTGGTCTGCCATTTTGAACTTAAACAAATGATCAGATGTGGATCATCCCTCCTGGAAAACACACTGTTAAATGGACTAAAGGTCCAAGAAAAGAGAATTAAGAATAATCATGGGCAATCATACTTTCAAGCAGTCTGCAAAGCAAGGTGGTGAGGCTAACTGGACAGTAGCTATTGCTGGACATTGGGTTTTCGCCTGACTTAAGGATTGAGACAATGATACTTTTTCATCACTGCCTTTGAAACAAATATGGTTGAAGAAACTGAGTAGACTGAGCCTTTGAGTAGCATTCAGATGTTGGATCATCTGATTACGATTCGAATATAATATTGGGACATATCATGTGATGAGGCAAGAGCCTGAAGCAGTTCCCCAACAGTGAAAGATCTGATATATAATTCGGCAAGCTGGGGAGGGTGAAGGATAGGGAGATGTCTTCAATTTGTCATTTAGACGTTCAGAAGGCAGCCAGATAAGGAGAGGACACCAACACTGTCCCAAAATGGGCTACAAGATATTCAGCAAGAACTGACATGTCAGTATAAAGACACCTTGAAAGAAACATCCAGTAAACTTATTGATCCTGCCAGCACAAAAGACGGAGCTTGGCCCACACTGGGGATGTAGAGGCATAGCCCTCCTAGCATTCCTTATTACTGCATATAATTACACACCGAGTTTCATAACAAGCCACTTAAAAGTGATGAAGTATTGTCTGTTAATTACATTGCGTAAGATGTTCCATGGCTCTTCAGTGATCCTGAACAGCAGTTGCAAAGTCTTTGGTCTGTCATGGCACCAGCTGGCAGCAGAAAGGATCCGTAGAAAAGGAACAGGAGTTCCAGCCAAGAGATAGATTTTTTGGAGATGTCTCTATGCTACTGATGGAGAGGAAGTGCCCAATATGGTATTTCGCCTGTCAGAAGGTGCCAAGGAAATGTCAGATCACTGGAATGAGGTCACTGTCACACAGACTGGTGTGTACTGACCACTGGAGCGACAACATTAAGGGAAAAGATCAATAGCCAAAATTCTGCCGTGAGCAGCACGGAAGTCTGTAGGAGTACAATCATTGAGACGACACAGATAGAGATAGGAAAGAAGCTGGTCAATCCGAAGTCTGTTACCAGATCAAGTGGTGCTTCCCCACATGGCATGGTAGGCACTGAAATCTTCAAGCAGAAGAAAATGAGAAGGGGAGTTGTATTTAAGTGACCATCGCAGGATAAATATATGTTACAAATGGTGATCATCGATTACAGTTTCATTAGATCATCATGATGAGTGTCCTGGTTAGGTGTGAAGGGTCCAGGAGGACAGGTAACATCCCAGGACCCCTCTCTGTCACTGGTCGGGGTGGAAGAATGTAAATGAACATCAGTTCAGAATCCTACAATGTGAAGGATCTGCTGCCTCGGGTCACCATAGTAGTCAACTCTTGAGATTTATACTTGTTCTCTTTCTCAACTTTTAGCGGTCGGAATTCTTGTGAATTCTGTGGGTGTAGGAACAGAGGAAGAGCAGACAGCCCTGGGACCCACAGTCTGTGGCTCCTCTTGCCACTGGCTAGTGGGGGGCCTCTGATCTGCAGTTTTCTGGGGAGAGGGGTCTCACGAAAGAGCCCTATCACCTGTATACACCGGAAGAGGAAGCTGCATTTCCAGCGGCAAGTGGAGATTGGTTCCCAAAGATGGTGCTTCCGGAACCGTAAGAGGGGAGGGTGGTGGTAGTTTTTGTTTTGAAAAATTGAGGTAAGCAGAGAGTGAGCTGCAACTTTTGCATAACTTGTTATCGCATCAAGTGGAATCATGTGTTCACACTTTTTTTTGTTGTCTCAGTATATGACATGAGGTCAATTTATTTATATTCTTGAATTTTTATTTTAATGCTAGGCAATCTGCTGAACGTGGAGGATGGCACTCCTTACAATCTACACACGATGGTGGTTCTTCAGAAGGACAACTTCTGTAAAGTGATCTTCCAGAGTTTCTGCATTTGGGTCTGTTGAGCAACAGGACGATATACAGAGTGTTACAAAAAGGTACGGCCAAACTTTCAGGAAACATTCCTCACACACAAAGAAAGAAAATATGTTATGTGGACATGTGTCCGGAAAAGTTTACTTTCCATGTTAGAGCTCATTTTATTAATTCTCTTCAAATCACATTAATCATGGAATGGAAACACACAGCAACAGAATGTACCAGCGTGACTTCAAACACTTTGTTACAGGAAATGTTCAAAATGTCCTCCGTTAGTGAGGATACATGCATCCACCCTCCGTCGCATGGAATCCCTGATGCAGCCCTGGAGAATGGTGTATTGTATCACAGCCGTCCACAATACGAGCACGAAGAGTCTCTACATTTGGTACCGGGGTTGCGTAGACAAGAGCTTTCAAATGCCCCCATAAATGAAAGTCAAGAGGGTTGAGGTCAGGAGAGCGTGGAGGCCATGGAATTGGTCCACCTCTACCAATCCATCGGTCACCGAATCTGTTGTTGAGAAGCGTACGAACACTTCGACTGAAATGTGCAGGAGCTCCATCGTGCATGAACCACATGTTGTGTCGTACTTGTAAAGGCACATGTTCTAGAAGCATAGGTAGAGTATCCCATATGAAATCATGATAACGTGCTCCATTGAGCCTAGGTGGAAGAACATGGGGCCCAATCAAGACATCACCAACAATGCCTGCCCAAACGTTCACAGAAAATCTGTGTTGATGACGTGATTGCACAATATCATGCGGATTCTCGTCAGCCCACACATGTTGATTGTGAAAATTTACAATTTGATCACGTTGGAATGAAGCCTCATCTGTACAGAGAACATTTGCACCGAAATGAGGATTGACACATTGTTGTATGAACCATTCACAGAAGTGTACCCACGGAGGCCAATCAGCTGCTGATAGTGACTGCACACGCTATACATGGTACGGAAACAACTGGTTCTCCCGTAGCACTCTCCATACAGTGACATGGTCAACATTACCTTGTACGGCAGCAACTTCTCTGACGCTGACATTAGGGTTATCATCAACTGCATGAAGAATTGCCTCATCCATTGCAGGTGTCCTCGTCATTCTACGTCTTCCCCAGTTGCGAGTCATAGGCTGGAATGTTCCATGTTCCCTAAGACGCCGATCAATTGCTTCGAATGTCTTCCTGTCAGGACACCTTCGTTCTGGAAATCTGTCTCGATATAAATGTACCGCGCCATGACTATTGCCCCGTGCTAATCCATACATCAAATGGGCATCTGCCAACTCCGTATTTGTAAACTTTGCACTGACTGCAAAACCACGTTCGTGATGAACACTAACCTGTTGATGCTACGTACTGATGTGCTTGATGCTAGTACTGTAGAGCAATGAGCCGCATGTCAACACAAGCACCGAAGTCAACATTACCTTCCTTCAATTGGGCCAACTGGCGGTGAATCGAGGAAGTACAGTACATACTGACGAAACTACACTCCTGGAAATTGACATAAGAACACCGTGAATTCATTGTCCCAGGAAGGGGAAACTTTATTGACACATTCCTGGGGTCAGATACATCACATGATCACACTGACAGAACCACAGGCACATAGACACAGGCAACAGAGCATGCACAATGTCGGCACTAGTACAGTGTATATCCACCTTTCGCAGCAATGCAGGCTGCTATTCTCCCATGGAGACGATCGTAGAGATGCTGGATGTAGTCCTGTGGAACGGCTTGCCATGCCATTTCCACCTGGCACCTCAGTTGGACCAGCGTTCGTGCTGGACGTGCAGACCGCGTGAGACAACGCTTCATCCAGTCCCAAACATGCTCAATGGGGGACAGATCCGGAGATCTTGCTGGCCAGGGTAGTTGACTTACACCTTCTGGAGCACGTTGGGTGGCACGGGATACATGCGGACGTGCATTGTCCTGTTGGAACAGCAAGTTCCCTTGCCGGTCTAGGAATGGTAGAACGATGGGTTCGATGACGGTTTGTATGTACCGTGCACTATTCAGTGTCCCCTCGACGATCACCAGTGGTGTACGGCCAGTGTAGGAGATCGCTCCCCACACCATGATGCCGGGTGTTGGCCCTGTGTGCCTCGGTCGTATGCAGTCCTGATTGTGGGGCTCACCTGCACGGCGCCAAACACGCATACGACCATCATTGGCACCAAGGCAGAAGCGACTCTCATCGCTGAAGACAACACGTCTCCATTTGTCCCTCCATTCACGCCTGTCGCGACACCACTGGAGGCGGGCTCCACGATGTTGGGGCGTGAGCGGAAGACGGCCTAACGGTGTGCGGGACCGTAGCCCAGCTTCATGGAGACGGTTGCGAATGGTCCTCGCCGATACCCCAGGAGCAACAGTGTCCCTAATTTGCTGGGAAGTGGCGGTGCGGTCCCCTACGGCACTGCGTAGGATCCTACGGTCTTGGCGTGCATCCGTGCGTCGCTGCGGTCCGGTCCCAGGTCGACGGGCACGTGCACCTTCCGCCGACCACTGGCGACAACATCGATGTACTGTGGAGACCTCACGCCCCACGTGTTGAGCAATTCGGCGGTACGTTTACCCGGCCTCCCGCATGCCCACTATACGCCCTCGCTCAAAGTCCGTCAACTGCACATACGGTTCACGTCCACGCTGTCGCGGCATGCTACCAGTGTTAAAGACTGCGATGGAGCTCCGTATGCCACGGCAAACTGGCTGACACTGACGGCGGCGGTGCACAAATGCTGCGCAGCTAGCGCCATTCGATGGCCAACACCGCGGTTCCTGGTGTGTCCGCTGTGCCGTGCGTGTGATCATTGCTTGTACAGCCCTCTCGCAGTGTCCGGAGCAAGTATGGTGGGTCTGACACACCGGTGTCAATGTGTTCTTTTTTCCATTTCCAGGAGTGTAAAATGAGCTCTAACATGGAAATTAAGCGTTTCCGGACACATATCCACATAACATCTTTTCTTTATTTGTGTGTGAGGAGTGTTTTCTGAAAGTCTGGCCATACCTTTTTGTAACACCCTGTATGTATAAAGCATAAGCATCAGAAACGTATCAAGGGCAGTAGCGCAAAAGGTTTTTTTGTCACACCCATACACCACAACCTTAACTTTTCTGTGAGGACATTTCCTTCAAAAGCTAACATCTCTCACTATTCTGTTGTCTTTTTGACATTTTAACAGAATCAGGTCTAACCATTCTAGATTAGCTCATAGCTCCTCATCTGTCTGGAGCATAAGGTCTCTTTGTAACATATTCAAACATTTTTTGTAAAATGTCACTTGTATGTAACACAGTCTTTCACATGCATGAAGTGGTTGAAAGGGTGCAATAGATGAGAGTTTAATAAAAAGTGATCTATTTTTCAACTTTTCCAATGAGTCCATTTCAAATTTATCTTCTACTTTTCCAAGTAGACTAATGGTTTCATCTTTGTAAAAGTATCTTCATATGTTCTTGTATACCCCAGGTACAGCATAAATTGATATGTTTCAGTCTTCTGGCTTGTCCTTCCCATGGCATAGTACGTGAAGAGAGCATCTGACAATGTTAGAGGAAATTTTCCAGAAATATAAAATCCCAAGGGCTAAACTGGATTTTAGAAAAACAAAATTCTTGGGTGATGTAATTATGCCAAGAGATATAAAAGTAGACAAAGGGAAATCAGAGACATTATGAAGTTTCCTGAATCCTAGTTCCAAGACGTAAATTAAGAGTTTTATGATTTGTGCTGCTTCTAGAGCAGTTCGATGAACAATCAAGTGATAAACAACAAATCCTTGCACAACCTACTTAAGAAAAATAGCATTTGGTTATAGGCAGAAGATTGTGAGAAAGTATTTTGGCAAATTAACACAATGTTAATCAATGTGCCAATATTGCCCCACACACATCTTAATGAAATCTTTTGTTTAGCTTGGGAGGGATCCAACTACAGTGTAGGAGTGCATTTCTATCAGATCTACAAAGAAGAGTAGCAAGATACCATCACAACAATAACTTTCAGGAGCAGCATGTTAATGAGTAACAGAGATGGAAGCACAGACAATTATTATTTGGATTCAAGAAATATGGCTATTATCTACCCAAATGTTTCTAGAGGCAACTTACCACCGGACACTATTGTTCCCATTCACAAGTACACTCTGACATGGGGGATTAGCAAGACGAACCTTAGCTCTGCAAGAATTTGATTTTGAGGTGCAGTACAGAGCAGGAAAACAGAATTTGGTGCTCACAAGCTCTTTCACTCACTGGTGGGCCTGTGAAGATGAAAAGCACAAATGCTGACACTGGAAGGCAGGATACTCCTGACAAATGGTGTGGCTCACAAACGAACAAACCAAAGAATGATGTAAAACATACTCTGCAAACAAAATGCTGATGAATGCGTACAATTGGTGAAAAGGAAGTATGGATGTGGTGGAGAAGAAAAATTTCAAATGTCCTATCCAGTACATGAAGGGGTATTGAACTGAAGGATGAAGTGGATTGGAAATTGCGCATACCTGAACATGCCTTAGGTGAAGCCACAAGGTATCCACACTTAAGCTGTGAACACTTTGGACCCAAGGAAATTCAGGAAACACTGAAACAGTCGTTTCTTCCTCAACATGCCGAAGAGGATATGACACTTATTGAGAATGTCTGAAAGCTGCTAGACAACAAAAACTATTGTAATGAAACAAAAGGTTTGCTGCATCCTGTACAGCTGAAAGTGCTTAGGGACAGTACCATTCTACCAAATACAATCCTTACCAAGGTCAACGGGAGGAGTAATATAATTTTTGTAATTTGTGAACTTTTCTAAAAGTATGTAAATTTGTATTCACTGAATGAGGCCATGGAGAGTAAGGTTTCTGAATGACTGGAAAATGGATACTTCATAAACATATGTATGCCAAAATGAGTTATCTACAACAACAGAAGCCAGTTTAATTGTAAGAAACAGGCTGACACTTTCAGAACACATGATGTAGAGTTAGTGTTTATTTCATGTTATAGCCCTACCTCAAAGGAGATAAAACCTTGTGTCTGGTGTACTGCCATAATAAACACGGCAATTGTGGTCAGTTAATATTAGTCAACCACAATATTTTTGCCCCTGGGAGTGAGGGCACTTTGATCAGCTTAAGTTTTTGTCATGATATTTCTTGAGGGCATGTTCAAACACCTAACAGTATATGTATAACTGTTTTGAAATCATTCACAGTGCCATGTACGAAGCCAAGTGCAATAACATGATGGGCAGGTAATAAGTAAGTTTGAGGACATAATCGATAATGTGCCACCTAACTCTACAGGGTATGTACCAATAGATGTGAGCCTGACAGTCTGATCAGAAAAATCCTAAGGAACTTGCCTGATGAAGAATTGGTTTGGTAGGAGAAGATTAGCAAGCTGGAACAAAAACAAATGAAGAAATCTGATTCTAGCAAAGTGCAGCATGAGAAAGGGTATACAGCAGGAGACATCATTCTAGTTAGGACACACATTCAATCCAAGATGGCTAATCATGAAACTGAGATATTTCACCACGTCTACAAAGCTACCTATGACAAAGTTCTTCCTCCACATTAGCACATTTGTTGCTATCGTCAGTCGCAACTTTACCCACACACCTGATGGGGGATTGGAGGGCCACTGCCAGGAGGATAGTGTAGCCATCCTGTTTTCACTTCCACAAGTTCTTCTGGGCAGATGGAAGGTCAACAGCATTGCCAGCACAGCTGACTACCAAACAGCACCAACTATCACATGGAGGCCATTCACAGAGCCACAATATTTTTTTCTTTTTTTTGTGAAAAGACAACTGAGGTCAAAGCACCCATGTCATAATCTTAGAACACTAATAAGAAAAAGTAACCTCAGCACACTAATATGAAAAAGAAGTTACAAGCAACTACACATTAAGCCCAATCAACAGAAGGAAAGAGGCCCAATCAACAGAAGGAAAGAGATCTAAGAACACAGATTTCCTCCACAAAATACATCACAGAGACAGCGGAGGTCACACATTATTGCTACAATGAAGAACAAGCAAAATGCAATCAACAGCCCATGCGTCATTCACTAAAATGGCCGATAACTCAAAGGGCAAAAATATACTAGTACAGAAAGGTTTAAAAAAGAGAGAGAGAGCATTCAGTCAGGAAATGGCAAACGGCAAAAGGTTGACAACAATGAGTACACAGTGGTGGGGGATCACCACCTAACAAATGATGATGGCTAAAACAACAGTGCCAAATACACAGTGCCTCACAGAAAGACGGCCAAGAGGAGGTCGGCCAAGCCACTGGGAGATGTTTAGTTTCCTGAAGCTGGCTCCCAAGAAGACAAGACCAGTGGTGATATCAAAGTGACTTCATCCGCCGACAGATGGCAAAACGGAGATCATTTCAATGAATAGAAGAGCAAGCAGGCCGAGGTAGGAGGACTGCAACCTTGGCAGCAGTGTCAGCAGCCTTGTTTCCCACGAGACTGACATGACTAGGAGCCCACAAAACATCACTGTGGTTCCCACAATAGTGAGCAAGAGAAAGCTTTCTTAGACCTGATACATAGAGGGATGCATTGTGAACAGCACACAGAGGCTCTGAAGGGCACTAAGAGAATCATGAGTATATGGCACAATTGAAAAGCCTGGGTGGAAGAGCTCTTCTGTAAATACTGAGCAGTGTTTCGGAGGCTGATACCAAAAATGATTCAGCCAATGACCACGGCCCATGCAATAGCATGGCCCGCCTTAGAGCCATTAGAGTAAATGAGGGTTCGATTGCTAAGTTGCGTGGGAAGGTCAAAAAAGTTACTGCGACAGAGCAAATCTGTAGTGGTTTCCTTAGGAAGCAAATGACGTCCAAGATGAACACGCGCCACCACATGAAGCAAAGGTGGTGAACAGTTCACACCCATCAGGAACATGGCAGGTAGCATGAAGTTAAGCTGCCAGAGCAATGGTCAAAAGTGAATTCCCAGAGGTAACAGAGAAGAAAGACATGCCCCACAGTGGGAGTCATTGAAAAAGGAGGCATACGATGTATGGTCGGGCATGGAAGACAAACAGCATGCATATCCACTGAGGAGAACATCACACCAGTAGTTTAGCAGCTTCTGCATAGAGACTCTCAACCAAGCTAGTGTAAAAGGTGCCAGAGGCCAAACGAATTCCATGATGGTGGATTGTATTAAGACGGCATAGGATGGATGGATGTGCAGCTGAATAAATGAAACACCATTGTTTAGTTTCGAAGGGACAAACGAAGGAGGGTGGTCTGATCCACTCCTCAGGAAGTACCGCTTAGGACACACAGGACATTGAGGCTATGCTTATAGTGGGCAGCCAGGCAAGACAGGTGGGAAGACCAAGAAAGTTTCCTATCATGAATGAGCCCCAGGTATTTCATAGTTTCAGTGAACAGAAGAGCAACAGGCCACGATGTAAAGGCGGTGGGAGAAACCCACTGTGCTGCCATAAATTCACACAAACAGTTTCATCAGTGGAAAAGCGAAAGCCACTGTCGATGCTCCACAAGTAACGGTTATCAAGACATTGCTGAAGATACCGCACAGGGAGACAAGTCCATGGATAACTGCAATAGATCGTAAAGTTGTCAACAAAATGGAATCCACAGACGCCCTGCGTGAGACAATCCTTACTAAGGTTAATGGCTATAGCAAAGACAACAATGCTCATCTTTTAAAAATACCTGAATGAAACAGGGCAGGTGGCCTCTGCAGCCCCACGCATACAGAGTATACAGGATACCAGTCCTCCAGCAGGTGTTGTAGGCTTTCTCTAAATCAAAAAAAACAGCCACAGTCTAGTATTTCCACAGAAAACCGTTCACGACATGGGTGGACAAAATGACAAGATGGTCAACTGCTGAACGGTGAGCCCGAAAACCAAATTGGGCAGTGGTTAGTAGACTGCAAGATTTGAGCCACCATACCAGTTGGCCATGAACCATATGTTAAATCACCTTGCAAAACAGAGCTGGTGAGAGAAAGGGGGCAGTCACTATAAGCAACTTACTGGGCTTGTCACTTGATACCAGCATCTGGGAAACGTGCCATCTCCCCAAATGCAAAGAAGAAAGAGCTTGCCCGCAAGAGGGAGGTGCTGCAACATCTGAATGTGAACATTGTCCGGCCCTGGGGTGGAAGATCGGGATGAAGTGAGAGCATGATCTAGCTCCCTCATTAAAGTGGCACATAACATTCACAATTCAGAGAGGAGAAGGGTATCACCTGAGCCGCCTCCACTGAGGAGCATGGTGGCATGATACTGGGTGGAGCTTAAAATCTCTGCAAAATAGTGACATAAGGTCTTGGAGATAGCAACAGGGTCCACAATGACATCATCTGCTGTGGTCAGGCCAGAAATTGGGGAATATACCTTGGTCCGAGAGAGCCGGCAGAGGTTACCCCATGTGATGGAAGAGGGAGTGAAACTGTTAAAAGAACTAGTACATGAAATCCAGCAAGCTTGTTTGATATCCCGAAGAATGTGATGACACAAATGTTTATAACAAATAATGTTCACCAACATAGGATGATAGCTACAAATGCAGAGAGCACATCTCCCCACACGAATCGCGATGCAGCACACCTCAATCCACCAAGGGGCTGGGGCATGGTGTGGTAAACATGAAGTGTGAGGTATGGAACGTTCTGCGGCAATAAGGATAACATTTGTAAGGTAGTCTACCTGATCATCACAACTGGGGAAATGTTGTTCGTCAAAAGTCATCAGAGAGGAGTTAAGCCTCCAGTCAGCCTTAGAACACCATCAACTGAGTTTACACATAGGTGAGGTAGGAGTCAGCAAACAGACAGCACATGGGAAATGGTTGCTCAAGTACATGTCAGAGAGAATGGACCATTTGAGAATATGGGCGAACTGGGCAGTGCAGAACAAGAGGTCCAAATGGGAATAGGTGTTGGTGGAGTCTGAAAGGAATGTGGGTGCTCCAGTGTTAACACAAATGAGGTTGAGTTGATTGCGAAGGTCAGCCAAGAGGGCACCTCTCAGACAGGTTCTGGAAGAGCCCAAAGAGGATGGTGTGCATTAAAGTAACCAAACAGCAAAAATGAGTGAGGGAGTTAACCAATAAGGTGGAGGAAGTCTGCCATGGCGAAACTGAATGACGCAGAACTGCAAAGAGAAAAGGTGAAGTGAGGAAGGATAATGCAAACTGCAACATGTTGCAGCCAAGTGTTCAGTGTGATGGTCTGGCTATGAACATCATATCGGATCAGCAGCATGACTCCCCCCTGAGATGAAATGCCATCCTCGTGGGGAAGGTCAAAGTGGACCAGAAGGAAATATGAGAGGTCAAAATGGTTGTGAGAATGCAATTTTGTTTCTTGGAGGCAGAAAACAAATGGACGGTGCTATTCCAAGAGCGGCCATAATTCCAGCTTGTTCGATCTAATGTCATGAACGTTCTACTGGAGGAGAGTCATAATGGGGAAAGAGGAGGAGAGAACAAATGAAGGGTTGTCCTCTTGGTGGCTGTTGAATCCCAATCTTTGAAGACTCACTGCTACAGGGCACAGAGGCTTGAGGATGCTGTTTCATGAGATCTACAGAGGCACTGGCTCTCTCTCTGGGTCGGCCCACAGATTCCAGGGCAGAAAAACAGTGGGCAGTGTGCCTGGCAAAATGGAGGTTGGTTAGGTGAGGGTATCACGTGGCGACACCGATGGAGAGGACATCAGAGTCGGGGAAGGAGAAGACCATTTGCCTTGTTTGATTTCTTAGAACCTTTGCAGCTGGCAGATGAAGACTCCATGTGTTTTTTGGCTGGAGGGGCAGAAGAAGTCTTCACGGGAGTGTTCCATTTGTCCTTTCTGGCCTGCTGATTGTGAAGCAGGCGATTTCATCTGCAGGGTAAAGATGTGGTGGCTTTTTGCACAGCTGGGGCAGAGAGTGATGGGGATGCTACAGCCCATCCCTACCACAATTAAACATTTGGCTGTGCTTTTACAAGACATGTGGGTATGGTGGTAATGTTGACACTGGTAGCAACAAATTGTGTTTGGATGTGCAGTCAGACTCTGATGATTTCATAGCTTGCTTTTAGCTTTGATGGAAGACACTCAATCGAACATGAGAAAAAGAGTGCTTGTAGGCACTAAAGTTGCTTCAACATTTTTCATTACCCAGTGGACTGCAGTGATGCCCTGATCAAAGAGGTAAGTTTGGATATCTCCCTCTGTCAGACCATCAAGCAGCCAAGTGTAAATCAAACAACGCAAAGAATTCAGCAGCATGCGATGGGCCCCAACACAAAGAGGTTAGCCATGGAGGAGCGTAGCTGTAAGCAATTGTTGGTCTTAAAAATCACAATTGGTCTCCAGAAGTAAAGTTCCATTGTGTAAACAAGAGCAGGATTTCACATGGTATGCAACTGCATCAACACCTTTCTGAATAATAAATGGATTAACCATAGCAAATGACTGATCTTTCAGTACATTATACTACAAGGAACCGAAGTGCAGCTAGGATTCTTTGAATCTTTAGTCTCACTCAGTTTACGTTTAGTAGATGCAGACTGAGAAGATGATGATTGGCTCAATACAAAACGATCTTCCATGATTGCCAGCATCTCAGATGGTCTGCTACCTTATGTGATTGTTCACACCTCAGTCACACCTCTCAGACTCCTGACAGAGGGACCAATTGGCAATTTGAGAAGGCAACAGCCTGGCCTGTATCTGGGGGTATATGCATACCCTACCTGTCAACCTGGGGCTGGGAATTACGCATTACATAGTCACCTGTTACGTGTCAAACGTGTGGGCCGGCTTTCAGTAATGCAGAGGATGGAAGAAGAAGTAGAGAGGAATCCAAGTGTCAAAGCGGAGAAACGTTAGGAGATGGAGGACAAAAGAGAAAAAGAAAACAAATGAGGGGCTGTTTTGATATCAGTTTATTAAAATCTCAAAACACATCCCCAAAAACATCCCAAACATGTTCTCCATGGGAGCGGAGAAAGAATAGCAGGAGGATAGGCATGCTGCATGAAAAGGGAAGAAGTCCTGCAAAGGCTGGGGACCCATGGTAGCCAAGCATGAACTCACTGAAGAGCAGTAAGCCCGGTGGGGTGGGGGCCAGTAGAATGCCTGCACTGACACACAGGGAAAGTGCAGCGCCCCAAGTTATCTCAACTGGAAGCAGCCATCGGAATTAACTCTTTCACATATTGACTACAATTACCGTACTTTTCTTTTTATTTGAAAAGATGTACACAAATATCAACTTTTACCTATTTCTTGATATCTCATTAGTTAGTAAACTTGAGCCCTAATCACCCCTTATACTGAGTGGTTGTAATTAAACTTTCCCTATTTAACACATTATTATATGGAAACTAATTACTGTACGAGCACCAAACTTGGTAGCATTAATGTCACAGACAGGGGGAAGAGAACTTATGCAGAATCAATTCAATTGAAACATTTTTAATGTGCTACTATGGTACATCATGCCATTACATACTGGTACCATCACTGCTACAAAAGGGGCTCAATATGGCGCCCATCAGTGTCCAGAAGAGTCTGAAAGTGCAGGATTGCATTCTGCATGGCAGGACGAAGCATATCCATAGGTATTCTGGCCACCTCTCTTGATATCCTGCATTTCAGATCAGCACATGTGAATGTTCCCCTGGTAAACCTTGTCCTTCAGGCAGTCCCATAACCAGAAATCATGGGGAGTACGATCAGATTATTGTGCCGGCCAAGCATTTGGAAACAATCGGCTGGTAATTCGATCATTTCCAAATGTGTCTCGGAGAAGTAGGTGAAATACACGAGTGATGTGTGGTGGGGCCCCATCTTGAATGAAACCTGCTGACTTCAATGCGTGTCTCTCCTGTAGAGTGGGTATGATATGCTGGCGAAGCACATCACACTAATGCTGGCTAGCCACACTGCATGTCTTTGGTCCTTGAGCACCAACCTGTTTAAAAACGAATCGGCCAATGATGAAAGTTGTCTGAAGACACACCATATGGTGACACGTTCACCATACAGAGGAACTTCATGCACAGTGACTGGAGTGAAGATCCCACACTCAACAATTTTGTGTGTTCACCTCACCTGTCAGAGAAGAATGAGCTTTGCCTATCCATAAGATGGTTCAGAGTCAGCCTTCACCAACTTCAATCCTTATGAGAAAGTAGAGAGCGAAGTCAACACACCATTGTGCATCCTCTGGTGCAAGCTGCTGTACAATATGGGTCATTTACAGATACCATTTGAGATTGGTTTGAAGCACCTTCCATACAGTGGACCACAGGATTCAACTGTTGTGACACAAAATGAGCACTACCTGATGATCGGGAATTGTGCATTGCATTCTCTGCCATAGCTACAGCGATTTCATCACCCACCTGTGGTGCAACCAATCATCGGCCTCTTCCCGGAGCGATTGATCTGAACTTCTTCATCATGCTCCACACAGCATGAGGAGAAAGAAGAGCCTTCCATAATCCTTTCAGCTGGCGATATTCTCAAAGTGCAGCTGCAGCATTACTGTTGTTTTGATAACAGAGCTTCACCAATAATGTCCTGCTCCTTTTGTCCAAGATCATGTTGACACATTACCTGGTCAGGTGTGCGAGACTGTGAATCATTATGGTGGCCATAGTTGGAACTGTACGGTGGCACTGTGATGCATGGAAATCGTGCACCCAATACTCTGTACATTAATGCTACCAGGTACCACTCACACAGTAATTAGTTTCTGTGTTATAAGATGGAATGACAACACCAACATAAATGAAGGTGGGTTTTGTAAAGTAAGGTCACTGTCCAACTTTCTCAATGGCACTTTCAAGCAAGTTCCCTCTGACAATGCAGTGTGTATTGATGAGAGTATTACAACATATTATGGAGGCATGAGGCTAAACAGTTTATCAAATGCAAGCCATTTAGATTTGGTTTCAAGCTATGGTTTTTGGCAAATCCTGATGGCGATATACATGCAGGAACGTGCTGTGGCACACACATGAAAATACCTAGAAACTGGTCTTGGTCAGGGTGGGGATGTAGTGATCGCTTTGATTCAGCATATAAATAATCCAGGCAGAACACAAATCTACTTTGACAATTTCTTTACGCCAGTTCTGTTGCTGGTAGAACTGTGCAGAAGAAACCTGGGTGCACAAAGACAATGTGAGAAAAGAGAGTTGGAAAGCAGCTGAATTTGCCATCGAAGAATGAGTTTGGAAAACGCAAAAGAAGAAAATGTGTTTCAGCATCAAACACCCAGATCACTGCACTGAGATAGAATGACAATGCAGTAATGACAGTTCTTTCCAACTGTGATTATGTAGAACCTTTATGAAGTGTGAAAAGATCAAACAGAACGGAAAGAAAGAGAGTAATGATAAAGCTGGCTGATGCTGTGAAACAATATAATCTGCATATGGGAGGGGTTGGTCTGAATGATCAATTCACAGCTCTATATAGGACAAAAATGAGAATTAAAAATGGTGGTGGTCTCTGTTAGCATGGAGTACCGACGTACATTTGTACAGGGATATTTGTTATATTCAAGATTGGGAAAAGATCTGCCATCTTCAGTTTCGAAGGCAAGTTGTTCTTCAAATTTTGAAAACCCATGGAACCCCAAAACTTGGTTCATCATCATGATTTCTTTCATTAGATGATGTAAGGCAGGACAGAAAAAATCATCTCATCTTCACAGGACAGTCATCATAGATAACAGGTACGCAACTGTGTGTGTATATGTATGAAATGCCAGCACCACTTCATCCAGATTGTTTTGAGGGGTTTCACAAATTTTGAAATATCTCTAAGCTAAGATTCAGACAAGAATTTTTCTAATGATTCAAAACTATTTTGAGTGTTTAAATATTTTTTTAAAATAAAGTAAGAATGTGGAATAAAAACAGCTTAAAAATAAAAATTGTAATAAATCTGGAAATTGCCCATTGGCATTGCTATCAATGTTCATGACCTTATAAGTGAAAATTAAACGGAAATCATGTTTTTTCATGTAAACCTGTATCAAAACAATAACCAACAAGTATTTTTAAGCAGAAAAACCGAATTTAATAATTCTGGGCACTAGCGGGCATTTAATCACAGGAGTTATTTAGTATGGCTAGTAGTGAACCACTTTCATATAGGCCATTCACTACAGGATAACCAATAACATCACTGAGCCAGAGATCTCTTAAAAGTATATTGTCTATTACAGTACCAGTAATACTGTGTATTTCTGGTGGGAATGTTAACTTCAGAACTGAGGTTATAAGTGTAAAGTAAAATTTTGAACTCATTACCTTTATCTGAATCTTTCACAAAATTAATGTTAATATCTCCATCCATACTAATATATAAAGACGAGACATCACTTAATGCTATTACCAAAAATTTCAAAAAGTGCTTGAGTGATTTACTTAAAATAAAATAAAAAACAAACATTCAGATGGACATATGCTAGATTTTTCTAATATATATAAAAACAAGGGGGAAAAGCCTCTCCCTAAGTATCATAGATCAGTGTCTTTTGTTATAACCTTTTCCAAAATATATTAATCAGTTTTTCACATACTGGTTAGTAACTACTTTGAAAAACTTAACCTTCTTTGTAACAGACAGCATGCATAACAAATGCACAGCCCAGAACACATAGTAACAACTGAGTAATTATAACACAATGGAGTAAACAAAAAAACTGTCGATAACAATTTACACATCTTAACATGTCCCCTTAAACTAACAGCGACACACAGTATGAAGTCTAAATGTCAGTCACTTCTTCACTTATTTCACAAGGCCATGGTTTCTTACACATGTTTCATGTTTGGCATTGCTAAGTGGTTTTGTGATGGCATCGGCTAACATTTCCTCAGAAGGTAGATGTTCAACATTAATAAAACCTGACTCAACATGCCTTCTTATTAAATGATTCTTTATATCAATATGCTTTGATCTAGAATTTGTCACTAGACACTTGGCTAACTGAATGGCTCATCACAATACACTGTAAATGGCTTTATGACATTACTTGGACCTACCCCAAACATAAGTTGTCTTAATCATAGTAAGTCTTGAACAGTTGGTGCCAAGGCCATACATTCAGCTTCACAAGTAGAAAAAGCAATAGTTTTTTTTTTCTGCTAGACCATGAAATTAAAGAGTTTTGCAATTTTATGCATAAACCAGTTACAAGTGTCTGTCATTGATTTTATTTCCCCAATCTGCATCACTGAAGGCCATTATTTCTCTGTCACCATCTCTAGAAAATTCTAGACTGTAGTCCATGGTTCCCTTTAAATACCTAAACAATCTTTTTACAGACAACCAATGCATCTTTTCAAAACAATGATTATATCTGCTAAGGAGATTTACAGCAAAACAGGTATCAGGTCTGGAGATTTGAGATAGATATAGAAGACTTTCTATTGCTTCTTGATATGGTATCTTGATATCACCTTATTTGACTGCTTCAAAGTCCAAATTAAGTTCAAGTGATGTTGACCCCGGCATGGCTTCACTCATTCCAAATTTCTCCATAACTTCTTTTGCACAGGATTTCTGGGAGAGTCAACTGTTTCCTTTATCACAAGCCATGTAATTTCCATGCCTAGCCATTGGTGTATTTGTCCTAAATCTTTTATCTCAAATAATCTCTTCAAAGAACTTTTGAATTGCTCCAAAACACTTCTGTCATTTGAGAATAATAACATATCATCGACATATAAAGTTATGATGACTAGTTTGGTGCTGTCTCTGTTAAAACAGATACACGGATCAGTGTTTAATCTGTTCAATTTCAGTTTTCTCAACACTTCATCAATTGTTTGATTCCAGTTCCTACCAGCCTGTTTTGAGACCATAAACAGCTTTCTTCAGTCTCCATACTTTTCCAGGAGTTTCAAAATTTTCTAGTGGAATGACATAAATTTCTTCATTTAAGTCTCCATAGAGATAAGCAGTAGTGATGTCAACAAGGTTGATCTCAAGGTCATCTCAAGCTGTCATAGACAAGAGATATCTAATGGATGCAAAGGTTTCCTGATAATCACACCTTGAACTTGAGTGCATCCTTTTACCACTAGGTGTGCCTTAAATGTTTCTGGTGTAGTGCTAGTTCCAGGCTTTATTTTTAACACCCACTTAGTCTCATGTGGTTTGTGTCGCCTGGGTAGCTCTACTTCTTCAAATGTGTTATTACGAACTAGAGATGAGAATTCTTTCTTCATTGCTTTTTCTCCATTCATTTTTTGGCCCTTCCAAAGCTTGACATCAATGTCTTCACTTGGAAGTCCTCCTTTCAAATAGTAAGTAACACGATCAGGCCCTGTCATGGGTTTTGGTTCTCTATGTGACCTTTGAGGCATGTTTTGAGTCTCATAAGCCACGTCTTGTGCTTCAATTTCTACTGAATCACTGTCAAAGCCATAAAAGGGTTCATTATCACTGTCTTCTTATTTAACTACTTCTCCGGTACGTAAAATATTGATGTCCTGAAGAACTGCTTCTTCTTTCAATTGTAAGGCATTTCTGGTCTTAGGTTCCTCTGTCTTTGAACTTGAAAAACTCCCATCTTCCAGTGACTATGCCACTGATTTATTGAAAGATACAGACGAATATAATGTAAAAATAATACTCGTTATGTTAAACAAACAATGGAAACACCAGGTAGGAATATCAAAAATGTAGGAAAAGACAGGCTGCTATTTACTGTAAAGACGACACCTTAAGTTGCAGACAGGCACAACTGGCATTCCGGTCTGAGACGCTGGAGTTGACAGTAATAGGTGCATTTGGTGCACTTTTTTTTTTTGTGTGTGTGTGTGTGTGTGTGTGTGTGTGTGTGTGTGTGTGTGTGTGTGTGTGTGTGTTGATGAAGGCTGTGGCCGAAATCTTATGTGTCTTTTAATTGTGCCTGTCTGCAATGTCACGTGTCTTCTTCACTGCAATTAGTAATTTGTCTTTTCCTGCATAGTTGCCTGTGATTGTATTCATTTGTAGTGAGTTAATATCTGAATGCACTCACCATTCTTGTCTTCTTAAATGTTAAAGATGCAAATCCTACATAATTCCAATTATGTGGCAGTCCATGCACAATACTGCTGTGGGAGATAGACATCTAAAAAGGTAACATTGTCAAATATTTGTGTCTACACGATCACATGTATGGTTGAGAGAACCATTTTAGCAGTTTCTGGTAACACCAAAAATGACAGTTTTCATGTAAAATC
The DNA here is from genome assembly GCF_021461385.2 of Schistocerca piceifrons. Lineage (NCBI taxonomy): Eukaryota > Metazoa > Arthropoda > Insecta > Orthoptera > Acrididae > Schistocerca > Schistocerca piceifrons. Next base: position 1,060,031,292 of record NC_060139.1, read on the forward strand.
AAAATGTATGTAGAATATTTTTCAGGTTTAAATCTTCAGTGCTGTTGCCTAATGGTAGCAGTAGTGCATGCAATCACGGCATTTTTGGGCACCTAGCTTTTAACACACAAATCAACACTAGGTTTTGTTTCATAACTGGAAGCCATTATGTGGTAACTGGTTACAGCAATTATGTAAAAATCAAGTATTGTAGACTGTGTTTGTATAGCTACATAATTTATTATTATTTTGTGCATATTATTTGTTCTCCAATTACTATTCACAAAACAGTTTGATACTGACAATTAGCAACTAAATACAAACCCCACTGGTCAGATTTATGAGACACTGAAAAAACTCGAAAAGCTGAGAGTAGCAATGAGTACTGTTCTAAGAACACACGAACAGACCAAATCAGAACTAGTATTAAGAATTGATGAAATTGTATATGCTCAGGAAGAGTTGTCCATGATGAAAACTAAATTAATAATGCAAGTTAATGGAACGGCATGCACTTGAGAACAAATCAACTAGGATAATACGGAAGTGCAGATCGAACTGGTAGGAAAGCTACAAGGTCTCGCAACTGAACAAGAAAAAATAATTGCAGTACTATTCAATTATCAAACAGATTAACGAGACAACAGAGGAAAAGTTCTCCCACTGGCAGCAACATCAACGAGTGCAGAGTGAGTCTTCATTCGGCATAAAAAACAAACCCAAAAATGTTTTTCCAGCTTATAGCCAAGCAACTTTGGCACAAACAAAGAAAGCTTGATGTGTGTGAAAGATCCCATCACTACTGATATCAGGGAGTGGTGTGAGTCTGTGATGAAAGAAGTAACCACAATCAAACAGGATATAATACAAATCAGGCAAGTGAAAGAGAGTGACAGCTTATCTATTATGGAAGCTAACAAGGTGTCCGGTCCCATCAGTATTTTTGTGCTGCAAGCTGGGCCAAGTACTGGGGCGCTACCTAATGTTGCAACAAATACTCCTATGTCCAGACTAGGCATTACTCCTCTCCCTCATTCCTAACACAGTCTTAGTATTTTTTTTAAAAAAGATTCACAACAGGCAATTTAGCATATTCACTCCAGACAAAAAATCCACCAATCCTATGCTATTTATTCGATCCTTATATGGGATACTGTCTCACTTGTGGAGTGAGATACAAAACATATAATTTGGCAGTAGATTCATGCAAAGCAACGCCACTCTCTGAGCCACAGATGCTGCCGGTACCTAAAAATATATGAAAAATTTGGATGGTCCTTGTTCGCCAAGCCCTCGTCAAGAGGTGTTCAGGAAAGGTTATGGAAAGAACTGTTCAATGAGCTCCAGTATAACTTCCAGTGATACTTTGAAAAATATATTCATGAAAGTTATGCTTAGGTATAGAATCAAAGCTAACAACATTACTCTAGTCGAGTGTTGTGGTACCACCTCTCTCCACAAGTTCACTTTGCTCACAAGAAATAAAGCTCCCAGCAATTTCATTGCCAAAATTCAATCATAACATTGCAGAATTCATGAATTTTTTCAATACCTTTAAGGCACTGGTTATTAGCAATGATGCTTTAACTGATGTCCAGCAGTATTATCATTTGTTGTCATCTGAGTCTGGTGAACCTCGTAAGCTGATTGAAAACTTGCCGGTTACAGAAAGTAACTAAGATTGCATGGGACTGATAGTTCAAAGGTACAAAAATCCCAGGTTATTTACTGATTTGTGTACAAAATAACTCCCGAACCCATGCCGAATGTCAAAACTGAATCTGCCAAGAACTTACAGATGCTGATCAACAAGTTAATGAGAAATCTGAAAGCTACTGAGGCCAGGCAAGTCAGCATTTGTGCGTACAATTCTCAATGAACTTCTCTCACCATCCAACTGTGAATTTTGTAATTCAACACACAAGCTAAGTTTTTGTCCTAAGTTCAAAGACAGCAATATTGCAAGCATGATACACTTTGTGATCAGACAAAAGCTACATTTCAACTGTCTGATCAAGGATCATAGGCAAAAGAATGTTGCGCCGCAGCTGCCACCATTTATAGCAGGTACCACAATATGCTACCGCACAAGGAACAAGCCAGTTACAGTGTCGATAGAGAGCAAGATGTGAATGTACCACAACAGCAAACATAATGCATATTTAAAGGAAACCACCAGTGTGCAGAAGTGCTGTTATCAACTGCCCTTATAAATGTAGCCAACAAATATGGTAAGGTGCCCCAATGCAGAGCACTTCTTGACAGTGGCTTACTAATGAACTTCATGAGTGAGAGTTTAGCAGATCTGATGGGGCTACAGCTAAGCCAGCATGTTGTTGTTGTGGTCTTCAGTCCAGAGACTGGTTTGATGCAGCTCTCCATGCTACTCTATCCTGTGCAAGCTTCTTCAACTCTGAGTAGCTACTGCAACCTACATCCTTCTGATGCTGCTTAGTGTATTCATCTGTTGATCCCCCCTCTACGAGTTTTACTCTCCACACTTCCCTCCAGAACTAAATTGGCGATCCCTTGCTTCAGAAAGTGTCCTACCAATCAATCTCTTCTTTTAGTCAGGTTGTGCCACAAATTCCTCTTCTCCCCAATTCAATTCAATACTTCCTCATTAGTTATGTAATCTACCCATCGAATTTTCAGCATTCTTCTGTAGCACCACATTTTTAGAGCTTCTATTCTCTTCTTGTCTAAAGTATTTATCGTCCATGTTTCACTTCCATACATGACTACACCCCATATAAATACTTTCAGAAAAGAGTTCCTGACACTTAAATCTATACTCGAAGTTAACAAATCTCTCTTCTTCAGAAATGCATTCCTTGTCATAGCCAGTCTACATTTTATATCCTCTCTACTTCGACCATCATCAGTTACTTTGCTCCCCAAACCATAAAATTCATCTACCACTGTAAGTGTGTCATTTCCTAATGTAATTCCCTCAGCATCACCTGATTTAATTCGACTACATTCCATTATCCTTGTTTTGCTTTTGTTTATGTTCATCTTATATCCTCCTTCCGAGACACTGTCCATTCCATTCGGATTCTCTTCCAGATCCTTTGCTGTCTCTGATAGAATTAAAATGTCATTGGCAAACCTTGATTTCTTCCCCATGGATTTTAATTTCTACTCCAATTTTTTCTTTTGTTTCCTTTACTGCTTGCTCAGTATACAGATTGAACAACATCGGGGAGAGGCTACAACCCTGTCTCACTCCCTTGCCAACCACTGCTTCCCTTTCATGCCCCTCGACTCTTATCACTGCCATCTCGTTTCTGTACAAATTGTAAATAGCCTTTAGCTCCCTGTATTTTACCCCTGCCACATTCAAAATTTTAAAGAGAGTATTCTACTCAACATTGTCAAAAGCTTTCTCTAAGTCTACAAATGCTAGAAACATAGGTTCGCCTTTCCTTTAATCTATCTTCTAAGAGAAGTCGTAGGGTCAGTGTTGCCTCGCGTGTTCCAACATTTCTACAGAATCCAAACTAATCTTCTCCAAGGTTGGCTTCTACCAGTTCTCCTATTCGTCGGTAAAGAATTCGTGTTAGTATTTTCCAACTATGACTTGTTAAACTGATAGGATAATTTTCACACCTCTCAACACCTGCTACCTTTGAGATTGGAATTATTATATTTTTCTTGAAGCCTGAAGGTATTACACGTGTCTCATACATCTTGCTCACTAGATGGTAGAGTTTTGTCACGAATAGCTCTCCCAAGACTATCGGTAGTTCTAATACAATGTTGTTTACTCTCGGGGCCTTGTTTCGACTTAGGTATTTCAGTGCTCTGTCAAACACTTCACGCAGTATCATATCTCCCATTCCATCTTCATCTAGTCCTCTTCCATTTCCATAATATTGCCCTCAAGTACTTCGCCCTTGAATAGACCCTCTATGTAATTCCACCTTTCTACTTTCCCTTCTTTGCTTAAAACTGGTTTTCCATCTGAGCTCTTGATATTCATATGAGTGGTTCTCTTTTCCCCAAAGGTCTCTCTACTTTTCCTGTAGGCTGTACCTATCTTACCCCATAGTGATATATGCCTTTACATCCTTACTTTTGTCCTGTAGCCATCTCTGCTTAGCCATTTTGCACTTCCAGTTGATCTCATTTCTGAGACGTTTGTATTTCTTTTTTCCTGCTTCATTTACTGCATTTTTTATATTTTCTCCTTTCATCAATTAAATTCAGTATCTCTTTTGTTACCCAAGGATTTCTACTAGCACTCATCTTTTTACCTACTTGATCCTCTGCTGCCTTTACTATTTCATCTCTCAATGCTACCCATTCTTCTTCTACTGTATTTCTTTCCTCCGTTCTTGTCAATCGATCCCTAATGCTCTCTCTGTAACACTCTAAAACCTCTGGTTCTTTCAGTTTCTCTAAGTCCCATTTCCTTTGAATTTTACCTTTTTGCAGTTTCTTCAGTTTTAATCTACAGACATAACCAATAGATTGTGGTCAGCGTTCACATCTGACCTTGCAAATATCTTACGATTTAAAACCTGGTTTCTAAATCTCTGTCTTACCATTATATATTCTATCTGGAACCTCCCAATGCCTCCAGGCCTCTTGCATGTATACGATCTTCTTTCATGATTCTTAAACCAAGTGTTAGCTATGATTAAGTTAAGCTCTGTGCAAAATACTACCATGCGGCTTCCTCTTTCATTCTTCACCCCCATTCCATATTCACCTACTACTTTTCTTTTCTTACCTTTCCTACTATCAAATTCCAGTCCTCTATAACTATTAAATTTTCGTCTTCCTGCACTATGTGAATAATTTCTTTTCTCTCATCATACCCCTATGACTATTAAATTTTTATCTCCCTTCACTATCTGAATAATTTCTTTTATCTCATCACACATTTCTGCAATCTCTTCATGATCTGCAGAGCATGTTGGCGTATAAACTTGTACTACTGTGGTAGGCATGGGCTTCGTGTCTGTGTCTATCTAGGCTACAATGATGCATTCACTATATTGTTAGTAGTAGCTTACCCACGATCTTTTTTTTCTCGATTATTAAACCTGCTCCTGCATTACCACTACTTTATTTTGTATTTACAACACTGAATTCACCTTACCAGAAGTCTTGTTCCTCCTGCCACTGAACTTCACTAATTCCCACTATATCTAACTTAAACCTATCCATTTCCCTTTTTAAATTCACCTTACCAGAAGTCTTGTTCCTCCTGCCACTGAACTTCACTAATTCCCACTATATCTAACTTAAACCTATCCATTTCCCTTTTTAAATTTTCTAACCTGCCTGCCCAATTAAGAGATCTGACACTTCACACTCCGATCCGCAGAATGCCAGTTTTGTTTCCCCTGATAACGACGTCTTCCTGATTTGCCCCATCCAAAGATCCGAATGGGGGACTATTTTACCTCCGGGATATTTTACCCAAGAGGACGCTATCTTCATTTAACCATACAGTAATGATGCATGCCCTCAAGAAAACTTTTGGCTGTGGTTTCCCCTTCCTTTCAGTGGTTCGCAGAGCAGCACAGCAAGGCCATTTTTGTTAATGTTACAAGGCCAGATCAGTCAATCATCCGGACTGTTGCCCCTGCAACTGCTGAAAAGGCTGCTGCCCCTCTTCGGGAACCACACATTTGTCTGGCCTCTCAACAGATACCCCACCATTGCGATTGCACCTACGGTATGACTATCTGTATTGGTGAGGCATGCAAGCCTCCCCACCAATGGCAAGGTCCATGGTTCATGAATACGATTCCAATAGCAGGCATCAGTGGAGCCTCAAACCATTGAAGTGTCACACATTTGTGAGCTGTATATTTTGTCAAAATGTACTATCACACATCTGCTGTCTGTGCATTACTGCCACGTATCACAGGGCCACTCCCACCAGTATCCTTTAAAATAGCCACCTGGTAACTTCGTAAGCATAAGAGGTTATCAGATTCATCATTCAGATCATGGTGAGATTGATCTTCTACTTGGAGCATTGATATTTTTTCACATGTTGAATCCTGGTCAGCTAAAGATAGACAGCCACCCAACCTTACAGGACACATGCCTCTGTACGATTGTGTCAAGAATGATACCACCTCATTGAATCAAGTCCAGTGCATGAAAGGTACTGTCATACCTTGCACGCAGAGACCACCTTAACATTCATGTCGAACAGTTCTGGCAGCAAGAAGAAATGAAGTCTGTTTCTGTGCATTTGAGAAGTATTTTGTAAAAACCATTCAGAGGAAACCTGACTGCATGAGAACTTCACAAAGCAGCAAAGGCATTCATTCATAAGGCGCAATAGCAAGACTATTGGAAGCAGATAGAACAACTACAATATACAGCCAAACACTTTCCAAGAAAGGATCACTTGTATCACTTCATCCTTTCCTGAATAAGGAACAGCTGCTAAGGATGGGCAGCACATTGTAACAGTCAAAGGTTTCTTAATCAGAAGCACACCATGATTCTTCCTCCTAACCATCAGTAACTAAATCAATAGTCATGAAGGAGCATCTTCGTTTGTTGTACACAGGACCTCAACTCCTGTTAAGAAGCCTGAGACAACAGTATCGTATACTCAACCGAAAATCAATAATCAAGCAAATAATTTGCAAGTGCCTTCCTTGTCATCACTTGAAGGCAACCACTGAGGTCCAGTTCATGGAACAACTTCCTTCAATCCCAGTTGAACAAAGCAGACTTTCCCTCAATTGTCGAGTTGAGTATGGGTGGCCAGCAAATGTCAGGGAGGGAGGATGGAGCTGCAAAACTAGGGTGAAGGTCTAAATTTCCTCGTTTGTTTGGATGGCAACAAGGGCAGTACAAATAGAGCTTGTCACTGATCCATCCTCTCAACCTTCCACCATTGCTGCTCTTTGAAGATTTATTTCACAACGAGGTGTCTGCACAAATGTTTACAGTGACAATGGGAAGACATCCGTGAGAGCGAGGAACGAGCCACATGAACTGCACAAACTGTTCAGCTCTCAGTCCCACACTATACAAATCCAGAATTATGTATCACAGAATGGGATACTGTGCCATTTTATCCCACCTCAGGTGCCACACTTGGTGGACTATGGGAAGCGAGTATAAAATCCTTCAAGACACATTTAAAGAGGATCATGGGAACCAATTGTTGACACCTAAAAAATTATACACACTTCTAACTCAAATTGAAGTTTTTTTGAGTTCCCAATCCATTATGTAATATCCTGATAACCCAGATGAATTATCAAATCTTACTCCAGGCCATTTTCTTATTGGTGAACCTTTGACAACAGTCCCAGAGCCAGGTTTGCTTTCAGAGCCATCATCTGTGTTGTCAAGATGGCAGCTCATCCAGCAGTGTAAGCAGTACCTGTGGAATTGGTGATCAAAGGACTACCTCTCGCAACTGCAGCAGAGAACTATTTGGTCATCAATGAAAGACAATCTACAGCCAGGTATAGTGGTTCTCTTGAAGGAAGACAACTTGCCACCTCTTGTGTAGCAATCTGGAGTCGTTTGCACACACCATAATGCTGATGGTTTGGTGAGAGTTTTTTCAGTGAGACACAGCAACAGGAACCTATAACTACCATTCTCGAAGATCTGTATTGTTCCATATGAAACATAGACTCTAGTGCTCATAATAATTCATTTACTATCTGAACTTGTGTTTCTTTTGTGCACAATGGGCATGATTTTTTTCAATCATTTATCTCCTTGTTTGTATGAGCTAACTTGTACTAGGTATGATTAATTGTATTTGTGCAATTTATGTAAAGTAGATGGGTGAAATGTTCTGCATTGGTGCAAAGTTCCCTCACAAGAGTGCAGCAGTGACTGGTCACTGTTGCTGGATGTAAGAAATTGTACCAGCCTTCGACACAATGGGACAGCCAGATCAGAGTAACTATGACTGCCACGCCGCTCAGACATACTTGTAACTGTGTCTCACAATGCACTGTTGAATATACAGTCCACTTTTACCAATTGTGTACCTTTCCTTTGAAAAGAGTGTATGTATTCGTCTGGATTATGGAAAGAATGAAGCAGCACAGAATTAACGCACATTTTGTGGCTGTCTACAGCAGGGATACATTTTTTTGTCAAAGGGGATGCAATAACAGACCTCTCCACTGCCATGCTGCCTGCCAGTGTAGGTTGGAGTCACAGCTGCTATGGACCATGGCAAATTCTACCGAGGAATACAAATGTGACTTCTTGGTGAGCTCACTGATCCTGGCCAGCCATGCAAAGAAAATCAGGGCACCAATATGCACAAAGCCATCTGTCCAAAAATGCAAGTGTCTGATTGTCTTCATGCTACCCAATAATCTGAACTACAGCAGCTACTGATCATTTTGCAGTGTTCGCTAAATGCGACAGAATAATCAGAGCCCGGGAGTGTTCACTTTATTATTACCAATACCAAACATACTGCCATGCCTCTTAAAATGTTCCACGGCCCGAGCAGTCAGTACTCTCCAAGGAGATGAAAAATATTAATTTAAGGACCAGAAGAAATATATGTCTTTGTTGCCATTTTATTACACCCTTACGTGGTGGCCAAAATACCAAACTCAGGCAGCTATATGCTAGTTTATCCTGAATCAGGAAGGGTGAAGGGGCTACACCCCTTTCACAATTTAAAACTTTCCGCAAGTGACATATGGACAGATAGGGGCTGTATACATATCATACAATAGAATTTATGTGTGGAGTTAATACCATTACATTTCTATGTATGTCATTTGTAGACAAACGTTTAACAACATTGACACAGGTGTGCATGCGTGTGTGTGTGTGTGTGTGTGTGTGTGTGTGTGTGTGTGTGTGTGTGTGTGTTGATGAAGGCCGTGGCCGAAATCTTATGTGTCTTTTAATTGTGCCTGTCTGCAATGTCACGTGTCTTCTTCACTGCAATTAGTAATTTGTCTTTTCCTGCATAGTTGCCTGTGATTGTATTCATTTGTAGTGAGTTAATATCTGAATGCACTCACCATTCTTGTCTTCTTAAATGTTAAAGATGCAAATCCTACATAATTCCAATTATGTGGCAGTCCATGCACAATACTGCTGTGGGAGATAGACATCTAAAAAGGTAACATTGTCAAATATTTGTGTCTACACGATCACATGTATGGTTGAGAGAACCATTTTAGCAGTTTCTGGTAACACCAAAAATGACAGTTTTCATGTAAAATCAAAATGTATGTAGAATATTTTTCAGGTTTAAATCTTCAGTGCTGTTGCCTAATGGTAGCAGTAGTGCATGCAATCACGGCATTTTTGGGCACCTAGCTTTTAACACACAAATCAACACTAGGTTTTGTTTCATAACTGGAAGCCATTATGTGGTAACTGGTTACAGCAATTATGTAAAAATCAAGTATTGTAGACTGTGTTTGTATAGCTACATAATTTATTATTATTTTGTGCATATTATTTGTTCTCCAATTACTATTCACAAAACAGTTTGATACTGACAATTAGCAACTAAATACAAACCCCACTGGTCAGATTTATGAGACACTGAAAAAACTCGAAAAGCTGAGAGTAGCAATGAGTACTGTTCTAAGAACACACGAACAGACCAAATCAGAACTAGTATTAAGAATTGATGAAATTGTATATGCTCAGGAAGAGTTGTCCATGATGCAAACTAAATTAATAATGCAAGTTAATGGAACGGCATGCACTTGAGAACAAATCAACTAGGATAATACGGAAGTGCAGATCGAACTGGTAGGAAAGCTACAAGGTCTCGCAACTGAACAAGAAAAAATAATTGCAGTACTATTCAATTATCAAACAGATTAACGAGACAACAGAGGAAAAGTTCTCCCACTGGCAGCAACATCAACGAGTGCAGAGTGAGTCTTCATTCGGCATAAAAAACAAACCCAAAAATGTTTTTCCAGCTTATAGCCAAGCAACTTTGGCACAAACAAAGAAAGCTTGATGTGTGCGAAAGATCCCATCACTACTGATATCAGGGAGTGGTGTGAGTCTGTGATGAAAGAAGTAACCACAATCAAACAGGATATAATACAAATCAGGCAAGTGAAAGAGAGTGACAGCTTATCTATTATGGAAGCTAACAAGGTGTCCGGTCCCATCAGTATTTTTGTGCTGCAAGCTGGGCCAAGTACTGGGGCGCTACCTAATGTTGCAACAAATACTCCTATGTCCAGACTAGGCATTACTCCTCTCCCTCATTCCTAACACAGTCTTAGTATTTTTTTTAAAAAAGATTCACAACAGGCAATTTAGCATATTTACTCCAGACAAAAAATCCACCAAGCCTATGCTATTTATTCGATCCTTATATGGGATACTGTCTCACTTGTGGAGTGAGATACAAAACATAAAATTTGGCAGTAGATTCATGCAAAGCAACGCCACTCTCTGAGCCACAGATGCTGCCGGTACCTAAAAATATATGAAAAATTTGGATGGTCCTTGTTCGCCAAGCCCTCGTCAAGAGGTGTTCAGGAAAGGTTATGGAAAGAACTGTTCAATGAGCTCCAGTATAACTTCCAGTGATACTTTGAAAAATATATTCATGAAAGTTATGCTTAGGTATAGAATCAAAGCTAACAACATTACTCTAGTCGAGTGTTGTGGTACCACCTCTCTCCACAAGTTCACTTTGCTCACAAGAAATAAAGCTCCCAGCAATTTCATTGCCAAAATTCAATCATAATATTGCAGAATTCATGAATTTTTTCAATACCTTTAAGGCACTGGTTATTAGCAATGATGCTTTAACTGATGTCCAGCAGTATTATCATTTGTTGTCATCTGAGTCTGGTGAACCTCGTCAGCTGATTGAAAACTTGCCGGTTACAGAAAGTAACTAAGATTGCATGGGACTGATAGTTCAAAGGTACAAAAATCCCAGGTTATTTACTGATTTGTGTACAAAATAACTCCTGAACCCATGCCGAATGTCAAAACTGAATCTGCCAAGAACTTACAGATGCTGATCAACAAGTTAATGAGAAATCTGAAAGCTACTGAGGCCAGGCAAGTCAGCATTTGTGCGTACAATTCTCAATGAACTTCTCTCACCATCCAACTGTGAATTTTGTAATTCAACACACAAGCTAAGTTTGTGTCCTAAGTTCAAAGACAGCAATATTGCAAGCATGATACACTTTGTGATCAGACAAAAGCTACATTTCAACTGTCTGATCAAGGATCATAGGCAAAAGAATGTTGCGCCGCAGCTGCCACCATTTATAGCAGGTACCACAATATGCTACCGCACAAGGAACAAGCCAGTTACAGTGTCGATAGAGAGCAAGATGTGAATGTACCACAACAGCAAACATAATGCATATTTAAAGGAAACCACCAGTGTGCAGAAGTGCTGTTATCAACTGCCCTTATAAATGTAGCCAACAAATATGGTAAGGTGCCCCAATGCAGAGCACTTCTTGACAGTGGCTTACTAATGAACTTCATGAGTGAGAGTTTAGCAGATCTGATGGGGCTACAGCTAAGCCAGCATGTTGTTGTTGTGGTCTTCAGTCCAGAGACTGGTTTGATGCAACTCTCCATGCTACTCTATCCTGTGCAAGCTTCTTCAACTCTGAGTAGCTACTGCAACCTACATCCTTCTGATGCTGCTTAGTGTATTCATCTGTTGATCCCCCCTCTACGAGTTTTACTCTCCACACTTCCCTCCAGAACTAAATTGGCGATCCCTTGCTTCAGAAAGTGTCCTACCAATCAATCTCTTCTTTTAGTCAGGTTGTGCCACAAATTCCTCTTCTCCCCAATTCAATTCAATACTTCCTCATTAGTTATGTAATCTACCCATCGAATTTTCAGCATTCTTCTGTAGCACCACATTTTTAGAGCTTCTATTCTCTTCTTGTCTAAAGTATTTATCGTCCATGTTTCACTTCCATACATGACTACACCCCATATAAATACTTTCAGAAAAGAGTTCCTGACACTTAAATCTATACTCGAAGTTAACAAATCTCTCTTCTTCAGAAATGCATTCCTTGTCATAGCCAGTCTACATTTTATATCCTCTCTACTTCGACCATCATCAGTTACTTTGCTCCCCAAACCATAAAATTCATCTACCACTGTAAGTGTGTCATTTCCTAATGTAATTCCCTCAGCATCACCTGATTTAATTCGACTACATTCCATTATCCTTGTTTTGCTTTTGTTTATGTTCATCTTATATCCTCCTTCCGAGACACTGTCCATTCCATTCGGATTCTCTTCCAGATCCTTTGCTGTCTCTGATAGAATTAAAATGTCATTGGCAAACCTTGATTTCTTCTCCATGGATTTTAATTTCTACTCCAATTTTTTCTTTTGTTTCCTTTACTGCTTGCTCAGTATACAGCTTGAACAACATCGGGGAGAGGCTACAACCCTGTCTCACTCCCTTGCCAACCACTGCTTCCCTTTCATGCCCCTCGACTCTTATCACTGCCATCTCGTTTCTGTACAAATTGTAAATAGCCTTTAGCTCCCTGTATTTTACCCCTGCCACATTCAAAATTTTAAAGAGAGTATTCTACTCAACATTGTCAAAAGCTTTCTCTAAGTCTACAAATGCTAGAAACATAGGTTCGCCTTTCCTTTAATCTATCTTCTAAGAGAAGTCGTAGGGTCAGTGTTGCCTCGCGTGTTCCAACATTTCTACAGAATCCAAACTAATCTTCTCCAAGGTTGGCTTCTACCAGTTCTCCTATTCGTCGGTAAAGAATTCGTGTTAGTATTTTCCAACTATGACTTGTTAAACTGATAGGATAATTTTCACACCTCTCAACACCTGCTACCTTTGAGATTGGAATTATTATATTTTTCTTGAAGCCTGAAGGTATTACACGTGTCTCATACATCTTGCTCACTAGATGGTAGAGTTTTGTCACGAATAGCTCTCCCAAGACTATCGGTAGTTCTAATAAATGTTGTTTACTCTCGGGGCCTTGTTTCGACTTAGCTATTTCAGTGCTCTGTCAGCCTTGTTTCGACTTAGGTATTTCAGTGCTCTGTCAAACACTTCACGCAGTATCATATCTCCCATTCCATCTTCATCTAGTCCTCTTCCATTTCCATAATATTGCCCTCAAGTACTTCGCCCTTGAATAGACCCTCTATGTAATTCCACCTTTCTACTTTCCCTTCTTTGCTTAAAACTGGTTTTCCATCTGAGCTCTTGATATTCATATGAGTGGTTCTCTTTTCCCCAAAGGTCTCTCTACTTTTCCTGTAGGCTGTACCTATCTTACCCCATAGTGATATATGCCTTTACATCCTTACTTTTGTCCTGTAGCCATCTCTGCTTAGCCATTTTGCACTTCCAGTTGATCTCATTTTTGAGACGTTTGTATTTCTTTTTTCCTGCTTCATTTACTGCATTTTTTATATTTTCTCCTTTCATCAATTAAATTCAGTATCTCTTTTGTTACCCAAGGATTTCTACTAGCACTCATCTTTTTACCTACTTGATCCTCTGCTGCCTTTACTATTTCATCTCTCAATGCTACCCATTCTTCTTCTACTGTATTTCTTTCCTCCGTTCTTGTCAATCGATCCCTAATGCTCTCTCTGTAACACTCTAAAACCTCTGGTTCTTTCAGTTTCTCTAAGTCCCATTTCCTTTGAATTTTACCTTTTTGCAGTTTCTTCAGTTTTAATCTACAGACATAACCAATAGATTGTGGTCAGCGTTCACATCTGACCTTGCAAATATCTTACGATTTAAAACCTGGTTTCTAAATCTCTGTCTTACCATTATATATTCTATCTGGAACCTCCCAATGCCTCCAGGCCTCTTGCATGTATACGATCTTCTTTCATGATTCTTAAACCAAGTGTTAGCTATGATTAAGTTAAGCTCTGTGCAAAATACTACCATGCGGCTTCCTCTTTCATTCTTCACCCCCATTCCATATTCACCTACTACTTTTCTTTTCTTACCTTTCCTACTATCAAATTCCAGTCCTCTATAACTATTAAATTTTCGTCTTCCTGCACTATGTGAATAATTTCTTTTCTCTCATCATACCCCTATGACTATTAAATTTTTATCTCCCTTCACTATCTGAATAATTTCTTTTATCTCATCACACATTTCTGCAATCTCTTCATGATCTGCAGAGCATGTTGGCGTATAAACTTGTACTACTGTGGTAGGCATGGGCTTCGTGTCTGTGTCTATCTAGGCTACAATGATGCATTCACTATATTGTTAGTAGTAGCTTACCCACGATCTTTTTTTTCTCGATTATTAAACCTGCTCCTGCATTACCACTACTTTATTTTGTATTTACAACACTGAATTCACCTTACCAGAAGTCTTGTTCCTCCTGCCACTGAACTTCACTAATTCCCACTATATCTAACTTAAACCTATCCATTTCCCTTTTTAAATTTTCTAACCTGCCTGCCCAATTAAGAGATCTGACACTTCACACTCCGATCCGCAGAATGCCAGTTTTGTTTCCCCTGATAACGACGTCTTCCTGATTTGCCCCATCCAAAGATCCGAATGGGGGACTATTTTACCTCCGGGATATTTTACCCAAGAGGACGCTATCTTCATTTAACCATACAGTAATGATGCATGCCCTCAAGAAAACTTTTGGCTGTGGTTTCCCCTTCCTTTCAGTGGTTCGCAGAGCAGCACAGCAAGGCCATTTTTGTTAATGTTACAAGGCCAGATCAGTCAATCATCCGGACTGTTGCCCCTGCAACTGCTGAAAAGGCTGCTGCCCCTCTTCGGGAACCACACATTTGTCTGGCCTCTCAACAGATACCCCACCATTGCGATTGCACCTACGGTATGACTATCTGTATTGGTGAGGCATGCAAGCCTCCCCACCAATGGCAAGGTCCATGGTTCATGAATACGATTCCAATAGCAGGCATCAGTGGAGCCTCAAACCATTGAAGTGTCACACATTTGTGAGCTGTATATTTTGTCAAAATGTACTATCACACATCTGCTGTCTGTGCATTACTGCCACGTATCACAGGGCCACTCCCACCAGTATCCTTTAAAATAGCCACCTGGTAACTTCGTAAGCATAAGAGGTTATCAGATTCATCATTCAGATCATGGTGAGATTGATCTTCTACTTGGAGCATTGATATTTTTTCTCATGTTGAATCCTGGTCAGCTAAAGATAGACAGCCACCCAACCTTACAGGACACATGTCTCTGTACGATTGTGTCAAGAATGATACCACCTCATTGAATCAAGTCCAGTGCATGAAAGGTACTGTCATACCTTGCACGCAGAGACCACCTTAACATTCAAGTCGAACAGTTCTGGCAGCAAGAAGAAATGAAGTCTGTTTCTGTGCATTTGAGAAGTATTTTGTAAAAACCATTCAGAGGAAACCTGACTGCATGAGAACTTCACAAAGCAGCAAAGGCATTCATTCATAAGGCGCAATAGCAAGACTATTGGAAGCAGATAGAACAACTACAATATACAGCCAAACACTTTCCAAGAAAGGATCACTTGTATCACTTCATCCTTTCCTGAATAAGGAACAGCTGCTAAGGATGGGCAGCACATTGTAACAGTCAAAGGTTTCTTAATCAGAAGCACACCATGATTCTTCCTCCTAACCATCAGTAACTAAATCAATAGTCATGAAGGAGCATCTTCGTTTGTTGTACACAGGACCTCAACTCCTGTTAAGAAGCCTGAGACAACAGTATCGTATACTCAACCGAAAATCAATAATCAAGCAAATAATTTGCAAGTGCCTTCCTTGTCATCACTTGAAGGCAACCACTGAGGTCCAGTTCATGGAACAACTTCCTTCAATCCCAGTTGAACAAAGCAGACTTTCCCTCAATTGTCGAGTTGAGTATGGGTGGCCAGCAAATGTCAGGGAGGGAGGATGGAGCTGCAAAACTAGGGTGAAGGTCTAAATTTCCTCGTTTGTTTGGATGGCAACAAGGGCAGTACAAATAGAGCTTGTCACTGATCCATCCTCTCAACCTTCCACCATTGCTGCTCTTTGAAGATTTATTTCACAACGAGGTGTCTGCACAAATGTTTACAGTGACAATGGGAAGACATCCGTGAGAGCGAGGAACGAGCCACATGAACTGCACAAACTGTTCAGCTCTCAGTCCCACACTATACAAATCCAGAATTATGTATCACAGAATGGGATACTGTGCCATTTTATCCCACCTCAGGTGCCACACTTGGTGGACTATGGGAAGCGAGTATAAAATCCTTCAAGACACATTTAAAGAGGATCATGGGAACCAATTGTTGACACCTAAAAAATTATACACACTTCTAACTCAAATTGAAGTTTTTTTGAGTTCCCAATCCATTATGTAATATCCTGATAACCCAGATGAATTATCAAATCTTACTCCAGGCCATTTTCTTATTGGTGAACCTTTGACAACAGTCCCAGAGCCAGGTTTGCTTTCAGAGCCATCATCTGTGTTGTCAAGATGGCAGCTCATCCAGCAGTGTAAGCAGTACCTGTGGAATTGGTGATCAAAGGACTACCTCTCGCAACTGCAGCAGAGAACTATTTGGTCATCAATGAAAGACAATCTACAGCCAGGTATAGTGGTTCTCTTGAAGGAAGACAACTTGCCACCTCTTGTGTAGCAATCTGGAGTCGTTTGCACACACCATAATGCTGATGGTTTGGTGAGAGTTTTTTCAGTGAGACACAGCAACAGGAACCTATAACTACCATTCTCGAAGATCTGTATTGTTCCATATGAAACATAGACTCTAGTGCTCATAATAATTCATTTACTATCTGAACTTGTGTTTCTTTTGTGCACAATGGGCATGATTTTTTTCAATCATTTATCTCCTTGTTTGTATGAGCTAACTTGTACTAGGTATGATTAATTGTATTTGTGCAATTTATGTAAAGTAGATGGGTGAAATGTTCTGCATTGGTGCAAAGTTCCCTCACAAGAGTGCAGCAGTGACTGGTCACTGTTGCTGGATGTAAGAAATTGTACCAGCCTTCGACACAATGGGACAGCCAGATCAGAGTAACTATGACTGCCACGCCGCTCAGACATACTTGTAACTGTGTCTCACAATGCACTGTTGAATATACAGTCCACTTTTACCAATTGTGTACCTTTCCTTTGAAAAGAGTGTATGTATTCGTCTGGATTATGGAAAGAATGAAGCAGCACAGAATTAACGCACATTTTGTGGCTGTCTACAGCAGGGATACATTTTTTTGTCAAAGGGGATGCAATAACAGACCTCTCCACTGCCATGCTGCATGCCAGTGTAGGTTGGAGTCACAGCTGCTATGGACCATGCCAAATTCTACCGAGGAATGCAAATGTGACTTCTTGGTGAGCTCACTGATCCTGGCCAGCCATGCAAAGAAAATCAGGGCACCAATATGCACAAAGCCATCTGTCCAAAAATGCAAGTGTCTGATTGTCTTCATGCTACCCAATAATCTGAACTACAGCAGCTACTGATCATTTTGCAGTGTTCGCTAAATGCGACAGAATAATCAGAGCCCGGGAGTGTTCACTTTATTATTACCCATACCAAACATACTGCCATGCCTCTTAAAATGTTCCACGGCCCGAGCAGTCAGTACTCTCCAAGGAGATGAAAAATATTAATTTAAGGACCAGAAGAAATATATGTCTTTGTTGCCATTTTATTACACCCTTACGTGGTGGCCAAAATACCAAACTCAGGCAGCTATATGCTAGTTTATCCTGAATCAGGAAGGGTGAAGGGGCTATACCCCTTTCACAATTTAAAACTTTCCGCAAGTGACATATGGACAGATAGGGGCTGTATACATATCATACAATAGAATTTATGTGTGGAGTTAATACCATTACATTTCTATGTATGTCATTTGTAGACAAACGTTTAACAACATTGACACAGGTGTGCATGCGTGTGTGTGTGTGTGTGTGTGTGTGTGTGTGTGTACATGTAAAATATTTTTAGTCTATGTGTTGCTACTCACCATATAGCAGAAATGCTGAGTCACAGATTGACACAATAAAAAAAACTGTAACAAATAAAGCTTTCGGCCATTAAGACCTTCATCAACAACACACACACACACACACACACACACACACGCGCGCACACACACACACACACACACACACACACACATGCGCACACGCACACATGCACGCACAAACGCAACTCTCACACATGACTGCAGTCTCAGGCAACTGAAACCACACTACAAGCAGCAGCACCAGTGCACGATGGGATTGATGACTGGGTGGTGGTTAAGGAGGAAGCTGGGGTGGGGAGCGTAAGAAATAATATGGAGGCGATGGGGAACAGTGAAGCGCTGCAGGTTAGACGGAGGATGGGAGAGGTGGGGAGGGGGAGAGTATTGGGAAAGAAGACAAGTAAAAAGACTTGGTGAGATGGTGGAATGAGGGTTGTGTAGTGCTGGAATTGGAACAGGGAAGGGGCTGGATGGGGGAGGACAGTGACTAATGAAGATTGAGGCCAGGAGGGTTAAGGGAACGTAGGATGTATTGCAGGAAAGTTTCCACCTGCACAATTCAGAAAAGCTGGTGTTGGTCGGAAGGATCCACATGGCGCAGGCTGTGAAGCAGTCACTGAAATGAAGAATGTAATGTTTGGCAGCATGTTCAGGACCAAGGTGGTCCACTTGCTTCTTGGTCAGTTTGTCGGTGGCCACTCATGCAGACTGACAGCTTGTTGGTTGTCACACCCACACAGAATGCAGCACAGTTGTTGCAGCTCAGCTTGTAGACAACATGACTGGTTTCACAGGCCTTTGATGGGATAGGTGATGTTAGTGACCGGACAGGAGTAGGTGGTGATGGTGGGAGGATGTATGGGACAGGTCTTGCGTCTAAGTCTATTACAGGTGTATGAGCCATGAGGTAAGGGGTTGGGAGTAGGGGTTGTGTAAGGATGGATGAGTATATTGTATAGGTTCGGTGGATCGCGGAATACCACTGTGGGAGGGGTGGGAAGGATATGGTCAGGACATTTCTCATTTCAAGGTAAGACGAGCAGCAGTATTGTTACATACCATCCTGGATTTTCCACTGTTTAATTTTAGTCTATGTGTATTAGCTATAAGACAAAATTTTCACTTGTAATATGCTAGTCTTGAGAGACTATTACTGTCACATTTCAGCGATATCTGACACAGAATTCTGATATATTTGCCATGTATCTGGTACTCGTGCAGTCTGATCCAGGTTGTGCCTATAAATGGGCAATTTTACTTCATATGACTAGAAACAGGATATTATCTGATGAGAAATGCATTTATGGCCACTCTCATGTTTCCAACTAACATGAATTTTTTCAGCACTTTGATACTCTCTTCTCCTGACAGACTCTAATAGTTATTTGCAGGGATTTGACATGTTGATGGCAGAAAAGTATTGTCTTCTACTTTTGATTCAGGTCATGTGTGTGCTGAATGCATTTATCAGTCAGCTACGGTGACGGCATTTGTAACTTGATGTAAGCTGCAGGTGATATGTATTAAACTACTCCATATGCAAAATAGACATGCATAGTCTGATTGTTTAGTTCTGTTTTGTTTGTGGGCGCAAAAAACAATTGGGGTCATACGCGCTCAAGTCAAAACTATAGAATATGAATACAGAGAGGAGTTAAAAAAATGACTATACATCAGTCCCAACTGACTTAATAGAAGACAGCTAAAAACAGGCACGTGTAAAAAGGGCTAAAAAAGACACCTTACAGAAATGGAAGTCCAAAAGTAAAAATTAAATGGGCTTCGCCATTTTGCTTTGGTGGGTAAAAAGTAAAATGTGGTTGACAGCTCGTGCGTCAGTTGCTAAAACGGCCAATAACTCGGACAGCAAACCCAAGCGGGAATGTAAATGGTTAAAAAATGGACATTCCAACAGGAAGCGGTGGACAGTTTAAACTTGGGCGCAATGTGTACAAAGTGATGGGGTAGCGCCGCTTATCAAATGACGATGGCTAAAAAGACAGTGTTCAATAAGCAGCCTAGTTAAAATGACCTCTTCCCTGCAGGAGGGCTGAGAGGTGGTCATCCAAGCTGCTGGGAGAGGCTTAATAAGCTGCCAAAGGGACACCACCTCCTGACAGATGGCAACATAGAGATGATCTGAGGGAATATGGGAACTAGCGGGCTGAGGTACGAGGATTGCAGCCTCGTTCCCTGGCAGACTGACATGACCAGGAACCCACAGAAACATCACACTGACTCCACCAAGAGTGTGCAAGTGACAGTTTTCCTGGACCTGCTGCACTAAGGATTGGGCAGTGTACAACGCACATAGACTTTGAAGGGCGCTAAGCGAGTCTGAGCAGAGGACACAACTGAAAAGGCTGTGTCGCCGGATGTAAATACTGAGCAGTGTGCCAGAAGCCAATATCGAAAGACATGGGTGCCAATGACGAAGGAACACATGACCCCACAGTCAGTCTGAGAGCCATCAGTTCTATGCGAACATCGTGAAACTGAAGGTGATCGACCGAGGCTGGAGTAGTGCCCTTAGGAAGTGAATAAAGGCCAAGATTAACATGGGCCACTTCACGAAGCCAAGGTGGTGAAGGGTTCACACCCACCAGGAAAGTTGCAAGTAGTGTGAAGTTAAGCCACCGTAGCAAGTACCAAAAGCAGACTCCAGGAGGTAACAGAGAAGAGAGACGTGCCCCATATTGGCGATCAAAGGAGTCATCAAAGAAGGAGGCACAGGATGGATGGCCACGCATGGCAGGCAAACGGCATGCAAAACTGCTGAGGAGAAAGTCACAGCAGTAGAACATTGGTAGTTCAGCAGCTTCAGCATACAGACTCACAAGCTGGTTAGCG
The DNA here is from genome assembly GCF_021461385.2 of Schistocerca piceifrons. Taxonomy (NCBI): domain Eukaryota; kingdom Metazoa; phylum Arthropoda; class Insecta; order Orthoptera; family Acrididae; genus Schistocerca; species Schistocerca piceifrons. The sequence goes on from NC_060139.1 coordinate 1,060,052,115, forward strand.
TAAAAGGCACCCATGGCCAAATGGATAACATGTTGGTGGATAGTGTTGAGATGGCGTAAGAGGGATGGACATGCGGACGCATAAACAAAGCACCCATAGTCGGGTTTAAAACGGACAAGGGGCCAGTACAAAGGGAAGAAGGTGGTTCGATCAGCACCTGTGGAAGTACCATTGAGGACACATAGGACATCGAGGTACCGCTTACAGCGGGCTGCCAGATAAGTCACCAAGAGGACCAAGAGAGTTTCCTATCAACCATGAGCCCCAGGAATTTTGTAGTTTCAATGAATGGATGAGCAACAGGACCAAGATATAATGATGGAGGGAAAAACTAATTGCGTTGCCAGAAATTCATAAAGATGGTTTTATCAGTGAAGAAGCAAAGGCCATTGTCGATTTAAAAATGCCTGAAAGAAACAGGGCAGGCGGCGACAGAAGCCCCACGTGTAACGAGGATAGAGGATACCAGCTCTCCAGCAGGTGTCATAGACCTCCAAATCGAAAAACACAGCCACAGACTGGGATTTCCGCAGAAAACCATTCATGACACGGGTGGGCAGAGTAATAAGATGGTCAACTGTAGAATGCCGCACTTGAAATCCACACTGTGCACTCGTCAGTAAATTGGGAGACTCAAGCCACCATACCAGCCGGGCACGAATCATAGGTTCCATCACCTTGCAAATGCAGCTGGTAAGGTAGATGGGGTGGTAGCTAGAAGGAAGATTTTTGTCCTTACCGGGTTTAGGTACAGGTGTGACAGTGGCTTCATGCCAGCATCCAGGAAATGTGCCCTTGTTAAGCAGAAAGCACTTGCCCGCAAGAGAAAGCTGCTGCAACATCTGAATGTGGATGGCGTCTAGCCCTGGGGTGGAGGACTGTGATGTATTGAGAGCAAGATCTGGCCCCTCATAGTAATGGCGGCATTGTAGCACTCACGATTCAGTGAAGAGAAGGGTATCGCCTAAGCCTCCTCTTCTCACAATTCAGAGAAGGGCAGGGTATAGGCCCGAGCCTCATCCGTTCACGATTCAGAAAAGAGAAGGGTATCGCCCAAGCCTTCTCCACTCGTTTCCGATGGAGGAAGGCAGGGTGATAGTGGGAAAATCTTGAAACTTCTGCAAAATGACGGCCCATGGTGTTGGAGATGTCAATAGCATCTATAATGACATCGTCTGCTACTGTCAGGACAGAAACTGAGGAATGGATCTTGGTCCCAGACAGCCGTCGGAGGTTGGCCCACATGATAGAGGAAGGGGTGGAACTCTTAAAAGATCTAGTGAATGAAATCCAGCTAGCTCTTTTGCTATCCCGAAGAACGCAATGACACTTTGCACACATCTGTTTATAATGAATGCAGTTTGCCATCATAGGATAATGGTTAAAAATGCAGAGAGCACGTCTCCATGCGCGAATTGCGTTGTGGCATGCCTCAGTCCACCAAGGGTCTGGGACACAGCGTGATAAAGAGGAAGTGCAAGGAATGGGATGTTCTGCGGCAGTAAGAATAACGTTTGTGAGATATTCCATCTGGTCATCACAACTGGGGAAATCTTGCTCTGCAAAGGTCGCCAGGGAGAAATAAAGCTGCCGGTCAGCCTTAGTAAGCTGCCATTTGGGAATGCATGCGGATGGGGTAGAGGTCAGCAAGCGGATAGCGCACGGGGAATGGTTGCTCGAGTAGGTGTCAGAAAGAACAGACCACTCAAGATGACGGTCAAGCTGGGCAGTGCAGAAGGATAGGTCCAAATGGGAATAGGTGTGTGAGAAGTCAGAAAGGAAAGTGTGTGCTCCTGTGTTAAGGCAGAAGAGGTTAAGTTGGTTAAGAATGTCAGCTAAGAGGACACATCTGACTGGTCCTGCGAAAACCCAAAAGGGATGATGTGCATTAAAGTCACCGAGTAGCAAAAATGGGGGAGGAAACTGCCCAATTAGCTGAAGGAAGTCTGCCATGGTGACATCGAATGACGGAGCGACATAAATGGTAGAAAGGGAAAAAATCAGGTGGGGAAGGAAAAGACTAACTGCCCCAGCTTGAAAATGGGCAGTCAGGGAGATGGGCTGACTATGAATGTCATCCCGTATGAGCAGCATGACGCCTCCATGAGATGGAATGCTGACCTCAGGGAGAAGGTCAAAACGAATTGGTAAGAAATGTGAAAGCTCAAAGCAGTTGTGAGGGTGCAATTTCATTTCCTGAAGGCATAGTACAAAGAGATGCTGTGATGCTAAAAGCAGCAGTAAATCCTCTTTGGGGGTCCGAAGGCTGCGAATGTTCCATTGGATGAGAGTCATGATGAGGAAGAGATGTGAGGGTCACCCCAGCGGCTGCTTAGTAACAGCCAGTGAAGAGTTGTTACTATAGGGCACAAAAGCAGGAGGATCCTGCTCCATGGAGTCCACAGAAGCACCAGTTTGCTGGTGCAGTCAGTCTGTAAAGTCCAACACTGAAAAACAGTTGGTGGAGCGTGCTGGCGATACTGAGGCTGGCTGGGCTAAGGTATCACGTGGCGACACCGTCAAAGATGATCTTCGAGTTGGCAATGGAGAAGACCATTTGCCTTTGGTGGACTTCTTCAAGCCTTTCTGGATAGAAGAAGACTCAGGGATTGTTTGGCTGGAGGGACAGAGGAAGTCTTCATGGGAGTATTCTTCCTGTCATTTCCGGCCTACCAGTTGTGTAGCTGGTGGCTTCATCCCTTGAGGCGAGAGTTTGACGGCTTGTTGCACAGCTAGACGGGGGTGGGGGGATGGCAATCAGACCACGAGGAACCGTGGTGCAGGAGGATGGGTCTTTAAATCATTAGCCTCATTATGTTTACGTTTCATACACGTTGATCAGGAAGATGATTAACTCATTGAGAGAAAATCCCCCACGATTGCCATTGTGTCCAATGACACACTCCTTCCAACTGGGGGGCCTCTTCACAAGGGGACACATCAACCTCAGGTCACACCTCCTGAACATCTGGCAGAGGGACAAATTGGTAATTTGGGAAGGTTGCAGCTTAGGCAATCACCCCTCCCTGGGCCTGCTTGTACCAGGGGGTACATGCAAACCCTACCTGTCGACCCGGGGCTGGGAATTACACGTTACCTAGTCACCTGTTACATGTCAGACGTGTGGGCCGGCCTTCAGAGCGCACATGGAGGAAGAAGAGAAAGAGGAACGTCAAACGTGAAGTGGAGGAACGAGAGGAGAAGGGAAACAAAGAAAAGAAAAGGGAGTGAAAAACAGGGGTGAGACTGTTCTTACGTCAGTGACAGACAGTACAAACATGCCCAATAACACCCCAAACATGGTCCCCAATGGAGAGGAAAGAAAACAGCAAATGGATGGACATGCAGCACAGAAGAGAAAAAAATGCTGCAAAGGCTGGGGCCCCGTGGTAGCCAAGCACAAATGTGCCAAAGGGTGGAGAGCCCCCCCGAAGGGGTGAGGGGGGGGGGAGGGGCTACATTTTCATGTTACTATGTAACTGGAATGCTTTCAGAACTACTGTTGTTTATTCAGTGCTTTAATGATGTGCACAATGCAAGCTTTGTGCTGCTGCAGGTAGAACATGTGAAATTACTCAGCACTCAGATGTTGCCCTAGTGACAAGAAGTGTGTATCATGTGTTATCCAATGTGAAATTGGTGATTTCATGTGGAACGCTATCCAAGTTGTGAAATGTCATGGAACCATTCGAACACATGCTGGATGCTACACACCAGTAAACAGCAACTGAACTTATTGCTTCATGCTTTAGTCATTGTTATTCAAATTGAAAGTCAAATCTCACGCAGAAAAATTTAAGTGTTCTTCCCCCCCCCCCCCACAAGCTGTTTGAAAGTGGAACAGTAAGAAAATAAATGTAAATGTGAACTGGAGAGTAATCACGTAGATGTATAATAGTCTGTCTTAGCTGGTTCAACATTAACTATATGATATTCAATAAAAAAAAAAAAAGAATAGTATCTCTCACTGTAAGCCACTACGTTCAATTTAATTTATTTGTCACTGACACTCAGGATGCATTTTAATGACCATGATGCCAACACTGCACAGTTTGGCATGAACTTTGCACACTACTAGGATTGAAGGATGATAAAACAATTAACTTTTAACATCTTGCCTTTGCAAATAACAATAGCAGCGTATGGCTGGAATGTAAATTACACAGTTTTCACTGCTGCTGCATGCCTCACTCTGTTTAGAAGCAAATTTCAAATGTTACATGACTATACAGTTCTGTGAATAAAGCCATAACATGCAACTCCTGGAATGATAAACCGTGTCCTGAGTGTCAGTTGCAAATAAATTAAACTGACCATAGGAGCTTACAGCAAGAAACACTATTTTTATTGAATATTGTGAAATTAATATTGCATCAGCTACAACAGATATTATACATCTACATGAATACTCTCCTAGTCACACGTAAGTGCCTGACAGAGTTCATGAAATCATTTTCGCTATTTCTCTACCATTCCACTCAAACAATGTGTGGGAAAAACAAATATTAACTCTTTGCGTACTAGCTCTGATTTTTCTTATTTTATTACAATAATCATTTTTTGCTATACAGGTAGTTGTCAAAAAAATATTTTCCTTGAAAGATCTCACCACAATGAAAAATGTATATTTAATGTTCATGTTTTATGTGTGTTGCAGTTAATTTAGGTACTCTTCAGCAATTTCAGCACTTGCTTCAGGGCTGCTGCCTTGTGTAATACCCACACTTTTTATGTCAACATTTATAGTGTTAAGTATTGGGCATGTGAGTGTCTGTTGCTGTCTAGATACTCATTGCTAATTATGATGTGTAACAACTTCATTTTGGCTGTAGAACAAACAAATGTACACGGATACTATAATTCAGTATGGGTGTGATCAGCCTGAAGTAACTATTACTTCTTCCATTCATCAAACAAGAGCTACTAATTTTAACTAGGAAACTGCATAAATTGTACAAAATGTGAAGACCTATCTGAATAACAAATGTTATTCATGTCACCTTCAGGTGTACTGTAACATAGGTGGAATGTCAAAATTCTTAGGTGTACATATTGATGAGAATTTACACTGGAAAAAGCACATTTTGGAACTCCTAAAACATATTTGTACAGCTACATTTGCATGTAGAATCATGGCAAATCTTTGGGAGAGACAACAGTAAGTTGACATATTTTGCTTACTTTCATTAAATTATTTCATGTGGAATAATGTTCTGGGGTAACTCATCTTCATTGTTCAAAAATGTGCCACAAAAATATGTGATACTTACCAACTATCACCTTATAGATACCTGATCAAGGAGTCAGGCATTCTGACTACTGCTTCACAGTATAAGTATTCCCTAATGAAGGTGGTTGTAAATAATCCATCGAATTTCAAAATGAATAATTATGTACATAATTACAACACCACATGGGAAAATGGCATTCATTACTCCACACTAAGGTTATATTTAGCACAAAAAGGGGTTCACAATGCTGCAACTAAAATTTCTGGTAACTTACATAATGGTATAAAATGTCTGTCAGACAGCAAAGTAAAATTTGAAAACAAACTGCAAAAGTTTCTCCTTGACAACTTTGATTCCATAGAAGAAATTCTTTTATAGTAATGTGTAAAATGTGGTGCTTAGGAATTATTAACTCACATCAGTATAATTTGATATATAGAGGGAACAAAACAATTGTATATACATTCAGCGTGTAGCCATATTTACGAAATTAATTTGTGATGTGATTGTTAAATGACACGTTTCACATCGCTATGATTTATTGTGCAAATGATCTATTTATTTATTTATTCCATGTGATCTGATGGTACACAGTGTGTTGCAGATGTCGGAAAATATCATTTAACATCGTTAACATGTATTAACATAAGCCTAAAGTATCCTAATCTATTATATTGCTCAATGTTTTCAATTTAACACAAACAGCAAGATTATTGTTCTAAGTATTCATTTACAGAGTGAACTCTGGAGATGTAAGACATGTCTTGTATGTACCTGTCTACCTACAGCAGTGACTAGTAAGAACCAGTGTGAGCCCCATGTGCAGTCAGCAGCAAGCTGCTTAGTTCCTGTTAGGCCTAACCTTATAGCTTGCTCACCCAGAGTTGATCATGTCACCACAGAACATCAACAAACCCCACACCTGTGTGAGAGATCGCTGCAGCCAGTATATTTAGGGCGCTCCTGATACTGCATTTCCATTTAGACCAAGCTGTTGCCTCCTCTTCCTCCTCCAACTACTAATGCTTCTACTTTTCACTCGTATCCCTAGTTAGTTCTTCAATATTCTCTATTGCCCAGCCAAAGCTATCCAAAGGTTTCACAATGCTCATGACGTAGTACCCTGATCCTAACTTTTCCTGGGGTTTCTGGCCTACAATTTTCCCATGACTGCTGCCTAACAGCAAAACTATTTTTTTCTTTTCTTTTTTTTAATACTAATATTAGTTTCCAACCAATCTACTAAATTTTTACAAATAGTCTGCTGCACGTTACTTTCTACTACAGCTGAATTAGGCTCCCTTCCTTCAAAAGGTAACAGAGCATTATCCGTTATTTACTTCAACTGCACCAGAACTATATAAACTACTCCTTTTCCTTTTAGTGTTTTCCACATCCCGGTTTCTTATCCCCACCTCAGATAGTTTAATTCAATGCAAATGACCACAATCTCTGCAGCTCTTCACCTCTTCTTCCGAGATTTCCCTGTTTCTTAAATATAGATTACATATCCATGGTATCTCTCCCTATTTTTAAGACATATTTGAAACTCCGAATATTCTAATACATTAACAGGAGTCCCTTCTGTTTTGTTTCAGAGTATCTGGAAATTTTCACTTCCCTACCAGAAGTCTATCAACTTTATTACTTTATTACCAGATCCGTGTCATTTACCAGTCACGAGTGGACAGACTGCATCAAGATTAATTACATATATACATTTTAAAAAAATATTCACAAAATTTAGACATTTATACTTAACAGAAACAATACTTGTTTGTCCATTCACTTTGGTCGCTATTAAAGAATTCACCAATGGAGTACAATGGGGGTTCTTTCAGGTCCTGTGCTACTCTCCTTCTGAATGTTCCTAGCGGCAGGGATTGCACTTCTTGAGGCAGTGAGTTGAACATCTTTAGGGCAACCACTGGAAAGCTGTCTTGCGTTCCCGTCAGTCGACACCTGGCTATTTTGATGCTCCTCTTGTTACGGGTATTGTGATTGTGTATATCTTGCCTCATGCTCAAGACTCCTTGGTTTTCTTTCACACTGATGAGACACAAAAACACATACTGGCTGAAGACTGTCATAATTCCTAACTGCTCGAATATAGGCCTGCAGTGCTCCTGTCTTTTGCTTGATGTGATTATTCTGAAAGCTTTTTTCTGTAGAATTAGCACATCCTTACAACCTGCAGAATGTCCCCATAACAGTAGGCCATAATTGATGTGGCTATGGAATAGGGCATAATATACTGTTATGAGATATTGATCACTCAATACACCTTTTAACCTCCTCAGAAGGTATATTACACGGGAGAGCTTGGAGCACACGTACAATGTGTGTTCGTTCATTGTTAGTTTCCTGTCTATCATGAAGCCCAACAGTTTGACAGCCTTCATATTATCATGGCATCTGATGTTGTTAAGGGTGCATATCAGATGTGTTTTTTCTTCATTCATTTTCATTTTATTTTTGATGAACCATCCTTTAATGTTTTGGAAGAGTGCATCTGTTTCTTGGAGTGATTCTGCAGCAGTTCTTCCTGTGGCAAAAAGGGTGGTGTCATCAGCAAACTGTAACATATTGTTATAACCCATATCATTGGCATAAATAAGGAACAGGAGAGGCCCTATGACGGACCCTTGGGGTACTCCATATTCCAGCTTTTGTTCTTATGATGTTGCTCCTTGAATTGATACCACTTGTCTCGATTTTCCAGATAAGACTGAAAAGTTGCCAGAACAACACCTCCGACACCGTAACACTTCAATTTATTGTCCAGTATCTGTTACAGACTTTTAGAATTATAACTGGGTGTCTCCTCATTCTGATCACTGTATTCCTTGCTCCTGACTTGCAACAAACATTTGTGACTCCTATATATTGTGGCCGATCTGGCAATGAACTCCCTCGAACAACGACATATATAAACCAGTTTAGTATTCAGTGTGAATACAAAGACAAGAAACACTGCAGAACAGCTAACACGAACACATTTCATGCACCAGATTTGTCCCATGATTTTTTGGTGCTGATGTGATTTGTGCCCCGAGATTTGAGCAATTTTGGCCAAACTTCCAGGTTTGTGCACAACTGAAAGACCGCAACATTCAAATATAAAAATAATCCACCAGAACCTACAACTCATCAAAAAGAACTCAGTTTAATACTAAATTCTAAGAGAATGTGGACTAAATGGGCACAAAGTTTTAAATGTTACTGCCACAAATTACGCTGTAACAGAAGTGGGGAGCTGCAATATCAGCCTCTAATAAGGTAAACAGAAACAGTATACACAGTCTTAACTTGTGCAAAAAATGTGATATTGAAAATTTAGTAAAAGCAATTGTGCGGGAATTAAATTTAAGTGGTCACCCAGTGTACGTCCTAAACATCTACATCTTATCTAGGGCATATCATTCAAAGCACGAGCTGCACACTTACATTACAGGTGACTTAGACATAAATATACCACAATTCCAAAAATAATAGCGACCTTCCAAGCACAATGAAAACATAGGGCTTAAACAATGGAATATCAGATCCACTACATACAACATCAAACTCCTGTACAAAAATAGATTATACATTCACACATCTATGTGATTTACAGTACAGAAGAGAAGTTATAAAAATGGTTCTGTCAGCCCATGATCCAGTAACAATACACTTAACGAATATCATTATAAAACGAAAGGTACAAAAAAATATAGTAAAAACAAAGCTTAAATGAACCAAACCTAACAGCCCTTACAATACCCCGTGAGATTTTGTTTTAGTGGGAATTAATTACATTCCTAATTTCTTTGGTAGAGAATGTAGTAATTAGCACATATGTATGTAAATTGCCTGTATGTATGAATGTATGTGGCACTGCTGTTTGTTTTTCTTTTCCTGCATCTCCATATAACATGTTTTGCTCTCTATAAACGAGAAGTAGGTTGCACAGGCCGCATAAGACTAGCGACTATGAAAACTTTGAAGTATTTCAGAAAACATAAAAAAATATATATATATTCCAAAGTACTGGAAGCAACCAAGCAACTAGATGTAAAACTAACATAAATAGTGCCGACAGTAAAGGCAAGGCTTGCTATTCTGTCGTAAAATCAAATCTTACACAATCAAACTCGCAGGAACATATGATCGTCAAAATAACTATGGCAGAACAGAATATGATCACGAATCTCTTCAATGACCGTTTTTAATAGTAGGGCAAAAACTATGAGATAAAACAAATGCTTCATATATTAACATATGGAAGAAACTTATTGGTCTTTTGAAAAAACTATGGGGTAATTCCGGTGACAAGGAAAAATAATACAGATAATTAAAAAACCAAAACTAACAAAATTCATAATACGGAGTCGATAGATCATCATCTCAAATAAACACGTGTTTATCATACACAAATTTGGGTCACTCGAATTTTTCACTTTTAATAAGATGACTGGATAGGTGAAATGAAACAGGTACTATTACACTTACTGACTGTGCAATACATATGAAATCAACCACCAAACCTCGATTAATAACTTAACTTTAAGGCAGCATAAAAACAGTGTCTCATCTGCAACCAATGACGATTTTTTGTAGCGAGAACTACGAAATTAACAATAGTAAACTACCTTTTCTCAGACTCCTGCGATGGACAAGGAACTCTTTCATCAGTCATTTCAAGACAAATATTCTCGCTAAAGATAAAAGTTGGATGTCAACAGGAATTAAACTGACATCTGCACAAAACAATCACTACTCATTAGCTACAACCGACAAAGCGAATCCCATACTCATACTGAATGGCCGCTCAAGGTGGTGAGAGTGGTGAACAGTATTGTGCTTATACTTTAGGAGAAAATATGTGTGTATGCGTGGGGGAGGGGGGGGGGCGGGGAGATGTACAGAGTGTTCCACAATCCACAAATATTTGTTACGAAACGGCTGGGAGATGCAAAAGGCACATTTCTTGCCAGTTAGGCAAACGATGAAACTCTGTGTGCCGCCTCCTTTTGTCCTCACAAAGCCATGATTATCCGAGACATTTAATGTTTGATGTTTAATTGTTAATGTTGAACTGTGAAATCTATGAAATTCGTCAGTATGACGTAGATCCTGTTGAAAATTAACGGGTTCCTTCGAACAGTTACCACACAGCGCCAGACAACAGGCTGTACTGCGCATGCGCAGCTACAATGACGTAGGCACTAAGCAGTCCGTGCTTGGTGTTTCTCTGCTCATATGCGTACTCAGAGCAATTGTTTTATCATATCTCACCCAGATAAAGGATGCAAATAAGGAAGCAGTTCTTGGCAAAATATCATTTCAAAATTAGACTCCACAGCTCGAGGTACCGTAACATTTTGCTATAGGGTGACTTTGACAGATTATTTTTATTTTTTTACTTCGTACACTGCAATATTGTTATGTAGCATTTCCAACAGGTTTACATGTAGTACACAGCACTGCAAAAAGCTAATAGGATGGAATACAAATTTCTTGAAAAAAAAAAAACAGTTTCTTGTGTTGCCTAGGAATAAAGGACAATAAATTTCAAGACTGTTTCAAAATGTGTAAAAAATTAACAAGGTTGTCTGTGAGGCAAAGAAACGCTACAACTGACAGTTTATATTATACTCTAGGAATAAATGAACCCATGTGGGGAGTTAAAACGATAAAGCACGGTATGCTGCCAGTCTACAATTTAGCATAGAATGGCATTCTATAAATTTAAGACGTAAACACAAATTAAGAAATAACTTCAGGCCTAGAGGAAGTACTAGACAAGTGCCTTGTAATCGATAAACACTTTCACAGAAGGCAGATCTGCCCACCTGTCATTATATTTGAAACAAAATATTTAGTTCAAAACTACTGACCAAATTTGCCTACTTAGCTTCAAGTAAATGTTTACGTATGTTCGTACGTATATAGCATTAAGAGATCTTACAGTGTCATAAAAGGAACAGGACATCAGAGGCTACTCCAACAGCATCGGAATTTCATAAACCATACTAAAATGCTTCATTCCGCTCTACTTGCACATTTCTATGTCCAGATGCACTCTGAAGTACCTGATATTCAGCTTTTCATGTGGTTTTCGTGATACCAATATTCTTGAAGGTCCACTACTGTTATCTCATGTTTGCTTCTTTATTATAGTGTATAATGTCATTCGTCCCAGAAAATGAAAATTTGCACTTGAAACTGAACGAAGTTGAAAGTAGCCAATAGTGCGGAATGAAACACTTCGTTTCAAATAAACTAACTGCCTCAGCGGAAAAAAAAATAATAGAAGCAAATTTCTCTATAAAACAGACAGAAATAGCTTCATTAAGACATTACTGGTTGATTGCTAACAACGTGGAAGTAATATAAAATCAGAAAATTGAAACTACTAACTTATTTTGGTGTTTCATGGTTATGAGAATGTATATTAATTCACTTGATGGCTCCCAGTCATACAAATCTGTTTTGATTTCATTTGACGTGGGAGCTGTAAACGAAGAGACCAGCAATATTACGAAGAAGCGAAACATATACATGAGTCACGTGGGGGAGGGACACCCCCCCCCTCCACTTTAACTCAGCTTGCTCTGCGCATGCGCGAAACAGGCAGCTTGGGAGCGCCGGAAAAATTTTTCCGGGTAGCATCTGGCTACTTGCTGCTACTGCTCATACGGCAAACAGCCACGCTTAAAGTAGCCAGAAGCGGGAGGAAGGCACTGCTCATACGCGAGTTCAGCTCTGTGCATATGCACGAGCCCGCTGGCAACTGCTGATACGAACCATGTCTGCGGAAGTGTGAACATTGTGCATCAGTGATAACAAAGAGTATCATACCCCCTAAAACCAATATTCACCACGAAATTTAATATGTTATGCATTTCGGCTTAATTTATTTTGTATTGTGGAAGTCATTAAAACTTTGGATATAAAATAGTTTTAGTGTAGCGGGTGTGTTTTTGCTTAACTCTAACTGAAACTATTGAATTTGTGCCCACTGTGTGGCGTTGATGAATATACTAAAAAAACTGATGTTAAAAAATTTGTAGAGTGATACTTTTATAACTGTGAATTATCGGTGTAAATACAACTGGGGGTGCCACCGCGAGGTGCATGGCACAGGGTATATCCCATTGCATTCACATATGGAGAAGGACATAGCAAGGATTTTGTCAAAAGGGGGGAGGGGAGGGTGTAGCGATTTGCTAAAGAAGATCTTACAAAGACTCAAGTTCTTCATTTATTCTGAAAATCTCCATAAAGAAAATAAACCATTTTATTTAAATAAATAAATTAAATTAATTAAATTTTATTGTCATTCAACTGATTACAGCTATAGACAATGTCAGGATAACAAAAACATGAATAAAACATCTTACATTAACACCATTAGAGATATTATGGTACACTCTCCAACAGTTACTTCTATGACATCAAATTTTCACATTCATAAAATTCATTAATTGAGTAAACAGGATTAATCAATAACCAACTGTAGAATCTGTGCTTAAATAACTCGATTGTAGCTTCTACCCATCCTACAGGCAGTTTGTTGAACATTTTCATACAGATAACTTCATAGCTCTTCAATGTTTTCGATAATCTACAGTAAGGTATGTCAATATGCCTATTATTTCTAGTGCATTGGGAGTGTAAATCCAGTCTAAGTAGGTATTCTGGTAAGTTATTTTTTGTATATAAGAGAACAGAGTAAATGTATAAGTTTATTACAGTTAATACTTTTAGATCAATAAACAATGGCCTGCAGTGGGCACGTTTTTCTGAGTTTGTAATAATCCTAATAACTTTCTTTTGTAGTACCAAAATATCCTGAATGTGTGTACTAATACCTCAAAATAAAAGTCCATAGGATATGATACTGTGAAAAACAGCAAAATAGGCTGTCCTTACACAAACCAAAGGTACATGATTTTTTTTAATTTCTTAACAAGTACACCACTGTAGACAACTTTGCACCAACATACTTAATGTATGGCTCCCAAGATAATTTACTATCAATGACAATACCCAAAAACGTAACACTACCTAGACAGTCTTCTACTGGCAAATCTCTTAAACTAAATACCGTTTGCTGAGTTTTACTCTCATTGAGCAAAAATCTATTTGCTCGGAACGAGATTGCTGCTTGCAATAGTGTGTCTTTGGTCATAGCCTGAAGGGCATCAAAGTCTGAATAATAACTGAAAAAAGTAGTATCATCAGCATAGAGGATGGAGTGAGTATTTATATAAAAAGGCGAATCATCTATCATTAGAATGAATAACAAAAGGTCCCAAAACTGAACCTTGTGGCACATCGCACTTAACATCTGCTATCTGCGATGTCTCGTTCCCAATACACACAATTTGTTTATGGTTATTAAGAAATGATTCAAATATATTATCTACATTATTGTTAATGATTCCATAATGAACTAATTTGTTGAGAAGTGAACTATGCTCTACACAGTCGAAGGCTGTGTTAAGGTCACAAAAAGTAGCCAGAGCAAAGTTCTTCTCCTCATAAGCACTAAGCACGTTTTTATCAAAGAGTCAATAGCATGAGCAGTAGATCTGCCCTTCCTGAAGCCGAATTGTGCAGCAGAAAGAATGTTGTTATATTCAAAATAAGCACATAACTGGTAGTAGATATGGATTCTAAAACCTTAGAAAAAACTGGTGTCAGAGATACTGGGCGATAACTAGAATGGCAGCTTTTCTCCCTCTTCTTATAAATGTGCACAACTCTTGACAATTTTAGCACCTCTGGAAATACACCTTCATTTACATATATTTATACAATAAGTGAGAGGAAGTACTATACAACTGGCTATGTTTTTTAACATATTACTAGAAAGATCATATATATGAACTATCAGAAGGCCTACAATTATTTACAATATTTAAATTTGTCTTCCAATGAACAACTTATGTTATTAATTTTTTTTAAATATCAGGCTTAACAATACATTCACAAATTTCATTAACAGATTGTACACAAAAGTTATTAAACTCAGTTGGTGATATGGCTACATCTTTTTGTTTGCTATGCTCTCTTACATTCATTTTTGGATGACTCAATACTAAAAAAGTTATATTGTTTCTTAGCCTCATTGATTGCTTGTTTATAATCCTTTCTACCTCTTAAGTATCTTAACTTAGCCTCATCTGTTTTGTGTAGTCTATAAAAATCTAAATTCATTAACAATTTGTTTTTCATATTGGCTAGTTCAAAAGTGTACCACGCATTTTTATGCCTATGCTTGTTTGTGTTACATGTGTTGGGATTGGCTTTACATTTGTACTGAGGAATGCTTGTCTCAAAAGTAGTTAAGAAAGCATGAAAAATGTATCAAAGATTGTATTAGCAGAACAATGAAAATTATTGCTAAACAAATCTTCCCAATCATAATTCTCGAGTGAAACCTTGTTGTTGTTGTGGTCTTTAGTCCTGAGACTGGTTTGATGCAGCTCTCCATGCTACTCTATCCTGTGCAAGCTTCTTCATCTGCCAATACATACTGCAGCCTACATCCTTCTGAATCTGTTTAGTGTATTCATCTCTTGGTCTCCCTCTACGATTTTTACCCTCGATGCTGCCCTCCAGTACTAAACTGGTGATCCCTTGATGCCTCAGAACATGTCCTACCAACCGATCCCTGTTTCTTGTCAAGTTGTGCCACAAACTCCTCTTCTCCCCAATCCTATTCAATACTTCCTCATTAGTTACGTGATCTACCCATCTAATCTTCAGCATTCTTCTGTAGCACCACATTTCAAAGGCTTCTATTCTCTTCTTGTCCAAACTATTTATCGTCCATGTTTCACTTCCATAGATGGCTACACTCCATACAAATACTTTCAGAAACGACTTCCTGACGTTTAAATATATACTCGATGTAAACAAATTTCTCTTCTCCAGAAACGCTTTCCTTGCTATTGCCAGTCTACATTTTATATCCTCTCTACTTTTACCATCATCAGTTTTTTGCTCCCCAATAGCAAAACTCCTTTACTATTTTAAGTGTCTCATTTCCTAATCTAATTCCCTCAGCATCACCAGACTTAATTCGACTACATTCCATTATTCTCGTTTTGCTTTTGTTGATTTTCATTTTATATCCTCCCTTCAAGACACTGCCCATTCTGTTCAACTGCTCTTCCAAGTCCTTTGCTGTCTCTGACAGAATTACATTGTCATCGCCGAACCTCAAAGTTTTTATTTTTTCTCCATGGATTTTAATACCTACTCCGAATTTTTCTTTCGTTTCCTTCACTGCTTGCTCAATATACAGATTGAATAACATTGGGGAGAGGCTACAACCCTGTCTCACTACCTTCCCAACCACTGCTTCCCTTTCATACCCCTCGACTCATAACTGCCATCTGGGTTCTGTACAAATTGTAAATAGCCTTTCGCTCCCTGTATTTTACCCCTGCCACCTTCAGAATTTGAAAGAGATTATTCCAGTCAACATTGTCAAAAGCTTTCTTCTCCAAGTCTACAAATGCTAGAAACGTAGGTTTGCCTTTTCTTAAATTTGAAATGTTGTCCTGTGTAATTGGTCTTGTTATGGCCACTTTAGGCTCTTCAAGCTCTTTAGTGTTCATATGAAGCCATCTTATTTCTACCCACTCTGAATTATGATCTGAGAAAGCAAAACAGCTACATCGGCACATATTAAATCTCTACTAACATTTGTAAGTATATTGTCAAGACAAGCAGTCTCTCTTGTAGGTTTGCAGTTAGTAAATTTAAAATTAAAGTGTCTTAACAGATTTTTATATTTATTTACACTGTCTGTATCTTTCGTTATATCAAATGCAGCACATATGTCACTACCAATCACTATACTATACTTTCTCCACTGGGGCCATGAAAAAATTTAATAAATTCTCAAGTCTTTCTAAAAAGATTGGTGGATCACCATTGGGTGACCTGTAAAGTGGTATAATGACAATTTTAAAATTTTCAAGATATATACCTGTAGCTTCAAAGTGCAACTGCGTACACACAAAGCCTAAATCTAATCTACCACTGCTGTTTGTCAAAGTTTTCTCAACATAAATTGACACACCTCCATGAATATGTTGTTCTCTGCTGAAACTATTAACTAACTGGAAATCATCTAATACATGAAAAGAAATTTCATTACCTTTACACCAGTTCTCACTCAAATGCAATGAATCAAACATATTCTCATTTGCAAAAGCATTTAAAAGTATATGTTTTCCACTCATACCTTCAACATTGAGATATCCTATGTTAAATGAGAAAGTTGATGAATAAGTTTTATTATAATGGCTATCCTTATTGCTGCTGTTTTTCTAAAACAATGACTAACTCCATACTGAACTGTGTGGCAGGGGGAAGAACTATTACACACAACATTTTAATGCTATTTTGGTTCTGTCCTTTAACATGTTCCCTGACCATATTCAAGGGCCTGGTAGATATATTTATGAAATCTTGCTTATCTTTAAGCTGGTTATACATTATGAATCTGGGCAAACCAATTAGGCCCTTGTCTTCCTCGTTACCTCTAAAAAAGAATTTTCTTAAAACTAAGTGATCTTGTCTCTAACCTATTAATTTGTGCTATGCTCAACTTATCAGCTAGATTGAAAATTTCGTCACTCACTTACTTTTTCCCAAGTTTATTCAGATGTAGGCCATGGGTGGTATGGAATCTTTTACCCAAGTCAGTTATATTTACAAAAGACACATTTCTAAAGTATTCACTAAGTTTATTCATTTCTTCATTTACTCATGCCACTTCTACACTCACACACAACCAGAATGGGAGATCATGCCGAAACAGTACTGAGAAGAGGATAATTTTTCTGTTTTGTAGTTCATGCAACTTTTTCCTAATGACAGTAAGAAACCTTTTCCCTCATTTTTCGCTACATCGTTTGTTCCAGCAAGAAAAACTGTCATTTTTGTACAATCAGTAACTGAAGAACTTACCACAACATCTTCAAATTTTGGACCATGTTTTACTGTGGCTGCCACAAGATGGCTCGCACTGTTTTCAATAATATCTCGTGTTTTCCGTCCTTGGCTATCTGCATAGACATGTATTTTCACAGGCCTAGGTCTGCCTTTAGAGCTTGGTGTCTTTGGGCATTTCGTTTCATTATTTCCATTCATATTTGATCTAAAAGTTTTACTACACTCTTTACTCACTTCACTTTCATTAGGCTTACATGGATTAGGCAGTTTAACTTGCAAGCCAACTTCAATGCTTTTTTATGTAACATTAAGATGTTCAAGAACACTAAATCTATTTTTCAAGGCCGGAAAATTTACATGAGTTTTCTTCAGTGCAGAAATGCATTTTATGTGATAGGAACAATGTCTCACTGTCTTTGTAAACTGCCCTTTGGCCTACATTGATTATTTTCTTGTGAGGAAATTTTTACTGAACTAACCTTATCTTCAGAAAGTTTTTTGGTGGGTTCCAAATCAATCACTGCATATTCCTTTTTCAGTTTCTCGTTTTCTTTAGCCAAAGCTAAGTTCTCCCCCATGACAGCAGATAAATTTAAGTTGTAGGGTATCATAGTCTGTGTTTACCTGACGCTCATTTTCTCCAAGTGGCGCCATGTTATCTTTACCCTCTAGACAAACTTTGTACCGCCATTCACTATACTCGTCTGGAAGATCGTCTTCTTTTAACTTTGCACATCGAATATGTATCCAGCGATCAACCTCGTCGCATAGAATTCCGTTTTTCAAATTTTTTTTCTTTTTTTTTTTGCGCTTTACACACATCATAATTCTACTTTCGTTGAGAGCTGACTCAGTTGTAAAAACACTACTTGCCGCCACTACTTTGAAATTGATCTCGAAGTTTTCACCAAATGGAGATATAATTTGGTCGTTTAGAAGTGCTGCACATTGGCAAACCACTAAGAAGCACTCAAACTCCAAGCTCCCTTCACCATCCCAAGTCATTTTACGTTCTTTCCCTTCCAGTCTGGATCTGAGCTGAGGAGCTGATCAGGAATGTGCGGCCGTCAATCTTTAGGACACTCTGATTATTACCGATAGGGCTTTTGGACTAAACAGATCAGCAACTTAAGTTTAGGGGGTTTGGTTAGCAACGAAATAAATAACGCTGTTCATCTGATCGCTCTCAAGAATATTGAGAAAAGTTACAGCATCCGTGCTGAGCAGTCGTTTGTGCTTCGTACAGTGGCCGGCACCGGTTCCAACATGTGTTTAGTGGAACTGTTATCAAGGTTTTTTAGTGTAATCTACTGGATATTTTACCTAGAAGTAGTCAGCAACAAGTGTCAAAGCATCATCGCTGGGAGATTTCTCTCAGCAGATATTTTTAAAATGGAAACTAATGACGAAATCCCAGTCGATACCTGACAAGGGTCGGCTATCACTTTGCATACGAGTCATAACATCGAGATTGTCATGATGCACCCTACTTCAACAGTGTTAATTACAAATAACCATTAACTGGGTACCATCGAAATGTGCTCTCAAGATCGCTGTCCTCAGAATGATCAGATGGAGATGGATCAGCATTCATCAAGTTCAGCTGTCTTGTTGCAGTGTCTGTCAAACAACATCCAGCGACTAAAGACAAGAAACTGATCACCATCACCCCAACAGGCAGCAGCTCCTGACACAAATGTTCCGAAGAAGGCAAAGGCAAGTGAAAAGCACAGTAGTAATGTTGAAGGGGACGAAGGACAAGTGAAAAGCACATTAGTAATGTTGAAGGGAACGTAGATATGGTAGATATTGATAATGCTGCATACACTGTGGAAGTTCTAGGAGTAGACAGTAACTTGCGTATAAAGATAGGAGACAGGAATTGCAATGAGCAGCCTGCTTCCCAAAAGTCCGTTAGTTCTAAAAGTTTGGACAATTCAGTGATCACAACGGTACCACCTACAGGAAATAACACGCTTCCTAGTAACACCAAGTATGCTAGTAAAGATAATACATATCAATCAACAGACATGGGTGCCTGGTTCGTCTTTGTGGAGGGAGAAAATGGTAATGTAGAAAGTTACATCCGATGGCTCTTGGAAGAATGTTATTTACAGAAAATAATAACTTAAGACATGAAATAGTTAATATCTCAGCTGTTGGTAGAAACAGGTATAAAACTGAAATCAAAACAGGGAAGTCTGCAAACAGGTCGCGGTTGCTTGATGTTTTTTGGGTGAAGAAAATGGAGGCTTATATCCCAAAGTTCCTAACAAAGAGAAGGGCAGTTATCTGTGATGTTGATATTGCGTCATGCCACCAAGACATCCTTGCAAAAATAAAGTCGGAATTTTTAGTAACCGATGTACGAAGGTTCACAAAGAAAATAATAGAAAATTGAGAGTTGAAAGTACTTCCCACACCGAAACGTGTTGTAACATTTAAATCTCAACAACTTCTTCATTATGGATATTGTGCGGTATGCGATGCCCTGTTGCACCACATGTCCACTCATTTCTGCAGTGTCATAATTGCCTTAGATATTTCCATTTAAGTTTGCAGTGTCGTAGTATTGTCCACTGTGCCAAATGCAAGGGAGCCCATGAGACCTCACAGTGCAGACATGCCAGAGAGCTGTTGCCCAATTTATCAGCAGCACATGGAAAGAAAGCGCAGCGAAGCTTATGGCACTTCTTATGCAACTGCCATCCCGTCACCATGACCATCATTTGCGCAGACTACTGCTGGTGTTTCTACAACACGAGTACTCTCTCCTAGTGACTGGCCTAAAATATGCGAGAAACCGAAAGGTTTGAATATGACGGACAGAAAGTTACAACAGGGACCTAAGCATGCATTTATGAACGTTCCAGCTCCCAGGTCTTACAAAAATAAATCATCTACTCACAGTCCATACAAGCAGGGGCATTCTGATATGTTATAAGAATTTTAGGGTCCACAGAACTCAATACAAAACGATCCATATCCTCCTACTCCTCTGGTAACATCTTATACTGGTCGAGAAACTATTAACAGCCTTTGTGCTTTAATAATGCAGATCTTTCTTTCTCTTAAAAATGAAGCAGACATGGTAACGACACAAGCTCTTATACGTAATGCTGTTGAAGACTTATGCAAATCTGATAATGGCTTTTAAAATACTCCAGTGGAATGCACGGTGAGCAATCTCGAACAGAGAAAGTCTTTATCGGGAGCTTAGCAGCAACCACATACAGTAGCTTGTATTTGTGAAACGTGGTTTCAGCCAACCCAACGAATACAATTCAAAGGATACGCTGATCTCAGAAACGACAGAGACAATGGAAAAGGAGGAGGAATAGCCATTTTGATTAGAGAGATGGTTAATTTTAAAAAATTGGACATCACTATTAGGACAACAGAATGCCAGGTAGTTGCTGCTGTAATTTACACTCCTAACGGCACATTCTCCATCGTCACCATTTACAAACCACCTAAATGTAAAATACAAGATCTTTCACTGGATCAGATTGCAGCACAGCTTCAAACGCCATTTCTCCTTTTTGTAGACTTCAACGCACACCACTCACTATGGGGTTGTGAAATAGATGATGTGGATGGCAGAGAGTTAGTTACACTTTATGAAAAGTTCAATTTGATTCTTCTAAATGATGGTTCTCCTACTATGATACATAACCCAGACAGAAGACCGTCGATTTGACATTGTGCTTGGTCGACTTCAACCATGTAAAGGAGTGGACAGTCAAACGAGAGCCTCTTGCCTCAGATCTTTTCCCTCTGGAAATCACAATTGACTTACCTACAAATCCAGTAGAAATTATCTACCCAAACAGCAGGTGGAAAATAAAGGATGCTGGCCAGTCAAAGTATACTGTAACAGTCCAGGTGGAGTTGCAATTTTTTAACAATTTGTTAGCTCCGAAAGAGGCCTACCAACAACTAATTTCAATTATTGAAGACGCTCCAACAATTTCCATTCCAAGTAAAAAGGAAGTCATTGTTTTGAAGCAACGGCCCCCAGTTGGGTGGACGCCAGAGTGCTCAGAGCCATAGCACAGTGCAAACTTGCGTACAATAACTTCTGTAAACAACAAAATGTAGAAAACTTCATCTGTAAACAACAAAATGTAGAAAACTTCATTGCATATCGGAAAATAGCAGCGAAAGTTCGAAGGCGGTTAAAAGACTGTAAAAAGAACAGCTGGCAAAATTTCTGTGAATCTTTAAATAACAATGTTAGTATCGCTGATGTTTGAACAAAATTAAGATTTTTCAAAAACAAAAACTTCACTATGGGTCAGCATGGCTTGAAGACTTTGTGAATTTAATCTCACCAGCTTCCGCGACCGAGCAACTATATTGCCCCTCGGAGCAACAGGATTAGAAAAATCCGCTCGCGGTACCGTTTTCGTATGAAGAACTGATGAATGGCGTTAAAAAGAGCGTAAGTTCCACACCTGGTAAGAACGGTATACACTATCAGATGATAGAAAATCTCCCAGACATAGCAATCAGAAAACTGTTACAAATATTTAACAAACATGCATGAATGACACGCTAATAGAAGATTAGGCAACTCAAGTAGTGATACCCATACTGAAACCACATAAGGATGAAGAGCAGGCCAAATCATATAGACCTATTTCTCTTTCTTCCTGTATCGGCAAAACTTTAGAATACCTGGTAAAAAATCGCTTGGAATCATGGATGGAATCAAATCAGACCCTGTCATCGAGTCAGTATGGGTTTAGAAAAGGCAAGGGAACAATAGATATTTTAAACATCTTAACCTCAGAGATCTATGACGCAACAACAAGAAAATAGAACTTAACAGCTATATTCCTGGATATAGTTGAAGTGTATGATAATCTTCTTATACCTCTGTTGCTACTGAAGTTGGAAACCATTGGAATCCCGCCACAACTGATTTATGGAATGAGCACTTTCCTCGCTGAAAGACACATATGAATTCGGTTCCAAAATAAATTAATAGGACCTCGTGGTCTTAAAATTGGACCACCTCGTCTTTCACAAGGAGCTATCCTCAGCCCCCTACTCTTTGCACTATATACCAAGGAGCTGACGAGGATTATCCCTTTTCCAGTTAAAATCCTCCAGTATGTAGATGATATTTGTTTGTATGTGTTGACCAAAGGAATGGATCAGGCTGTGTGTGAGCTATCAAAGGCGATGGGCACACTGGATCAAACACCATGTAGCTGTGGGTTACAGATTTCGGCAAAAAATCGGTACTTGTTCCTTTCACGAACCAAACTATGCCAGGCTGCTTGAATAGTGTAAGACTTTCTGGTCATAAAATACCATTAAAATCCCAGGCGAGGTTTCTTGGTGTTCTCTTCGATTCCAGAATGAGTTGGATATCTCATATTCAAACCGTCGTCAGTACATGCGAAAAAGCATTCAACCTTATCAGATCAGTGAGAAGAGTATGGTGGGGGGATCACCCCAACACTCTGCTCACTCTTTACCACATGTTGATACGTTCCCGTATAGACTACAGATGCATGGTCTATCACACTGCTGCTAACAAGTACCTAGCACTACTAAATAAACTGCAGAACAGAAGCTTACGCATCTGCCTTGGAGCTATGCATTATTCTCCCACCAACGGCCTTCTCCTGGAAGCATCAGAAATGCCTCTACATATTCGCAGAACAATGATGTGTGATCGTTATATCTTAAAGCGGATGGCAGATACTAAACATCCATTTATAAAAAAGTGCGAAACTCTCTCTCAAATTGGGAATAACAGAAACGTCAGGAAACAGCAGTTTTATATCTACAAGCGGAACGAAGACTGGAAATACCTCCAAAAAAAAGTATATCGAAGTGAGGTTTTTCCAATGTTCCTATATGACAAACACGGCTCTTATCATGATATTCCTGTAACATACGTTGACTACTCCAGCAAAGGAAAAGGATAGGGGCAGTTTTCACCTACATCGCACCTGGCAGAAAAGTGGGCAGGATATCTTAAACTATATACAGCTGGCTCAAAAACTGGGATGAAAATCAAACCGAATGTACTTTCTTCTGTTAAGAATCTGCAGAAGAAAGGAAGTTTCAACTACTAGGTGATGCTTCCATATTTCTTGCTGAAACTTTCGCTATTATAGAGACAATCAATATGCAAGATCTCTCAAAATACCCAAGGCAGTAATAATCACTGACTCTCAAAGCGTTCTGAAATCCATTAGTTACAGGAATTGGGACAAAAGAACTAGTAAATACACTCTCGACATACTGGATCATTATCATAAAGCTAAGAATACTGGTCAAATTAAAGAATTTGTATGGGTCAAATCACATTCCGGTATTCTATACAATGACAAAGCAGATCAACTAGCGAGACATGCGATTTACAGTGGAAGACCTATGGACATTAAACTCCCATACACAGAATGCCTCCTAAAAGTAAAACAACAAGCGATTCTCCCATGGCAGGAAGAATGGAAAGGAAGCCAACAAACAAGAGCTATGCAAGCATACAAACATTCATACCAAGACAAACATAGTTTGCGAACTTCAAACATTCAAGAAAATTATAACGTCCATTGTGAGAATGCGTCTCAATCGTGGATCTTTCCCTGCTCACTTACATAGATCGGTGTATCGGAGACACCCCACTGTCACAGTGAAGAGGAAACAACTGGTGATGTAAATCACATCTTATTTCAGTGAAGACACTATGAGAAAGGCAGAGTCAACTTTTTAGAGGAGCTCTTAAGACTTGGTCACTGCCAGCCACTTTGCACGATCCCAATTTTCGGAGACACAACCAGGAGTACATATGATGCTGTATCCCGGTTTCTAGTGAAAGAAGACATAAAAATCTAAAATGAATCGAACTTAACTAAAGAACTTAACTAACAAATAAATTTTTAGCAGTCAACTGTGTTTTGTAATCTGATTACAATAATTTTGATCTGAAAACATATGAATGTATGCCCTAAACAGTATGTATGACGAAGAAAAAATGTTACCTTGTTATATGTGTCATTGCATTTTGCCCATGGACTCCAGCTGAAAATCCAGCTGAGAGTATTGGGTGTGTCATACAATAGGCTATTAACATCAAACATATAAATGAATCAAATAATTAAACAGAAATAGTCCATAAACATACAAAGGTATTACATGTTTCACATTATATATACACACAAATCCAAACAACATACAGAAATGATAATTTTTAAAGGTACATTTCAATAATGATATAACATATTTTAACACCATCTTAGTATTCACTCAAACTGTATATACATTTCTCTGTGAGATATAGTTTCAAATGATTTTTAAAACGTTTTAGGTCTGTTTCTTTTTGAATGATTTTGGGGAGTTTATTAAAAAACCTTTTGCCTGCTTCTTCAGGGGCAGTTGTAGACAGTTTTAGATTTCTGTTTATCATGTAGTAATTTTCATTTCCTCTTATACTGTGTTTGTGTACATCTTTATTTAGGAGGTGTTTATCGCTTGACCTTACTGCCATTATACTTTGGTATATGTACAGTGAAATACTGTCATAATATTATAGTGTACAAAAGCTTGCCTACAGGTCTGTCTTGGTGGTATTTTTGCAATGCACCTCACTGCCCTTTTCTGAATTGTGAATATTCTTTTTAAGTAGCCAGCTTGTGCACTTCCCCATATATGAACTGAATAAGACAAATGTGGGAAAACAAGTCCATAATACATTGATCTGAGGACTTAATCATTCACAGTCTTAGCTGTTTTATGCATGATGAAGATCTGTTTGTTTATCTTTTTACACAGTGCATCTATGTGCTCCCCCCATGCCAAATGTTTGTCTATTATAGTTCCTAGAAAATTTGTGCTGGTTACTTCTTTAATAGTCTTTCCATTTATATTATAATTTTCACTATGCTTGGTCTGAAATACTACCTTCATTGTTTTAGACTGATTCATAAACAGGTTGTTTTGTGTTAAATATTTAACTGCAAAGTACACATGTGCCACACTGTGCAACAATTTTATTACTGTTTCATGTACTCATTGTTAATTATCTGTTTGTTTATTTATTTGTCATTCACTGAACTATGTAGTTAATTTATCTTGTAACTGATCTGTTAGGAAACTTCTTGTTGTTATTGACATTTGCACAAATATATATTGTATCCATCTTGGATTATTGTATTGTCGTTAATAACATTTGTCATGGCGAAGTTTATATTATTGTTATTGTGTTAATACTGACGACACCAACTGCATGTCAGTATGCTCAATGTTGGAATAAAAATTTTTTATTTTTATTTAATGATAGAATATATTTTATAGACAAATGCAGTCATCACCATTTAACAGATATTTTTATCAATGCGATTTTTGGGTGACACAGCCAAATCCAAGTGTATTTTTATGCAGTTATTTTAATTTAATGTTATTTGTTACGATAGTTACCACCTCATTGCCTCGTGAAATATTGAATTATTGCAACCCCAAACTTCTACCAACCTCCAAATAACGACTCCAGTGCTAATATTAAACTGCTATAGATAACAAACTTTCTCAGGATAGTTTATACTTATTTTCATGAGTCTTCCTGTTCAGTTCCTTCAGTATCTGTGTGATGACCTCCCACAGATTAAACAATTGGGTGAGCATTCACATGTTGCCCTTCTCTGTATACCTATGATATCCCCTGTTAGTCCTATTTGGTAGGCGTCCCACACTAATGAGCAATATTTTAGAACTGATCACACAAGTGATTTGTAAGCAATCTCTTTTGTAGACTAATTGCACTTCCCCAGTATTCTACAAATAAACCAAAGTCTAATACCTGCTCTACCCATGACTGAATCTATGTGTTCATTCCATTTCCTATCCCTACAAAATGTTACACACAGGTATATGTACGAATTGGCCAATTCCAACAATGACTCATTGGTATTATAGTCTTAGGAGTCTCTGTTTTTTCGTTTTGCGAAATGCACAATTTTACATCTCTGAACATTTAAAGCAAGTCATCAGTCTCTGCACCACTTTGAAGTCTTATCAAGATCTACCAAAATATGTATGCAGCTTCTTTCAGATAGATAACAGATAGATAACTGCTTCACTTGTGGAAAGCCTTATGTTACTTTTAACATTGTTTGAAAGGTGATTAACATACAACGTGAGTAGAAAGTGTCCCAACAGTCATCCCTGGAGTAAGCCCAACATTACTACTACATCTGACGATGACTCTGCATCAGTGGTGTAGCGTGGTTGTAGAGGTTGGGGAGGCTCTGCAGTTATTATAGGGAGACAAAATAGTACAATAAACAATCATTTAAACAAATGAAACAAAGTGAATAAAAAACAACAGCTACTACTACTACTACTACTACTACTACCTCTACCACTACCACCGCCACTAATAATAATAATAATAATAATAATAATAATAATAATTCCCGTGGAGGCCCGGGAAAAGAATAGGCCTTCGGTATGTTCTGCCAGTCGTAAAAGGCGACGAAAAGAACAAACCACTACTAAGGCTAACCCCCCTTTTAGTGTGATTAGTTGGTTCAGGACAGAACTAATGAAGCCTCGGACAAGTGCTGTCATGGTCAGGGTGACGAGACTGCTAGCCACACGGAAAATGATTTAAATCCAAATAGAGGTGTTTTGCAGGATATGTTTCCTGCAACCACTCTAGAAGAAAAACAAAGAGATGGTCAGATGACCAACACCTCATGTTCTGTTATTACCAAGCAACAAACTTAGGAACCAACACAACTGGATACAGATCACAAGTATACACAAAATTTATTACCAGATACCCAGAATTAAAATTTTTAACACAACAACGACTAGCTGACCAGATCCGTGTAATAATCAAAAATAACAGGATACCCCAGTCAGAATTAGAAAACATCAAACAACAAGTACAACACATACTGGAACAAAATAATGTGCAATCAGAAGAAGAAGAAAATACAGTAATGGACTCAAACATCCCAGAGCAAACAAACAAAGAACACCATGCATCAATTAAACAATCAGAGAAAATTTAATCTTAAGACAGCCACCAGAACAAGCACAAATAGAACATGAAGTGACACACATGTTAGATATAGAAGAAAAATTTCAGCTAACATATATAGAATACAAAGACACGAATACAGACATTAGACAACTCTTGCATAGACCACCAAATAACCCACAAGTCGAAACAACAATAACAACTATCAACACAATCATACACAACAAAATAAATGAAAATACAACTATGGAAGAGTTACAGCTACTGGTTTATTCAGGAGCACTCACTACACTAAATATACACACTAGGCAGAGATCAGAACAAACGAACACACAGAAGAAACCCACAAAACCAGCATGGCAACACAGGCTACAGATCAGAATAGAAAAACTGAGAAAAGACATCGGACAGCTAACACAATTGATAAGAAATGAAATATCAGACAAAAAACGAAAAAGGTTAGGTAAAATCTCACAACAAGAAGCGATAGAGGAGTTAGATGAAAAGAAGCAGAAATTACAAGCATTGGCCAAACGACTTAGAAAATACAAGAAAAGTGAAAATAGAAGGAAACAAAACCAAACATTCAACACAAACCAATAGAAATTTTATCAGACAATAGATAACACACACATTAAAATAGACAACCCACCAAACATAACAGACATGGAACACTTCTGGAGCAACATATGGTCAAACCCGGTACAACATAACAGGCATGCACGGTGGATACAAGCAGAAACAGACACATACAAGATGATACCACAAATGCCTGAAGTGATAATTTTGCAACATGAAGTCACCTGAGCAATTAATTCTATGCACAATTGGAAAGCCCCTGGAAAAGATAAAATAGCAAATTTCTAGCTAAAGAAGTTCGCTTCAACACATTCACATCTAACTAAATTATTTAACAGTTACATTGCAGACCCATACACATTCCCTGATACACTTACACATGGAATAACTTATCTGAAACCTAAAGATCAAGCAGACACAGCAAACTCAGCAAAATATCGCCCCATAACATGCCTACCAGCAATATACAAAATATTAACTTCAGTCATTACACAGAAATTAATGACACATACAACACAGAACAAAATTATAAATGAAGAACAAAAAGACTGTTGAAAAGGAACACGAGCATGTAAAGAGCAACTGATAACAGATGCAGAGGTGACATATCAAGCTAAAACTAAACAAAGGTCGCTACACTACGCATACATTGATTACTGAAAAGCTTTTGAAAGTGTACCCCACTCATGGTTACTACAAATATTGGAAATATACAAAGTAGATCCTAAATTGATAAAGTTCCTAAACGTAGTAATGAAAAATTGGAAAACAACACTTAATATCCAAACAAACTAAAATAATATCACATCACAGCCAATACAGATTAAGCGTGGAATATACCAAGGAGACTCATTAAGTCCTTTCTGGTTCTGCCTTGCTCTGAACCCATTATCCAACATGCTAAATAATACAAATTATGGATACAATATTACTGGAACATACCCACACAAAATCACACATTTGCTATACATGGATGATATAAAACTACTGGCAGCAACAAATCAACAACTCAACCAATTACTAGTATAAATAGAAGTATTCAGCAATGATATAAATATGACTTTTGGAACAGACAAATGTAAGAAAAATAGCATAGTCAGGGGAAAAAAAACTAAACAAGAGATTACATATTGGATAACCACAGCGACTGCATAGAAGCGATGGAAAAAACAGATGCCTATAAATATCTAGGATACAGACAAAAAATAGGAATAGATAATACAATTATTAAAGAAGAACTAAAAGAAAAATATAGACAAAGACTAACAAAAATACTGAAAACAGAATTGACAGCAAGAAACAAGACAAAAGCTATAAATGCTTATGCTATACCAATATTTACCTACTCATTTCGAGTAGTGAAATGGAGTAACACAGACCTAGAAGCACTCAGTACACTTACACGATCACAATGCCACAAATAAAGAATACATCGCATACATTCAGCAACAGAAAGATTCACATTAAGCAGAAAGGAAGGGTGAAGGTGATTGATCGACATAAAAAACCTACATTATGGACAGGTAGACAATTTAAGAAAATTCTTTATAGAACGAGCAGAAACTAGTAAAATACACAAAGCAATCACTCATATAAATACATTGGCTACACCATTGCAGTTTCATAACCACTTCTACAACCCTTTAGATCACATCATATCAACAGATACGAAGAAAGAAAATTGAAAAAAGAGAACACTACACGGCAAGCACCCGTATCATCTAACACAGCCACACATCGATAAAGACGCATCCAACACATGGCTAAGAAAAGGTAATATATACAGTGAGACGGAAGGATTCATGATTGAAATACAGGATCAAACAATAAACACCAGATATTACAGCAAGCATATTATTAAAGATCCCAATGCCACAACAGATAAATGCAGAGTATGCAAACAACAAATAGAAACAGTAGATCACATCACAAGCGGATGTACAATACTAGCAAATACAGAATACCCCAGAAGACATGACAATGCAGCAAAAATAATACATCAACAACTTGCCATACAACATAAACTAATAAAACAACACGTTCCCACATACAAGTATGCACCACAAAATGTACTGGAGAATGATGAATACAAATTATACTGGAACAGAACCATTATAACAAATAAAACAACACCACATAACAAACCTGACATCATACTCACCAATAAAAAGAAGAAATTAACACAACTAATCGAAATATCTATACCCAATACAACAAATATACAGAAGAAAACAGGAGAAAACATTGAAAAATACATCCAACTGGCTGAGGAAGTCAAAGACATGTGGCATCAGCATAAAGTTGACATCATACCAATTATACTATCAATTACAGGAGTCATACCACACAATATACACCAGTACATCAACGCAATACAGCTACATCCAAACGTATATATGCAACTACAGAAATGTGTAATTATTGATACATGTTCAGTTACCCGAAAGTTCCTAAATGCAATGTAACATATATTGTACAGTTAAAAGGAAGTCACGCTTGATCAAGGTCCGCATCACTTTCCATTTTTAACCAGACGTAATGTCTGAGACAGGAAAGAGAAATAATAATAATAACTAACTTGTTCAAGGAACGATGACAAATTTGTAGAACCCCAGCAGCGAGAGAAGAAGCACTTATATTTTCTTGTACACAAGTGCAATGCGCCTGTCTTTTCTTTCCACAAATAAGTCTATAACTCGGTCTACAAAGATCTGATCACTGGATAACTCTCCAGGTAATGTCTTTTGTGTGGCTAATGTGCTTAAAAAGGACATCCGGATGTTGGACATTGAATTCCTTAAATAATGCTTCACTCAATGTGCATTTTCAACTTCTCACGGCGTAATGAATAATTCTTCGCTCGTTTAAGAGCACTAATGTTTCGTTCACTGCTTGCTGTAGTTGCGGGTAGGGTCGAAACTAAAGGCAGGAACTTCGAAGTTTCTTCATAAACGGAATCTAAATCATTGTTGACAATGTACTTTAAGAGGATTCTTGGAGATAAGTGTTTTTTCTCATAAGTGTTTATTTTACACAGTTCATTTTCAAGTTGTTCTTGTTTGAGAAAAGAACACTGTTCTAATAACTGAAGCAATTTCAACTCTGGGAATTCTTTTTGGTAGTTTGGGAAACACTTTTTTCTCAAAAGTTCAACAAACTGAATTTGGGGAAACCTTCTTTCCATCTGAACAATTTGCAAATCCAGTATCTCGTAAGTTAGTGCCCTGAAAGATGTCTTTTGACTGTCACAGAATGATAAGTTGCCATTCAAACACAAGCTGCATTTAACGCATTCATCAACGAATGTTTCCATTCTTAACTGTCGTAAGTTTCTCAAGACAGTTCTTATTTCGTCGTGGCAAGCAGTTATACTGACAGATTTTGACTGAAGAACATTGAAGAGACGATCAACACAAACAAAGCACCCTCAGTAGAAGCAAAGCAAACGTAGGTCATCCATCCGTCGTTTCATTCCCACAGCACAGCTCAAAGATTCCGGGTCCCACTGAGAGTCTGTATCATCAAATATATAATTTAAAACACTATATAGCCCCGAGAAATGACTAGATGTTCTTGAAACTGCCCTGGAACGAAAGTTTCAGCGAGTGTTGCTTACAGGTGGCAGTTTAAATCCCTTCTCAGTTAGCAATACAGTTCGTTTTGATGATTTGCTGAAAAACGAATGGAATGCAGTAAGATCACTTACAAACATGCGTACTTGTCGAATGATTTTGGAGGCATGTAACAGTACCAAATTCAGTTAGTGTGCGTAACAATGAATAAACAGCACATAGGGACAGAACTGCTTCACCAATTGTTGTAATCCTCTTTCTCTGCCCGCCATTACTGAAGCGCAATCATATGTTTGGCTAACCACTTTTCCTTCCACATTCCATTCTTTCAATACTGCATGAATAGTGTTTGACAAACCTTCAGCAGTTTTATCTCCAGAAACGTCTAAAATCCAGCGAATCTTTCCTCAATTTTGTCTGCAATACAGTACCTGAATATTATACTCATTTGACTCTTGCATGACACGTCTACTGTTTCATCAGCCTGAAGCGAAATGAAATTGCAGTTCTGAATTTCAGATTTTAATTTCTCATTGACTGCCAAAGTTATCATTTCTATTACACCATTCTGTATATCAGGAGAAGTTCCTTTAAAGGTTGAAGATGATGACAGATGGTCTCGAATTAACTGCTCTCCTTGAGCTAGTAAATCCAACAATTCCAGATAGTTACCTTTGTTGCTGGAGGACTCGTCTTCTCGATGGCCGCGAAAGGCTAGTTCTTGTTTACAACGAAATACAATTGCCTGAATAAGACGAGCCAATACTCTCCTGCTGGATGCAACTTGTTTGTTGTATTTTATTACTGTGAGACGAGTGGCTTCAGAAAGTGCATGCTCAGTTCTACTTTTGCGCAATAACTGAATGATTCTTTGTTCTGCAGGTGACGTTTTGATATGTGATGCTTTTGTGCTTTCGTTTCAAAGTTATTTGTTGTACAAATTCCCTCATTGCATCATTCCTTTTCACCACCGAACAGAAGACATATATAACAATATAAACTGTTATTAACTACGTTCGCAGTCAGCCAAGCATACTTTTCGTACAAAGCTATCTGAAAAGTGCGTTTTTCTTAGGCTTCACTTAAAACTACACTGACTGTAGGAGTAGGTCATCTACCCTTCAATTCGCATTTTTTTCGTACGTTAATGTAGAAAAAAGCGTTTTTAATAAAAATTCTATGAGGTGTTCAGTTGCTGGCTCACTCATGTTGGTCACACAACGAAAATATACACTGAAATCACATAAAAATGACTATGAACACAAACCGAGCGACTGTTGACTTCCGTGTTAAAAGCCAGCATAGAAGCGGCAGAGAGTAGTCTCGATACCTGCTAGCAAGTGCAGCGCACCGGCCTTCATGGGAGGGCAGAAGTGGAGGGGAGCCGAGAATGCCACTAACGCTCAGGCGAACACAGCCAGGTAAGGGAAGGGAGGCAGAGACTGAGAGCAGTCGAGTCTCAAGCAGGCAGATACACCAAAACTCAAGGTGCGGCGCCGCGGGTTACAGAACTGTCTTCGCACATTTAGTGCTCTTAGTAGAAAGTTGTTTATATTTTTGTTATGAATTACTATTGCATCTTTTTTAAGCACGAATACAGGGGGGACTAAGTCTCAAAGTCTCCCCTCATGCTACGCCACTGTTATGCATCCAAGATAACGTGCTGTGTCATCCCTACCAAAAAGTCGTCAATCCAGTCACAAATTTTACTCGATACTCCATATGATCGAACTTTTTAGAACAAGCGCAGATATAGCACTGTGGCAAATGCTTTTTGGGAATCAAGAAATACTGCATCTGCCTGATTGCCTTGATCGATACCTTTCAGTATGACATGTGAGAAAAGTGCAAGTAAGGTTTGGTATTTCGAAGGTTATTCTGTTCAAGATATCTCATTACGTTTGAGCGCAAAAAATGTTCAAAGATTCAACAACAAATTGATGACAAGGTTATTGGACAGTAGTTTTGTGAATCACTTGTATCATCTTTCTTGTAGACATGTGTGGTCCATGCTTTTTTCCAAGAACTGGGCATGGTTTTATGTTCAAGGGATCTACTATAGTTAACAACAAGAAGAGGGTCTAACTCAGCCACAAGATCAGTATAGAATATGACAGGGATTCCAACAGGCCTGGGAGCTTAGTTCAATTTCTAACGATTTCAGCTGTTTCTCAACACCACTGACACTAATACTTATTTCATTCGTCTTTTCAGTGGAATGATGATTAAACTGGAGTAGTTCTCCTGGGTTTTCCTTTGTAAAGGAGAACCCAGGAGAACTGCTCCAATTTAAAGGAACTTTTGAAAGTGGAATTAAGCATTTCAGATTTCAAATGTCGCAGCTGGTGATTTCAACTTTTGCTTTGCTGCCTTCAATTACAGTTCCTGTCTCATTCACTAGAGCCTGGTCACTAACTTTGTACCACTAACTGCCTTTACATACGACTAGAATTTTTTTAGGTTTTGTGAAAGATCACTTGAAAATATTCTGCTACAGTGGTCATTGAAGGCGTTATGCATTGCTCTCTTGACAACCAAACATGTTTCATTCAGCATCTCTCTATCTGTGGCCCTAAGCTTTGTTTTACATTAAGCTTTGTCATTAATGCTAGAAATCGCCAGGTATTTGGGTAAGTAATATCAATTTATTATCTATCACAATTAACACACGTGGTATCTATCTGCCAGTCATCTGTTGAGAGGGTAAAGATTCCCATTGAAAGTGGGGGTAGCATTCAAAGTGTGTGTGTGTGTGTGTGTGTGTGTGTGTGTGAGAGAGAGAGAGAGAGAGAGAGAGAGAGAGAGAGAGAGAGAGAGAGAAGGGGGGGAGGGAGAATCTCTTTGGAAGCAATACACTTTACTCACAGCCTCCATTTTCAAGAAATTATGCTTGCACAAATGCACATGTGTTGTTCCACTGTTGGAAATTTATGCTCACTTGAAAAGTTGAACATAAAAAATGCATTGTGTGGACACACTTTACTACCATGAAGACAAAATACAGACAGAAGGAAAAAAGAGAGATAGAGAGAGAATAAGGCAAAACATGATTATTAAATTTACTTCAACCAATCCAACATCTGCAATTTAATTATTTACATATCTTCGATTTCACTAATCCCATCTTCAGAAACTCATAGTTGCTTTTGTTAAAATACTGGCCACTTCTTCCTCAGAGACTGAACATTCAGATATCCTTCGTTGTAAAGCTGATGTGCGAAACTATATTTAATATCCATATGCTTATGTTGTCCATGTTCCCACTTCTGTATTAGACATATGCATGACTGATTATCGTCATAAACTGTTCGAGTTTTCACAAATACTTTAAATGCGCCAAAAAGATTCTTCATCCACAGGATGTCTGTTGCAGCTGCTGCCAAAGCAATATATTCTGCTTCTGCTGAAGAAAGTGAAACATATGTCTGTCTTCTTTTAGGTCAGCAAACAGTATTTCCAGAAACATGGGAGTTCGTATCCTATTGTAGCTCTTCTCTTGTCTTCACTTCCCAAGTCTGAAACAACATAGCAAAGAATTCCACTTTCTTTAACACTGACTGACATCAATAGCAGTGCAAGTGGCGCACCGTCCAAGAAGTGCGCCAGGAAGCGACGTATTGTCAGATCTCGTAGTGGAGTGCTGGTCCCCTCGAGCTGAGATTGTGACTGGTGATGGAGCTGGGATTGCTGTTGCTGGACCAGGTGCAGGGTGAAACTGCGCCCGTCCGGTTTCGGTGGGGGGAGGGGGCTGGGGATGGCGCATTGAAGATGTGTGCTGGCTTGTGAATAGTGTCTCAGAGAATAGGGGGCGTGCACGAAATATAATATGTAATGGAATTGCTGCTTAAATAATTAAAAAGGAAATTTTGAAAGAATAATTGAGAGAAATTGGAAAATACTCATATCCTGAGTGAACTTTAACTGGCATTAATATCAACAGACCTTCAATATTCAATACATTATTAGATTAACATTCGTAAATTTACGTACATCCTTTTCCTGTTACCGCTATTGTGCATACAGACTGAGATGACAATACTAGTTCCCTTCCTCTGCTCACGCAAATTCTTCTTGTTCGCTTCAATCCTCTCGATGCAGGATTCTCAGCACAGGCGAAATGATGAACAGAATATGAATGTACGAAAAAACTTTTCTTTCCTAATAAATTTCTATAACACTTCTTTAATATAGGGTTGGAATACACAAATTTAAAAAAAAAGATTTATTTCAGGGTGTCTCACCTAACTCTGCCACCTCAAATATCTGTGGAACAACAACAGATATTCAAAAACGGATTTCACCAGCATGAACATACGGCAGGGGCTTAGGAAACCTAATACTATGCGAAATTTTAAAACGCAAACAAATACTATTTTCAACACAAACATGTGTTTTTAAATGGACGTCCCCTATTATTTCGTATGCAATCAATAGCATGAAAAATCTCAAAAATAATGGCATTGGTGGCATCCCCATACGTCAATTACATCCCGAGAAATTGCGAAGTGAAGTTGACACTCGAAATAAATGAAGCGCACAGCTAGCGCACGTCCAGAGACTCAAGTGTGCACCTCACGCTGCCGGCAATCGTGATGTGATTGACGTACTACGTCAGTGGAGTGCTAAGGTATGGTGTGGTATTGTATGACAACACATCATTGGCCCATATTTCATTGATGTCACTCCTAAAGGGAGATAATTTAACCCCTTCTTGAGCTGTACCTTACTTGAACCGGTCCACCTTTTATAATGTGTCAAATAATGCGGTGTCAGTATGATGGATGTCCTGCACATAATGTTTATTGTTGCGAAATGACAACTAGAGGTACAATTAATTAGTGGAAACACACGTGGTTTCACGTTTCTAAACCTCATGAGTTCTGAAACATTTGGCTTGTAAAGGATAGCAACGTCGTCACAGTTTCTGACGTAATGCATCGCATGTAGTAATGTACTCAGAGCAGGGGTTGCCTGCACTGGCGCCTGTATCCTGCCGCAAACATACCAATATTACCATAGTACGTTCTACCTTCAGTGTACAAGTGTCTCCCAATCTGGTATGCTGAACTGCTCTCATACTGTAACGTAATTCACATACGTTGCCACATTACATCCTGTTTTCTTGTGGCTTGTTACATTTGGCATCATCTAGTCGATATGCTGGCCTTCAGCAATGAACAAAAACTATATACTACTTTAATTTATGACGAATGTCACAGAAATGCAACCGAAACTGTGACACTACGCTGGACGCTACCCAAGATCGGTGGTGTCCGTCATGTCAAACCATTGGCAACATCTGCAAGACACTCACAGAAACAGGAAGCTGGGATCCCACAAAACGTCGACGAACAACGCGAGCGACTGGCAATGGAAACGAATTTGCTGTTATGGCTGCTGTAGCGCACAATCCTTATGTGCGAGAAATTGCACGTGGTGTAGGAATAAGCCACAGTAGTGTGTGCAGAATCTTGCATCGGCATCGGTTTCATCCATTCCATATCTCACTGCACCAAGAACTGTACGGGAATGACTTTGAATTCCGCATTGCATTCCGTCGTTTTGCACTTCAGCAGTTGCAAGGTAATCCCGTATTCATAAGCAATACGTTGTTTACGGACGAGGCTTCATTTACAAATCATAATAATGTGAATCTGCGAAACATGCACTACTGACCCGTGCAAAATCCCTACTGGATTCCCCATGTTGCTCATGAACGACAGTGGAGTGTCAGAGTTTGGCGCGGTATCATTACTAACCGTATTGTAGGTCCCTATTTTTACAGTGGAACATTGAATGGACAGCATCATTTTTTCGACACACACTAGAGCTCCTCACGAGGGTCTAGGACTGGAAACTCGTCCATCAATGCGGTTCCAACATGATGGATGTCGCGCATACAGCGCAAAAGTTGCCAGAGATGTTTCAGATGCAACATTTCCAAATAGGTGGATGGGGCAGGGAGGTACTGTGCGATGGCCAGCACGGTCCACCGACTTGACGCCATTAGACTTCTTTCTCTGAGGCGCAGTGAGAACCCCCACAGACAGTAGAGAATATGCAACATCGTATTACTGCGGCGTGTGCGGCAATTTCTGTAGAAACTCTACAATCTGTGCAACACTCTCTGGTTACCCGTCAAACGTGTACTGATGCAAACGGAGGGCACATCGGACATGTGTTGATGAGACACAGTTTCATACGTCAAAATGTGGGTGTATTTTCTATGCTGGATGTAATACACAACAATACAGCTTCTGTGGGCGACAGGGCACTAGTAAATGTGTTTAGCAAAGTGAATTCAAGTGTGTTATCTCTAATTATAGCTCTAGTTCTCATTTAACTAGAATAAATATACATTTACAATTTGAAAAACGTAGCTTTGCGTTGGACGTGTTACTTGTTTATTTTTGTGGATTGTTCACACCTTCCCATTGTGTGAGGTGCACGCTTAAGTCTCTGGACGTGCGCTAGCTGTGCGCTTCATTTATTTGAAGCGTCAACTTCGCTTCGCAATTTCTCGGAATGTAATTGACGCTTTGCGATGCAACCAACGCCATTATTTTTGTGATTTTTCATGATATTGAGTGCATACGAAATAATAGGGGGTGACGATTTAAAAATACACAAGTTTCTGTTGAAAGTAGTATTTTTTTCATTTAAAAATTTCGATAGTATTTTGTTTCCTAAGCCCCTGCCGTACGTTCACGCCTGTGAAAACCGCTTTTGAATATCTACTATTGTTCCAAAGATATTTGAGGTGTCAGAGTTGGGTGAGACACCCTGTATACACATAAAAAGAAAAGAACGAGAGAAAAAAAAATAATATTATGATTCTTTACGCTTGACCCTGTCTATTGTAACTGTAGTGTGTTCATCATTGCCCATTACGCCCAGGGCGCTATCTCCCATCCTGATGACACGGTGTGGCCTGGTGTATGGTGGCTGAAGGGACAGTTTGGCGCCATCAGTACGCAACATAATGTGTGTACACATACCAAGGTCTTTGTGGACAAATGTGGCAACACTTTCGTGTCTAGATAGCTGTGAAGATCGGACATTCTTGACGTGATCTCTACGGCGGCAGATGAGGGTAGAGGGGTATTTATCGGGCTGTGAAGCCAAATCTACAAATTCGCTAAGCAGTCACAGCGATTCTCCATATACCAGTTATGCTGAGGTACCATCCAGATCAGGTTTGTACACTTTCTGTAGGCCCAGTAGAATCATCAGTAGAGCTTATGTCCACCTGGTGGCACCGCACATTAGATCTGCTTTTAGTGTTCAGTGGCAATACTCTATCATTCCATTGCTGGCCCGGTGGTAGCTGGCTGTTTTCTGATGATTCATGCCAGAGTATGGTGCCTGCTTGGTGAACAATTCTGATTCGAACTGCTTGCCACAGCCTGTTGTAATGTGCAGAGGACAGCCAAAACGTGGTACCCAGTTCAGCATGAAGGCATGTGCAAAAGTTTCCATGGAGATGTTGTGCACAGGTGTTTTCTGGCCAGTGGGTGAATTGGTCAGTCATTGTCATCATGCACCATTGACCATTGCAAGGTGGTTGTGGTCCCAAGATGTCTATGTGCATGTGAGTGAAGTGCGTCATAGTGTTGGCTGACCTTGCAACACTGAAATCTTACGTAACATCGTGTCCACTCACAGCAGTCTTTCTTCATTCCTCGCCACACAAACCAATCTGTGATGAGGCATAATGTAGATCGCGCACCAGGGTGACATACGTTGTGTAAAGATTTGAAAGCATTCTTCCGAAATCTTACTGATAGAAACGGCCGTGGTTTTGCTATTGCTTCATCGTAGTACAACTTGATGCCAGTGCTAGAAACATTGATTAATTGCAAGTCTAATGAGAAAGCTGTTTCGTCTTTCGGTTCCTGGTCATTACTTTGTGCATCTGTGAGCTCTGCGTAGTCAATGGTGGAAATGCTACTGACATGGGAGAGACAGTTTGCTACTACATTCACAGTCCCAGATATGTGTTGAATGTCTGTCGTGAACTGCACAATAAACGTAAGCTGGATATGCTGCTGTGGTCAACAACTGATGCTCTGCTAAAATGCATGAGTGGCTTCTGATCAGCGAAGACTGTAAATACAGGGGCTTCCCCCTGAGGTCGAAAGTACTTGACTGCTTTGAGTTTTGCTAACAGTTTGGGGTCATAAACGCTCCGCCGGCTGATGTGACCGAGCGGTTCTAGGCGCTTCAGTCCGGAACCGTGCGACAGCTGCGGTCGCAGGTTCGAATTCTACTTCAGGCATGGATGTATGTGATGTACTTAGGTTAGTTAGGTTTAAGTAGGTCTAAGTTCTAGGGGACTGATGACCTCAGATGTTAAGTCCCATAGTGCTCAGAGCCATTCGAACCATAAAACGCCCCTGCCACCTTCGATTTGTCTTCCTCAACAACAGGTATCTGCTTGTATGCCTTGGCACAGTCCAACACACTGTACAGACACTACTCAGGACATAGTTTTAATCATGGAGTATCGGCAGTGGATAACGATCTGACACTGTATGAATGTTATGCGCTCTATAGTCGCCCCAGAGACGCCATAAACCATACATTTTTGGCACTAGATGCAGCAGTGAACACCAAGGACTACTGGATGTTGGCATGATGCCTTCTCAGATCGTGTTATCGAATTCTCCTTTTGCAATGGTTAAGCAGTCCAGGACTAACCATCGCGGCCTACCAGATTTCAACACTCCCTGATTAGTCTTTATATAGTGCAACGCGTAACGATTCTTGTGGTATCGATAGCTACGATGCCACGGTGTAGGTGCAAGTTCTTAGGTTGGCACTACGACACCGACGACAGCGCCCACTAGCCGGCACTGTTCAGCTCTACGAGCGCCACTGCAGATTCTGCCCATTTGCTTCCGAGGAGACGACCTAGCAACATTGTTTCAATTTCACCGTGAGCGAACCTCTGCTTGTAACTTAGTAATTTGATGAACAGCTTCGGACCTACGTGCTCATCTGTACGCAAAGTCAAGTAAAAGAGTTATGTGGTGTGCGTACTGTAAGACCTTCGGTACACACACCATCAGATTATTTGACTTGTCGCTCTAACGAAGTAGGCGAGTGTCAGCAATATGTCTCGTGGTCTTATCGTGGCGTGTTTATCTTCTGCTGTTAGGTCAGGCGATAGAAATGCCACTTCCACGCTTAGAGTAGCAGATTGACGGTGACCAACTTTAAACAGAACTTGATTAATTTTCACACACATTTATTAAAATAATAACAATCATAGATATGACGTAACTTGATTCTGGATGCTGTTTACAATTGGCAATCTGAAGTTGCTTTGGTCTTAGTACGTTAATCTTATTCTCACATATCTCTGATACTTGACAAAGTGTCTATTCATTTATCATCATGGCTATGTACAGGAATGTGGTAATCTTATTAGGCGCAGACTGAAACTTGACTATAGACTGATACCGACTAATGCAGATTGGTACAGACTGGTGCAGACAAATGCAGACTGACTAATCGGAGGTCTGTACACTCGTTATAATACCTCGCGCGTTCAGGTATCACTGCGCGAGAGTGATCCGCAAGGAGAAAATGTTCTACGTTAGCAGCAATCTCATTGGCTGCATTACATATTAATACGCGGATCGGCGGAAGCAGAATTTGGTCCATCTTTAAGGCAACGCCATCTCGTAGTGCGGAGACGGACGAACGTTGCGCCTGCGCTGTTGTGCTTAGCGGGGCGCGCTCTAGTGGGAAAGTTGTGTACGCGCTGACTACGCCGAACTATGTACACAACATCCCTCCCTTCCGAGGGAAGAAAAAAAAGCTTTTGAAGTTTGCTTGAAAAGCGCTTTTTTCTCCTTCCTTGCTTTCCGGCGTGCGTATGTCTGTGGGTGCACACATGTTGCTCCCAGTGGCAT
This sequence comes from Schistocerca piceifrons, assembly GCF_021461385.2. Lineage (NCBI taxonomy): Eukaryota > Metazoa > Arthropoda > Insecta > Orthoptera > Acrididae > Schistocerca > Schistocerca piceifrons. The sequence continues at coordinate 1,060,093,384 of NC_060139.1, forward strand.
TCGCCCGCGGTCCGCTAGGAAAACCCGCTCAAAACCTACGATACAGGGAACCGGAGAAGCAAAAATTTTGTTACATAACTGCATTTCGACATCGGTACATTGGTCATAGCTTAAATCTAATGCTTCTTCGACGTCCATCTTCTCTGGGGATGTCGGCTGTGGACGGGGGTAGTCGGCTGCCCCTGAAGGTGCTGCGTCGGCGTCGGCGGCGGTGGCTGCGTCGTCGTCGTCGGCGGCGGCGGCGGCGTCGGCTGCCGGTGACGGCGTCTGGAATCCTGCGACCTGCTCGGGGTTGACATCTGCTTCTGAGTCTGCAAAACGAAACAGCCTAGGAGCTCTGCCTATATGTGACTGCTGTCTTTGCTGCCGTAATTGATTAGTATGGCGAATAACTATTCCGCTTTGTGTTCTTATTCTACACATGACATTTCCAATGCATTCTACAATGATTCCTTGTGTCCAAGTACGCTTTCCTCGGCTGTAGACAATTACGAAGACTTTGTCGTTTACGTGGAATCGTCGTCCTTTCGACGTTCGTTGATCATTTCCTGGATGCATTGTGGGTTTTAGGATAGACATCAAAGTCCTGTGTTGTCGCCCATGCAGTTTTTCAGCTGGTGACTGTGCCTCGTGCGGCGTAGCTCTGTATTGTGACAGAAAAATTAATAAGGAAGTCTCTTTGTTGTACTGTTGCATCTCGCTTCCCACGCTCGGGTTCCCGGGTTCGATTCCCGGCGGGGTCAGGGATTTTCTCTGCCTCGTGATGGCTGGGTGTTGTGTGATGTCCTTAGGTTAGTTAGGTTTAAGTAGTTCTAAGTTCTAGGGGACTGATGACCATAGATGTTAAGTTCCATAGTGCTCAGAGCCATTTGCACCATTTGTACTGTTGCACCAACTTCGTCATGTGTGCCTTGAACGTTCGTACGAATCGTTCGGCGAGTCCATTAGCCTCAGGGTGAAATGGTGCCGTCCTGTAATGTGCAATTCCGTTCATCTGACAGAATGACTGGAATTCTTGCGACGTAAATTGTGTGCCGTTATCGGTCACTATGGTTTGAGGCAATCCTTCAATGGAAAAGATCTTTGACAACGCTTGAATTGTTGTCGCTGAAGAAGTTGTACGCATTTGTAGTACAAAAGGTAATTTTGAAAATGCATCAATGACAAATAACCAAGAAGTTCCAAGAAAGGACCTGCATAGTCAATATGCAATCTTGACCAAGGTTCTGTTGCCTGTGGCCACGGAAAATATTGTCTTGACGGAGCTGATTGATGCGTCTGACATAATTTACAGTTAGAAAGCATTGTTTCAATATCTTTATCAATGTTCTTCCAGTAGCAATGTTATCGGGCCATGCGTTTCGTGCGTACTATGCCCAAATGACATTGGTGTAACATTTTCAACACTTTATTCCTGAGAGCTTTGGGTATAACTACTCTTGTTTTTCCCGTTTCACTGTGAACTAATCTGACGCCTTTGTACACTGTGAGAGCATGTCTCATGTTCCAATAAGATTTCACTTCTGGCTGAGCTAACATGTTCTTATCGGTTGGGCATTCCGTAAGAATATACTGCTTTATCTTTGATAACACTGGATCTTTGGTCACTAATGTAGCTATTACAGTGGCATTGACGGGGAAATTTTCCACTACGTCCTCACTGATTACGTCTGTCTGAAAACATACGTCCTCTGATTTGTCAAAATGTTCATCTTGACCCGCCGGTAGACGTGAAAGTACATCGGCGTTGGCATGTTTTGCCGTCGATCTATATAAGATCTCGTAGTTGTAATTAGACAGTAGCAATACCCAACGTCGTAAACGCTGTGCTGTCTTAGTGGATACACTATTATGTGGTCCGAATATTGTCACCAATGGCTTATGGTCTGTGAGCAGAATAAATTTTCGTCCGTATATGTAGTCATGAAACTTCTTCACTGCAAAGACAATTGCTAGTGCCTCTTTTTCGACTTGGCTATAGTTTCGTTGACTTGAGTTTAATGTTTTCGACGCGTAAGCAATCGGTCGTTCAATTCCTTGATGTTTATTGGACATGACTGCACCGATCCCGTAATCTGACGAGTCCGCTGCAATAGTGATCAACTTTTGCGGGTCATATGTCGTTAAGACATTTTGCGTCTACTAAACTTTGTCTCAGTTTGTCGAATACGTGCTTGCATTCTTTGGACCAATTCCACGCGACTGCTTTGCGAAGCAATCTGTGCAACGGTTCGGAAATTTCAGCTGCTTTCGGTATGAATTTCCGGTAATAATTAATTAGGCCTAATAAAGCTCTTAGTTGCTTTAAGTCTTTCGGAGCTGGCAATTTCTGTATTGCTTCTATGTGCTGTGGTGTCGGACTGATACCGTTATTTGACAATATATGTCCTAAATACTGAATTTTCTTGACAAAAAATATACATTTGTCCTTGTTGCACCTGAGATTGGCCTTTCTGAGGACCTTGAAGAGTTCTTCCAGGTTATCTAGTAAATCTTGTGGAGATTTTCCCGAGACGATTACGTCATCGAGATAGTTAACTGCGTTAGGACAGTTTCTAATTAATTGTCCCAAGTAACGTTGAAAGATGCTTGGTGCGCTAGCGATACCAAATGGTAAGTGCTTGTATCTGTACAATCCAAATGGAGTATTTATTACCATAAACTTTTGTGTATCTTTGTCTAAAGGGATCTGCAGATATGCTTCCTTTAAATCCAGTTTGGCGAAATACACACCCCCTGCTAATGTATACATCAGTTCTTCCGGTTTCGGAATCGGGTATGTATCTATAATGCACTGCGAATTGACAGTATTCTTGAAATCTCCACCGATACGTAATGATCCATTTGGCTTTTCTATGACATCGATGGGTGTTGCCCAGGCGATACATGTGACTGGTTTGATAATACCATTGCCTTCTAAACGGTCAAGTTCTTGTTTTACTCGTTCTTTCATTGCGTAAGGGACAGTTCTAGCTTTGCAAAACTTCGGCACTGCATTCGGTGTCAGCGTAATGTGTGCCTGGTAATCAGTTACACTGCCTGTCGCGGAGGAAAAAATATCTTCGTACTTCTGCAACACTGTTTGTAATTTTCCTTTAGGAACTTCATGTGTGACCTGTTTCGCTTCATGGATTGTGAAGCCTAATTCGTTAAAGAGATCCAGACCCAGCAAGTTTGATGCCTTATGGGTGTTAACTACTGCTAAAGTAGCTGTCTTGGTAAACTGTTTGTAAGTTATTTCCGTCGTCAGTGCACCTTTGACTGGAATTTGTTCATTACTGTAGCTGTACAGTGAGCTGTCAAAATTCTGCAATTTAGGAGAACCTAGTCGTTTATGCGTGTGCAGATTTATGATAGAGATCGGCGATCCTGTGTCAATCTGGAATTTGATAGGTATTTTGTTCATCAGTAATGTGACATACAAAAATTTGTTCCTGTTTTGTACTATAGCATTAACTTTATGTTTAACTTTCGAAACCTGAATATAATCTTGTCTATTCATATCGTCACACGCATTGGAGGTATACTTCTTAAAATTAAGCACTTTCTTATTGCTAAACTTATTTCTAGACTGTACACTTTTCTTATTACACACTTCTCATTTGTGCCCTTTACGTTTGCAAAAGTCACAATGGGCGTTACGATAGTAACAGTTGTCTCTGTGATGATTGATTTCACATTTAAGACATGATTTCAACTTTAGTCTGGGTGTATGATCCGTTCTTAGATCGCGTGAGCCTAGCCTTGCTGTTCTGTTTATGGCCTTGGGTACGCGGGGCGCGTTGTCCCGTTTCGTGTGCCTGTGTCGCGAACACGTCACAGCCGTCGTCTTGTACCACACTCACAGAAGCTTGGCTTTGTTCGTGTCCTCGAATGATTGGTAAACAATCTTGCAAGGACGCATTGATTAAACTAAGGAGCTCTTTCCTTAATTTCTCGTCTGGTGAATGCATTATGAGCATATCACGTATTAAAGAATCTGCATAGGACTTTTTACTCGTTTCGTTTTCACAAATAAATTTGCAGTTCCTAGTTAATCCTTGCAACTGTGTAATCCATTCCGTGTGTCTGCTGTGCCTTTTTCTTGCATAAGTAAAATTTATGCCTTGCAGCAGCGACATGCGTTTTCTTGTCGAAGTATTTTTCGGGCAAGTCTTTAATAGCTTAGAGAAGCAGATTGACGGTGACCAACTTTAAACAGAACTTGATTAATTTTCACACACATTTATTAAAATAATAAAAAGCATAGATATTACGTAATTTGATTCTGGATGCTGTTTACAATTGGCAACCTGAAGTTCCTTTGGTCTTGGTACGTTAATCTTATTCTCACATATCTCTGATACTTGACAAAGTGTCTATTCACTTATCTTCATGGCTGTGTACAGGAATATGGTAATCTTATTAGGCGCAGACTGAAACTTGACTATAGACTCGTACAGACTAATGCAGACTGGTGCAGACAAATGCAGACTGACTAATCGGAGGTCTGTACACCCGTTATAATACCTCACGCGTTCAGGTATCACTGCGCGAGTGTGATGCGCGAGGAGAAAATGTTCTACGTTAGCAGCAATCTCATTGGCTGCATTACATATTAATACGCGGATCGGCGGAAGCAGAATTTGGTCCATCTTTAAGGCAGCGCCATCTCGTAGTGCGGAGACGGACGAGCGCTGCGCCTGCGCTGTTGTGCTTAGCGGGGCGCGCTCTAGTGGGAAAGTTGTGTACGCGCTGACTACGCGGAACTATGTACACAACAAGTTATAACCTAATTGCAGTACCAAGCACTTCACCTTTTCCTGCTCCTACTCACTTCCTACATTCGGCCTACCCTTCAGTTTACAGGAGCGGACCCACGCGCCGCCTTCCAGGCGGGATACAAAAGTTGCCGACCAAGATGCCGCTTTTCTCTCCTCTTACCTATGTTTTTTACTCGGTACTGCTTTAGCTTTTTTGTGATATCCCCGTGTGAATGTGCGAGTGTACGACTGCTTCCCCCAGCCGCTATAAGACTTTCATTTGTGTAAACCTTGGCTTCGTCACAGGAACAGCCTTCGCTGTCCGATCTTGTACGTTTTCAGGCTCAGCGAATGACGTAGCTGCTTGCTGCCATAAATGGACTGGTCACACTATAAACGGCAGCTACTTCGGCGCCTCCGACGCCACCGCCTGTACTGACGCCGTCGCCGGCGGCGCCGTCATTTCGTGCCTTCAATCCTGACGTTGAACGCTGGCCAGAATATATCGCCCAGCTCGAGGCACACTTCGCAGCATACAACATACCACGTACAGAGCGGCTTGCTTTTTTCATTGCCAATGCAGGTGTTGTGTTATACCGTGTGCTCGTAAAACTGTTTCCCACCCCCCGCCCAGAAACTAAAACTTACGACGAAGTGATTGAAGCTTTGAACTCCCACTTCCGTGACAGTGTAAATGTGGTAGCTGCACGTTACAAATTCTTTCTCCTCCGGCGTGGCCCTATTCAGTCCAATAAATCTTGGTTAGCGGACCTTCAGGGACGAACTTCTGATTGTGACTTTAATTGCTCGTGTGGACCCTCATATGCGGATATAATGATTAGAGACGCTATTGCGCAAAATGCGGAGGATCACCGCACCCGCAAGCAAATCCTCAAATTTAGAAACCCGTCTTTGCCGGAAGTAGTGGACTTGCTAGACAGACAAGACACTTCAGACATGGCTAATTCCGCATTCGACATGAACCCGGGTGTGCACAGTTAGCGCGGCACAACACGTGCTCTTCCGCCCGGCTCCAGCACGGCCAACCATGCCGCGCCGCTCGCGTGCACGCAAACAAGTTTCACGCCTGGCACCTACGTAGAAACTGAAGTCATTCCAAACTGCTTTCGTGCCCACCCACGGGACAGTTGCCCCTCCCGTCACGCACAGTGTTATTTTTGTAATAAGAAAGGACACGTGCAAGCTGCGTATCGTAAGAGAAACTCTAACAGCTTGTCTCCCGTTCGCGTGACTCGCGTGGGCGTCACCACAACGGCAACCACCATGATCGAGATTCACATCAGCCTATGGACGTTAATGCCACTTATTCAAAGCCTTCTGCTTCACGTGCGCCAACAGCTCGTCGTGTGGACCAAGTTTTGCTAGACACTTCCTCTCGCATTCAGCGCAATGTGAGTGAACTTTTTGTAACTTTGCACATTTGTGGACGTTCTGTTCACTTGCAGCTGGACACTGGTGCGACAGTTGCCTTACTGAACAAATCTACGTATTGCTTGCTTCGCCCGCACTTCATCGTTCGCATGCCATGCTGACTGCATTTACTGGACAGGAAATCTCAGTGCTCGGCATGTGTAGTTTCTAACCACGTATGGTGCAACGACTCGTACAATGTCTTTCCATGTGCTCCGCTCTAGTGATGCTACGAGCATTTTTGGCATGGACGCATTTGAACTTTTTGGCCTCGCAATTCAGGACAATGTACATTGCATCACAACGCTAATGACCATGCAGACAGTGATGCCGCACTGTGCGATGATTTTGCTGAACTCTTTTCTGATGGCCTTGGTTGTGCCACAGACTTTGCAGCGCATGTAGTAATTATAGATAACGCCATGCCTATTTTCCGCCGCGCACGCCCCGTACCGCATGCACTGCGCGACGTCATAGCTGCTGAACTTACGCATTTGTAAAACGGTGGTCTCATTGAACCTGTTTCTGCTTAGCCATGGGCTTCGCCTATAGTGTGTGTGAAGAAACCAAACGGTCGTCTGCGTATTTGTGCTGATTTTAAGTCTACAGTAAATTCCCAGACAGCGGTAGCTACGTTTCTCTTACCGCGCCCTGAAGATATTTTTGATAAGCTTTTTGCGGGAAAATTCTTTTCCACGACTGACCTGCAGGACGCATACTTTCAGATTATGCTCGATGAACAGTCGCAGCGCTATTTTGTGTTCAACACCCACGTTGGATTGTTCGTTTCGCTGCCTGCCGTTCGGTTGTGCTTCGGCTCCTGCTATTTTTCAGTCTTATTTGCAGCAGTTGTGTGCCACTGTCCCTGGTTGTTCCAATTATCTGGAAGATGTAGTTGTCAAGTCGCACCCCTGACGAACATTTGTAGAATTTGCGTGCCTTGTTTACTGTTCTTTTGCAGGGAGGACTAAAGTGTAACAGACAAGTGGAAATTTTTTCAAACTGAGATTCAGTATTCAGGACATACGATTAACGGACCGGGTATCCACCACTCGCCGTCACATCTCAGTGCGACTAGAGACTTGCCAGCACCCAGGAACTTGAAAGAACTTCAGTGGGTGTTGGGCAAAATTACTTACTATATTCGGTTTATACCAAAAGCAGCGCAGATTGTATCGCCTTCGGCGTAAGAACATTCCTTACGTTTGGCATTCAGAATGTGACGCTGCTTTCCACAAGCTCAAATCTGCTTTGTTGAGAGATCGCTGTTTGATTCCTTTCGATCCCTCCAAACCAGTTGTTTTGGCTGTCGATGCATCTTCTCACAGCATCGGAGCGATTCTCTCGCACCGCATTAGTTCTGTCGATCGCCCGATCGCTTTTGCGTCTAAGTTGCTCAATTCTGCCCAGTAAAACTATTCTCAAATCGAGAAAGAAGCTTTAGCTATTGTCTATGGAGTGACTAACTTTCATGATTTTTTTTGTACGGTCGCAAGTTCCTATTTGGTCACCGGCCATAAACCTTTAATGTCGTTGTTCCACCCGTCAAAGCCAGTTCCTGCCCGTACTGCACAAAAGTTGCGAGTTGGTCTTTGTTTTTGTCTAACTACAATTACCAAATCTTGTTTCGGCCTATGGAACAACATGGTAATGCTGATGCTTTGCCTCGTCTACCTATCAGCCATGATGAAGTGTTTGATTCTTCCAGATTGTCATGTTTATTGATTCACAAGATAAGGTATAAGCTGATGGTTTTTCGGTGGATTTTCGTCGCATAGCCTCCGCGACAGCCGCCGATGCTGCTTTGCAAATTCTTTTGCAGTATAATCGTACTCAGTGCCCTCCATTTGCTACCCAGATTAGTGATCCCCTTGTACGGCGTTATTTTGCGCAACGTAATGACTTGTCTGTACACCACGGTTTTATCTTGTTACGAACTGACAATGATCAGTCTCGTGTGGTTGTACCTCGTTTGTTGCAGTCGGAAATCCTGTTTACTGCACGCTGGGCTTTGGGGTACAGTGTGGACGAAGCAATTAGCGCATCGTCACTGCACTTGGGTCAGCATTGATAAACATATTGAGAAATTGCTTGCAAACTGTCGCTCTTGCGTGGAGCATCAATCTGCTCCCCGCCAGCACTTCTTTGCATGGCCGACTCCTACTCCGCCTTGACAGCGCGTTCATAATGATTTTGCGGGTCCTTTCTGGGACACCCGCTGGTTGATAGTCATTGATGCGTACAGCAACTTTCCATTTGCTGTGCCCCCTTCTAATACATCTGCCAGTACTATTCGGGGTTTGACGTCTATTTTCTGCATTGAGGGCCTTCCTGAAGTTATTGTCTCCGACAATGGCCCCCAATTTGCGTCCTCAGAGTTTGAAGCGTTCTGTGCTGCTAATAGCATTCGCCATCTGACCTCAGTCCCATTCCACCCCCAGTTGAACGGCGAGGCTGTATGCTTTGTGCATACGTTTAAGTCACAAATGGTTCAAATGGCTCTGAGCAATATGGGACTTAACTTCTGAGGTCATCAGTCCCCTAGAACTTAGAACTACTTAAACCCAACTAACCTAAGGACATCACACACTTCCACGCCCAAGGCAGGATTCGAACCTGCGACCGTAGCGGTCGTGCGGTTCCATACTGTAGCACCTAGAACCGCTCGGCCACCCCAGCCAGCATTTAAGTCACAGATGGGCAAGTTGCGCGCTACGCACTCTCGCGAGAATGCGCTCTGGACTTTCCTTGCTTCATATCACTCCCAGCCACGCGACACCCGTTGCCCAACGGAATTGCTACATGGCCGTGCCCATGAGTCGCTCCTGTAGCTATTGCACCCACCGCCGTGCGCTCCTGTTGCTTCACGATTTGGTGTTCTATCGCGTTTTCTCTGGAAGGCAGAGCTGGGAGCAGGGCGCATTCTTCGCCAGCTTGGCCACTCCTTATTTGTCATTTCAGGTCCCTCCGGCACTGTCAAGCGACGTCGGAACCAGATCCGTTTGTGCCGTCCTCGGTTTTCTGCCGCTGGTTGTTTTCCGGCAGAATTGGAGGCTTTGCGGCTTCCTCCGCCTCAGCCCACCACTCCACCAACGGTGCCACCGCCGCTCGCGCCTCCGCCGCGGGCGCGCCTGCCGTTGTCGCCACTGCCAGTCCAGTCACCTGTACAAGACGGGCGCCTCTGGCTGCAGCCACTGCCCCACCTCCAGCCGCCATCGCCGCCGCCGCCATTTTCCTTCGTGGTGCCGGAACCGATGGACGCTGAGGCTGCCGTCACGCCGCTGCCGCCATCGCCCATGGAGGTCGTTGCTCCACTTCCTCATCCGAGCATACCCAGTGGCGGTGCGGCCTGGGCAGGTTTACCACGGGGCGTTTGTATCGCCCCCTCGCGACCAATTCGGAGTCTCGGGTGGACGGCGTGCCCCAGCAGTTTCGCTGTCCGCCCCATCAGTTGCGCCACCCCTGGGTCCCTCCACCCACCGTCAGAAGCCCTACTCAACGACGGTGCATCATTTCTGGGGAGGGGGGGGGGGGGATGTGGTATCGATAGCAACGATGCCACGGCGTAGGTGCAAGTTCGTAGGTTGGCACTACGATACCGACACCGACGACAGCACCCTCTAGCCGGCGCTGTTCAGCTCTACGAGGGCTGCTGCAGATTCTGAACATTTGCTTCTGAGGAGATGGCCTAGCAACATTGTTTCTATTTCAGTGAGCGAACCACTACTTGTAACTTTGTAACTTGATGAACAGCTTTGGACCTACGTGCTCATCTTTACGCAAAGTCAAGTAAAAGAGTTATAACCTAATTGCAGTACCAAGCATTTCACCTTTTCCTGCTCCTACTCATTTCGTACGTTCAGCCTACCCTTTAGTTTACAGGAGCAGACCCACGCGCTGCCTTCCAGGTGGGATACAAAAAATCACATCTTTAGACACACCTAGAAGCCTTGTCTGTGCCAGGAAATCTCGAAGTATAGCAGTGTACTCACTGTCTGTGGCTTCAATCAGTTTAGCAGACTAGATGGTAGCGTGGCACTGGAATACCACAGCCATCACTCTGGTGGTTTGATCGACCAGGTGTGTCAGTGTTGTCAAGCAGCAAGTTGTAGTATGCCAGCAAGTCCGCTCCTATTATCAGCTCTGCAACGTCTGCAATCATGAAGTGCCACACAAACGCTTTGTATGGGCCTAGAGTCAGCTCACAACATTGCGTCATATGTGTTAATACAATAACTGTTTGCAGCAGCTAGACAGAACATACGCAGCCTACAGCAGTGTAGCATTGTTCATTGGAAGATATGCAGGTCGGAACAAGTGTCAACCAGGTATTTCTGTCCTGTACATTGATCACTTATAAACAGATGCTGTGACTCACTGATAATTGGACGAAGCATCTACATCCGACTGCCACTGACATTTGGGAATGCACGGGATTTGGTACAGCGACGTGCTTGATCGCCATATCTTCTGTGGCGTCATCTTACCTCTTCTGCGTTTCTGTCCCAGTCTTAGTTGACGTGACCGATCTGCTGTGTGATCACTTCCAGAATCTGGATCAGCCACAGTCGCTGCTGGCATCACAGCGAGATAACTGCCCAATCTACCCTCTCAGTACATTCAGCTTTGCTGCCAGAGTGCTGTAGTCAGTGCGTTATACCACGGCAAACTTGCTTGCATCCTATGCAGTTGAAACACTGATAGGCATGGGTGATAGTGTCTTGCACCTTGTCTGCTAGCTCTGCCACTGTGTCTAAAGGCACTTCAGATTGCGACACAAGTCATGCTCCAGCTCTTGGCTGATATACGAATACAACTATAGAGCGGCAAGTTAAGTGTTTGTCTTTTTCTGTTTTTTCCTTGTGGTATGTTAATTAAATTTCGTGCATGTTTTTCTGTTTACAAGGTTTAATTTCGCGTTTTTGTAAGTCAAAATTCATTCAATCTGCAGCACAGTAGTTGCTCACTGAACAGCCAGCTATATTGTTCATTAATGCATCAACGTCCATTGGTGACACGTCAGGATACAAAGTCGCATATCTACAATTCTGTCTGCCTTTATACTTTACTTCTTCAGTTAGTCTTGCTAGGATGGCTAGGATTTGTGTATGCTGTTTGCAGACACAGGAGCAGCTGGCTGCAGTCACTGAACAGCTGAATGTGCTTTTGGCTATGGTCAGTCACCATCAGGCTGCTGCCTCAGGGTGTAGTAGAGGCACAGAATCAAATGGTTCAAATGGCTCTGAGCATTATGCGACTTAACTTCTGAGGTCATCAGTCGCCTAGAACTTAGAACTAATTAAACCTAACTAACCGAAGGACATCACACACATCCATGCCCGAGGCAGGATTCGAACCTGCGACCGTAGCGGTCGCTCGGTTCGAGACTGTAGCGCCTAGAACAGCACAGCCACTCCACCCGGAGGCACAGAATCTGGTGCGGCACATGGGACTCGTCACTTGTTTTGTCCACAGGCGCTGCTTCCAAGGCATCTCCTAGTGCACATGTTCCAGTGCACCTGCCCTCACACCAGGGTGAGTGGTGGGTGGTAACGCATTCACATCGCTCAAAGTGGAGGGCAATGTGGAGACTAACTGCCTGGCCTTGCCCATTCATGCTGTGAGTGGACAGGTGGCCGCTCCTTCAGCAGGTTCCAAGCAGGCATACAGGGGGAGGGTTTAGTAGTTACTGGGAGCTTCAATGTTAGGCATGCTATGGAGCCCCTTGGCAGCTAGCATTCGGGGCTGGAAAGAAAGCCAATTTGCACTCAGCATATCTGCTGGGGGGCCTCATCTGAGACGTGGAGTCTGCCTTGCCTGTGGCTATCAAGCATTCAGGATGCAGTTGTCTGCAAGCTGTGTCTAATATTGGCACCAATGACACCTGTTGCAGGGGTTCTGAGGTGATCCTCAGTTCATACAGGTGGCTAGTGGTGGTGATTAAGACTGTTGGCCTCGCACATTAGCTGCTAGCAAAGCTCGCAATTTGCAGCATTGTTGCCACAGTTGACTGGAGTTCTTTGGTTTGGAGCTGAGTCGAAGGTCTCAACCAAAAGCTTCATCCACTCTGTGAAGGTCTTGTTGGCAGATTTCCAGACCTGCCTTATCTTGTGGGGATCTGTAGGACTCTCCTTGATGGGTCAGGGGTGCACTACACAAAGGAATCAGCTACTCAGGTAGCGGAGTACTTGTGGAGTGCGCAAGAGAGGTTTTTTGGGCTAGGCAGTAGTTTGAGGTCCTCTGATGAACACACGCCAGGGATGTGCAGCAAGGGAAATCAAACGACGTTCAGAATAAAGACACTTCGACTCTCATAATTTTATCAGTAAACTGTTGAAGTATTCATAATAAAATTCCCAAATTTACTACTCTCCAGGAAGGTTCTCGTGCTCAAATTATTCTTGAGACCAAAAGATGGATGAAACCCGAAGTGGACAGCTCTGAGGTATTTAGTGAGCCATGGAATGTATATCGGAAAGACAGATTAGAGACCATAGGAGGCAGACTGTTGATTGCAGTTGACAAAAATATTGTTTCTAGTGAGATCAAAGTTGAATGTGACAGTGAAGTTATCTGGTCGCATATACAGATGTAGGTGAAACCAAGTTAACTGTTGGGTGTTTTTACAGGCCACCCGAATCTGAATTATCGTACAGTCATTCAAAGAATAGTGCGTAAATACCCAGATCATGCAGTACTAGTTGGAGGTGACTTTCACCTACCGAGTATAGACTGAGATGTCTCTGGATTCATTGCTGGGGGCACAGACAGACTGTCATGCAAAATGCTTTTGGACACGTTTTCTGAAAACTGTCTTGAGCAGTTAGATCGGCAGCCCACACTCGATGGACATATCTTAGATTTTGTAGCTACAAATAGGTCGGACCTTATCGACAATGACAGTGTAGAAACGGGGATTAGCGACCATGATGTCATTATAGCAACTATGATTACAAAATTTAATAGATCAGTCAAGAAGGATAGGAGAGTGCTCGTGCTATATTGCAGATAAGAAGTTATTAGCATTTCACTTATACAGTAAATTGGCACCACTGAGGTCCAGTAAGAAGGAGTAGAAAAATTATGGGCAAAGTTTAAGCAGATTGTAAATCGTGGTTTGGAGAATTATGTGCCTGATAAGTGGATAAAGGACGGAAAAGACCCACAACAGTTCAATAACGAAATTTGGAGGATGCCGAGGAAGCAGAGACTGTTGCACTCTCAGTTCAAAAGTGAATGCGCAAATGACGACAAGCAAAGTTTATTAGAGATTCGTGCATCTGTGAAAAGATCTATGTGTGAAGCGTACAACTACTAACGTCGCATCTAGCAAAAGATCTGGCAGAGAAGCCGAGAAAATTCTGATCTTATGTAAAATCGCTAAGCAGGTCTGAGGCTTCCATTCAGTCCATTGTTGCCCAGTCTGTTGTGGCAGTTGAAGACAGCAAACCGAAAGCCAAAGCTTTATATTTCACGTTCAAGAAATCGTTCACACAGAAGAATCGTACAAACATACCGTCATTTGACCATCGGACAGACTCCCGTATTGACAACATAGTAACAAGCAACCCTGGTGTAGAGAAACAAGTGAAAGATTTGAAAGTAAATAAATCAGCAGGTCTGGATGGTATCCCAGTTTGATTTTACAAAGAGTGCTCTACAGCATTGGCCCCTTTCCTAGCTTGCATTTATTGTTAATTTCTCGCCCAGCACAAAGTCCAAACGACTAGAAAACGGCGTAGGTGACTCCAGTGTATAAAAAGGGTAAAAGAACGGACTCGCAAAATTACTGACCAATATCCCTAACTTCTGTTTGCTGTGAAATCCTTGAACATGTTCTCAGTTCGAATATAACAGACTTTCTTGAGACTGAGAAGCTTATGTCCACTAATCAGCATGGTTTTAGAAAGCATCGCTCATGTGAAACTCAGCTTGCCCTTTTTTCACAAGATATACTGCGATCTATAGCGAAGGTACGAGCATATGAAATAAGTTCTCTGAAATGAGAGTGGCTCGAAGACTTCATAAATAATGGAACCCAGTATGTTGTCCCCAACAGCAAGTGTTCATCAGAGACAATGGTATCGTCAGGAGAGCCCCAGGGAAGTGTGACAGACCGTTGTTTTTCTCCATATACATAAATCATTTGGCAGACAGGGTGGGCAGCAATCTGCAGTTGTTTGCTGATGTTGTCATTGTGTACAGTAAGGAGTTGAGTTGGAAGATCAAACATATAATGTTTGGATACAGTATTACTAGCGACCTGCTTGACACAGTCAAGTCTTTTAGCTATCTGGGCGTAATGTTGCAAAACGGTATGAGATGGAACGAGCATATGGGAAATGTGGTGGGGAAGACGAATGCTTGACTTCAGTTCATTGAAAGAATTTTAGGGAAGAGTGATTCACCTGTAAGGGAGACAGCATGTAGGACGCTGGTGCGAGCTATTCTTGAGTACTGCTGAAGTGTTTGGGATCCATAACAGGTCAGATTGAAGGAAGACATTGAAGCAATTCAGATGTGGGCTGCTACATTTGTTATTAGTAGGTTCGAACAACACGTAAGTATTACGGAGATGTTTCGGGAACTCAAATGGGAATCCCTGGAGAGAAGGCGACGTTCCTTTTGAGAAATACTGTAGAGAAAGTTTAGAGAACAGGTATTTGAAGCTGCCTGCCAAAATATTCTGCTCCTGCCAACACACTTTTGAGTGTAAGGAATGCGAAGATAAGATAGAAAAAATTAACACTCGTATGGAGGCATGTAGACAGTCTTTTTTCCCTTGCAGGAAAGGAAACGACTAGTGGTACAGAGTTCCCTCCATCATGCATCATACGGTGGCTTTTGGAGTATGTATGTAGATGAAGATGTAGATAACTACTTCACATGGTCCTCAGCAGGCTGCCAGATACTGTGCCAACATCGATCTCGCTTTGCAAATGCGGTAAGTACTGGAATGGTTTGTGATTCCTGATGTCTTCATGCATCAGGACTTGGCAGAGGCATTCTCCTTGTGAGGCGGATACATGGCAGATTAGCTCTGCTTTGAGACAGTCGTACGAACTACTCTTTGGCGGCGAAGTTACCACGTCATGCACTTCAACCGCATACTGATGGTCAAGTTGGCTCACAACCAGCGTGAACTTGATGGTGTTAGTAGTTATTCCCGAAGAAAAGAAACTGGCTTCAACTTGAGCAAACCAAAACTCCGGGTTGTGACGCCAGAAAGGCGGTGATGGTACGACGCGCCTGGGCACGGCGGGGTTGGTTGGTTGCCGGATTTTTCATCATGCTGCGATAGTACTTCCTCTAACTTGGGCGTCAGGCGAGCGTAAATGACGTCGGGGTCACCAGTTTGGCTGTAGGGGTGGGTGCTGACCCGTCCGACCGGTTAGCCTAATTGGTTAATGATAAGTAGCCACAGACACAATTATAACGTATGTCTGTGTAAATAAAACACAAACAATGTATCCTTTACTGGGATGACAATGACTACTCGATCGTGGGTCAAAGAATACAGAACGTATTTTAGACGCAGTGTACGCGAAGACAAACGCGTCAGAGAACGAATAAGCCTCTTGTTGTCTCGTTACTAAGGGCTATGCACAGCCAGATAACTAAAAAAATGGTTCAAATGACTCTGAGCACTATGGGACTTAACTGCTGAGGTCATCAGTCCCCTAGAACTTAGAACTATTTAAAACTAACTAACCTAAGGACATCACACACATCCATGCCCAAGGCAGGATTCGAACCTGCGACCGTAGCGCCTAGTACCGCAGATAACTAAACACAGAGTAAACACAAACTTATAAATTGTTATAAGCTAAGAGTAAACAGCACAGAGTTTACGGACAAGTGGCCGCCGTGAAACTAATTTGTCGGCGCAAAACTGAATACTCGCGACACGACAAACGCGCCAAATACTCGCGCACTACACTATACAGAACTGCTGGCTGCGGTCCCTACAAGTCTATTAATTATCCGTACAGTTTTATTTCCAACAGTGTCACCACAAGCATCTTCACTGGGTTTGATTTCCAGCGGTGTTTTACAGGGTTTAGTTTTCCATATTGAATCTTTTCAATAAGTTTTCGAGATGAACACATTGACTAAATGTATGTCCACACGAGGCAATAAAAGGGCAGGCGCGCAAATTTGTGGAATGAATGCATGTACTCGTGGGCGTTCTTATGTCCACACGTTGCCTCACTGTGCAAGCAGTCTGCTATGAATACCTTTCTTTAATTGGGAGCTTGCGTTGCGACTGTTGTGATGAAAAGGCGACAAAAAGAAAACGCAAAAGCACATGTAGCAAAAGAAGTATATAAACAACAGAGGCACGATAAATACAAAATGAAAACGTTTGGTCTGCAAATGTCACGAGGAGGTCACAACGACAGTTTAGATTTTTTCTTGTGAAACTACAGCGATAAGGCTGTCAATAAACGTTTGTTAGGTAGTAAACGGCAACTTATATTCTCGTTTGAATTATTTATTCCGCTGTGTTGGCAGAAGAGCCAACATCGTGTTACTAGAGGAGGCTGAAATACACGCGTTTTAGCTCACGCAGGCTGACGTGAGGAGGGAAGAACTATACTGACGTGAGGTCTGGAACATGTCAAGGAATGAGAATTCAGAAAGCGGACGTAATTAGTTTGATACTTAACTTTAATCCATTAATGATGAACGTCGCTCTTGAGGGTACATTATTCACAATATTATCTGTTCAGAATAGTAATGAAATATGGCGCCTTGCTAGGTCGTAGCAATTGACGTAGCTGAAGGCTATGCTAAACTGTCGCCTCTGCAAATGAGAGCGTAGGTAGTCAGTGAACCATCGCTAGCAAAGTCGGCTGTACAACTGGGGCGAGTGCTAGGGAGTCTCTAGACCTGCCATGTGGCGGCGCTCGGTCTGCAATCACTGATAGTGGCGACACGGGGGTCCGACGTATACTAGCGGACCGCGGCCGATTTAAAGGCTACCACCTAGCAAGTGTGGTGTCTGGCGGTGTCACCACATTCCTCCCCCGCAAATCGGCGTACGGTTGTGGTATAAAGCCCCCGTCCGCCGTGGGGAGGACCCCATGTTGACGTATGCGACGAGGTGGGGAGCCTAGCAACAGGCGAGGCTGTGCCACGCGCACCCTGCCATTCGGACCTCGGGGAGCTAGGGAAAGCCTGAAACCTACTCCAGGGTGCACGCCAACATGCGGTGTGTGCGCCCGCAGAGAGACAGGAGGGGCCGAAGGGTCGACCTCCATCGGGCCTGGACACCCGACGGGCGAAGACGACATATGGTCCGGAGCGGGCAAGAGATCCATGTCGGAGGACAACCGGTCCCGGGGAGCGATTGGCTGCGCGTGACCCAGGGGGGCGTCCGGCGGCTGCAGCGACGCGTCCACTGCAGGCGTCGCCGGCGGGAGAACAGGCGGCGGCGGCAGCGCGTCGCCATGGGGCAAAATGGAAGGCAGCGTCGGTAACACCTGGGGCTGAGGGAGCCAGTAGATGGGTCCCCGGGGCGCTGACCGGACGGCACCGTCGCTGAAAGCAGACGGCGAGCGGCAGATTCCGTGCGACGACAGAGGCGCAGCTGATTGAGATGCCGGCGCACCTCACCAGAGGCCCCCAAAACCAGATGCATAGCGCGTCCGAGGCAGCGAAGAATGCGCCCTGCGACCCAACGCCGTGAACCTCGATAGTGGCGGTAGTAGACAACGGCGCCTGGGGCAAAAGCAGGTGTCTGCCGCTGCACAGGAACCGGATGCGGCGGATGGAGCAAAGACGTCAAGGTTCGATGATGGCGACCGTGAAGCAACTCAGCAGGCGAGCGACCATCTCGGGGCTGAGAGCGATACGAGGACAAAAAGAGCAATAACGCGTCCTCCCGAGAATGCGACTCTTTCAACTTCAACATCTGTCACTTGAAAGTCCTGACCAAATGTTCAGCGGCACCATTTGATTGCGGCGAAAACGGCGCGGACGTCAGATGTTGAATACCATTGGCCTTGCAGAATGACTGAAATTCTGCGGACATGAATTGTGGGCCATTGTCGGAAACAATTGTCTGCGAAAGACCTTCAATGCAAAAGATAGCAGATAACGCTTGGATGGTGGCAGATGATGCCGTGGAAGACAGCCGGACAACAAAAGGAAAATTACTGAACGAATCTATCACAACCAACCATCGAGCATTCGAGAATGGACCAGCAAAATCGATGTGTAAGTGTTGCCAAGGGAAAGTGGCTTTTGGCCATGCAAAGAATTTCCGCGGTGGAGCTGATTGTTGTTCGGCACACACCATGCAAGAAGAGCACATTTTCGTAATCGCGGCATCGATTCCGAACCAAGTACAGTGCTGACGAGCAAGTTGTTTCGTTCGCACTATACCCCAATGTCCTCGGTGGAGAAGCTTTAAGACAGAGGACTGTAACGAACGTGGGCCCACGACCCTGGACTGATCATTATCAGAACGCAACAGCAAAACACCACATCGAAAAAAAAGGCTCTCCTTGTGAGCAAAATATCGGCGAACCAACGGGACCCCGATCCGTGACTTTGACAAGGGCTATTGCGTAGCAACAAAACGCAGAAAGGTAGCAAGGACAGGGTCGGCAGTTGTGGCTGTAGGTACACGACGAAAATGAATCGGAAACGATTCGACCACGTCATCGGTTTCCGAATCAATGAACATGCAAGCAAGTTCGGAGGAATCAAATGCCCTATCCTCGGCAACAGGCAAACGGGACAACACATCGGCGTTTCCGTGCTTAGCAGTGGACCGGTACAAGATATCGTAGAGGTACTGCGAGAGGAAAATACACCAGCGAATGAATTTCTGCGCTGTACGTGGAGGTACAGGTTTGTTCGGATGAAAAAGCGATGTCAAAGGTTTGTGGTCTGTGATTATGGTACAGTGACGACCATACAAGTAGTCATGAAACTTTGTGACACGAAATACGAGAGCCAATGCTTCTTTCTCTATCTGTGAATAATTTCTTTGCGCAGACGAGAGCATTTTGGATGCAAAGGCAATAGGGCGATCATGTGATCCATCTTTGTGCGCAAGCACAGCACCGATCCCGAAATCCGATGCATCCACCATCAACAAAAGTAGCTCCTGGGGATCGAATGGCGTAAGGCAAGTATTGGAAAGCAACGCCGATTTCAACCGGCGAAAGGCGCGTTCGCATTCCGTCATCCAGACGAACGGAACACCTTTATGGCATAAGCGATGAAGCGGAGCTGAAATGGAAGGGGTATGCGGCACATATCTGTGATAATAATCAATTTTTCCCAGCACACTCTGTAGCTGCTTTAAATTCTGCAGCGAAGGCAAATCTTATATGGCACGGAGGTGCGTGGGACTGGGATGTATGCCTTGGGCATTGAGTACATGTCCCAGGTATGGCAAGTCACGAGCAAAAAACACACATTTGTCCTTCTGTAATCGAAGACCATTGTATCGCAAGACCTGAAATAATGTTCAGAGATTGGCTAAATGTTCTTCTTCCGTCTTTCCGGAGATCACAATATCGTCCATATAGTTCGCTGCAGTAGGGACCGATGCACAAACAGTTTGTAGATATTGCTGAAACAATGCAGGGGCGTATGCACACCCAAATGGCAGTCGTTTGAATTGATACAAACCAAGATGCGTGTTAACCACCAAAGCGCGCTGGAATTCTTCGTATACAGGTATTTGCAAGTACGCATCTGCTAGGTCCAACTTCGAAAAATATTTACCCAGGCACAGTTTGTCAAAAAGATCTTCCGAGCGGGGTAAAGAAAAAGTTGCAATCACTAGTTGTAGATTCACTGTTGCCTTGAAGTCCACACAAAGTCTCAATTTTCCCGAAGGTTTTGGCAAAATTACTAAGGGTGATGCCCAGAGAGAAGCCTGCACACGTTCAATTACACCTTGTGATTCCAAATCGTGTAATGTTTTTGCAACCTCATCACGCAGTGCGTGGGGAACATTGCATGCTCTGAAAAATTTCAGTTGCGCATTTACTTTCAGTTCCAAATGTGCTTTAAAGTTCTTAGCGCAACCGAGGTCCGGTGCAAAAATGTCTGCAAATTCTTCACATAGACGAGAAACACTGTCTGAAGGCACAGTCTGGTTCACTGATAGGACCTGATTTACTATAGACAAGTTAAACAACTGAAATAAATCGAAACTAAATAAATTCACAGCAGAAGAAGAATGAAGGACGTAAAATGACAAGTTTTGATTGTCCTTTGTATGTTGCAAGAAGGCTGCACTGTCCTAACACAGGGATCTCTTGACCTGAATAGCTAGTTAACGTAACATTTGCGGCACGCAACGGAGGTGTGCCCAGCAGTTTGTAAGTGTCTTGATTGATCAGTGAAACTGCAGCTCCCGTATCGAGCTGGAAGGTTTCACGTTGCTTTTAATACTCAAGTCTACAAAAAGTTTGTCCTGCTGACGACAAGAGCGACCGTCTCGTGCAAAGTGAACTGACACTGGTACAAAATCACTTGCAACTTGACGGAAGTTCCAGCGATGTCGACGCACACTATTTGTGGAACAGACACAGTCACTGTTAGAGAGAGTGGCACTGGGCCGAGTGGAATGAACGAAATGGATATCCATGGGCGAAGTTTCGCATACCTGAGTATCCTTGGTTCGATTCCGATTCCGACGCGAAGCAAAGGGCCTGGAATGGTTTGGAGTTTCCGATCTGAGCTTTTTCTGGCAAACATTCTGAACATGTCCTTTTTTATTACAGTAAAAGCAAATAGCTTGGGGTGACGGGCAATTCTCACGCGAATGTTTAGTAGCCCACCGCGGGCGTGATTTAATCACTGCATTTGCTTGCCGGCGTGGCACACGTGGCTGTGAGCCTGGCGGCAGCGGCGCGGCCAGGCGCGAGGGCTGTTTACTGCTCCGTTCAGCTCGCCTGGCGGGCCAGTTAATCTGACACACGGCTGGCGAAGTTTCATATGATTCCTGAGCAAAGTCAAGTGTGTCCTGCCGATCCAATATATCCATCACTTGTTGAAGGGAGCGATTGACTAGTTTCAAAATCTGTTCTCTTATACGAACATCAGAAACGTTCTGTGCAATTGCATCACGTACCATAGTATCTGAATATGGGAGTCCACATTGACACTCAAAAGCACAATCCCTAGTAAGACCTTGCAACCCACTCCCGATTAGTCTGACCTGTCGTACATTTTGTATGAAAGAAGGTATACCGTTCCGCAACTACATTGACTGATTCTTTGAAATATGCATCTAATACAGACAAAATTTCGTCGTAGGACAGAGTTGCTATGTTGTGTCGGGGAAATAATTTGACTATCACGCAGTAAGTCTGCACACCAACGGACGACAAAAGAAAAGGCTGCCGCTTGTTACCTTGAATTCTGTAGGCGGCGAGATGAAATCCAAATTGGCGTGACCACTATGTCCAGCTTTCCAGTGCAGCATCAAAAGGTCTGAATGTCGGTGCAACTGCGTTTTGTGGTTGCAGTAGCGGTGGAGCGGCGGCTGCAGCATCGTTTTGCATTGTGCGTTGACCCTGGACGAGCTGTCCAAGGACATTCAGTAATGCCTGCATCTGCTGATTCTGTAAGCGATAAAATTCGGACAGTGCATCTGGAGATTGTGGCGAAGCCATGACACAATGAAATCAGGGCGGTATAGATAAGAACACCGTTTTTGCTCTCGTCACCAATGTTGTGTTGGTGGAAGAGCCAACACCGTGTTACTAGAGGAGGCCAAAATACACACGTTTTAGCTCACGCACGCAGGCTGGCGTGAGGAGGAAAGAACTATACTGACATGAAGTCTGGAACATGACAAGGAATGAGAATTCAGAAAGCGGACATAATTAGTCTGACACTTAACTTTAATCCATTAATGATGAACGTCGCTCTTGACGGTACATGATTCACAATATTATCTGTTCAGTACAGTAACGGAATATGGCGCCTTGCTAGGTCGTAGCAAATGACGTAGCTGAAGCTTGTAATGTGGAAGAATTATAATTTATTATTTGATTATTCTATACCTCTTTTCACTGTGGGAAATGCCTAAGTTTGTAATTATTAGCGTATTTTGATCCTAAACAATATTAAAATTTATATATATTAGCATCTATAAGTACTGTTCTTGTGAATAATTACGACTCATTCCATATCCAAGCAATTTTCATGTATAGTGAATAAACGTAACTCGAATAAATAATTAAAAAAAACGATTATTCCGGAAATTGAGAAATGCTCATAAGAGGTTCTTAGTGGTTGTGTGAAGATTAATTTACTTTCAATGCGTCATTTGTATTTACATATTAAGAAATATGATATGAAGATTACATCCTCGGACTCTACAAACTTGGGAATTTCGTAGACAGCAGAATCCACTAGAATATAAGTTGTGTTATTCAGTTTCGTATTTTTTTCATAATCATTGTGCTTTAGTTCTATTTTTAGTAGTTTGTTCAGGAGCTACACATGCCCAATCGCTTCTTTTCTTCAGCTGTCAGGCTCCTCATATGTGCTTTTAAGTCGACATAGCATGAATGTTCGTCCACAGTTTTCATATATGCTTTCCATAAATTTTTGGCTTATTCAGTTTTCCTACTTCGAAATTTATAGTATCTTACTCTTTACAGAAATATGATGGGAGACTTTTTACATGAATTTTATTCAAGCAATATTCAGAAGCAGCTTTCCATACGATATTACTTTTTTGTCTATAATCATCCATAAACTTAGACGTGCTCCCTTTGGAGCCAACAGACACTATTGCACATAAATCGCTGTACAGCATAACCCCAACACACTAAGCAACCACACACATATGGTGCCCAGCTGCCTGCCCTGCTAAAAAGCGCAGTCATTCCCACTGGAGGCGGGCCACAGTGTAACCGATATCGTGATTTCCCCAAACGACCAACATTAGCCTATCTTTTAATATCATCATGGCACTATGAGTATGGTTACACTGTGGCCGATATCACTGCACGAACATATAGATTTCGGATGACAATCAGTGTAGTTCAAATTGGTTTGCTTTCTTCGGTCAAATCGACTGATGTTCGCACGTATGAGCTGTGACGTTTAATCCAAGGAAGAATGGGTTTGTGACGTCCAGAGGATAAAAATATCGTAATCCGGATATATACTGAAGCGCCAGAGAAACTGGTACAGGTATGCATATTCAAATACAGAGATATATAAACTGGCAGTATATGATGCTGTGGTTGGCAATGTCTATGTAAGGCAACAAGTGTCTTGCGCAATAGTTTGATTTGTTACTGCTGCTACAATGGTGGGTTATCAAGATTTAAGTGAGTTTGAACATGGCGTTATAGTCAGCGTATGAGCGATAGAACATAGCATCAACGAAATGGCAATGGAGAGGGGATTTTCCCCTATGACCATTTCACGAGTGTGCCGTGAATATCAGGAATCCGCTAAAACATCAAATCTCCGACATTGCTGTGACTGGAAAAATATTCTGCAGGAATGGGACCGACGAAGACTGAAGTGAATCGTTCAACGTGACAGTAGCGCAACCCTTCGACACATTGCTGCAGATTTCAATGCTGGACCACCAACAAGTGTCAGCGTGCAAACCAGTCCATGGAACATAATCGATATGGGCTTGAGGAGCCAAAGGCCCACTCATGTACCCTTGACGACTGCACGACACAAAGCTTTATGCATCTCCTGGGCCTGTAAACACCGGAATTGGACTGTTGATGACTGGAAACATGTTGTGGGATTGGACGAGTCTCATTTCAAATTGTATTTAGCAGATGGACATGTATGGGTATGGACACAACCTTATAAATTCATGGAACCTGCATGTCAGCAGAGTCTGCTCAAGCTGGTGGAGGCTCTGTTATGGTGTGGGGCATGTGTAATTGGAGTGGTATGGGGCCCAGATACGTCTCTGGGATATGTGTCTGTTAGGTGAAATGTACTTAAGCATCCTGTCTGATCACCTGCATCAATTCATGTGCGTTGTAGATGCCGATTAACTTGGGCAATTCCAGCAGAACAAAGCGACACCTTACACGTCCAGAATAGCTACAGAGTGGCTCCAGGAACATTTTACTGAGTTTAAACACTTGCGATGACCACCAAACTCCCCAGAAATGAACATTATTGAGCATATCTGGGATGCCTTGCAACGTGCTGTCCAGAAGAGATCTCCATCCCCTCATAGTCTTACAGATTTGTGGACAGCCCTGCACGATTCATTGTGTCTGTTCCCTCCAGCACTATTTCAGACATTAGATGAATCCATTACATGTCATGTTGCTGCACTTCTGCATGCTCGCAGGGGCGTTGCACGATATTAGGCAGGTGTATCAGTTTCTTTAGCTATTCAGCTTAGTTTGGATTCTATCTACAGAAATTGCAGGTTTATTGGAAACCAGAAATAGGCAATATCTTTATCGGAAATTTTATATGTGAATTATAAACTCAAAAAACAGTTTGCTGAAATGATAAGAATGGAGTATCTTATGCTTAAAGTTACTATAATGGATGTCTTTTGTGTTGTGGTGGGTGGATATTAGCTGTCTACATATTATTATTATTGCTTACTGACATTTTTATGCTACTGGATTTTTGGGGGGGGGGGGGGGGGAGGGTGCGATTGTGTTGCATGAAGTGGTTTGCAAGTGTGATGTTATGTGGTGCATTCAGTTTTCAGTGCTTTACATGTTCAGAGTATCTTTATTTATTTTTTACACGTATGCTAAATGATAGTCATTGAAGGTTAACTATCGTATGCCTGCACAGCTTCGAATAAAGTCAGCAAAAAATAGTGTTTGTAATTTTGCTTTTGATGGTCATCACTAATCATCTCGAGTATGTAAAGCCAAAGTCACACACATGAAACACTGATGGATTACGAAAGCTAATTCTGAGTACTTGTAGAGGTGTGATTTGAACTCAGTTACAAAATTCTATACTCACATTAAAGATGCAGTTCTGGCTCAAGTAAAAGTAAACATGACACTTGGGTATTTGAGATCTGGTGATTACATCTTTCCACTACTCAAGACTATACCAT
This sequence comes from Schistocerca piceifrons, assembly GCF_021461385.2. Taxonomy (NCBI): domain Eukaryota; kingdom Metazoa; phylum Arthropoda; class Insecta; order Orthoptera; family Acrididae; genus Schistocerca; species Schistocerca piceifrons. The sequence goes on from NC_060139.1 coordinate 1,060,118,617, forward strand.
GATATGAAAACTACTATTCCAAAGTTTTTGTTTGTAACCTTGGATGACATTTACGATACCCTAAAGACTAATTTGAAAGTTAATATCTTCACTCCTGCATCTCAAATACTGTGATATGTTAAATTTATTCGATACCGAATTTTGAAGCTATGCCATGTGCAAGTGCACTAAAACGACAGTGTGATAAGTTATAGATGATTTCCTTTATCAAAACAATATAATGAAAAGGAAAGTTGCTACCCACCAAATAGCGGAGATGCTGAGTTGCAGACAGGCACAACAAAGACTGTCTCAAATTAGCTTTCATCCAATATGGCCTTCGTCAAAAATAGATAACAGATACACACACTCTCACAAATGCAACTCACACACTGCAACTGCAGTCTCTGGCAACTGAAACCACGCTGTGAGCAGCACCACCAGTGCATGATGGGAATGGCGACTGGGTTGGGGTAGGGAGGAGGCTAGGGTGGGGAGAGGGAGTGATAGTAGGGTGGTGGTGGAGGACAGTGAAACCCTGCCTAGACTGTGGGTCTCACTGAAGTCTTGACAGACTGTAATTGTCCTCCCAACCTTTCATGCTGCTCCATTGTGGTTTCAGTTGCCAGAGACTGCAGTCGTGTTTGCCAGTGCACTGCATTTGCATGAATATGTGTGTGTGTGTGTGTGTGTGTGTGTGTGTGTGTGTGTGTGTGTGTGTGTTGTCTATTTTTGATGAAGACCATACTAGCCAAACGCTAATTTGTGACAGTCTTTTTGTTGTACCTGCGTGCGACTCAGTATAGCTGCTATATGATGAGTAGCAACTTACCTTATCAGAATATTGTTACATTCCATCCTGAATTTTCCATTGTTTGAGTCTTTTATTAAAATCTACACTCTATCTGAAATAACAATGCTATCGGAAACTTTGTTACTCCCTTTCAAATCCACTGAGCAAGTGTTTAAAGAGCATTGAAGTTTCTCATACTGGTATCTGATTATCTGAATATCCTGCCACCATTGCATTAATTTTCACCATATTTAAAATAAAGTGAGATGCTGTGGAATCACAATTCTATCTTTAATTAATTAAATAACTCTTCCTTACATTCACACAAATTTTATTCGTTTATCATATAACAGACATCTACTTTCACCACATAACTTAACCATTGGCAAAACCTTTATACATAGAAGTCGCACATTCTATCACTGCAGTATAGTAAACCATTTTTGGAAAAATGTGTTTTGGAAAGAGCCTTAATGTGATATATCATTAAAATCACATATTTTGTTAATATACATGTACAAATATTAAATACATCAAGAGTGGCATTTTAGATTCAAAGCCAGCGGCTCCTTCTGATGCTAATTGGTGGTGGGAGAAGGAAAACGTTGTCACATAGTTAAAGCATTTTTAACTTTTGTAGCATGCGTTTTCCTCTTCATCTCATATTCATAAAACTCGTTGTGTAATTCCAATAACTGATGACAGAATGTACAGTACTCGCCACATTCTTTTCAAGACAGATAGAGCTTATTAACATGAATTCTGTATCCTTTTTATACTAGACGCTGGACTACAGCACTCGTCTCCAATAACAAAGGCATTGTGGTATCCATTGCACCTTTGGAGGTTAAAATGTAACCTATACTTCATACATAGAATAGATTCTAACCTAACCTAACCTTCTTGACATTGCCACAAACCAATGAAGGAGGTCGGATGCATCATAACCAAGCTGTCAGCCAATGATATTGGGTGGCCTCTGGTAGTGGGGTCTGAAAATCGTTGTCGGTGCCACTGTGACCGAGCCCTAAGCATGGCCTCTATTTCCAGGAAATTACACACGCACAATTGTGCATGTGTAGTTGTGCTGTTGGAAATTTATGCTCACTGAAAAGTTGATCACAAAATGGCATCATGTGGATGCACCCAAAGAAACATTTCACCATTAGTCTTCTGTACATTTATTCCAAGCAGGAATTTTGGTTCTCCAAATTGTTGAATTGAAAATTTTAAATTCAACTTCTTAATATCAGTGATTTTCCTTTTACAATTCCTAGCAATTAGAACACCATTCAAATACAGTATCAAATATGTATTATAATCATCAGTGATTTCAACATAGAGACACCTATCAACTTTGGACTGTCGAAACCCAATTTCCTTGATAAAATTATCAAATGTTGAGTTCCAAGTCCATGGTACCCGCTTTTGTCCATATAAAGCTTTATTGAGTTTTCATACAAGTTTTTCCCAAACCTGTACACCTTGAGGAACTTTCATATAAATTTCTTCAGTTGGTTCTGCATGAAGGAAAACATTTTGTACACTTATTTGTTCCACAAACAAATCATGCTAACTTACCACACTAAAAAAGACCTTAGTGTTGCGAGTCAAGCAACTGGAACATGTCGTGGATTGGCAGGAGCCAACCCACAGGGTTTGGAGGAAGCCGAAAGGCACGCGTTTAAGCTCACGCAGACTGGTGTGAGGTCTGGAACAGGACAAGGTATTTAGACTTCAGAAAAAAAGGTGGTACTTGGTGGAATACTTAACTTTAATCCATCAATGTTGAACGTAGCTCTTGTCTGTACATTCTTCACAATATCAATAGCAACTGATAATGGCGCCTTGCTAGGTCGTAGCAAATGACGTAGCTGAAGGCTATGCTAACTATCGTCTCGGCAAATGAGAGCGTATTTTGTCAGTGAACCATCGCTAGCAAAGTCGGTTGTACAACTGGGGCGAGTGCTAGGAAGTCTCTCTAGACCTGCCGTGTGGCGGCGCTCGGTCTGCAATCACTGATAGTAGCGACACGCGGGTCCGACGTATACTAACGGACCGCGGCCGATTTAAAGGCTACCACCTAGCAAGTATGGTGTCTGGCGGTGACACCACAGAACGTATGTCTTCTCATGGTCACATTCTTTTACATGAGAACAACCCTTAATAATTAATCATGCCTTATATCTCTCAACATTTAAAGATGCACCTCTTTTTACTTTTAAAGCACGCTTACTGTCAATGGCTGTGTTACTTATTGAAAGTGGTGCATACGTCCAAGTTCCATTAGAGGACAGGGACTCCATTTCTTCCTTTATTGCTATTGTCCATTCTGTATCATGCCAACCCATTACATCTTAAAAATTCTGAAGTACGTTTTCCACAAATGATTCTGCATTCAGAGCTAACACTGCATAATCCTCCAAGTGTCTAGGTTTTCTTGTTGTTCTGTTGCTTTTCTGCAGAAATTCTGCTTCCTTATTCTGAAGTCACGGGCTCTGAGTTACCTTCAACAGTTCATTGAGTTTCCTCAAAGTTAGTTTCACTCTGGTGTCCTTTTCTTCTGCTTTGTTGTCCATTTGAACAGTCTCCTTCAAGATCCTGTAGTGGTTCGAGAATTTCCGCGTAAATTCAAGAAACACTTGGCCTTCCTCCATCTCGAACCCACGATATTTTAAGTAGAAGTGTGGAAGTGTGAGAGAGACGAATTCGACCTACTGCGCATTGCATGTTTGTGTGTGCAGGTCTAAAAACAGGCACGAGCAAAATGTGGATGCGGCGGTTGACAAGTAACTGCTGTACGATCCATAGAGTTTCAGTGTATGTGTAGAGAAGAGCCCGTGCTATTCTTTGCTGGTTTAGTGACTGTGATGATTGCTAAGAACAAATGAAGAAATGAGATTAGACTTTTAAGTAAGTAATGTGTTCGACTTGCTAGAAGCATGCCATGTTCATATTTTCTGGTGGTTATTAAACCAATCCTGTTGTAAATGTATCCTAATAGTGTTTAATGTTTGATGACTTGGTTGACTCGCACGAGTTCGAATATTTATATGAGAAGTGGTGAATTTGTTATTGTGGAAGTTGAAATATACCATGACTGAACTTAAAGTATTCTTCGAGTGCCAAATTATTTCAAGAATAGAGAAAGAAAGTCTGATAAATTCCCTTAACCAGCATTACTCTTCAGAGAAGAAGTTTTTGGAGATCGAAGTGGCCGGTAATCCAGTGAGGAAGATTAGCTGTGCATACGAAGTAAGTCATCCTATGGGAGAGCGGTGAGAAGTTTGCAAACAAGCTCCACATTGCTTCTTGTCGTCTAAAGCGTTAGAATGTGGCGACCGGTGAAAAAGGACCCGAAAAAACGGGATTAGAGACGAAAACGAGAAAGTGGATGTTGCATGCTGCCATAGCAACCGAGTATAACAAGACGAAAAAACAGTTACGAGAAAATGGATTTAGCCCAGAAATCAAATGAAAAAGAAAATCTGTGAATGCAGCAAAGGGAAAGATGTAAGGAAGTAATAACATTAAAAGAACAGAAAGAAGACTTCGACATATAAAAGAAGAGATACGACGAGAATAATTCAACTAAGAAGATCCAGTGTGGGGAGTATACAGCTCTCGCACACACCAACGCGGAAACCAACAACTGACGCCACCCGCACCAGTTACTGTTCACCGGTGCTGAATCCACACCTGCTCACCAACACAGCCTAAAACTCTATGCCAGGTGAGTGTAAAACAATAATTGTTTGAGTATAAAGTTGAAAAAACTGTTCAACAGACTGTATTTGTGCATTTGTTATACTTAGGATTATTTTTTAAAATGCTTACTAGATCTAAAATTGGTAAAAACCATGGAAAACGTACAGTTAGTTGGAGAAACTTCAGAACCAGCCATGGCCATGAAAGTGAATAAGAAGGTGCCAGACTGGCCTGAATTAGTGAATTTGATCAAAACTTTAAATGATAAACCAGATCACAGATTCAACTGCTCAAAATGCTTCTTTAAGAAAGGAGCTAAATACAACTTTAAATGCTCAGTGTCTTAAATTAGATGCCGTGAATACTCAATTAAATAATACACTTGATGTTCAGAATGAAACTTTTAGGATTGTTAAGTGCTAAGGTAGATGAACAAAAAATGAGTTTAACCATTTGTGTAAAGACATGGGAAATTTTAAAACTGAATTTCACACTTTAACTACTAAAGTAGAAAATTTTAACATACATTTGAAAGGTGAACTAACTAATTCATTAAGCACTCACATAAATCAACTGTTCACTGACTTTGCCAGCCGCGGTGGTCTACCGGTTCTAGGCGCTCAGTCCGGAACAGCGCGACTGCTACGGTCGCAGGTTCGAATCCTGCCTTGGGCATGGATGTGTGTGATGTTCTTAGGTTAGTTAGGTTTAAGTAGTTCTAAGTTCTAGGGGACTGATGACCACAGATGTTAAGTCCCATAGTGCTCAGAGCCATTTGAACCATTTTGTTCACTGACTTTAATCAGAGACAGAATGAGCAATTTTAGGATTTGAGAAAGAAGTTAGAATTTGCTATTGAAGATAAATGTAATAATGTAGAATCTGTACTTAGTGAGAAGTTAGGATCATTTAAAAATGTATGTAATGTTGCATTTGACGCTGTAAAGCAAAGTTTGCACAATTTGAGATTGTTGAAAAGCAGGATAAGTTAATACCAATAGTCCAGTCGCAAATTGCAGGCGTTAACACTTGCGTAGATGATATGGAAAGAAACTTTAAAGACAAACTAGCAACCTCAGACTTAATAAATAAGTCTGGAGGAACAGGTAGAGGAAATAATTGACCAAAAAGTTGCCATGAGAATAATCTCCAAGAATGTATCTCCTGTCTTATCTTCTGAAGTCAATGATACCAAGAAAGGTATGGATGAATTATGGAAGGAATTCAAACTTATTCAGGACAAGGTAGATAAGAGGATTACTTCTCCTAACATGGTTTTAACTAGTGAGGTAATGACGGTTTTACAATGGAGAGCCAATTCTTGGTAATCTACGCAATTCCCTAAGTTTAAGCCAGATGGGGAACTACATCCCATTCATTTTCTAAAAAGATTGAACCAAGCCTTGCTAAAGAACTGGGAATATTCGAAAAAGATTGAATTTGCTGTTGGGTACCTTTTAGGGGAAGCCTGAGAGGGGGGGGGGGGGGTACTGTAAATATCGGAAACTTTTCTTCTTGGGGAGACTTCCAGAAGAAATTTAAGGAACAATACTGGTCTGCAAGTGCACAGGAAAAATTAATATCAGATATGTGGGACCTGAAGTATTACAATAATATGTGAGGAACAATGAGAAAGTATTTCGACTGGCATTTAACGCGGACGAAGTACTTAGATCAGCCAATGGAAGAAGAAGTGTTAGTTCAAATTTTAATCAGACGCTTGCCTATCTATGCAAGAAAAGACATCTTGTGTAGCGGGTGGAAAACAGTGGAAGAATTGTTGTCCTTTGTGGATGCACTTGATGCCTTAAATAAGGACCGCAACGTGAGCGTACACCAAAGTCAAAATCAGAATTACAAAATGGAAATTTAAAAAAAAAAAACATGAGGCCAACTTAGCTAGAGTACATCAGTGCAACAGAAATAATGGCAATGATAATTATCAGAAGAAGCATTCACCTTCCAATTCAGGTCCAGTAACTTCACAGGAACTTGTTCCAAATAATAATAGACCACAAAGCAGTAACGTAGTACCCCGATTTGGTAACCAACCAGAGATTACTAATAATGAGGAAAACGCAGTGTGATCTGGATCCAGGGCCGAGGTCCATGTAGAGATACAATAGGAGGCCTGGTTTGTAATAAGTATGTTAATTTCACGCAAAAATGTTTGTTACTGGAAGAACCAAGCTTTACTACCAGCAATCCACAACCAATAATAGCAGGAACCGTGGAGACTTCTGAAACTAACATATTTATAGACTCAGAGAGTGAGATGTCACCCATCTCTAGCGTGTTCTTTAACATATCACAGATTAAGCAGTACTTACCACTGTTACCAGTAACTGGAGTTTACATAGTTGGTATAACCGGAACGAAAAGTAAGGTTGTGAAACATGAAACCCAAGTGAACTGCCACATTGGAAATATCAGATTTCGTCAAACACTTTTAATAGTACAAAATATTAACACGGATGCTTTATTTGGCCTAGATTGGTTATTAGAATTTAACGTCAAATGAAATTTCTAGGAAAATCTTCTTTGCTTTGCTGAAGATGACAGTAAATGTTGGACACCGTATGTAACCGATAATTACATTGCAGGGCAAACAACTAAATTTTAATGTTTACGACTAACTGATACTGCACGATTGTCACCAGAGATTGATAATGTAAATCATGTATCACATCGAGCTGACATACAAAACAAAGTAAATTAATCTCTAATATTAACCAGTGAACAAAAGCTAGATTTATATAAAATTCTAGTGGAATATGAAGTAGTATTTTCCTATCGTCCCGGTAATATCAGCGATTACATATGTAAGTTTAAAATCAAAGATGACATTCAGTTTTTCTGTAACCCATATCCAACACTGGTAAGTTTGAAAGATCAAAGAAGCAGTTAAGAGGGAAATTGACGAAATCATTGACAACAATATAATAGAAAGTAGTTCTAGAGTCATGAATAACCCTTTAGTAGTGGTAAAAAAGGTTACAGGAGGTGTGCTATTAATGCTAGACGCGCGTACATTGAATAAGCATATAGAGACAGAACGAGACAGACCAATTAACATTGATGAATTATTATCCAAATTTGAAAAACAAGGTTTTTTAGCATGATGGATCTGATGGCGGGATACTGGCAAATTAGGCTACATCCTGAATCAAAGAAGTATGTAGCGTTTCTGTTTGATGGTAAATCGTATAATGTGTTACAGTTCGGACTAAATATCTCAGTATCCGTATTTATACGTGCTCTGGATGAGGCATTAGGAAGAGATTTATTGAAAGATTTAATAATATATGTAGATGATATCCTCATAATCTCTGCTACCTGGGAAGGACATTGTCTAACCTTGAGTAAGACCCTGAAAAAATTTAAAGAAAAAGGTACTGCAGTGCAACTGCCTAAATCGCACTTTGCGAAACAAGAGCTTAAGTATCTAGTGCATACTGTAGGGCTGCAGGGGATTAGACCGGATCCTGAGTGCATAAAAGCTATTAAAGAATGTTCACCCCCTAGGTAGCTCTGCCCTGAAGAAAGAGACACGTAAGTTTTTCCAAAAGTATGAAGCACCATACCAGATTCAAAAAGTAACCCATCCCAATACCTTATTTTTAGTGGATCCTACAACTGCGTCATAAAAAGGAAAGTACAATGTAATGGACATAAAGTTGTACATCTCCCAGAGACGTTAACGTTCTGTGTTAATGGGCAGAGTGATGACTGTCGGATCCAGAGTTATTTTTGATGTTTCTTCTGTAATAATTTGTTATTACATCACCCAAAATTGCGCCTGGTATGTCACTGTGTTGACCTTGGCTGTTAGAGGTTTGTGCCCACTAAGAATTTTGACTGTGTCGTCCTCGGTTGTTAGAGGATTGTGCCCGCTAGGAATTTCGACTGCGTTGTCCTTGATTGTTAGATGGTTGTGCCCACTAGGAATTTTGATTGCGTCTTGCTCGGTTATTCCAGTAGTGCCCCTGCCTGTCTTCATGACTCGCCCCGCCTTGCCCCAATTTACCCTGACTTTACTAGGTGGCGACATGGGGTGGGAATTGGTACACACATTATCCCTGAAATAACATAGATTAAATCTGCCTAGCCAGCCATTTTCTCCCACTATTTCGACTGAAATGTCGACAGCAGCCGAAACGCTCTCCATGTATTGTTAGGTTTTATTTTTGCCTTAATTAGTCCTTGTAAGTAATCTCTCCACCAGTTTTCTGTGCAAATCTGTGGGCAGAAGTCTGGGTGAAATCAACGTCATTAAATATGAATATTCTATTAAAATGAATCATAATTACAATGATCTTATGGGCTGCACTGGAAAGACAATGTAATGTATAATTGTTTTGTCAGTTGAAATGAAAAGTTTGCTAATTGTAGGTCGCATATTGTATGAAAGTCGGAAACTGATGACAGTTTTACAGTGGCTGAAAATTCTGCCATTTAAACATTGCTTTAGAAGCAACAGAAAACCCGACCAGACGCCACAAGCCTGAAGGGTGTTGTTTTAGGCCATAAAGGATAAATAATAATGTCGTGTGACGAGGGCCTCCTGTCGGGTAGACCGTTCGCTTGGTGCAAGTCTTTCGATTTGATGCCACTTCGCCGACTTGCGCGTCAATGGGGATGAAATGATGATGATTAGGGCAACATAACACTCAGTCCCTGAGTGGAGATAATCGCCGACCCAGTCAGGAATCAAACCCGGGCCCTTTGGATTGACATTCTGTCGCGCTGACCACTCAGCTACCGGGGGCGGACACCATAAAGGATGAACTCATACCGTGTTTGATGTTTAGTATTGTTGTATTGTTCTTTTCAAAGTACCTTATTACTTAAACAAAAGTCCTTATAGATTGCAGTGTAAAGTTTTGCTTTTAGTTAATTTGTTGTAATATGTCTGTGTTGTGGCAACAAAGTTTAAACTGCTGACAATTTTTGCAGACACAATTTGTCCTCATTATGTAGCTCTAATTGTAAAAGAAATACTGTAATGCTCCCTCACATAAACCTGATGTCATAATTTGCTCTAGACATAGTTTGCAGTAAACTTAATGCTGAGCTTCATAGACATTATCTCCCATAGCAATATAAAATAAATTTTCTTTTCCTCTTTGCATTAAGCCTCTGACTAAGTGAACAAAGGTGTCAACTCTTACTGACAGGTGGAACCATAATATCATCTACTATTCAATGAAACATCTTGAAAGGAACAGTTTAATACATTTGATGATACTTTACATGCATATGTGTGCTTAGAGAATTTGTTCTTATACCTCTTGTGTGTTTTACATATGCGGTCTATCAAATTTTATGAAATGTTGTGTTGGTTACCAAATTGGAGAACTAGGTATAAATTTTGTCCAGGGTTTTGGAAATAATTATGGTTTCTCGATGCACTGCAATAAACTAAAAAAGAAGGGGCAGCAGAACAATGCTTCACGTGAAATATATACTAAATATGGCATAGTTATTCTTTAACAAACTGGCTGATTTGTGCCAGTGTAAGTAAATGATTCCTCAGTTCTAAAAATGTTATCAACTTTTCAGGTCTTTGTAATATTATGTTTTGGTGTTCATTTGTACAGGCATTGCAATGAAGAGAAGTTTACTTTGATGCAACATTGCACATTTATGTACTTCTCTATGAAAATAACTTTGTTCTGGGTTAATAACTGTGAACTCCATGAAGAAAAGACAGAGTGCCACTGACCATAAAGGGGACACATTGAGCTGCAGACAGGTATAGCGAAAAGAGAGTTACGCGTTAGCTTTTGCCCCAGAGCCCTCTTCAGAAAAGGAAACATACACTCATTCATTTACACAAACAAGCACAACTCACACACACATGACCACCATCTCTGGCAGCCTAGACTGGAATGCAACAGTCACATAGAATGGAGTAATCTGGAGTGGATGGGGAAGGAGAAGGGAAAGCAATGTATGGATGGAGGGAGAGAAGAGAACTTTCTGGCAGAGCACACAGGGACTATAATGCCAACAAGTGCAGCATCAGAGACTATGGGGCAAGGGGTTATGGTGAGGGGGAGCAGGGAACAGGGAGTGAAAAAGGACAGGAGCAGGGCAGGGGATGGGTGGGTACATTGGCAGAGGGATGGCACACAAAGAGAGAGAGGGAATGAGAATTGAAAGGTGGTGATCGGACAGAGGGGGTGGAAACTATTGAGTGGAGGATGCAGAGACAATAGGTTATAGTAGGTTGAGGCTAGGGTAATATCAGGAGTGGAGAATGTATTGTGAGGATAACTTACACCTGTGCAGTTCAAAAAGGCTGGTGGTGGAGGAGGAGTCTTGATGGGTCAGGTAGTGAAGCAACCAATGAAATGAAGTACATTATGTTCATCTGCATATTGTGCTACAGGGTGGTCTACTTTGCTCGTGGCCGCAGTTTGGCAGTGGCTGTTCATCCTGGTAGAAAGCTGTTTGGTAGTCATACCAATATAAGAAGCTGTGCAATGATTGCAGCAGAGCTGGTAAACGACATGCCTGCTTTCAGAGGTTGCACAGCCCCTGATGGGGTAGGATAAACCTGTGCCAGGACTGGAATAGGAAGTGCTAGGTGGTTGGATTGGGCAGGTTTTGCACCTGGGTTTTCCAAAAGGATGTATCCTGGTGGCAAGGAGTTGGGATTGGGAGTGGCACAGGGATGGACTATAATGTTGTGGAGGTTGGGTGGGTTACAGAACACCACTTTAGAAGGAGTGGGAAGGATCCTGGGTAGGGTGCACCTCATTTCAGGGCATGGTGATAGATAATCAAAGCCCTGACAGAGGATGTGGTTCTGTTGTTCCAGTCCTGGGTGGTATTGGATAATTTTAGCTGATTCTTGGGGCTAGTGGGATGATTGGGGATGTGTGAGGAAATGACACAAGAGATCTGATAGCATCCTAGGTCTGGAGATTAGTACATATCTTTGAAGGCCTTGGTGAGACACTCTGCATAATGGGCAAGTGAGTTCTTGTCACTGCAAGTATGGCAACCCAGGGTGGCCATGCTGTGTAAGAGGTACTTTTCCTTTCTGCACAGCCATCTTGACCCTCCCCTCCACTGAGCAATGTGGCACAGTGGTTAGCATACTGGGCTCGCATTCAGGAGGATGATGGTTAAAACCGATGTTCGACCATCCTGATTTAGGTTTTCTGTGATTTCCCTAACTTGCTTCAGGCAAATGCTGGGTTCCTTTGAGAGGGCATAGCCGACTTTGTTCTCCATCCTTCCCTATTCCGATAGGATCGGTAACCTTGCTCTTTGGCGCCTCCCCAAAATCAACCATCAACCAACCTCCCCTCTGCCACCAGATTGACTGAGCTGTGCAGATAAGAGTTATCCATACAACACATCCTTCACTTGCGATATTATCCTGGCCTTAGCCTTCGATAAACTACTGCCTCCACACCTTCCTTCCACCCAACAGTTTCCACCCCCTCTGTGCTAACATCTCCACCCTATTCTCATCTACCAATCTCTTTGTGTGTTGCCATCTGCCACCATACCTGCCCATCTTTCCTTGCTCCTCTCCTCTTTTGTTCCCTTTTCCCCAGCCCTCCCTCCTTCTTCTCCCCAGGCTGAAAGCTAATATGTAAGTGTCTCTTCGTTGTGCCTGTCTGTAACTCAGTGTCATTTTTTCTGTGAGTAGCAGTCTATCTTTTCCCTGTTGTTGTGGTCTTCAGCTCAGAGACTGGTTTGATGCAGTTCTCCATGCCAGTAAAACTGCATGCCCCCAGGAAAAATTACGGCTGTAGTTTCCCCTGTCTTTTCCTTATATTGTTGATATTGAAACCTGGAGTTTCCATTGTTTAGTTGTGAACTTTGCTGTTTAATGTGCAAAATCAACTGTGATGTGAGGTAACACATACATTCAAAAGTGCAAGAATCATAATCTCAAATTAAATAAACATTTTTCTGTGTGCTTACATATTTGTAAGCCTCCATTATCCTCATTGATTGCTTACTGAAACTTTAACTACTCCAGAACAGTTTGTCAAATAATAACATGCTCTGTGTTGTAAAAACTTACTGCTGCTTAAACAATTCAGCAGTTTTGAAACAATCATTATATGTTACAATATTAAATCAACGTTTTATTAAATATTCATATTTTTCCCCTTTATAAACAACTATGTACGAGGGTTATTCCAAAAGTAAGGTCCGATCGGTCGCGAAATGGAAACGACTATGAAAATCCGATAAAGCTTTGCACAGATGTGTTGGGTAGTGTCTCTAGTATAACCCCAGTTAGCATCACGTCGCTCTTCTCATTTCTGAGCTCGCAGTGAGTGCGTAAAGATGTCTAGAAAATAGTGTCTGCCGCCAAGTACGAGGGCCTGGTGAGAAATTTCGCCTGAAGCTATGCAGCCAACATGTTAGATTACCTACAATACAGTCCGCAATTGTCTCCCCCTGAGTTTCATCTCTGGTCACATGAACCGCTGTCTTTGAAGACAACATTTTGACACAGACAACGAGGTGTAGGCCAGCGTGGAGAATTGGCGGAAAGCACTGGCGGCTGCCTTCTATGATGAGGCTATTGAAAAGTTGGTACAACGCTATGACAAAAGTCTAAGTCAGAACGGCGACTACGTAGAGAAGTAGCTGAAAGGTGTAGCTAATTGTTACAAGTAAAACATTTCTGATGTTCACTGTGGTTTCAATTTGGCAATCAATCGGACCTTACTTTTGGAATAACCCTCGTATTTTTTGCGAAAAACTGTCTAACAAAGATGGCTGTGTGTGCAGATGTGTTGTCATAATGAAAGAACCAGTCTCCTGTCTGCCACAAATTGGCTCTCTTTTGATGAACACTGTCGTGGAATCTTCTTAAAACTTCCAAATAAAATTTTTGATTGATGGTCTGACCTGGGGAATAAGCTCTGAATGAACTGCACTCTTGGCATCAAAAGAGCAAATCAGCATTGTTTTGATGTTTGATTTGACTTGACAAAGTGACGATGATGTCTTCCATTGGCTTGACTGTTGTTTTGTTTTGGGGTCATAACCATAGCACCATGACTCATGACCACTAATGAACTTTGACAGAAAATTTGGATCAGTTTCAAACTGTTGTTTCACAGCACGACATGTTTCAACTTGATGTTCCTTTCGATTGTGAGTCAGAACTCGAGAAACAAACTTGGCAGCAAATCTACCATTAAAATTCACTGTACCAAGCTCCATGATAACCCACTAATCTCTTACAGTTGATCAATTGTCTGTCGATGGTCGGTGAGCACAAGCTCTTGATTTTTGTCGATTAGGGCAGTTGATGGATGTCTAGAACGAGGTTTGCCATCAATTGACACGACACCATTTTTAAATTGAGCAAACCACTCATACACTTGTGTTTTCCTACAGTGTCATCTTGGTAAGCTGTTTTCAACATTAAAAACAGCATTTTTATTGAGTAGAAAACAATATTTCACATCTGCACAGTGTTCACTTAAACTTTCCATCATAAAAAATGAAACAAGAACGAAACAGTGCTAGCAAAAACAATCACTGTAGATGAACAGGATAAGCCAGGTTGACAACGCAGTCTGGCACTGAACTAGCAGTGAGTTGCATTGTACATGCCTAGCAGCAGAAATGGATACTACAGTAGCACCGCCCATGGCACTGTTATTTCAACTTTTTTTTTTGGGGGGGGGGGTATCCTCTTATACATTCATACTACACAGGTGTGAAAAATTTAGGGATGAAACTAACTTTCACATTATGTGTCATTACCAAGTAACATAGCTCGATCAGACTCAGGCCATACATAGAAATAACTCCTTAAGTATAGTACAGAAGGTAACTGAAAGAAACACACAATGAGATGAACAGAAATGATGCTTTCATTCAAAAACAATAATTACTGGTACACTGAAGTCACTATGATTTATAATGTTCTCCTGGACATTACCAGAGGCTGGACATGTCTCTTAACAGGGTGTGTGATCACCACGGATGGCAAAGTGAGCTCTGCAACGAGCTGCACAAGCTGACCTTGGCAGCCACAGACTGGTCATGTGTGTATGAGTTGTGTTTACATGAGTGTGTGTATGAATATAGTCTATTCTAATGAAGTCCTGTTTGGCCAAAAACTTTGTTTGAGATTCTTTTTGTTGTACCTATCTGCAACTCACCATCTTCGCTATATGGTGGGTAACAACTATCCTTTTTGTAATATTGTTATTATTCCATCCTGAATTGTTCCATTGTATGATTTTACATAACAATAGATGAGCAACTCTTTCCAAGTAAAACAAGGTGTCCATTTACACAATCCGTGGCTTCAAAATCTGTGAAGTATGGATAAAAGAAATTATTAGCTGCATTTTTTGACAGCGCATATATACTCAATGGATTTATTGTGAATTGTGTTTTATTCATGTCGGTTTGCATACAGGAGACATGCCAAAATTTATAAAACAGTTACAATGATAACAAGATTGTTTGTGTGGCCATCCTCTGCAGCAAGCACATAATACTTGTTTTGTAGATAAAACTGCCTTTTCCTGCTGCTAGTTACTTTATTTATCCCATACGCATTCCGCCTTCTCCTGTCCTAAGGCATCATCTGTGGGATCTATAACTAACAAAACTGTATGGTTATAGATCCCACTCAGGATGCCTGAGAACAGGAGAAGGTGAAACGTGTATGGGATAAATAAAGTAACTAGTAGCAGGAAAAGGCAGTTTTATTTACAAAACAAGTAGTTACAATGATTTTTACATTAATAAATAATAGCACTATAACAAATAATAACACTATAAGGATATTTCTTTAAATGAGTAACACATTGTACCCAGCTCAAATATCCAGTTTGTCCTGCATGAATTCATCCACTGAGTAATAACACTTCAGTGAGTAATAACACTTCCAGTGTCCTACAACTGGAACTAGTACCCACTCCTGGCTCTGCCTTTGAGATTTGGTGTGACGCTTCCATGGGCACATACAGCCTATTTGTCCGAAGACATTCTGACACAGTGATTTTGACCATGTCCATGGACTGTCACACCATCATGTCTACATTACTGTGTCACTCATTTGCACATGTTTCATCTTGGGAGGGCTTTGTGCAGCACTGAAAGCCAGCATATCAAAATCTGGAGGCACATCCATGCACTCATCAGCGTTTTTCTTGACACAATGAGCTGCTTGCACATGTCCATGTGGACACCAAGGGCCTGCTGTTCCCATGCTACAGCAAACATTACTTGTTCACAATGGTGGACTGCTTCATTCATCGGTCATAGACAATTCTTACATCTGACATCATGGCTGATACCATTGCTACTGCCTTCATTAACATCTAGGTGACATAGTTCAGCTGCCCCAGTCATGTAAAGACAGACCATGGTCGCCAATTTGACTGTGCCCTATTCTCACTTGTCACTAGACTATGCTGTATGCAGTTCCATAAGACTACCAACTAACACTCAGCATCTAATGGCATGGTCAAATGGCTCCATAGGACACTAAAAGTCTCCCTAACTTGGCACAACACCACTGAACTGAAGCACTTTCACTAGTACTGCTTGGTCTGCAAATAATCCTGAAGGAAGAGATCGTGCTTCACTTGGTGACTTTGTCTATGAACAAACACTCACCATTCCTGCCAATTTCATAGAAAATATACCACCACCACTGGAAGAAAATCAATGCATCCTCATGCCTGTCCTAAGACCACATACATCCATTGGCTGGACACTGGAAAAGCCTTCATACATGCAAATATTCACGGGTGCACTCACATCATTTTGTGCGCCAACGAAGTACATCCACCACTTTGACTGCCATACTTGGAGCCGCACCACATAATCACCCATGCTGAAAGAACATTCAACATAAAGTATAATGGAAAGTGAACTAAAGTTTTAATTAACTGAGTCAAGCTGGCTTACATCGTAATCATGTGGGCTGCAGTTCATTTCCTCAACCTGGTAGAATACGACCTGTCAATGAATGATGGTTCCTATGGCATTGGTCTCGCAAGTGCTTCAGCAGAGCCTGCACCTATAGCTGCCAGGGATGAATGGATGCCACCAGTCACAAAGCACCGGCCACCAACCGTCATTGCATTGTCAACTGACATTATGCCACCACATGCACCTCAGGTTTATCTCACCTCATCCAACCAACTGGCACAGCCAGCCATAATACTCCTATCTCAGGCACCTGCAGCAATGTCAACACAACCACTGGCAGACTATAATAGTTACATAGGACTATCAACTAGCACTCAGCATCTAATGGCTTGCTGCCAGATCCACTTCAAACACCTCGTCACATCATAACCACATGCTGCCATTTGACACAGGTCACATGTGCCCCAACCACCTTGCAGGGTTTCAACCCCACCCCCACCTGATGTTGAGACTCTGTCTCCAGCAGACTGTCATCAGCTGATCATCTTCTGTCAACCTCCGGACATCGCCTGTCATGTCTCCAGCTGCATGCCTGCCACAGCTCCTGGTATTGTGTACACACACATAAGCCTCTACCACATTGGGTACTGAGGCCAGATTGATCAGTTCCCTTGTTTAATTTTCTGCCAAACTTCAGATATTATCCTATATGACATTGGACTTGTACCTCCGGCATCCAGGATCTATGTTCATGTTGCAGTGCAACTGTATTCACGTAAGTATAGGCACTTTGTATACAGTTTCTGTGCCTCCACTGTATTTACTGTTGATGCTGGATAGAGGGAGTTTAAATCATAAACGTTGAACAGTTTAAATCATAAACGTTGGAACATCCACGTTATTTTATGTTGTTCTGGACATTGTGGCTCATGAACACTTTATTTTGTTATGTTATGTTAATTGCCAGTGTTATTAATGTTTTTTGAGGTGACGTCTTTCCATGGGACCCAGAGCCTTGCTGCCTAAACCACGTATTACTATCAACACTTCTCTACCAGTGCTGCTCGTCACTGCTGTAACCAGTAGGCTGTGCAAGGACATGCCCACCATGTGCCTGGCCCACCCTTCCACAATTGCATTACCACTGATGCCACTGAGTCACCATACCTCCCAGACAGCAAATTCATTACTTCTTAATGCTGCATGCTGCAGATCACATGGGTTGACCTTACTGTAAGCTCCTCACCAAAAAGCTTAATTGGGCTCTGTTTGTGTTATATTATCGTGCCTGTGAAAGACGGCGCATCCCACAAGTCAGTCGGAAAGTTGTGGGCTTTGGCAATGCGTTCATAATGTTGGGGACTGTACACCATCTGGAACCATTATCTGAGTCCTGTGATGTCAACCAACGTGAACTATTTGTGCTGCCGGCATTTACCATGGTCATGTGATCACAAGTGGATTGACATCTACAAACAGAACACAATATCATTTGGATGTATTATGAGTAAATGTATATTTGGTAAACATGATCTTTCTGTTTCCAGCCCCATAGCCTCTTTCCTGAAGCTAGAGCCTAGGCATGGCAGTAAGCATGATCGAGATGTAAGCAGTGATATCCATCCTCTCCACTTCAAGTCTACAGAGGAGACTGTGTACAAAACATTCATGTGACCCATTATAAAATATTGATGCAGTGTTTAGGATGCATATCAAATAGAACTAACAGGAGATATTGAACTTATATGGAGAAGGGTAGCATGAATGGTCACAGGTTTATTTGACTCATGAAAGAATGTCACAGAGAAGATTAAGAAGCTGGCAAATGATTGAAAATAGATGTGAACTATTCTGAGAAAGTCTTAGAAAGCTTCAAGGAAAAACTTTAAGTGATGGATCTTGGATTATACTAAACCTTCAATGTTCACTTTCATAAGAATTGCATGATTACACAAATCAAACCAGGCACACAGGCATTTAAGCAACCAGTCCTCTCACATTCCAGATGATGTCACCAGAGATCTGCCAATAATGCAGGCTGCATCATGAATGGTAGTTCCCTTCTGCTAAAGGCAGGGCAACTTGTGAAAGAAGTCATGTTATCTACCAACTTATTTGAAACCACTGTGAGCCATTCAACATCTACACCATTATTTATTTACATACACCCTCTGCAGGCTACTGTATGGTGCCTGATGGAGGACACACTGCAGCACTACCAGTCATTCTCCTTCATGTCTCCATATTGTTGACCTGAATGACTGCTTCATGGCCCGTGTCATTTTGAATATTCCCAATAAAACAAGGGCTTTAAGTTAGGCAGCAACATATCGTTCATTCCCGTAATCACCCTGCTAGTCACTAGTTGCTGTCCTACACCTGTGCTACAGCCTCCTCTGCTACCATTTCAGCCTCACACATGCATCATCTGTCCTCCAGTGACCTGTGGGATACTTTCCCTCCCTCTTTTTCTCTCCTCTTCCCTATCTTCCTATAGCACAGCCTCACAATGCTTCACTTAGCAGCCCACCTTTCTGCCCCTGCTGGACTCCTACACACCCCAACAGGCAGCATGCATGATCTTACATCACTCCTATGCAGTCTTTCTCCTCTGGCCACATCTCTTCCATATCCTCAGTACCCACAACAGTCAACATTGCTACTCCCTACAGTCAGGCTGCAGCGCTGGGACAGGACAGTGGCCATATATGTTAGTTTTGCTTTTATGAGTGTGTGTGTGTGTCTCCTTCTCTGGACCTGGAGAAGAGAAGTATGCTTTTGAAAGTACCTGTCTGCCTGGCTCAACATGCCCTCTGTGTGGTGAATAGCAATCTATCAGGACTCACATTGTAGTTATTCCATCCCAGATTTTCCATTGTTTGATTTCACTTAGTGGCTCCTCCTCATTTTACAGCTGAGTAATGTTTCCCTTTGTTACTGTTTTCCATCATTCTATCACATTACATTACTAAGCACCAATCCATTTCTTTCTCTGCTTTCCTGTGCTTCTTTATTGCCTCTCAAACCACATACACTTTCTACCCACTTACCAAGCACCCTGTCCTGTAGGAACAGCTTCGTCAACATACAAATCAAGGCTGCCAATTGTAGGAGCAGCGCCCTGTGTCCCACATTACCCCTGTAGATGTAATTATTCCTTGACCAAATTGATCCCACAATTGCCCTTCAGCCACACATACTTTCATCTATTTCCTGGTTTTGCCTGCACAACATGTATATGTTCTTGCACCCAATTCACAGCAGCCTCTGCCCCTAACCTTCTTGTGTACACCATAGTGACCTTTCTCAGTCATTCACAACCGCTGCCCCTTCTACTCACTGGTATGTACCTTCCAACTTACACCCCACATAATGATTTTATTTATTTTTATTTCTAATTTGACTCTGACCGAATCCTATTTTCACTTCGTTTTTATTCCATTTTCATCCTCATCTTACTACACTTCATCTTATTTAGTTTTTTTACAAGATTTTTAAAAATAGTCCTACATTTTTATCCTTCAGTATGGAATCTTGATTTGTCCATCTGTGCCAATACAGAAAAGTTTCCATATCCTTTGCCAGAACCCAGTCCCACATATTGTTCCTGTGTTGTTGCCTAGGTCACGAAATACCCAATCTCTGGCAGCAACCCATCCTTTCACAATGAGCTCTATCAGTTCAAGTTCTGTCAATCCATAGGCGTCTGTAACCTAGTCCTGCAAAGCAATCTAAATCAGAAAATGCCACCTTGCACTACCACAGCCATAAAAACCTCCTGCTTGTCAGCATCAAATTCCTACATTCCATCCTAAAGATTAAAATCCTAGTCCTCCGAGAACTGGACAACATGCAAAACACTGCCTCAAAAATCTGTTCGCTTCATACTTCCAACTTAGATTAGCACTATCTACCACCATCACAAGATCCCCCGTGAAACCTCCCCCACAACCTATCCTACCTACTAAACTCAGCCTTACAGCTACACTGCCCCACCCTCACAAACTGTCCCCTCCCCCCCCCCCCTACACAGAACCTGTACCTTAAACAAATTTCTAAAACAGTTATGAATATCTCCTCCATAACTTTCAACCACACAGAAATATCAGTCCTTTCCAAAAGCCTCGCCGTTTGCTCCACTTTCAAATGCAGTCAGGCTGGGCATGTTAAAAAACCTTTCCTCCTTCTCCTGGTTCCATTGCAGAAACATATTTTCACCACCAAACGTACCAATAAGACTCAAACCAAAACTAATAGTGAATCTTGCCTGTGCTGGCGTAAGTTGTTGCCAGCACACCAGGTGGCAAAGAGGTTGCCAGAAGGTTGATAGTAGACACAAGCAATGCGCCTATCAGGTGAGAGGCCAAAGACAGACTCGCAAGAAACGTGCCGCCAATGCACTCTCGACTGCCAGTATTTAGATCACAGACGCAGACTGGAGAGCCCAGTTAGTCATCCAGTGAGTCAATGAGTCAAGTCATCAGTCGCAGCCCAGTGGGAGTTGCAGTCGCAGTTAGCTCAGCCTCTAGCTCAGAGTCAGTCAGTACTTAGCGACCACAGTAGTGTACATAGCGAACTTATACTTCACCAACAGTGAGGCTAACGTGGACTATTGCAGAAGAGCTTGTACCACATGGACTAGCTTAAGGTAAGTAACTTCTTGTTTTGGTTCATAAAGAACCCTGTCAATATATGTTTGCAGATGTGTTATAGAAAGAGGATACCAGCCACCAAATAACATCCTCTCCTTACTTCACATGGATAGAGCTCTACAGGGACAACAAGACGACACAAAAACTGGTGACAAGTATAAACAAGTATAACTCAGTACAGATTTTGCTTGCTTCTCTTGTGTTTTAGCTTGCAGCTGTGCTCCTTTCTATTTGATAATTTATTTTTGTGTTCTTGCATGTATTCCAGCAAGGGAGCCGCAGAACTAATCAAATTTCTCTTTTCAGACGCTTTGCTTGCTTTTTGCTCTAACATATTTGTATATACCATGGCTACCCCGCCCTCTCCACCCCTGCCCCTGCGCCTCAGCCGCAGACAGCCAATGTGGTAGATCTAACACAAGCTTTTCAGTTTCATAACCAACAAATTGCTGTTTTGCTGATGACAGTGCCAACAACTTCTGGCTGCACAAGCCACGTCGCCCACACAACTGTGACCGACTGATGGACAAACCCAACAAGTGCTGCCAACCAGCACACCAACGTTCTGGCAATTTAATGACACAGAAGAGGAATGGCTTGAGTACCTGACACAGTTTCAACACATTGTCAAGTTCATTGTGTGCAATATAATGTGAAGCTACAATACTTTCTTTCGATTGCGGCGTCACCAGTGTCCAGGTTAATACAAAAACTTTTCCCAGCTGCATCTCTCAACGAACTCAGCTATGATGAAGTAATCGCTGCATTAACTCACTATTATGACCAGTAAGTTCAAGTAGCTGCAGCCAGATATCAGTGTTTTTGTTTTCAGAAAAAGCCGGAACAGACGTACCGTCAGTGGTACACATAACTAACGGGCGTGACTGGGAAGTCTGGTTGTGGGAACTCTTACAGTGATTTAATGATTACGGATGCAATAACATTCAGTGTCCCAGATAGTAGAATGCAGGAACAGATCCTAAAGTATTCTGATCCATCATTTCCTCAAGTGTTACAAATCTTAGAGCAGTATGATCCATTTTCCATAGCAGCCGCGAAGTTTGACCAGACCCCAATTTGTTGGGTCGACTCACCCCTTGCTCATGACCGCCCCAGGCAGCTACAACAACAAGCGCATACACAGCCGCATGGACAGCCACGTAGACAGGTAAACAGACATGTGAACTTCGTTAAGTCTTGCTCTAGATCTTTTACTTGCCACAAAAGACAGTATTGCCCATCATGTAACATAACGTGTTACACGTGTGGAAAAAAAGCCCATGTCCAAGCAGTTTTTTTGCAATGGCACAAAAACGCCAATTTTGCCCGCTCTCAGAAAGAACAAGCTCGTGCACACGAAGTGAACATTGTGTTTTCCAAACCTACAACAGGTTCTGAGAACAGTAAGATTCAGGTCGTGCCTCATTCTCGCCCTAGTGCTGTGCAACGACATTCTAACAAACTATTAGTCTCATTACGAATTGCTGGCTGTCGTGTGATCTTTCAGTTAGGCAAAGGTGCCTCAGCAACTTTGCTAAATTGAGCCACATATGGACAGTTAGGCAAACGACACCTTTCTAAATTTAGCAATCACCTCACTGCTTTTGATGGACAGGAAACTCCAGTGCTTGGCCAATGTAGTTTGCCTGAAACTTAGAAATGTCACACTAGGACAGTGAATTTTACTGTGTTGAAATCCAGAGACAGTGAGAACATTTTCGGTTTAGATCTGCCCCATTCCAATTCCTTTAAAAGACAAAGCAGCCAGTGAATTGAAAGAATTGCAAGATAATGGTGTAATCGCTCCCATTCAAGCTAGTCAGTGGGCGAGTCATCTCCTTTTGTTGGCTAAGCTCTCTGGTCGCATCTGCATTTGTGTTGACTTCAAAACTACAGTCAGCCCACAGACAGTAGTTGACACGTATCCGTTAGATCACCCTCAGGTACTCAGGGACAGGCTTGGTGCAGGACGTTACTTTTCTGAGACAGATTTGTGTGATGCCTATCTGCAAATTCCATTGGATGAGGAATCACAGAACGTGTTTGTTGTAAATGCACACTTGTGACTGTTCAAGTATTTGCGTTTGCCCTTCAGCAGCTTCTGCACCTGCCATTTTTCAATGTTACTTGGAACAGCTGACTGCAAGAGTGCCATTTTGTCCAAACTGTCTTGACGATATTGTCGTTTCTGGTCGTACACCAGAGGAACACATTGCCAATTTGCGTACTCTTTTTTGAGTGCCATCAGAAACAGGACTCAAGTGTCATCTCGAAAAGTGTGACTTTTTCAAACTGAACTACACAGTACTTAGGTCATGTGATAAACAGTCAGGGTGTGCACCCCCTCCAATCTCATTTGACCACTTGACCATCTGACCTAATACATGATCTACCGGTTCCTCGCAATGTGTCTGAACTGCTGTCAGTACTAGTCAAGATGACATACCACAATCAGTTCATACCATATGCCGCTCAGATCGCAGCTCAATTGTATCACTTGCGTTGATAAAATGTGCCTTTCATGTGGACTAAAGACTGTCAAGATGCATTTCAGAAACTCAAACATGCTTTACTTAGAGACAGATCTTTAGTACATTTTGATCTTGCCAAGACAGTAATTTTACAAGTCGACACTTCTTCCTGTAGAATCGGTGCTGTGTTTCCGCTCAGAATTCGTGCACAAGAGAGACCTATGGCTTTTGCCTTACAGTTGTTAACTCAAACTCAATGCCATTATTCTCAAATAGAAAAAGAGGCCCACGCTGTTGTGCGTGGTGTGACCAAATTCCATCACTATTTGTATTGTCGCAAATTCTGTTTAGTGACAGATCACAAGCCTTTGCAGACCTTGTTTCAACCACGGAAGCCACTTCCTGCATGCACTACCCAAAAATTGCAACGGTGGGCTTTATTGCTTTCGCAGTATCAGTATGAAATTGTGTACAGACCTATGGCAAAGCATGGAAATGCAGATGCCCTATCTCACCTTCTGATTGGCCCAGACTCTGATTTTTATGCATCTGCCACATCTTGTTGCCAAATCAATGCGCAGGACTCTGAATTGCTGGAATCTTTTCCCTTGCACTACAGAAAAATTTCAGAAGCCATGGAAGCAGACCTGGATCTCAAGATTTTGTTGCATTACATTCACATGTCTTGGCCTTGTTCATTGAACAGTATCCAGAGTTCAGTTTTGCGCTGATACTTTTCTCGTCGGCGTAATCTTACAATTAAACATTGAACATATGACATCACAGTGCCATGCATGCACAGACAACCAATCCGCTCCACCCCAAGCATTCTCGGCTTGGCCTAAGACTCAATCGCAATGGCAATGAGTGCACATGGACTTTGCAGCACCATACTTGTTGGCTCATAGCGGTAGACTCTTTTACCAAGTTGCCATTTGCGTTGTCTATGAACTCCACCACGTCACATAGCACCATAAAGCGTTGCCCTCCGTATTTTGCATAGAAGTTTTGCCAGAAGTACTTATGTCGAACAGTGGACCACAGTTCACTTCATGTGATTTTTAACCATTTTGTGAATGAAATGGCATTCATCATCTAACAACAGCTCCGTTTTACCCGCAGTCCAACAGAGAAGCAGAACGCTTTGTACACACAGATGACCAAGCTTCGCACCACGCACACACAGGAGCAGGTGCTGCAACTCTTTCTTACCTCCTATTGCTCACACCCACGAGACGGACCATCATCAGCGTAATTTTTGCATGGCCGCCACCATTGGACGCTGCTATACTTGCTACACCCACCGCAGCATCTGGCGCCACCAATGGTCCGCAAGTATTGCTTTGCGCTGCACGATCTTGTTCTTTTCAGAGTGTATGGTAACCGTGGACACTGGGAAAGAGTCGTGATCCAGGACCGCATTGCCTCTTCTACATATTTGATTGCAGGTCCCTATCATTTGTAGTGCTGCCAGCAGAACCCACTTTGCGCATGTCTTTTGCCCCATGATTCTGCTGCTCCCAGATTCATGGCCTCATTGGACTGCGCGGCATTCGCAGCTGCCCCTAGTGCCACCAGGGCACTACAGGAAGATCAATACACAATGCGCCCTCGCCCCCACCGTCCCAGCTCGCTGACCCCATGGACCTGGATCTACCATAATCCTCGCCGTATCTGTCATTTGTATAGGTACATAAGGAAAAGCCCCAACAAGCTATACCAAAAATTTAAAACCAATGATAACAATTATTAGCGCGGCCATTGTAAGCACCGATAAGATATATTTTGCTACGCCGGAGGGTGGATAACAAATGATAAAAAATTCCATTCAATTTTTATATATATATATATATATATATATATATATATATATATATATATATAGAGAGAGAGAGAGAGAGAGAGAGAGAGAGAGAGAGAGACTCTGTCTTTAGTTCTCGAGTCGAGAAGTATTTTTTGTAAGATGTGTGTGACAGCCATTTGTGTTGTCTGAATGATAATTATAATTTGTGCAAAACCACGAAAGTTTACCTTTCTTCCGTGCATCATCTCGATGTCAGCAGCCTGCATCGGTACAAGAAGCCCGATCAAGAACTAATGTTAAACACATGGTCAAGAGAATACATATGGCGGAAGAAGATGAATATAACCAAGGACACCAGAAATAAGTTCACGACATGACTGGCTCACAATTTACGAGATTTATAAATTAAAAACGAAAGACAATTTATGTCCTGCAAAAACTAAAAAAAAAATCAAGTATGCCAAGAACATACAAGCAATTTGTTTTATTATATATATATTTTTTATACATATAAATTTGCACAACTGGCGACCTGCTGATATGACATTGAGAAAGCCATGAAACCGGTTGTGTAAATTATCCAAAATTATTTATGACATTGTATGAGATTTTTTTGCGTGTACTAATTATTTTCGAATTTTCATGTGCAACATCACGACTGGGAGCAAAATAACCATAACCAAAAACTCTTGTGGAGTAAACCAGTTCAAAAAGAAAGCAAAAAGAAACCGGAATTTGCGGAAAATTTTGAAAATACGCTCTTTGTTTGATCGCAGCAAAGGTAGGACCGCTACGCAACCGCTTGCTTAGCTATGCTTCGTAGCGTCTCTTGGGTAATAATTAGAAGTACCTTTCCTTAAGTTCCTTTCCTAAATGCACTGTACTGAATTTTTCAGAAATTTTACGTAATGAGTAGCGAGAGAAATTTAGAAGTTTTTGTGTAGTAACATATTGTGCGTCATAAAAGTAGCTATTTAACGCTTGACGACACATTAAGCGTATGTTTTAATTCACAAAAATAATATATTTCAATTTTCTTTTTTTCAAAATTTTTATTTTAATATGCAAGCAAAATGGCACAAAAATCAGTTTTCATTATTGCTGACAATGGCGAAAACGCAATGAGCCAAGATGGCATACAGTTGCAGGATAGAACATCTGAAGTACCACCGCCATGTCTTCCGCACTCAGAAGTATTAAGTAGTTCAGAGATGAAGATTACCGAAGTAACAAGTGCTAGTGAACTTCCACACAGTTCTAACTTTGATGATACGTTGATGACGATAGATGAAACTACATCACGTATCTCCACGAGCACTGTTTTGTTCGCACAGGAAAACATAGAAAGCGCAGATAACATGATTTTTGACGACACTTTATCGTCACCCATCAAATCCAAATGTCAATTTACAAAGTACAGTTGCTAATAACCAAAGTACATTAGATAGCAACTAAAATAGCGCACTTGCCGCTATACTTAAAAAAACAAACTCTATAGCTTGAGCACAGAAAAAAAAAAATACAAACACCAATAACATCAATTTGCGTGCAGACATAAATACAAAATTTGACAGATTGTCGCAAAACCTTACCATAGTCACACAACACATAAACAACATAAAACAAGAGCAAAATCAAGTTTTAAAAGATTTTCAGGATACAGTCACACGACAGATCAGTGATTTGACAAAGAATTTTCGTGAGGAGATGAATGTAAAATTCAAAGACATGGAAAAACAGCTAAAGCAATGACAATACGGAAATAAAACAGAAATTAGACACTTTTAATGAGCAGAATGATACAGTAGAGCAGCAAATAAAAGCGATGGAAGACACACACACTAACCTGGAAGCTACACAAACACAATTTCCACAGTAAAGAACATCTCTACCGTAGTAAACAAACTGCACAAGGATTACGAAAATGCACCAGCAGCAATAGATGAACTCACTTTAAAAGTAGCATCACTTGAAGTCGAATCAGTCTCTGCCAAAAAGGAAAGACACAAAATTAATGAAAATTTATCTGACGTAATTTCACAACCTGAAGCAGGTACTTTAGACAAAACCAGTACCGCAGTGGAAAAGGTAGTGAAGGAATGTAAATTAATCAATGATGTAGTAGAAGGGGTTTTTCAACAAAAGGAAAATGGCATTATCGACAAAGTGACATCAATTTGCAAGCTACAGAACACAGGATACGCAACTACTTAGGTGAAACTGAAACAGAGACACCAGTTGTACACATAAACAACGTGCCAGTCACAGCAAACCAAAGTAATGTAGGCACAGAAATCATTGCAAACCCTACAAACAATGCCAGTAGTAATGTCAGAATGCAGAGTGTAAGTTTACAGCGCATAACACCAGAACCAGTTCCTACGAGAAGTGAAAATAATTATGACAGCTATGTAAACACAGCACAAAATGCAAGCAGCTTATCCTCTACATTTGCTGACGAAGGTCTATTAAGACACCGTCAATTTCCAACATTTACGAGTAAAGGTAAGAAGATGTGTTTATTAGTGCTTTTCGACATGTGTTTCCTAGAAATTGGACGGAAGCACAAAATATTAGGTTTGTTGTTGTGTACACGCAAGGCGATGTACTTCGGTGGGCAACCGAGATAGCTGAGCGTTGTACCACATATTTACAATTTGAACGGGCATTTCTTGACGTAAACTGGTCAGAAGCCGTACAGGAGAGACTTGGGCGAGAGGCTTTTAACCGCGCCCTTTTTAATAGCAAATATAGTAGCCTGCGAAGATATTTTGAGAAGTATCTCAACAAAACACGTTACTGAAAGAATCCTATTTCTCATATGGATGTTTTAAAAATTTAAAAAAGTCGTTTCCCATCACACATTCGTGATAAATTAATTACTACATCTGAGCACATATACGGGATATTTTCTATCCATTTTAGATTCAATCGACTTAATATATGAAGAGAAAGTAGTAACAAATAGCGCGTCAGACAGCCAAACACCACAACAACGTAACTTGAATGGTCAATACAAAAACCCAGACACGAACACACAGCAAAGCTGGTGCGCACAACCGCAAGGATACATTAACCGTGGAAATGGATACGGGAATGGAAATGGTAGGAATAAGAGATTTAAACAAAACTCTCCGTATAACAGGAATGATTACCATTCACAAGCTAATTTACATCCCTCCTCTGAAAATTATGCACCGCGTGTGAATAAAACAGTCAGCCGTACCAGTGGCCGCCGCGCGGCAACAACAACAACGTACAACACGCCGTACCGCAGCCAACCTTTGCGCAGCAAAATCGCAATAAGGCAACATTTCACAACAGCCATATGAACACACGAGAAAGCATGTCGCGAACTGGAAATGATACACACTGGAGAAACAATCACACAGTACAACTGACAGAAATTGTCCCGTGTACCTAAGTAGATCAGACTACCCCCCAGGAAAACCAGAATCGGTCGTAGTTGAGTCCCGAACTATAGACCTTGTAAGCGATGGGGCAAATCAAATTTTCAAACATGTTTCGTGCCATACGATGAACAAGGAGACATAAAGGAAGACCTATACCAAAATGAACTAAAATCGGCGAGAAATACACTGGAAAAACATATGCAAGCAGTAATCAGAGTGAAAATTTTTTGTATAGGCATACTATAGGGTGACCACACGTCCGGATTAATCCGGACATGTCCTCCTTTTTAGCTCTTTGTTCGGGGTCCGGGCGGATTTTTACAGCGTCCGGCATTTTCGCAAATTTGAGCGTAATACACTTTAATTTACATTTCGTCCCGTTGTATTGCTCTTTTCTTAAATACTTTAACTATAGGCACAGCCTTCGTGATGAACATGCACGAAGGCGGTGTTAGTAGGTGGCACCAGGATCGTCGATGTTATCGTTGATCGACCTATAAGCGAATGCAAATATCGATTATTTAAAATTTTCGTTTCGTATCTTCGCTCTGTAATGGCTTGGCTTCCTGTACTGCACGTGTGATTTGTGGGTGTAATTTTTAACTGAGTGAATTACGTAAAACATTAATTTGATGCGGAATGTAAGATACGTAGAGCTGGAACGTATGTCTCAGTGGCCAATAAAGGTAAGAAATAACTCGCCAGATTAACTGTCATGGTTTTATTTCATTGTTTCATAGTCATTCAATTTATTGGGTCTAGTGTAGCAGGGGATACAACCCGTCGGCTTTGAACAATGACGTCATTCCTTAGTCATAGACAGTAATGTCTTCACTTCGAGGCATAGATAATAAAGCAGTTCTGTGTTCTAATAAGCGCTATCATTAAAATAATTGAATGTGAATCCAAAAGCGATCGCTTGATATTAGATACAGATGCTTCAGTAGCTGATAAGTGTTTTTTGGCTTTTTAAAAAAAATCTCACGAGATTGAATAAACTGATCCTAAGATACAGATGCTTCGGTAGCTGATAAGTGTTTTTTGGCTTTTTTTAAAAAAAATCTCACGAGATAGAATAAACTGATCCTACTTTATTAAGCAATCAATAAAAAAACTAAACCAAAACATAACAGCAAAAGACAAGTGAAACACAAAGGTTAAATAAACAATCAAAACATATAAAATGAAACAGGTTGCAAATGTAACGTACGTGTATTTCCACCTATTCGTAAGTAGGATCAGTTTATTCTATCTCGTGAGATTTTTTTTTTTTAAAGCCAAAAAACACTTATCAGCTACTGAAGCATCTGTATCTTAGGAACAGTTTATTCTATCTCGTGAGATTTTTTTTTTAAAGCCAAAAAACACTTATCAGCTACTGAAGCATCTGTATCTTCTAATGGGTGCGGGAGTTTCGACTCACACCCACCCACCTCCCCAGGAGTCGGAACTCCCGCACCCATTAGAAGATACAGATGCTTCAGTAGCTGATAAGTGTTTTTTGGCTTTTTAAAAAAAAAAACTCACGAGATAGAATAAACTGATCCTAAGATACAGATGCTTCAGTAGCTGATAAGTGTTTTTTGGCTTTTAAAAAACAAAAATCTCATGAGACAGAATAAACTGATACTACTTTATGTTTAGTAATAGCGGAGACGAAATAAACAGCACATCTACAATTTGTATCCCGTGTTCCACTTAGGGTTTACTGAAGCGGAGGATACATCGTTCAGGTGAAGAACAGGACAGTAATGCTAGTGAAAACAAAGAAATCGCCTTACGACAAACTCGTATTCCGGACTGTACTTCAGCAACACACTTCGAATGAGCTTTTAATTTGTATCGGGTTTCATTTGCGGTTTAGTGAAACAGGGGATACATAGTTCAAGTGAACAACAGGACAGCAATGCTAGTTGAAACTAAGAAATCGACTACGCTGAACTTGTATCCCGTACTGCACTTAAGCAATACAGTTCGAAAGACTTTCGAGATACAACTGACATACATGTAACGTGATGTATTCTTTGCTAGTAATTTCATTCATTTCTTTCCATTGTATTTTGCGGAGAAATACTAAGATACAAACACGCGATATCGTTAACGTGAAAATACTACTGGCTCTTACATATGTGAAATAAAGTTTATCTCTCTCGCGTTCCTTTGTTTCTCAACATTCTCCTCAGCTCTTTCATCTTTGTAATACATGCTCTCTGGCGACTTGTGACGTCATTGTTCAAAGCCGACGGGTTGTATCCCCTGCTACACTAGACCCAATTTATTTGTATTCGGAAGGTTAAAGTGCAGTTTACATGTCGCCAGCTACTGCTTGTATTAGAGATGTTAGTAGCAGTGTGTCGAATGAAGGGAGGTGAATGGTCTTACGTTTTTCGATTTGTAAACAATACCGTGTTGTTGACATAACAAAACAATTGACGCCACACTGTCACCACAACCAATGTCACCACCTGACTACCAGTAACAATTAACTACTAGTTTTACCGGTAATTCCCTGCAGTCACGTGACTTGTCCAAAGCTGAGTGGTGGTATCCTCATCTGCAGTTGACCCGTTTGATGTGTCCTCTTTTTTCTTCCTTTGTCCTCCTTTTTGAAGCTGTTTGTCCTCCTTTTTAAACAACTGCATCTGGTCACCCTAGAGACACAGTTAATACTTGATACAGGGTCGACGACTAATTTAATGTCTGAAGCATTTTTCACTGAATTAAAAAGACAGAATAAATGTCCTGTTCCTCCAGTGCAAAAATGCAAAGTACAACCGCTACAGGCGGCAAAACCAAATTAGTAAAACACCAAGCTCTTATCACCGTGAACATTGAACAGTTCTCTGTGCAGTGTAATTTTTTAATAGTAGACAAACTTATAGTCAACTGCTTGATGGCTATGGACACATTTAGAACCTACAAAACTCATTAGACATAGATAATGGTAAGTGCCATTTCTTTGTGAAGGACCAAAGATTTGCTATCAGCCTGATTACCACACTGAAGAGGTATGACAAAGTAAACCCAGAACTCCATGTCACTGTGCAGTATTCATATCCCACTGTGTATTTTGTGAACAAATGTGATAACGAACATGAGAACGACACTGAAGTTACCAGGAATTAGTAGAACAAAAATTGAACGAATCAAATATTCTAAATGCTACATAACGACAAGGGCTTTCTGACTTACTTTTTAAATATGGAAGTGTTTTTAATAAGAATCCAGGAGTTATCAAAGATTATGAACATAAACTTAATGACTATCCTCACAAAACATTTTGTGTTATGTCTTACCCTATACCATAGGCAAAGTATGAAGCAGTTAAGCAGGAAAACTATAGAATGTGCTATTGGGGAATCACACAGCCATTATTTTCTCCATATTGCAGCCCAATACTACTATTCAGCAAACCTGATGGATTATTATGACTAGTTTTAGATGCTAGAGGCATAAACAATATCCTAGTACCAGCAAGAACAAAACTAGATAATTTAGATGAACAGTTGCTAAAATTTCATAATACAATTTATATCAGCACACTTGACCTTAAAAAAATCTTATTGGCAAATAAAGTTACATGAGGAGAGTAGAAAATACACAGCATTTGTCTGCAATGGCAGGAGTTATGAATTTCAAGTTCTACCCTTTGGTTTAAATATAAGCGCAGGCGTATTTATATCAGCCTTGGACAAGGTCTTAGGACCTGAATTGCTCAGTAAAGTTACCATTTATATTGACGATATGTTAATAGCCACATCAACTTGGGCAGAACACATCAGTTAATAGAAAATGTTTTTCAGAGATTTAGAATGTACGGAGTAACAGAAAATCTAAAAAAATCTAACTTTGGCAAAGAACAAGTGAAAATTTTAGGACATGTCTATCAGAACAGGGTATATTACCAGACCCAAAGAAACTAGATGCCACACGTAATTGCCCACCCCCAAGGTACAGAAAACAATTGAAACCAAATCTAGGACTAATTTCTTTTCCCGAAAATTTATACAACAGCAGTATATGAACAGCGATGCCCTACTTAACCTGTTGAGAAAAAATAAGCCTTGGTTATGGGATGAGAGATGCCAGGAGGACTTTACCAAAATTAAAATTGCATTAATATCAGCAAACATTTTGAGTCATCCTGGCATGTCCAAAGACTTTTATTTAAGCACAGACTCCTCGTCTCAAGGACTGGGGGCATGTTTGTTTCCGATACAAGAAGAAGAAGGAAAATCAGTACCAAAAGTCATCAGCTTTGCCAGAAGAACTTTATCAGAGGCAGAAAGATCATATTCCGTACCAGAACCGGTAAGTTTAGCAGTAATTTGGGCGTTTAAGAAATTTGAGTATTTTGTTTGGGGTAAAAGCACTAAAGTCTATTGTGATCACCAAACATTATCTTTTCTCTTAACATGTAAACTGTTAGACCTAAGACTAGTGAGGTGGTGTTTATACCTGCGGGAATTCAATTTTGAAATAATATACATAAAGGGCAGTCTGAATGTTATTGGAGATGCATTATCCATATTACTGCAGGAACTAGATGAGTTCAGTGAACTGTCTGAACACGATTCAGAAATCCATACATTATTGATGCAAAGTAGTACACAAAAATTAGACAACAAAAAATTTTGTAAATGAATGGGAATAATACAACAGGTGGAGAAAGGTAATACAAAACCTTAACCGGACTGCAAACCACAAGGCAAGTAAATGGTGTCAGTTATACAAAGGCGTTTTGTCCCACCAGAAACACGAAAGTTCTAAACATTGGTGTGTATGCCTTCCAGAGGAATATATTGATGAATTTATCAAACACACACATGAAGTATGGAGACACTACAAAGTAACAAAATGTACAGACAAGATTTCCAAACTTTGTTTCTTTCCTAATTTACGACGACGTGTTTCACAAATATTGAAAAAGTGTGCTATTTGCCAAAGAACAAAACCATCCAACATGTCAAAGTTTACAGAACTACACCCCATACTGACCAAAGCTCCACTGGAAATGGTTTCTCTGGACATCACAGGGCCATATCCTAGAGCAAAAGGTGATGTCAAATACATAATAGCTCTTTATGATATTTTCGCAAAATACATCAAACTTTATGCTATCAAAGCCACTACAGCCAGTAGCATCATAAGGAGAATTGAAGAGGATTATTTACAAAGAGTAGAGAAACCCAAAGACATATTAACAGAGAATGCAGCCTATTTCGGAGGAAGAAAATGGAAACAGTCCATAAGTACATGGGGCATTAAACACATCTTGGTAAGTATTTTCCACCCAGAAGCAAGTCCCGTAGAGATGGTGTTTAAAGAATTCAATGGATTTATAAGGACTTACGCTCATAATAAACATTCACAATGAATTGAATACATGACTACATTTATGCAAATAGTAAATAATCTCCCCCATTCTTCCACAAATTTCACTCCTAATGAACTTATGTTTAACACAAAGTAAACTGACGAAGAATCACTTTACAGGATAAAATCAAACAAGCAGTAATTACAGTAGAGAAATAGAGCAGAATACAGAAAGAGAATATACAACTAAAAGTTAAAACGTGTTACACATTTTTTCGAAGGGCAGCGAGTCGTCTTGAGAACACATCCCAAATCGACAAAGATCGATAAGATGAACAAAATATGGCAATTACTATAATCAGGGCCCTATATTATTGCAAAAATACCTTATCCTGGAACTTATAGGTTGGTATACGAAAGAACCGGGAGAGACAAAGGTCTCCACCCTCACAAAGACTTAAAAGCTTTTCACGAGTAGTGACACAATGTCACAGCAGTTTTCTTGTCATAAAATATATTTATAAGTAATGGCATAGTTTTATAAGTAAGAAATTTTATTATGTGTATTTTAAATGTAATGTGCATAAACTGAAGTAATTTTTTGTTTTGTAAGCAAAGACAAACATCTGTTTGGGAGGAAGTGAAAAAACACAGCTTCACACGAAGCAAAATGCATACTGGAGCAGCGTACGAATCAGCTGTGCGCGCTCAGCAATGCATGTTTACATCAGTACTAGGGAAGAGACATTGACCTTGAGCTAGCGCAACAGGCTAACTCGCAGCGCAAGCAAATAGAAACGCAAAGCTGTACAAGTATTAAGTCCAATTTCAAAATAAATAATAACACATAACAACTATATTTACTATCAGGGAACAAAGGAATATAATATTGCATTTATATCAACACACGAAGTTGTGTCAACACTAAAATATATATTTTGTAACTAGAATTAAAAGAAATCATTACAAAGAAACATACAGGGCGTGTTAGCTAACAAAAGGATAAGATACCGTCGGAGATGTCGAAGTAACTTTCTTTGCAGGGTAAATGAATAAAAGGAATACAGATGCTAAGAGGTAAATACACGAACAAATAAGAATGAAATATGAAAATTGTCTGCAAATAAGTGTGATGTCTGACTATATGCGTGGCATATGAGCTACGAAACACAATTAGGTTGGTTATAAGTTTTTTATATTGCAGCAACCAGTGCATCGACATGGCGCAGAAAAAAGAGATATACGATGGATGTCATAGCTACCAAATGAAACAACAGGCCTCACCTCAAGGAAATGATTTAATTATTAGTATGTTTATGTGTATATTTTGGTCATCAAGCAAATGAAGAATAAGAATATACATCGTCGCAGTACAACTACAAAACATTTAACTGTACCTGCTGACTACAAAGTGAACATAAGCACGGAGGTATGTGACCTCAAATAAAACTAATCAACTCATATCGCCTTACATGCGAATGTAAATAACAACATTTTGACATAATTGTAAAGAGGTAAGCATGACGTAACGCAAAAACTTTTGCGTTGCGAAAACAAAGCTACATATAAACAATTATAAGCAACACAATGGTATATAGTACATGAGTCGTAAATACGTTTCGGTTGCATGAAAAGGGAGTTCCCTGATTAGTGATTTAAGAAAGGATGAATAGCATTTCGTTGGTAATCCATAAAACAGTAGAATATTAATTCCTTATTCCCCCTCAATGCGGGAGGCGGCGCCAAAGCGTAGTTAGGCCAGCAACACGTAATGTAAAATTCTGTTGTAAATGTTTCTCTCTATTTGTCCCTAGGAGAATATTAAACTCTCATAACTGATGTATGCATGACTGAAAAATAAAATGTGGATGCCTTAAATGGTATATAATAGCACAGTGTTATGAAATGTAAATAAGGTATTTGTAGTTATGTACAAAGGAATTCTTTTTTTGAAGTTAACAAACAAACTTTACTAACCAGTAACTGTAATTGGAGAAGGAATTTTGTAATGTTTTAGTATATAAGAATTTTCTACGTTTGATACAAATAATGGGTGGAGTGTCAGCCTTAAATGTAAGGTATTCTAATGTGCATTTAAGTGTATATAGAGCCATATGTAAAAGATGAACTTGAAAAATTAACAGAAAGGGAAAACCTCAAGGACTAAAAACAATTCTAATGCCAAAGTGAACGACGAAATAGATAGTGGTATCCAAACGCGTGTGCAATAGTGCAACGAATCAATTATGGTAACGTCATGTTACGCAATGTCTGATATATTAATCAGCAAACTACAATTGTGCAAGCATCACTTACCTTGACGTCGGCTGTTGATGTACAGTATTCACCCCACTGAAAATGTGGATACGATGGAGAAGATCCTTCCCGGGCCGTATGAAAGGTGAATTATCTGCCACAGCATCGGTTCTTGAAGAGTAAACGCACATGCATCGCACTCACGTTGGAAAACCACGCAACAACAACCTATTCGACGGATAGTACGGCACTCAGAGTGAAAATAACATTAAAAGTGGAAGCGCGGACGACCGTACCCAATAATGTGTGGAACATTTAAAGATTGTTGCGCAGTCAAAAAACACGTTTAGCGCACATGTGCACAGAGACTAGCAATGTTGGCAAAGAGACTGGTAACCGCTCTTGGAGTGCCCTCGTGTAAATACTTGGTAAATTATCATTCCACATGTAAGTTATATATTTCCTGTAAGATAATGTGTAAGCAAGACAAGCTGACATATCCAACCCAAAAATACAAAGAGAAATTCACTAACAAATAAAGGTCATTGTACCCCATTTGGCACAATCTTAAATAAGCTATACGAGTGTGGGGGCAATTGTATAGGTACACAAGGAAAAGCCCCAACAAGCTATGACAAAAATTTAAAACCAATGATAATTATTAGTGCGGCTGCTGTAAGCGTCGATAAAGATATATTTCGCTATGCCGGAAGGCAGATAACAAATGATAAAAAATTCCATTCAATTTTTTTTTTTTGTTAATAGAGAGGCTCTGTCTTTAGTTCTGGAGTAGAGAAGTCGAATTTTTTGTAAGATGTGTGTGGTAGCCATTTGTGTAGTCTGAATAATAATTGTTATTTGTGCAAAACCACGAAAGATTTCCTTTCTTCTAGGCATCAGTTCGATGTCAGTGGCCTGCATCGGTAGAAAAAGCCCAATCAAGAACTAATGTTAAACACATTGTCAAGAGAATACTTATGGCGGAAGAAGACGAATATAACCAAAGACACCAGAAGGAAGTTCACCACACAACTGACTCACAATTTACGACATTTATTAATTAAAAACGAAAGACAATTTATTTCCTGCAAAAACACAAAAAAATCAAGTATGCCAAGAGTATACAAGCAATTTGTTTATTTATATTTATATTTTTTGTATATATAAATTTGCACACATCGCCCCAGGACGCACCCTCAGGCCTGGACGTGTAGCTTGACAGCAGTTTTCCAGATGTTCCTGTTACCTCACAAGCCAGATGATAGGGTACAGATAGGATAATGCCGTCCTCCACGGCTATGACTCCTGGCTCATCTCTATGTCTAGCGTCCTCCCTCCCTCCCCATTATCATTTGCAGGCTCGCATTAAAACTGTCTCTAGCTGTTTTTTGGCTGTTAAGATGTTCTGACTTCCATGATTCTAATAAGGCCCAGCCAAGATTTGTGCTCCCATGGCGCACTTGTGGTCCATGAGCACAGCCAAGTCTGGTCAGTGATCCAGCTTGACCCATCACTATGCTATTTTGAGCAGGTGTGTGAAACAGCTATATGCTGAAGGCTACACATGCAGGAAACTTAGGAAGACGTGTCTGCAACACAGTGCAAAGTCAAATATTGCAGCATACTTTTATAGTGAGGATTACTTTTATGGTGAGGATTACTTTTATAGTGAGGATTTTGTCACTAGTGTTTATTTTCAACTTTTTATTTTTTCCGCCAAAATAATAAGTTTACCACTTCATTAAACAAGTGCATTAGACAGTGCTAATACAGTGAGCAGAACCACAAAAAAAAAAGTTTAGATATAATCATGCAATGGAAAATCCAGATGGAATGTAATAATGTTATGAAAAGGGTAGCTGCTGCTCACCATACAGCGGAGATGCTGCGTCGCAGATAGTCACAAAAAAAGTCTATCAGAAAATAAGCTTTCATCCAACAACTTCTTTGTCAAAAATAGACAGCAACGCGCACACACACATGACCACAATTTCTGGCAGCTGAAGCCAGACTCTGATTAAAGATTAACGACTTTAAACAACTGTAATATTGTGTCCTGCCCGCGACATAATAACACACTACTTTCCTTTCCTATTGAAATACCAAGAGTTAAAAATATAATTTAACCACTAAGTCAATGAACTGCGCTGCAAGTCAGGGAATTTGTATGCCCATAATAATGAGAGCGGCGTAACATTATCATCTGTATTTTATTCTACATAACAATGGGTGCTCGTCTTTTCTCTCTCTTCTTCTTTAGTCCCACGCCTTTCCGAAAGCATCTTACGCCATCAGGCTCTTATTTTCTTCCATTTTCTTCAAATGAACTGAAATTGTATTCCTGTTAGGAATTTGTTTAATTGCACCATTATTATCAGCAATTGCGGTTACTGATATGACTTTACTGTGAATACATTTTTCTTTTGCTCCAGAGTCGAGCTAAGATTATTGTAATTTTTATGTATTTCACCAGAATACGGCAATTCTTTGTTATGTTCAAAACTGTGAGACCAATGCACGAGATGTCAGATGTCTGTATAAAAAGCTACTTTCGTTAGATAATAATTGTTTAATTTTGGCATTTCTGCTTTCTTTTCATAGTAACGATCATCAATCCCGAATTTAGCAATGTTACAGATTTTGTTTTACTAGATTTTTTCTTATGTTGGCAACGCGATACCCACGAAATTAAATCAGACTATTCTGAATTTTCTCGCGAGGTGAGGAGACAGTAATTTCCCTGAGATTATAGAAACCCAGATTAAACATTTTTCAGCATGCCATGAGTCTACCGACCTTCATTTCAAACAATAAAAAAGGTATTCCAGAAACTTCAAGAAAGCACTAAAGGGCAAAACATAAAGCATACGCATGACGTAGTTGCTATAACAAGACGCATGTATTTTATTTTATGACACCAACCAAAGACATGGATATAGTACACAGCAGAGAGATTAATATAAACATTTCGCTTCAACACATCCAATAAATGTTTATATTGCTAAATGCAGTACTTAACACATTCCAATTAATGATCTTAAATATTTAAGCCGGACGTGTGGTAATGGTTTGGTGAAAATATCTGCCGCTTGCTGATTGCCTGGTACATGCTCAATGGCTAGCTGGCCTTCTTGAATCTACTCACGGATGTAGTGCATGCAAACACCAATATGCTTTGACCTCTTGTGAAATTCAGGATTTCTGGCCAGTTTAATAGCTCTTTCATTATCAATAAGAAGAACAGGAACACTCACAAGTGGTGAAAGTTCTTCATAGAGCTTAGATAGCCATAGTCCTTCTTTTGCCCCTTCACTGGCAGCCACATTCTCCTACTCTGTTGTTGACAGTGACATGCAATGTTGCCACCTACTAGCACAGGTAACTGCTCCTCCAAAAAATCTTGCAACCACTCCATTAACTGAGCGTCGGGTTCCTGGATCACTGGCATAATCAGCATCAGTATACGGGGTGGTCCATTGATAGTGACTGAGCCAAATATCTCACGAAATAAACATCAAACGAAGAAACTACAAAGAACGAAACTCGTCTAGCTTGAAGGGGAAACCAGATGGCGCTATGGTTGGCCCGCTACATGGCGCTGTCATAGGTCAAACGTATATCAACTGCGTTTTTTTAATAGGAACCAGCAATTTTTATTACATATTAGTGTAGTACGTAAAGAAATATGAATGTTTTAGTTGGGCCACTTTTTTCGCTTTGTGATAGACGGCGCTGTAATAGTCACAAACGTATAAGTAAGTGGCACAACGTAACATTGCGCCAGTGCGGACGGTATTTGCTTCGTGATACATTACCTGTGTTAAAATCGACCATTTACCAATTGCGGAAAAGGTCGATATCGTGTTGCTGTTTGGCTATTGTGATCAAAATGCCCAACGGGCGTGTGCTATGTATGCTGCTCTGTATCCTGGACGACATCATACAAGTGTCCGGACTGTTCGCCGGATAGTTACGTTATTTAAGGAAACAGGAAGTGTTCAGCCACATGTGAAACGTCAACCACGACCTGCAACAAATCATGACGCCCAAGTAGGTATTTTAGCTGCTGCGGCGGCTGATCCGCACATCAGTAACAGACAAATTGCCCGAGAATCGGGAATCTCAGAAACGTCGGTGTTGAGAATGCTACATCAACATCGATTGCACCCGTACCATATTTTTATGCACCAGGAATTGCATGGCGACGACTATGAACGTCGTGTACAGATCTGCCACTGGGCACAAGAGAAATTACGGAACGATGACAGTTTTTGCACACGTTCTATTTAGCGGCGAAGCACCATTCACCAACAGCGGTAACGTAAACCAGGATAATATGTACTATTGGGCAACGGAAAATCCACGATGGCTGCGACAAGTGGAACATCAGCGACCTTGGCCGGTTAATGTATGGTGCAGCATTACGGGAGGAAGGATAATTGGCGCCCATTTTATCGATGGCAATCTAAATGGCGCAATGTATGCTGATTTCCTACGTAATGTTCTACCAATGTTACTACAAGATGTTTCACTGCATGACAGAATGGCGACGTACTTCCAACATGATGGACGTCCGGCACATAGCTCACGTGCGGTTGAAGCGGTATTGAATAGCATATCTCATGACAGGTGGATTGGTCGTCAAAGCACCATACCATGGCCCACACATTCACTGGATCTGACGCCCCCGGGTTTCTTTCTATGGGGAAAGTTGAAGGATATTTGCTATCGTGAGCCACTGAGAACGCCTGACAAAATGTCAGTGCATTGTCAATGCATGTGTGAACATTACGGAAGGCGAACTACTCGCTGTTGAGAGGAATGTCTTTACACGTATTTCCAAAGGCATTGAGGTTGACGGACATCATTTTGAGAATTTATTGCATTAATGTGGTGTTTACAGATAATCACGCTTTAACAGCATGCGTTCTCAGAAATGGTAAGTTCACAAACGTACAGGTATCACATTGGAACAACCGAAATAAAATGTTCAAACGTACCTACGTTCTATATTTTAATTTAAAAAAACCTACCTGTTACCAACTGTTCTGTGAGCCATATGTTTGTGACTATTACAGCACCATCTATCACAAAGCGAAAAAAGTGGTCCAACTAAAACATTCATATTTCTTTCTGTACTACACGAATATGTAATAAAAAATGGGAGTTCCCATTTAAAAAAACGCAGTTGATATCCGTTTGACCTATGACAGCGCCATCTAATGAGCCAACCATAGCGCCATCTGGTTTCCCCCTTCAAGCTAGACAAGTTTAGTTCTTTGTAGTTTTTTCGTTTGACGCTTATTTCGTGAGATATTTGGCCTGGTCACTATCAATGGACCACCCTGTATATCTCCAGTCTTCTGTTTGCGTGGCTACCACCATATTTTATACCCAATGACACTGAACCTTTTATATACTTTAGGATTCTTTTTACCACAGACCAGTGATTTTCTCGAGGATTCTCTAAAATTTTTGACACATAGTTCACATATTGGGCCTTATACCAACAGCTAAACACGTGAGACAGCCAACTGCTTCTCGATATGGAGCATTAGTTGGTTTATCACTGGTTAATTCATTTGGGTGCAGATACTGCTCAATTGCAGTTGACACAGGATTTGTCTCTGTCATGTTAAACCATCGAAGAATGTCTTTAACATAACTTTCTTGAGTAATCTCTATTGATCCATTATCATGACATACAATATTAATATTTAAGAAATATCCTACTGGCTCAACAGTAATTTTAAACTCATCTTGAATTTCCTTTAGGAAAACTTCAATATACTTCTTCTTACGTGCAGATATTAATCCACCATCAACATACAGAACTACCATAAACTTATCATTGCAGTTTTCTTGATAGAACAAACATGGATCTGCCTTACTTTCCACAAGCCCAAGATTTATTAGGAAGTCCTTGAACCATTGGTTCCAGCACGTTGGAGATTGTTTTTGTCCATATAAACTTTTATGAAGTTTGCATACCCAATCAGTTCCATCACTAAATCCCTCAGGCTGCTCCATATATATCTCTTCTTTTAAGAAGCCATTCAAAAAAGCAGATTTTACATCGAATTGTGCCACATGAAGTTGCTCACTAGCAGAAACACTCAAAATTGCTCTAATTGTATCGTATCTAGCAACAGTACTAAACATTTCATTACAGTCAATACCTTTCTGTTTCAAAATCCATGAACCACTAGTCTTGCTTCATCACGATCAATTTTGTAAGGCTTTACACTTAATTCTATAAACCCAACAGACTGTAATGGGCTTATGGTCTGGTGGCAGAGGTTACAAAGTCCACGTAGCATTTTTTCAATGAAGTCATTTCTTCCTCCATTGCTCTTCTCCAGTGTTCATGGTCTACAGAATTAATGGCCTCTATATAATTCTTTGTCTCATTTATTCAGCCAGCATAATTTCAACAAGGCGCTCTGGTTTTTTCAGTTGTTGACTATTTCTCAATTCTCATTCACTAGAACTTCCTTTTTTAGGTTCCTTAAACACACTTTCATCTTCATGATTCTTCAATTCTTGATTGCCTGTTTCACTTGGGGGTAACACCATTGTCCAAACAGTTTTCTCAAGTTCAAAAACAACATCCGTTCTTCTGTTTCAATTGTAAGTAGGCTGTTTATGTTTTCTTATTGGCAAACGTTACATAGCGCTCTGTATGAAAATCACTGGCTGTGCTGTGTGCAGTCTGTGGCCAGTTTGCATTGTTGTCTGTCATTGTAGTGTTGGGCAGTTGGATGTTAACAGTGCGTAGCGCTGTGCAGTTGGAGGTGAGCCGCCAGCAGTGGTGGATGTGGGGAGAGAAATGGCGGAGTTTTGAAATTTGTAAGACTGGATGTCATGAACTGCTATATATATTATGACTATTAAGTGTTGGGCAGCTGGATGTGAACAGCGCGTAGCGTTGCGCAGTTGGAGGTGAGCCGCCAGCATTGGTGGATTTGGGGAGAGAAATGGCGGAGTTTTGAAATTTGTAAGACTGGATGTCATGAACTGCTATGTATATTATGATTTTTCAACACTATTAAGGTAAATACATTGTTTGTTCTCTATTAAAATCTTTCATTTGCTAACTATGCCTATCAGTAGTTAGTGCCTTCCGTAGTTTGAATCTTTTATTTAGCTGGCAGTAGTGGCGCTCGCTGTATTGCAGTAGTTCGAGTAACGAAGATTTTTGTGAGGTAAGTGATTTGTGAAAGGTATAGGTTAATGTTAGTCAGGGCCATTTATTTGTAGGGATTTTTGAAAGTCAGACTGCATTGCGCTAAAAAATATTGTGTGTCAGTAATTTTTCTCAGGGGACGTTTCATATGTCGACCCTTAGCCGAGGATACCTCACTGGAATCCTCTAATTTTTTTTTTCTTGTAGTTTGTGTAATTAGTGTAGCTATTGTTTATTGCTAGCACGTAATTGTAGAGAGAATCTCCTTTGTAGTTGCTTTTTGTTGTGGCATGCATGTAGATTTGCACCAAGTAT
Organism: Schistocerca piceifrons; assembly: GCF_021461385.2. Lineage (NCBI taxonomy): Eukaryota > Metazoa > Arthropoda > Insecta > Orthoptera > Acrididae > Schistocerca > Schistocerca piceifrons. The sequence goes on from NC_060139.1 coordinate 1,060,162,396, forward strand.
TTCGCAGCTAGATATTATTTTCAGTGCTATGTTAATGTGTTCTTTTATTTTTGCTCTTCAAATTGTGTTTTTCTGTGTTATCGTGTGAAATATTGTGACAATAATGGCGTGTGAAAAACGTAATACTAGGCTCCATAGTAAACTGAGACATGACAGTGAAGACGAAAGCAGTGTGTTAGCGCCACCGTGTAATGAATTAACTAATGTTCAAAGTAGTAATTTGGTAATTGTGCATAGGGAAATGGAGCGGGCTGCAAATAATGGTGTAGGCAGTGAAACAATTAGTGAACAGGGAAGCATTATCGATCGATCGCTCGGCAACAGATTGCCTCAGGAATCCGAAAGGACAGGACAGAATCTCGCAAATACTGTAGATTCAGGTTTTGGGTCCTTACCGTTTTCTCAAATAAGTCAAGACACATTTTTTGTTTGTCAAAATGTGAATGTTGCCGGTGCAAATTCACTGCCGAAAAGCACCGAGGAACCTGTTTCAGACACCAGTCCATTGTTATTACAATTAATACAACAAATGGGACAAACACAGCAAAAGCTTCAAAAGTTAGACACAATGGAACAAAATCTTCAAAAGTTAGACACAATGGAACAACACCAGAGACAAACACAGCAACAGTTAGACGCAATGGAACAAAATCTTCACACTACGCTTGAACAAACACGTGAAGATTTAACTACTGAGTTACATAAAAAAGAATCGAAATGTCAAAAAGTCTGTAATGACGTAAAAACACAGATTTGTGAGCATTTTCAACCTATTGTTTCGCGGCATGAAAATGCATTACAGAATCACGAAGCATCCATAAAAGAACTGCAAACTATTGTTCATGAAAATCATGAGACCTTGCAAGCTAAAATTGACTCAGTTGCATCTACCGATTCGGTTACGCAACTTGCAAAAACTCAAGAAAACTTAAAGGACACAGTAGATACTCTGAAAATTGGTTCAGAAAGACGCATGGAGGAAATTAGTTCATTATCAGAGAAAGTAGTTGAACTTTCGGATCAGCTAAATAATTTATCTACAAAGGTAGATGATAATCTGAATGACACAAAACCGGTAATCTTTAATGACACAGAAGAGTGCGATCAAATTAGGACATTCAAACAAAATCAGAATCAAATTAATACGCAACACCAAAAAGAAATCCAGGAAGTACAAGTTCAGCTGACACAGGTAATACAAGAATTACGTATTTCAGAGGCCACCCGCACTCCAATACGGGAAGAGGGACATAGAAATACGGAATAGCCACAAAATAATAACTCAGGGCACTTCGGAAATTATGAAATAAATTGGCAAGATACACCGAATTTTGACGTAATGGCAGTTATAAGAGTCGAGGGGCATGAAAGGGAAGCAGTGGTTGGGAAAGGAGTGAGACAGGGTTGTAGCCTCTCCCTGATGTTATTCAATCTGTATATTGAGCAAGCAGTAAAGGAAACAAAAGAAAAATTCGGAGTAGGTATTAAAATTCATGGAGAAGAAGTCAAAACTTTGAGGTTCGCCGATGACATTGTAATTCTGTCAGAGACAGCAAAGGACTTGGAAGAGCAGTTGAACGGAATGGACAGTGTCTTGAAAGGAGGATATAAGATGAACATCAACAAAAGCAAAACGAGGATAATGGAATGTAGTCAAATTAAATCGGGTGATGCTAAGGGGATTAGATTAGGAAATGAGACACTTAAAGTAGTAAAGGAGTTTTGCTATTTGGGGAGCAAAATAACTGATGATGGTCGAAGTAGAGAGGATATAAAATGTAGACTGGCAATGGCAAGGAAAGCGTTTCTGAAGAAGAGAAATTTGTTAACATCGAGTATAGATTTAAGTGTCAGGAAGTCGTTTCTGAAAGTATTTGTATGGAGTTTAGCCATATACGGAAGTGAAACATGGACAGTAAACAGTTTAGACAAGAAGAGAATAGAAGCTTTCGAAATGTGGTGCTACAGAAGAATGCTGAAGATAAGGTGGGTAGATCACATAACTAATGAGGAGGTATTGAATAGGATTGGGGAGAAGAGAAGTTTGTGGCACAACTTGACTAGAAGAAGGGATCGGTTGGTAGGACATGTTTTGAGGCATCAAGGGATCACAAATTTAGCATTGGAGGGCAGCGTGGAGGGTAAAAATCGTAGAGGGAGACCAAGAGATGAATACACTAAGCAGATTCAGAAGGATGTAGGTTGCAGTAGGTACTGGGAGATGAAGAAGCTTGCACAGAATAGAGTAGCATGGAGAGCTGCATCAAACCAGTCTCAGGACTGAAGACCACAACAACAACAACAACCGAATTTTGAGATGGAACCGCCGAAACGACGTAACAATGACCGACATGCGACTCGCCGACATTATGACTTTGACTATAAGCTGTTCATTACTACACGTAAATTCAAAACATTTAAGAATTCTGGCAACGAAATTCACCCACAAGCATGGCTCCATCAATTCTCTCAGTGTTTTCCTCCCAACTGGTCATTAGAGCACAGATTAGAATTTGTGTGTGGCTACTTAGAGAATGAACCAGCTGTAAGAATGCGATCGGTCATTCACGATTGCCACAGTGAAGGAGAATTTTACCATGCCTTCCTCTCAGCATATTGGTCTCAAGCTACACAAGACCGAGTAAAACATTGCATCATGATGATGAAACACTTTGAACAATCTGAATTTTCCAGTCTTGTCAAATATTTTGAAGACATGTTGCATAAGAATCAATATCTTTCAAACCTATACAGCCATTCAGAACTCATCCGCATTTGCTTAATGAAATTGCCTGAACATTTAAGAAACATTATTTTGGCAGGGCGTTGCAAAGACGACATTGAAGCTTTTCAGGGACTCTTACAAGAATTAGAAATTGACACAGACAGTCGCGGGATGCGAAAACAGGAAAACAATCACTACAGGTCACATCCGTCACAATTCCGTGACGACAGAAACAATAACTGGACACGACAAGTCTATTCTTACAGCGCAAATCGTGACCAAAACAGAAACCACCCATATGACAACCACTGGCAGAGTAATAATAGTTACAGAGAAAGATCGCACTTCCGTAATTATGAATATGACAGAGATAACCATAGAAACAGACAATTTGGGAACCAAAATAATTATTATCAAGGGAGACAGGATAATTTCAGATGCAACAGTTCAGCGCGCAGTTACGATTCAGGGAGAAATTCTCCACTACGTGATCGACAAGAAAGAAACTGTGGAATCTACCGACATGACGACAGACGATATAATCATAACGACAGACCTGAATTTTATCAGAACTGGCGGGATTCAAACAGAGCAGGGCACTCTCGACAAGGTGAATTTGTAGAAGTTAGGTCTCCTAATCCTAATAAGGACGTGCGCCAACAAAGAGACAGACAATGACTCGCACAGCAGGCATCCACGTGTGCCAGCTGGCTCAGAGAAAAATAACATGATGCTAACCTTGAGAAAAATTCCAGTATTCTTTACCGACATATACCACATGATGATTCAGTTGAAGCTGGAGCTCTGCATAGTAGTAAGAATAAAGGACTGCACCACATTTCACATGTAAAACCGTTTCTTGAAAGATAATCTGCTTTTTAACTTTGTCTTTGTCATACAACTTATCACTTCACGTTACTAGTATGCTTTGTCAGACTTAGAATCGTCCGCAGCTCGTGGTCGTGCGGTAGCGTTCTCGCTTCCCGCGCCCGGGTTCCCGGGTTCGATTCCCGGCGGGGTCAGGGATTTTCTCTGCCTCGTGATGACTGGGTGTTGTGTGATGTCCTTAGGTTAGTTAGGTTTAAGTAGTTCAAAGTTGTAGGGGACTGATGACCATAGATGTTAAGTCCCATAGTGCTCAGAGCCATTTGAACCATTTTTTGAACTTAGAATCTGTTAATATGCAACAATGTTTGAAGTTAAATATCCAGTCAAGAACCAAGAGAACTTATTTAAACAGAAATTACGAATGCATTGTTATTGTGAACAAGCGACACAGTGTTATTGTGTGTGTACATTCTTGCTTGTTAGTTGCACGATTACGTAACAACTATAAGGCTCACATACTTAGAACAATTACTGGTACTGCTAATGAGATTTTAATGCAACACTTTGGTTTACTTAAAAATACATTCTGGATTTAAAGTACTTTCTGTGCGATACCAGATGACACAGTGGTTAGTTTATGTGACAGCTACACGATTTTATCATGACGCTACTAATGAGTGACAATTTACAATGTTGTTTTTGCGGTGTATCTGTTTTATATCTGCACAGGTTTTCTGAATTCTTCTGGAAAGTAAAACATGTTTTAGTAGTAATTTTTGTGGTATAGCTACAAGGAGACAGCCTTTTCCACAGCACAACAATACGTTACAGCACAGTACTTTCTTCATCACGGCAATAAGCGTTATAACTAAGATATCAATACGCAAAGCATTTCACTTTTGTTTATCATGAGGTAAGTACATTGACTTCTGCAGAACTTAGCTTTCGGAGGACGATAACTACGAGACTTCCACAGAGATTATCTTACAACATGACGCACAGTTTAGCGCTACAGTACACGTATTTGAGTGATTAATTTTGTACTTAAAACATTTATTTTTACAGATATTTGAAGTACTATGATACAAAGGTTTTCCGTGATACATTTCATTCCATTGCTGTAATCTGTAACACCTGAGGGTATAATTACATTAATCCTCAGGGGGGTACACGCCTACTTTGTGTACCATGTGTTTTGCATGCATAAGGAGCCTTGCTAATATGGTATTTGATTATACAACTTTACACATCGGTACCATATTTCTCTAACGTACAAATTACACAGCTATCTGATCATTTAACTGAGAGATAAACATTTTTTTTACTACATCAGTGACACATGTTTACGCAATTACACAGTTGGGTAACTTCACACTTACGAAATGGTATTTTGTCTGTACATTGTGAACTGTTCATATGTTTTCGGAACCATTGTGATATTATGAGAGCTTTGAATGATATATTTGGTATGGGATCACGATTTTTAAAAGTACGATTGAGGTAGATGACACTGTTGAAATGAGCAGAGAAATTTTTTAGGTTTTAACATTATAGCTGAAAGCTATGACGTTTTTGCGATTTGGCTGAGTGTTTATGATGTTATTATTACGATGACAATGTGTATTATGCTGTTGAGGTATGTTAATGATCACTAAGATGATGCTACCATAAATGAGGAATTTGATAATGCTGTGTATTTATTGTGATGAAATATTGAAGAAGTGTCGACAAATACATATATGAATAATGAGTAGTGGTTAGGGACTCTGATTTGTGGGAAAGGGTGTTGGAAACCAAGAATCGTACTTTAAGAGTTACGAAATGTGTGTAAATGCGCGAATGTATCACAATGCCGACAAAAACTTTTTGAACACTGTTATATTCATAGGATTTTGTTTCTACACATTTACAACGCAAATTCTCGACCGGTGAATTTTTTTATATGAGACTGTCACTGTAATGCAAACTGGTGTCGTAAATATTTCAGTAAGAAAGTTAAGTGACCACCTTCACGTAATGAGTCGTGGGCACCCTGCTGCGCGACAGTCGCCTGGAAAAAAGCCATTAGTGTGTGCCTTTCAGAGGCACAGGTGAAAAAAAAAGGGAGCGATTATCATCACTATTGACATTCCTTTGTAGAATGCATCGCAAATACGACATGCTCAAACTTGAAAACATAAGATAACACTGTGGAGCTCTTAATTTATGATATTTACTGAAATGCCTAATGAAATGACGAGAAATATTTTTATGTCTATACACCTGATTATGGCTACTGTCTTTCTAGTTGAGAGATTTTTCTACTAACTTATGAAATGCCTCATGACTACTGAATGATGTTCTTATGCTTTACTTTGTAGATAGTTGCTTATTTCATTTGATATCTGGTTTCCAGATGTCTTGCAGCATTGGTTTCATAAAATAAAATTAAATGCATTTGCTAATGTGAACACTTTCTGTCAACAGATCTATTAAATAATTATTTTATGATCCACATTCTTCGAAAAAGGAGCTCTTGGAATGGAAAGAACAATAAGAAGGGACTAATAACAGTAACTGCATATATAATTTTCTTTTCAAGTACTTGGTAATTTTTTGTAGAATTAGTTTTTGTGGTGCACCACTTTGTTTACATAGACATTACGATGTGGATATACATTTCCCTTGTCTGCATTGTTGTCTTTAGTGTAATATTTTTTTCTGCTTGAGCTATGTCATGTTTAGATATAAGTTATTTCATTTGCTGCTGCTGTTTGCCAGGCATAGTGTTACTGAATTTGACATTGTGTTATTCTGATAAGCCAGTTTACTACTGATTTATTTTTCTTGTTTGCTGCTCAATGCCTTATATTAGTTGTAATATTGTTGCTTACTTTACCAATTTGTATTTTTTTGTCCTTGGTGTTTGTGTTAATTTTTTATGTGCTGCTGCATTGCCTTGTCCCTTGGTACATATATCTGAGCTCAGTAGATTTAAGTTAGCTTAAGAGGGGGTAGATTATATAAGAAACTAACTATGATGAATTGGAAGAAATGCATTGAGAAGCTATAAGAAAATGGTTTGGCCAAAAAAGTAGTGCACAGTGGGAAAAACTATTTTTGAAAGAGGATGTGAACAGAATACAGAAAGCATGCTTGGATAGGATTTTTTTTTTTTGGCTGGAGCAAATGCTGAAATAAGAGGGACGATATATGGAATGAAGTTTTGGGTTGTACTGCAGTACCAAATGTTACACTGAAAACGAACCCTGTCCTTTCCATTGTGTTATCCCCCTATGTGTTTGTGTACTCTTGTGTATTTGTGTTTTTTCTGTCTTTATGTGTTTAGCTAATAAGAGTTATGTTGTAGAATTTTTCTGATAATATGTTATTTTCTTTGTAAAGATGTTTAGACATTATGTATTCTGTTCTGTTTTAATGCTCATGTGTGAAGTTGATGTTTCGAAAGTTATTCTGATCTTTTATTATGTACTCATGTCATAATTCCTGTAACACTGATGTATATGTTATTTCGATTCTTTTGTAAAGCCTGTACTACAAACGTTGTCTGTATTGTTATGTTCTTTAATGATGTATTTTGTACCTTTGTAATTGTATTCTTATGTTATAAAATTGTAATTGACACCAGTTCATCATATTATTAACTTGTAAGTTCCATTTCACTACAAACGTTTCTGTTGGTCATAGTATATGGACAATATGTGAGAAGTAGGGACTGTTAGTGTTTACACGTGTGTTAATAATTCAGCAAGGGACTGGATAACAGCATTGCTGGTTCTAAGGACAATTCCAAAAACTTTGTGAGTGCACAAGTGGTGGTTATGGACTTGCTATATTGTCCACAAGACTCTTCAATGGTGATTGTGCACCTGCACAGTCGCAGCAGATGGCTGCTGGCCATCTCTACAAGGACTACAGTGGGTCTACACCTTTGATGATTCATCAATACCATTATTTCTACAAGGACTGTAGTGGGTCTGCACCTTTGGTGGCCAACCTATACCATACTCTCTACCAAGACTATAGTGGGTCTGCACCTCTGGTGGCCCACCAATACCACAATCTCTACCAGGACTACAGTGGGTCTGCACCTATGGTGGCCCACCAATACTGTAATCTCTACCAGGACTACAGTGGGTCTACTCTGTGATGACCTACCTACCAATATTCTTCAAAATGTCGAATGACTCTGCTGTGAGTTTGCTCTGTTGTGGCCCATTACCTGTCTGCATGTCGAGAGTAAGCACTGTCTTTCCGTTGGAAGGACAACACTACTTCTTCAAGACTGCATGGAAATCCACTACTTCCGTGTGCATTTTCTTTTACCGCTCAGTCTTTGAGAAAAACACTGCAATTTTGCTGTGATGAATGATCAGGACTGTCTTTATGGACTGTGAGAAAATTTTAGCTTTTGACCAACATTGTATCAATAAGTGTGTGCATTTGATATCTTTGTTATTGTAATTATGAAAAATTTTATCAAATCATTATTGGCCACTGCCCAAAACAATTTGTAAAATTTTTTTTGTGGGGAGCATGGGGGCGATGTAAGTAGACTGTTTATGTTATCTTATTGGCAACGTTACGTAGCGCTCTGTATGAAAATCACTGGCTGTGCTGTGTGCAGTCTGTGGCCAGTTTGCATTGTTGTCTGCCATTTTAGTGTTGGGCAGTTGGATGTTAACAGCACGTAGCGCTGTGCAGTTGTAGGTGAGCCGCCAGCAGTGGTGGATGTGGGGAGAGAGATGGCGGAGTTTTGAAATTTGTAAGACTGGATGTCATGAACTGCTATATATATTATGACTATTAAGTGTTGGGCAGCTGGATGTGAACAGCACGTAGCGTTGCGCAGTTGGAGGTGAGCCGCCAGCATTGGTGGATGTGGGGAGAGAAATGGCGGAGTTTTGAAATTTGTAAGACTGGATGTCATGAACTGCTATGTATATTATGATTTTTCAACACTATTAAGGTAAATACATTGTTTGTTCTCTATTAAAATCTTTCATTTGCTAACTATGCCTATCAGTAGTTAGTACCTTCCGTAGTTTGAATCTTTTATTTAGCTGGCAGTAGTGGCGCTCGCTGTATTGCAGTAGTTCGAGTAACGAAGATTTTTGTGAGGTAAGTGATTTGTGAAAGGTATAGGTTAATGTTAGTCAGGGCCATTCATTTGTAGGGATCTTTGAAAGTCAGATTGCGTTGCGCTAAAAATATTGTGTGTCAGTTTAAGCACAGTCACGTATAATTGTTCAAAGGGGACGTTTCACAATCCACACTCGAAAGCCATCAATGCCATCAGAATAACCAACAAAGATTCCTGGTTTTCCTTCTGGAACCCATTTCTTTCGCTTTTCCTTCGGAATATGAACAGAACACTTCACCCCAAAAACATGAAGTTTATTTAGCTGTATCGTCTTTCCAGTGAATACCTCATTAGCTGTTTTGGCATCCATACGACTTGCACTAGTTCTGTTTAACACATAAACAGCTGTGTTTACTGCTTCTGCCCACAAAAACTTAGGCAGGCCCTGAACTAGCAACATGGTTCGAGCTGGTTCCACAACTGTTCTGTTAGTGCGCTCAGTACATCAACTCTGCTCTGGAGTATAAGGATTTGTGAAGACGAGTTGTATGTCACTCAGTTTCATCAAATCTTTATCTTCATTACTATCAAATTCTCGTCCACCATCATATTGAAATGTTTCTGGTAGTTGACCACAAAAATTCTTCACAATGTTCACCATTTCTGCGATCATCTCTGCAGTCCCAGACTTCTGCTTGAGAAAATATATCGTACATAATCTTGAAAAGTCACAAGTGAAGCAAAGAAAATATTCTGCTCCTCCCAGCGATTTACACCCCATAGGTCCACACAGATAACCATGAATCATTTCTCCAAATTGTGTGGCACGTTGCTGCCGTAACTGAAAACTGCTAGAATGCAGCTTCCCCTTACACATGCCTCATAAAATTCTCCGCCAAAGCCTTCAACTTCAACACCACGCTGCTTCAAGAATTGGCATGACGTTTGTTTTAATGAGCCAAGCGTTCATGCCAAATTTGCAGAGGGTCCTTTGACGCAGGATTTACCTCAGGATCAGAAGGCTGAATTTGTTTTGTCACTCGAATCAACATCTTCAATAAGTTGTCACTACGTATGACACATGCTTTTACAACGCCATTGTTTCGGAACTCACATTTGTCTTTCGATGAATATAAGTCTAATCCCTTGTCCATAGCAGATGATACAGAAAAGAGATTTCTTCGCCATTCTGGAGTATACAATACATTATCCATATGGCATAACTTCCATTTTCTATCGTTCATAGTCGAATCATTGGCCATGCATATCTGCAGTAGTGTTGCAAACTTAGTAAATGATGTATACCACTCAATTTTCTTAGCCATATGATTCGTCGCTCCACAATTAGCGATACACGAGTCTTCGTCCAATTCTGCACTTACTACTTCACCAATGAAAACCTGGTCAGGCAAATCACTTTTATTTTAATTGTGGACAGTTTTTTGTTTGTGTTTCACATTTCATATTTTTTAATATGGCCAAATCCGCCACAACCGAACATTTGAGCTTCTTTTTGTTTGTAGACTTTTCGTATTTGTTTGACGAAGTAACATTCCTCATAGTGGTGCTGTCAGCATTTCTAATGTTTGCTTTGGTAGCGAAAAGTGCAACTACCTCGTCTCGTTTCTCCCCCCCCCCCCCCCCCGACAAGCACGATGACTGTCATCAGAAGTTAACACGTCCATTAAATGTTTCAGTGTTTGTTGATCTTCAGATCTTGCCCACCACGACAGTCGCAGATTTTCATAGGTGTCAGGCAGTGTGTCAAGTAGTCGCACCATTAACGATGATCCATTAGGTTTCACATTGAGTTGCTGCATTCGAAGAACTAAGTTTCCAAAACGAGCGAGATGTGTCACCACGTCATCGCCTGAACTCCTGTAAAAATTGAAGAATTCTGACTGAACAGAATGTGCAACTTGCTTTGTTTTCTGTTCAAACACGGCATGTAGCTTGTCCCACATATCTGGTGCACTTTCACATGCAACCAACAACGCCATGACTTTTGCTTCTACAGCTCTAATAATAATATGACTCGCTGTACGATCAGCTTTGCCCCTTGTTTTTTGTGCAGCATTAAACACATCTATTTGTGCCGATGTTGCATCCACCGGCAAAGCCGCCGGCTTTTCTACGTCGCCAATACACACTTCGTTTGCGCCGTCTGACGCAAGTAATAAATTTCGTACTGCGAACTTCCAGATAGTCCAATTTTCAGCTCCGCACAGCTTCTCTATACCATGAAAATCCATTGCAGTCCAGTAAGACAGCTCAGATTTACAACCGCAATTATTCATGTACATACAATGCGAAACGCGCATAGCACACAACACACGCTAACGCATTTCTAGCGTCATGAAATGTCCGATTACAATACCCAATTCCTATCTTGAATCGTGTATTGGGCCCATAACCTATTGCAGAAACTTTAAGAAAGAACTAAAGGGCACAATATAAAGCATACGTACGAAGTAGTTGCTATAACAAGACACATGTATTTTATTTTATGACACCAACAAAAGACATAGATAGAGTACATAGCAGAGAGATTAATATAAACATATCACTTCAACAAAAGGTAAAAAATGGACCAGTATTAACTAAGGAGTGAAATGATTTTCCTTATGTAGCATAGAATGGGGTGAAGTGAGACAGATTTTCAGGTTTTTACCTACCAATTTTGTTTCCAAACCTTATGAAACTTTAAATATATAATCTTCTAACAACGTTTTACGCTATGTTGGGGTTCATATTTTTTTAAATATGTTAGATAGAGCGACTGTTTAAGTGCTGAAATGCGTGTCCCATTTCACCCCAGATGGGGTGAAGTGGGACTGACATTTATTTGTGTTCAAAATACCCTCAAGTTCACTATGGAGGTGAAGCAGGACAGGGAAATAACACAAATGAGTATGGTAAGCAGAAATTCTTTTTATTATATGCTACCATGTAAAAAACATTGTAGAGAAAATCTTTTATTTTAAATTCAGGAACTTTTTCTGAAAATAAGGCTATTTTAATGCATTATAACATGATAATAATGGTCTTAAAAATCTATATGCAGCTTTGCTATACTGTTCATTGGACTTTTGCAATCTCAACTATCTTGGACTGGGTTGGGAAGAGAAATCTTCCTCTTCTGATGTCTTGATACACATCAATTTTCCAAACAATATCACTGTAGAGAACATCTTAGATAACATTCACTTAAAGGAAATGGAACATTGTTACTTTTTTCCCTATTTTTTTCCTTAGAAATTTTATTTCAATTGTCTTGTCCTTTGGTACGTCAATGATTTCTCCCACGTAGAATCCTTTCTGGAGGAATGTCTTTCATATTAGCTTCCAAGTTTTTGAAATATCCAGTAAGTCAGTCTTCATTAACAGCAGCTCTTGATCTTTTCACATTTTCTGGAAGACGAAAGGTGAGGTTAGGATGTCGACAAAAAAGATTCTGAATCCAATCTCTCCCAGGTCTATTGTCTTTGAATTTTTTCACATGATAGCCAAGTCGATCAAGAAAAGTTTTTACTGTGTTCTTAACATCATCACTTTGAAGACGAAACCTGCTCTCTGCACAGGTTAAAATTCCTGCCACTATTAAATTTTCGTCCTCCTCACTTAAAACTTGTTGACTCCTATGTTTCTTCTTAAATTTTTCGTTTTCCCTATTTGCCAGCATAGTTTTTGGAACACCATATTCCTCAGCTATGGTCCTTAAGCTTCTGCTACTTCTCCTGTACTCTGCAATAGCATTCTGCATCGCATTTTCGTCATATTTAAAGAGTCCACCACTCCCTACAGCTTTTTTATAGTTTCGTACCATGTCCCACTTAACCCCTGAAAATGGCAATTATTTAAACTAATTAGTCTCATGAGTACATTAACGACAATAACATCATGACAATTTGTATAAAATTGTAAAAAATAACATCAATACTAGTTCTAAGACTATAGGTTAAGCTGAGCATTACATTAATATTCTTCAGAGAACTGGAAGAGGTTTGTAAGAATATTTTATAATTTGACCTTTTTGTCATGAAAGAAAAAAAAAAACGAATGTGAAGCACTTACCAGCAAAATAAGCTTCAAACACTATATATCTGCTTTGTTAAACTTTGATGAACGAAATTAAGTAAAGAGATCAGAGACAGCCACTCGATGTCAGCTCCAACAAAATACCAAAGATAATATAGCATCCCACTTCACCCCACATGTCCCACTACACCCCATCCTATAGTAGTTGATAATATCGAGTGCATTTTGGGACAAAAAATAATTTACGTTATAGAGAGTAAGAAAGTGGTGTGTGTGAAATATTTAGGTTCATTTTGATTTTCATTTAATAGATTTCCTTTTAATTGATTATTTATTTGATTATTATTACAATTATTAGTATTATTATATTTGGCACTCAAAGCGAGTGGCAACGTAAGAATAAGTGTATGTAAAAATTTAAATTCCAATTTCTAATACAAAATTTGTATTTCTATTCCATATAACCATCCGATATACTGTACTGTGATGTGGAAAAGGTGAACCAATTAAGTTTACAGCAAATTGTACATCTGTAAGGTAAAAACTCATTCAAAAGAATTTTTCTGCTCTGTCAAGACCGTAGTTTTCATCTATAGCAGTTTTTCCTTTGATTCTCTACAAAAGTAAAATCGTAGTTAGTAGTACTTTAGCTAAGTGATTTTGGAAGGGTGTGTTAAGAAAAATCCCATTTTGCAAAAATCGACGTAAGATTGTTTTTGCGTGTGAAAATAGAGAACACAAAATGGCCGATTTGGACGCTCAATGATAAAAGAGTATTGTAGTCAGGAAAATTATTTATTGTATTAACATTATTTCCTGTTATTTATATTTGTATGTTACTGTTAAATGTTAACATTCGTGCAACGAATTTTTCCCAATTTTTCGAAATTTCTTATTATGGTCAGAATCGGTAAAAAGGAAAATTTACCACTTGAAATCATGGCCTCACCAACAGATTTCGGAAATGAAACGGTAAATCTAAATGAATCACTCATAGATTTCACCACAAACCACGGACTAGAACAGGTCCGCCGCGAATTCGGAGATCACACAAAATATCGAAAATGGTCGTCCGACCACTGCAGTTAATAAAACTGCAGTGGGTACCGATAAATTTTCAGAAGACAGTATTGCGCTTGATCCACTTACTGTTTTCCTTAAAAAGATGGAATTACGCGATCACGAAGCGATCAGACAGATAAAGAATTAAAAGATGAAACTAAATTCGAATTATCCAATATCAGGTCCGAGTTAATGAATATGAAGCAAGCTTATGCACTAATTTTGGACCAAGTCAATAAACTGGACGGTGATGTTGAAAAATTAGAAACTTCGCATTCTGCAATGAAATGGGAAGTGGAAGAATTAACATCTGACGTTACAAATCTCAAAATAAATAATGAAAAGATTTTAGATGAAGGGCTGGACTCTCACAAAAGGCAGATAAATACTGGAATATCCAATTGGATAACCACTAAAGAGACGGAACTTAATACAAAGATTAATGTTGCCGTCGACAACGCTGTGCAGCGCGTACGGGAAGAAATATGTTCTGCTGTACAAGCGAATTCAGATGCCGCGCACAATCCGCGAGACGGACAAAAAGAACCAAACGAAGAAATGCCTATGTGGACACGGGAAATAACGCTCGTGTCCGCTGTTTGGAGAAAGCCGTTTCGACGGACAGCAGAATGGAGACGAATTTTCCTATGCAGCCACCTAACGACGACAATGCACGAAAAACGACATTCGGGAATGAAAAAATATTCCAAGCGCCCGACTTGTCGCCAGCAAAATGTAATCACGAAGACGAACGTATAGTGAGTTCAGCGAAGATTGAGCAAAGTCTGCTCAAGCATCGCCATTTTCAAACATTTTCCGAGGACAAGAAGTCCATCCATACAATTGTAATTATGCGCGCTTTCAAAAATATCTTACCCAGATACTGGTCAGAATATCAAAAAATTCAGTTCGTGATGTCACACATCACCGGTGATGCAGCCCTATTGGCTAGCGAACTCCTGAATCATTCAATTCGCTTGCTGAATTCGAGAAAGCTTACCATGCAAAATATTGGTCTGCAGGAATCCAAGAACGTTTGTGCAAAGAAGTTTATACCCCGGAACTGTATAATCCGAAAAAGGGGAGCCTGCGAAAATATTTTGAACGATACATTGCGAAAACGAGATATTGTTTTGAGTATATCTCGTACAAAGAAGTACTAAGAATATTAAAGACAGAATTACCGATCCACCTTAGCAAAATATTAATAAATGTACCAGAGTAAGATTTAGAGCATTTCCTTTCGGTGATCGACTCCTTAGATCTAATTCAAGAAGATTCAAAGTTCCACCAAGCATTCACGAATAACTGCAACGGTTGTCACAGTATTGATAATCCGAACAGTAATGAGCAGAGTAAACATAATCAACACAGAAAAGGTCAATACGACGAAGTGAATGTGCATGGTTACAACAATAATCCGAACCATGCTCCAAATGGCACGAATACCGGTTACGTAGCCAACAAATGGAATTATAGCAACGGTAACTCGGGAAACGGCTCGAGCCAAAAGCGCAAATTCGGAGATGGAAATAATTACCATGATGCTTACCATAATAAAAGGACACCGTGGAAAAAGCTGAATAGCAATCAATGGGGTAACAACAGCAGTCCTCCGTATCAGCCAAACACACGAAGAAGAATCGATATATGAATAGTAATAACGGTTATCAATGGTCAAACCAGCAATCAATTCTATGGTTCGGTAACCAGACGCCGAATGTACTGCAAGCGGTACCCGTCATTCCAAACGTGAACGGTAAAAGTCAAATTGACAGTAATCGTCCTCCTACAGCGTGAGTATTACATACTCACTAAGTAGTAGAACAATCCGGCCAGCAGCAACAGTCAAACTAGAGCGACCGTTCTAAACGGCCTCCGCCTCCCGAGCACGCTCGGATCGATAAGTGGAGGCAACCCCACTATCAACCTAAAAAGTACTACGTTACAACGACAGTGCCGGCAGCAAGTACGAATTATTAGAAGAAGTTAATGTCTGTAAACATGACGATGAATACATGGTGCAAGCTGGAATTATGGTCACTATTAACGGTGTTAGTGTGGAAGCAATCATTGATACTGGTGCCACTACAAATGTCATAAATCCGACCTTGTTCGACCAAATTAACCGCATACCTATATTGCCTGTGCAAAACTACAGAGTTTCTGGCGCATTAGGAGCTGCCACACAGATAGTTAAGCAACAGGCGCAGACCGATCTCTATGTAGAAGAAGAGCAACTTACGTGCCACATCTTGCTAATTAAAAATTAATCGGTTCCTTGCATACTGGAATGGGATCTTCTACACAGTAGAAATGCAAAGATTGATCTATCTGCGAGAAAATGCGTGGTCACAAACAAAGGCAAAAGAATTGCAGTACAGTTAATTAGGACTCCATACGCATATAACAGATACTGTCGTAATGTTATTGTTAAATCAGTAGGCCCAAAAAAAAACACATTTCTAAGGATTTCGAGACGTCAGAATCTCTGCACTCGAAGATTATTGACGCAGTGGTACCTTGTAATTCAGCACCAATTTTAGCAAAAGTATCAGAGTTGACATGTTGTTGTTGTTGTTGTTGTGGTCTTCAGTCCAGAGACTGGTTTGATGCAGCTCTCCATGCTACTCTATCCTCTGCAAGCTTCTCATCTCCCAGTACCTACTGCAACCTACATCCATCTGAATCTGCTAAGTGTATTCATCTCTTGGCCTCCTTCTTCAATTTTTACACTCCATGCTGCTCTCCAATACTAAATTGGCGATCTCTTGATGACTCAGAACATGTCCTTACCAACCGATCCCTTCTTCTAGTCAAGTTGTGCCACAAATTTCTCTTCTCCCCAATTCTACTCAATACCTCCTCATTAGTTATGTGATCTACCCATCTAATCTTCAACATTCTTCTGTAGCACCATATTTCGAAAGCTTCTATTCTCTACTTGTCTAAACTATTTATCGTCCATTTTTCAATTCCATACATGGCTACACTCCATACAAGTTCTTTCAGAAACGACTTCCTGACACTTAAATCTATATTCGATTTATAAAATTTCTCTTCTTCTTAAATTCTTTCCTTGCCATCAACAGTCTACATTTTATATCCTCTGTACTTCGACCATAATTAGTTATTTTGCTCTCCAAATAGCAAAACTCCTTTACTACTTTAAGTGTCTCATTTCCTAATCTAATTCCCTCAGCATCACCCGAGTTAACTCGACTACATTCCATTATCCTCGTTTTGCTTTTGCTGATGTTCATCTTTTATCCTCCTTTTAAGACATTGTCCACTCTGTTCAAGTGCTCTTCCAGGTCCTTTGCTGCCTCTGACAGAATTACAATGTCATCGGCGAACCTAAAACTTTTTATTTCTTCTCCATGGATTTTAATACCTACTCCGAATGTTCTTTTGTTTCCTTACTGCTTGCTCAATATACAGATTGAATAACATTGGGGATAGGCTACAACCCTGTCTCTCTCCGTTCCCAACCACTGCTTCCCTTTCACGCCCCTCGACTCTTATAACTGCCATCTGGTTTCTGTACAAATTGTAAATAGCCTTTTAGTACGGTATTTTACCCCTGCCACCTTTATAATTTGAAAGAGAGTATTCCAGTCAACATTGTCAAAAGCGTTCTCTAAGTTTACAAATGCTAAAAACGTTGGTCTGCCTTTCCTTAATCTATCTTCTAAGATAAGCCACGTATTCCAACATTTCTATGGAATCCAAACTGATGTTCCTCAAGGTCTGCTTCTACCAGTTTTTCCATTAGTCTATAAAAATTCGTGTTAGTATTTTGCAGCCGTGACTTATTATACTGATAGTTCGGTAATCACATCTGTCAACACCTACTTTCTTCGGGATTGGAATTATTATATTCTTCTTGAAGTCTGAAGGTATTTCGCCTGTCTCATACATCTTGCTGACCAAATGGCAGAGTTTTGTCAGGACTGGCTGTCCCAAGGCTGTCAGTAGTTCTAATGGAAAGTTGTCTACTCCTGAGGCCTTATTTCGACTTAGGCCTTTCACTGCTCTGTCAAACTCTTCACACAGGATCATATCTCCCATTTCATCTTCATCTACGTCCTCTTCCATTTCCATAACATTGTCCTCAAGCACATCACCCTTGTATAGACCCTGTATACACTCCTTCCACCTTTCTGCTTTCCCTTCTTTGCTTAGACCTGGTTTCCATCTGAGCTCTTGATACTCATACAAGCGGTTCACTTTTCCCCAAAGGTCTCTCTAATTTTTCTGTAGGCTGTACCTATCTTACCCCCTAGTGATATATGCCTTTACATCCTTACTTTTGTCCTCTAGCCATCCCTGCTTAGCCATTTTGCACTTCCAGTTGATCTCATTTTTGAGACGTTTGTATTCCTTTTTGGCTGCCTCATTTACTGCATTTTTATATTTTCTCCTTTCATCAATTAAATGCAATATTTCTTCTGTTACCCAAGGATTTCTACTAGCCCTCGTCTTTTTATCTACTTGATTCTCTGCTGCCTTCACTATTTCATCTCTCAAAGCTACCCATTCTTTTTCTTCTGTATTTCTTGCCCCCATTCTTGTCAGTAATTCCCTAATGTTCTCTCTGAAACTCTCTACAACCTCTGGTTCTGTCAGTTTATCCAGGTCCCAACTCCTTAAATACACTCCTTTTTGCATTTTCTTCAGTTTTAATCTACAGTTCATAACCAATAGATTGTGGTCAGGGTCCACATCTGCCCCTGAAAATGTCTTACAATTTAAAACCTGGTTCCTAAATCTATGTCTTACCATTATATAATCTATCTGAAACCTTCTAGTATCTCCAGGCTTCTTCAATGTATACAACCTTCTTTCATGAGTCTTGAATCAAGTGTTAGCTATGATTAAGTAATGCTCTGTGCAAAATTCTACCAGGCAGCTTCTTCTTTCATTTCTTACCCCCATTCCATATTCACACACTACGTTTCCTTCATTACCTTTTCCTACTATCGAATTCCATTACTCATGACTATTAAATTTTCGTCTCCCTTCACTATCTGAATAATTTCTTTTATCTCATCATACATTTCATCAATCTCTTCGTCATCTGTGGAGCTAGTTGGCATATAAACTTGTACTACTGTGGTAGGCGTGGGCTTCGTATCTATCTTGGCCACAATAATGCGTTCACTATGATATTTGTAGTATTTTTTTATTTATTATTAAAGCTACTCCTGCATTACCCCTATTTGATTTTGTATCTATAACCCTGTATTCACCTGACCAGAAGTCTTGTTCCTCCTGCCACCAAACGTCACTAATTCCCACTATATCCATCATTAACCTATTCATTTCCCTTTTTAAATTTTCTAACTGGAACGATCCATCTCCTAAATATTAATTTTAGCAAATAGAACGAACATTTTTTCTAAAAGCATTAAACATATTGCTCTGAAATTTGAACTACATGTTAAGTGAATATTTCTCTACAAAGTTATAATGCCATGTTAATGGTTTTTGTTTATAATTTTTTAAACAGATGCTTGTTTTTTCTTTAAAATTTCGCACTATTTCTTTTATAACACTTGAATTATACATTTTTTTACAATTTGTTATGAAAATGAAGGGAAAGAAGTAAACAATATTGTGTATAAATTTCATTTATATACTGTTAGCAGTTTTTGAGAAAACGTTCCTCAAAGATGAAAATTTTAAAGTTATGGGAAATGGCTTCCAAAGTTTTTAATACATTCCCGGCCCATATGATGGATTATCAGCATTCTCTTCTTTTCCCAGTGTTAGTTTCCTTTTCACTGGTCTTTTCTTCCCTTTTGCTGCATGTTGTAGGCTTTTGTCTCTTCTTCCTGCACCTCTTAGTCTTTCTTCATCAATTAGGCACATTGTGGAAATGGTGTTGTGTCCTTGTCGGAAACCTAAACGTTTCAGCAGATCACATTTGATAATGCTTCTTTCATTGTATATTGCCACTGCATCACACACTGCAAATTGCAATGTTTTTATCTGTACAAACACTCTTTTGGGAATCCTGATCCCAATTAAATTATTTACACTTTTATTTGGATTTTGTGTTTTCCCAAGTAAACAGTTTTCCAATAAATTTGAGTGTGATAAATCTCTGAATATGGGCTTAATTACAATTACAGCATTTGGCAAAATGTTTTTATGTGCATATTCCTTTCCTGATTGGTACTTACACCATGAGACCTCACCTGTGGGGCACAATGCATGTTGTGGGTGCTCATTTGTTGATGCAGTATTAAAAAATAATGCCCATAGTGCTCTCCTCATATGGTCAATGCTTCTTTTATTTTGCCTAATTGCACACTCATAATACCAATGTAATCTATCAATTGCTTGAGCTGTCAATTTTCTTCTTCCTCAAAGGGTCTTACCATCACTAAGCTTCTGGGATCCTAATGTCTGCTTTAGTTTTTGCAAGCGAGCCCCCATGCACTTCTGCACAGGTCCAATACACTCTTGTTTTTAATGTGAATTTCATTGCCATGAGGTATGAGTTCCTCTACAGCTTTATATCCCTTAGAATCACCATCTCCTAGAAAGTTAGTGTATCTTACATTATACTACTCCTGTGACTTGGAAAAAATTGTTTCACTCCCTCTACTTCCATTGCTCCACTCGTGCCGTGAAAATTTGCTTCACAACTTTACTATGTTTGTCCTTGGTATTGCCCTTACATCTACAATGTTTTGAGAGAACAGCAACATCAATTACTTTGCAACTGTCTCCACTAGTAGCTGTCACAACTCCATTTAGAGATTTAGGACCTCTATGTTGTCATGATCCATGAAAAGCAACAGTTAAATCTCTTCAATTCCCATTATCTGTCACAGTTTCTTCAATTGCTTTCTTCATTGTTGCTTGAGGAATATCTTCAGCATAAGATCCCACCAATTTATTATAAAATCCAAACTTGGTTGGTGCTTTTGGAAAGCTCATAATACCACATAACATTGTCCCTTCAGTACTGCCATTGCCAATGCAACGCAAGCCATACATCTACATCTATATCATACAACTTCTTTCCACTATTATCACTATGAGGAATACGGTTAGAATTATAAAACGAAAATTATGCACCACATCTGTTACACTTCAATAACATGTTACATCCCAAACCAATGTATGACGTTATTTTCAATTCCAGTCCTCTCTCTTTGCAAACTTGGCATAATACGTTATGTTTTGAAATATTAGAGAGCAAGGAAATGTTAATTATTTCATTCACATCATTACTGTCACTTTCATGGTTTTCAAATTTTTCTTTGCTGTCACAAAGTTTCTTGCTGGAAGAAGTTCTATGACATTCATTTGGAGTACTCGGTGCAGCAGTCTGAGTAGCATCTCCCATCAAAACAACAAAAGATTTCTTCTTCCACTCATTGTGCCTTTTCTTAAACACTTGATTGCTGAAACGGGGCATATTGATATCCACAAACCAAATACATAAAACAGGCACGAGCAAAATTCGTCAAATACGCAAAATTGAACAGCTAATCAACACGAAGCAAACTCCACAAGTCAACACACACGGTGTAGCGTTTATGTTTACCGATATGAACAGTCACTTGTCACAGAGATAAATTCACACAGCGTTGGAAAACAAAACACTGTCTAATTCCGCAAAGATACCCTGCTTGCAGCCAGCGATCGGCGCTAGCAGAGGTGACACACCAAGTCGCTACAACTGTTGACGTAGCGCGTCGACTTTGCAGCAATAAAAAACACACTTAGAATTTACTTCGAAGGGCGAACCTTGATATGTTTTATTCAGAAAACTCCAAATAATTTTATAATTAAAAACCAAAAAGCGTTAATTTTGTCATTTTTCATTGTTCCGGCTCCCCTTAAGGGATGTGACATTCCACGCTCCGATCTGTAAAATGCCAGTTTTCTTTCTCCTGAAAACGACATCCTCCTGAGTAATCCCCACTGGGAGATCCGAATGGGGGACTATTTTACTTCCGGAATATTTTACCCAAGAGGACGCCATCATCATTTAACCATACAGTAAAGCTGCAAGCCCTCGGGGAAAATTATGGCTGTAGCTTCCCCTTGCTTTCAGCCATTCGCAGTACCAGCACAGCAACGCCATTTTGGTTAGTGTTAGAAGGCCAGATCAGTCAATCATCCAGGCTGCTGCCCCTCTTCAGGAACCTCACATTTGTCTGGCCTCTCAACAGATACCCCTCTGTTGTGGTTGCACCTATGGTACAGCTATCTGTATCACATGCTTCCCCACCAACGGCAAGGTCCATCATGGTTCATGGGCGGGGGGTGCTTATCTGAACGAAACACAGAAGGAAGAACTCCGAAATCTCTTCGAAGATTATATGCCTATATTTGATAGTAAAAAAGAACTTTGTGTACAACATGGAGGTTGCCCCATATGAAACTTTTTGTAGGACATCATATGCCATGCTGTGGAGTAAAAAAGAAGCTGTAAAGACAGAAATACGTAAGGTGCTAGACTGGGGAATAATCGAACTGTCAGACTCCCAAATTCCTGCCCCCTTTTAGCGGTATCATATCCGAGGGGGGGGGGGGGGGGGAGGCAAGATAATATTAGTGCTTGATGCTCAGAACACAAACAAAATTATCATACCAGCCCAAACCAGACAGTAAAACGTAGAAGAACTTTTGCAACGTTTTCATGGTGCTCATTTCCTTTCAAGCCTTAATTTCCAACACGTACTGGCAAATCCTTCTGAGTGAAAAATCAAGGAAATACACTGCATTCATTTTTGATGGACGCAGTTATCAATTCCACACACTACCCTTTGGTTTGAACATTAGCGCGGGAGTTTTCATTGCAGCGTTAGACAAGGTTCTGGGCCCTGCTCTACTCGACAAAGTCACGACATATGTAGACGATTGTTAATAGCCACTGCTACGTGGGATGAACACGTTGAGATACTGCAGACAATTTTCCGAAAATTCAAAGAAACAGTAATTACTGTCAACCTAGCCAAATCTAAATTTGGGAGGTCGGAGATAAAATTTCTCAGGCACATTATCTCACCCGAACAAATCATGCGTGAACCAGGTAAATTAGACGCTATTGAACACTTCACTGCACCAACAACCAAAAAACAGTCGAAGTCTTTTTTCGGAGCCGTTTCGGTCCGACTTGTCGCGCCCAATCAATTACTGAATGACGAAAATCTTTTATCACTTCTACGAAAGAACAATCCTTGGATCTGGAATAAGCAATGTCAACTGCATTCGACAAGATAAAAGCGTCACTTGTAAATGCAAAGTTATTGTATCATCCGGACCTGCTTCAGGATTTTTGCATTGTAACTGACGCTTCCTTTTGCAGTTTGGGGGCGTGTCTATTCCAAACCGTTAAAACCGAAGAAAAGACAGAGAGAAAAATAATCGCATTTGCGAGCAGAACTTTGTCAGCATGCGAAAGGGCATACACAGTAACTGAATTCGAAACTCTTGCTCTTGTATGGGCCTTAAAGAAGTTTCACTATTGCATGTGCAGGAAACATATACAAATATACTGCGACCATCAGGCCTTCAGCTTTCTGCTACCATGTAAATTGTTACACGCGCGACTCTCCCGATGGTCGCTAGTTTTACAAGATTATCGTCTGGAAATAATGCATATTACAGGCAACGACAACGTGACTGCAGATGCTTTATCAAGACTCCCACAAGGCCTCACAGAATTTTCCAACTGAATTGAAAAAGCTGAGCAATTTAGAATCTTAAAAATAGACGCGAACTATTATTGCACCCAGTTTCTCCATCTGCATAAAAATATAAGAACATTATAGAATTCCAACCCCCAATGGGAAGAGATACTGTGAACTTTTCAACAAACTCCAAATAATTGTTTTAATAAACATTTCTCTGTACAAAATGAGAAAATGACTTATTTATCGCCGCAATAATGAAAATTCTCATAACTGGTGTATTTGTGTACTGGACAGTCATATTGTAGATCTAATTTGCTATACTCACATCATATGGGGACATTATGGAGCCGAAAAGTGTACCAGAAAGATCCAAACTTATTGCTATTATTCAAATTTACACCGTGTTGCCTTGGACGTTTTGAAAAAATGCACCGTAAAACTGGATGACTTGGGACACATTTTGTGTTTCCTCAGCAGTTCCTCAGAGCCCATGCATCTAATGAAAAGGATATGTATATCAAAAGTTAGGTATTGGTCAGTAGATTACTTTTATGTATCAAATATTATTTTAAATTCTGTCCCACCCCGCAGGGTGGGGTGACCTGGGACGTGTGGGGTGACTTGGGACACCTACAAATATTATCCACAAAACTGCATTCACCTCACGAAAGAGGTGACTGGGGACAGTGAAAATGTTTTTCTTTTTTCATTTTAAATATGTGACACCAATTTTAGTGTCTTTTAAGATGAAATAATCAAAATTATAATATATTAAAATTAAAAACAAATCTTGAGAAGTTGAAAAAGAATCAAAAGAAATTTTTATGATATTTATTGTCTAAAACAGTGTTTCGCATATATAAAAGTACAAAAATGAATTGTTACATGTTGTTTTTAATTACAGTAATTAGATTTTTTCACATTAGGTACTCTGCAGTTTTATATGGGAACTTGTAACGACCACGACGAACAAAGAGGGGAACAAGTTTGCACAAAACTTGTGAAATAGAAACTTCTTGAATGTTTTCTACATTTGGAAAAACATAAATGTCTGATTGCTTCTGAGATTTTCTCATAAATGAAGTTTTCACTTTGGAATCTTTTATGGCCAATATTTTCCCTATGAATGTTTCCAGAACAACCTGGGATTTTCGTCCAATATAGTTAAACATCACAGAAATGAAGTCTCCTTCATTTAACTCATCCTCTGAAGTGATAGGTACTGGTTTATTAGTTTCTCTAATTGCGGCATCTGTGTGCTCATTGCATTCGTTAGTTGAAAGATGATCATCTGTGTCATTATCATAGCTCGGATATTTTTCACTCTCTGATCTTAAATTGTCTTCAGCAGAAGGCTTAGATGTTGAAGGTAGTAATGGAGCATTAGTGTCTATTGCCATGAGAGTGTCATCCAAAGACTCTCCACCTAAGAAAGCCGGTGGCCAAACTTCTCTCAGTTCTCGTGAGGAAGACCTCATAGTAAACAATTTGGTAACTGTGAGTGATTGGGGTTTTCCCTTGACTTCAATGGATATTAGAGTAATTATCAAATTCCTTTTGCATTAGTTAAGTAAATAACTTAATTCAATAATCGAAGATATCTTTTTCAAAAAGAACTTTTTCAAATGATAGTGCTTTAATAAATGTGAATAATTTGTCATGACAGGAATGTAGTTAAAGAAACCTTTTAGACTTTCTTTGCAAAGTCAATGAGTAAACTCAAACTTTGAATCACTTGATGATATTAAATTTCATATTTCCAATTATTTATGAAATAATTTCGATTTTTATCCTAATGTGTTATTTGCAATGTGTATATAGAACTCTAAGATAGTCAGTCTCTAGAGAATCAACGGTATTACCTTGCTTAGACCATTAGATTATACGTCCTTCTGATGTAAATGTGGTAGCCTTTTTTTTTTTGGCTAAGTGCTTCATTCAGTGCTTTGGAAGTGCTTCAGTCAGTGACCATAAACTGCAACCAGACAGAAAGTGATCTCTGAATTTTGTGCTTTACTGCCACAAAACCGAAAACAAGTGTGATCAATAGGACAGAATCCGCCTGGGAACTGGCAATTTGATCAGCTTGTTAAGGACTGTTTCGTGTGTGTAGTCGGAACATTGAGTCAACATTCTTGCCTTGGCATGGACATTTCCTCGCCAGCCGCCGCTAGCGTCACCTGAACTATTGTTGAAAAGATTTACGCAGCGCTGTGCGGAGCCAACTAATGTTTGCCAAACCGTCTGTAGAGAGACTTCGAGCGCAACGTCTATCAATCGCGCTCCACGCTCTGTGAAATGTTATGGATGAACAGCAACAGTCAGGACGCAGTACCTGTCTTATAACACGACTTACCTTACAGGGCAATAAGCTAGCTCCTACAAATATAACTATTACAACACGTACTTTCATGACCACCCTCAACAAGCTGCCACCCATCCATAACGGGCCGGGTTCCAGAGAAATGCAGTGCTCGTGTCCGAGGGGAAGGAAGGATGAAAGTCGCAGCCAGCAGCCGTCGGTGAACCAGAGCAGGTCCATCCGGACCTAATACTCACGTACGGCAGGGCGAGAACTGAACCTAGAAGTCCCCGCCGTCCGCCGTTCTATTGCGACGAAATTTTTTCATCACTTCAACCAGCGCTTCAATCAAGTCATTTGTCAGTCCAACACGTGAAAATTTAAATAGAAAGTTGTTACGAAGCATAGCCACAAAACATACACTATACACGCAGTAAAGTTCTAAAGTATACTTTGATTGAAATCTGGTTAATTCACATTAACACAAATTTTAATGCAACTGTATTGTAAAATATTTAAAATTTTTCCTGTTACAATTTATGATGTGTTGTTGTAATCATATTCCAGAGTAATATCCTTTTCCGTACCAATATGACGTTAATAGCAAAAAAGGTACATTTATTATTCTGTCATCATGTAATCAATTGAGATTTGTGTTGAAATAATTAAGGATTCATAAGATATCAGCGTAGTCGAACACCACTTCAGTGAATTGACTTTAAATATTTACTACCTGGTAATATTCTATAAAAGCATAACTTCCGAATAGCGCAACCTAAAAAGGTAGTGAATGCCAATGTAAAAGGAATTTTACTGAAAACTCAATAATACTGCAGTATATAACTACTAATTGAAAATATCATAAAGACCTGATTGTAATATAACTGCGCAACCCTCGGCTCACGAAGCTTTTTTTACGTTTTTGTTTTTCACGGACCCTCCACTGCCAAATGGGTGAGCCCGTAGAAATTTAACAAAACCGTAGTGCAAATGTGAGGGTGCACATGTCAGTGATAAAAAGCCACTGGAAGCTAAACAATGAACATTGTAAAGGGAATGTAAACCCTATGATCAATTGAAATAACTGGTACCTGTCTATGACTAATCAGAGGATCTATTGTTATCAAAATTCGACGAGAATTTCAAAATATTGTAAATAATTCCCGTCCGGGGAGCGATGTAATATTGTGCCCTGCCCGCGACGTAATAACATACTCTTTTACTTGCCTATCGAAACACCAAGTGTTAAAGATATAATTTAACCACTAAGTATTTCTTTATTTTTTATTGGCTTCTAGGATACAAACTTATAAGTCATCACAAACAAATATACTGACACACATAACAAGGTAACATTTTTTTTTATTTGCCGTACATTCCGGTGCTGTTTGGGTCATACATTCATATGTTTTCAGATCAAAATTATTGTAATCAGATAGCAAAACACAGTTGACTGCTCAATGAACTGCTCTGCAAGTCAGCGGATATGTACGCCCAGGATAATGAGAGCGGCGTAACATTATTATTTGTATTTTGTTCTATGTAATAATGCGCACTCGTCTTTTCTCTCTCTTCTTCTTTGGTCGCGCGTCTTTCCGACAGCATCTTACGCTATAAGACTTATTTTCTTCCATTTTCTTCAAATGAACTAAAATTGTATTGCTGTTAGGAATTTGTTTAATTGTGCCATTATTATCGCCAATTGCGATTATTGACATGACTTTACTACGAGTACTTTTTTCTTTCGCTCCAGAGTCGCACTAAGATTATTGTAATTTCGCTGGAATACGGCAAAAAATTCTTTGTTATTTTCAAAACTGTGAGATTATTGCACGAGATGTCAGATGTGTGTACAAAAAGCTTCTTTCGTTAAATAATAATTGTTTAATGTGGCATTTCTGCTTTCACTTCATAGTAACGGATCATCGTTGCCCAATTTATAAATGTTACAGATTTTGCTTTACTACATATTTTCTTACATTGCCAACGCCATGCCCAAGAAATTAAATCAAATTATTCTGAATTTTCTGGCGAGACGAGGAGACAGTAATTTCCCTGAGATTATAGAAACCCAAATTAAACGTTTTTCAGCACGCCACGAGTCTACCGATCTTCACTTCAAACAATAAAAAATGCGGAAAAGGGAACACTATTAATTAAGGAGTGAAGCGATTTTTTTTACGTAGTTGATAATATCGAGTGCAATTTTGGACAAAAAATAATTTTCATTATAGAGACTAAGAAAGCGATGTGTGTGTGCGTGTGAAATATTTAGGTTCATTTTGCTTTTCATTTAGTAATTTCCTTTTAATTGATTATTGTTATTATTATATATCCCGTTCTGTGCCGAGAACAACAAACTTTATGGAGCTGCACCAATTCCTAGGGACTATCAATTTTTATAGGAAACATTTGCCACTAGCATGCAATTACAGGCTTCTCTGACAGATGGTCAAGTGGGAAAGGATAATCATGGGAAGTGAGTGCTTATATGGACAGAAGACATGCAACAAGCATTTGAAAAGATCAAATTCAGCTTAGAACAAGTAATCACTTGTTCTAAGCTGAGTTACACTAGCCCACCTGGAGAGGGCATGCCGTTAACGCTAACAGCTGATGCGAGCAATGTGGTGACTGTCACTGTATTGTACCACATTATTGACGGAAAACACTACCCGCTGAGACTCTTTCCAAAAAAGTTGACTATGGCTCAACACAAATGGTCTGTGTTTAATGAGGAGTTATTGGTGGTTTACGAAGCCATTAGATGTATCAAGGTGAACACTGAAGGACGAAAATTTAAAATATTTACCAATCACCGCCTGCTGATGGAGGACATCAAATGCCACAGTAAAGATTTTTCACCATGAGGTCTTAGACACTAGTCAGTTCTCCACCAGCTTTGTACATATAAAGGAGGCAGATAATATGGTTGCCGATTACTTTTTCAGAATTAATTCCCTGTAGGTTTGCCTTAACTTTGAAGACCTTACAGCAATACAAGTGACTGATGAGGAACTCCAACAGTTATCAAACAGCAATACAAGTCTAAAATTAGAATGTTGGCAAATAATCAGTACAGCAATTAAGTAATGGCGTGACACATTTGAATGATGCTTCCACCAATTCATACCAAAAATTATAGAATAATCATCTTTAGCAACTTGCACAAACTGGCTTATCCACGAAAAAGGACCATCCAATAGGTTGCTGTCGGAATGTTTTATACGGCCAGATATGAAAAAGCAGTGGAAACTTTGGACACAGTGAATGGGTGGACTGTCAAAGGAGTAATATTGGATGACATTCGACCGCAGCTGTAGTCACGTTCAAAATTCCTGTCTGAGAATTAGAGCATGTTCACATGGGCTTCGTTGCCCTCTTCTAGTAATGGGAGGATTTAAATATATCTTATCAGTTGTTGTCAGAGTGTTGTGATGAGTAGAGGCCACTTCACTGCCACACATTATGGCAGATCAACAGCAAACGCATTTTTATAAATATGGATTGCATACTTTTGATGCCCTGTAGCGACTAGGGCTGTCAGTTTGGGTCAGCTCTGTTCAACTTTTGTCAAATGTGCGGAGTGAAATGCTTTCGAACCATTGTTTACCACCAGCATAACAATGAGTTGATAGAGAGTGGTGGCGTCACACTTTAAAAGCGGCATTAATATGTCATGGCAGGGGGAGGGGGGGGGGAAGCATGAAAGTCTTCCTAAGGGGTTATTAGGCATGAAACCAGCTTTTGAAGAACTTATCAAACTGGCAGCCCTACAGGACTCCAAAAATTTGCCTGAATTAGTTAAATGAGTAAAAATCCATGTTGCCATGTTTCTCCATGAATGTTTGTGCACAAATAACTAAATCACTGTGATTTTGTAATGTTGCATGAGGATACAGTAAGGTTATTGCTTCACCAACCATATTCAGGTCCACACAAAGTACACTCCTGGAAATGGAAAAAAGAACACATTGACACCGGTGTGTCAGACCCACCATACTTGCTCCGGACACTGCGAGAGGGCTGTACAAGCAATGATCACACGCACGGCACAGCAGACACACCAGGAACCGCGGTGTTGGCCATCGAATGGCGCTAGCTGCGCAGCATTTGTGCACCGCCGCCGTCAGTGTCAGCCAGTTTGCCGTGGCATACGGAGCTCCATCGCAGTCTTTAACACTGGTAGCATGCCGCGACAGCGTGGACGTGAACCGTATGTGCAGTTGATGGACTTTGAGCGAGGGCGTATAGTGGGCATGCGGGAGGCCGGGTGGACGTACCGCCGAATTGCTCAACACGTGGGGCGTGAGGTCTCCACAGTACACCGATGTTGTCGCCAGTGGTCGGCGGAAGGTGCACGTGCCCGTCGACCTGGGACCGGACCGCAGCGACGCAAGGATGCACGCCAAGACTGTAGGATCCTACGCAGTGCCGTAAGGGACCGCACCGCCACTTCCCAGCAAATTAGGGACACTGTTGCTCCTGGGGTATCGGCGAGGACCATTCGCAACCGTCTCCATGAAGCTGGGCTACGGTTCCGCACACCGTTAGGCCATCTTCCGCTCACGCCCCAACATCGTGCAGCCCGCCTCCAGTGGTGTCGCGACAGGCGTGAATGGAGGGATGAATGGAGACGTGTCGTCTTCAGCGATGAGAGTCGCTTCTGCCTTGGTCCCAATGATGGTCGTATGCGTGTTTGGCGCCGTGCAGGTGAGCGCCACAATCAGGACTGCATACGACCGAGGCACACAGGGCCAACACCCGGCATCATGGTGTGGGGAGCGATCTTCTACACTGGCCGTACACCACTGGTGATCGTCGAGGGGACACTGAATAGTGCACGGTACATCCAAACCGTCATCGAACCCATCGTTCTACCATTCCTAGACCGGCAAGGGAACTTGCTGTTCCAACAGGACAATGCACGTCCGCATGTATCCCGTGCCACCCAACGTGCTCTAGAAGGTGTAAGTCAACTACCCTGGCCAGCAAGATCTCCGGATCTGTCCCCCATTGAGCATGTTTGGGACTGGATGAAGCGTCGTCTCACGCGGTCTGCACGTCCAGCACGAACGCTGGTCTAACTGAGGCGCCAAGTGGAAATGGCATGGCAAGCCATTCCACAGGACTACATCCAGCATCTCTACGATCGTCTCCATGGGAGAATAGCAGCCTGCATTGCTGCGAAAGGTGGATATACACTGTACTAGTGCCGACATTGTGCATGCTCTGTTGCCTGTGTCTATGTGCCTGTGGTTCTGTCAG
The DNA here is from genome assembly GCF_021461385.2 of Schistocerca piceifrons. Taxonomy (NCBI): domain Eukaryota; kingdom Metazoa; phylum Arthropoda; class Insecta; order Orthoptera; family Acrididae; genus Schistocerca; species Schistocerca piceifrons. The sequence continues at coordinate 1,060,193,364 of NC_060139.1, forward strand.
TGCGATCATGTGATGTATCTGACCCCAGGAATGTGTCAATAAAGTTTCCCCTTCCTGGGACAATGAATTCACGGTGTTCTTATTTCAATTTCCAGGAGTGTATTATGCTGAGTTTATAACACTTTTGACATAATCCTGTATGGAAGACCATCAACAGTTTCATTATATCAGCGGAAACTGGTGTGGATTTTGCAAGATGGAGACACAACACCCGAGTTGCAATATTCATTATCTACGCCTACCACACAGAAAGGGTTAGAGGATTCACATCACACACAGATGAAGCTGACTGCTCCAGATCACGCTCCTACTGCTAAACACACTGATCAGACACAGTCAACTGTGGACAATGGAACAGACCACCAGCACACTTGGAGGACTATGTTGCTGAATAAATAAAAAATAAATAAAGTATTGCTTACAGTACAAATACTGTGCACTAACAGTTACCTGTGCAGGAATTGTCCTCTTTTTTTTTCTCTCCCTGCCAAGGTAATTACAGTCATAATGTTAAATGTTAACAGACACCTTCATTGTACCTTTACTTCTCTCACAGGTACATCCATTCTGCTATAGAATATGTGTTGATCCTGTTACCACTTACATTTTTACTGTCAGTGAGGTTCTTATAAATGTTACAATTTTATATTACACAGTGTTTATTTTGTTCTCTTTCTCTTAACACATTAATTGGAATTACGTATTGTTGCTCTTTTATGTAACATGTTCTGTTGTGTGACTTTGTATATTTCATATTCTGTTTTGTGACTTTGTATATTTCATGTTTGCTGTACCACTACTGGGTATTACATACACATATTACACACAACACTCCCCTAGTGCTCCGCAATGCAAGGTAGGGAGTCACGGGGGAGGGACCTACTCTACGACGACAAGAACAATAACAACAAAAGTTAAAGATAATCTGAACACTCAGGATTGATAGGGAAAAGAAACAAACCATTCCACTAAAAAGACTGAGAAATGCAGGTTCTCTGGAAGGAAAAGAATCAGTGTGGTCTGATAATGCAATGTCTTATGTTGTGTGAAGCAGTATGCAATAAAGTAGTTACCATTCATTAATCACTGTTTTTGACAGCCACTAGTTCTGATCCACTAAGACGCCAGTAACTACAATAGTGACACAAAATACACTACTGTACCTTAGCAATGGAGCAGTTATAACACAGGCAAAGAGAGCGATTTTTTTGTACGGTTCCTGGGATGAGCTTTATTTGGACTTCCTTGCCAACCCCAAAATATAATTTCACTAAGAAGGTTTTTTAAATGCAAAATATTCAGATGAATCCACCTGTGCATCTTTTTGATGATAACGATGGAGAAACACTACTGACACTCTTGTTGCTATCGTAGATGCTAGAAATGAGTGTGTCACTACCATTACTGAATGACGTGATCATTTCCTATAGTGAATTTAATGAAAATAGCTTCATTGTGCCATGGTTTTAGCACGATGTGCTGCATGTGATTGACAGTGGTGATCTTTTTAACAGCTTTGTTGCTGACATGAGTATGTCAATTGCAGATAATGTAATTTTTATCTGTTATTGCTGGTAACATTATCAGCATCAATTGCTGGCAGTGTAGGCACGTAATGCGTAAACCACTGCTCTCGGCTAACTTGTATGGAAATCTTGTAGACAAGAGGGCAGTGTCAAATGTTTCCACAGGATAACATTTGATGAACTTGCTTATGACATTGTTCAGTATCACACAGCACACGTCAAACTGTAGTAATAACTGATAGAATATTAACCCCACAACTGAAAGAAAGGAAAACAAACAAATCTCAGCATGCAATGAATGATCCACTCCAACCTGCCAATGGAATGGAGTGTGAAGCTTTGACAAAGCTCATGATGGAGAAATGTCCAAGAAACTGACCAACAAATATCAGCCGAAGAACCTGAGACAGAAGCCGACAGGTAATATGTTGAACTGCATGGGGTTTGAGTTAAGTAAGGTGTGAGAAAGGAGTGCCTATAGTCCTCCAGAACTGGAAATGAAAATAAAACCTTCAACTTCACAAAATATTACTTTTGTATAACAGATTCACTCATTACCCAATGTAAGGAGTTGGTTTACTTCATTCTATATAACTGAATGAGTTCTCATGTCACAGACAGCAATGACTGAATTAAGTCAGTAGTTGTCAAACTTCTTTGCTCAAGAGTTAATACTGACACTGTGGCACTGCACTATGGACAACATATTGTCTGATCTCATTATTGATTGGCACCCTGCATAAATTACTGTGTTATATCACCCCATTAGACAAGCTATATTATGGTTGCAGTAAGTATGCCACAGGCCCCCAAGTAGTGATCGTTAAAAGTCAGTACTACTGGGAAAACTTCACGTCGACTGTTCTCTGTTTTAGATTGCTTCCATCTTCAGTGATCCCAAAGATGTGACACTCTAACTGCCTGATGAAGTATTGCTGTGTTGTCAGTGTGGGCACATGATTAATTGATTAACAACAGTAGCTGTATTTATATTTAAATGCTTTGTGCAATATCATCATTTCTGTCTCCAAGCTGGTCGTAGGTTGTGTTCGAAAAATGAACAGCTTAGAGACAGAAGTGATGACACTTTCTGCAGGACCTGACCATCATTTTGCAGGGCAATGCTCAAGTACAAACAGTGCAAGCTGTTACTGATTTGTTTGACTGATGGGGCTGCTAAGTGCTATACCACTTACTGCACTCCCATGACTTAAGCCCTCGTGAGTTCAACTCGATTTCTAAACTGAAGGAAACACTTCACGGCATTCACTTCAGAACTGCTACAAATTCGTCAGGTAACAGACAGCGCCGCTCGAACTGTCAACACGACTGGCACTGCTAAGACTATCCTACGACTTCCACATCGCTGACAATGGGTGTTACACAATGCTGGTGACTACTATGAAGGTGAGTAAAACTTTGAAAGACGTATTTATTTTGTACAAGCTGTAAATAAATAGTTGCCACTATTAAAGTTCAAACCCCCGTATCTACTCTATTTGAAGATAACGGTCTCTAATAATGTGTATTTACGAATCCATGTTAGTTCTTCCATGTCAAAATTTACACTGCAACAGCTGATCAGCGGGAGTTGCAGAAATTTGCATGTTGTCAGCACTAGAAGACAAATGAAAAAATATTCATTGTCTCACATCTTCTAGTTCTACAGTGGCCACACTAGGGTCAGCCAGGATACAGTGGCTGGAACACAGTTTGCTCATTTGTTTGTTCGGAAGGGGAGGCCGACATTATTTGCTCACTTTTGGCCAGTCTGCTATGTGCTGTGATGACAGAATTGCACTCTCTACAATAAAATTTCGTTTTTGCATTACTTATATGCTGAGGTGACAAAAGTCATGGGATACTTCATAATATTGTATTGGACCCCCTTTAGAACCAGCATAGTGCAGCAACTTGACATAACCTGGACTCAACAAGTTGTTGGAAACCCCTGCAGAAATTATGAGCCAGCCTGACTCTATAGCTGTCCATAATTGTGAAAGTGTGCTAGTGGACCATTCTGTGTATGAACTGACTTCTCGATTATCTCCCAGAATATTCGATGGGATTCATGCTGGGTGATATGGGTGGTCAAATTGTGTGCAATGTTCTTCAAACTGATTGTGAACAATTGTGAACCGGTGCACTGTCATCCATAGAATTTCCAACCTGATTTGGGAACATGAAGTCCATGAATGGCTGCAAATGGTCACAGTTGGTTCAGTTGGACCAGAGGACCCAGTCCAGTCCATGTAAACACAACCCACACCATTATGGGGCAACCACCAGCTTGCACAGTGCGTTGTTGATAACTTGGGTTCATAGCTTTATGGGGTCTGTGCCACACTCAAACCTTAGCACCAGGTCTTACCAATTGGGACTATTCTGACCACGCTATGGTTTTCTAGTCAGATGACCCCAGGAGAGGTGCTATTAACAAAAGCACTTGTGTTGGTTGTCTGCTTCACCTCTTTCCCTCTGAAATTTATAGATCCCAATACTCTCTCTGTCCCCCACAGCCACTTCTGTCTGGTCACCACCTGCTTCCAGTCCTCATCACCACCTCACTCCTATCTTCCTCCAAACGCACATTTCTATTCATCAACATTCTACCATTCCAGGGCAAGTACTTTTCCAGTTTTATTGATAGCGTATGGTGCTCTGTTTTTAATGGTCCGTGCCTCTTCTGTAGTGTTCAGTGTTTTTCAACTGTTTGCTGTTCTTCAAGTGCTTTTAACTGTTCTGTCTGCCCACATTTTTATCACTATTTTTAAACAGTTCATGAAGACAGCATTATTAACATGCTTTCTACCATTACCATAAGCTTTTAAAATAATTTAAATTCATGTCATATACGTTCTCCTTGTTTTTTGTTTTAGCATCTGAGTTAGAGAATAAAGTCTACTGGCTGAAGAGTGGATTGATTGTAGTACTACCAGCCCACATGGTGTGAGATTAGATTAGGTTAGATTAGATTAATACTTGTTCCATAGATCATGAATACGACACTTCGTAATGATGTGGAATGTGTCAGGTTAATAAAAGGTGTCCATACAAGATATTACATTACACAAAATATTACATGACACTTATTTTTTTGTGGGGGTTGGGGAAATTACCCACTTACTATGTCCAAAAATTCATCTAATGAGTAGAAGGAGTTGCCATTAAGAACTACTTTTAATTTCCTTTTAAATGCTGTATGGCTATCTGTCAGACTTTTGATGCTGTTAGGTAAGTGACCAAAGGCTTTTGTGGCAGCATAATTTACCCCCTTCTGAGCCAAAGTTAGATTTAACCTTGAGTAGTGAAGATCATCCTTTCTCCTAGTGTTGTAGCCATGTACTTTTGAATTTGTTCGGACTGTTAATAACAAATTTCATAAGTGAATATATATATTGTGAGGCTACAGTGAAGATCTCTAGCTCTTTAAATAAGTATCTGCAGGATGATCTTGGATGAGCTCCAACAATTATTCTGATTACACGCTTTTGTGCAATGAACATTCTTTTACTCAATGATGAGTTACCCCAGAATATGATGCCATACGAAAGCAGAGAATGAAAATAGGCGTGGTAAGCTAATTTACTGAGATATATATCGCCAAAATTTGCAACGGCCCTAATAGCATAAGAAGCTGAACTCAAACGTTTTAGCAGATCTTCAGTGTGTTTTTTCCAGTTTAACCCCTCATCAATGCATACACCCAGAAATTTTGAATATTCTACCTTAGCTACCGATTTTTGATCGAAGTCTATATTTATTAATGGTGCCATTCCATTTACTGTGTGGCACTGTATGCACTGTGTTTTGTCAAAGTTTAATGAGAGGCCATTTGCAGAGAACCACTTAATGATTTTCTGAAAAACATCGTTTACTATTTCACCAGTTAATTCTTGTCTGTTGGGTGTGCATTCATAGTTTCACAGAATAAACATAAACAAGTGGAAAAGTAGAATAAAGAAACAATTTCACCACAAGTGCGGAAGTATTAAAAGCCCCATATAACATTTTCACACATAATACAGAAAAAAATTGTTATCATTGGGATATGAACCCAGGACACTGGGTAAGACACTCGAACAGTCTACCAACTTCCCCACACAAGCTAAACTCATTAGATACTCACAGTTATGCTTTTCTTGTGCTCTGTAGTTCTGATGTTGTTTTTAATTAATGTTCATACTTGTTCTGCTGGATGACAGCACATACAATGAACTAAATCGAAGTTTTGGTTGATACTCTATTGACATACATCATTTGATACTGATCTGGGTGTCTGACATCTGGAGGTTTGGACATGAGCTGCACCCTTTTATGACAAAAACCTAACCATCCCAGTAGTCTTTCAGCTTTGAGGGAAAGTAGCAAGGATATCATCATCGTTTATTTATTCATGTATTACTCCCACGAAGTATCTAGAAGCAAACTGCCATCAGTCGACTGTTATAGACTTACTTTCAAAATTCGCAGGTGTACAAATTAATTATGTTTCAGAACATGAGAAGCTCTGATTTAGTTGGAAAAGTGAGAATTCAGACACAGGAACAGAATAGTTGTGTTCCAAAATTAGAAGCTTTGTAGCAATAATGGATGCACCTGCAAAAATATGCTAGAAGACAGTAGTGTGTTCAAAAGTGAAGACACGGATTTTGTTCAAAGATTTGAATACTTTTTGACATAGTGAGGCTAATGTTTTAAATATGATTACTACAGAAGATAAACAGTTTTTGATTAAGCAACAGTTGAAAGTTCATGCATGGGATTCATCAATAACTCTTTGAGAAAGACAAGAAAGAGTGTCCAAGCAAGCAGAGGCAGCTGGGAAGAGGTGACAGCAATGCACATATGGAACTCGGCAATTCTTTAAGTCATTCATTTATGAATTTATAGCATAAACTTTACACATGAATACATTTGAAAATAGAAGAAATCCACAACTCATTCAATGTTTACATACTTGCTATCTTTGTTATCATATATCTGCAAACATGCTTACCTAATTGGTGTTTTCAAGTTCAAGCAGTGGTGGATCAGGGAAATTTGATTTCGGAACATCAACTGACAACGCTTTCCCGAAAATACCATCACCACAATTCTTTTTTTAAAAAAAGGAGGACATCAAGCAGTAATGACTATCAAGCTTGCTGCTGCCTTTGATAAATGTAGGATTGGTGACAGGGATGCAGTTAAAATTTTGATTGCTGCAATTTAAGTAATAGGTCAAGAAGCAGAAAATTTAGCAGTCAACATTAGTTTAATTTACAAGCCCTGAGTGAAACTGCAAGAAAAGGCTACTACAGTCAAGAACCATTGGAATAGTAAATTGCTACCAGCATTAACAGATAATATGCCAGAAAGACTTCCTGTGATTATTTCAAACTGTGGTTCTGAACATTTTCTTGGAGTGGTTGCATTGTGATCTGCAACTGGTGAAGAATGGGCTACAGCTGTGTATAGAACTTTCACTGAATGGGGTCTTCAGTCCTATGTTAAGAACAGTTTTTGACACAATAGTATATAATATGGCAATGTTCTGAGGTTTGTGTGTGTTCTGTTGAAAACCTTTTAGAAAAGATCTCTTACACGTACCTTGTGTGCATCACAAATGTGGAATCATTCTCAAAATTGTTTTTGAGGAAACATTTGATGAAGAAGCACAGATCCGACTATAACAATCTTTGAAAACTTCCAAAATATTTGGGCTGGAATTGATGTTAATTAATTCCAGTTTGTATTTCAGTGGAATAAAGTCAAGTAATGCCTGGATCAAGTGAATGTGTTTTGAAAACTTGATTTTGTTTGACATACTTCAAGCGAACAGCCACTTAGGAAGAACTATCAGCAACTTTTAGAATTAAGTGCCATCTTTCTTAGTGAAGCATCATTCCATGGAGTATCTTGCTGTACTCTACGGGCTATTCATCATGAAAGGTGTGTACAAGTATTTCAGAGTTCTTTTAAAGCACTATTAATATCACAGTGCCGATTACATCACTTGCATCATTTTATGAAAACTGAAAAATTATCAATGTTAAATGTCTTCGAATGTCACCTTTACATTCTTTGACTTTATTTCATCTTCTGATTCAAAAATGAAATTAGTGACTGCATTGAATCATCAGACAGAACCATTAGACAAAAACATTAAAAGGGTTCAGGTAGGAATCAATCAAATTCCATAAATCATCAATAATGAGAAGGGGACTGTTTGTTTCTAATAAAACAATACAAACAATACTATAGTATTGGTTAAAAACAGTCTTGGTTGCAATTTTAGTTTTTTTTATTTTTCAACGACGCGTTTTGCCTTGTTTAGGCATTTTCAGGTTATCTTTTCTAGATGGACGCAAGAGGCAGCGAATCTGCATAACAGTTCCCGTTCACAGGAGCGAGTAACAGAGTCTGTTACTCGCTCCTGTGAATGGGAACGTGTTATGCAGATCTGAATCTGCTTGGTCTCCCTCAACGATTTTTACCCTCCATGCTTCCCTCCAATACTAAATTGGTTATCCCTTGATGCCTCAGAATCTGTCCAATCAACCGATCTGTTTTTCTAGTCAAGTTGTGCCACAAATTTCTCTTCTCTCCAACTCTGTTCTGTACCCCCTCTCAAGTTACATGTTCTACCTACCTAATATTCAGCATTCTTTTGTAGCACCACATTTCAAAAGCTTCAATTCCCTTTTTGTCTAAACTGTTTACTGTCCATGTTTCACTCCCATACATGGCTACGCTTTACACAAATACTCTCAGAAAAGACTTCCTGACACTTAGATACATACTCGATGTTAACAAATTTCTCTTCTTCGGAAATTCTTTCCTTGCCATCATCAGTCTACATTTTATATCCTCACTACTTTGACCATAATCAGTTTTTTGCTGCCCAAATAGCAAAACTCATATGCTACTTTTCAGTATCTCATTTTCTTATCTAATTCCCTCAGAATCATCTGATTTAATTCGACTACATTCCATTATCCTTCTTTTGCTTTTGTTAATGTTCATCTTATATCCTCCTTTTGAGACACTGTCCATTCCGTTCAACCGCTCTTCCAAGTCCTTTGCTGTCTCTGACAGAATTACAGTGTCATTGGCAAACCTTAAGATTTTTATTTCTTCTCTGTGGATTTTAATTCCTACTTCAAATTTTTCTTTTGTTTCTTTTACTGCTTGCTCAATATACAGCTTGAATAATGTCAGGAACAGGCTACAACCCTGTCTCACTCCCTTCCCAACCACTACTCCCCTTTTGTGCCCTTTACAAATTGTAAATAACCTTTTGCTCCCTGTATTTTACCCCAGCCACCTTCAGAATTTGAAAGAGAGTATTCCAGTCAACATTGTCAAATGCTTTCTCAAAGTCTATGAATGCTATAAATGTAGGTTTGTCTTTCCTTAACCTCTCTTCTAAGACATGTCGTAGAGTCGGTATTGCCTTGTGTGTTCCTGAATTTCTCCGGGATCCAAACTGGTCTTCCCCGAGGTCAGTTTCTACATTTTTCCATTAGTCTGTATAGAATTTATCTTTATATTTTGCAGCTGTGACTTATTTAACTGATAGATCAGTAATTCTCACACCTGTCAGCACCTGCTTCCTTTGGCATTGGAATTATTTTATTCTTCTTGAACTCTGAGCGTATTTTGCCTGTGTTGTATGTCTTAAACGCCTTACTCACGAGATGGAAGAGTTTTGTCATGGTTGGCTCTCCCAAGACCATCAGTAGTTCTAACGGAATGTTGTCTACTCCCGGGGCCTTGTTTTGACATTGGTCTTTCAGAGCTCTGTCAAATTCTTCATGCAGTATCATATCTCCCACCTCATCTCCATCTGCATCCTCTTCCATTTCCATAACATTGCCCTAAAGTACATTAGCCTTGTATAGACCCTCAATATACTCCTTCCATCTTCCTGCTTTCCCTTCTTTGCTTAGGACTGGTTTACCCTCTGAGCTCTTGATATTCATGCAACTGGTTCTCTTTTCTCCAAAGGTCTCTCTAATTTTCCTGCAGGCAGTATCTATCTTACCTCCTAGTGATATATGCCTCTACATCCTTACATTTGTCCTGTAGCCATCCCTGATTTGCCATTTTGCACTTCCTGTCAATCTCATTTTTAAGACGTTTGTATTCTTTTTTGCTTGCTTTGTTTACTGCATTTTTACATTTTCTCCGTTCATCAGTTAAATTCAATATCTCTTCTGTTCTACTCGTCCTTGTCATTTTACCTACTTGATCCTCTGCTGCTTTTACTATTATCATCTCTGAACACTACCCATTCTTTTTCTACGGTATTTCTTTCTCCTATTCTTGTCAATCGTTCCCTAATGCTCTCTCTGAAACTCTCTACAATCTTCTTTCAGTTTATCCAGGCCCCCTTTCCTTTCTTCAGTTTTAATCTACAATTCAGAACCAAGAGATTGTGGTCAGAGTCCACATCTGCCCCTGGAAATGTCTTACAATTTAAAACCTGGTTCCTAAATCTCTGTCTCACCATTGTGTAATCTATCTGAAACATTCCAGTGTCTCCAGGCCTTTTCAACATACACAACCGTTTTCACGATTCTTGAACCAAGTGTTAGCTATGATTAAGTTATGCTCTGTGCAAAATTCTACCAGGCAGCTTCCTCTATAATTCCTTGCCTCCAGTCCATATTCACCTACTACTCTTCCTTTTTTTACTATTGAATTCCAGTCCCCCATGACTATAAAATTTTCGGCTCCCTTAACTATCTAAATAATTTCTTTTATCTCATCATACAGTTCTTCAACCTCTTCATCATCAGCGAAACTAGTTGGCATATAAACTTGTACTACTGTGGTAGGTGTGGGCTTTGTGTCTGTCTTGTTACAATACTGCGTTCACTATGCTGTTCATAGTAGTTTATCGGCATTCCTATTTTTTTATTCATTATTATACCTACTCCTGCATTACCCCTATTTGATTTTGTATTTATAACTTTATATTCACCAGAACAGAAGTCTTGTTTCTTCTGCCATTGAACCTCACAATTCCCACTATATCTAACTATAACCTATTCATTCCCATTTTTAAGTTTTCTAATCTACCTGCACAATTAAGGGATCTCACATTCCAAGCTTTGACCTGTAGATCCCCAGTTTTGTTTCTCCTGTAATGCCGTCCTTGTGAATAGTCCCAGCCCGCAAATCCAAATGGGGGACTGTTTTACCTCCGGAATATTTTACACACGAGGACACCATCATCATTTAACCATACAGTAAAGTTGCAGTCCCTTGGGAAAAATTACGACTGTAGTTTCCCCTTGCTTTCAGCCGTTCGCTGTACCAGCATAGCAATGTTGTTTTGGTTGATTTTACAAGGCCAGTTCAATCAACCATACAGACTGTTCCTGCTGCAGCTGCTGAGAAGGCAGCTTCCCCTCTTCAGGAACCACACGTTTGTCTGGCCCCTCATTAGATACCCCTCCATTGTGGCTGCACCTACGGTACAGCTATCTGTATCACTGAGGAGGCACGTAAGCCTCCCCACCAACGGCAAGGTACATGGCTCAAGGGGGGAGGGGTCACAGTGTTATGTCTATTATTTTACAGATATTGTATGATTTTTCTTTCAAGTAATACATGAGTACATAGCGTACAAGCTGCCAGCGACCGCCACATTTTTTTTCTCTTATGGTCCATACTTTCTAATGTATAAACTACTTTCGAAGTGTCAAAATGTACTAGAATAAATAAAATGTCTATAAAACCCCATACTATACAATGTACTTGGGGTGAGACAGTCACAATTCCTGAAATCCAACACTCGTGGCCTCTGGCCTGGCGAGGAGCACCACAGTCCTGGGTCGATGGATAAACCACAAAAATCTGCAGCATTACACCACACACAAACAGTCCTGGTCTGCGAGTAGATCGGTGAGCCTAGATCCAGGAGGCAGGGCCCGCACATTAGTGGGAAGCTATGGGCTTCAGATCGGCAGGCCCAATCCGTTAAAGATGACCACAGCAATGACCTGCAGATTCCAGTCCATTCGTGTGGCCAGCTATTCACTTGTCATGGACACCATGTTGATGAAATGAGACCGTGGTGATCAATCCATGCAACAGATTACTTGTGCAAATACTCTGAGAAATGATTCTAATGAGGATAGGTAGCAACTCACTGTAAAGATTATCACTGAGCCACAAGCATGCACACAGAGAAGGCAATCACACTCTCACAGCTAAATCTTTGGCCATAGCCTTTGTCAGAAAATGAGAGCACACACACATTTACACAATCACTCAGAAGCATCTCATGCAAATGACAGCCACCTACGAACACTGTGTCAACAGTCTCTGAGAATCAGATCCAAACAAACCACTTCTCACGCACACCTGCCTCTCATTGGCAGCTGCTAGGCTAGTGGCAAGAAGTGGTGGCAGCACTGACGGCAAGCTGAGGCGAGTGGTGGAAGGGGGAGAAGCAGTAAGAATGAGAGCGTAGGGAAGAGGTGCACATACTCAGCTGCACCAAGCCAGCGACGATATACAAGATCTTGGTAAACAAACCACTTCACCTCCCACGAGAAAAACAAGGTTTTTAGTTTCTTTTTCTTTTTTTTTTTACCTTTTCCTGATACGTTTGAAATTCCCTGATTTCCAGAACTTGGGGCAACCCTGAGTTTATTGATTATGTTGAACATAATTGATCAAATAGCTACTTCAGTATAATATTTTATGAGACGGAACGTGAATGAAGTTTTAATATGATTTCTTTGTTTTTCCCCTTCTTCTTCAAATGCAGGGGCCTGAGTGCATGGATTCCACTTTTCCAATGGAGCCCAAATTACACACAATTCATTTTTATGTGAAATGGTAGCAAACTAGGGGATAGTTGAAAGAAAAAAATCCAATTTGAGAAATAAGAACCCTCCAGATGAGGGCAGTCGCACCCCAACTGGCTCGCAATATTTTCAAATGCATATCCGCAGATGTAGATTGGTGGAGTTGCTGCATGGGCTTCCCCATCAGATGGTGGTCGACTTTTACTATTGCTGCCTGACTGAGTTAAAGAAATGCCTTTTTGACTGTGCTCTGCTGTGTGGGCACATACTTTTGGACGGACTCTGTGTCAGATCCAGGGGTCATTTTCACCCAACAAGGCCATCAGTTGTTTCCAATGGTGACTGCACAGTGGTTGCTCCACAGTCATCAGAATCATCTTTGGTTGCATCCTGGCAAGATGTCTCCACCATCCACCTCCACAGTAGCAGTCTCTTCCACACTGTGGTCTATAGCATTTTACCACGGACAACTAGTGTTTAGTCCTTCCACCTCTTTCGTGCCTGCCATAGGAGACCACCATGGACATCACCCTTGTTCCACTGCTGGTGCTTCTGGTACCCCAACGTGAGCAATCAGCCTTTCCAGCACTAACCTACTGCTGCCACGCAGTCTTCCCCCGCACCGGCCATGTCATTTTCAAAGGGAAAGGTATTTTGTAATTCTGCCCGACATAATGATGGATGATATCTAGTCGGGTTACTACACAGGCTACCACATAGGTTACTACGAGATACTTCATAGGCCTGCAGGAATGCAAGTGGAACCACTTGCTTAGGCTTCCATTAACAGGGAAATCACAGGAACCTAGAGCTTTCAAAAACCTAAAAAAATCAGGAAGCACTGCATCTACAATGCACTCATCAAAAGAAAGCTTGGATGAATTCAGAAACCTTTAAAACCCAGTTCCAAAATGAATTCATACCAGCTGTAGAGAAATACTTGAAAGACAACAATTTACCGACGAAAGCCCTGTTGTGCTGCTTTGTAATAATGTGCCTTTGCATCCTGCCAAAGACAAACTCACAGAGGGAGATATCAAAGCATTATTTTAGCCACCAAATGTGATCCCTCTTTGCCAGGTAATGGACCAGGGCATCCTTGAAATTGCTGAAGTAGTAGTACTGCCACCTTGTTCTCAGTTCACTGATATCAGCAATTGATGTTAATGAAGACAGTGCATGCATTAAAAGGAAGGATTGACTTACTGGATCAGGGTGTATACGCGGACAAGGAAAAAAATTCCTGGGTTTTTCCCGGTTAAAAATACACTTTCTCCTGGGTGAAAACACGCCTTTCCTGTGTTAAGTGACAGTATATTTTCCCTTATCAATCCTTTGAATGGTTATGGTTCATAAACGGGCGTCGAATTTCCCGGCACTTCTGAAAACAAAAATTCAGGAGAAAAGACACATTTTGGAAATATCTTTGATGTGCAGCAACATGTACGCTGCGTATTTTCGTATTATGAAAGTATACATTGGAATTCCACGAAACGCGCATGTTACTTTCCGAATCATAGAAATCGAGATTGCAATGCTGTTTTCTAAGTCAGTTCATAGCTCATGTCACATAGCTCATGTCACGTTATCTTGACAGCCGATATTCAGAGCATAAGGCACGTGACGTAGTCAGCCAACAGCAACATCACTGTTAAGTAGCACGAACACACAGACAGGGAAGTTAATAGTTTAAATTAATATACAAAGTGATGCTACAAGAAAAGCAAAGCTTTCACATATAATATTGGTCTCTAAGGTTAATAAGCTGCAAGAGAAGCTAAGCTTTCGCATATATGGTAATGTTGATTTTTTGCGCGTGTTACTCTTTTAAGATATATCACACAAATGTGCCAGCAAAATTTTTAATAATGACATAAATGTCTGATCTTCAGGGTTCGAAATTCTTCTAAATGGACCGTCATCAAAGAGTTGATTTGTAAATGAGAGTCAAACGCTCTGTGATTTGTGAAATTCATGGTACATTCTCGCACATAGTTCAACTTACGTGAAAGGATATTTACTTTGAAAGTAACGCTTTTCGAACCACCATTCGCAATTTTTTCCCGCAACCTGTTAGAAATAGTTCGTTTCAGCAGTTGCCAGAGGGCGCAGATAAGAGGCGACACCGCGCTTGCACAGCTATCATGACTTAGGAAGCCCGTATGTACACGTACAACATTGAAAGATCATACATTATGTCATAAAAGAAGACATCAGAGGATACTCAAAGAGCATCAGAATTTCGTGAACCATACTAAAATGTGCACATTTAAAGTGCATACTTAACGTGCACATTTGTATGTCCGGATTCCCAATGAAGTAGACCTCAGCCTGATACTAAGCTTTTCAGTGTGGTTTTCGGGATGTAAATTTTCTTGGAGTACTAGTACTGTATTATATCATGTTTGGTTCTTTATTATGGCATAATGCCATACGCGCTAGAAGATGTTTTAACGTGCACTTGAAATGCAGCGAACAGTTGAAACTAGCCAGTACGGTGGAATTAAACATTTCGTTTCAAATACATTGACTGCCTCTGTGGACAAGGTTAATAAAAGTCAAATTTCTTTAGCAAACAGACAAAAATAACTTCATGGTTCTGCAAGGTGATTAATGCTCGACTATCAGAAAGGTGGAAATAAGATAAAATCTGAAACTAATGACATATTTTAGCCTTCTGTAATTATGTGAATGTATTTTAATTTACTTGATAGCTCCCGGCCACACATATCCGTTTTGTTTTCATTTGACGTGAGAGTAAACGAAAGGGAAAGAGTAAAATCACTACAAGTAAACATGGGTCGCGTGGAGACTACCCACTATAACTCAGACTGCTCTGCGCATCAGCCCCGGATCTACGATATTTGCGAACCGGGTCAATACTAAAAAAAAATCAAATTTTCAAAAATATGTTCATCTTTTAGTGCAAATTTTTCTGAAAAGCCTGAAACATAAAACGTATGTAAGACATATTATTTGGTCTTAAGTGTGCCAGAGTGCAGTGCCACACCTCTTCATAAAGCATTCTTCTATCACACGTCACTGTATTTCACTCTGTGGAACTGAAACATGTATATTTTGTAATGGATGCCATCAAACTATAATCAGGACAGTGGAAATTGAAATGTCCTGTGGTGCCTCTCCCACTCCAAGTCGGCCAGTTTGACAGCCTCCCCCCCCCCCCCCCCACTTTTTTTTTTTTTTTTTTTTTTTTTTTAAAAAAATCTCACAGTTAATGGTGGATAGGATTATTTGTAATTGGGAGAACAAGAACTCTTGAGAAAATTTGAACTCTTTATTGCCTATTAGCTAATAACTTGCTGTTTTGTGTGACATAAAATTAAATATAGGATACATAAAACCAATAAAGACAAGAGACAAGCAAGAAAGTAGACATTTATTCAATCCTTAGCTCCTCGCATTTTTTCTCTCTAACCTTGCTACAGCTTTACATGGCGTGCTTGCCCTTCTGCGAAAGAATCTATTACCTCATCAAAGTTCGTCAGACGTTTTGTTACATGAAAAATCGAAATGTCATTATCTAATACTGAAAAAGCTGTTAACACAAATAACACCCAAGACTGATGTGGTTTCTTGATCTGATTACGTTTATTTTGTCACTGTCTGCTAGGTAAAACAAAAATATTGCAGCAATTTTGTAACACACACCAAATAAACGAGACTGTTTTGGCACAAGTGGCCATTTTTATCCATTTTTATAACATGACAGAATATAATTCACGAAGTATCAATATCAAATGCCTATTAGGCCTACTACAAGCAAAAAGCTTTATGTTAGGAAATAGTTTCACATTTCATTTCAGTTTCTCAAGCATGAGATCAAAAAGTAGTATTACAAAATTTTTATATAAATTTGGAATCGTCTTATTCTTCCATAATTTGTATAATGTCCCCGTTTCTTCTCCTTTCTCGTTCTAACAAACAACCCTGTCACCACCAATTCTGTGGCTATTCCTGCCGTTGTCAAAATTCGTTTGCCGATTAACTTCACTAACCCTGCCAGAACCACAGGTTTAGTAATCCCGCGATTATTTTCCGGTTAGGCATTATTACGTGTTCGTACACGTTTTTCGCATTCCTTCCAGAATAGAATTTAAGCGGCTGCTAGCCGGGGACTGTACAACTGGCCCTTATTAGTGTAGCGATCCGGCAAAATATTTTCTGTCAAAACTTCATTTCCTTGGATACACTGAGAAGATAATATGTAATCTTTCTCACCTGTTCTTCCTGTCAATCGTTTATTTCCATTCTGGTAGTCTGAATCTATGGACTTCGCTAGTAACTATAACAACGCTGAACATTCCCAAACCCAATCAACCACATAATCAGACAGCGATTGGCATTCATTCGTTCAGCTTTACTCCGCTCAGATCGTATAGCCCCGTTCCCTTCTGTCTGCAGAAAATTTATTTTTAGATGCAACGAGGATTCTCCTGACAGAGACGTCACGTACCACGCATTCAGCTTATGATTCATTAATAAATCAACCTAAAATGTGTTCAAAAATGTTCAAAAACAAATAGGGTAGTGTTTCAAAATCATATGAATAATCGATAGACAAATGTCCGCTGGATGCTACGGGCTTTGTTAAACAAGTTTTTTTCCTCAAGTATATGAACTTGGCGCCCCCTTTCCCCAGTAGCACCTAGCTGCTTGCTGCGACTGCTAGCACAGCCAACAGCCACATTTCTATAGCCAGAAGCGGGAGAATCTACTACTCAAACACGACTCAACTGTGCAAGCGCATGAGCCTGCTTTTAACTGCTAAAACAAATCTAATGTAAACAGTTGTCACTTCATGCTTATCGGAGGCTATTTGCTGTTTTGAAGCATTGCATAGTCTTCCAAAGGCCTTTGACAAATTTTGCTGTTGGCAGATGCTTGCATGAGCACTGTGTGTCGTCATTGTATGTGGCACATTTCCTTTGCAATGTATGTTATTTTGGTTTTTTCCTCTCGTTTATGTTTTATTGTTGAAGTATTATTCTGAAGTAGCAGGATACAGTAATATCCTTTGTTAGAGTATCTTTTTTTGCCAGTCAAAATTACATAAATTTAACTGAAAACTAAAACAATGAGAAATTCCCGAAATTCTAAAAAAAATTTCCAGGTTTTTCCCAGTTTTCTCCCGGATGAAAAAATTCCCGGGTTTTTCCCGGATCTCCCTGTTGTCCCAGGTCGTATACACCATGTAGATGTTATAAGTTGGTTGGTGGAAGCATGTGAAGAGATTCAGAATTATCCCCTGTGAAATTATTTTAGACCATGAAGTTGGTTGGTTTAACTTTGATGCCACATACGAAACAAAAAAGATAGAAATGATGATATCGTTTCAGTGCTCAAAAATGTACCGGGCTGTCAGGATGTCGATGCAAAGGACATCACAGAATAGATGGCAAATGATGAAGCTGATGAACTGACAATGATACTGGGGAAATGGTGACACAGGGGGAAGTAATACAAGGAGCAGACAGAAGAAATCTCATTCCACATTCAGAAGGGTTTAAGGCAGTGTGCCACAGTACATTAGTGTGGAGGAGGACGAAATGCCAGCTGATATCACCTGTTTGCGCAAGTGGAGGGAATTTGCAACACGGAAGAGGACTACAAGAGAGAAACAGTCATCTATCAGACTAAAATCTCAAGTTTCTTCTTTTTTGTTAGCCCTGGCCATTCACACAAGTGTACTCATACACTCATGCCTTACAATGCAGGTCGTGTTTTATTTACCGTAAAAGTTTTTGAAGGGATCAGTATGTACATAACAAACACTGTAACTAGCATGTATTATATGAGAAGTAGAAGTTGTTAATAAAATCAGGTTTTGGTATAAGAACATAGCACTTTGAATGGTACAGCCAGGGTCAGAAGACAGAATTTATAGAACTTTGGCCTATATGGATTTTTCTTACCCAGCCTGATCTTCTGCCACATTAGGCTGGATGGTCTAGTGTACCATTTTTTTTCAAAAAATGAGTTTTCAATATTATAGTGTTGTCAGTACTCTGCTGTGCATCCCTAGACTTGATCCAGGAGACAAACCATGGAGAAAAGTATTTCAAACATGTGATAGTACATGGTGTATGGTCTCTGCTTCCTTCTGTAGTTCCAAAATGTAAAGGATGTGAGAAGTGGTTTTTGTCAACTACATTTCTACTAGTTAAAAACATAATGCTGTATTTCAGTACTTGTACAGGGGAGGCCAAGAGTCCTGAAGAGGTTATAACTATGAATAACATTTTTTTATTCTTTTCTCCTTTATTTTGTTCGATATTCTGACAGAGTATGAGAGATTGACCATGGAAAAATTCAGTATCATTCAATGAACCAATGTTGCAGAATTTAGTTTGAAAACAGTTATAGCCCCTTCATTACTTTGGACCCATCCTGTATTATCGCAAATAAAACAATGTAGTGCCTCAGTATTAATGGCACTTGGAACAAAAACTTTCTTCTGACTATTTTGATGAAAGCCGACATTTTTGAGAGCATGGCTGTGCACAAAATACAAGTCAAATCTTGGAAAGAAGAAAACAGCACCCAGCCACTAGTAATAATGCTGTTTATTTAAACAAATAGCACTGTTACCAGTTTTGAATTGACAGGTTAGTCTTCAGACAGTTGTTCACGTTTATATTACATTTGTTATTGTTGGGGGAAAAAATACACAACATGATCATGTGTCTGGAGATATTTATATTTAACATTCCTTATTTATTGAGTTGCAGTAAATTTAGTACAATGTTAATAACTCAATTTTGTGTGCTAAATGGGGGGGACTACAAAACGTCTGATCTACTGGCTTGTACACTGAAGAGCCAAAGAAGCTGGTGCACCTGCCTAATAATATCGTGTAGAGCACACAAGTGCCGCAACACAACGTGGCATGGACTTGACTAAAGTAGTGCTGCAGGGAACTGAAACCATGAATCTTGCAGGGCTGTCCATAAATCTGTAAATGCATGAGGATGTGGTGATCTCTTATGAACAACACGTTGCTAGGCATTCCAGATATGCTCAATAATGTTCGTGTCTGGTGAGTTTGATGGCCAGAGGAAGTATTTGAACTCAAAAAATTGTTCCTGGAGCCACTCTGTAGCAATTCTGGACATGTGAGGTGTCGCACTGTCCTGCTGGAATTGCCAAAGTCCATCAGAATGCGCAATACACATGAATGAATGCAGGTGATCAGACAGGATGCTTATGTATGTGTCATCTGTCAGAGTCGTATCTAGATATATCAAGGGTCCCATATCACTCCAGCTGCACACGCCCCACACTATTACAGTGTCTCCACCAGCTTGAGCTTTAACAGTCCCCACCTGACACGCAGGTTTCACAGATTCATGAGGTTGTCTCCATACCCGTACACGTCCATCTGCTTGGTACACTTTGAAACGAGACTAGTCTGACCAAGCAACATGTTTCCAGTTATCAACAATTCAATGTCAGTGTTTATGGCCCTAGGTGAGGTGTAATGCTGTGTGCTGAGCAGTCATCAAGTGTACAAGAGTGGGCCTTCAGCTACAAAAGCCCATATCAATGATGTTTCGCCGAATGGTTTGCACGCTGACACTTGTTGATGGCCCAGCATTGAAATCTGTATCAGTTTGCAGAAGGATTGCACTTCTGACAAGCTGAACGATTCTTTTCAGTCACCATCAGTCCTTTTCTTGCAGAATCTTTTTTCCAGCTGCAGCGATGTTGGAGATTCGAAGTTTTACCGGATTCCGGATATTCAAGGTACACTTGTGAAGTGGTCGTACAGAAAAATCCCCACTTCATCACTACCTTGGAGATGCTGCGTCCCATCACTCGTTCGCCGACTATAACACCACATTCAATCTCATTTAAGTTTTGATAACCTGCCATTGTAGCAGCAGTAACCGGTCTAACAACTGGGCCAGTGACTTGTCGTCTTATATAGGCGTTGCCGACCGCAGTGCGGTATTCTGCCTGATTTTCACATATCTGTATTTGAATACACATGCCTATACCAGTTTCTTTGTCACTTAAGTGTATTTCTGGCTGCAATACTGTGGTACACCATTTAACAACACACAATGGTTCTCCTGTTAACCATGCATAACTTTATTAAAAATCTCTCAAGCAGCTTTATGAAACTTCATAAGTTCCCACTTGCAGCCTATAAACTGATAGTTCTTTACCTTGTTGTTTTCGGGTTGTTCCACGATGCAAACCATGATTCTGCAGTTAAGTCTCCATAACTTTGTTAAATGACATGTACCCGCTTTATCGATTTTAACATACCAATTCTGGCACCCTACACTGCAAGGTCATGGATTATTGCAACACAGCATTCAACACAAGAAATGATCCTCCAGCTCATGAAAACTGCCTCTTGTTTCTTGAATTTCAATACATTCCAGATAGCAGCATGTAAAATGTCAGACATACTAGCTTGTGTGTTTGCAAATTTACTAATGTAGCAAAACATTCAATTTTAGAATTATTGTTCCCAGTTAAATCTGCATAACTTCAATAATACTGTCACCAGCTATTATATGAAGGTGAAGATATTCCTGCTGGCAGCCTT
Organism: Schistocerca piceifrons; assembly: GCF_021461385.2. Classification (NCBI taxonomy): domain Eukaryota; kingdom Metazoa; phylum Arthropoda; class Insecta; order Orthoptera; family Acrididae; genus Schistocerca; species Schistocerca piceifrons. The sequence continues at coordinate 1,060,214,276 of NC_060139.1, forward strand.
TAAACTGTCATCACTACTAACTTGTGCTTTCTCAGATCGACTATTGCAGCACAGCATTCAATGCCACACATACCAGTTCTCCACAGTGTGTAACTTCGTTAAAACATCTCTAGCTGTTTTATGAAGGTATCTGCTTGCTACCTATCAGTTACAAACCCTATCACTTTGATTTTTTCCGGATCTACTATTCTGGCACAGCATTCCACTGTCACAGAAAACAGTTTTCCAGTAAATCTTCCACAGAGAGGCACCTGTCTCACTATCTGTAAGCTGTTTTCCTCCTCCTATTAGTCACCCAACAGCAACAAATTAAAATATGTCACAGATGCTATGATACATCGGAACTGATTACATTTACAACACAGTAATCAACACAATCAGGAAAGAATACACAAATGGAAGTGACAATGAAAGCTACATTTCCACAAACTTTATTGGTATCTGAATCTGAAAGAATTACACTTGGTATGAAGAAAACATTCAGTATTTATGCATTTTTGGTGAACATCATGACAAAATGAGAAAATCATAATCAACTGAACGATCTCTACATCTTCAATTTTGCTCACAAATAATGATACAGATAGTAAAAAATCTATTTCAACAAAAATTATGGTTGTTGCAGTAGAAAAATTAATGTCCTTGGTATTTTTAGAATGTTCTAACAAGAAGCAGATTTGTTATTTCAATATATTAACTGTACGAAAATGTCACTGAGAAATAATATATGCCCTATACATGCTAATTAATGCATTTAAGCTTAGCCATTTACATGTATGGTTATAACTTACTGCCCTTCATTGTGCAAAACTGATTATACATTCAGATGCAATACGTGTTGAAAATGTATTCTCTATGGGTGACAAGTGACATTCAAAACCTGCTGAAATATCTGCCACTTGGGTCATACACAATTTCATACCACTGTTTTCAGATGGGCATTGAGAATATATAAATTTTGTCAGAGCGAAACAAAACAATAAAATAATTTTAAAGCAACTTAAATTAATGCTGAAAATGATATTAACATTTAACATAACTATTACTGCTTGTCAAATAAATAATTTTGCAATTTCCTTCTCAGAAGAAAGAACGGACGAATTACAAAATTATCTGGAATTCCATCTGCAGAATAATCATAGCTTAGCAGTAATGTATGTAAATATTTGCAAATTGAAATACTAATGTCAAATACCTTAATATTAGGTAGTTAAAAGATTCTAGTTTGGTCACTATCACGAAGCACACATATAATTTCATAGACAAAACAAAATTCATAAATAATGCTTTCAATAAAATCAATGTATGCTAGTTCTGTATGTAGTATCTCAAACTGTATACTGCATTTCAATTATAATTACAAGACTAAATTATTCTTCTCCTGTGACACACACACACACACACACACACACACACACACACACACACACACACTCTTCTCTCACAAAATACTGACTGCAGCAATGATTTGAAGGAGCCAATTTTGCTCCCAAAGAGGATATCAACCTATACTTTCCTCCAAATAAGTAGTTGATTCATACTAATGAGATGTCCTTTCTTCTCCAAAAAATACATTCACTAACATGTTTGTCATATCACCTCATGGCATTTCACTTGCAACAACTACTGTAATTATAAGTTGCTAACTTGTTTACAGATATTTTTAAAGTTTGTGTTCATGTCATACAAAATCAAGTAATTATCTCTTCTTACATTCACACAAACCCAAAGTTTTTGTTTTAATAGCGAGTAGTAGTTTGTGTCGCAGAACGGCACGACTGCTATATAATGGAATATACAACCGAGATATACATGTGTTGGCTGTAGGCAAGTGAGAATCATCAGCTGGACGAATAGTTACACTTGGCATAGGCTGAAATCCGTCTTCACTAGCTGGTAATGCTGGAGATCCCGTCCAGAAATAAACCTGTACAAATGGTATGGCAAAAGAATAAAGAATGAAATAAACATTAGTACTGTTACTGAAAAAAAAAAAAAAAAAAAAAAAAAAAAAAAAAAAAAAACTATGTAGACAAATTTATTATAAAAGTAACCACAAAACACATGTAAACTCAATGTGTGTGGAGAGAGAGAGAGGGGAGGGGGGAGAGGGGGAGAGAGAGAGAGAGAGAGAGAGAGAGAGAGAGAGAGAAGGAGGGGGCGGGAGGGAGGGAGGGAGGGAGGGAGGGAGAGAGAAGAGAGAGAGAGAGAGAGAGAGAGAGAGAGAGAGGGAGGGAGAGAGGGGGGGGGGTGGGGAGAGAGGGAGAGAGAGAGAGAGAGAGAGAGAGAGAGAGAGGGGGGGGGGGGGGGGGTGGGGGGGCAGAGGAAGAACATGAAACATGAAACTTTCAACATTTGTAACAAATACATGAATAATCAAACGGAAATTAAATGACACATTTTCGTCAGAAAGCAATGTTGTTATAGAAACAATTGTAAAAAAAACATCTTGCATTTTTTGTAAAAATTAAATTTATTTTGTTATTTATGCTGAACTGGTTTCAAATACAGTTCCCTATAAAACAGTAAAAAAGAAACTTTTGCATGACATAGCACACGACATACATCATAACTTACACATTAAAGAAGTATCGATTGTTTTATTATGTGGATCTGAGGAAGCACCTTAAAAACAGCGAACGAAAATAACAAGCACCTTTGACAGCCCCTTCAGTCATATATCAACTGATTGAATTGATGAAATCAATGGTGTTCCAATTCAGCTTGGCAAAACGGGACACTAATATAACACAGGGGGCAGGACTGTGTCATCAAAAGATTTCTCCTAGATTTCCAGGCTGAAATTCTGAATATCTCTGGATCAGTTTTTGCTGTGTGTGAGGGCAAGTTTTACTTTACTAGTTTCCATGGGTGCAAATGAAACTTTTTCAGGTTCTGTGCCACGTATTAGTGATTATTCCGAGCTCAGCTAAGCTTTCCAGTTTTATCAAAAACTCATTAGTTATAAGGCTCGGCCACCTTGTAAATTCCTTTGTGACTGTTGTTTGTCACCACACTGTGCCATATTATTTTAAGCAGAATGTAACATAAACAGCTTTTGACAGCAATGATGAGTCATGATCATTATTGAAGCATAAAAATATGTGAAAGTTGGCAAAACACTATTGTGGATTGACATTAGTAAACAGAACCACATCCTGAACATTTGAAATCTATACAAAAACATTTCTGTTGATACATGACACTGTTCCTGTTCCATGAATGTTGAATTCACAACTACATCACATAAAACAAATATGAAATGGAAAAGAAATAAGCAATATGGGGATGGGGCTGGTGGTGGTGGTGGTAGTGAAATAATTAATGTATAGACAAGAAATGGGCAGTTATTCAAAATTCCTAGCTGCATTTATTTCTCTAATTACTGTGGCTCTGCATACATTCTAATTTTTATTTTATTTACCTTCCTCTACAGGCTCATTATTCGACCCCCCCCCCCCCCCCCAAAATTTCTTATTTCCAGTTATGTTCTTTCTTCTGTTTCTCATCCCCCCCCCCCCCGGCCACCTCCTTCCTCTCTTATTCCTCCCCCCCCCCCCCCGGCCACCTCCTTCCTCTCTTATCTCCCCCCCCCCCCCCACCATCCTCTCCTTTTGGCTCTAAAATTTTTACATTGTAATTCAAAAATTTTATAGCGCTGCCATTTGCTCTAAGCTCAGAGCATTCAATTTTGCTTACTTTATAAAATTCTTATCATATATTCATATACCCTACTTTTGTATATTCACCTTTCTTTCTAAAGAATTATACAGTTTCAATTTTACCTTTATCATTAACATGGGTTACGTAACTTCAACCTGCGTATTCTTTATGATTTATTTGTATGTCTACGCACTTCTGCATAGACAGCCACCACACATCACTTTCTTAGACCTCCTCTTAGCTCACCTAGCGATCCACACACACTGGTGTTTATGTGGGTACAAGGCATTTCCTGTTCTTATATGTTTGTGATCACATTCCGATCTCTGCACCCCTTTCCACTATAGTTTGACGAGTGTTTACATTTCTTTTGGTATTATTCGTTAGCTCATGCAGATTTCATACTGATTTTATTTTATTTTACACGTCATTTTACATGTCTAGTTCCTTATGAGCAAATCTCCAAGGTCATGGAATGTTTTAGTACATGAAATTACAACATGAAAGTAATAACAGATTAAAAAAAGTGTTTATGAACCCAAACAAAGGCAAGCCATAAGTTTATGTGAACGCAATCAACAATATAACACAGGAATCAGCTTAATTTTTCAAGCAACTCCTCGACAGAATACAAGGAGTGACCCACGAGGAAACTCTTCAGTTTCAATTTCAAAGCCCGTGGATTACTGCTAAGATTTTTGAATTCTTGTGGTAGCTTACTGAAAAGGGATGCAGTAGTATATTGCGCACATTTCTGCACAAGAGTAAAGGAAATGCGATACAAATGCAGACTGGATTTCTGCCTAGTATTAACTGAGTGAAAGCTGCTAATTCTTGGGAATAAGCTGATATTGTTAGCAAGAAATGACAGTAAGAATATATATGTTGAGAGGCCAATGTCTGAATACTCAGACAAGATGTTTGCGAACTTACTGCTCCATCCATTTTTAATAAGCTACCACTCGAATTCAAATATCTTAGCAGTAATCCACGCGTTTTCAAATCGAAACTGAAGAGTTTCCTCATGGGTCACTCTTTCTACTCTGTCGAGGAGTTCCTTCAAAAATTAAACTGATTCTTATTGTATTGTTGATTGTGTTTACTTAAACTTATGGACTGACTCTTTTCGGACTCATAAACATTTTCTTTTATCTGTTATTAGTTTTATGTTGTAATTTCATGTACTGACATGCTCCATGACCTTGGAGATTTGCTCCTCAATTTGATCCTATGGAACCTGACGTGTAAATGAACAATTAAAACCTCTTACTGTGAACCGCGCATTTCTGAGCCAAAAATATCCTTTTAGAATGGGAAGAGTTACCCAAAGATATAATACCGTACATCATAAGTGACTGAAAATAAGCAAAGTAGACTACTTTTCGTGTCGAGCTAACTAACTTTGGGTACCATTCAAATGGTAAAAATGGCAGGATTAAGTCTCTGAACAAGACCTTGAATATGGGCTTTCCAAAACAGTTTACTACGTATCTGAACATCTAGAAATTTTAACTGTTTAGTTTCACTAATCAATGCTCATTTTGTGAAATTAAAACATCGGATTTCGTTAAATTGTTAGAAACTGTACAAACTGATACTGAACTTGAGGTGACAACCCCCATTTGACCATGCCCCACTGAAGACCTCACATCATAGCCGTTCTCAACACTGTGAATAATGACCTTTTGCTGTCCACTGTTAAATTAAAGAGGTGAACCGATTGCGAGCTACTCCCCCTATTCCATAATGGTCCAACGTCTGGAGCAATATTTTGTGATCAACACCATCAAACGCCTTAGTTAAATAAAAAAAGATGTCTAGCGTTTGAAACCTTTTGTTTAATCCATCCAGTGCCTCACACAGGAAAGAGAATATAGCATTTTCAGTTGTTAAATCACTTCCAAAACCAAACTGTCCTTTTGATAGCAAATTATGTGAAATAAAATGATCAATTACCCTTACATACACAGCCTCTTCAATAACTTTAGCAAACATTGATGGCATAGAAATGGGTCTAAAATGGTCTACATTATCCCTTTCTCCCCTTTCATAAAGTGGCTTTACTACAGAGTACTTTAATCGTTCAGGAAATTGACCATTCTTAAAGGAAAAATTACAAATATGTCTCAGTACAGGGCTAACATGTGCAGAACAGTACTTTAATATTCTACTAGGCACTCAATCATATCCATGAGAGTCCTTAGTCTTCAGTGATTTAATTATTAACTCAATCTCCTGCTTGTCAGTATCACAGAGTAGTATTTCAGACATCAATCTTGGAGAGGCATTTTCCAGGAGTGTTACACGATTCCCTGTAGAAACTAAGTTTTTATTTAACTCACCAGCAATGCTCAGAAACTGATTGTTAAATACTATGCATATGTCTGACTTATCAATAACAGTAATATTTTTACTACAAAATGACTTTATATCGTTTGACTTTGTGCTGCTGACCACACACTTCCTTCACAACTGACCGTATGGTTTTAATTTTATCCTGTGAATTAGCTACTCTATCTGCGCACTGCTACATACTGTTTGCCTTCCTAATAACATTTTTAAGCACCTTACAATACCGTTTGTAATGGGCTACTGTAGCTTGACTGTGGCTACTTCCAACATTTCTGATATAATTCCCACTTTGTTTCTACATGATATTCTTATCCCACTATTCAGCCATTCAGGTTGCCTTTTATTGCTACTACCCTGTTTAGAACATTTGAAGGGAAAGCAACTTTCAAAGAGCATGAGAAATGTGTTAAGGAAAGCATTATGTTTGTCATCTGTGTTATCGGCACTATAAATATCCTGCAGCTCTTGCTCCTTAAAGAGGTCTAAAAAACACACTATTGCTGTTGGATTAGCTTTTGTACAGAGGCCATTCACCCTTTTACTAACAGAATGCCCCTCTACTAATGAAAAAATGAATAAAAATATTGCCTATAGCAGTGCTACAGTTCCCCTGCACCCTGGTTGGGAAAAAAAACCAACAACAACAACGGTGTCTGCATCAGAACATATGAATTTAGCAGATTTTCCAGCATCCGTTTTGTTGCACAATCACATACAAAATTAATACTGAAGTCATTAAGTATAACTAATTTTTGGTACTATAATAAAAACTAATAAAGTGAACCAGAACCCTGTCTAGCTTGAGCAGAAATGCTCTGAAGTCAGAGTTAGGGGACCTATAAACAGCAACAATTAGACGTTTAGTTTCACCAAATTCCACTGCCCCTGTTCAGTTCAGTGTTGTGAACATTTACGGACTCAAATGGAATGCTGTTGTTTTTTTTTACGTAGCCACTCCCCCACACCGCAAAAAACTTCTTGAAAAACAGCCAGCTGATTTCTCTCCTGGTAAAGGAAGCCTCTGAATTGTTAAAATATTTAACTGATGCTCCGATATACCAATAATATCAGAGTCAACATCTACAAGCAGTTCACTAACTTTATCACTAATACCTCTTATATTTTGATGAAATATGCTAATTCCTTCTCTACTTTAATACCTGACCTCCTCTGAAGGTTATTTCTTTGTTAGAGGGACTTTCTTTAAGCAGGGATACGTATTAGCTGACTTCAATTTTTAAAAAAAGTGCAGCTCTAACATCAACTACTACAGGGGTGATCCCACCACTGCCCACTGCACTGTCATCTATAAGCTTTGTCAGCCTCCCCTTCCCATACCTATCGAGATGCAGGCCATGCCTAGTGAAATCCGATCTACTGGCAGACTCAACTGGCACCACTGCAAAGTGAGCCGTGCCCTCCGCCATCAGTACCTTCTCCAGCCCCATGTAACACCTCTAACAGATGCATTAAGATGAGGCCGATCATGACACTGAAACAGCTGCACAAAGTGCGCATTAGTGCCCCCCGTTTGAGTGGCTATCTTCACCATGTCACCACCTACATCATACTCCCCATCCCTATCAAGACTAATCTATGCTCCACCTACAATCCCTACCTCTTTCATAAAATTCCTACATAACGCCTCTATGTTAACAGTCAACCTCAGCCAACCCCATACTAGGCTTCACAGTGCTGGTACTCACTCCCTAACACTTCCTGCAACTGCTGGTCCATACCTCTGCCATGCGAACTACCTAGCAGCAGAACCACCTTCTTTCTGTTACAGTTTGCAACTGACTTAGGTTCCCTAACTGCTGAGAACTGCTGCATGTTCCCTACACCTACAGCTGCAAGATGCTACTATCCACTAACCTCTGACAGTTTGTCACATCTACTGGTTATACGCAAAGTACGACTGCCTGAATATCTCCTCCTCCTAGCTGCCTTCTTACCAACTGCCAGTTCGGATTCTGCAGCACCACTCATCCTCCTCAACCTATCTCGTTCCTCCTTTGCATCTTGTAACTGGATCTGCGTCTTGTAAATGGACCTGAAGGGCCACATATCTTATGCGCCTGCTCTTCTATCAACTTATTTCTGCGACAAATTCTGCATTTCCAGGAGAGGGTCTCGCTAGAATGCCCACTGGCTTCCCCACCGCATTCTTCCCCAATGAAAAGACTTTGACAAATCTCACACTGTAACCCACTTCTCACTCATCATAAAATTTTAACAGTTACTGGATAAACTAAATGTCTACATTACCTAAGTTCAATTACAAGAGTAGAACTGAGCTCAATAAAGCTTTTTACAGTTTTAAAACAATATTACTCCTTTCTTATGGTTCAAACTTTATGACTGTGTATTTTGTTTTAACCTTATGTTGCTGAGGCTTCCCATTATATGACTAATGCATCTTTTGCAGTTTTAAGGCACGTGCAATATTTTTTATACCTTCTGAACATTAGATCAATCTCGGTGCCTGTTGGTGCCAGATAGTTTCATGTACGTTCATGTAACAAAAGCGTTTTTGTTATCAGTTGTAGATATCTGGAGATGACACCAGCCATGTGAAATGCACTGTTAGCAATTAAGCCTTTTGAAACAGACTGTTTTTTCTTTTCGCAAAGATTTCCAAGGTCGTAGCTAGCTGTAATCGAGCAACAAACATTAGAACAATTCAATGCTTTTCTTCCCATTTTTTTAAAACAACTCCATAACAAATTAATTCCTAAACAGAATCTCATCATTTTAATGAGTCAGAACATATCTTCCTGTCTTCGAACAGTTAAACTTTCTAGTCTCTCGGAATTACCTGACTTTTCCAGTAAATTCAATTACCGTGGCAGTACAGCTGCCAAGTGAACATCATTATTACATGAACTTTCATAATTTGACAAGTTCAGAAATAACTGCTCCAGCTTAAGTTTAATACCTGCTATAACTCCACCAACATCAAAGGAGCAAACTTGTATGGTAGTGTCAGCAACTGAGATATCGATGTCATACGGATATCAAAACCACATGGTATAACATAAAATGGCAATCATGCCAAAATAGGCCTACTATAATAATAATAATAAAGTAATCGAACACAGCAGTGTCCTGGTCTCATAGCATGATACATGATGTCCCCAGAATTTTTTTGATTTTTCAGACAAGACGCCACCTTGGCAATCTGATGCCCAGCTGAACAGCTGGAGATTAGTCATCATATCCTTATTTTTTCACATCTCTCCAGTAATTGTGCCTTTTGGTTTTACTGTAACTAATGATGTGGAATGATAGTCTGTCAGATGCCACACACTGTAATTTGTAACATTGTAAATAAAACAATTAGATGCTAGAACTGAAATTAGTTTGGTGTAAATAGAACAAAAATTTCTATTTTGGTGATAACTCAATCTTCCGTTTTTACAATACACTATGGTTGTGGGACATTTAAAACATACTTTATTTTAATAACAGTAACTGTACTGTATGTTGGGATCATAGTAGCACAGAGATCATAGTTTGTAGCAAATGAATGTCTAAGGTGTGTCTCACAATGCTACGAAAAAAGTAATTGTAATTGGTGGCACTGCAGGCTACAGTGAATTGCATAATAGTACAAGGCTAGTTGACTGCTTTAAGGCACAAATATATAAAACTGATTTAAGATGTACCCCTCTCAAAGTATACATTTGTGTAGGTGAGCTAAATCTTCACAAGAAGCAGTATGATGGTGCTAGTTGCTCAGAGTATACTTGTGATTGCCTGGGGATTAGTCTACGTAAGTGGCACCACCTAACACAGTTCAAGAGGGGCAAAGCTTACAGGAACAAAAATCATTATCAAAGAAATAAAAAACAACTAGAGTTTCCTATTGTTTTAAATAAAAACCAGGAAATTGGAAGTTGGGCAGCAAAGAAACAGCACTGTTTGATTTTTTAATGTCTGGTAAAAGACAAGATCCATTATAAGACTATCTACAAAGTTTCATATGGAAATTTCAGAATCATCAAGAATGTTTAACCACATCCTATAAAGAAGGATGAGAATGTGGTAGAATGCAATAAATATGGGAATAGAGGCTCAAGAATACGTGGCCTACAGGTAGAGAACACAGCAGTCACAAATGATTCTGCATTATTAGGAAAAAAAAGTGATATGAAAATTATTTTAAAAAACTGACTGAAGAAAGAACAAAAGTCTGTATATCATATGAGATGACAAGAATACCTAGAATAGGAACAAAATAAACAACCAGAAAGTGAAGTATGAAAAGATCAAAGGGACCAGATAAAGTTAAAATCCTTGAGAATGGACACAACCATTCTGACTTGATAAAAAGTAAAAAAGGCTAACACTAAAAAGGCTGATTTAGCATGTACAGAAAAAGTACACAGTTTCTTGTAAAGAAGTTTAAGAATTACATCACAGTAGCGAAGAAAGAAGTATTTTACAGTTCAGAAAATCTGACACTGAAAAAGAAAGAGAAAAATGTGGAACTACACCAGAAAGAAATAACTTTAGGAAGATTTTATGACCAAAAACCCGCCTCCTTAGCCAAGGTTGCCAATATGGTGGCACTTGACTGATATAAATTGTTCTAATCTTGGCACTGGAAGCAATCTTCATCACCATTATTTGGTCGGCAACAGAAGGAGAGATGGGGACAAAGTTCCTGATCACCACATTCTGCACCACTGTCATGTATTAAATTCGAAACCTCCCCACAGTTTCTCATGGAGTGACAGCATGTGACTGTACTGATTATGATCTGTCTACTGGATGGGGGCTTTTAAGCTTGTAGATCCCTGTGATGTTATCTGAGAGGAGCACATTGCATTGGCACCAGCTTTCTTTTCTTTCACCATCAGACAACACAATCATGACATGATGCTGAACACACATCCACAAAGTCACTTACACACAACACATAACATTCAGACTCTAAATTACATGTGGAGGAAGAAAACCCTTTCCAGTTAGGTGGCTGAGTGTACGCTTTGAGGTTTCCCAACCAACAAAGCCACGTAACATTCACATATACTTAAAACCAGAAAAGGAAAGGAAGGTTCAAGGATGAAGAGCAAAATCAGAGAGGCAAATGGTTCGCACGAAAAGATACAACATCTATGTGCACTTGACAAAAAATGTGTGATGGCAGATCAAAACAGAAAATTTTCAATCATCAAGTTACAAGCAACCAAAACATGGTATGTGGAAATAAAATTATATATTTATAATAATAATAATGTATACAGATTATATCAAAATGAAGATGTAACCATGAATAAATTTTACTTGGTAGTAACTGCAAATAAACAAGTTTTTCAAACAAAGATTAATAACTTCATGGGGTTCTGGGAAAAAGACTGTACAACAGTTAAGAACACCTGGTCAAAAGGGAAGGGAAAGAATTTCAGTGAAAATACTGAAGAATTTATTGGGGATGGTATGGCGGGGAAGGTGGGGGGGGGGGGGGGGGGAGGAGAAGGACGGAAGAAAGAAACGAATGAATGAACAAATGAATGAATGAACAAATCAATTGTTCCCCATGGCCTACAGTATGCCGAATAGCTGAAGAATATGAAATCAAGCTATGGAACATCAACAATTAAGAAAAGGATAGAGTGCTACGCAGCGTAAAGTTGAAACATTGAGTTGTGGACAGGCACAAAGAAAAGATTGTTATATACGAAGCTTTTGGCCAAAGCCATCTCCAGAAAAGAAAGGAAAACACATACATTCACACAAGTAGGCACACTTCACACAATCATGACCACTATCTCCAGCCACTGTAGTGGGCATGTCTCATACCAGCTCTGCTTTTTATATTGGTATGACTACCAACCAGCTGTCCACCGAACTGTGGTATATAGGGAGTGGCATCAACAGTGTATATAGGGAGTGGCATCAACAGTGATAGGTAGGGTTCAAGGATATAAAGGGACTGCTTCATTACTCAGGATATCTGAATCCTACTGTCCACCAATAGCTATTCTGAACTGTGCAGATGGAAGCTACCATTAAAACCATTTCTCCGCCCTCAAAATTACCGGTCTCCAGCTATAACTTCCTGTCTCAACACCCTCTGCCTCACAGTTTCCACCCCTCTATCCAATAACTTCCTCCCAGAACACACCCCCTCACCCACATTGTGCTTGGCCTTGTGCAATGCAATCACCAGTCTTTTCCCCTCCCCGCTTCCTGTCGCCCCCACCCTCTCCCACAGCCTCCCGATGCTGCCCCTGGCAACTTTTTCCTGATACCTTCTAGTTCCTGCACACTCCACCAGACAGTGTTCTCCTCTCCCCCCACCTGTGCACTGCTATACCTCTCCCTTTGCTGTCCAACTCCTAATTGCTGCTTTTGTTGCAGATGTTGTAGTTTGGCTAGAGAAGCTGGAGACAGAAGTTTTGTGTGTGTGTGTGTGTGTGTGTGTGTGTGTGTGTGTGGTGTTCTTGATTGTGTTAATGTGCGCGTGTCTTCCTTTCTTTTGTTAAAAAGGCTTTGGCTGGAAGCTTGGTGTACAACAGTCTTTTTGTTGTGCCTGTCTGCAACTCACCGTACCATCTTCTCTGTGGATAGCAATCTACATTTTCCATAATTGTAGATGAAGGTGATGATTTTAATTCCACTTAATAATACTCATGCTACAATAATATAAGTAGTTTTTATATTTACTGTACCTAAAAATCACTTGATACTATAATAAAAAAAGAGATTCCTAAAATTATATATTTTTATCTGCCATGAAATGTCTCATATTGTCATATTACAGGCTAAAAAAAAGGAGAGATTATTTCAGGTCTCTGTGCAGTCTCCATATACATCTACGTACAAACTCCATAAGCCATTGTACTCCACAAGCCACCATATGAGGCTTGGCATTGCCCTGTGTACCTACTCTACTAGTCATTTTCTTTCCTGTCCCACACAAAAATAGAGCAAGGAGAAATGACTGTCTATATGCCTCCACATGAACCATAATTTCTCATATCTTATCTTTGTGGTCCTTATTTGTAATTTATGTTGGCAGTAGTAGAATCATTCTGCAGTTAGCTTCAAATGCTGGTTCTCTAAATTTTCTCAAAAGTGTTCCTGAAAAAGAATGTTGTCTTCCCTCCATGGATTCCCATTTGAGTTCCCAAAGCATCTCCATGTTCGCATGTTGTTCAAGTCTAGCAGCCTGCCTCTGAATTCCTTCGATGTCTTCCTTCAAACCGATCTGGCATGGATCTCAAACACTTGAGCAGTACTCAAGAATAGGACGCAATATGCAGTCTCCTTTACAGATGAATCATATTTTTCCAAAACTCTCCCAATAAACAGAAGTTAACAATTTGCCTTCCTTACCATAATCCTCACATGCTCATTCCATCTCATATCGCTTTGCAATGCTAAACCAAGATGTCTGGACATGACTGTGTCAAGCAAAACACTATTAATGCTGTATACGAATATTACGAGTTTGTTTCTCCTACTCACTTGCATTAATTTACTATTTTCTACATTCAGAGCTAGCTGCCATTCATCAAACCAACTAGAAATTTTGTCTAAGTCACCCTGTATCTTCCTACAGTCACTCAACTTCAATACCTTCCCATACACAACAACATTATCTGCAAACAACCGCAGATTGCTGTACATTCTGCTGCGTAAATCATTTACGTATGTAGAAAATAATAATGGTCCAATCATACTTCCCTGGGGCACTCCTGACGACACATTATCTATGCTCGACAATCACTTATAATACTTGAAGTCTTCAAGCCACTCACATATGTGGGAACCAGTTCTACATGCTTATAACTTTTTTAACAGTATGCAGTGGGGCACAAAGTCAAATGCTTTCTGGAACTCGAAAAATATTGTGACTGCTTGTTACCTTTCTGCTGTATATCATGTGAGATAAGTGGAAGCCAAATTTTGCATGAGCAATGCTTTCCAAAATCATGCTTATTTGTGGCCATAAGCTTTTTGGTCTCAAGAAAATTTATTATATTTGAACTGAGCATATGTTCAGGGATTCTGCACAAACTCGATGTTAGGGAGATTGGTCTGTAATTTTGCAGGTCCCTTCTTTTGCCCTACTTATACAGGAGACCTGCACTTTTTTCCAGTCACCTGGGACTTTGCGCTGGTCGAGAGATTCATGTTAAGGGCAAGTTAAGTAAGGGACCAATGCCGCAGAGTACTCTTTGTAAAACAAAACTAGGATTCCATCTGGACCTGGGGACTTATTTGTTTTCACCTCTTTCAGTCATTTCTTTACTATGTCATCCGTACTGGGGTCTGTTCAGTTGTCAAATTATAGTATATTTGTATAATTTTCTGTGTGAGACAGCAAAATTTAAAAGTTTGGCTTTCGTTTTGTTGTCTTCAACTGCCACACCTGACTGTTCAATGAGCGACTTGATGAAAGCCTTAGACCCGATTAGCGATTTTACATGGACCAGAATTTTCTCGTGTTTTCAGTCAGATCTTTTGCTAAGGTAAGATATTAGTAGTTGCATGCATCATGGATAATTATTTTGTCAGAAGCATGAATTTCTACTAACATTTGCCTGTAATTATTTGTGTGTTCTCTTTTGAACTGTGAGTGCAACACCCTTTGCTTACTCAGCATTTTATTGTTAAGCCACAGTGGGTCTTTACAATCCTTAATCCACTTACTCAGCACAAAGTTCTTCCTACTATGATTTCAAATCTGTTTAAACTTTGGGCATAATTACTCTGTGTCTATATTACATAAACTAAGTGTTGTCAATTCACTGTCTAAGTGAGATGCTAACAACTGCTTATCTGCACTTTTTAACAGAAACAGTCTCCTAGTCTTCTTGACTGATTTAGGTCTAAGTTATTTCCATTGTGTGAGGGTTGCTTAACTAGCTGCTCAAGTCAGTTTTCTGAAAATGTGTTCAAAAGCACTTTGCACGACTGACTGACTGTACCCCCTATCAGTGAATCTGTAGGCGTCCCAGACTATGGTTGGTAGGTCAAATGCAACTCCAACTATAGTTGGAGCCATGAGTGATGGCAGTTGCGTTTCGGTTCGTTCTGCGCACCTGGGATGACATCCTCCTACAGTCAATGAATGTTCAGCAGTTTTCCTAGTGCTCTGCTGTGAATGTCTTGGCCAGTGCCAGTATTACATGTAGTTGTGGCAGTTATTTGGTGAATTTATATTCAGTTCGTTGATATCTGTCATGGCTGATGGTGGTGGTCAGTGACTAGTTCTCCATAAACAAGTGAGACACACAATTCCCAGGATACATGCTTTCTTCAAGTGGAAGCAGAAAATGGTGGACCTATCAGAGACATTACCATATCTCAGGAATGCACTGTAGAAGTGAGTGGCATCAACTTTAGAACTGTTCAGCGGATTGACAGAGAAGATAATTTATCTGCCCAAACCGTGGAAGACCAGTTTTCAGATTGCCACGGGGACATCACAGGCATGATAAGCCTGTCACTAATTTAGACAATTCAGACATCTTTGTCAAAATGTTATAAGAAAAGATATGGTCATTATGTATAAGGTAGGTGAATCTGGTATTGTCAAAAAAATTTCACTGAAAATGCGTGAAACTATTTTAAAAGCAGTGTTACCTCAATGCGAAGAATACTGAAAGACACTGGGTTCAAATATGCAAACACAAATGACAGAAAAAAACTTTTAATGGAAAGTTTTGATATTGCTGCTTCAAGGCACAATTCTTAAGACATATCCTTGAAATTAGAAAAATATGGCAAACACTTACTTGGACGAAACCTGGATAAACCGGAGTAAAAAAGCGTGTTAGAAACAGTGATGGTTCGAGTGGCTTTAAAGTACCAGTTGGTACAGGGGAACAAAGAATTGTGTTTCATGCTAGCTCTGCTTCCAGATTCATACCAGAAAACAAGTTAGTGTTTTGTGCAAAAAGGTCAATTCTGGGGATTATCATTCTGAAATGAACTCTGAGACATTTACATTATGGTTTAAAAAATAGTTTCTCCCTTACTTCCCTGCAAAATTGATGATTGTTATGGACAACGCAAGTTATCACTCAGTTGTTAACAAAGCTCCCATGCCGTAGCTTGCAAGTAAAAATATACTGCACAATTTCAATGAAACTCTTGAGTGAATTGTTGCAACTTGTAGGGCTTCACAGGACTTGTGTAAAAGTCTATGAAATCGCTTGTAATACACAGGAACATGAACATACAGTTTAGCATCTTCCATCATATCATTGCCAGCACAATCAGATAGAACTCGTACAAGCACAAGTGAAAAAGAATGCCCCACAACAAAACACGACATTTAAAACTGCCGCCACAGAAAGACTTTTGCACAAATCACTGGACAGCATAGCTCCTTCAGCACGAATGTGACTTTGCATTTTAACTGACAATCTGCTTGATCCCGTCAGTATCACTCTAGACCAGACGAGTCAAACAATGACACCGACTGCGCACGATGCAGATGAAGGCAGTCGCAGCGATTGTAAACAATGAAAGGTGAAGCACACATACAATATTCGTGTTGCCTTTTTCCCTACAGTTTCTCTTCCGCAGCCACAGTTTTATCAGTGATACTGTGGTATATTTTGTCTTTTACGACTGCAATAAAAGTCTTATTTGTACCAAATGTGCTTTATTTTGAAGCATCTTCACTGGACAGTACTTTGACTTCTACATCACCAAGCCATCTGATTACCTGTCATAGCTTTAAGATCATATTCAGCGTTTGCCTCGACTAACCTATATTTTAACAACTGCTGTTTCTGTATAACACACACACACACACACACACACACACACACACACACACACACACACCCACACACGCACGCACGCACGCACGCACGCACACACACAAAGAGGTTCGTTTTTTTAGTACACTGCACTGACATGTCAACTTTGTTTTGATCAAGGTGCTTTAAAATAACGGAAAATGCACCTGGTCTACATAAAACGTTTATCACAGTCACAAAATATGAAAAATTTTCCAATATTACATGCAATATTCTTGCGGTATTAAAATTATTTCCTTCAGAATATTGTACAACATGAAATTTCTGGTAGACTGTGTCTATGTTGGCTGTAATTAGGTGCTACACATGGCAGCAACGTTTTTTGGTGTTTTATGAAAGTTATTATCTGTAAAATTTAATTTTGCCATCGGACACAAGCGTTTTTATTCCCACGTATGTAGATACACCGGATGAAGCACAAATCGCAACTTGCTGTACCAGGCAACATTGCATATCTCTTTCCTTTCTATCCGGATGTCTCACCATGGTAGTCATGTGATGGTGGGGGATTAACTTTCTCCATTGCCCACTGCTCCTGAAACACAAGCTTAGGAACTGTTCAGTGTCTGAATTTCCAAGTGTGTAATGCTCCATCATCTGTAACTGGCAATCATGCAATTCATGTCTGTGCCTCTCCATTCCATGGTCCACCATCATTCACGGATTCAACTATAGTATTGCATAATTCGGGTATTCACATGCTGTAGACTGGGTGAACATAGACTGGCAATGGGAGGTAAAAGGCTGTACACAGATTTTTAAGCTTAAATTGATGGTAGGCAACGAAAACTTCGTACCTCCATCTGTCTCTGAAAACTCTTAATTCCAGTAACTCCATAATCAAAGAGGTTTGAAAGTGCATGAATTTCTCTATCTGTCAATAACTAGGCTTCTGCTAAAAGCTACACATGTACCAACTTTCTTTTTCACTTTTCATTATCTTTTGAGAAACCGTTTTTCTTCACCCCCAAAATTTAACAAAATGCAGTTATGAGATTTTCATTGCCTATCATCAATAATTGCCTATAATTCCATTTTGGGGTCAGTCTCTATACATATTTGTAATAACGTGGTCAAATATGATGCACACCCGACAAAAACCGAAGTTCTGGCTATAACACAAGGTGCTCATAAAACCCTACCCAGTCCATTTTTAGCCCATTATTAATCTGAATTAATATTTTAAAACTAATTATTTTCAATATGCTAGACTGTAGATCTACCAAAGACCAGTTGGCCACATAGATGAAAACTAGATTTATTACCACACATACGAATTTCCAGTAATAGTTTTAAAATTCTTACCAGGTCTTGCCTTTCAATGTGAGTCATTTTTTCCACTATCGACCACAACCAACGCTTAAATTTCACAAGTCTCTCACTGGATTCTCCAGATTCATCGTTGAAACTTGTGTATGATATAAGGACAGCTACATTTATATCTCCAACTCCATTAAGCAGCAAACGTAAATCTTCAGCTGTTAATCCATCAAGTGATCCTGCTGGGAGAACATCAAATACCCCTGTACGGATGCTCTGCAATTCACAAAAATATTTCAATATTAATAAACTGATTTGAATACCAAACTACAGCTACCATTAAAAAATATCTATTACTCACAATAATGCAATTTTCTAATGTTCAGCTGCCATTTACAACATGTGAAACACCACTAATAAATAGCAAGAAAAGTACAATTAACACAAAATCACACTAGAGTGGTTCCGGCCCTCTAATATTGTTTACAAACATATGTTGTCAACTTTCTTGGGGCCTGGGCTTCCTAATTCTGAATTAGTAGAAGTAGCATCGGAGAAAAATTGCTGTAGCTGATGCTCTATATCTTGCCACTGCCAATTTTAACTTCTATACCACTTTATTTTTTTCTAGGTGGGGGGGATTGCAAGTTGACAGATTTCGGCCATTATTATCCTTTTTGGGGCGACATTGCAGTACTGACGATAGACATGTATGATGGGTTAGCTTCCAAGTGATGTTAAGTCAGAAAAATTGAAAGGTAGCCCGACACCACCTATTGTTAGCAGACAGGCAGATCTCTGTATCCGACAAGTGGCAAGGGTCCTAGTTTGACAGTTCACTCACAGAGAGCACTGAATGTTATTACGCTAAAGGAAACTGCTTGTTTTCTGACATAAGCAGGACTGGAGAAAACTGGAAGGAACTGGTGTCGACAGCAGACATTTCCAGTATCCCAGAGAGCAGTACGTTATGCGAAAAAGCACTTGAAGTGGCAAATAAGCTCAGTATTCAGGACTTCCTGCATCTAATGGGTGAGTCGACACACTTAAGAAGATTACAATGTGGTGAACACTATAAGGTAAATGTAGTAAATTTTAGTGAATAGCAAAGTGGCAGATAAAATGAATCTGAACACAATATTAATTGAAGGACATACGAATTACTGATGGAACAAGGCTTTCCTTCAGAATCTTTCTAAATACCACATGTTTGCCTCAATGTGACGTACCAATGCTGATAGGTCTGAAAAGATCAAGTGTCTTGTAACTGGCAAATCAAAGAAACCCTGTCGTTTTAAAAATGTGAAAATATTGTCCACTAACTACAGTGTATGGATAACATCATAACTTTCTGAAAAACATTTGCATAGTCTTACTGGAAAAGTGTGAGCCTGGTAACAGGGATATTCTCCTCTTGGTAGAGTTTCACATTACAAAGTTAATTATTGCCACCTAAACTGCACATGCACACTGCTGAGCTTGTATGTGGCAATTATCCATGTTCTGAAGATACATTACAGGAAAACCATTTTGCAGAAGGCATTACGTTTGATAATGGCTGGGAAGGACCTGGCATCCTTTCAAGTTCAATTCTTGACACACTGCACTACACAGGTTGGTCCATTGATAGTGGCCAGGCCAAATATCTCACGAAATAAGAGTCCAACGAAAAAACTACAAAGAACAAAACTTGTCTAGCTTGAAGAGGTAAACCAGATGGCGCTATTGTTGGCCCGCTAGATGGCGCTGCCATAGATCAAACGGAAATCAACTGAGTCTTTTTAAAATAGGAACCCCCATTTTTAATTACATATTCGTGTAGTACGTAAAGAAACATGAATGTTTTAGTTGGACCACTTTTTTCGCTTTGTGATAGATAGTGCTGTAATAGTCACAAACATATGGCTCACAATTTTAGACGAACAGTTGGTAACAGGTAGGTTTTTTAAAATTAAAATACAGAACATAGGTATGTTTGAACATTTTATTTCGGTTGTTCCAATGTGATACATGTACCTGTGAACTTATCATTTCTGAGAATGCATGCTGTTACAGCGTGATTACCTGTAAATATCACATTAATGCAATAAATGCTCAAAATGATGTCTGTCAACCTCAATGAATTTGGCAATATGTGTAAAGACATTCCTCTCAACAGCGAGTAGTTCGCCTTCTGTAATGTTCGCACATGAATTGACAATGTGCTGCCGCATGTTGTCAGGCGTTGTTGGTGGATCACGACAGCAAGTATCCTTCAACTTTCCCCACAGAAAGAAATCCGGGGATGTCATATACGGTGAACGTGCGGGCCATGGTATGGTGCTTCGACGACCAATCCACCTGTCATGAAATATACTATTCAATACCGCTTCAACTGCACGCGAGCTACGTGCCGGACATCCATCATGTTGGAAGTGCATTGTCATTCTGTCATGCAGCGAAACATCTTTTAGTAACATCAGTAGAACATTATGTAGGAAATCAGCATACATTGCACCATTTAGACTACCATCGACAAAATGGGGGCCAATTATCCTTCCTCCCATTATGCTGCAACATACATTAACCAGCCAAGGTCGCTGATGTTCCACTTGTCACAGTCATCGTGGATTTTCTGTTGCCCAATAGTGCATATTATGCCGGTTTACATTACCATTGTTGGTGAATGACACTTCGTCGCTAAATAGAACGTGTGCAAAAAATCTGTCACCATCCCGTAATTTCTCCTGTGCCCAGTGGCAGAAAATGTTCAAAGTTGTTGGCATGCAATTCCTGGCACATAGAAATATGGTACGGGTGAAATCGATGTTGATTTAGCATTCTCAACACTGACGTTTTTGAGATTCCCGATTCTCGCGCAATTTGTCTGCTACTGACGTGCGGATTATCTGCGACAGCAGGTAAAACACCTACTTGGGCATCATCATTTGTTGCAGGTCGTGGTTTACGTTTCACATGTGGCTGAACACTTCCTGTTTCCTTAAATAACATAACTATCCGGCAAACAGTCTGGACCCTTGGATGATGTCGTCCAGGATACTGAGCAGCATATATAGCACACGCCCGTTGGGAATTTTAGTCACAACAGCCATACAGCAACACGATATCGACCTTTTCTGCAGTTGGTAAACGGTCCATTTTAACACAGGTAATGTATCACGAAGCAAATACCGTTCGCACTGGCGGAATGTTACGCGATACCACGTACTTGTACGCCTGTGACTATTACAGCGCCATCTATCACAAAGCGAAAAACGTGGTCCAACTAAAACATTCATATTTCTTTACGTACTACACAAATATGTAATAAAAAATGGGGGTTCCTACTTTAAAAAACGCAGTTGATATCCGTTTGACCTATGGCAGTGCCATCTAGCAGGCCAACCAAAGCGCCATCTGGTTTCCCCCTTCAAGGTAGACGAGATTCGTTCTTTGTAGTTTTTTAGTTTGATGCTTATTTTTTGAGATATTTGGCCCGGTCACTATCAATGGACAACCCTGTATAGTCAACATACATAGGCTACGCATACTGCCTTGTGGAAACAGTGGACAATCTTGTAATTTTTTTTTTTTTACACATATTTCACAGTCATGTTACCCAAGTGTTATCAGTTCTGTCTTATTACCAAGTCATCACCAGATGATCTGCGCACCATTCCTCTTTTCCTCTGATTTTAAAACAGATTGTCTAATAAAGAAGCTATTTTTGTGATCTAAGGCTGAAAGGGATGGAGGGGGTTAAGGAGTCCACTACTCCATTCCCACTGATTCCAAAATGCTGAATTCTTCCAAAGAGATGAAGTGGGCTAGGTCTGCCAGATCTGGCTTCTGGTAATGATGACTGTGAAGCCTCTTCATTTCGATGTGGGAAAAGAAGCAGTTGGATCATCCATGAAAGACTTTCTGCGAATACACAATAATGTTGTCACCTTTGAAAAGTGTCTATAGAAGCTTTAAATGCAACAGTTAATAATATGGAAATAATGGTCCAATGTATCTACGAACTAGAAAACCAGATTGAAAAAGTTGCTAAAAGAAATTTAAACAAGCTATAATTCTGGATATTTGTGTGAAAAAGTTGAAACTACCAATTTGTTCAGAAAGTATCAAACGTGTGTGAAAGTGAGGATTTTAAATTAATAGTCAATACGATTAATACAGTGTCCTGCAACCTCTTCAAACTACCCAACAAAGGTAAAGCTACTGGACTCCTGTGGATCAATCAAATAGAAAAGACCCAGTAGAACTTCATATTAGGGAAGACATTAATAACTAACAGTGGTAATTAATATTTAGCTGTTTAAACCAAACCCTTCTGAATATCCCTTACAGAAGTTAACCACAATGAGACCAGGAAATGGTCTGAGGAACATAAGGTAGGAGTTTAGCACCCTGAATCACTGAAAGGCACACAAACGAGACTGTTGACTCTGGTAGCTTTTGGATGAATCCTTTTTCAGAGCTACTGAATATGTACTCAAGCTCTGAAGAAGGATTCATCTGAAAGCTAACAAAGTTCTCAGCCATGTTTATGTGATTTTTATAACACTTTGCAGCAAAACTTTTAACAACCGAGAAAATTTAAGAGTAAGGTAAAGCAGCTGAACTGTACTACAAACCTAGTCACAAATTTATCTGTGAGAAAAAGTGCTTTGCTATGTTAACCTATTTCTCGCCAGGAAGTCTGTGGACGATCTGGAGGAAAAAAAACTCTTACCTCAAGTGCTTTCTCCTGAACTTTTATCATCCGACATTCAGCATATTTACGCACATAGTCATACACATTTTGAGCAGTTACTTCCACATCTCTGCCACCTGGTATTAACTCCAAAGACCCTCCACCCTCTTCAGGGCTCAGGTCAATGCTGTAAAGTGACAGAGAAGGATACACATAACAACTGTGCACAATAGTTCATTTCCACACTAGGCCTAACTAAAATATAAAATAAATAAGTAACATTAGTACATACAACTCACAGAACATAGACAGTAATATGAATTTACCTGAAAGTGAGATCCAGAGCTGAGAACAAACTATTGCTGTCTTTAGTCTCTGCATCTACTACTAACTGCCGGAGGCTTTCATAAATAACAGGATCGAAGAAAGCCAGGTCATGAAATCGAATTGGCCTTCCCAGTATAAATTTCATGACATGTCGATTCAGGAATATTGGACACAGCTCATTTTGTAGCAGGCAGAGTCCGAGAAGCCTGAAATTTATAAATTCAAGAGACAAATGAAAGACCGGTCATTATAGAGTTGAGTTTGACGCATTAAACATTTGGACACGTGCTACTCAATGCATTCTTAATGGTTTCTGAAACAGTGTTAACAATAATCTATTACAGTACACAATAAGCTACCACAAAGAGGGGGGAGGGAAACACCATACCTCCTCTTCCACCACCACCACACTTATGAATCAATAATCAACTGAATAAGACACACCTGCCAGGTAGCATGTAGCAGCCTCTTTTGCCCCAATGATTATGGCATGGACTATACAATAACAGAAAACTCCACAATCTCACTGACTGTGGGGAGCATTGCCTTTTGTCATTTTTGACAAATCCATACACTGTAACAAGTGCACAGTGTCCAACAGCTGTGTCCCTGTGCCAGTCAAAATGTCATTTTGTCAGCAGAGGAATACGTGTGGGTCAGTGGTACCTGTATGTAGCCCCTGATGTGGAAATGTTTCTGCACAGTTTGGCTCCTCATAAATTGCCATAATCAAATACTGAATTGGCAAACTGAATTGATTTGTCACCTGAAAAGCCAAGTGCCTGCACATCCATGAAGATAGGAGATTCTGAGGCATCGGATACCTATTAGTTGGCCATGGTCTAATCTTACCTGTGTAGCACTTGATTGTTACCATACGGCCAGTGCCAATCGTGTGACAGAGTAGGTAATCTACATCAGCTCCCCACCCTCTTTGCTAATTCGATTGCACTTGTTGAGTGTAAAGGTCTATCTTCTATAAAATTATGAGACAGAATTACTGGCCAGTACTTATCACAAAGAGAAATGTCAGTACTACCTACAGACTCACATAAAAGTACATATAGAATTCTAGCTTTCGGAACTACTTACGGCTTCCCACGGAAAGACTGGGGAAGGTTAAAGAGGAAGAAAAGGCCATTCACCTGTATAAAACACTGTGCGGTGGACACAAATTAATAAACAACACAAACGGTTTTTAGGAATTTCTCTGTCTTTGATGTTGTAGGATTTACAAGCAGTAGCTTGTAGTGAGCGAGTGCTTGAGGTGGTTTCTACAGAGGAGAGTGACAGAAGGTGACAGGAAGTGGAGTGAAAAGGATATCAGGGAGAGAGGACTTCATAATGGTGCTTGACTTGAGAAAGCTGTAGCCTCAGTGGAGAGAGGATGGAGGCTACAATATAAAAGGCAGAGCAACTTGTTAAACCACACATTGTTTATCAACTAACTTGTATGTACTGAAGTGAAGCAAAAAGTGATTCCCCGGTTATGAGTTATAAGTAAGTTCTCACTTCTTGGCTGATGTCACCCCAATGTTTCTCGTGCTCAGCTTTTGCCTTATTTTAACGTCCAGTTGCCTTGTCGTATTTTCTTGAAGCTGTGGACCTGCTACTTAATACCACTAATTATACTGTATAGACTTCTTTGCCAACTGCAAAGGGTCGAGGGCTGCAAGAAAACTCACAACTATGCCAACTCACTAAGAAATGACATAATTACTTTAGAAAGAACTCTTCTATATTTTGTTGCTCAAATAAAACAACTGCACAGTCTGGTGAACAGATTTCACATTAACTCTAGCAACATCTATGGAGTGAATCCTGTGACATCATATGAGACATAAAACAATTTCAATCGTTTTATTGGGTGTTTGCATCGGTAGACAGTGCCACTTTCTGATACTCAGAACACTGCCAAGCTATGGCGCCAAAACACAAACGACCCCTTTACATCAAGTGAAGATGCTCATTGCTGTTCCACTCTGCCAATGTCCTGTGTCCAAGCTTTGTTCATCATCTCTGCACATATCAACATAAAGTGTGAAAAGAGGCTTGTTCACTACCTACTAACTACCTAAAGTACATTTTCCACTTTCACAATTATCTTTCATTGGCCTAAGAGGAAACAGTGGATCATGTTTTTCAGTTACACTGCTGTACATATAACCACCACTAACCTGACTGAGCACTTGAATGGGCAGAGAACAATTGTTTGCTTCAGGGACAGTTGGTACCCAGTATAAAGCTGGCTTCACAACATGGCTGAAGGGACCTGACTGCCAAACAAACTACATGAACTATGGACTACTTGGGTTCAACCACATGATACTAGTTTCCTTGATCTGTGGAGATGAGAACATGTTCTCCATCACATCCTTGCATCCTGAAACTTATAAATGCACTACCTTTTAACTGCAGGAGCTGAGTACCTGCTTTTCCTTCTTACCCTTCCCCTCTCTGAACTCCAAGGAAGGTTATAATAATGCATGTAGTTTTATTTGGGCTAATCAGCAACACAGCACTTCTCCTGAAGGTAAGCAGGAGCTAGCAAGTCTGTCTCGTAATTTTATAGTTTTCTCAAGACATTTCTCCTTTTGGTACGATTAAATCAGTTGTGGGTAGGGCCCTTCTGTAATAATTTATCTGTATGCTACTGTATTACAAAATTTGATACTGCAGACAACAGAGGGCAAGCTTTCTTTGTGAACAGCTTTCGTGCAGAATTTGTATCTTTGTAGGTTTTTTTTAAAGTTGAAGTGTTGTTTTGTCTGCAAATCCACATTGAAATATTAAAACAAATTACACATATGAAATTTATTACTGCCCAGACTGACTTTCAGTCAGATGATGGTTTATTCAAAGATCCCTAAATGCAAAATAGATGTGAATTCTGCCCCCAATGTGAAAACATGGAATTACTTAATACACGCTATGTGTAAGAACCTGTTTGTACAATAAAAAGTGCATGAACGCAACAATGTACCCATGCGCTCAAATGCTTTGGTGCCATGTCAATTGTGGGTGGTTGAGTGGTCTATTTAAGATACACACCATGTAATGAAACGCAGTGGCAAATTATGTGGCACATTTGTTGGTTGTCTTGAATACTGCTAGAGGTCGGTGTGAACTAAGAATAGAAAGTATATGGAATGGAAACTTGGCTCCAATCCATGCATCAAATTTTAGTGCGCTTGCGAGAAGTCAGTTTTTCGAAGCACTGCAAAAGTTATAAATACATAATGAGCAGTAATATGAGAGAAGACCACACAGGGAAAAAGAACAACTCTCACAAAGTGACCAGTAAACAATGAAAGCTCACTGAACAGTAAAAAATACTGTATGTAAATGACACAAAAGTACATCAACTCCTGCAGCTGGATTTTCGGTAAAATTCTCCTTCTTCACTGAAAAAAAAAAAAATTAAAAACAACTTGTTTGGGATTGGTCATTTTCTTCACTACTGTACATAATACCTTAACCGATTCTTGGGAAACTAATTGGCACTCAAAATTGATTTCTTTTGCATCTTACAATTTCAAGTCACAGCTTAATGACAAACTGCCAATTGTTTCGATAATGGTCTAGTCACTGTGATACTTAATTTTCTAGCACACTGCAGCATAAAATTTGCAGGGCTTGCAGTGAAAAATGTGCTTATTTCAGGTGAAATGTTGCTTTGTATTAAATGTAGCTAACATATCAAAACTGTTTTCAAAATTGGAATTAAGAGCCACATTTCACTACAGTATGGAGGAAAAAAAGTTTAAAAATGGAAAATTCGGGATGGAATGTAACAATATTATGAGAAAGAAAGTTGTTACTTACCATATGGCGGAGATGCTGTGTCGCAGATAGGCATTTGTCAACAACACACACACACACACACACACACACACACACACACACACACACACACACACACAAACTGCAGCACACACAACTACAGTCTCAGGCAACTGACAGTGTGGTTTCAGTTGCCTAAGACTGCAGTCGTGTGTCAGTGTTGCGTGTGTGTGTGTGTGTGTGTGTGTTTTGTCTATCGTTGACGAAGGTCTTAATGGCTGAAAGCTTTAATTACGAGAGTCTTTTTGTTGTGCCTACCTGCGACTCAGCATCTCTGCTATATGGTGAGTAGCAACTTTCCTTCTAATTATATTAAAAAAGTTAAAGTATTTTATTTGAGTGCGCTGCCTGATGGTGCCACGTGCAAGAGGCATGCAGCTCAGTTGTGAACAGTTCGTGCAAGTACACACAAGTTTCTCAAATTAGTGATCACAATTTGTTGTTGTACTTCCTGCTGAAAGAAATTGAAGAAGAAGAAAAAGGAGACATTCTACACCTACATTTACATAATGGTAAAGCTGAAACACAACCCATATTTAGAATACTGCTTGACGGAAGTTTCTTTATTACATGTATCAACTGCCATTTATTAAACGAATATGACTGATATTACGCGTATTAAAGTGAACTTATAGATCCGAGCCTAATTCAAAAAAATTTCTATAAATTAAATTTTAATGCAACCTACTGTCTTCGTTTAAAGCAATACCTATGCATTACTTTTAGGTTGAAAGCATGAATGAAAACTACAGCACTGACCCAATTCCTGCAGTATGCTTTTGTAGGAAATAAATTCGATTTATCGGCTCGCAGTAACAGAAAAGTAAAATTAAGAAGTAAAATAAAATTGTTGCATGTAAAAACCTGATATTTACAGAACAAAGTAGTTTCATTACCATCTGAAGCTAAAAGCAGTTGCAGTTCAGTTCACAGCTTGCATGTGTGAACAATAATGAATTTAAAAGCTTGTGAGATAAGTTTGTAGTTAGATATTTACCACAGGTTCTTTCATCAGTGTTTCCTTTCAAAAAAGTTTATCTTTACTTGGTTAAATTACTACTGTTTCATAAGAATGTACATTTCAAACCTTAGCAATAAGCAGCTATCATTTTGGTATTTACTTGGTTTCAATATGGTGTCGAGCACAATGCTCTACTTCATATAAGCTAAAGGAGCAAATCTCTGCTTTTCTTTCTGTATACTGTCTATTCTGTGACAATACTGTGCCAACCTCAACAAGCAATTGCATGGTTGCCGTTCCCGAATGCTTTGTGTTGTAAGTTGCTCGTTGTTTTGGAATGACAGTGTGTGTGTGTGTGTGTGTGTGTGTGTGTGTGTGTGTGTGTGAGAGAGAGAGAGAGAGAGAGAGAGAGAGAGAGAGAGAGAGAGAGAGAGATCATATACACCCTGGACTTCCCAGTTACGAATACACTTTTTCCCAGGTGAAAATGCATTATATCCTGGATGAAAGTGCATTTTTTCTGTGTTACATGGTAATATATGTTCCATTGGAGCTGTGAAACTTGAATTCAACCAAATACAGTACGGTAGCTTTAGAACAACACGTTTAAATTCACAATGTGGCTATATGTCAGCCATTTTTGAAGCTAATTGGGTTTCCATTTGCCATTTTATTGGTAGACAAGGGCGCCATCTGCTGTGTCGCGCCCCGTTCAAATTGCCTTAGATCAAATTCAAATAGCTTTTTCCACCTTTACTCAAAAAACAGTAACAGCAGTGATTTCTGTATATAATGGTAGCAACAAGGAAAGTTTTAGTAGCAATATGTATAAATTTTTCAATGTGGATACAACTTCCTGTTGCTTGCAATCTGAATGTAAGTCAATGCATTTTGAGCAGGTGCCACCTGAAGATTCTGGAGTAAACTTCAAAATGTGTTGTGCTTAACTGATATAAATGGTGACTGGCACAGAAATTCAGTGTTTTTGTTGTATTTTGAGGGTAGTCACAGGTTTAAACACCAGTGCGCTATGAATGAGAATACTGTTAAAAAAACTGTGCATTACAAGCAATCAACACAAGTAATTCAGTAACAATAATTATTTGGAAGAAAATTAAATAATTTTACATTTCATTTTAAGAATGTTTTACGGACATTTCATTTTTATAATGCTTTCATTGGCATTTTGCTTTTACAGCATTTCCATTGACACCTATTTTGGCAACTGTTTCACTGAACCTTAAAATAAATTAAGCTTGGTATAGAGTCGTCTTGTAACTTTACTTGTACACTCAAAAGATTCAGATTTACATACAGTAAACAATTAATACTGGGTGATTTCATCTCAAATCATACAGGACATGACAACTCCTGGTCATGAATTTCTCTGGAAAAAATCTATTGGACCTCTTATTATAAGTGTTAAGAAATGAAGTATTTTCATTTTATCTTAATTTCTGTAAATAGTACGGCCCTTTGAAAAATTTATAATTTGTAAGTAACTCTTAAAACAGTAGACAACAAAAAAATAACTAATAAACTAAAAGTACTGGAGACCTGGCAGATGTTTTGCACTAAAGCTCACTCTTAGTGTGTTGAAATTTAGTTGAAATCCGCACACTTATGGGCTTCCTTTAACTTACAAATGTAAGATGAAAATACGAAATTTAAGTTAATTTTTCCTCTCAATTTTTTTTTCTAATTTGGGAAGTCACAGAACATTACATTTTCTGTCATATTAGCAGATACTACTTCTGTAATTATAAACAGTATCTTCTCTGCTCCAGCTCTCTGCATTATGTAAATATTTATTATTAAAAATGCAAAAAAATGTATTTTTATGAATTTTTATAGATTATTTACTTGAGAATTACACAAAATACTGTTTGGTTAATATGTTAGCAGTCAGTGCATACCCAGTGGGCAATATTTTCCTGTGTAAAGTGTTAAAAATTTCTCAACAGTCTGTACATTTTGCATCACTGAATTTCTAGTGCAAAATATGAATGTTGGCAACACCGTTTCCAGTGCTCTTCTGTTTAAACCAAACGAGTGAGAGCTTGCACATAAACCATTCTGCATCAATTTTTGTGTTTGGTTTGAACTTTTTGTTAGACACAATGTCAGTGAGAAAATACAGTGGTGAAAGAGTGAGGGGTGTGAACTATGAAAGAAAGACACAAGATGGTGTTTAAGAAAAGTGAAAAACACTTCACAGTTGTTGGAAATCTGTCAGAGGTATTGCAGAAATATCTTGATCCTCAAGTAACAGTATTAGCATCATATTCATTGTACAGGAATTGCTACACACATTACAAGAAGAAATTTACTGACAATGCAACTGAATGATCACCATCACCCAAATGTGAAACTGAAGAAGACAGTGCAGATGTTTATTCCTCGGTGTGAAACAGTTGATTTGTTGAATGTCAGCATTTCTGCTGCAGCCCCTACTATATCCCCCCTTCAATGTCCAGAAACTTTAAGAAGCACAAGGAGAGGGGGGGGGGGGAGCAAGCATGTAAAAAGAAAAGTGGAAGGAATTGAAACAAGTTTTATGCAAGCAACCTCTTCAAAACTTTGTGAAGTGTGTAATGTAGATGCAGTTGGTGCAGAACCTGAAGATAGTGATATGTGCATGAAATGTGATGTGTGGTTTCAAAACCTTAATACTGCTGTCTCAGCAGCCATCTATACTGGGAAGAGACAGTTGCTGTCACTGATACCAAGTAGCTACTCCAAGCAGCAGATACAGAAATACATACCCACTTCCTCACATTAGCTGATTTCAAAAGCTCATGAAATAAAGAATGAGAAAAGTATTTGGGCATGCCCAGATTCTTACTGTGGGCATCCATTGCAAGGTGATATGCTTACTGTTGCTCTGGAATATTACCTATGTGATGACAAAGACTGCAGCAGGCAAAGTCCTAACCAGGATGATGATACCTCTGTTGGCGAAAAAAAGGTAAAAAGATATATAACAAGATCAATAAGAGAAGTACATCTCCTAATGAAAAAGAAGGACCCAAATTTAAAAATTAGGCTCTCATAATTCTACTCATTACAACCAAAATGCATAAAATGCCAGCCAGTGAAGGAAGTATGCACATGTATTTACTACACTAATTTGAAACTTGTTTGTTTCACCATAAGCAGTGTAGTACACAGGGATGTAGACAATACGATGTGTATACGTCAAGAGCCGCAAGATAAAATGTTTGTTGCAGGAGTGAGCAATGTGTCCTGATGCTGAAGTGATGACATTACACCTTCAGGATACTGATAATGACATAACCTATGCTTGGAGGAGGGAGGAGAGTTGGTGAAGAAGACAGTAGAACCAGAGAAGTTTTTTTTTTACACAGGGTAGGCGCTGGGCCACGAAAGGAATAGCTCACCATCAAATCCAGAGGATTCAGTGACAGAATACTGACATGTTAAGTTCTTCATTTCACTTTGCTGGGAACCTGTCTGTTGCTCTGCAGAATGAAATTCAGAGCTACCACTGACACACATAATCACAGATATCAATATTCACATATGTTGCTCACTTTCTTGGAACATCACACTGTTTTGCTATTGTCAGTGATCATCTCATTCATGACAGTGCACATACATGCTACGCTGTCAGCATCATAACTGATGACGTAACATCTAGAGGTCACGCATTTCCTAAACATGTGTACATGACTGATGGTGCAGCATCTAATTTTAAAGGCCGCTTTCAGTTGTATGAGCTTGGTCAACACTGTAGTACAAGAATTAAGACAAAAAAAGGATATTTTCAGCAACAGGTCATGAGAAAAGTGCATGTGATGGTATAGGAGGTCTCTGTAAACATTATGCAACAAGATTTAATCTGCGACATGAAGTAGTTGATGCTATAAGAGATGCTACTCCATTTGTGCACACCATATCAATGTTAACAACAAACGTGAAACTCTTAATTCTAAATGAAAGTACATTAAGGGTGTTCCATTTAAAAAAGAGAGAAGCATGGTCTGCTATGAAGCCTATGGTAGGAATTCAATCAAGTCACTGCTGGGTTGTATCTTAATTCTAAATGAAAGTACATTAAGGGTGTTCCATTTAAAAAAGAGAGAAGCATGGTCTGCTATGAAGCCTATGGTAGGAATTCAATCAAGTCACTGCTGGGTTGTATCCCAGAGTAGCACATACATTGCAAGAATGGTTCTCCACAAAACAGTCTTTACTGTGTGTGAAATGCAGAGACCACAGTATACATTAGATGACTTTGTAGTGAGCCACTTCATTTCTTATGTGTATGACAATTGGTGGTGGATGGGAAAGATAGTAAGTGTCTCTCATGAGATGCAAGATATAACCGTTTTCATTATAACATTTCATGGTCCTGCTAATGCTTTCAAATGGCCAACATCAAAAGATCAGTGTGCAGTTCCCACTTCCTAAGTACTGCTCTTGTTGGATCATCCTTGTCCATGTGCAAGTTTAGCTCAGCTATACAAGTTCAATGAGAAGCAGATGAAAAAAAGCAAATGAACTCTCTTCAGCAGTGCAGTGTTGACTGTTAGATTGCAGGTGATTTTAATTCATGGAAAGTCACGAAGAAGTAAGATCATGACAGAAGACAATAACAATTCTGAATAGAAAAATGGATATAATTAAAATCAGCGATCAATTTAAATATTTCAGTGTTCATGATTTTTTGACCTTGAGAGTAGAGGTAGGCCTACCTAACAAATTTATCACATTTTGTACAGACAAGTATTGCCTACTCTGTACATTTCCAAAGTATAATGACCAACTAACGTACAAAATTTTTAGACTGGGGTTTTGGAGAAAATTATTTTTAAATAACCAAAAGGTTTCAGATTCTTTCATCTTTACATACAAGTATTTTGACAGTTTAAGAACTTCATGCCTCGTTTCTGAAGACAGTTAACATCCTGTGACTGTTCATATTTTCAAAACATAATTTTGAAATTCGCAATACATTGGAAATTTTCATAGCTTATTTTAAAAAAAGTAAGGGCGGGGAGGGAGGGGGGGGGGTTCATAACTGTGTATGTATTAATCATGACTCATAATACTGGGAACAAAGTATTTATTGAAAATAAATTTGGACCTGTATCACTTTTGGTTTCTTTATTACAATTCTTCCCTTTTGTTACGACATTTTGAGAAACACAGTCATTTAGAAATGTCTGTAGTGTTTCAACAAATCATCATAAAATCAAAATATTGTTGTTTTGGAGAGGTATCATGTGGAACTTCAACATATATCTTTTTCAGCAAACTTTGATGTGACACATTCACTCTTCACCTGTACAATTTGAGATGAAATCATCCTACTGCAGATAAAATAAAGCTTGAGGAGCAGTTTTAGGATTATAAATTTCATATGTCTTCCTTCTGCAGATTCAACTACTGTAAAAGATGACCATTGTTTATAAGGAACTGCTCAGCAATTGCAATGAAGAGTTCTTGGGTAAGATAATTTCACAATTTTTCGTAAGTAACAATACGCCTTAGCAGGAAGAAAATGTACGGTCAGAGAAAATTTTCTTCTTTGTTGAGAATATTGTGATACTTTTACAACTAGCTTGAAGTTCAAGAAGCCCCTTCTACAGATTTGTTATATTTTTAATATTTAGAATATCAGAAGCTGAACTACACATTCTTTTTCAAACCAGCCAAGTCAACCTTCTAACTATTTTTTAATATTTAGAATATCAGAAGCTGAACTACACATTCTTTTTCAAATCAGCCAAGTCAAATTTCTAACTATATTTATTATTCACATATGAGCCCAGGAGAACCATGCGAGGTGCAATCTATCAATGTCATGTTTGATGGTTGGCCTTTCTTTGTGGCTAAATTTGCTTCATCCTTTCAGAATGAAGGCTCTTTCTTTCATTAGACTACGGTGTTCCAGTCTGTTTTCTAATTTCCCTCTGACCAACTTTCCAATCAAATATCTTTTGTCTGAATGTTTTCCTATCTGTAAGGTCTGAGTGAGTTATACCAGCTGCTTTAAGATTCTCCTTAATTGTAGCAATCCATTTCATTGGCTCAGTTTTAGCCTTCCTTCTGTTTTCGAAGAATTCTACTATTTGTTTTGTCAACCTTGTGGGTGCCATTCTTTTAATGTGCCCATAAAATTTAAGTCTTCATTTTCTCATGTCACCATGTATGTCCGTGTATTCTTCTATTTCCTTATTACTTCTCAGCCTATAAGTTTCTCCATCAGTAATTTTGGGGCCCAATATTTTCCTAATAATCTTTTTTTCTAATTTCTTCAATATCCCACTTGCTATTTAAAATTAAAGTTTCTTCTCAATAAAGACATTCAGGTTTGATTACTGTGCTGTAATGTCTAAGTTAACTGAATTTAGAAAGTGATATATAATAAATATTTTGTGTTAATCTGATTGCAGTTGGCATCTTTTGACAGCGAACTTCATTTGCAGCTTTTTCCAGACCGTTTTCTTGTATTATTTCCCCCAAGTATTGAAATTGAGATAGCCTTTTTATTTTTCCATATTTCTTATCCAAATATTTTAGTGCTTGTTTGTTGCATGTCATGTATTCCGTTTTTTCTAATGTTATTTGTAGTTCTACCTCTTCTGAGACTTCTTTAAGAATTTCAATTTGTTTTTGAGCTGTGGTAACATCCATAGTTAAAATTGCCAGTTCGGCAATCTACTGTAATATCACTTCTACCTAACTTGATTGATTGGTCTACATTTTGAATCGACTTCTGCTCTCGCCATTCTGTAATTACTTTTTCCAAAATACAGTTAAACAGTAATGGAGAGAGTCCATCCCCCTGTCTAACACCAGACTTTATTTCAAATGGTTCAGAAATGTCTCCCATCCAGAGACTGGTTTGATGCAGCTCTCCATGCTACTCTATCCTGTGCAAGCTTCTTCATCTCCCAGTACCTACTGCAACCTACATACACTCCTGGAAATTGAAATAAGAACACCGTGAATTCATTGTCCCAGGAAGGGGAAACTTTATTGACACATTCCTGGGGTCAGATACATCACATGATCACACTGACAGAACCACAGGCACATAGACACAGGCAACAGAGCATGCACAATGTCGGCACTAGTACAGTGTATATCCACCTTTCGCAGCAATGCAGGCTGCTATTCTCCCATGGAGACGATTGTAGAGATGCTGGATGTAGTCCTGTGGAACGGCTTGCCATGCCATTTCCACCTGGCGCCTCAGTTGGACCAGCGTTCGTGCTGGACGTGCAGACCGCGTGAGACGGCGCTTCATCCAGTCCCAAACATGCTCAATGGGGGACAGATCCGGAGATCTTGCTGGCCAGGGTAGTTGACTTACACCTTCTAGAGCACGCTGGGTGGCACGGGATACATGCGGACGTGCATTGTCCTGATGGAACAGCAAGTTCCCTTGCCGGTCTAGGAATGGTAGAACGATGGGTTCGATGACGGTTTGGATGTACCGTGCACTATTCAGTGTCCCCTCGATGATCACCAGTGGTGTACGGCCAGTGTAGGAGATCGCTCCCCACACCATGATGCCGGGTGTTGGCCCTGTGTGCCTCGGTCGTATGCAGTCCTGATTGTGGCGCTCACCTGCATGGCGCCAAACACGCATACGACCATCATTGGCACCAAGGCAGAAGCGAATCTCATCACTGAAGACGACACGTCTCCATTCGTCCCTCCATTCACGCCTGTCGCGACACCACTGGAGGCGGGCTGCACGATGTTGGGGCGTGAGCGGAAGACGGCCTAACGGTGTGCGAGACCATAGCCCAGCTTCATGGAGACGGTTGCGAATGGTCCTCGCCGGTACCCCAGGAGCAACAGTGTCCCTAATTTGCTGGGAAGTGGCGGTGCGGTCCCCTACGGCACTGCGTAGGATCCTACGGTCTTGGCGTGCATCCGTGCGTCGCTGTGGTCCGGTCCCAGGTCGACGGGCACGTGCATCTTCCGCCGACCACT
Source organism: Schistocerca piceifrons (assembly GCF_021461385.2). Taxonomy (NCBI): domain Eukaryota; kingdom Metazoa; phylum Arthropoda; class Insecta; order Orthoptera; family Acrididae; genus Schistocerca; species Schistocerca piceifrons. The sequence continues at coordinate 1,060,250,124 of NC_060139.1, forward strand.
GGCGACAACATCGATGTACTGTGGAGACCTCACGCCCCACGTGTTGAGCAATTCGGCGGTACGTCCACCCGGCCTCCCGCATGCCCACTATACGCCCTCGCTCAAAGTCCGTCAACTGCACATAAGGTTCACGTCCACGCTGTCGTGGCATGCTACCAGTGTTAAAGACTGCGATGGAGCTCTGTATGCCACGGCAAACTGGCTGACACTGACGGCGGCGGTGCACAAATGCTGCGCAGCTAGCGCCATTCGACGGCCAACACCGCGGTTCCTGGTGTGTCCACTGTGCCGTGCGTGTGATCATTGCTTGTACAGCCCTCTCGCAGTGTCCGGAGCAAGTATGGTGGGTCTGACACACCGGTGTCAATGTGTTCTTTTTTCCATTTCCAGGAGTGTAGTTCTGAATCTCCTTAGTGTATTCATCCCTTGGTCTCCTTCTACTCTACAATTTTTACCCTCCACACTTCCCTCCAGTACTAAATTGGTGATCCCTTGCTTCAGAACATGTCTTACCAATCGATCCCTTCTTTTGGTCAGGTTGTGCCACAAATTTCTCTTCTCCCCAATTCTATTCAGTACCACCTCATTAGTTATGTGATCTACCCATTTAGTCTTCAGCATTCTTCTGTAACAGCACATTTTGAAAATTTCTATTCTCTTCTTGTCTAAACTATTTATCGTCCATGTTTCACTTCCATAGATGGCTACACTTCATACAAATACTTTCAGAGAAGACTTCCTGACAATTAAATCTATACTCAATGTTAACAGACTTCTCTTCTTCAGAAACGCCTTCCTTGCCGTTGCCAGTCTACATTTTATATCCTCTCTACTTTGACTATCATCAGTTATTTTGCCCCCCAAATATCAAAACTCATCTACTTTAAGTGTCTCATTTCCTAATCTAATTCCCTCAGCTTCACATTCCATTATCCTTATTTTGCTTTTGTTGATGTTCATCTTACATCCTCCTTTCAAGATACTGTCCATTCCATTTGGCTGCTCTTCCAGGTCCTTTGCTGTCTCCGACAGAATTGAATTAGTGAGTGCAGGAACCACTTTAGTCCCAAAAATGCGAAAAATCATTTTCGATGAAAAGATGCTTAGAAAGCCAAGATGCGTGTTGAGTCCAAGAACCATGTCAGTCCGTTGAGTGGATCTGTAGATACAGGGTGTCTTTTTCGAACCCTGAGTGCAGAAATAACATGACTCAGTATTTGACATGGTTTCTGTTCCTACCGCTAGATAGCATGACTAGTCTTGCCCTTTTACTGAGCATGTGCCATGTGTTTACCAGCCTAAACAGCTGTTCTTATCGAAGTCTTTGTTTTGTTGATTGTTTTCAGCATATTCCAAATTCGTGCTTAACGTTTCCTGTTCTATGTTCAATATGTCTGTGAGTACCACAAGCAGTGAAAGTGATTATGAAACAGCTCCTAAGAAGATGAGGAGAAATGAAGGAAAACATTGAAGAAATGTCATTAGAACCTCTAAAGTTCGTGGTGTTCTTACTATACAGAAGAGGAAGCAAAATGGTATGTAAGAAAGCGTTTATTTCATTCTACAGCATTACTGAAGGGAGGGTTCGAAGGCTTACTGATCTCTTAATAGAGGGTAAATCACCTGCAGATAAACAAGGTAAAAATCTCAAGAAGAACATGATTTCTGCCAAAGTTTGTTCTAAAATACATGAGCATATTTCATCATGCCCCACCAAGATTACCCACTGTGGCACCAAAGATACCAGTTATCTTGATGCCTGCCTTGATGTAAAAAAAAAAAATGCATTCCTTTTTTAAAGAAAAGTACCCTCATTTGGATGTAAAATATGAGTTTTATCTTATATATTTTCATGACAACTTTTCATTACGGTTCGGACATCCACGGGTACATACCTGCATAAACCGTGGAGAACTTTATGTAAAAATCAAGAGCTCCTCTATGGGTGATGCAGCTAAAAGGGCTGCTCTTGCTGAACTTGCCATCCACAAAAGACGAGCCAAGAAATTTTACAATAAACTTCAAATCGTCCCCAAGTTATGTGCGGAATGTGAAGACACAGTTGCACCTTCATTTGATTTTATGCGAAATCTCCCCTTTCCAGTGATCCCAGTTCAGGATATATTTTACTTGAGGCAACTTTGGGTGAACTTTCTAGGATAAAAAATCTAAAAACTATGACATCTGAAATATTCCTGTAGCCCACAAAGGAGCCAATGAGATACGCAGCATGCTATTGAAATACACTGACACTAATATTATATCAAATGTTAAAAATCTGTATTTCTTTTCCAATGGCACCTGCTGACAGAATCGGAATCACACCATGATAAGAGTCTGCCTTGCTCTTACGCTTTGAACAAATTTTTCATTACTTTCCGGTTCAAGGGCATTCATATCTTCCAAATGATCAAGATTTTGGTACTATCAGGAGGATGATACGCAAAAATCAGGAGGATGATACGTAAAAATGATCAGATATATACTCTTGATGAATATGAAGAGTTGTGCGCTCAGTCCAGTAACAACTTTCACATCGCCAAGCTACTCACCATGACGTAAAAGATCTTGATGATTGGTAGAAGGAATATTACACAAAAAGCCCATTAGCCAGAGAATGTCTAGGGAGGAGTGTGCCAAAAGAAGGAAAATTCAAGTTTGCTCCCACTCGATATACAGACCTGCGCTATAACTCTAAATAAAAAGGGGGTAATCATAGCTTACACTTCCATTGATGGATTACAAAAGCACAGCTATCAGCTGCTGAAACCTGCTTCCTTGGGACAGAGATATTGATTTTCCTACAAGTATTGCAGCCTACCCGCCAGGAAAAGTTCCAATCAACACCAAGAAAATGGAAGACATCAAGAAGACAATAAATCATATTCCCGAAAACTTCCAAGTTTTTTATGATGAACTATTTACCTGGGCACCCATTGCACATGACGACGATACAATGGTTGAGAATGATCTGTTTTAAGAGCGATTTACTTTGTTGTATTCCTGTTTTCTGATAACTTTGCAATACTGTAACTTTAAATTAATGATTACCTTTTTCCAAGTTTTCAGCTGTCTGTAAAAACCAGTTGAGTACAGAAACAGTGCAAGTCCGGATCAAATTTTAAATTTTCCTGAGACTAATTTATATCGAAATTAGAAAACTTTTGCATGACAGCAACATAAATACAAGTTATGACAGAGGGGGGAAGAAAAAGTTAAAATATTTGATAATTTGGAGGAATTATGCCGCTTTTTCTCTCTCCTGAAAAATTTACAATTTGTGACTGAAGCAGTTTCTGCACTTACCGATTCAATTACAATGTAATCGGCAAACCTTGATTTCTTCTCCGTGGATTTTAATTCCTACTACAAATTTTTTTTTTGTTTCCTTTACTGCTTGCTCAATATACAGATTGAACAACATTGGGGATACCCTGTCTTGCTCCCTTCTCAACCACTGCATCCCTTTCATTCCCCTCGACTCTCATAACTGCCATCTGGTCTCTGTACAAATTGTAAATACCCTTTCGCTCCCTGTGTTTTATCCCTGTCACATTCAGAATTTTAAAGAGAGTATTCCAGTCAACATTGTCAAAAGCTTCCTCCAAGTCTACAAATGCTAGAAACATAGGTTTGCCATCTTCTAATACACGTTGTAGAGTCAGTATTGCCTTGCATTTTCCAACATCTCTTCAGAATCCAAACTGATCTTCCCCAAGGTCGGCTTCTACCAGTTTTTCCATTTGTCGGTAAAGAATTCATGTTAGTATTTTGCAACTGTGACTTACTAAACTGATAGTTCAGTGATTTTTGCACCTGTGTTGCACATTAAGCTGCTTTATGTACTTCCTCAGTAGCATATTCTGTGCTTGTACTCAGTCACATTATTCTATCAGCTTTTTTTTTGTTTGGACTTCAAAGATCACAACTGTGATGATCATAAACAGGTGTATCAAAACAATGAAATTTCACCATGAGAGTGTAATAAAGTTTACTACACAAAAAACAAAAATTATATGGATCTGTTGTTAGTGTCTACAGACTTAATCAATGCTGAGAATTGATGAGGCTGATTTTAACTCGTTGGCCTTCTCTTTAATGTTCTGACCACCGTGGAAATGGCATCCGTGTTGAAGTTGCTTGCCACAAGGAGCCAGTTACTCTATGTAATTTCAATTCGTTGCTTCCGAAGCACTGAGAGCGACTATCCCCATGAACTATTATGCAAACAGGTAGCTTCCACACTCATTTGTCCTCAAAACAGTAATGGTAAAAAAAAAATGTTATTAAAACAGTAAACACCTCCAACCCACTGGCCCTGAAGTAAATACTAACACAGCCCTCCATATTTCCTACCAAAATATACAATCATTAAGAAATAAGCTCTTGGAAATCCATTTGTACTGTCTCAATGAACTAAAAAATGTATGTGTAATATGCCTCTAAAAGTAAAAAGTGATATGTATTGCTCCTTTTAAGTTTAATGTAAGCAGCAATATTTTGATCCAAGCATCATCGCATCAGGGGACAGCTAAAAAACACGAAGTTAACTGCCGCCATCCTGTCTAGAACAGCATACTCTCATTATTGCGAAGTATAAATCTCTTCTGTTTGGAGTCGCTCTTCCAGTTCTGTGCAACACTCATCCACACCTCAAAATAATTACCGTATTTCACAGACTATAAGAAGCTATGAATTATAAGACACACCTTAACTTCAAAGCAATTTTTAATAACATTAGATTGCAAAGCCAGACTAAAAAAAATTCTTACTTTATAAAACAGAACTGGCCTTTAAAATCCCTGAAAATCATCATCTGAACGTTCTTCTTTTTCTTCTTCATCATTGTCCTTTTAATATATAAAAAACAGTCTTCACTGCCACCAAGAATGTTACTTACGCTAGACCAAGACTGTTTTATCCCCTGACACACTTGTTTGATTGTAGGTTGTTTTAAAGCTCACTTCGGCACGAATTCATGTTGGGTCTCATTTATCTTCCATCATCCATTTGTTCCATTCCACTCTCATATACATTTTAAATGGTTTCGTCGCATCAGTGCACTGCTGCTGCCAGTTGAATCCAATGTTGCCAGATGGAGAGAGGTTCCCACAGAATCGAATATATGGAGATTTTTAAGATTGGCGGGAATATTAGATCAAACACTGGACACTTTTATATTAATTTCGAGTAACAAACGCACCTGAATTTTGGAGGCAATTTTTCGAAGAAAAAAGTGTGTCTTATAGTTCATAAAATACGACACAAATTATATACAATATTAACACCAATCCATCTTTAAAGAGCCAAAAATTGTTAAGGAATAGAGCCACCTATTTATTTTACACCATATTTTTACATAAATACCTATGAACTTAGTTTTATGTATTACCCTATCTTAGGAGGCCATGCATGATACGTGGCACGTGGGGCATCAGCAAATGCAGCAACCTGAACGAGTAGTCATCGGTGATGATTGTGTCTATATTGCGAATACAGAGTAAACTAATTAAGACTTCGTCTCAACAATTTACAATTATTGTTTTGATATTTACCTGTTTTGTCTAGGTCACTTCCTTGTATTTAAATTTCATACTCTTCAATTTTTAGAGGCATCCTGTTTTTAATTTATTTACTTACCAGTCCCCACTGCGACGATGCTTGGATCACACTATTATTACTAATATTAAACTTAAAGGGACAATAGGTATTATTTCTTTACTTTTTAGAGGCTTTTTTGTGTATTTTTTTTGGAAAATACATATTATTTCTTTACTTTTTAGAGGTTTTTAAAGCTTTTTAAACATTATATTTTACTAGTAGACATAGTACGATTGGCACTATCCCCACATTAGCACAAATACTTTCTGGGATGAAACATGAGGTTGCGATGCTTTTTCACTTATATGATTTACGTGTATCTTTCTTTTAATTCATATATATAAAAACAAAGATGAGGTGACTTACCGAACAAAAGCGCTGGCAGGTCGATAGACACACAAACAAACACAAACATACACACAAAATTCAAGCTTTCGCAACAAACTGTTGCCTCATCAGGAAAGAGGGAAGGAGAGGGGAAAACGAAAGGAAGTGGGTTTTAAGGGAGAGGGTAAGGAGTCATTCCAATCCCGGGAGCGGAAAGACTTACCTTAGGGGGAAAAAAGGACAGGTATACACTCGCACACACGCACATATCCATCCACACACACAGACACAAGCAGACATATTTAAAGACAAAAAAAAGTCTTTAAATATGTCTGCTTGTGTCTGTATGTGTGGATGGATATGTGCGTGTGTGCGAGTGTATACCTGTCCTTTTTTCCCCCTAAGGTAAGTCTTTCCGCTCCCGGGATTGGAATGACTCCTTACCCTCTCCCTTAAAACCCACTTCCTTTCGTCTTCCCCTCTCCTTCCCTCTTTCCTGATGAGGCAACAGTTTGTTGCGAAAGCTTGAATTTTGTGTGTATGTTTGTGTTTGTTTGTGTGTCTATCGACCTGCCAGCGCTTTTGTTCGGTAAGTCACCTCATCTTTGTTTTTATATATAATTTTTCCCACGTGGAATGTTTCCTTCCATTATATTGATATCATTTCTTTTAATTCACATGCGTATATTCACTATGTCTTTGTGTGTATCAGTGGTACAGCAAATAATTGGTTCAAATCCTATCTCACCAACCAAAAGCAAATGGTTGGTATCACAAGACCTATATCTACAAAAATTTATTCGAAGAAAGCCCTGATAAGCTATGGAATCCCACAAGGCTCAGTATTGGGCACTCTCCTCTTCCCACTCTTTATCAGTGACCTTCCTCTAAGTCTTCCTAATACATCACCCCTGTGTTGTTTGAAGATGACACAAACTTGTTTCTCCAGGCAGACTCAGCTCTGCAACTGAAGCTCGAAATTAATGACACAGCTGGAAGACTTCTCTCATGGACCTACTACAATAAATTACTTTTAAACACAAACAAGACACTCAAATATGCCCTTCCATGCAGAGCGAGCTAATAATTGATAAGAGTCAAACAATGGTGTTAATGCAGAATTACCTGCCAACATTCCGGAAAGCATTCTGTCTTTCAAAGCTGGCTTTTCCTTGTCTAGGTGAATAAAAGCCTCTTTTCCCGGGGCTGTAAAAAAGCGGTGCATTGTCTTCACTCTCCTCTGCTGCCTCTTCTGCATCTGCATTTCGCGAAGTTCCACTAGAAGGCTTCTTTCCACGCTCAGAAAGGCTGAAGACATCTAAATCTAGAAAGTTCAATAAGAAAAACCCAGTTAGAACGATACTAACAAACAATGTGATAAAAGATGCACAGCTGTTAAGTGTAAATGGCTCGAGAGATATGTAGTAAAAGTAAAATTGTATTTAATACAATCGTGTGTGTGTGTGTGTGTGTGTGTGTGTGTGTGTGTGTGTACTGCTGTAATCAATTACATTATTTCTGTCCTCCAAAAGATACATGTTGCCTTTAAGAACACACTGTAAATTAAGAGTACAGTATGGTGCAAACATGAGACTGTTGATGTAGGAGTCAAATTTCATGACACAATTACATCTTACAAATGTAAAGTTCATAAGAAACACTGCTAATAAGATTTGAATTATGCTGTATTTCTTTCCAACTATTTGAAACAATGGCTATTTTTGTGGACAGCAGATTTCTGCCATTTACTTCAATCTTTTTTCATAATCTGGATGCTGTAAATAGGCTGAAATGAAGCAGGATGTGTTACTCCCTCATTCACAGCAGTTCTCTATATTCTCAGCCACTAGGCAGAAAAAGAAAAAAAATGAAAATTATGTCTTTTGTGACTGTGTAGATCTGTAGATAATGGCCATCATCTTGTTATGGAAAGAAACAAAACCAAAGGAATATTGCAAATCACAAGGATGGTATTTTTTTAAAAAAGGTCATACAAATTACCTATTAAGCGTTCACTGCAAATTACTGTGATACCAACACTTGAGGAAAACTGAGACTTTAAATTATCAACTAATGTTACCAGTGTAGTTTTCTTTACAAATTCGTACAAGTTTTCTAAAAGCACCTAAGTTGATACTGTTGAAACGTAAGTTAAATACAAGAGGAAGTAAAAATACATATAAACAAGATGCAATATACTGATAAGATTTTATACACTGGCCTTCCACATAGATAACACACCCACCCACCCACACACACACACACACACACACACACACACACACACACACACACACACACACACACCCCTTCCTGTTTTGTTTGAAATTCAAATTCTTCTATAAACTTTGTTTCTGTTAATACTTTGATTGCAGAGCTGAGTCTGCCTGGAAAAACAGGCTTGTGTCATCTGCAAACAACACAAGAGAAGTATTCGGGAGACTTGGTTCAAATGGCTCTGAGCACTATGGGACTCAACATCTGAGGTCATCAGTCCCCTAGAACTTAGAACTACTTAAACCTAACTAACCTAAGGACATCACACACATCCATACCCGAGGCAGGATTCGAACCTGCGACCGTAGCAGTCACGCGGTTCCGGACTGAAGTGCCTAGAACCGCACGGCCACTGCCTAGAACCGCACGGCCACCACGGCCGGCATACGGGAGACTTGGAGGAAGGTCACTGATAAAGAGTAGGAAGAGGAGAAGGCCGAATACCAAGCCTTGTGGGACTCCACGGCTTATCAGGGCTTTGATAGAACAAATTTTTGTAGATATAGGTCTTGTGACATCGACCACTTGACACTGTCACTTATATTTTGTCTTCTTCTACGTTCAAGTTAATGTTGAAATTTACTAGGCTTTCTATTTTAATATGTTATGTGCGTGTGTTTCCGTTGTGTTACTTCTTCATCATGTGGAAGCGGATACTGAATGAAATTGGTCCTGTATGGGCCATGAACTGTATGGTACTACACCTGCCAAAGTTCTTAAGAAGATGTCCTTCAAGATGCCACAAAGCTGCTTCCTCCAATTTTCGATAACATTTTTGTAATTTATTTTCTTTCAATGTCGAGTGTTTGAAGATACAATGTTCAGATGTTAATCAGCTGTAGAGCAAATTGTTATACTGTGAACTTATATTAATATATCAAGATATCAATTTTTTAGGTTGACTGTAGTTTTTATACTGCAGTGAAGACAAAAATTCACCTTCACTTTTTTCAGATTTAGCTATTTTCTGAAGGACACTGGTTTCTTAAGAAAAGTAATGACAGACACACATTCGCATCCACCTGACGATAGTGAACTCCAGAGAGAACAATCTGAGCAATAATATTCACAATGAAACCCACGCTGTACTCATAAATAATTCAATATGTTGTGAGTTCCAAGTATGGCACAGCTACTGCATTTTTCTTTTCTTTTATTCAGGATGAAAGAATTATTTACATTACAAAGTAAACAGTCTACAGACTTTACAAGGGTATTTACAGAGATTTTAGTAACTGTTCATGACTAAATCCCAGAACACTGAAAACCAAGCAATAGGTTAATTTCACATTTTTAACAACAAAAGTATCCCACTGTATACTTAGCATTAGACTTCGACAACACGTATGGAACAGTTTTTAAAGCAGACATTAATACTATTCTGATCACTGTTTACTGGAAGCATGATATTACAATAAAGCCAGCAAAGTTCTAATTTTTTACTAAAATTTGGTGTGTGTGTGTGTGTGTGTGTGTGCACGCACACATGCTTACCGAGAAGTGCCTCTGAAGCAAGTTGTTCCTGGCTGTGACTTTGTATCAAGTCGACTGCTTCTTCCACTTTGTGCCGAAGTGCTTCTTCGGAAGCAAGAAGCATGAGAAGTTGGGCCGGAGTAAGTTCAAGTAGCATGCCTGTAATCTTTCCAGCAAATGATGGCCTCAAGGCATGCACTTTTGGATACAGTCTCTCACCAAGCTGCTGCTGATGGTGTGTTAGATGGTCATTGCCCCCACTTGCACCTTCTGCTCCCGGTGCAGAAAACGGACGAGCATCATACGATAGAGAACGTCGTGACTCACGACAGCGTAGTGAAGATCGAGGAGCCTGAAAAAACACCCTCACGTTTCAGTATGTCTTCACAACTTCACAATAACATAAGAATCCATGTAAATGCTTTCCAATCAAAAGGAGTTACCATAACCAATATTTTACCTCTGGGATAATAAAGTTTTAGAATGTCCAAAGAATGGCTGAATATGTATAATTCCTCCTTTGAACACCACCACTTTCCTCCTCCAAGCAACAGCTACAGTAATTTTCCTATACAGTGGTGGGAGCAAGAAATTTAACCGGCTAGAACAAAGCTCTTCAGCTGCACCTGGTGTTACCAATTGATAGAACAGTCCACGGGTATACTGCCATATCATAGTTTCCGGTGGCCACAATATTTCGGTGACCCATTGTTAAGTGTGCTGCAAACCTGACCTCCTGGGGGTGCACTGTCAACTTAGAACTCCCCCCCCCCTCCCTCGCCCCATTTGTGTTGTTTGATATGCGATCAATGCCCCTAAATATTCAAAACAGGTTAAAATGCTAACACAAATCAGAAACATGCATAATGACAAGATAAAATAAATAAATAAATGTTTTGAAAATTGGATGGATAAAGATTAAAAAATTAAAAAATTCCCATTAATTTTTGACCACGCCTTGTAAGCCTTTCCACTGACCTCCAGCCTCCCAATATAACAGTCAATGTTTTGGAAGATGGTGGGAAGAGCTGCTTCCAGTCTTAATTACACTACAGATAAAGTGGACTCGTGCGCGTCCCTGAGAAGTGCTAACTGCTCTTGTTCTCTGTATACATAAACAATCTGATGGACAGGGTGAGCAGCAATCTTGACTGTTTTCTGATGGTGCTGTAATGTATGGGAAAGTATCATCAATGACTGTAGGAGGACACAGGATGACTTAGAATTTCTATTTGGTGTGATGAATGGCAGCTTGCTCTGCATGTAGAAAAATGTAAGTTACTGTAGATGTTGGAATACAGTATTAGTGGTTGACACAGTCATGTTAATTAAATAGCTAGACATAATGCTGCAGATTAATATGAAATGGAATGGGTGCGTAGTGTCAGTAATATGGAAGGCGAATAACCGACTTCGGTTTATTGGGAGAAATTTAGGAAAGTGTAGCTCTTCAATAACAGAGACCACATATAGAATACTTGTATGGAAATCCTTGGACGGAAGATGGCAATCTTTTTTTGCGAAACTACTAAGAAAGTTTAGAGAACTGGCATTCACAGCTGACTGAAGAATGATCCTACAGCCAATAACGTACATCTTGTGTAATAACTGCAACGACAAGAGAAATTAGGGTCTTGTGGAGTAATACAGACAGTTATTTTTCCCTCGTTCCTTTTTTAAGAGGAATGGGAAAGGGAATGGCTAGTGATGGCGTGAACTGTAGGGTGGCTTGTGAAATATGTGTATAGATAAAGATACGCTGAGATGAGGGTACAATTGCGGAATGATGGAAAAACTAACAGACCCACAACAGTGTCATGAACCTTTCCTCCAGAAGCTTTAGTCCCACAGAAATATCAGTCCTTTCCAAAGGCCTCACTTTTTGCCCCACTCCCAAATTCAATCATTCAGAACTTGTGACAGACTTTCTCTCCTTCTCCTGCTCCCTACAGTGTAAACACTTTTTTGCCACCAACTTGATCAATCAGACTCAACCAAAGACCAATACTGAACCTTGCCTAACTCTGTCCACGCCTCTATCCAACCGTGATCCCCCCTCCCCCCCGTTAACTTTCCAGAATTTCGTAACCTTTTCCCCAAATCCCTCAATATGCAAACTAACCTTACATCCGCAGAAAGAACTGCAGTCCACCATCTAAAAACTGATCTCGACCTCATGATCCTACCTGCAGACAAAAGCTCCACCACCGCTGTTTTGAACTGCAAGGATTACCTGGCGGAAGGACTCCGTCAACTGTCAGATGCTTCCACCTACAAACCTTGCCACACTGACCCCATTCCAGTAATCCAGCAGGTTCTCCAGTCACAACTCAAATCCTTAGGTACATCCCAGAACATCTCCCCAGAGTCCATCTCTCTAATTGCCTATCTCATAAAAGGTTCAAACAAAGGGAGAGAAACAGGTACACGGGGTATCAAAGTGACCAAATTGAGGTCTAGTGTGGCATGAAAATATTTAACTGCTTGAAAGTAATCAGCATGATGAACGAAAACTAAATCAATAAGCTGAGGAAAAATTGAAATATTACACAAAAAGCTGCTGTAAATGAAGTGTCAAAAATGTCATCCGTTCAAGACCTAGCTATCTTGCACATAAAAAGATACATTGGTGTGGTATTTAAATGTAAAAAAGGCTTCCTTCGATTCAAGTACGTTAGGAAGGCAAACAAGGAGTCAGTAAGATCATGCTTTCTGAATAAAACTTGAAATTAAAAAATGGTAGAAATCAAATATTTTATGAAATGATTTGTGTAAGAGAAATAAGTAGATCAGAGAAACGTTCTACGTGCCTTTGAATGATGCTCGAAATCATGACCAGAAAATGAGGTGCACCGAATGTTTCCCCAATATTTTTTATTTCGTACTTTTAGACAAATCATTACACAAAACGTTTGACCTTCTTTTCAAAAAATTTGTAAGCTTTACTTTTACAGACTATTTAGAGTAATTGAAATGCTTGGTCTCAACACTGACTGCTGATGAATTACGTTCGCAACATCAAATATCTGTAAACTTTCATGGATCGTTGTAATTTATTAGGAATTAAATGTGTGTGATATACTGGGATTGGTGTGAAGATCAAGTTCTTTGGCAAGACCTTAAAAATATACTTAGCAATGGAGTGTAAACAGTATACATAAAACTTAGTAGACAGAATTGTAACTGACTCAGTAAAAATATAAGAACAACTGGGAATCGAGCCCAGGACCTATTCCTCACATTTAGTTGTGACCTGTATACGCTACCCCTGCACCACAGCCACTCATTGTTCAAGGGTATCAATCTGTGTGCTTATGATTGTATTTAGTGTAGTTTCTCATGTAATAGTCATTTCAGTGCATTTATTGGCTGTTAAAAGTTCTTTATCACTTAAAACAACATTTGTATTTAATTTATTGATGATATATATAAAAAACAAAGATGCTGTAACTTACCAAACGAGAAAGTGATGGTATGTTGATAGACACACAAACACACACACAAATTTCAAGCTTTCGCAACTCAAGGTTGCTTCATCAGGAAAGAGGGAAGGAGAGGGAAAGACAAAAGGATGTGGGTTTTAAGGGAGAGGGTAAGGAGTCGTTCCAACCCGGGAGCGGAAAGACTTACAAGATGATTGTAGATGAGATAGTCGAATGCTCCTCTGCTCATTCATGTGTATTCGAGGAACTTATCCAGAGATCTTCGTAGTTGACGATACTTACGAAATTCTCCATGCAGATTCCTCTCTTTGTAAATCATTCCTTTTCGCTTTATTTTCTTAAGTAAACCTAATTCTGTAGTTTCAATCTCCAGCTACACTATTCTACAGGTTAGGACACCGTTTTATAGAAACGGCTGGGTGGCTCTAAGCAGCCATCTCGTAGCGCGACATGGTCGCTCGCACGCAGGACACCCAAGGTTTTTGCTCGATGTTGCTGCTTTGGAGTTTCACATATCCAGAAGTCGCTCGCTTCTGTCACTCACATACGACACGGACTAGGACAGAACTGTGTTGAGGAAGAGTAGAATGGATGGAGAGTAACACATTTCGTGTGTCACATGTATGCCCTGGTACCACTCAGGGCTAACATGGGCTCGCCTTGTGGGCGCCACCCACCCGCAGCAATGGGTGCCTCACAGGACAGTCGTTACCGGGAGTTTCAATGCCCCGAAAACACGGGCAACCATTCCTAGGCATGCACAAGGTGTTCTCAGTGCAGGTACCAGCAATGTGATCATCCCTGTGATGTCAGGGGACTCAGTCAGATGGCTAGATAACAGCCCCACCACAGGGACTGACTACCGAGCTGGTGACCTAGCAAGGAGGCCAAAGGGCTTTGGTGGAGATGGAGGGGAAGGGAGTGGGAGAGGAACCTACGCCCAAGATGCTAGAAAGGGAGTTTTTCCCCATCTGGCGCACACTTGAGATTTCAAATTTTAGAGATGGAGATCAAACAACACAGGGGGGAGGGGGCAAAAAGTAGGAGGAAAAGCAACTGAACCAAAACAGCGAAACAAAGCTGTCATGAGGATAGCTGGGCCGACATAAAGAACACCAAGAGAAGGAAAGAAAGTAGCAAAGGAAACGGAAGGACAGGAAAGGAGAAGGTAAAGCAGCTTGGAAAAGAATAAAGGCTGCAGAGGCTCAGGGATGCATGTGCACCACACACATACCACAAAAGAGCTACGGTCCTGCTGGAGGGACAAATTTTGAGATCTCAATGGTAAGTAAAGACATAAATTGGCAGAAAATGTAAGGACTTCTGTATTTCTAAACATGTGAGAAAAAAAACTTAAGTACTAACGTCAATGTTTTTTGCAATGAACTGTTTTTAGATTGATAAACCAAGCCATATGGTATATATGTTTCATTAAGACCACTGACATTATTTTACTTCAACAAAACGAAATACATTTCATGACAAAAATACGCATTTCATTGGAGTTGCAAGACAGATTTTAAATATCTTCACTGATTTCAAAAATACCATCAGAAAAAGTAGGCCTCTTGAAAGAAGTGTATAAGGCAGGGAAGAGTTGTGTAAACTAACACTATAAGCGGCTGTCAATAAAACACTGGTTCTACTATGTTTGTTATTGTCAGTTATTACCCACTGTGTAATGTGTACTATTTTACAGGTATGGTGTGGTTTTTCTTTCAAGAAATATACGTGAGTATACAGCGTACAAAATGCCAGTGACTGCCACAATTTTCTTCCTCTTAGCATCCATATTTTCTAATAGATAAACTACTTTCGAAGTGCCAAAAATGTAATGGAATAAATAAAATGTCTATAAAATGCGACACTGTAAAATGTGCTTGCGGTGAGACTATCGCCAATTCCTGAAATCCATAGCCCGTAGCCTCTAGCCTGCTGAGTAGCACTGCAGTCCTGAGCCCATGGATAAACCACGAAAATCTGCTGCATTTTGCCACACACAGACCGACCTTGCCTGCAGGCAGATCAGTGAGACTAGATCTGATGGGCAGGGCCTTCACATTAGTGGAAAATGATGGGCTTCAGATTGGCAGATCCGATTCGTTAGATACCCACAGAAATGGCCTGTGGTTTTGGCCAGTCATGGATGTCCACCCATGTGCCCAGCTATTTACATGTCACAGGCACCATGTTGACAAATAGAAAAGACAATCACACTCTCACAACTAAATTTTTTGTCATAGCCTTTGTCAGAAAACGAGAGCATGCACACATTCACACAATCACTCATACACAACTCATGTACACATGACCACTGTCTCCGGTCACTGCGTCAACAATCTTTGAGAATCAGGTCCACACAAAGCACTCCTCACACCTCCCTTTCTCTTGTTGACAGCTGCTAGTCTAGCAGCAAGAAGTGGTAGCAGCAATGTTTTCACAACTCGTGGCAACCATGGATTTATGCCAAGAAAAGGAACAACAGATGTAATCCTAATATTCCACCAGCTTATGGAAAAACATTGTGAGAAGAATCAGGAATTGTATGTGGTCTTCGTAGATCTTGGGAAGCATATGATAGTGCTACGGCAAGAAAAAATGTACGAGAAAGACGTTACTATCAGAGCAGTACGTACATTTTGCATAAGAAACGTGCAAAAATGAAATAAGAAGGACAATAAGCAATGTAGGCATGATAGATGTATTTCAGTTCGAATTTGCTTTCATCAGGGATCAGGACTTAGTCCCTACATCTTTGTCCTGTCAGAAGGAATTCGAGCTCAAGCCCCCTGGTACATGTTATTTGTAGATGATATCGTTTCGTGCAGTACCAACAAAAAAATGGTGTGGAGCGCAAACCGGAGGACTGGCAGCAAGCAGTGGAGGACAGAGGGCTTAAATCGGTTGAAGGAGAATGGGAGTATACATGCCTGAGAAATGAGGAAAATGACACAGTCACAATGAACTGGAGGAGTAAAGGGGGTAGAGTACTTCAAATACACTTTGTGTTTATCAATCTGTACACCCATTTTTAAAACGTATAATGAAAACATAGTAATAAAAGCTGCACTTCAGCTCCTCTAACCTTCATGGCTATAAGCATAATTTTTTACTGTAAGAAGACTTACTGGTTTCCTTGGATCAAGGCTCCCATGTACCCTGTTTGCTTGTTTTGTTTTGTTTTCAGAATTGAATTTTTTCCATTCCTGATTTTTTTTTTGGAACTCAAGTGTTTTGGTGTATTAGTGTCTTTTGGCCAGTGCATGACTTTTTATGATTACTGCATTTTCATTTTTTTTATACTGATAAATTATGATTCACTTCTTAAATGAACATAGTGGCAAACAAATTATGAGCTGAAAGCTTACCTGTGAATGCCTTCTAACAGCATCTCGATCACGAGATCTCATGCGCTGAAGAACATTGTACTGTGCATATTTTGTGCCAACTTGAACAGACTCTAGGTTTGGCAATTTCTCATTTGCTAGCAGTGCCTGAAACAAATACCATACAAATGATTTAAGACAGTGACATACTAACAGGGTCAGGTAATGACCAGAGAACAATACAAAAGCATTACCTAAAATGGAATAACTAAAAGATACAATTATTTTGTAAAGATGTATTACAGTAAAACATATCTCCATACGATGGGCAAATGTAGGAGAGATGATACTGGACTAACCACGTAATTCGGTCCAGGAACACTGTTGGTATCCAAAATTAATTCATGCATATAAATCCTGTATGGTGCCCAAATGGACGTTATACCATTCCTTGGAAACTAACACTCCCTATTACTTTAGAGGTACTACAGGAAGATATTGTAAATCTACCAAATCTACCATACTATAGTATACTTTTAACTGTTTCTGCACTGGACCTTTCGGCACTAGCTTGCAGAATTCAGCACAATGGCAGATCAACTCACTTTGCCACTCCAACAATAACAATTGTATCAGCAGCTCAGAGAACTTCCCAGTAATAACTGGGAAAACTACACACACGTAACAGTGGCATGACAAAGTCTTACCAAGTAATACCGAAAAAATTGTATAACAGGTGAATACGAGATGACTCCAAATATAAGATGACCCACAATCGTTCAACAAGGGATTAAAGAAAAGCATGTATATCTGTACAAATGCTTACAAATGGTTTTTTATTACAAGTAACTGAAGGAGACAGCAAAACTACTGGTATACAGAAAATAATATTAGATAAAGACATCTGTAGGTCATTGGAATTGTTCAGAGAATCTGTAATGACACTGCCACTATCATGGTTGTCTTGCATTTCTTTCCCTAGTACATCATGTTCACTTTTATCTTATGTATTTGTTACACAGCACTTCTTAAAGCCATTCACAGCTGAGGTACTGAATACATGTGTTCAGGTATGGTAGATCTGTTTCACAATTGTGATTAGAGATACTCAAGGCTTCATCAAGTTCCCGGTAGCGGTCACAGGTTGACCACCTTCAAGTAACCAATTGCTGGACTACTTGAAAGCATCAAGGAGCAACAATCCTTGATTCTTTACTAGATGGTGTGGCCTCCACCTCTAGACTGTACAGAGCCAATCCATAACCAGCTCATAGGTCATCCATCTTTTTCTATCGCAACGAAATATGACACAACATGGCAGCTTTTCATTTGGCATAGTTTTACAATTCAGGGTGACGTAGGGTTGCATCTTTGTTCCATTGGCAAGCACACACGTCATCACGGTGATCTGCATTTTCTCAATGCCCTTAGTATGAACCAATACACTTTTGTCAACTTTCTCTTCATGAGCTGTACTGGATGGCATGTCAGAGTAAACAGGAGTCCCATCAGCATTTACAATTTGCCCTAAGAGTTAAACACATTCCTTTCTCAGTCTAATAACATGTCGGAGATAAACAACTAAACCCTCCACATACAATGCTGGAATATGCTGAGCAAGAGATGTTCATTATCACAGCAAAAGTCTACTGTGTCACATTGTCCTTGTCGAATTTAAAGCCAGCTCTAAGTGGTGTACAGTATGTTCCTGTGCCAATTCATATGCTTAATTTCATATGAAACTGCGGGAAATTGCAATTCTTTACTCATGTTTCTCACACATAAATGACAAATGACACTAGTTCCTGTTTAGTAAGTAGGGCTGACCCCTGCGTATTTCGGTCACTGTTTCGCCTAGGTTGGTTTGGGTTGATTTGGGGGAGGAGACCAAACTGCGAGGCCATAGGTCTCATCGGATTAAGGAAGGATGAGAAAGCATCCCAGCATTTGCCTGAAGCAATTTATGGAAATCATGGAAAACCTAAATCAGGACGGCCAGACAGAACTGAACAGTCATTTCACCAAGGAGGTTACTTGTAAGCAGAAGAGGCAAGGTACTGCGTACAGCGAAGCAATCAGCAGTCGCCACAGCGTCCGGGGATGCAAGTGTTGTCACTAAAGTTGCAGCACACAGCACTGCAGTTACGGGCAATAATTTACGTCTGCACGGCCACATGTTCACGTGATAGGATCCTTGTATCCTTCTGCAGGGGTGTATTGAAGTTGACGATCTGCCCATAGAGAACCAGTTACATCCCGAGCTCCAAGCACCCAACAGCTGCCCCAAGTCTCTGCTCTGGACAATGCCTGCTCCTGCCACTTTGCTGCCCACCAAGGTGCTGTACCACCTCCAACCTGAGTAATATCTGATGTGCACTTAAACTAGCAACTCCGAGGGCACTGCTTTGCATTATTTGTTGTGACTGCCCACACATGCTTGTTGCCTTGTGTGACAGTGTCGGTACCAATAGACTGGCTATGAGCTCTCACCCTCACAGGACCGTGTCATCACAGCACCTGCTGCTCATCATGAGACTGCCTACGAGTTAACAGCCTAGTGGGACTATGTCAATTTTAATCTTCCCAGCTCCTCAAGTTTCACAGAGACACTTCTTCAGAGACTCACTTCTCTGGAAGAGGAATACTATGAGACGACGACACTACTCGGCTGACAACCCATGAAGACTTCATATAAGAGATGGGATTGCTTCATTAAATCCTGATGTCTTCCCCATGCCAATCTCTTTGATGATTTCACCTGTGTACACTAAACAGATCTGGGAAGGTGGTATTACTATCAATGTTGTACAACTATTTTCTGTCTCCACTCTGATGGTTGATCAGTGGACACTTTCTCAGTTTGGGTTTTGATGTAAAACCTTTTGGTTGTTATTCTATCATTACAACTCAGTACACTACTTCAGCTTTCTTTACACAACAAGCAACCACTTTTTTCTGTAGCAAAGTATCATTGCGATTTGCAACACAATAAATCACTCGTCTCCCTCTCCCCTAAGAACCTAAGAATTATGGAAGTCTTTCAGAATTCAATAATATTTTTAGAAAAGTCAACTTCTGTGACAATTACCAATTTTCCGTACAACTCATTAACCTGCTTCCTGCTGCAAATGGCACAGACAACATTGTATTAAGAGAACATAATTGGCATACAACAATAACTCTCTCAGTAAGTTTGTTTTGATTTGCATAGGTGGGCAGTGACACTTGCAGCACAGCTGAAACTTTATGGTCTATGCTGTGAGTATTGCGTTAGACTGAATAATTTATGTATATTACCATTCAACAAAGCAGTCACTGATAAAAGGTAAAAATTGATGCAAAGGAAACTGCCCACACCTTTTTCACCCCAAACCTGCTACAATAAAAACTACAGCAATAGCATGCACAGTTTGAGTTGTGATTGTACTTTTTCACGATATTTTCTATATGCAATTGCACGCACTAGCGTTTATTGCCAGTTTTTAATACTGACATCATCAAATTTCGTGAGACAGCCAGCGTAGGACAAAGGCACATTGGCACATTTTGAGAGAAGGTATTTCTCCTTTGGTACAAATATCACCATATTAATACCCATAAACCATTTTTCTTAGTGTAATTACGATGTATTTTTGTACTCTACGACTACATATGTTTTGTGTACTTCAAAATTATATTTTATTGTCAGGTCAGCTTATTAACACTTTGTGCCTTTGCATAGTGTCCTGGAGGTCATTTTTCATTCCAAAAGAAGCTTAGTAATTTGTCCCAAGAGAATCTCCATTTTAAGAAAATTGTTGTGGGTCTGTAGCTGCTAATATTTATTGCAGAGCTGTGGAAGAGTTATTTCCTCGAGTGGTTTTTGCATTTTCATGTGCCAGTCCTGATCCAGCTATTGCAACTTTATAAGAAAGTAACTAATGGAGTACCATGTCAAACAGAAATACAATCTTAATGGAACACAAAATAGGAATTGAAATAAAGCATTACATATGATTACAAAAATATTTTAGGTACCACAATGTCACAGTACATGCTGTCAAGTTTAAAAAATTGAGTCTTTCTTAATGTAACATACCTCTGCAATCGCCGTGTAAAAGCTGCGTGCAACACCTGACCCTTCACCAGGTTCATCCTTAAATGTGACTTTCACTCTATTAACTGCAAGTGGTGGCTGAGAGCTGGATGCCCTCCGGTGGTAATTGTTGTACTGCGTGTTCAGCTCTTTCAGTGTTTGTATTATCAACTGTGTTCTATCACGCTCAATCTAAAACAAAAACGAGTTGAAAATACATTTTCAGTGTGGGAAATAAACAGGTAGCAAGATTGATTATGTCTGTACTATCAATTAATACTCCCAAATATAACATGACATTTTTAAGCAAGGAAGGTCAAATATACATAATATTTTTAAATATATGATTAACAATTCAGTGAATAAGCTAACACCAATACCTTTCCAAGAGTAAGATCTCTCTGCTGAGAATTCCTCAGTTTCTCCATTTCACGGCGAAATTTCGCTTCCTTTACTGGGAACCCACCTAGCTCTGACACTACAGAACCTGGTTCAAGCCCTACATCCTCCATAAAGACACGACCAAAGAGATCGAGTGACAATTTCCAGCGTCCGAGCAGCAAATCATGTGACACAGACTGACCAATTGTTGGCTGAGGCCTGAAATGTATGTAAGACACAAAGATAAGACAATCTCCAGTCACAGTTTGAATACCAAAATAAATTCACTTTCTCCAAAATATGTTAAAATTTTGTTAAGAAATAACTGTTGTTGATGTTGTTTTTGTTGTGTTCTTCAGTCCATAGACAGGTATGGTGTAGCTCTCCACGCTACTCTATCCTGTGCAAGTTTCTTCATCTCCCAGTACATAATGCAACCTACATCCTTCTGATTCTGCTTAGTGTATTCATCCCTTGGTTTCCCTCTGCAGTTTTCACCCTCCACACTGCCCTCAAACACTAAATTGGTGATCCATTGATGCCTCAGAACATGTCCTACCAACTGATCCATTCTTCTTGTCAAGTTGTGCCACAAATTCCTCTTCTCCCCAATTCTATTCAGTACCTCCTCATTAGTTATGTGATCTACCCATGTAGTCTTCAGCATTCTTCTGTAACACCACATTTCGAAAACTTCTATTCTCTTCTTGTCTAAACTATTTATTGTCCATGTTTCACTTACATACATGGCTACACTCCATACAAATACTTTCAGAAATGACTTCCTGACACTTAAATCTATAGTCGATGTTAACAAATTTCTATTCTTCAAAAACGCTTTCCTTGCCATTGCCAGTCTACATTTTATATCCTCTCTACTTTGACCATCATCAGTTATTTTGCTTCCCAAATAGCAAAACTCCTTTACTACTAAAAGTGTCTCATTTCCTGATCTAATTCCCTCAGCATCACCTGATTTAATTCGACTACATTCCATTATCCTAGTTTTGCTTTTGCTCATGTTCATCTTTTATCCTCCTTTTAAGACATTGTCCATTCTGTTCAAGTGCTCTTCCAGGTCCTTTGCTGTCTCTGACAGAACTACAATGTCATCAGCAAACCTCAAAGTTTTTTTTATTTCTTCTCCATGGATTTTAATTCCTACTCCAAATTGATCTTCTGTTTCCTTTACTGATTGCTCAATATACAGATTGAATAACAACGGGGATAGGCTACAACCCTGTCTCACTCCCTTCCCAACCACTGCTTCCCTTTCATGTCCCTCGACTCCTATAACTGCCATCTGGTTTCTGTACAAATTGTAAGTAGCCTTTCACTCCCTGTATTTAACACCTGCCACCTACAGAATTTGAAAGAGAGTATTCCAGTCTACATTGTCAAAAGCTTTCCCTAAGTCTACAAATGCTAGAAACGTAGGTTTGCCTTTCCTTAATCTTTCTTCTAAGATAAGTCGTAGGGTCAGTATTGCCTCACGTGTTCCAACATTTCTACGGAATCCAAACTGATCTTCCCCGAGGTCGGCTTCTATCAGTTCTTCCATTCATCTTTAAAGAATTCGTGTTAGTATTTTGCAGCCGTGACTTATTAAACTGATAGTTTGATAATTTTCACATCTGTCAACACCTACTGTCTTCGGGATTGGGATTATTATATTCTTCTTGAAGCCTGAGGGTATTTCGCCTGTCTCGTACATCCTGGTCACAAGATGGCAGAATTTTGTCAGGACTGGCTCTCCCAGGGCTATCAGTAGTTCTAATGGAATGTTTTCTGCTCCCGGGGCCTTGTTTCGACTCAGATCTTTCAGTGCTCTGTCAAACTCTTCACGCAGTACCATATCTCCCATTTAATCTTCATCTATGTCCTCTTCCATTTCCATAACATTGTCCTCAAGCACATCACCCTTGTATAGACCCTGTATACACTCCTTCCACCTTTCTGCTTTCCCTTCTTTGCTTAGACCTGGTTTCCATCTGAGCTCTTGATACTCATACAAGTGGTTCTCTTTTCCCCAAAGGTCTCTTTAATTTTCCTGTAGGCAGTATCTATCTTACCCCCTAGTGAGACAAGCCTCTACATCCTTACATTTCTCCTCTATCCATCCCTGCTTAGCCATTTTGCACTTCCTGTCAATCTCATTTTTGAGACGTTTGTTTTCCTTTTTGCCTGCTTCATTTACTGCATTTTTATATTTTCTCCGTTCATCAATTAAGTTCAATATTTCTTCTGTTACCCAAGGATTTCTACTAGCCCTTGTCTTTTTACCAACTTTATCTTCTGCTGCCTTCACTATTTTATCTCTCAAAGCTACCCATTCTTCTTCTACTGTATTGCTTTCCCCCCATTCATGTCAATTGTTCCCTAATGCTCTCCGTGAAACTCTCTACAACCTCTCGTTCTTTCAGTTTATTCAGGTCCCATCTCCTTAAATTCCTACATTTTTGCAGTTTCTTCAGTTTTTAATCTACAGATCATAACCAATAAGTTGTGGTCAGAACCCACATCTGACCCTGGAAATGTCTTACAATTTAAAACCTGTTTCCTAAATCTCTGCCTTACCATTATATAATCTATCTGAAACCTTCTAGTATCTCCAGGTCAAGTATACAACCTTCTTACACGATTCCTGAACCAAGTGTTAGCTATGATTAAGTTATACTCTGTGCAAAATTCTACCAGGCAGCTTCCTCTTTCATTCCTTACCCCCATTCCATATTCACCAACTACTTTTCCTACTATCGAATGCCAGTCACCCATGACTATTAAATTTTGATCTCCCTTCACTATGTGAATAATTTCTTTTATCTCATCATCATACATTTCATCAATCTTTTCGTCATATGCAGAGCTAGTTGGCATATAAACTTGTACTACTGTGGTAGGCGAGGGCTTCGTGTCTATCTTGGCTACAATCATGCGTTCACTATGCTGTTCGTAGTAGCTTACCCGCATTCCTACTTTTTTATTCATTATTAAACCTACTCCCACATTACCCGTATTTGATTTTGTATTTAATAACTAATTGTATTTAATAACTAATAATGTCAAAATGTTCTATTACTGCACAAAAGCTTACATAAATCAAGTAATACATCAGTTTCTTACAAAAACATGCTAAATCAAATTAAAATGTACACTATGTCATCAGAAGTATCTGGACATCCCCCAAAACATACGTTTTTCATATTAGGACACATTTTTCATATTATGTGCATTGTGCTGCAACCTACTGCCAGGTACTCCATATCAGTGACCTCAGTAATCAGTAGACATCGTAAGAGAGCAGAATGGGGCACTCCGCAGAACTCAAGAACTTCGAATGTGGTCAGGTGATTGGGTGTCACTTGTGTCATACATCTGCACACGAGATTTCCACATTTCTAAACATCCCTAGGTCCACTGTTTCCAATGTTATAGTGAAATGAAAACATGAAGAGACATGTACAGCACAAAAGCGTACAGGCTGACCTCATCTGTTGACTGCCAGACTGCCAACAGTTGAAGAGGGTCATGCCTCACCAACCTACATCAATACCTCTCCTCAGTGCAGCACTCCGTGAAGGATGGGCTGCCATTCCCCAAGAAACCTTCCAGCACCTGATTGAACGCATGCCAGCAAGAGTGGAAGCTGTAATCAAAGGCTAAGGGTGGGTCAACTCCACATCGAACTCCGGCATTACCGATGGAGGGTGCCACGAGCTTATAAATCATTTTCAGCCAGGTATCTGGATACTTTTGATCACATAGTGTAGTACGACTGGACCTTTTCTGCAGGCATTAGACCATCACTTCAGTTTCAGATAATCTTTTTAACATTAGAAGAGGTGTAAAACAAGAACAAACGAAACACTAGTGCCGAGAAGGTTAATCCACAAATTATTGAATGAATGGACTGTATTCTCCATTTGAAACAAAAGATCTGGAGTAATGTAGCTCTTTACCCTCCATTCTGCACTAGTGGCTAGACATGCATGTATTTGACAAGCAACAAATGTGCGTATATTAGTGTCACTAGGGTAAAGAGTAAAGGTTGATACAAAATATCTGCCAAATACTTGAGCAACTTGTGGATGAAGGACAAAGTTCTTTGAAAACATTTCATTAGTTATATAACAAATGACACAGCAACTACAAAGTTTAAGAGGCTTGTTGTTCTATACTACATAAATAAAGTTCTCGTAAAATGTAAATACTTTTGTATTAAAGGAGGCCACACACCAAAAATCAGAAGCACAGCGATGTCAATAGGCACACAAAAGCGCGCGCGCACGCACGCACGCACGCACGCACACACACACACACACACACACACATACTCCTACATAATGTCAGGTATACTAACAGTGCCAATTTTTTGGCAGGCGAACTGGTTGTGGTGAAGATAGTGTTGGGTAGGGTTTAGGAGAGGGAGCTGGAGAGCAGGGTGAACGTTGCCAGCAGCTTCAAGGGAGGTGGCCTGTTTACCGGCTAGGAATGTGGGAGGAATGGGTGGCAGGTATATGGGCTGGCTCGACTATAGTGGGCAATGTGAAGCGGCACATGCTGAAGGCGACATGGGAATGTGAATTGGGAGGGGGTGACAGGATACAGAAAGAGGAAATTGTTGGGTGGAAGTGCGGGGACACAGGGTTACCTGAGATGGAGGCCAGGGCGATTATGGAAGTAGCGAATATGAAAATGCAGGATTTCTCAGCGAATCTCTATGATAAAATCTTCTTGGGTTGACAGCTGAGTCAATGTGTTATTCCCCAGCAATGTTTCAGCAAGTTTCTTCCTTGCCATCTTCAGGCGAAGTCTGCTTTGCATTGTGTTTTGTACAGGCCGTTATTTTCGTTTCTTACTTTGAAGTACATGAAGAGACTAATCCTACTCCATTAAAGGTTTTAAGTATGAGTCCCACAACACTAGAAAGGGTCAGCAATCCCCTTGACCATATGCTAGTTTTGCTTTCAGAGGAGTACAAATCCAGGGTGTGGGCTTCCATTCCTGTGGGAGGGACAGATTTGTCCGCATTTGCTCACATTAAAGTGTCCGCTCTATGAAGCTAACAGAGTGGCAGTTCTGGTGTTGCACTGTATAATGGAAGGCACGACATACAAAACATTAAGACAGTTTCATAGAGATGATGGATCTAATGAAGACATTCGACAACATAAAATGAGGCAAGATGTTTGAAATACTTACATAAACAGGTGTAAGCTGGATAATATACAATGTGGAAACAAGTCAAAAGGGATTCGTAAGAAAGAAAGACCAGCACAATAGTGCCAGGATTAAAAAGGGCAAAGGCACATAGGCAGACTTTTCCATTACTGTTCAAGTGATGGCAGAAAAAAAAAGGGTCCAAGAGTAGATAAAAATTACGGGTGAAAGAATATAATTGGTGGAATTCTCCAATGACTTTGAACTGAAAATTACAACTGACATTCTGCCCAGAAACAATCTCTCGTGTCATGTCTCCCCAAACACCTACCATTCTGCACATACTCACTGACTGGCAGCAAAGAAATGCCCCTACGACTCCGTACCACCCACGATAAGAACAAATGGATCACATTCTCTGCCAGGGTTTTGACTATTTCATGTAGTGTCCTTAAATGAGAAATATCCTCCCTAGCCCTCAGAAAGTGGTATTCTGCCACCCATCCAACCCTCGCAATAACTTTGTCTGTTCCTGTTCCACCCCTGCTCATAACTTGTTGCCCTGTGGCTCATATCCTAATAATATATCTATGCAAGACCTGTCTCATAGATCCTTCTGCTACCGCACACTCCAGTCCTGTCAAACTCAGCTGCAACCACTGTGCAGCACTCTATGTGGGCACAACTGTTAACTAGCTGTCTGTCAGCATAGATGTCCGCCACCAAACTGTGACCAAGAGATGGCTAGATCACGTAATTTTCCGAGCATGCCCCACAGCACAGTGTGCTTGGTTTCCTGGCATCAACTTTTTCTAGTTTCTGTCCTCCAACTGCTTCTATGCCCTTTCTGCTCCAACTATGGCCTCAAACACACCTTTTTATTCTCTAGTGCACCTGCATAGTTTTTTTTTTCATTCTCTATTTCCTTCCCTTTGCAACATGACCTCGTAATGCTGCACACAGTAGTTCACCATGTTCCTGTACACTCCCACAGGCAGCACCCCTATCACTCCATCCCCCTCCTCTTCATCCCACGCCTCTCCCCTCTCCTGTATTTCAACTACTTAACCCAGCTGAGGTGGCTACTCACTTCAATCAGGCCCTAGTGCTCAAAGATCTCAGTGGCCATGTGTAATTTTTCTATGTCTGATACGCGACTGTGTTAAAGGGCCTCGTCCACCTTTAAATATAAATGTTGCTCGTCATCCCATATTCTGAACAGCAATTGATCTTAACTCATATTGTTGTTATTCCATTCCAGATTTTCCATATGAAATAAACACTAATTAGGACGAGGGCACCTCACTTAGTATATTTAATAGATAGCAGTGATTTTTTATAGTTTATGAGCATGTCTGCTCATTACCTTGACTGATCATTTACACGGCTGGTTTCCACAGTAACATTAGCCGATATATCCTGGTTATTCATACTGTCATCTGCTGCCGTACAAGCAGGAGTAGCTACTGACTGGCGATTATCATTAGCTGTTGTCACGGGAATATCTGTTGCATCATTCCTCTGTGTACCAGAAACCTGAAACAAAACAAAACATATCTGGAGTTATTACACCAACATTTTAATTTCATTTTATAAAACACTCTTAAAGTGTTCTGA
Organism: Schistocerca piceifrons; assembly: GCF_021461385.2. Lineage (NCBI taxonomy): Eukaryota > Metazoa > Arthropoda > Insecta > Orthoptera > Acrididae > Schistocerca > Schistocerca piceifrons. The sequence goes on from NC_060139.1 coordinate 1,060,277,804, forward strand.
AATACGATGTCACACTGTGCAAAATCTTTTTATTCATGCAATCACATTTAATGTCCAAAACATTTGATATGAAGTAGTTGTTGCAATCTTTAGTGGTTGCTCATCAGAAGTCTACTTTGTGTTCCAGGTCTACTACTATTTGTTGCTACAAACAGTTGTAATTACCAAATATGTTTCCACAATGCTAACAAAAACATCAAGGCCTGAAAAGAGCACCAGACTGCTTCCATTTACATGTCAGTATGGATCAAGGTGACCGCACAGGTAGATCTCAATGTCAAATGCACACACTTAACACTACGCAACTGTCAGTACCCAAAGTTAAACCGGTAAACCATCTCAACTTTTGCTAGCGATCCAAGATTATAGTCGTGTGAGGTCTTTTTGCCATGTTCGATTTCCTGGGATGTCTGCGTCCCACTCACTGGATGAAAGAATATTGACAATAGGGGACATTAGAATTTTGGCAATGGTTTCCGGTTGTAGGGAATGCCACACTAGTGTTGCACATTTATGCACTAAATCTACCTAAATATGCTCCAAGACAAAAACGACGCACCACAAATTGGTCACAAACTGATATTCAAACAGGTATAGATGAAAAATATGAAACTGTAAATCTTGGCGACCGATGGATAAATGTGTGATGCTGCAGTGTAATTTCACCGTGCAGTGGCAATGACAGCAAATGGGCCACGTCTATACCAGGGCATAAAGTGTCTGCGAATTTCATTCTGTGTACTCAGCTGGACAGTAACTATGTCTTGCAGACAGGCCTGTGAACAATATGTGCAAAGTCAGCATTTGAGAGAGAGGACGTGTAGCTGAGTTCAACTAAGCCAGTTAAGAGTTAATTGGCAAATAGCTTGACATCTGAATAGGAGCGATGCCACTATTCAGATGATCTTGGCAGGAGTGGGTGAACCATGGCCAAACACAGTTTCAAGAATGTATCAGTTCACCTAGAGAGAAGACAGGATGCAGAACTTACTAAGATTGAATGAAATGCATTACGATCATCAGGCATGTGAAGAAAAACTTAAAACCAAATACAACTAAATTATGCATACATGTTTTACTGTAGAGGAACTGAATAGGGAGGAAATTTAAGAACAGGATCTATTGTAACAGTTAAATTAAAAACAATATTACATACTGAAACACTGAAAGATATGAAATAGAATACCAAGATTTGTTTTAAAAATAAACAAAAGACATCCATGATCATTTCAATGAGAAGTTAGAATACCTCTAAGAACATATTATAGAAATCGATAAAGAGATCACACCAAAACGAAAGATTATAATGGATAAATTTAGTGGTAAGCAGGGCAAAATTTAAAAAAAATCTTGAATTGGAATCTCTGGTACTATACCAGTCATGTGTTAATAGTAGTTGCCTAGAACAATTTGTCTGCCTATGTTTTTCCACAAGAAAACAAATACAAAATGGACCTGACAAGGTGCAGATGGGACTAAAAATGAAATTGACTGTATTTTATCACTAAATCAAGAAATTTTACAGGATGTGACAGTACTAAAACGTTTTTTAAATTAAAGAGTACCTAGGTTCACAAGTGATATACACATAGGAAGGTGTTCCAGTGAAGATGATACATGATACTGAGTAGAGTGGCAGGGTACTATGTAACATGCCAGCCTAGTCTCACGATGCCCCATCTGCCTGTCATACACACTTTGTAGCATACACTGAATATTTACCATATATTAGACAATGCACAGTGAGGCTGTTTAACACATGTAGTGTTCAATAAAGGTGACAAAGCTATCACAATAAGCATTAAGTTAAGAATCAACAGCAACATCAATGACACACAAATTTTCTGAGAGAATGAGAAACAGAACAGAACAGTGTTGCCATGTGGAGTGCTTATCAGTATTGCCAGCTGATATGCTAAATGTGGGACAAATTTGTCAGGCAGAAAACCAGGAATGTACACGGATCAGCCAGAACCTTATGACCACCAAGCTACTATCTGTATAAACCCGTCCAGGCATAGCAGTGTCACCTGGTGAGGATTGACTGCTAGGCAGACAAATGCATGGTGCATACAGTATCAGTGAGTGTGCTGTTTGTGTGTAGAATGAGGAAGGTACGTGAATCTACCCGAGTTTGACCGAGGGCAGATTATGATGGCCCGGAGGCTTGGCGCAGGCAATTGAGACCTGCATGACTTATTGGATGTTTGAGGATTGCTGTGATGAGTGTCTTCAACAGATGGCAAAACCACGTCCAGACATGGGGTTGTGCAGCCACCCCCTCATTACAGATGTCGTAAGTTGGGCAGACTGGTAAAACAGGACATGCGGCGAACTGTGGTGGACCTAACATCAGAGTTTAATGCTGAGCAGAATACAAGTGTGTTTGAACACAGAGTGCAACGAACACTCCTAATGATGGGTCTCCATTGCTGATTACCCATGTATGTGCCAATGTTAACAGTGTGATATCGGCAACTACGACTAAAATGGGTACATGACCATTGGTACTGGATGTTGGTGCAGTGGCACAGCATTGCATGGTCTGACGAATACCAATACCTTCTTCAATGTGCCGGTAGGAGGATGCAAACCCGTTGTCTTTCAGGGGGAAAGCTACTTGACACTTGTACTGTGCGATGGAGAGACAGGCTCGTGGCAGCTCCACTATGCTCTAGGGAACATTCACGAGGGCAGCAATGGGTCCAGGGGAGCTCGTGCAAGACACCATGATGGCCAAGGAGTATAGTACACCAGTTGCAGACCATATACACCACTTCACAATGATCATGTTTCCTGACAGCACTCGCATTTTTCAACAAGATGATGTGCCATGTCACCAAACAGGAGTGGTTTGAGGAGCACAGTGGTGAGTTCCAATTGATGTGCTGGCCCCCGAACTCTCTAGATCTGAACCCAATCGAACACATCTGCGATGTGATTGAAGGTGGCATCACATGGCCAGGAATGGGATGGTGTGGTTCAAGGAACACAGTGGTGAGTTTCCAATTGATGTGCTGGTCCCTCAACTCGCTAGATTCGAACCTGACTGAAGACATTTGTGATGTGATTGAAGATGGCATCAGAGCCCATCAAACTCCTTTCCCTGGTAATTTACAGGAATTAGGTGACTTGTGTATGAAGATGTGGTGTCAACTCTCTCCAGTGATCTACCAAGGCTTCACTGCCTCCATGCCACAACACATAGCCGCTGTTATCCGTGCCAAGGATGGACATACTGGCCATTAGGTAGGTAGTCATAACGTTCTGGCCGATCAGTGCAGATTACAAGACCAACAGGGAGGCCATATCACATTATAGCCAGTAATAATAATTTTCCTTACACTAGGTTCCACAACCACAAAGAATCTGTTTAATGCTCATAATGTGGTTTCCCCAAGGATGTAAAGTTTTTGCCAGAATTACACCCATTACAGTCCTCTTCCATGTTTTAAACAGTTCTCAGACTCTACTTGCAAATAGACATCCATCAACAACATTTCTGCAGTGGCTACATTTTCACTCTGGGCTACACACGCACTGGCAGATATATTAGTGCACATACATTGCTGAGCATGTGCATCATGAAGTAATATCCATATTTGTAGCCTATTAGTTTGTCAACTGTATGTATTTTCAGAGTTGACAAGTGAACAAAGTATCATTTAAGAAAGGCTTAAAAACCCAGCAGTCCGTAAGTCAATGTCTTTTTTAAATTTTAATCTTGACAAAGTGTTTACAGTCCCAGTGGAATTGTGATATTAACATTTAAAAAAAAAAATCAAGCAGCAAGTTTAACATAACTGAAACTGACTATAACACAAAGTTTTAAGACTTAAGAAAGGCAACATTTGGAGGTTTATTTCAACATTAATAGGGGTCAAGACATGAACAAGAAATGTAAATGAAAATAATTAAATGTCAGAAGTACTATCAAATGAAATATGGGTAAATGAAAAGTCCATTTGAAATACGAGTAGAGGAAAGCCATCTGAAAATGATAATGTTTCATGAGGAATGATTAATGCTAGATGAAAAATAAAACAGTATTACAAAAGGAACTTGTAAAAATATTTAAAGAATGTTGTCTTATTTAGTCCACATAATGTTATTTTGCCTTTTTTTTTTTGTCTTAAAATTTCTTCATTACTTTAGTTTTCATCCCCGCCGTCTTTGATCTTTCATTTCTTTCCTGTTGATGTCAGTGTTTTTGCTGAAATATGCTTTTATTAACTGGTGTTTCTCCTTAATCCTAATCTGTCAACAGCCCATTATTCCACTCTAAATTTGTAAGTATTAAACCTCAATGTGACATTTTGCCTTTATGTACTTATATCGTGTATGAACTACAAAAATTCAAGCAGGGGGGATCCTATACTACCTGAAATCTTATTTCCTGTATTTTAGACCATTTTTAAAGCCCCTTGGAAATTGTAAAATCAAGGTTTCATTGTGCACGATTTAGCTACAACCTAGTGGTTGTTTCCAGAGCGAATGTTTCATTCTACAGCAAAGCAAACAATTTTGAAAATTCTTGACAGATTAAATCTTTGCGACAGATTGGGACTCTAATCAAGAAGGAAAGGTTCTAGGTTTGTGTCCCATGTGGGCACATACAAAGGGTACCAGGAAAGTTTTGCAATACAGCTTTATTGATTTTATTTTTTTGAATTAATTTCCGCCACACTGAAACACCTCTCCATCCTCTGAAACCAATCCCTGAACTAGTTCTCCCAAATTTCTGTAGGGAGTAAGGTACACTCATTTTCCCAAGCCCCTGTGCTCCTTTCAGCTTCATTTTTGCAGTACAAAATCACAGGGAGCAAGTTCTGGACTGGACTGTAAGGAGGGTGCTCAAGAAGTGTCAGTTCTGTCTTCCACAAATATTCGATACGTGCTTTGGCACGGTGAGCTGGAGTGTTGTTGTGATGGAGGAACCAGGTGTCCATTCTTGACTTCGGTTGCAGGTTCTTCAAAGATTGAATGACTTTGGGAGACACTGCTCAGTGTACCATTTAGCTGTGATTGTCTTCTGTGTGTCCAAAACCATATGCTCAACAATTCGACTTGATTTTTAAAAAGCTATCATTTGCTTCTTTACTGATCGGGAATTTCTGACAGTTACGGTTGTGTCGTCATCTTCAAAAACTCAAACTTTATTCTGAGTCTTGGTCGGCATGTCATAATAGTACAGCCAAGTCTTGTCACCTGTCACAATGTTATTCACAGACTGAGACTGTCCCTTAGAAAACTACGGCAACATCTCCCAGCACCAAGTCACATGTCACAAAATCTGCTCTTCCACTGGTCTATGCAGCACCCAGAGACAACAAACTTTCTTTAGTTGCAAACGATCGTGCAGAATCGAATGAATTGCTGGAGCATTTAGCCCTACAGTATCCTCTATCAGCTTATAGGTCACTTGCCTGTCTTTGTCTAGTGTTTTCCTCTCACAGCATCAATGTTTTCCTCCATAACTGATGATCATGGCCTTCCTGTCCTCTCAGCATCCTCCAGAGTAAAATTTCCTCTTTGTGATACTCTGTACCACTTGAATACAGTTGTACAATGAGGACACACACCAAGTGCAAGAGTCATTTCTTCAAAGCACTGGTGTATGTTTATACCACACGCAGAGTTGTACCACAAAACTGTCCGAATCTCACTTCGTGACCACGATCCAAGACCAAGCACTTCAAGCTAATCCTGCAAGTGAATGAATGCGTCCACAAACTTGGCACAGCGGCTAAAATGCAAGTATGAAGTATTCTCAGAACACAGCAACAATCCTCCTCCTGCAACTTATTGTTGCTTCGTACTGCAGAACTTTCCTAGTAACCTTTGCATTAATCTGTCAAGAAATTTTGCTGCAGAGTAATGGATTCACTTTGGAAACAGCCCCCTTAGCTGTGGCTCGGCAATTTCTCCATGACACTTCTCTTGCTAGTAGTAGTAGTCCGGAAAAGTGTGCAGGAAAGCTTCAGTAAAATTTGGAATGTAGGACAGAGGAACTGATAGAATTGCAGCTGAAGCCGAAATGTGAGTCAGCCAGTAAGAATGTTGCCCAGCAAAGGCAAGGTTCCGGATTTGAGTTTCTGTCAGGTACACAGATTTGCTTGCCATACTTCGCTGCAGAGAGAGAGAGAGAGAGAGAGAGAGAGAGAGAGAGAGAGAGAGAGAGAATTATTCCAGAAAGTAATCCGCTATCGTACTGAATTTCCTCTGCTATAGAAGACTTTCTTCAACATGTTCCACGTCCTCCACCATCAGTCACAGAGTCCAGCAGATCCATCAAATACCTGAAACCGATGCTGACTCGTGGCCCAGAGGATATGCCAATAGAACTCTTACAGGGCCGTAGATCAGCTCTTGAGCTCTTGATCTTCACTCTGTTCTTTTCAATGGGAAACCCAAACAGCACCATGGCATGGCAAATGCTGCAATAGTTACCACTCTTGAGGAAGGCAATGGTGTAATCTACAGCAGTTACTTCAGTGTACGTATGCTCTCCACCAAATGAAGAACCTTTGCTGTAATTCTACTGAACATCCTCCAACTTTCACAGAATATACTCACTACAGAAGTAAGGCGTTTGCTTTTCCAGGGTACAACAGATACACTCTTCCATGCCATATAGACTTAAACAAGACTACTCCAAATGCACAAAATTTTGACAACACGTTGGGTTACACTCATACTAGTCTCCCAGGTAGCAGAGATGAACAATGCTGATCCACCTGGTACACCTGACACGCCTCAATGATCTACTGACTGCTTTGAGACCACATATGAAATTAGATTACATAGTAACAGGAATTGTTTAATTCCATGGGCTTTATACACCCAATTTTCATTTTTATTTTTATTTTATTTGTTAGTATATATGTTCTGATGTATGCTTGCATTTTCAACTGTTTTGAATGTTTAGTTCATTGCTGACAGTCAAAAAGCTTATATGTGTTTTTGAGGACTCAGAGAATTTTTACTTCTGAAAAACATGGATGATAGAAGTTGCATTAAATTTTACTTGAAAAATGAAATAAAGTGCACCAGCACATTCCAAATGTTGACTGTAGGTTTTGGTGAATCTACTATGAGTAAGGTAAGAGTTTATGAGTGATGTACACGTTTCACAGGTCAAGAAGATGTTGAAGATGACGACTGCCCTAGATGCCGTAACACATAAATTACTGATGACAGTGTGGAAGCAGTAAAGAAAATGGTTCTCAAAAATCACCAAATCATCATCAGAGAGGTTACTGACAGTATCAGTATATCCTCTAGCTCATGCCAAGCAATTTGTTCAGATGTTTTGGGCATGAAACGGTAGCAGTAGAGCTTTTTCCGAAATTGTTGAACTTCGACCAAGAACAACATCACTCAGGAATTGCTGAATGAAGTTGACAATAAACCAAAACTCCTAATGAAGGTAATTGAAGAGAACTATGAAAGATGTTGTTTTGCCACCACTGATGAGATAAAAACAGCACTGCTTAAGGAGCTGAACACCGTAACAAAAAGTGAGTTCCAGAAGTGCTTCTACAACTGGAAAAAGCACCGACATGCGTTATTATATATGAGGGGGATTACTGTGAAGAGGACAAAGCTGATGTTACTGTTGTTGTTGATGATGATGAATTAATAATAAAGATTCTTTAAGAAAAACAAAAATTCCTATTACTTTTTGATCACACCTCAAATGAACAATTTGGACTGATTGTGAACATTCACAAAACCAAAGAAGCTTGTACAATCTGCTCCTGAAACTACCACCTCAGATACCCATTATCTCTCAGAACATTGCGCTTCTGAGGGGAGGGGAGGCACAATTGGGTGGGGGAGGCACAGTTGGGTAGGTGTGTAGTAGTGGGGGGGGGGGGGGGGGTGGAAGATAGAATTTATGTTGCCCACACAGCTTTTTGGAGATGTCTGCCAATGGGTCTTTCTCAATAAATAGTCACTAAACTGGTAGTGTAATAAGAAGTCGTTTCACGAATCTCAACAGGGAGAATTATATAACCAATGTTCGAGTTCTTAGAAAAACACACATGAAAAGTCGATATTATCAGACACAGTCGCAAAATCTGGTTCAAGACTGATGGCAGGCTTCTTCAACAAATTCTAAGCAGCAATCTCTCTACTGATAGAACACCTCCCACTGTGGCCCTCTAGTTTGCTACAAGGTTCAGCTCAACAAGCTCTCATATTTTTTCATTTGTTGGGCATGATCTCATGAATGTTTCACAATGCCAACACCATTTTCAATCAGCCAAACTGTTACTAAATAAGAATGGGATACAAATCATTCTATAACTTATGAAATCTGCCAAGTAACTATCTATGTAAAAAAAACCTTACTTAAAGGCACATATTGCAAGCAATTTCAGTTATGTTATCAACAATATTGAACGCAACTGTAGATTAGACTACAATTCTGTAGGAGTGAAAAGTTTGTCTGTATACACAGAAGGAATATCTGCTTTGGCATATTTTATAATGACACTCTATAATGTGGTATGATTATGTTCATAATTTACCACATTACAATAATGACTGGAACTGAAAAACCTACCAAAGTAGATATTCCTTTCTTATAGAACAATTCTTTGAATCCTCTTTATGTATATTAACAATCTAAAAATGAACACTGGCTGGTCAAAACCAGTACAGGCATTATAAAACAATCATATGACTGTTAGAACAAGATAAAAGAATATAAGCCCATCATCTCAAGCCAGTACATCAAGTTTCTCAAAGACTTTAAAGAAATGTCCAACATTCAGCCAACTTAACTGAGGCACATCAATGAACGGGACCATACAAGGCAAAAAGTGGAAAACATGCCAAATATAATACCATCTCCAACTGGCAATTAGGCGTGACATATATTTTGTGCATGGACTAACCTTCTAAAACACCACTTTCAGGATACAGTTGCCACTAGTTTTTAACCAATTTTGTTTCCTTCTTTCTCTGCTGATGTGATGGAACTGCATATGTATTTCAGCTAGTGGGGCATACATCTACCATACATGAATTAAGACATAATGCAATGGCAGATATATTCGCTGCAATTTGAACTAGCTGAATTAATCAAAAACTTTTTTTTACCTCACATATTTGGAGGGAAAATGTGCCAATGACTCTACTGATGAAAGCACCTAGGAGTTAATAGTCATCTAGACTGAACAAACTGCAGCACACACATATACATAAAGCTTTCAAAATAAGTTTACTGAATAGTACTCAATGAAGGATATCATCATAGTGACAGTTATATGAGATCCTAGTGTCCCATCAATATTGTGCTGCAGAGTATACCCATTATCCAGTGTTCTTAAATAAATAATATAAAATAAGGGAGCTATACAAAAGAGTACTGAAAATTTCTGTACTATTTAACGTCTCAATTCTAAGTGTAAGGCATACCCCAATTATTATTCAGCTAGTCATCCAAAAGGAATCTGAATTTTTCCAGATATAAATCAAGTCAATAGCTTACAGAAGATGTGGCGGGTCCTGGCCCAGCACGCACAATGACACTCTTAACAGGTGCTGTAGTTGGTGTTACGGAAGTCTCTTCAGGAGGAGTGCAAACACGGTTCTGGCCTGCAGGCTGGGGGCCCTCACCCTCTGGAAGTGGAATCGACGCTGTTGTCACACTGTTATTTGTGTCGCAAGTGCCCGTGTTGGAATTCGGTTCGAAGCAGGCCATGGCCGAAGCGAGTGCTACTGCAACTTTGTGCGCAGATACGATGATCGGAGCCCTTTTCTGTTCACCGAGAAGCCGGTGACCGTCTTCGTTGGTTGCTTCTGTAATAATATTGAATTTTGTGATAACCTTATAAGTAATATATTACAACAATGACAACAATAAACTCATTATGATATTATACACTCACAGATATATTATACACTCACAGACAATTAAAGTAGTAAAGGAGTTTTGCTATTTGGGGAGCAAAATAACTGATGATGGTCGAAGAAGAGAGGATATAAAATGTAGACTGGCAATGGCAAGGAAAGCATTTCTGAAGAAAAGAAATTTGTTAACATCGAGTATAGATTTAAGTGCCATGAAGCCATTTCTGAAAGTATTTGTATAGAGTGTAGCCATGTATGGAGGTGAAACATGGACGATAAATAGTTTCGACAAGAAGAGAATAGAAGCTTTCGAAATGTGGTGTTACAGAAGAATGCTGAAGATTAGATGGGTAGATCACATAACTAATGAGGAGGTATTGAACAGAATTGGGGAGAAGAGGAGTTTGTGGCACAACTTGACAAGAAGGACACGTTAATAGGACATATTCTGAGGCATCCAGGGATCACAAATTTAGCATTGGAGGGCAGCATGGAGGGTAAAAATCGTAGAGGGAGACCAAGAGATGAATACACTAAGCAGATTCAAAAGGATGCAGGTTGCAGTAAGTACTGGGAGATGAAGAAGCTTGCATAGGATAGGGTAGCATGGAGAGTTGCATCAAACCAATCTCAGGACTGAAGACCACCACCACAACAACAACATCAACAACAACAACAACATGCCTCAGGACGATTTTAAAGTCTTACTGGACAAGACAATAAAATTACCTTTACCCTTTATACAAAATATGTGAAAACTACAGCCAGCAATCACTAACATCTGTGCATATGGAAGAGCATGATTAGGTGGATTCTCATCAGACAGTCCACAGGTGTACTGGCAGTTCCCAGTGCCCTGTGGGTACTGTAATTCAATGATTGGACATGTCACCATTGTCATGTGTGATGACAATAGCAACATGTCTGATGGCCAAAATATTGTACCGGTTGGACACTATGAAACAACAAACTAGCAGTACATCTGTGGACTTTTTGACCAACCAATATACCAAGAGAAACTGAAGAAACATTACTAGATTGTGTCAGCATACAGCTTTCTGTGTGTTTTATTACACTACTGGCCATTAAAATTAGTACACCACGAAGATGACGTGCTACAGATGCGAAATTTAACCGACAGGAAGAAGATTCTGTGATATGCAAATGATTAGCTTTTCAGAGCATTCACACAAGGTTGGCGCCGGTGGTGACACCTACAATGTGCTGACATAAGGAAAGTTTCCAACCGATTTCACATACACAAACAGCAGTTGACCAGCGTTGCCTGGTGAAACGTTGTTGTGATGCCTCGTGTAAGGAGGAGAAATGCGTACCATCACGTTTCTGACTTTGATAAAGGTCGGATTGTAGCCTATCACGATTGCGATTTATCGTATCGCGACATTGCTGCTTGCGTTGGTTGAGATCCAATGACTGTTAGCAGAATATGGAATCGGTGGGTTCAGGAGGGTAATACAGAATGCCGTTCTGGATCCCAATGGTCTCGAATCACTAGCAGTCGAGATGACAGGCATCTTATCCGCATGGCTGTAACAGATCGTGCAGCCACGTCTCGATCCCTGAGTCAACAGATGGGGACATTTGCAAGACAACAACCATCTGCACGAACAGTTCGAAGACATTTGCAGCAGCATGGACTATCAGCTTGGAGACCACGGCTGCGGTTAACGTTGATGCTGCATCACAGACAGGAGCACCTGCAATGGTGTACTCAATGACGAATCAGGGTGCAGGAATGGCAAAACGTCATTTTATCGGATGAATCCAGGTTCTGTTTACAGCATCATGATGGTCGCATTCGTGTTTGGCGACATCACGGTGAATGCACATTGGAAGCGTGTATTCGTCATTGCCGTACTGGCGTATCACCCGGTGTGATGGTATGGGGTGCCATTGGTTACACGTCTCTGTCACCTCTTGTTCGCATTGACGGCACTTTGAACAGTGGACGTTACATTTCAGATGTGTTACGACCCGTGGCTCTACCCTTCATTCGATCCCTGTGAAACCCTGCATTTCAGCAGGATAATGCACAACCGCATCTTGCAGGTCCTGTACGGGCCTTTCTGGATACAGAAAATGTTCGACTGCTGCCCTGGCCAGCACATGTCTTGTCACAATACGCCAGCCACTACTCTTGATGAACTGTGGTATCGCGTTGAAGCTGCATGGGCAGCTGTACCTGTACACGCCATCCAAGCTCTATTTGACTCAATGCCCAGGCGTATCAAGGTCGTTATTACGGCCAGAGGTGGTGGTTCTGGGTTCTGATTTCTCAGGATTTATGCACCTAAATTGCGTGAAAATGTAATCACATGTCAGTTCTAGTATAATATATTTGTCCAATGAATACCCATTTATCATCTGCATTTCTTCTTGGTGTAGCAATTTTAAATGGCCAGTGGTGTGTATGAAATCAAAGTTACAGAAAAGTAGCCAAGCCACATTTTGCAATGTCGAGAAGTTTTCTTATAACAGATAGAAATTCAAGCTTGAACATCAACCTCTTAGCACCGAAATGTATGAAGCTTGCTGTTATGCATTTGCCAAGTTTGGTCCGAGTGTAAAGAACTGGAAAATGAAGCCAAATCCATGACGCCATCTACCTGCACACTGCAATCTGTATATGTAACTTCTCGGCTAAGTACAGCGCAACTGTTCTTAAAAAAATTCCACCACATTTTTTTGGGCAGCTGATAACTGAAGATTTTATTTTTATTCGCCTGTATGACGACAATTCTGAGGGCATAGGTTTTTCGGATATTCCAGGCATCCAAAAGCATTTTATGTCAATGCTTTTACACACAAGCACAAAATCTTTCAAGACAGATTTATTGTAATTAAATGTTCTTGACATCCTGATTGCATTAATTTTCTATAAAAATCCAAAGTTTCAACGAATTCTACCACTGTCTTTGCCAGGAAGAGGCCCAAGCTTCAAGCTGCTGGGACTCAATCATCAAACAGGATGTGGCAACTGGAATTTAATAGATATGGGCTCAATGCTAAGCATCATGAATGATGTTTCATTGTTGGCACCAATGTAATCGCCAGCTGCATAGAGTACTATGCATTTACAAGTGTGAGATGCTGTTATTTCTTTGATGATCAGTCATGCTCATGATGAAGACAACAGTGGATATTTTAAAAAAAATTATTCTTATTAAAAATTCTTGTTTTTGAAAAGTGCAAAACACGTTTGAAAAAACTTTGAAACAACTTTTTGGCTGCCACTTGCAGACAGCTTTACAAAAGAGCACTTGCCCAACGTAGATTACTTAGGAAGTAAACAAAAATAGCACTATTTTTATTTCATACACAAATTTTTATGTTTTATGATATTTGTGGTTGAGTCTTTCTGATTCAACCTGAATTTTACATGACAGAAATAATTATAACGTTCAGTTATAACTGCGTTATGCCTAAAAGGCAATAAAAAATTGCACTCATATTTATAAAAGAGTGCAATATCATCAGGACAGAATACTGTTCTAAACTGAAACCAGCAATGAGGAACAGCCTACCGGTGTAAAATTCGTGAATGTGACAGGAAAAGTGGGAAATGATGTTGCTCCCCAGTTTTAACAAACCTGGGTTTCATAAAAAGTCTGCTTTTAAGGTGTAAACACGGAATGTTCTGCAAATTAAAAACCAGTTTCTATACAATTTCGGATGTGTACAAGTGAGTTTCCAATTACTTTCAGTTTCACACTGGTCGTACTTTCTGTCGTGTGATGCATGAAATGGTAATTGATTAAATTGGTTGACTTGGACCCAGCTTGTAGTCAATAACTGCTTCCCTTGTAGCAGATCAGCAAATGCACTGAACAAATCAGAAATCTATTTAAGCACTGTATGTGACTTAGGTCATTTGATCTGACTTCCCACCTGTCCTACAGCAATATTCCGGCATCCAGTGAACCTATGTGATTATCCTTGTCAATCACTACTGCACCCCTGCACCCTTTACCCTCATGGCTCATATACCTGCAATAGACCTAGATGACAATGTACTCCAGTCTGGTCACCAATGTCTCCTACTCCATCAAAGTCTAGGCTACCTTTGAAAGCATTCACTTTACTGCTGTCTATGTTGGCATGACAACTAATAAGGTGTCTGTACACACGAATGGCCACTGACAAACCGAGACCAAGAGACAGCTGGATCACCACGCTGCTAAACATAAACATGCTGCCCAATACAATGTTTTCTGCTTCAATGACTGCTCCACAGTCTGCATGATCTGGATCTTCCTATTAACATCAGTATTTCTTAATTTCACAGATGGTAACTCTTCCTGCAATATATCCTATGCTCCCCTTACCCCCAACTTTCACTAGTCCCTGCTTTCCACCAACCTCTCTCTTTCCCTGCTCCCATGAAGCGTAGTTGCAGTCCATAGTCTGCCTATAGCAGCACAGCCAGCAGTTGTTCAAGTGTGCTTAAGTCATCAACGTGTGTGCGGGTGGGAGGGCTGGGAAGCACATGCACTTGCTACTTCAGAGGAGTGCCTTTTGTCCAAAAACCTAAATGTCTAACAGTATTTTTATTGTGCCTTTCTTCAACTTAAAGTCTTGTCTATATAATAAGTAGCAATCTCTATTCTTTTCCTATTATTGTTCAAACCTTGAATTTAACTGATTGATACCTTGTTGAGATGGGGGTAGGACGTTTCGAAAATATTCTACAAACATCATTGTAATAATGGTCATGTTTCCACCATGTTTGCAAAACAAATACGCACTATTCTGTAGTTAACTTTCTAGTCACTGTTTCTCAGATAACAACAAACAACATAACCTTGAACTGCTAGTGTCAACTAACTTACGGGAACTACACACTAGTCAAGTTCACAGCTGACTATCACTACATTGGTCAAAACGAAGTCTAACGATTGCTACTGACAACAGACCTATGGCACACCCTGTACAGCAGGCAAATTGAAGCCTCCTCCCGTTATAATAACACGATCAACAAAATTATTCGCAATATTCTCCAAGTTCTCTCTAAACAGTGATGTCGCTACAGATGGTCAATGAGAGCATCTCATTACCATGCTTCAGCCACCCTTGTTGCTTAATTTGACCCGGATTATGATTCAGTTGTTAACTTCACTATACACTATATAGTTCTTCACAACAATCAACAAGCAGCCACCAATAACAGCTACCCCAACATTGATATATATATTCCAATGTGAAGTTAGCATTTAGCTGCCGTTCACTTTCAGTTTCAGCCAGCTTTTTGCTCTCAATAAGATATGCATCTTATTATCTTTAGCCCTTTGACTGCTGTTAATGAGTTGACTTTCCATGTTCCTCTACTCCACTGACAAGTTTAAGCATGGCCTCTGGTCTTCCTTGAGCACTATTAACAAGTTCACTCTGGCCTACCCTGAATGTTAATGACGAGTATAGACCCGTCATCACTTACTCAGTTACCTGTACAGTTTTGACTAGTTTAAATGTACGGTAGATTTTCCATTCTGTGCAACTGTAGTTTTACAAGTTATGGTCACCAAGTTATGTTCAGATAATTCGTTGTAATTTTGTCTTTCTGAGGTCTCTCTCGGTCAGCTGGTATAGCAACAGTCTTAAGTTCATTAACTGATAGTTCCTCTGGATATGAAAGTGATAGCGAAATGCTTACAAATAAAGCATGGTTTGGTGACAAATCTAACAGGAAAAAAATTGATTTTTCACCACTTAAGTAAGCATTTGATGATCTATCTTAAGGACACAAGTGTCAATCAGGGAATGAGCCAAGCACTCAATCATTCTTCATGCCATTTATCATAGAAGGTAGGATGTCATTTCTCGCCAACAAAAACCAACCAGTTTTATTCATTCACAAAGGAAACTACTCCAGTGGTTGGTTGGCTGATATGGGGGAAGGAACCAGTGTCATCGGTCCCATCGAAGTAGGGAAGCATAGGGAAGGAAATTGGCCTTGCCCTTTCAAATAAACCATTTCCAGCATTTGCCTGAATTGATTTAGGGAAATCACACAAACCCTAAATCTAGATGGTCAGACGCGGGCTTGAACCGTTGTCCCCCCGAGTGATAGTCCAGTGTGCTAACCACTGCTCCACTTCACTCGGTAACTACTCCAGTGCATTCTTAATTACCAAAGTGGAAAGATATGTAGTATGAAGACATTTCATATTATATAAGCCTGGTCTCTAACGTAACATTAAAGTTTAGCTGCCTGACAGAGAATTATGTCATTCATGGACAAGGAGTTATCAAAAATTTATGAAATGCAGTGCCAAATGCCCCAACAGGATGATAACTGTTCCATACTGTTTCCATAGTGTACTTACTACAGATAAGCATTCTCTGCTCCTCCAGAGATTAAGCATTCAATTAGTCTACAGAAAAATAGTTTACAAAGGTATAACCCATCTCATGATACAATAACGTGAAGTTAGAAAGTTCTTACTGTTGTTCAAAATGGACAGGGCAGCAATATACATCAATGTTGTCATAGACAATCAGTGTATTTTGGTTACCGTAAGAAGCAACGGGAAGCTTTTGACTACAAATATGCCAGCCATAGAAGAAAACAATAATCTCACATGCAACGAAAGAGAATAATCTGCCCAACAGCAGAGTGTAAAAAACCACGTGTGATATGAAAATACCTGCTTAACTAAAACCAAATTTGATTATTTCTGTATATAGTAAACAAGAATACATGGGATACAGTAGGTGTTACAGGCATGTAGCAAATGAAGGAAAACTGAAATACTGATGAATATTTAAAGTGGCATGTAACTTTCAAAATAGGTTAGTAAAAGCGCATTGAAACTATTGATGGTGAAGCCATCTTTAAATCTCAATCAATTTGTAACAACTTTTAATTTGCAGACAAGCCACACAAAGTCATAAACAAATTGTTCCATCTGCTGTAATGACCATCTCAGAAGTTACAAATCTTAAGAGGGACAGGAGGAGACGTTACATAAACCCATGCACACTGTCAGCTGTCTATTTAATTCCTTTGTCTTGATCATAGAAATAGCTCAGAAACGTCTTAATTGCTGTTTATGTCTCTGGAGTTGAGCGCATACAGTAACGAAACTTCCAGACAGATTATAACCACGCACTAAAGATTATAACCTGGGTCCATGCTTTTGGCAGCAAACATCCTATAATCTGTTCTCATCCTCAGAACCAGAACAACCTTTCAAAAGGGCAGTACCAGCAAAAAGACAGCCACATCTAGCAGCACCAACATCTCCATTCTATGCTTCAGACTAATTTCATGGTCTTGTAAAGCACTGCTAGAATATGTACTCCGTTCATAATCCCTTTTTCTTAAAAGTTACTAACTGTGTCTTGGACCAATATAAATATTTGCATATATCATAAAGCAATTCTTGTCCTGGCCAGTTTCATCTCACATCACAAAGAACAAGAGTGACATGTCACAAGTTCCACATGACATCGCTTAAAAAATAAATATTTTCATTTACAGTTGATTTGTTAAAATGTTATATACTGCACCTTCCACTGGAAATGGGAAGCTGCATTATCACATAATATTCTTAATGTTGGCTTCATATTTCACTTAAGTGTACATGACAACTGAAATGAAGAACAACCTTATATGCAACACCATCCAAAAATTACAGTGTGCCCACTTTTGCTTCAGTAGATGGATCATACACATCATCTCTGTCATACACACAATTACTCCTAAAGGACGAACTTTGTGGAGACTTTTACTTTCTCCGGAATAAAATAACTTTAAGTCATGTGTGCTTGTGGTTGATCCGCTATCAAATTGGTCACACCAATCAAACATTCCTGCCCATGCTACAATTTGCACTCCACACTGAAATATCAATCTGTACAAGTACAGATATCTCAATATTTCTCTCTGGGTGAAACTCACCAAACACATTGTGACAATAAAAAACCACAGAATCAGGATCCCATTGTTTGTGTTTACCTACATTATAGCAGTTCCCTGGATTTTGTAATGACTCAACAAAAAGCTACATGGGGATGTTAGGTATCAGCAACGAAACAAGCAAATTTCCAAAAAGGAAGGAAGGAAGCACTAGCTATCACGTCTAGACAAAAGATGGGAAATGAAATTTTGGACAGTCTCCCAATATAAGTAAACGCTGTGCCACCACACTCACAGTCCAAGGAAATGCTGATGGCAAAAGGCACGCCACAAACATGCAATAAGTTAATAATAACTGAAAACTATTATTTAACAAGACAGGGTACTCTGTAAATATGTAGACAAGCCAAATAACAGCACTCACCTGCAGATGCTGGAGGAGGATTAAGTGCAACACTCGTGTCTTGAGCTGAAGCAGATTTGGAAGTAGCCCGTATCCCACTTGGACCAGGCTTACTAAGGTCAGCTGGACCCTCGCAGCTACTAGACAGAATAGACACTTTTTTGGGAGAAAATGGGCTGCTAGAATCTGAATCTGACACATAGTCCTGAGAATCTTCATTGTCCACATCCATTTTCTCAATCTCTGCAGATGTTGCACTATTTGGGGTTTCCTTGTTGAAAGAGAGATCTTGTGGGAATTCGTCTGCTGACGATGACGTCTGAGCTGCTCCGACATTATTCCCTCCACTATTACTGTTATCCATTGATATTGGAATTTCTGGAAGTTGCTGTGCTTCTTCTTCTTCTATTTCACGGAAAAGATGATCGAATGCATCGAAGTTTGATCTAAAGAAGAACAAAACAGTCCCGTTAACAAGGATGTCAATTTGTGAAAAACCAACTACAATTAATTAATGATTTTTTTCTAGATTCTTTAATTCTTATCGACTACAGGAAGTTTGAACTATTTAGCACTGACAGAGATGAACACTACAGTTTTCTTGTAGTATGTCAAGCTTAAAATCACTTTGGGCCTCTGAAAATGCCAAGGCAGCAATGCATTCCATCCCTGGCTGTGTATTTTGATGTCTGATAGATCCGGATCCTCAAGACAGTCTGCAGCACATAGCCCAAATGGCTTGATCGCATGGGGCCAATTCCTGAACAGCCATTCAAAGGTGGGTTGGACCACTGAACTAAATGCCAATGACTGAGGTGACACTGATATCTTCAGAGCCTGTCAAGCCAAAACGATACATCGCTGAATCCAGAGTGGTGGTTCACCAGTCTCTGCACACAAACTTGGAACTGGGCTGGAACGAAAGACTCCACTCGATATCCAAATGCTCCCACGGTGGACAGCATCTAACATCTTGAGGTAGGAAAGTACGGGCTGATCCGTAGACCATGGCGCCACAATCTAAAATGTGATCAAACAAATGCCTTGTAAAACTGCAGGAAGTGGGACCTGTCAGCTTACCATGTTTTTCCATTAAGGCATTTCACAATATCCCATAACTGGAGGCCCTTTGTTCGTAGGTAGTTGAGATGTGGAAACCAAGTTAATTTCAAGTCAAATAATAAAACTCAAAAAGGGTGCAGTTCCTTGAAAACATAAAATAATGTCCTCCATTGTGAGCACTGGTTGGTTAAAACTTCGAAGAGCACAGTTAAAACTGACACGTCCAAACTTCTCTGGTGAGAACCAAAAACCAATTGTCCTGGCCCAGGTTTCCAGACTCCTAATGGTCAGCTGTATCTGCCTCATCATCGTTGTAAGATCGGAGGAATTGTAGAAGATTGCAAAGTCATCCAAAAACGAGGGAGCACTTGACAGGGCGTCCAAATGCAGAGGAAATGCCATTGACAGCGATGGCAAACAATGTGATACTGAGGACGCTGCCTTGGGGGGGTTCCCATTCTCTTGAATAGTCAGACAAGGCATCGCCAACGTGATATTGAAAACGCCAGTCCTTGAGAAAGGATTGGATAAGAAGTGGCATGCATCCATGTAGTCCACATTCATGGCGTTGGCAAAGGATGTTGTACCTTCAAGTAGTGTCATATGCTTTCAAGGGCTTCTTTTACAATGGTTTCAGCGTAAGGACTCCAGTGTTGCTGTCTCCAGTACAATTAAGTTGCCAAGGGTGGAATGGTAGTGCCTGAAACTGCACTGGGAGCAGCTCAGGTGACCTCGGGATTTAAGCAGCCAGATGAGGCTGCGTTTGACCATGTGTCAAGGGTCTTACCCATACAAATGCTAAGCGCTACATTCCAGTAGCTGTTAGGGCCGCTACGGTCCTTGCCCAGTTTCCAGATTGGAATTAATATTGCCACCTTCCAAGTTGGGGGGTACTGTCCATCAAACAAGATCTGATCGAAACAAGAGAGGAGGTGCTCTCCCGCTTCAGGGCACACATTAGAAAGCACGGTATAATGGATCTCATCAGGTCACGGAGCAGCGACTCTGGCCGCAGACAAGGCTGATTCCAGTTCCCACATGGAGAACGGTAGGTTGTAGACTTCGCCATTATCCGAGATTAAATTGAGCTTCCACATCTCCGCAGTCCTATGGAAGACTTGAAAAGCAGGAGTGTCTGAATGACGTAGGACAGTAAAGAAGTGCTCAGCAAAAGTCCAAGCCATGTCTTCTGGCGTGCCTATCAAGACCCCATTACTTGACAGGACCATAAGGGAACGTGTACTGCCGGAAATCCATCATATTTAGTCCCAAACTTCTGGAAGTGGACCAATTAATGGAAGACATGAATTCCCTCCAGGAAGCCTTCTTTCATACTTTTATCATTCGCATTGCATGTGGCTGCCGCAGATCTGAAAGCATGAAGGTTTTCTGCAGTTTCATAGTGTTTGAAGTTCCGCAGAGCTGTTTGTCTGGCCCTAATTGCCAATCGACAATCGTCATTCCACCAAGGTACACACCATCGTCTGAGATGGTTACTACACTGGTAGATGGACTCTACGGCAGCATGGCCCACTGTCTCTCCTGCAATAGCTAGGGAACAAAAACAAAGGTCAATGGCTGAAAAAGACTTTGTAGCTGTGTAAAAATGTGACATCTGACCCATGTTCAGAAGGCAGATATTCTCAGAATGGATAAGTCGCTCAATCATCACCACAGCACATTGTGTACAATGAAGTCCCACCCACAACGAGGAATGTGGTGTTGAGAGTGCCTGGAAGAGTTCTACCAGTGCGTCAGCATGCACGGCATCATTAGGTGGAAGATACAAAGAACTCACTGAGACATTGAAAGGTGGTAGAACTTTCATGGAATTGCTTGTATGATCGTGGTAAAGAGGGACAGGAGAAGAGTGGCATCTATCAGCAATGAAACCAGCCATTCCACCTGTAGTCCTGTGTCCAGTAGTATCATCCTACCTGTGTGGGTGGTAACCCCATAATGCAGGTCTGTCAATGACTTTAAGAAACGTTTCTTATAAGCAGATGCACAATGGTTTCTCCTGGACCAGGAGCTGATAGTCTTCCAAATGTGAGCGATATCCATTTCAATTCCACTGCAACACAGAAGTTTCTGTGGAAGCCATTGCTTAGCAAAGATTGTTCTTGTCTTTCTCCCTCGGAGGTTGCAATTTACCAGGGAGGTCAGGGGAAATGTCAGCTGGTTTCTGGCTCCTTCGATTGGAAGTCCATATCCCCAAGAGCATAGCCCCATCAGAGTGGGAGAGAGCTCGCCGATCCGAAGATTTAACTACTGCTTTCTTGGATTTGGAACTACTTTTTGAAGGATGTTTTCCTTTATTTATGGGGGGAGGTGGTTGCTTGGGTTGTGGGAATGGCTTAATTGGCTGCTGATGGTGAGTTGTGGCATGCGGCTTAGGTGGTAAGCTCATTGCTGACAGTTTTCAAACAACTTCAGTTTCAAGTGGAGTATTTCCCCCACAAGCACATCGACAAGTGCATGTGCTTGTAGCCAGCCGTGGTAGTCTAGCGGTTCTAGGCGCTCAGTCTGGAGCCGTGCGACTGCTACGGTCGCAGGTTCGAATCCTGCCTCGGGCATGGATGTGTGTGATGTCCTTAGGGTAGTTAGGTTTAAGTGGTTCTAAGTTCTAGGGGACTGATGACCACAGATGTTAAGTCCCATAGTGCTCAGAGCCATTTGAACCATGTGCTTGTACTTGAATCTGTGATCTGAGTTTGTGTGGAGGCATCATCTGAGTTTGTGTGGGGGCATCACATTTGGTGATTGGCGCATTACGGGCTGATGCAAAATAAGTAGCAAAAACCAGAGGTTTCATAGCTCTGGAGGCTTTTTTAGCTTCACTATAGGATATCTGCCTCTTGACTTTCAACTCCTGAATTTTCCTTTCCTCATTGTAAACCTCTCACTTTCTGTTCCACACTGGGTTATTGTGGAGCAGTTAACACATTTCGCAGAAAGTGTACAAGAATTGCCTGATTCATGAGCTGAGCCTTCACAACTGCCATATGTAGCAGGTAACCACCCCCTTACTAAAGTTAAGGGTGTTACGCAACTCAGCCTCGACTGGGTAGTCACATAAGGCCTTACATCCCAGAAGCTTAGATATTTGGTTTGAAGTAGTAGTTTCAGCTAAAAGTGTTCCATTATGAAGTCGTCTGACACTTTTTAGAGACCCTAGCAATACCTTCCAATTCCTTGTGAACATAGAAAGGGGTGACCTTCTCAGAGGTACCCCCTCTTTGCTCGATTACAATGAAAATGCTATGGCACACTAATGCTCTGTTGCTATGATTCCGAGACTTGTTTTCGCGAGGCCTGACCAACTGAGCTCTCTTTGATGAGGGGCTGTGGGTACTACCTGACGGTACACCCGTTCCGTCAGTAGTAGTTTGATGGGACCATTCCACAGGGATCCCACGAGACGCTAGGGAAACAACCGTTGACCCAGTCAGACCCATGCATGCCTGAACAAGGGGGAGGGGGGGGGGGGGCACTGAAGCATGCCCAGAGATTATGGTGACAGAGTGCTGGCATCTCTTTGAAACCCTGTGGTCGAAAGCCTGTACGCAGCAAACGAACATTGAGACTCTGAGGGAGGAACAGACAATGACTGCCATCTATCGTTCGAGATCCAGAGTGTATATATGGACAAGGAAAAAAAATCCCAGGTTTCCCAGTTAAAAAACACACTTTTTCCCAGGTGAAAATAGACTTCTTCCATGTTAAGCGACAGTATACTTTCCCATGGAATTGTTTATGAATCCTTTGAATGGTTAACGTTTTTTACATCATTGGCGTAGAGTTTCCAGCCACCACTTCAGAAAACAATACCTAAAAAAATAATAATAATAATAATAATAATAATAATAATAATAATATAAAAATAAAAAAGTGGCTTGAGAAGATCTTTGATGTGCAGCAGTAAGTACTTGCATGTTTTCATTTCAAAATACACTGCATATTTTCGTAATTATGAAAGTATAAATTTGAATTCCACCCAACTTGGAGCATTAATTTCTAGGGCATTGAAAATGAGGTTGCAATGCCCTTAAAGTAAGCCAATCATAGCTCGTGTCACGTGATCTCCCCAGCCGATGACAGCAGATATTGAGAGCACAGGACATGGGATGAGTTCAGCCAATAGCAACATCACTGTTAAGCAGTGCGAACACACAAATAGGAAAAGTTAATAGCTTCAATTAATATACAAGTTTAGCTACAAGAGAAGCTAAGCTTTCACATGTAATATCGGTCTTTTTTGGCGTGTGTTACACTTTAAGATACATCACACAAATGTGCCAGTAAAATTTAAAATAACGACATAAATGTCTGGTCTTCTGGGCTCGAAATTCTTCTAAGTGGCCAGTCCTGTTTTAAACAAGTGTCAAACGCTCTGCAATTCAAGAAATTTAAAGTACATTCTCACATGTAACGTAATTAATTTTGTGCAAAAGAAAATTTACTTTTAAAGTAACAGTTTTCAAACCACCATTAGCAATTTTTTCCCAAGACGTGTTAGAAATAGGTTCATTTCAGCAACTGCCAGAAAACACCAAAAAACAGGTGTTACTGGGCTTGCACAGCAATGATGGCATAGGAAGTCCTTATGTTCGTATGCACGTATAAAGCTTTAGGATATCTCACATTACGTCATAAAGAAACATGCCATCAGAGGATACTCCAACAGCATCGGAATTTCATAAACCATACTAAAATGTATAATTCAGCTTTAAGTGCACGTTTGTACGTCCAGATTCACAATGAAGTAGGTCCCAACCTGAAATTAAGCTTTTCAGTGTGGTTTTTGGGAAGTAAATTCCCTTGGAGTATCAGTACTGTACTATCTCATGTTTGGTTCTTTATCATGGCAAAATGCAATATATGCCAGAGGATGAAATCGTGCACTTGAAATTCAGTGAACAGTTGGAACTATCCTATACTGTGGAATGAAACCCTTCATTTCAAATAAACTGATTGCCTCAGTGAAAAAGATTAATAAAAGCCAAATTTCCATAGCAAGCCAAAAATGTGGAAATAAAATAAAATCATAAAACTTAAACTAATAATATATTTCAGCCCTCTGTAATTATGTGAAAGTACTTTAATTCACTTGATAGCACCCGGCCACAGAAATCCGTTTTGTTTTCATTTGACATGAGAGCTGTACATGAAGAGGAAACAGTGAAGCCACTAAAAGTAGACACGGGTCACATGAAGACTACTCCATCCCCACTACAACTCAAGACTGCTCTGTGCAAATCTGTCAGATTGGATGCGCCATGAAAATTTCTCTGATTAGCATCTGGCTTCACGTAGTCAGATGCGGGAGAAGGTACTGCTCATATGGGACAGAACTGCGCATGCACACGAGTCCGCTGGCATGCACACGAGTCCGCTGGCAACTGCTCAAACTAAACTAATTCAAACAGCTGTGATGCCATGTCATCAGAAGCAGTTTGTTGTTACGAAGTACTGCATAGTCTTCATCTTAAGGCCTTTGACACATTTTGCTGTTGGCAGATGCCTGTGGGTACACAGTAATTTTTTGTAGTTTTATTTTGGTATTTTTCTCTTGTTTATGTTTTATTGCTGCAGTATTATTCTGCAGTAGTGGGGTACAGTAATAGTTTGATAGAGTATCAGTTCTTCCCAGTCAAAATTACAAAAATAACTGAAAACTAAAACAATGAAAAATTCCCATGTTTTTCCTGGATGAAAAAAATTCCCAGGTATTTTCTGGGGCATATATATCCTAGAGATAGTACTTAGATCATTCCAGTGACTGGCAGATATCATCCGCACTCACAGAGTTTCAATGAAGCTAACAATCTGTACCATTGGCCTCAGAACTGATTGTGGCCCTCTAGTTCTGAGTCAAATAGAACCAGAGACTTCAAATGAACTGTGAGATGCTAGGCCACAACTTGTTATACTTATGCTACAGTGCAGAGAACTGTAGTATCCTCAAATGGATTGTGTGTGCACTGCACATTACAGGCTGCTACTCAGGTAGCTGAGCCAGTCTCCATCCAGTCCAGATAGCAGCAGCAGTTAGAGAGCCTGAAGCATTGGTGTAATATCAAACAAAAAACTCTCACAGGTTAGAGTACGAAAATCGTACAGATAAATTGATGAAACATTCACAGCCAACAGCTGAGTTTGAAGCAACAAACCAAAACAATAATAGAAGCAGAAAGCTGATTAAAACTAGAAATTAATAGGTCTGGGATTTTTTAGGAAATTTTAACTGAATGTTGAAAGAATAGCCTAATGAGAAATGGTGTGCACAGCAAACAAAAAACTCAAATCCACAGAGATGGAAATTGAAGTTGCATGTGGGATTTTTTTGGGCATAAACTTTCAATTGAATGTTTGTACTAACCACCAGACTCATTCCAAAATGTAACTTAAAATAGGGATACGATTCAGTGCAATGACAAAAAAATATAGATAACAGTGTCAGCTGAAATCGGCAATTTCGAAAGAGCTCCAGGGACTGATAGAATACTTACAAGATTATATAGAGAATTTGCAACTGAATTAAACTATAATATACCACACATAACAAACAAAAAACTGTGTCAACTATTTGAAGAAATCACAGGTCAAACTCATCTACAAGAAGAGCAGCAAAAGTGATCCATCAAACTTTCATCCTATCAGACTAACATGCATAGGTTGCAGAATCCTCAAACATAATGATCGCCTTCATCCCAACCAGCATGGATTAATAAAACACTACTCATTTGACATCCTTTTACAATTTTCACCTTATGACATCCTGAAATCCACACATCTGGGTAGACAGGTAACGCAGAACTTTTTTACTTCTGAAAAGCATTTGATTCAATACCACACCTATGCTTATTGTTGAGATCAATATCCCGTAAAATTTACAACCGGATTGGGGATTTCTTGGCAGGGAGAATGCCGCATGGTATCTCATATGGGGAGTCACTGATAGAAGCAGAAGTTAACTCTGGTCTGCAACAGGAAGCCTGTCGAAACACATGTCGTTCATATTGAATATATTAATGACAGTGTACACAATACTAACAGTAACGGCAAAATTTCTGAAGATGATGCAGTTATCTAAATGAAGCACTAGATGCACTTATCTAAATGAAGCACTATCTGAAGAAAGCTACAAACACATCCAGTCAGACCCTGATAAGTTTTCTGTGTGGTGAGAAGTTTGCAACTTCCTTTAAATGTACAGAAGTGCAAAATTTTAGACTTCATAAAATGAAAAAAATTTGTGTTCTACAACTGCAGCATCAACAAGTCACAATTGGAATCAGTCAACTCTCACAAATATCTGGATGCAACAATTTCCAAGGGGCGGATACTGAGAGATCATGTAGACTAAGCTGTAGGTATAGCAGGACAATATAACCAGTCTACAATGGAGATTGTTGACAAACCACTTGGGTGACCGATCTTACAACGCTGCTCAAGTTTATAAGACCTGTACTAAACAGGACTAACGGGATGTCGAATACATACAAATAACAGCAGCACGAATGGTCACAGGGCTGCGGCACCCATGGTAGAGTGTGACAAGATGAGCAGAAAAAATGGACCTGGCAGACATCTACAGACAGATGCAAACAATGCCCTAATGGCCAACACATTTCAAGAAACAGCTTGTAAGGACGAACCTAGGAACATACAACCACCCCCTACGTATTGCTACTGTAGGGATTGTGAAGACAAGATTACGACTACCTACAGCGCATACAGAGATGTTTAAGCAATTCTCCTTTTTGCACTCAGTACATGAATGGAATGGGAAGAAGCCCTATAACTGGCCCAACAGGAAACTCTCACTGTCACGCACTTCTCAGTGGTCTGCACAGAGTACATAGTGATGCAAATAAAGGAAAGATGTACAGTAAGTAAGTATGCCTAGCAGTACCCCCTCCCTTACATTTCTGGAACTGAAGGGACTTATTTCAATGCGGTGCACAATACAATTTGTGAACTTTGATGTATATTTTTGTATACTTCTCTAACAACAGTTTGGTATATCAAAGTAAGTAATCTGAATAGAATAGAGGGAAACATTCCACGTGGGAAAAATATATTTAAAAACAAAGATGATGTGACTTACCAAACGAAAGCGCTGGCACGTCGATAGACACACAAACAAACACAAACATACACACAAAATTCTAGCTTTCGCAACCAGCGGTTGCTTTGTCAGGAAAGAGGGAAGGAGAGGGAAAGACGAAAGGATGTGGGTTTTAAGGGAGAGGGTAAGGAGTCATTCCAATCCCGGGAGCGGAAAGACTTACCTTAGGGGGGAAAAAAGGACGGGTATACACTCGCGTGCACACACACACACACACACACACACACACACACACACACACACACACACACACACACACACACACACACACACACATATATATCCATCCACACATATACAGACACAAGCAGACACTGCTTGTGTCTGTATATGTGTGGACGGATACCTTCAAAGCACATAGGTAAGAGCTGGGCAGGTAACTGGAAAATGTCTGGGCTGTCAAATTTTACTGGACTGTCGGAACAGCTGATACCACTATCAATTTCCCAACTTGTATTCAAGGTTAAGCTTTCCTTTTTAAAAGTAGAATACCTAAAGAATGCAACAAACCTTGGAAATGACACAATATCCTTTGCAGGTGCAGCAACAGAGCCTTCAGCTGCACGGGTTCCTTGCAAGGGCGCACCCGGAACTGCAGAATTTGTGCCTTCTGCAGGAACAACTGGAGCAGGAGCAGGAGTAGCTGCAGCAACACTGGCCGCTGGCTGGGGTGAGGAGTGCGGCTGCGGCACTGCCGGACCCAAGTGTGTTGAGCTCACAGTGGCTGCCGGGCCACAGTCCGAAGACCTCGTTGACAGTCCCAGTCGTGTTGGCAGTACTTCCAGGGGGTTGCATATACCTGGAGTGCTGACACCTGCCACATTCATGATCCAGTTAGTTCAAAGCTACTAAAATGAGAAAACGTGATTCACGATTCGTTTACGTTTACATCTACATCTACATCTACATCTACATTGATACTCCGCAAGCCACCCAACGGTGTGTGGCGGGGGGCACTTTACGTGCCACTGTCATTACCTCCCTTTCCTGTTCCAGTCGCGTATGGTTCGCGGGAAGAACGACTGTCTGAAAGCCTCCGTGCGCGCTCTAATCTCTCTAATTTTACATTCGTGATCTCCTCGGGAGGTATAAGTAGGGGGAAGCAATATATTCGATACCTCATCCAGAAACGCACCCTCTCGAAACCTGGCGAGCAAGTTACACCGCGATGCAGCGCGCCTCTCTTGCAGAGTCTGCCACTTGAGTTTATTAAACATCTCCGTAACGCTATCACGGTTACCAAATAACCCGGTAACGAAACGCGCCGCTCTTCTTTGGATCTTCTCTATCTCTTCCGTCAACCCGACCTGGTACGGATCCCACACTGATGAGCAATACTCAAGTATAGGTCGAACGAGTGTTTTGTAAGCCACCTCCTTTGTTGATGGACTACATTTTCTAAGCACTCTCCCAATGAATCTCAACCTGGTACCCGCCTTACCAACAATTAATTTTATATGATCATTCCACTTCAAATCGTTCCGCACGCATACTCCCAGATATTTTACAGACGTAACTGCTACCAGTGTTTGTTCCGCTATCATATAATCATACAATAAAGGATCCTTCTTTCTATGTATTCGCAATACATTACATTTGTCTATGTTAAGGGTCAGTTGCCACTCCCTGCACCAAGTGCCTATCCGCTGCAGATCTTCCTGCATTTCGCTACAATTTTCTAATGCTGCAACTTCTCTGTATACAACAGCATCATCCGCGAAAATCCGCATGGAACTTCCGACACTATCTACTAAGTCATTTATATATATTGTGAAAAGCAATGGTCCCATAACACTTCCCTGTGGCACGCCAGAGGTTACTTTAACGTCTGTAGACGTCTCTCCATTGATAACAACATGCTGTGTTCTGTTTGCTAAAAACTCTTCAATCCAGCCACACAGCTGGTCTGATATTCCGTAGGCTCTTACTTTGTTTATCAGGCGACAGTGCGGTGCTGTATCGAACGCCTTCCGGAAGTCAAGAAAAATAGCATCTACCTGGGAGCCTGTATCTAATATTTTCTGGGTCTCATGAACAAATAAGGCGAGTTGGGTCTCACACGATCGCTGTTTCCGGAATCCATGTTGATTCCTACATAGTAGATTCTGGGTTTCCAGAAATGACATGATACGCGAGCAAAAAACAAGTTCTAAAATTCTACAAGAGATCGACGTAAGAGATATAGGTCTATAGTTTTGCGCATCTGCTCGACGACCCTTCTTGAAGACTGGGACTATCTGTGCTCTTTTCCAATCATTTGGAACCCTCCGTTCCTCTAGAGACTTGCGGTACACGGCTGTTAGAAGGGGGGCAAGTTCTTTCGCGTACTCTGTGTAGAATCGAATTGATATCCTGTCAGGTCCAGTGGACTTTCCTCTATTGAGTGATTCCAGTTGCTTTTCTATTCCTTGGACACTTATTTCGATGTCAGCCATTTTTTCGTTTGTGCGAGGATTTAGAGAAGGAACTGCAGTGCGGTCTTCCTCTGTGAAACAGCTTTGGAAAAAGGTGTTTAGTATTTCAGCTTTACGTGTGTCATCCTCTGTTTCAATGCCATCATCATCCCGTAGTGTCTGCATATGCTGTTTCGAGCCACTTACTGATTTAACGTAAGACCAGAACTTCCTAGGATTTTCTGTCAAGTCGGTACATAGAATTTTACTTTCGAATTCAATGAACGCTTCACGCATAGCCCTCCTTACGCTAACTTTGACATCGTTTAGCTTCTGTTTGTCTGAGAGGTTTTGGCTGCGTTTAAACTTGGAGTGGAGCTCTCTTTGCTTTCGCAGTAGTTTCCTAACTTTGTTGTTGTACCACGGTGGGTTTTTCTCGTCCCTCACAGTTTTACTCGGCACGTACCTGTCTAAAACGCATTTTACGATTGCCTTGAACTTTTTCCATAAACACTCAACATTGTCAGTGTCGGAACAGAAATTTTCGTTTTGATCTGTTAGGTAGTCTGAAATCTGCCTTCTATTACTCTTGCTAAACAGATAAACCTTCCTCCCTTTTTTTATATTCCTATTAACTTCCATATTCAGGGATGCTGCAACGGCCTTATGATCACTGATTCCCTGTTCTGTACATACAGAGTCGAAAAGTTCGGGTCTGTTTGTTATCAGTAGGTCCAAGATGTTATCTCCACGAGTCGGTTCTCTGTTTAATTGCTCGAGGTAATTTTCGGATAGTGCACTCAGTATAATGTCACTCGATGCTCTGTCCCTACCACCCGTCCTAAACATCTGAGTGTCCCAGTCTATATCTGGTAAATTGAAATCTCCACCTAAGACTATAACATGCTGAGAAAATTTATGTGAAATGTATTCCAAATTTTCTCTCAGTTGTTCTGCCACTAATGCTGCTGAGTCGGGAGGTCGGTAAAAGGAGCCAATTATTAACCTAGTTCGGTTGTTTAATGTAACCTCCACCCATAATAATTCACAGGAACTATCCACTTCTACTGCACTACAGGATAAACTACTACTAACAGTGACGAACACTCCACCACCGGTTGCATGCAATCTATCCTTTCTAAACACCGTCTGTACTTTTGTAAAAATTTCGGCAGAATTTATCTCTGGCTTAAGCCAGCTTTCTGTACCTATAACGATTTCAGCTTCGGTGCTTTCTATCAGCGCTTGAAGTTCCGGTACTTTACCAACGCAGCTTCGACAGTTGACAATTACAATACCGATTGCTGCTTGGTCCCCGCTTGTCCTGACTTTGCCCCGCACCCGTTGAGGCTGTTGCCCTTTCTGTACTTGCCCAAGGCCATCTAACCTAAAAAACCGCCCAGCCCACGCCACACAACCCCTGCTACCCGTGTAGCCGCTTGTTGCGTGTAGTGGACTCCTGACCTATCCAGCGGAACCCGAAATCCCACCACCCTATGGCTCAAGTCGAGGAATCTGCAGCCCACATGGTCGCAGAACCGTCTCAGCCTCTGATTCAGACCCTCCACTCGGCTCTGTACCAAAGGTCCACAGTCAGTCCTGTCGACGATGCTGCAGATGGTGAGCTCTGCTTTCATCCCGCTAGCGAGACTGGCAGTCTTCACCAAATCAGATAGCCGCCGGAAGCCAGAGAGGATTTCCTCCGATCCATAGCGACACACATCATTGGTGCCGACATGAGCGACCACCTGCAGATGGGTGCACCCTGTACCCTTGATGGCATCCGGAAGGACTCTTTCCACATCTGGAATGACTCCCCCCCGGTATGCACACGGAGTGCACATTGGTTTTCTTCCCCTCTCTTGCTGCCATTTCCCTAAGGGGCCCCATTACGCGCCTGACGTTGGAGCTCCCAACTACCAGTAAGCCCAGCCTCTGCAACTGCCCGGATCTTGCAGACTGAGGGGCATTTTACTGCCATAAAACAGTGATTATTACTGTTTGGAAAACAGTAAAAGAAATTTTACATACACAAAATAAAACACAATGCTTCCGTGAAAACTGAATATTATGGTGGAGGTGAGAAACAAAGACAAATCGGAAAGATTTATTTTCCAAAGAAAGGCTTCAATATAATATGACTTTGCAGTCACAACATTGTTTTTCTATTACTTGGAATTGCCACACTTTCCACCTTTCCACAAGCCAGTGTTTCCTTACATCACCAAACAACTCAGACTATAGAACTAAAATCTGAAACAGAACTAGAGTTTCTATATGAAATGCCAAAACAGGAGTAGCTGAAATGAACTGCCCCCCCCCCCCCCCCCCCCCCCCTTTTTCACCCAAGCTACGCGCGCGCGTGCACACACACACAAACTTTAGGAAGCACAAATTGCTCTTTAGAAGTCACTTTGTCAGGAGAATAAATAGGAAAAACAAACATTAAGCTGTGCTTTTGCTAAAAGAAGGAAGAAAGTTGTTCCAGTCACAACAAACACTCTACCAATAGTAATGTAGTAATACATAAAATAACAACAAATTAACTACTTTAAACCATACCTGCTGCAGGTGGTACTGTTATAGGTTGTTTAGGCATCCCAAAGAGTTCTTCACGACGAGCATTAGGCTGCAGTAAGTGAGGCTGGTCTGCAAGAGGCAATGCCTCTGCCATCGGAGTATCAAATGGATCTGGCGGTGGACAGCCTAAGCATAGAGTTGAGTCAGATCGCTGTAAGAAAGGGTTTTTGCGTCCCTTTCCAGCAGGTCCCACACCAGATATTCCAGAAAGGGGAGGCGCAGACACTTCCTGATCATCTAGTGAATCAGTCTCCATAGCTGCTGTATGGCTCAACTCATCATCAGCCTCCTCATTATCATTTTCATCCTGAAATTTAAATATTTGCATTTGCCTTAAACAACAAATTTTGTATTTTAAGGTTATCTTAAGAAAAGTGTGCAAGAAAAAACTTCAAAAGAAATTGTTATGGCAACAGAAAAGAAGATGCATAAATACATAGCAGAAATGTTGCAAGACTCGATTAAAAAAACTTTGCAAGTTTGGCTCTATCAGTTTTGTCTCTTGCCCACAGAAACTGCTTCTTTTATAATTTTTATGCTAATGTTACGCCTTTAAGAATCCACTGTCCAAGAACTCACTTTGTAGCACCAAGAGGTAAACTGAATTCAAAGTGTAAAATTTGTTTACAGTTACATGTTAAATAGATGCTACAATCTTTATGTTTTGGCACACCATTACCACAGAAAATATTTGCTATACAAAACAAACAATTAAAACTTCACGGTGATGTGTGTGAAACCAGACAAAATACAAAACTTGCAGATATAATGAGTTCATAACTGTGCAAGTGCTGTAGTACCTGGTCATTCCACGATTCCATTGGCATGCCATCTCTCAAGACTTCAGCATCTGCCGTCTCAGTTCCAGAACGCATATAGTATATTAGTGCATCAAACACATATGCTATATGTTTCAGAGCAGACACATCTAATATCGGCAAGCTGTCAAGATGTTCACCATTGTGTGCTCTCATAAGGGAGAGACAGTATGACAGGAACTCCCGGCGAGCTGAATGAGGATCAGCAGCTACATGAAAAGGACGAGCAAAAGACATCAATTGATACACAGAGGATTATCTCTAACTTATTTCTCGCCTAACAGTAATAAAACAATGTATGATGGGGAAAAGAATCTGTCAGTGTATCTTACATAGAAAACGAGACACTAGGTTAACCATAAAGATTTCGAACATACACAATAGCACTAATAAATAAACTCACATTCAAGAGGGCCTCATATTTGTGTGTGTGTGTGTGTGTGTGTTTTCTGTGGAGGGGAGTGGCACAGACAAACAGAACCCCTAGAGTTTTGAACTACTCATTGGTTTTAATTCAGGAAAGAAGTAAGATTATGAGATCGTGTGATGACAATGCCAGAAGTGGTTCACATACTTGGGCTGGACAATAATCTGTGTGCAATTGAGCTCATTCCTCCCCAAATGTGAATCTAGTGTACTACAACACAGAGCTGCCTCATTCAGTGGATATGATGGAGTAGGCAACATTTTGTAAAGTAGGTCAAGACTAATTCAGAAGGCATGATGGTGAAGTAAAGAATAATTAAAGGAAAATGCATGCGAATGAGAGTCAGAAGCCAGAAAAAGACACTCAGCTACATCTACTAACACACCTTGCAAAGCACTGTTAACTGTACTTACCATTGTATCACATATGAGGGTTCCTTTCTGTTTCTTTCGTATTAAGGGTGCGAGAAAAATGTTTAAATGCACCTTGTGCATGATGTGTTCACATTAATTTTGTCTTTGCAGTTCCTATAGGAAAGATATGTAAATAATGGTAGTATATTTCTATATTTTTCACTTAAATTAGTTCTTCAAACATGATGCAATTATTGTTTAACATAAGAGGAAAACTGGTGGTGGTGGTTGGTTGGTTTCTCATGTGAATCAAGACAGTCATTAGTGTAATATGTTGTTAGAATACACTTGGTGGACCGTAACTCCACTGAAAAACATTTGGAAGCTGGTAGGAACCCGTGGCTCTGGGTACTCATTACACAGGAATTGAATTTCATTTGCTTCGTATCTCCATTTATTTTTGTATCTGTATTGCACTGAAAATATCTATACAACTGTGCGAATGTTGATAGTATACTGAGGTGACAAAAGTCATGGAACAGCAATGTGCACACATATAGGGGCGATAGTATTGGGATCACAAGGTATAGAAGGACAGTGCATTGCCAGAGATGTCATTTGTTCTCAGGTATGTATGTGAAAAGGTTTCCAACATTGTAATGGCCGAAAAACAGGGGTTAACAGGCTTTGAGTGTGGAATGGTAGTTGGCCTCATGGGACACTCCATTTCAGAAATCGTTAGAAAATTCAATATCCCGAGGTCTACAGTGTCAACAGTGTTCCAAGAACATGAAATTTCAGGCAGTACCTCTAAACATGGGCAACACTGGCTGATGGACTTCATTTAATGATCAAAAATTTGTGTAAGTTGTCAGTACTAACAGACAAGCGACACAATGTGACATAACCACAAGATCACTGTGAGACATATGACGAACATATCCATTAGGCAATGTGCCAGCTGGTAGTAGCTCCCTTATAGTGTGGGCTGTATTTACATGGTGTGGGCTGGGTCCACTGGTGCAAATGAACTGATTGCTGACTGGAAACGGTTATGTTCAGCTACTTGGGGACCTTTTGCAGACATTCATGGATGTCCCGAAGAACAATGGAATTTTTATGGATGAAAACACGCCATGTCACCGAGCCACAATTGTTTACAATTGATTTGATGAACATTCCGGACTACTCGAGAGAATGGTCTGGTCACTCAGATTGACGACACGAATCTCGTCAAACATTTATGGGAAATATTCAAGAGGAAAGATTGTGTGCAAAATCCTGCAGCAGTGACACTTTCACAATTAAGGACAGCTATAGTGGCATCCTGGCTCAATATTTCCACAGGCGACTTCCAACGACTTGTTGAGTCAGTGCCACATCCAGTGGCATCCTTCAACTGCATGATGCCACGAGTAGCAGAAAGAGGCAAATATATTAATGTCAGTTCTTATGGTCTTCTCGCATGTTTGGAAAAATGTACCAATTTCACTGTAGGTGTTTAGATGCAGAAAACTGTGCATGTTCTTAAATGTCCTGGACAACACCTTCCCTGTCACCATCAAAAATTCACTCAAATATCTTCCGAATTTTCTATATACAGTACAGACTGTTTTAACCAAATTTCAAGGGACTGAAAAACAGCCAATTTGGTTTAATGAAGTTTGAATTAAAGAGTAATGTCAAGCCATCCTGGGCTTACATTTTAGTAAGATAATGCCCACCTGCACAACACCAGAGTTTCTACTTCTTGTCTTCATGCTTACTTCTTGTCTTCATGCTTGCCAAATGCTATCTTGGCGAACAAGGTTGCTGGATCTATCCCCAATTGAGAAAATTTGGAGCATTTTTGACAGGGTCCACAAATCAACTAAGAATTTTGATGATCCAGCGCACCAATTGGGCAGAATTTGGCATGGTACCCCTCACGAGGACATCAAACAACTCTATTAATCAATGCCAATCCAAATAACTGCTTGCATAAGGGGCAGAGGTGGATCAATGTTTCACTTAATTGTTCACTTTGTGAACCTCTCTATCTTGAAAATAATCATCTATTTCTTTCTGAAATTGTAATCATTTGTTTATCTATACTTGTACGTAATACATATACTGATATCCGTCACATTCAAATAATTCCTTCATGGTCTGTCATTTTCTTTTCTTTTCTTGGAATGTATGTTGCAGATAGCTTACAGTACATTCCAATGTGGAACTGTTTCTTGTAGTTCGATTGCACTGATGGAGGTCTTAACAAGTCAGCGTCCATAATTATGCTCTACTGAGGCGATTATCTCTCGATCCAATGAATGCAGACAGCTTGTGGTGTTAGCTGATATAAGTGCACAGCTTCGAGGATGACTACCATGTTTGGAAGTTGCAGAGCATCCAAACTGATTTGCCATCCAGTGGTCCAGATGTTAGTGAAATTTCTCTCCTCTTCTCAGCCATCTGTTTTTGAAAGTTCAAGAGTCAGCTATGGAACACAGATGTGGTCATCGAAGCTTTATTGTTAGTCTCAACCTAATAGGGCAGATTGAATAGGTTGACATTTTTTAAACAACTTTGAATTTTTGTTTTTTCCAATCGTGAGCTTCTGAGAACCAGCCGAATTACAATGCAAGACCACCATCAGTCTCTCTCTGCTATGTTTTCCTCCATGACGTTTTTTTTTGCCAATAATAACTCATAACCACAAGAACCAGTCACAACAGTACTGTATTCTTAAACTCTCATCTAAAGCACTCTCCCCTACTGAATTATCCAAGGGTCTTACTTTCAGCCCTAAATCTACCTTTGATCATGCTGCTTTGGTGAAGGACCTACATTCCTTCACATGTAATGTCAACTGGAAATCACATGGCAACCCAATCCCAAAACCTTTACAACAGCAAAGCTGACACTGAACCCTGCCTTGGAACAGTTCCAACCACGATCCCAACTTGATCCACCACCACTCCTCAAAATCATCCCTTACAATCCTCCTGAGAATTCCTCACATCCAGTATTGCTTCACAGTCCATCCTCAGGTCCCTACAACATGACTTGATCCACCACCACTCCTCAAAATCATCCCTTACAATCCTCCTGAGAATTCCTCACATCCAGTATTGCTTCACAGTCCATCCTCAGGTCCCTACAACATGATCGTAACATATCCTCTACAGAACTCCAGTCTCTTCATTCCCTAAAACTGGTGACTCCATCATTATCCTCCCAGCAGACTAAGGATCTATCACTGTTGCACTTAGTTGCTGGCTTCAAAGCACCCAACGAATGTATATCTGCTTCAGTTGATCAACACTTTCAACCTAGAATACAAAGACTTCCCTCCTATATTAAAGACATCAACCATTTTCTAGATTGTCTGAAATCCTTGTTTATCCCACTTCCACCACACACCTTGCATGTCCACTGATGTCACCTCCCTCTATACCAACACGCCCACATACATGTCCTGTCTACTGCTGAACATTTCCTTAACCTGCCCCCACCTGATTCCAAACTTACGACATCCTTCCTACTCATCTTACTCAACTTTATACTTATCAACAACACTTCATCTTTGAGGAGCAGAGATATAAGTATATCAGGGTAGGCCACAGGAACCAGGATGGTTCCTTCCCATTCCAACCTTTTCATGGATCACTTGGAGGGAGCTTTACTGGGACCCATAAGCCTTCAGCCCCTGGTTTGGTTTAGATACACTGATGACATCTTTGCCCTATGGACTCATGGTGAGGCTGCTCTGTTAATATTCCTGGGATCTCTAAATAAATTCTCCCAATTAAATTTCATAAGGTCCTATTCCGAATCCCATGCCA
Source organism: Schistocerca piceifrons (assembly GCF_021461385.2). Lineage (NCBI taxonomy): Eukaryota > Metazoa > Arthropoda > Insecta > Orthoptera > Acrididae > Schistocerca > Schistocerca piceifrons. Next base: position 1,060,315,541 of record NC_060139.1, read on the forward strand.
CTTTTCCTGATGTTGGTCTCATCTTCACCAAAGGCCAGCTACACACTTCTGCCCATGTTAAACATACTAACAAGCAACAGTACTTACATTTGACAGTTGCCATCCATTCCATGTCAAGCATTCTCTCTCATACAGCCTTGCCATTCAAGGCAAACATATTAGTTCAGATGCAGACTCGTTGCATAAATACACCATTCTCTCTCTCTCTCTCTCTCTCTCTCTCTCTCTCTCTCTCTCTCTCTCTCTCTCACCTTATCCTTTACTGGATATAAACACCCCACCAGCCTAGTTCAAAAGCAAATCTCCCATACCATCACATCCCATCCTGGTGCTGCTGATCTCTCGAAAAAAACAACTTCAGAGTACATCACTGGTCGCTCAGTATTATCCTGGTCTTCAATGTATTAATCAGCTATGTCGACAAGGCCATGACTTTTAAAAATCATGGCCTGAACTGAAGTCCATTCTGTCCACGACATTGCCCACCACATCTAGAATAGCTTTTCATCACCCTTCCAATCTTCAAAATGTACTTGTCAGAGCCTATGCTGCTTCTGCACCTATCCCTATGGCTCCTACTCCCTTGACCGTCCACCTGTAAGACTTGCCCCAAGCATCCCCCTACCACCACCTACACCAGCCCTGTAACTGCAAAATATATACTATGAAAGCAAGAGTCACCTATGAAACAACAAATCATATACCAGTTATTTTGTAAACACTGTTTGGCCTTTTATATCAGCATGACAACTACCAAATAATCAGTTAGGATGAATGGGCATAGGCAGAGGGTGTGCACTGTCAACACAGAATATCCTGTTGCAGAGTAAGTACAACATGATGGTCGTAACCTTGGGGTCTCTTTCATCACATGCACCATTTGAATTCTTCCTCCAGACACCAGTTTCTGGGAATTCCGCAGGTGGGAACTGGTGCTACACGTCCTTGGGTCACTTAACCACCTGGCATTAATTTATGTTAATTTCTTCCGCCTCAACATTTCTTCACAGTAACTATTCCTTTCTTCACTGTGATTTAGTTTTTTACACCTTTCTCCTCCCATCTCTAAAACATACAATGCACTTAGCTTTTTGCGCTACTAATGCATGCACAATGTTTTAGCAGTAATCTCTGTCTGACATATTACCCAGTATTTCCTTCTCATCCTGTCCAGTAAGTCTCCCCTGATCCGGGGTTCTGGGTGACTTTTCCAAACTCTATCCCTTTTCTTAAGACTCTGCAGTCCTTTTCCTTCCTCTTCAACTCTTCTGCCAAAAGGAGGAACCACTGGTTCCGAAAGCTTGCAAAAGTAATACCTTTTTTTTTTTTTTTTTTTTTTTTTTTTTTTTTTTTTTTTTTTTTTTTTTTTTTTTTTTAAATACATGTGTTCTCCTGCTGCCATTTGGTGAGTAGATTTTTTTCTATCTAAGCAATTACAAAATGACGGTTGTAGATTTTTCCACGCAATTTGGCAGGGAGTGAATAGCTAGTATGGGTTTACGAGTTTTTCGTTAATTCGATTTTGAAATAACGGGAGTCTACTGTATATGTGTTAGCTTTTTTTGCTAATAATATATGTTTCAAATGATTGAGTCACATTGCAGCTCTAACTCTGGGCGTGCTAGAACCAATGGTGACCCCCACTGGTTTCACAGTAAATTTTGTGATTAAAGGCAACAATATCAGCTCACGGACATCTACGGATTCTAATATTTTTGCAGGGAAAGCTATTTTACTCTTTTACTATATTCTGCTTTATGACAGCTATGACATCACCACTGAAATTACTTATGTAGATTCGAGGATATCACTATGTATTGCTAGTAAAATGCAGACTATTCAGCTCACTTGCAACGGAGTCACTTTCCCAAGTAGTAACTATCAACTGAGCTCTAAGACATGATTGTCTTAAGTCCACGTATACATAGTAATAATTTTACATTAAGTGTGCAAAAACTTTATAATCTTTGTCTATCTGCAAGGTATATACTGAGTACTAAAGATCCACTCCACTGAGATAGATATTGTAGCTCCATGTAAAATCGTTTGGCTAAGGCTCAGTATTAAGGCTGGACATAAACGTTAATGGAATCCATCTATCAATCACCAGATGTTCCCTGACTTACTGGCACAAACTACGCACAGAGCATGGAAAAACTGGGGAAAATCATTGTGTGTTCCAGAGGAATGTTTGAACACGCAAGGCAATACCAACTCTATGACTTATCTTAGAAGACACGTTAAAGAAAGATAAACCTACATTTACAGCTTTGTAGACATTGAGAAAGCTTTTGATGATGTTGACTGGAACACACTTCTTGTGATTCTGAAGCAGATGGCTGTTATACAAGTTGAAGAGCATGAAAGAGATGTAGTGGTTGAGAAGGGAGAGAGGCAAGTGTGACCTCTCCCTGAAGTTATTCAATCCGAACATCAAGCAAGAGGTAAAGAACGCCAAAGAAAAATTTTGAGGGCGTTAAAGTCCAGGGAGAAGAAATAAAAACTTGGAGATCTGCTGATACTGTAATACAGTCAGACAGCAAAGGTCTCTGAAGTGCAGTTGAAAAGAATGGACAGTGCCTCGAGAGGAGGATACAAGATGAACATCAACAAATGCAAAACAAGGGCGATAGAATATATCAAATTGAATCAGCCGATGCTGAGGAAATTAGATCAGGAAATGAGGCACTAAAAGTAGTAGATGCGTTTTGCTATTTGGGCAGTAAAATAACTGATGATAGCCAAAGCACACAAAATATAAAATATAGACAAGAGCTAGGAAGTGTTTTCTGAAGGCATTTGTCTGGAGTGTTGCATTGTACAGAAGTGAAATGTGGACGATGAACACTTCAGACAAAAAGACAACAGGACCTTTCAGAATGTGGTGCTACGATTGGATGGGTACGTTGCATAACTAATGATAAAAACTGAATAGTATTGGGAAGAACACAAATTTGTGGCATAACTTGACTAAAAGAAGGAATCAGTTGATAGAACACATTCTGAGAGCTCAAGATAAGAGCACAAGATAAGAGTAGCCAGGAGAGTGCATGAAACCAGTCTTAAGGCTGAAGACTGGAACAACAACAACAAAAACAACAACAACAACAACACTGAACACTGTAGTCAATAGTTAAATTTCCATCCATCAGATGACATTGGACAAATTTCACTGATATGTGCCATGGAAGTGTACAGAATTTTTGCGCAATTAAATTCCGGATGTTCCCTCATAAGGCAGAATTGCGAGGTGGTCTGCACCATTATCATACATATATGGACAATCATGTCTCTTAGTAATGTTATTGTAAATATCAAACAATGGAAAATCCAGGATGGAATGTAACAGTATTATGAAAAAGAAAGTTGCTACTTACCACGTAGTGGAGCTGATGAGTCACAGATAGGCACAACAAACAGACTGTCACAAACACAGCTTTCGGCCATTAAGGCCTTCGTCAACAATAGACGTGTGCGCACACACACACACACACACACACACACACACACACACACACACACATGACTGCAGTCTCACGGGTTTACACAGATGACTGCAGTCTCACGGGTTTCAGTTGCCTGAGACTGCAGTCTTGTGTGTGTGTGTGTGTGTGTGTGTGTGTGTGTGTGTGTGTGTGTGTGTGCATCTATTGTTGACAAAGGCCTTAATGGTCGAAAGCTATATTTATGACAATCTTTCTGTTGTGCCTATCTGTGAATCAGCAGCTCCGCTATATGGCAAGTAGCAACTTTCCTTTTCATAATATTGTTGTAACACCAGGTTTCAAATAGTGCACAGGTCGCATTTTTGCACACAATAAGTTATGTTAGTACAGACATTAGTTTGTGTGATTGTTATTTATTAAAGTGTTCCTTGCACAATGAGCAGCAGTTGGAGCTCATCAGCAAAGGCTTTTACATATCAACAGCTACATCAAGGAGTACGCAATGCCAAAAGGATGCTGGAGGGATCCCTTTGAGAAGAACCACTAACAAAAAATACATATTAAAAAAAAAAATACACGGATCAAACAAGAAGCAGCCAGGCTAATAGCTCAAGACCGGAAGTTGATAAGCAAATCGCTCGTGACCAGAAGTTGCTGTTAGGTCACATGGTACTATATAAGTAATTTATCTGGAAAGATGGTGTCAGTCGTCGAGCAGCTGCACATGCAGCAGCACTGGACGACTTACAGATATGCCATGTTGTTTCAGGAGGAGAAGGCGTTTGCCCTTACAGTATATAAAGCTGTAGATAACAAGATGGGCACTCAATATGGTGTAAATGGACAAGTGTTTTTGCATGGTCCTTCAGTGTTTTGTGGATGCATACTGAATTTTACTTTGGATAATCATGATGCTAGTACACATGGTAATGGATGGGTTACTGTAGCTGCAATACGGTATCCAGGAGATCAAACAATAACTGAGATATCCATACAGAAAATATACCGCATATGATCAAGCAATAAATGCACTGTTATACTATGCAGTGAAAATTCATTTGAAGTAATTATAAGAAAAAGTAAGTAACTAACATATGCAACAAAATATTCTTGAAGAAATTTTTTTTTTTAAATTTGGTCTCCCAGAAAGAATCTCTCAACAGTCAACTGTTTTCAGAGCTAAAGTGAATCAAGTTCACAACACTCTAATTTTATGACACTAACAGATTCATTGCACCTTTTTTGTTTAAATGTTTTCTAAATAAACGAAGTTGTACTTGACATATGAGTTTCAATGGTTTCATGAAGTGGGGGAAGTTAACAGCATCACGTAGCAGCAAGCATTTGAAGAGAATGCACAAATTTTCAGGCATGTAATTCTGGGCAAAATCAGAATATCGGACTGACACTTCCATCTCCTTCTGCTTTGTTACGACCCTTCAGGATCACGTGTGGCTTGTTTTGCCCGTCTTCTTTCTTCCCAATACCTCTTCATTCTTTCACTGCTTCTGTTTCTGCCTTCTTCTGTTAAGACATTTTGATTTTGGTGTCCGGCCACCTGTGACCATCCACCAACCCTTTATACTTCTCCTTGTCCTGTACTATTGCCTGCAGATTCCTTTCTTTTATTCCTACAGCTTTCCAGTCATCTCTCACTTCCTTTACCCAGTTGTTTCCCATAGGACATGTTGCATTCCATATCTTCTTAGTCAACCTCTTCTCGTCCATCCTCATGATGTGCCCAACAAATCTTAACCTCCTCTTCCGTATTTTGCTTGATATGGGTTCAATATTTTCATACAGTTCCTGTTGTGTTCTGTGTATCCAGATATCCCCATATGTCTCAGTGTTTTCTGATCCTCCTCCTCCAGTTGTATACAAGTTCTCTTGCCGAGTGTGATCGTTTCTGATGCAATAAGAGCAGCATTTCTTACAGTTGCTGTGTAATGTCGCAATTTGGCATTCCGTGACAATTTTTCTTGCCATATGTTGTTTTCATCGAAGCTTCTGCAAAAGCTGTGCCCTGTCTACTATGCTACTGTTCGTCTGTATGCCACCAGTTGTCTTCTCCCCTGAACAGCGAAAACTGTTGACTTTCTCAACCACTTGGCCTTCTATCCTCCAGTCAGACTAGTGTTCAATGTCTTGGTCTTCTTATATCCAATCTTCAGTCCAACCTTTTCTGCTGTTTCGGCTAGATTTTTTAGTGCTGTCTTTGCATCTTCTTCTGTCTCATTTAAAAGTGTTATGTCACCTGCAAATGCCAGGCAGTCCACTGTTGCACTGTGTTTGACCTTGTACCCATTTGCACACCTTTGATCTTCATGTTACTATTTAGTTGTCTCCACTGTCTCACTACTTCATCCAAATCCAGGTTAAATAAAATTGTTGACAGTCCTTCCCCTTGCTGGACTCCTGTATTTATTTCGAAGCTGTCTGACAACGTACTGCGATGCCTGATCCTGGCTGCAGTGTCACTTAACATTTCCTTTATTATTGAATGTGTTGTAGCATCCAGTCCTCCATCATCTAACATATCAACCAGAGTACTTCTGGTACTCTCCTATTGTCGGGCCCAGTTGTTCTTCAACTTTGCTCAGCAAAATTCTCGACAAAACCTTGCACCCTATGTTTAAGAGAGAGATGGCCCTGTAGCTATGCAATACTTTCTTGTGTAGTGGTATTATAATGGCTTCTTTCCAGTCTATGGGTATCTTCTTATTTCTCCGGATATCCATTATTATTTTGTACATACTTCTTTCTATTTCAGGCCCACACCACTTGATCTCTTCAGCACAGATACTATCACTGCCTTGATGCCTTGTCATTTTTGAGGTTTTTAATTGCCTCTGCTACTTCTGCCCTGGTGGGTACATTGTCTAGACTATCCTGACTTTCGTCCCTAGAGCATAAGTGTTTCCATTTTACTGTTGGTGCTTCTGCAGTCAGGAAATCCTTAAAATACCTAGCCATTTCCTCGCACACCTCTTTCCCGCCAATTTTTGTTGTGCCATCTTGTCCTATTATGAAGGGTTCTTTTGCCTCGAAGCCTTTAATTCTGCTCTTCATTTCTCTGAAAAAGATATGTGATTCATGTTTCTTGAAGGCTGTGTTTGCTTCTTCTAGTTTCTCATTCCATCTACTTCTTTTGGCATTTCTGATCATTTTGCTAGCAATTGTTCTCGCATTCTGGAATTTCGACCAGTCTTCTAGCTTTTCCTAGGATTGCCATTTCATCCATGGTTTCCCCCTTGTCTCAACTGCATTCTCACATTCATCCGTCCACCATTCTTGCTTCCTTTTCTGGTTGTTAGTGGCCAGTTTCACTGCCTCTTCTTCCATCATATCTCTCACTCTCTTCCAATCACTCTGAGCTACCATTCTCTTTGCATACTCTGCTCTGTGTTTTTTCAGAAGATCTAGGCCAATTCTGTGGGTGTTTATGGTCGTTAAGTTCCCTTGCTCTGTTGGTATCCATCTGCATTTTATTTCGACAAGGTAGTGATCTGATTCCATCCTGCTATTTTTCCTCACTTTTGTGTTCATACTCTCTCTGTGATTCTTGTCACGGATTGCTACAGGGTCTAGCTGTTTTTCCCCAATCGAGGGGTGACCCACACTGTTTTCTTGCTTGCCTTAGCTTTGTAATAGGTGGTCATTATTCTCATCTTGTGTCTCCTACACAGGTCCACTAATCTCTCATCATTCTTGTTTGTTCTCTTGTGGGCTGGATTATCTCCCACAGGACCTCTAAACTTCCTTTCCGTGCCTATTTGTGCGTTAAAATCTCCTAGCAAAATAGTGACACCTCTTTTGTCCACTTATGTCACTACCTTATCCTAAGTGACCAAAAATGTTCAGTTCCTGCTGTCTTTTTTGTTCTTGTCATTTGTTGGTGCATGTGCATTTACTATTGTATACATTTTGTTTCCTATTTTCATTGTCAGATATGACAGCCTCTCGTTTATGCCCGTCCACTCAGTGATACTATCCAGGTATCTACGATCTACTACAAAGACTGTGCCGAACATAAAAGGTTTCTTTGGCTCCCCAGCACCGTGTTTCCCTTTCAGGATTACATATCCCTTCGATTCCATCATGTTTTTGTTCCTGAATCTTGTTTCCTGTAGTGCCAGTATGCCAATCCCAAGTTCTCTCATACTGTCAAGAACTTTCTTTGTTTTTCTTACAGATCTTTTATTTACACATCAACATAAACTTTGTCTGTATGTCTTTGGTCCACATTTTAAAAGTCTGTTTCAGTCTGATTTTGTGTCCGTGATTTAGATTGGATTTTGAGGGACTGATAGGTTTGCAGTTTTGTTTCGCACATGATGCAGGCTCCCCAGAATCCAATAGCCTACTTATGTTGACCTCTGTCAATGAGGGAATAGCCACTTGAGGTATAATTGTAATCATCACATGCTTCATGACTGCTTCACAACAAAGCAAAGTCTAACAAAGCAAAGACAAATAACTCACCCGAAGAAAGAAATGCAGCTTTTAAGTTCAGGAGGTCAAGTGTTCATTCTTGCCCCACAATACAGACTTTGATATAATACAAAAAGTTAGTCAAAAGCAAAAGTACATTTACATGCCAGAACATTGGATTTTATTGCTAAAAGTGAGCATTTCATTTTCAGAAATCAATTTCTGAGCACAACTTCAGAAAAATATTCTTCATTCAGGGTACCACAGCCACATAAAAGATGTGATCAAAACAGAGATTTTTGTTTTTCTTACAGGTCTTTTATTTACCCATCAACATAAACTTTGCAGCCTTCAAAGTAATTCCCCCCCTGGATATAATACACTTGTGCCAGAGCTTTTTCCAATCTCAGAAGCAATTCTGCTCCTCCAGTTATTCTGGAGCAAATTTTTTTATCCATCTTTCAAAAGTAAAAATCTGCGGAGCACTCAAAAACACTTGTAACCTCTTCAAATGTCAACACTAAACTAAATCCTGAAAATGAATCACAACAGCTAGAAAAGTTGCACATTTCCCACTTGATTGTATCAAATAATTGCCAAAACATCAAAAACGAATGGATATACAAATTATGAGGACCCATCCATTTTTATACATATGTATCTTTTCTGAATGATCAATGAATAATGGCTTATAAAGATGAAACTTATGATGAAACGAAAGAAAAATTTAAATAAGTATCATCCTGGGTGTAAATATGTCACATTTATTTTGAAAAATCCTTAGCTAACATGAAAGTGGACACACAGACACAGTCTGCCACTTGAATGATGGCTGAAAGGTGACAGGCTCAACCCCAACAATTAAATTCAGAGAAGCAGTCAACAAACTCCAATTTCCTTTCTAGAGATTAATTTGGAAAACAAAAGAAAACTCATGTCTCTCTAGGTTTCAGCAAACCTACGTTAAAATTTACTTTATTCATCGGAAGACCAGTGACTTTGCTTAAGAAAAACCAAATGAAATCACTGCTCTCATACACTGAAAAAAAAGAAAAAAAAAAAAGACTAGTATAGGCATGCATATTCAAACACAGAGAGATGTAAACAGGCAGAATACAGCGCTGCAGTCGGCAGCACCTATATAAGACAGCAAGTATCTGGGGCAGTTGTTAGATCTGTTACTGCTGCTACAATGGCAGGTTATCAAGATGTGAGTGAGTTTGAACGTGGTGTTATAGGCGGCGCACAAGTGATGGGACACAGCAATTCCGAGATAGCGATGAAGTGGGAGAGCGATAGGACACAGCATCTCCAAGATGCTGGATTTTGAAAAAATATGATATGTAATTAGCATTTGTGTTGTGAATTTCCTACAGAATATTGAATTTTTCCATAAAATATGATTTGTTTCAGCTTCATTCTGAAGACTCACAATTTGAGATGAATTGTGATGATGAAAGAAGCTGTAAAAATTGAATTAGATACCTAAGAAATTTTACATCCCATATTGACTGAAATTGTGCTCATGTAATTGGAAATAGTTATTTATATGTTTCCAGTTTTTTACCATCCATGTTTCGACACAAAACAGCTTGTCATTACAATGTATAATGTTTTGTGTAAGCTACTAAGACCAACAAAAGGAGTCCTGATTTAAATTCTGGCAGCTCAGAAATTTATATGGAAGCTGTCTCACCTGCAATTTCTGTCATTTATTAGTGCTGCCTTTGGAAGGAATCTGATGACAAAATTTCTTTGTATAGCTTGTAACTTTGTATGGTTGTCAGTCAAAAATTTATATGAAGAAAAAAAGCATAAGATAGAGATTTATGGAAAAAGTAATGACTATTACTATAACTTCAGTATTCACACAGCAAGTGCACTGCTGTGCTGGGGAATGTTATAAACTGTACCTTTCGTTTCATAAATGTGTGCAGATCAGTAGTTAAGTTATCATGCAACCCTTATCTGTGAAAGGAAATGACAGAGAGATGCTGTAAATGTGATATTAAAATGGCTACCAATTGGTTACTTCAATTCTACTGTAATGTGACCACTTTTGGCTTTCAAGTAATGGAGTTCTTGAGCTGTACTTTTATCCACAAAAGTGCTCAACAATGAAATATGTGTACTGTAAATGGAGGTATAGCAGGAGTGGAGACTAAGATTATCATAAATTTATAATTGCAAAATGAGCCACTAAAAGCAAAGGTGAGATTAGTGTTCTAATAAATTCTTTGGAGGGAGGGGGGGGGGGGGGGGGGGGGGGGGGGAAGAAGAGGGGTCAAACAGCCTCCTAATGTGGTTCCCCTCTTAAGTAAGGTTTTACTGTATTTGTTATTTTCATTTCACCTTTACTACCATTAACTATGTGCACAAACGTAACAGAGGCCATACCTTCACGATCACGTGTTGTACGCGGCCCATCAGCACCAGTAGCAAACCCAACAATTCGAGGGCCAGAAGATGAACCGACTGGAGGTGTCGAGCTAGCAGAACTGGCTCTGTGCCCTGTGCCACCATTTCTATTGGCGGAACTGCTTCCTGCAGTGTTCCCACCTAAAACGGAGAGTGAAAGAGCTGCTGGCCCAATAAGACCCCCGAGGCCACCTGGGACACCACCAAGCCCCAAGCCTGCTGTCTGGTGCAGAGGGTGTCCTGGATGTGCTGGATCTGATGAATGTGTCAAAGATGCACCAAAACGTAGCTGAGCTTCAGTAGAGTCCATAACAGTCACCAACCAATCCCATGTTGGTTTCAACCGGTACTCCAAGTATAACTGCAACATTGGAGTGGGGAAAAAAAACTGTAACACAGGCATAAAACTGTGTGCATGTTGATCAGAATGACAAATTCATTCGTCATAAATGAGGCTGTTAAGCAGATTATATTAATTCAATTACATTTACAATGAGGAGAAAAGTTTTAAAAGAAGCCCGAAAGTTAAAAATTCTTAACAAAGCAATTCAGACAAAGTAATGCATAGATTGTACTAGAGAATATCCAACAACCTCACAGTCAAGATTACCTGCAAATTAAGTGACTCCTGATACGATATGTCAAGAGTGCGTGGCAATGACGGTGCTAGTGCATGGTAATCTTGCAGCATTGTAAGAAGGTCTGCAATCTGCCGCATAACGATACCGAATGCCCTCGCAAGACAGCTCGCAGTTGTAGCCATGGTAACTGGTTCCTGGCCAGCTGCGGCTGCAGCTACTGCTGCTGTCGCTGCTGTTGTTGAACGTCTCAGGGATGATGGGTCTATAAACACGAGGCTGCTTCCTCCTGTAACACGAACCCCTGCCACACTCTCGACAGTTAGATACACTGGTTTCTGCAATTCCTAACTTTACTACCATTATGGAAGTGGATGAAAGAATATGTCTGGCAGTGATGGATTTTATACTCTTCCATAATGCTTCTATGATATGTTGACACTAATTAAAAGTAAAGTTATTAATGATAGCACAGATGCTAAAATTATGACTGTTTAGCTTTCTCCATCTCCTTACAGTGTTGCATATTTCTGTTTATTTTACACAATTATTACTTATCACTACAATAAAGCTGCATTGCACAGACATTTTACACTGGAGGACATAAATTATATCTACACTTTCACCATTGGTACTATTTTTGTGTAGTAACCATTAGTGTGTTCAGTTAGCAGTCACTAATGATACAATGGCGCACCAAAGATATAACCTTGTGTTATGGCACCAAACAGCTCTGTAGTTAACACATTCCTTAATGCCAGACAATTGGGAAAAATCTCTAAGAAAATTTAAACACAGATATTTGTATTAGTTAACTCTTAAGTGTAAGTCATTGCTACTGGAATCATACAATATTCTTTCTGCTCTTTTCTTCAGACAGTTCTTCATTATAGATTGAAAGTATGAGGTTACTATAAGGGTTAGTAAGAAGGAATTCACCTATTTTTTTCTCTTTAAATTAAGTTTGAAAAGTGGGAATTTTGATTTGGCACTATTCCACAAATTTTCTTCCCCAATACACTGCTGTAGTCACTTCCTGTGCCAACAGATTGCAGTACCTTGCAAAAAGGCTGACTCGATGTTGCCTGTGTTAGACACCGTTCTGTGATAGAATTAATGAAATGCTTATTTATATTCATGCATGACTGAAGGGTTCTTCATCACCGCAATGAAGCTGAAGGGTAAACACCCATTGGCTGACAAAACATGGAGCGGAAGGCCGATGACTGCAGTGACATTCGACGAGTTGACGAGAACAGTGGGTGACTGCAGATGATTTGTGTTGCACTGCATCCCTCAGTAGAGACAGGTCTTCAGTGAGTTTGTCCAACAAAAGCTATGACGGATGTTGTTATTTTACATGACAATGCAAAACCACACACTGGTCATTACACTTCTGAAGAGATGCTGAAACTGGATGGTGAGTCTTGCCTAAGCCTCCATACAGCCCTGACCTGGCACCATCAGCATTTCCATCTGTTTGGGATGCTAAAAGCAGTTCATCATGGGATTTTCTCTGAAGATGAGGAGGCCATCACAACGTCCATGCATTTTACCATATTGGAAGATATCCCCTTCTTAAATGACAGACCAAAACTGTGGAAATGGACGGAAATTATGTCAAAAGTCATAAGTGGTTTTTGACCTACGCAGTTGCATTTGAAGTTCCTGACAAAAAGTAGGAGGCATAACATTTTCACTGACTCTCGTATTAATATTATCTGCAAGACCATTAAAATACAACATGGAATGCGGCTGCAAGTTCAATGTACAATCTCGCATAGATTCTATGGGGGTCTGGAGCTCTGTTCAATCTACGCAATTTCAGCATTTCTGCTTTTGTCTTGCTCCTCACAATTCTGGTATCTGTCTCATCCACTATTTTCTAGGCGGTAACTTTGGCGCCACTAACACCCTTTAATGCGACCAAAATTGCTTTGGGTTTTGTGAGAAAGATTTTGATTATATTATCTGTTATGACCACTGCCTGTACGGAGACTGATTCATGCCTGGTGCCCTTGTGGGCACATAGTGCAAAAAGGAAGTCTGTATGCGGAATTATTCTAGATAGGAAACAGGTTGCTAATGGGGAAATCCAATGACATATATTACTTTGACAAAGGGCAGATTTTTTGGCCTAGTTTCATGGAGCTAGTACCTCAGAAACGGGAAGCCGGTTCCCTATTCAAGCGACACTGCCGCAAGTATCTATGGAATCTATGGGAATGGTCTTAAGCATGGTGAAACTGTGAGCAGGTGGCAAGGTGTCAAGACATTCGCGTCTCATCAGTGAATGTATAGGTTGGTGACTTAACACTCAAAACAGGATAGGCGATGATCTGTGGCAGATCTGACGACTGAGACAAAGCATCACGGGTGACAAATCTAATGTGGTTGTAACAGTACTGTATACTGACAAAGTTTGAAAACTATACCACAAGTTCGGTTCAATGTGGTCAACTATGGATAGTTACAGATACAATGTACGAGGTGCATTCAAGTTCTAAGGCCTCCGATTTTTTTTCTCCGGACTGGAAAGAGATAGAAACATGCGCATTGTTTAAAATGAGGCCGCGTTCATTGTCAATATGTCCCAGAGATGGCAGCACCGTACGGCAGATGGAATTTTACCGCCAGCGGCGAGAATGAGAACTGTTTTAAATACTTAAAATGGCAACGTTTTCCTTACTTGAACAGCGTGCAATCATTTGTTTTCTGAATTTGCGTGGTGTGAAACCAATTGAAATTCATCGACAGTTGAAGGAAACATGTGATGATGGAGTTATGGATGTGTCGAAAGTATGTTCATGGGTGCGACAGTTTAATGAAGGCAGAACATCGTGTGACAACAAACCGAAATAACCTCGGGCTCGCACAAGCCGGTCTGATGACATGATCGAGAAAGTGGAGAGAATTGTTTTGGAGGATCGCCGAATGACTGTTGAACAGATCGCCTCCAGAGTTAGCATTTCTGTGGGTTCTGTGCACACAATCCTGCATGACGACCTGAAAATGCGGAAAGTGTCATCCAGGTGGGTGCCAGGAATGCTGATGGACGACCACATGGCTGCCCGTGTGGCATGTTGCCAAGCAATGTTGACGTGCAACGACAGCATGAATGGGACTTTCTTTTCGTCGGTTGTGACAATGGATGAGATGTGGATGCCACTTTTCAATCCAGAAACAAAGTGCCAGTCAGCTCAATGGAAGCACACAGATTCACCGTCACCAAAAAAATTTCGGGTAACCGCCAGTGCTGAAAAAATGATGGTGTCCATGTTCTGGGACAGCGAGGGCATAATCCTTATCCATTGCATTCGAAAGGGCACTATGGTAACAGGTGCATCCTATGAAAATGTTTTGAAGAACAAATTCCTTCCTGCACCACAACAAAAACATCCGGGAAGGGCTGCGCGTGTGCTGTTTCACCAAGACAACGCACCCACACATCGAGCTAACGTTACGCAACAGTTTCTTCGTGATAACAACTTTGAAGTGATTCCTCATGCTCCCTACTCACCTGACCTGGCTCCTAGTGACTTTTGGCTTTTTCCAACAATGAAAGACACTCTCCGTGGCCGCACATTCACCAGCTGTGCTGCTATTGCCTCAGTGATTTCCCAGTGGTCAAAACAGACTCCTAAAGAAGCCTTCGCCGCTGTCATGGAATCATGGCGTCAGCGTTGTGAAAAATGTGTACGTCTGCAGGGCGATTACGTCGAGAAGTAATGCCAGTTTCATCGATTTCGGGGGAGTAGTTAATTAGAAAAAAAAAATCGGAGGCCTTAGAACTTGAATGCACCTCATAATTTCTGTGAACATTTGTTAAGTCATAAGCAGAAAATAACTACAGCCAAGAGACGACACCACAACAAGATTTCAGGACTTGCAAGGGCTTAAACATCGAACCATGAAAAGGAAAGTTGCCACATACCATATAGTGCAGATGGTGAGTTGCAGATAGGCACAACAAAAAAGACAGTCACAAATAAAGCTTTTGGCCCGTAAAGCATTAGTAAAAAATACACACACACACACACACACACACACACACACACACACACAGAGAGAGAGAGAGAGAGAGAGAGAGAGAGAGAGAGAGAGAGAGAGAGAGAGAGAGAGACTGTAGCCACAGTTGCCTGAGACTGCAGTCATGTGTGAGAGTTGCATGTGTGTACATGTGTCATCTATTTTTGACAAAGGCCTTACGGGCGGAAAGCTTTATTTGTGACAGTCTTTTTGTTGTGCCTATCTGTGACGCAGCATCTCCAATATATGGTGAATGGCAACTTTCCTTTTCATAACATTGTTACGTTATGTCCTGGATTTTCCTCTGTTTAAACTACGAGGCCAATAATATTTCAGACTGAGTTGTGCAGAGGTGAATAAAGCATCTGTGGCAAAAGAGAGGACTGAAGAGGATTCTAGTCAGTGGTTTGAGGCATATTCCATTGTAAAAGGAAGACTACTCACTAAATTTAAAGAGTCACCAAACAAAGACATGGCTCACATATAAAACCAGGAATTGCTGTGTTGGCAGTCGCTAATGACAACTGCACCACATTTGTAGACCTGCTCCATGGGTTCGAGGTATGTGGTAACACCTAAAAATCAAACTGTTATTGTTTGCACATTAAGAAACCATGGATTCTGTAAGGGTTAGTGTCTCTATGAAAACATAGCGTAAGTCGCTTACGAAGTTTTTATGGAGAAAAGTATTAATACACTGTGGTCAAAAAATATCTATTTTTAGGTTTCAAGTTCACCTGTTGAAAAGACCCTTTAAGTAATTGATAACTCTGAGAAATCCACTTGAGCTGTAAATGATATTAGCAAGGCAATTTTCAGAGACCGATTTGACGTCCTGTACGAAGTGTAGCACCCGAAGATGTCGTGCTAATAAAATATCATTTACAACTTACACTGAGGTGACAGAAGTCTTGGGTTACCTCCTAAGATCATGTTGGACCTCCTTTTGCCTGGTGTATATATCAACTCAATGTTGCATGGATTCAGCAAGTCGTTGGAAGTCCCATGCAGAAATATTGAGCCACGCTGCTTCTATAACTGTCCATAACTGCGAAACTGTTGCTGGTGCAGGAGATTGTGCACCAACTGACCTCTCAATTATGTCTTGCATATGTTCTATGGGATTCATGTCTGGAGATCTGGGTGGCCAAGTCGTTTGCTCGACCTGCTTAGAATGGTTCAGTTGGAACCAAGGGCGTAGACCATTCCATGTAAATACAGTCCACACCATTATGGGGCCACCACCAGTTTGTAGAGTACTTTGTTGATAACTAGGTTCAATGGATTTGTGGGGTCTGCACCACACTCGAACCCTACCATCAGCTCTTACCAACTGGAATGAGGACTCATCTGACCAGGCCATAGTTTTCCAGTCATATAGGGGGTAACCAATATGGTCACGAGCCCAGGAGAGATTCTGCAGATAATACTGTGTTGTTAGCAAAGGCACTTGCATCAGTAATCTGCTGCCATAGCCCATTAACACCAAATTTTGCCACAGTGTCCTAATGGATACGTTTATTTTATGTCCCATGTTGATTTCTGCACTTACGTCACGCAATGTTGTTTGTCTGTTAGCGCTGATAACTCTACGCAAATGCTGCTGCTCTGTGTCATTAAATGAAGGCCCTTGGCCACTGCATTGTCCATGGTGAGCGGAAAGACTTACCTTAGGGGGAAAAAAGGACAGGTATACACTCGCACACACGCACATATCCATCCACACATACAGACACAAGCAGACATATTTAAAGGCCTTTAAATATGTCTGCTTGTGTCTGTATGTGTGGATGGATATGTGCGTGTGTATACCTGTCCTTTTTTCCCCCTAAGGTAAGTCTTTCCGCTCCCGGGACTGGAATGACTCCTTACCCTCTCCCTTAAAACCCACTTCCTTTCGTCTTCCCCTCTCCTTCCCTCTTTCCTGATGAGGCAACAGTTTGTTGCGAAAGCTTGAATTTTGTGTGTATGTTTGTGTTTGTTTGTGTGTCTATCGACCTGCCAGCGCTTTTGTTCGGTAAGTCACCTCATCTTTGGTTTTATATATAATTTTTCCCACGTGGAATGTTTCCTTCCATTATATTGATATCAAACTATATTTTTCTTCACATGCTTGAAAACACATTCATATTCTACATTGCTATGGGGTATTGTGACAGTAAAGAGCATCACTCTTGAAATTCGGTTATACTTAAGAAGTCCATCAGCTCCACGAACTCTAGATATTTAAGCCCAACTGGAATCACTTGAAGCACCTTGCAACCAAAGTGTCATCTACCTGAAGAGCTGTGAACTGCCTCTAAAGCTCATTCACCACCTCATCTGTAGTTTCATTCTCTTCCTTGCAACCAATGACAGGAAATTTTTTTGGGGCGGGGAGGGGGGGGGGACACCACACACAAATGGAACAAAACTGTGTATCTTCAATTTTGTTTAACCTAGAAAGTTGAGCATGTTTTTTTAACACATCATCCTTGTGTGGAAACTTGTTAATGATGTAGTCACAGGCGATACAAAAGTCGTTTCTCACCGACGAAAAGAAAATGGATTTTATCTGTATATTGGGGATCATTCAGTATGTTCGAAGTCTGAATGTCTTTGGTTTTGAATCAAGTTGCGCTCAACTTCAACCAATGAAAGCTTTTGGAAATTTTGGGCTTAAAAACTGCTTTAGCAACCCCATTAGAAGTTCTAAAACAAGATAAACTTGTGAGGAAGAAGCCTGACAGGCAACATTCGGTTTGTCAAATACAGGAATAGCCAAATGAAGGAAAGTGCAAACTGCCTTGTTCAAGTTTGAGGACAGGAACATATGAAAATTTTCCTTGTGTGATGTAGCAGAAGTCTTACTTTTTAGGATGGGTTTGTCACATTTGAGAGGAATATGTGTAGTAGCAGAATCAAGAATTCTCTTCTTCTGATACTCTTTGGATCCATTTTGTTCACCTCGAGGTATTGGGAAAGACGTAAAATTGTGGAAATGTTTTGGGTACATAATATTACTTCCTCCTTGAAGAAAAAAAGAAGTGGATTGCACTGGTCCAGTAGTATATTCAAACATCTGCCTAAAGATATCCTCCACTTAGTAGATACATGCTTCAGAATTTTTTAGCCTCTTGATTGTGCAAGTTCTGAAATTTCTGAAGGCGTTCTTTTCTTTCGATATTCTGCTCTACAAAATAAAGTATACCAACAAGGATCTCATCAATTTTAAGTGGTAATCTTCCAGCACCTTTTTCAGCTGCTGGATTAATCAGGTGGCAAATGCAAATGCAACATATGATGGCAAAACCTAGTTGAACTTCCTTCAGAACTGCTGAAACCCCATTTCTGTGTCCTATCATAACACGAGCACTGTCGGAAAAGAAAGCCACACAGTTTGCAGTTGGTATGTTATGAAAATTCAGCTGTGATAACATCAGGTTACCTATGTGTCACCCTATTGACTCCCCATCTAACGCTGGTATGGATAGCAAGTGCTCACTACTTTTTCCCACGGAGTATCATAGAATGCAACAACGAGAGGATACAACCTGGTATTTGTATGATTCCTTCCATCCTTTGCCAAAGAAATCAGTCCGTTCTGTAGGCACTTAACAAATTCAGATGATGCCTTTTTTGCTGATTTATTTACAATGCCTGCCATTTTTGTGCGATCACAGCTATTTTTCTTTGCAACTTCTGATGTGGGAAACATCATCTTAAATAAAGCACCAGCGAGATCAGCCGCACTTAAGGGCACATTGTGTCCCACCAAAAAGGAAGTAAACAGACACTTGGCCGTAATGCCATTGTCAATGCTTCCAGATTTGGCAAAAAGTGGTGATGATTTTCTTTTTATCTTCCTTCGATATTAGTGTCACTTACATGTCTACCACACTTCACATAATTATTTAAATCGTTTCTTCCACCATGTTGTTGTTGTTGTGGTCTTCAGTCCTGAGACTGGTTTGATGCAGCTCTCCATGCTAGTCTATCCTGTGCAAGCTTCTTCATCTCCCAGTACCTACTGCAACCTACATCCTTCTGAATCTGCTGAGTGTTTTGATCTCTTGGTCTCCCGCTACGATTTTTACTCTCCACGCTGCCCGCCAACGCTAAATTTGTGATCCCTTGATGCCTCAAAACATGTCCTACCAACCGATCCCTTCTTCTGGTCAAGTTGTGCCACAAACTTCTCTTCTCCCCAATCCTATTCAATACCTCCTCATTAGTTAAGTGATCTACCCACCTTATCGTCAGCATTCTTCTGTAGCACCACATTTCGAAAGCTTCTATTCTCTTCTTGCCCAAACTGGTTATCGTCCATGTTTCACTTCCATACATGGCTACACTCCATACAAATACTTTCAGAAACGACTTCCTGACACTTAAATCTATACTCGATGTTAACAAATTTCTCTTCTTCAGAAAAGATTTCCTTGCCATTGCCAGTCTACATTTTATATCCTCTCTACTTCGACCATCATCAGTTATTTTACTCCCTAAATAGCAAAACTCCTTTACTACTTTAAGTGTCTCATTTCCTAATCTAATACCCTCAACATCACCTGACTTAATTCGACTACATTCCATTATCCTCGTTTTGCTTTTGTTGATGTTCATCTTATATCCCCCTTTCGAGACACTGTCCATTCCGTTCAACTGCTCTTCCAAGTCCTTTGCTGTCTCTGACAGAATTACAATGTCATCGGCGAACCTCAAAGTTTTTACTTCTTCTCCATGAATTTTTCTTTTGTTTCCTTTACTGCTTGCTCAATATACAGATTGAATAACATCGGGGAGAGGCTACAACCCTGTCTCACTCCTTTCCCAACCACTGCTTCCCTTTCATGCTACATCTACATCTACATTGATACTCCGCAAGCCACCCAACGGTGTGTGGCGGAGGGCACTTTACGTGCCACTGACATTACCTCGCTTTCCTGTTCCAGTCGCGTATGGTTCGCGGGAAGAACGACTGTCTGAAAGCCTCCGTGCGCGCTCTAATCTCTCTAATTTTACATTCGTGATCTCCTCGGGAAGTATAAGTAGGGGGAAGCAATATATTCGATACCTCATCCAGAAACGCACCCTCTCGAAACCTGGCGAGCAAGCTACACCGCGATGCAGAGCGCCTCTCTTGCAGAGTCTGCCACTTGAGTTTATTAAACATCTCCGTAACGCTATCACGGTTACCAAATAACCCAGTGACGAAACGCGCCGCTCTTCTTTGGATCTTCTCTATCTCCTCCGTCAACCCGACCTGGTACGGATCCCACACTGATGAGCAATACTCAAGTATAGGTCGAACGAGTGTTTTGTAAGCCACCTCCTTTGTTGATGGACTACATGCCCCTCGACTCTTATAACTGCCATCCGGTTTCTGTACAAATTGTAAATAGCCTTTCGCTCCCCGTATTTTACCCCTGCCACCTTCAGAATTTGAAAGAGAGTATTCCAGTTAACGTTGTCAAAAGCTTTCTCTAAGTCTACAAATGCTAGAAACGTAGGTTTGCCTTTTCTTAATCTTTCTTCTAAGACAAGTCGTTAGGTTAGTATTGCCTCACGTGTTCCAACATTTCTACGGAATCCAAACTGATCTTCCCCGAGGTCCCCTTCTACTAGTTTTTCCATTCGTCTGTAAAGAATTCGCGTTAGTATTTTGCAGCTGTGACTTATTAAACTGATAGTTCGGTAATTTTCACATCTGTCAACACCTGCTTTCTTTGGGATTGGAATTATTATATTCTTCTTGAAGTCTGTGGGTATTTCGCCTGTCTCATACATCTTGCTCACCAGATGGTAGAGTTTTGTCATGACTGGCTCTCCCAAGGCCATCAGTAGTTCTAATGGAATGTTGTCTACTCCCGGGACCTTGTTTCGACTCAGGTCTCTCAGTGCTCAGTCAAACTCTTCACGCAGTATCTTATCTCCCATTTCATCTTCATCTACATCCTCTTCCATTTCCATAATATTGTCCTCAAGTACATCGCCCTTGTATAAACCCTCTATATACTCCTTCCACCTTTCTGCCTTCCCTTCTTTGCTTAGAACTGGGTTGCCATCTGAGCTCTTGATATTCATACAAGTGGTTCTCTTTTCTCCAGAGGTCTCTTTAATTTTCCTGTAGGCAGTATCTATCTTACCCCCTAGTGAGACAAGCCTCTACATCCTTACATT